>NC_140735.1:4007500-6407500 GCF_050655825.1 Lonchura striata | reverse complement strand
CCTCCCAGTTCCTCCCAGTCCATCCCATTTCCCTCCCAGTCCCTCCCAGTCCCTCCCAGTATAACCAGTATAACCAGTATAACCAGTCCTCACCGCTGCCGGACGCGCTTCCACCTCTCCATGTTCCGGTAGATCAGGGAGGTGATGGAGGGGGCGGGGTCAGGACCCTGGGGGCGGGGCCAGAGCCGTGACGTCACAGCGGGGGCGGGGCCAGAGAGGTGACGTCACACGGGGGCGGGGCCTGGCCACCGGGGGCGGGGCTTGAGGATTTTTGGGGTTTTTTGGGATTTTTTTTGGGGGATTTTTTTTTTATTTTTTTGGGAGTTTTTTTGAGGATTTTTTTGGGATTTTTTGGGAGTTTTTTTTGGGATTTTTTCAGGGATTTTTGGGGGTTTTGGGGGGATTTTTTGTGATTTTTTTAGGTGTTTTTGGGGATTTTTGGAGGATTTTGTTGAGGATTTTTTGGGACTTTTTGGGAGGATTTTTAAAAATTTTTTTACGTATTTTTGGGGTTTTTTTGGGGATTTTTGGAGGATTTCTTTGGGAGGATTTTTTGGGATTTTTGGTTTTTTTGGGGGGATTTTTTGTGATTTTTTTAGTTGTTTTTGGGGATTTTAGGAGGATTTTAGGAGGATTTTTGGGGATTTTTTGTAATTTTTTTACGTATTTTTGGGGGTTTTTTTGTGGATTTTTGGAGGATTTTTTGGGACTTTTTTTGGGATTTTTTGGGAGGATTTTTTGGGATTTTTGGTTTTTTTGGGGGGATTTTTCGTGATTTTTTTAGGTGTTTTTGGGGATTTTATTGGGGATTTTTGGAGGATTTTTTTGAGGATTTTTTGGGACTTTTTGGGAGGATTTTTGGGGATTTTTTGTAAATTTTTTACGTATTTTTGGGGTTTTTTTTGGGGATTTTTGGAGGATTTTTTTTGATTTTTGGAGGATTTTTTGGGACTTTTTTTGGGATTTTTTGGGAGGATTTTTTTGGATTTTTTCCGGGATTTTTGGTTTTTTTGGGGGGATTTTTTGTGATTTTTTTAGGTGTTTTTGGGGATTTTTTTGGAGGATTTTTTGGGACTTTTTTGGGATTTTTTGGGAGGATTTTTGGGGATTCTTTTGGGATTTTTGGGGATGTTTGGAGGAGTTTTTTGGGGATTATTTGGGCATTTTTTGGAGGATTTTTTGGGGGAATTTTTGGGATTTTTTTGAGGGATTTATGGGGGTATTTTTAAGGGATTTTTTTGGGGATTTTGGTGGATTTTTGGGGATTTTTTGAGATATTTTTGGGGGGATTTTTTAGGGAGATTTGAGGGGATTTTGGGGATTTTTGGGGGGATTTTTTTGGGTATTTTGGAGGGATTTTTTTGGGGGATTTTTAGGGATTTTTTTTGGGTTTTTGAGGATTTTTTGGAGGATTTTTCAGATTTTTTGGGGGATTTTTGGGGAATTTTTTTGGGGGGATTTTTTTGGGAATTTTTTCAGATTTTTGGGGGGATTTTTTGATTTTTTTTGGAGGATTTTTTTTGATTTTTTGGGGGATTTTTTGGATATTTTTGGAGGGATTTTGGGCTGATTTGGGATAATTTTGGGCTGATTTTGGTCCGATTTTTGGGCTGATTTTCGGGGGCAATTTTGGCAGATTTTGGTCTGATTTCTGGGATAATTTTGGCAGATTTTGGGGCTGATTTTGGGATAATTTTGTGATAATTTGGGGCGGATTTTCGGGCTGATTTTGGTGATAATTTTGACAGATTTTGGCAGATTTTGGGCTGATTTTTGGGCAGATTTTGGGGCGATTTTGGGCTGATTTTGGGGCTGATTTTGGGGCTGACTTTTACGATAATTTTTGGATGATTTTGGGATAATTTTGTGATAATTTGGGCAGATTTTGGGGCACATTTTGGGCCGATTTTGGGCTGATTTTTGTGATAATTTTGTGATAATTTTGGCCGATTTGGGCTGATTTTGGGGCACATTTTGGGCCAATTTTGGGGCACATTTTGGGCTGATTTTGGGCACATTTTGGCCAAATTTGGGGCAGATTTTGGGCTGATTTTTGTGACAATTTTGTGATAATTTTGGCCGATTCGGGGGCAGATTTTGGGCTGATTTTTGGGCAGATTTTGGGCTGGTTTTTGTGACAATTTTGTGATAATTTTGGCCGATCTGGGCCGATTCCGGGGCACATTTTGGGCTGATTTTTGTGATAATTTTGTGATAATTTGGGCCGATTCCGGGGCCCATTTTGGGCTGTTTTTTGTAATAATTTTGTGATAATTTGGGCCGATTCGGGGGCCCATTTTGGGCTGTTTTTGGGCTGATTTTGGTGATAATTTGGGCCGATTCCGGGGCCCATTTTGGGCTGATTTTGGGCCCATTTTGGGCTGATTTTGGGCTGATTTTGGGCCCATTTTGGGCCCATTTTGGGCTGTTTTTGGGCCCATTTTGGGTCCATTTGGGCTGTTTTTGGGCCGATTTTGTCACATTTTGGGTCGCACCCACCTGTCCGGGCGGGGCCGCGCTCTCCTCGGGGCCCAGCGGCTCCGGGAGCCGCGGCAGCCGGGCGGGGCCGGGCGGGGGCAGCGCCAGCACGTCCTCGGAGCCGGGCGGGGCCTGGCGGGACCAGTATGGACCGGTTAGGGACCAGTATAAACCAGTATGGACCGGTATGGACCAGTATGGACCGGTTAGGGACCGGTATGGATCAGTATGGACTGGTTAGGGACCAGTATAAACCACTATGGACCAGTATGGACCAGTATGGACCGGTATAAACCAGTATGGACCGGTATGGACCAGTATGGACCAGTATGGACCGGTATGGACCAGTATGGACCAGTATGGACCAGTATGGACCAGTATGGACCGGTATGGACCGGTATGGACCAGTATAAACCAGTATGGACCAGTATAAACCACTATGGACCAGTATGGACCGGTTAGGGACCAGTATGGACCAGTATGGACCAGTATGGACCAGTATGGACCAGTATGGACCAGTTAGAGACCAGTATGGATCAGTACGGACCAGTATGGACCAGTATGGACCAGTACGGACCAGTATAAACCACTATGGACCGGTATGGACCGGTTAGGGACCAGTATAAACCAGTATGGACCAGTTAGAGACCGGTATAATCCAGTACGGGCCAGCATAAACTGGTTAGAGACCAGTATGGACCAGTATGGACCAGTATAAACCAATATAAACTGGTTAGAGACCAGTACAAACCAGTATGCACCAGTATGGACCAGTTACAGACCAGTACAAACCAGTACGAACCAGTTACAGACAAGTACGGACCAGTTTAAACCAGTACAACAAAAATCGCATTTTTCCCTAAAATCCCCATTTCTGGCCAAAAGTGCGCTAAGGTTTCAGCTCCCAGTCCCTCCCAGTCCCTCCCAGTCCCTCCCAGTCCAAACCAGTCCAAACCAGTACAAACCAGTCCCACATTCCCATCCAAAAATCCCATTTTTACCCCAAAAATTCCCATTTTCCCCCCAAAAAATCGCATTTTTTGCCCTAAAATCCCCGTTTTTCACCCAAAAACCACGGGGTTTTTTGCTCCCAGTCCCTCCCAGTCCCTCCCAGTATAAACCAGTCTAAACCAGTCCAAACCAGTCCAAACCAGTCCAAACCAGTCCCACATTCCCTTCCAAAATTCCCATTTTTTCCCCAAAAATCGCATTTTTGCCCCTAAAATCCCCATTTTTCACCCAAAACCCACGGGGTTTTTTGCCCCCAGTCCCTCCCAGTATAAACCAGTCCAAACCAGTATAAACCAGTCCAAACCAGTCCCACATTCCCATCCAAAAATCCCATTTTTACCCCAAAAATTCCCATTTTTCCCCCAAAAATCGCATTTTTTGCCCTAAAATCCCCATTTTTCACCCAAAACCCGCGGGGTTTTTTGCCCCCAGTCCCTCCCAGTATAAACCAGTTCCCTCCCAGTCCAAACCAGTCCAAACCAGTCCCACATTCCCTTCCAAAATTCCCATTTTTTCCCCAAAAATTCCCATTTTTCCCCCAAAAATCGCATTTTTTGCCCCTAAAATCCCCATTTTTCACCCAAAACCCGCGGGGTTTTTTGCCCCCAGTCCCTCCCAGTCCCTCCCAGTCCAAACCAGTATAACCCAGTGGCAGACCTGCTCGGGGGCGGGCGCGGGCGCGGGGCTGTGCCCGATCCAGGCGCGGCACACGGGGTACAGGGGGGTCCCGGCCGGGAACTGCCCCAGCTCCACGCTGCGGTCAAAGAGGCGGATCACGAACGAGTCTGGGTGGAAAACGGGGCAAAAACAGCAAAATTCGGGAAAATTCACCCCGGAAATGGACTCGGCGCCCCCAAAAACCCCAAAAATCACCCCAGAAACCCCAAAAATGAGCCCAGAAACCCCAAAACCCACCAAAAATAACCTCAAAATCATCCAAAAATGGGAAAATTCACCCCAAAAATGGACTCGGCGCCCCAAAAAACCCCAAAAACCCAAAAATCACCCAGAAATCCCAAAAACCTGAAAATCACCCCAAATAATCCCAAAAAACCCAAAATAAACCCAAAAAACAAAAAAAACCCAAAATCACCACAAAAAATGGAAAAATTCACCCCAAAAATGGAGAAAATCACCCCAAAATTGGGAAAATTGACCAAAAATGGCAAAATTCACCCCAAAAATCACCCCAGAAACCCCAAAAACCCCAAAAATAAACCCAAAAAAACCCAAAGAGGCGGATCACGAACGAGTCTGGGCGGAAAACGGGGCAAAAACACCAAAATTTGGGAAAATTCACCCCGAAAATGGACTCGGCGCCCCGAAAAACCCCAAAACCCCAAATAAACCCAAAAATCACCCAAAAAACCCCAAAAACCAGCCCAGAAACCCCCAAAACCCAAAATAAACTCAAAAATCCCAAATCACCCCAAAACCCACCAAAAATAACCCCAAAATCATCCCAAAAATGGGAATATTCACCCCAAAAATGGACTTGGTGCCCCAAAAAAACCCAAAATCACCCCAGAAACACCAAAAACAACCCAAAAATCGCCCCGAAAAACCCCAAAATCAGCCCAGAAACCCCCAAAAAACATGAAAATCACCCAAAAATCCCAAATAACCCCAAAATGGGAATATTCACCCCAAAAATGAGCTCGGCGCCCCGAAAAACCCCAAAATCACCCCAGAAACCCCAAAAATCCCCAAAATAAACCCAAAAAACCCCAAAAAGCGCCAAAAAATCCCAAATAATCCCAATATAAACCCAAAAATGGGAGAATTCACCCCAAAAATGGAGAAAAATCACCCCAAAATTGGGAAAATTCACCCAAAAAATGGGAAAATTCACCCCAAAAATGGAGAAAAATCACCCCAAAAATGGGAAAATCCTCCCAAAAATGGGAAAATCCTCAAATTTTGGGACAGAATTCCCAAATATTGGTGGAAAGTCCCATTTTTTTTTTTTTTTGCCCCAGAATTCCCAGATTTTTTTTGGGATTCCCAGATTTTTCCCCAGAATTCCTGGATTTTTTTCAAAATTGCCATTTTTTAGCCCAGAATTCCCAAATTTTGGCCCGAGAATTCCCAGATTTTTTTTTGAATTCCCGAATTTTGGCCCAGAATTCCCGGATTTTTTGGGAATTTCAGTCTCACTCTAGTTTTGGGTGAGAATTCCCAGATTTTGGTACAGAATTCCCAGATTTTTTTTGAATTCCCCTTTTTTGTCCCAGAATTCCCAAATTTTGGCCCCAGAATTCCCGGATTTCTGTGATAATTCCCAGATTTTTTCAGAATTCCCATTTTTTAGCCCAGAATTCCCAAATTTTGGCCCGGAATTCCCAGATTTTTTTGGAATTCCCAAATTTGGGCCCAAAATTCCCAAATTTGGGCCCAGAATTCCCATTTTTTTTCTGAGAATTCCCGGATTTTTTGGGAATTTCAGTCTCACTCTGGTTTTGGGTGAGAATTTCCAGATTTTGACTCAGAATTCCCGGATTTTTTTGGAATTCCCAAATTTTGCCCCAGAATTCCCAGATTTTTTTTGGAATTCCTTTTTTTTGCCCCTGAATTCCCAAATTTTGGCCTGGAATTCCCAGATTTCTCTGGAATTCCTGTCTTTTGGCCCAGAATTCCTGGATATTTTTTTTTGGAATTCCCATTTTTTTGCCCCAGAATTCCCAGATTCTGATTCAGAATTGCCAAGTTTTTTTGGAATTCCCATTTTTTTCCCCAGAATTCCCGTTTTTCCCCCCAGAATTCCCATTTTCCCCCCAGAATTGCCAAATTTTTTGGGAATTCCCATTTTCCCCCACAATTCCCATTTTTCCCCCCAGAATTCCCAATTTTCTTTTTGAATTCCCATTTTTTCCCCCCGAATTCCCATTTTTTTGCCCCAGAATTCCCAAAATTTATTTTGGAATTCCCATTTTTTCCCCCCGAATTCCCATTTTTTTGCCCCAGAATTCCCAAATTTTTTTTGGAATTCCCATTTCCCCCCCACAATTCCCATTTTCCCCCCAGAATTCCCATTTTTTCCCCCCAAATTCCCATTTTTTCCCCCCAGAATTCCCAAATTTTTTTGGAATTTCCATTTCTTCCCCCCAAATTCCCGTTTTCCCGTGATTTTCCGGGATTTTCCCGGGATTTTTCCGGTATTTCCCGGGATTTTCCGGGATTTTCCCGGTATTTCCCGGTATTTTCCGTGATTTCCCGGTATTTCCCGGTATTTTTCCGGTATTTCCCGGTTTTTCCCGGTTTTTCCCGGGATGTCGCTCACTCTGTCTCGGGGGGGGCGTCTCGGGCCCCTCCCCCCCTCCCTCCTCTTCTTGCGGCGCTGCTGCGGGAAGCGCCCGGGCGGCCTCGGGAACAGCGGGAAAACAACGGGAAAACACGGAAAAACAGCGGGAAAACAACGGGAAAACACCGGGAAAACAACGGGAAACAACGGGAACAGCGGGAAAACAACGGGAAAAACACGGGAAAAACAACGGGAAACAACGGGGAAAACAGCGGGAAAAACAGCGGGGAAAACGGGCAAAAACAGCGGGAAAACACGGGAAAACAACGGGAAACAGCGGGGGAAACAGCGGGAAAAACAACGGGAAAAACAACGGGAAAACAACGGGAAACAGCGGGAAAAACACGGGAAAACAGCGGGAAAACCAGCAGGGAAACACGGGAAAAACACGGGAAAAACAGCGGGAAAACACGGGGAAAACAGCGGGAACAGCGGGAAAAACACGGGGAAAACAACGGGAAACAGCGGGAAACAGCGGGGAAAACAACGGGAAAAACAACGGGAAAAACAACGGAAACAACGGGAAAACAACGGGAAAACAACGGGAAAAACAGCGGGAAAAACAACGGGAAAACAACGGGGAAAACATGGGAAACAGCGGGAAAAACAGCGGGGAAAACAACGGGGAACAGCGGGGAACAGCGGGAAAAACACGGAAAAACACCGGGAAAACACGGGAAAAACACGGGAAAAACATGGGAAAAACAACGGGAAAACAACGGGAAAACAACGGGAAAAACAACGGGAAAACAGGGAAAACAGCGGGAAAACAACGGGGAAAACACCGGGGGAAACACGGGAAAAACAACAGGAAAAACACCGGGAAAAACGGGAAAAACACGGGAAAAACAACGGGGAAAACACGGGGAAAACACGGGAAACACCAGGAAAAACAACGGGGAAAACAACGGGAAAAACGGGGAATACACGGGAAAAACAATGGAAAAACAACGGGGAAAACACGGGGAAAACAACGGGGAAAAATGGGGAAAAATGGGGAAAAATGGGAAAAACAACGGGAAAAACCCAGGAAACAATGGGAAACAACAGGAAAAACAACGGGTAAAACACCGGAAACAACGGGAAAAATGGGGAAAAACGGGAAAACAACAGGAAAAACGGGAAAAACACCGGAAAAAACGGGGAAAAACGGGGAAAACAACAGGGAAAAAATGGGAAAAAACAGGGAAAACACCCGAGAGTGAGAGAAATGGCAGGAAAAGAGAGGGGAAAAACGGGAAAAACGGGAAAAACACAGGAAAACATGGAAAAGTGACAGAAACAGAGGGAAAAGAGAGGGAAAAATGGGAAAAAAGGGGAAAAAACGGGCAAAAAACCAGGAAAAACACGGAAAAACATGGAAACGTGAAATGGTGGGAAAAGAGAGGGAAAAATGGGAAAAAACAGGAAAAAAGGGGGAAAAATGGGAAAAACACGGGGAAAAAAGGGGAAAAATGGGAAAAAATGGGAAAGTGAGAGAAAGGGTTGGAAAAGAGAGGGAAAAGGGGAAAAAAAACGGGAAAAATGGGGAAAAAACGGGAAAAAATGGGAAAAAACAGAATTTTAAGGGAATTTTAAGGGAATTTTTGGGAATTTGGGCAACTTTGGGGAGTTTTTGGGAATTTGGGAATTTTGGGGGAATTTTTTAGGGAATTTTCTGGAATTTGGGGAATTTTAAGGGAATTTTTGGAAATTTGGAGAATATTTGGGGGATTTTTTTGGAATTTTTGGGTATTTGGGGAATTTTTAGGGGAAATTTTAGGGGAATTTTTAAATGGAATTTTTCAAAATTTGGGGAATTTTGGGGGAAATTTCTAAAGGAATTTTTGGGAATTTTGGGGGATTTCTTTTTTAATGGAATGTTTGGGAATTTTGGGGGAATTTTTTAGGGAATTTTGGGGGATTTTAAGGGAATTTTGGGGAATTTTGGCCTCTCACCTCTTCCCGGGGGCGCTGGGCGAGGCCTCCCTGCAGAAAATTTGGGAATTTTGGGACCTGGGAGGGGAAATTTGAGATCCCCCCTCCCAAAATCCCAAATGTTGGGGTCCCTGAATCCCCCAAATCCCAAATTTCCCTCCCAATTCCCGAATTTCGCTCCCAATTCCCGAATTTTGGGTCCCAATTCCCGAATTTTGGTCCCAATTCCCGAATTTTGGGTCCCAATTCCCGAATTTCCCTCCCAATTCCGGAATTTTGGTCCCAATTCCCGAATTTTGGTCCCAATTCCCAAATTTCGCTCCCAATTCCCGAATTTTGGTCCCAATTCCCGAATTTCGCTCCCAATTCCCGAATTTTGGGTCCCAATTCCCGAATTTTGGTCCCAATTCCCGAATTTTGGGTCCCAATTCCCGAATTTCCCTCCCAATTCCGGAATTTTGGTCCCAATTCCCGAATTTTGGGTCCCAATTCCCAAATTTCGCTCCCAATTCCCGAATTTTGGTCCCAATTCCCGAATTTTGGTCCCAATTCCCGAATTTTGGGTCCCAATTCCCAAATTTTGGGTCCCCATTCCTGAATTTTGTTCCCAATTCCCGAATTTTGGTCCCAATTCCCGAATTTTGGGTCCCAATTCCCGAATTTTGTTCCCAATTCCCGAATTTTGGGTCCCATTCCCGAATTTTGGGTCTCTCACTTGGCCGGGGTCTCTCCGGGTCCCTTTCCCGGCTCCTCCTCCAGCGGCTCCCTGGGAAAACCCAAAAATATCCAAAATCACCCCAAAAACATCCCCAAAAACACCCAAAATAATCCCAAAAATCACCCCAAAAATACCCAAAATATCACCCGAAATATCACCCCAAAAACACCCCAAAAACACCCAAAATAATCCCAAAAATCACCCAAAAATACCCCAAAAATACCCAAAGTAATCCCAAAAATCACCCCAAAAATACCCCAAAATATCACCCACAAATACCCAAAATCATCCCAAAATTCACGCCGAAAATACCCAAAATCACCCCAAAAATACCCAAAATAATCCCAAAAATAACTCCAAAAATACCCAAAATATCGCCCAAAAAATAACCAAAATCACCCCCAAAATAACCCCAAAAATATCTAAATACAGCCCAAAATTACCCTAAAAATACCCAAAATATCACCCCAAAAATACCCAAAATCACCCCCAAAATATCACCCAAAATAACCCAAAATAGCCCCAAAACCCTCCCAAAAAACCCCAAATACCCCAAAAATTCCCCAAAATTCCAAATCGCCCCAAAAGTCCCCAAATCCCCCAAAATTTCCAAAAAATTCTCCAAAAAATTCCCCAAAACTCCCAAAATTCCTCCAAAAAAACCCCAAATTTGCCAAATCTCGCCAAAATCCCCCAAAATTCCCCAAAACCCAAATTCTTCCCAAAATCCCCACAAAAAAAATCCCAAATTCCCCCAAAATTTCCCCAAAATTCTCCAGATTCTCCCAAAAATTCCCCCAAAATCCCCAAATTTCCCCCAAATTCCCAATTAAAAACCCAAAAATCCCCCAAAATTCCCATTTTCCCCCAAAATCCTCCCAAAAATTCCCCAAATCCTCCAAAATTCTCCTAAAATGCCCCAAATTTCCCACAATTTTCCCCAAAATTCAAAAAAAATTCCCCCAAAACTTCCCAGCATCCCAATGAAATTCCCAAAAAAATTTTCCAAATTCCCCAAAATTCCCCAATTTTCCCAAAAAACCTCCCAAAATTCCCTAAATTGCCCCAAATTTCCCTTCAAAATTCCCAAAACCCCCCAAAAATCCCCGAATTTCCTGAGACCCCCAAAATTCCCCCCAAAATTTCCCAAAATCCCCAAATTACTCCCAAATCCCCCCAAAATTCCCCAAATCCTCCAAAATTCCCCCAAAAATTCCTCAAAATCCCCCCAAAATTCCCCATTTCACCCCCAAAATTCCCCTAAAAAATCCACAAAATTCCCCCAAAATTTCCTGAAAATTCCCAAAATTCCCCCAAAACTCCCTAAAATTCCCCAAAATCCCCCAAATTTCCCCCAAAATTTCCAAATTTGCCCAAAATTCCTCAAAAATCCCCCCAAACCCCCATATTTTCCCCAAATTCCCAAAATTCTGCCAAAATTCCCCCAAATTTCCCCAGAAATCCCCAATGAAATTCCCCAAAATTCCCCCAAAATTCCCCCAAATCCTCCAAAATTCCCCCAAAAATTCCCAAAATTCCCCAAATTCCCAAATCCCCCAAAAATTCCCGAAATTTCCCCCAAAATTCCCAAATTTCCCAAATTTGCCCAAAACTCCCCCCAATTTTTCCAAAATTCCCCCAAAAATCCACAAAATTCTGCCAAAATTCCCTGAAAATTCCCAAAATCCCCCAAATTTTCCCCAAATTTTCCCCAAAATTCCCTGGAAATCCCCAAAATTCCCTGAAAATTCCCAAAACTCCTCCAAATCCCCAAAATTCCCAAATTTGCCCAAAACTCCCCCCAATTTTTCCAAAATTCCCCCAAAAATCCACAAAATTCTGCCAAAATTCCCAAATTCCCCCCAAAATCCCTCCAAAATTCCCCTAAGAAATCCACAAAATTCCTTGAAAATTCCCTGAAAATTCCCAAAATTCCCCCAAAATCCCCCAAAACTCCCTAAAATCCCCCAAAATCCCCCCAAAATTCCCAAAATCGCCCAAAATCCCCCAAAACTCCCTAAAATCCCCCAAAATCCCCCAAAATTCCCCCAAAATCCCCCAAATTTCCCCCAAAATCCCCCAAAACTCCCTAAAATCCCCAAAATTCCCCAAATTTCCCCCAAAATTCCCTGGAAATCCCCAGTGAAATTCCCCATTTCGCCCCAAAAATTCCCTGAAAATTCCCAAAATTCCCCTAAAAAATCCCCAAAATTCCCTGAAAATTCCCAAAATCCCCCAAAATCCCCCAAATTTGCCCAAAATTCCCCAATCCCCCTTTCCTGACCGGCCGCGCTGCTGCAGCTGCTCCAGGACGGCGTCGAGGCGGCGCCGGGCGGCTCCGGGGGAAAGTTCTGGAACCGGGATGGGGAAAATCGGGAATTCCGGGAATTCCGGGAATTCTGGGGGTTTGGGGGAAATTTGGGGGAATTTGGGGGAAATTTGGGGGAAATTTGGGGATTTTTGGGGAAAAATTTGGGGATTTTTGGGGGGTAAAATGGGAATTTTGAGGGAGGGAAATGGGAGTTTTGTTGGGATTTTTGGGAGAATTTTGGGTAAAATTTGGGAATTTTGGGGAAATTTGGGGAAATTTGGGGGATTTAGGAGGAATTTTGGGGGAAATTTGGGGGAAATTTGGGGGAAATTTGGGGGATTTTGGGAGGAATTTTGGGGGAAATTTGGGGGATTTTAGGGGGAATATTGGGGGGGATTTTTATGGAATTTTGGGGGAGTTTGGGGGAAATTAATGGGAATTTTGGGGGATTTTTGGGAAAAATTTGGGGAATTTTAGGGGGATTTTTTGGGAGAATTTTGGGGGGATTTTGGGAATTTTTCAGGGGATTTTGGGAATTTTTATGGATTTTTTGGGGGGAATTTTGGGGGTCTCAGGGGAAATTCAGGGATTTTTGGGGGGGTTTGGGGAATTTTTGGGAATTTGGGGAATTTGGAGAATTTGGGAGAAAATTCGGGAATTTCGGGGATTTTTGGAATTTTCTGGGGAACTTTTGGGGTTTCTTGGGAATTTTTGGGGGGAATTTGGGGAATTTTTGGGGGTATTTTTTTTGAAACTTAGGACATTTTGGGCAATTTTGAGAAGATTTGGGGATTTTTAAGGGATTTTGGGAAAAAAGGGGATTTTTTGGGGAGATTTTCGGGGATTTTGGAAATTTTTGGGGGGAATTTTAGGGGTAAAATTTGGGGAATTTTTGGGAACTTCGGGGTGATTTTGTGGGAATTTTGGGGGGAAATTTTGGGGGATTTTGGGGGAAATTTGGGGCGATTTTGGAGGAATTTTGGGGGGATTTTGGGTGAAATTTGAGGGGATTTTGGCGGAATTTTGGGGGGATTTTGGGGATTTTTGGCTCCCCGAGCTCACCTGGCTTCTCCACCTTCACCTTGGCGGCCATGGCGGCTCCGGGCGCGTCTCTGGGGCCTGCCGGGGGTGGGGGGGTCAGGAGGGATCCCCAAAATTCCCCCAAAACTCCCCAAAAACCCCCAAAATTCCCCAAAAAACGCCCCAAAATCCGCGCCCCCCCCTCACCGCCGCCCGCAGGCGCCGCCGCTTCCCGCCTGCCGCCGCCGCCGCCTCCCATTGGCCCGCGCGGCTGCCAATCAGGGCGCGCGGCCAATCAGCGGCGTCGAGGGGCGGTACCTCGAGGCGGCGCCATTTTGACTACTACTCCCGTCGTGCACCGCGGCCCCATAGAGAAGTATTGCTAGCTGGACTGCAATTCCCGTGATGCACCGCGGCTCCATAGAGCGCCATTGTAGCGGGGCCTACAGCTCCCGTCGTGCCCCGCGGCCCCATAGAGCGCCATTGTAGCGGGGCCTACAGCTCCCGTCGTGCCCCGCGGCCCCATAGAGCGCCATTGTAGCGGGGCCTACAGCTCCCGTCGTGCCCCGCGGCCCCATAGAGCGCCATTGTAGCGGGGCCTACAGCTCCCGTCGTGCCCCGCGGCCCCATAGAGCGCCATTGTAACGGGGCCTACAACTCCCGTCGTGCCCCGCGGCTCCACTGAGCGCCATTGTAGCGGGGCCTACAGCTCCCGTCGTGCCCCGCGGCTCCACTGAGCGCCATTGTAGCGGGGCCTACAACTCCCGTCGTGCCCCGCGGCCCCATAGAGCGCCATTGTAGCGGGGCCTACAGCTCCCGTCGTGCCCCGCGGCCCCATAGAGCGCCATTATAGCGGGACCTACAACTCCCGTCGTGCTCCGCGGCGCCATAGACTCTCAATGGGGCCAAGCCTACAAGTCCCATCATGCCCCGCAGCCACATAGAGAGGGCCCAGATCCAAGTTCCCAGATGTCCCCCAAATGTCCCCCCAGAGCCGCAGGTGCCCCTAAATTCCACCCCCGACCCCCAGGATCCCTGAGTGCCCCCAGGGACGCTCAGATATCCCCAAAACCTCCTCCCCCGCCCCACAGAACCTCGTTAAAGCCTCTCCGGCGCCTACAACTCCCGTGCTGCCCCGAGCCTACAACTCCCGTCATCCCCCGCGCCGCACAGAGGCCCTGGAGCGCCGGGACCCCCGAGTGCCCTCGGACCCCGGGGATGCCCTCAGGTGCCTCTTGGGGATCCCCTCAATGGCTCCTCTGACCCCTGTGGGGCCAAAACGTCCCCCCTGGAGCCCCAAGCTCAGCGCTGGAGCAACTTCCGGGACTACAGCTCCCATCATGCCCTGCGACCCCCATAGGGACCCATTGACACCGCGCCTACAACTCCCATCATGCCGCGCGCCCCATAGAGCCTCATGGTAACCGAGCCTACAACTCCCATCATCCTTTGTGCCTCAGTCTAGCCGCGCCTATAACTCCCATCATCCCTTGCGCTCCATTGAGCTTCATTATAGCCACGCCTACACCTCCCATCATCCTTCGCGCGCCACACGCCTCCTTATTGGCCTACAACTCCCGTCGTGCCCCGCGCTCCCCATTGCCCAGCGTGGCCGGCCCCGCCCCTCCCGCACTGCAACTCCCGTCGTGCCCCGCGGCTCCGTAGGGCGCCATTGTAGGGGTGCCTACAACTCCCGTCGTGCCCCGCGCCCCCATTGCTCAGCATTGCCGGCCCCGCCCCTCCCGCACCACAACTCCCGTCGTGCCCCGCGGCGCTTTTCCCGCGCTTTTTCGCTTCCCCTCAGGGCGCCGCCGCCATCATGGCGGAGGCGCTGGGCCGCTGGCTCCGGGAGGAGATGGAGCTGCCGCCCTCCGCCGTCCCCTCCCCCGCCGCTCTCCGCAGGTCGGGACCCCCCCGGGCCGGGGCCGGGAGCCGCCCATGGGCGAGCGGGGAGCGGGGAGCGGGAATTGGGGGGGCTCGGGGGGTTCGGGTCCCTTGGGAGGGACTGGGGGGGTTTTGGGGTTCCTGGGGGGGTCTTGGGGGGGTTGGGGGTCCCTTGGGAGGGGCCTGGGGGGCGTTTGGGGGGTCCTGAGGGGTTTTTGGGGGGTCCTGAGGGGTTTTGGGAGTCCTGAAGGAATTTTGGGGTCCCTTTGGGGGGCTCCTGGGAGGGTTTTGGGGGGTCCTGAGGGGTTTTTGGGGATCCTGGGTGGATTTTGGGGTCCCTTGGGAGGGACTGGGAGGGTTTTGGGGATCCTGAAGAAATTTTGGGGTCCCTTTGGGGGGGTCCTGGGGAGATTTGGGGGATCCTGAGGGGATTTTGGGGGGTCCTGAGGGACTTTGGGGGCCCTTTGGGGGGCTCCTGGGTGGATTTTGGGGTCCCTTGGGAGGGACTGGGGGGGTTTTGGGGCTTCTGGGAGGGTTTTGGGGTTCCTGGGGGGGTCTTGGGGGGGCTGGGGGTCCCTTGGGAGGGGCCTGGGGGGGGTTTGAGGGGTCCTGAGGGATTTTTGGGGGGTCCTGAAGGAATTTTGGGGTCTTTTGGGAGAGTCTTGGGGGGGTTTTGGGGGCTCCTGGAGGGTTTTGGGGTCCCTTAGGAGGGTCCTGGGGAGATTTTGGGGGTCCTGGAGGGTTTTGGGGTCCCTTGGGAGGGTCCTGGGGGGTCCTGAGGGGATTTTGGGGGGTCCTGAGGGGATTTTGGGGGGTCCTGAGGGACTTTGGGGTCCCTTTGGGGGGCTCCTGGGTGGATTTTGGGGTCCCTTTGGGAGGGTTGTGGGAACGTTTGGGGGGTCCTGGGTGGATTTTGGGGTCCCTTAGGAGGGACTGGGGGGGTTTTGGGGGTCTTGGGGGGGTTTGGGGTCCCTTGGGAGGGGCCTGGGGGATTTTGGGGGGTCCTGGGGAATTTTGGGGTCTTTTGGGAGAGTCTTGGGGGGGTTTGGGGGGTCCTGGAGGGTTTGGGGTCCCTTGGGAAGGTTCTGGGAGGGTTTTGGGGGTTCTGGGGGGGGTTTGGGGTCCCTTGGGAAGGTTCTGGGAGGGTTTTGGGGGGTCCTGGGGGGATTTTGGGGGGTCCTGGAGGATGTTGGGGTCCCTTGGGAGGGTCCTGGGGAGATTTTGGGGGTCCTGAGGGAATTTTGGGGTCCCTTTGGGGGGCTCCTGGGTGGATTTTGGGGGTCCTGAGGGATTTTGGGGTCCCTTGGGAGAGTCCTGGGGAGGTTTTGGGGCTCCTGGGGGAATTTTGGGGGGTCCTGGGGGGATTTTAGGGTGTCCTGGGCGGATTTGGGGCAGATTTTGGGGGGTCCCTCGGGTGGATCCAGGAACCCTTTGGGGATTTTGGGGAGGATTTTGGGGTTTCCCCCCACGTTGAGTTTTGGGGTCACCCCCAAATTTTGGGGTTCCCCAAATTCCGTCCCCTGCAGGCTCTGCTCGGGCCCCACGGCCCCGGTTTGGGATTTCGTCACCCGCCACGTCCGGAGCCAGCGGTGAGGGGGGACCCCAAAATCTGGGGGGTGAAAAAGCCCCGAAAACCCCCCAAAAACTACAAGGGGACCCCAAAATTTAGGGGTGGGGAGTCCTTTCCAGGACTACAACCCCCATCATCCTTTGCGCCCCATTGAGCCCCATTATAGCTGCGCCTATAAGTCCCATCATCCCTTGCGCACCATTGAGCCCCATTATAACCGAGCCTACAACTCCCATCATCCCCTGCGCCCCATTGAGCCCCATTATAACAGCCTACAACTCCCATCATCCCCTGCGCCCCATTGAGCCCCATTATAGCTGAGCCTACAACTCCCATCAAGCCCTGCGCTCCATTAAGCCCCAGTATGGCTGAGCCTACAACTCCCATCACCTCTTGCGCCCCATTGAGCCCCATTATAGCCGAGCCTACAACTCCCATCATCCCTTGCACCTCATTTAACTTCATTATGGCTGCACCTACAACACCCATCATGCCTTGCGCCCCATTGAGTAGTATTATAGCTGAGCCTACAACTCCCATCATGCCCTGCGGTGCCCATAGGCTGCCATTGCCAGCCCCTCTTCCCAAACTACAACTCCCATCATGCCCTGCGGGGTTTGGTCGGGGGCCCCCCCCTTTACAGAGATTTTGGGGTGTCCCCACAGGAACGTGGAGAAGATTCGGGGAAATCTGCGCTGGTATCCAAAAATTTTGCGGGCTCCCAAAAATTTGGGGGCTCCTGGAAGTGAAATTTGGGGGTTTGGGGGAATTTTGGGGTTTGTTTTTTGGGGAGGATTTTTGGGGTTTTATTTTGAAAATTTTGGGAGGGTTGGGGCGTTTCTGCAGGTTTTTGGGTTTCTTTGGGAATTTTTGTGGAATTTTGGGATTTTTTTGGTTTAAACTTGACATTTTGGTGGAATTTTTGGAAATTTTGGGGATTTCATTTGAGGTTTTGGGAGAATTTGGGGATTTTTTTGGTTTAAATTAGAGATTTTGGGGGAATTTGGGATTTTTAGTTCTGTTTTTTTTAAGGAGAGAAATTTGGGAATTTCCCAAAATTTTTCCTTGACTCGGGGCCAGGTCCCGGCACCTGCAGGAGCTGGAGGTGAGGGGGAGCCCAAATTTGGGGGGATTTGGGTGAATTTTGGGTGGATTTTGGGCTGATTTCTGCTGGATTTGGGGGTGAATTTTGGGGTAATTTTGGGCTTATTTCGGCCAATTTTGGGGTGAATTTTGAGGGAATTTTGGATGAATTTTGGGGGTGAATTATGGGGTATTTTTGGGCTGATTTTGGGGTGAATTTTCGGGTATTTTTGGGCTCATTTTGGGGGTGAATTTTGGGCCCATTTTGGCCCATTCTGGGCTCATTTTGGGCCCATTTTGGGCTTATTTTGTGCTCATTTTGGCTCATTTTGGGCTCATTCTGGGCCCATTTTGGGCCCATTTTGGGCTCATTCTGGCCCCATTTCGGCTCATTCCGGCTCATTTTGGGCTCATTCTGGGCTCATTTTGGGCTCATTTTTGGCTCATTTTGGCTCATTTTTTGCTCATTTTGGGTCATTTTGGGCTCATTTTGGGGGTGAATTTTGGGCTCATTTTGGGCTGATTTTGGGGTGAATTTTGGGCTCATTTTGGGCTGATTTTGGGCTCATTTTGGGCTCATTTTGGCTCATTTTGTGCTAATTTTGGGCTCATTTTGGCTCATTTTGGGGGTGAATTTTGGGCTCATTTTGGGCCCATTCTGGGCCCATTTTGGCTCATTTTGGGCTCATTCTGGGGCTCGTTTTGGGCTCATTTTGGGCTCATTTTGGCTCATTTTGGGGTGAATTTTGGGCTCATTTTGGGCATTTCCGGCGCAGGCCGCCGCGGCTCCTCCCGGCCGCCAGGGGGCGCTGCGGGCGGCGCGCGCGCGGCTGCGCCGGGAGCTGCGGCAGCTCGCGGCCGCCACTGCGCATGCGCGGGACGCCGCGCGCCGCCTGGGTGAGTCCGGCCGGCCCCGCGGGCCCCGCGCAAACGTTCCTCCCCCCCCAAAACCCCCAAGTTTCGGGTCCCCACCCCCGAGTTTGGGGTCCCTTCCCCCCCCCAACCCAATTCTGGGTTCCCCACACCCAAATTCGGGGTCCCGCACCGATTTTGGAATGCCTGCCCCTCCTCCAACGCAAAATTTTGGGACTCTCACCCCCCCCAAACTCCAAATTTTGGGGTTCCCAACCCCATTTCAGGGTCCCAAACCCTCAATTTTGCGGCCCCCACCCAAATTTTGGGGTCCCCACCCCCATTTTGGGATCCTTGACCATCATTTTTAGGGTCCCTGACCCCCCCCAACCCCCAAATTTTGGGCTCCCCACCCCAATTTTTGGGGTTCCTGAACCCCCAAAACTCCAAATTTGGGATCCCCACCCCAATTTCAGGGTTCCAAAACCCCAAATTTTGGGTCACCACCCCAAATTTTACAGTTTTCACCCCAAATTTTGGATTTCCCACCCCAATCTCAGCGCCCCAAAACCCCAAATTTTGGGCTCCCCACCCCAATTTTGGGTTCCCGAAACCCCAAATTTTGGGTTTCCCATGCCAAATTTTGGGCACCCACCTCAAATTTTGGGGTCCTCACCCCAAATTTTCAGTTTCCCACCCCAAATTTTGGAGTTTTCACCCCAAATTTTGGGGTCCCCACCCCAATTTCAGGGTTCCCATGCTGAATTTTTGGGTCCCCGCCTCAAATTTTGGGTCCCAAAACCCCAAATTTTGGATTCCCCACCCCAAATTTTGGAGTCCCCACCCCAGTTTTGGGTTCCAAAATCCCAAATTTTTGGGTTTCCCCGTCAAATTTTGGCATCCCCACCCCAATTTCATGGTTTCAAAACCCAAATTTTGGGTTCCCCACCCCAATTCTGCGTTCCACACCCCAAATTCAGGGTCCCCCCCCCAAATTTTGGGGTCTCCAGCCAAATTTTTAGGCTGCCCACCCCAAATTTTGGGTCCCCACCATAAATTTCGGGGTCCCCAAACCCCAAATTTTGTTTTTTCACCCCAAATTTTGGGCTCTCGCTCCCCCCAGAGGCGTCGCTGGGGGCGGGGCAGGGCCGGCGGTGGGCGGAGCTTCGGCGGGGGGCGGAGCTTCGGCTGCTGGGGGCGGAGCCTCGGCCGGCGGCGCTGCGGGGCGGCCTGCAGGGGGCGCTGCAGGCCCCGCCCACCCGGTGAGATGGCCTTATATGGGCAAAGGGGGCGGGGCTTAGAGGGGATGGCCTTATATGGGCAAAAGGGGCGGGGCTTAGAGGGGATGGCCTTATATGGGCAAAAGGGGCGGGGCTTAGAGGGGATGGCCTTGTATTAGCATAAAGGGGCGGGGCTTAGAGGGGATGGCCTTATATGGTCAAAAGGGGGTGGGGCTTAGAGGGAATGGCCTTGTTTTAGCATAAAGGGGCGTGGCTCAATGGGGATGGCCTTATATGGTCAAAAGGGGGCGGGGCTTAGAGGGGATGGCCTTGTATTAGCATAAAGGGGTGGGGCTTAGAGGGGATGGCCTTGTATTAGCATAAAGGGGCGTGGCTCAATGGGGGATGGCCTTATATGGTCAAAAGGGGGCAGGGCTTAGAGGGATGGCCTTATATTAGCATAAAGGGGAGGGGCTTAAAGGGGATGGCCTTATGTGGTTATAAAGGGGCGGGGTTTATAAGGGATGGCTTTATATGGGCAAAAGGGGGCGTGGCTTAGAGGGGCGTCCTTAAATGGTAATCAAGGGGGCGGGACTTAATGCAGATGTCCTTAAATGGCAATAAAGGAGGTGGGGCTTAATGGGGATGGCCTTATATTAGCATAAAGGGGGCGGGGCTTAAAGGGGATGCCCTTATATGGTCAAAGGGGGCGGGGCTTAAAGGGGATGCCCTTATATGGGCATAAAGGGGAGGGGCTTAGAGGGGATGACCTTATATTAGCATAAAGGGGAGGGGCTTAGAGGGGATGGCCTTATATGGGCAAAAGGGGCGGGGCTTAGAGGGGATGGCCTTATACGTGCATAAAGGGGCGGGGCTTAAGGGGAGTGCCTTATATGGTCAAAAGGGGGCGTGGCTTAGATGGAATGGCCTTATATTAGCATAAAGGGGGCGGGGCTTAAGGGGGATGATTTTATATGGGCATAAAGGGGCGGGGCTTAGAGGGGATTCCCTTGTATTAGCATAAGGGGGCGGGGCTTAGAGGGGATTGCCTTATGGGGAAAAGGGGCGGGGCTTAGAGGGGATGATTTTATATGGGCAAAAGGGGAGGGGCTTAGAGGGGATGGCGTTATATGGTCAATTGGGGGCGGGGCTTAGAGGAATTGGCTTATATTAGCATAAAGGGGCGGGGTTTAAAG
Organism: Lonchura striata; assembly: GCF_050655825.1. Classification (NCBI taxonomy): domain Eukaryota; kingdom Metazoa; phylum Chordata; class Aves; order Passeriformes; family Estrildidae; genus Lonchura; species Lonchura striata. The sequence goes on along the minus strand of NC_140735.1, from coordinate 6,386,939 downwards.
GGGGTGGCCTTATATGGGCATAAAGGGGTGGGGCTTAGAGGGGATGGCCTTATATTAGCATAAAGGGGGCGGTACTTAGAGGGGATGGCCTTATATGGGCAAAAGGGGCGGGGCTTAGAGGGGATGGACTTACTTAGCATAAAGGGGTGGGATTTAAAGGGGGTATAATTATATTAGCATAAAGGGGTGGGGCTTAGACAGATGGCCTTATATTGTCAAAAGGGGGCGGGGCTTAAGGGGGGGTGCATTATATGGGGAAAAGGGGCGGGGCTTAGAGGGGTGCCTTTATATTAGCATAAGGGGGCGGGCTTAGAGGGGATTGCCTTTTATGGGAAAAAGGGGCGGGGCTTAGAGGGGATTGCCTTATGTGGGCAAAAGGGGCGGGGCTTAAAGGGGAGGGTCTTATATGGGCAAAAGGGGGCGGGGCTTACAGGGAGTGACTATATTAGCATAAGGGGCTGGGGCTTAGAGGGGATGGACTTATATTAGCATAAAGGGGGCGGGGCTTAAGGGGATGCCTTATATGGGCAAAAAGGGGCGTGGCTTATCGGGGATGGACTTATATTTGCATAAGGTGGCGGGGCTTAAGGGGGGTGTCCTTATATTAGCATAAAGAAGGCGGGGCTTAATGGGGATGGCCTTATATGGTCAAAAGAGGCGGGGCTTAAAGGGGATGGCGTTGTATTAGCATAAAGGGGCGGGGCTTGGTGGGAATCCCAATGGGCGGGGCTTAGTGGGGATGACCTTATATGGGCATAACGGGGGTGGGGCTTAATGACGAGTCCTTAAGTGGTAATTAAGGGGGAGGGGCTTAATGGGGATGTCCTTATATGGAAATGAAGGGGGCAGGGCTGGGTGGCGATATCCTTATATTAGCATAAAGGGGCGGGGCTTGGCTGGGATGTTCTTAAATGGAAATAAAGGGGGTGGGGCTTAGAGGGGAGTCCTTATATGGGCAAAAGGGGAATTTTGGGGAATTTTTGGGGGATTTTGGGGTCCCTGAGGAGGTTTTGGTGGATTTGAGGGAATTTTGGGGGGAATTTGAGATCATTTTGAGAGAATTTTGGGGGTTTTGAGGGAATTTCGGGGATTCTGAGGGAATTTTGGGGGTTTTGAGTTTTTTGGAGTTTTTGAGAGAATTTTGGCGAGTTTGAGGGAATGTTGGGGAGATTTGAGATTATTTTGAGAGATTTTTTGGGGTTTTTGAGGGAATTTTGGGGATTCTGAGGGAATTTTGGGGTTTTTGAAGGAATTTCGGCAATTCTGAGGGAGTTTGGGGGATTCTGGGGTTTTTGAAGGAATTTCGGCAATTCTGAGGGAGTTTGGGGGATTCTGAGGGAATTTTGGGGATTTTGGGGTCCCTGAGAGAATTTTGGTGCATTTGAGGGAATTTTGGGGGAGCTTGAGATTATTTTGAAAGATTTTGAGGGAGTTTTGGGGTTTTTTGAGGTTATTTTGGGGATTTTAAGGGATTTTGGTGGGTTTTGAGGTTATTTTGTGGAATTTAAATGATTTTTCAGGGTTTTTTTTGAGGGAATTTTAAGGGGATTTTGGGGATTTTAAGGGATTTGGGATTTTTTTGAGGGAATTTTGGGGATTTTATGGGATTTTTTGGGGTCCTTCCTCTCAGCCAATCACAGGCGGAGCTTTCGGCCATCTTGGCCACGGGGGCGGAGCCGGAAGTTCTGGTGAGGGGGCGGGGCTTGGGAGGGGCGGGGCCTGGGGACCCCAAAAATCCCCTCAGGAGCCCCAAAATTCCCTTAAAATTCCCCAAAATCCCCTCAGGAACCCCAAAATTCCCTTAAAATGCCCCAAAATCCTCTCAGGAGCCCCAAAATTCCCTTAAAATTCCCCAAAATCCTCTCAGGAACCCCAAAATTCCCTTAAAATTCCCCAAAATCCCCTCAGGAGCCCCAAAATTCCCTTAAAATTCCCCAAAATCCCCTCAGGAACCCCAAAATTCCCTTAAAATTCCCCAAAATCCTCTCAGGAGCCCCAAAATTCCCTTAAAATTCCCCAAAATCCTCTCAGGAACCCCAAAATTCCCTTAAAATGCCCCAAAATCCTCTCAGGAACCCCAAAATTCCCTTAAAATTTCCCAAAATCCCCTCAGGAACCCCAAAATTCTCTTAAAATGCCCGAGAATCCCCTCAGAAATCCCAAAATTCTCTCAAAATGCCCCAAGAACCGCTCAGGGACCCCCAAAATCCTTTCAGGAAGCCCAAAATGTCCTCAGGAAATACTCCCCCAAAATTTAATCCAAAATCCCTTCAAGAACCCCGAAAATTCCACTCAGGACCCCCCAAAACCCCAAAACTTCCCCCAAAATCCCCCCCAGAAGCCCCCAAAAAACCAATTTCCCTCCAGGACCCCCAAAAAACCCAAAATCTCCCCCAAAATACCCCCAAGGAACATCCCAAAAGTCCCAGATCCCTCCCAGAATCTCCCAAAATCCTCCCCAGGACCCCCAAAAATTCCGAAATCCCACCAAAATTTCCCCCCAGGACCCTCCAAAACTCGAGATCTCCCCCAAAATCCCCCCCAAACCCCCCAAAATTCCCACCAAAATCTCCCCCAAAATCCCCCTCAGGACCCCAAAAAATTCCCAAGTCCTACCAAAATTTCCCCCAGGACCCCCCAAAACACAAAATCTCCCCCAAAATCCCCTCAAGGATCCACCAAAAACCCAAAATCCCCCCAAAAACTCCCCCAAAATCCCCCCTAAGACCCCCAAAAATTTCCAAATCCTACCAAAATTGTCCCCAGCATCCCCCAAAAACCCAAAATCTCTCCCAGGACCCCCAAAAAACCCCAAATTAACCCCAAAATCTCTCCCCAAAATCTCCCCAGGAACCCCCAAAAACCCCAAATCTCCCCAGAATCCCCCAAAACCCAAAATCTCCCTAAGACCCCCCAAATTCCCCCAAAATTCCCTCCGAGGGCCCCAAAAAATCCCCAAATTCATCCAAAAAATCCCCCCAAAATCACCTTGAGAACCCCCAAAAAAACCAAAATCCCCCCCAGGACCCCCAAAAAACCCAAAATCCCTCCCAAAATCTTCCCAGAACCCCCCAAAAACCCAAAATTCCCCCAAAATCGCCCCCCAAAGTCTCCCCCAGGACCCCCCAAAACTCAAAATCCCCCCCAAAATCCCCTCGAGGATGCCCCAAAAACCCAAAATCCCCCCAAAAACTCCCCCAAAATGCCCCCTAGGACCCCAAAAATTCCCAAATCCCACCAAAATTTCCCCAACGACCCCCCAAAACCCCAAAATCCCCCCAAAATCTCCCCCCAGAACCCCTCAAAAACCCAAAATTTCCCCAAAATCGCCCCCCAAAATCTCCCCAGGACCCCCTGAAAACCCAAATTCCCCCCCAGGACCCCCAAAAATTCCCAAAATCCCCCCCAGGACCCCCAAAAATTCCCAAATTCCCCCCCAGGACCCCCAAAAATTCCCAAAATCCCCCCCAGGACCCCCAAAAATTCCCAAATTCGCCCCCAGGACCCCCAAAAATTCCCAAATTCCCCCCCAGGACCCCCAAAATCCCCCCAATTCCCCCCAAAACCCAAGCCCCGCCCCCCGGCAGGTGTCAATCAAGGCCCTGTGCAAGGCCAGGGAGGCGGAGCTTCGGCGGAGGCCACGCCCACCTCGGTAAGCCCCGCCCCTCCCTCATTAACCCCTCATTAACCCCCTCGTTAACTCCCTAACGAGCTAATTACCGCCCCCGCAGAGCTGCCAATCACCCGAGGGAGGCTCCGGATTGGCTGGCACAGGCTGAGGTGGGCGTGGCTTGCTGAGGGGAGGGGGCGTGGCCTGGAGGAAGCCACGCCCCCTCCCCCTGACGTTTGGCGCCCCCTACAGGCCGTGCTGATTGGCCACAACCCGGGGGCGGTGCTCTGGGCTTTGGAGGAGTTGGCCAATCAGAGCACGAGGTGGGCGTGGCTTAAGGGAGTGGGCGTGGCTTGGGGTGGGCGGGGCTTGGGGTCCCTCCCCCCAAAATTCCAATTTTGGGGTCCCAAAAAAGCCCCAAATTCCTCCAAAACCCCCCAAAATTTTATCCCGAGGACACCAAAAAATTGAAAATAATTTTTTGGGGTTTGCTGAGGCCGCAAAATCCCCAAATTTCCCCCCAAAATTCTCCCTAAAAACCCCCCAAAATAAAAACCCCGAGTTCCAAAAAGGTCCCAAAAAAAGGGAATTTTTGGGGGGTTTTTAGGGGATTTTGGAGGTTTTTGGGAAGATTTGAGGGATTTTGGGGAGATTTGGAAGGAAATTTGGGGATTTCATGGGGAAGTTCAGGGATTTTGGGAGATTTGGGATCCTGGAGGGGATTTTGGAGGATTTTGAGGGAATTTTGGGGGATTTTGGGGTTTCTGAGGGGATTTGGGGGGAATTTTGGGGTCCCTGAGGGGATTTTGGGGAATTCTGGGGGATTTTTGAGGGAATTTTGGGGGATTTTGGGGTCCTTCAGGGGATTTTGGGTTGATTTGGGGGAGTTTCGGGTGGATTTGGGGGGATTTTTGGGTCCCTGAGGGGATTTTGGCAGATTTTGGGGTCCCTGAGGGAATTTTGGGGGATTTGGGGGAATTTTGGGGTCCTGGGGGCATTTTTGGGTGATTTTGAGGGGATTTTGGGGTCCTTGAGGGGATTTTTGGGGTCCCTGAAGGGACTTTGGACGATTTTGGGATCCCAGAAGGAATTCTGGGGAATTTTGGGATCCCTGAGGGAATTTGGCCTCTGTGAGGTGATTTTGGGTGGATTTTGGGGAATTTTGGGGTCCATGAGGGGATTTTGGAGGAATTTTGGGATCCCTGAGTGAATCTGGGGATCCCTGAGGGGATTTGGGGGGAATTTTGGGGTCCCTGAGTGAATTTTTGGGGTCCCTGAGGGAATTTTGGGGTCCCTGAGGGGATTTTGGTGTTTCTGAGAAATTTTGGGGGCCCTGAGGGGATTTTGGGTGGATTTTGGGTAATTTTGGGGTCCTTGAGGGGATTTTGGAGTCCCTGAGGGTGTTTTGGGCTCCCTTAGGTAATTTTGGGGGGATTTGGGGGTCTCTGTGGGGGTTTTTGGAGGATTTTGGGGTCCCTGAGGGAATTTTGGGTGGATTTGGGGGGATTTTAGAGGATTTTGAGGGGGTTTTGGCAAATTTTGGGGTTCCTGAGGGGATTTGGGGGATTTTGGGGTCCCTGAGAGGATTTTGGGGGAATTTTGAGGGAATTTTGGGGTCCCTGAGTGAATTTTTGTTGTCCCTAAGGGGATTCTGGGGTCCCTGAGGGGATTTTGGGGGAATTTTGGGGTCCCTGAGAGGATTTTGGTGAATTTTGATGGATTTTTGGGGTCCCTGAGTGAATTTTTGGGGTCCCTGATGGGATTTTGGGGTCCCTGAGGGGATTTTGGAGGTTTTTGAGGGAATTTTGGGGGGATTTTGGGGAATTTTTGGTGGATTTTGGGGGATTTTGAGGGGGTTTTGGCAAATTTTGGGGTTCCTGAGGGGATTTGGGGGATTTTGGGGTCCCTGAGAGGATTTTTGGGGAATTTTGAGGGAATTTTGGGGTCTTTGAGTGAATTTTTGGGGTCCCTGATAGGATTTTGGGGTCCCTGAGGGAATTTTGGAAGATTTGGGGGAATTTTGTGTGGATTTTGGGGGATTTGGGGGAATTTTGGGTGGATTTTGGGGGATTTTGGGGGGATTTTGAGGGGGTTTTGGCAAATTTTGGGGTTCCTGAGGGGATTTGGGGGTTTGGGGGTCCCTGAGAGGATTTTGGGGGACCTGAGGGAATTTTGGGTGGATTTGGGGGGATTTTGGGTGGATTTGGGGGAATTTTGGGGGATTTTGCGTGGATTTTGGGTGGATTTTGGGGAGTTTTGGGGAATTTTGGGGAATTTTGGGGTCTCTGTGGGCGTGGCCAGGCGCCAGAGGGGGCGTGGCTTTGCCCATATATGGTAATTCCTAAGCCCCGCCCCCTCAGCGCGCTCCTGGCTGGCCCCGCCCCCTCGGCCGAAGCCCCGCCCACCCTGAGGAGCCTCCTGCAGGTGAGCGGAATTGGGGAATTTTGGGGAATTTTGGGGAGATTTGGGAATTTTGGGGAATTTTGGAGGGATCTTGGGCGATTTTGAGGGAAATTTTGGGGATTTTTGGCAATTTTTGGGGGGGTTTGGTGGGGAATTTTGGGGAATTTGGGGGGATTTTGGGGGAGAATTGGGCATTTTTGGGGGAGATTTTGGGATTTTTGGGGGATTTTGGGCAATTTTGAGGGGAATTATGGTTTTTTGGGGGATTTTGGGGGAGAATTGGGCATTTTTGGGGGAGATTTTGGGATTTTTGGGGGAAATTGGGGATTTTGGGGATGAATTGGCCATCTTTGGGGGAGATTTTGGGATTTTTGGGGGGAATTTTGGGATTTTTGGGAGAAAACTTTGGGGGATTTTAGGGGAATTTGGGGCTTTCGAGGGGATTTTGGGGGGAATTTTGAGGATTTTTGGCGGTTTTTGTGGGAAATTTTGGGGAAGATTTGGGATTTTGGGGGTAATCTTGGGGATTTTGGGAAGATCTGGGTTTTTTGAGGGAATTTTTGGGAGGATTTGGGGAAATTTTGGGGATTCGGGGGAGATTTTCGGCAGGTTTGGGGTTTTGGGTGAAATTTCGGGGATTTTTGGCAATTTTTGGTGGGAATTTTGGGGAAGATTTGGGGTTTTGGGGGAAATTTTGGGAGGGTTTGGGATTTTGGGGGGAATTTTGGGGATTTTTGGAGATTTTTGGGGGAATTTGGGCTGTTTGGGGGGATTTTGGATTTTGGGGGAGTTTGGGGGAAATTTGGGGGGGTTTTAGGGGAATTTGGGGCCTTTGAGGGGAATTTTGGTGATTTTTTGGGGGAAGTTTGGGGAAGATTTGGGATTTTGGGGGAGTTTTTGGGAGGATTTGGGATTTTGGAGGGAATTTTGGGGACTTTTGGAGATTTTCGAGGGATTTTTTAGGTTTTGGGGGTGATTTTTGATTTTGGGGAGGGGATTTTTGGCACTTTTGGGCAGATTTGGGGGAATTTGGGGGGGATTTAGGATTTTGGGGATTTTTGGCAATTTTTGGGTGGAATTTTCAGGAAAATTTGGGGTTTTTTTTGGGTGGATTTGGGGTTTTTGGGATGGATTTTGGGTTCTTTGGGGTGTATTTGATATTTTTAGGGTGTATTTGGATTTTTGGGGTCCCTGACCTGTTTTTGGGGTGGATTTTGGGGGTTTTGGGGTCCTTGAGGTGTTTTTGGGGTTGTTTTGGGGGTTTTTGGGATGTATTTGGGGTTTTTGGGATGGGTTTGAGGTTTTTGGTTGGATTTTGGAGGTTTTGGGATGGATTTCAGGGATTTTGGTGTGGATTTGGGGGTTTTTGGGTAGTATTTGGGGTTTTTGGGATGGATTTGGGTTTTTGGGGTCCCTGACCTGTTTTTTGGGATGGATTTGGGGTTTTTTGAGGAGGATTTGGGATTTTTGGGGTCCCTGACCTGTTTTTTGGGTCGTATTTGGGGTTTTTGGGTCGTATTTGGGGTTTTTGGGATGGATTTGGGGTTTTTGGGTTGTATTTGGGGTTTTTGGGATGGATTTGGGGTTTTTGGGATGGATTTGGTTTTTTGGGGATGGATTTGGATTTTTGGGGTCCCTGAGCTGTTTTTTGGGTTGGATTTGGGGTTTTTGGGTTGGATTTGGGGTTTTTGGGATGGGTTTGGGGTTTTGGGGATGGATTTGGGTTTTTGGGGTCCCTGAGCTGTTTTTTGGGTTGGATTTGGGGTTTTTGGGGTCCCTGACCTGTTTTTTGGGTTGTGTTTGGGGTTTTGGGGATGGATTTGGATTTTTGGGGTCCATGATCAGTTTTTTGGGATGGATTTGGGGTTTTTGGGATGGATTTGGGGTTTTGGGGATGGATTTGGGTTTTTGGGGTCCCTGACCTGTTTTTTGGGTTGTGTTTGGGGTTTTTGGGATGGGTTTGGATTTTTGGGGTCCATGATCAGTTTTTTGGGTTGGATTTGGGGTTTTTGGGTTGGATTTGGGGTTTTTGGGATGGATTTGGAGTTTTGTGGATGGATTTGGATTTTTGGGGTCCATGATCAGTTTTTTTGGGTTGGATTTGGGGTTTTTGGGTTGGATTTGGTGTTTTGGGGATGGACTTGGATTTTTGGGGTCCATGATTAGTTTTTTTGGGTTGGATTTGGGGTTTTTGGGATGGATTTGGGTTTTTGGGGTCCCTGAGCTGTTTTTTGGGTCGTATTTGGGGTTTTTGGGTCGTATTTGGGGTTTTTGGGTTGTGTTCGGGGTTTTTGGGATGGGTTTGGATTTTTGGGGTCCATGATCAGTTTTTTTGGGTTGGATTTGGGGTTTTTGGGATGGATTTGGGTTTTTGGGGTCCCTGACCTGTTTTTTGGGTTGTGTTTGGGGTTTTTGGGATGAATTTGGGGTTTTTGGGGTCCCTGACCTGTTTTTTGGGTTGGATTTGGGGTTTTTGGGTTGGATTTGGGGTTTTTGGGTTGTGTTTGGGGTTTTGGGGATGGATTTGGGTTTTTGGGGTCCCTGAGCTGTTTTTTGGGGTCCCCAGGAGCGCTGGGGGGCCGTGGGGGGGGTCTGGGGGCAGCTGCCGCCCCTCCTGACCCGGCTGGCCCAGCTGAGGGGGCGCCTGGGGACCCTCCTGGAGCGGGACAGGGGCACGGCCAGGTACCCAAAACCCCCCTAAATATCCCCAAAATATCCCCTAAATTATCCCAAATCATCTCCTAAAACATCCCAAATAATCCCCAAAATATACGCTAAAATATCCCAAGTTATCCCCAAAATATACGCTAAAATATCCCAAGTTATCCCCAAAATATACACTAAACTATCCCAAGTTATCCCCAAAATAACCCCTAAATTATCCCAAATTATCCCCAAAATATCCCCCAAAATAGCCCAAATTATCCCCAAATTACCCCCTAAAATATCCCAAATTATTCCCAAAATATCCCAAATTATCCCCAAATTATCCCCTAAAATATCCCAAATTATCTTTAAAATATCCCTTCAAATACCCAAAATTATCCCCAAAATATCCCAAATTATCCCAGAAACGTCCCCTAAAATATCCAAAATTATCCCCAAAATATTCAAAATTATCCCCAAAATATCCCCCAAAATATCCCAAATTATCCCCAAATTATCCCCTAAAATATCCCAAATTATCACTAAAATACCCCCTAAAATATCCCCAAAATATCCCAAATTATCCCCAAATTATCCCCAAAATACCCCCTAAAATATTCCGAATTATCCCCAAAATATCCCAAATTATCCCTAAAATATCCCAAAAATCCTAAATCCATCTTAAAATATCTTCCCCAATTTTTCCTCATTCTTCCCCCGTTTATCCCCATTTATTCCCATTTTTATCTCGTTTTTCCCATTTTTCCAAATTTTGTTGCCATTTTTGCCCATTGTAACCCCATTTGCCCCCATTTATTCCCATTTACTCTCATTTTTACCCCATTTTTCTCCATTTTTCCCCCAATTTTATCCCTATTTTTACCCAATTTTCCCCATTTTTCTCCATTTCTAACCCATTTTTATCCATTTTTTCTCCATTTTACCCCATTTTCACAAATTTTCCCCAATTTTCCCCAATTTTCCCCATTTTTTTCCCCATTTCCACAAATTTTCCCCCTTTTTACCCCATTTATCCCCATTTCCCCCCAATTTTCACCCATTTTTTCCCATTTTCCCCATTTTTACCTCAATTTTCCCCATTTTTACCCGATTTTCATCATTTTTACTAATTTTTTCCCCATTTTCCCCATTTTTCCCCAATTTCCCCCATTTTCCCCATTTATCCCCATTTATCCCCATTTTTACCCCATTAACCCCCAATTTTCACCCATTTTTCCCATTTTCCCCATTTTTACCCAATTTTCATAATTTTTACCCAATTTATTCCCCATTTTCCCCAAATTTCCCCATTTTCCCCCCAATTTCCCCCATTTTCCCCAATTTTCCCCAATTTTCCCCATTTCCCCCATTTTTCCCCATTTCCCTCCATTTTCCCCCATTTTTCCCCATTTCCCTCCATTTTCCCCCAATTTCCACAATTTTCCCCATTTCCCCCATTTTCCCCAATTTTCCCCGTTTTTCCCAATTTTCCCCAATTTTCCCCGTTTTTCCCAATTTCCACAATTTTCCCCATTTTTCCCCCATTTCCCCCATTTCCCCCCATTTTTCCCCATTTCCCTCCATTTTCCCCCATTTTCCCCCATTTCCCCCCATTTTCCCCCAATTTCCACAATTTTCCCCATTTCCCACATTTTCCCCATTTTCCCCAATTTTCCCCGTTTTTCCCAATTTTCCCCAATTTTCCCCAATTTTCCCCATTTTTCCCCCATTTCCCCCATTTTCCCCATTTTTCCCATTTCCCCATTTTCCCCAATTTTCCCCATTTTTCAACCCATTTTCCCCATTTTCCCCATTTTCCCCCATTTCCCCCGTTTCCCCCATTTTCCCCATTTTCCCCATTTTCCCCATTTTCCCCATTTTCCCCATTTCCCCCAATTTCCCCCATTTCCCAATTTCCCCCATTTCCCCCATTTTCCCCAATTTTCCCCGTTTTTCCCAATTTTCCCCGTTTTTCCCAATTTTCCCCATTTCCCCCCATTTTCCCAATTTCTTCCATTTTCCCCATTTCCCCCATTTTCCCCGTTTTTCCCATTTTCCCCATTTTTCCCATTTTCCCCGTTTTTCCCAATTTTCCCCATTTTCCCCCCATTTTCCCCATTTCCCCCATTTCCCCCATTTTTCCCATTTTCCCCGTTTTTCCCAATTTCCCCCGTTTTTCCCCCATTTCCGCAGGCTCTCTGTGCTCGTGGCCGCTCTCGGCGCCGTCCGCTCCTCCCTGCAGGGGGCGCTGCGGGGGGACCCGCCCCCAAACCCCCAAAATCCCCCAAATCCCCCAAATTCGGCCCCCGAGGCCCCGAAATTCCCAAATCCGGCACCGAAAGCCCCAAAATCCCCGGATTTGGCCCCAAAACCGCCCCTGGGGGCGCTGCGGCGGCGGCTGCGGAGGGGGCGGAGCCAAGCGGTGAGTGACAGCTGGGGCGGGGCTTGGAGTGGTGATTGACAGCTGGGGCGGGGCTTGGAGTGGTGATTGACAGCTGGGGGCGGGGCTTGGAACAGTGATTGACGGCTGGGGCGGGGCTTAAAGCGGTGATTGACAGCTGGGCTGGGGGCGGGGCTTGGAGCAGTGATTGACAGCTGGGGGCGGGGCTTGGGATTTTTGGGGGTTTTGGGGGCATTTGTGGGAATGTGCTGATTTTTGGGTGAATTTTCTGATTTTTGGGTGAATTTGGGGTTATTTCACTGATTTTTGAGTGTTATTTTTGGGTGAATTTGCTGATTTTGGGGGGAGTTTTGGGTGTATTTTGGGTCATTTTGGGTGAGTTTGCTGGGTTTTGGGTGAATTTCAGGTTAATTTGGGTGGGGTTTTGGTTTCTTGGGTGAATTTGGCTGGTTTTGGGCGATTTTGGCTGATTTTGGGTTAATTTTGCGTTAATTTTGGGTGAATTTTGGCTGATTTCGGGTGAATTTTATGTGAATTTTGGCTGATTTTGGTTGATGTTGGCTGATTTTGGGTGAATTTGGCTGATTTTGGTTTAATTTTGGGTGAATTTTGGCTGATTTTGGCTGATTTTGGGTGAATTTGGCTGAGTTTGGGTTAATTTTGGGTGAATTTTGGCTGATTTTGGTGAATTTGGCTGATTTTGGCTGATGTTGGTTGACTTTGGGTGAATTTTGGCTGATTTTGGGTGAATTTGGCTGATTTTGGGTTAATTTTGGGTGAATTTTAGCTGATTTTGGGTGAATTTTGGCAGATTTTGGGTGAATTTTGGGTGAATTTTGGCTGATTTTGGGTAAATTTTGGCTGATTGTGGTTGATTTTGGGTGAATTTTGGCTGATTTTGGTGAATTTGGCTGATTTTGGTTGATTTTGGGTGAATTTTGGCTGATTTTCGCTGACTTTGGGTTAATTTTGGCTGATTTTGGTGAATTTGGCTGATTTTGGGTTAATTTTCGCTGATTTTGGGTGAATTTGGCTGATTTTGGGTTAATTTTGGGTGAATTTTGTCTGATTTTGGTTGATTTTGGCTGATTTTGGGTTGATTTTGGGTGAATTTTGTCTGATTTCGGGTTGATTTTGGGTGAATTTGGGTGAATTTGGCTGATTTTGGGTTAATTTTGGGTGAATTTTGTCTGATTTTGGCTGATTTTGGCTGATTTTGGTTGATTTTGGGTGAATTTGGGTTAATTTTGGGTGAATTTTGTCTGATTTTGTCTGATTTTGGGTGAATTTTGGCTGATTTTGGTTCATTTCGGGTCTCCCCCCAGCTGCGGCTGCAGCAGCGGCTGCGATTCCTCAGCGCCGCCACCAGGGGGCGCCGGGCGGGGCTGAGACGCCTGCAGGAGCAGGTACGGACCAGTATAAACCAGTATGGACCAGTTAGAGACCAGTACAGACCAGTATGGATCAGTATAGATCGGTTAGAGACCAGTACGGACCAGTATAAACCAGTATGGACCAGTACGGACCAGTATAAATCAGTATAGATCAGTATGGACCAGGTACAGACCAGTACAGACCAGTATAAACCAGTATGGACCAGTATAAACCAGTATAGACCAGTACGGACCAGTATAAACCTGTATAGACCAGTACGGACCAGTATGGACCACTACAGACCAGTATAAACCAGTACGGACCAACATGGACCAGTATGGACCAGTATAAACTAGTATGGACCAGTACGGACCAGTTAGAGACCAGTATAGACCACTATAAACCAGTAAGGCAAGTATGGACCAGTATAAACCGGTATGGACCAGTATAAACCAGTACAGACTAGTAGAGACCAATATGGACCAGTATAAACCAGTACAGACTAGTAGAGACCAGTATAGACCAGTATGGACCAGTTAGAGACCGGTATGGACCAGTATAGACCAGTATAGACCAGTGACCCACTGGGAACCCTCCTGTAACCCCCCCCAGTCCCTCCCAGTATAAACCAGTACAAACCAGTCCCCTCCCAGTTCAAACCAGTAACCCCCAGTCCCCTTCCAGTATAAACCAGTACAAACCAGTCCCCTCCCAGTTCAAACCAGTAACCCCCAGTCCCCTTCCAGTATAAACCAGTACAAACCAGTCCCCTCCCAGTTCAAACCAGTAACCCCCAGTCCCCTTCCAGTATAAACCAGTACAAACCAGTCCTCTCCCAGTACAAACCAATAACCCCCAGTCCCTCCCAGTACAAACCAGTTCCCTCCCAGTATAAACCAGTAACCCCCAATCCCTCCCAGTATAAACCAGAAACCCCCAAATCCCCTCCCAGTATAAACCAGTAAGCCCCAAATCCCCTCCCAGTACAAATCAGTAACCCCCAGTCCCTCCCAGTACAAACCAGTACAAATCAGTCCCCTCCCAGTACAAACCAGTTCCCCCCAAATCCCCTCGCAGTACAAACCAGTAACCCCCAATCCCTCCCAGTAACCCCCAGTTCCCTCCCAGTAACCCCCAGTTCCCTCCCAGTAACCCCCAGTTCCCTCCCAGTACAAACCAGTTCCCCCCAAATCCCCTCCCAGTACAAACCAGTAACCCCCAGTCCCTCCCAGTAACCCCCAGTTCCTCCCAGTACAAACCAGTCCCCCCCAGTCCAGCCCAGTTCCCCGATCCGAGCGCTCTGATTGGCCGCAGGTGGTGGGCGTGGCCCGGGCGGGGCCGGCCCTGGCCCCGCCCCCTCTGGAGTGGGCGGGGCAGCGGCGCCGGGAGCTCCCATTGGCCGGGCTGGCGGAGCCCCGCCCCCCGGGCCAGGCCCCGCCCCCTCTGCAGCGATTGGCTCGGGAGCTGAGCTCCGCCCAGGTGGGGGCGGGGCCTCAGAGGATATGTAAATGAGAGAGGGGTAAAGGGGCGGGGCTTGGGTGGGGATATTTAAATGAGGGAGGGGTTAAAGGGGCGGGGCTTTGGGGTATATTTAAATGAGGGAGGGGTTAAAGGGGCGGGGCTTGGGTGGGGATATGTAAATGAGGGGCTTAAAGGGGGTGGGTCTTTGGTTAAAATATTTAAATGAGGGATGGGTTAAAGGGGCGGGGCTTTGGGGTATATTTAAATGAGGGAGGGGTTAAAGGGACGTGGCTTTGGGGTATATTTAAATGAGGGAGGGGTTAAAGGGGCGGGGCTTCATTGGGAGTATTTAAATGAGGGAAGGGTTAAGGGGCGGGGCTTTGGGAGGGGATATTTAAATGAGGGAGGGGTGAATGTGGGCAGGGCCTGAATGGAATATTTAAATGAGGGAGGGGTTAAAGGGGCGGGGCTTTAGGGTATATTTAAATGAGGGAGGGGTTAAAGGGGCGGGGCTTCATTGGGAGTATTTAAATAAGGGAGGTGTTAAAGGGGGTGGGGCTTAAAATGGGAATATTTAAATGAGAGAGGGGTTAAAGGGGGTGGGGCTTCAATGGGATATTTAAATGAGGGACTTAAAGGGGGTGGGACTTCAATGGGAATAATTAAATGCGGGGGTCTTAAAAGGGGAGGAGCCTAAAGGGGGCGGGGCTTCAATGAGGGAATTTACTTGGGGGAGGGGCTTAATTGGGGTGGGGCTTAATTGGGGATTGAAGGGGAGGGGCTTAAAGGTCGGTAATTAAATGGGGGCGGGGCTTAAAGGGAGGAATTAAAGGGGGAGGACTTAATGAATGGTAATTAAATGGGGCGGGGCTTAAAGGGAGGAAATAAAGGGGAGGGGCTTAAAGGGGAGGAGCTTAATGAATTGTAATTAAATGGGGCGTGGCTTAAAGGGAGAAAAAGGGGAGGGGCTTAATAGGGGGCGGGGTTTAAAGGGGGAGGGGCCTAAGTGAGGGAGGGCCTTGATTGGGGCGGGGATTAAAGGGGGAGGGGCTTACGGAATTGTAATTAAAGGGGGAGGGGCTTCAATGAGGGGATTTAAATAAGGGCGGGGCTTAAAGGGAGGAAATAAATGGGAGGGGCTTAATTGGGGGCGGGGCTTAAAGGGGGAGGGGCTAAGGGGGGAGGGGTGAGGGCTTTGGGGTGGGGGAGGGTCCCGCCCATTGTGGGCGTGGCCTGGCGGGTTGGGGGCGTGGCCAGGCCCCGCCCACCCCCCTTTGTCGCTCCCCCAGCAGGGGGCGCTGCTGCCGCGGGCGGCCATCTTGCGGCTGCGCCTCCGCCAGGGGGCGCTGCGGGCGCGCCGGGGGGCGTGGCCGGCCCAGGGGGCGTGGCCAGAGCCGGCCCCGCCCCTCCCCGAGGGCGTGGCCGAGCTGCTGGCCCAGCTGCGATTGGTCGGCGCCAGCTGCCAGCAGCGAATCAACGACTGGCCCCGCCTCCGGGAGCTCGTCAGCCAATGGTGAGCCGGGGGGGCGTGGCTTCCGTCAGCAGAGCCACGCCCCCTCCGCTGACCACGCCCCCTCTGCCCCCCAGGTGGTCCCAGCCGGCTCAATGGGCGCTGGCCACGCCCCCTGGCCACGCCCCCTTCTCCCATTGGCTGCAGCGCTGGCGGGCTGCCGCCTACGGGCAGCAGGCCCCGCCCCCCGCCCCGCAGGCCACGCCCCCCGCCCCGCAGGCCACGCCCCCCGCCCCGCAGGCCACGCCCCCCGAGGAGGAGGAGGGGGCGGGGCCTGCGGCGGAGGCTCCGCCCCCCTGAGGCGCGGCGGAGGCGCTGATTGGTCGGGAATAAAAATGGGGCGTGGCAAAAGGGGGCGTGGCCTGAGTCTGTGATCGATTGGGGGGGGGTGGGTCACAAAAATGTCCAAAAAATGTCACAAAAATGTCACAAAATCGTCCCCAGGGTGACTCCAAGGTGCCCAAAATGTCCCTAAAATGTCCCCAAAGTGCCCAAAATGGCCAAAATGTCCCCAAAATGTCACCAGGGGTTCCCAAATTGTCCCCAAAATGTCCCCAAGGTTCCCAAAATGGCCAAAATGTCCCCAAGGTTCCCCAAAATGTCCCCAAGGTTCCCAAATTGTCCCCAAAATGTCCCCAAGGTGCCCAAAATGTCCCCAAGGGGTTCCCAAATTGTCCCCAGAATGTCCCCAAGGTGCCCAAAATGTCCCCAAGGTCCCCAAAATGTTCCCAGGGGTCCCCAAAATGTCTCCAAGGTTCCCAAATTGTCCCAAGGGGTCACCAAATTGTCCCCAAGGTGCCCAAATTGTCCCCAAGGTGCCCAAAATGTCCCCAGAATGTCCCCAAATTGTCCCCAGGGGTCCCCAAATTGTCCCCAGAACGTCCCCAAGGTGCCTCTGAGGGGGCAGCAGGGAAGCCCCGCTCTGGAGCTTGTTCTGCTCCATGCCAGGACATCCAGCAGAGCCACCCTGACAGGTCCTGTCAGTGCTGGCATTGTCAGAGACACTTCCAGGAACTCACCTGCATTGCTCTGCAGCCAGAGACTCAGTGTGTCCAGGGGCTGTGCAGATTTCTCCCCTGATGGGGTCTCTCCTGTCCTGCCACCCCAGGCTGCCTTTGACCTCTTTGGCACTGCTGCTGCCTGCCCTCGCTGCCTGCAGGCACTGCCCTGTCTGCCTGATGGCCACGTCCTCTGCCCCAGAGGAACTGGGAGAGCCCTTGCAAAAGATCATGGAAAGTGGGGCACGGGCCAGCCTTAGGAGAAGCCTCCAGGAATGGAAGTGGAATTTTCCTAGAGGCAGAGAATGATTCATTCAAACACTGTGAAGATTTCTCCCCTAGTGAGAGCTCAGTCACCCTCCCAGCCCAGGCTGCCTCTCCTCTCTCTGTG
This sequence comes from Lonchura striata, assembly GCF_050655825.1. Classification (NCBI taxonomy): domain Eukaryota; kingdom Metazoa; phylum Chordata; class Aves; order Passeriformes; family Estrildidae; genus Lonchura; species Lonchura striata. The sequence continues at coordinate 6,370,145 of NC_140735.1, read as the reverse complement.
CCTCTGTGCTGTGCCCGGGCTGGCTGCAGGCAGTGCCCCAGCCCTGCTGGGCTGTGCCCAGGAGCTGCTCCTGGCCAGAGCTGTCTCTCTGCAGCGCTGCCCTGGCCAGGAGCTGCCTCTGTGCCAGGAGCCCGGCCCAGCTCAGCAGCACAGACACAGCATCAGGACTTCTCCTGTGGGTTGGCTGCTGAGTCCCTGGCCATCAGTCCCTGAAAGGGAGTGGCAGAAATCTCTCAAGAATTCAAAGTTAGAATCAAACTCCAAAGTTTCCTGAAGTTTTAATGGGTCCCACTGAGGGACAGGACTGAGAAAGTGTCCCCAGGTTCCAGACAGAGCAGAACCCTGGAGGCAGAGATGACAGCTGGGGACAGGCAAGGCAAAGGTGTCTCTGGTGCTGAGCAAACCTGGATGTGTTTCAGGAATGCAAAGGGCCCAGGCCTGAGCCCCAGCCCCTGGCAAGGCAGATCCTGTCCCTCCCTCATTGCTCAGGGCTCTTCCCGGGATGGGCACTGGCATGTGGGGATGTGCAATGCCAAGGGCAGGACCATGGGGCGGCCCTGCCAGGCTGCTGAGCAGGGACAAGGAGGCACTGAGGCCCCAGGGCTGCAAGGGTCCCTTGTCCCCTCGTGGCCTCAGGCCCAGGGCCAGCAGCCACGGCCAAAGGGCTGCACAGGTTGGCTCTGTCAGGGCCTTGCAGCTGCTGCACATCCCTGAGCCCTCTGCAGCCCAGGCTGTCCCACGGTGTCCCTGCCCTGCGCCTCTGTCCCTGCAGGCTGTTGTCACCCCCGGCTGCCCCACCTCGCTGGCCCCTTCCTTTGCTGGCAGCTCTGCCTCCTGCTGCCCCTGCCTGGCCACACAAAGCCTTGGGCTGATACCCAAAGGGTTAATTCCATTTTTACCCTGCCTGTGAACTTCCAGCACAGGAACAAGGCATGCAGGGGCTGCTTTCCCAGCAGGGATGGCTGGAAGAGAAGACATCTGGCTCAAGGGTGCAGTGACAGAGAAAACAAGGACTGAATCTGGGAACTTGGGGTGGGTTTAATGGAAATGGGTAAATCGTAATTGGCATTTAGGAACTGTATATGAGCAATACACTGGTAAAATTACATGTCTGCATCAGATCAGGAGTTATCCCTCACTAGACCTCAGGCCTGAATAAATGATATTCTCTGAAATAGCAAATTAGTGTTAAGGAGCCTCATTGTGATATTTCTGAGATTTGGTGACAGCGGGGCCTCACAGAACCCAGGAGTCACCTGTGACACTGCCCAAACTCATGGAACAAAGGGTCCATGGTGACACCGCAGAACCCCATGGAACCAAAATCCATTTTGGCACATTGGGGACACATTGAACCAATGGTTCATTGTGATAGTGCAGATCCAAGGAGATCATTGTGACACTGAGAAACCTCTGGGAACCAATGGGCCATTGTGACACAGCAAGGCCTCGTGGAACCAAGGGTCCCTTGTTAAACTGTGTGGCCTCATGGAACCATGAGCCATTGTGACACAGCGTGGCCACATGGAGCCAAGGGGCCACTGTGACACTGCAGATCCAGGGAGACCATTGTGACTGAGGAACCTCATGGAACCAAGAGTCCATTGTTCCACTGTGGGGCTCTGTGGAACCAAGGGGAGCACAGTGACATTGCGAGGCCTCATGGAACAATGGAGACTATCCTGACACTTTGGGACACACTGGAACCAAGGGACCATTAGAGCACGGCAGGCCCTCATGGAATCAAGGGGACTACAGTGAACACTGTTGGGGTCCATGGGATGAAGGGTCCATTCTGACTCCACGGGACAAAGGATGCCATTGTGACACTCTGGGGCATCATGGAACCAAAGGTCCCTTGAGACAGAGCAGGGCCTCATGGAACCATGGAGGCCATTTTGACACTTTGAGGCCTGTGAAACCAAAGGGCCACTGTGGCACTTCAGGGCCTCTTGGAGCCAAAGGGACCATAGTGACACTGTGGGGCTCAGTGAAACCAATGGTCTGTTGTGACACTGCAGGGCCTCATGGAACCATGGAGACCATTTCTACATTTTTAGGCCTTGTGAAACCAAAGGGCCTCTGTGGCACGTCAGAGCCTCATGGAGCCAAGGGCTCTGGGCTTTCTTTCCAATGGAAAAGAACTGCCCTTCACATTCAAGCACCCATGGCCAAAATGGGATTCTCCCCTCAAAATTCCCAATATCCAGGGATTGCTCCCAAACAAAAGCTGCCATTACAAACAAGTCTTTTTGACATTGTCTTCCTGAGAGCTGGCTCTCACCTTGCTTCAAACATCTGTGCTTTTCTTCCTGTGGAAAAGTACCATCCCTTCTGCACAGGCAACCATGGCCAAAATTGACACTTTTCCTCCAAAATTCCCTATATGCAAGGGTTCTCCCAGACAAAATCTGCCAGGACAGACAGCCCTGGCTGGCCTTGGCCTCTGGTGGTCACCTCCCATTTCAAGGAAGCCTTGAGGAAAGTATTTGAACAGGTTTGACTGCTGCAACATCAATGAGCCTCTTGTCCTCTGAAAAACTCAGATGCTCTTCTGATCATATGTGTCTTTTCTTTATCATTGTGTGTTATGCATGAAATATTATTTTCAGCTAAAAAATAGTATTCTTCTTATTTTACCAGTGTTTTAAGACACGAAACAGGTCATCTACATATGGATCCAGGTCACCTGTATAAGCAAACACAATGAAGAATGCAGCAGGAATGATTTGTCTCTGCTCCCATCTGTCACCTCTCTGGAGCTGGAGGTGCAGCCCCAGACCTTGGGAGGGCTCAAGGGCTCACCAGCTCAGCTCCCACACAGAGAACTTGCCGACCATGTTCTGCTGGCCTTGGCCCCTGCCCGCTCAGCCAGGCTGAGATGGACACTGATGGTTTCCGTGCCAGGCTCTCCCAGCCCAGCCCAGCTCCCTGCCAGCTCTGCCAGCTGCCCTGAGCTCTGGGCAGCACCAAGGGCCTCTCCCCAGCACAGCCCAGCCGGCTCTGGCCCCACAGCTCTGCTCAGCCCAGGCTGCTCTGGGCACTGCCCCACGGCCTCAGCCCCTGCCAAGGGCACAGCAGCAGCTGCAGCTCAGCCAGGACTCAGCCCCACCATGGGGGAAGGGGCCTGGCCAAGGCCAAAGGAGCTCCCTGGCTGCCCTGCTCCCCTCTGCCTGAGGTGCTGAGAGCTCTGCAGCCCCTCCTGCCATCCCATCTGCCCAGGCCAGCACAAGAGCCCCGGCCCTGGGGCCCTCCAGAGCTGCTCCTGCTCCAGGCCCAGGGCCCATCCCAGAGCTGGGGCAGCCCCAAAGCTGAGCCCATTTCTGCTCATTCCTGCTCTGATGGGGATGGATCCTCAGCACCTTGGAGGTTGGTGATGAACTTTACTACTCCAGAGACCTCTTCTTTCTTGAGCTCTTCAGTGTAGAAATTCAGTGACAACGGCTCATTCATATTTCTTCCAAACACCCAAACAAAACAAGCCCATGGAAATAATTCAAGTCTTCAATTCTTCAGTGGTTAATTAGACAGATTGCACAAGTGTATTCAAAGTCAAGCCACTATATTGAAAACAGTGCAGAGGGAATTGTTTTGTCCTGTTTACTTTTCCTATTTATAGATTGATATCATCAAACCCCAGTTGATATGGATCCCCAGCATCTCCTAATCCATTTTTACTAGGTATGAAAATCAAGATCCCTTGTTGCTGACAATCTCAAGAGGGTCCCACAGAGAGCCAGCTGGAGTAATGACACCCAAACCTATATGGCTTGATGTCATCCTCCTTTATTGTCTAATTTTTTCATGTTTTATGCCTTTATCGCCTTACATAATACAATAGCAAATTAACATTAATTGATTAACGTAATCAATGTAATCATATTATGTTAACCAATGAATATTTATTTGCTATTGTCACTTATTGATTGGCTGTTATTCTACAAGCATCTGATCAGGTTACAGTACGTGACAGTTTTCATGTACTACTCAGCACCCAGCATTGGCTATTGTGTTTGTACAAGGCCTATTGTCTTTCCAAGGATGTCCGTAGTACTTTAAAGTAACTAAAGTAACTCTGTAATATGCAGGCCAGGGTTGTCCAGCTCCTGCAAAGGAACAGCATCAAGGAGAGCACGTCCTTGTTCCATGAGAAACTCCTCAACACGCTGTGGATCCAAGGATCCTTTGTGATCCTCCAGATCCTCATGGAACCAAGGGTGCATTGAGTCACAGCCGGGCCTTGTGGCAAGCAAAGAAACCTCTGTAAAATGCAGGGTAACTCACAGAACCAAGGAGTCCATTGTTAGGGGAAAAAACCTATGGAACCAAGGGTCCATGGTGACAAAGTGGGGCCTCATGGAAACAAGGGGTCACCGTGACACTGTGGGACTGCATGGGAGGAATTGTCCATTATGACAATGTCGATGCATGGAGACCGTGGTGACACGAAGGAACCTCATGGATCCAAAGGGCCATTGTGATGCTGAAGAACTTCATGGAACCCAGGGTCCATTATGACACAGTGGGCCAGCATTGGAAGAGAGGAACCATTGCTGACAGTAGAGAAACTCATGGAAACAAGGGACATGGACTCATGGGACCATTGTGACACAGCAGGGCCACATGGAACCAAGGAGACCAGTGACATTTAGGAAGCTCATGGAACCAAGGGTCCATTTTGACACTGCAGAAACAAGGAGACCATGGCTGACACTATGGAAGCTCATGGAACCAGGCAGCCATTGTGACACAGCAGGGTCCCATGGAACCAGTTGTCCATTGTGACAATGCAGATCCGAGGAGACCATGGTGACACTACGGAAGCTCATGGAACCATGGGTCCATTGTGACAAAGCAAGGCCTCATGGAACCAAGGAGATCATTGTGACATCATGGAATCTCATGGAACCAAGGATCCATTGTTAGAATCCAGAGCCACGGAGACCATTGTGACACCATAGAACCTAGTGGACCCAAGTAGATCATTGTGACATCATGGAATCTCATGGAACCAGGGTTCCATTGTTACAGTCCAGAACCAAGGAGACCATTGTGACATCGTGGAAACTCATGGAACCAAGGGTCAATAGTTACAGTCCGTAACCAAGGAGACCATTGTGGCATTGCGGAACTTTGTGGAACCAAGGGTCCATTGTTACAGTCCAGAACCACAGAGACCATTGTGATATCATGGAACCTCGTGGAACCGAGGGTCCATTGTTACAGTCTGGAACCAAGGAGATCATTGTGGCATCGTGGAATCTCATGGAACCAAGGATCCATTGTTACAGTCTGGAACCAAGGAGACCATTGTGACATCATGGAACCTTGTGGAACCAAGGGTCTCCAGAATCAGGGACACCACTGTGACCGCACAGAACCTCACAGAACCAAGATTCCATTGCTATGCAGTGGGGCTTCATGGAACCAAGGAACCACTGTGACACAGCAGGGCCGCATGGAACCAGTGGTCCATAGAGATATTGCGTATCCAAGGAAACCATGGTGATGCTGTGGAACCTCACGGAATCAGGGGGCCATAGTGACACAGCAGAATCCCTTGGAATCATGTCAACCATGTTACGCTATGGAACCTCATGGAAACAAGAGGCCATTATGTCATTGTGTGGTCTCATTGAAACAAAGGACATGGCTGATGGGACAGAGGCTCCTGGAAACTATGGGACATTGTGTCACTGCAGGGCCTCATGGAACCTAGGAGACCACTGTGACACTGAGAACCCTCTGGAACCAGGCAGCCATTTTCACCCTAAAGAACCAAGGAGACCATTTCTGACAGCACAAACCTCATGGAACTGAGGGGCTGTTGGTATACAGCTGTCAGAACCCCGGCCTGGTTCAGGGGTTCCATGTGGTGGTAAAGTCTCTCCTCCAACCCGTGCTTTTAAAGAAAACTCTGCAGCCTCTTGTTGTTTGGGCTCAAGGCAGTTTATTGCAAGCTATCTGAAAGATTGTCTTCTCTGGCTACTGCGGTTTGGTCAGCAGCTCAGGCAGAGGCACACACACCTCTGACACCCTCTCTGACCGCTGTCTTCTTCTTCTCTCTCTGCCGCCCAGGGCTCCTGCTATCATTCCCCAATACCTACTACCTATATTAAATGGTGCTTTTCTACTTTAAGACAATCCATAAGTGCCAACATCATCAAGAACATGGAGGTAAGGAAGAAGAAAGAGGAGGAACAGGACTGGCCTACATTTCTCCATCTTAAAACATCTGACCCCCCATGTACAAAGTAAAAACCCCACTGTACAGGTGTTAAAACCCCCTTCTACAATACTAAAAATTCTTCCCTCTGCTTGGTAACTACTTCAACTATAATATCTAAACTTTTGTGACAGCTTGTTCCACCTTCAAAGTTGCTAACTCATTCCATGGCTCAAACTCAAAATCACAGCTGTTTGCAGCTGCCTGCCAAGGTCTCAAATGCCTCCGACCAGGGCCTGGAAACTCTAAAAACGTCTGAGGGACATTTTGAGTTCCAGCATCTTTCCTTCCTGTTTGAACCAGAAACACCTGTTTTGCCACTTTGTTCATGGCCCTACGAATGCACAGAAAATGCATGGCAGAACAAGCAGAAGAACTAGAAGCCCTATAAAAATCTAAAATGCTACTTTCAAAAGCTCCCTCCACAATGGTGAGAGATTAAAGAAGTTAATGAAATCATCCCACCAGGATCCTGTAACTTCTTTCAATTTGCTGATGCTGCTTTGTATTTGCTTTATATTTTCATGGATAGATTTTGAGTGATCAGACAAGTTCATGCAGCACTGTCTAGGTTCGAGACAGGAATCTGCGAAGGAGGGCTAAAGCCTCCTGTGCAATGGAGAAGGTAAACCCCCTCCCTCTGAATTACTAGGAGTTTTAAATCAAAAGGCTCTCAGGCAAAGATATGGGAATGGGAGTAACAATTCTTTACTAGGAGAAAACTAGACAACAATTTAAAAAGGCAAATGCAATCGGTACAAACAAAACCAGTGAAAAAAGTCCAGAACCTGAGAATTCGGGGTGCCAGTAGCAGTCCTGCTGGGATATTGCTCCCCTTGCAGTAGTTGATGAATTGCAGATGCAGTGGTGATCTTTAAAAGGGTATAGTTTTCCTCTGAAGATCTGGTGGCAGTGGGGCCGGTCTTCCTCTGCGCCGGGGTTGCCTCCGAGCTCCGCCGCCGTTGCCTCAGCACGCTCCGGCTGCTTTGCTGCGAGTGCCGCCGAAGAGAGCTGCTTCCCTGGGAATCCCGCGAAGAGAGATCCAGCTGCCTCTCTCCCCAAAAGCTACCCCTTTTTTACAATAATAGAGTGCTTGGCTTCCCCCTCTGGGTGGGACCCCTCACAATAGGATGGTGTTACATTTACCAGCCTGGCAGTGAGTCAGTCAATAGTGTATAAACAAACCATTGCCTCTACGGGGCAAAACATTGTCTTTGGGAGAGATAACAAAACCTGCCCAACAGGTTTGCCTTCAACAGATGGCAAATAGAATACAAGCTTATCTTACAACCCAGGACAAGCACATCCCCTCAAATTCTTCACACCCATGCCCATGTGACAGCAACAAATAATCAATTGCCGCCCTGTTCTGAAGTGTTGCTTGTCTTGCACTGCTGATATCTGTTAACATGTCGCTCAGTGCAGACGAAACAGCTCGAGTGTGTTTACTCCACCAACATGCCATGTGGTCCAATTGTGTCAAGGCCACCCCTGATGCTGTTTGGGGTGAGAAAATTGCTACTGCAATTCTCCGAGCCTTGTCCCAGGTATAAACTTCATCATCACAATTGGGACTGTATTGTTCAAGGGATCTTTTTTCCCTGTGTGTCTGCTCCCTTAAAATTTCTAAATCAGGTGTTATCAATGAGAGTTCCCCAATGCTGCATGGGCCACCCTTGATTTTTGCAGGGATAGCAGGCCAAATTCTGTCCCCGCAGATTAAAACCACTCCCTTTGGTGAAAATCTGGATGCTGGAGGGATGGTTTGCTCATCATTTTGGTGTAATTACACCAGGATGATGCATTTCTATAAAAGAGTTGGTTTGGAGTGACATCTTTTATGTGGTTATCTGTTTCTGCCACTCCCAGTGGGTTACATTTAATACAGAATTTCATTTTTGTTGACCCAAAAATCTCCAATTCTGGAGGTTCAAAGTGAGCCACAGGAAGGTACTGTGTCCAAACAGGCTATCCTTCCACAGGATCCGAAAAAGATTTCAGAACCTTTGGAGGGATGCTTTTTGGGATTGGCCATTCCTCTGATAGTAAAATGATTTTAAAATCATAGGGAGTAAGGGTTAAAAGGAAAAATAAGCTTAATAGGCCCTGGAAAAACAAACACTCTAAGCACATGGAGAACTCGTACTTGCTAGAACTGCAGCGTGTAGCTAGTACATGATAATTGATATAATTGTTAGATGTGATGATTGTTTAGTAATTAAATATAATTGCTGTTTAATCATTAGAATGATCGTGAGAAACACTGGTCAGTGACCTAAGAAAGATCACAAGAAACTTATGTCAATGTATACAATAGAACAATGTAAGTTTAATAATAAATATGTAAGTTGTGTAACGCTAGAATATAAAATACGTTCAGCTCGAAAGCCGTGTTGGAGTCAGATTTGGGTCTGTACCCCTGATTCCCAGAGCTCTCAACAGAAGCAGCTGCAGATAATCATATCCCGGGATTATTTGTTTTTCCGAACGCTAACAATGGTTGCCATGGAAACTGACCATAGCAACAGGGGCTGCTGATGGTTGCCATGGAAACTGACCATAGCAACAGAGGCACGGGATGGTTGCCATGGAAACTGACCATAGCAACAACGGCTGGAGATGGTTGCCACGGAAAAGGACCATAGATCCAAGGGGTGGTGATGGTTCCCATGGAAACTGAGCATAACAACAGGGGCTAGTGATGGTTACCATGGGAACTGACCATATAAACAGGGGGCATGAGATGGTCGCCATGGAACCTGACAATAGCAACAGTGTCTTCCGATGGTTGCCATGGAAACTGACCATAGAAACAGGAGGCTTGCCATGGTTGCCATGAAAACTGATCATAGCAACAGTGGCTGGGGATGGTTGCCATGTAAAAAGTACCATAGTAATAGGGGCTAATGATGGTTGCTATGCAAACTGACCATACCAACATGGGCGGGTGATGGTTGCCATGGAAACTGACCATAGCAAATGGGTCTGGTGATGGTTGCCATGGAAACTGACCATAGCAGCAGGGGGCTCGTGATGGTCAGCATGAGAACTGACCATAGCAACTCGGGGTTTGCGATGGCCCCCATGAATACTGACCATAGCAATTGTGTCTGGTGATGATTGCCATGGAAACTGACCATAGCAACAGGGATTGGTGTTGGTTGCCATGGAAAGTGACCATAGCAACTAGAGCTGGGGATGGTTGCCATGAAAACTGACCATAGCAAATGGGGCATGTCATGGTTGCCATGGAAAGTGACCATTGCAACTGGAGCTGGGGATGGTTGCCATGGAGACTGACCATAGCAAAAGGGGTCTAGGGATGGTTGCCATGGATACTGATCATAGCAACCGGGGCTGGTGATGGTTGCATGGAAACTGGCCATAGTAACAGGGGGTCGTGATGGTTGCCATGGAAAAAAGCCATAGTAACAAGGGAATTGGGATGGTTGCCATGGATACTGACCATAGCAACTGGGGCTGGGGATGGTTGCTATTGTAACAGACCATAGCAAATGGGGCATGTCATGGTTGCCATGGAAACTGACCATAGCAACTGGAGCTGGGGATGGTTGCCATGGAGACTGATTATAGCAACCGGGGGCTTCTGATGGTCTGCATGAGAACTGAAGATAGCAACTGGGGGTTTGTGATGGCCGCCACAGATACTGACCATAGCAACCGGAGCTTGTGATGATTGCCATGGAAACTGAACATGGCAAATGGGTCTGGTGATGATTGCCATGGAAACTGACCATAGCAAATGGGTCTGGTGATGATTGCCATGGAAACTGACTATAGCAATTGTGTCTTCTGATTGTTGCCATGGAAACTGACCATAGCAACAGGGATTGGTGATGGTTGGCATGTAAACTGACCATAGCAACAAAGGGATTGGGATGGTTGCCATGGATACAGGCCATAGCAACAGCAGTTCGTGTTTGTTGCCATTGAAACTGACTAAAGCAACAGGGGCTGGTGATGGTTGCTATGGAAACTGACCAAAGCAAAAAAGGTCTCGGGATGGTTGCCATGGATACTGATCATACCAAGAGGGGTTGGTGATGGTTGGCATGGAGAATAAACATCGCAACAAGAAGTGGTGATGGTTGCCATGGAAACTGATTGTAGCAACAAGGGATGGAGATGGTCGCTATGAGAACTGACCATAGGAACAGGGGCTGGTGATGGTTGCCATGGAGAATAAACATCGCAACAAGAAGTGGTGATGGTTGCCATGGAAACTGATTGTAGCAACAAGGGATGGAGATGGTTGCCATGAAAAAAAGACATAGCAACAAGGGAATAGGGATGGTTGCCATGGACACTGACCAAAGAAACAGGCGCTGATGTTCATTGCCATGGGAACTGACCATAGCAACAGGGACTGGCAATTGTTGCCATGGGAACTCACCAAAGCAACAGGGACTGGTGATGGTCGTAATCAGAACTGACCATAGCAACAGGGACTGGTGATGGTTGCCATAAAAACTGACCATAACAACAGCGGCTGGAGATGGTTGCTATGGAAACTGATCATAGCAACAGAGCCTTGTGATGGTTGCCATGGAAAAAAGCCATAGCAACACGGAAATTGGGATGGTTGCCATGGATACTGACCAAAGAAACAGGCACTGGTGTTGGTTGTCAGGGAAATAGACCATAGCAACATGGGGCTTGTGATGGTCCCCATGAGAACTGACCATAGCAAGAGAAACTGGTGATGGTTGTCATGGAAACTGACCATAGCAACCGGGGCTGGTGATGATTGCCATGGAAACTGACGATAGCAAATGTGTCTGGTGATGGTTGCCATGGAAACTGATCATAGCAACAGGGGGTTTCTGATGGCCGCCATTGATACTGACCATAGTAACAGGGGCCTGGAGATGGTGGCCATGGAAACTGACCATAGCAACAGGGGGCTTGTGATGGTCCCCATGAGAACTGACCATAGCAAATAGGTCTGGTGATGGTTGCCATGGAAACTGATCATAGCAACAGGGGTTTTGTGATGGCCGCCATGGATACTGACCATAGCAACCGGGGCTGGTGATGATTTTCATGGAAACTGACCACAGCAACCGGGGCTGGTGATGTTTGCCATGGATACTGACCATAGCAAATGGGTCTGGTGAAGGTTGCCATAGAAACTGGCCATAGCAACAGGAGCTGGTGATGGTTGCCATAGAAACTGACCATAGGAATAGCAGCTGGTGATGGTTGCTATGGAAACTTACCATAGGAACAGTTCCTGTTGATGGTTGCCATTGAAACTAACCATAGCAACAAGGGGATTGGGATGATTGCCATGGAAACTGACCATAGCAAATGTGTCTGGTGATGGTTGCCATGGAAACTGATCATAGCAACAGGGGGTTTCTGATGGCCGCCATTGATACTGACCATAGCAACCGGGGTGGGGATGGTTGCTATGGAAACTGACCATAGCAACCGGGGTGGGGATGGTTGCCATGGAAAAAAACCACAGCAACAGTGTCTTCAAATGGTTGCCATGGAAAAGGACCATAGATCCAAGGAGAGGTGATGGTTGCCATAGAAACTGACCATAGCAACAGGGGTTGAGGATGGTTGCCATGGAAACTGACCATAGAAACAAGGGCTGGTGACGGTCGCCATTGGAACTGACCTTAGCAACATGGGCTGGTGATGGTCGCCATGGAAACTGACCATAGAAACAGGGGCTTGGGATTGTTGCCATGGAAACTTACGATAGCAACAGGGCCTGGTGATGATTGCCGTGAAAACTGACTATTGCAATAGTGTTTTCTGATTGTTGCCATGGAAACTGACCATAGCAACAAGGATTGGTGTTGGTTGCCATGGAAAGTGACCATGCCAACAGGGGCTAGTTATGGTTTCCATGAAAACTGACCATAGCGAGTGGTGCTGTGGATGGTTGCCATGGAAACTGACCATAACAACTGGAGCTGGGGATGGTTGCCATGGAAGCTGACCATTGCAAAAGGGGTCTTCGGATGGTTGCCATGGATACTGATCATAGCAACCGGGGCTGGTAATGGTTGGCATGAAAACTGATCATAGCAACAGCACCTGGTGATGTTCACTATGAGAACTGACCATAATAACCGGGGCTGGGGATGGTTGCCAGGAAAACTAACCATAGCAACAGAGGCTGGTGATGGTTGCTATGGAAACTGAGCATAGTAACAGGGGCCTGGAGATAGTTGCTATGGATACTGACCATAGTAACAGGGGCCTGGAGATGGTTGCCATGGAAACTGACCATAGCAACAGGGGCTCTTGATGGTTGCCATGCAAAAAAGCCATAGCAATAAGGGAATTGGGATGGTTGCCATGGATACTGATCATAGCAACAGGGTGTTTGTGATGGCCGCCATGGAAACTGACCATAGCAACCGAGGCTGGTGATGATTGCCATGGAAACTGACCATAGCAAATGGGTCTGGTGATGGTTGCCATGGAAACTGACCATAGCAACAGGGGGTTTGTGATGGCCGCCATGGATACTGATCATAGCAAAAGGGGCTGGTGATGGTTGCCATGGAAACTGACCATAGCAAATGGGTCTGGTGATGGTTGCCATGAAAACTGACCATAGCAAACGTGTCAGGTGATGGTTGCCATGGAAACTGATCATAGCAACAGGGGGTTTGTGATGGCCGCCATGAATACTGACTATGGAGTTGTGCAATTTATATGTTTTAATATTTCTGTGTTATCCATTGGTTTGCCCCTGTACACCCCCATTATCACTTGGTTTGTTCCCTGTTTTCCCACCTGGTCCTCCCTTCCCGCCTTTCCAGTATTTGTCCATCATTCTGGAAAGTGCAAAGTCATTCCCCTGTCTCCTCCCAGGTGCCTTGTCTGTCACTCGGTGTTCCTTCCCCTCCATCTAGAAGCTTCTGCGCAGGGCACCAAGTGATTGGACGAGGGCCTGGGGCCCCTCCCATATCCTCCCCCCATTGGACCATGTCAGATCACCCCATCCCGGAGCCACTCCCTTCCCCTCTCCTCATTGGATCACCGATATCCCTCCTTAAAGGTTTACCCCTCCCCAAAAGCTTATAATCCAGTGTCAGACCCCTCTCGGGGTTCCAGTTGGCTGGCCCTGTTCCTGCACGTTTGGCCCGTTGGCCCGAATAAAGTGGACTTAGCCCCCAGCTGGATCCGCCCTTTCTTTGCTGCGACGAGGCTTGCCTGCGCCGCCCAGGGACCCACGAAGGCACCCTCTAAACCCCATCCGGGAGCAGCGGAGGGTGCCTCCACTGCCCACTCTCGCCCCAGGAAAAGCTAGCCGGGGCTAGAGAGACCAGGGATCTGGGGCAGGAGCACGGCAGCTGGCGCCCAATGTGGGGCCCTGTTTTTGCGACGTTGGACCCCTCGTTTGAGGATTTTTAGGGTCGTGCGGACCCGAAGAATCATCCTCCCTGGCCGTCAGTTACCCTGGTAGCAGCAGAGCCACGTTTTAGTGGGTGGCGCTCCCGGGGACAGAACCGGCAGCTCCGGAGGGCACCGCCGGAGTCGGCTCCACTCGTCGGTAAGTTTTACAGTTGGGTTTTTTCGTTTCTGCCCTTCCCTTTTGGACCCCCGGGTTTTTGCTTATTGGGGTCTCCAGCACTTCCCCTGTCCTTTCTGGTTAAGGGTCTGTCCCTTTTTGGTTGGGTTTCTTTTTCCCCTGGGGTTCGGGGAAAGAAATCCCTATTTTTGGTGCTTCCCTTCCCGGGCGGAAGCTTAAGGACCAGGGAAAGAGCGGGTGGGGTGGTCTTCTGGGTTTTGTTCGCGTTTTCCCAACTGTAAAATCTGCGGCACACTTTTCCATCCGACAGTATTGGTGCCAGGCTGTCTGTGCAGCAGAAGGGCTTATACTCCCAAGTTGTGGGTATCCTTTTGAGGGGGGGAGTTAAAGTTAAAAAAGCGGAGGTTAAAAAGTTTGTCCGCTGGTTGTCGCAGACTTTCCCTAACGTTTCGGCAGCCAAATTATATCAAGTCCCCTTTTGGGATCAGGTGGGGAGGGAGATCCTGCGTCAGTCGGATCTTTCTCTCTCCAAATTTGCACTTCTGGCACTTCAAATTCGTGATATTGTTAAAAAATACTATGAAAGTCTGCCACAGCCAGCCGCAGACAAACCGATCCCCAGTTCTGTAGCTGGTTCAAAAAACTCTACTCCTCTTCCCTCTCCCTCTTCCCAAAAGTCTGGTATTCTCAGACGGGCATCCCGGCGTTGCCCGCAGGCAGATTCTGGCCCCTCTGGGAATACCTTAGACTCCCCTCAGGGCAGTGCAGGCGCTGTCCCTGCCTCTACCCGTTCCCCTTCTCCCCCGTATTGTACAGCCCCGTCCCGTAGAAATTCTGTTCGTTTTAAGTTACCCCGGACCCCTGAAAACCTCTCATCCCCCCGAGCCCAACAAAATGGCTCCCCTTCTTCCTCCTTCCCAAGGGCCAAGTCATCGCCCAGGCCATTCCAGTACCTGGGCCTCCGGCACACCCTGAAGATCTATGGAAGAAATCAGCGAAGAAAGACTACCAGGTGTGCCAGGCCCAGGTCATAGGGAAGGAAAGGCCAAAACTTTCCTGCTATATGTGGAAGGATGGGGAGCACAAACATCTTAACGGGTTATTAGACACAGGGGCAGACGTGACTGTCATCCCTAAACGGGATTGGCCGTCACAATGGGAATTGCAAAACGTGGCGGGAAAAATTCAAGGTGTAGGGGGTTCTCAATTGGCTAAGCAGTCAAAAAACATTGTAAAATTTGAGGGGCCGAATGGGCAATCGGCCTATTTACGCCCGTTCGTATTAGATTACACAGAACCCTTATGGGGGAGAGACCTGATGGCCCAGTGGGGGGTCACAATTGACATCCCGACCCCTCAGGTTTTTCGGGCAACAGTCACTGAAGAGCGTCCTACCCAAAAACTTAATTGGCTCACAGATACACCAGTGTGGGTAGAGCAGTGGCCGCTCAATAAACAAAAATTAAAAGCGCTCCGGGAGCTCGTGAGGGAGCAGCTCGCCAAAGGGCATATCCAGGAAACAACATCCCCCTGGAATTCCCCCATCTTTGTCCTGAAAAAACCTGGCAAAGACGAGTGGCGCCTCCTCCACGACCTCCGTGCCATCAATAACGTAATTGAAGACATGGGTCCTCTCCAACCAGGGATGCCGTCCCCCACGATGTTACCAGAAAATTGGGAATTGGCTGTAATTGATATCAAGAATTGTTTCTTCCAAATTCCCCTACACCCTGATGACGCGCCACGGTTCGCCTTCTCGGTTCCTTCCATCAATCGAGAAGCCCCAATGGAGAGGTACCACTGGAAAGTACTTCCTCAGGGCATGAAGAACAGCCCAAGTATCTGCCAGTGGTACGTCTCTTCATTGCTGTCCCCTGTGCGTGCAGCCACCGAGGGCGTGATCATCCAGCATTACATGGATGATATCCTTATTTGTGCCCCCAACGGCGATCTACTTACGCACGCGCTTGAACTGACAACCAGTGCGTTGGTTGCTGTAGGGTTCGAGCTGCGAGAGGATAAGATTCAAAAAATGCCACCCTGGAAGTATCTGGGTTTGGAAATAAACAAGCGGACCATTGTTCCGCAGAAATTGGCCATAAAAAATTCAATTCGGACTCTAGCCGACGTGCAGCAGCTGTGTGGGTCTTTAAATTGGGTGAGACCCTGGTTAGATATTAACAACGAAGACCTAGCCCCTCTTTTCAATTTATTGAAAGGGGGGGAAGAGCCTAGTTCTCCCAGGGAACTCACTCCAGAGGCCAAAGCTGCTTTGCAGAAGGTTCAGGAGGCAATGTCTGCCAGGCAGGGCCATAGGTGTGATCCGGGCCTGCCCTTCTGATTCATCATATTGGGCAGACTGCCACACCTCCACGGTGTCATCTTCCAATGGGCAGACACCCTAGGAAAGGGCAAGGATCAGGACAAAAGGGACCCACTCTCCATCATAGAGTGGGTATTCCTGAGTCATTCACGATCCAAAAGGTTGACACGGCCACAAGAGCTGGTGGCAGAGCTAATCCGCAAAGCGAGAACGCGGATTCGGGAGCTGGCGGGGTGTGACTTTGATCACATCCACATTCCTTTGAAATTGGAATCGGGCCAATTCACAAAGGCAATGTTGGAACACCTGCTGCAAGAAAACGAATCTTTGCAGTTTGCGTTAGACAGCTACACCGGGAAAATTTCTGTTTTGAGACCGGCCCACAAAATTTTCAATTCGGAGATTCAATTCACCTTATCAACAAAACAAATTCAGAGCAAAAAACCCTTAAAGGCTCTGACAGTTTTTACAGACGCGTCCGGAGGGTCCCACAAGTCAGTAGTGACTTGGAAAGATCCTCAAACTCAGCAGTGGGAGGCAGATGTTGTTGAGGTGGAAGGATCCCCTCAAGTAGCTGAGTTGGCCGCAGTCGTTCGAGCTTTTGAGCGGTTCTCTGAACCTTTTAATTTGGTAACCGATTCGGCCTATGTAGCAGGTGTAGTGTCTAGAGCACAGGATGCAATCCTGCAAGGTGTCTCCAACGATGCCCTTAACAGGTTGCTCTCTAAGCTGGTAAGGCTAGTCTCCCACCGAGAGCAACCGTTTTATGTGATGCATATCAGGTCACACACCGACCTGCCGGGGTTCTTGGCCGAGGGCAATCGCCGTGCCGACTCCCTCGCTGCCGCCCCCGCACAGCTAGCGCCGCTCCCGGACAAGTTCCAGCAAGCAAAGATCAGCCACCAGCTCTACCACCAGAATGCGCCTGGTCTGGTCCGGCAGTTCCATCTAACCCGGGACCAGGCCAAGGCCATTGTGGCCACATGCCCGTCCTGTAAGTCGCTCCCACTACCATTGGTGAGCGCAGGGGCTAATCCTAGGGGTCTAAAGTCCTGCGAGGTGTGGCAGATGGACGTTACTCACATCCCCTCCTTCGGGAGGATGAAGTACGTCCATGTCTCCGTGGACACCTTCTCTGGAGCAGTTTTCGCCTCTGCCCACACAGGGGAGAGGGCCAAAGATGTGGAAAAACACCTAATACAAGCCTTCTCTATGCTGGGCGTCCCAAAACAAATAAAAACGGACAATGCCCCCGGGTACACTTCCAGAGAATTCGCAGGCTTCCTACAGCAATGGGGAATAGAACATAAAACTGGCATCGCCTATTCCCCATCAGGTCAAGCCCTGGTAGAAAGGACTCATCAGAACATCAAAAGGATGCTCAAACAACAGCGCTCGTCATCCAAAAATGAGTCCCCCCAGGTTCAGTTGTCGCGGGCCCTTTTTACCTTAAATTTTCTGAACTGTTCCTTCGGGTGCCTCAACCCCCCCATCGCGAGGCACTTCAATTCGCATGAGCTGAGCGAGGTCAGGGAAAAGCCGCCAGTTCTCATTAAAGATCCTGAGACCTGGCGGCAGGAGGGACCCTATGACTTGGTCACCTGGGGACGGGGGTACGCTTGCGTATCCACGCCCTAAGGCCTGAGATGGGTCCCTTCCAAATTTGTCAAGCCATACCTCCCAAAAGATCGGAGGAGAACACCAGACAGTCCTCAGGTTGGGCACGCCACCCTCAGACGGCAGAGAAGGTCCCCCTCACCTGATCCTCCTTCTCCTTCCCCTGGCTCCAGGGAATCTCTGTTCCTATTTAAGATAAGCCTCCCCTATTTTGATTATTAATTTATATTTCAGTTGTTTTTTAGGCACACACTCCACTTTGAAGCCACCCAGGATGCTACCAACCATGAGCCTCATCCTTCTGGGCATCGCCATCGCCCTAAGACCCCAACACGCGTGGATCGTACCTCAGCCACCAGCAAACGTGTGGACCACTCTGGCAAAATCTCTTAACCAAGATCATTTGTGTTTGTCCACCACCTCTGCTTCTAACCCCTTTCTGTCCTGTCTCGTGGGGATCCCATATCCTATAATCAGATTTCCTTTCTCCCTCCCTATGAACACCTCCGCCCCTCAAATAAAGAAAAATACCAGCCCCTTCACCACGCAATCCATAGAACCACCGGATTCGTGGAGGGCATGGGTTAAAACATTCCCGGTTATGGGGAAAGAGCCCGAGGAACTCGAACTACTCGGCTCTTCCCTTGCCTATACCTGTATCCGCTTCCTCGACTATAATCCATATGCCCAGCCCAAAAGGGTAATCAAACAAACAATCCCAGAATATCAAGACACAAAGTGGTGCAAAAAAGTGATACAAATCCCAGACTTCTCCACCCCCGACAATAAGCCCCATTCCCTTCCTAAGGGTGTGTTTTTAAGTTGTGGAAATCGGGCTTGGGCAGGCATCCCCCCTCACCTGGTCGGAGGGCCATGCACATTTGGACAGCTGAGCTTGTTTACTCCCAACAAAACTCAAGTAGCCCATTAGAAAGCTATAAATCAGACAGGGCAATTGGCAAGAAAAAAGAGAGATACTGGACTTATGGATTGGGATGCAAATTGTAAGGATGAAGTAACTCATTGGTCCAAAGCAAAAAGCGTTGTAACCACTGCCTTTTTACCGTGGTTATCAATCGCTCAGGCATTCAATGAATTGGCAGGTCTTGAATGCTGGGTGGCTAAACAAGCCAATCTTACTTCAGCTGCTCTAAGCAACCTCCTAGCAGATGAGGAAGTAACGAGACAGGCTACCCTTCAGAACCGTGCAGCGATTGATTTTCTTTTATTATTACACAATCATAGATGTGAGGAATTTGCTGGTCTTTGCTGTATGAATTTAAGTTCCAGGGCTGAGGACGTTCGCACTACCATCGACAAGATGCAGGACATGATCCACCACCTCAAAAAGGAGTCTGCAGGATGGTTGGGGTCGTTATTTGAAGGATGGGGACTCTCTGGGTGGGTTCAATCCATCCTCCAAACTGGACTAATGCTGCTGCTAGGACTCATTATTTTTATCATCGGCTTTGGTGTGATTAAGAGACTGCTGATGAAAGCCATCAGCTCCACCATTAGCATCAATCACGCCACGCTAGCCACACCGTACGAACTTGAGCCCCTCAACGGAGGAGAGCAGCCAGAAGAAAATACACCGGAAGAGGAGGACATCTGGTTCGAGGATGAACCCATAGACTATGAAACCCCCATTTAAAGACTTGTTTTCCCTCTCTTAAACAAAAAAGGGGGAGATATGGAGTTGTGCAATTTATATGTTTTAATATTTCTGTATTATCCATTGGTTTGCCCCTGTACACCCCTATTATCACTTGGTTTGTTCCCTGTTTTCCCGCCTGGTCCGCTCTTCCCGCCTTTCCAGTATTTGTCCATCATCCTGGAAAGTGCAAAGTCATTCCCCTGTCTCCTCCCAGGTGCCTTGCCCGTCACTCGGTGTTCCTTCCCCTCCATCTAGAAGCTTCTGCTCAGGGCACCGAGTGATTGGACGAGGGCCTGGGGCCCCTCCCATATCCTCCCCCCATTGGACCAGGTCAGATCACCCCATCCTGGAGCCACTCACTTCCCCTCTCCTCATTGGATTACCGATATCCCTCCCTAAAGGTTTGCCCCTCCCCAAAGGTTTATAATCCAGTGTCAGACCCCCGTTCGGGGTTCCAGTTGGCTGGCGCTGTTCCTGTACGTTTGGCCCGTTGGCCAGAATAAAGTGGACTTGGCCCCCAGCTGGATCCGCCCTTTCTTTCCTCACCGACGAGGCTTGCCTGCGCCGCCCAAGCACCCATGAAGGCACCCTCTAAACCCCATCCGGGAGCAGCGGAGGGTGCCTCCACTGCCCACTCTCGCCCCAGGAACAGCTAGCCGGGGCTAGAGGGCCCAGGGATCTGGGGCAGGAGCGTGGCAGAGGGGAGGTCGCCCACTGCAGCCCCCACGGTGCTCCGGAAGCGCTGGATGCAGCGGAACAGACCAGGGTCCCGCGGTGCCTGGATGAAGTTGCGGAAGCCATAGGGAGAGACCCCTGCAGGCACCACCACCAGTGTCACCAGTGTCACCAGCAGCGGGGTGCACATCCTGACTCACCCTGCGGAGATCCTGGATGCAGTAAGGGAGAGAGGAGGAGGAGGAGGCATATCCTTGGTACCACAGAGACCACGCTCAAGGCCCAGAGACCACACTTGGGGACTCAGGGATCCCCACCACCCTAGGGATCCCCTTGTGAACCAGAGACCCCACCAGCATCCCAAAGACCCAACTCAGGGCCCAGGGACCCCCGATCCACACCCCAGAGACCCCACCAGAACACCGGGACTCCCACTCTGTGTCCAAGGACTCCTCATCCCCACCCCAGGGATTCATAGACACACTCCAGGGACCCCCACCAGAGCCCAAGGACCTCCCCTAAGGCCAAAGAACCTCCACACACCCCAAGGACCCCTTTCCCCCCACCCCCCACGGATTTTGGGCACCCCCCTGCTCCCCATCAAGTTACCACCGTGCCACTGCCTCTGCTTTGGGTGATTTTGGGGTTAGAAACGGGAAGTTTGGGGTATCGCTTTTTGTCACAACTGCCCCACCCACCTCCCAGTGACGTAGGTGGGGGAGGCCCCTTCCCAGACGGATTTAGGGGTCCCCGAGGGGCTGGCAGGGCTACGAGTCCACACAGCTGGGTCACCCCGCCTCGGTGCAGACTCCTGGAGTCTGGGGGGCCCCTGGGACACCCAAGCCTCTTCGCCCAGGCCGCACCGTCCCCCTGCTGCCACGTGCTGCTCTTGGTTCCTCTTCCCCTTCCTCAGACTGAACCAGCTGGTTTTGGTTCCTTTGGGGAAAATACTGGGCTGTACTGGGTTCTACTTTCTTATACTGGGCTATACTGTACTATATTGGTCTACAGTGGGCTGTGCCAGTTGTACTGAGTTATACTGGACTCTACAGGCTGCTAGTGGGCAGTACTGGGCTATACTGGGCAGTATGGGTCTATACTGGTCTGTACTTGGCTGTACTGGGCAGTACTTGGCTGTACTGGGCTGTAATGGTCTGTACTGGGCTGTACAGATCTGTACTGCGCTGTACTGGGATTTACTGCTCTGTACTGGTCTATACTGCTCTGTACTGGTCTGTATTGTTCTATACTGGTCTGTACTGGTCTGTACTGCTCTGTACTGGTCTATACTGCTCTGTACTGGTCTGTATTGTTCTATACTGGTCTGTACTGGTCTGTAGTGATCTCTGCTGGGCTGTACTGGTCTGTACTGGTCTGTACTGGTCTGTACTGGTCTATACTGGTCTGTACTGGGCTGTACTGGGCTGTACTGGTCTATACAGGTCCATACTACTCTGTACTGGCCTGTAATGGTCTATACTGGTCTATACGGTCTATACTGCTCTGTACTGGTCTATACTGGTCTGTACTGGTCTGTACTGGTCTGTACTGGTCTGTACTAGTGTGTACTGGTGTGTACTGGTGTGTATTGGTCTGTACTGGTCTATACTGGTCTATACTGCTCTGTACTGGTTTATACTGGTGTGTACTCCACTGTATTGGTCTGTACTGGTTTATACTGGTGTGTACTGCTCTGTACTGGTCTGTACTGGTCTGTACTTCTCTGTACTGCTCTGCACTGGTCTTTACTGGTCCGTACTGGTCTATACTGGTCCATACTGGTCCGTACTGGTCTATACTGGTCTGTACTGGTCTGTACTGCTCTGCACTGGTCTGTACTGGTCTGCACTGGTCTCTACTGGTCTGTACTGGTCTGTACTGATCTATACTGCTCTGTACTGGACTGTACTGGGCTGTACTGGTCTGTACTGGTCTGTACTGGTCTGTACTGGGACAGACTCGCGGCCCCGCTGCGGCGCAGGGGGCGTGGCCTGATCTAGGGGCGTGGCCTGCCCAATGACGTCACCCGGGCGGGGCCTGCAGGGGCGGGGCCCGCGCAGCAGCGGGGCTGGGCGGGGCCTGCGGGAGGGGCGGGGCCGAGGCTGAGGGCGGGGCCCTGTCGGGAACGGGGGCGCCGGGAGAGTGGGGGTCCGTCAGAACGGGGGGCGCATTTCGGCCGGGGGGTTACGGGCGGGCTCGGGGGATTGGGGGGCTGCAGGGACCGGGGTGCACGGGGCAATGATGGGGGGCGGGCGGGCGGGGCTGCAGGGACTGCGCTGTGCTGGGGCTGCAGCTTCCGCCCCGACCCGAGCGCTGGTGGTGCGGAGTCCTCAGCGAACGCGGGGCGAGCACCCCACATCTGAGCCCAGGAAGGCCTCGGCCCCCCGGGCCATGGGCTGGAGCTGGAGTACGAGATGGTGCCGAGCACCGGGGATTCCTGCCGGGCGCGGCACCTCTCGGCTGATGAGTTCGGTGCGGCCGCGGCCGGGGAAAGGCCGTGCAAGGGGGACTGGTGTGCATCGAGATCGGGGGGTATATTGGGGGTTATGGGGGTCTGAGGAGGCTTATTGGGCTCTGGAGGGGATGAGGGATTGGTGTACATCAGGGTCTGGGGCTACATGGGGAGTTATGGTGGTCTGGGGGGCTGCAGGGATTGGGGCACTTTGAGATGGCGATGTATATGAGGGTCTGGAGGACTGTTTAGGGGTTTGGGGGTTTGTAAGGATTGGGGTGCATCAGTATGGGGGATATATTTGACGTTATTGAGGTGTGAGGAAGCTGAAGGGGTTGGGGTACATGGGGAATTGTGGTGGGGCTGCAATGCAGGGGTCGTCTGTGGATACCCTAGTGTTGCTATCATGCTGGCATGGTAGTGTGGAGGAAGGCTTTAGAAAGGCCTTGGGAATGGTAAACTGAGGAAAAAGATACATTCATGTATGCCCCATTGTTTTAGAAAGGCCTTGGGAATGGGAGACTGAGGAAAAGATACATTTCTCTATGCTCCACTGTTTCAGGAAAGTCCCGCTTCAGCATTCCTCTGAAAACCCCTTTCTCCCCACCCCTGAGCAGTTCCCATTGGACCTGGCCCCTGGGGTGGTTCTGATGTGCCTAAGCTGGACAGTATCCCCATTGTTTAGACCTTATCTCTTAACTTTGCTGTATAAAACTGTATCTGGGCAAAAGCCCGGCGCCTTTGGTCCCTGCAACCGTTCAGGCAATACAATTTATCTGGACAAGCATACCACTGGTCTCTCTTGGTCTCTTTATCCCGACTCCTAGCGGCGACGGAGGCAACGCCGATGCTCGGACTGTGCTAACCCAGCCACTGCCTGGTAAGCCCAGGGCAGGGGGACCGCTGCAAACCCCGGTCCCCGGAGGGGACAGCTAGCCAGAGGGGTCCCGGGGGGCTGGGGAAGGACGGGGGACAGCCACAAGTGACCCCCTAAAGCCACAAGTGGTGCACCAACGTAGGAACTTTGCATTGGTCTGAGCAAGCGAGCTGCGGCTGCCGCGGTCAGCCCACCTGTTAAGAGCTTTTCCAGACACTTTGCTATCAGTGTCACTGTGAGCGACAGAGCGCCGAGCGGTGCGAAAAAACTGCCATGCAGGCTGTCAGCTCCACTGGGAGAAGCTCTCGGACCACGTTGGTGGTGTGGGCACTCGCCCTTCCACGCAGCCCGGCAGGATTGTTGCTGCGGAGACAGAGACGCTGATATCTGTCCGGCGCGGTTTCCGTGGATGCGGACGGCACCTTCCTAACGTCCAGAAGACCGACTGCAGAGTCGGGAACCGTTGCTGGAGTGTTGTCTAAAGGACGGTGGTGGGTAAGTCTCGGTACTGGAGGGGAGGGGTCTGGCCAGGAGACTGGAGGTAGGCTCCCGTGCTCCCACAGAGGGACACGCCGTGTGGGTGTGGCGGGAGTCTCTGTCGTAGCTTTAGAACTTTGGGGTTTTTGCTGCAGTAACTTGTTGAGATTGTGCTGTGCAGCCAGCGATGGGTGTTATGCTGACTACACAGCAGAAAGAGAGTTATAAACATGTTCAGGAACCCCTGCAGAGAGCAGGGCCATTGACCATACTCTCACAATTTCTAAACTTGTTGGCAGCAGAACCCACTGTCTCTCGGTTGGTATCAGCAGTAATCGTTGCAATGAAGGTGGTGCTTGACATGGCCCTAGATTTGCCACACTCCACAGCATTTGCCCTGTGCACCTGACCTTGCCAGGGTCATTATCATGCTGTCCATCCCTCCCAAAGAGTTCCTCCAATGCTGCCACTTTTCTCAGCTGTTGGATCCCTTCCTCAAGGGTCTTCCAGCTCATTCTATGGTGGTGCTCCTGCATTCTCTCCTTGTGGACAAACCTCTCTCTGACACCCATTAAAAGCCACTCCCAGAGGAAAAGGGAGCCTGGCTCTCTTACAAAAATCTGATTCATACCTGGCTCCTGGGTCAAGGGTCCCAAATTCCTTGCCTCACCACCATCCAGGTGCATGCCTGTTCCCATAAGGTCCCAGACCCGCAGTAACCAGGTTGTATAAGCCTCACGTCCCTGTCCTACAATGTCTTTGTGCAGATTATGGAGACTTTTGTACGTCAGGGACTTGGTGATGATCCATTGGCTCCCCTGTGGGTGGGGAGGGCCCTCCTTTCTTATCCTTGTCTGGGTGCTCTGATTTCATCTCAGACCTCCTTGAGTGTGAATGAGGGCAGTGGGCAGTCAGCAGGGGCTGGCCGGGCAGGGAGCTGCAATCCCTGGAGAGGGCAGAACCAGAGACCATCTGGGCTTAACCGAGAGCTTTGGGTGTGCCTAAGAGCAAATGAAGAAGCAGCACGGTGCCCGAGACTCAGACTGTGCCAGAGCCGGGAGCACTGTCAGGCAGTGCCGGGATCCCAGGTGTGGTTCTGGTCCCCAGAACCAAGGAATGGCAGCCCCAGCCTCAGAGCCAGTCAGAAAGCCAACCAAGTGAGACCAGAGGGAGGGCACCTTCCAGTTTCTCCTGGGTATGGCTGCAAAACAACACCTGCTGCTTCTTCCTCTGCCTGTCTTTGGGGTGTGCTGGTGGCAGAGCCAGCCAGGTTGTGCTCTGCCTTCCAAAGCCTGTTGAGAGCGGGCATGAAAAGCGCTGCGTACACAGCGGAGAGTCCTGGAAGGTGCTGGCAAGAGCATCCTGTGGGAACAGGGCTCTGGGCTCTGGCTGGGAACAGCCTGGTTTTGCTGCCGTGACCACAGGTAGAGTTGAGGCAGGTGAAGAGGCAGTGGGCAGCTTGTGTTTGTAGAGGGCCTGGGGCTGCATCTCTGAGCCTCCACCTGGAAACACACTTGGGGGAATATGGGCTACAGCTGGAGCGCCTAACTGGAAATCATTCAGCCTTGCCAGCTTTTCTTAAGAGTGTGTTGGTGTTCCCCAGGAAAGATACACATTTGGGGAAATGCCTTTGGAGGAAAGGGGCTTGCTTCTCAAGGACAGTGCTTCCCAGGGAGCTCCCAGTGACGCAGGTGGGAGTGTTACCCTTTGGTTCTCTGGGGTCCTTTCAGTCCTTGAGGCATGTTGAGCTTGGCAGAGGGACAGGGCAAGGGAGAAGGCTGTGAAGAGCAGGTTTAGCATCCGCCTCGACCTGCAGAGACCAACCCAAGCACCTGCAGCAAAGTGTGATCCCCCGCTTTGGACAGAGGTGTGAGCAGGAGCATCTCTGTCCAGCTGCAAGCCCCAAAGCTCTCTCTGAGAGCTGTGAATTAACAGGCCTTTACGCACACACTTTTCACATCTTCCCTGTCTGCTATGTTTCAACTCTTGGCCACATGCATTTGCCCTTGCTTGGTGGAAGCTGCTGTGGCCCAGGGCCAGCACAGAGCTGGGCTGGGTGGGCCAGGCAGCGTGGAGAGTCTTGGCTGATCTTGGTGTGTGTCTGGCCACAGAAAAGGCTTGGAAGGATTGCTTCCCAAGGTGTCCTGCTCCTTGGCTCTCCCTGTGCATCTTGGAGAGAACAAGGTAGGCCTTTCTGGCAGCTGGGCATCAGCAGGCCTCAAAATGGGGGCGTGTTGTGGAGCGAGCCCAGCTGAGATACCCTGAGAAGAGCCCAGTGCTCCTTGCTCCCCTCTGCTGACACCTGAGCATTTGTCTGTTTTCCGGATGACCCTGGCTGTGTGAGGGGTGCTATGTGGACACGACACAGGCAGTCCTGTCCTGCTGGGTCCCAGCAGTGCCTCACAGCAGTTCTGCATCCATGTCAGGATGCTGGCCAAGAGAGGTCCTGGAAGCTGAGGCAGCAGATTTTAAGCTTGTGCAGCTGCCTACAGGTCAAGGCCAATGGTGTTCCCTCAGGATATAGCAGTCCTGAGGGGTCTGCCTCATTCAAAGAAATCGGCAGGCAAATGCACTGTCCACCAAAAGCTCTTTTATTGACCTGGCGGGAGGGCGGGGTCTGCACCCCACTCAAATATTCCTCCGCCACGTATAAATTTCAGTGGGTTGATGCAGGAACTGTACCAAACATACCATCCATCTTTACACTGCTGAGGCGATTCGATAGGCAGGGGGTTGGAAATACATTGGGTCAGATTCCTATCCTTGAAGCTGATGTCCAGGCGCTGGCCAGGAGTGGTCTCGATGCCCTGAAGCAGCACAAAGTCTTCCTCATGGCTTCCCTGCACAGGGCTGACTCCACACTTGCCCTTAGTTCTTCTGGTACACTGTCTAAAGCTTTTTGTCAAGTCACTCTCAGGTCAAGTTAGGCCTGCCAGGTTTTTCTTATGCTAACTGGTGCTGAGTACTTATGTATGGCTGTGCTAATTACCTGTTTACTTTTGGGAATTGCTTGGGCTTACTTATGTCAAACAAAGGCTTTGTTTCATTGCCAAAGGTGCTTGAGGCCACCCCTCTCCTTGTGGCATCAGTTGCTTTCCTGTGGAATGTTCTACCTCCCCAAGAGTAAAGAGGGAGCTGGAGAAAGAGCTTGTCAGGCTGCTCTCCATCCTTTACCAGCACTCCTGGTTTAGTGGAGAAGTCTGAGCTGAGCCCAGAGGTGCAGATGGAACAGCCATGACAGGAAGGCTTGGTGGGAAGGATGATCCAGGATCCATAGGCCTGGCAGCCTGAGCTTGCTCCAGGGGAAGGCCTTGGAGCAGATCCTCCTGAGTGCCATCCCACGGCATGTGCAGGGAACCAGGGCGTCTGCTGGAGGGTGGGAAAGCTCTGCAGAGGGATGGGGACAGCTGGGGGTCCTGGCGGGATGTTGAGGGCTTCTGTGCAGGAGTTTGGGGGGGTTGGTGTTAGTGGGGTGTTGAGGAAGGAGTTGTCTGGGAGGTGAGAGCTCTAGGCTGGAATTAGAGTCACTTTGAAGGCAGCATCTGTGCCTTGGCACAGCTTTGGTTACGGAAGGCAGAAAGAATATTTGTGACTTTTCCTTTTCATGGTCCTGATTCTGCTGAAGGGAACAAGAGGGGAGAGCTGTACTTTACTGGGCATTTAGATATCTCCAGCAGGGGGAGATTAGCCCTTTTGCCATCTACTCATTTGTTTGAGCTACTTTTGTACCACTGAGGAGACTTTCATTTCTTGAGAGCTTTTAATCCTTAAGAGGCCTAGGATATTATCATCCCTTCATAGAAAACCATTTGCAAACCAAAGAATGGTCCTTGGTTTTGCCCTTTTTTTGTGTAGTGTTATGTTCTGTAAAGTGACCCTCAATGGATGAGGTTAAGGCAAATGAGTTGCTACTTTGAGATGGGAAGCAAAATTCCAAATCTTCACCTCCTCAGGCCATCCCAAATAA
The DNA here is from genome assembly GCF_050655825.1 of Lonchura striata. NCBI lineage: Eukaryota > Metazoa > Chordata > Aves > Passeriformes > Estrildidae > Lonchura > Lonchura striata. The sequence continues at coordinate 6,342,352 of NC_140735.1, read as the reverse complement.
TTTGGGAAGTTTGCAGTGTTTTGGAACTACTTGAGTTGAGCAATGGGATGTAAAGCTTTCCTGAATTGAGGATTCTTCCTTGCCAGATTTTTCTGTGCCTTTGCCGCTAAGGTGTTTTTGTGCTGAAGGCAGTAACTTCAATGAGAAAATAATTTCAGCATGGAGTAAGAGCTTCTGACAGAGACCAAGTGTTCCCAGCAGTTGCTCCAGGTGCTCCTGCCAACAGCCCCTGCAGGCAGGAGCACAGCCCCCAGTGCACCTGGGCTTTGGCTCCCTCTGGCACAGAAGCCCCCGGGGGCACAGGTCTCTGGGGCAGGACACGGCACCAACCCTGCCAGGGCTCGGGGGTGGCAGGTCTGCTTGGGCAGGGACTCTGCCTCACCTGCTGGTGTCAGTGCTCCCCGGGCCCCAGGGCTCAGAGCAGCATTCCTGCCCTGGCCCACAGTTCCTTATGTGCCACACCTGCGGGTTTGGGATGGCCACGGGCTGGGACGAGTCCCAAGGAGGCCGCGCCAGTTTCTGTGGAAGGCCCCGTGCCCTTCCCAGCACGGCTGCATCGGCAGCCCTGGGGGCTCCTTCTGCTGCCCTAAGCCCACAGAGCAGGGCAGCGTTTGCTGATGGTTTGAGCCATTCCTGAAGACCCTGTTGGGCTGTCTTAGACAGTTGGGGTGAGGGATTCCTTCCAACCTGAGCCACTTTGGGTGGGCCAGGGGCGGCCATAGTGCAGGGTGCAGTGTGTGCAGGGGCCCTTTGTGACACACTGCAGCATGGTCACCATGGCATGGAACAGTGTGTCAAAGGGATCTTTGTGACACGTGGTGACATAGGAGCTGACGGTAACAGGACCATGCCACAGTGCTCCGAGCACGCGACGGGACAGGACAGGACAGAGCAGTGCTGTGAGGAGCCCCCACACAGCACACTCGTTCGTGTCTGACCCGGAGATTTCTGAGGCGTTATTCCTGCAGCTGACGTCGAGGCCAGACCACAGGACTTGCTGATCCGTGGCCTTCCTAGGCTTCAATTCTGCAGGTGCCCTCAAGGGCAGAGCGTGGGACTTGGTGCCCTGGAGGCATCTCCCATCCCTGCCACCAGTGCCCTCAAGGCGAGAGCACAATCCTTGACAGGAGTCTCCTGTCCTTGTGGCAGGAGCCCTCAAGACCAGAGTGCAGGACTTGCTGTCCTGAGCCTTCCTGAGGCTTCTGTCTTGAAGGTGCCGTGCAGGCACAAAAGCAGGACTTGCTGACTCGGAGTTTTCCGAGGCATCTCTCCTGCAAGTAGCCACAGATCCAGTCACTGACATGGAGCAGAGACCCCCAAGAGTGCCCAAGCTGGCCTGGGTGGAGGAAGAGGAAGAAGGCCCTGGAGCTGCCCCAGTGCACAAGACTGAAGAGATGGTGCCATTCAAGCAGCTGCAGGAGGGTGAGTGGCAGAGCTGGGTTGCTGGGCTGCATGGCTGGTGGCTGCAGCCAGCTTGGCCACATCCCATCCCATCCCATCCCATCCCATCCCATCCCATCCCATCCCATCCCATCCCTTCGGACATGCCCATAGATAGGACAGAAGCTGGGCTGGGGCTGGACCACATGGCAGCTCCATCCCTGGGGCATCACGAGGCTCTCCCTGCCAGGAGAGAACAGGGCTGGGCTGTGTTCTCCGGCCTCTCCTGCTGCCCCTCAGCACCTCTGACTGCGCTCGCTCTTTACCAGATGCAGCCCTGGACCAGACACAAGAACAGGAACCCGCCCATGGCCGCTTCCGCAGAACAGCGCAGGTACCTGCGGCCATCCCCACCTGGGCTGGGCCTGCTGGCACTGCTCAGCCCAGCACCGAGTGGTTGCAGCACTCCATGCATTCTCCCTCTCTTCCTGCTCTTCTCCTGCAGACCATCTGTCAATTCATCACGTGCATTAGGCAGGAAGAGACCACAGGTGTGGGCACCGGGGTCTTGGCAAGCTTTCACCTCTTCAGTGCCGAGACCAGTGCTGCCATGCTGGATTTGCTGGTGGAGAAGGGTGTCTCCAATGCAAAGCAAGTAAGCAGTCAGGGGCAAGGACTTGATTGCCCCAGGAATGGTGTGGCACATCATGCTGGGTCTGCTGGGCTCCCTCAGCCTGTGAGGTCCAGACCAATGTGGTGGAAAGGGAAGCACTCCTCAGGGGAAGCTGGGCAAGTTGCTGCCCTGGCAGCTCTCCAAGTCTCCCTGTGCCTTCTGTAGGTGCCAGCCATGGTGAGGTACATCCACCAGTGGCTCACGGCCAACAAATCTGCTGAGCACAGGCTGGACAAGGCTCTTCTGGAGCTGACCAAGGAATACCCCTGTGACGTGCTGATCACTCTCTTGCGCTGGGCCCCATCGTGTGACAGGCATGGCATCCCCACCTGCCTTGAGGCCTTAGGCTTCACCGGCCCCCCCACCCCGTAGAGCCTGTCCCTGACAGACAGGTGGAGAGTTCCAGGAGCCTCTGGCCCCTCTGTTTTCCAGTCCTGGCATGTCAACTCCAGAGCCTGCTGCCATGCTCCCTCCCTGCCCCTCAGGGCCTGGGCCCACGTGGGCTGGCTGGCTGCTGCCAGCCAGGGCCAGGAGTCAGAGGCAGGGCTGAGGGCCAGTGCAGGCCCCTGCAGCTGCCCAGGCCACGCTGCTGTGGCTGAGACCCCCCTGACACAGAGCTCTGGCCCCACAGAGCTGCCGTGATCATGTGGGGGACCATCATGTCCTCGAGCAGGACCGCGGAGCCGGCGCTGCAGATCCTTCTCGATGTGCTGAGCGCCTGGCCAGAGGACAGCGTGTACACCTCCGATGGGGACAGCACAGGGGTCTTTGCCCTGGCTGTGAGTTTCTGGAAGCGGCCTTTGCCATCCCCCAGGCCACCTCTCCAGCAGCTAGCTCTCTGCCCTGCCCCCAGCTGCATCTCCCTGCCTCAGGCGCTGGGCTGAAACCTGGCTTGGGGGCAAGGTTCTGGGGCACCAGGCTGGCTGCTCCCCATGTGTCTCCCTTGGCCTCTCCCTCGCAGGCTGGGGCCATGCCACATGCATGTCTTGGCACTGATTACTGTCTCTGGCTGTTTTATTTCTTGCAGGCAACCTTGACACTGTGGAGGCTCTTCAATCTGACCTGGTGCCCACCTGTAGTGCTGGAGTATTTCCCCAACCTCTTTCTGCGTCTGCTCTTCCAAGCTTACATCAGCACGCTGAATATGCCAGAAGAGGTGGATACCTTCTGGAAGAGATGCCAGGAGCAACACGGCCTTGCCGCCCACCCCAACAGGTGCTCCATGCCAGCCTTCCCAGTCTCCCCATCCCTGCCATGCTCCCAGGGCAGGAGCCAGGCCTCCCAGCGTGACCTGGGCTTTGCTCTGCACACAGCTTTGCACTGCAGACCCTGAAGGCCCTGCTCTGCCAAATGCAGTACGAGGACGTGGTGCTAGCAATGGAACGCAGGTGTGCCTGGGACACACTGCTCTGTGCCGACACCCACCACTATGCAGTGGGTCTGCTGGCCAGGTGAGACCTCATTCTCCCCACCGCCCCTCTCCTTTGTGCCCAGATCACCCCACGCAGTCCCTGTGCTCATGGGCGGCAGGGCCTTGCCCTCAAGGGAGGGATGAGCAGACTGGAATGGGCTGGGAGAGGAGGGTGCCCTGGAGCAGCTGCCTCCCAAAGCACCCGTGCTGGGGAGTGCTCGGGAGAAGACCAGACTTCTGTGAGTCAGCCCTGGGAGAGGTTTGGCCACTCAGCTCAGGAGCAACGGTGCCTTTTTCTCCCTCCCAGGGAGATGCGCCGTGTCTCCATCATCTGGTGTTGCAGCATGGCATCCTGCCTCTTTGACTTACTAAGCCAAGACAGTTCAGACTGGGAACTGCCCGCCCTGGCCTTCCTGGTGGAGGTGAGCCCGATGGCCAGCGCTGCCTTGCTCAGCTGCCTCCCACGCCTCTGCCCTCTGGTAGCCACAGCTGCCTGGGATGGTGCCCTGTGCTGCTGCCTTGGCTCAGCCCTGTGCAGTTCTGAGCTCCTGCCAGCTGGGCACTCCTGTCACTGCTCTGTGTCTTTCAGGTCCTGGACTGCCTGGACTTGAGTGAATGCGCTGAAAACGTCCTGCAGATCATGACAAGGCACCTGCAGAGCAAGTCCAGGGAGATGCGTCGCGTGGCGCTCAGAGGCCTCGTGGTGCTCAGCCAGGACCCCTCGATGGTGAGAAGGAAGCAGCAGCTGAAGCTGTGCTGGCAGTATGGGGCTGGGGAAAGCAGCTCCTTGGGCTTGGCTGGGCTTTGGGAGCTGTGGCAGCTGCTCTCAGCTCTCCAGGGTGGCTGTTCAGCTTCCTGAGCACTCTGGAACAGGCCTTCAGCCTCTGAGCCCTGCAGCAGCAGCAGCAGCAGCGTGGGGTTGCCCAGCCTTGTTTTCCACACAGAACGGAAGAATGTACAGCCTGACTGAAAGCCTCGGCAACCTCCTGCAGGCCGTGGATGAAGACATTGTTGAGATGACCATCGTTGTTCTCAGCTCTGTGCTTTGCAACAAAGACCTTGAAATAGCCAGCCCCATCGCTCTGCAGCTGGCTGAGGCGCTCTGGCAACTCTTTGACAATGTAAGGCTCTGTGCCCCCAGCCACGGGCACCGGGCGCCGCCTGGAAGCCCGGTGCCTTGTGCCTGTGCACAGGGGGTCCTGAAGCAGCTGGTGTGGAGGGGTTTTGCTTCCTTTCCAACAGGACAACACCCTTGTGAAGCTGCTCTCTGTGCGCCTCTTCCAAGAGGTGATGAACTTGGTGGTGGCCAAGGGAAAAAAGCCCCTGAAGAAGCCTGTGAGCCAGAGCCTGCTCCCACTCTTCTTCAACTGCCACGATGAGAACTGGCATGTGGCACAGGTGAGGGCTCCTGGGCGCCGGGGTCCCCATGGCAGGGGGCTCAGCTGTCTCCCCACAGCCTGGCTCCTCCTCATGGGCTCCAGCTCCCTCCTGGCCTTGGAACGGGGACGTGGCTCCTGTGCCCTGGGCTGCGGTGCCATCTCCGGCTCTCTGCCGCTCTGCAGGCCTCTCGGGAAACGCTGCTTTCTGCAGTAAGGTTCCTGAAGAGAAGGGATCTGCAGCAGCTGCTGAAAACGGATCAGATGTGGAGCTTTGCCGAGCGCTTGGTAAGCACAGCCCGGAAGCCCCAGCCCCGGCCTGGAGAAGCCGCCTGCCCACGGTGCCCAGTCTGTGCCCTGGCAGCTGCGGCCCCTGCCCAGTGCTGCCCGCAGGGGCACCGGCCGGCGCCCCACACGCCGCTGCCTTCCCTGGGCCGCGCGGGCTCTGCTCCAGGCTCCTCTGGCCCCAAGGCCGGTGCTGAGGGAGCCCCGAGGCAGCCGGGCTCTGCCGCGGGGCGGCACCGCGGCTCGCCGGGCCCTCTGCTCCCTGCAGAGCCCGGCGCCGGCGGCTGCTGGCCGGGCCTCGGCGCTGTGTGGGCAGGGGGAGCGGCGCCGGGCGGAGGGAGCGCCCGGCCGAGGGGCAGGGCCCGCACCAACCCTTCCCTTCGTGCCCCGCCGCTCTCTGCAGCTGGCAGAGGACAGGAGCCGAGCGGCCGAGCACCTGCGCCGGGCCCTGCCCTACGTGCAGAGCCCACAGGAGCCCCTGCGAGAGGCGGCCGTCAGGTTCATGGGTGAGCCACGAGCCCGGCTCCTTCCCCGCCCCGCCGCAGCTCGGCCCCAGCCCCGCCTGCTGCCCCGGCAGCAGCATCCGCGCGCGGCCATCTGGAGCCCCGCCTGGCCTCGGCGCTGCCGCCGCCCTCTGGCAGCCGTGCCCTGGGGCGGCAGGATGCGCCAGGGGCCCGGGCTGAGCCCTGCCGGGCCAGGAGCCCGTGTGGCCTCGGGCCGGGCAGCGCCCGCGGGCGGCAGCTGTGGCTCTGAAGCCAGCTCACGCTCTCTGTTCCCAAGGGATGGCCGGGCGCTGCCTCAGAGGACAGCAGCAAGAGTTCCGCATCCTCTGCAGGGGTGAGTGAGGCCAGCGGGCTCTCAGCGGGGGCTGCCGCTGGCAGCTGCCTTCCCTGGCCCGGCACGCACCAAGGGCAGCGTGGGCACAGCACACAGACCTTTCGGGGGCCCGTGGCACATTCGTGGCCAGCACCTTCCAGCTCGCCCTTCTTGTCTCCTGCTTCCTCCAGGCCATGGCAAGAGCTGCCTGGCATGGACGTGGCAGGAGGGTCTCCCCATGTTTCTGCAGACGCAGGCTCTGACGGTGGCTCTGTTCCTCTCTCTCGCAGCCCTTCAGGACATGGCGGATGACGCCAGCCCTGCCATCTCATGCCTGGCCCTTCAAACCCTGTACATCAATTTAGCTGTACAGGCCATTCCCTCCTCCCGACTCCAGAATGTGCAGGATCAACTCCGCCGGCTCTGGAAGTCACGGCCTTTCCCGTGCCGCCGTGGCTGGCTGTCCTGCTGCAGCGCTGTGGAGAACTGATCTGCCAGGCTGCGTCTGCTGGGGCCACCTGAGCCTGTGAGGAACAACTGCCCTCTGCAAGCACTTCCTTTCACCCCAGGGTAGCATTAATAAATGGTTGTTGTCATACCTGGAGGTCCAGGAGCTATCTCTTGGTGCCCAGATTCTTCAGGCTAGTGGGGAGGAGGGGAAAAAGAGCACTTGTACTCAGCAAGTTGCCCAAGCGTGCGGTGGGCAAGGGAAAGTGGCCAAAAGCTCCTTGGCCTTTGGTGGTTGTGCTGAAGGTTTTTCTTCCTGCATGAAGTCTTGTAGAGCTGTGGGAACAAGTGTGTTCCGTGTCCATGAAACAGCAGAAAGCAGCAGGATGTGTCTGCTTCCAGCGCTTCTCTTGGCTCTTCCTTCACACTCCTGGCACCATCATCAGACACGGAACGGCTTTTCTCATGCCAGCATTATCCCAGTCTTCTGCACTTCCCCAGGTTCCTCCCAGCTTCAGCAGGGAAATTCTCTGCTTGTGCCTGTCCATTCCCTTGCTCAGAATGCAGCACCCACTTGTCTTTGGACATGAGCTGCTGGCCACAGCCAGACAGGCAGCAACCAGAGCATTGGGCATCAGATGCTGGGCTGTTGTTCTTTCCCAGAAAGCAAGAAAAAACAGAAGGACACAAGGAAACTTGACAGTATCTCTGTAAGAATGTCATTGTTCTCTGGAACTCAACAGTGGATGGTGTTTTTGTGTTGCAGATTATCACTTCTAAGCAAAAATCATTCTAGGAAGGAGCAACAGCTTTTGACAGATACCAAGTGCGGCTACCAAGTGCTGCTCCAGGTGCTCCTGCCTGCAGCCACCTGCAGAAAGGATCACATAGACAGCAAGGTACGTTGGCTTTGGCTGTCCTCTGGCAAACAAGTCCCCCGGGGCCACAGGTCTCTGTGGCAGGTGACAGGCACCAGCATTGGCAGAGCTTGGGGCTTTTTCCAGGAACTCAGGGGAAAAATTAGGATGCATCACTTTGGGAGGGAGGACCAGGAAACTCAGGACATGTTTAAGGATGTTATTAGGTCATGCAGAAAGCAAATTAGAGCGGTGAAAGGTCAATTAGGACTTAACCAGGCCACTTCTGTGAAGGATAATAAAAATGTTTTTATAATTACATTATGGCACCCAAGTGCCTGGGCATTGATGGGGTGGTGACAGGTTAAGAGAAGAAAGGAACTATCACTCAGTCCCACTTCTATCTCTCCTGTCTGAGACAGGGGCCAGTGATAATTTTAACACACTCCAGTCTCATAGAACTTGCCAGTGTTTAGCCAGTGTTTGCTGTTGACATTGCCATTGCAGAAGACCCCGCTGAAAACACTGGAAGCAGCAACAGCAGTGGGCAAGCACTTCATAAAATAGAGGTTGAGATTCCTCCTGAAGGATATCGAGGCCTAGCACCATGAAAGACCAAAGAAATACTCAGCATTCAACTCAACTGCATTTAAAGAGATAGAACAGAGGGATTTTTTCTTAATACATGCATTCTAGACCACATGTGCTTGTCAGTTGTAAGTGCAATTAATTGAGTATGACCAGGGATTTTACCCATTACCCAAATTAGGTAACACTTCCATTATTATGTCCAAGGATGGATCCCACCAAAAAGGTGCCACGATAGAGAGGTCTTGGCTGGCGTTGCCTGGCTCCCCTGTGCAGCCTCTCATCAGCACCACAAACACTGGGGCCATGTGCTTTCCTTCCTACAGAAAAGAACTCTCATTCTCATCCAGAAGCGATTATTCAAATGTGGATACCACCTCCCATATTTTATGTGCCCAGAGATGACTCTCATACAAAAGCTGCCAGATAAGAAAGCTTTCATTGATCTTGATAGTAAAAGGGTTTTAAAATCATGGGGATTTAGGGTTAAAAGGAAAATTAAGCTTAGTGGGCCCTGAAAGAAAAAATAAATACTCTAGGTACATGAAGGCCTTGTACCTTGCTAGAACTGCACCTGTGTAGCTATGACATGATAAATGATTGTCCTGGTTTGACACGGAAAGAGAATTTTTTTCCAGAAGGAAGAGGTCAATTTAGATATTGACCAATTGAAGATGGACACAGCTCTGAGAACACAGAGGGTTAAAAGCAGAATTCCCAGGGGAACTCGCTCTCTTTGGTTCCGGTCAGCGTGCAGTGCAAACTCTCCCCTGCCCAGCCATGAGCTGGGTGGGGAAGGGGAAGCCCCATGGCCTGAAAGGAAGGCCAAGGGTGGAGTGACTGGAACCGGGCTGGCCCCTGCAGATGGAAGGGTGAAAGAAATCTGGGATGTCTCCATTCCCACCCCCCCAGGGTTTCTCTCCTGAGAGGGAGAGAGAAAGAGACAGCGGCAGTCCTGTCAGCAATTCCACCGCGAGGAAGGAGGAGCGGGGGGAGCTGCAAGGTGCCCAGTGCGTGGGAATTGCTGGATGTCCGGGCATCGAGCAATCCCTGGGAGTTTGGACTTTAAACCCTTCCTTGAGAAATGAAAGCTTGTGAATTTTTCCCTCCCCTCCTCGGTTTGAAAGAGAGGAAGAGGGACATCTTGGACCCTGAGATGTTAGAAGGAGGAATTCTAGATGGGAGGGGGACAAGGAGTGGCTTTTTGCCTGGACTTTTCCGTGTTAGCCACAACCTGAACCAATCTTCTCCTCCAAGAGGGACTGTGTTTTGGGAGGATGCCAGTGAGTCAAGAGACCTGCTTCAGCTGGGAAAAGACAAGAGTGCAGTGAACGGAGAAAAGGTTAGGGGGTTTGTGGTGGCGTCCCCCTGTCCTGGAAAGGAAAGAGAAGAGAAGGAGATCTCTGTTCTTGAGCCCTCGGCCCCAGGGGAAAATGGGGGGGACTGTGGTCCCAAACAATGAAAAACTGAACTGTTGTTTTCTCCCTTCTTGGCAGGGCATCCTTGAAAGGAAAAATCCTAAAAGCAGTCTGTCCATCCATGCATTGGTGGTGAGAGCACTGTGCATGGAAAGGAGAAGGGTCACCATGGCAAACTTTTCTCCGGGCGGTGCCATGTGTGACATGGAAACACAGGATGTGGAGCTGTGTTTTCTTGGGGGGTCTGTGGCACAGGAGAGACTCTGTTCCCTCGATGGACTGAGTATCGATTGTTTGGAGGGTGGAAACCTGATTGGGGTCCAGATTGTGTCTCACTGTGGTTTGTTGGAGTTGGGTGGTGGGGGGAGGAATATTTTGCAAGGTTTTCATTTGATCTTTGTGTGTTTTTTTTCCTTCTTTAGTTTTCTCTGTTCTTTTGTAGTAGTAGTTTAATAAAGTTTTTTTTCTGTTATTAAGCTTGGGCCTGCTTTGCTCTGTTCTAGATTCCACTTCACAGCATTCAAGGGAGGGATCACATTTTCATGGGGGCACTGGCATTGTGCCAGTGTCAAACCATGACAATGATATGATTGTTAGATGTGATGATTGTTTAGTAATTAAATATAATTACTGTTTAATCGTAAGAATAATCATGAGAAACTGTGGTCAGGGGCCTCAGAAAGATCACGAGAAATTCATTTAAATGTATACAATGGAACAATATCAGTTTAATAATTAATATGTAGGTTATATAATGATAGAATATAAAATACGTTCAGCTCGAAATCTATGTCTGAGTCAGATTTGGGTCTGTACCCCTGATTGCCAGCGCTCTCAATAAAAGCACCTGCAGATAATCATATCCCGTGCTTATGTGTGTTCCTGAATGCTAACACCCTGTCTGTCCACATTTTGTGTGGGAGCAATCCTTGGTTGTTTTCAGTGCTGGAGGTGGTATCCAGATTTCAGTGGATGAGCTCCTTAAAGATGATTGAAGCAGTTTTACAGGGGAAGGAAAGCCCCTAGGCCCAGGGTTCAACGTGCAGATTACATGCTGCCCAGGGAGGTAGAATTCAGTAATAATTTTCTGACCTGGCACATATTGTGTGAGAGCAATCCTTGGATATATGTCATGTTGGAAAGTTGTATCCAAAGTAAGATGGTGGACTCCTGAAGAGGAATAAAGTGATTTTCTACGGGAAGGAAAGGACCTAACCCACTGTTTCTAGCGCAGATATGCTTCTCAGGGGAGGTAAAGGCCACAAAGACCTTTCTGCTCTGGATCGTCTTGTGTTAGACATCCACTGGAAGTATTTAGTATTGGCATGTGGCTCCAAATGCTGTAACTGTGCTCCTGGACATGAATGACAGTACCTTTCTTTGGGAAGGCAAACACATAGTCCTGCTGGTGGTGTTCACATGACTGCAAAGTGAAGGTAAAAGCCAGCAACAGCTTTCTGTTCTCACATGTTTTGTGTGGCAGCAATCCTTAGACATTCAATATTGGAGCTTGAATCCAAATGTCAGAACCCAGGCCCTCCAAGTGAATGACAGTACCTTTCCTAGAAAATGAAACTCCCAGTCCTAATGTTGGTGCCACAGATGATCATCTGCCTAGTAGAGAGACAAGTCAGCAAAACCTTTCTGTCCTGGAGTCTTTGTTTGGCAGCAATCCTTGGACATACTCAATATTGGAGGTGGTTTACAAAAGTTTTGACTCCTGAAATGGAATGACAGTGCTTTTGCATGGGAAGGAAACCAGCTAGCCTCAGATTATAAACTGGAGAGGGGAGGAAAATGCCAGCAAGAGTTTCCTGTCCTAGTCTGTTTGGTGTGAGAGCAATGTCTAGAGCCCTAGATGTATTCAATACTGGAACTCGGCTCCAAATGCTGCAGCTAGGTTCTTCAACGTGAATAACAGCACCTATTCTTGTGAAGGGAAACACCTTGTCCGACTGACGGTGCTGCAGATGATCATCTGCCAGGTGGAGGTGAAGGCCAGCAAAACGTTTTCATCCTAAAACACTGTGACTAGTGCTTTATTTTCCAAGGAAAAATATTGTCATTCCCTTTCAGGAGCACATATAAGGAATTTGGAAACCACCTCTACTAATGAATATGTCCAAGGATTTCTCCAACAGAATAGGTGTCTGTAGAGATAGGTCTTGTTTGCCTTTTCCTTTCCTGGGCCAACAATCATCTGCAGCACTAACAGTAAGACTAGGTGTTTCTCCTCCCAAGGAAATGTGCTTTCATTCACTTTCTGAGCCCAACCTCCTAAATTTGGCGCTAAGCTCAAAATTTGGATCCATCCACGGATTGCTCCCACACAAAATGTTCCAGGACAGGAAGGTCTTTACTTCGCCCGGACAGCCTCTCATCTGCCCCTGAAACACTGGCTACCTGAGGCATCGTGGGCCCACTGAGCCAGAAATAACTCAGCCAAGTGTGGCCAGTCTAGACCCACCTGGGACACTTTAATCCTGGCAGCCCCATCCCCTTGTCCATTGCTGTGATGCTCATCAGTGCCCGACTCCTGGGTACGTGAGCACCCACAGGAGGGACTTTCACAACCAGCTTGTCCCCTGGGCAGTGATGTCCGGCCCCAGCCCAGCAGCTCCAATGGGTTTCCCTTGTGCTGCCAATTGTCCTTTTTCCATTGTTCCAACCACCTCACAGCGCACTTGCCACCATCCATGAGTCAGAGCCGAGGCAGAGTTGGCCATTTCTCTCATTCAGCCATGTCCAAAGCTAGCTAGACGGCTTTAGGCTTTAAGCTCTGTAACGTGCCTGGAGCCACCTTGTCCTTCAGTGGCTTCCGTAAGTTGCCATGTAGCATGTAGCATCCCATGAACTCTCCCACCTCACTCCCAAGTCCTCAGCCTTGGCAACAGCAGTAACTGCTCACCACAGAGCCAGTCCTCCTGGGGGGAAAAGCAGTCTCGCATTTGGGCCTCTGTGTCAACTTCCCCTGTGCAACTTCCCCTGGTTTCTCCTTTCCCTGTCCCCTCACAGGATCGGTAGCCCTGGTGGCCACCCCCCTTTCCCTGGAGACCAAACCCCTCTGCCCAGCCTTTAGCTCCGTCCCCCACCCCTTCCCCTTCTCAAGCTGTCTCTTCCACGTGGTCCCCCTCTTTTATCTCGCTGAGCTCCCTTCAGCCACATGTGATATCCTCCACTGGAATAAAACCCTGCAAAAAGAGCCTTTCTTGCCTCTGTCGCTGAGCCAGCTGTGGTGGGTGCTAAGTGAGGGTCTGACTGCATTGACTGAAGGTTATCTCAACTTGCTTTTCCGCAGGAGACAGATTATAGGCAGCAGCAACCACTACTCTAACACCCACATTTTCAATTGATGCACAACTGGGCCCTGACCTTGAGGCTTTACTGAGCCTTTTGGAAGCATCTCCATTGGATCTCCTCTGGATTCTAAATCACTATCAGAGAGAAAAACCCCAATTTTCTGGGGGATTTCTCTGGGGGTGGCCGACAACCCTCGAAGCTTTGAGGACCAGTCTAATCAGCGAAACCTCCTCTGAAGGGTTTTTTCTGACACACCAAGGTGGCGAGTATAGCCTAGTGACAGTCACCTTTTTGTATCTTTTCTCTTTTTTTCATCTCTTAGGAGGCAAAGGGGTTAATGGAGTAGGACTCCATACAGCAGCTTTCCATTTTTGATGCATCCCTACAATATGGCAGGAACCATCAGGAAAGAGAGAGTGACGCTTTTCATTTCCTGGTAGTCAGGGCCTCCCTAGCACGTGCCACCTTCACCTCTTCCCCTTCTGATGATAATCTGAAAATTTTGCCACAGGTCCAGTTTGTAATGACTTCCAAGATATCATTCCCTTTGAACATCCCATCCCAGCACTGGCAGTCGGGTGCCAGTGGGAGCTGTGCTTCAGTGCCAGTCCCTTCTGAAACAGATGGAACCTCCTCATAAGCTGCAGAGTGCTGTACGGGTATAGCTGGCCTCAGATCCTTTGTATCCCAGACTCAAGAACCATAGGGTGGTCCTCCAACTTCCCCAGGTCCCTTCTGCTGGAGGCTCCAGGGTGGACCATTCTCCCTGGCTGCAGTGTGGAGCATTTTTTCCATACCTTGTCCTCTCCTGACTGCTCCAACGGCTACTGTAAGGAAGAATCTCCTCTTTAATTTGTTCAAAAGCTTGTTGCTGTGAAGGACCCCACTTGAAATCAATCTTCTTCCTTGTCTGTCATATGATAGAGAGGGTTTACAATCTGACTGTAACCTGGAATATGCATTTTCCAAAATACCACAGTGCCAGGAAAGCCTGTGTTTCCTTCCTGTGGGTCAGTGGGGATATGGCTGCTATTTTGTTGACCACATCCGCTGGAATCTGACAATGTCCATCTTGCTATTTTACTTCTAAAAACTGAATTTCTTGGGCAGGTCACTTGACTTTACCCTGTTTTATGGCAAAACCAGCCTTCAGGAGGATCTGAATCATCTTATCCTCTTTCTCAAAAGCTTTCTCTGCTGTGGCACCACTTTGCTGCCTTGGACTCCAGCTCACGCTGAAGTTCCAACACGTCCAGCATGGCAGCACTCAGTGATGGTGGGACTTCATTCAGGCCATGACAGTCCGCTGCCAGTGTCCACTCTCCACGGGACTCAGGCAGGGGCCATGTGGGGCTACTGAGGGGTGAGCGAGTCTTGCTGAGCACGCCCAGCTCTCCAGCCCCCGGATCAGCTCATGGACAGCCTCCTGAAGTTCCACTTGGTGCCATGTTGCCGATAGGACACTGCTGGGCTGGCCATCAGTACCTGCTGTTCTTCAACCCTCAGCAGTCCCACAGCAGAAGGGTCCTCTGAAAGACCAAACAAGAGATTCAGCTGTCTTAAGTTCTTCTTTATCCACAGCAGCTCTCCCAAAGCCCGGCGGTGTCCTTTTGGGTTTTTGAAATACCTCTCCTGAGGTGATCTATGCCAAGGATACACGGAGCCTCTACGCCAGTAACAACTGCATTTTTCTGCCACTCATGCCCAGTCAGGAGCACTTCAGCCCCCAGTATAGTCCCTGTTGGGACCCCCCTGTCATCCCAGAAACAGAGATGGATTCTGCCCCTGCATGATGGCATCAGGGTACATTATCCACCCATGTCAACTAAGGCCTTGTGCTCCTGTGGCTCTGCTGTGCCAGGCCATGGATCCACACAATCCAACAGACCCCATTGTCCTTTTCCCACACCTGGCTGGAGCCAGGGCCCCTCCAGCTCTGATCATGGTACTTGTTGCTCGCCTCTTGTAAATATGACCTGGAGGTCCCTTCCAGAGGGTCTGAAGTAACATCAGCCCTTCAATTCTACCTGAGGACTTGCCCAGTGGAAACTGAGTGGCATTTTTCCTTAAAGAGTTTTCTGCCTGCAAGAACACTTTGAGACTTCTATGAGACTGAACCTTGTGACACCCCTGTGAGAGCCTCATGAGACCCCCTTGAGAGACCCTTGTGTGAGAGACCTCAGGTGTCCTCCAGGTACCCCAGGAGGCACCAGAGGGCATAAGCCCCCAGGAAGGGCAGGTAGAAGTAGCGGTGCTCAAGGACCATGGTGACAGTGATGGAAATGGCACTGCACAACCAGCTGAAGGCCCTGAACTGCAGCACAATGAGCCTGTGCCCCACAGGTGACTTGTAGGGGTACATCACCTGACCAGGGTCAAAAAACTGCCTCTCCCCCCAAAGACAAACTCCAGAAAGCAAACACCATCCAAATACCCCATATCCCTTCAAATGCCTCCCATATTCCCCAAATACAGCTGGGCACATGGGTCTCACCTGAACCTCAATTATAAAGCACCTCATGGTGGTCAAAGAACTGCCCCCCAAAATGTACCTCCTTGTGGGCAAAGAACTGCCCCTGCATCCCAAAATACCCCCCAAATACCCAGAAACCCTATATATACAGCAAAAATACAGGTGGGTGTAGGGGTCTCACCTCGGCCTTGTAGGCGAGCAGGGTGATATGGGTGACACTGTACAGGGTGACGTTCATGGAGAGCTGGATGGAGTTCCCCAGTCTGATGTGGTCTCTGAAAGCAACAACCCTCTGGGTGCCCCATAGAGACCCCCAAACTACCCCACAGACCCCCTGCAAATGTTCTATAGGGACCCCTGACTGCCCCATAGTGACCCACAGCTGCCCCCGTGCTCCCCAGTCACCTCCCCATACCCTCCGTGGTACCTGTGATGGAAAAGCACTTGCCCAGCAGGATGAGCACGAGGAGGAAGATGAGGAAGCTGATGGGGTGGAGGAAGCAGCCAGCATGGGGGTATGGGGAGGGCTGGGCACCCCCCTTCATCATATCCCCGACACGAGGGTCTGTGCACCCCTACACCTCCTGTACTCCCCCAAGCCCCTCATTACCTCCCATGACTTCAAAGTGCCCCTGTGCTCCCCCATACCCCCTATACTTTGCTGGGAAAGCCCCCCAAACCCACCCAGAACCCCCAGCCCCATCAAATCTCAATATGCCACTTGGACCTTGAACCTCCCAGTCTCTGAAGATCCCCCAAATCCCAATGTAACTTCCCCAGAGCCCGATGCTCTCCAGTCCCTGCAGCTGCTGCTGGACACCACAAACCTGCCCATAGCCCCACAAGCTCCCCCTTCATGCTCCATGCTGGCAGCCACCATGAGCCTCTTCAGGTGGTGTGGAGCGGCTGCCACCCTAGACAGGTCTGGGGGGACTGGAGGGGGGAGCACAGGATCTCTCAGAGCACTGCCTCCCCCAGACCCCTTGAAGCTCAGATCTCCCCCAGCTGCTCACTGATGAGTAACGTGAGGATGATGATGGGGACGAGGGTGATGTCTGTCTCCAGAACACCTGGGGAAGGTGGGGGGCAGGGTGAGAAGGGCTTCACTCCATGAAGCCCCCAATACCCACCAGGGTATCCACAGATGACCCCTGCATTGCAGCCCCACCACAATTCCCCATGTACCCCAAGCCCTTCAGCTTCCTCTCACCTCAATAACCTCAAATATATCCCCCATACTGATGCACCCCAATCCTTACAAACCCCCAAACCCCTAAACAGTCCCCCAGACCCTCATATACATCGCCATCTCAAAGTGCCCCAATCCCTGCAGCCCCCCAGACCACCATAACTCCCCATGTAGCCCCAGACCCTGATGTACACCAACCCCTCATCCCCTCCAGAGCCCAATAAGCCTCCTCAGACCCCCATAACCCCCAATATACCCCCCGATCTCGATGCACACCAGTCCCCCTTGCACGGCCTTTCCCCGGCCGCGGCCGCACCGAACTCATCAGCCGAGAGGTGCCGCGCCCGGCAGGAATCCCCGGTGCTCGGCACCATCTCGTACTCCAGCTCCAGCCCATGGCCCGGGGGGCCGAGGCCTTCCTGGGCTCAGATGTGGGGTGCTCGCCCCGCGTTCGCTGAGGACTCCGCACCACCAGCGCTCGGGTCGGGGCGGAAGCTGCAGCCCCGGCACAGCGCAGTCCCTGCAGCCCCGCCCGCCCGCCCCCCATCATTGCCCCGTGCACCCCGGTCCCTGCAGCCCCCCAATCCCCCGAGCCCGCCCGTAACCCCCCGGCCGAAATGCGCCCCCCGTTCTGACGGACCCCCACTCTCCCGGCGCCCCCGTTCCCGACAGGGCCCCGCCCTCAGCCTCGGCCCCGCCCCTCCCGCAGGCCCCGCCCAGCCCCGCTGCTGCGCGGGCCCCGCCCCTGCAGGCCCACCCGGGTGACGTCATTGGGCAGGCCACGCCCCCAGATCAGGCCACGCCCCCTGCGCCGCAGCGGGGCCGCGACTCTGTCCCAGTACAGACCAGTACAGACCAGTACAGACCAGTATAGACCAGTACAGACCAGTACAGACCAGTACAGACCAGTACAGACCAATACAGAGCACTATAGACCAGTACAGACCAGTACAGACCAGTACAGACCAGTGCAGAGCAGTATAGATCAGTACAGACCAGTACAGACCAGTACAGACCAGTACAGACCAGTACGGACCAGTATAGACCAGGACAGACCAGTACAGACCAGTACAGACCAGTACGGACCAGTACAGACCAGGACAGAACAGTACAGACCAGTACAGACCACTACAGAGCAGTACAGACCAGTATAGATCAGTACAGACCAGTACAGACCAGTGCAGAGCAGTATAGATCAGTACAGACCAGTACAGACCAGTACAGACCAGTACAGACCAGTACGGACCAGTACAGACCAGGACAGACCAGTACAGACCAGTACAGACCAGTACGGACCAGTACAGACCAGTACAGACCAGTACAGAGTAGTACAGACCAGTACAGACCAGTACAGACCAGTATAGAGCAGTACAGACCAGTACAGACCAGGACAGACCAGTACAGATCAGTACAGACCAGTACAGAGCAGTATAGACCAGTACAGACCAGTATAGACTAGTACAGACCAGTACGGACCAGGACAGACCAGTACGGACCAGTACGGACCAGTACAGAGCAGTACAGACCAGTACAGACCAGTACGGACCAGTACAGACCAGTACAGAGCAGTATAGACCAGTACAGAGCAGTACAGACCAGTACAGAGCAGTATAGACCAGTACAGAGCAGTACAGACCAGTACGGACCAGTACAGACAGTACGGATCAGTACAGACCAGTATAGACCAGTACAGACCAGTACAGCCCAGTATAGCCCAGTACTGCCCACTAGCAGCCTTTAGAGGCCAGTATAACTCAGTACAACTGGCACAGCCCACTATAGACCAATATAGTACAGTATAGCCCAGTATAAGAAAGTAGAACCCAGTACAGCCCAGTATTTTCCCCAAAGGAACCAAAACCAGCTGGTTCAGTCTGAGGAAGGGGAAGAGGAACCAAGAGCAGCACGTGGCAGCAGGGGGACGGCGCGGCCGGGGAAAAGAGGCTTGGGTGTCCCAGGGGCCCCCCAGACTCCGGGAGTCTGCACCGAGGCAGGGTGACCCAGCTGTGTGGACTCGTAGCCCTGCCAGCCCCTCGGGGACCCCTAAATCCGTCTGGGCAGGGGCCTCCCCCACCAACGTCACTGGGAGGTGGGTGGGGCAGTTGTGACAAAAAGCGATACCCCAAACTTCCCGTTTCTAAGCCCAAAAATCACCCAAAGCAGAGGCAGTGGCACGGTGGGAACTTGACGGGGAGCAGGGGGGTGCCCAAAATCCCTGGGGGCTGGGGGGAAAGGGGTCCTTGGGGTGTGTGGAGGTTCTTTGGCCCTAGGGGAGGTCCCTGGGCTCTGGTGGGGGTCCCTGGAGTGTGTCTGCCTTGGCTGTGGATGGGGGTTGGGGGGTCCTCTGTGCCTTTGGTTCCATGAGGATCTGGAGGATCACAAAGGATCCTTGGATCCACAAGGTGTCGAGGAATTTCTCATGGAACAAGGACATGCTATCCTTGATGCTGTTCCTTTGCAGGAGCTGGACAACCCTGGCCTGCAGATTACTGAGTTATTTTAGTTACTTTAAAGTACTTAGGACATCCTTGGAAAGACAATAAGCCTTGTACAAACACAATAGCCAATGCTGGGTGCTGAGTAGTACATGAAAACTGGCACATACTATAACCTGATCAGATGCTTGTAGAATAAAAGCCAATCAATAAGTGACAGTAGCAAATAAATATTCATTGGTTAATATAATATGATTATATTTATTATGTTAACCAATGAATGTTAATTTGCTATTGTATTATGTAAGGCAATAAAGGCATAAAATAAGACATGAAAAAATTAGACAATAAAGGAGGATGACATCAAGCCATATTGGTTTGGGTGTCATTACTCCAGCTGGGTCTCTGTGAGACCCTCTTCAGATTGTCAGCAACAAGGGGTCTTGATTTTCACACCTACTAAAAATGGATTAGGAAATGCTGGGGATCCATATCAACTGGGGATTGATGATATCAATCTATAAATAGGAAAAGTAAACAGGACAAAACAATTCCCTCTGCACTGTTTTCAATATAGTTGGTTGACTTTGAATACACTTCTGCAATCTGTCTAATTAACCACTGAAGAATTGAAGACTTGAATTATTTCCATGGGCTTGTCTTGCTTGGGTGTTTTGAAGAAATGTGAATGAGCCTTTGTCACTGAATTTCTACACTGAAGAGCTCAAGAAAGAAGATGCCTCTGGAGTAGGAAAATTCATCAGCAAGCCCCAAGTGGCTGAGGATGCATCCCCATCAGAGCAGCAATGAGCAGAAATGGGCTCAGCTTTGGGGCTGCCCCAGCTCTGGGATGGGCCCTGGGCCTGGAGCAGGAGCAGCTCTGGAGGGCCCCAGGGCCGGGGCTCTTGTGCTGGCCTGGGCAGATGGGATGGCAGGAGGGGCTGCAGAGCTCTCAGCACCTCAGGCAGAGGGGAGCAGGGCAGCCAGGGAGCTCCTTTGGCCTTGGCCAAGCCCCTTCCCCCATGGTGGGGCTGAGTCCTGGCTGAGCTGCAGCTGCTGCTGTGCCCTTGGCAGGGGCTGAGGCCGTGGGGCAGTGCCCAGAGCAGCCTGGGCTGAGCAGAGCTGTGCGGCCAGTGCCGGCTGGGCTGTGCTGGGGAGAGGCCCTTGGTGCTGCCCAGAGCTCAGGGCAGCTGGCAGAGCTGGCAGGGAGCTGGGCTGGGCTGGGAGAGCCTGGGACAGAAACCATCAGTGTCCATCTCAGCCTGGCTGAGCGGGCAGGGGCAGGACTTAGCCCAGGCCTTGTGGGGCAGGGCCAGCACCCGGGCAGGCACTGAAAACAGGCAAGAGCCCGAGAGAGGAGGCTGCTCTGTGCCCTTGGGGCATGGACAGAGCAGGGAGGGGCCCAGGACATTTGTCAGCGCCAGCCTCTGTCTGTGCCAGCCCTGGGCAGCCCTGGCTGCTGAGCCCAGCTCTGCCCTGGGCTGAGTTTGGCTGTGGCCCAGCTCCATCCTCCTGTGGGGCTCAGGGCCTGTTCCCGGCCATGGCCAGCCCTGGCCGCCTCTCTGCTGGCCCAGAGGCCGGCAGAGCCCGGGCAGGGCTGTCTGTGCAGCCCCACAGGTGCCACGGGCTCGGCAGGAGCTGGCAGAGGCTGCCCAGCAGGGAGGCCATGGGGCACAGAGCCCCAAGGCTGCCCAGGGCCCCACGGCACAGGGGCCGTTCCCAGCCGCAGTGCTCCTGTCCTGGGCTGGGCTGCACAGGGGCTGTGGCACCATGGCTGGGCCAGCACAGGGCCACAGAGGGGCCACGCAGCCGCTGCCGGGGCTGGCAGCAAGGCCGGGCACAGACAAGGAATTGCTGAGCATGGCCTGCGCTGGCCAGGGCTGCCTGTGCCCAAGGCAGAGCTCAGCTGCCCTTGGGGGCTGCAGGAACACTCAGGAGCCCAAAGAGCCTCCATGGCTGTGCTGGAGACCAAGGCTGGAGCAGGGAAATGCAGGGCTGCTGTGCCATGGGGAGGGCATGGAATTCCAGCACACACCTCAGCTCTCTGATGGTCCCAGCACCGTGCTGGGCCCTGTTCCAGACTGGAGCAGAGCAGATGTTGATGGCACAGGAGCCCTGCGGGGCTGGCAGGGACCTGCAGCTTGCAAGGTGCTCTGCTCTCCCTCAGCTCCTCTCTGAGAGATCCAGTCCCAGCTCGGCACCTCAGGGCACAAGTGGCACTGCCTGGTCATGGGCACACAGCTGATATCTGCCTGGAAAGGGACACAGGTATTAGTACTTGTACATTTCATAATATAGAAACACATTTTTATTATCTGGGTCGAGTAGTTTTAAGAAATGACAAAGCTTTCTACCAGGAAGAGAAATTTCCTGGATGTGTAATGATGGCATAAGTAGAAGAAATACTGATATTTCCTCCATCTTGTGTCACCAATATTCTCTTTATTCTTTCCTCTCCCTCTTCCTTCAGGTGTTTCCAGCTCTCCTGTTGAAATGGCCATATCTAAAGACATCACTTCACGAGGTAGAACTATGTCCTTCCCATTGCTCCTCCTGCAGCTTTCCTCCTGAAGCTTCTCTACAGTCATTGAGCTGCAGGAAATTGCCCAATGTTTCTGAAGTTCAAATAAATATCATATTAGAGAACGTCTCAATTGGTCTTATATCCATCACAGACTTATATTTTCTTATGTCTTTATCAAAAACTGTTCCTGTACAGAAATCCCTTATGCATGGGGAACATATCAGATGCTGCTGGGATATCACAAATAGCTGAGGGAAGAGCTGTGATGCTTATTAAACTGTTCAAATGTTCAACTTGTGTTTGTTGGCAAGAAACCTTTCTGTGCCTCTGAGTGTCACCATCCCTGAGCCCAAAGGACACAAACCTGATGAGTTGTGGTTCCCACTGCAGGGGCTGCACTTGGACCTTGGCTCTGCACAGGAGAGCTCTTCATCCACTTTCCCTCTTTTCCTCCCTCTGGCCATGGAGGGAGCTCCTGATTTCAGCCTGTGACTCGGGTGTGCAAAGAGCAAATCTGGGCAGAATCGGGGCAAGGAGGGTTGGGGGGACCTTGGGATCGGTGCTGGGCACAGAAGGTGTTTTCCACTGCTCTGAGACTGCCTGCTGTGCACAGTGGATTTAATAGCCAGCAGAGGAATGACTTTTGCACTTGATGGAGCTGTGCCTTCCCCAGGCTTTGTTGGCTGGCAAGAAATGAACATCCCTCTGTGTCTGGGGCAGCTCCTTCTCCAAGGAAAGCAAGTGGGAGTGGGAGCCAAGGAGCTGAAACCTGCAGGTGCAGCCTGGGCTGGAGGGAGCTCAGATTTGCACAAGGCTGCTCTGAGTGCCAGGGCTTGGATGGGGGAAATGGTGGGGTGGGGATAGGGACAGAGTCTGATGGATTGTCAGCCATAAAGGGTCTTGATTTTCATATGAATTCAAACTGCATGAGGAGGTACTTGGATTCTGTGTCAAGTGCAGATTGCACATATCAATGTATTTACAGTAAAAAAAAACAAAAAAAATCCCAACTTAAACAGGACCTAAAATATCTTTTCTCATTGTCTTTATAAAAATAATATTTTGAACACACTTCTGAAATATCTTGTATTAACCACAAAGGATTTGAATACTTAAATTATTCCCAGAGGCTAGTCTTGTTAAGGTGTTCTGAATGTTAATGAGCCCTGGGCCACTGAATTCCTGAACTGAAGAGCTGAAGGCTGAAGAAGCCTCTGGAGCAGTAAAATTCAGCAGCAGCCTCCAAGTTGCTGAGGATGTCAGCAGCCCCCACTGAGGCCATCCCTGCCCAGAGACCCTGGGGGAATAGGCAGGCAAGGAGAGCGTCCCTGGGGCTGGGGCAGCAGAACTCAGAGGCACCAGCAGCTCCATCTGGGAAATGGAGTGTGGGATGGGGTGTGAAAGCCCTGCCTGGGCTATGCCAAGCAGGACAGACAAGCCTTGACCCCCATCCACTAAAAAAACTCTCTCACAGAGACATTTAATAGGAATTAAAATTATTTGTGTACTTTGAGTTGGATGTACTGGAGAAATACCAACAAGAGATTCTCAGGAGGTCAAAAGAGCAAAACAGCCTTTACTGGCAACTTTAGAAAATCAGAGAAAATTTGGCAAAATGTTTATTTTTATATTCAATTAACAAAAAAGCTTCTCAAAGCATTAACTTGGCCCATTCATATTGACAAACTGTTAGCTCATTCAATTTTAAGTTAATCAAAATCCTCAAGAGGACAGAAATAGAAGTAGACATTGAGAGAAAGACAAATTAGATACAGAGAAGCACACACAGAGTTACCAACTCCTGGAATCCAGCAGTGTTGAGATGGAAATTCTAAGAGGAGGCAGAGCCAAAATGTGTGCTTGCCTTGTGGTCAGCCTTAAATACCCCTTGGTGTTACTGGGCCCTTCCCCCAGGTGGGACTTGGGGTCATTTGGTCACTCAGGAGCTGGGATGGGGCTCCAGAGGTGGCTGTGGAGCATTGCCTGTGCTGTGCCAGGGACTGGCAGACACTGCTGGGCTGGGATAGAGGCTCTGGGGGGATTGGGGTTCCAGGGCAGGGCAAGGCTGGACCTGCCCATTCCTCCCCCCCACATGAAATGTTTCCAGACAACAATCTCCTTCAGTCTGTCATAACAGGCAGTGTTGGAGGTGGAGCCCAAATTATTCCATGGGCACCTGGATGAGGACCATTATTTTCCATAGGAAGGAAAGCCCAGAGCCCCAGTGTATGGAAGGCAGGTGAGAGCCTCACTAGGCCAAGGCCAACCCAAATTGTCAGTAATGGCAAATTTTGCCTGGGAGCAGTCTTTGGAGATAGGGAATTTTGGAGGTGGAAGCCAATCTCAGCCATGTGCACCCTGAGAAGCAGGACAGTTCTTTCCCTTAGGAAAACACAGACCCTCTCCAGATGGAAAGTCACCTTCATGAAACTATTGACCACCAGACTTGTCCTGGCAATATTCCAATGGGAGCAATCCCTTGATATTAGGAAATTTGGAGGTGAAATCCCAGTTATGGCCATGGGTGCTTGGAGGAGAAGGACAGTTCTTTTCCATAGGAAGGAAAGCACAGAGCCCCAGTGTTTCATTAGCAGAACAGAAGAGACCCTCAACATGCCCAAGTCAGCTGGATCAGTCAGGTGGCCCCTGGGAGGCCAAGCCAAGCCTGTTCCATGTTCCCTTCGTTTTATGGGGACCTGCAGTGTCATAATGCCCCCTGGGTTCCAGAATGTCCCTCAGTGTCACAATGGTCTCCATGGTTATACAAGCCCCACAATGTCACTTCACTTCTCTGTTCCATGAGGCCCACAATGGACCTAAGGACCCTGGGGGTTTGTGGTGTCACAATAGTCTCCTTTGGATCCGTAGTGTCACAATGGACACTGATGACACAAGGCCCTCCAGTGTCACCCTGGAGTTTTTTGTTCCATGCAGCCCTGCAGTGCCACAAAAGCCTCTTGGTTTCACGAGGCCCCACAGTGTCACAATGGTCCTCTTGGTTCTGTGGGGACACCAGAGTCACAATGGTCTCACTGGTGTCATGAGGCCTCACAGTGTCACAATGCTTTGCTTATTCCATGGGGCCTCACCGTGTCCCAATGGTCTCCATGATCCCATGAGTCCCCTCAGTGTCACAATGGTCTTCTTGGTCCCATGGTGCCCCACAGTATCACAATGGTCCCTTGGTCTCACATGCCCCACAGTGTCACAATGGTCCCTTGGTTCCATGGTGCCCCACAGTGTCACAATGGTCCCTTGGTCTCACAGGGCCCCAGTGTCACAATGGTCCCTTGGTCTCACAGGCCCCACAGTGTCACAATGGTCCCTTGGTCTCACAGGGCCCACAGTGTCACAATGGTCCCTGGGTCTCACAGGGCCCCAGTGTCACAATGGTCCCTTGGTCTCACAGGCCCCACAGTGTCACAATGGTCCCTTGGTTCCATGGTTCCTGTGCTGGTGCATTCCCCCCTCCCCTTCTCAGGCCGCCCTGCCAGCTGAGAAATGCTCGCTGGGCCTCGGCCTTGGCCAGCAGCCCCTGGGCTCATCTCCTCTGGAGCTCATCACAAACACGCTCTGCTCCAGGCACTGCTGCTGCCCAGACAGCTCCTGGCTGCTTCAGGAGCAGCCCTGGGAACTGTTTCTGTTCCCTCGGTGGCACAACATCCCTGTTCTCACCCTGCCAAAGAAAGCTGCTGATGCCAAGTGTGGCCAGGGCGAAACATGGCTGGGACTGCAGCCCCTCTCTTGGGGCCCTACAAACAGCGCTCCAAAAGGAGCCCTTGGAGCTCTCCTGGGCCAGCGACTCCCTCTGAGTGGGGCCTCTCCGAGCCGGGAACTCTCCCGTTTGCTGCACTCGGGGATCCCAAACAACGAGGGAGTCTGGGCCGATCCCCCCACTCCTCCAGGCTCAACCCTTCCCTGCTGGGGAGATGCCAAAACATCCTCAGGGAGCATTTCCCTGCCCTCAGGGGAATTTCTCACAGGTGCCCTGCACTGACTCTCTGTGTCTGTGTTCACACAGGAGTGCCTGTGCTGGGGAAATGTGGCAGAAATGCTGCTCTCTGAGGGGTCTGAGTGCCTTGGATAGCTGAGCCAGTCAAATCTGTATGTGAGGTTAATCCACAAGGTCTAAGTGAAATTAAATGCTGCTAGGAGTTGTTCTTTTGCTAGAGTTGTTATATTTAATATAAGTTATAAGCTGAGTTAAATATTTTTAAATGTTATTCTACTGTTAAATTGCATAGGTATGGGTTATAAGTTAGGTTGCATACTGTTAAGTGCTGTTCTCTTTCTAAATTGTGGAGTTTAATGCAGAAGTTAAGGTTAAGATATAAGTTAAGTCCTGTGAAGTTTGAGCTCTGTTCAGCTTTTATCTCTTTATTCTTTTTATTCTTGCCCTCCCTGTCCCTGTGTCACACACACACACACAAACACACACACACACGCACACGCACACACACACTTCTCGGTTCATTCCTGGTTTGATTGCCTGGATTTTGTTTGGTTTTGTTGTTGCTTTGTTTCCATTTTTGTGCCTGAAGTGTCCAGTCAGGAGCAGAGTGACTCTTGCCAAGGAACTTTGTGCTGCTGTCACTTGAATATTAAATCTGGTTTTTGCTGGGGAATTTTTCAGCGCTCTCAAGCCCTCGTTGGTCACAGGGTGAAGGAGCCCTGGCCCAGGCTCTGGCCCTGGGGGACACAGGGACGCTGCCGGGGGGTCCCTGTCCCCCTGTCCCGCCCCCCATGGCTCCAGCCCCCGTCCCCGTGTCAGGCTCTGGGGTCGATCTCGTGGAACATCCTCTGGGGGAGGCTGCGGCGCCGGGGGTGGGGGGACTGGGGGGACAGGGGACCCCGCTGTGCACGAGCAGCGTTGGACTTCTCTGGAGGAACTGGGAGGGGAGCTGGGGCAGAGTGACCTCCGCAGTGACCTCAAAGAGCCCCTGTGATGTCACACAGCCCCTGTGATGTCACACAGGCCCTGTGATGTCATATTTCCCCTGTGATGTCACACAGCCCCTGTGATGTCTCACAGCCCCAGTGATGTCTCACAGCCTGCTCTGAGATGTAACAGGCCACCTGTGATTTCGTACAACTGTCCTGTCATGTCACAGCCTGCTCTTTGAGGTCCCAGTCTGCTCTGTGATGTCCCAAAATCTGTCCTGTGATGTCACAGCCCAGCCTGTGGTGTCACAGACACCCTGTGATGTCACAGCCAGCTCTCTGATGGCACAGCTACTTGTGTGATGTTATGCAGCCTCGCTGTGATGTCCCAGCCTGCTCTGTGATTTCACAGTCAGCTCTGTGATGTCACAGCCCACTCCGTATTGTCTCAGCCTTCTCTGTGACATCACACAGCTGCTCTGTGATGTCACAGAGCCCTTATCTACGATGGCAGAGTCTTCTCTGTGGCCTCACAGCCAGTCTGTGATGTCACACAGCCAGCCTGTAATGGCACAGCTGACTTTGTGACATCACAACCTCCTCTGTGATGTCACAGCCTGCTCTATGATGTCACAGCCTGCTCTGCGATGGCAGAACTCACTTATCAAGTCACACAGCACCTCTGTGTGCTCACAGACCCACCCTGTGATGTCACAACACCTTCTGTGATGTAACACAGCCACCCTATAATGTCACAGCACACACTCTGACCTCACAGCCTGCTCTGTGATGTCATAAAGGCATTCTGTGATGTCCCATCCTGCTTTCTGATGTCACATAATAGACCAGTGATTTCACTCTTGACTATATGATGTCACAACCTGGTCTGTGATGTCACACAATCACAGAATCACAGAATTACTGTGTTGGAAGAGACCTTTAAGGTCATAAGTCCAACCCACACACTAACACCACCTTAGCAAAACTATGGCACTGAGTGCCACATCCAGTCTTTTTTTTAAACACATCTCATGATGATGACTCCACCACCTCCCTGGACAGACTATTCCAGTACTTTATCACCCCTTCCATAAAAAACTTTTTCCTAATATCCAACCTACATTTTTCTTGGTGTAGCTTAGGACTGTGTCCTCTTGTTCAGTCACTTGCTGTGAGGAGAAAGAGACCGACACCCACCTGACTGCAACCACCTTTCAGGGAGTGTAGACAGTGATAAGGTCACCTCTGAGTCTCCTCTTCTCCAGGCTAAACAACCCCAGCTCCCTCAGTTGTTCCTCACAGGATTTGTGTTCCAGACCCCTCACCAGCCTTGTTACCCTTCTCTGGACATGCTCCAACCCCTCCATGTCCTCCCCAAACTGGGCGTCCCAGAACTGGACACAGCACTTGAGGAACAGTGCCAGGACAGGGGAGGAATGCCAAGTACACCAGTGCCAAGTACAGGGGAAGAATGACCTCCCTGCTCCTGCTGGCCACACCATTCCTGACCCAGGCCAGGAGCCATTGGCCTTCTTGGCCACCTGGGCACACTGCTGGCTCATGTCCAGCCTGCTGTCGACCAGTGCCCCCGGGTCCCTTTCTGCCTGGGCACTGTCCAGCCACACCATCCCCAGCCTACAGCGGTGCAGGGGTTATTGTGGACAAAGCACAGGACCCGGCACTTGGACTTGTTAAATCCCACCTTGTTGGATTTGGGCCCTGGATCCAGTCTGTCCAGGCCTCCCTGCAGAGCCCTCCTACCCTCCAGCAGATCCACACTCACATCCAGCTTGGCGTCATCTGCAAAGATGTCCTTGGTTCCAAGGGGCCCCTGAGTGTCACAATGTCCCTTTGGTTACACCAGGCCCTACACTGTCACACTGGTCTCCTTGGTCCCATGGGGCCCCAAAATGTGACAATGGACTCCTTGGTTCCATGGGGCTTCACAGTGTCACAATGTTCTCATTGGTGCTGCAGTTTCACAGGGGCCCCTTGGTTCCATGGGGCCCCAGGGTGCCACAAAGGCCCCATGGTCACATGAGGTCCCACACTGTCACAATGCTCTCTGTGGTTCCACAAGTTCCCTCAGTGTCACAATTGACTCCTTGTTTCCACGAGGCCCCGCAGTGTCACCATGGCCTCTGTGGTTCCACCAGGACCCAGTGTCACGGGGACTCCCTGGTTCCATTGGGCCCCAGAGCACCACAATGGAGCCCTGGTTCTATGGGGCTGCAGTGTCACCATGGTCCTCTTAGTTCCACGAGGCCCTGCAGTGTCACAATGGCCCCAGAGTGTCCCAATCATCACAGAATGACAGAATCAAATAGGCTGGAAAAGACCTTTGGAATCATCAAGTCTAACCAATGCCCTAATACCGCCTTGTCACCCAGACCATGCCACTGAGTGCCACTGGAGAGGGACAGTGACTCTGCCACCTCCCCCCTGGCCTGCCCATTCCAATGCCCACTCACCCTTTTTGTGAAGAACTTCTTCCTCTTGCCCAGCCTAAACCTCCCCTGGTGCAGCTGGAGGCTGTGTCTTCTTGTCCTGCCCTCCAGCAGATCCACACTCACACCCAGCTTGGTGTCACCTGCAAATTTGGGGATGGTGGGCTCGATCCCCTCACCCAGATCATCGGTGAAGATGTTAAACAGGACTGGGCCCAACACAGATCCCTGGGGGACAGCACCAGGGACTGGACACCAGCTGGGTGCAGCACCATCCCCACCCCTCTCTGGGCCCAGCTTCCAGCCAGCTCTTCCATCTCCCAGCCAGGAGGGAACCTGCCCAAGCCGTGGGCTGCAGCTTTTCCAGGGAATGCTGTCAGAGACAGTGTCCAAGGCTTTGCTGAAATCCAGATGGACACATCCACAGCCTTTCCCACATCCACAGGTGGGTCACCTGGTCATAAAAGGAGATCAGTTGCTCAGGCAGGACCTGCCCCTCTTAAATCCACGCTGGCTGGCTCTGACCCCTCGGCCATCCTGTGGGTGCCCTGTGGTGGCTCTCAAGGTGATCTGTTCCATAACCTTCCCAGGCACCGAGGTCAGGCTGACAGGCCTGGAGCTCCCCACATCCTCCTTCCAGCCCTTCTTGGGGATGGGCTCACACTGGCACCTCCAGTGCTCTGGGACCTCCCTGCTGAGCCAGCACTGATGGTAAATGATGGGGAGCAGCTTGGGGAGCTCATCCACCAGCTCCCTCATCCCCCTAGGATGGATCCCGTCTGATCCCATACACCTGTGAGCATTTGAGTGGCTCAGCAGGACCCCAGCTGCTTCCTCCTGGATTACAGGGGGCTGTTCTGCTTCCTGTGCCCATCTACCAGCTCAGGAGAGCTCTTGTCCTGAGAACAGCCTATCCTAAGATTGAAAATTAAAAGAAACAAGATGTTAAGGAGCTTGGCCTATTCCTTATCTTTAGCTACTATATTTTCCACTGCATCCAATAAAGAGTGGAGGTTCTCATCATCCCATAAATTGCAACTGAGTTATTTGTAGAAAACTTTTCTAATATTTTTCACAGAAGTGACCAGGTTCATCTATTATTGAGATTTCACCTCTTTCCTCTTTTTTCCTGCATGACCTAACAATATCCTTAAACGCTTGCTAAGTTGCCTGACCTTCTGTCCAAAGTTAATGCACCCTCTTCTTTCCCCTGAGTTCCCACAAAAGCTCCATGGGCAGCTAGGACAGTCATTTTCCTCACCAGCTCATCTTTTGCCACACTGGGACAGGCTGCTCCTTCCCCCTTAAGATTACTTTCTCAAAATGTGCCCTTTGTTCCTGACCCCTTTGTTTTTAAGGGCTTTTTCCCTTAAAAATATCCGTACCTCATTTGGTACTCCTCAAGTCAGCATCCTAAATAGGCCAAAGGCTGCCCTTCCTAATTCCAGTGTGGAAGTTTTGTTGCTGTCCCTCCTTCTTTCACAGATCATTGAAAACTTGATTATTTCATGGTCCCTGTGCCCCAGGCAGCCTCTGAGCCCCACATCTGCTACCAGCCCCTCTGTTTGTGAGCAGCAGGAGACAGAGCTTTCCTTGGGAGTGGAGTGTTACAAAAATTGGGTAAAACAGAAAACTCCTTAACACCAGTGCAGCTTTAAGAAGCAGCATTCTTTATTCAGCTGGATGCACGGGGGATAGCTCCTCCCAAAGCCGAGCTTGCTGAGTACAGGAAAGTTTCTGTTCATGTTCTGTATTTTGCACACATATTCATTGATTGTCCTGGACTAAACACACATCTGATAATCATTTTTCCAGAATCATTAACATATTTCCCCTCCCCAATACCCATGCTGTCTTCTGTCCTGGGGATCTTCCCTGGTGGTCTCTGGTGCTTGTGGACCCCAATGTTCCCGTGGGCCTGGCTGAGCTGGCAGGACACTGAGGCTGGTGAACTTCCAGTTCCCCTTCTCCCACAGTTGGCATTGTGTGGTTTCCATAGGCCTGGGGAGTTGGAGAACAAGCTCCAGTTGTCAGCTCACCTGGTGGAGACAATTCATCATCTGGTGTCATGAGGTCACAGAGTGGACTGTGACATCACAGAGTGGGCATCAAGCAACTACAGCATCATTGACTGTCTCTGTGACATCAGATAACAGGCTGTGACATAACAGCAGACTATGATATCACAGAGTGACATCAGAGACCAGCTGTGTGACATTAGAGATCTGGCTGTGACATCTCACAGCAGGCTGAGACATCCCAGAGGGGCTTTGTGACATCCCAGGAGGGCTCTGTGAGGTCACTGGGTTGGTCACTCCGCCCCAGCCCCCCCTCACAGTTTCTCCCAACAAGTCCAATGCTGTTCATGCCCAGCGGGGTCCCTATCCCCCGGTATCCCCCCAGTCCCCCTGGAGCGACAGCCTCCACCCAAGGATGTTCCATAGGATCCACCCCAGAGCCTGACATGGAGACAAGGGGCCAGGGCTGTGTGACCAGGACATCAAGTACGTGGATTATCCAAGTCCCTGTGGCCTGAGTTGAGTTCCCCAGGGCAGGAAAGATGTCTGGCAGCTGGAGCAGGGCTAGGGAAGGGCCTCCAAGGTGGGGCTGGAGCCCTTGGGCTGTGAGCAGAGGCTGAGGGAGCTGGGCTTGTCCAGCCCGGAGCAGGGAAGGCTGAGAGGCTCCTCATCCCAGCCTGGCAGTGCCAGCGAGGAGGAGATGGAGAACACAGAGCCAGGCTCTTCACCGGGGGCCTGGTGGGAGACAAAAGCCAATGGGTGGAAGGGGAAACAGGGAAGATCAGCCAGGACAGAAGATGATGAAATGAATCAGATTTGTTTCAACATTTCCTCAACACCAAAAGCATCCTGACCTCCCTTCTCCATCCACCACTGACAGCTTTGCAAATCAGGAATTGTTTGAGCTCTTTTGCCCCCACTCCAGGATGAGCATCCTGATGCAAGAACTTAACTGTGTTTATATCTATCAGAGAACCATGTAAGTCTAAAATCAGTTTTAGTATGGAAATCACTTGTGGATGGTGGACTCATCAGATGCTGCTGGGATGTTGCACATAGCTCAGGGAAGAGCGTGATTGTTATTAAATTGTGTTCTGTTCAACCATGGTCTGTTGGCCATGAAGAGAAACTTTCTGTGCCTCTGAGTCTCACCAGTTCCTGACTCCCAAAGGACACAAACCTGATGAGTTGTGGTTCCCACTCCAGTCGTGGTACTTGGAGCTCCCTCCATCCCCAGAGCAGAGCTCCCTTGTCCCAGAAAGTCCCTGGCAATGCAGGGATGAAGGAAACAGGACAGGCTGTGAGGATCAGAGGCAGGGCACAGACAGGGATTTGGGGTGGTTGTGAGCCCAGGGCAGGACCCGGCCCTTGGCCTTGGTGAACCTGAACCCATTGTCCTGGGCCCATGGCTCCAGCCTGTCCAGATCCCTCTGCAGAGCTTCCTGCCCTCCAGCACAGCCACACTCCACCCAGCCTGGGCTCACCTGGAACTGAGTGAGAGTGCCCTCGATGGCCTTGTCGAGATCAGCAATAAAGAGATTTCACTGACCTGGCCCAGCCCTGATCCCTGGGGACACCCGTGGATGTGACTCCATTCCTCAGCTGCTCTGAGTGCCAGGGAGTGGATGAGGGAAATGGTGGGGAGGGGGTAGGGACAAAGTGTGATTGATTGTCAGCCATGAAGGGTCTTTGTCGCTGTTGAGGCAGGACGGGAATTAAGAGGCTCTGACTCAGAAGGCTGTTGAGAGTAAACTCCGGTTAATTCAAAATGCACTGCTCTTTTATACAGAGCTCCGCAAGGACCAAATCCATTGGTTCTGAAGTGAAAACAACCCACCACCATTGTGCAGTGTGGAGAGTTTTGTGGATGAATGGCTTCGTGAGAAAGGACATGACTACGTGCAGTTAGTGAAGCAGTAGCTGAAAATTGCACAGTGCAGCAATAGCAGATGTATCAACAATATCTTATGTCTTTGGGTAAGCTGGTTCCCAACAGTAGAATGGTCAGCAAAAGGATAAGTGTAAGGGAAAACAAAGCAAGCTTAGGAAGCCTCAAAGGTAGGGTTGACCTGTTTTTGATACACCAATGATGAGCCTAAGTTTTACAATATGCATGAGCTTCATTATAATGGGTATAACTGTACGTGCGTGCTTGGAATAAACTGAGACTTGTTGACATTATAGAATGGACTTGTCTCCCGTCATTTTTTCCACACCACAGCATCACCATGGTCTCCTTGGATACGCATTATCTCTATGGACCACTGGTTCCATGCGGCCCTGCTGTGTCACAGTGGTTCCTTGGTTCCATGAAGCCCCACTCCATAGCAATGGAATCTTGGTTCTGTGAGGTTCTGTGCGGTCACAATGGTGTCCCTGATTCTGGAGACCCTTGGTTCCACAAGGTTCCATGATGTCACAATGGTCTCCTTGGTTCCAGACTGTAACAATGGACCCTTGGTTCCACGAGGTTCCATGATGTCACAATGATCTCCTTGGTTCCACACTGTAACAACAGACCCTTGGTTCCACAAGGTTCCACATTGTCACAATGGTCTCCTTGGTTCCAGACTGTAACAATGGACCCTTGGTTCCATGAGTTTCCTAATGCCACAATGGTCTCCATGGCTCTGGAGTACAACAATGAACCCTTGCTTCTACGGTGTTCCACGATATCACAATTCTCTTTTGTTCTGGTCTGTAACTATTGACCCTTGGTTCCACGAGGTTCCACGATGCCACAATGATCTCCTTGGTTATGGACTGTAACAACGGAACCCAGGTTCCATGAGATTCCATGATGTCACAATGATCTACTTGGGTCCACTAGGTTCTATGGTGTCACAATGGTCTCCGTGGCTCTGGATTCTAACAATGGACCCATGGTTCCATGAGCTTTCGTAGTGTCACCATGGTCTCCTCGGATCTGCATTGTCACAATGGACAACTGGTTCCATGGGACCCTGCTGTGTCACAATAAACCCTTAGTGCCATCAGGTTTTCTAGGGTCACAATGGTCTCCCTGGTTCAACGACACCTTGCAGTGTCACAATGGCTGCTTGGTTCCCTGAGCTTCCATAGTGTCAGCCATGGTCTCCTTGTTTCTGCAGTGTCACAATGGACCCTTGGTTCCATGAGCTTCCTAAATGTCACTGGTCTCCTTGGTTCCATGTGGCCCTGCTGTGTCACAATGGTCCCATGAGTCCATGTCCCTTGGTTCCATGAGTTTCTCTACTGTCAGCAATGGTTCCTCTCTTCCAATGCTGGCCCACTGTGTCATAATGGACCCTGGGTTCCATGAAGTTCTTCAGCATCACAATGGCCCTTTGGATCCATGAGGTTCCTTCGTGTCACCACGGTCTCCGTGGATCCACATTGTCATAATGGACAATTCCTCCCATGCAGTCCCACAGTGTCACGGTGACCCCTTGTTTCCATGAGGCCCCACTTTGTCACCATGGACCCTTGGTTCCATAGGTTTTATCCTCTAACAATGGACTCCTTGGTTCTGTGAGTTACCCTGCATTTTACAGAGGTTTCTTTGCTTGTAACAAGGCCCGGCTGTGCCTCAATGCACCCTTGGTTCCATGAGGATCTGGAGGATCACAAAGGATCCTTGGATCCACAGCGTGTTGAGGAGTTTCTCATGGAACAAGGACATGCTATCCTTGATGCTGTTCCTTTGCAGGAGCTGGACAACCCTGGCCTGCATATTACAGAGTTACTTTAGTTACTTTAAAGTACTTAGGACATCCTTGGAAAGACAATAGGCCTTGCACAAACGCAATAGCTAATGCTGGGTATACATGAAAATACATGAAAACTGTCACGTACTATAACCTGATTAGATGCTTGTAGAATAACAGCCAATCAATAAGTGACAATAGCAAATAAATATTCATTGGTTAACATAATATGATTACATTGATTACGTTAACCAATGAATGTTAATTTGCTATTGTATTATGTAAGGCGATAAAGGCATAAAACATGAAAAAATTAGACAATAAAGGAGGATGACATCAAGCCATATTGGTTTGGGTGTCATTACTCCAGCTGGCTCTCTGTGGGACCCTCTTCAGATTGTCAGCAACAAGGGATCTTGATTTTCATACCTAGTAAAAATGGATTAGGAGATGCTGGGGATCCATATCAACTGAGGATTGATGATATCAATCTATAAATACGAAAAGTAAACAGGACAAAACAATTCCCTCTGCACTGTTTTCAATATAGTGGCTTGACTTTGAATACACTTCTGCAATCTGTCTAATTAACCACTGAAGAATTGAAGACTTGAATTATTTCCATGGGCTTGTTTTGTTTGGGTGTTTGGAAGAAATATGAATGAGCCTTTGTCACTGAATTTCTACACTGAAGAGCTCAAGAAAGAAGAGGCCTCTGGAGTAGTAAAGTTCATCACTAACCTCCAAGGTGCTGAGGATCCATGCCCATCAGAGCAGGAATGAGCAGAAATGGGCACAGCTTTGGGGCTGCCCCAGCTCTGGGATGGGCCCTGGGCCTGGAGCAGGAGCAGCTCTGGAGGGCCCCAGGGCCGGGGCTCTTGTGCTGGCCTGGGCAGATGGGATGGCAGGAGGGGCTGCAGAGCTCTCAGCACCTCAGGCAGAGGGGAGCAGGGCAGCCAGGGAGCTCCTTTGGCCTTGGCCAAGCCCCTTCCCCCATGGTGGGGCTGAGTCCTGGCTGAGCTGCAGCTGCTGCTGTGCCCTTGGCAGGGGCTGAGGCCGTGGGGCAGTGCCCAGAGCAGCCAGGGCTGAGCAGAGCTGTGGGGCCAGAGCCGGCTGGGCTGTGCTGGGGAGAGGCCCTTGGTGCTGCCCAGAGCTCAGGGCAGCTGGCAGAGCTGGCAGGGAGCCGGGCTGGGCTGGGAGAGCCTGGCACAGAAACCATCAGTGTCCATCGCAGCCTGGCTGAGCGGGCAGGGGCCAAGGCCAGCAGAACATGGTCAGCAAGTTCTCTGTGTGGGAGCTGAGCTGGTGAGCCCTTGAGCCCTCCCAAGTGCTGGGGCTGCACCTCCAGCTCCAGAGATGTGACAGATGGGACCAAAGAAAAGTCATTCCTCCTGCGTTCTTCATTGTGTTTGCTTGTACAGGTGACCTGGATCCATATGTAGACGAGCTGGTTTGTGTCTGAAAACACTGGTAAAATACGAAGAATACTATTTTTTAGCTGAAAATAATATTCCATGCATAACACACAGTGAGAAAGACACATATGATCAGAAGAGCATCTGAGTTTTTCAGCGGATGAGAGACTCAATGATGTCTCAGTAGTCAAACCTATTCAAATACTTTCTTCAGGGCTTCCTTGAGATAAGAGGTGACCACCAGAGGCCAAGGCCAGCCAGAGCTCTCTGTCCTGGCAGATTTTGTCTGGGAGAACCCTTGCATATAGGGAAATTTTCAGGAGGAGTATCAATTTTGGCCATGGGCACCTGGGAAGATGGATGGTTCATTTTAGTAGGAAGGAAGGCACAAAGCTCCAGGTCTCCAGGGGCTGATGAGAGGCAGCCCTAGGCATTCCAAGATCAGCCGGACCCATCAGGTGGTCCCTGGGAGGCCCAACCAGCCAGACCCATTCCATGTTCCCTTGGTTCCACCAGGCCCTGTAATGTCACAATGTTCTCCTTGCTTCTCAATGTCCCAATGGCCCTGCGCTTCCATGAGGCCCTGCAGGGTCACAATGGCCCTTTGGCTCCAATGGGCCCAAAGTGTCACAATGGTCTCCATGATTCCATGGGGCCTTGCAATGCCACAATGCTCTCCACGGATCCACAATGCCCCACAGGATCACAACAGCCCTTTGGTTCCACGAGACACTTAAATACCTGCAATGGACTCTTGGATCCACCAAGCCCTGCTGCTTCACACTGGCCCCTTGGGACCATGTGGCCCAGCAGTGCCACAGTGATTTCCTTGGTGCCACGAGGCCCCGCAGTGTCACAGTGGTCCCTTGGATCCATAGGGTCCCCACCATGTCACAATGCTATCCCCAGGAAGAAAACCAAGGAGCCCCAGTGTTTCAGAGGCTGATGAACTGCAGCCACCAGAGGCCAAGGCCATACCTGTCTGTCTGTCCTGGCAGCTTTGTCACACTGGTCTCTTGTTTCCATGGGGCACTGCAATGTCACACCGGCCCCTTGTTTCCATGGGGCCCTGCAGTGTCACAATGGTGGTGTCATATTGGATCCTTGGTTCCATGAGGCCCAGATGTGTCACACTGGCCTCTTGTTTCTATGGGGCTCCATAGTGTCACAATGGTCCCTTGCTTCCATCAGGCCTTGCAGTGTCACAGGGATCTCCTTGGTGCTGCAGTATCACAATGGACCCTTGGTTCCATGGGGAGTCACAGTGTCAGAAGGGTCTCCTTGGTTCCATGAGGCCCTGCAGAGCCCCTTGATTCAACAAGGCCTCAAGGTGTCACGATGGCCTCCAGGCTTCCAGTGGGACCCACAATGTCCCAATGGACCTTTGGTTCCATGAAGTCCTGCACAATTCCATGGTTCCTGAGTTCCATGAGGCCCTGGAGTGTCACAATAGACTCCTTGGTTCCATGGTGCCACACAGTGTGACAACTGCCCCTTGGCCTGCCATGCCCCCATGGTGTCACAATGGCCCCTTGCTTCCATGAGGCCTTGTAGTGTCACAATGGCCCCTTGGTTCCATGGGGTCAGTAGTGTCACAGTGGTCTCCATGATGCCATTTGGCCCTGCAGTGTCACAACAGACCATTGGTTTCACTGAGCCCCACAGTGTCACTATGGTCCCTTTGGCTCCAAGAGGCCCTGAAGTGCCACAATGGCCCTTTGGTTTCACAGGCCTCAAAGTGTCAAAAAGGCCTCCATGGTTCCATGAGGCCCTGCTGCGTCACAAGGGACCTTTGGTTCCATGATGCCTCATAGTGTCACAATGGCATCCTTTGTCCCACGGAGTCAGAATGGACCCTTCATCCCATGGACCCCGACAGTGTTCACTGTAGTCCCCTTGATTCCATGAGGCCCTGCCATGCTCTAATGGTCCCTTGGTTCCAGTGGGTCCCAAAGTGTCAGGATAGTCTCCATTGTTCCATGAGGCCACGCAATGTCACTGTGCTCCCCTTGGTTCCACAGAGCCCCACAGTGGAACAATGGACTCTTGGTTCCATGAGGTTCCTCAGTCACAATGGTCTCCCTGGATCTGCAGTGTCACAGTGGCCCCTTGGCTCCATGTGGCCACGCTGTGTCACAATGGCTCATGGTTCCATGAGGCCGCACTGTTTAACAAGGGACCCTTGGTTCCACGAGGCCTTGCTGTGTCACAATGGCCCCTTGGTTCCCAGAGGTTTCTCAGTGTCACAATGACCTCCTTGGATCTGCACTATCACAATGGACCATTGGTTCAATGTGGCCCCAATGTGCCAAAATGGATTTTGGTTCCATGGGGTTCTGCGGTGTCACCATGGACCCTTTGATCCATGAGTTTGGGCAGTGTCACAGCTGAGTCCTGGGTTCTGTGAGGCCCTGCTGTCACCAAATCTCGGAAATATCACAATGAGGCTCCTTAACACTAATTTGCTATTTCAGAGGGTATAATTTATTCAGGCCTGAGGCCTAGTGAGGGATAACTCCTGATCTGATGCAGACATGTAATTTTACCAGTGTGTGGCTTCCATAAAGTTCCTAAATGCCAATTACAATTTACCCATTTCCATTAAACCCACCCCAAGTTCCCAGATTCAGTCCTTGTTTTCTCTGTCACTGCACCCTTGAGCCAGATGTCTTATCTTCCAGCCATCCCTGCTGGGAAAGCAGTCCCTGCATGCCTTGTTCCTGTGCTGAAAGTTCACAGGCAGGGTAAAAATGGAATTAACCCTTTGGGTATCAGCCCAAGGCTTTGTGTGGCCAGGCAGGGGCAGCAGGAGGCAGAGCTGCCAGCAAAGGAAGGGGCCAGCGAGGTGGGGCAGCCGGGGGTGACAACAGCCTGCAGGGACAGAGGCGCAGGGCAGGGACACCGTGGGACAGCCTGGGCTGCAGAGGGCTGAGGGATGTGCAGCAGCTGCAAGGCCCTGACAGAGCC
The DNA here is from genome assembly GCF_050655825.1 of Lonchura striata. Lineage (NCBI taxonomy): Eukaryota > Metazoa > Chordata > Aves > Passeriformes > Estrildidae > Lonchura > Lonchura striata. The sequence goes on along the minus strand of NC_140735.1, from coordinate 6,303,766 downwards.
AACCTGTGCAGCCCTTTGGCCGTGGCTGCTGGCCCTGGGCCTGAGGCCACGAGGGGACAAGTGACCCTTGCAGCCCTGGGGCCTCAGTGCCTCCTTGTCCCTGCTCAGCAGCCTGGCAGGGCCGCCCCATGGTCCTGCCCTTGGCATTGCACATCCCCACATCCCAGTGCCCATCCCGGGAAGAGCCCTGAGCAATGAGGGAGAGACAGGATCTGCCTTGCCAGGGGCTGGGGCTCAGGCTTGGGCCCTTTGCATTCCTGAAACACATCCAGGTTTGCTCAGCATCATAGACACCTTTGCCTTGCCTGTCCCCAGCTGACATCAGTGCCTCCAGGGTTCTGCTCTGTCTGGAACCTGGGGACACTTTCTCAGTCCTGTCCCTCAGTGGGACCCATTAAAACTTCAGGAAACTTTGGAGTTTGATTGTAACTTTGAATTCTTGAGAGATTTCTGCCACTCCCTTTCAGGGACTGATGGCCAGGGACTCAGCAGCCAACCCACAGGAGAAGTCCTGATGCTGTGTCTGTGCTGCTGAGCTGGGCCGGGCTCCTGGCACAGAGGCAGCTCCTGGCCAGGGCAGCGCTGCAGAGAGACAGCTCTGGCCAGGAGCAGCTCCTGGGCACAGCCCAGCAGGGCTGGGGCACTGCCTGCAGCCAGCCCGGGCACAGCACAGAGGCACAGAGAGAGGAGAGGCAGCCTGGGCTGGGAGGGTGACTGAGCTCTCGCTAGGGGAGAAATCTTCACAGGGTTTGAATGAATCATTCTCTGCCTCTAGGAAAATTCCACTTCCATTCCTGGAGGCTTCTCCGAAGGCTGGCCCGTGCCCCACTTTCCATGATCTTTTGCAAGGGCTCTCCCAGTTCCTCTGGGGCAGAGGACGTGGCCATCAGGCAGACAGGGCAGTGCCTGCAGCAGCGAGGGCAGGCAGCAGCAGTGCCAAAGAGGTCAAAGGCAGCCTGGGGTGGCAGGACAGGAGAGACCCCATCAGGGGAGAAATCTGCACAGCCCCTGGACACACTGAGTCTCTGGCTGCAGAGCAATGCAGGTGAGTTCCTGGAAGTGTCTCTGACAATGCCAGCACTGACAGGACCTGTCAGGGTGGCTCTCCTGGATGTCCTGGCGTGGAGCAGAACAAGCTCCAGAGCGGGGCTTCCCTGCTGCTCCCTCAGAGGCACAGGACAGGTCCCTGCACAGGCAGAGCTGCCCCGGGGCCGTGGGGTGGGGATGGGCTCAGTGAGCGCTGGCAGGGAGTGGAGCTGGGCACAGGGAGACGCTGCTGGCAGGAACAGCCCCCTCAGCAGAGACACGGGCAGGGAGGGACAGGGAGCTGCTGCCACAAATGCCGGGCAGGGGGATGTGCCACCTCCCTACTGTCCCTGTGGCTCAGACACCTTCCCCCAGCAGCTCCTGCCCAGGCTCCTTTCCCATCCCAAGCAGAGCCCCTGCCCTCATCCCACACGGGCTCGGCTGTGCAGGGCCCCTGCAGCAGCCAGAGCCCAGGCAGGGAAGGACAAGGCCTCGGTTTCCATCAGTCTCTCTGTCCCTCCTCCCCTGGCAGGAGCATTGTGACATTTCACTGCCATGCCCAGATGCCTGTGTTGTCCCCATTGCCATCATTGGGTTTTCTAAGGCAGTGCCAGGGTTTGGGGGTGGCAAGTGCCCGTCCAGGCAGGGAGCCTTGGGACCCTGCTGTGGACATGTGTCTGTGGGAGCAGAGTGCCCAGGTGTCCTCAGGGGCCCTTCAGCTGATTCCCTGGGTGTCCTGCAGGGCTGCAGGTGCCCTCCAGAAGGGCACAGCTCTCCCGTGGTGTCTCTGTGCTGCGTGGGATCCTCATGGAGGAGACAGCTCAGTGTTAGGGCCAGGGAAATGCTGCTGGGCACCTGCACCTGGGCAGCTGCAGTGATCCCTCTGTGCAGCAGCCTGGCAGGAGACAGCTGAGATCCCAGTGAGGCACCCTGAGGGAAGGCGAGGGCTCTGTCCATGTGCTGTCTGACCCCAGAGCCTCTGCTCTCAGCACTGCCCTGGTTCACTCTAGGGGAACTCCTCTGCGTGCCTCTCCTGCAGCTTGAAGCTGCCAGCAAGGGACAGCTGAGAACAGCCCTGATGGCCAGAGCTGCTCCATTGTCCCTGCACTGAGAGACCACCCCTGTGCCTCTCAGACCCACACGATTTCACCTGCAGTGCATTAGAAATGTCAGGGATTTCAAACAGCCACAACCACTCCTGACTGTGGCAGCTGCAGCTGGGTGAACAAATACAAGGAATTCCCTCAGCTCAGTTCTTCAGATGGGCAAAATGCAAACAGCAGAGCTGAAAAGATTTTTGGTGTTTCCAAGTTCATTTAATTGGAGATCACCCAGCATTCTCAGTTACCTCTCACTGCTCAAGAAGAAGGAATCCTCCTGAGCCCTGCTCTGAATTCCTGCAAAACCAAGAGCCCAGGTGAGGGGAATGTAGAGAAGTGTTCTTAAAAGGAGAGACCCTAAATGTTCCATTGCTATGAGATATGCAATAGATTTTGCTCACGGAAGTGTGGCCTGACTCAGTGCTGTATTTTTCTCCTCAGGAGACAATAATTTCCTGAGGCAGAAATGTCCAACAGCAGCTCCATCAGCCCCTTCCTCCTGCTGGCACTGGCAGACACGCGGCAGCTGCAGCTCCTGCACTTCTGCCTGTTCCTGGGCATCTCCATGGCTGCCTGTGACCACAGGCAGGGACAGGCCGTGGGCACTGCTGGGACACAGCTGGGCTCCAGCACAGCAGCTCCATCAGCCAAGGGCATCTCCTGAGGGCAGGGCAGGAAGGCTTTGCTCTCCTCCAGAGATGCTGTCAGCAATGTGTTCCAGGAATGCCCTGGCACAGCAAAGCCCAGTGCCTGGGCAGAGGGGGAGTGTGCAGGGGGGGCACATAGCAGTGTCCTGGCACAGCCAGAGCTCCTGGCATGGCCCTGATGGAGCAGCAGAGCAGGGTCTGGGCTGTGTCTTTGTTCTGGGGACAGCCTGGGAAGGTGCCCCACGACAATTGTCCCACACCAGCCCCTGCAACCACCACTGCTAGCACTGGCCTCTCCCCCACCTGCAGGAGGTTGGTTGTCCCTGCATGGAGGGACACCAAGTGACCAGGCCAGCAGGCCATGTTTGCTCTGTACTGGGGAGATTTCAGCAGTGCATCCTGTGTGTGTGGGGAGATGAACCTGAGTGAGCACACACACCATCAGCAGCACTTGGGGGTGGCACAATTCCAGTGGCACAAACAGTACCTTGAGGCCATTTTACTCTGAGAGTAACATCCTCGGGGAAACCACCTGAATTCTTTGCTGGGCTGTGGTTAGGACAGCATAGAGACAAACATCCTGGGCAGGGAGGCTCCAGGACAAAATGCTCAGGGCAACCATGGTCTGCACAGAGAGACATTGGATGAAGTGAGGGTCTGTGGGGAGAAAACCCTGCTGCCTCCCTTCTGAACCACCCTGAGGACCTGGATAGGCTGTGCTGTGTTCTGGGCACTGATCTGGGACTGAGGGATGTGGAAAAGGCCTTTGGTGTCAGGCCTGTTGAGAAGGCTGGGCAGTGTCACTGTGGGACCTCTCTCAAACCCCCTGGAAAGGCCAGAGCCATCCCAGAGGGTCCTGGGCCCTTGGGAAGGGCAGCCATGGAACCAGTCTGGGCAGGGAGGGGCACTGGGAGAGTCACGGACTGGTCAGGCTCAGCAGGGAAGGGGATGTGGCAAATCCTCCTGCAGCCATTCCAGGCACTGGCAGGACAAGGCAGGGACTGCAGAACCCACGTGGGAGGGAAGAGAAGGGGATGTTGTGTGCCCAGGCTTCAGCAGGCCTGTGACAGGGTCTGCTGTGGTCTCCTCAGAGCCAGACTGGAGAGAGCTGGGCTGAAGGAGTGGAACATGGGGTGGGTGGCAATGTGGCTGAACAATGAGGGTCAAATGTCATCCATGGTACAGAGTCCTCTTGGCAGCCAGGCCCTGGTGACATCCCTCAGTGACCAGCCCTTGACCACCACTGTGGATTATTTCTATTATCTCTACAAGGACATGAAATGCAATTTCAATTCTTTGTGGATGCTGCCAAATGGCAGGGAGTCTGTGACTGAATTCATCTAGTTAATGGTGACTGCTAAACATAACTGGGCAAGATGACTGAGTTGGGTAAATTTCTCTTGCTGTCAGGTACCAAGCAAGACACAAGGAAAGGGAGAAAAATGTATGCATGAGAAGAAAGGCAGTTCAACAGGGAAAAAAACAAAACCGACCAAAAAAACCCTCCAAACCCAACTAAAAAAAAGCACAGCAAGACACACTAACAGAAGAAAAGCAAATCCACAAAAAATTGCCTATCAGCAGAAAATGTTTGACAACTTTGTGGCAGAATAAAATTCTGTGTGTGTAGGTGCTGCTTTGAAAGAAAAGTATCTTCAAAAAGAAATTAATCCTCTACCCCCTTTGTCACCAGTTCTCTCAGTTGATTGCTGATCATGGTGTCACATGGAATGGAACATCCTTTGGGTCAGTCCAGCCCAGCTGGCCCATCCCTGTTCCCCCAGGAACATTTGCCCTCCCCAAGCCCAGAGGTTGGAGGGCTTGCAGACACATCTCATGCAGGGTGAGCACTGTGACAAGGACAGGAGAACAGAACAACATTTACTCTTATGAAGGACAGCAGAACAATCCTTTTGTTCCATGTGGTGTCAGTGGCATGGTGGCAGAGGAAACTTTTCCTTTAAACATCCACCCCAGCACTAGCAGTCAGGGTGCCAGGAGGAGCTGTGTTTCCATAACAATCACCTCCAAGGTGGCTTGAACTCTTTCATGGGCAGCCAAGATTTCCTTCTCTGTAGGAGTGTAGTTGGCTTCAGACCCTCTGTAACTTCAGCTCCGGAATCCCAGTGGTCAGCCTCGAGTCTCCCCAGGCACCTTCTGCCAAAGGCTCCAGGACAAACCATTGCTCCTGGCTGCAGAGTAGAGCACATTCTTCACCTCTGGTCCTGTCCTGACTGGGCCAAGGGCTACAGCATGAGCGATCTCCTGCTTGATCTGGGCAAAGGCTTGCAGCTGCGCAGGGCCCCAGTGAAAATCGTTCTTCTTGTGGGTGACCAGGTAAAGAAGGCTCACAATCTGGTTGTACTCGGGAATGTGCATTCTCCAAAAGCCAATGGTGCATAGGAAAGCTTGTGTTTCCCTCTTGCTGCTTGGTGATGACATTGCAGTGATCTTATTGGTGACCTCAGTGGGAATGTGACTCTGTCTGTCTTGCAACTTTGCTCCCAGGAACTGGATCTCTTGGGCAGGTCCCTTAACTTTGCTCTTCTTGATGGCGAAGCTGACTTCCAGCAGAATCTGGATGATGCGCTGTTCTTTCTCAAATACTTCCATTGCTGTGTTCCCCCACACAATGATGCCATCGATGTACTGCAGGTGTTCTGGAGCTTCTCCCTTTTCCAGTGCAGCCTGGATCAGTCCATGGCAGATGGTGGGGCTGCGCTTCCACCCCTGGGGCAGTCGGTTCCAGGTGCACTGCACGCCCCTCCCGGTGAAAGCAAACTGAGGCCTGCATTCTGCTGCCAGAGGAATGGAGAAAAACGCCTTAGCAATGCCAATAGTGGTGTACCACCTTGCTGCCAGCTCGTGCTGGAGTTCCAGCATGTCCGGCACAGCAGCGCTCAGTGGTGGAGTCCCTTCATTCAAGGCACAATAATGCAATCAATCTCCAATCGTCCTCATCTCCTCTTTAAACTCCTCTTTGAGTTCCTTGATCACAGCAGAGCCATGAGCCTGCATTGGGCCATTGACCATACTCTCACAATTTCTAAACTTGTTGGCAGCAGAACCCACTGTCTCTCGGTTGGTATCAGCAGTAATTGTTGCAATGAAGGTGGTGCTTGACATGGCCCTAGATTTGCCAGACTCCACAGCATTTGCCCTGTGCACCTGACCTTGCCAGTGTCATTATCATGCTGTCCATCCCTCCCAAAGAGTTCCTCCAATGCTGCCACTTTTCTCAGCTGTTGGATCCCTTCCTCAAGGGTCTTCCAGCTCATTCTATGGTGGTGCTCCTGCATTCTCTCCTTGTGGACAAACCTCTCTCTGATACTCATTAAAAGCTGCTCCCAGAGGAAAAGGGAGCCTGGCTCTCTTACAAAAATCTGATTCATACCTGGCTCCTGGGTCAAGGGTCCCAAATTCCTTGCCTCACCACCATCCAGTTGCATGCCTGTTCTCCTAAGGTCCCAGACACGCAGTTACCAGGTTGTATAAGCCTCATGTCCCTGTCGTACAATGTCTTTGTGCAGATTACAGAGACTTTTGTACGTCAGGGACTTGGTGATGATCTCAACTATTGGCTCCCCCGTGGGTGGCGAGGGTCCTCCTTTCTTATCCTTGTCTGGGTGCTCTGATTTCATCTCAGACCTCCTTGAGTGTGAATGAGGGCAGTGGGCAGTCAGCAGGGGCTGGCCGGGCAAGCTGCAATGCCTGGGCAGGGAGCTGCAATCCCTGGAGAAGGCAGAACCAGAGACCATCTGGGCTTAACCGAGAGCTTTGGGTGTGCCTAAGAGCAAATGAAGCAGCAGCACGGTGCCCGAAACTCAGACTGTGCCAGAGCCTGGAGCGCTGTCAGGCAGTGCCGGGATCCCAGGTGTGGTTCTGGTCCCCAGAACCAAGGAATGGAAACCCCAGCCTCAGAGCCAGTCAGAAAGCCAACCAAGTGAGACCAGAGGGAGGGCACCTTCCAGTTTCTCCTGGGTATGGCTGCAAAACAACCCTGCTGCTTCTTCCTCCGCCTGTCTTTGGGGTGTGCTGGTGGCAGAGCCAGCCAGGTTGTGCTCTGCCTTCCAAGGCCTGTTGAGAGCGGGCATGAAAAGCACTGCGTACACAGCGGAGAGTCCTGGAAGGTGCTGGCAAGAGCATCCTGCGGGAACAGGGCTCTGGGCTCTGGCTGGGAACAGCCTGGTTTTGCTGCCGTGACCACAGGCTGGAGTTGAGGCAGGTGAAGAGGCAGTGGGCAGCTTGTGTTTGTAGAGGGCCTGGAGCTGCACCTCTGAGCCTCCACCTGGAAACACACTTGGGGGAATACGGGCTACAGCTGGAGCGCCTGACTGGAAATCATTCAGCCTTGCCAGCTTTTCTTAAGAGTGTGTTGGTGTTCCCCAGGAAAGCTACACATTTGGGGAAATGCCTTTGGAGGAAAGGGGCTTGCTTCTCAAGGACAGTGCTTCCCAGGGAGCTCCCAGTGATGCAGGTGCAAGGGTCCCCCTTTGGCTCTCTGGGGTCCTTTCAGTCCTTGAGGCATGTTGTGCTTGTCAGAGGGGCAGGGCAAGGGAGAAGGCTGTGAAGAGCAGGTTTGGCATCTGCCTCGACCTGCAGAGACTGACCCAAGCACTTGCAGCAAGGTGTGATCCCCCGCTTTGGACAGAGGTGTGAGCAGCAGCATCTCTGTCCAGCTGTGAGCCCCAAAGCTCTCTCTGAGAGCTGTGAATTAACAGGCCTTTACGCACACACTTTTCACATCTTCCCTGTCTGCTGTGTTTCAACTCTTGGCTACATGCATTTGCCCTTGCTTGGTGGAAGCTGCTGTGGCCCAGGGCCAGCACAGAGCTGGGCTGGGTGGGCCAGGCAGCGTGGAGAGTCTTGGCTGATCTTGGGGTGTCCCTGGCCTCAGAAAAGGCTTGGAAGGATTGCTTCCCAAATGTCCTGCTCTGCTTCTTTGGCTCTCCCTGTGCATCTTGGAGAGAACAAGGTAGGCCTTTCTGGCAGCTGGGCATCAGCAGGCCTCAAAATGGGGGCGTGTTGTGGAGCGAGCCCAGCTGAGATACCCTGAGAGGAGCCCAGTGCTCCTTGCTCCCCTCTGCTGACAGCTGAGCATTTGTCTGGTTTCAGGATGACCCTGGCTGTGTGAGGGGTGCTATGTGGACACGACACAGGCAGTCCTGTCCTGCTGGGTCCTGGCAGTGCCTCACAGCAGTTCTGCATCCACGTCAGGATGTTGGCCAAGAGAGGTCCTGGAAGCTGAGGCAGCAGATTTTAAGCTTGTGCAGCTGCCTACAGGTCAAGGCCAATGGTGTTCCCTCAGGATATAGCAGTCCTGAGGGGTCTCCCTCATTCAAAGAAATCAGCAGGCAAATGCACTGTCCACCAAAAACTCTTTTATTGACCTGGCAGGATGGCGGGGGTCTGCACCCCACTCAAATATTCCTCTGCCACGTATAAATTTTAGTGGGTTGATGCAGGAATTGTACCAAACATACCATCCATCTTTACACTGCTGAGGCGATTTGATAGGCAGGGGTTTGGAAATACATTGGGTCAGATTCCTATCCTTGAAGCTGATGTCCAGGCGCTGGCCAGGAGTGGTCTCGATGCCCTAAAGCAGCACAAAGTCTTCCTCATGGCTTCCCTGCACAGGGCTGACTCCACACTTGCCCTTAGTTTTTCTGGTACACTGTCTAAAGCTTTTTGTCAAGTCACTCTCAGGTCAAGTTAGGCCTGCCAGGTTTTTCTTATGCTAACTGGTGCTGAGTACTTATGTATGGCTGTGCTAATTACCTGTTTACTTTTGGGAATTGCTTGGGCTTACTTATGTCAAACAAAGGCTTTGTTTCATTGCCAAAGGTGCTTGTGGCCACCACCCCTCTCCTTGTGGCATCAGTTGCTTTCCTGTGGAATGTTCTACCTCCCCAAGAGTAAAGAGGGAGCTGGAGAAAGAGCTTGCCAGGCTGCTCTCCATCCTTTACCAGCACTCCTGGTTTAGTGGAGAAGTCTGAGCTGAGCCCAGAGGTGCAGATGGAACAGCCGTGCACAGGAAGGCTCGGTGGGAAGGATGATCCAGGATCCATAGGCCTGGCAGCCTGAGCTTGCCCCAGGGGAAGCCTTGGAGCAGATCCTCCCGAGTGCCATCCCACGGCATGTGCAGGGAACCAGGGCATCTGCTGGAGGTTGGGAAAGCTCTGCAGAGGGATGGGGACAGCTGGGGCCCCTGACGGGGTGTTGAGGGCTTCTGTGCAGGAGTTTGGGGGGGTTGGTGTTAGTGGGGTGTTGAGGAAGGAGTTGTCTGGGAGGTGAGAGCTCTAGGCTGGAATTAGAGTCACTTTGAAGGCAGCATCTGTGCTTTTGCACAGCTGTGGTTACAGAAGGCAGAAAGAATATTTGTGACTTTTCCTTTTCATGGTCCTGATTCTCCTGCAGGGAACAAGATGGGAGAGCTGTACTTTATTGGACAATTAGTTATCTGTAGCAGGGGGAAGATTAGCCCTTTTGCCATCTATTCATTTGTTTGAGCTACTTTTGTACCACTCTGTGGACTTTCATTTCTTGAGAGCTTTTATTCCTTAAGAGGCCTAGGATATTATCATCCCTTCATAGAAAACCATTTGCAAACCAAAGGATGGCCCTTGGTTTTGCCCTTTTTTTGTGTAGTGTTATGTTCTGTAAAGTGACCCTCAGTGGATGAGGTTAAGGCAAATGAGTTGCTGCTTTGAGATGGGAAGCAAAATTCCAAATCTTCACCTCCTCAGGCCATCCCAAATAATTTGAGAAGTTTGCACTTGTTTGGAACTACTTGAGTTGAGCAATGGGGTGTAAAGCTTTCCTGAATTGAGGATTCTTCCTTGCCAGATTTTCCTGTGCCTTTGCCGCTAAGGTGTTTTTGTGCTGAAGGCAATAACTTCAATGAGAAAATAATTTCAGCATGGAGTAAGAGCTTCTGACAGAGACCAAGTGTTCCCAGCAGTTGCTCCAGGTGTTCCTGCTAACAGCCCCTGCAGGCAGGAGCACAGCCCCCAGTGCACCTGGGCTTTGGCTCCCTCTGGCACAGAAGCCCCCAGGGGCACAGGTCTCTGGGGCAGGACACGGCACCAACCCTGCCAGGGCTCGGGGGTGGCAGGTCTGCTTGGGCAGGGACTCTGCCTCACCTGCTGGTGTCAGCGCTCCCCGGGCCCCAGGGCTCAGAGCAGCATTCCTGCCCTGGCCCACAGTTCCTTGTGCGTGCCACACCCACGGGTTTAGGATGGCCAAGGGCTGGGACGTGTCCCAAGGAGGCCGTGCCAGCTTCTGTGGAAGGCCCCGTGCCCTTCCCAGCACGGCTGCATCGGCAGCCCTGGGGGCTCCTTCTGCTGCCCTGAGCCCGCAGAGCAGGGCTGCGTTTGCTGATGGTTTGAGCCGTTCCTAAAGACCCTGTTGGGCTGTCTTAGACACTTGGGGTGAGGGATTCCTTCCAACCTGAGCCACTTTGGGTGGGCCAGGGGCGGCCGTAGCGCAGGGGGCAGTGTGTGCAGGGGCCCTTTGTGACACGCTGCAGCATGGTCACTATGGCATGGAACAGTGTGTCAAAGGGACCTTTGTGACACGTGGTGACATAGGAGCTGACAGTGACAGGACCATGCCACAGTGCTCCGAGCACGCGACGGGACAGGACAGGACAGAGCAGTGCTGTGAGGAGCCCCCGCACAGCGCACTCGTTCGTGTCTGACCCAGAGATTTCTGAGGCGTTATTCCTGCAGCTGACGTCGAGGCCAGACCACAGGACTTGCTGACCCGTGGCCTTCCTAGGCTTCAATTCTGCAGGTGCCCTCAAGGGCAGAGCGTGGGACTTGGTGCCCTGGAGGCATCTCCCATCCCTGCCACCAGTGCCCTCGAGGCGAGAGCACAATCCTTGACAGGAGTCTCCTGTCCTTGTGGCAGAAGCCCTCGAGACCAGAGTGCAGGACTTGCTGTCCTGAGCCTTCCTGACGCTTCTCTCTTGAAGGTGCCGTGCAGGCACAAAAGCAGGACTTGCTGACTCGGAGTTTTCCGAGGCATCTCTCCTGCAAGTAGCCACAGATCCAGTCAGTGACATGGAGCAGAGACCCCCAAGAGTGCCCAAGCTGGCCTGGATGGAGGAAGAGGAAGAAGGCCCTGGAGCTGCCCCAGTGCACGAGACTGAAGAGATGGTGCCATTCAAGCAGCTGCAGGAGGGTGAGTGGCAGAGCTGGGTTGCTGGGCTGCATGGCTGGTGGCTGCAGCCAGCTTGGCCACAACCCATCCCATCCCATCCCATCCCATCCCATCCCATCCCATCCCATCCCATCCCACATGCCCATGGATAGGACAGAAGCTGGGCTGGGGCTGGACCACATGGCAGCTCCATCCCTGGGGCATCGTGAGGCTCTCCCTGCCAGGAGAGAACAGGGCTGGGCTGTGTTCTCTGGCCTCTCCTGCAGCCCCTCAGCAGCTCTGGCCGCGCTCGCTCTTTACCAGATGCAGCCCTGGACCGGACACAAGAACAGGAACCCGCCCATGGCCGCTTCCGCAGAACAGCGCAGGTACCTGCGGCCATACCCACCTGGGCTGGGCCTGCTGGCACTGCTCAGCCCAGCACCGAGTGGTTGCAGCACACCATGCATTCTCCCTCTCTTCCTGCTCTTCTCCTGCAGACCATCTGTCAATTCATCACGTGCATTAGGCAGGAAGAGACCACAGGTGTGGGCACCGGGATCTTGGCAAGCTTTCACCTCTTCAGTGCCGAGACCAGTGCTGCCATGCTGGATTTGCTGGTGGAGAAGGGTGTCTCCAATGCAAAGCAAGTAAGCAGTCTGGGGCAAGGGTTTGATTGCCCCAAGAACGGTGTGGCACATCTTGCTGGGTCTGCTGGGCTCCCTCAGCCTGTGAGGTCCAGCCCAATGTGGTGGAAAGGGAAGCACTTCTCAGGGGAAGCTGGGCAAGTTGCTGCCCTGGCAGCTCTCCAAGTCTCCCTGTGCCTTCTGTAGGTGCCAGCCATGGTGAGGTACATCCACCAGTGGCTCACGGCCAACAAATCTGCTGAGCACAGGCTGGACAAGGCCCTTCTGGAGCTGACCAAGGAATACCCCTGTGACGTGCTGATCACTCTCTTGCGCTGGGCCCCATCGTGTGACAGGCATGGCATCCCCAACTGCCTTGAGGCCTTAGGCTTCACCAGCCCCCCCACCCCGTAGAGCCTGTCCCTGACAGACAGGTGGAGAGTTCCAGGAGCCTCTGGCCCCTCTGTTTTCCAGTCCTGGCATGTCAACTCCGGAGCCTGCTGCCATGCTCCCTCCCTGCCCCTCAGGGCCTGGACCCACGTGGGCTGGCTGGCTGCTGCCAGCCAGGGCCAGGAGTCAGAGGCAGGGCTGAGGGCCAGTGCAGGTCCCTGCAGCTGCCCAGACCACGCTGCTGTGGCTGAGACCCCCCTGACACAGAGCTCTGGCCCCACAGAGCTGCCGTGATCATGTGGGGGACCATCATGTCCTCGAGCAGGACCGCGGAGCCGGCGCTACAGATCCTTCTCGATGTGCTGAGCGCCTGGCCAGAGGACAGCGTGTACACCTCCGATGGGGACAGCACAGGGGTCTTTGCCCTGGCTGTGAGTTTCTGGAAGCGGCCTTTGCCAGCCCCCAGGCCACCTCTCCAGCAGCTAGCTCTCTGCCCTGCCCCCAGCTGCATCTCCCTGCCTCAGGCGCTGGGCTGAAACCTGGCTTGGGGGCAAGGTTCTGGGGCACCAGGCTGGCTGCTCCCCATGTGTCTCCCTTGGCCTCTCCCTCGCAGGCTGGGGCCATGCCACATGCATGTCTTGGCACTGATTACTGTCTCTGGCTGTTTTATTTCTTGCAGGCAACCTTGACACTGTGGAGGCTCTTCAATCTGACCTGGTGCCCACCTGTAGTGCTGGAGTATTTCCCCAACCTCCTTCTGCGTCTGCTCTTCCAAGCTTACATCAGCACTCTGAATATGCCAGAAGAGGTGGATACCTTCTGGAAGAGATGCCAGGAGCAACACGGCCTTGCCGCCCACCCCAACAGGTGCTCCATGCCAGTCTTCCCAGTCTCCCCATCCCTGCCATGCTCCCAGGGCAGGAGCCAGGCCTCCCAGCGTGACCTGGGCTTTGCTCTGCACACAGCTTTGCACTGCAGACCCTGAAGGCCCTGCTCTGCCAAATGCAGTACGAGGACGTGGTGCTAGCAATGGAACGCAGGTGTGCCTGGGACACACTGCTCTGTGCCGACACCCACCACTATGCAGTGGGTCTGCTGGCCAGGTGAGACCTCATTCTCCCCACCGCCCCTCTCCTTTGTGCCCAGATCACCCCACGCAGTCCCTGTGCTCATGGGCGGCAGGGCCTTGCCCTCAAGGGAGGGATGAGCAGACTGGAATGGGCTGGGAGAGGAGGGTGCCCTGGAGCAGCTGCCTCCCAAAGCACCCGTGCTCGGGAGTGCTCGGGAGAAGACCAGACTTCTGTGAGTCACCCCTGGGAGAGGTTTGGCCACTCAGCTCAGGAGCAATGGTGCCTTTTTCTCCCCCCCAGGGAGATGCGCCGTGTCTCCATCATCTGGTGTTGCAGCATGGCATCCTGCCTCTTTGACTTACTCAGCCAAGACAATTCAGACTGGGAACTGCCCGCCCTGGCCTTCCTGGTGGAGGTGAGCCCGATGGCCAGCGCTGCCTCGCTCAGCTGCCTCCCACGCCTCTGCCCTCTGGTAGCCACAGCTGCCTGGGATGGTGCCCTGTGCTGCTGCCTTGGCTCAGCCCTATGCTGTTCTGAGCTCCTGCCAGCTGGGCACTCCTGTCACTGCTCCGTGCCTTTCAGGTCCTGGACTGCCTGGACTTGAGTGAATACGGTGAAAACGTCCTGCAGATCATGACAAGGCACCTGCAGAGCAAGTCCAGAGAGATGCGTCGCGTGGCGCTCAGAGGCCTCGTGGTGCTCAGCCAGGACCCCTCGATGGTGAGAAGGAGGCAGCAGCTGAAGCTGTGCTGGCAGCGTGGGGCTGGGGAAAGCAGCCCCTTGGGCTTGGCTGGGCTTTGGGAGCTGTGGCAGCTGCTCTCAGCTCTCCAGGGTGGCTGTTCAGCTGCCTGAGTGCTCTGGGACAGGCCTTCAGCCTCTGAGCCCTGCAGCAGCAGCAGCAGCAGCGTGGGGTTGTACAGCCTTGTTTTCCACACAGAACGGAAGAATGTACAGCCTGACTGAAAGCCTCGGCAACCTCCTGCAGGCCGTGGATGAAGACATTGTTGAGATGACCATCGTTGTTCTCAGCTCTGTGCTTTGCAACAAAGACCTTGCAATAGCCAGCCCCATCGCTCTGCAGCTGGCTGAGGCGCTCTGGCAACTCTTTGACAATGTAAGGCTCTGTGCCCCCAGTTACGGGCACCGGGCGCCGCCTGGAAGCCCGGTGCCTTGTGCCTGTGCACAGGGGGTCCTGAAGCAGCTGGTGTGGAGGGGTTTTGCTTCCTTTCCAACAGGACAACAGCCTTGTAAAGCTGCTCTCTGTTCGCCTCTTCCAAGAGGTGATGAACTTGGTGGTGGCCAAGGGAAAAAAGCCCCTGAAGAAGCCTGTGAGCCAGAGCCTGCTCCCACTCTTCTTCAACTGCCACGATGAGAACTGGCATGTGGCACAGGTGAGGGCTCCTGGGCGCCGGGGTCCCCATGGCAGGGGGCTCAGCTGTCTCCCCACAGCCTGGCTCCTCCTCATGGGCTCCAGCTCCCTCCTGGCCTTGGCACAGGGATGTGGCTCCTGTGCCCTGGGCTGCGGTGCCATGTCCGTGTCTCTGCCGCTCTGCAGGCCTCTCGGGAAACGCTGCTTTCTGCAGTAAGGTTCCTGAAGAGAAGGGATCTTCAGCAGCTGGTGAAAACGGATCAGATGTGGAGCTTTGCCGAGCGCTTGGTAAGCACAGCCCAGAAGCCCCAGCCCCGGCCTGGAGAAGCCGCCTGCCCACGGTGCCCAGTCTGTGCCCTGGCAGCTGCGGCCCCTGCCCAGTGCTGCCCGCAGGGGCACCGGCCGGCGCCCCACACGCCGCTGCCTTCCCTGGGCCGTGCGGGCTCTGCTCCAGGCTCCTCTGGCCCCAAGGCCGGTGCTGAGGGAGCCCCGAGGCAGCCGGGCTCTGCCGCGGGGCGGCACCGCGGCTCGCCGGGCCCTCTGCTCCCTGCAGAGCCCGGCGCCGGCGGCTGCTGGCCGGGCCTCGGCGCTGTGTGGGCAGGGGGAGCGGCGCCGGGCGGAGGGAGCGCCCGGCCGAGGGGCAGGGCCCGCACCAACCCTTCCCTTCGTGCCCCGCCGCTCTCTGCAGCTGGCAGAGGACAGGAGCCGAGCGGCCGAGCACCTGCGCCGGGCCCTGCCCTACGTGCAGAGCCCACAGGAGCCCCTGCGAGAGGCGGCCGTCAGGTTCATGGGTGAGCCACGAGCCCGGCTCCTTCCCCGCCCCGCCGCAGCTCGGCCCCAGCCCCGCCTGCTGCCCCGGCAGCAGCATCCGCGCGCGGCCATCTGGAGCCCCGCCTGGCCTCGGCGCTGCCGCCGCCCTCTGGCAGCCGTGCCCTGGGGCGGCAGGATGCGCCAGGGGCCCGGGCTGAGCCCTGCCGGGCCAGGAGCCCGTGTGGCCTCGGGCCGGGCAGCGCCCGCGGGCGGCAGCTGTGGCTCTGAAGCCAGCTCACGCTCTCTGTTCCCAAGGGATGGCCGGGCGCTGCCTCAGAGGACAGCAGCAAGAGTTCCGCATCCTCTGCAGGGGTGAGTGAGGCCAGCGGGCTCTCAGCGGGGGCTGCCGCTGGCAGCTGCCTTCCCTGGCCCGGCACGCACCAAGGACAGCGTGGGCACAGCACACAGACCTTTCGGGGGCCTGTGGCACATTCGTGGCCAGCACCTTCCAGCTCGCCCTTCTTGTCTCCTGCTTCCTCCAGGCCATGGCAAGAGCTGCCTGGCATGGACGTGGCAGGAGGGTCTCCCCATGTTTCTGCAGACGCAGGCTCTGACCGTGGCTCTGTTCCTCTCTCTCGCAGCCCTTCAGGACCTGGCGGATGACGCCAGCCCTGCCATCTCATGCCTGGCCTTTCAAACCCTGTACATCAATTTAGCTGTACAGGCCATTCCCTCCTCCCGACTCCAGAATGTGCAAGATCAACTCCGCCGGCTCTGGAAGTCACGGCCTTTCCCGTGCCGCCGTGGCTGGCTGTCCTGCTGCAGTGCTGTGGAGAACTGATCCGCCAGGCTGCTTCTGCTGGGGCCACCTGAGCCTGCGAGGAACAGCTGCCCTCTGCAAGCCCTTCCTTTCACCCCAGAGTAGCATTAATAAATGGTTGTTGTCATACCCAGAGGTCCAGGAGCTTTCTCTTGGTGCCCAGATTCTTCAGGCCAATGAAGAGGAGGGGAAAAAGGGCGCTTGCACTTGGCTAGTTGCCCAAGCGTGCGGTGGGCAAGGGAAAGTGGCGAATAACCCCCTGGCCTTTGGTGCTCCTGTTGAATGTTTTTCTTCCTGCATCAAGCCTTCGGGAACTATGGGAACAAGTGTGTTCCGTGTCCAGGGAACAGCAGAAAGCAGCAGGATGTGTCTGCTTCCAGCGCTTCTCTTGGCTCTTCCCTCACACTGCTGGCACCATCATCAGAGACACGGAACGGCTTCTCTCATGCCAGCGTTATCCCAATCTTCTGCACTTCCCCAGGTTCCTCCCAGCTTCAGCAGGGGAATTCTCTGCTCATGCCTGTCCATTCCCTTGCTCAGAAGGCAGCACCCGCTTGTCTTTGGACATGAGCTGCTGGCCACAGCCAGACAGGCATCAACCGGAGCATTGGGCATCAGATGCTGGGCTGATGTTCTTTCCCAGAAAGCAAGAAAAAACAGAAGGACACAAGGAAACTTGACAGTATCTCTGTAAGAATGTCATTGTCCTCTGGAAGTCAACAGTGGATGGTGTTTTTGTGTTGCAGATTATCACTTCCAAGCAAAAATCATTCTAGGAAGGAGCAACAGCTTTTGACCGATACCAAGTGCAGCTACCAAGTGCTGCTCCAGGTGCTCCTGCCTGCAGCCACCTGCAGAAAGGATCACATAGACACCAAGGCACGTTGGCTTTGGCTGTCCTCTGGCACACAAGTCCCCCGGGGCCACAGGTCTCTGTGGCAGGTGACAGGCACCAGCATTGGCAGAGCTTGGGGCTTTTTCCAGGAACTCAGGGGAAAAATTAGGATGCATCACTTTGGGAGGGAGGACCAGGAAACTCAGGACATGTTTAAGGATGTTATTAGGTCATGCAGAAAGCAAATTAGAGTGGTGAAAGTTCAATTAGGACTTAACCAGGCCACTTCTGTGAAGGAGAATAAAAATGTTTCTATAACTACATTATGGCAAAAGGAATGGTAAGGACAACCTCCATTTCTTATTGTGGGGGATATGGTTACCAAGGATGAGGAAAAGGCTGAGGTACTTAACCCCTTTGCCTCAGTTTTCAAGAGTAAGTCAAGTTGTGCTCAGGACAAGTGATCTGAGCTGGTGGATGGGGACAGGGAGCAGAACAACCCCCTTGTAATCCAGGAGGAAGCAGCTGGTGACCTGCTGAGCCACTCAAATGCTCACAGGTGTCTCTGGGAGCAGATGGGATCCATCCTAGGGGGATGAGGGAGCTGGTGGATGAGCTCCCCAAGCTGCTCTCCATCATTTACCATCAGTGCTGGCTCAGCAGGAAGGTCCCAGAGCACTGGAGGTGCCAGTGTGAGCCCATCCCCAAGAAGGGCTGGAAGGAGGATCTCCAGGCCTGTCAGCCTGATCTCAGTGCCTGGCAAGGTTATGGAACAGATCACCCTGAGTGTCATCACAGGGCACCCACAGGATGGCCGAGGGATCAGAGCCAGCCACGTGGATTTCAATGTTGGCATTAAATGATGCCACGGGCAGAGGGAAGCACAATCAGTATGATTGATAAGCGAGCTTCATTTATTCAAAAATCCTGTCAGTTTTGTTGCCTTCAGGGGAAGGCAAGGCGACCTGGTTTCAAGGAACAGCATGGCAGCCCAGTCTCCCCTGGGCCACTCGGGCCAACGACACGCGCTGGACACCAATGTGGTGGACGGTCGAAAGCGTTTATTATCTTATCTCATGGGTTTAAATAGTCTTGGGGGACTCTGCTACGTCAGGGGGGGTTGGTAGGGTCTCTAGGGTTAGTCAGGAGTGGAAAACTACTGGGTTAGGTGTGGTTACATTCTTTGGGGTAATGGATAACATGTTGCAGGGTGAGAGGGGGAAGGGGTCTTTCTTTCCGTCACATCCCGAAATCTTCCGTTCGCCTGTCCCTATCTACTACATCTCCCCCCTCCTTTTCATAAGTAACATGTGGTAGTCGTAGATATAGGCACTGGAGTGAGGTACAAACTTGTAACTTGGTAAGGAAAAAAGGGTTTTTGGTAAACCTGAGTAAATCTCGCAAGGTGAGTTTCGAAGGCTTTTGCAGCTGACTGTGTTAGCAGTTTTTGGTTTACAGCATTTGTTGCTGGCCTACAAACAGAATGTTTGCCCGTTCTAGACGGGCCTGAACAAATGAGACTAGCTTGTTCAGCAGGCATGGTCCTATGGTAACAGCTAAAAGCAGTATTGCCAGTGGACCTACCAGGGCAGAAATTAAAGTGGTGAGCCAAGGTGATTGATTGAACCAGGATTCGAACCAGCTCTGCTGGGTTTCCTTGTCTCTCTTTCTCTGAGCCAGTCTATCTCGGAGTTCTGCCATGGAGTCTTTAACGACTCCCGTATGATCTGCATAAAAGCAGCATTCCTCTTTCAAAGCTGCACACAGTCCTCCTTGTTGCATGAACAAGAGGTCCAGTCCTCGCCTATTCTGTAAAACTACTTCTGAAAGCGAAGAGACTGATTTCTCTAGATAGGAGATGGATTTCTCGATCCTCTGCAGGTCTTCATCGATGGTCATTTGCAGCTGAGAGAGTCCGTGCTGTTGGGTTGCGATGGCTGAGACACTCGTGGCTGTGCTAGCTGCTCCCAGGCCGAGCAGCATTGCGATAGTTATACCTGTGATTATTTCTCTTTTGTGCAGTCTGTCAGGTTCTTCGAAAAGGTGGTACACTTCTTCATCTGAGTGGTACAGGACCCTAGGAACAATCAGAACTTGGACACAGAAGTCAATAGAGTCATTAAATTTGGCAAGGAACACACAAGGACTCACTCCGGATCGTTGGCAAACCCACATCCCAGATGCGGACGGGACCACCCACTTACCGATCTTTCTGTTGGGCTTGACAACTTTAGTGCAGAAGTTGCCTTTCTGCTTTGCTAAAGTTGCATTACCAAAACATTTGCCTTGTCCTGTGATTTGACTCAGGGTGATTCCTCTGCGGGGAGTGTCCCATCTGCACTGGTGGGGGGCACTGGCTGTGGAGTAACTGAAGGGGGTGTCTAAAGCAATGCCTTCGTAGAAAGGGGGTTTAACATCATAACAAAGCCAACAGGAGTTAGTCAGGTTCGGTTTGGTTTCGTTTAGGGTTAGAAAGGTAGCTTCTAGCATACGAAAAATTGGGTTTGGATCGGACTCGGCTGTGCGGCTTATCTGGAATACATCTGCATGGCCAGCCGGGGTGTCGGTGACTTTTGGGGGCAAGGTTTTGGGGTGGGTTGTGTTTTTTCCTTTTATTTCTCCCCAGTCGGTAAACTGGGCTGGTTCGTATTGTGGCTGCTTTTCGGTGCGGCTTAAAGCTTTACTTGGTTTTGTTTTAAATTGCATTGGCTCTATTCTCTTCATCTCAGAGCCCCAGCTGGCTCCCGACAGTTCTTCTGAGCTGCCGGAGCTGCTGCCGGACTACGAGTCAGAAGTCGAATGCCAGCGCACTTCCGGGGCTCGGTGCTGTTTTGTGCGGCTCCGACCCCGCTCCTCCCCCCGGGGGTGGCGCCGCTGCCGCCCCCCGGGCTCGCCCTGCCTCCTGCAGGGGTGGGTTTCTCCCTTACATGGTAGTGGCTTCAGGCGCGGCTGCTGATCGGCTCCGAGCCCTCTGCCGCTCTCCTCCTCTTTCTCCCGCACACGTGCATTAGCGAAACTCCGCGCCTCTGGGCTCTTCGCGCCGAGACTGCCCGCGCCCCGCCCCTCCCCTTGGCTGCCGGAGCCATTTTCAAAGGGGTTTGGAGGTGGCGTGGGCAGGATCCCCTCCCGAGCCGCGGCTCCCGCGCCTCTGGCTTCCCCCGCCAGTCCCCGCCGACAGAGCTCTGCGCGCTGCTGCACCTCCGGTACCGGGTCACCGACCGGCGGTGGCGGGGCGGATGGGGAAGCCGCGGATTTTTGGGAGGTTTCCGTGGGGGGCCCCGGGCCCCGGCCCGGGGAGGGAGGCGACGCGCCGGGCCCCCCCGGATCCCCGCTCCCGGGCGGGTCACCCTCAGGGGTAGTTTGCGTTGCCGCTCCTACCCCTAGCTTGGGTGTAACCAATAAACACGTACGCGCTGCGCTCCATGTCTCCTGCTCTTCTATTGCTCTGCGCAGGGCTTTCTCTACTTTTCCCCACGCCTTAAGACATTTGCCGCTGCCTGAGGATTTCGTGTCCTCGGCCGGCGCGGCTGTGCATTTTTCCCATATCTCCGGATGCAAAACATCCACAGGGCGTTCAATTGCCCCAAGCTCAAGCAGCCTTGCTATAGCAAGATAAAAGTCTTTGAGCTTACACTCAATTCCCCATTGTTTATGAACCTCACTTACGACCCTGGCAGTGGCGTCCATGACGACTGCGGGTCCTGGGACGTCTCCCTTGCCGAGAACACGGTCTTACCGGTCTGGCCGCTGCTCTTGTCCAGGCGACACCCGCTGCCCGAGCTAATTATTCCCGGGCTTCGGCACCAGTTATGTTGCCTTCAGGGGAAGGCAAGGCGACCTGGTTTCAAGGAACAGCACGGCAGCCCAGTCTCCCCTGGGCCACTCGGGCCAACGACACGCGCTGGACACCAATGTGGTGGACGGTCGAAAGCGTTTATTATCTTATCTCATGGGTTTAAATAGTCTTGGGGGACTCTGCTACGTCAGGGGGGGTTGGTAGGGTCTCTAGGGTTAGTCAGGAGTGGAAAACTACTGGGTTAGGTGTGGTTACATTCTTTGGGGTAATGGATAACATGTTGCAGGGTGAGAGGGGGAAGGGGTCTTTCTTTCCGTCACATCCCGAAATCTTCCGTTCGCCTGTCCCTATCTACTACACAGTTTATATAGGGTTTGCTACAAGCAAAGTCAGCAACAGCTCTCATTGGTCAAGTTTACAAAGGTCTTTGTTTTACTTCTATGTGCATTTACAGCTGTAGCTAAGTTCTCCAAGCCAAGTTCTCATTGCTAAGTCATGCCTTCCAAGGACAGAGCATATCTTCAAGGCTATGCCTGTCCTTATTATCTCATTGCGACCTTGTTCTATTTCCCAGGCCTAGACAGACCTTGTACAGTTTCCCAGGCCTAGACACAGAGCTGGTTTCCCAAACTCTGCTCCCAGGCCAGACACAGGCTGATTCTGATTCTGGGGTCTTAGAGAGAGGTATCAATGAATAACTGTTCCATTGATCCATGACCCCTCTCCTGCAACCATTCTCCAACAATTCCCCTCTTTTTCTCTTGCACCAACATTGCCTGATCAGTGACTGATGAGGCAATTTGGTGCATAGCTCTCTGAAGGCAAGCACAAATATAGCAAGCATATAATCAGCAAAATCACTAAACCAAGCATAATCAGATATTGAATGATAGAGCAAAACCATCGTCCTAGACCTAATGATTTTATCCAGTCATCTAACCCAAAGCCATGTTGTTGTTGTAACTGAGCAGTAAGCCTGTGCAATTCACTAATCTGCTTATGTATCGACTTAGAATGATCAGACAGATTCATGCAGCACATTCCCTCAGAATCTTCACAGCCATGTCCCTAAGCCAATAGTAAAAAGTCAATAGCAGCACGATTCTGTAAAGTAGCATGACAAATAGAATCTACATCCAACAAGAGACTAGATAATGCAGCAGATGTTGGCAAGACAACAACCTAGTCTGTTTAACAATGTAAGTGATCTAGCTGCTTCTGCTCCAGGGACAAATATAGAAGAAGTAACAGTTGCTTCTGTGGACCAAAACTTAGCATCATCCCTACAATTGCTCTGAAATGCATGGGTCATCCTTTTTTGTCTATGTTGTCGGTACATCTGTAATATCATGGACATAGTAGGTGTCAGTAGAGACAGTCAACCAATTGTGCGAGGACCTCTTTTGAGTTTAGAAGGGATACCAGACCAGGCACAATCTCCACAGATGAGAAAGTACCCAGCAGGTAGCTGCAGTGGAGAACTGGAAGAAACTGAAACATGTGCTGAAGTGTAATTACACCAATAGGAAGAATTTCTATATATTGGGAGACTGGAATTTACTGATACCGGATACTTGTCAGGATTTTGTTGCTCCATACCAGTCCAATTAAAAACAATGCATGCATCAGCTTGAATTGGTCCCAAAAGCTCTAACTCTTGTGGTTCAAGAGGAGCAGGGGGAAGGTGAGGAACCCAAGAATCCCAATTATCCACATTATTTTGGGGATTTGTCACCTTACAAGATGGTGTGTTCTGAGGGCAAGGCCAATTGTCAACAGGTATCCCTACCAGACAGGTAGAGAATGGATTTCCAGGTGAGGATAGAGACAGACAGCACTCCGATTTGTCAGCTTAGCTAAAGTAACCCATATGTTTGTTCTTGGTTGTGCAGGAGCCCAAGCATTAGCTTGCAACAAAATTGACAGTATCAGAGTCAAAAGTATCATTTTGTTCCTTAAAGCATAATTTATTTCTTGTAGAATAGGCTCAAGCCGAAGTCGTCGTCTGTGGAGTCTTCGGTCTTCGGCAGAGGTGTTGGCAGCCGTGTTGAAACAGGACGTGTCCACTTACTGGGAACCCACAAGGGCCCTGTAGGTGTAGACACACACATATGACCTCTACCCATATCATTTACAGGTGCTGGTCCTGACCATATCCCTGTAGCAGGATGCCTATGCATTACAGTCATTGGCTTATCAACACCTTGTTTTGCAAGTATCCCATGTACCTAGGCAGGTGGCATATCATGAACACCAAATATACAAAGATGATTTAAAGTAAACAATGCTTTTCCCAATCTTTCCTGAGGATCAGTAATTATCTTAAATTTTGCAAGATACTGTTTTAGAGTTTGGTTTTCCCTTTCTACTATAGCTTGTCCTGTGGGAGAGTGTGGTATTCCTGTAATATGCTTAACACCCCATTGCTGCCAAAAGCAATTAACTTTCTTCCCTACTTATGCAGGACCATTATCTGTTTTAATAACTCTAGGTACCCCTAAGATAGCAAAGCACAGTGTTAAATGTTGAATAACATGAATTGCTTTCTCTCCAGCTTGTGGGGAGGCCCAAATGAAGTGACTGTAGGTGTCAATGACCACATGGACATAACGTAAATGCCCAAATTCATTCACATGAGTCACGTCCATTTGCCACAACTCAGTGGGGCCTGGACCTCGGGGATTTACCCCCAGGCCAAGACCTGGTCCATTGTGATGACTACAGTCTGGACATGCTCTGACAATTCCTCGGGCTTCCTCCATGGTAATATCAAAGCAACGTCGTTGCCCTTTTGCATTCTGATGAAATGAGGCATGAGCATTGCATGCTTTTGTAGAATTCTCCATGGGTACAGTCACTGATACCAGCTGATCAGCACAAGCATTGCCCTCCCCTAATCCTTCCATCTACTTGTGACTCCTGATGTGAAAAACAGCATATGGAGAAGATCTTTGTCTAATAGCTGATTGGAATTGTGCAGAAAGTGGAATCAGGCATTGATTCTGTACTTCTCGCAGCAATGCATCTTCAATACGCTGTGCTACTCCAACTGCATACAAGGAATCAGACACAACATTTATAGGGTCATGCATCCATCGACAAAATGCACAAACAATAGCTAGAAGTTCTAAAGTCTGCAAAGTGTCTGATTTCTGTCCCTCTAAAATGTTATGATTCCATGGTCCTTGCTCATTCCAGGTGAGAGCAGCTTTTCGTGATTATCTGCCTGCATCTGTGTATACAGAGACAGCTGAGCCCCCTGCCATGGGGACCCCGGCGCCCAGGAGCCCTCACCTCTGCTGATTTCACATTATACTTATAGCTAGTTATACTCAGGTTTTTGTCAGAAAGTACAAAAAGAACTCTTGGTCACTTTGCTTTGTTTGTTTTAAGGTCTGAGGAGTCTTTCTTACCTCTTATCTTTTAGTGTGGAAATTTGCATTAATTTTCTTTAGCCAGGGTAGTTTTGCAAGTGCTGCAGTTATTAGACTAAACAGCACATTTAGCAAGCTCAAAGTGGCACATTTTACTTAAATCCAAATGGATTTCTACACTGTTCGCTCTGTCTCATTCCCCCCTTTCCTTAAGATGATAAGTAAATTCTTTTACTTAATGTAAATTTTTGAATTAGTAAGTGCCCCTTAGTGATTTACTATGTACATTTGACATCAGAAGGATTTTTTAATTATTTTTTCTTTACTGAACAGTCAGTAAAGAGAGCAACAATCAGGAGATTGGAATGGCAGCAAGGAAGTGGAGTGCCCAAAAGGGAGCACCGGGGTCCCAGTGCACGATGGAATGCAGAAAGGGATTTCTCAAGAAGTGATAAATAAAATAAATAAATAAATAAAATAAATAAATAACTTAAAGTGATAAATAAAATAAATAAATAAATAAAATAACTTAAAGTAATAAAAAATAAATAATTAAAATAAATAAATTAAATTAAATGATTAAATAAATAAGTAAAAAATAACTTAAATAAATTGATAAATTAAATAAAAAAAAATAAAGTGATAAATAAAATAAATAAATCCACTACTGTTCTGGAGGATATAGTGCTAGGGGAAAAGGAAAATCACACTGAAACAGAGTAAGATTTAACAGGGTAGAAAATCCATCTGGCTTTAGGTGAAGTGTACTGCATAGTGGCTTGCTAACATGAGTGAAATATGCTGTTTAGTCTGTTAACTTTGCTGTGCTTGTAAAACTGTCCCAGCCAAGGAGAAAAGAATGTAATCTCCAAGGTGAAGAGATAAGAGGGGCCCCTTGAACTCTAAAACTAAGAGAAAAAGAAGTCTGAAAAAAGAGACAAAGGAATTAGAGAGTTCTCTGTACAAAGGGCCAACTGTAAATTGTAAGGCAAAATCAACAGAATGAATATGCATGAACCTATTCTAAGATTCTATATATATATGTAAATTAGTGCAAGATAAAGAAAAGATCGAGAATCCCCAAGGGGCGCTCATGCCCTTTAAAGAGAGATCCCTGCAGCAAGGGAAATCCTGATGTGTGCCCAGCCCTAGAAAAAAAAAAAAAATTACCATTTCCCAACAAATCTTTATTAAAATTGTAAAGTTGCAATTTTCATCTGCATATCAGCACTCCCTTGCCACAAGCAGGATAAAATGCTGATGTGGGAGTTGGAACTCCTGAGAGACCTATAATTACTATGGCCCCACAGGCTAATGTTGTTAATTGGAGTCTCAGAAACAACTTTTGCCATCCTCAGCGAGTTGGGGGCTGCCGGCTGCAGTTAAGGAGGCTCACCAAAAATAAGACTCACACAAAAAATGAGGTATCAAAGTCACCACTGGCTTCTGAGATGGAGACTGGAGAAAAACTGAGAATCCAAGTGGACAAACTTATGACTGAGAAAGATCATCTCAGGACCCAAATTTCTTCAGCAGAGTGTAAGGAAAGACAATTATTTGAGAATTTGAATAGGGAAAAGTATAGAAGAGAGAAACTAGACCTGAGAGGTAACCTGATTTATCCCCGTTACTGAATTGAACATTTGCAGAAACATTTCCAGGAGGAAAAGGAGAAAATATGAAAACTGAAAGAAATGGTAAAGGTGATGCTTAAGCAAGCTCCCAATTCCCCCTGTGTTGTGCAGAGTCCATTCAGGTGGCTGACTGGCAGAAGCATCCCAGGCACAAGCCAAGTGAGACTGAAATGCAGTAAGTGGAACCCCATCAATACATATGTACTAATCCCTATCAATACATCAATACAAAACCCCATCAATACATATGTACTAATCCCTATCAATACATCAATACAAACCCCATCAATACATATGTACTAATCTCTATCAATACATCAATACAAACCCCATCAATACATACGTACTAATGACCCACACATCCACATTCACACTGGCTCTTGCCAATGACTAATTACATTTCTAACAGATACAGGAACACAGCATTCAGCACTAACAAAGCAGGATGCCGAGAAGCTGGTTGTATGACCCGGATGCCAAGTGTCAAAATTACTTTAGTAGAAGGAGCAAATGTTATCTACCAAGCTGCTAAGGTTAATTTATAGGTCCTGCATGAGATGTGGATATTGGCTACTTGCTTTGCAATCAAGGATCACAATGACAATATTGCGGTGTTTTGAAAAGTCAAATCTGATATTCTGAACAATCAAATCTGTTGTCTGCCTGATGGCAGGGACTCAACGTTAATGTTTGAACATTGGCCCAAAGCATAAAAGGAGTCCAGAGACTGTGCTGACTCCATGTGGCACCTGCACCCCTGGTCCAAGAACTGCTAGTATCCCCATGCTGGATTTCTGCTGCAGGGAGAAGTGGAATTTCGGAAGTTCTGACCAATTTGTCCCCACTAACAGCTGACGTAGCCAATGCTGTAAACCTAACAGCCACAATATAAGCACCCATGTGCCTGGGCATTGATGGGGTGGTGACAGGTTAAGAGAAGAAAGGAACTACCACTCAGTCCCACTTCTATCTCTCCTGTCTGAGACAGTGGACAGTGATCATTTTAACACACTCCAGTCTCATAGAACTTGCCAGTGTTTAGCCAGTGTTTGCTGTTGACATTGCCATTGCAGAAGACCCTGCTGAAAACACTGGAAGCAGCAACAGCAGTGGGCAAGCATTTCATAAAATAGAGGTTGAGATTCCTCCTGAAGGATATCAAGGCCTAGCACCATGAAAGACCAAAGAAATATTCACCATTCAACTCAACCGCATTAAAAGAGATGGAACAGGGGGATTCTGAGTTGGAAAAAGGACTTTTGTCATTATTCTGAGTGATTAAACAACTTGAGCCACTAAGGGGTAACCTGTCCAGGAGACACATACTGTTTCTATCCAGGAATGGTATCAGTAACAATTCCAGCACACCCCCACTGAAGATCAAGTTAACTATCAAAGGACAGCTTATCCTTATTGCAGGAGCAATCCCTGCCAGCAGGAAACAAATTTAACAAGTTTAAATTAACAAATTCAACCCACAGGGTAGAATTACTTCTTTTATTTAAGCTAGGAAGTAAGGTAACTTAGTACATGCATTCTACACCACACGTGCTTGTCAGTTGTAAGTGCAATTAATTGAGTATGACCAGGGATTTTACCCATTACCCAAATTAGGTAACACTTCCATTATTACGTCCAAGGATGGATCCCACCAAAAAGGTGCCACGATAGAGAGGTCTTGGCTGGCGTTCCCTGGCTCCCCTGTGCAGCCTCTCATCAGCATCACAAACACTGGGGCCACGTGCTTTCCTTCCTACAGAAAAGAACTCTCATTCTCATCCAGAAGCGATTATTCAAATGTGGATACCACCTCCCATATTATATGTGCCCAGAGATGACTCTCATACAAAAGCTGCCAGATCAGAAAGCTTTCACTGATCTTGATAGTAAAAGGGTTTTAAAATCATGGGGATTTAGGGTTAAAAGGAAAATTAAGCTTTGTAGGCCCTGAAAAAAAAAATAAATGTCCTAGGTACATGAAGGATTTGTACCTTGCTAGAACTGCACCTGTGTAGCTAGTACATGATAAATGATATGACTGTTAGATGTGATGATTGTTTAGTAATTAAATATAATTACTGTTTAATCCTAAGAATAATCATGAGAAACTGTGGTAAGTGGCCTCAGAAAGATCATGAGAAACTCATGTCAATGTATACAATAGAACAATATAATTTTAATAATTAATATGTAGATTATATAACGATAGAATATAAAATACATTAAGCTCAAAAGCCATGTTGGAGTCAGATTTGGGTCTGTAGCCCTGATTCCCAGAGCTCTCAATAAAAGCACCTGCAGATAATCATATCCCGTGATTATGTGTGTTCCTGAATGCTAACACCCTGTCTGTCCACATTTTGTGTGGGAGCAATCCTTGGATGTTTTCAGTGCTGGAGGTGGTATCCAGATTTCAGTGGATGAGCTCCTTAAAGATGATTGAAACACTTTTACAGGGGAAGGAAAGCCCCTAGGCCCAGGGTTCAACGTGCAGATTACATGCTGCCCAGGGAGGTAGAATTCAGTAATAATTTTCTGACCTGGCACATATTGTGTGAGAGCAATCCTTGGATATATGTCATGTTGGAAAGTTGTATCCAAAGTAAGATGGTGGACTCCTGAAGAGGAATAAAGTGATTTTCTACGGGAAGGAAAGGACATAACCCACTGTTTCTTGCGCAGATATGCTTCTCAGGGGAGGTAAAGGCCACAAAGACCTTTCTGCTCTGGATCGTCTTGTGTTAGACATCCACTGGAAGTATTTAGTATCGGCATGTGGCTCCAAATGCTGTAACTGTGCTCCTGGACATGAATGACAGTACCTTTCTTTGGGAAGGCAAACACATAGTCCTGCTGGTGGTGTTCACATGACTGCAAAGTGAAGGTAAAAGCCAGCAACAGCTTTCTGTTCTCACATGCTTTGTGTGGCAGCAATGCTTAGACATTCAATATTGGAGCTTGAATCCAAATGTCAGAACCCAGGCCCTCCAAGTGAATGACAGTACCTTTCCTAGAAAATGAAACTCCCAGTCCTAATGTTGGTGCCACAGATGATCATCTGCCTAGTAGAGAGACAAGTCAGCAAAACCTTTCTGTCCAGGAGCCTTGGTTTGACAGCAGTCCTTGGACATATTTGATATTGGAGGTGGTTTACAAAAGTTTTGACTCCTGAAATGGAATGACAGTGCTTTTACATGGGAAGGAAAGCAGCTAGCCTCAGATTATAAACTGGAGAGGGGAGGAAAATGCCAGCAAGAGTTTCCTGCCCTAGTCTATTTGGTGTGAAAGCAATGTCTAGAGCCCTAGATGTATTAAATACTGGAACTCGGCTCCAAATGCTGCAGCTAGGTTCTTCAACGTTAATGACAGCACCTATTCTTGTGAAGGGAAACACCTTGTCCGACTGACGGTGCTGCAGATGATCATCTGCCAGGTGGAGGTGAAGGCCAGCAAAACGTTTTCATCCTAAAACACTGTGACTAGTGCTTTATTTTCCAAGGAAAAATATTGTCATTCCCTTTCAGGAGCACATATAAGGAATTTGGAAACCACCTCTACTAATGAATATGTCCAAGGATTTCTCCAACAGAATAGGTGTCTGGAGAGATAGGTCTTGTTTGCCTTTTCCTTTCCTGGGCCAACAATCATCTGCAGCACTAACAGTAAGACTAGGTGTTTCTCCTCCCAAGGAAATGTGCTTTCATTCACTTTCTGAGCCCAACCTCCTAAATTTGGCGCTAAGCTCAAAATTTGGATCCATCCACGGATTGCTCCCACACAAAATGTTCCAGGACAGGAAGGTCTTTACTTCGCCCGGACAGCCTCTCATCTGCCCCTGAAACACTGGCTACCTGAGGCATCGTGGGCCCACTGAGCCAGAAATAACTCAGCCTTGTGTGGCCAGTCCAGACCCACCTGGGACACTTTAATCCTGGCAGCCCCATCCCTCTGTCCATTGCTGTGATGCTCTTCAGTGCCCGACTCCTGGGTACGTGAGCACCCACAGGAGGGACTTTTACAACCAGCTTGTCCCCTGGGCAGTGATGTCCTGCCCCAGCCCAGCAGCCCCAATGGGTTTCCCTTGTGCTGCCAATTGTCCTTTTTCCATTGTTCCAACCACCTCACAGCGCACTTGCCACCATCCATGAATCAGAGCTGAGGTAGAGTTGGCCATTTCTCTCATTCAGCCATGTCCAAAGCTAGCTAGACGGCTTTAGGCTTTAAGCTCTGTAACGTGCCTGGAGCCACCTTGTCCTTCAGTGGCTTCCGTAAGTTGCCATGTAGCATGTAGCATCCCATGAACTCTCCCACCTCACTCCCAAGTCCTCAGCCTTGGCAACAGCAGTAACTGCTCACCACAGAGCCAGTCCTCCTGGGGGGAAAAGCAGTCTCGCATTTGGGCCTCTGTGTCAACTTCCCCTGTGCAACTTCCCCTGGTTTCTCCTTTCCCTGTCCCCTCACAGGATCGGTAGCCCTGGTGGCCACCCCCCTTTCCCTGGAGACCAAACCCCTCTGCCCAGCCCTTAGCTCCGTCCCCCCCCACCCCTTCCCCTTCTCAAGCTGTCTCTTCCACATGGTCCCCCTCTTTTACCTCGCTGAGCTCCCTTCAGCCACATGTGATATCCTCCACTGGAATAAAACCCTGCAAAAAGAGCCTTTCTTGCCTCTGTCACTGAGCCAGCTGTGGTGGGTGCTAAGTGAGGGTCTGACTGCATTGACTGAAGGTTATCTCAACTTGCTTTTCCACAGGAGACAGATTATAGGCAGCAGCAACCACTACTCTAACACCCACATTTTCAATTGATGCACAACTGGGCCCTGACCTTGAGGCTTTACTGAGCCTTTTGGAAGTGTCTCCATTGGATCTCCTCTGGATTCTAAATCACTATCAGAGAGAAAAACCCCAATTTTCTGGGGGATTTCTCTGGGGGTGGCCGACAACCCTCGAAGCTTTGAGGACCAGTCTAATCAGCGAAACCTCCTCTGAAGAGTTTTTTCTGACACACCAAGGTGGCGAGTATAGCCTAGTGACAGTCACCTTTTTGTATTGTTTTCCCTTTTTTTTATCTCTTAGGAGGCAAAGGGGTTAATGGAGTAGGACTCCACACAGCAGCTTTCCATTTTTGATGCATCCCTACAATATGGCAGGAACCATCAGGAAAGAGAGAGTGATGCTTTTCATTTCCTGGTAGTCAGGGCCGCCCTAGCACGTGCCACCTTCACCTCTTCCCCTTCTGATGATAATCTGAAAATTTTGCCACAGGGCCAGTTTGTAATGACTTCCAAGATATCATTCCCTTTGAACATCCCGTCCCAGCACTGGCAGTCGGGTGCCAGTGGGAGCTGTGCTTCAGTGCCAGTCCCTTCTGAAACAGATGGAACCTCCTCATAAGCTGCAGAGTGCTCTATGGGTATAGCTGGCCTCAGATCCTTTGTATCCCAGACTCAAGAACCATAGGGTGGTCCTCCAACTTCCCCAGGTCCCTTCTGCTGGAGGCTCCAGGGTGGACCATTCTCCCTGGCTGCAGTGTGGAGCATTTTTTCCACACCTTGTCCTCTCCTGTCTGCTCCAACGGCTACTGTAAGGAAGAATCTCCTCTTTAATTTGTTCAAAAGCTTGTTGCTGTGAAGGACCCCACTTGAAATCAATCTTCTTCCTTGTCTGTCATATGATAGAGAGGGTTTACAATCTGACTGTAACCTGGAATATGCATTTTCCAAAATACCACAGTGCCAGGAAAACCTGTGTTTCCTTCCTGTGGGTCAGTGGGGATATGGCTGCTATTCTGTTGACCACATCCGCTGGAATCTGACAATGTCCATCTTGCTATTTTACTTCTAAAAACTGAATTTCTTGGGCAGGTCAGTTGACTTTACTCTGTTTTATGGCAAAACCACCCTTCAGGAGGATCTGAATTACCTTATCCCCTTTCTCAAAAGCTTTCTCTGCTGTGGCACCACTTTGCTGCCTTGGACTCCAGCTCACGCTGAAGTTCCAACTCGTCCAGCATGGCAGCACTCAGTGATGGTGGGACTTCATTCAGGCCATGACAGTCCGCTGCCAGTGTCCACTCTCCACGGGACTCAGGCAGGGGCCATGTGGGGCTACTGAGGGGTGAGCGAGTCTTGCTGAGCACGCCCAGCTCTCCAGCGCCCGGATCAGCTCATGGACAGCCTCCTGAAGTTCCACTTGGTGCCATGTTGCCGATGGGACACTGCTGGGCTGGCCATCAGTACCTGCTGTTCTTCAACCCTCAGCAGTCCCACAGCAGAAGGGTCCTCTGAAAGACCAAACAAGAGATTCAGCTGTCTTAAGTTCTTTATCCACAGCAGCTCTCCCAAAGCCCGGCGGTGTCCTTTTGGGTTTTTGAAATACCCCTCCTGAGGTGATCTATGCCAAGGATACACGGAGCCTCTAGGCCATTAACAACTGCGTTTTTCTGTCACTCATGCCCAGTCAGGAGCACTTCAGCCCCCAGTATAGTCCCTGTTGGGACCCCCTGTCATCCCAGAAACAGAGATGGATTCTGCCCCTGCATGATGGCATCAGGGTACATTATCCACCCATGCCAACTAAGGCCTGGTGCTCCTGTGACTCTGCTGTGCCAGGCCATGGATCCACACAATCCAACAGACCCCATTGTCCTTTTCCCACACCTGGCTGGAGCCAGGGCCCCTCCAGCTCTGATCATGGTACTTGTTGCTCGCCTCTTGTAAATATGACCTGGAGGTCCCTTCCAGAGGGTCTGAAGTAACATCAGCCCTTCAATTCTGCCTGAGGACTTGCCAAGTGGAAACTGAGTGGCATTTTTCCTTAAAGAGTTTTCTGACTGCAAGAACACTTTGAGACTTCTATGAGACTGAACCTTTTGACATCCCTGTGAGAGCCTCATGAGACCCCCTTGAGAGACCCTTGTGTGAGAGACCTCCGGTGTCCTCCAGGTACCCCAGGAGTCACCAGAGGGCATAAGCCCCCAGGAAGGGCAGGTAGAAGTAGCGGTGCTCAAGGACAATGGTGACAGTGATGGAAATGGCACTGCACAACCAGCTGAAGGCCCTGAACTGCAGCACAATGAGCCTGTGCCCCACAGGTGACTTGTAGGGGTACATCACCTGACCAGGGTCAAAAAACTGCCTCTCCCCCCAAAGACAAACTTCACAAAGCAAACACCATCCAAATACCCCATATCCCTAAAATGCCTCCCATATTCCCCAAATACAGCTGGGCACATGGGTCTCATCTGAACCTCTATTATAAAGCACCTCAGGGTGGTCAAAGAACTGTCCCCCAAAATGTACCTCCTTGTGGGCAAAGAACTGCCCCTGCATCCCAAAATACCCCCCAAATACCCACAAACCCTCTATATACAGCACAAATACAGGTGGGTGTAGGGGTCTCACCTGGGCCTTGTAGGCGAGCAGGGTGATATGGGTGATACTGTACAGGGTGATGTTCGTGGAGAGCTGGATGGAGTTCCCCAGTCTGATGTGGTCCCTGAAAGCACCAACCCTCTGGGTGCCCCACAGAGACCCCCAAACTACCCCAGAGACCCCCCACAAATGTTCTATAGGGACCCCTGACTGCCCCATAGTGACCCACAGCTGCCCCCATGCTCCCCAGTCACCTCCCCATACCCTCCGTGGTACCTGTGATGGAAAAGCACTTGCCCAGCAGGATGAGCACGAGGAGGAAGATGAGGAAGCTGATGGGGTGGAGGAAGCAGCCAGCATGGGGTTATGGGGAGGGCTGGGCACCTCCCTTCATCATATCCCCGACATGAGGGTCTGTGCACCCCTACACCTCCTGTACTCCCCCAAGCCCCTCATTAACTCCCATGACTTCAAAGTGCCCCTGTGCTCCCCCATACCCCCTATACTTTGCTGGGAAAGGCCCCCAAACCCACCCAGAACCCCCAGCCCCATCAAATATCAATATGCCACTTGGACCTTGAATCTCCCAGTCTCTGAAGATCCCCCAAATCCCAATGTAACTTCCCCAGAGCCCGATGCTCTCCAGTCCCTGCAGCTGCTGCTGGACCCCACAAACCTGCCCATAGCCCCACAGGCTCCCCCTTCATGCTCCATGCTGGCAGCCACCATGAGCCTCTTCAGGTGGTGTGGAGCAGCTGCCACCCTAGACAGGTCTGGGGGGACTGGAGGGGGGAGCACAGGATCTCTCAGAGCACTGCCTCCCCCAGGCCCCCTTGAAGCTCAGATCTCCCCCAGCTGCTCACTGATGAGTAACGTGAGGATGATGATGGGGATGAGGGTGATGTCTGTCTCCAGAACACCTGGGGAAGGTGGGGGGCAGGGTGAGAAGGGCTTCACTCCATGAAGCCCCCAATACCCACCAGGGTATCCACAGATGACCCCTGCATTGCAGCCCCACCACAATTCCCCATGTACCCCAAGCCCTTCAGCTTCCTCTCACCTCAATAACCTCAAATATATCCCCCATACTGATGCACCCCAATCCTTCCAACCCCCTCAAACCCCAAACAGTCCTCCAGACCCTCATATACATCGCCATCTCAAAGTGCCCCAATCCCTGCAGCCACCCAGACCACCATAACTCCCCATGTAACCCCAGACCCTGATGTACACCAATCCCTCATCCCCTCCAGAGCCCAATAAGCCTCCTCAGACCCCCATAACCCCCAATATACCCCCCGATCTCGATGCACACCAGTCCCCCTTGCACGGCCTTTCCCCGGCCGCGGCCGCACCGAACTCATCAGCCGAGAGGTGCCGCGACCAGCAGGAATCCCCGGTGCTCAGCACCATCTCGTACTCCAGCTCCAGCCCATGGCCCGGGGGGCCGAGGCCATCCTGAGCTCAGATGTGGGGTGCTCGCCCCGCGTTCGCTGAGGACTCCGCACCACCAGCGCTCGGGTCGGGGCGGAAGCTGCAGCCCCGGCACAGCGCAGTCCCTGCAGCCCCGCCCGCCCGCCCCCCATCATTGCCCCGTGCACCCCGGTCCCTGCAGCCCCCCAATCCCCCGAGCCCGCCCGTAACCCCCCGGCCGAAATGCGCCCCCCG
Organism: Lonchura striata; assembly: GCF_050655825.1. Lineage (NCBI taxonomy): Eukaryota > Metazoa > Chordata > Aves > Passeriformes > Estrildidae > Lonchura > Lonchura striata. The sequence goes on along the minus strand of NC_140735.1, from coordinate 6,269,145 downwards.
TTCTGACGGACCCCCACTCTCCCGGCGCCCCCGTTCCCGACAGGGCCCCGCCCTCAGCCTCGGCCCCGCCCCTCCCGCAGGCCCCGCCCAGCCCCGCTGCTGCGCGGGCCCCGCCCCTGCAGGCCCCGCCCGGGTGACGTCATTGGTCAGGCCACGCCCCCAGATCAGGCCACGCCCCCTGCGCCGCAGCGGGGCCGCGACTCTGTCCCAGTACAGACCAGTAAAGACCAGTACAGACCAGTACAGACCAGTACAGTCCAGTATAGACCAGTATAGACCAGTACAGACCAGTACAGACCAGTACAGACTAGTACAGACCAGTACAGAGCAGTATGGACCAGTACAGACCAGTACAGACCAGTACAGACCAGTACAGACCAGTACAGACCAGTGCACACCAGTATAGACCAGTACAGACCAGTACAGACCAATGCAGACTAGTACAGACCAGTGCAGACCAGTACAGACCAGTACAGACCAGTACAGAGCAGTACAGACCAGTACGGACCAGTACAGACCAGTATAGACCAGTACAGACCAGTGTAGACCAGTACAGAGCAGTATAGATCAGTACAGAGCAGTATAGACCAGTATAGACTGGTACAGAGTGTGAGAAACTGCATTGACTTGTTTGTTCATCAAAAGTATGAAATTAGGATAAAAGGGGGGGAAGTCGGGACATGGAATTTGCAGGCTTGACTGGTAACCACAAACAAAGATTGTGAAAGATTTTGCAGGACTGGCTGGAACTGATAACCGCAGTGGAAACCCATTGTTGCTGAAACTGATAAACCGCAGTGGAAGGAGACACACCACCCTACTTGTGAAACCCATTGTTCCTGGGACTGATAACCACGGTGGAACGAGACTCATCACCCCCACTCATGCAAGATAAAAAGGGACTGAAGAGAAGGAAAGGTTGTCAGCTTTTGGCAGAGCCAGGCTCCCAGCTGAACCCAGCGCTGTTTTGCTTGCTATCGCTTGCTGTAATTAATAAAATTATTAATTGATCTTAACAGGCTGAATCGAATTATTCGCTCAACTTATAACAAATTTGGTGCCGTGACTCGGATCGGAACACCTGGAGAAGAGGTGTCCTAAGGAGGCGCCCCACTGCCTTTGCTTTAACAGTGGCCTTACGGGGACACTCCTCCACGGACTCTGACCAACGAACCTAAAATCCGATAGCAAGCAAGGAACTGCCGGCTACCCCCTTAATCTTTGTGCACGAAGCCCCAGGCGAAGACACCGGATGGTGTAAGTATTTTGCGAAGGACCTGGTGTCCGGAGGAGGCCTGTTCTGGGAGAATGGGACCGCCTGGTCGGGGGTTGGAGATCCTGGAGTGTGACGAGTGTGGTGTATGAGAGGGGGGCCGGCAGCTCGGACTCCCCAAGCAAGTGCGGACCTCATAGTAGTGCGGTTCCCATATCTGGCGACGGACTGGGCCACGAATTGGGGGAAGCAAGTGTGTGTGTGAGAGAAGGCACTCCAGAAGATGGGTCAGAGGAAAAGCAAGCCTGCTGAACCCATGGGTGGGGGAATCCCTGTAAAACTTCCCCATATTTCAGAGGATAGTCCATTAGGCTTAATGATTAAATATTGGAATGCCTTTCCTTCTAGGAAGGGAAAAGATAAAGTGAAAATGGCTCATTACTGCATGGAAATTTGTGGGGGGGAAACAAATAAGAGGGGATCAGTTATATTGGCCAGTATTTGGGTCTTCTGAGGATTGGATCTGTCAGACCTTAAATATTTACGTTAATTCAAAAGAACCCTTTAATCTAGAAGAAAGTGAATATGCAGCCCTCTGGAGAAGAGGAGAGACAAGGGCAAAATTATTTGCTCTCAATACCGAGAGGAAGAAAAAGAGGTCAAAAGAAATTGAATTACCTCCAGGCATTCCCCCTCCATACATACCGCCACCACCCCCACCTCTTCCATTGCCACCTCCACCGCCACAACTTTTATACCCCCCCACCTGGAACCTTCGCTAATCGACCACCCGGGTCCCTCGGCACCCACCCAAGAATTATCGGAGGATGAGGGACCGGAAGGTGAAAGGTTGGAGGAAAATATCCCTGAGGGTTCTCGGCGAGTAACCCGAAGCCAGACCCGACAAAAGGGAAAGCAAGAATTGGGTATATTTCCCCTTAGAGAGCATGGAATGGGAATGGTGCCTAACCCGAATGCTGCGCAACCAGGACAGCCTGCCCAGATTCTGGGAATAGTATATATATCTGTTCCATTAAACTCAGGGAATGTTAGGGAATTTAAAAAGGAAATGGGACATCTGTTAGAAGATCCTTTAGGGGTGGCAGAGCGGTTGGATCAATTTTTGGGACCTAATATTTATACTTGGGAGGAGATGCAATCCATGTTAGGGATTTTGTTTTCTGCAGAAGAAAGAAGAATGATTAGAGAAATGGGCATGAGAATCTGGGATGATGAACATCAACAGGGACCATTAGCAGATATTAAATGGCCCCTACATAATCCCCAGTGGAATAATCAAGACGCGTTACACCGTACCCATATGGGCGATTTGCGAAATATAATAATACAGGGAACAAGGAAAGCTGTCCCTCGTGGACAGAATGTACAAAAGGCATTCAAGGAACAACAAAAGAAGGATGAAGATCCAACTGAGTGGTTGGAGAGGCTGAGAAAAGCCTTTCAGTTATATTCAGGGGTGGACCCCAACACTCCTGAAGGAGAGACATTGTTGAAAGTTCATTTTGTGGTAAATTCGTGGGTGGATATTCGAAAGAAGTTGGAAAAGTTAGAAGGGTGGCAAGCAAGGGGGCTGGATGAGTTACTGCGGGAGGCTCAAAAGGTTTATGTTAGGAGGGAGGATGAGAACTACAAGAAGCAGTCTAAGATTATGTTAGCAGCTGTAAGGGAAGGACAGAGGCAATCTCCCCAAAGGAGGGGTGGTGGTCACCCAGGAGGTTTGAAGGGAGCAGGTCAACAGGTGCATGAAGGAAGACAAGGTGGAGGAGATAGGATTGTTTGTTTTTACTGTGGGAAAAAGGGACATATGAAACGGGAATGTCGACAAAGGATGGCTGATGAAAAGCAGTTTAAGGAAGATTAGGGGTGTCAGGGGCTCTATCTGCTGGGGACAAGAGAAAGAACAGAGCCCCTGGTAAAATTAAAAATAGGTCCCCAGCAGCAAGAATATGAGTTCCTTGTGGACTCAGGGGCAGAAAGATCGACCGTCCAGACCCTTCCCCTAGGGTGTAAGATTTCATCTGAAATCATACAGGTGATTGGAGCAAAAGGGGAACCCTTTGGAGTACCTATAATCAAGGATGTACTCTTAGAAAGTAACTCCAAATTAGGAATTGGGTCATTTTTATTAGTACCAGAAGCAGATTATAATTTACTGGGAAGGGATTTGATGATTGAATTGGGGATAGGGATAGAGATTAGTGAGGGAGAACTGACAGTAAAATTGTGTCCTCTCCGGGCTGAGGATGAGAAAAAGATTAATCCAGAGGTGTGGTATACCCCTGATAGTGTAGGAAAATTGAATATTGAACCCTTTGAAGTAACTATTAGGAACCCAGAGATACCTGTCAGAGTTAGGCAATGTCCTATATCTAAGGAGGGGAGGCAAGGACTGAAACCGGAAATAGAAAGGCTTTTAGAAAAGGGACTTTTAGAACCATGTATGTCCCCTTTTAATACCCCCATTTTACCAGTAAAGAAACCCAATGGTAGTTATAGGTTAGTACATGATTTACGGGAAATTAACAAAAGAACCGTTGAAAGGTTCCCCGTGGTAGCTAACCCACATACCCTTTTATTAAGTCAACTTGGCCCAGAAAACCAGTGGTATAGTGTAATAGATCTCAAAGATGCCTTCTGGGCTTGTCCCCTTAAGGAAACTTCTAGAGATTATTTTGCTTTTGAATGGGAGGATCCAGATACACATAGAAAACAACAATTGAGGTGGACAGTCCTTCCCCAGGGATTTACAGAATCCCCAAATCTGTTTGGACAAGCTTTGGAACAAGTACTGGAAGGTTATTCTTTAGGGGAAGGGATGGTGTTACTACAATATGTGGATGATTTATTAATTGCAGGGAAAGAGGAAAAAAAGGTAAGGGAAGAAAGTATAAAACTCCTCCTAAATTATTTAAGCCTTAAGGGAATTAAAGTCTCTAAGCCAAAATTGCAGTTTGTAGAAGAAGAGGTCAAATATCTTGGGCACTGGTTAACAAGGGGAACCAAGAAATTGGACACTGATAGAATCCAAGGAATACTTTCCCTACAGGCCCCACAGAACAAAAGACAAGTCCGACAGTTACTGGGACTCTTCGGGTATTGCCGACAATGGATCGAAAATTTTAGTGGAAAAGTCAAATTTTTATATGAAAAATTAACTAATGATGGGTTATTGAAATGGAGCACCAATGATGAAGATCAATTAGAAGCATTAAAAACTGAACTAGTCAATGCTCCAGTCCTTAGCATTCCAGATTTGAAGAGATCATTTTACTTATTTATTTGTGCAAATGAGGGAGTAGCATATGGTGTATTAGCTCAGGATTGGGCTGGGAAAAAGAAACCAGTAGCATACCTCTCCAAACTCCTGGATCCCGTTAGCCGGGGGTGGCCCACATGCTTACAGGCTATAGTGGCTGCTGCTCTCCTGGTAGAGGAAGCTGGGAAGATAACCTTTGGAAGTGAGCTAAAAGTCATATCTCCCCATAACATTCGTGGAGTTTTGTAACAGAAGGCTGATAAATGGATAATGGATGCCAGACTTCTAAGGTATGAAGGCATCCTAGTCTCTTCTCCTAAGTTAAGTATAGAAACAACGAGCCTGCAAAAACCGGCCCAGTTTTTATATGGAGAACCAATTACAGAACTAACACATGATTGCCTTCAACAAATAGAGGAACAAACAAAAATAAGGCCGGATCTTGAGGAAGAAGAGCTAGAAGAAGGGACTCGATTGTATGTAGATGGGTCCTCTCGAGTTCTGGAAGGGAAAAGGAAATCCAGGTATGCTATAATAGATGGGAAAACATTTAAGACAGCAGAATCGGGTCTCCTTAGCCCCAGCTGGTCAGCCCAAGCATGCGAATTATATGCGGTGCTTAGGGCTCTAAAATTATTGGAAGGAAAAAGTGGGACTATTTTCACTGATTCTAAATATGCCTATGGAGTAGTTCATACTTTTGGAAAAATCTGGGAAGAAAGGGGACTTATGAACTCACCGGGAAAGGGGCTGGTACATAAAGAATTGATTCAGCAGGTATTACAAGCTTTGAGAGGGCCAGAGAAAATAGCCATTGTCCATGTAAAAGGACATCAAGCAGGGATTGGAAATTCAATACGAGGAAACAATTTGGCGGACCAGGAAGCGAAACGAGCGGCCCTGATGAATTTAAAGCCATGGACAGGGCTTGTCACAAGGAGAGAGGAGAGGATTGCTCCACTTGTGGAGCTGACTTAGAAGATCCACCGTGTTGGGTTTGCTGGAAATACTATGGGATAGACTCAATAAAATGTGCCTGTGATACCCCTCGAAAGAAACATTGCTGGTTTCATGGACCTATTGATTACATACTAGACTTCACTGTGCAAGAAAAGGAGAAATTAGGCCAGATGGGGATAAGAGAAAAAGAGGAAGGCAAATGGGTATTGCCCGACGGGCGGGAAGTACTCCCAAAAGGGATGGCAATGAGGGTCCTACAAGCAATCCATGAGAAAACCCACTGGGGTACACAAGCCTTGGTTGATCAATTTGCTATAAAATATATGTGTATAGGAGTCTATAACCTTGCATAACAGGTAACTCAACAGTGTTTAACTTGTCAAAAAGTGAATAAACAACAACTGAGAGAAAGACCAATGGGCGGCAGGGAGCTAGCACAAAGACCCTTCTCACACATACAAGTAGATTTTACAGAATTACCAAAGGCGGGGAGGTATAAATATTTATTGGTACTGGTAGACCATTTGACCCATTACGTGGAAGCCTATCCTACTGCCCGAGCCACCTCAAATACCGTAGTAAAAGTGTTACTAGAACAAATTATTCCCCGATATGGATTAATTGAATATTTAGATTCAGATAGGGGACCTCATTTCACTTCTAAAATCGCAAAAGATGTTTTAACGGCCTTAGGAACCCAGTGGAAATATCACACTCCTTGGCATCCACAGAGCTTGGGGAGAGTGGAAAGGATGAACGGGGAAATAAAAAAACAACTGACGAAGTTGATGTTAGAAACCAAGATGTCATGGGTAAAATGTTTGCCTCTGGCTTTATTAAATATTCGAACTCAACCCCGAACTGATGTAGGAATCTCCCCATTTGAAATGCTATTTGGAATGCCTTATGATATGGAAGCCCCTACAGACCATCCATGCTTGAAGGATTCCCAGATTAAGCATTATATCATACAAATTATGAGCCGAAGGCAGGAATTGAGGGAAAAATGGATGTTGACACAGAGGCCACCTTTAGACATTACAATACATAAAATCAAACCAGGGGACAATGTGCTTATTAAATCCTGGAAAGAAAATTCTTTAACCCCACGTTGGGAAGGCCCCTTTGTTGTTCTGCTTACCACAGGAACTGCGATACGGACAGCCGAGAAGGGGTGGACACATGCCAGTCGAGTTAAAGGTCCGATCACCACAGATGACCAGTGGAAAGTGACCAGCCTGCCTGGGGAATTGAAGGTTACCATTAAGAAAAACCGATGAACTCTGTGTGTACCATTCAAGTTGATCACAAAGGGGAACAAAAGGGATATGATTACCTGCTTGTTAGTGATTATTTGATAATTTGTAATAAGGTAGATTGTGATTGTTATCCTTTTGTGTGCTTTGCATGTAAAGTTTGCCAAGAACGGTGGTGGGTCCATTGCCAAAAGGGGAGGCCACCAACTGGGGTCTGTACAGAATGCTATAAGGCTGAACGAAAGTTAACCAAAATTGTGTTAAAATTAGGGGAATTGGAAAATCAGTGGGTTCATTTCGAGTCTGAGGATTGGTGGAAAATATACACAAAACGAGTGCATCCAGGAAACTTTTGTTTCCATACTAACGAACCCACTCCATTTGTTGCCCAAATTATAAAAGGGTGTTGTCGGAGGGAACTAAAGGGGGTCCCGTGCAACCCACCCCCGGTCAAGGATAAAAATTGGGATCAGTACAAGGTTAGGCAGGAGCAGGGGAAGGGACGCCCAGGCGAGTACCACTGCTGCCGAGAAGATGGTTCACCTCGCGGCTCGAAGCAACTGGGTCGGCGAGTGAGGCAGAGGGGAAAAAGCCAGGTCCCCCCGCAATGGAATAATGCTGAAATGCTCCAACTATTGCCAACCGAGTACTAGGTTCCCCTGGACGACCCGTCTGATTACCTCTGAAACACCAAAAAGGCAACAAACCCAAAAAGGGAAAACAGGATATTATGCAGTAAAAACAAGGTCAGGACCCCACCCTTATTGGCAGATTATAAGTATTTTAATGCTTTGTATCATACATAAAGGGGAGGGTTCCCCGGCTCTGCACCAGCCCTTTAAGTGGACGCTAACCGGAATAGATGGCAGGGTAATTCGGAGTCAGATAACATCCGGACCCCCTAGTTTTATCCCACAGTTATGTGAACTAGCCCCTGTAGAGCCCTGTTTTAATACCGCAGGATTTTACATGTGTCCAGCATCGAACCCAGGAAAGGGGTATTGCAATTACCCTGGAGAATATTTCTGTGGGTACTGGGGGTGTGAAACAATAGCCTCAGACTGGCAAGCAGCAGGAGATAAATTTCTTAAAGTATCATGGGGACCCTATGGGTGTACCCCTCCACAAAAGGATTCTAGTGGCGCCTTCTTGGGCGGGTGGAAAGGGAGTTGCCAATTTGTGCATTTAAACATAACTGAGCCCACAGACCCAGGATGGATGGTAGGAAGATCATGGGGCTTTCGGTATTGGGAACCTGGAAAAGACAGAGGGAGCGTATTTACCATAAAGAAAGGGCCTGTACCAGCAGACACACAGGCAGTGGGCCCTAATCCTGTAATAGTTGGGGATTTAACAGCTAGGAACCTGATAACGGATAACCAAACTACAACTCCTACAACACCGCCAAGTGGGGATTCCCGGTTTAACACTCTCTGGAAATTAATGGAGGGAGTATATAAAGTCTTAAATGCTACTCAGCCAGAATTAACAGAACGCTGTTGGCTCTGCTTTGATGTTAGGCCTCCATTTTACGAAGCTGTAAGGATATCTGAAAAGGCGAGATGTCTTAATGGTAGCAATCCCCCGCAATGTAATTGGAAAGATTCCCGGGGTAAAGAAATGACTTTGGCTTCAACAATGGGGAGGGGACGATGTATTGGCAGAGTACCCACACACCTGGAATATTTATGTGAGACTGTTACTAAAGCTAAACGGGAAGATACTCCAGCTAAATGGCTAGTTCCCACTAAAAACACCAAGTGGATCTGCTCAAAAGGAGGATTCACCCCCTGTATTTCCTTAGAAATATTTGACGAAACCTCTGACTATTGTATACAGGTGGCTGTGATTCCCAAAATTATCTATCACCCCAACGAATATATGTATAATGTACAAAACATCCCAGAACACCACATACAAAAACGAGAGCCTTTGACCACACTTACAGTCGCACTTTTAATGCTTGCAGGGGGAGCAGGTATCGGTACGGGAGTAGCCTCCCTAGTAAAACAAACAAAGGAGTTTAATTCCCTGAGGATTGCTGTAGACGAAGATTTGGAACGTATAGAACAATCAATATCAGCATTGGAAAAGTCAGTAAGGTCCTTATCGGAAGTAGTTCTGCAGAATAGAAGAGGACTAGATCTTCTATTCTTACAACAGGGAGGACTGTGTGTGGCCCTCCGGGAAGAATGTTGTGTGTATGCAGATCACACTGGGGTGGTAGGAGACACTATGACAAAACTGAAAGCAGGACTTGAGAAAAGGAAAAGGGAAAGGGAGGCCCAGCAGAGCTGGTATGAGACCTGGTTTAATCACTCCCCTTGGTTAACTACCTTGCTATCTACAATTGCGGGTCCTTTAATATTATTAGTGTTAGGATTAACATTTGGCCCATGTATATTCAACAAGGTAATTGAAATAGTAAAAAGAAGATCGGAAGCAGCACACCTGATGCTAATCAAAGCCAAATATGAAACTCTCCCTAGAGATCCTGAAGTAGAAGAGACTTTGATTCTAGCCCACCAAGAAATAAAACTATTTGATGAACAAAATGATAAAATATGGAAAGGGGGACTGTGAGAAACTGCATTGACTTGTTTGTTCATCAAAAGTATGAAATTAGGATAAAAGGGGGGGAAGTCGGGACATGGAATTTGCAGGCTTGACTGGTAACCACAAACAAAGATTGTGAAAGATTTTGCAGGACTGGCTGGAACTGATAACCGCAGTGGAAACCCATTGTTGCTGAAACTGATAAACCGCAGTGGAAGGAGACACACCACCCCACTTGTGAAACCCATTGTTCCTGGGACTGATAACCACGGTGGAACGAGACTCATCACCCCCACTCATGCAAGATAAAAAGGGACTGAAGAGAAGGAAAGGTTGTCAGCTTTTGGCGGAGCCAGGCTCCCAGCTGAACCCAGCGCTGTTTTGCTTGCTATCTCTTGCTGTAATTAATAAAATTATTAATTGATCTTAACAGGCTGAATCAAATTATTCGCCTCAACTTATAACACAGAACAGTACAGAGCAGTACAGACCAGTACAGACCAGTAAAGACCAGTCTAGACCAGTACAGAGCAGTATAGACCAGTACAGACCAGTACAGACCAGTACAGACCAGTACAACCCAGTAAAGACCAATACAGACCAGTAGAGCCCATTAGAGCTCAGTACAGACCAGTACAGACCAGTACAGCCCAGTACAGACCATTACAGCCCAGTACAGGCCAGTACTGCCCAGGACAGACCAGTACAGACCCATACAGCCCAGTACAGCCCAGTACAGCCCACTAGCAGCCTTTAGAGTCCAGGATAACTCAGTACAACTGGCACAGCCCACTGTAGACCAATATAGTACAGTATAGCCCAGTATAAGAAAGTATAACCCAGTACAGCCCAGTATTTTCCCCGAAGGAACCAAAACCAGCTGGTTCAGTCTGAGGAAGGGGAAGAGGAACCAAGAGCAGCACGTGGCAGCAGGGGGACGGCGCGGCCTGGGCGAAGAGGCTTGGGTGTCCCAGGGGCCCCCCAGACTCCGGGAGTCTGCACCGAGGCGGGGTGACCCAGCTGTGTAGACTCGTAGCCCTGCCAGCCCCTTGGGGACCCCTAAATCCGTCTGGGCAGGGGCCTCCCCCACCAACGTCACTGGGAGGTGGTTGGGGCAGTGGTGACAAAAAGCGATACCCCAAACTTCCCATTTCTAACCCCAAAATCACCCAAAGCAGAGGCAGTGGCACGGTGGGAACTTGACGGGGAGCAGGGGGGTGCCCAAAATCCGTGGGGGGCAAGGGGTCCTTGGGGTGTGTGGAGGTTCTTTGGCCCTAGGGGAGGTCCCTGGGCTCTGGTGGGGGTCCCTGGAGTGTGTCTGCCTTGGCTGTGGATGGGGGTGGGGGGGTCCTCTGGGCCCTGACGGGAGTCCCTGGAGTATGTATGTGATTCCCTGGGGTGGGGATGAGGAGTCCTTGGACACAGAGTGGGAGTCCCGGTGTTCTGTTTGGGTCTCTGGGGTGTGGATCGGGGGTCACTGGGCCCTGAGTTGGGTCTTTGGGATGCTGGTGGGGTCTCTGGTTCACAAGGGGATCCCTAGGGTGGTGGGGATCCCTGAGTCCCCAAGTGTGGTCTCTGGGCCTTGAGCGTGGTCTCTGTGGTACCAAGGATATGCTTCCTCCTCCTCTCTCTCCCACTGCATCCAGGATCTCTGCAGGGTGAGTCAGGATGTGCACCCCGCTGCTGGTGACACTGGTGACACTGGTGGTGGTGCCTGCAGGGGTCTCTCCCTATGGCTTCCGCAACTGCATCCAGGCACCGCGGGACCCTGGTCTGTTCCGCTGCATCCAGCGCTTCCTGAGCACCGTGGGGGCTGCAGTGGGCGACCTCCCCTCCACTGCCACATTCCTCAACCTCTCTGTCAATATCTTGCGCCAGGTGCCCCCTGGTGCCTTTGCCCACCTGCCGCAGCTCTACACCCTTGATCTGACCCACAACCAGCTGGAACGCCTGGCCCCAGGGGCTTTCTGGGGGCTGTCAGCACTGGTGCACCTAGACCTGGCCCACAACAAGGTGTCAGTGCTGGCCACGGGTGTGTTCTCTGGGCTGGGAAATCTGAGCACGCTGCGGCTGGACCACAATCCGTTACAGAAAGTGGCCCCCGGAGCTTTCCAGCCACTGGCCGCACTCACCACGCTCTGGCTGCGGGATGGCCGGCTCCAAGCACTGGAGCCCGTGGCCATGGCTGTGGGGAATCTGACGCACCTAGACCTGCTCGACCTGTGTGTAAACATGCTGTCGACACTGGGCCCGGGGCTGCCACCCACGCTGAGGGTCTTGCACCTCTGCAACAACTCCCTGGGAGCTCTTTCAGGGGCCACCCCTGGGGTGATGCCCTCAGGGCTGCGTGAGCTTGACCTGTCCTACAACAACATTTCAGACCCTGCACCACTCGCTCACCTGTGCCTGAGCAACCTGACATACCTGCACCTGGCTGGGAACCCGCTGGACGTAGTGCAGCTGCTGCGTGTGCCTGGAATCTCCCCGCACCAGGTGGACGTGTCAGGGCTACAGGTAGGCACGAGCGGCCTGGAATACCTGTGCCAGCAGCTGAGAGGACAGCAGCTGCAGAGGCTGCAGCTGCAGCGCATGGGGCTCACAGCAATGCCCGATGGGGCTCTGGCCGAGTGTCCGGTGCTGGGTGCCCTGGATTTATCTGGCAACCGGCTGCGGCACCTGGGCTGCGTAGGGCGGCTGCTGAACCAGGCACAGTGCGCAGAGCTGAGCGAGCTGGTGGCTGAGCACAACTTGCTGCAGCGGCTGCCATCGTGCAACGGGTCCCCAGTTCTGCGGCAGCTGCACAACATGTCCCTGCGCTTCAACCGCATCCTGGTGGCTGGTGCGGGCGCTTTTGACAATGCACCGGTGCTGCGGCAGCTGCGGCTGGATGTGAATGGGCTGGCACGGCTGGACCGCGCAGCGCTGCGTGGACTCCACGACCTGCGGCACCTACGCCTTGACAACAACCTGCTCACTGACCTCCTGCCCGGCTCCTTTGCTGACCTGCACCAGCTGGGAGACCTCAACCTGCGCAACAACCGCGTGGCCGTGCTCTTCCCTGGCGCCTTCAAGGGGCTTGACCAGCTGCAGACGCTTGACCTGGGTGGGAACAACCTGCAGCACTTGGCAGCCAAGGCATTCCAGGGCCTCCTGCGGCTTTGCCGACTTTACCTGGACCGCAACCGGCTGCTGGAGGTGAGAGCGGCCGCGTTCCAGCCGGTGCAGCTGACGCTGGGTGTGCTGGACCTGCGTGCCAACGCGCTGCACTACCTGAGCCGACATCTGCAGCAGCTGCCGCCTTTCCGCTACCTGCATAACCTCTATGACCTGAATCTGCAGGCACAGCAGCCATATGGGATGCGTGTAGTCCCACAACGTTTCTTCCAGGGCCTCGGTGCCTTGCGCTCACTCTCTCTGGCACAGAACTCACTCTCGGCCATCCCTGACGATGCCTTCGATGACCTGGCACAGCTGCGGAACCTGACGCTGGCTGACAGCAACGGCGGGATGGGCCACCTGCCTGCCGGCATCTTCAAGAACCTGAGCCAGCTGCGCAGCCTGAACCTGGAGAGTGCAGGACTGCGCAGCCTTGGCCCCGAGGTCTTCGGCAACCTAACACGACTGCAGGAGCTGCACCTGGCCAAGAACGAGCTGCGTACATTGGATGTGACTCTGGCCACCCGCCTCCCCGCCCTGCGCTATCTGGACCTGCGCAAGTGCCCGCTGAGTTGCAGCTGTGCCAATGCCTGGCTGCCTGCCTGGCTGGAAGGTGGGCCCGTGCAGGTGGTCTACCTGTATAACTACACCTGCGGTGAGACGGGTGGGGCCTCCACGTACCTGCACTCCTTTGACACACGTGTGTGCTACCTGGACATGGGGCGGTACCTGTTTGCAGGGACAGCACCAGCCGTGCTGCTGCTGCTAGTGCTGCCACTGCTGTACCACCGTGGGTACTGGCGGTTGCGCTACCAGCTGTTCCTGCTGCACACGTGGGCACGTGGGCACTGGCGGCGGGAGCAGCGGCGCTACACCTACGACACCTTTGTGTCCTACAACTCTGGGGATGAGCGGTGGGTGCTGGAGGAGTTGGTGCCTGAGCTGGAGTGCGGAGCCCTGCGGCTCTGCCTGCACCACCGTGACTTTCGCCCCGGCCGCGCCATAGTGGACAACATCGTGGACGCTGTGTACAACAGCCGGCACACAGTGTGCGTGGTGAGCCGCGGGTACCTGCGCAGCGAGTGGTGCTCACTGGAGATCCAGATGGCCAGCTATCGCCTCTTTGATGAGCTGCGCGATGTCCTTGTCCTCATCTTCCTCGAGGACATCCCCGAGGCCGAGCTCTCGGCCTTCCACCGCATGCGCCGTGTGCTGCTGCGGCGCACACACCTGCGCTGGCCCTCCGAGCTCCCTGCGCGGCCCCTCTTCTGGGCAAAGCTCAGGTGTGCCCTCAGTGCGGGGCAGGAGGAGGAGGACAGGGAGGAAGGGTGCCCTGACAGGACCAGAACCACTGTGGAGGTTCCCCTTCAGAAAAGCAGTTTTCTGCCCCAAAATCACTGGCTTTTCTCTTGGAATTATGCTCTGAACAGTGGGGATGAAGGTAACAAGAAGGAGGAGGAGGCAGAGGAGGAGGAGGTTGGGGAGGAGGAAAAAGGTTGCCAGGAGAGAAAGAAGCTGCTCTAGAGCGACCTCACCCTGGTGTAATGGGGATCCCCAGGGACATTCACAATCAAAAAAATGTGGTTTTGTCCCAAAATCCCTGGTTATCCTCTGAGAAATGTGCAGTTGGAACAATGGCAATAAGGAAAAGAGGGGGTAAGATGGACCTCAGTGTTCAGATGCAGCAAATGCTTCATCACTCAGTTGCTTTTCCCAGCAGGAGAGCCTGGGGACAATGGAATCAAGGGGCCATTGCTCCACTGCAAGGACTCTGGGAATTGAGGGAACAATTGTCACATTGTGGTGCCCATGGAGCCAAGGGTCCCTGGTGACACTGCAGGATCTTGTGTCACCAGGGCTCCATCATGACACTGCAGCACCAAGGAATTCATTGTGGCACCCAGAGGCCTCATGGAACCTTTTTTTTTGACCCACCAAATGGAGGTTGTCTTTACCGCTTCTTTTGCCATTAAGGTATTTATAAAAACATTTTTATTCTCCTTCACATAAGTGGCCTGGTTAAGTTGTAATTGAGCTTTTACCTCTCTATTTTGCTTTCTGCATGACCTAATAACATTCTTAAGCATGTCCTGAGTTTCCTGGTCCTCCCTCCCAAGGTACAGTCCCAGTGCCCCTCCAGTCCCTCCCAGTACAGCCCAGTTCATCCCCAGTACAGCCCAGTACAGCACCAGTGCCCCTCCAGGCCCTCCCAGCACAGCCCAGTCCCTCCCAATACGCCTGAGTTCATTCCCAGGCCCTCCCAGTTCCTCCCATGTCATCCACAATATGCCCCAGTGTTGCCCAGTCTTCCCCACAATGTTCCCTGTTTGTCCCAGTATCCCCCAGTTTCACTCCCAGTTTCACACCCAGTATGTCCCAGTGTGTCCCAGTGTACCCCTGCAGTCCATCCCAGTCCACCCAGATTCCCCCTCAGCATTCCTCATGTTCCCAGGCTGTCCCAGATCCCCACAGTATCACTCCCAGTATGTCCCAGTGTCTCCCACAGCATTCCCAGTGTTCCCCAGTATTCCCAGTCCTCCCCAGTGTTTCCAAGAACAGTTTAATTTCTCAGGACTGCCGTGGTAGCCAAACCCAGCAGTGGGGTCAGTGGAGTGCCCATGGCCACAGCTCCTTGCAGTGCCCAGTGCAGCTGGGGCTGATGATCCACCCTCACAGCTGGCCCAGGGCGGGTCTGGATGGTTTTGGTGGCACCTTGGGCTGGCACACGCCTGAGGAGGGTGTCTGTTTTCATGGGGAAACTCAGGAGTTTTAGATTGCTTCAAACATAGAAAAAGGGAAAGCCCCTCTTAGGCTGGGTGCAGCCAGCTCTGCGAGCACAGCAGGTCCCAGGTGAGTGAGGACAGACAGGATGGGCTGGGGCAATGTGGAGCAAGGTTGTCCACGCTGGGCCAGAGCTCAGGGCACAGCTTCTCTGAGCAGGCCAGAGCTCCTGAGGGGAGACTCTGGCTCAATATCAAACACAGAATGCTGCAATCACCTCTGATCTAAAGAGAAATGTAATAAAATACACCCTTTAAAATAGGAATGTGTATTTCTTACAAGCACTTTGAAATCTTTCTCCACAACTGGAATAGAAAAATTTTAATGACCCTCTCAGGGCTTTGGTGTTGTTTACATCAGACTCAGTCCCTGAATGTGTCTTCAAAAAACTTCTCAAGAACTCAAAATTAAAACTTCAGAGCTTCTTGAAGTTTTAATGGGTCCCATTGAGGGACAGGACTGAGAAAGTGTCCCCAGGTTCCAGTCAGAGCAGAACACTGGAGGCAGTGATGACAGCTGGGACAGGCAAGGGAAAGGTGTCTCTGGTGCTGAGCAAACCTGGATGTGTTTCAGGAATGCAAAGGGCCCAGGCCTGAGCCTCAGCCCTTGGCAAGGCAGATCCTGTCCCTCCCTCATTGCTCAGGGCTCTTCCCAGGATGAGCACTGGCATGTGGGGATGTGCAATGCCAAGGGCAGGACCATGGGGCGGCCCTGCCAGGCTGCTGAGCAGGGACAAGGAGGCACTGAGGCCCCAGGGCTGCAAGGGTCACTTGTCCCCTCGTGGCCTCAGGCCCAGGGCCAGCAGCCACGGCCAAAGGGCTGCACAGGTTGGCTCTGTCAGGGCCTTGCAGCTGCTGCACATCCCTGAGCCCTCTGCAGCCCAGGCTGTCCCACGGTGTCCCTGCCCTGCGCCTCTGTCCCTGCAGGCTGTTGTCACCCCTGGCTGCCCCACCTCGCTGGCCCCTTCCTTTGCTGGCAGCTCTGCCTCCTGCTGCCCCTGTCTGGCCACACAAAGCCTTGGGCTGATACCCAAAGGGTTAATTCCATTTTTACCCTGCCTGTGAACTTTCAGCACAGGAACAAGGCATGCAGGGACTGCTTTCCCAGCAGGGATGGCTGGAAGATAAGACATCTGGCTCAAGGGTGCAGTGACAGAGAAAACAAGGACTGAATCTGGGAACTTGGGGTGGGTTTAATGGAAATGGGTAAATTGTAATTGGCATTTAGGAACTTTATGGAAGCCACACACTGGTAAAATTACATGTCTGCATCAGATCAGGAGTTATCCCTCACTAGGCCTCAGGCCTGAATAAATTATACCCTCTGAAATAGCAAATTAGTGTTAAGGAGCCTCATTGTGATATTTCCGAGATTTGGTGACAGCGGGGCCTCACAGAACCCAGGACTCAGCTGTGACACTGCCCAAACTCATGGAACAAAGAGTCCATGGGGACACCGCGGAACCCCATGGAACCAAAATCCATTTTGGCACATTGGGGCCACATTGAACCAGTGGTCCATTGTGATAGTGCAGATCCAAGGAGATCATTGTGACACTGAGAAACCTCTGGGAACCATGAGCCATTGTGACACAGCGTGGCCACATGGAGCCAAGGGGCCACTGTGACACTGCAGATCCAGGGAGACCATTGTGACTGAGGAACCTCATGGAACCAAGAGTCCATTGTTCCACTGTGGGGCTCTGTGGAACCAAGGGGAGCACAGTGACATTGCGTGGCCTCATGGAACAATGGAGACTATCCTGACACTTTGGGACCCACTGGAACCAAGGGACCATTAGAGCATGGCAGGGCCTCATGGAATCAAGGGGACTACAGTGAACACTGTCGGGGTCCATGGGATGAAGGGTCCATTCTGACTCCGTGGGACAAAGGATGCTATTGTGACACTTTCGGGCATCATGGAACCAAAGGTCCCTTGTGACACAGCAGGGCCTCATGGAACCATGGAGGCCTTTTTGACACTTTGAGGCCTGTGAAACCAAAGGGCCATTGTGGCACTTCAGGGCCTCTTGGAGCCAAAGGGACCATAGTGACACTGTGGGGCTCAGTGAAACCAATGGTCTGTTGTGACACTGCAGGGCCAAATGGCATCATGGAGACCACTGTGACACTACTGACCCCATGGAACCAAGGGGCCATTGTGACACTACAAGGCCTCATGGAAGCAAGGGGCCATTGTGACACCATGGGGGCATGGCAGGCCAAGGGGCAGTTGTCACACTGTGTGGCACCATGGAACCAAGGAGTCTATTGTGACACTCCAGGGCCTCATGGAACTCAGGAACCATGGAATTGTGCAGGACTTCATGGAACCAAAGGTCCATTGGGACATTGTGGGGCCTCATGGAATCCTGGAGGCCATCATGACACCTTGAGGCCTTGTTGAATCAAGGGGCTCTGCAGGGCCTCATGGAACCAAGGAGACCCTTCTGACACTGTGACTCCCCATGGAACCAAGGGTCCATTGTGATACTGCGGCACCAAGGAGATCCCTGTGACATTGCAAGGCCTGATGGAAGCAAGGGACCATTGTGACACTATGGAGCCCCATGGAAACAAGGGGCCAGTGTGACACATCTGGGCCTCATGGAACCAAGGATCCAATATGACACCACCATTGTGACACTGCAGGGCCCCATGGAAACAAGGGGCCGGTGTGACATTGCAGTGCCCCATGGAAACAAGAGACCAGTGTGACAAAGCTGCCAGGACAGACAGACAGGTATGGCCTTGGCCTCTGGTGGCTGCAGTTCATCAGCCTCCGAAACACTGGGGCTCCTTGGTTTCTACCTGTGGATAGCATTGTGACATGGTGGGGACCCTATGGATCCAAGGGACCACTGTGACACTGCGGGGCCTCGTGGCACCAAGGAAATCACTGTGGCACTGCTGGGCCACATGGTCCCAAGGGGCCAGTGTGAAGCAGCAGGGCTTGGTGGATCCAAGAGTCCATTGCAGGTATTTAAGTGTCTCGTGGAACCAAAGGGCTGTTGTGATCCTGTGGGGCATTGTGGATCCGTGGAGAGCATTGTGGCATTGCAAGGCCCCATGGAATCATGGAGACCATTGTGACACTTTGGGCCCATTGGAGCCAAAGGGCCATTGTGACCCTGCAGGGCCTCATGGAAGCGCAGGGCCGTTGGGACATTGAGAAGCAAGGAGAACATTGAGACATTACAGGGCCTGGTGGAACCAAGGGAACATGGAATGGGTCTGGCCGGTTGGGCCTCCCAGGGACCACCTGACAGGTCCAGCTGATCTTGGAATGCCTAGGGCTGCCTCTCATCAGCCCCTGGAGACCTGGAGCTTTGTGCCTTCCTTCCTACTAAAATGAACCATCCATCTTTCCAGGTGCCCATGGCCAAAATTGATACTCCTCCTGAAAAGTTCCCTATATGCAAGGGTTCTCCCAGACAAAAGTTGCCAGGACAGAGAGCTCTGGCTGGCCTTGGCCTCTGGTGGTCACCTCTTATCTCAAGGAAGCCCTGAAGAAAGTATTTGAATAGGTTTGACTACTGAGACATCATTGAGTCTCTCATCCGCTGAAAAACTCAGATGCTCTTCTGATCATATGTGTCTTTCTCACTGTGTGTTATGCATGGAATATTATTTTCAGCTAAAAAATAGTATTCTTCGTATTTTACCAGTGTTTTCAGACACAAACCAGCTTGTCTACATATGGATCCAGGTCACCTGTACAAGCAAACACAATGAAGAACACAGCAGGAATGACTTTTCTTTGGTCCCATCTGTCACATCTCTGGAGCTGGAGGTGCAGCCCCAGACCTTGGGAGGGCTCAAGGGCTCACCAGCTCAGCTCCCACACAGAGAACTTGCCGACCATGTTCTGCTGTCCTTGGCCCCTGCCTGCTCAGCCAGGCTGCGATGGACACTGATGGTTTCTGTGCCAGGCTCTCCCAGCCCAGCCCAGCTCCCTGCCAGCTCTGCCAGCTGCCCTGAGCTCTGGGCAGCACCAAGGGCCTCTCCCCAGCACAGCCCAGCCGGCTCTGGCCCCACAGCTCTGCTCAGCCCAGGCTGCTCTGGGCACTGCCCCACGGCCTCAGCCCCTGCCAAGGGCACAGCAGCAGCTGCAGCTCAGCCAGGACTCAGCCCCACCATGGGGGAAGGGGCCTGGCCAAGGCCAAAGGAGCTCCCTGGGTGCCCTGCTCCCCTCTGCCTGAGGTGCTGAGAGCTCTGCAGCCCCTCCTGCCATCCCATCTGCCCAGGCCAGCACAAGAGCCCCGGCCCTGGGGCCCTCCAGAGCTGCTCCTGCTCCAGGCCCAGGGCCCAACCCAGAGCTGGGGCAGCCCCAAAGCTGAGCCCATTTCTGCTCATTGCTGCTCTGATGGGTATGGATCCTCAGCACCTTGGAGGTTGGTGATGAACTTTACTACTCCAGAGACCTCTTCTTTCTTGAGCTCTTCAGTGTAGAAATTCAGTGACAAAGGCTCATTCATATTTCTTCCAAACACCCAAACAAAACAAGCCCATGGAAATAATTCAAGTCTTCAATTCTTCAGTGGTTAATTAGACAGATTGCAGAAGTGTATTCAAAGTCAAGCCACTATATTGAAAACAGTGCAGAGGGAATTGTTTTGTCCTGTTTACTTTTCCTATTTATAGATTGATATCATCAATCCTCAGTTGATATGGATCCCCAGCATTTCCTAATCCATTTTTAGTAGGTGTGAAAATCAAGACCCCTTGTTGCTGACAGTCTGAAGAGGGTCTCACAGAGACCCAGCTGGAGTAATGACACCCAAACCAATATGGCTTGATGTCATCCTCCTTTATTGTCTAATTTTTTCATGTCTTATTTTATGCCTTTATTGCCTTACATAATACAATAGCAAATTAACATTCATGGCTTAACATAATATATGAAATTATGTTATGGTAACCAATGAATATTTATTTGCTATTGTCACTTATAGATTGGCTGTTATTCTACAAGCATCTGATCAGGTTATAATATGTGATAGTTTTCATATACTACTCAGCAACCAGCATTGGCTATTGTGTTTGTACAAGGCTTATTGTCTTTCCAAGGATGTCCTAAGTACTTTAAAGTAACTAAAATAACTCAGTAATCTGCAGGCCAGGGTTGTCCAGCTCCTGCAAAGGAATAGCATCAAGGATAGCATGTCCTTGTTCCATGAGAAATTCCTCGACACCTTGTGGATCCAAGGATCCTTTGTGATCCTCCAGATCCTCATGGAACCAAGGGCACAGAGGACCCCCCAACCCCCATCCACAGCCAAGGCAGACACACTCCAGGGACCCCCACCAGAGCCCAGGGACCTCCCCTAGGGCCAAAGAACCTCCACACACCCCAAGGACCCCTTGCCCCCCACCCCCCACGGATTTTGGGCGCCCCCCTGCTCCCCATCAAGTTCCCACTGTGCCACTGCCTCTGCTTTGGGTGATTTTGGGGTTAGAAACGGGAAGTTTGGGGTATCGCTTTTTGTCACAACTGCCCCACCCACCTCCCAGTGACGTTGGTGGGGGAGGCCCCTGCCCAGACGGATTTAGGGGTCCCCGAGGGGCTGGCAGGGCTACGAGTCCACACAGCTGGGTCACCCCGCCTCGGTGCAGACTCCCGGAGTCTGGGGGGCCCCTGGGACACCCAAGCCTCTTCGCCCCGGCCGCGCCGTCCCCCTGCTGCCACGTGCTGCTCTTGGTTCCTCTTCCCCTTCCTCAGACTGAACCAGCTGGTTTTGGTTCCTTCGGGGAAAATACTGGGCTGTACTGGGTTCTACTTTCTTATACTGGGCTATACTGTACTATATTGGTCTATAGTGGGCTGTGCCAGTTGTACTGAGTTATCCTGGACTCTACAGGCTGCTAGTGGGCAGTACTGGGCTATACTGGGCTGTACTGGTCTGTACTGGTCTACACTGGTCTGTACTGGTCCGTACTGCTCTGTACTGGTCTGTACTGGTCTGTACTGGTCTATACTGCTCTGTACTGGTCTGTACTGGTCTGTACTGGTCCGTACTGGTCTGTACTGGTCCGTACTGCTCTGTACTAGTCCGTACTGGTCTGTACTGGTCTGTACTGGTCTATACTGCTCTGTACTGGTCTATACTGCTCTATACTGGTCTATACTGGTCTGCACTGGTCTGTACTTTTCTGTACTGATCTGTATTGGTCTGTACTGGTCTATACTGGTCTGTACTGGTCTGTACTGGTCTATACTGGTCTATACTGCTCTATACTGGTCTATACTGGTCTGCACTGGTCTGTACTTTTCTGTACTGATCTGTATTGGTCTGTACTGGTCTATACTGGTCTGTACTGGTCTGTACTGGTCTATACTGGTCTGTACTGGTCTGCACTGGTCTGTACTGATCTCTACTGCGCTGTACTGGTCCATATTGGTCCATACTGGTCTTTACTGGGCTGTACTGGTCGGTACTGGTCTGCACTGGTGTGTACTGATCTGTACTGGTCTATAATGCTCTGTACTGCTCTGTACTGGTCTGTACTGGGCGGTACTGGTCTGCAGTGGTCTGCACTGGTCTGTACTGGTCTATACTGCTCTGTACTGCTCTGTACTGGTCTGTACTGGACCGTACTGGTCTATACTGCTCTGTACTGGTCTATACTGATCTATACTGGTCTATACTGGTCTGTACTGGTCTGTACTGGTTTGTACTGGTCTGCACTGGTCTGTCCTGGTCTGTACTGGTCTGTACTGGTCTGTACTGGTCTGTATTGTTCTGTACTGCTCTGTCCTGGTCTGTACTGGTCTGTACTGGTCTGTACTGGTCTGTACTGGTCTGTATTGTTCTGTACTGGTCTGTCCTGGTCCGTACTGGTCTGTACTGGTCTGTATTGGTCTGCACTGGTCTGTACTGGTCTATAATGCTCTGTATTGGTCTGTACTGGACCGTACTGGTAGATACTGGTCTATACTGCTCTATACTGGTCTGTACTGGTCTGTACTGCTCTGTACTGGTCTGTACTGGTCTATACTGCTCTGTACTGGTCCGTACTGCTCTGTACTGGTCTGCACTGGTCTGTACTGGTCTGTACTGGTCTATACTGGTCTGTAGTGGTCCGTACTGGTCTGTACTGGTCTGTACTGGTCTGTACTGGTCTGTACTGGTCTGTACTGGTCTGTACTGCTCTATACTGCTCTGTACTGGTCCGTACTGCTCTGTTCTGGTCTGCACTGGTCTGTACTGGTCTGTACTGGTCTGTACTGGTCTATACTGGTCTGTACTGGTCCGTACTGGTCTGTACTGGTCCGTACTGGTCTGTACTGGTCTGTACTGGTCTGTACTGGTCCGTACTGGTCCGTACTGGTCCGTACTGGTCTGTACTGTTTTGTACTGGTGTGTACTGGTCTGTACTGGTCTGTACTGGTCTGTACTGGTCTGTACTGGTCTGTACTGGTCCGTACTGGTCTGTACTGGGCTGTACTGGTCTGTACTGGGACAGAGTCGCGGCCCCGCTGCGGCGCAGGGGGCGTGGCCTGATCTGGGGGCGTGGCCTGCCCAATGACGTCACCCGGGCGGGGCCTGCAGGGGCGGGGCCCGCGCAGCAGCGGGGCTGGGCGGGGCCTGCGGGAGGGGCGGGGCCGAGGCTGAGGGCGGGGCCCTGTCGGGAACGGGGGCGCCGGGAGAGTGGGGGTCCGTCAGAACGGGGGGCGCATTTCGGCCGGGGGGTTACGGGCGGGCTCGGGGGATTGGGGGGCTGCAGGGACCGGGGTGCACGGGGCAATGATGGGGGGCGGGCGGGCGGGGCTGCAGGGGCTGCGCTGTGCCGGGGCTGCAGCTTCCGCCCCGACCCGAGCGCTGGTGGTGCGGAGTCCTCAGCGAACGCGGGGCGAGCACCCCACATCTGAGCCCAGGAAGGCCTCGGCCCCCCGGGCCATGGGCTGGAGCTGGAGTACGAGATGGTGCCGAGCACCGGGGATTCCTGCCGGGCGCGGCACCTCTCGGCTGATGAGTTCGGTGCGGCCGCGGCCGGGGAAAGGCCGTGCAAGGGGGACTGGTGTGCATCGAGATCGGGGGGTATATTGGGGGTTATGGGGGTCTGAGGAGGCTTATTGGGCTCTGGAGGGGATGAGGGGTTGGTGTACATCAGGGTCTGGGGCTACATGGGGAGTTATGGTGGTCTGGGGGGCTGCAGGGATTGGGGCACTTTGAGATGGCGATGTATATGAGGGTCTGGAGGACTGTTTAGGGGTTTGGGGGTTTGTAAGGATTGGGGTGCATCAGTATGGGGGATATATTTGAGGTTATTGAGATGTGAGGAAGCTGAAGGGGTTGGGGTACATGGGGAATTGTGGTGGGGCTGCAATGCAGGGGTCATCTGTGGATACCCTGGTGGGTATTGGGGGCTTCATGGGATGAAGCCCTTCTCACCCTGCCCCCCACCTTCCCCAGGTGTTCTGGAGACAGACATCACCCTCGTCCCCATCATCATCCTCACGTTACTCATCAGTGAGCAGCTGGGGGAGATCTGAGCTTCAAGGGGGCCTGGGGGAGGCAGTGCTCTGAGAGATCCTGTGCTCCCCCCTCCAGTCCCCCCAGACCTGTCTAGGGTGGCAGCCGCTCCACACCACCTGAAGAGGTTCATGGTGGCTGCCAGCATGGAGCATGAAGGGGGAGCCTGTGGGGCTATGGGCAGGTTTGTGGGGTCCAGCAGCAGCTGCAGGGACTGGAGAGCATCGGGCTCTGGGGAAGTTACATTGGGATTTGGGGGATCTTCAGAGACTGGGAGGTTCAAGGTCCAAGTGGCATATTGAGATTTGATGGGGCTGGGGGTTCTGGGTGGGTTTGGGGGCCTTTCCCAGCAAAGTATAGGGGATATGGGGGAGCACAGGGGCACTTTGAAATCATGGGAGGTAATGAGGGGCTTGGGGGAGTACAGGAGGTGTAGGGGTGCACAGACCCTCGTGTCGGGGATATGATGAAGGGGGGTGCCCAGCCCTCCCCATACCCCCATGCTGGCTGCTCCCTCCACCCCATCAGCTTCCTCATCTTCCTCCTCGTGCTCATCCTGCTGGGCAAGTGCTTTTCCATCACAGGTACCACGGAGGGTATGGGGAGGTGACTGGGGAGCACGGGGGCAGCTGTGGGTCACTATGGGGCAGTCAGGGGTCCCTATAGAACATTTGCAGGGGGTCTGTGGGGTAGTTTGGGGGTCTCTATGGGGCACCCAGAGGGTTGTTGCTTTCAGAGACCACATCAGACTTGGGGAACTCCATCCAGCTCTCCATGAACGTCACCCTGTACAGTGTCACCCATATCACCCTGCTCGCCTACAAGGCCCAGATGAGACCCCTACACCCACCTGTATTTTTGCTGTATATATAGGGTTTGTGGGTTATTTGGGGGGTATTTTGGGATGCAGGGGCAGTTCTTTGCCCACAAGGAGGTACATTTTGGGGGGGGCAGTTCTTTGACCACCATGAGGTGCTTTATAATTGAGGTTCAGGTGAGATGCATGTGCCCAGCTGTATTTGGGGAATATGGGAGGCATTTGAAGGGATATGGGGTATTTGGATGGTGTTTGCTTTGTGGAGTTTGTCTTTGGGGGGAGAGGCAGTTTTTTGACCCTGGTCAGGTGATGTACCCCTACAAGTCACCTGTGGGGCACAGGCTCATTGTGCTGCAGTTCAGGGCCTTCAGCTGGTTGTGCAGTGCCATTTCCATCACTGTCACCATTGTCCTTGAGCACCGCTACTTCTACCTGCCCTTCCTGGGGGCTTATGCCCTCTGGTGACTCCTGGGGTACCTGGAGGACACCTGAGGTCTCTCACACAAGGGTCTCTCAAGGGGGTCTCATGAGGGTCTCACAGGGGTGTCACAAGGTTCAGTCTCATAGAAGTCTCAAAGTGTTCTTGCAGGCAGAAAACTCTTTAAGGAAAAATGCCACTCAGTTTCCACTGGGCAAGTCCTCAGGTAGAATTGAAGGGCTGATGTTACTTCAGACCCTCTGGAAGGGACCTCCAGGTCATATTTACAAGAGGCGAGCAACAAGTACCATGATCAGAGCTGGAGGGGCCCTGGCTCCAGCCAGGTGTGGGAAAAGGACAATGGGGTCTGTTGGATTGTGTGGTCCATGGCCTGGCACAGCAGAGCCACAGGAGCACAAGGCCTTAGTTGACATGGGTGGATAATGTACCCTGATGCCATCATGCAGGGGCAGAATCCATCTCTGTTTCTGGGATGACAGGGGGGTCCCAACAGGGACTATACTGGGGGCTGAAGTGCTCCTGACTGGGCATGAGTGGCAGAAAAACGCCGTTGTCACTGGATTAGAGGCTCCATGTATCCTTGGCATAGATCACCTCAGGAGAGGTATTTCAAAAACCCAAAAGGACACCGCTAGGCTTTGGGAGAGCTGCTGTGGAGAAAGAAGAAATTAAGACAGCTGAATCTCTTGTTTGGTCTTTCAGAGGACCCTTCTGCTGTGGGACTGCTGAGGGTTGAAGAACAGCAGGTACTGATGGCCAGCCCAGCAGTGTCCCATCGGCAACATGGCACCAAGTGGAACTTCAGGAGGCTGTCCATGAGCTGATCCGGGCGCTGGAGAGCTGGGCGTGCTCAGCAAGACTCGCTCACCCCTCAGTAGCCCCACATGGCCCCTGCCTGAGTCCCGTGGAGAGTGGACACTGGCAGCGGACTGTCATGGCCTGAATGAAGTCCCACCATCACTGAGTGCTGCCATGCTGGACGTGTTGGAACTTCAGCGTGAGCTGGAGTCCAAGGCAGCAAAGTGGTGCCACAGCAGAGAAAGCTTTTGAGAAAGAGGATAAGATAATTCAGATCGTCCTGAAGGCTGGTTTTGCCATAAAACAGAGTAAAGTCAAGTGACCTGCCCAAGAAATTCAGTTTTTAGAAGTAAAATAGCAAGATGGACATTGTCAGATTCCAGCGGATGTGGTCAACAAAATAGCAGCCATATCCCCACTGACCCATAGGAAGGAAACACAGGCTTTCCTGGCACTGTGGTATTTTGGAATATGCATATTCCAGGTTACAGTCAGATTGTAAACCCTCTCTATCATATGACAGACAAGGAAGAAGATTGATTTCAAGTGGGGTCCTTCACAGCAACAAGCTTTTGAACAAATTAAAGAGGAGATTCTTCCTTACAGTAGCCGTTGGAGCAGTCAGGAGAGGACAAGGTGTGGCAAAAATGCTCCACACTGCAGCCAGGGAGAATGGTCCACCCTGGAGCCTCCAGCAGAAAGGACCTGGGGAAGTTGGAGGACCACCCTATGGTTCTTGAGTCTGGGATACAAAGGATCTGAGGCCAGCTATACCCATACAGCACTCTGCAGCTTATGAGGAGGTTCCATCTGTTTCAGAAGGGACTGGCACTGAAGCACAGCTCCCACTGGCACCCGACTGCCAGTGCTGGGACGGGATGTTCAAAGGGAATGATATCTTGGAAGTCATTACAAACTGGCCCTGTGGCAAAATTTTCAGATTATCATCAGAAGGGGAAGAGGTGAAGATGGCACGTGCTAGGGAGGCCCTGACTACCAGGAAATGAAAAGCATCACTCTCTCTTTCCTGATGGTTCCTGCCATATTGTAGGGATGCATCAAAAATGGAAAGCTGCTGTGTGGAGTCCTACTCCATTAACCCCTTTGCCTCCTAAGAGATAAAAAAAAGAGAAAACAATACAAAAAGGTGACTGTCACTAGGCTATACTCGCCACCTTGGTGTGTCAGAAAAAACTCTTCAGAGGAGGTTTCGCTGATTAGACTGGTCCTCAAAGCTTCGAGGGTTGTCGGCCACCCCCAGAGAAATCCCCCAGAAAATTGGGGTTTTTCTCTCTGATAGTGATTTAGAATCCAGAGGAGATCCAATGGAGACGCTTCCAAAAGGCTCAGTAAAGCCTCAAGGTCAGGGCCCAGTTGTGCATCAATTGAAAATGTGGGTGTTAGTGTAGTGGTTGCTGCTGCCTATAATCTGTCTCCTGCGGAAAAGCAAGTTGAGATAACCTTCAGTCAATGCAGTCAGACCCTCACTCACCACCCACCACAGCTGGCTCAGTGACAGAGGCAAGAAAGGCCTTTTTGCTCTTTTTGCAGGGTTTTATTCCAGTGGAGGATATCACATGTGGCTGAAGGGAGCTCAGCGAGATAAAAGAGGGGTACCACGTGGAAGAGACAGCTTGAGAAGGGGAAGGGGTGGGGGACAGGGCTAAGGGCTGGGCAGAGGGGTTTGGTCTCCAGGGAAAGGGGGGTGGCCACCAGGGCTACCGATCCTGTGAGGGGACAGGGAAAGGAGAAACCAGGGGAAGTTGCACAGGGGAAGTTGACACAGAGGCCCAAATGCGAGACTGCTTTTCCCCCCAGGAGGACTGGCTCTGTGGTGAGCAGTTACTGCTGTTGCCAAGGCTGAGGACTTGGGAGTGAGGTGGGAGAGTTCATGGGATGCTACATGCTACATGGCAACTTATGGAAGCCACTGAAGGACAAGGTGGCTCCAGGCACGTTACAGAGCTTAAAGCCTAAAGCCGTCTAGCTAGCTTTGGACATGGCTGAATGAGAGAAATGGCCAACTCTGCCTCAGCTCTGACTCATGGATGGTGGCAAGTGCTCTGTGGGGTGGTTGGAACAATGGAAAAAGGACAATTGGCAGCACAAGGGAAACCCGTTGGGGCTGCTGGGCTGGGGCAGGACATCACTGCCCAGGGGACAAGCTGGTTGTGAAAGTCCCTCCTGTGGGTGCTCACGTACCCAGGAGTCGGGCACTGAAGAGCATCACAGCAATGGACAGAGGGATGGGGCTGCCAGGATTAAAGTGTCCCAGGTGAGTCTGGACTGGCCACACAAGGCTGAGTTATTTCTGGCTCAGTGGGCCCACGATGCCTCAGGTAGCCAGTGTTTCAGGGGCAGATGAGAGGCTGTCCGGGCGAAGTAAAGACCTTCCTGTCCTGGAACATTTTGTGTGGGAGCAATCCGTGGATGGATCCAAATTTTGTGCTTAGTGCCAAATTTAGGAGGTTGGGCTCAGAAAGTGAATGAAAGCACATTTCCTTGGGAGGAGAAACACCTAGTCTTACTGTTAGTGCTGCAGATGATTGTTGGCCCAGGAAAGGAAAAGGCAAACAAGACCTATCTCTCAAGACACCTATTCTGTTGGAGAAATCCTTGGACATATTCGTTAGTAGAGATGGTTTCCAAATTCCTCATATGTGCTCCTGAAAGGGAATGACAATATTTTTCTTTGGAAAATAAAGCACTAGTCACAGTGTTTTAGGATGAAAACGTTTTGCTGGCCTTCACCTCCACCTGGCAGATGATCATCTGCAGCACCGTCAGTCGGACAAGGTGTTTCCCTTCACAAGAATAGGTGCTGTTATTCACGTTGAAGAACCTAGCTGCAGCATTTGGAGCTGAGTTCCAGTATTGAATACATCTAGGGCTCTAGACATTGCTCTCACACCAAACAGACTAGGGCAGGAAACTCTTGCTGGCATTTTTCTCCCCTCTCCAGTTTATAATCTGAGGCTAACTGCTTTCCTTCCCATGTAAAAGCACTGTCATTCCATTTCAGGAGTCAAAACTTTTGTAAACCACCTCCAATATCAAATATGTCCAAGGATTGCTGCCAAACAAAGACTCCAGGACAGAAAGGTTTTGCTGACTTGTCTCTCTACTAGGCAGATGATCATCTGTGGCACCAACATTAGGACTGGGAGTGTCATTTTCTAGGAAAGGTACTGTCATTCACTTGGAGGGCCTGGGTTCTGGCATTTGGATTCAAGCTCCAATATTGAATGTCTAAGGATTGCTGCCACACAAAGCATGTGAGAACAGAAAGCTGTTGCTGGCTTTTACCTTCACTTTGCAGTCATGTGAACACCACCAGCAGGACTATGTGTTTGCCTTCCCAAAGAAAGGTACTGTCATTCATGTCCAGGAGCACAGTTACAGCATTTGGAGCCACATGCCGATACTAAATACTTCCAGTGGATGTCTAACACAAGACGATCCAGAGCAGAAAGGTCTTTGTGGCCTTTACCTCCCCTGAGAAGCATATCTGCGCTAGAAACAGTGGGTTAGGTCCTTTCCTTCCCGTGGAAAATCACTTTATTCCTCTTCAGGAGTCCACCATCTTACTTTGGATACAACTTTCCAACATGACATATATCCAAGGATTGCTCTCACACAGTATGTGCCAGGTCAGAAAATTATTACTGAATTCTACCTCCCTGGGAAGCATGTAATCTGCACATTGAACCCTGGGCCTAGGGGCTTTCCTTCCCCTGTAAAAGTGTTTCAATCATCTTTAAGGAGCTCATCCACTGAAATCTGGATACCACCTCCAGCACTGAAAACATCCAAGGATTGCTCTCACACAAAATGTGGACAGACAGTGTGTTAGCATTCAGGAACACACATAATCACGGGATATGATCATCTGCAGGTGCTTTTATTGAGAACTCTGACAATCAGGGGTACAGACCCAAATCTGACTCCAACATGGCTTTCGAGCTGAATGTATTTTATATTCTATCGTTATATAATCTACATATTAATTATTAAAATTATATTGTTCTATTGTATACATTGACATGAGTTTCTCATGATCTTTCTGAGGCCCCTTACCACAGTTTCTCATGATTATTCTTACGATTAAACAGTAATTATATTTAATTACTAAACAATCATCACATCTAACAGTCATATCATTTATCATGTACTAGCTACACAGGTGTGGTTCTAGCAAGGTACAAGGCCTTCATGTACCTATTTATTTTTTTTTCAGGGCCCACTAAGCTTAATTTTCCTTTTAACCCTAAATCCCCATGATTTTAAAACCCTTTTACTATCAAGATCAGTGAAAGCTTTCTGATCTGGCAGTTTTTGTATGAGAGTCATCTCTGGGCACATATAATATGGGAGGTGGTATCCACATTTGAATAATCGCTTCTGGATGAGAATGAGAGTTCTTTTCTGTAGGAAGGAAAGCACGTGGCCCCAGTGTTTGTGGTGCTGATGAGAGGCTGCACAGGGGAGCCAGGGAACGCCAGCCAAGACCTCTCTATCGTGGCACCTTTTTGGTGGGATCCATCCTTGGACATAATAATGGAAGTGTTACCTAATTTGGGTAATGGGTCAAATCCCTGGTCATACTCAATTAATTGCACTTACAACTGACAAGCATGTGTGGTGTAGAATGCATGTACTAAGTTACCTTACTTCCTAGCTTAAATAAAGAAGTAATTCTACCCTGTGGGTTGAACTTGTTAATTTAAACTTGTTAAATTTGTTTCCTGCTGGCAGGGATTGCTCCTTCAATAAGGATAAGCTGTCCTTCGATGGTTAACTTGATCTTCAGTGGGGGTGTGCTGGAATTGTTACCGATACCATTCCTGGATAGAAACAGTATGTGTCTCCTGGACAGGTTACCCCTTAGTGGCTCAAGTTGTTTAATCACTCAGAATAATGACAAAAGTCCTTTTCCCAACTCAGAATCCCCCTGTTCCATCTCTTTAAATGCAGTTGAGTTGAATGCTGAATATTTCTTTGGTCTTTGTCCTGGTTTGTAAGATAAGCTTGTATTCTATCTGCCATCTGGGAGGTTGGGCAGGTTTGTTATCTCTTCCAAGAAGGATGGTTTGCTCCGAAGAGGTAATGGTTTGTTAATGGGCCATTGACTGACTCACTGCAGGGCTGGTAACGTAACATCATCCCATTGTGAGATGCTCCACCCAGAGGGGGAAGCCAAGCACTCTTTTATTGTATATAGGGGTACCTTTTGGGGAGACAGAGCAGCTCTCTTTTTGCGGGATTTCCCAGAGAAGCAGCTCCTTCGGCAAGACTCCTGAGAGAAGCGGCTGGAGCGCAGTGAGGCGGCGGCGGCGGAGCTCAGAGGCATCCCCGGCGCACAGGAAGACCGGCCCCACTGCCACCAGATCTTCAGAGAAAACTATACCCTTCTAAAGATCACCACTTCAGCTGCAATTCATCAGCCACTGCAAGGGGAGCAGCTATCATTTCAACCAGACTGCTACCAACACCCCGAATCCTCAGGTTGTGGACTTTTTCACTAGTTTTGTTTGTACCAATTGCATTTGCCTTTTTTTTAAATTGTTATCTAGTTTTCTCCTAGTAAAGAATTGTTACTCCCATTCCCACATCTTTGCCTGAGAGCCTTTTAATTTAAAAATCCTGGTAATTTGGAGGGAGGGGGTTTACCTTCTCCATTGCACAGGAGGCTTTTGCCCTCCTTCACAGACTCCTGTCTTGTCAAACCAAGACAGTCTTTCATGGTGCTAGGCCTCGATATCCTTCAGGAGGAATCTCAACCTCTATTTTATGAATTGCTTGTCCACTGCTGTTGCTGCTTCCAGTGTTTTCAGCGGGGTCTTCTGCAATGGCAATGTCAACAGCAAACACTGGCTAAACACTGGCAAGTTCTATGAGACTGGAGTGTGTTAAAATGATCACTGTCCACTGTCTCAGACAGGAGAGATAGAAGTGGGACTGAGTGATAGTTCCTTTCTTCTCTTAACCTGTCACCACCCCATCAATGCCCAGGCACTTGGGTGCCATAATGTAGTTATAAAAACATTTTTATTCTCCTTCACAGAAGTGGCCTGGTTAAGTCCTAATTGACCTTTCACCGCTCTAATTTGCTTTCTGCATGACATAATAACATCCTTAAACACGTCCTGAGTTTCCTGGTCCTCCCTCCCAAAGTGATGCATCCTAATTTTTCCCCTGAGTTCCTGGAAAAAGCCCCAAGCTCTGCCAATGCTGGTGCCTGTCACCTGCCACAGAGACTTGTGTGCCAGAGGACAGCCAAAGCCAATGTACCTTGCTGTCTATGTGATCCTTTCTGCAGGTGGCTGCAGGCAGGAGCACCTGGAGCAGCACTTGGTAGCCGCACTTGGTATCTGTCAAAAGCTGTTGCTCCTTCCTAGAATGATTTTTGCTTGGAAGTGATAATCTGCAACACAAAAACACCATCCACTGTTGACTTCCAGAGGACAATGACATTCTTACAGAGATACTGTCAAGTTTCCTTGTGTCCTTTTGTTTTTTCTTGCTTTCTGGGAAAGAACATCAGCCCAGCATCTGATGCCCAATGCTCCGGTTGATGCCTGTCTGGCTGTGGCCAGCAGCTCATGTCCAAAGACAAGTGGGTGCTGCCTTCTGAGCAAGGGAATGGACAGGCATGAGCAGAGAATTTCCCTGCTGAAGCTGGGAGGAACCTGGGGAAGTGCAGAAGATTGGGATAACGCTGGCATGAGAGAAGCCATTCCGTGTCTCTGATGATGGTGCCAGGAGTGTGAGGGAAGAGCCAAGCGCTGGAAGCAGACACATCCTGCTGGTTTCTGCTGTTCCCTGGACACGGAACACACTTGTTCCCATAGTTCCTGAAGGCTTGATGCAGGAAGAAAAACATTCAACAGGAGCACCAAAGGCCAGGGGGTTATTGGCCACTTTCCCTTGCCCACCGCACGCTTGGGCAACTAGCCAAGTGCAAGCGCCCTTTTTCCCTTCCTCCCCATTGGCCTGAAGAATCTGGGCACCAAGAGAAAGCTCCTGGACCTCTGGGTATGACAACAACAATTTATTAATGCTACTCTGGGGTGAAAGGAAGTGCTTGCAGAGGGCAGTTGTTCCTCACAGGCTCAGGTGGCCCCAGCAGACGCAGCCTGGCAGATCAGTTCTCCACAGCGCTGCAGCAGAACAGCCAGCCACGGCGGCACGGGAAAGGCCGTGACTTCCAGAGCCGGCGGAGTTGATCCTGCACATTCTGGAGTCGGGAGGAGGGAATGGCCTGTACAGCTAAATTGATGTACAGGGTTTGAAGGGCCAGGCATGAGATGGCAGGGCTGGCGTCATCCGCCATGTCCTGAAGGGCTGCGAGAGAGAGGAACAGAGCCACGGTCAGAGCCTGCGTCTGCAGAAACATGGGGAGACCCTCCTGCCACGTCCATGCCAGGCAGCTCTTGCCATGGCCTGGAGGAAGCAGGAGACAAGAAGGGCGAGCTGGAAGGTGCTGGCCACGAATGTGCCACAGGCCCCCGAAAGGTCTGTGTGCTGTGCCCACGCTGCCCTTGGTGCGTGCCGGGCCAGGGAAGGCAGCTGCCAGCGGCAGCCCCCGCTGAGAGCCCGCTGGCCTCACTCACCCCTGCAGAGGATGCGGAACTCTTGCTGCTGTCCTCTGAGGCAGCGCCCGGCCATCCCTTGGGAACAGAGAGCGTGAGCTGGCTTCAGAGCCACAGCTGCCGCCCGCGGGCGCTGCCCGGCCCGAGGCCACACGGGCTCCTGGCCCGGCAGGGCTCAGCCCGGGCCCCTGGCGCATCCTGCCGCCCCAGGGCACGGCTGCCAGAGGGCGGCGGCAGCGCCGAGGCCAGGCGGGGCTCCAGATGGCCGCGCGCGGATGCTGCTGCCGGGGCAGCAGGCGGGGCTGGGGCCGAGCTGCGGCGGGGCGGGGAAGGAGCCGGGCTCGTGGCTCACCCATGAACCTGACGGCCGCCTCTCGCAGGGGCTCCTGTGGGCTCTGCACGTAGGGCAGGGCCCGGCGCAGGTGCTCGGCCGCTCGGCTCCTGTCCTCTGCCAGCTGCAGAGAGCGGCGGGGCACGAAGGGAAGGGTTGGTGCGGGCCCTGCCCCTCGGCCGGGCGCTCCCTCCGCCCGGCGCCGCTCCCCCTGCCCACACAGCGCCGAGGCCCGGCCAGCAGCCGCCGGCGCCGGGCTCTGCAGGGAGCAGAGGGCCCGGCGAGCCGCGGTGCCGCCCCGCGGCAGAGCCCGGCTGCCTCGGGGCTCCCTCAGCACCGGCCTTGGGGCCAGAGGAGCCTGGAGCAGAGCCCGCGTGGCCCAGGGAAGGCAGCGGCGTGTGGGGCGCCGGCCGGTGCCCCTGCGGGCAGCACTGGGCAGGGGCCGCAGCTGCCAGGGCACAGACTGGGCACCGTGGGCAGGCGGCTTCTCCAGGCCGGGGCTGGGGCTTCCGGGCTGTGCTTACCAAGCGCTCGGCAAAGCTCCACATCTGATCCGTTTTCAGCAGCTGCTGCAGATCCCTTCTCTTCAGGAACCTTATAGCAGAAAGCAGCGTTTCCCGAGAGGCCTGCAGAGCGGCAGAGAGCCGGAGATGGCACCGCAGCCCAGGGCACAGGAGCCACGTCCCCGTGCCAAGGCCAGGAGGGAGCTGGAGCCCATGAGGAGGAGCCAGGCTCTGGGGAGACAGCTGAGCCCCCTGCCATGGGGACCCCGGCGCCCAGGAGCCCTCACCTGTGCCACACGCCAGTTCTCATCATGGCAGTTGAAGAAGAGTGGGAGCAGGCTGTGGCTCACAGTCTTCTTCAGGGGCTTTTTTCCCTTGGCCACCACCAAGTTCATCACCTCTTGGAAGAGGCGAACAGAGAGCAGCTTTACAAGGCTGTTGTCCTGTTGGAAAGGAAGCAAAACCCCTCCACACCAGCTGCTTCAGGCCCCCCTGTGCACAGGCACAAGGCACCGGGCTTCCAGGCGGCGCCCGGTGCCCGTGGCTGGGGGCACAGAGCCTTACATTGTCAAAGAGTTGCCAGAGCGCCTCAGCCAGCTGCAGAGCGATGGGGCTGGCTATTGCAAGGTCTTTGTTGGAGAGCAGAGAGCTGAGAACAACTAGAGTCATCTCAACATTGTCTTCATCCACAGCCCGCAGGAGGTTGCCGAGGCTTTCAGTCAGGCTGTACATTCTTTCATTCTGTGTGGAAAACAAGGCTGGGCAACCCCACGCTGCTGCTGCTGCTGCAGGGCTCAGAGGCTGCAGGCCTGTTCCAGAGTGCTCAGGCAGCTGAACAGCCACCCTGGAGAGCTGAGAGCAGCTGCCACAGCTCCCAAAGCCCAGCCAAGCCCAAGGAGCTGCTTTCCCCAGCCCCACGCTGCCAGCACAGCTTCAGCTGCTGCCTCCTTCTCACCATCGAGGGGTCCTGGCTGAGCACCACGAGGCCTCTGAGCGCCACGCGACGCATCTCCCTGGACTTGCTCTGCAGGTGCCTTGTCATGATCTGCAGGACATTTTCAGCGCATTCACTCAAGTCCAGGCAGTCCAGGACCTGAAAGGCACAGAGCAGTGACAGGAGTGCCCAGCTGGCAGGAGCTCAGAACCACACAGGGCTGAGCCAAGGCAGCAGCACAGGGCACCATCCCAGGCAGCTGCGGCTACTAGAGGGCAGAGGTGTGGGAGGCAGCTGAGCGAGGCAGCGCTGGCCATCGGGCTCACCTCCACCAGGAAGGCCAGGGCGGGCAGTTCCCAGTCTGAAATGTCTTGGCTGAGTAAGTCAAAGAGGCAGGATGCCATGCTGCAACACCAGATGATGGAGACACGGCGCATCTCCCTGGGGGGGAGAAAAAGGCACCATTGCTCCTGAGCTGAGTGGCCAAACCTCTCCCAGGGCTGACTCACAGAAGTCTGGTCTTCTCCCGAGCACTCCCCAGCACGGGTGCTTTGGGAGGCAGCTGCTCCAGGGCACCCTCCTCTCCCAGCCCATTCCAGTCTGCTCATCCCTTCCTTGGGGACAAGGCCCTGCCGCCCATGAGCACAGGGACTGCGTGGGGTGATCTGGGCACAAAGGAGAGGGGCGGTGGGGAGAATGAGGTCTCACCTGGCCAGCAGACCCACTGCATAGTGGTGGGTGTCGGCACAGAGCAGTGTGTCCCAGGCACACCTGCGTTCCATTGCTAGCACCACGTCCTCGTACTGCATTTGGCAGAGCAGGGCCTTCAGGGTCTGCAGTGCAAAGCTGTGTGCAGAGCAAAGCCCAGGTCACGCTGGGAGGCCTGGCTCCTG
This sequence comes from Lonchura striata, assembly GCF_050655825.1. NCBI lineage: Eukaryota > Metazoa > Chordata > Aves > Passeriformes > Estrildidae > Lonchura > Lonchura striata. Next base: position 6,233,160 of record NC_140735.1, on the reverse strand, counting down.
CCCTGGGAGCATGGCAGGGATGGGGAGACTGGGAAGACTGGCATGGAGCACCTGTTGGGGTGGGCGGCAAGGCCGTGTTGCTCCTGGCATCTCTTCCAGAAGGTATCCACCTCTTCTGGCATATTCAGCGTGCTGATGTAAGCTTGGAAGAGCAGACGCAGAAAGAGGTTGGGGAAATACTCCAGCACTACAGGTGGGCACCAGGTCAGATTGAAGAGCCTCCACAGTGTCAAGGTTGCCTGCAAGAAATAAAACAGCCAGAGACAGTAATCAGTGCCAAGACATGCATGTGGCATGGCCCCAGCCTGCGAGGGAGAGGCCAAGGGAGACACATGGGGAGCAGCCAGCCTGGTGCCCCAGAACCTTGCCCCCAAGCCAGGTTTCAGCCCAGCGCCTGAGGCAGGGCGATGCAGCTGGGGGCAGGGCAGAGAGCTAGCTGCTGGAGAGGTGGCCTGGGGGCTGGCAAAGGCCGCTTCCAGAAACTCACAGCCAGGGCAAAGACCCCTGTGCTGTCCCCATCGGAGGTGTACACGCTGTCCTCTGGCCAGGCGCTCAGCACATCGAGAAGGATCTGTAGCGCCGGCTCCGCGGTCCTGCTCGAGGACATGATGGTCCCCCACATGATCATGGCAGCTCTGTGGGGCCAGAGCTTTGTGTCAGGGGGGTCTCAGCCACAGCAGCGTGGCCTGGGCAGCTGCAGGGGCCTGCACTGGCCCTCAGCCCTGCCTCTGACTCCTGGCCCTGGCTGGCAGCAGCCAGCCAGCCCACGTGGGTCCAGGCCCTGAGGGGCAGGGAGGGAGCATGGCAGCAGGCTCCGGAGTTGACATGCCAGGACTGGAAAACAGAGGGGCCAGAGGCTCCTGGAACTCTCCACCTGTCTGTCAGGGACAGGCTCTACGGGGTGGGGGGGCCGGCGAAGCCTAAGGCCTCAAGGCAGGTGGGATGCCATGCCTGTCACACGATGGGGCCCAGCGCAAGAGAGTGATCAGCACGTCACAGGGGTATTCCTTGGTCAGCTCCAGAAGGGCCTTGTCCAGCCTGTGCTCAGCAGACTCGTTGGCCGTGAGCCACTGGTGGATGTACCTCACCATGGCTGGCACCTACAGAAGGCACAGGGAGACTTGGAGAGCTGCCAGGGCAGCAACTTGCCCAGCTTCCCCTGAGGAGTGCTTCCCTTTCCACCACATTGGGCTGGACCTCACAGGCTGAGGGAGCCCAGCAGACCCAGCATGATGTGCCACACCATTCCTGGGGCAATCAAGTCCTTGCCCCTGACTGCTTACTTGCTTTGCATTGGAGACACCCTTCTCCACCAGCAAATCCAGCATGGCAGCACTGGTCTCGGCACTGAAGAGGTGAAAGCTTGCCAAGATCCTGGTGCCCACACCTGTGGTCTCTTCCTGCCTAATGCACGTGATGAATTGACAGATGGTCTGCAGGAGAAGAGCAGGAAGAGAGGGAGAATGCATGGTGTGCTGCAAGCACTCGGTGCTGGGCTGAGCAGTGCCAGCAGGCCCAGCCCAGGTGGGGATGGCCGCAGGTACCTGCGCTGTTCTGCGGAAGCGGCCATGGGCGGGTTCCTGTTCTTGTGTCCGGTCCAGGGCTGCATCTGGTAAAGAGCGAGCGCAGCCAGAGCTGCTGAGGGGCTGCAGGAGAGGCCAGAAAACACAGCCCAGCCCTGTTCTCTCCTGGCAGGGAGAGCCTCGCAATGCCCCAGGCATGGAGCTGCCATGTGGTCCAGCCCCAGCCCAGCTTCTGTCCTATCTATGGGCATGTCCGAAGGGATGGGATGGGATGGGATGGGATGGGATGGGATGGGATGGGATGGGATGGGATGGGATGTGGCCAAGCTGGCTGCAGCCACCAGCCATGCAGCCCAGCAACCCAGCTCTGCCACTTACCCTCCTGCAGCTGCTTGAATGGCACCATCTCTTCAGTCTCGTGCACTGGGGCAGCTCCAGGGCCTTCTTCCTCTTCCTCCACCCAGGCCAGCTTGGGCACTCTTGGGGGTCTCTGCTCCATGTCACTGACTGGATCTGTGGCTACTTGCAGGAGAGATGCCTTGGAAAACTCCGAGTCAGCAAGTCCTGCTTTTGTGCCTGCACGGCACCTTCAAGAGAGAAGCCTCAGGAAGGCTCAGGACAGCAAGTCCTGCACTCTGGTCTCGAGGGCTCCTGCCACAAGGACAGGAGACTCCTGTCAAGGATTGTGCTCTCGCCTCGAGGGCACTGGTGGCAGGGATGGGAGATGCCTCCAGGGCACCAAGTCCCACGCTCTGCCCTTGAGGGCACCTGCAGAATTGAAGCCTAGGAAGGCCACGGGTCAGCAAGTCCTGTGGTCTGGCCTCGATGTCAGCTGCGGGAATAACGCCTCAGAAATCTCTGGGTCAGACACGAACGAGTGCGCTGTGCGGGGGCTCCTCACAGCACTGCTCTGTCCTGTCCTGTCCCGTCACGTGCTCGGAGCACTGTGGCATGGTCCTGTCACTGTCAGCTCCTATGTCACCACGTGTCACAAAGGTCCCTTTGACACACTGTTCCATGCCATAGTGACCATGCTGCAGCGTGTCACAAAGGGACCCTGCACACACTGCCCCCTGCGCTACGGCCGCCCCTGGCCCACCCAAAGTGGCTCAGGTTGGAAGGAATCCCTCACCCCAACTGTCTAAGACAGCCCAACAGGGTCTTTAGGAACGGCTCAAACCATCAGCAAACGCTGCCCTGCTCTGCGGGCTCAGGGCAGCAGAAGGAGCCCCCAGGGCTGCCGATGCAGCCGTGCTGGGAAGGGCACGGGGCCTTCCACAGAAGCTGGCACGGCCTCCTCGGGACTCATCCCAGCCCGTGGCCATCCCAAACCCACGGATGTGGCACACACAAGGAACTGTGGGCCAGGGCAGGAATGCTGCTCTGAGCCCTGGGGTCCGGGGAGCGCTGACACCAGCAGGTGAGGCAGAGTCCCTGCCCAAGCAGACCTGCCACCCCCGAGCCCTGGCAGGGCTGGTGCCATGTCCTGCCCCAGAGACCTCTGCCCCTGGGGGCTTCTGTGCCAGAGGAAGCCAAACCCACGTGCACTGGGCCTGTGTTCCTGCCTGCAGGGGCTGTTGGCAGGAGCACCTGGAGCAACTGTTGACAGCGCTTGCTCTCTGTCAGAAGCTCTTACTCCATGCTGAAATTATTTTTTCATTGAAGTTACTGCCTTCAGCACAAAAACACCTTAGCGGCAAAGGCACAGAAAAATCTGGCAAGGAAGAATCCTCAATTCAGGAAAGCTTTACATCCCATTGCTCAACTCAAGTAGTTCCAAAACACTGCAAACTTCCCAAAATATTTTGGATGGCCGGAGGAGGTGAAGATTTGGAATTTTGCTTCCCATCTCAAAGCAGCAACTCATTTGCCTTAACCTCATCCATTGAGGCTCACTTTACCGAACATAACACTACACAAAAAAGGGCAAAACCAAGGATCATTCTTTGGTTTGCAAATGGTTTTCTATGAAGGGATGATAATATCCTAGGTCTCTTAAGGATTAAAAGCTCTCAAGAAATGAAAGTCCACAGAGTGGTACAAAAGTAGCTCAAACAAATGAGTAGATGGCAAAAGGGTTAATCCTCCCCCTGCTGCAGATATCTAAATGCCCAGTAAAGTACAGCTCTCCCCTCTTGTTCCCTGCAGGAGAATCAGGACCATGAAAAGGAAAAGTCACAAATATTCTTTCTGCCCTCCGTAACCAAAGCTGTGCCAAAGCACAGATGCTGCCTTCAAAGTGACTCTAATTCCAGCCTAGAGCTCTCACCTCCCAGACAACTCCTCCCCCAACACCCCACTAACACCAACCCCCCCAAACTCCTGCATAGAAGCCCTGAACACCCAGTCAGGGGCCCCAGCTGTCCCCATCCCTCTGCAGAGCTTTCCCACCCTCCAGCAGACGCCCTGGTTCCCTGCACATGCCGTGGGATGGCACTCGGGAGGATCTGCTCCAAGGCCTTCCCCTGGAGCAAGCTCAGGCTGCCAGGCCTATGGATCCTGGATCATCCTTCCCACCTGTGAGAACCCCAGCCTTGTTTTGGGGCCACGTGTGGTGGTGAAATTCCTCCTCCAACCCGTGCTTCCAAAGAAAAACTCCGCAGGCTTAGCTGTTCGGTCTCAAGGCAGTTTATTGCTAGTTATCTAACAGATTATGTTCTTGGACTGCGGCTATTTGATCAGCAGCCTGGGTAGAGGCACACACACACCCTGACATCCTCTCTATCTGCTGTCTTCTTCGTCTCTCTCCCCCGCCCAGGGTTGCTGCTATCTTTTATAAGATATATTACGTATAACATGTTTACAATTATTCCCCAATACCTACTACCTACGTTGCCAAGTGTTTTTCTACTCTAAACCAATCTGTGAGTGCCAACATCACCAAGAACATGGAGGTAAGGAAGAAGAAGGAAGAAGGATGGGTTCAGCCCACTTTCCTCCATCTTAGAACTTCTGACCCCCATGTACAAAGCGAAAACCCCCCTGTACATGTGCTAAAAAAATTTCCCCTCTACTTCATAACTACTTATACTATACTATCTAACCTTTTGTGATTTCTTGTTCCACCTCCAAAGTTGGTAATTCATTCCATGGCTCAAACTCAAAATCACAGCTGATTTTCAGCTATCTGCCAGGGTCTAGAATGCTTCTGACCAAGGCCTGGAACCTCTAAAAATGTCTGAGAGACATTTTGAGTTCCCACATCTCCCCTCCCTGTTTGAACCAGAAACACCTGCTTTGCCATGTTGTTCAAGGCTCTTTGAATGCACATGAAAATGCATGGCAGAACAAGTAGAACTACAAACGCTATAAGAATATATAACACTATTTTAAAAAGTTTTTCCACAATGGTGAAAGATTAAAAAAGCCAATGAAATCATTTCACCAGAATCTTGTAAGTTTTTTTTTTCTCAATTTGCTGATACTACTTTGCATCCGTTTCATATTTTCATGAATAGATTTTGAATGATCAAACAAGTTCATGCAGCATGTCCCCTCAAATTTTTCACATCTGTGCCCGTGTGACAGCAGCAAATAACCAACTGCCGCGCCCTGTTCTGAAGCACCGCTTGTCTTGCACTGCTGATATCTGTTAATATGTCACTGAGTGCAGATGAAATGGCACGATTATGTTTACTCAATCCAGCATGCTATGTGGTCCAATTGTGTCAAGGTCACCCCCAACGCTGTTTTTGGGGTGAGAAAATTGCTACTGCAATTCTCCGAGCCTTGTCCCAAGTACAGACATCATTATCACAATTTGGCTATATTGTTCAAAGGACCTTTTCTCTTTCCTGTGTGTCTGCTCCTTTAAAGTTCTCAAATCAGGTGTTATCAATGAGAGCTCCTCAATGCTGCATGGACTGCTTTTGACTTTTGCAGGGATAGCAGGCCAAATTCTGTCCCCGCAAATCAAAAAACACTCCCTTCGGTAAAGTGGCTGGGTGTTGAAGGGATAGTTTGCTCATCACTTTGGTGTGATTGCACCAAGCATTTCTATGAAAGAACTGATTTGGAATGATATCTACTATCTGATTATCTATCTTTGCCACTCTCAATGGATTGAATTCGGTACCAAATCCCATTTTTGTCGATCCAAAAATTTTCCAACTCTGGAGGTTCAAAGTGAGCCACAGGAAGGAACTGTGTCCAGACACGCCATCTCTCCATAGGATCCGAAAAGGACTTCAGAACCTTTTTGGAAGGGTGTCCCCTGGAATTGGACATTCCTTCACTGGCACACCTACCAAACATGTCAAAAATTGTTCCCCCAGTTCTGAATGGGTCAGGCAAATGCTGTCCAGACCCGCTGCCTTTGTCAAAGTCTCCCACACCTTTTCCCTTGGTTGTCTCATGGGAAAGCCTGTCCCATTGCCCAAGGCAACAAGCAAAGGAATGAAGCACATGAACACTATCTGTCTGAACCCCATGTCCATGTCCCCAACCTCTGTGAGAAACCCCGCAATGCAGCAACATCCAAACAACATTTGATTCCCCAGAAAAACCCCAAGTCTCTGAGTTCCCAATCGTTGTCTGACGAGACGTCTGCAGCGTTGCTGTCCATCTTTGTCTGCGTGCTTGCTTCTCTGCTTCTCTGGTCCATGTTCACTGGCATCTGTACCCGATGAGGTTTCACGTGCCTTGCCGACACCCACTTCGATCCTCGTTCTATAGAAACACAAACAAAACCCTTGCCCCAAGTTATTAATGTAAATGAACTTTCAATTTGTCCTGACTCTGGGTTTTTGACCAAAACTGAAGAATTTTCCCTTAGCACTGCTCGTGCACTGTTTGTAAAATGTCTGACAATTCACATACAAAATTTTGTTCAACTGCATGTGAGATGTTGCTCCTGTCTCCTCCTTTTCTGTTTATCCAAATGGATTTCAAGGTATGATATATTCTGTGGTTTCTCCTGTATGTCATGATCCAAAAATTGCTCCTGAAAATGTGTGAACTGAAACATAAATGTGAAAACATATCAACTGAAACACAAATGTTTTCAAGCTTCTCAAAAAATGCATATTTTGTGACATCAGTTTGCCACAGCTGAAGACTTTTTTCAAACCTCTCAAATTGGTCACTCCTGTAAATACAGGACGCTGTACAAACTGACACTCTGACAAGCATTGATGATTCCTTTGCCTGACCTTTAGAAAGCTAAAGGATTCCATCAATGTTTGTATGTTTTTGTGAAAAAATGCATGGCTCAATTTTTCTTGCTCAAAAATGTCTGGCAGTGTTTGTGAGATGGACACTGTGAATCTGTCTATTGAACATTTACTTTTACTAAAAACCTCAGAAATGAAGAATGCATTCTGATGTGCATAACAAAATATTTATGTTCTCTGTCTATCAGGATTATTTTCATACATAATAGATACGAATATAAAACTTCATTGTCCATATGTTTTAAAAGTGATTCCTCTAATTGTTTGGTCACATTTGCAATATACACTGAATCTGTGATCAGATTGATGGCTTCTGAAATAACTGAAAAACTCTGACTATTACTACTAATTTTACAATTTGTGGTGAGTCTTTTACCATTTTTTACATCTGATTCCCATTTCTCTATTTTTGGAATTTTCCATGTGATTTGTGAGTTTTCCTTGAACTATCAGTAAACACTGTCATCTTTTCTATTAATTCTTAACTTATTTTTGATTTTTCTCTAAAACTTATTTTTGCATTTAACGTATTGTGAGCTAAAAAATGAACTGTGCAAACTTCTGGGTATTCTAACAATGTGATTGAAAAATCTTGTGACTTTGGATTGTCCACTCAAAATATTTTTTCTTTCTTTAAATGTAAATGAATGATTAAGAAATCTCTGCCTGACATTGTCAGCAATCTGGTGTTTGCCTTAACAATGATCTGAGCCATTATCTCTAAGTCTATAAGAACACTTTTTGAGGGCCTGTAAGATAAAAACAAAGATCTATTTTAAACTTCATGAAAACATTACCACGATCCTTGCTCAAAGTTATTAACTTGACTGATTTTTTTCAATTTGATCCGTCCAGTGTCTGGCACTCTCCTCATATTTTCCTCGACAATCAGTGAAATCAAATCTACAAAAGAACAATCTCAAAAGATTAAAATATACAAAATTTTCATTGTTTATTCCAGCCTTACTTCAGGCACTTCTTCACTTCTCTTCTTTTCTCTCTTTACACTTTTTTTCTTTTTTCTCTCTTTCTCTTCTTCTCTTTTGAAACAAGAAGGTTAAAATATAAAACATAATATAGAACAAGACAAAATATCTTAATAATAAAATGCAGAAAACTTATCAAAATCAATAACAATTCAAAAGAGTTCAAAAGAAAGATTCTAAATAACATATATAAAATTGAACAAAGCATAATTATCAGAAACATTGTGCCAGTGGTTCAGAGTCTGCAAACAGCTGAAACATTTGTTTCCAGTGAAATCTGACATTCCCTTCCCGGGCAGGGCTGACAAGTCTCACCCCAAAGCTGTGTCAGCTGTCAAATTTGTAGGATCGAATTGATGGATCAAAATGATCTATATAACATTCTTTTTGGGCAAAAACCTCTGAATTTTGCTGGCAAACTCATCCGTCCAAGTTAAAATCAGGGCCTGGCCAAAACCCAAACTTTAAATTGGAGTGATGCTCTTTAACATACTATCTTAAACAAAGCTTATACTAACATTATATATATGATACCTAAAAACTGACAACTTATTATAACATTTTCATATAAAATAAACACTCAAAGTTCAAACTGATAAATTGATCAAATGACACAAGGATTCATTCTTCTTGAAACTCCTTTGAAGGAAACAGATGTGTTTTCAATTGAAAGAAACCATAAAATAAACATTGATAAAACATTGTCAGAATGCTTCAGGCATTTGTCTCTGAGATTTTCTAAAAAACATTCAAGAGTGTTAAAAAATAGAAATGCAATGATTCCACTCACAAGAAATATAAAAACAAACCAGAGAGTTCACCTAGAAAAATGCACAACATAGTTAAAGTCCAAAATGAAACTTCAGAATGACATGTAACCTGGATGAGATTACAAAAACAATAAAACATACGAAAATTCGCTATGAAAGAACAAAGCACAGAGCTTCACCTGATATCATGATAAAATTTCTTAACAATAACATTTATAAAACACTTAAATAGTTAAACGCAAAAGAAAGAATTTGGAAACAAACATCCTTTGTATCATTACACAAAGAAATAACAAAATAAAAAAGTGATAATTAAACAATGAAATCGATCTCAGAAAAACTCAGAATAAATTTCTTCAAGACTCTTATACACTGATAAACTTACAATAAAACAGAAAAGACTAAAATAAAACCAAGAATCCGATAGACAATTTTCCCTTTAACTTAATATTCATTATCATCTCATAAACTCTTTCAATCAAAACCTTATTATTCTTAAAGAAAAACAACTAAACTTTGTTAATTGAACAAACTTAACCTTTGAAAAACTTAAAACAATTTTTTGAATTAAACACTACTTAAACTTAACATATAAAATATTGGTAAAAAAATCCCTAAATTATATTAACTTTATGAAACCTATATATATATATCAAATTAACAATATATAAATTCATTATCAATTAAACGCTTATAAACTTAACTTTTTCAGGGCCCAAACTAAGATAAACTTAAAGTGATATACTCTAATTAAACAATACTTAACTTAAACTTAAATTAAACTATATATAAAATTCAATTCTATTATTAATAAAATGCTAAAATACAACTTAACTTAAACCTTAACATAATAAATTACTAAAGTTTCATGCTATTCAATTCTCTATCTCAATTCTCATTATACTATCTCTTTTTCACATTATGTTCCATAAACAATATCCTTCACCACACCGGATGGGTGCATGTGCTGATCAATTCTGTCACCTAACTAAAAAATCTGGGGTTAGCATTTAGAAACATTGGAGAAGTTAGAAGGAGACCCTTGATTTCAAGTGGCGACTTAGCTGTATCTTATTTTTTGGGTGAATGTTGGAATTCCATCTCATCATTGCTGTGGGACATTTGGTGTAATAGATGTGATTGCAAAAAGTTATTTACTTTGACCGCTGTGGTTTCTGGGCTGTGCCGTGTATTTGTTGTTAATGTTTGGATGTGCACTGCAGTGGAAAAAGCCTCGGCATCTGTCACACCGCAGCTCTGCTATGGAGAGGCAGTGACCAAAGAAATCCCTGCCTTGGCTCTGCCCAGTCCCTGTTCACACCCAGTGTCGGCTGTGCTGGACCCGTGCCTGAAACCTGTCCCTCAGACACTTCTGCGTTCGCTTTAACTTCTGCAAACGCAGTGTGCATTCTGGATTCACCCCTCTCTGTCTGTGTCGCCATGGGAACGAGAGAAGGAACACCAGCCCCGACTGTGCCCCGCCGCGCCGACCCCGGCCACGGCTGTGAGCTCGGGAATGTCCCCTCTCACGCCCGACTGAACCTGGCACCGTTCCAGTCCCGCTCGGGTCGTCCCGCCCGGCCCCGGTGTCTGTCCCTGCTCAGCGTGGTTCGGCGCTCTGCTGACGTCATCAGCACGCGACCGCCGCTCCCCGCCGCCGCCGCGCCCCGCGCCGCGTCCCGCGCTCGGGATTCCCCCCCCGCGCGGTCACCGCGCAGCCTGTGGGCACTTGGCTGGCTGGGGCCGCCGCCGCCGCTGACGCTGTCAGTGCCCGTGCCGCGCTCGAGATGCGAAAGACCCCGCTCTACCGTTCGGCGCACTCCGCTCTCCAATATGTACTTCCGACAATTGATTTACATTCGCAAACCCCGTACTAATTCCTGATAAACTTTCAGTCTAACATTTCTTCTAACAACTGATCCATGTGTAACTAATTTTTGATGCAATAACTATTCTGTTCTGGCCGTGTCTGAAACTCACAGGGGTGGCTGTGGGTTTGTGCTGGCTGTTGCCATGGGAACTGCGACGGACTGTGTCCTGAGTCATCCTGGCCACGCCCCGTCCCTGCCTGTGTCACCCCGGGGGTGAGGACGCTCCTGCTCTGGTCCCGGCCGTGCTTTCGCCTAACTCCGGCTCGCAGCGCCCGGTTCAGAGCCACTGCCGTCCCCCCCAGGCTGACGCAATCACCCTCCTGTTCCCATTTCGGCCCCGATGTTTCCCATGTTGCTTTGCCCCTCTCGTGACTGTCCCAGCACCCACAGCCCGCGCGCACCGGCCCCGCCCCGCCTGCGCCCATCCCACACATTCCAGATGCGAGAAATTCCTTGCACCCGTGGCTCTCAGGCTCCACTCAACCTTCATGCGCGTGCCCGCCGCCTGAGTTGCAGCGAAGGACGCCTCTCGATGTCCCTCTGCTATTTCCTCAGCGGGTCTGGCTGCAGCGGTCCGGGAGCTGCCCCCCGCCTCTTGGGTGGCCGCTCTTGCGGCTTCACAGATTCTCGACACCGAACGCGTCACGGGACACCTGGGACGCCTGGCCACTGTACCCGCGCCCCTGCCGCCCTGTGTCTGCGCTGTTCCCGCTGCCCCCTCTCGCCTGCACCGTGGGCTGTTTTGAACTCCCAGCCCAAGCAGCCACGAGAGATTTCTCCTCTCCCCTCCTCTTCCCTCTCTGCTCTGCACTCCCTCTGCACCCTCCCCCACCGGAGACGCCGCCGCCGCCGCTGCCCCTCTCGCCGCGGGTTCGGACTCGAGCAGCGCTTGGTCCCTTCCCCCACTAGGGGCTGCAGCTGTGCTTGGCTTATCTCTCTGTCTGGGGGATTTGCATTGGAGGAGCTCAGGGATTGAGGTTCGAGGGAAACTGAGGAACAGTGGGAACCCGGACACACAGGGCATGATGACAGACCATCCCCTGATTGTCCATGGAAGGCAGTCCTGCTTTCCCTGGATCTGTGGTGAGGAAAACTGCCCCAAGCTGCTGGCTGGGCAATCTTCCCCCTTTGTGCTCCCATAGAAACCCCAGCTGTCTGGCCGGACGTGCCGTCTCGTAGAGCTGGCTATAATATTGTCCTTGTTAAAAGCAAAAGTTTTGCAGCAGTCTTATCTTTTTGTCCTTTTGTGGCTCAGTAATAAAGTTACTTACTGATCCTTTGCCAAAAATTCAATCCCAAGAAAAAATATACATCTGTGTGCGAGTGACTACACCGCACCTATGATAACAAAGCTTTCATTTCATTTGGGCTGTCTCTACCTGATGGGTAGAAGTTTCGCCCTATAGGGCTAAAAAAAGTCTTTGGTGTGTCCTTGGGAAAATTCCTTCCCTCCCCATGTTCTTAATTTCGACCATTCTCACCAAAAGCTGAGTCAGCATGAAGTCAGTCCAGAGATGGCACTGTCCATCTTCCAGCAGGCCACAGGCGAGGAATCCCAGGCGCGCTTCTGGTTTCTCTCCTCCTGGCTGTCCTCCAGACGAAATGCCTTGCTGAAGGTCAGGTTCTTATCTTGAGCTTTCCGCTCCCTCTCTTCTTGAAAATACGGAGAGTGTGTACTGCTCTTCTTTTTTTTTTTTCTTTCTTTTTCTGCCGATGAAGGCTGGAGGTTGTTTGATGTTTCTTTTTTCTTCTTTTTGCTGATGCCCACCCAGGGACGCCAGATGTGAGAACCCCAGCCTTCCTTTGGGGTCTCATGTGGTGGTGAAATTCCTCCTCCAACCCGTGCTTCCAAAGAAAAACTCCACAGGCTTAGCTGTTCGGTCTCAAGGCAGTTTATTGCTAGTTATCTAACAGATTATGTTCTTGGACTGCGGCTATTTGATCAGTGGCCTGGGTAGAGGCACACACACACCCTGACATCCTCTCTATCTGCTGTCTTCTTCGTCTCTCCCCCCGCCCAGGGCTGCTGCTATCTTTTATAAGATATATTACGTATAACATGTTTACAATTATTCCCCAATACCTACTACCTACGTTGCCAAGTGTTTTTCTACTCTAAACCAATCTGTGAGTGCCAACATCACCAAGAACATGGAGGTAAGGAAGAAGAAGGAAGAAGGATGGGTTCAGCCCACTTTCCTCCATCTTAGAACTTCTGACCCCCATGTACAAAGCGAAAACCCCCCTGTACATGTGCTAAAAAAATTTCCCCTCTACTTCATAACTACTTATACTATACTATCTAACCTTTTGTGATTGCTTGTTCCACCTCCAAAGTTGGTAATTCATTCCATGGCTCAAACTCAAAATCCCAGTTATTTTTCAGCTGTCTGTCAGGGTCTAGAATGCTTCTGACCAAGGCCTGGAACCTCTAAAAATGTCTGAGAGACATTTTGAGTTCCCACACCCACCGAGCCTTCCTGTGCATGGCTGTTCCATCTGCACCTCTGGGCTCAGCTCAGACTTCTCCACTAAACCAGGAGTGCTGGTAAAGGATGGAGAGCAGCCTGACAAGCTCTTTCTCCAGCTCCCTCTTTACTCTTGGGGAGGTAGAACATTCCACAGGAAAGCAACTGATGCCACAAGGAGAGGGGTGGCCTCAAGCACCTTTGGCAATGAAACAAAGCCTTTGTTTGACATAAGTAAGCCCAAGCAATTCCCAAAAGTAAACAGGTAATTAGCACAGCCATACATAAGTACTCAGCACCAGTTAGCATAAGAAAAACCTGGCAGGGTGTCGTGGTTTGACACAGAAAGAGAATTTTTTCCGGAAGGAAGAGGTCAATTTAAATATTGACCAATTGAAGATGGACACACCTCTGAGAACACAGAGGGTTAAAAGCAGAATTCCCAGGGGAACTCGCTCTCTTTGGTTCCGGTCAGCGTGCAGTGCAAACTCTCCCCTGCCCAGCCACGAGCTGGGTGGGGGAGGGGAAGCCCCATGGCCATCCTGCAGGGACAGCTGCAAACCGCCTGCAGCTTTGGGAATGTCATTAGTGCCTATGGTGGGGGGGAAGCTACAAGTCCTTGACTGCTGTTTTGTGTTGCTGAGAAGAGAAGGACATCTCGGAACTGGGGATGCTGTATTTGAGGTCAAGCGAGCAACTTTGTGGTGGGGGAGCTGCGTGGGCCAAAAGGACCCAGGGGTGCTGGTTAAGAGCAGCTGAAGTTGGGCCAGCGACTGCCCAGGTGGCCAAGAAGGCCAAGGATGCCCTGGCCTGTGTCAGCAGCAGTGGGGCTGCAGGAGCAGGGCAGTGACCATCCCCCTGGGCTGCGCAGCTCTGCGGCCATAGCTGGGAGTGCTGTGTCCACTTGTGGGCCCCTCTGAAACAGAAAGTCCTTGAGGGGCTGAAGCGTGTGCAGAGAAGGACACGGGAGCTGGGGAAGGCTGTGGAGCGCAAGGCCAAGGAGGAGGTGCTGAGGGAGCTTTAGCCTGGACAACGGGAGGCTCATGAGGGACCTTCAGATCCACAGATCCATACATGACAGTGCTCACCACAAGGGCTGTTTCCCTGCCAAACATGCCTCACTGCATCCAAGTGCTTTAGCCACCTGAGGAGGGGACACTTCCAACATGTAGATTGTTGGTTTGCTAGGAGGAGAAGCCCCACTCATTTTCTCTCTTTCCAGCAAGTAAAGAGTCTCCTGCACAAACTTTCCTGCCCTTTTCGTGCACTGCATGTGATTCTGATCCAGTTTGAGTTTTCCTTTTCTGCCACAGCAATAACAAAGTCCGTGCTGGCTATCTCCTGCTTTTCCATTTCAGAGTTTTCAAGAGCTAAAAGCTGCATTGTGCAGAGGCACCGTTGCTTGCTGATGGTAGCCAGGGAGGACTATCAAATTCATAGAGTGAATCAAATAGAGTTCTGTTGAGTTAGCCCATTTTAATATGGTCGGAGAGACTTAGAGTCCCATCGCTAACAAAGTCACTGATTTCTCCTTGGAAGTGGTGTTTGTGGATGCGAGGAGGAACGAGGTTATAAATGAGAGGTAACAGCCTGTCCCTCATGCTTCTCTCTTGCCGCAGATGGCAGAAGGAACAGCAGTTTCTGCCCCAGCTCCCTCTGCTCCTGGAGAAGAGGCCAAAGAGGGGCAAAATGAGCAAGATGACCACAAGCTGGCAGCTGTGGCAGCAGCAGAGCCAGATGGTTCCAAGACAGTTGTGGAAAAAATGACGGGAGACAAGTCCATTCTATAATGTCCACAAGTCTCAGTTTATTCCAAGCACGCATGTAGTTATACCTGTTATAATGAAGCTCATGCATATTACAAAACTTAGGCTCATCATTGGTGTATCAAAAACAGGTCAACCCTGCCTTTGGCGCTTTCTAAGCTTGCTTTGTTTTCCCTTACATTTATCTTTTTGCTGAACATTCTACTGTTGGGAACCAGCTTACCCAAGGACATAAGATATTATTGCTACATCTGCTATTGCTGCACTATGCAATTTTCAGCTACTGCTTCACTAACTGCACGTAGTCATGTCCTTTCTCACAAAGCCATTCATCCACAAAACTCTCCACACTGCACCAATGGTGGTGGGTTGTTTTCACTTCAGAACCAATGGATTTGGTCCTTGCAGAGCTCTGTATAAAAGAGCAATGCATTTTGAATTAACCGGAGTTTACTCTCAACAGCCTTCTGAGTCAGAGCCTCTTAATTCCCGTCCTGCCTCAACAGCGACAAAGACCCTTCAGGGCTGGGGCCAGGTCAGTGAAATCTCTTTATTGCTGATCTGGACAAGGCCATCGAGGGCACCCTCAGTCAGTTCCAGGTGAGCCCAGGCTGGGTGGAGTGTGGCTGTGCTGGAGGGCAGGAAGCTCTGCAGAGGGATCTGGACAGGCTGGAGCCATGGGCCCAGGACAATGGGTTCAGGTTCACCAAGGCCAAGGGCCGGGTCCTGCCCTGGGCTCACAACCACCCCAAATCCCTGTCTGTGCCCTGCCTCTGATCCTCACAGCCTGTCCTGTTTCCTTCATCCCTGCATTGCCAGGGACTTTCTGGGACAAGGAAGCTCTGCTCTGGGGATGGAGGGAGCTCCAAGTACCACGACTGGAGTGGGAACCACAACTCATCAGGTTTGTGTCCTTTGGGAGTCAGGAACTGGTGAGACTCAGAGGCACAGAAAGTTTCTCTTCATGGCCAACAGACCATGGTGGAACAGGACACAATTTAATAACAATCACGCTCTTCCCTGAGCTATGTGCAACATCCCAGCAGCATCTGATGAGTCCACCATCCACAAGTGATTTCCATACTAAAACTGATTTTAGACTTACATGGTTCTCTGATAGATATAAACACAGTTAAGTTCTTGCATCAGGATGCTCATCCTGGAGTGGGGGCAAAAGAGCTCAAACAATTCCTGATTTGCAAAGCTGTCAGTGGTGGATGGAGAAGGGAGGTCAGGCTGCTTTTGGTGTTGAGGAAATGCTGAAACCAACTGACTCATTTCATCTTCTGTCCTGGCTGATCTTCCCTGTTTCCCCTTCCACCCATTGGCTTCTGTCTCCCACCAGGCCCCTGGTGAAGAGCCTGGCTCTGTGTTCTCCATCCCCTCCTCACTGGCACTGCCAGGCTGGGATGAGGAGCCTCTCAGCCTTCCCTGCTCCGGGCTGGACAAGCCCAGCTCCCTCAGCCTCTGCTCACAGCCCAAGGGCTCCAGCCCCACCTTGGAGGCCCTTCCCTAGCCCTGCTCCAGCTGCCAGACATCTTTCCTGCCCTGGGGAACTCAACTCATGCCACAGGGACTTGGATAATCCACATCCTTGATGTCCTGGTCACACAGCCCTGGCCCCTTGTCCCCATGTCAGGCTCTGGGGTGGATCCTATGGAACATCCTTGGGTGGAGGCTGTGGCTCCAGGTGGACTGGGAGGATACCGGGGAACAGGGACTCCGCTGGGCATGAACAGCATTGGACTTGTTGGGAGAAACTGTGAGGGGGGGCTGGGGCGGAGTGACCAACCCAGTGACCTCACAGAGCCCTCCTGGGATGTCACAAAGCCCCTCTGGGATGTCTCAGCCTGCTCTGAGATGTCACAGCCAGATCTCTAATGTCACACAGCTGGTCTCTGATGTCACTCTGTGATATCATAGTCTGCTGTTATGTCACAGCCTGTTATCTGATGTCACAGAGACAGTCAATGATGCTGTAGTTGCTTGATGTCCACTCTGTGATGTCACAGTCCACTCTGTGACCTCATGTCACCAGATGATGAATTGTCTCCACCAGGTGAGCTGACAACTGGAGCTTGTTCTCCAACTCCCCAGGCCTATGGAAACCACACAATGCCAACTGTGGGAGAAGGGGAACTGGAAGTTCACCAGCCTCAGTGTCCTGCCAGCTCAGCCAGGCCCACGGGAACATTGGGGTCCATGACCACCAGGGACCACCAGGGAAGATCCCCAGGACAGAAGACAGCATGGGTAATGGGGAGAGGAAATATGTTAATGATTCTGGAAAAATGATTATCAGATGTGTGTTTAGTCCAGGACAATCAATGAATATGTGTGCAAAATACAGAACATGAACAGAAACTTTCCTGTACTCAGCAAGCTCGGCTTTGGGAGGAGCTATCCCCCGTGCACCCAGCTGAATAAAGAATGCTGCTTCTTAAAGCTGCACTGGTGTTAAGGAGTTTTCTGTTTTACCCAATTTTTGTAACACTCCACTCCCAAGGAAAGCTCTGTCTCCTGCTGCTCACAAACAGAGGGGCTGGTGGCAGATGTGGGGCTCAGAGGCTGCCTGGGGCACAGGGACCATGAAATAATCAAGTTTTCAATGATCTGTGAAAGAAGGAGGGAAAGCAACAAAACTTCCACACTGGAATTAGGAAGGGCAGTCTTTGGCCTATTTAGGATGCTGACTTGAGGAGTACCAAATCAGGTACCGATATTTTTAAGGGAAAAAGCCCTTAAAAACAAAGGGGTTCAGGAACAAAGGGCACATTTTGAGAAAGTAATCTTAAGGGGGAAGGAGCAGCCTGTCCCAGTGTGGCAAAAGATGAGCTGGTGAGGAAAATGACTGCCCTGACTGCCCATGGAGCTTTTGTGGGAACTCAGGGGAAAGAAGAGGGTGCATTAACTTTGGACAGAAGGTCAGGCAACTTAGCAAGCGTTTAAGGATATTGTTAGGTCATGCAGGAAAAAAGAGGAAAGAGGTGAAATCTCAATAATAGATTAACCTGGCCACTTCTGTGAAAAATATTAGATAAGTTTTCTACAAATAACTCAGTTGCAATTTATGGGATAATGAGAACCTCCACTCTTTATTGGATGCAGTGGAAAATATAGTAGCTAAAGATAAGGAATAGGCCAAGCTCCTTAACATCTTGTTTCTTTTAATTTTCAATCTTAGGATAGGCTGTTCTCAGGACAAGAGCTCTCCTGAGCTGGTAGATGGGCACAGGAAGCAGAACAGCCCCCTGTAATCCAGGAGGAAGCAGCTGGTGACCTGCTGAGCCACTCAGATGCTCACAGGTGTATGGGATCAGATGGGATCCATCCTAGAGGGATGAGGGGGCTGGTGGATGAGCTCCCCAAGCTGCTCCCCATCATTTACCATCAGTGCTGGCTCAGCAGGGAGGTCCCAGAGCACTGGAGGTGCCAGTGTGAGCCCATCCCCAAGAAGGGCTGGAAGGAGGATCTGGGGAGCTCCAGGCCTGTCAGCCTGACCTCGGTGTCTGGGAAGGTTATGGAACAGATCACCTTGAGAGCCACCACAGGGCACCCACAGGATGGCCGAGGGGTCAGAGCCAGCCAGCGTGGATTTAGGAGGGGCAGGTCCTGCCTGAGCAACCTGATCTCCTTTTATAACCAGGTGACCCACCATGGCATAGGGAAAGGCTGTGGATGTGTCCATCTGGACTTCAGCAAAGCCTTGGACACTGTCTCTGACAGCATTCCCTGGAAAAGCTGCAGCCCACGGCTTGGGCAGGTTCCCTCCTGGCTGGGAGATGGAAGAGCTGGCTGGAGGCTGGGCCCAGAGAGGGGTGGGGATGGTGCTGCACCCAGCTGGTGTCCAGTCCCTGGTGCTGTCCCCCAGGGATCTGTGTTGGGCCCAGTCCTGTTTAACATCTTCATTGATGATCTGGGTGAGGGGATCAAGCCCACCATCCCCAAATTTGCAGGTGACACCAAGCTGGGTGTGAGTGTGGATCTGCTGGAGGGCAGGACAAGAAGACACAGCCTCCAGCTGCACCAGGGGAGGGTTAGGCTGGGCAAGATGAAGAAGTTCTTCACAAAAAGGGTAAGTGGGCATTGGAATGGGCAGGCCAGGGGGGAGGTGGCAGAGTCACTGTCCCTCTCCAGTGGCACTCAGTGGCATGGTCTGGGTGACAAGGCGGTATTAGGGCATTGGTTAGACTTGATGATTCCAAAGGTCTTTTCCAGCCTATTTGATTCTGTCATTCTGTGATGACTGGGGCACTCTGGGGCCATTGTGACACTGCAGGGCCTCGTGGAACTAAGAGGACCATGGTGACACTGTGCAGCCCCATAGAACCAGGGCTCCATTGTGGTGCTCTGGGGCCCAATGGAACCAGGGAGTCCCCGTGACACTGGGTCCTGGTGGAACCACAGAGGCCATGGTGACACTGTGTGGCCTCGTGGAAACAAGGAGTCCCTTGTGACACTGAGGGAACTTGTGGAAGCACAGAGAGCATTGTGACAGTGTGGGACCTCATGTGACCATGGGGCCTTTGTGGCACCCTGGGGCCCCATGGAACCAAGGGGCCCCTGTGAAACTGCAGCACCAATGAGAACATTGTGACACTGTGAAGCCCCATGGAACCAAGGAGTCCATTGTCACATTTTGAGGCCCCATGGAACCAAGGAGACCAGTGTGACAGTGTAGGGCCTGGTGTAACCAAAGGGACATTGTGACACTCAGGGGCCCCTTGGAACCAAGGACATCTTTGCAGGTGACACCAAGGTGAATGTGAGTGTTGATCTGCTGGAGGGTAGGAGGGCTCTGCAGGGAGGCCTGGAATGGTTGGATGGATGGGCAAAGTCCAACAAGATGAAGTTTAATCAATCCATGTGCCAAGTCCTGCACTTTGGCCACAACAACCCCTGCAGCGCTGTAGGCTGGGGATGGTGTGGCTGGACAGTGCCCAGGCAGAAAGGGACCTGGGGGCACTGGTCGACAGCAGGCTGGACATGAGCCAGCAGTGTGCCCAGGTGGCCAAGAAGGCCAATGGCCTCTGGCCTGGATCAGGAATGGTGTGGCCAGCAGGAGCAGGGAAGTCATTCTTCCCCTGTACTTGGCACTGGTGTACTTGGCATTCCTCCCCTGTCCTGGCACTGTTCCTCAAGTGCTGTGTCCAGTTCTGGGACCCCCAGTTTGGGAAGGACATGGAGGGGTGAGGGGTCTGGAACACAAATCCTGTGAGGAACAACTGAGGGAGCTGGGGTTGTTTAGCCTGGAGAAGAGGAGACTCAGAGGTGACCTTATCACTGTCTACACTCCCTGAAAGGTGGTTGCAGTCAGGTGGGTGTCGGTCTCTTTCTCCTCACAGCAAGTGACAGAACCAGAGGACACAGTCCTACGCTACACCAAGGAAAATGTAGGTTGGATATTAGGAAAAAGTTTTTTATGGAAGGGGTGATAAAGTACTGGAATAGTCTGTCCAGGGAGGTGGTGGAGTCATCATCATGAGATGTGTTTAAAAAAAAGACTGGATGTGGCACTCAGTGCCATAGTTTTGCTAAGGTGGTGTTAGTATGTGGGTTGGACTTATGACCTTAAAGGTCTCTTCCAACGCAGTAATTCTGTGATTCTGTGATTGTGTGACATCACAGACCAGGTTGTGACATCATATAGTCAAGAGTGATATCACTGGTCTATTATGTGACATCAGAGAGCTGGCTGTGACATCACAGGGTGTCTGTGACACCACAGGCTGGGGTGTGACATCACAGGACAGATTTTGGGACATCACAGAGCAGACTGGGACCTCAAAGAGAAGGCTGTGACATGACAGGGAATCTGTGTGAAATCACAGGTGGCCTGTTACATCTCAGAGCAGGCTGTGAGACATCACAGGGGCTGTGTGACATCACAGGGGAAATATGACATCAGAGGGCCTTTGTGACATCACAGGGGCTGTGTGACATCACAGGGGCTCTTTGAGGTCACTGGGGAGGTCACTCTGCCCCAGCCCCCCTCCCAGTTCCCCCAGAGAAGTCCAACGCTGCTCGTGCACAGTGGGGTCCCCTGTCCCCCCAGTCCCCCCACCCCCGGCGCCGCAGCCTCCCCCAGAGGATGTTCCACAAGATCGACCCCAGAGCCTGACATGGGGACGGGGGCTGGAGCCATGGGGGGTGGGACAGGGGGACAGGGACCCCCTGGCAACATCCCCGTGTCCCCCAGAGCCAGAGCCTGGGCCAGGGCTCCTTCACCCTGTGACCAACGAGGGTTTGAGAGCACTGCAAAAATCCCCAGCAAGGGATCGGCAAAAACCAGATTTAATATTAAAGTGACAGCAGCACAAAGTTCCTTGGCAAGAGTCACTCTGCCCCTGACTGGACACTTCAGGCACAGCAAGAAAACAAAGCAACAACAAAACCAGACAAAATCCAGGCAATCAAACCAGAAATGAACCAAGAACTGTCCCTGTGTGTGTGTGACACGAGGACAGTGAGGGCAAGGATGAAAGGAATATGGCCTAAAAGCTTTACTGTATTCAAACTTAAGAGGATGTAACTTATACCTTCACATAAACTAATACCTTCAACTTCACAATTTAGCAAAAGAACAGAGGTTAAGCGTATTTAACCTAATTAATAACCCGTGAATTTGCAAATTAGCAAAGGAATAGCATTTAACAATATTCAACTTACATGATAACTTATATTAAACATTGGAACTTGGCAAAAGAACAACTCTTACCAGCATTTAACTTAGCTTAGACCTTGTGATTTAACCTCACTTACAGGCCTGACTGGGTCAGCTATCCAAGGCACTCAGACCCCTCAGGGAGCAGCATTTCTGCCACATTCCCCAGCACAGGCACTCCTGTGTGCACACAGACACAGAGTCAGTGCAGGGCACCTGTGAGAAATTCCCCTGAGGGCAGGGAAATGCTCCCTGGGGATGCTTTGGCATCTCCCCAGCAGGGAAGGGTTGAGCCTGGAGGAGTGGGGGGATCGGCCCAGGCTCCCTCGTTGTTGGGGATCCCCGAGTGCAGCAAACGGGAGAGTTCCCGGCTCGGAGAGGCCCCACTCAGAGGGAGTCGCTGGCCCAGGAGAGCTCCAAGGGCTCCTTTTGGAGCGCTGTTTGTAGGGCCCCAAGAGAGGGGCTGCAGTCCCAGCCATGTTTCATCCTGGCCACACTTGGCATCAGCAGCTTTCTTTGGCAGTGTGAGAACAGGGATGTTGTGCCACCGAGGGAACACAAACAGTTCCCAGGGCTGCTCCTGAAGCAGCCAGGAGCTGTCTGGGCAGCAGCAGTGCCTGGAGCAGAGCGTGTTTGTGATGAGCTCCAGAGGAGCTGAGCCCAGGGGCTGCTGGCCAAGGCCGAGGCCCAGCGAGCATTTCTCAGCTGGCAGGGCGGCCTGAGAAGGGGAGGGGGGAATGCACCAGCACAGGAACCATGGAACCAAGGGACCATTGTGACACTGTGGGGCCTGTGAGACCAAGGGACCATTGTGACACTGGGGCCCTGTGAGACCCAGGGACCATTGTGACACTGGGGCCCTGTGAGACCAAAGGAACATTGTGACACTGTGGGGCAGCATGGAATGTCAGGTTCACTAGGACACTGAGGCCCCATCAAACCAAGGGTCTGTTGTGACACCACAGGGCCTCAGGGAACCATGGAGACCATTATGACACTTTGGGGTGTCATGGAACCAAGGGACCATTGTGACACCGTGTGGCCTCATGCAACTGTGGAGACCATTATGACTCTTTGGGGTGTCATGGGCCCAAGGGAACATTGTGACACTGTGAGACCCCAGGGAGCCAAAGGTCCATTGTGACATTGCAAGGCCTCATGGAATCATGGAGACACCATTAAGAAACTTCACAGCCTCATGGAACCAAGGGGTCATTGTGACACTGTGGGGCACCATGGAACCAAGGAGACCATTGTGATACTGAGGCGACTCATGGAATCATGGAGACCATTGGGACACTATGAGACCCCACAGAATAAGCAAAGCATTGTGACACTGTGAGGCCTCATGGCACCACTGAGACGATTGCGAACCTGGGGGTCTCCACAGAACCATGAGGACCATTGTGACACTGTGGGGCCTCGTGTAATCAGTGCTCCATTGTGACACTGTGGAGCCAAAGGAGACCATTGTGACACCGCAAACCCCCAGGGTCCAAAGGTCCATTGTGACGTTGTGGGCCTCATGGAACAGAGGAATCCCGTGACACTGTGGGGCTTGAGGAACCACAGAGACCCCTGGGACACTGCGGGTCCCCATGGAACCAAGGGAACACAGAACAGGTCTGGCTGCAAGTAGGGCATGCGTAACAGCCCTACTTTATGTCAACTTTATGTAGATTCTGCATTACAACCATTGAGGCAACAGTGGCCATAAGCTTTTATTTATCACTATATGGATGATATTTTGATTGCACAACCTAAGTCATTTACGAGTTGACAGGTTAAACATGTACAAAACTTGCTGGGACGTTTTCAGCTTGTTGTGGCCCCAGAGAAAATACAGTTAACTCCTCCTTGGAAATACCTGGGATGGACATTGTCTCAAAGCTTGGTAACACCTCAAAAATTAGAAATGAAAACACAGATTGTTACTTTAAACGATGCTCAGGAATTACTAGGTGATTTACAATGGCTTAAACCTATAGTGGGCCTTCCAAATGAACTGTTGGATTCTCTTAGACCCTTATTAAAGGGCACAGACCCAACAGCACCAGTGACCCTTAATCCTCAGCAGAAAAGAACTCTTCAGCAAATTACAGACTGTGTGGTTCAGGGTCGTGTACATCGGCGAATACTGGGAATCCCGCTTAATCTCACTATATGGTGTGGTGAAAAACATTTGCTGGGGGCTTTAATCCAGTTAGAAACAAAAACAGGGGAGATCAGGGTGTTAGAATGGATATCCCCTCCACTTCAGCAAACAAAAACTTTAGTTCAAAAAACTGAACTGTTAGCAGCTTTGGTAAAACAGGGTTGTGAGAGAATTTTGCAGGTTGATGGGCGAGAGCCTGAACTAATACAGATTCCTATGAAAAAGGACTCTTTACAATGGTATTTGGTTAATAGTGAAGAACTGCAGGAAGCTCTGCTAGGAGTAGGAGGTGCTGTCATAACTGAAAATATTAAAATTCCTCCATTACAGTGGATTGGAAAATTGAGTTGGATGGTTCGGCCACAGCGAGAAAAGGAGCCGATTCCTGGTGCAATAACGGCATACACAGATGCAGGGAAGAGGTCAAGAACAGCAGCAATTACATGGCAGGAGCAGGGAGTCTGGAATCATGAAATTCTTACTGCAAATGACTCAGATACCCTTCAGACCTTGGAGTTAGCAGCTGTGGTATGGGCTCTGACAGTCCTGAAGGGGCCTTTGAATATTGTTACAGATTCCTTGTATGTAGTTGGTGTTGTGGAAAGAATAGAGGACGCTGCTATCAAGGAAGTACGAAATCAGAGACTATTTGAACTGTTCATACAACTTCAAAAAGCAGTAAAAATTTGAGAACATCCTTATGCTATTATTCATATAAGAAGTCATAAATGGGAAACTGGCTTAGGAGAGGGTAATGCTCAGGCAGATAAGCTCGTCACAGTGACTCAGACTTCTCCTTTATCAGGGCAAATGCTTGCTAGGGAGGCACATTCTATGTTTCATCAGAATGCAAAAGGGTTACAACGGGAGTTTGGAATATCCCATGCAGATGCCACTGCTATAGTGAGAGCTTGTCCTATCTGTAGTCATCATAATGGGGGTCATGGCATGGGATGGGGAGTTAACCCACGAGGTCTTTCATCTAATGAACTTTGGCAGATGGATGTTACTCATGTAAATAGATTTGGTCGCCTGAAATGGTCCTGCATACATTGGTGGCAGGGTGAATAGATTGTTAAAATCATGGGGAATTAAGCACATTCTCCCACTGGGCAAGCAGTTGTAGAAAGGGCAAATGGAACTTTGAAGAGATACTTGGAAAAACATAGGGAAATTAGAGATGTTCATGAAAGGCTAATGAAGGTGCTCTTTGTTCTTAATAATTTGTGTATATTTGGGAATTCAGAGGCACCACCTGTGATGGTACATTATGGACAAAAAGAAATGAGCAAAAAGGGCAAAGAAGTATGGGTCAGGTATAGGGACCCTAAAACAGGGGGTTGGCAGAACCCAGCAAAGGTCCTATATTGGGGAAGGGGATATCTTTGTGTTTCCACCCCTACAGGTTCACTCTGGGTGCCAGCAAAGTGGACCAAACCAGCTCTGGATGAGTCGTCTCTTAGCTCGCCTGACGGATCAGGACCAGAGGAGAATTGAAGAGAAGCTGATTCGCACAGTGGGACCTATTCTTCAAGAGATAAGAGGACTTTCCCCAGTGATTGATCAACTTTTGCCTTCAGAGTCAACTTTTCTGGCAATTGTTACAGCTATTGAGGCTTTACAGACTGTTGATATTCCAGGACCAAAGAATCCCGAGTGTCTTAGTTGTGGGAATTTTAATTGTAACAGTTGGATTGCTTTTGTCTGTGGGAGTTGTGGAAAAATGTACTGGGAAGATCAAGTATTCTTAAAATTACATTTTTAATGTAAACATTGTGATTTTCGAAAACGAGGAGATTCTTGGCAGAGAGATTTAATACGAGACACAGGCTTAGGAGTTGCTATAGCTTTGCAGTTATTTGAAGCGCCAGAACAAAAGATATTAGCTTTTTATAGGTGGGAAGCAAAACAGACTTGTGATAGATTAATTAGACAGGCAAATTCAAAAATCTTATCAACAAGGCGCCAAAAGCACGTGAAGATATCTATAAGATCTTATTTAGGAAAACCAGTAGTAGGAAATCCAGACATAGAATTAGATAAACTTATTAAATATGTGCAGGCATTGAAATTAAAATCCAAGCAGAAGAAATCATGAGGGTGATAAGGTGGATAATCTATCTTGTTCTTTTGACTAAACTTTGTTGTGGATTAATGCAATTTAATCAGCCCAGAGAAAATATTTGGGTAACCTTGGCTAACATGACTAATCGAAGTTCGTTATGTCTTAGCTTGGGAGGAGTGACAAGTCCATTTTGTACCTGCCTAACAGGTGTTCCTGTCTGGAGACCAGAGGAATTTTGCGGGTTGATAAAGGATCAAATGCTTTGCAAGAATTTTGCAAAGGTGAAAGGGCCAGACAAGAATATTGGTTACACAGAAGCTCAAAGAGATGGCTATAAACAATGTTTGTTGGTACTGTCACTCAAAGAAACATTACAATCTCCCCCAGAGGAATTAGATCTCTTTGGAAGTGCTAATGCTAGTTTAGGGAATGTTTCAACAGGAGGATGGTTTAGCTTTGTTCCATTGAATTTGCAGAGTGTAAATAACCCAAGAGACAAATGGGCTTCTCTGGACTCTTCACTGGACTCAGGCAGGATAGCATCACAGTTATATTCTAACTGTGATGGTTCCAAGATAACCAAACCCTTAAGGTTGCCAAAGGGTGTATTTTTGATCTGTGGAGATAGAGCTAGGAATGGAATACCGGTAAAACCACAAGGGGGACCCAGTTACCTAGGAAAACTAGCACTGTTCCATCCTAATATATCATTGCTAATGCAATGGGACAGGCTAGGGAAGACAAGGAAGAGGCGTGATGTGCATGACTTAAAATGTGATCAGGTTGGACAACCTCAATTTTGGAGTACTTTGAAACAGGTAATAGTGGCAACCCTGTTACCAGGAGGAGCTGCCAGAAAGGCTATGGTGTTAGCTGAACAATTGGGATGCTGGACTAAAGATGAACTTAACAAAACATCAGAGGTTTTATCTATGCTTGCTATGGATGTACAAAGTGTAAATCATGCTGTACTACAGAACAGAGCAGCCATTGATTTTTTGTTGTTAGCCCAGGGTCATGGACGTGAGAAATTTGAAGGAATGTGTTGCATGAATCTCTCTGATCATTCTGTATCAATACATGCTAAGATTAAAGAACTACAACAGGGCCTTCATCAATTAAACAAAGAATATGGTCTGGGGATAGAAGAATGGCTTAAAAGCTTAGGAATCGTCCCTTGGCTAAGAACTTTTATTATGTATGCACTGGGAATCTTGATTGTTATTTTACTACTCTTGCTGATCTTGCCCTGCCTGTTTAGCTGTCTTCAGAAGTTGGTAGAACGCATGATTCAAAAGATGTGGGCAACTAACTTAATGGTCCAAAACAAAAACAGGGGAAATGTGGAGAGTTTTGTGGATGAATGGCTTCGTGAGAAAGGACATGACTACGTGCAGTTAGTGAAGCAGTAGCTGAAAATTGCACAGTGCAGCAATAGCAGATGTAGCAACAATATCTTATGTCCTTGGGTAAGCTGGTTCCCAACAGTAGAATGGTCAGCAAAAAGATAAATGTAAGGGAAAACAAAGCAAGCTTAGAAAGCCCCAGAGGTGGGGTTGACCTGTTTTTGATAAACCAATGATGAGCCTAAGCTTTGCAATATGCATGAGCTTCATTATAATAGGTATAACTGTACATGCATGCTTGGAATAAACTGAGACTTGTTGACATTATAGAATCGACTTGTCTCCCGTCATTTTTTCCACACCACAGCATCACCATGGTCTCCTTGGATACGCAGTATCTCTATGGACCATTGGTTCCATGCGGCCCTGCTGTGTCACAGTGGTTCCTTGGTTCCATGAAGCCCCACTGCATAGCAATGGAATCTTGGTTCTGTGAGGTTCTGTGAGGTCACAATGGTGTCCCTGATTCTGGAGACCCTTGGTTCCACAAGGTTTCATGATGTCACAATGGTCTCCTTCGTTCCAGACTGTAACAATAGACCCTTGGTTCCACAAGGTTCCATGATGTCACAATGGTCTCCATGGTTCCAGACTGTAACAATGGACCCTTGGTTCCACAAGGTTCCATGATGTCACAATGGTCTCCTTGGTTCCAGACTGTAACAATAGACCCTTGGTTCCACAAGGTTCCATGATGTCACAATGGTCTCCTTGGTTCCAGACTGTAACAATGGACCCTTGGTTCCACAAGGTTCCATGATGTCACAATGATCTCCTTGGTTCCACACTGTAACAATGGACCCTTGGTTCCACGAGGTTCCATGATGTCACAATGGTCTCCATGGTTCCAGACTGTAACAACAGACCCTCGGTTCCAAAAGGTTCCACATTGTCACAATGGTCTCCTTGGTTACAGACTGTAACGATGGACCCTTGGTTCCATGAGTTTCCTAATGCCACAATGGTCTCCATGGCTCTGGAGTATAACAATGAACCCTTGCTTCTACAGTGTTCCACGATATCACAATTCTCTTTTGTTCTGGTCTGTAACAATGGACCCTTGGTTCCACGAGGTTCCACGATGCCACAATGATCTCCTTGGTTATGGACTGTAACAACGGAACCCTGGTTCCATGAGATTCCATGATGTCACAATGATCTACTTGGGTCCACTAGATTCTATGGTGACACAATGGTCTCCGTGGCTCTGGATTCTAAAAATGGATCCTTGGTTCAATGAGATTCCATGATGTCACAATGATCTACTTGGTTCCATGAGGCCTTGCTTTGTCACAATGGACCCATGGTTCCATGAGCTTCCGTAGTGTCACCATGGTCTCCTCGGATCTGCGTTGTCACAATGGACAACTGGTTCCATGGGACCCTGCTGTGTCACAATAAACCCTTAGTGCCATCGGGTTTTCTAGGGTCACAATGGTCTCCCCGGTTCAACGACACCTTGCAGTGTCACAATGGCTGCTTGGTTCCCTGAGCTTCCATAGTGTCGGCCATGGTCTCCTTGTTTCTGCAGTGTCACAATGGACCCTTGGTTCCATGAGCTTCCTAAATGTCACTGGTCTCCTTGGTTCCATGTGACCCTGCTGTGTCACAATGGTCCCATGAGTCCATGTCCCTTGGTTCCATGAGTTTCTCTACTGTCAGCAATGGTTCCTCTCCTCCAATGCGGGCCCACTGTGTCATAATGGACCCTGGGTTCCATGAAGTTCTTCATCATCACAATGGCTCTCTGGATCCATGAGGTTCCTTCGTATCACCATAGTCTCCATGGATCCATATTGTCATAATGGACAATTCCTCCCATGCAGTCCCACTGTGTCGCAGTGACCCCTTGTTTCCATGAGGCCCCACTTTGTCACCATGGACCCTTGGTTCCAGAGGTTTTATCCTCTAACAATGGACTCCTTGGTTCTGTGAGTTACCCTGCATTTTACAGAGGTTTCTTTGCTTGCAACAAGGCCCGGCTGTGCCTCAATGCACCCTTGGTTCCATGAGGATCTGGAGGATCACAAAGGATCCTTGGATCCACAGCATGTTGAGGAATTTCTCGTGGAACAAGGACGTGCTCTCCTTGATGCTGTTCCTTTGCAGGAGCTGGACAACCCTGGCCTGCAGATTACAGAGTTACTTTAGTTACTTTAAAGTACTTAGGACATCCTTGGAAAGACAATAGGCCTTGTACAAACACAATAGCCAATGCTGGGTGCTGAGTAGTACATGAAAACTGTCACGTACTATAACCTGATCAGATGCTTGCAGAATAACAGCCAATCAATAAGTGGCAATAGCAAATAAATATTCATTGATTAACATAATATGATTACATTTATTACGTTAACCAATGAATGTTAATTTGCTATTGTATTATGTAAGGCAATAAAGGCATAAAACATGAAAAAATTAGACAATAAAGGAGGATGACATCAAGCCATATTGGTTTGGGTGTCATTACTCCAGCTGGCTCTCTGTGGGACCCTCTTCAGATTGTCAGCAACAAGGGGTCTTGATTTTCATACCTAGTAAAAATGGATTAGGAGATGCTGGGGATCCATATCAACTGGGGTTTGATAATATCAATGTATAAATAAGAAAAGTAAACAGGACAAAACAATTCCCTCTGCACTGTTTTCAATATAGTAGGTTGACTTTGAATACACTTCTGCAATCTGTCTAATTAACCACTGAAGAATTGAAGACTTGAATTATTTCCATGGGCTTGTTTTGTTTGGGTGTTTTGAAGAAATATGAATGAGCCTTTGTCACTGAATTTCTACACTGAAGAGCTCAAGAAAGAAGAGGTCTCTGGAGTAGTAAAGTTCATCACCAACCTCCAAGGTGCTGAGGATCCATGCCCATCGGAGCAGGAATGAGCAGAAATGGGCACAGCTTTGGGGCTGCCCCAGCTCTGGGATGGGCCCTGGGCCTGGAGCAGGAGCAGCTCTGGAGGGCCCCAGGGCCGGGGCTCTTGTGCTGGCCTGGGCAGATGGGATGGCAGGAGGGGCTGCAGAGCTCTCAGCACCTCAGGCAGAGGGGAGCAGGGCACCCAGGGAGCTCCTTTGCCTTGGCCAGGCCCCTTCCCCCATGGTGGGGCTGGATCCTGGCTGAGCTGCAGCTGCTGCTGTGCCCTTGGCAGGGGCTGAGGCCGTGGGGCAGTGCCCAGAGCAGCCTGGGCTGAGCAGAGCTGTGGGGCCAGAGCCGGCTGGGCTGTGCTGGGGAGAGGCCCTTGGTGCTGCCCAGAGCTCAGGGCAGCTGGCAGAGCTGGCAGGGAGCTGGGCTGGGCTGGGAGAGCCTGGCACAGAAACCATCAGTGTCCATCGCAGCCTGGCTGAGCGGGAAGGGGCCAAGGCCAGCAGAACATGGTCGGCAAGTTCTCTGTGTGGGAGCTGAGCTGGTGAGCCCTTGAGCCCTCCCAAGGTCTGGGGCTGCACCTCCAGCTCCAGAGAGGTGACAGATGGGAGCAGAGACAAATCATTCCTCCTGCGTTCTTCATTGTGTTTGCTTGTACAGGTGACCTGGATCCATATGTAGACGAGCTGTTTTGTTTCAGATAACACTGGTAGAGTGATAAGAATACTATTTTTTAGCTGAAAGTTATATTTCACACATAATGAGCAATGAGAAAAAAAATACACGTAGGACCAGAAGAGCATTTGAGTTTTTAGAGGACAAGAGGCTCATTGATGTTGCAGCAGTCAAACCTGTTCAAATACTTTCCTCAAGGCTTCCTTGAAATGAGAGGTGACCACCAGAGGCCAAGGCCAGCCAGGGCTCTCTGTCCTGGCAGATTTTGTCTGGGAGAACCCTTGCATATAGGGAATTTTTCAGGGGAAATATCTGTTTTGGCCATGTGCACCTGGAAAGATGGATGGTTCTTTTCCATAGGAAGGAAAGCACAGAGCCCTACTTCTCCAGGGATTGAAGAGAGGCATCCCTTGATATTCCAAGATCAGCTGGACCTGTCAGGTGGCCCTGGGCGGCCAAGCCAGCCAGACCTGGTCCATGTTCCCTTGGTTTCATGGAGCTCTGCAGGCTCCCAATGTTCTGCTTGCTTCTGAAGTTGGCCCCCTTCCTTCCATGAGGCCCCGCAGGGTGACAATGGCCCTTGGGTTCCACAAGGCCCCACAGTGTCACAATGGTCTCACAGAAAGGAAACCACAGAGCCCCTGTGTTTCAGGATCTGATGAACTCTGCAGTCACCAGAGGCCAAGGCCAGGCAGACCTGTCTGTCCTGGCGGGTTTGTCTGTGACCAACCCTTGGATATTTGGAATTGTGACTGTTGAATCCCAGTTTCAGCCATTTGTGCCTGGAGGAGAAGGCCAGTTCTTTTCCATAGGAAGGGAAGTATGGATCCCCTGTGTTTGGAAGGCAGGTGAGAGCCCCCACTAAGGAGGCCAAGGCCAGCCAGACCTATCTGTAATGGCAGCTTTTGTGTAGGAGCAATCTTTGACTATAGGACTTCTGGAGGTGGAATCCCAATTTCGGCCATGGACACCTGGCTGAAAGAAGGAGATGGATGAAGGATGAAGAAGAAGGACAGTTGTTTTCATAGGAAGGAAAGGGCAGAGCCCCAGTGTTGCAGGGCAGAATAGGGAGACCACAAGAGGCCAAGGCAAGTCAGAGCAGTCTGTCCTGGTAGCTTCTGCCTGGGAGAAACCCTTGCAAATCGGGAATTTTGGAGGAGAAGTGTCAATTTTGGCCATGGTTACCTCTGCAGAAGGGATGGTTCTTTTCCACAGGAAGAAAAGCACAGAGCCCCAGTGTTTGAAGGAAGGTGAGAGCCAGCTCTCAGGAAGACAAAGTCAAACAGACTTGTTGGTAATGGCAGCTTTTGTTTGGGAGCAATCCCTGGATATTGGGAATTTTGAGGGGAGAATCCCATTTTGGCCACGGATGCTTGAATGTGAAGGGCAGTTCTTTTCCATTGTGTCTTGGTTCAACAAGACAGGAGTCTGTGAAAGAGGGCAAAGCCTCCTGTGCAATGGAGAAGGCAAACCCCCCTCCCTCCAAATTACCAGGATCTTTAAATTAAAGGGCTCTCAGGCAAAGATATGGGAATGGGAGTAACAATTCTTTACTAGGAGAAAATTAGATAACAATTTAAAAAGGCAAATGCAATCGGTACAAACAAAACCAGTGAAAAAGTCCAGAACCTGAGGATTCGGGGTGCCAGTAGCAGTCCTGCTGGGACGATTGCTCCCCTTGCAGTGATTGATGAATTGCAGCTGCAGTGGTGATCTTTAGAAGGGTATAGTTTTCCTCTGAAGATCTGGTGGCAGTGGGGCCGGTCTTCCTCTGTGCCTGGGTTGCCTCCGAGCTCCGCCGCCGTCGCCTCAGCGCGCTCCGGCTGCTTCGCTGCGAGTGCCGCCGAAAAGAGCTGCTTCTCTGGCAATCCCCCAAAGTAAAGAGCTGCTCTGTCCCCAAAAAGGTACCCCCTTATATCCAATAAAAGAGTGCTTGGCCTCCCCCTCTGGGTGGAACCTCTCACAATGGGATGGTGTTACATTTACCAGCCCGGCAGTGAGTCAGTCAATAGTGTATAAACAAACCATTGCCTCTACGGGGCAAACCATTGTCTTTGGGAGAGATAACAAACCTGCCCCAACCTTCAACAGATGGCAAATAGAATACAAGCTTATCTTACAACCCAGGACACATTGGAAGGAAAGCCCAGAGCCCTTGGCTCCATGAGGCTCTGAAGTGCCACAATGGCCCTTTGGTTTCACAAGGCCTCAAAATGTAGAAATGGTCTCCATGGTTCCATGAGGCCCTACTGGGTCACAATGGACCTTTGGTTCCAGGATGCCCCAGAGTGACACCATGGTGACACAATGGTTCCATTGGACCTTTCATCCCACGGAGACCCACAGTGTTCACTGCAGTCCCCTTGATTCCATGAGGCCCTGCCATGCTCTCATGGCCCCTTGGTTCCAGTGGGTCCCAGAGTGTCAGAACAGTCTCCATTGTTCCATGAGGCCCCACAAAGTCAGTGTGATCCCCTAGGTTCCACAGGGCCCCACAGTGTCACAGTGGACTCTTGGTTCCATGAGGTGCCATGCTGTGTCACAATGGCTCGTGGTTCCATGAGGCCACACAGTTTAACAATGGTCCCTTGGTTCCATGAGGCCTCGCTGTGTCACAGTGGACTTGGGGTTCCATGAGCTTTCTTACTGCCAAAAACAGTCTCCCTGGTTCCACAGCATCACCATGGTCCCGTTGTTCCATGAGGTTCCATAGCAGAACCTTGGTTCCATGGCTACCTTGATTCCATGTGACCTTGCAGTGTCACAATGGACCTGTGGTTCCACGAGGCCTTGCTGTGTCAGAGTGTCCCCTTGGTTCCCAGAGGTTTCTCAGTGTCACAATGATCTCCTTGGATCTGCACTATCACAATGGACCACTGGTTCAATGTGTCCCCAATGTGCCAAAATGGATTTTGGTTCCATGGGGTTCTGCGGTGTCACCATGGACCCTTTGTTCCATGAGTTTGCACAGAGTCACAGCTGACTCCTGGGTTCTGTGAGGCCCCATGGCCACCAAATCTCTGAAATAGCAGAACAAGACTCCTTAACACTAATTTGCTATTTAAGAGGGTATAATTTATTCAGGCCTTGGGTCTAGTGAGGGATAACTCCTAACCTCATGTGGACACATAATTCTACCAGTGTGTTGCTTATACACAGTCACTAAATGTGTATTACAATTTACCCATTTCCATAAAACCCACCCCAAGTTCCCAGATTCAGTCCTTGTTTTTTCTATCACTGCACCCTTGAGCCAGGTGTCTTCTTCTTCTCTTCCAGCCATCCCTGCTGGGAAAGCAGCCCCTGCATGCCTTGTTCCTGTGCTGGAAGTTCACAGGCAGGGTAAAAATGGAATTAACCCTTTGGGTATCAGCCCAAGGCTTTGTGTGGCCAGGCAGGGGCAGCAGGAGGCAGAGCTGCCAGCAAAGGAAGGGCCAGCGAGGTGGGGCAGCCGGGGGTGACAACAGCCTGCAGGGACAGAGGCGCAGGGCAGGGACACCGTGGGACAGCCTGGGCTGCAGAGGGCTCAGGGATGTGCAGCAGCTGCAAGGCCCTGACAGAGCCAACCTGTGCAGCCCTTTGGCCGTGGCTGCTGGCCCTGGGCCTGAGGCCACGAGGGGACAAGTGACCCTTGCAGCCCTGGGGCCTCAGTGCCTCCTTGTCCCTGCTCAGCAGCCTGGCAGGGCCGCCCCATGGTCCTGCCCTTGGCATTGCACATCCCCACATCCCAGTGCCCATCCCGGGAAGAGCCCTGAGCAATGAGGGAGAGACAGGATCTGCCTTGCCAGGGGCTGGGGCTCAGGCCTGGGCCCTTTGCATTCCTGAAACACATCCAGATTTGCTCAGCATCATAGACACCTTTGCCTTGCCTGTCCCCAGCTGACATCAGTGCCTCCAGTGCTCTGCTCTGATTGGAACCTGGGGACACTTTCTCAGTCCTGTCCCTCAGTGGGACCCATTAAAACTTCAGGAAACTTTGGAGTTTGATTCTAACTTTGAATTCTTGAGAGATTTCTGCCACTCCCTTTCAGGGACTGATGGCCAGGGACTCAGCAGCCAACCCACAGGAGAAGTCCTGATGCTGTGTCTGTGCTGCTGAGCTGGGCCGGGCTCCTGGCACAGAGGCAGCTCCTGGCCAGGGCAGCGCTGCAGAGAGACAGCTCTGGCCAGGAGCAGCTCCTGGGCACAGCCCAGCAGGGCTGGGGCACTGCCTGCAGCCAGCCCGGGCACAGCACAGAGGCACAGAGAGAGGAGAGGCAGCCTGGGCTGGGAGGGTGACTGAGCTCTCACTAGG
The DNA here is from genome assembly GCF_050655825.1 of Lonchura striata. Taxonomy (NCBI): domain Eukaryota; kingdom Metazoa; phylum Chordata; class Aves; order Passeriformes; family Estrildidae; genus Lonchura; species Lonchura striata. The sequence goes on along the minus strand of NC_140735.1, from coordinate 6,198,481 downwards.
GGAGAAATCTTCACAGCGTTTGAATGAATCATTCTCTGCCTCTAGGAAAATTCCACTTCCATTCCTGGAGGCTTCTCCTAAGGCTGGCCCGTGCCCCACTTTCCATGATCTTTTGCAAGGGCTCTCCCAGTTCCTCTGGGGCACAGGACGTGGCCATCAGGCAGACAGGGCAGTGCCTGCAGGCAGCGAGGGCAGGCAGCAGCAGTGCCAAAGAGGTCAAAGGCAGCCTGGGGTGGCAGGACAGGAGAGACCCCATCAGGGGAGAAATCTGCACAGCCCCTGGACACACTGAGTCTCTGGCTGCAGAGCAATGCAGGTGAGTTCCTGGAAGTGTCTCTGACAATGCCAGCACTGACAGGACCTGTCAGGGTGGCTCTGCTGGATGTCCTGGCGTGGAGCAGAACAAGCTCCAGAGCGGGGCTTCCCTGCTGCTCCCTCAGAGGCACAGGACAGGTCCCTGCACAGGCAGAGCTGCCCCGGGGCCGTGGGGTGGGGATGGGCTCAGTGAGCGCTAGCAGGGAGTGGAGCTGGGCACAGGGAGACGCTGCTGGCAGGAACAGCCCCCTCAGCAGAGACACGGGCAGGGAGGGACAGGGAGCTGCTGCCACAAATGCCGGGCAGGGGGATGTGCCACCTCCCTGCTGTCCCTGTGGCTCAGACACCTTCCCCCAGCAGCTCCTGCCCAGGCTCCTTTCCCATCCCAAGCAGAGCCCCTGCCCTCATCCCACACAGGCTCAGCTGTGCAGGGCCCCTGCAGCAGCCAGAGCCCAGGCAGGGAAGGACAAGGCCCTGATTTCCATCAGTCTCTCTGTCCCTCCTCCCCTGGCAGGAGCATTGTGACATTTCACTGCCATGCCCAGATGCCTGTGTTGTCCCCATTGCCACCATTGGGTTTTCTGAGGCAGTACCAGGGTTTGGGGGTGGCAGGTGCCCGTCCAGGCAGGGAGCCTTGGGACCCTGCTGTGGACATGTGTCTGTGGGAGCAGAGTGCCCAGGTGTCCTCAGGGGCCCTTCAGCTGATTCCCTGGGTGTCCTGCAGGGCTGCAGGTGCCCTCCAGAAGGGCACAGCTCTCCCGTGGTGTCTCTGGGCTGCGTGGGATCCTCATGGAGGAGACAGCTCAGTGTTAGGGCCAGGGAAATGCTGCTGGGCACCTGCACCTGGGCAGCTGCAGTGATCCCTCTGTGCAGCAGCCTGGCAGGAGACAGCTAAATCCCAGTGAGGCACTCTGAGGGAAGGCGAGGGCTCTGTCCATGTGCTGTCTGACCCCAGAGCCTCTGCTCTCAGCACTGCCCTGGTTCTCTCTAGGGGAACTCCTCTGCATGCCTCTCCTGCAGCTTGAAGCTGCCAGCCAGGGACAGCTGAGAACAGCCCTGATGGCCAGAGCTGCTCCATTGTCCCTGCACTGAGAGACCACCCCTGTGCCTCTCAGACCCACACGATTTCACCTGCAGTTAATTAGAAATGTCAGGGATTTCAAACAGCCACAACCACTCCTGACTGTGGCAGTTGCAGCTGGGTGAACAAATACAAGGAATTCCCTCAGCTCAGTTCTTCAGATGGGCAAAATGCAAACAGCAGAGCTGAAAAGATTTTTGGTGTTTCCAAGTTCATTTAGTTGGAGATCACCCAGCATTCTCAGTTACCTCTCACTGCTCAAGAAGAAGGAATCCTCCTGAGCCCTGCTCTGAATTCCTGCAAAACCAAGAGCCCAGGTGAGGGGAATGTAGAGAAGTGTTCTTAAAAGGAGAGACCCTAAATATTCCATTGCTATGAGATATGCAATAGATTTTGCTCACGGAAGTGTGGCCTGACTCAGTGCTGTATTTTTCTCCTCAGGAGACAATAATTTCCTGAGGCAGAAATGTCCAACAGCAGCTCCATCAGCCCCTTCCTCCTGCTGGCACTGGCAGACACGCGGCAGCTGCAGCTCCTGCACTTCTGCCTCTTCCTGGGCATCTCCCTGGCTGTCCTCCTGGGCAACGGCCTCACCATCAGCGCCGGAGCCTGCGGCCACCACCTGCACACGCCCATGTTCTTCTTCCTGCTCAACCTGGCCCTCAGCGACCTGGGCTACATCTGTCCCCAAAGCCATGCACAATTCCCTCTGGGACACCAGGGACATCTCCTACTCAGGGTATGCTGCACAGCTGCTTCTGTTTGTCTTTTTCATTTCAGCAGAGGTTTCCCTTCTCACTTTCATGTGATACAAGAGCTACATGTCCATCTGCAAACCCCTGCACTACGGGACCCTCCTGGGCAGCAGAGCTTGTGCCCACATGGCAGCAGCTGCCTGGGCCAGTGCCATTCTCAATGCTCTGCTGCTCACGGCCAATACATTTTCCATGCCCCTGTGCCAGGGCAATGCCCTGGGCCAGTTCTTCTGTGAAACCCACAGGTCCTCAAACTCTCCTGCTCACACTCTAAACTCAGGGAACTTGAGCTCCTTGCTGTTAGTGCCTTTTTGTCATTTGCCTGTTTTGTGTTCATGGGTTTCTCCTATGTGCAGATCTTTAGGGCTGTGCTGAGGATCCCCTCTGAGCAGGGACGGCACAAAGCCTTTCTCACCTGCCTCCCTCACCTGGCCGTGGTCTCCCTGTTTCTCTGCACTGCAGCTTTGCCTACCTGAAGCCCCACTCCCTCTCCTTCCCATCCCTGGATCTGGCAGTGTCAGTTCTGTACTCGGTGGTGCCTCCAGCCCTGAACCGTCTCATCTACAGCCTGAGGAACCAGGAGCTCAAGGATGCCCTGAGGAAAATGATGACTGTCTGCTTATCTGAAGCTACCTATTGCCTGTTTTCTTCTGCCAAACTTTTGGAATGGAACTCATGACATTCCCAACAGGCCTGCCCAGATCCTTGGGTAATGTTCAGTGGGTTTTTAGCTCAGAAAAGTATCCTCAATAACATTTTTTTAACCCCCACCATCTAATTCACTGTCTGCCTCTTGAATGTGACCCATAAGCTCTGTTAACCAGGTTTGTGCTATTGCTACATTTGAACAAAATAAAGTACCCTGCAGTGCCTGTTTTATCTGGGATCCCAGCTCTGAGGCCTGCATGAAGTTAGAGGGGAGAAGGGGAAGAGAGCTCCAGCAGAGCAGCACTGCCAGGGAGCAGCAGGGATTGTTCCTTTTGGAGCTGCCCTTCCCACTCCACCCTCTCCTTGCCAGCCCTGCTGTGGCTGTGAGGCCGCAGTGCTCTGGCAGCTTGGTCACTGTCCTGCTGCGTGTCCGTGCTGTGACCACAGGCAGGGACAGGCCGTGGGCACTGCTGGGACACAGCTGGGCTCCAGCACAGCAGCTCCATCAGCCAAGGGCATCTCCTGAGGGCAGGGCAGGAAGGCTTTGCTCTCCTCCAGAGCTGCTGTCAGCAATGTGCTCCAGGAATGCCCTGGCACAGCAAAGCCCAGTGCCTGGGCAGAGGGGGAGTGTGCAGGGAGGGGACACAGCAGTGTCCTGGCACAGCCAGAGCTCCTGGCATGGCCCTGATGGAGCAGCAGAGCAGGGTCTGGGCTGTGTCTTTGTTCTGGGGACAGCCTGGGAAGGTGCCCCACGACAATTGTCCCACACCAGCCCCTGCAACCACCACTGCCAGCACTGGCCTCTCCCCGACCTGCAGGAGGTTGTTTGTCCCTGCATGGAGGGACACCAAGTGACCAGGCCAGCAGGCCATGTTTGCTCTGTACTGGGGAGATTTCAGCAGTGCATCCTGTGTGTGTGGGGAGATGAACCTGAGTGAGCACAAACACCATCAGCAGCACTTGGGGGTGGCACAATTCCAGTGGCACAAACAGTACCTTGAGGCCATTTTACTCTGAGAGTAATGTCCTCGGGGAAACCACCTGAATTCTTTGCTGGGCTGTGGTTAGGACAGCATAGAGACAAACATCCTGGGCAGGGAGGCTCCAGGAAAAAATGCTCAGGGCAGCCATGGACTGCACAGAGAGACATTGGATGGAGTGAGGGTCTGTGGGGAGAAAACCCTGCTGCCTCCCTTCTGAACCACCCTGAGGACCTGGATAGGCTGTGCTGTGTTCTGGGCACTGATCTGGGACTGAGGGATGTGGAAAAGGCCTTTGGTGTCAGGCCTGTTGAGAAGGCTGGGCAGTGTCACTGTGGGACCTCTCTCAAACCCCCTGGAAAGGCCAGAGCCATCCCAGAGGGTCCTGGGCCCTTGGGAAGGGCAGCCATGGAACCAGTCTGGGCAGGGAGGGGCACTGGGAGAGTCACGGACTGGTCAGGCTCAGCAGGGAAGGGGATGTGGCAAATCCTCCTGCAGCCATTCCAGGCACTGGCAGGACAAGGCAGGGACTGCAGAACCCACGTGGGAGGGAAGAGAAGGAGATGTTGTGTGCCCAGGCTTCAGCAGGCCTGTGACAGGGTCTGCTGTGGTCTCCTCAGAGCCAGACTGGAGAGAGCTGGGCTGAAGGAGTGGAACATGGGGTGGGTGGGAATGTGGCTGAACAATGAGGGTCAAATGTCATCCATGGTACAGAGTCCTCTTGGCAGCCAGGCCCTGGTGACATCCCTCAGTGACCAGCCCTTGACCACCACTGTGGATTATTTCTATTATCTCTACAAGGACATGAAATGCACTTTCAATTCTTTGTGGATGCTGCCAAATGGCAGGGAGTCTGTGACTGAACTCATCTAGTTAATGGTGACTGCTAAACATAACTGGGCAAGATGACTGAGTTGGGTAAATTTGTCTTGCCATCAGGTGCCAAGCAAGCCACAAGGAAAGGGAGAAAAAATGTATGCATGAGAAGAAAGGCAGTTCAACAGGGAAAAAAACAAAGCCGACCAAAAAAACCCTCCAAACCCAACTAAAAAAAAGCACAGCAAGACACACTAACAGAAGAAAAGCAAATCCACAAAAAATTGCCTATCAGCAGAAAATGTCTGACAACCTTGTGGCAGGATAAGATTCTGTATGTGTAGGTGCTGCTTCGAAAGAAAAATATCTTCAAACAGAAATTAATCCCCTACACCCCTTGTCAACCAGTTCTCTCAGATGATTGCTGATCATGGTGTCACATGGAATGGAGCATCCCTTGGGTCAGTCCAGCCCAGCTGCCCCATCCCTGTTTCCTCAGGAACACTTGCCCACCCCAAGCCCAGAGGTTGGAGGGCTTGCAGACACACCTCATGCAGGGTGAGCACTGTGACAAGGACAGGAGAACAGAACAACATTTACTCTTATGAAGGACAGCAGAACAATCCTTTTGTTCCATGTGGTGTCAGTGGCATGGTGGCAGAGGAAACTTTTCCTTTAAACATCCACCCCAGCACCAGCAGTCGGGATGCCAGGAGGAGCTGTGTTTCCATGACAATCACCTCCAAGGTGGCTTGAACTCTCTCATGGGCAGCCAAGATTTCCTTCTCTGTAGGAGTGTAGTTGGCTTCAGACCCTCTGTAACTTCGGCTGCAGAATCCCAGTGGTCAGCCTCGAGTCTCCCCAGGCACCTTCTGCCAAAGGCTCCAGGACAAACCATTGCTCCTGGCTGCAGAGTAGAGCACATTCTTGACCTCTGGTCCTGTCCTGACTGGGCCAAGGGCTACAGCATGAGCGATCTCCTGCTTGATCTGGGCAAAGGCTTGCAGCTGCGCAGGGCCCCAGTGAAAATCGTTCTTCTTGTGGGTGACCAGGTAAAGAAGGCTCACAATCTGGTTGTACTCGGGAATGTGCATTCTCCAAAAGCCAATGGTGCATAGGAAAGCTTGTGTTTCCCTCTTGCTGCTTGGTGATGACATTGCAGTGATCTTATTGGTGACCTCAGTGGGAATGTGACTCTGTCTTTCTTGCAACTTTGCTCCCAGGAACTGGATCTCTTGGGCAGGTCCCTTGACTTTGCTCTTCTTGATGGCGAAGCTGACTTCCAGCAGAATCTGGATGATGCGCTGTTCTTTCTCAAATACTTCCATTGCTGTGTTCCCCCACACAATGATGCCATCGATGTACTGCAGGTGTTCTGGAGCTTCACCATTTTCCAGTGCAGCCTGGATCAGTCCATGGCAGATGGTGGGGCTGTGCTTCCACCCCTGGGGCAGTCGGTTCCAGGTGCACTTCCCGCCCCTCCAGGTGAAAGCAAACTGAGGCCTGCATTCTGCTGCCAGAGGAATGGAGAAAAATGCCTTAGCAATGTCAATAGTGGCGTACCACTTTGCTGCCTTGGACTCCAGCTCGTGCTGGAGTTCCCCCTTGTCCGGCACAGCAGCGCTCAGTGGTGGAGTCACTTCATTCAAGGCACAATAATGCAATCAATCTCCAATCTTCCTCATTTCCTCTTTAAACTCCTCTTTGAGTTCCTTGATCACAGCAGAGCCATGAGCCTGCATCGGGCCATTGACCATACTCTCACAATTTCTAAACTTGTTGGCAGCAGAACCCACTGTCTCTCGGTTGGTATCAGCAGTAATCGTTGCAATGAAGGTGGTGCATTGACATGGCCCTAGATTTGCCAGACTCCACAGCATTTGCCCTGTGCACCTGACCTTGCCAGGGTCATTATCATGCTGTCCATCCCTCCCAAAGAGTACCTCCAATGCTGCCACTTTTCTCAGCTGTTGGATCCCTTCCTCAAGGGTCTTCCAGCTCATTCTATGGTGGTGCTCCTGCATTCTCTCCTCGTGGACAAACCTCTCTCTGACACTCATTAAAAGCTGCTCCCAGAGGAAAAAGGAGCCTGGCTCTCTTACAAAAATCTGATTCATACCTGGCTCCTGGGTCAAGGGTCCCAAATTCCTTGCCTGACCACCATCCAGGTGCATGCCTGTTCTCCTAAGGTCCCAGACACTCAGTAACCAGGTTGTATAAGCCTCACGTCCCTGTCGTACAATGTCTTTGTGCAGATTATGGAGACTTTTGTACGTCAGGGACTTGGTGATGATCCATTGGCTCCCCTGTGGGTGGCGAGGGCCCTCCTTTCTTATCCTTGTCTGGGTGCTCTGATTTCATCTCAGACCTCCTTGAGTGTGAATGAGGGCAGTGGGCAGTCAGCAGGGGCTGGCCCGGCGAGCTGCAATGCCTGGGCAGGGAGCTGCAATCCCTGGAGAGGGCAGAACCAGAGACCATCCGGGCTTAACCGAGAGCTTTGGGTGTGCCTAAGAGCAAATGAAGCAGCAGCACGGTGCCCGAAACTCAGACTGTGCCAGAGCCTGGAGCGCTGTCAGGCAGTGCTGGGATCCCAGGTGTGGTTCTGGTCCCGAGAACCAAGGAATGGCAGCCCCAGCCTCAGAGCCAGTCAGAAAGCCAACCAAGTGAGACCAGAGGGAGGGCACCTTCCAGTTTCTCCTGGGTATGGCTGCAAAACAACAGCTGCTGCTTCTTCCTCTGCCTGTCTTTGGGGTGTGCTGGTGGCAGAGCCAGCCAGGTTGTGCTCTGCCTTCCAAAGCCTGTTGAGAGCGGGCATGAAAAGCGCTGCGTGCACAGCGGAGAGTCCTGGAAGGGGCTGGCAAGAGCATCCTGTGGGAACAGGGCTCTGGGCTCTGGCTGGGAACAGCCTGGTTTTGCTGCCGTGACCACAGGTAGAGTTGAGGCAGGTGAAGAGGCAGTGGACAGCTTGTGCTTGTAGAGGGCCTGGGGCTGCACCTCTGAGCCTCCACCTGGAAACACACTTGGGGGAATATGGGCTACAGCTGGAGCGCCTGTCCTGAGAGGACTGGAGATCGTTCAGCCTCGCCAGCTTTTCTTAAGAGTGTGTTGGTGTTCCCCAGGAAAGATACACATTTGGGGAAATGCCTTTGGAGGAAAGGGGCTTGCTTCTCAAGGACAGTGCTTCCCAGGGAGCTCCCAGTGATGCAGGTGCAAGGGTCCCCCTTTGGCTCTCTGAGGTCCTTTCAGTCCTTGAGGCATGTTGAGCTTGGCAGAGGGGCAGGGCAAGGGAGAAGGCTGTGAAGAGCAGGTTTGGCATCCACCTCAACCTGCAGAGACCAACCAAGCACCTGCAGCAAGGTGTGATCCCCCGCTTTGGACAGAGGTGTGAGCAGCAGCATCTCTGTCCAGCTGTGAGCCCCAAAGCTCTCTCTGAGAGCTGTGAATTAACAGGCCTTTACGCCCAAACTTTTCACATCTTCCCTGTCTGCTGTGTTTCAACTGTTGGCTACATGCATTTGCCCTTGCTTGGTAGAAGCTGCTGTGACCCAGGGCCAGCACAGAGCTGGGCTGGGTGGGCCAGGCAGCATGGAGAGTCTTGGCTGATCCTGGTGTGTGTCTGGCCGCAGAAAAGGCTTGGAAGGATTTCTTCCTAAGATGTCCTGCTCCTTGGCTCTCCCTGTGCATATTGGAGAGAACAAGGTAGGCCTTTCTGGTAGCTGGGCATCAGCAGGCCTCAAAATGGGGGCGTATTGTGGAGCGAGCCCAGCTGAGACACCTTGAGAGGAGCCCAGTGCTCCTTGCTCCCCTCTGCTGACACCTGAGCATTTGTCTGTTTTCGGGATGACCCTGGCTGTGTGAGGGGTGCTATGTGGACACGACACAGGCAGTCCTGTCCTGCTGGGTCCCAGCAGTGCCTCACAGCAGTTCTGCATCCACGTCAGGATGCTGGCCAAGAGAGGTCCTGGAAGCTGAGGCAGCAGATTTTAAGCTTGTGCAGCTGCCTACAGGTCAAGGCCAATGGTGTTCCCTCAGGATATAGCAGTCCTGAGGGGTCTGCCTCATTCAAAGAAATTGGCAGGCAAATGCACTGTCCACCAAAAGCTCTTTTACTGACCTGGCGGGAGGGCGGGGTCTGCACCCCACTCAAATATTCCTCCGCTATGTATAAATTTCAGTGGGTTGATGCAGGAACTGTACCAAACATACCATCCATCTTTACACTGCTGAGGTGATTTGATAGGCAGGGGGTTGGAAATACATTGGGTCAGATTCCTATCCTTGAAGCTGATGTCCAGGCGCTGGCCAGGAGCGGTCTCGATGCCCTAAAGCAACACAAAGTCTTCCTCATGGCTTCCCTGCACAGGGCTGACTCCACACTTGCCCTTAGTTCTTCTGGTACACTGTCTAAAGCTTTTTGTCAAGTCACTCTCAGGTCAAGTTAGGCCTGCCAGGTTTTTCTAATGCTAACTGGTGCTGAGTACTTATGTATGGCTGTGCTAATTACCTCTTTACTTTTGGGAATTGCTTGGGCTTACTTATGTCAAACAAAGGCTTTGTTTCATTGCCAAAGGTGCTTGAGGCCACCACCCCTCTCCTTGTGGCATCAGTTGCTTTCCTGTGGAATGTTCTACCTCCCCAAGAGTAAAGAGGGACCTGGAGAAAGAGCTTGTCAGGCTGCTCTCCACCCTTTACCAGCGCTCCTGGTTTAGTGGAGAAGTCTGAGCTGAGCCCAGAGGTGCAGATGGAACAGCCATGACAGGAAGGCTCGGTGGGAAGGATGATCCAGGATCCATAGGCCTGGCAGCCTGAGCTTGCCCCAGGGGAAGGCCTTGGAGCAGATCCTCCTGAGTGCCATCCCACGGCATGTGCAGGGAACCAGGGCATCTGCTGGAGGGTGGGAAAGCTCTGCAGAGGGATGGGGACAGCTGGGGCCCCTGACTGGGTGTTGAGGGCTTCTGTGCAGGAGTTTGGGGGGGTTGGTGTTGGTGGGGTGTTGGGGGAGGAGTTGTCTGGGAGGTGAGAGCTCTAGGCTGGAATTAGAGTCACTTTGAAGGCAGCATCTGTGCTTTGGCACAGCTTTGGTTACAGAGGGCAGAAAGAATATTTGTGACTTTTCCTTTTCATGGTCCTGATTCTCCTGCAGGGAACAAGACGGGAGAGCTGTACTTTATTGGACAATTAGTTATCTGTAGCAGGGGGAGGATTAGCCCTTTTGCCATCTATTCATTTGTTTGAGCTACTTTTGTACCACTCTGTGGACTTTCATTTCTTGAGAGCTTTTATTCCTTAAGAGGCCTAGGATATTATCATCCCTTCATAGAAAACCATTTGCAAACCAAAGGATGGCCCTTGGTTTTGCCCTTTTTTTGTGTAGTGTTATGTTCTGTAAAGTGACCCTCAGTGGATGAGGTTAATGCAAATGAGTTGCTGCTTTGAGATGGGAAGCAAAATTCCAAATCTTCACCTCCTCAGGCCATCCCAAATAATTTGGGAAGTTTGCACTTGTTTGGAACTACTTGAGTTGAGCAATGGGATGTAAAGCTTTCCTGAATTGAGGATTCTTCCTTGCCAGATTTTCCTGTGCCTTTGCCGCTAAGGTGTTTTTGTGCTGAAGGCAATAACTTCAATGAGAAAATAATTTCAGCATGGAGTAAGAGCTTCTGACAGAGACCAAGTGTTCCCAGCAGTTGCTCCAGGTGTTCCTGCTAACAGCCCCTGCAGGCAGGAGCACAGCCCCCAGTGCACCTGGGCTTTGGCTCCCTCTGGCACAGAAGCCCCCGGGGGCACAGGTCTCTGGGGCAGGACATGGCACCAACCGTGCCAGGGCTCGGGGGTGGCAGGTCTGCTTGGGCAGGGACTCTGCCTCACCTGCTGGTGTCAGCGCTCCCTGGGCCCCAGGGCTCAGAGCAGCATTCCTGCCCTGGCCCACAGTTCCTTGTGTGCCACATCCGCGGGTTTGGGATGGCCACGGGCTGGGATGAGTCCTGAGGAGGCCGTGCCAGCTTCTGTGGAAGGCCCCGTGCCCTTCCCAGCACGGCTGCATCGGCAGCCCTGGGGGCTCCTTCTGCTGCCCTGAGCCCGCAGAGCAGGGCAGCGTTTGCTGATGGTTTGAGCCGTTCCTAAAGACCCTGTTGGGCTGTCTCAGACACTTGGGGTGAGGGATTCCTTCCAACCTGAGCCACTTTGGGTGGGCCAGGGGCGGCCGTAGTGCAGGGGGCAGTGTGTGCAGGGGCCCTTTGTGACACGCTGCAGCATGGTCACTATGGCATGGAACAGTGTGTCAAAGGGCCCTTTGTGACACGTGGTGACATAGGAGCTGACAGTGACAGGACCATGCCACAGTGCTCCGAGCACGTGACGGGACAGGACAGGACAGAGCAGTGCTGTGAGGAGCCCCCGCACAGCACACTCGTTCGTGTCTGACCCAGAGATTTCTGAGGCGTTATTCCTGCAGCTGACGTCGAGGCCAGACCACAGGACTTGCTGACCCGTGGCCTTCCTAGGCTTCAATTCTGCAGGTGCCCTCAAGGGCAGAGCGTGGGACTTGGTGCCCTGGAGGCATCTCCCATCCCTGCCACCAGTGCCCTCGAGGCCAGAGCACAATCCTTGACAGGAGTCTCCTGTCCTTGTGGCAGAAGCCCTCAAGACCAGAGTGCAGGACTTGCTGTCCTGAGCCTTCCTGAGGCTTCTGTCTTGAAGGTGCCGTGCAGGCACAAAAGCAGGACTTGCTGACTCGGAATTTTCCGAGGCATCTCTCCTGCAAGTAGCCACAGATCCAGTCACTGACATGGACAAGAGACCCCCAAGAGTGCCCAAGCTGGCCTGGGTGGAGGAAGAGGAAGAAGGCCCTGGAGCTGCCCCAGTGCACGAGACTGAAGAGTTGGTGCCATTCAAGCAGCTGCAGGAGGGTGAGTGGCAGAGCTGGGTTGCTGGGCTGCATGGCTGGTGGCTGCAGCCAGCTTGGCCCCATCCCATCCCATCCCATCCCATCCCATCCCATCCCATCCCATCCCATCCCATCCCATCCCATCCCATCCCATCCCATCCCTTTGGACATGCCCATAGATAGGACAGAAGCTGGGCTGGGGCTGGACCACATGGCAGCTCCATGCCTGGGGCATCGCGAGGCTCTCCCTGCCAGGAGAGAACAGGGCTGGGCTGTGTTTTCTGGCCTCTCCTGCAGCCTTTCAGCAGCTCTGGCTGCGCTCGCTCTTTACCAGATGCAGCCCTGGACCGGACACAAGAACAGGAACCCGCCCATGGCCGCTTCCGCAGAACAGCGCAGGTACCTGCGGCCATCCCCACCTGGGCTGGGCCTGCTGGCACTGCTCAGCCCAGCACTGAGTGGTTGCAGCACTCCATGCATTCTCCCTCTCTTCCTGCTCTTCTCCTGCAGACCATCTGTCAATTCATCACATGCATTAGGCAGGAAGAGACCACAGGTGTGGGCACCGGGATCTTGGCAAGCTTTCACCTCTTCAGTGCCGAGACCAGTGCTGCCATGCTGGATTTGCTGGTGGAGAAGGGTGTCTCCAATGCAAAGCAAGTAAGCAGTCAGGGGCAAGGGCTTGATTGCCCCAGGAATGGTGTGGCACATCTTGCTGGGTCTGCTGGGCTCCCTCAGCCTGTGAGGTCCAGCCCAATGTGGTGGAAAGGGAAGCACTCCTCAGGGGAAGCTGGGCAAGTTGCTTCCCTGGCAGCTCTCCAAGTCTCCCTGTGCCTTCTGTAGGTGCCAGCCATGGTGAGGTACATCCACCAGTGGCTCATGGCCAACAAATCTGCTGAGCACAGGCTGGACAAGGCCCTTCTGGAGCTGACCAAGGAATACCCCTGTGACGTGCTGATCACTCTCTTGCGCTGGGCCCCATCGTGTGACAGGCATGGCATCCCCACCTGCCTTGAGGCCTTAGGCTTCACCGGCCCCCCCACCCCGTAGAGCCTGTCCCTGACAGACAGGTGGAGAGTTCCAGGAGCCTCTGGCCCCTCTGTTTTCCAGTCCTGGCATGTCAACTCCGGAGCCTGCTGCCATGCTCCCTCCCTGCCCCTCAGGGCCTGGGCCCACGTGGGCTGGCTGGCTGCTGCCAGCCAGGGCCAGGAGTCAGAGGCAGGGCTGAGGGCCAGTGCAGGCCCCTGCAGCTGCCCAGACCATGCTGCTGTGGCTGAGACCCCCCTGACACAGAGCTCTGGCCCCACAGAGCTGCCGTGATCATGTGGGGGACCATCATGTCCTCGAGCAGGACCGCGGAGCCGGCGCTACAGATCCTTCTCGATGTGCTGAGCGCCTGGCCAGAGGACATCGTGTACACCTCCGATGGGGACAGCACAGGGGTCTTTGCCCTGGCTGTGAGTTTCTGGAAGCGGCCTTTGCCATCCCCCAGGCCACCTCTCCAGCAGCTAGCTCTCTGCCCTGCCCCCAGCTGCATCTCCCTGCCTCAGGCGCTGGGCTAAAACCTGGCTTGGGGGCAAGGTTCTGGGGCATCAGGCTGGCTGCTCCCCATGTGTCTCCCTTGGCCTCTCCCTCGCAGGCTGGGGCCATGCCACATGCATGTCTTGGCACTGATTACTGTCTCTGGCTGTTTTATTTCTTGCAGGCAACCTTGACACTGTGGAGGCTCTTCAATCTGACCTGGTGCCCACCTGTAGTGCTGGAGTATTTCCCCAACCTCTTTCTGCGTCTGCTCTTCCAAGCTTACATCAGCACTCTGAATATGCCAGAAGAGGTGGATACCTTCTGGAAGAGATGCCAGGAGCAACACGGCCTTGCTGCCCACCCCAACAGGTGCTCCATGCCAGTCTTCCCAGTCTCCCCATCCCTGCCATGCTCCCAGGGCAAGACCCAGGCCTCCCAGCGTGACCTGGGCTTTGCTCTGCACACAGCTTTGCACTGCAGACCCTGAAGGCCCTGCTCTGCCAAATGCAGTACGAGGACGTGGTGGTAGCAATGGAACGCAGGTGTGCCTGGGACACACTGCTCTGTGCCGACACCCACCACTATGCAGTGGGTCTGCTGGCCAGGTGAGACCTCATTCTCCCCACCGCCCCTCTCCTTTGTGCCCAGATCACCCCACGCAGTCCCTGTGCTCATGGGCGGCAGGGCCTTGTCCTCAAGGGAGGGATGAGCAGACTGGAATGGGCTGGGAGAGGAGGGTGCCCTGGAGCAGCTGCCTCCCAAAGCACCCGTGCTGGGGAGTGCTCGGGAGAAGACCAGACTTCTGTGAGTCAGCCCTGGGAGAGGTTTGGCCACTCAGCTCAGGAGCAATGGTGCCTTTTTCTCCCTCCCAGGGAGATGCGCCGTGTCTCCATCATCTGGTGTTGCAGCATGGCATCCTGCCTCTTTGACTTACTCAGCCAAGACAGTTCAGACTGGGAACTGCCCGCTCTGGCCTTCCTGGTGGAGGTGAGCCCGCTGGCCAGCGCTGCCTCGCTCAGCTGCCTCCCACGTCTCTGCCCTCTGGTAGCCGCAGCTGCCTGGGATGGTGCCCTGTGGTGCTGCCTTGGCTCAGCCCTGTGCAGTTCTGAGCTCCTGCCAGCTGGGCACTCCTGTCACTGCTCTGTGCCTTTCAGGTCCTGGACTGCCTGGACTTGAGTGAATGCGCTGAAAACGTCCTGCAGATCATGACAAGGCAGCTGCAGAGCAAGTCCAGAGAGATGCATCGTGTGGCGCTCAGAGGCCTCGTGGTGCTCAGCCAGGACCCCTCGATGGTGAGAAGGAGGCAGCAGCTGAAGCTGTGCTGGCAGCGTGGGGCTGGGGAAAGCAGCTCCTTGGGCTTGGCTGGGCTTTGGGAGCTGTGGCAGCTGCTCTCAGCTCTCCAGGGTGGCTGTTCAGCTGCCTGAGCACTCTGGGACAGGCCTTCAGCCTCTGAGCCCTGCAGCAGCAGCAGCAGCGTGGGGTTGTACAGCCTTGTTTTCCACACAGAACGAAAGAATGTACAGCCTGACTGAAAGTCTTGGCAACCTCCTGCGGGCCGTGGATGAAGACATTGTTGAGATGACCATCGTTGTTCTCAGCTCTGTGCTTTGCAACAAAGACCTTGCAATAGCCAGCCCCATTGCCCTGCAGCTGGCTGAGGCGCTCTGGCAACTCTTTGACAATGTAAGGCTCTGTGCCCCCAGCCACGGGCACCGGGCGCCGCCTGGAAGCCCGGTGCCTTGTGCCTGTGCACAGGGGGGCCTGAAGCAGCTGGTGTGGAGGGGTTTTGCTTCCTTTCCAACAGGACAACAGCCTTGTGAAGCTGCTCTCCGTTCGCCTCTTCCAAGAGGTGATGAACTTGGTGGTGGCCAAGGGAAAAAAGCCCCTGAAGAAGCCTGTGAGCCACAGCCTGCTCCCACTCTTCTTCAACTGCCACGATGAGAACTGGCATGTGGCACAGGTGAGGGCTCCTGGGCGCCGGGGTCCCCATGGCAGGGGGCTCAGCTGTCTCCCCAGAGCCTTGCTCTTCCTCATGGGCTCCAGCTCCCTCCTGGCCTTGGAACAGGGACGTGGCTCCTGTGCCATGGGCTGCAGTGCCATCTCCGGCCCTCTGCCGCTCTGCAGGCCTCTCGGGAAACGCTGCTTTCTGCAGTTAGGTTCCTGAAGAGAAGGGATCTTCAGCAGCTGCTGAAAACGGATCAGATGTGGAGCTTTGCCGAGCGCTTGGTAAGCACAGCCCGGAAGCCCCAGCCCCGGCCTGGAGAAGCCGCCTGCCCACGGTGCCCAGTCTGTGCCCTGGCAGCTGCGGCCCCTGCCCAGTGCTGCCCGCAGGGGCACCGGCCGGCGCCCCACACGCCGCTGCCTTCCCTGGGCCGTGCGGGCTCTGCTCCAGGCTCCTCTGGCCCCAAGGCCGGTGCTGAGGGAGCCCCGAGGCAGCCGGGCTCTGCCGCGGGGCGGCACCGCGGCTCGCCGGGCCCTCTGCTCCCTGCAGAGCCCGGCGCCGGCGGCTGCTGGCCGGGCCTCGGCGCTGTGCGGGCAGGGGGAGCGGCGCCGGGCGGAGGGAGCGCCCGGCCGAGGGGCAGGGCCCGCACCAACCCTTCCCTTCGTGCCCCGCCGCTCTCTGCAGCTGGCAGAGGACAGGAGCCGAGCGGCCGAGCACCTGCGCCGGGCCCTGCCCTACGTGCAGAGCCCACAGGAGCCCCTGCGAGAGGCGGCCGTCAGGTTCATGGGTGAGCCACGAGCCCGGCTCCTTCCCCGCCCCGCCGCAGCTCGGCCCCAGCCCCGCCTGCTGCCCCGGCAGCAGCATCCGCGCGCGGCCATCTGGAGCCCCGCCTGGCCTCGGCGCTGCCGCCGCCCTCTGGCAGCCGTGCCCTGGGGCGGCAGGATGCGCCAGGGGCCCGGGCTGAGCCCTGCCGGGCCAGGAGCCCGTGTGGCCTCGGGCCAGGCAGCGCCCGCGGGCGGCAGCTGTGGCTCTGAAGCCAGCTCACGCTCTCTGTTCCCAAGGGATGGCCGGGCGCTGCCTCAGAGGACAGCAGCAAGAGTTCCGCATCCTCTGCAGGGGTGAGTGAGGCCAGCGGGCTCTCAGCGGGTCTGCCGCTGGCAGCTGCCTTCCCTGGCCCAGCACGCACCAAGGACAGCGTGGGCACAGCACACAGACCTTTCGGGGGCCTGTGGCACATTCGTGGCCAGCACCTTCCAGCTCGCCCTTCTTGTCTCCTGCTTCCTCCAGGCGATGGCAAGAGCTGCCTGGCATGGACGTGGCAGGAGGGTCTCCCCACGTTTCTGCAGACGCAGGCTCTGACGGTGGCTCTGTTCCTCTCTCTCGCAGCCCTTCAGGACCTGGCGGATGACGCCAGCCCTGCCATCTCATGCCTGGCCCTTCAAACCCTGTACATCAATTTAGCTGTACAAGCCATTCCCTCCTCCCGACTCCAGAATGTGCAGGATCAACTCCGCTGGCTCTGGAAGTCACGGCCTTTCCCGTGCCGCCGTGGCTGGCTGTCCTGCTGCAGCGCTGTGGAGAACTGATCCGCCAGGCTGTGTCTGCTGGGGCCACCTGAGCCTGTGAGGAACAACTGCCCTCTGCAAGCACTTCCTTTCACCCCAGAGTAGCATTAATAAATTGTTGTTGTCATACCCAGAGGTCCAGGAGCTTTCTCTTGGTGCCCAGATTCTTCAGGCCAATGGGGAGGAAGGGAAAAAGGGCGCTTGCACTTGGCTAGTTGCCCAAGCGTGCGGTGGGCAAGGGAAAGTGGCCAATAACCCCCTGGCCTTTGGTGCTCCTGTTGAATGTTTTTCTTCCTGCATCAAGCCTTCGGGAACTATGGGAACAAGTGTGTTCTGTGTCCAGGGAACAGCAGAAACCAGCAGGATGTGTCTGCTTCCAGCGCTTGGCTCTTCCCTCACACTGCTGGCACCATCATCAGAGACACGGAATGGCTTCTCTCATGCCAGCGTTATCCCAATCTTCTGCACTTTCCCAAGTTCCTCCCAGCTTCAGCAGGGAAATTCTCTGCTCGTGCCTGTCCATTCCCTTGCTCAGAAGGCAGCACCCACTTGTCTTTGGATATGAGCTGCTGGCCACAGCCAGACAGGCAGCAACCGGAGCATTGGGCATCAGATGCTGGGCTGATGTTCTTTCCCAGAAAGCAAGAAAAAACAAAAGGACACAAGGAAACTTGACAGTATCTCTGTAAGAATGTCATTGTCCTCTGGAAGTCAACAGTGGATGGTGTTTTTGTGTTGCAGATTATCACTTCCAAGCAAAAATCATTCTAGGAAGGAGCAACAGCTTTTGACAGATACTAAGTGCGGCTACCAAGTGCTGCTCCAGGTGCTCCTGCCTGCAGCCACCTGCAGAAAGGATCACATAGACACCAAGGCACGTTGGCTTTGGCTGTCCTCTGGCACACAAGTCCCCCGGGGCCACAGGTCTCTGTGGCAGGTGACAGGCACCAGCATTGGCAGAGCTTGGGGCTTTTTCCAGGAACTCAGGGGAAAAATTAGGATGCATCACTTTGGGAGGGAGGACCAGGAAACTCAGGACGTGTTTAAGGATGTTATTATGTCATGCAGAAAGCAAATTAGAGCGGTGAAAGGTCAATTAGGACTTAACCAGGCCACTTCTGTGAAGGAGAATAAAAATGTTTTCATAACTACATTATGGCACCCAAGTGCCTGGGCATTGATGGGGTGGTGACAGGTTAAGAGAAGAAAGGAACTATCACTCAGTCCCACTTCTATCTCTCCTGTCTGAGACAGGGGCCAGTGATCATTTTAACACACTCCAGTCTCATAGAACTTGCCAGTGTTTAGCCAGTGTTTGCTGTTGACATTGCCATTGCAGAAGACCCCGCTGAAAACACTGGAAGCAGCAACAGCAGTGGACAAGCAATTCATAAAATAGAGGTTGAGATTCCTCCTGAAGGATATCAAGGCCTAGCACCATGAAAGACTGTCTTGGTTTGACAAGACAGGAGTCTGTGAAGGAGGGCAAAAGCCTCCTGTGCAATGGAGAAGGTAAACCCCCTCCCTCCAAATTACCAGGATTTTTAAATTAAAAGGCTCTCAGGCAAAGATGTGGGAATGAGAGTAACAATTCTTTACTAGGAGAAAACTAGATAACAATTTAAAAAAAAGGCAAATGCAATTGGTACAAACAAAACTAGTGAAAAAGTCCACAACCTGAGGATTCGGGGTGTTGGTAGCAGTCTGGTTGAAATGATAGCTGCTCCCCTTGCAGTGGCTGATGAATTGCAGCTGAAGTGGTGATCTTTAGAAGGGTATAGTTTTCTCTGAAGATCTGGTGGCAGTGGGGCCGGTCTTCCTGTGCGCCGGGGATGCCTCTGAGCTCCGCCGCCGCCGCCTCACTGCGCTCCGGCCGCTTCTCTCAGGAGTCCTACCGAAGGAGCTGCTTCTCTGGGAAATCCCGCAAAAAGAGAGCTGCTCTGTCTCCCCAAAAGGTACCCCTTTATACAATAAAAGAGTGCTTGGCTTCCCCCTCTGGGTGGAGCATCTCACAATGGGATGATGTTACGTTACCAGCCCTGCAGTGAGTCAGTCAATGGCCCATTAACAAACCATTACCTCTTCAGAGCAAACCATCCTTCTTGGAAGAGATAACAAACCTGCCCAACCTCCAACAGATGGCAGATAGAATACAAGCTTATCTTACAAACCAGGACAAAGACCAAAGAAATATTCAGCATTCAACTCAACTGCATTTAAAGAGATGGAACAGAGGGATTCTGAGTTGGGAAAAGGACTTTTGTCATTATTCTGAGTGATTAAACAACTTGAGCCACTAAGGGGTAACCTGTCCAGGAGACACATACTGTTTCTAACCAGGAATGGTATCGGTAACAATTCCAGCACACCCCCACTGAAGATCAAGTTAACCATCAAAGGACAGCTTATCCTTATTGCAGGAGCAATCCCTGCCAGCAGGAAACAAATTTAACATGTTTAAATTAACACGTTCAACCCACAGGGTAGAATTACTTCTTTATTTAAGCTAGGAAGTAAGGTAACTTAGTACATGCATTCTACACCACACATGCTTGTCAGTTGTAAGTGCAATTAATTGAGTATGACCAGGGATTTTACCCATTACCCAAATTAGGTAACACTTCCATTATTATGTCCAAGGATGGATCCCACCAAAAAGGTGCCACGATAGAGAGGTCTTGGCTGGCATTCCCTGGCTCCCCTGTGCAGCCTCTCATCAGCATCACAAACACTGGGGCCACGTGCTTTCCTTCCTACAGAAAAGAACTCTCATTCTCATCCAGAAGCGATTATTCAAATGTAGATACCACCTCCCATATTATATGTGCCCAGAGATGACTCTCATACAAAAACTGCCAGATCAGAAAGCTTTCACTGATCTTGATAGTAAAAGGGTTTTAAAATCATGGGGATTTAGGGTTAAAAGGAAAATTAAGCTTAGTGGGCCCTGAAAAAAAAATAAATAGGTACATGAAAGCCTTGTACCTTGCTAGAACCGCACCTGTGTAGCTAGTACATGATAAATGATATGACTGTTAGATGTGATGATTGTTTAGTAATTAAATATAATTACTGTTTAATCGTAAGAATAATCATGAGAAACCGTGGTCAGGGGCCTCAGAAAGATCACAAGAAACTCATTTCAATGTATACAATGGAACAATATCAGTTTAATAATTAATATGTAGGTTATATAACGATAGAATATAAAATACATTCAGCTCGAAATCTATGTCTGAGTCAGATTTGGGTCTGTACCCCTGATTCCCAGAGCTCTCAATAAAAGCACCTGCAGATAATCATATCCCGTGATTATGTGTGTTCCTGAATGCTAAGACCCTGTCTGTCCACATTTTGTGTGGGAGCAATCCTTGGATGTTTTCAGTGCTGGAGGTGGTATCCAGATTTCAGTGGATGAGCTCCTTAAAGATGATTGAAACACTTTTACAGGGGAAGGAAAGCCCCTAGGCCCAGGGTTCAACGTGCAGATTACATGCTGCCCAGGGAGGTAGAATTCAGTAATAATTTTCTGACCTGGCACATATTGTGTGAGAGCAATCCTTGGATATATGTCATGTTGGAAAGTTGTATCCAAAGTAAGATGGTGGACTCCTGAAGAGGAATAAAGTGATTTTCCACGGGAAGGAAAGGACCTAACCCACTGTTTCTAGCGCAGATATGCTTCTCAGGGGAGGTAAAGGCACAAAGACCTTTCTGCTCTGGATCGTCTTCTGTTAGACATCCACTGGAAGTATTTAGTATCGGCATGTGGCTCCAAATGCTGTAACTGTGCTCCTGGACATGAATGACAGTACCTTTCTTTGGGAAGGCAAACACATAGTCCTGCTGGTGGTGTTCACATGACTGCAAAGTAAAGGTAAAAGCCAGCAACAGCTTTCTGTTCTCACATGCTTTGTGTGGCAGCAATCCTTAGACATTCAATATTGGAGCTTGAATCCAAATGTCAGAACCCAGGCCCTCCAAGTGAATGACAGTACCTTTCCTAGAAAATGACACTCCCAGTCCTAATGTTGGTGCCACAGATGATCATTGCCTAGTAGAGAGACAAGTCAGCAAAACCTTTCTGTCCTGGAGTCTTTGTTTGGCAGCAATCCTTGGACATATTTGATATTGGAGGTGGTTTACAAAAGTTTTGACTCCTGAAATGGAATGACAGTGCTTTTACATGGGAAGGAAAGCAGTTAGCCTCAGATTATAAACTGGAGAGGGGAGAAAAATGCCAGTGAGAGTTTCCTGCCCTAGTCTGTTTGGTGTGAGAGCAATGTCTAGAGCCCTAGATGTATTCAATACTGGAACTCGGCTCCAAATGCTGCAGCTAGGTTCTTCAACGTGAATGACAGCACCTATTCTTGTGAAGGGAAACACCTTGTCTGACTGACGGTGCTGCAGATGATCATCTGCCAGGTGGAGGTGAAGGCCAGCAAAACGTTTTCATCCTAAAACACTGTGACTAGTGCTTTATTTTCCAAGGAAAAATATTGTCATTCCCTTTCAGGAGCACATATGAGGGATTTGGAAACCATCTCTACTAACGAATATGTCCAAGGATTTCTCCAACAGAATAGGTGTCTTGAGAGATAGGTCTTGTTTGCCTTTTCCTTTCCTGGGCCAACAATCATCTGCAGCACTAACAGTAAGACTAGGTGTTTCTCCTCCCAAGGAAATGTGCTTTCATTCACTTTCTGAGCCCAACCTCCTAAATTTGGCACTAAGCACAAAATTTGGATCCATCCACGGATTGCTCCCACACAAAATGTTCCAGGACAGGAAGGTCTTTACTTCGCCCGGACAGCCTCTCATCTGCCCCTGAAACACTGGCTACCTGAGGCATCGTGGGCCCACTGAGCCAGAAATAACTCAGCCAAGTGTGGCCAGTCCAGACCCACCTGGGACACTTTAATCCTGGCAGCCCCATCCCTCTGTCCATTGCTGTGATGCTCTTCAGTGCCCGACTCCTGGGTACGTGAGCACCCACAGGAGGGACTTTCACAACCAGCTTGTCCCCTGGGCAGTGATGTCCTGCCCCAGCCCAGCAGCTCCAATGGGTTTCCCTTGTGCTGCCAAGTGTCCTTTTTCCATTGTTCCAACCACCCCACAGAGCACTTGCCACCATCCATGAGTCAGTGCCTAGGCAGAGTTGGCCATTTCTCTCATTCAGCCATGTCCAAAGCTAGCTAGACGGCTTTAGGCTTTAAGCTCTGTAACGTGCCTGGAGCCACCTTGTCCTTCAGTGGCTTCCATAAGTTGCCATGTAGCATGTAGCATCCCATGAACTCTCCCACCTCACTCCCAAGTCCTCAGCCTTGGCAACAGCAGTAACTGCTCACCACAGAGCCAGTCCTCCTGGGGGGAAAAGCAGTCTCGCATTTGGGCCTCTGTGTCAACTTCCCCTGTGCAACTTCCCCTGGTTTCTCCTTTCCCTGTCCCCTCACAGGATCGGTAGCCCTGGTGGCCACCCCCCTTTCCCTGGAGACCAAACCCCTCTGCCCAGCCCTTAGCCCTGTCCCCCACCCCTTCCCCTTCTCAAGCTGTCTCTTCCACGTGGTCCCCCTCTTTTATCTCGCTGAGCTCCCTTCAGCCACATGTGATATCCTCCACTGGAATAAAACCCTGCAAAAAGAGCAAAATGAGCCTTTCTTGCCTCTGTCACTGAGCCAGCTGTGGTGGGTGGTAAGTGAGGGTCTGACTGCATTGCCTGAAGGTTATCTCAACTTGCTTTTCTGCAGGAGACAGATTATAGGCAGCAGCAACCACTACTCTAACACCCACATTTTCAATTGATGCACAACTAGGCCCTGACCTTGAGGCTGTACTGAGCCTTTTGGAAGTGTCTCCATTGGATCTCCTCTGGATTCTAAATCACTATCAGAGAGAAAAACCCCAATTTTCTGGGGGATTTCTCTGGGGGTGGCCGACAACCCTCGAAGCTTTGAGGACCAGTCTAATCAGCGAAACCTCCTCTGAAGAGTTTTTTCTGACACACCAAGGTGGCGAGTATAGCCTAGTGACAGTCACCTTTTTGTATTGTTTTCCCTTTCTTTTATCTCTTAGGAGGCAAAGGGATTAATGGAGTAGGACTCCACACAGCAGCTTTCCATTTTTGATGCATCCCTACAATATGGCAGGAACCATCAGGAAAGAGAGAGTGACGCTTTTCATTTCCTGGTAGTCAGGGCCTCCCTAGCACGTGCCACCTTCACCTCTTCCCCTTCTGATGATAATCTGAAAATTTTGCCACAGGGCCAGTTTGTAATGACTTCCAAGATGACTTTCCCTTTGAACATCCCATCCCAGCACTGGCAGTCGGGTGCCAGTGGGAGCTGTGCTTCAGTGCCAGTCCCTTCTGAAACAGATGGAACCTCCTCATAAGCTGCAGAGTGCTGTATGGGTATAGCTGGCCTCAGATCCTTTGTATCCCAGACTCAAGAACCATAGGGTGGTCCTCCAACTTCCCCAGGTCCCTTCTGCTGGAGGCTCCAGGGTGGACCATTCTCCCTGGCTGCAGTGTGGAGCATTTTTTCCACACCTTGTCCTCTCCTGACTGCTCCAACGGCTACTGTAAGGAAGAATCTCCTCTTTAATTTGTTCAAAAGCTTGTTGCTGTGAAGGACCCCACTTGAAATCAATCTTCTTCGATGTCTGTCATATGATAGAGAGGGTTTACAATCTGTAACCTGACTGTAACCTGGAATATGCATATTCCAAAATACCACAGTGCCAGGAAAGCCTGTGTTTCCTTCCTATGGGTCAGTGGGGATATGGCTGCTATTTTGTTGACCACATCCTCTGGAATCTGACAATGTCCATCTTGCTATTTTACTTCTAAAAACTGAATTTCTTGGGCAGGTCACTTGACTTTACCCTGTTTTATAGCAAAACCAGCCTTCAGGAGGATCTGAATTATCTTATCCTCTTTCTCAAAAGCTTTCTCTGCTGTGGCACCACTTTGCTGCCTTGGACTCCAGCTCACGCTGAAGTTCCAACACGTCCAGCATGGCAGCACTCAGTGATGGTGGGAATTCATTCAGGCCATGACAGTCCGCTGCCAGTGTCCACTCTCCACGGGACTCAGGCAGGGGCCATGTGGGGCTACTGAGGGGTGAGCGAGTCTTGCTGAGCACGCCCAGCTCTCCAGCGCCCGGATCAGCTCATGGACAGCCTCCTGAAGTTCCACTTGGTGCCATGTTGCCGATGGGACACTGCTGGGCTGGCCATCAGTACCTGCTGTTCTTCAACCCTCAGCAGTCCCACAGCAGAAGCGTCCTCTGAAAGACCAAACAAGAGATTCAGCTGTCTAAAGTTCTTCTTTATCCACAGCAGCTCTCCCAAAGCCCGGCCGTGTCCTTTTGGGTTTTTGAAATACCTCTCCTGAGGTGACGTATGCCAAGGATACACGGAGCCTCTAGGCCAGCGACAATGGCGTTTTTCTGTCACTCATGCCCAGTCAGGAGCACTTCAGCCCCCAGTATAGTCCCTGTTGGGACCCCCCTGTCATCCCAGAAACAGAGATGGATTCTGCCCCTGCATGATGGCATCAGGGTACATTATCCACCCATGTCAACTAAGGCCTTGTGCTCCTGTGGCTCTGCTGTGCCAGGCCATGGATCCACACAATCCAACAGACCCCATTGTCCTTTTCCCACACCTGGCTGGAGCCAGGGCCCCTCCAGCTCTGATCATGGTACTTGTTGCTCGCCTCTTGTAAATATGACCTGGAGGTCCCTTCCAGAGGGTCTGAAGTAACATCAGCCCTTCAATTCTACCTGAGGACTTGCCCAGTGGAAACTGAGTGGCATTTTTCCTTAAAGAGTTTTCTGACTGCAAGACCACTTTGAGACTTCTATGAGACTGAACCTTGTGACACCCCTGTGAGACCCTCATGAGACCCCCTTGAGAGACCCTTGTGTGAGAGACCTCAGGTGTCCTCCAGGTACCCCAGGAGGCACCAGAGGGCATAAGCCCCCAGGAAGGGCAGGTAGAAGTAGCGGTGCTCAAGGACAATGGTGACAGTGATGGAAATGGCACTGCACAACCAGCTGAAGGCCCTGAACTGCAGCACAATGAGCCTGTGCCCCACAGGTGACTTGTAGGGGTACATCACCTGACCAGGGTCAAAAAACTGCCTCTCCCCCCAAAGACAAACTCCACAAAGCAAACACCATCCAAATACCCCATATCCCTTCAAATGCCTCCCATATTCCCCAAATACAGCTGGGCACATGGGTCTCACCTGAACCTCAATTATAAAGCACCTCATGGTGGTCAAAGAACTGCCCCCCAAAATGTACCTCCTTGTGGGCAAAGAACTGCCCCTGCATCCCAAAATACCCCCCAAATAACCCACAAACCCTATATATACAGCAAAAATACAGGTGGGTGTAGGGGTCTCACCTGGGCCTTGTAGGCGAGCAGGGTGATATGGGTGACACTGTACAGGGTGACGTTCATGGAGAGCTGGATGGAGTTCCCCAGTCTAATGAGGTCTCTGAAAGCACCAACCCTCTGGGTGCCCCATAGAGACCCCCAAACTACCCCACAGACCCCCTGCAAATGTTCTATAGGGACCCCTGACTGCCCCATAGTGACCCACAGCTGCCCCTGTGCTCCCCAGTCACCTCCCCATACCCTCCGTGGTACCTGTGATGGAAAAGCACTTGCCCAGCAGGATGAGCACAAGGAGGAAGATGAGGAAGCTGATGGGGTGGAGGGAGCAGCCAGCATGGGGGTATGGGGAGGGCTGGGCACCCCCCTTCATCATATCCCCGACATGAGGGTCTGTGCACCCCTACACCTCCTGTACTCCCCCAAGCCCCTCATTACCTCCCATGACTTCAAAGTGCCCCTGTGCTCCCCCATACCCCCTATACTTTGCTGGGAAAGGCCCCCAAACCCACCCAGAACCCCCAGCCCCATCAAATATCAATATGCCACTTGGACCTTGAATCTCCCAGTCTCTGAAGATCCCCCAAATCCCAATGTAACTTCCCCAGACCCCGATGCTCTCCAGTCCCTGCAGCTGCTGCTGGACACCACAAACCTGCCCATAGCCCCACAGGCTCCCCCTTCATGCTCCATGCTGGCAGCCACCATGAGCCTCTTCAGGTGGTGTGGAGCGGCTGCCACCCTAGACAGGTCTGGGGGGACTGGAGGGGGGAGCACAGGATCTCTCAGAGCACTGCCTCCCCCAGGCCCCCTTGAAGCTCAGATCTCCCCCAGCTGCTCACTGATGAGTAACGTGAGGATGATGATGGGGATGAGGGTGATGTCTGTCTCCAGAACACCTGGGGAAGGTGGGGGGCAGGGTGAGAAGGGCTTCACTCCATGAAGCCCCCAATACCCACCAGGGTATCCACAGATGACCCCTGCATTGCAGCCCCACCACAATTCCCCATGTACCCCAAGCCCTTCAGCTTCCTCTCACCTCAATAACCTCAAATATATCCCCCATACTGATGCACCCCAATCCTTACAAACCCCCAAACCCCTAAACAGTCCTCCAGACCCTCATATACATCGCCATCTCAAAGTGCCCCAATCCCTGCAGCCCCCCAGACCACCATAACTCCCCATGTAACCCCAGACCCTGATGTACACCAATCCCTCATCCCCTCCAGAGCCCAATAAGCCTCCTCAGACCCCCATAACCCCCAATATACCCCCTGATCGTGATGCACACCAGTCCCCCTTGCACGGCCTTTCCCCGGCCGCGGCCGCACCGAACTCATCAGCCGAGAGGTGCCGCGCCCGGCAGGAATCCCCGGTGCTCGGCACCATCTCGTACTCCAGCTCCAGCCCATGGCCCGGGGGGCCGAGGCCTTCCTGGGCTCAGATGTGGGGTGCTCGCCCCGCGTTCGCTGAGGACTCCGCACCACCAGCGCTCGGGTCGGGGCGGAAGCTGCAGCCCCGGAACAGCGCAGCCCCTGCAGCCCCGCCCGCCCGTCCCCCATCATTGCCCCGTGCACCCAGGTCCCTGCAGCCCCCCAATCCCCCGAGCCCGCCCGTAACCCCCCGGCCGAAATGCGCCCCCCGTTCTGACGGACCCCCACTCTCCCGGCGCCCCCGTTCCCGACAGGGCCCCGCCCTCAGCCTCGGCCCCGCCCCTCCCGCAGGCCCCGCCCAGCCCCGCTGCTGCGCGGGCCCCGCCCCTGCAGGCCCGCCCGGGTGACGTCATTGGGCAGGCCACGCCCCCAGATCAGGCCACGCCCCCTGCGCCGCAGCGGGGCCGCGACTCTGTCCCAGTACAGACCAGTACAGACCAGTACAGACCAGTACAGACCAGTACAGAGCAGTACGGACCAGTACGGACCAGTACAGACCAGTACAGACCAGTACAGACCAGTACGGACCAGTACAGAGCAGTACAGACCAGTGCAGACCAGTATAGACCAGTACAGACCAGTACAGACCAGTACAGACCAGTGCAGAGCAGTATAGATCAGTACAGACCAGTACAGACCAGTACAGACCAGTACGGACCAGTACGGACCAGTACAGACCAGTATAGTGTAGTATAGACCAGTACGGACCAGTACGGTCCAGTACAGACCAGTACAGAGCAGTACAGAGCATTATAGATCAGTACAGACCAGTGCAGACCAGTACAGACCAGTACAGACCAGTACAGACCAGTACAGAGCAGTACGGACCAGTACAGACCAGTACAGAGCAGTACGGACCAGTACAGACCAGTACAGACCAGTACAGACCAGTACAGAGCAGTACAGACCAGTACAGACCAGTACGGACCAGTGCACACCAGTATAGACCAGTACAGACCAGTACAGACCAGTGCAGACTAGTACAGACCAGTGCAGACCAGTACAGACCAGTACAGACCAGTACAGAGCAGTACAGACCAGTACGGACCAGTACAGACCAGTATAGACCAGTACAGACCAGTGTAGACCAGTACAGAGCAGTATAGATCAGTACAGAGCAGTATAGACCAGTATAGACTGGTACAGAGTGTGAGAAACTGCATTGACTTGTTTGTTCATCAAAAGTATGAAATTAGGATAAAAGGGGGGGAAGTCGGGACATGGAATTTGCAGGCTTGACTGGTAATCACAAAGATTGTGAAAGATTTTGCAGGACTGGCTGGAACTGATAACCACAGTGGAAACCCATTGTTGCTGAAACTGATAAACCGCAGTGGAAGGAGACACACCACCCTACTTGTGAAACCCATTGTTCCTGGGACTGATAACCACGGTGGAACGAGACTCATCACCCCCACTTATGCAAGATAAAAAGGGACTGAAGAGAAGGAAAGGTTGTCAGCTTTTGGCGGAGCCAGGCTCCCAGCTGAACCCAGCGCTGTTTTGCTTGCTATCGCTTGCTGTAATTAATAAAATTATTAATTGATCTTAACAGGCTGAATCGAATTATTCGCTCAACTTATAACAAATTTGGTGCCGTGACTCGGATCGGAACACGTGGAGAGGAGGTCTCCTAAGGAGGCGCCCCACTGCCTTTGCTTTAACAGTGGCCTTACAGGGACACTCCTCCACGGACTCTGACCAACGAACCTAAAATCCGATAGCAAGCAAGGAACTGCCGGCTACCCCCTTAATCTTTGTGCACGAAGCCCCAGGCGAAGACACCGGATGGTGTAAGTATTTTGCGAAGGACCTGGTGTCCGGAGGAGGCCTGTTCTGGGAGAATGGGACCGCCTGGTCGGGGGTTGGAGATCCTGGAGTGTGACGAGTGTGGTGTATGAGAGGGGGGCCGGCAGCTCGGACTCCCCAAGCAAGTGCAGACCTCATAGTAGTGCGGTTCCCATATCTGGCGACGGACTGGGCCACGAATTGGGGGAAGCAAGTGTGTGTGTGAGAGAAGGCACTCCAGAAGATGGGTCAGAGGAAAAGCAAGCCTGCTGAACCCATGGGTGGGGGAATCCCTGTAAAACTTCCCCATATTTCAGAGGATAGTCCATTAGGCTTAATGATTAAATATTGGAATGCCTTTCCTTCTAGGAAGGGAAAAGATAAAGTGAAAATGGCTCATTACTGCATGGAAATTTGTGGGGGGGAAACAAATAAGAGGGGATCAGTTATATTGGCCAGTATTTGGGTCTTCTGAGGATTGGATCTGTCAGGCCTTAAATATTTACGTTAATTCAAAAGAACCCTTTAATCTAGAAGAAAGTGAATATGCAGCCCTCTGGAGAAGAGGAGAGACAAGGGCAAAATTATTTGCTCTCAATACCGAGAGGAAGAAAAAGAGGTCAAAAGAAATTGAATTACCTCCAGGCATTCCCCCTCCATACATACCGCCACCACCCCCACCTCTTCCATTGCCACCTCCACCGCCACAACTTTTATACCCCCCCACCTGGAACCTTCGCTAATCGACCACCCGGGTCCCTCGGCACCCACCCAAGAATTATCGGAGGATGAGGGACCGGAAGGTGAAAGGTTGGAGGAAAATATCCCTGAGGGTTCTCGGCGAGTAACCCGAAGCCAGACCCGACAAAAGGGAAAGCAAGAATTGGGTATATTTCCCCTTAGAGAGCATGGAATGGGAATGGTGCCTAACCCGAATGCTGCGCAACCAGGACAGCCTGCCCAGATTCTGGGAATAGTATATATATCTGTTCCATTAAACTCAGGGAATGTTAGGGAATTTAAAAAGGAAATGGGACATCTGTTAGAAGATCCTTTAGGGCTGGCAGAGCGGTTGGATCAATTTTTGGGACCTAATATTTATACTTGGGAGGAGATGCAATCCATGTTAGGGATTTTGTTTTCTGCAGAAGAAAGAAGAATGATTAGAGAAATGGGCATGAGAATCTGGGATGATGAACATCAACAGGGACCATTAGCAGATATTAAATGGCCCCTACATAATCCCCAGTGGAATAATCAAGACGCGTTACACCGTACCCATATGGGCGATTTGCGAAATATAATAATACAGGGAACAAGGAAAGCTGTCCCTCGTGGACAGAATGTACAAAAGGCATTCAAGGAACAACAAAAGAAGGATGAAGATCCAACTGAGTGGTTGGAGAGGCTGAGAAAAGCCTTTCAGTTATATTCAGGGGTGGACCCTAACACTCCTGAAGGAGAGACATTGTTGAAAGTTCATTTTGTGGTAAATTCGTGGGTGGATATTCGAAAGAAGTTGGAAAAGTTAGAAGGGTGGCAAGCAAGGGGGCTGGATGAGTTACTGCGGGAGGCTCAAAAGGTTTATGTTAGGAGGGAGGATGAGAACTACAAGAAGCAGTCTAAGATTATGTTAGCAGCTGTAAGGGAAGGACAGAGGCAATCTCCCCAAAGGAGGGGTGGTGGTCACCCAGGAGGTTTGAAGGGAGCAGGTCAACAGGTGCATGAAGGAAGACAAGGTGGAGGAGATAGGATTGTTTGTTTTTACTGTGGGAAAAAGGGACATATGAAACGGGAATGTCGACAAAGGATGGCTGATGAAAAGCAGTTTAAGGAAGATTAGGGATGTCAGGGGCTCTATCTGCTGGGGACAAGAGAAAGAACAGAGCCCCTGGTAAAATTAAAAATAGGTCCCCAGCAGCAAGAATATGAGTTCCTTGTGGACTCAGGGGCAGAAAGATCGACCGTCCAGACCCTTCCCCTAGGGTGTAAGATTTCATCTGAAATCATACAGGTGATTGGAGCAAAAGGGGAACCCTTTGGAGTACCTATAATCAAGGATGTACTCTTAGAAAGTAACTCCAAATTAGGAATTGGGTCATTTTTATTAGTACCAGAAGCAGATTATAATTTACTGGGAAGGGATTTGATGATTGAATTGGGGATAGGGATAGAGATTAGTGAGGGAGAACTGACAGTAAAATTGTGTCCTCTCCGGGCTGAGGATGAGAAAAAGATTAATCCAGAGGTGTGGTACACCCCTGATAGTGTAGGAAAATTGAATATTGAACCCTTTGAAGTAACTATTAGGAACCCAGAGATACCTGTCAGAATTAGGCAATATCCTATATCTAAGGAGGGGAGGCAAGGACTGAAACCGGAAATAGAAAGGCTTTTAGAAAAGGGACTTTTAGAACCATGTATGTCCCCTTTTAATACCCCCATTTTACCAGTAAAGAAACCCAATGGTAGTTATAGGTTAGTACATGATTTACGGGAAATTAACAAAAGAACCGTTGAAAGGTTCCCCGTGGTAGCTAACCCACATACCCTTTTATTAAGTCAACTTGGCCCAGAAAACCAGTGGTATAGTGTAATAGATCTCAAAGATGCCTTCTGGGCTTGTCCCCTTAAGGAAACTTCTAGAGATTATTTTGCTTTTGAATGGGAGGATCCAGATACACATAGAAAACAACAATTGAGGTGGACAGTCCTTCCCCAGGGATTTACAGAATCCCCAAATCTGTTTGGACAAGCTTTGGAACAAGTACTGGAAGGTTATTCTTTAGGGGAAGGGATGGTGTTACTACAATATGTGGATGATTTATTAATTGCAGGGAAAGAGGAAAAAAAGGTAAGGGAAGAAAGTATAAAACTCCTCCTAAATTATTTAAGCCTTAAGGGACTTAAAGTCTCTAAGCCAAAATTGCAGTTTGTAGAAGAAGAGGTCAAATATCTTGGGCACTGGTTAACAAGGGGAACCAAGAAATTGGACACTGATAGAATCCAAGGAATACTTTCCCTACAGGCCCCACAGAACAAAAGACAAGTCCGACAGTTACTGGGACTCTTCGGGTATTGCCGACAATGGATCGAAAATTTTAGTGGAAAAGTCAAATTTTTATATGAAAAATTAACTAATGATGGGTTATTGAAATGGAGCACCAATGATGAAGATCAATTAGAAGCATTAAAAACTGAACTAGTCAATGCTCCAGTCCTTAGCATTCCAGATTTGAAGAGATCATTTTACTTATTTATTTGTGCAAATGAGGGAGTAGCATATGGTGTATTAGCTCAGGATTGGGCTGGGAAAAAGAAACCAGTAGCATACCTCTCCAAACTCCTGGATCCCGTTAGCCGGGGGTGGCCCACATGCTTACAGGCTATAGTGGCTGCTGCTCTCCTGGTAGAGGAAGCTGGGAAGATAACCTTTGGAAGTGAGCTAAAAGTCATATCTCCCCATAACATTCGTGGAGTTTTGTAACAGAAGGCTGATAAATGGATAATGGATGCCAGACTTCTAAGGTATGAAGGCATCCTCTTCTCCTAAGTTAAGTATAGAAACAACGAGCCTGCAAAAACCGGCCCAGTTTTTATATGGAGAACCAATTACAGAACTAACACATGATTGCCTTCAACAAATAGAGGAACAAACAAAAATAAGGCCGGATCTTGAGGAAGAAGAGCTAGAAGAAGGGACTCGATTGTATGTAGATGGGTCCTCTCGAGTTCTGGAAGGGAAAAGGAAATCCAGGTATGCTATAATAGATGGGAAAACATTTAAGACAGCAGAATCGGGTCTCCTTAGCCCCAGCTGGTCAGCCCAAGCATGCGAATTATATGCGGTGCTTAGGGCTCTAAAATTATTGGAAGGAAAAAGTGGGACTATTTTCACTGATTCTAAATATGCCTATGGAGTAGTTCATACTTTTGGAAAAATCTGGGAAGAAAGGGGACTTATGAACTCACCGGGAAAGGGGCTGGTACATAAAGAATTGATTCGGCAGGTATTACAAGCTTTGAGAGGGCCAGAGAAAATAGCCATTGTCCATGTAAAAGGACATCAAGCAGGGATTGGAAATTCAATACGAGGAAACAATTTGGCGGACCAGGAAGCGAAACGAGCGGCCCTGATGAATTTAAAGCCATGGACAGGGCTTGTCACAAGGAGAGAGGAGAGGATTGCTCCACTTGTGGAGCTGACTTAGAAGATCCACCGTGTTGGGTTTGCTGGAAATACTATGGGATAGACTCAATAAAATGTGCCTGTGATACCCCTCGAAAGAAACATTGCTGGTTTCATGGACCTATTGATTACATACTAGACTTCACTGTGCAAGAAAAGGAGAAATTAGGCCAGATGGGGATAAGAGAAAAAGAGGAAGGCAAATGGGTATTGCCCGACGGGCGGGAAGTACTCCCAAAAGGGATGGCAATGAGGGTCCTACAAGCAATCCATGAGAAAACCCACTGGGGTACACAAGCCTTGGTTGATCAATTTGCTATAAAATATATGTGTATAGGAGTCTATAACCTTGCAAAACAGGTAACTCAACAGTGTTTAACTTGTCAAAAAGTGAATAAACAACAACTGAGAGAAAGACCAATGGGCGGCAGGGAGCTAGCACAAAGACCCTTCTCACACATACAAGTAGATTTTACAGAATTACCAAAAGTGGGGAGGTATAAATATTTATTGGTACTGGTAGACCATTTGACCCATTACGTGGAAGCCTATCCTACTGCCCGAGCCACCTCAAATACCGTAGTAAAAGTGTTACTAGAACAAATTATTCCCCGATATGGATTAATTGAATATTTAGACTCAGATAGGGGACCTCATTTCACTTCTAAAATCGCAAAAGATGTTTTAACGGCCTTAGGAACCCAGTGGAAATATCACACTCCTTGGCATCCACAGAGCTCGGGGAGAGTGGAAAGGATGAACGGGGAAATAAAAAAACAACTGACGAAGTTGATGTTAGAAACCAAGATGTCATGGGTAAAATGTTTGCCTCTGGCTTTATTAAATATTCGAACTCAACCCCGAACTGATGTAGGAATCTCCCCATTTGAAATGCTATTTGGAATGCCTTATGATATGGAAGCCCCTACAGACCATCCATGCTTGAAGGATTCCCAGATTAAGCATTATATCATACAAATTATGAGCCGAAGGCAGGAATTGAGGGAAAAATGGATGTTGACACAGAGGCCACCTTCAGACATTACAATACATAAAATCAAACCAGGGGACAATGTGCTTATTAAATCCTGGAAAGAAAATTCTTTAACCCCACGTTGGGAAGGCCCCTTTGTTGTTCTGCTTACCACAGGAACTGCGATACGGACAGCCGAGAAGGGGTGGACACATGCCAGTCGAGTTAAAGGTCCGATCACCACAGATGACCAGTGGAAAGTGACCAGCCTGCCTGGGGAATTGAAGGTTGCCATTAAGAAAAACCGATGAACTCTGTGTGTACCATTCAAGTTGATCACAAAGGGGAACAAAAGGGATATGATTACCTGCTTGTTAGTGATTATTTGATAATTTGTAATAAGGTAGATTGTGATTGTTATCCTTTTGTGTGCTTTGCATGTAAAGTTTGCCAAGAACGGTGGTGGGTCCATTGCCAAAAGAGGAGGCCGCCAACTGGGGTCTGTACAGAATGCTATAAGGCTGAACGAAAGTTAACCAAAATTGTGTTAAAATTAGGGGAATTGGAAAATCAGTGGGTTCGTTTCGAGTCTGAGGATTGGTGGAAAATATACACAAAACGAGTGCATCCAGGAAACTTTTGTTTCCATACTAACGAACCCACTCCATTTGTTGCCCAAATTATAAAAGGGTGTTGTCGGAGGGAACTAAAGGGGGTCCCGTGCAACCCACCCCCGGTCAAGGATAAAAATTGGGATCAGTACAAGGTTAGGCAGGAGCAGGGGAGGGGACGCCCAGGCGAGTACCACTGCTGCCGAGAAGATGGTTCACCTCGCGGCTCGAAGCAACTGGGTCGGCGAGTGAGGCAGAGGGGAAAAAGCCAGGTCCCCCCGCAATGGAATAATGCTGAAATGCTCCAACTATTGCCAACCGAGTACTAGGTTCCCCTGGACGACCCGTCTGATTACCTCTGAAACACCAAAAAGGCAACAAACCCAAAAAGGGAAAACAGGATATTATGCAGTAAAAACAAGGTCAGGACCCCACCCTTATTGGCAGATTATAAGTATTTTAATGCTTTGTATCATACATAAAGGGGAGGGTTCCCCGGCTCTGCACCAGCCCTTTAAGTGGACGCTAACCGGAATAGATGGCAGGGTAATTCGGAGTCAGATAACATCCGGACCCCCTAGTTTTATCCCACAGTTATATGAACTAGCCCCTGTAGAGCCCTGTTTTAATACCGCAGGATTTTACATGTGTCCAGCATCGAACCCAGGAAAGGGGTATTGCAATTACCCTGGAGAATATTTCTGTGGGTACTGGGGGTGTGAAACAATAGCCTCAGACTGGCAAGCAGCAGGAGATAAATTTCTTAAAGTATCATGGGGACCCTATGGGTGTACCCCTCCACAAAAGGATTCTAGTGGCGCCTTCTTGGGCGGGTGGAAAGGGAGTTGCCAATTTGTGCATTTAAACATAACTGAGCCCACAGACCCAGGATGGATGGTAGGAAGATCATGGGGCTTTCGGTATTGGGAACCTGGAAAAGACAGAGGGAGCGTATTTACCATAAAGAAAGGGCCTGTACCAGCAGACACACAGGCAGTGGGCCCTAATCCTGTAATAGTTGGGGATTTAACAGCTAGGAACCTGATAACGGATAACCAAACTACAACTCCTACAACACCGCCAAGTGGGGATTCCCGGTTTAACACTCTCTGGAAATTAATGGAGGGAGTATATAAAGTCTTAAATGCTACTCAGCCAGAATTAACAGAACGCTGTTGGCTCTGCTTTGATGTTAGGCCTCCATTTTACGAAGCTGTAAGGATATCTGAAAAGGCGAGATGTCTTAATGGTAGCAATCCCCCGCAATGTAATTGGAAAGATTCCCGGGGTAAAGGAATGACTTTGGCTTCAACAATGGGGAGGGGACGATGTATTGGCAGAGTACCCACACACCTGGAATATTTATGTGAGACTGTTACTAAAGCTAAACGGGAAGATACTCCAGCTAAATGGCTAGTTCCCGCTAAAAACACCAAGTGGATCTGCTCAAAAGGAGGATTCACCCCCTGTATTTCCTTAGAAATATTTGACGAAACCTCTGACTATTGTATACAGGTGGCTGTGATTCCCAAAATTATCTATCACCCCAACAAATATATGTATAATGTACAAAACATCCCAGAACACCACATACAAAAACGAGAGCCTTTGACCACACTTACAGTCACACTTTTAATGCTTGCAGGGGGAGCAGGTATCGGTACGGGAGTAGCCTCCCTAGTAAAACAAACAAAGGAGTTTAATTCCCTGAGGATTGCTGTAGACGAAGATTTGGAACGTATAGAACAATCAATATCAGCATTGGAAAAGTCAGTAAGGTCCTTATCGGAAGTAGTTCTGCAGAATAGAAGAGGACTAGATCTTCTATTCTTACAACAGGGAGGACTGTGTGTGGCCCTCCGGGAAGAATGTTGTGTGTATGCAGATCACACTGGGGTGGTAGGAGACACTATGACAAAACTGAAAGCAGGACTTGAGAAAAGGAAAAGGGAAAGGGAGGCCCAGCAGAGCTGGTATGAGACCTGGTTTAATCACTCCCCTTGGTTAACTACCTTGCTATCTACAATTGCGGGTCCTTTAATATTAATAGTGTTAGGATTAACATTTGGCCCATGTATATTCAACAAGGTAATTGAAATAGTAAAAAGAAGATCGGAAGCAGCACACCTGATGCTAATCAAAGCCAAATATGAAACTCTCCCTAGAGATCCTGAAGTAGAAGAGACTTTGATTCTAGCCCACCAAGAAATAAAATTATTTGATGAACAAAATGATAAAATATGGAAAGGGGGACTGTGAGAAACTGCATTGACTTGTTTGTTCATCAAAAGTATGAAATTAGGATAAAAGGGGGGGAAGTCGGGACATGGAATTTGCAGGCTTGACTGGTAACCACAAACAAAGATTGTGAAAGATTTTGCAGGACTGGCTGGAACTGATAACCGCAGTGGAAACCCATTGTTGCTGAAACTGATAAACCGCAGTGGAAGGAGACACACCACCCCACTTGTGAAACCCATTGTTCCTGGGACTGATAACCACGGTGGAACGAGACTCATCACCCCCACTCATGCAAGATAAAAAGGGACTGAAGAGAAGGAAAGGTTGTCAGCTTTTGGCGGAGCCAGGCTCACAGCTGAACCCAGCGCTGTTTTGCTTGCTATCGCTTGCTGTAATTAATAAAATTATTAATTGATCTTAACAGGCTGAATCAAATTATTCGCCTCAACTTATAACACAGAACAGTACAGAGCAGTACAGACCAGTACAGACCAGTAAAGACCAGTCTAGACCAGTACAGAGCAGTATAGACCAGTACAGACCAGTACAGACCAGTACAGACCAGTACAACCCAGTAAAGAGCAATACAGACCAGTAGAGCCCATTAGAGCTCAGTACAGACCAGTACAGACCAGTACAGCCCAGTACAGACCATTACAGCCCAGTACAGGCCAGTACTGCCCAGTACAGCCCAGTACAGACCCATACAGCCCAGTACAGCCCAGTACAGCCCACTAGCAGCCTTTAGAGTCCAGGATAACTCAGTACAACTGGCACAGCCCACTGTAGACCAATATAGTACAGTATAGCCCCGTATAAGAAAGTAGAACCCAGTACAGCCCAGTATTTTCCCCGAAGGAACCAAAACCAGCTGGTTCAGTCTGAGGAAGGGGAAGAGGAACCAAGAGCAGCACGTGGCAGCAGGGGGACGGCGCGGCCTGGGCGAAGAGGCTTGGGTGTCCCAGGGGCCCCCCAGACTCCGGGAGTCTGCACCGAGGCGGGGTGACCCAGCTGTGTGGACTCGTAGCCCTGCCAGCCCCTCGGGGACCCCTAAATCCGTCTGGGCAGGGGCCTCCCCCACCAACGTCACTGGGAGGTGGTTGGGGCAGTTGTGACAAAAAGCGATACCCCAAACTTCCCGTTTCTAACCCCAAAATCACCCAAAGCAGAGGCAGTGGCACGGTGGGAACTTGACGGGGAGCAGGGGGGTGCCCAAAATCTGTGGGGGGCAAGGGGTCCTTGGGGTGTGTGGAGGTTCTTTGGCCCTAGGGGAGGTCCCTGGGCTCTGGTGGGGGTCCCTGGAGTGTGTCTGCCTGGGTTGTGGATGGGGGTGGGGGGGTCCTCTGGGCCCTGACGGGAGTCCCTGGAGTATGTATGTGATTCCCTGGGGTGGGGATGAGGAGTCCTTGGACACAGAGTGGGAGTCCCGGTGTTCTGTTTGGGTCTCTGGGGTGTGGATCGGGAGTCCCTGGGCCCTGAGTTGGGTCTTTGGGATGCTGGTGGGGTCTCTGGTTCACAAGGGGATCCCTAGGGTGGTGGGGATCCCTGAGTCCCCAAGTGTGGTCTCTGGGCCTTGAGCGTGGTCTCTGTGGTACCAAGGATATGCTTCCTCCTCCTCTCTCTCCCACTGCATCCAGGATCTCTGCAGGGTGAGTCAGGATGTGCACCCCGCTGCTGGTGACACTGGTGACACTGGTGGTGGTGCCTGCAGGGGTCTCTCCCTATGGCTTCCGCAACTGCATCCAGGCACCGCGGGACCCTGGTCTGTTCCGCTGCATCCAGCGCTTCCTGAGCACCGTGGGGGCTGCAGTGGGCGACCTCCCCTCCACTGCCACATTCCTCAACCTCTCTGTCAATATCTTGCGCCAGGTGCCCTCTGGTGCCTTTGCCCACCTGCCGCAGCTCTACACCCTTGATCTGACCCACAACCAGCTGGAACGCCTGGCCCCAGGGGCTTTCTGGGGGCTGTCAGCACTGGTGCACCTAGACCTGGCCCACAACAAGGTGTCAGTGCTGGCCACGGGTGTGTTCTCTGGGCTGGGAAATCTGAGCACGCTGCGGCTGGACCACAATCCGCTACAGAAAGTGGCCCCCGGAGCTTTCCAGCCACTGGCCGCACTCACCACGCTCTGGCTGTGGGATGGCCGGCTCCAAGCACTGGAGCCCGTGGCCATGGCTGTGGGGAATCTGACGCACCTAGACCTGCTCGACCTGTGTGTAAACATGCTGTCGACACTGGGCCCGGGGCTGCCACCCACGCTGAGGGTCTTGCACCTCTGCAACAACTCCCTGGGAGCTCTTTCAGGGCCACCCCTGGGGTGATGCCCTCAGGGCTGCGTGAGCTTGACCTGTCCTACAACAACATTTCAGACCCTGCACCACTCGCTCACCTGTGCCTGAGCAACCTGACATACCTGCACCTGGCTGGGAACCCGCTGGACGTAGTGCAGCTGCTGCGTGTGCCTGGAATCTCCCCGCACCAGGTGGACGTGTCAGGGCTACAGGTAGGCACGAGCAGCCTGGAATACCTGTGCCAGCAGCTGAGAGGACAGCAGCTGCAGAGGCTGCAGCTGCAGCGCATGGGGCTCACAGCAATGCCCGATGGGGCTCTGGCTGAGTGTCCGGTGCTGGGTGCCCTGGATTTATCTGGCAACCAGCTGCGGCACCTGGGCTGCGTAGGGCGGCTGCTGAACCAGGCACAGCGCGCAGAGCTGAGCGAGCTGGTGGCTGAGCACAACTTGCTGCAGCGGCTGCCATCGTGCAACGGGTCCCCAGTTCTGCGGCAGCTGCACAACGTGTCCCTGCGCTTCAACCGCATCCTGGTGGCTGGTGCGGGTGCTTTTGACAATGCACCGGTGCTGCGGCAGCTGCGGCTGGATGTGAATGGGCTGGCACGGCTGGACCGCGCAGCGCTGCGTGGACTCCACGACCTGTGGCACCTACGCCTTGACAACAACCTGCTCACTGACCTCCTGCCCGGCTCCTTTGCTGACCTGCACCAGCTGGGAGACCTCAACCTGCGCAACAACCGCGTGGCCGTGCTCTTCCCTGGCGCCTTCAAGGGGCTTGACCAGCTGCAGACGCTTGACCTGGGTGGGAACAACCTGCAGCACTTGGCAGCCAAGGCATTCCAGGGCCTCCCGCGGCTTTGCCGACTTTACCTGGACCACAACCGGCTGCTGGAGGTGAGAGCGGCCGCGTTCCAGCCGGTGCAGCTGACGCTGGGTGTGCTGGACCTGCGTGCCAACGCGCTGCACTACCTGAGCCGACATCTGCGGCAGCTGCTGCCTTTCTGCTACCTGCATAACCTCTATGACCTGAATCTGCAGGCACAGCAGCCATATGGGATGCGTGTAGTCCCACAACGTTTCTTCCAGGGCCTCGGTGCCTTGCGCTCACTCTCTCTGGCACAGAACTCACTCTCGGCCATCCCTGACGATGCCTTCGATGACCTGGCACAGCTGCGGAACCTGACGCTGGCTGACAGCAACAGCGGGATGGGCCACCTGCCTGCCGGCATCTTCAAGAACCTGAGCCAGCTGCGCAGCCTGAACCTGGAGAGTGCAGGACTGCGCAGCCTTGGCCCCGAGGTCTTCGGCAACCTAACACGACTGCAGGAGCTGCACCTGGCCAAGAACGAGCTGCGTACATTGGATGTGACTCTGGCCACCCGCCTCCCCGCCCTGTGCTATCTGGACCTGCGCAAGTGCCCGCTGAGTTGCAGCTGTGCCAATGCCTGGCTGCCTGCCTGGCTGGAAGGTGGGCCCGTGCAGGTGGTCTACCTGTATAACTACACCTGCGGTGAGACAGGTGGGGCCTCCACGTACCTGCACTCCTTTGACACACGCGTGTGCTACCTGGACATGGGGCGGTACCTGTTTGCAGGGACAGCACCAGCCGTGCTGCTGCTGCTAGTGCTGCCACTGCTGTACCACCGTGGGTACTGGCGGTTGCGCTACCAGCTGTTCCTGCTGCACGCGTGGGCACGTGGGCACTGGCGGCGGGAGCAGCGGCGCTACACCTACGACACCTTTGTGTCCTACAACTCTGGGGATGAGCGGTGGGTGCTGGAGGAGTTGGTGCCTGAGCTGGAGCGCGGAGCCCTGCGGCTCTGCCTGCACCACCGTGACTTTCGCCCCGGCCGCGCCATAGTGGACAACATCGTGGACGCTGTGTACAACAGCCGGCACACGGTGTGCGTGGTGAGCCACGGGTACCTGCGCAGCGAGTGGTGCTCACTGGAGATCCAGATGGCCAGCTATCGCCTCTTTGATGAGCTGCGCGATGTCCTTGTCCTCATCTTCCTCGAGGACATCCCCGAGGCCGAGCTCTCGGCCTTCCACCGCATACGCCGTGTGCTGCTGCGGCGCACACACCTGCGCTGGCCCTCCGAGCTCCCTGCGCGGCCCCTCTTCTGGGCAAAGCTCAGGTGTGCCCTCAGTGCGGGGCAGGAGGAGGAGGACAGGGAGGAAGGGTGCCCTGACAGGACCAGAACCACTGTGGAGGTTCCCCCTCAGAAAAGCAGTTTTCTGCCCCAAAATCACTGGCTTTTCTCTTGGAATTATGCTCTGAACAGTGGGGATGAAGGTAACAAGAAGGAGGAGGAGGCAGAGGAGGAGGAGGTTGGGGAGGAGGAAAAAGGTTGCCAGGAGAGAGAGAAGCTGCTCTAGAGCAAACTCACCCTGGTGTAATGGGGATCCCCAGGGACATTCCCAATCAAAAAAATGTGGTTTTGTCCCAAAATCCCTGGTTATCCTCTGAGAAATGTGCAGTTGGAACAATGGCAATAAGGAAAAGAGGGGGCAAGATGGATCTCAGTGTTCAGATGCAGCAAATGCTTCATCACTCAGTTGCTTTTCCCAGCAGGAGAGCCTGGGGACAATGGAATCAAGGGGCCATTGCTCCACTGCAAGGACTCTGGGAATTGAGGGAACAATTGTCACACTGTGGTGCCCATGGAGCCAAGGGTCCCTGGTGACACTGCAGGATCTTGTGTCACCATGGCTCCATCGTGACACTGCAGCACCAAGGAATTCATTGTGGCACCCAGAGGCCTCATGGAACCTTTTTTTGACCCACCAAATGGAGGTTGTCTTTACCGCTCCTTTTGCCATTAATGTATTTATAAAAACATTTTTATTCTCCTTCACATAAGTGGCCTGGTTAAGTTGTAATTGAGCTTTTACTTCTATATTTTGCTTTCTGCATGACCTAATAATATTCTTAAGCATGTCCTGAGTTTCCTGGTCCTCCCTCCCAAGGTGATGCACCCTAATTTTTCCCCTGAGTTCCTGGAAAAAGCTCCATGACCTGCCAGGCCATTTTTTTTCCTTGCTAGCTCACTTTTTGGCACAGAGGGACAGGCTGTTGCTGCTCCTTCAACATTTCTTTCTTGAACTGTGTCCATCCTTCCTGGAATCCTTGGTTTTTAAGGGCTGTTTCCTTTTAAAACATCAGTACCTGATTTGGTACTCCCCAAATCAATCCTGAATAGGCCAAAGTCTGCTCTCTGTAACTCCAGGGTAGAAGATTTATTGATGGCCCTCCTTTCACAGACTATTTAAAAACTCAGTAATTTCATGGCCCCTGTGCCCCAAACAGTCTCTGACCACCACATCTCCCACCAGCCCTTCTCTGTCTGTGACCAGCAGGAGACAGAGCTTTCCTTGGCAGTGGGAAGAGAAGGAAACCTGCCCAAAGCACAGCTTGGAAGGTTCAGCCTGGAGCTGAGGAGGAAGAAAAGTCCCTGCCAGGGTAGAATTTTGGTGCTGGTGGTGTCCCAGCATGGGGCTGGGCCATGGGCTGGCTCTGTGTGCCAGGAGCCGGCAGCGCTGGGTGCAGGCAGCCCAGGGAGGGCACAGAAACGCTGGGTGAGAAATGCTGGGGCACAGCGAGATGGGCGAGTGCAGCCGGCCAGGGCACAGGAGCAGCGCGCACAGGGGACACAGCCCCAGGACAGATGGGCAGGGCTGGGCAGGGCTGGCAGGGCCAGAGGCACCCAGGCCTTTGTCCCTGGGCTCGGGCAGCGCCTCGGGAGCCCCACAGAAGGAACTTCCCTGTGAGGGGCTGCACTTTGCTTCTCTGTGAAAAATGCATATTTTATGATTGGCTTTTCGCAAATGTTACAATGAATATTATATGTGTCATGTTAGAAAGTTATGCTGTATTAATTTCTTACATAGTGAGTTAAATGTAGCTTTAGGTTACAACATAATGTTAAAATAGAAACTGTGATATAGGATTTGTTAAAAGCTCAAGCAGGAAGATGAGATAATCAAGAAACTCCTCACACAGAGATGTCAGCGAAGGGGGCCCATAAAAAGTCACAGCCTCCTTATCAGAAAAGACAAACACTCTTCTGCCTTCTCTCCATCTTTGTGGAACCAA
The DNA here is from genome assembly GCF_050655825.1 of Lonchura striata. Taxonomy (NCBI): domain Eukaryota; kingdom Metazoa; phylum Chordata; class Aves; order Passeriformes; family Estrildidae; genus Lonchura; species Lonchura striata. Next base: position 6,155,941 of record NC_140735.1, on the reverse strand, counting down.
CAGGATTAAGGAGAAGAAGTTGACAAAAAGCAGAAATGTTCTTAATTTGCAAGGAATTTATGCATCATGGATGAGATATATGAATATGCAACAGGCTGTTGCTTGTAACATTATTCCTTTGTTCACAAGGCATGCTTTTTGCCACTTAGTGTCTGAGAGCACCTGGACATCCATAATTCTTTGCTTTTTATTGTCTTGTAATTGTCCTAACTCTAAACTTTATTACTGTAATTGTATTATTATTATTTTTATAACCATTTTATTATTATTAAACTTTTAAAATTTTAAAAACCAAGTGATTGGCATTTTTCACATTCTCCCTCGCCCTCCCTGAGGAGGCTGGCAGGGGCTGCAGGTTTATGGCATTTGTCCTTGCTGCCCCTCACATCCCCCTGCCCCACAAACAGCCCCGAGCCACCCGTCAGGGACGGGCCCTGCTGTGCCAGGCTGGGCTCAGGGCTTGGCCTTTCTGCTTCCCCCAGCCAGCCCAGGCCTTGCTCAGCATTGCAGTTCCCTGCTCTGAGCCTTGGGCTCCCTGCAGTCCTGGCCTCCAGGATCTGCTCTCTCCAGTGCCTGGGGAGCCTTTGGCAGTCCCTGCCCTCACTGGGGCCCAGGGATGCTCCAAAGGACTTGGAGTTTTGCTTCTGACTCCTTCAGCAGCTTCTTCATCCTTCTCTCAGTGCCTGAGGCTCCTGGACCCAGCCCCACATCCACCCTGGGGATCCTTAAAATACAGAAAGCCCTCAGGAGCTCTTTGTCTTCCTTCCATTGTCTTCAAGTCTCCAGGGATTGTGCAGTTTGCTGTTCTGTTCAGGACGGAAACTTCAAAGTCCACCTCCTGATTTTTATTTTTTAATCACATGAATATTCTTTTCTTTTTCTGTTCAGAGAATAGTTGATAGAATCATTTCCCAGGTGATCTTGATGCTCAATGGCTCCTTAGGAGGGCTGGGCATGGAGAAGAATGAGCTCCTTGAGGGCTGACCCTGTTTGGACAAGCTGCTCCTCACTCCCAGCCTCACCATGTCTGACAGGGCCTGACAGGAGATGAAGTCACGGTTGGGAATGCATTCGGGGGACACTTTTGCGTCCGAGCCACGACGTGAGGTCCTCGGGGGCTCTGGAGCACTCGGGGGGAGCTTGGGGAGATTTAACCGGGTTCCTTAGAGCGCAGGGCGCAGCAGGAATTTTAGGCGCGGAACTGTGTTCTGAGGGGCTCTGGGGCCGCGGGGGATGAGAGGAGAGGAATTCCCAGAAGTGGCTGTACCGGGCATCTGTGGGGCTGGGAGCACTCAGGGGATCCTAGGACGCTTTTGGGGGGTCCCGAATGGGCGCTGAGGGGCACTTGGTGATCCCGGAGGGTCTGGGGGGCACTTACAGGACAAATGGGGGCGGTACCGGGGTTCTGTGGAGCGCGGGGCATGACGGGCGTTGTAGTCCCGACCCCAATGAGGCTCTATTGGCTTGCTGGGCATGATGGGAGATGTAGGCAAAAGGAAAGATGGCGCTGACTGTAGGCACCGCCCCCAAAGCCACGATCCCTGGCGCTGATTGGTTGGATGCTGTGATGGGCGGGAGCCTCGGCCAATGGGAGGGGACGGGAACAGCCCCTTGAACCCCTCCAGTCCCTCCCAGTACAGCCCAGTACAGTCCCAGTGCCCCTCCAGTCCCTCCCAGTACAGCCCAGTTCATCCCCAGTACAGCCCAGTACAGCACCAGTGCCCCTCCAGTCCCTCCCAGCACAGCCCAGTCCCTCCCAATACGCCTGAGTTCATTCCCAGGCCCTCCCAGTTCCTCCCATGTCATCCACAATATGCCCCAGTGTTGCCCAGTCTTCCCCACAATGTTCCCTGTTTGTCCCAGTATCCCCCAGTTTCACTCCCAGTTTCACACCCAGTATGTCCCAGTGTGTCCCAGTGTACCCCCGCAGTCCATCCCAGTCCACCCAGATTCCCCCTCAGCATTCCTCATGTTCCCAGGCTGTCCCAGATCCCCACAGTATCACTCCCAGTATGTCCCAGTGTCTCCCACAGCATTCCCAGTGTTCCCCAGTATTCCCAGTCCTCCCCAGTGTTTCCAAGAACAGTTTAATTTCTCAGGACTGCCGTGGTAGCCAAACCCAGCAGTGGGGTCAGTGGAGTGCCCATGGCCACAGCCCCTTGCAGTGCCCAGTGCAGCTGGGGCTGATGATCCACCCTCACAGCTGGCCCAGGGCGGGTCTGGATGGTTTTGGTGGCACCTTGGGCTGGCACACACCTGAGGAGGGTGTCTGTTTTCATGGGGAAACTCAGGAGTTTTAGATTGCTTCAAACATAGAAAAAGGGAAAGCCCCTCTTAGGCTGGGTGCAGCCAGCTCTGCGAGCACAGCAGGTCCCAGGTGAGTGAGGACAGACAGGATGGGCTGGGGCAACGTGGAGCAAGGTTGTCCACGCTGGGCCAGAGCTCAGGGCACAGCTTCTCTGAGCAGGCCAGAGCTCCTGAGGGGAGACTCTGGCTCAATATCAAACACAGAATGCTGCAATCACCTCTGATCTAAAGAGAAATGTAATAAAATACACCCTTTAAAATAGGAATGTGTATTTCTTACAAGCACTTTGAAATCTTTCTCCACAACTGGAATAGAAAAATTTTAATGACCCTCTCAGGGCTTTGGTGTTGTTTACATCAGACTCAGTCCCTGAATGTGTCTTCAAAAAACTTCTCAAGAACTCAAATTTAAAACTTCAAAGTTTCTTGAAGTTTTAATGGGTCTCACTGAGGGACAGGACTGAGAAAGTGTCCCCAGGTTCCAGTCAGAGCAGAACCCTGGAGGCAGTGATGACAGCTGGGACAGGCAAGGGAAAGGTGTCTCTGGTGCTGAGCAAAGCTGGATGTGTTTCAGGAATGCAAAGGGCCCAGGCCTGAGCCTCAGCCCTTGGCAAGGCAGATCCTGTCCCTCCCTCATTGCTCAGGGCTCTTCCCGGGATGGGCACTGGCATGTGGGGATGTGCAATGCCAAGGGCAGGACCATGGGGCGGCCCCTGCCAGGCTGCTGAGCAGGGACAAGGAGGCACTGAGGCCCCAGGGCTGCAAGGGTCACTTGTCCCCTCGTGGCTCAGGCCCAGGGCCAGCAGCCACGGCCAAAGGGCTGCACAGGTTGGCTCTGTCAGGGCCTTGCAGCTGCTGCACATCCCTGAGCCCTCTGCAGCCCAGGCTGTCCCACGGTGTCCCTGCCCTGCGCCTCTGTCCCTGCAGGCTGTTGTCACCCCCGGCTGCCCCACCTCGCTGGCCCCTTCCTTTGCTGGCAGCTCTGCCTCCTGCTGCCCCTGCCTGGCCACACAAAGCCTTGGGCTGATACCCAAAGGGTTCATTCCATTTTTACCCTGCCTGTGAACTTCCACCACAGGAACAAGGCATGCAGGGGCTGCTTTCCCAGCAGGGATGGCTGGAAGAGAAGAAGAAGACATCTGGCTCAAGGGTACAGTGACAGAGAAAACAAGGACTGAATCTGGGAACTTGGGGTGGGTTTAATGGAAATGGGTAAATCGTAATTGGCATTTAGGAACTGTATGGAAGCAACACACTGGTAAAATTACATGTCTGCATCAGATCAGGAGTTATCCCTCACTAGGCCTCAGGCCTGAATAAATTATGCCCTCTGAAAAGCAAATTAGTGTTAAGGAGCCTCATTCTGATATTTCCGAGATTTGGTGACAGCAGGGCCTCACAGAACCCAGGACTCAGCTGTGACACTGCCCAAACTCATGGAACAAAGAGTCCATAGTGACACAGCAGAACCCCATGGAACCAAAATCCATTTTGGCACATTGGGGCCACATTGAACCAATGGTCCATTGTGATAGTGCAGATCCAAGGAGATCATTGTGACACTGAGAAACCTCTGGGAACCAAGGGGACACTCTGACACAGAAAGGCCTCGTGGAACCAAGGGTCCCTTGTTAAACTGTGTGGCCTCATGGAACCATGAGCCATTGTGACACAGCGTGGCCACATGGAGCCAAGGGGCCACTGTGACACTGCAGATCCAGGGAGACCATTGTGACTGAGGAACCTCATGGAACCAAGAGACCATTGTTCCACTGTGGGGCTCTGTGGAACCAAGGGGAGCACAGTGACATTGCGAGGCCTCATGGAACAATGGAGACTATCCTGACACTTTGGGACACACTGGAACACAGGGACCATTAGAGCACGGCAGGGCCTCATGGAATCAAGGGGACTACAGTGAACACTGTGGGTGTCCATGGGATGAAGGGTCCATTCTGACTCCATGGGACAAAGGATGCCATTGTGACACTCTGGGGCATCATGGAACCAAAGGTCCCTTGTGACGCAGCAGGGCCTCATGGAACCATGGAGGCCATTTTGACACTTTGAGGCCTGTGAAACCAAAGGGCCACTGTGGCACTTCAGGGCCTCTTGGAGCCAAAGGGACCATAGTGACACTGTGGAGCTCAGTGAAACCAATGGTCTGTTGTGACACTGCAGGGCCTCATGGAACCATGGAGACCATTTCTACATTTTTAGGCCTTGTGAAACCAAAGGGCCTCTGTGGCACGTCAGAGCCTCATGGAGCCAAGGGCTCTGGGCTTTCTTTCCAATGGAAAAGAACTGCCCTTCACATTCAAGCACCCATGGCCAAAATGGGATTCTCCCCTCAAAATTCCCAATATCCAGGGATTGCTCCCAAACAAAAGCTGCCATTACAAACAAGTGTTTTTGACCTTGTCTTCCTGAGAGCTGGCTCTCACCTTGCTTCAAACACTGGGGATCTGTGCTTTTCTTCCTGTGGAAAAGTACCATCCCTTCTGCACAGGCAACCATGGCCAAAATTGACACTTTTCCTCCAAAATTCCTGATTTGCAAGGGTTCTCCCAGACAAAATCTGCCAGGACAGACAGCTCTGGCTGGCCTTGGCCTCTGGTGGTCACCTCCCGTTTCAAGGAAGCCTTGAGGAAAGTATTTGAACAGGTTTGACTGCTGCAACATCAATGAGCCTCTTGTCCTCTGAAAAACTCAAATGCTCTTCTGGTCCTACGTGTATTTTTTTTCTCATAGTTCATTATGTGTGAAATATAACTTTCAGCTAAAAAATAGTATTCTTATCAGTCTACCAGTGTTATCTGACACAAAACACCTCGTCTACATATGAATCCAGGTCACCTGTACAAGCAAACACAATGAAGAATGCTGCAGGAATGATTTGTCTCTGCTCCCATCTGTCACCTCTCTGGAGCTGGAGGTGCAGCCCCAGCGCTTGGGTGGGCTCAAGGGCTCACCAGCTCAGCTCCCACACAGAGAACTTGCCGACCATGTTCTGCTGTTCTTGGCCCCTGCCCGCTCAGCCAGGCTGCGATGGACACTGATGGTTCCTGTGCCAGGCTCTCCCAGCCCAGCCCAGCTCCCTGCCAGCTCTGCCAGCTGCCCTGAGCTCTGGGCAGTACCAAGGGCCTCTCCCCAGCACAGCCCAGCCGGCTCTGGCCCCACAGCTCTGCTCAGCCCAGGCTGCTCTGAGCACTGCCCCACGGCCTCAGCCCCTGCCAAGGGCACAGCAGCAGCTGCAGCTCAGCCAGGACTCAGCCCCACCATGGGGGAAGGGGCCTGGCCAAGGCCAAAGGAGCTCCCTGGCTGCCCTGCTCCCCTGTGCCTGAGGTGCTGAGAGCTCTGCAGCCCCTCCTGCCATCCCATCTGCCCAGGCCAGCACAAGAGCCCCGGCCCTGGGGCCCTCCAGAGCTGCTCCTGCTCCAGGCCCAGGGCCCATCGCAGAGCTGGGGCAGCCCCAAAGCTGTGCCCATTTCTGCTCATTGCTGCTCTGATGGGGATGGATCCTCAGCACCTTGGAGGTTGGTGATGAACTTTACTACTCCAGAGGCCTCTTCTTTCTTGAGCTCTTCAGTATAGAAATTCAGTGGCAAAGGCTCATTTACATTTCTTCCAAACACCCAAACAAGACAAGCCCATGGAAATAATTCAAGTCTTCAATTCTTCAGTGGTCAATTAAACAGATTGCAGAAGTGTATTCAAAGTCAACCAACTATATTGAAAACAGTGCAGAGGGAATTGTTTTGTCCTGTTTACTTTTCTTATTTATAGATTGATATCATCAATCCTCAGTTGATATGGATCCCCAGCATTTCCTAATCCATTTTTAGTAGGTGTGAAAATCAAGATCCCTTGTTGCTGACAATCTGAAGGGGGTCCCACAGAGACCCAGTTTTAGTAATGACACCCAAACCAATATGGCTTGATGTCATCCTCCTTTATTGTCTAATTTTTTCATGTTTTATGCCTTTATCGCCTTACATAATACAATAGCAAATTAACATTCATTGGCTAATGTAATAAATGTAATCATATTACGTTAACCAATGAATATTTATTTGCTATTGCCACTTATTGATTGGCTGTTATTCTACAAGCATCTGATCAGGTTATAGTACGTGACACTTTTCATATAATACTCAGCACCCAGCATTGGCTATTGTGTTTGTACAAGGCCTATTGTCTTTCCAAGGATGTCCTAAGTACTTTAAAGTAACTAAAGTAACTCTGTAATCTGCAGGCCAGGGTTGTCCAGCTCCTGCAAAGGAACAGCATCAAGGAGAGCACGTCCTTGTTCCACGAGAAATTCCTCAACACGCTGTGGATCCAAGGATCCTTTGTGATCCTCCAGATCCTCATGGAACCAAGGGTGCATTGAGGCACAGCCAGGCCTTTTTGCAAGCAAAGAAACCTCTGTAAAATGCAGGGTAACTCACAGAACCAAGGAGTCCATTGTTAGAGGATAAAACCTCTGGAACCAAGGGTCCATGGTGACAAAGTGGGGCCTCATGGAAACAAGGGGTCACTGCAACACAGTGGGACAGCATGGTAGGAATTGTCCATTAGGACAATGTGGATCCATGGAGACCGTGGTGACACGAAGGAACCTCATGGATCCAAAGAGCCATTGTGATGATGAAGAACTTCATGGAACCCAGGGTCCATTGTGACACAGTGGGCCCGCATTGGAGGAGAGGAACCATTGCTGACAGTAGAGAAACTCATGGAACCAAGGGACATGGACTCATGGGACACAGCAGGGCCACATGGAACCAAGGAGACCAGTGACATTTAGGAAGCTCATGGAACCAAGGGTCCATTGTGACACTGCAGAAACAAGGAGACCATGGCTGACACTATGGAAGCTCAGGGAACCAAGCAGCCATTGTGACACTGCAAGGTGTCGTTGAACCGGGGAGACCATTGTGACCCTAGAAAACCTGATGGCACTAAGGGTTTATTGTGACACAGCAGGGTCCCATGGAACCAGTTGTCCATTGTGACAATGCAGATCCGAGGAGACCATGGTGACACTACGGAAGCTCATGGAACCATGGGTCCATTGTGACAAAGCAGGGCCTCATGGAACCTAGGAGATCATTGTGACATCATGGAATCTCATGGAACCAAGGATCCATTGTTAGAATCCAGAGCCACGGAGACCATTGTGACACCATAGAACCTAGTGGACCCAAGTAGATCATTGTGACATCATGGAATCTCATGGAACCAGGGTTCCATTGTTATGGTCCAGAACCAAGGAGAGCATTGTGACATTGTGGAACCTCGTGGAACCAAGGGTCCATTGTTACAGACCAGAACAAAAGAGAATTGTGATATTGTGGAACACTGTAGAAGCAAGGGTTCATTGTTATACTCCAGAGCCATGGAGACCATTGTGGCATTAGGAAACTCATGGAACCAAGGGTCCATCATTACAGTCCAGACCCAAGGAGACCATTGTGACAATGTGGAACCTCGTGGAACCAAGGGTCTGTTGTTACAGTCTGAAACCATGGAGACCATTGTGACATCATGGAACCTTGTGGAACCGAGGGTCTCTTGTTACAGTCTGGATCAAGGAGATCATTGTGACATCATGGAATCTCATGAAACCAAGGGTCTGTTGTTACAGTGTGGAACCAAGGAGATCATTGTGGCATCATGGAACCTCATGGAACCAAGGGTTCCATTGTTACAGTCTGGAACCAAGGAGATCATTGTGACATCATGGAATCTCATGGAACCAGGGTTCCATTGTTACAGTCCAGAACCAAGGAGACCATTGTGACATCATGGAACCTTGTGGAACCAAGGGTCTCCAGAATCAGGGACACCATTGTGACCGCACAGAATTTCACAGAACCAAGATTCCATTGCTATGCAGTGGGGCTTCATGGAACCAAGGAACCACTGTGACACAGCAGGGCTGCATGGAACCAATGGTCCATAGAGATATTGCGTATCCAAGGAGACCATGGTGATGCTGTGGTGTGGAAAAAATGACGGGAGACAAGTCCATTCTATAATGTCAACAAGTCTCAGTTTATTCCAAGCACGCATGTACAGTTATACCCATTATAATGAAGCTCATGCATATTGCAAAACTTAGGCTCATCATTGGTGTATCAAAAACAGGTCAACCCCACCTTTGAGGCTTCCTAAGCTTGCTTTGTTTTCCCTTACACTTATCCTTTTGCTGACCATTCTACTGTTGGGAACCAGCTTACCCAAGGACATAAGATATTGTTGCTACATCTGCTATTGTTGCACTATGCAGTTTTCAGCTACTGCTTCACTAACTGCACGTAGTTATGTCCTTTCTCACAAAGCCATTCATCCACAAAACTCTCCACACTTCACTAATGGTGGTGGGTTGTTTTCACTTCAGAACCAATGGATTTGGTCCTTGCAGAGCTCTGTATAAAAGAGCAGTGCATTTTGAATTAACCGGAGTTTACTCTCAACAGCCTTCTGAGTCAGAGCCTCTTAATTCCCGTCCTGCCTCAACAGCGACAAAGATCCTTCATGGCTGACAATCAATCACACTTTGTCCCTACTCCCTCCCCACCATTTCCCTCATCCACTCCCTGGCACTCAGAGCAGCTGAGGAATGGAGTCACAACCAGGGGTGTCCCCAGGGATCAGGGCTGGGGCCAGGTCAGTGAAATCTCTTTATTGCTGATCTGGATGAGGCCATCGAGGGCACCCTCAGGCAGTTCCAGGTGAGCCCAGGCTGGGTGGAGTGTGGCTGTGCTGGAGGGCAGGAAGCTCTGCAGAGGGATCTGGACAGGCTGGAGCCATGGGCCCAGGACAATGGGTTGAGGTTCACCAAGGCCAAGGGCCAGGTCCTGCCCTGGGCTCACAACCACCCAAAATCCCTGTCTGTGCCCTGCCCCTGATCCCTACAGCCTGTCCTGTTTCCTTCATCCCTGCATTGCCAGGGACTTTCTGGGACAAGGGAGCTCTGCTCTGGGGATGGAGGGAGCTCCAAGTGCCACGACTGGAGTGGGAACCACAACTCATCAGGTTTGTGTCCTTTGGGGTCAGGAACTGGTGAGACTCAGAGGCACAGAAAGTTTCTCTTCATGGCCAACAGACCATGGTAGAACAGGACACAATTTAATAACAATCACGCTCTTCCCTGAGCTATGTGCAACATCCCAGCAGCATCTGATGAGTCCACCATCCACAAGTGATTTCCATACTAAAACTGATTTTAGACTTACATGGTTCTCTGATAGATATAAACACAGTTAAGTTCTTGCATCAGGATGCTCATCCTGGAGTGGGGGCAAAAGAGCTCAAACAATTCCTGATTTGCAAGGCTGTCAGTGGTGGATGGAGAAGGGAGGTCAGGCTGCTTTTGGTGTTGAGGAAATGCTGAAACCAACTGACTCATTTAATCTTCTCCTGTCCTGGCTGATCTTCCCTGTTTCCCCTTCCACCCATTGGCTTTTGTCTCCCACCAGGCCCCCGGTGAAGAGCCTGGCTCTGTGTTCTCCATCTCCTCCTTGCTGGCACTGCCAGGCTGGGATGAGGAGCCCCTCAGCCTTCCCTGCTCCGGGCTGGACAAGCCCAGCTCCCTCAGCCTCTGCTCACAGCCCAAGGGCTCCAGCCCCACCTTGGAGGCCCTTCCCTAGCCCTGCTCCAGCTGCCAGACATCTTTCCTGCCCTGGGGAACTCAACTCAGGCCACAGGGACTTGGATAATCCACATCCTTGATGTCCTGGTCAAACAGCCCTGGGCCCTTGTCCCCATGTCAGGCTCTGGGGTGGATCCTGTGGAACATCCTTGGGTGGAGGCTGTGGCTCCAGGGGGACCGGGGGGATACCGGGGGACAGGGACTCCGCTGGGCATGAACAGCATTGGACTTCTTGGGAGAAACTGTGAGGGAAGGCTGGGGCGGAGTGACCAACCCAGTGACCTCACAGAGCCCTCCTGGGATGTCACACAGCCCCTCTGTGATGTCTCAGCCTGCTCTGAGATGTCACAGCCAGATCTCTAATGTCACACAGCTGGTCTCTGATGTCACTCTGTGATATCATGGTCTGCTGTTATGTCACAGCCTGTTATCTGATGTCACACAGACAGTCAATGATGCTGTAGTTGCTTGATGCCCACTCTGTGATGTCACAGTCCACTCTGTGACCTCATGTCACCAGATGATGAATTGTCTCCACCAGGTGAGCTGACAACTGGAGCTTGTTCTCCAACTCCCCAGGCCTATGGAAACCACACAATGCCAACTGTGGGAGAAGGGGAACTGGAAGTTCACCAGCCTCAGTGTCCTGCCAGCTCAGCCAGGCCCACGGGAACATTGGGGTCCACGACCACCAGGGACCACCAGGGAAGATCCCCAGGACAGAAGACAGCATGGGTAATGGGGAGAGGAAATATGTTAATGATTCTGGAAAAATGATTATCAGATGTGTGTTTAGTCCAGGACAATCAATGAATATGTGTGCAAAATACAGAACATGAACAGAAACTTTCCTGTACTCAGCATGCTCGGCTTTGGGAGGAGCTATCCCCCGTGCACCCAGCTGAATAAAGAATGCTGCTTCTTAATGCTGCACTGGTGTTAAGGAGTTTTCTGTTTTACCCAATTTTTGTAACACTCCACTCCCAAGGAAAGCTCTGTCTCCTGCTGCTCACAAACAGAGAAGGGCTGGTGGCAGATGTGGGGCTCAGAGGCTGCCTGGAGCACAGGGACCATGAAATAATCAAGTTTTCAATGATCTGTGAAAGAAGGAGGGAAAGCAACAAAACTTCCACACTGGAATTAGGAAGGGCAGTCTTTGGCCTATTTAGGATGCTAACTTGAGGAGTACCAAATCAGGTACCGATATTTTTAAGGGAAAAAGCCCTTAAAAACAAAGGGGTTCAGGAACAAAGGGCACATTTTGAGAAAGTAATCTTAAGGGGGAAGGAGCAGCCTGTCCCAGTGTGGCAAAAGATGAGCTGGTGAGGAAAATGACTGCCCTGACTGCCCATGGAGCTTTTGTGGGAACTCAGGGGAAAGAAGAGGGTGCATTAACTTTGGACAGAAAGTCAGGCAACTCAGCAAGCGTTTAAGGATGTTGTTAGGTCATGCAGGAAAAAAGAGGAAAGAGGTGAAATCTCAATAATAGATTAACCTGGCCACTTCTGTGAAAAATATTAGAAAACTTTTCTACAAATAACTCAGTTGCAATTTATGGGATAATGAGAACCTCCACTCTTTATTGGATGCAGTGGAAAATATAGTAGCTAAAGATAAGGAATAGGCCAAGCTCCTTAACATCTTGTTTCTTTTAATTTTCAATATTAGGATAGGCTGTTTTCAGGACAAGAGCTCTCCTGAGCTGGTAGATGGGCACAGGAAGCAGAACAGCCCCCTGTAATCCAGGAGGAAGCAGCTGGGGTCCTGCTGAGCCACTCAAATGCTCACAGGTGTATGGGATCAGATGGGTGTGGAGTTGCGTTATGTATATGTTTTATTATCCCTGTATTATGTATTGGTTTATTCCTTTGTACCCCCGTGTGCAACTTGGTTTATCCCCAGTTTTCCCGCCTTGTCCTCCCTTCCCGCCTTCCCAGTATCTATCCATCACCCTGAAAGAGGCATTTTACCCCCCCCAGGTGCCTTGTCTATCACTCGGTGCCCCTTCCCATCCATCCAGAAGCTTCTACTCAGGACACCGGGTGATTGGGCGAGGACCTGGGACTCCCCCCATATCCTTCCCCCATTGGACCCCACCATATCCCCCCATCCCGGAGCCACCCCCTATCCCTATCCCCATTGGTCGTTGGATACCCCTCCCTTACAGTTTATAAGCCAGTGCAAGCACCTTGTGCTTGTTCCTGTTGGCTGGCACTGTTCTAGGATATTTAGCCCCGTTGGGCTACAATAAACTCGGACTTAGCCCCCAGCAGGATCCGCTCTTCATTTACCACCGCGAGGCTTGCTAGCGCTGCTCGGGACCCACAAAGGCACTCTCCAAACCCCAGCTGGGAGCGGCGGAGGGTGCCTCCATCGCCCACTCTCGCCCCAGAGAAGAGCTAGCCGGGGCTGAGAGAAAAGGGAACCGGGGCGGGAGCGCGGCAGATGGGATCCATCCTAGGGGGATGAGGGAGCTGGTGGATGAGCTCCCCAAGCTGCTCCCCATCATTTACCATCAGTGCTGGCTCAGCAGGGAGGTCCCAGAGCACTGGAGGTGCCAGTGTGAGCCCATCCCCAAGAAGGGCTGGAAGGAGGATGTGGGGAGCTCCAGGCCTGTCAGCCTGACCTCGGTGTCTGGGAAGGTTATGGAACAGATCACCTTGAGAGCCACCACAGGGCACCCACAGGATGGCCGAGGGGTCAGAGCCAGCCAGCGTGGATTTAAGAGGGGCAAGTCCTGCCTGAACAACCTGATCTCCTTTTATGACCAGGTGACCCACCTGTGGATGTGGGAAAGGCTGTGGATGTGGGAAAGGCTGTGGATGTGTCCATCTGGACTTCAGCAAAGCCTTGGACACTGTCTCTGACAGCATTCCCTGGAAAAGCTGCCGCCCATGGCTTGGGCAGGTTCCCTCCTGGCTGGGAGATGGAAGAGCTGGCTGGAAGCTGGGCCCAGAGAGGGGTGGGGATGGTGCTGCACCCAGCTGGTGTCCAGTCCCTGGTGCTGTCCCCCAGGGATCTGTGTTGGGCCCAGTCCTGTTTAACATCTTCACTGATGGTCTGGGTGAGGGGATCAAGCCCACCATCCCCAAATTTGCAGGTGACACCAAGCTGGGTGTGAGTGTGGATCTGCTGGAGGGCAGGACAAGAAGACACAGCCTCCAGCTGCACCAGGGGAGGTTTAGGCTGGGCAAGAGGAAGAAGTTCTTCACAGAAAGGGTGAGTGGGCATTGGAATGGGCAGGCCAGGGAGGGAGGTGGCAGAGTCACTGTCCCTCTCCAGTGGCACTCAGTGGCATGTCTGGGTGACAAGGCGGTATTAGGGCATTGGTTAGACTTGATGATTCCAAAGGTCTTTTCCAGCCTATTTGATTCTGTCATTCTGTGATGACTGGGGCACTCTGGGGCCATTGTGACACTGCAGAGCCTTGTGGAACTAAGAGGACCAAGGTGACACTGCAGCCCCATTGAACCAGGGCTCCATTGTGGTGCTCTGGGGCCCAATGGAACCAGGGAGTCCCCGTGACACTGGGTCCTGGTGGAACCACAGAGGCCATGGTGACACTGTGTGGCCTCGTGGAAACAAGGAGTCAATTGTGACACTGAGGGAACTTGTGGAACCACAGAGAGCATTGTGACAGTGTGGGACCTCATGTGACCATGGGGCCTTTGTGGCACCCTGGGGCCCCATGGAACCAAGGGGCCCCTGTGAAACTGCAGCACCAATGAGAACATTGTGACACTGTGAAGCCCCATGGAACCAAGGAGTCCATTGTCACATTTTGAGGCCCCATGGAACCAAGGAGACCAGTGTGACAGTGTAGGGCCTGGTGTAACCAAAGGGACATTGTGACACTGAGGGGCCCCTTGGAACCAAGGACATCTTTGCAGATGACACCAAGGTGGATGTGAGTGTGGATCTGCTGGAGGGTAGGAGGGCTCTGCAGGGAGGCCTGGAATGGTTGGATGGATGGGCAAAGTCCAACAAGATGAAGTTTAATCAATCCATGTGCCAAGTCCTGCACTTTGGCCACAACAACCCCTGCACTGCTGTAGGCTGGGGATGGTGTGGCTGGACAGTGCTCAGGCAGAAAGGGACCTGGGGGCAGGCTGGACATGAGCCAGCAGTGTGCCCAGGTGGCCAAGAAGGCCAATGGCCCCTGGCCTGGATCAGGAATGGTGTGGCCAGCAGGAGCAGGGAGGTCATTCTTCCCCTGTACTTGGCACTGGTGTACTTGGCATTCCTCCCCTGTCCTGGCACTGTTCCTCAAGTGCTGTGTCCAGTTCTGGGACGCCCAGTTTGGGAAGGACATGGAGGGGTTGGAGCATGTCCAGAGAAGGGCAACAAGGCTGGTGAGGGGTCTGGAACACAAGTCCTGTGAGGAACAACTGAGGGAGCTGGGGTTGTTTAGCCTGGAGAAGAGGAGACTCAGAGGTGACCTTATCACTGTCTACACTCCCTGAAAGGTGGTTGCAGTCAGGTGGGTGTCGGTCTCTTTCTCCTCACAGCAAGTGACTGAACCAGAGGACACAGTCCTACGCTACACCAAGGGAAATTTAGGTTGGATATTAGGAAAAAGTTTTTTATGGAAGGGGTGATAAAGTACTGGAATAGTCTGTCCAGGGAGGTGGTGGAGTCATCATCATGAGATGTGTTTAAAAAAAAGACTGTATGTTGCACTCAGTGCCATAGTTTTGCTAAGGTGGTGTTAGTGTGTGGGTTGGACTTATGACCTTAAAGGTCTCTTCCAAGCCACTAATTCTGTGATTCTGTGATTGTGTGACATCACAGACCAGGTTGTGACATCATATAGTCAAGAGTGATATCACTGGTCTATTATGTGACATCAGAAAGCGGGATGGGACATCACAGGATGCCTTTATGACATCCCAGAGCAGGCTGTGAGGTCAGAGTGTGTGCTGTGACATTATAGGGTGGCTGTGTTACATCACAGAAGGTGTTGTGACATCACAGGTTGGGTCTGTGAGCACACAGAGGTGCTGTGTGACTTGATAAGTGAGTTCTGCCATCACAGAGCAGGCTGTGACATCATAGAGCATGCTGTGACATCACAGAGGAGGTTGTGATGTCACAAAGTCGGCTGTGCCATTACAGGCTGGCTGTGTGACATCACAGACTGGCTGTGAGGCCACAGAGAAGACTCTGCCATCGTAGATAAGGGCTCTGTGACATCACAGAGCAGCTGTATGATGTCACAGAGAAGGCTGAGACAATACAGAGTGGGCTGTGACATCACAGAGCTGACTGTGAAATCACAGAGCAGGCTGTGACATCGCAGCGAGGCTGCATAACATCACACAAGTAGCTGTGCCATCAGAGAGCTGGCTGTGACATCACAGGGTGTCTGTGACGCCACAGGTTGGGCTGTGACATCACAGGACAGATTTTGGGACATCACAGAGCAGACTGGGACCTCAAAGAGGAGGCTGTGACATGACAGGGAATCTGTGTGAAATCACAGGTGGCCTGTTACATCTCAGAGCGGGCTGTGAGACATCACAGGGGCTGTGTGACATCACAGGGGAAATATGACATCAGAGGGCCTGTGTGACATCACAGGCACTCAGTGACATCACAGGGACACTCTGAAGTCACTGGGGAGGTCACTCTGCCCCAGCCCCCCTCACAGGTCCCCCCAGAGAAGTCCAACGCTGCTCGTGCACAGCGGGGTCCCCTGTCCCCCCGGCCCCCTCGCCCCTGGCGCCGCAGCCTCCCCCAGAGGATGTTCCACGAGATCGACCCCAGAGCCTGACACGGGCACGGGGGCTGGAGCCATGGGGGTGGGACAGGGGGACAGGGACCCCCCGGCAGCGTCCCTGTGTCCCCCAGGGCCAGAGCCTGGGCCAGGGCTCCTTCACCCTGTGACCAACGAGGGCTTGAGAGCGCTGAAAAATTCCCCAACAAAAACCAGATTTAATATTCAAGTGACAGCAGCACAAAGTTCCTTGGCAAGAGTCACTCTGCTCCTGACTGGACACTTCAGGCACAAAAATGGAAACAAAGCAACAACAAAACCAAACGAAATTCAGGCAATCAAACCAGGAATGAACAGAGAAGTGTGTGTGTGTGTGTGTGTGTGTGTGTGTGTGTGTGTTTGTGTGTGTGTGTGTGTGTGACACAGGGACAGGGAGGGCAAGGATAAAAGGAATAAAGAGATAAAAGCTGAACAGAGCTCAAACTTCACAGGACTTAACTTATATATTAACCTTATCTTCTGCATTAAACTCCACAATTTAGAAAGAGAACAGCACTTAACAGTATGCAACCTAACTTATAACCCATAACTGCAATTTAACAGAAGAATAACATTTAAAAATATTTAACTCAGCTTATAACTTATATTACATATAACAACTCTAGCAAAAGAACAACTCCTAGCAGCATTTAATTTCACTTAGACCTTGTGGATTAACCTCACATACAGATTTAACTGGTTCAGCTATACAAGGCACTCAGACCCCTCAGAGAGCAGCATTTCTGCCACATTTCCCCAGCACAGGCACTCCTGTGTGCACACAGACACAGAGAGTCAGTGCAAGGCACCTGTGAGAAATTCCCTTGAGGGCAGGGAAATGCTCCCTGGGGATGCTTTGGCATCTCCCCAGCAGGGAAGGGTTGAGCCTGGAGGAGTGGGGGGATCGGCCCAGGCTCCCTCGTTGTTGGGGATCCCCGAGTGCAGCAAACGGGAGAGTTCCCGGCTCGGAGAGGCCCCACTCAGAGGGAGTCACTGGCCCAGGAGAGCTCCAAGGGCTCCTTTTGGAGCTGTTTGTAGGGCCCCAAGAGAGGGGCTGCAGTCCCAGCCATGTTTCACCCTGGCCGCACTTGGCATCAGCAGCTTTCTTTGGCAGGGTGAGAACAGGGATGTTGTGCCACCGAGGGAACACAAACAGTTCCCAGGGCTGCTCCTGAAGCAGCCAGGAGCTGTCTGGGCAGCAGCAGTGCCTGGAGCAGAGCGTGTTTGTGATGAGCTCCAGAGGAGCTGAGCCCAGGGGCTGCTGGCCAAGGCCAAGGCCCAGCGAGCATTTCTCAGCTGGCAGGGCGGCCTGAGAAGGGGAGGGGGGAATGCACCAGCACAGGAGCCATGGAACCAAGGGACCATTATGACACTGTGGGGCCTGTGAGACCAAGGGACCATTGTGACACTGGGGCCCTGTGAGACCCAGGGACCATTGTGACACTGTGGGGCACCATGGAACCAAGGAGACCATTGTGACACTGTGGGGCCTCGTGAAACCAAGGGACCATTGTGACATCGTGGGGCCCTGTGAGACCAAGGGACCATTGTGATACTGTGGGGCACCATGGGACCAAGAAGACCATTGTGACACTGAGAGGACTCATGGATTAAGGAGACCATTGGAATTTTTTGAGGCCCCCTGGAATAAGCAAAGCATTGTGACACTGTGAGGCCTCATGGTACCAGTGAGACCATTGTAACCCTGGCGTCCCCACAGAACCAAGAGGACCATTGTGACACTGTGGGGCCTCATGAAACCAAGAGGCCTTTGTGGCACTGCAGGGCTGCATGGAACAAAAAACTCCAGGGTGACACTGGAGGGCCTCGTGTCATCAGTGGTCCATTGTGACACTACGGATCCAAAGGAGACCATTGTGACACCACAAACCCCCAGGGTCCAAAGGTCCATTGTGGGCCTCATGGAACAGAGAAGTGAAGTGACATTGTGGGGCTTGTATAACCATGGAGACCATTGTGACACTGAGGGACATTCTGGAACCCAGGAGGCATTATGACACTGCAGGTCCCCATAAAATGAAGGGAACATGGAACAGGCTTGGCTTGGCCTCCCAGGGGGCACCTGACTGATCCAGCTGACTTGGGCATGTTGAGGGTCTCTTCTGTTCTGCTAATGAATCACTGGGGCTCTGTGCTTTCCTTCCTATGGAAAAGAACTGTCCTTCTCCTCCAAGCACCCATGGCCATAACTGGGATTTCACCTCCAAATTTCCTAATATCCAGGGATTGCTCCCATAGGAATATTGCCAGGACAAGTCTGGTGGGCAATAGTTTCATGAAGGTCACTTTCCCTCTGGAGAGGTGTGGGAACACAAAATGTCTCTCAGACATTTTTAGAGGTTCCAGGCCTTGGTCAGAGGCATTCTAGACCCTGGCAGACAGCTGAAAAACAGCTGTGATTTTGAGTTTGAACCATGGAATGAATTGCCAACTTTGGAGGTGGAACAAGCAGTCACAAAAGGTTAGATAGTATAGTAAAAGTAGTTAACAAACTAGAGGGGAAATTTTTTGTAGTGTACAGGGGGGTTTTAGCACATGTACAGGGGGGTTTTTACTTTGTACATGGGGGTCAGAAGTTCTAAGATGGAGGAAAGTGGGCTGATCCTATTCTTCCTCTTTCTTTTTCCTTACCTCCATGTTCTTGGTGATGTTGGCACTCACAGATTGGTTTAGAATAGAAAAACACTTGGCAACGTAGGTAGTAGGTATTGGGAAATAATTGTAAACATGTTATACGTAATATATCATATAAAAGATAGCAGCAGCCCTGGGTGGGGAGAGAGACGAAGAAGACAGCAGATAGAGAGGATGTCAGTGTGTGTGTGCGCCTCTACCCAGGCCACTGATCAAATAGCCACAGCCCAAGAACATAATCTGTTAGATAACTAGCAATAAACTGCCTTGAGACCAAACAGCTAAAGCCTGCGGAGTTTTTCTTTGGAAGCACGGGTTGGAGGAGGAATTTCACCACCACATGAGATCCCAGAGCAAGGCCGGGGTTCTCACAAACCAGTATCTATAAATGCCAGTCTCCCAATATATAGAAATTCTTCCTATTGGTGTAATTACACTTCAGCACATGTTTCAGTTTCCTCCAGTTCTCCACTGCAGCTACCTGCTGGGTACTTTCTCATCTGTGGAGATTGTGCCTGGTCTGGTATCCCTTCTAAACTCAAAGAAGGTCCCTGCACAATTGGTCAACTGTCTCTACTGATACCTAATATGTCCATAATATTACAGATGTACTGTCCTGGGTTGTAAGATAAGCTTGTATTCTATTTGCCATCTGTTGAAGGCAAACCTGTTGGGCAGGTTTTGTTATCTTTTCCAAGAACCGGTTTTGCTCCTAAGAGGTAATGGTTTGTTAGTGGGCCATTGACTGATTCAATGCAGGGCTGGTAACATAAAACCATCCTATTGTGAGATGTTCCACCCAGAGGGGGAAGCCAAGCACTCTTTTATTGGATATAAGGGGGTACCTTTTTGGGGACAGAGCAGCTCTTTACTTTGGGGGATTGCCAGAGAAGCAGCTCTCTTCGGCGGCACTCGTAGCGAAGCAGCCGGAGCGCGCTGAGGCGACGGCGGCGGAGCTCAGAGGCATCCCCGGCGCAGAGGAAGACCGGCCCCACTGCCACCAGATCTTCAGAGGAAACCTATACCCTTCTAAAGATCACCACTGCAGCTGCAGTTCATCAACCACTGCAAGGGGATCAATCATCCCAGCAGGACTGCTACTGGTACCCCGAATCCTCAGGTTCTGGACATTTTTCACCGGTTTTGTTTGTACCGATTGCATTTGCCTTTTTAAATTGTTGTCTAGTTTTCTCCTAGCAAAGAATTGTTACTCCCATTCCCATATCTTTGCCTGAGAGCCTTTTGATTTAAAACTCCTAGTAATTCGGAAGGAGGGGGTTTACCTTCTCCATTGCACAGGAGGCTTTAGCCCTCCTTCGCAGATTCCTGTCTTGTCAAACCAAGACAGATTTTGGCGCATCAACGTGAGGCCCGAGGGCATTGAGAGGGAAAAAGGATTAACAGTTCTTAAGTAATTTGGTTTTGTTTTTTGTTGTTGTTGTGTGTAGAAACATCTCCAGCATCACCATGTGGTCTAGTTTACCTTGGTTTGGGTGGCATGTGATCGTAGCTATACTTTTCCCATTTGCAGACCCTTATCTAAAAATGGGTCCTATGACTAAGGCTACGGTGTCTATTGTCAAGTTTGGCTTCTGGGTTAATTGGGTGAGGAATTCATGGATCTTTAATTTCCTCTGGAAGGCAGGTACATGGATTCATAGCTATCACACACTAACTGTATGTTTTTGGGGTTACTTTAATAACGGTACCTACTGCGAGGAAATAGCGCCTGGGCAAACTTTCTCCCAACCTTTTAACCATCTTTTTGGGTCTGCTCCACCAGTTCTCAAAGGGTTAAGATCCTTTCTAAGTGCTAATGATACCATACAATGGGTGGTGTTGCTGATAGTCCTATTATATTTAGCATTCAGAGATAAGGGAAGATTAACCTGGATAACTACCCTCACACCTACACCACAGACTCGAGATGCTGCTGCTCCAGAGCCTGACCCTGCCCCACAGCCCAGCTCAGAAATGAACCGCCCAGATTGAGTGAGGGTTCTGGTTAAGGAGATACGAGAGATGCTGAAGGAGTGCATTTCCCCAGCTGGTGAGAAACCGGCCCTTTGCCTTGAGGAGGGACAGTCTAATAGTACAGCTGTGGAACCCACAGATGTTACAACTGTCCAGGTTCCAGCTGAACCACAAAGGCAGTCACGGTCAGCAGCAGTGGCCCCGGTAGAAACAAGGAAGTCTAAGGTGAAAGCAGAGCACCCTGCAGATAGGGACAGGAATGGAGGAACCTCACAACCCACAGGGGACCCAGAGATTGCTATCATCACCGAGTCCCAGATGTATGAAAGTCTTCGTAATCTGCATAAAGACATTGTGTGACGAGGGCGTGAGGCTTATGCTACCTGGCTACTCCGGGTTTGGGATCTTATGGGTACAGGCGTGCAGCTGGACGGTGGTGAGGCAAGGAACTTGGGACCCTTGACCCAGGACTCGGGTATAAATCAGGTTTTTGTAAGGGAACCATGGTCCCTTTCTCTCTTGGAGCGGCTCTTAATGAGTGTCAGGGAGAGGTTTGTCCACAGAGAGAGAATGCAAGAGCACCATCATAGAATGCGCTGGAAGACCCTTGAGGAAGGGATCCAACAGCTGAGGGAAGTGGCAGTATTGGAGGTACTCTTTGGGAGGGATGGACGACACAATAATGACCCTGACAAGGTCAGGTGTACGGGACAAATGCTGTGGAGTCTGGCAAATCTTGGGCCATCTCAATACACCACCTTCATTGCAACAATCAATGCTGACGCCCACCGGGAGACAATAGGTTCTGTTGCCAACAAACTTAGGAATTATGAGAGTATGATTAATGGCCCAATGCAGGCTCATATCTCAGCCGTGATTAAGGAGTTTAAAGAGGAGATGAGGGAGGAGATAAGGAAGGTTAATACAGCACCCGTGAGAGTCACAGGCCCCAGAATCAGCGCCCAACAATCCCCAGCTAGAGAGAGAGGGTACACCCCAAGGGCTAATCTGTGGTTCTTCCTGCATGACCATGGGGAAGACATGGGGAGGTGGGATGGGAAACCCACTTCTGTCCTGGCAGCACGGGTCCGTCAACTCAAGGAGGGAAACTCTAACCGGGGGAGTTCCACCAAAGTGAAGGTAGCCTCAACCTCCCATGACTAAGCTTGTGGGTACAATCTGTCAGACCCCCTTGAAGGGACCTCTAGTATGTATGCCTAGGAAAGGAATGATAACCAGTGTTAGAGTGGCCCTGTCTCTAGCCAGGGAGAGGCACGGGAAAACCGGATCTTCTGGACAGTGTGGATCCGATGGCCTGGCACATCAGAGCCACAAAAATATGATGCTTTAGTTGATACTGGTGCACAGTGTACTCTGATACCATCGGGACATGTGGGGGCAGAGCCTGTTTCCATTGCTGGTGTGACAGGGGGATCACAACAATTGACTCTGGTGGAAGCCGAGGTGAGCCTGACTGGGAAGGAGTGGAAGAAACATCCTATAGTGACTGGCCCAGATGCTCCGTGTATCCTAGGCATAGACTTCCTCCGGAACGGCTATTACAAAGACCCAAAGGGACTCAGGTGCGCTTTTGGAATAGCCGTTGTAGAGGCAGAAGACATTAGGCAATTGAACGCCTTGCCTGGACTGTCAGAAAACCCCTCTGCAGTAGGACTCCTAAGGGTGGAAGAGCAACGAGTGCCAATTGCGACCTCGACAGTGCACCGCCGGCAGTATCGGACGGATCGAGATGCCGGGATCCCCATCCACAAAATGATTCGGGAGCTGAAGAGCCAAGGGGTGGTCAGCAAAACCCACTCACCCTTCAACAGCCCCATCTGGCCTGTGCGCAAATCTGACAAAGAATGGAGATTGACTGTGGACTATCGTGGCTTAAATGAAGTGACTCCACCACTGAGCGCTGCTGTACCGGATATGCTGGAACTCCAGTACGAGCTGGAGTCCAAGGCAGCAAAGTGGTATGCCACTATTGACATTGCTAAGGCGTTTTTCTCCATTCCTCTGGCAGCAGAATGCAGGCCTCAGTTTGCTTTCACCTGGAGGGGCGTGCAGTACACCTGGAACCGACTGCCCCAGGGGTGGAAACACAGCCCCACCATCTGCCATGGACTGATCCAGGCTGCACTAGAAAAGGGTGAGGCTCCAGAACACCTGCAATACATTGATGACATCATTGTGTGGGGGAGCACAGCGGCAGAAGTGTTTGAGAAAGGTGAGAGGATCATCCAGATACTACTAGAAGCTGGCTTTGCCATCAAGAAGAGCAAAGTCAAGGGACCTGCCCGAGAGATCCAGTTCCTGGGAGTGAAATGGCAAGATGGACGGCGCCAGGTTCCCACTGAGGTCATCAACAAGATCACAGCTATGTCCCCACCAACCAGCAAAAAGGAAACACAAGCTTTCCTGGGTGCCATAGGTTTCTGGAGAATGCACATTCCTGAGTATAGCCAGATTGTGAGCCCTCTTTATCTGGTTACCCGAAAGAAGAATGATTTCCACTGGGGCCCTGAGCAGCAACAAGCCTTCACCCAGATCAAGCAGGAGATCGCTCATGCTGTAGCCCTTGGCCCAGTCAGAACGGGACCAGAGGTCAAGAATGTGCTCTACTCTGCAGCTGGGAACCATGGGTTGTCCTGGAGCCTTTGGCAGAAGGTGCCTGGGGAGACTCGAGGCTGACCACTGGGATTCTGCAGCCGAAGTTACAGAGGGTCTGAAGCCAACTACACTCCCACAGAGAAGGAAATCTTGGCTGCCTTTGAAGGAGTTCAAGCCGCCTCGGAGGTAATTGGCACAGAAGCACAACTCCTCCTGGCACCCCGACTACCGGTGCTGGGGTGGATGTTTAAAGGAAAGGTTCCTACTACCCACCATGCCACTGACGCCACATGGAGCAAATGGATTGCCCTCATCACTCAACGTGCCCGTACTGGAAACCTGAATCGCCCTGGGATTTTGGAGATAATTACGAACTGGCCAGAAGGTGAAAACTTTGGTCTCACTGATGATGAGGAGCAGGTACAAGTAGCAAGGGCTGAAGAAGCTCCACCATACAACCAACTACCAGCAGAGGAGACCTGCTACGCTTTTTTCACTGACGGTTCCTGTCGCATTGTAGGGATGAACCGGAAGTGGAAAGCAGCCGTATGGAGCCCCACATGCCAAGTTGCACAAGCTACCGAAGGAGAAGGTGGATCAAGCCAACTCGCTGAACTGAAGGCCGTTCAGCTGGCTCTGGACATTGCTGAAAGGGAGAAGTGGCCAAAGCTCTACCTTTATACTGATTCATGGATGGTAGCCAATGCTCTGTGGGGCTGGCTGGGAAGGTGGAGGAAGGCCAACTGGCAACGTAGAGGAAAGCCAATCTGGGCTGCTGATATATGGAAAGACATTGCCTCTCGGGTGGAAAAGCTGACGGTGAAAGTCCGTCATGTAGATGCCCATGTCCCCAAAAGTCGGGCTAATGAGGAGCACCGAAACAACGAGCAGGTAGATCAGGCAGCAAAAATAGAGGTGTCAAAGATAGACTTAGATTGGCACCATAAGGGGGAGTTGTTCCTGGCTCGATGGGCTCATGATGCCTCAGGTCATCAGGGCAGAGATGCCACCTACAAGTGGGCACGAGACCGAGGGGTGGATCTAACCATGGACAGTGTTTCCCAGGTTATCCATGACTGTGAGACGTGTGCTGCCATCAAACAGGCCAAGAGAGTGAAGCCCCTATGGTATGGTGGGCGGTGGTCCAAGTACAAGTATGGGGAGGCCTGGCAGATTGACTATATCATACTGCCCCAGACACGCCAAAGCAAGCGCTACGTGCTGACCATGGTGGAAGCCACCACTGGATGGCTGGAGACTTTCCCTGTACCTCATGCTACTACCCGGAACACCATCTTAGGCTTGGAAAAGCAAGTCCTGTGGAGACACGGCACCCCTGAGAGAATTGAGTCTGACAACGGCACCCATTTCAAGAACAGCCTTATCAACACCTGGGCCAGAGAACATGGTATCGAATGGATATATCATATTCCCTATCATGCTCCAGCTGCCGGCAAAGTTGAACGGTGCAACGGACTCCTTAAGACTACCCTAAAGGCACTTGGTCGGGAAACATTTAGAAACTGGGAAATTAACCTGGCAAAAGCAACCTGGATGGTCAACACCCGAGGGTCTGTCAGTCGAGCTGGCCCTGCCCAGTCAGAACCCTTACACGCAGTAGATGGAGATAAGGTCCCTGTAGTACATATGAAAGGTATTTTAGGGAAAACTGTTTGGATTAATCCCACCTCAGGCAAAGACCAACCCATTCGTGGGATTGTCTTTGCTCAAGGACCTGGTTACCCTTGGTGTGTAATGCAGAAAGATGGGGAGACCCGCTGTGTACCACAGGGAAACTTGGTCTAAAGAGAGAACTGGGTGTAAGATTTCATGGTGTGCAGATGGAAATAGAATAAGGGGTGGATAATGTCCTGGGTTGTAAGATAAGCTTGTATTCTATTTGCCATCTGTTGAAGGCAAACCTGTTGGGCAGGTTTTGTTATCTTTTCCAAGAACCGGTTTTGCTCCTAAGAGGTAATGGTTTGTTAGTGGGCCATTGACTGATTCAATGCAGGGCTTGTAACATAACACCATGCTATTGTGAGATGTTCCACCCAGAGGGGGAAGCCAAGCACTCTTTTATTGGATATAAGGGGGTACCTTTTTGGGGACAGAGCAGCTCTTTACTTTGGGGGATTGCCAGAGAAGCAGCTCTCTTCAGCGGCACTCGCAGCGAAGCAGCCGGAGCGTGCTGAGGCGACGGCGGCGGAGCTCGGAGGCAACCCCGGCGCAGAGGAAGACCGGCCCCACTGCCACCAGATCTTCAGAGGAAACCTATACCCTTCTAAAGATCACTACTGCAGCTGCAGTTCATCAACCACTGCAAGGGGATCAATCGACCCAGCAGGACTGCTACTGGCACCCCGAATCCTCAGGTTCTGGACTTTTTTCACTGTTTTTGTTTGTACCAATTGCATTTGCCTTTTTAAATTGTTGTCTAGTTTTCTCCTAGCAAAGAATTGTTACTCCCATTCCCATATCTTTGCCTGAGAGCCTTTTGATTTAAAACTCCTAGTAATTCGGAAGGAGGGGGTTTACCTTCTCCATTGCACAGGAGGCTTTAGCCCTCCTTCGCAGATTCCTGTCTTGTCAAACCAAGACATGTACCGACAACATAGACAAAAAAGGACAACCATTGCATTTCAGAGCAATTGTAGGGATGATGCTAAGTTTTGGTCCACAGAAGCAATTGTTACTTCTTCTATATTTGTCCCTGGAGCAGAAGCAGCTAGATCACTTACACTGTTAAACAGACTAGGTTGTTGGCTTGCCAACATCTGCTGCTTTATCTTGTCTCTTGTTGGATGTAGATTCTATTTGGCATGCTACTTTACAGAATTGTGCTGCTATTGACTTTTTACTATTGGCTCAGGGACATGGTTGTGAAGATTCTGAGGGAATGTGCTGCATGAATCTGTCTGATCATTCTAAGTCGATACATAAGCAGATTAATGAATTGCACAGGCTTACTGCTCAGTTACAACAACAACATGGCTTTGGGTTAGATGACTGGATAAAATCATTAGGTCTAGGACCATGGTTTTGCTCTATCATTCAATATCTGATTATGCTTGGTTTAGTGATTTTGCTGATTATATGCTTGCTATATTTGTGCTTGCCTTCAGAGAGCTATGCACCAAATTGCCTCATCAGTCACTGATCAGGCAATGTTGGTGCAAGAGAAAAAGAGGGGAATTGTTGGAGAATGGTTGCAGGAGAGGGGTCATGGATCAATGGAACAGTTATTCATTGATACCTCTGTCTAAGACCCCAGAATCAGAATCAGCCTGTGTCTGGCCTGGGAACAGAGTTTGGGAAACCAGCTCTGTGTATAGGCCTGGAAAACTGAACAAGGTCTGTCTAGGCCTGGGAAATAGAACAAGGTCGCAATGATATAATAAGGACAGGCATAGCCTTGAAGATATGCTCTGTCCTTGGAAGGCATGACTTAGCAATGAGAACTTGGCTTGGAGAACTTAGCTACAGCTGTAAATGCACATAGGAGAAGTAAAACAAAGACCTTTGTAAACTTGACCAATGAGAGCTGTTGCTGACTTTGCTTGTAGCAAACCCTATATAAAATGACAGGATTTTGAATAAATGAAGCTCACTTATCAATCATGCTGATTGTGCTTCCCTCTGCCCGTGGCATCATTTAATGCCAACATTGAAATCCACGTGGCTGGCTCTCATCCCTCGGCCATCCTGTGGGTGCCCTCTGATGGCACTAAGGGTGATCTGTTCCATAACCTTGCCAGGCACCGAGGTCAGGCTGACAGGCCTGGAGTTCCTCCTTCCAGCCCTTCTTGGGGATGGGCTCACACTGGCACCTCCAGTGCTCTGGGACCTCCCTGCTGAGCCAGCACTGATGGTAAATGATGGAGAGCAGCTTGGAGAGCTCATCCATCAGCTCCCTCATCCCCCTAGGATGGATCCCATCTGCTCCCAGAGACACTTGTGAGCATTTGAGTGGCTCAGCAGGACCCCAGCTGCTTCCTCCTGGATTACAGGGGGGTTGTTCTGCTCCCTGTCCCCATCCAGCAGCTCAGGAGATCACTTGTCCTGAGCACAACTTGACTTACTCTTGAAAATTTGTTGCTATCATGCTGGCATGGTAGCGTGGAGGAAGGTTTTAGAAAGGCCTTGGGAATGGTAAACTGAGGAAAAGGATACATTCATGTATGCCCCATTGTTTTAGAAAGGCCTTGGGAATGGTAAACTGAGGAAAAGGATACATTCATGTATGCCCCATTGTTTTAGAAAGGCCTTGGGAATGGTAAACTGAGGAAAAGGATACATTCATGTATGCCCCATTGTTTTAGAAAGGCCTTGGAAATGAGAAACTGAGAGAAAAGATACATTTATGTATGCTCCACTGTCTCGGGAAAGTCCCGCTTCAGCATTCCTCTGTAAACCCCCTTCTCCCCACCCCTGAGCAGTTCCCATTGGACCTGGCCCCTGGGGTGGTTCTGATGTGCCTTAGCTAGACACTGTCTCTATTGTTTAGACCTTATCTCTTAATTTTGCTGAATAAAACTGTATCTGGGCAATAGTCCGAGGCCTTTGGTCCCTGCAACCGTTCAGGCAATACAATCTCTCTGGACAAGCATACCATTGGTCTCTCTTGGTCTCTTTATCTCGAATCCTAGCGGTGACCGAGGCAACACTGCCGCTCGGACCATGCTAACCCAGACGCTGCCTGGTAAGCCCAGGGCAGCGGGACCGCGGCAAAACCCCAGCCCCGAGAGGGGACAGCTAGCCGGAGGGTCTGGGGGGGGCGGGGAGGGGCGGGGCACAGCAGCGAGAAACCCCCGAGAGCAGCAAGTGGCGATCCAAAGAGAAGCAAAAAAACTGAGGCAAAGGGGTTAAGTACCTCAGCCTTTTCCTCATCCTTGGTAACCATATCCCCCACAATAAGAAATGGGGGTTGTCCTTACCCCACCTTTTGCCATAATGTAGTTATAAAAACATTTTTATTCTCCTTCACAGAAGTGGCCTGGTTAAGTCCTAATTGACCTTTCACCGCTCTAATTTGCTTTCTGCATGACCTAATAACATCCTTAAACACGTCCTGAGTTTCCTGGTCCTCCCTCCCAAAGTGATGCATCCTAATTTTTCCCCTGAGTTCCTGGAAAAAGCCCCAAGCTCTGCCAATGCTGGTGCCTGTCACCTGCCACAGAGACCTGTGGCCCCGGGGGACTTGTGTGCCAGAGGACAGCCAAAGCCAACGTGCCTTGGTGTCTATGTGATCCTTTCTGCAGGTGGCTGCAGGCAGGAGCACCGGGAGCAGCCCTTGGTATCTGTCAAAAGCTGTTGCTCCTTCCTAGAATGATTTTTGCTTGGAAGTGATAATCTGCAACACAAAAACACCATCCACTGTTGACTTCCAGAGGACAATGACATTCTTACAGAGATACTGTCAAGTTTCCTTGTGTCCTTCTGTTTTTTCTTGCTTTCTGGGAAAGAACATCAGCCCAGCATCTGATGCGCAATGCTCCAGTTGCTGCCTGTCTGGCTGTGGCCAGCAGCTCATGTCCAAAGACAAGCGAGTGCTGCCTTCTGGGCAAGGGAATGGACAGGCACGAGCAGAGAATTTCCCTGCTGAAGCTGGGAGGAAGCTGGGGAAGTGCAGAAGATTGGGATAATGCTGGCATGAGAGAAGCCGTTCCGTGTCTCTGATGATGGTGCCAGCAGTGTGAGGGAAGAGCCAAGAGAAGCGCTGGAAGCAGACACATCCTGCTCTTTTCTGCTGTTCCCTGGACACGGAACACACTTGTTCCCATAGCTCCCAAAGACTTGATGCAGGAAGAAAAACATTCAACAGGAGCACCAAAGGCCAGGGGGCTATTGGCCACTTTCCCTTGCCCACTGCACGGTTGGGCAACTAGCCAAGTGCAAGCGCCCTTTTTCCCCTCCTCCCCATTGGCCTGAAAAATCTGGGCACCAAGAGAAAGCTCCTGGACCTCCGGGTATGACAACAACAATTTATTAATGCTACCCTGGGGTGAAAGGAAGTGCTTGCAGAGGGCAGGTGTTCCTCACAGGCTCAGGTGGCCCCAGCAGACGCAGCCTGGCGGATCAGTTCTCCACAGCGCTGCAGCAGAACAGCCAGCCACGGCGGCACAGGAAAGGCCGTGACTTCCAGAGCCGGCGGAGTTGATCTTGCACATTCTGGAGTCGGGAGGAGGGAATGGCCTGTACAGCTAAATTGATGTACAGGGTTTGAAGGGCCAGGCATGAGATGGCAGGGCTGGCGTCATCCGCCAGGTCCTGAAGGGCTGCGAGAGAGAGGAACAGAGCCACCGTCAGAGCCTGCGTCTGCAGAAACGTGGGGAGACCCTCCTGCCACGTCCATGCCAGGCAGCTCTTGCCATGGCCTGGAGGAAGCAGGAGACAAGAAGGGCGAGCTGGAAGGTGCTGGCCACGAATGTGCCACAGGCCCCCGAAAGGTCTGTGTGCTGTGCCCACGCTGTCCTTGGTGCGTGCCGGGCCAGGGAAGGCAGCTGCCAGCGGCAGCCCCCGCTGAGAACCCGCTGGCCTCACTCACCCCTGCAGAGGATGCGGAACTCTTGCTGCTGTCCTCTGAGGCAGCGCCCGGCCATCCCTTGGGAACAGAGAGCGTGAGCTGGCTCCAGAGCCACAGCTGCCGCCCGCGGGCGCTGCCCGGCCCGAGGCCACACGGGCTCCTGGCCCGGCAGGGCTCAGCCCGGGCCCCTGGCGCATCCTGCCGCCCCAGGGCACGGCTGCCAGAGGGCGGCGGCAGCGCCGAGGCCAGGCGGGGCTCCAGATGGCCGCGCGTGGATGCTGCTGCCGGGGCAGCAGGCGGGGCTGGGGCCGAGCTGCGGCGGGGCGGGGAAGGAGCCGGGCTCGTGGCTCACCCATGAACCTGACGGCCGCCTCTCGCAGGAGCTCCTGTGGGCTCTGCACGTAGGGCAGGGCCCGGCGCAGGTGCTCGGCCGCTCGGCTCCTGTCCTCTGCCAGCTGCAGAGAGCGGCGGGGCACGAAGGGAAGGGTTGGTGCGGGCCCTGCCCCTCGGCCGGGCGCTCCCTCCGCCCGGCGCCGCTCCCCCTGCCCACACAGCGCCGAGGCCCGGCCAGCAGCCGCCGGCGCCGGGCTCTGCAGGGAGCAGAGGGCCCGGCGAGCCGCGGTGCCGCCCCGCGGCAGAGCCCGGCTGCCTCGGGGCTCCCTCAGCACCGGCCTTGGGGCCAGAGGAGCCTGGAGCAGAGCCCGCGCGGCCCAGGGAAGGCAGCGGCGTGTGGGGCGCCGGCCGGTGCCCCTGCGGGCAGCACTGGGCAGGGGCCGCAGCTGCCAGGGTACAGACTGGGCACCGTGGGCAGGCGGCTTCTCCAGGCCGGGGCTGGGGCTTCTGGGCTGTGCTTACCAAGCGCTCGGCAAAGCTCCACATCTGATCCGTTTTCAGCAGCTGCTGAAGATCCCTTCTCTTCAGGAACCTTACTGCAGAAAGCAGCGTTTCCCGAGAGGCCTGCAGAGCGGCAGAGACACGGAGATGGCACCGCAGCCCAGGGCACAGGAGCCACATCCCCGTGCCAAGGCCAGGAGGGAGCTGGAGCCCATGAGGAGGAGCCAGGCTGTGGGGAGACAGCTGAGCCCCCTGCCATGGGGACCCCGGCGCCCAGGAGCCCTCACCTGTGCCACACGCCAGTTCTCATCATGGCAGTTGAAGAAGAGTGGGAGCAGGCTGTGGCTCACAGGCTTCTTCAGGGTCTTTTTTCCCTTGGCCACCACCAAGTTCATCACCTCTTGGAAGAGGCGAACGGAGAGCAGCTTCACAAGGCTGTTGTCCTGTTGGAAAGGAAGCAAAACCCCTCCACACCAGGTGCTTCAGGACCCCCTGTGCACAGGCACAAGGCACCGGGCTTCCAGGCGGCGCCCGGTGCCCGTGACTGGGGGCACAGAGCCTTACATTGTCAAAGAGTTGCCAGAGCGCCTCAGCCAGCTGCAGAGCGATGGGGCTGGCTATTGCAAGGTCTTTGTTGCAAAGCACAGAGCTGAGAACAACGATGGTCATCTCAACAATGTCTTCATCCACGGCCTGCAGGAGGTTGCCGAGGCTTTCAGTCAGGCTGTACATTCTTCCGTTCTGTGTGGAAAACAAGGCTGGGCAACCCCACGCTGCTGCTGCTGCTGCAGGGCTCAGAGGCTGAAGGCCTGTCCCAGAGCACTCAGGCAGCTGAACAGCCACCCTGGAGAGCTGAGAGCAGCTGCCACAGCTCCCAAAGCCCAGCCAAGCCCAAGGGGCTGCTTTCCCCAGCCCCACGCTGCCAGCACAGCTTCAGCTGCTGCCTCCTTCTCACCATCGAGGGGTCCTGGCTGAGCACCACGAGGCCTCTGAGCGCCACACGATGCATCTCTCTGGACTTGCTCTGCAGGTGCCTTGTCATGATCTGCAGGACGTTTTCAGCGCATTCACTCAAGTCCAGGCAGTCCAGGACCTGAAAGGCACAGAGCAGTGACAGGAGTGCCCAGCTGGCAGGAGCTCAGAACTGCACAGGGCTGAGCCAAGGCAGCAGCACAGGGCACCATCCCAGGCAGCTGCGGCTACCAGAGGGCAGAGGCGTGGGAGGCAGCTGAGCGAGGCAGCGCTGGCCAGCGGGCTCACCTCCACCAGGAAGGCCAGGGCGGGCAGTTCCCAGTCTGAACTGTCTTGGCTGAGTAAGTCAAAGAGGCAGGATGCCATGCTGCAACACCAGATGATGGAGACACGGCGCATCTCCCTGGTGGGGAGAAAAAGGCACCATTGCTCCTGAGCTGAGTGGCCAAACCTCTCCCAGGGCTGACTCACAGAAGTCTGGTCTTCTCCCGAGCACTCCCGAGCACGGGTGCTTTGGGAGGCAGCTGCTCCAGGGCACCCTCCTCTCCCAGCCCATTCCAGTCTGCTCATCCCTTCCTTGGGGACAAGGCCCTGCTGCCCATGAGCACAGGGACTGCGTGGGGTGATCTGGGCACAAAGGAGAGGGGCGGTGGGGAGAATGAGGTCTCACCTGGCCAGCAGACCCACTGCATAGTGGTGGGTGTTGGCACAGAGCAGTGTGTCCCAGGCACACCTGCGTTCCATTGCTACCACCACGTCCTCGTACTGCATTTGGCAGAGCAGGGCCTTCAGGGTCTGCAGTGCAAAGCTGTGTGCAGAGCAAAGCCCAGGTCACGCTGGGAGGCCCGGCTCCTGCCCTGGGAGCATGGCAGGGATGGGGAGACTGGGAAGGCTGGCATGGAGCACCTGTTGGGGTGGGCGGCAAGGCCGTGTTGCTCCTGGCATCTCTTCCAGAAGGTATCCACCTCTTCTGGCATATTCAGCGTGCTGATATAAGCTTGGAAGAGCAGACGCAGAAAGAGGTTGGGGAAATACTCTAGCACTACAGGTGGGCACCAGGTCAGATTGAAGAGCCTCCACAGTGTCAAGGTTGCCTGCAAGAAATAAAACAGCCAGAGACAGTAATCAGTGCCAAGACATGCATGTGGCATGGCCCCAGCCTGCGAGGGAGAGGCCAAGGGAGACACATGGGGAGCAGCCGGCCTGGTGCCCCAGAACCTTGCCCCCAAGCCAGGTTTCAGCCCAGCGCCTGAGGCAGGGAGATGCAGCTGGGGGCAGGGCAGAGAGCTAGCTGCTGGAGAGGTGGCCTGGGGGCTGGCAAAGGCCGCTTCCAGAAACTCACAGCCAGGGCAAAGACCCCTGTGCTGTCCCCATCGGAGGTGTACACGCTGTCCTCTGGCCAGGCGCTCAGCACATCGAGGAGGATCTGTAGCGCCGGCTCCGCGGTCCTGCTCGAGGACATGATGGTCCCCCACATGATCACGGCAGCTCTGTGGGGCCAGAGCTCTGTGTCAGGGGGGTCTCAGCCACAGCAGTGTGGCCTGGGCAGCTGCAGGGGCCTGCACTGGCCCTCAGCCCTGCCTCTGAATCCTGGCCCTGGCTGGCAGCAGCCAGCCAGCCCACGTAGGCCCAGGCCCTGAGGGGCAGGGAGGGAGCATGGCAGCAGGCTCCGGAGTTGACATGCCAGGACTGGAAAACAGAGGGGCCAGAGGCTCCTGGAACTCTCCACCTGTCTGTCAGGGACAGGCTCTACGGGGTGGGGGGGCCGGTGAAGCCTAAGGCCTCAAGGCAGGTGGGGACGCCATGCCTGTCACACGATGGGGCCCAGCGCAAGAGAGTGATCAGCACGTCACAGGGGTATTCCTTGGTCAGCTCCAGAAGGGCCTTGTCCAGCCTGTGCTCAGCAGATTTGTTGGCCGTGAGCCACTGGTGGATGTACCTCACCATGGCTGGCACCTACAGAAGGCACAGGGAGACTTGGAGAGCTGCCAGGGCAGCAACTTGCCCAGCTTCCCCTGAGAAGTGCTTCCCTTTCCACCACATTGGGCTGGACCTCACAGGCTGAGGGAGCCCAGCAGACCCAGCAAGATGTGCCACACCATTCCTGGGGCAATCAAACCCTTGCCCCAGACTGCTTACTTGCTTTGCATTGGAGACACCCTTCTCCACCAGCAAATCCAGCATGGCAGCACTGGTCTCAGCACTGAAGAGGTGAAAGCTTGCCAAGATCCCGGTGCCCACACCTGTGGTCTCTTCCTGCCTAATGCACCTGATGAATTGACAGATGGTCTGCAGGAGAAGAGCAGGAAGAGAGGGAGAATGCATGGAGTGCTGCAACCACTCGGTGCTGGGCTGAGCAGTGCCAGCAGGCCCAGCCCAGGTGGGTATGGCCGTAGGTACCTGCGCTGTTCTGCGGAAGAGGCCATGGGCGGGTTCCTGTTCTTGTGTCTGGTCCAGGGCTGCATCTGGTAAAGAGCGAGCGCGGCCAGAGCTGCTGAGGGGCTGCAGGAGAGGCCAGAGAACACAGCCCAGCCCTGTTCTCTCCTGGCAGGGAGAGCCTCGTGATGCCCCAGGCATGGAGCTGCCATGTGGTCCAGCCCCAGCCCAGCTTCTGTCCTATCTATGGGCATGTGGGATGGGATGGGATGGGATGGGATGGGATGGGATGGGATGGGATGGGATGGGATGGGATGGGATGGGGCCAAGCTGGCTGCAGCCACCAGCCATGCAGCCCAGCAACCCAGCTCTGCCACTCACCCTCCTGCAGCTGCTTGAATGGCACCATCTCTTCAGTCTCGTGCACTGGGGCAGCTCCAGGGCCTTCTTCCTCTTCCTCCACCCAGGCCAGCTTGGGCACTCTTGGGGGTCTCTGCTCCATGTCACTGACTGGATCTGTGGCTACTTGCAGGAGAGATGCCTCGGAAAACTCCAAGTCAGCAAGTCCTGCTTTTGTGCCTGCACGGCACCTTCAAGACAGAAGCCTCAGGAAGGCTCAGGACAGCAAGTCCTGCACTCTGGTCTTGAGGGCTTCTGCCACAAGGACAGGAGACTGCTGTCAAGGATTGTGCTCTGGCCTCGAGGGCACTGGTGACAGGGATTGTAGATGCCTCCAGGGCACCAAGTCCCACGCTCTGCCCTCGAGGGCACCTGCAGAATTGAAGCCTAGGAAGGCTACGGGTCAGCAAGTCCTGTGGTCTGGCCTCGACGTCAGCTGCAGGAATAACGCCTCAGAAATCTCTGGGTCAGACACGAACGAGTGCGCTGTGCGGGGGCTCCTCACAGCACTGCTCTGTCCTGTCCTGTCCCGTCGCGTGCTCGGAGCACTGTGGCATGGTCCTGTCACTGTCAGCTCCTATGTCACCACGTGTCACAAAGGGCCCTTTGACACACTGTTCCATGCCATAGTGACCATGCTGCAGCGTGTCACAAAGGGACCCTGCACACACTGCCCCCTGCACTATGGCCGCCCCTGGCTCACCCAAAGTGACTCAGGTTGGAAGGAATCCCTCACCCCAAGTGTCTAAGACAGCCCAACAGGGTCTTTAGGAACGGCTCAAACCATCAGCAAACGCTGCCCTGCTCTGCGGGCTCAGGGCAGCAGAAGGAGCCCCCAGGGCTGCCGATGCAGCCGTGCTGGGAAGGGCACGGGGCCTTCCACAGAAGCTGGTACAGCCTCCTTGGGACTCGTCCCAGCCCGTGGCCATCCCAAACCCGCTGGTGTGGCACGCACATGGAACTGTGGGCCAGGGCAGGAATGCTGCTCTGAGCCCTGGGGCCCGGGGAGCGCTGACACCAGCAGGTGAGGCAGAGTCCCTGCCCAAGCAGACCTGCCACTCCTGAGCCCTGGCAGGGTTGGTGCCGTGTCCTGCCCCAGAGACCTGTGCCCCCGGGGGCTTCTGTGCCAGAGGGAGCCAAAGCCCAGGTGCACTGGGGGCTGTGCTCCTGCCTGCAGGGGCTGTTGGCAGGAGCACCTGGAGCAACTGTTGACAGCGCTTGCTCTCTGTCAGAAGCTCTTACTCCATGCTGAAATTATTTTCTCATTGAAGTTATTGCCTTCAGCACAAAAACACCTTAGCGGCAAAGGCACAGGAAAATCTGGCAAGGAAGAATCCTCAATTCAGGAAAGCTTTACATCCCATTGCTCAACTCAAGTAGTTCCAAACAAGTGCAAACTTCTCAAATTATTTGGGATGGCGTGAGGAGGTGAAGATTTGGAATTTTGCTCCCCATCTCAAAGCAGCAACTCATTTGCCTTAACCTCATCCACTGAGGGTCACTTTACCGAACATAACACTACACAAAAAAAGGGCAAAACCAAGGGCCATCCTTTGGTTTGCAAATGGTTTTCTATGAAGGGATGATAATATCCTAGGCCTCTTAAGGAATAAAAGCTCTCAAGAAATGAAAGTCCACTCAGTGGTACAAAAGTAGCTCAAACAAATGAATAGATGGCAAAAGGGCTAATCCTCCCCCTGCTACAGATAACTAATTGTCCAATAAAGTACAGCTCTCCCCTCTTGTTCCCTGCAGGAGAATCAGGACCATGAAAAGGAAAAGTCACAAATATTCTTTCTGCCCTCTGTAACCACAGCTGTGCAAAAGCACAGATGCTGCCATCAAAGTGACTCTAATTCCAGCCTAGATCTCTCACCTCCCAGACAACTCCTTCCTCAACACCCCACTAACACCAACCCCCCCAAACTCCTGCACAGAAGCCCTTAACATCCCGCCAGGACCCCCAGCTGTCCCCGTCCCTCTGCAGAGCTTTCCCACCCTCCAGCAGACGCCCTGGTTCCCTGCACATGCCGTGGGATGGCACTTGGGAGGATCTGTTCCAAGGCTTCCCCTGGAGCAAGCTCAGGCTGCCAGGCCTATGGATCCTGGATCATCCTTCCCACCGAGCCTTCCTGTGCACGGCTGTTCCATCTGCACCTCTGGGCTCAGCTCAGAGTTCTCCACTAAACCAGGAGTGCTGGTAAAGGATGGAGAGCAGCCTGGCAAGCTCTTTCTCCAGCTCCCTCTTTACTCTTGGGGAGGTAGAACATTCCACAGGAAAGCAACTGATGCCACAAGGAGAGGGGTGGCCTCAAGCACCTTTGGCAATGAAACAAAGCCTTTGTTTGACATAAGTGAGCACAAGCAATTCCCAAAAGTAAACAGGTAATTAGCACAGCCATACATAAGTACTCAGCACCAGTTAGCATAAGAAAAACCTGGCAGGCCTAACTTGACCTGAGAGTGACTTGACAAAAAGTTTTAGACAGTGTACCAGAAGAACTAAGGGCAAGTGTGGAGTCAGCCCTGTGCAGGGAAGCCATGAGGAAGACTTTGTGCTGCTTTAGGGCATCGAGACCGCTCCTGGCCAGCGCCTGGACATCAGCTTCAAGGATAGGAATCTGACCCAATGTATTTCCAACCCCCTGCCTATCAAATCACCTCAGCAGTGTAAAGATGGATGGTATGTTTGGTACAATTCCTGCATCAACCCACTAAAATTTATACGTGGCAGAGGAATATTTGAGTGGGGTGCAGACCCCCGCCATCCTGCCAGGTCAATAAAAGAGTTTTGGTGGACAGTGCATTTGCCTGCTGATTTCTTTGAATGAGGGAGACCCCTCAGGACTGCTATATCCTGAGGGAACACCATTGGCCTTGACCTGTAGGCAGCTGCACAAGCTTAAAATCTGCTGCCTCAGCTTCCAGGACCTCTCTTGGCCAGCATCCTGACGTGGATGCAGAACTGCTGTGAGGCACTGCTGGGACCCAGCAGGACAGGACTGCCTGTGTCGTGTCCACATAGCACCCCTCACACAGCCAGGGTCATCCCGAAAACAAACAAATGCTCAGCTGTCAGCAGAGGGGAGCAAGGAGCACTGGGCTCCTCTCAGGGTATCTCAGCTGGGCTCGCTCCACAACACGCCCCCATTTTGAGGCCTGCTGATGCCCAGCTGCCAGAAAGGCCTACCTTGTTCTCTCCAAGATGCACAGGGAGAGCCAAAGAAGCAGAGCAGGACATTTGGGAAGCAATCCTTCCAAGCCTTTTCTGAGGCCAGGGACACCCCAAGATCAGGCAAGACTCTCCACGCTGCCTGGCCCACCCAGCCCAGCTCTGTGCTGGCCCTGGGCCACAGCAGCTTCCACCAAGCAAGGGCAAATGCATGTGGCCAAGAGTTGAAACACAGCAGACAGGGAAGATGTGAAAAGTGTGTGCGTAAAGGCCTGTTAATTCACAGCTCTCAGAGAGAGCTTTGGGGCTCACAGCTGGACAGAGATGCTGCTGCTCACACCTCACACCAAAACAGGAGATCACACCTTGCTGCAGGTGCTTGGGTCAGTCTCTGCAGGTCGAGGTGGATGCTAAACCTGCTCTTCACAGCCTTCTCCCTTGCCCTGCCCCTCTGCCAAGCACAACATGCCTCAAGGACTGAAAGGACCCCAGAGAGCCAAAGGGGGACCCTTGCACCTGCATCACTGGGAGCTCCCTGGGAAGCACTGTCCTTGAGAAGCAAGCCCCTTTCCTCCAAAGGCATTTCCCCAAATGCGTAGCTTTCCTGGGGAACACCAACACACTCTTAAGAAAAGCTGGCAAGGCTGAATGATTTCCAGTCAGGCGCTCCAGCTGTAGCCCGTATTCCCCCAAGTGTGTTTCCAGGTGGAGGCTCAGAGGTGCAGCCCCAGGCGCTCTACAAACACAAGCTGTCCACTGCCTCTTCACCTGCCTCAACTCCAGCCTGTGGTCACGGCAGCAAAACCAGGCTGTTCCCAGCCAGAGCCCAGAGCCCTGTTCCTGCAGGATGCTCTTGTCAGCACCTTCCAGGACTCTCCGCTGTGTACGCAGCGTTTTTCATGCCCGCTCTCAACAGGCCTTGGAAGGCAGAGCACAACCTGGCTGGCTCTGCCACCAGCACACCCCAAAGACAGGCAGAGGAAGAAGCAGCAGGTGTTGTTTTGCAGCCATACCCAGGAGAAACTGGAAGGTGCCCTCCCTCTGGTCTCACTTGGTTGGCTTTCTGACTGGCTCTGAGGCTGGGGCTTCCATTCCTTGGTTCTGGGGACCAGAACCACACCTGGGATCCCGGCACTGCCTGACAGCGCTCCAGGCTCTGGCACAGTCTGAGTTTCGGGCACCGTGCTGCTGCTTCATTTGCTCTTAGGCACACCCAAAGCTCTCAGTTAAGCCCGGATGGTCTCTGGTTCTGCCCTCTCCAGGGATTGCAGCTCTCTGCCCAGGCATTGCAGCTCACCCGGCCAGCCCCTGCTGACTGCCCACTGCCCTCATTCACACTCAAGGAGGTCTGAGATGAAATCAGAGCACCCAGACAAGGATAAGAAAGGAAGGCCCTCGCCACCCACGGGGGAGCCAGTAGTTGAGATCATCACCAAGTCCCTGACGTACAAAAGTCTCTGTAATCTGCACAAAGACATTGTACAACAGGGACATGAGGCTTATACAACCTGGTAACTGCGTGTCTGGGACCTTAGGAGAACAGGCATGCACCTGGATGGTGGTGAGGCAAGGAATTTGGGACCCTTGACCCAGGAGCCAGGTATGAATCAGATTTTTGTAAGAGAGCCAGGCTCCCTTTTCCTCTGGGAGTGGCTTTTAATGAGTGTCAGAGAGAGGTTTGTCCACAAGGAGAGAATGCAGGAGCACCACCATAGAATGTGCTGGAAGACCCTTGAGGAAGGGATCCAACAGCTGAGAAAAGTGGCAGCATTGGAGGAACTCTTTGGGAGGGATGGACAGCATGATAATGACCCTGGCAAGGTCAGGTGCACAGGGCAAATGCTGTGGAGTCTGGCAAATCTAGGGCCATGTCAATGCACCACCTTCATTGCAACAATTACTGCTGATACCAACCGAGAGACAGTGGGTTCTGCTGCCAACAAGTTTAGAAATTGTGAGAGTATGGTCAATGGCCCAATGCAGGCTCATGGCTCTGCTGTGATCAATGAACTCAAAGAGGAGTTTAAAGAGGAGATGAGGAAGATTGGAGATTGATTGCATTATTGTGCCTTGAATGAAGGGACTCCACCACTGAGCGCTGCTGTGCCGGACATGCTGGAACTCCAGCACGAGCTGGCAGCAAGGTGGTACACCACTATTGGCATTGCTAAGGCGTTTTTCTCCATTCCTCTGGCAGCAGAATGCAGGCCTCAGTTTGCTTTCACCTGGAGGGGCGGGCAGTGCACCTGGAACCGACTGCCCCAGGTGTGGAAGCGCAGCCCCACCATCTGCCATGGACTGATCCAGGCTGCACTGGAAAATGGTGAAGCTCCAGAACACCTGCAGTACATCGATGGCATCATTGTGTGGGAGAACACAGCAATGGAAGTATTTGAGAAAGAACAGCGCATCATCCAGATTCTGCTGGAAGTCAGCTTCGCCATCAAGAAGAGCAAAGTCAAGGGACCTGCCCAAGAGATCCAGTTCCTGGGAGCAAAGTTGCAAGACGGACAGCGTCACATTCCCACTGAGGTCACCAATACGATCACTGCAATGTCATCACCAAGCAGCAAGAGGGAAACACAAGCTTTCCTATGCACCATTGGCTTTTGGAGAATGCACATTCCCGAGTACAACCAGATTGTGAGCCTTCTTTACCTGGTCACCCACAAGAAGAACGATTTTCACGGGGGCCCTGTGCAGCTGCAAGCCTTTGCCCAGATCAAGCAGGAGATCGCTCATGCTGTAGCCCTTGGCCCAGTCAGGACAGGACCAGAGGTGAAGAATGTGCTCTACTCTGCAGCCAGGAGCAATGGTATGTCCTGGAACCTTTGTCAGAAGGTGCCTGGGGAGACTCGAGGCTGACCACTGGGATTCTGCAGCCAAAGTTACAGAGGGTCTGAAGCCAACTACACTCCTACAGAGAAGGAAATCTTGGCTGCCCATGAAAGAGTTCAAGCCACCTTGGAGGTGATTGTCATGGAAACACAGCTCCTCCTGGCACCCTGACTGCTGGTGCTGGGGTGGATGTTTAAAGGAAAAGTTTCCTCTGCCACCATGCCACTGACACCACATGGAACAAAAGGATTGTTCTGCTGTCCTTCGTAAGAGTAAATGTTGTTCTGTTCTCCTGTCCTTGTCACAGTGCTCACCCTGCATGAGATGTGTCTGCAAGCCCTCCAACCTCTGGGCTTGGGGAGGGCAAATGTTCCTGGGGGAACAGGGATGGGCCAGCTGGGCTGGACTGACCCAGGGGATTTTCCATTCCATGTGACACCATGATCAGCAATCAACTGAGAGAACTGGTGACAAAGGGGATAGAGGATTAATTTCTGTTTGAAGATATTTTTCTTTCAAAGCAGCACCTACACACACAGAATCTTATCCTGCCACAAGGTTGTCAGACATTTTCTGCTGGTAGGCAATTTCCTGTGGATTTGCTTTTCTTCTGTTAGTGTGTCTTGCTGTGCTTTTTTTTAGTTGGGTTTGGAGGGTTTTTTTGGTCGGCTTTGTTTTTTTCCCTGTTGAACTGCCTTTCTTCTCATGCATACAATTTTTCTCCCTTTCCTTATGGCTTGCTTGGCACCTGATTGCAAGACAAATTTACCCAACTCAGTCATCTTGCCCAGTTATGTTTAGCAGTCACCATTAACTAGATGAGTTCAGTCACAGACTCCCTGCCATTTGGCAGCATCCACAAAGTATTGAAAGTGCATTTCATGTCCTTGTAGAGATAATAGAAATAATCCACAGTGGTGGTCAAGGGCTGGTCACTGAGGGATGTCACCAGGGCCTGGCTGCCAAGAGGACTCTGTACCATGGATGACATTTGACCCTCATTGTTCAGCCGCCTTCCCACCCACCCCATGTTCCACTCCTTCAGCCCAGCTCTCTCCAGTCTGGCTCTGAGAAGACCACAGCAGACCCTGTCACAGGCCTGCTGAAGCCTGGGCACACAACATCCCCTTCTCTTCCCTCCCACGTGGGTTCTGCAGTCCCTGCCTTGTCCTGACAGTGCCTGGAATGGCTGCAGGAGGATTTGCCACATCCCCTTCCCTGCTGAGCCTGACCAGTCCGTGACTCTCCCAGTGCCCCTCCCTGCCCAGACTGGTTCCATGTCTGCCCTTCCCAAGGGCCCAGGACCCTCTGGGATGGCTCTGGCCTTTCCAGGGGGTTTGAGAGAGGTCCCACAGTGACACTGCCCAGCCTTCTCAACAGGCCTGACACCAAAGGCCTTTTCCACATCCCTCAGTCCCAGATCAGTGCCCAGAACACAGCACAGCCTATCCAGGTCCTCAGGGTGGTTCAGAAGGGAGGCAGCAGGGTTTTCTCCCCACAGACCCTCACTCCTTCCAATGTCTCTCTGTGCAGTCCATGGATGCCCTGAGCATTTTGTCCTGGAGCCTCCCTGCCCAGGATGTTTGTCTCTATGCTGTCCTAACCACAGCCCAGCAAAGAATTCAGGTGGTTTCCCCGAGGACATTACTCTCAGAGTAAAATGGCCTCAAGGCACTGTTTGTGCCACTGGAATTGTGCCACCCCCAAGTGCTGCTGATGGTGTTTGTGCTCACTCAGGTTCATCTCCCCACACACACAGGATGCACTGCTGAAATCTCCCCAGTACAGAGCAAACATGGCCTGCTGGCCTGGTCACTTGGTGTCCCTCCATGCAGGGACAAACAATCTCCTGCAGGTGGGGGAGAGGCCAGTGCTGGCAGTGGTGGTTGCAGGGGCTGGTGTGGGACAATTGTCGTGGGGCACCTTCCCAGGCTGTCCCCAGAACAAAGACACAGCCCAGGCCCTGCTCTGCTCCTCCATCAGGGCCATGCCAGGAGCTCTGGCTGTGCCAGGACACTGCTGTGTGCCCTCCCTGCACACTCCCCCTCTGCCCAGGCACTGGGCTTTGCTGTGCCAGGGCATTCCTGGAGCACATTGCTGACAGCAGCTCTGGAGGAGAGCAAAGCCTTCCTGCCCTGCCCTCAGGAGATGCCCTTGGCTGATGGAGCTGCTGTGCTGGAGCCCAGCTGTGTCCCAGCAGTGCCCACGGCCTGTCCCTGCCTGTGGTCACAGCACGGACACGCAGCAGGACAGTGACCAAGCTGCCAGAGCACTGCGGCCTCACAGCCACAGCAGGGCTGGCAAGGAGAGGGTGGAGTGGGAAGGGCAGCTCCAAAAGGAACAATCCCTGCTGCTCCCTGGCAGTGCTGCTCTGCTGGAGCTCTCTTCCCCTTCTCCCCTCTAACTTCATGCAGGCCTCAGAGCTGGGATCCCAGATAAAACAGGCACTGCAGGGTACTTTATTTTGTTCAAATGTAGCAATAGCACAAACCTGGTTAACAGAGCTTATGGGTCACATTCAAGAGGCAGACAGTGAATTAGATGGTGGGGGTTAAAAAAATGTTATTGAGGATACTTTTATGAGCTAAAAACCCACTGAACATTACCCAAGGATCTGGGCAGGCCTGTTGGGCATGTCATGAGTTCCATTCCAAAAGTTTGGCAGAAGAAAACAGGCAATAGGTAGCTTCAGAGAAGCAGACAGTCATCATTTTCCTCAGGGCATCCTTGAGCTCCTGGTTCCTCAGGCTGTAGATGAGAGGGTTCAGGGCTGGGGGCACCACCGAGTACAGAACTGACACTGCCAGATCCAGGGATGGGAAGGAGAGGGAGTGGGGCTTCAGGTAGGCAAAGGCTGCAGTGCAGAGAAACAGGGAGACCACGGCCAGGTGAGGGAGGCAGGTGAGAAAGGCTTTGTGCCGTCCCTGCTCAGAGGGGATCCTCAGCACAGCCCTGAAGATCTGCACATAGGAGAAACCCATGAACACAAAACAGGCAAATGACAAAAAGGCACTAACAGCAAGGAGCTCAAGTTCCCTGAGTTTAGAGTGTGAGCAGGAGAGTTTGAGGACCTGTGGGTTTCACAGAAGAACTGGCCCAGGGCATTGCCCTGGCACAGGGGCATGGAAAATGTATTGGCCGTGAGCAGCAGAGCATTGAGAATGGCACTGGCCCAGGCATCTGCTGCCATGTGGGCACAAGCTCTGCTGCCCAGGAGGGTCCCGTAGTGCAGGGGTTTGCAGATGGACATGTAGCTCTTGTATCACATGAAAGTGAGAAGGGAAACCTCTGCTGAAATGAAAAAGACAAACAGAAGCAGCTGTGCAGCACACCCTGAGTAGGAGATGTCCCTGGTGTCCCAGAGGGAATTGTGTATGGCTTTGGGGACAGATGTAGCCCAGGTCGCTGAGGGCCAGGTTGAGCAGGAAGAAGAACATGGGCGTGTGCAGGTGGTGGCCGCAGGCTCCGGCGCTGATGGTGAGGCCGTTGCCCAGGAGGGCAGCCAGGGAGATGCCCAGGAAGAGGCAGAAGTGCAGGAGCTGCAGCTGCCGCGTGTCTGCCAGTGCCAGCAGGAGGAAGGGGCTGATGGAGCTGCTGTTGGACATTTCTGCCTCAGGAAATTTTTGTCTCCTGAGGAGAAAAATACAGCACTAAGTCAGGCCACACTTCCGTGAGCAAAATCTATTGCATATCTCATAGCAATGGAACATTTAGGGTCTTTCCTTTTAAGAAAACTTCTCTACATTCCCCTCACCTGGGCTCTTGGTTTTGCAGGAATTCAGACCAGGGCTCAGGAGGATTCCTTCTTCTTGAGCAGTG
This sequence comes from Lonchura striata, assembly GCF_050655825.1. Taxonomy (NCBI): domain Eukaryota; kingdom Metazoa; phylum Chordata; class Aves; order Passeriformes; family Estrildidae; genus Lonchura; species Lonchura striata. The sequence continues at coordinate 6,112,038 of NC_140735.1, read as the reverse complement.
AGAGGTAACTGAGAATGCTGGGTGATCTCCAACTAAATGAACTTGGAAACACCAAAAATCTTTTCAGCTCTGCTGTTTGCATTTTGCCCATCTGAAGAACTGAGCTGAGGGAATTCCTTGTATTTGTTCACCCAGCTGCAGCTGCCACAGTCAGGAGTGGTTGTGGCTGTTTGAAATCCCTGACATTTCTAATTAACTGCAGGTGAAATCATGTGGGTCTGAGAGGCACAGGGATGGTCTCTCAGTGCAGGGACAATGGAGCAGCTCTGGCCATCAGGGCTGTTCTCAGCTGTCCCTTGCTGGCAGCTTCAAGCTGCAGGAGAGGCATGCAGAGGAGTTCCCCTAGAGAGAACCAGGGCAGTGCTGAGAGCAGAGGCTCTGGGGTGAGACAGCACATGGACAGAGCCCTCGCCTTCCCTCAGGGTGCCTCACTGGGATCTCAGCTGTTTCCTGCCAGGCTGCTGCACAGAGGGATCACTGCAGCTGCCCAGGTGCAGGTGCCCAGCAGCATTTCCCTGGCCCTAACACTGAGCTGTCTCCTCCATGAGGATCCCACGCAGCCCAGAGACACCACGGGAGAGCTGTGCCCTTCTGGAGGGCACCTGCAGCCCTGCAGGACACCCAGGGAATCAGCTGAAGGGCCCCTGAGGACACCTGGGCACTCTGCTCCCACAGACACATGTCCACAGCAGGGTCCCAAGGCTCCCTGCCTGGACGGGCACCTGCCACCCCCAAACCCTGGCACTGCCTCAGAAAACCCAATGGTGGCAATGGGGACAACACAGGCATCTGGGCATGGCAGTGAAATGTCACAATGCTCCTGCCAGGGGAGGAGGGACAGAGAGACTGATGGAAATCAGGGCCTTGTCCTTCCCTGCCTGGGCTCTGGCTGCTGCAGGGGCCCTGCACAGCTGAGCCTGTGTGGGATGAGGGCAGGGGCTCGGGGATGGGAAAGGAGCCTGGGCAGGAGCTGCTGGGGGAAGGTGTCTGAGCCACAGGGACAGCAGGGAGGTGGCACATCCCCCTGCCCGGCATTTGTGGCAGCAGCTCCCTGTCCCTCCCTGCCCGTATCTCTGCTGAGGGGGCTGTTCCTGCCAGCAGCGTCTCCCTGTGCCCAGCTCCACTCCCTGCCAGCGCTCACTGAGCCCATCCCCACCCCACGGCCCCGGGGCAGCTCTGCCTGTGCAGGGACCTGTCCTGTGCCTCTGAGGGAGCAGCAGGGAAGCCCCGCTCTGGAGCTTGTTCTGCTCCACGCCAGGACATCCAGCAGAGCCACCCTGACAGGTCCTGTCAGTGCTGGCATTGTCAGAGACACTTCCAGGAACTCACCTGCATTGCTCTGCAGCCAGAGACTCAGTGTGTCCAGGGGCTGTGCAGATTTCTCCCCTGATGGGGTCTCTCCTGTCCTGCCACCCCAGGCTGCCTTTGACCTCTTTGGCACTGCTGCTGCCTGCCCTCGCTGCTGCAGGCACTGCCCTGTCTGCCTGATGGCCACGTCCTCTGCCCCAGAGGAACTGGGAGAGCCCTTGCAAAAGATCATGGAAAGTGGGGCACGGGCCAGCCTTAGGAGAAGCCTCCAGGAATGGAATTGGAATTTTCCTAGAGGCAGAGAATGATTCATTCAAACGCTGTGAAGATTTCTCCCCTAGTGAGAGCTCAGTCACCCTCCCAGCCCAGGCTGCCTCTCCTCTCTCTGTGCCTCTGTGCTGTGCTCGGGCTGGCTGCAGGCAGTGCCCCAGCCCTGCTGGGCTGTGCCCAGGAGCTGCTCCTGGCCAGAGCTGTCTCTCTGCAGCGCTGCCCTGGCCAGGAGCTGCCTCTGTGCCAGGAGCCCGGCCCAGCTCAGCAGCACAGACACAGCATCAGGACTTCTCCTGTGGGTTGGCTGCTGAGTCCCTGGCCATCAGTCCCTGAAAGGGAGTGGCAGAAATCTCTCAAGAATTCAAAGTTAGAATCAAACTCCAAAGTTTCCTGAAGTTTTAATGGGTCCCACTGAGGGACAGGACTGAGAAAGTGTCCCCAGGTTCCAGTCAGAGCAGAACACTGGAGGCACTGATGACAGCTGGGACAGGCAAGGGAAAGGTGTCTCTGATGCTGAGCAAACCTGGATGTGTTTCAGGAATGCAAAGGGCCCAAGCCTGAGCCCCAGCCCCTGGCAAGGCAGATCCTGTCCCTCCCTCATTGCTCAGGGCTCTTCCCGGGATGGGCACTGGCATGTGGGGATGTGCAATGCCAAGGGCAGGACCATGGGGCGGCCCTGCCAGGCTGCTGAGCAGGGACAAGGAGGCACTGAGGCCCCAGGGCTGCAAGGGTCACTTGTCCCCTCGTGGCCTCAGGCCCAGGGCCAGCAGCCACGGCCAAAGGGCTGCACAGGTTGGCTCTGTCAGGGCCTTGCAGCTGCTGCACATCCCTGTGCCCTCTGAAGCCCAGGCTGTCCCACAATGTCCCTGCCCTGCGCCTCTGTCCCTGCAGGCTGTTGTCACCCCCGGCTGCCCCACCTCGCTGGCCCCTTCCTTTGCTGGCAGCTCTGCCTCCTGCTGCCCCTGCCTGGCCACACAAAGCCTTGGGCTGATACCCAAAGGGTTAATTCCATTTTTACCCTGCCTGTGAACTTCCAGCACAGGAACAAGGCATGCAGGGGCTGCTTTCCCAGCAGGGATGGCTGGAAGAGAAGAAGAAGACATCTGGCTCAAGGGTGCAGTGACAGAGAAAACAAGGACTGAATCTGGGAACTTGGGGTGGGTTTAATGGAAATGGGTAAATCATAATTAGCATTTAGGAACTGTATATGAGCAATACACTGGTAAAATTACATGTCTGCATCAGATCAGGAGTTAGCCCTCACTAGGCCTCAGGCCTGAATAAATTATACCCTCTGAAATAGCAAATTAGTGTTAAGGAGCCTCATTGTGATATTTCCGAGATTTGGTGACAGCGGGGCCTCACAGAACCCAGGAGTCAGCTGTGACTCTGTGCAAACTCATGGAACAAAGGGTCCATGGTGACACAGCAGAACCCCATGGAACCAAAATCCATTTTGGCACATTGGGGCCACATTGAACCAGTGGTCCATTGTGATAGTGCAGATCCAAAGAGATAATTGTGACACTGAGAAACCTCTGGGAACCAAGGGGACACTCTGACACAGCAAGGCCTCGTGGAACCAAGGGTCCCTTGTTAAACTGTGTGGCCTCATGGAACCATGAGCCATTGTGACACAGCATGGCCACACGGAGCCAAGGGGCCACTGTGACACTGCAGATCCAGGGAGACCATTGTGACTGAGGAACCTCATGGAACCAAGAGTCCATTGTTCCACTGTGGGGCTCTGTGGAACCAAGGGGAGCACAGTGACATTGCGAGGCCTCATGGAACAATGGAGACTATCCTGACACTTTGGGACACACTGGAACCAAGGGACCATTAGAGCATGGCAGGCCCTCATGGAATCAAGGGGACTACAGTGAACACTGTCGGGGTCCATGGGATGAAGGGTCCATTCTGACTCCACGGGACAAAGGATGCCATTGTGACACTCTGGGGCATCATGGAACCAAAGGTCCCTTGTGACACAGCAGGGCCTCATGGAACCATGGAGGCCATTGGGACACTTTGAGGCCTGTGAAACCAAAGGGCCATTGTTGCACTTCAGGGCCTCTTGGAGCCAAAGGGACCATAGTGACACTGTGGGGCTCAGTGAAACCAATGGTCTGTTGTGACCCATCAGGGCCTCATGGAACCATGGACACCATTTCTACATTTTTAGGCCTTGTGAAACCAAAGGGCCTCTGTGGCACGTCAGAGCCTCATGGAGCCAAGGGCTATGGGCTTTCTTTCCAATGGAAAAGAACTGCCCTTCACATTCAAGCACCCATGGCCAAAATGGGATTCTCCCCTCAAAATTCCCAATATCCAGGGATTGCTCCCAAACAAAAGCTGCCATTACAAACAAGTCTTTTTGACCTTGTCTTCCTGAGAGCTGGCTCTCCCCTTGCTGGGGATCTGTGCTTTTCTTCCTGTGGAAAAGTACCATCCCTTCTGCACAGGCAACCATGGCCAAAATTGACACTTTTCCTCCAAAACTGCCGATTTGCAAGGGTTCTCCCAGACAAAATCTGCCAGGACAGACAGCTCTGGCTGGCCTTGGCCTCTGGTGGTCACCTCCCATTTTAAAGAAGCCCTGAGGAAAGTATTTGAACAGGTTTGACTGCTGCAACATCAATGAGCCTCTTGTCCTCTGAAAAACTCAGATGCTCTTCTGATCATATGTGTCTTTTCTTTATCATTGTGTGTTATGCATGAAATATTATTTTCAGCTAAAAATTAGTATTCTTCTTACTTTACCAGTGTTTTAAGACACAAAACAGGTCATCTACATATGGATCCAGGTCACCTGTACAAGCAAACACAACGAAGAATGCAGCAGGAATGATTTGTCTCTGCTCCCATCTGTCACATCTCTGGAGCTGGAGGTGCAGCCCCAGACCTTGGGAGGGCTCAAGGGCTCACCAGCTCAGCTCCCACACAGAGAACTTGCCGACCATGTTCTGCTGGCCTTGGCCCCTGCCCGCTCAGCCAGGCTGAGATGGACACTGATGGTTTCTGTGCCAGGCTCTCCCAGCCCAGCCCAGCTCCCTGCCAGCTCTGCCAGCTGCCCTGAGCTCTGGGCAGCACCAAGGGCCTCTCCCCAGCACAGCCCAGCCGGCTCTGGCCCCACAGCTCTGCTCAGCCCAGGCTGCTCTGGGCACTGCCCCACGGCCTCAGCCCCTGCCAAGGGCACAGCAGCAGCTGCAGCTCAGCCAGGACTCAGCCCCACCATGGGGGAAGGGGCCTGGCCAAGGCCAAAGGAGCTCCCTGGCTGCCCTGCTCCCCTCTGCCTGAGGTGCTGAGAGCTCTGCAGCCCCTCCTGCCATCCCATCTGCCCAGGCCAGCACAAGAGCCCTGGCCTTGGGGCCCTCCAGAGCTGCTCCTGCTCCAGGCCCAGGGCCCATCCCAGAGCTGGGGCAGCCCCAAAGCTGAGCCCATTTCTGCTCATTCCTGCTCTGATGGGGATGAATCCTCAGCACCTTGGAGGTTGGTGATGAACTTTACTACTCCAGAGGCCTCTTCTTTCTTGAGCTCTTCAGTGTAGAAATTCAGTGACAAAGGCTCATTCGCATTTCTTCAAAACACCCAAGCAAGCCAAGCCCATGGGAATAATTCAAATCTTAAATTCTTCTATGGTTAATTAGACAGATTGCAGAAGTGTATTCAAAGTCAACCAACTATATTGAAAACAGTGCAGAGGGAATTGTTTTGTCCTGTTTACTTTTCCTATTTATAGATTGATATCATCAATCCTCAGTTGATATGGATCCCCAACATTTCCTAATCCATTTTTAGTAGGTGTGAAAATCAAGACCCCTTGTTGCTGACAATCTGAAGAGGGTCCCACAGAGACCCAGCTGGAGTAATGACACCCAAACCAATATGGCTTGATATCATCCTCCTTTATTGTCTAATTTTTTCATGTCTTATTTTATGCCTTTATTGCCTTACATAATACAATAGCAAATTAACATTCATTGGTTAACATAATAAATGTAATCATATTATGTTAACCAATGAATATTTATTTGCTATTGTCACTTATTGATTGGCTGTTATTCTACAAGCATCTGATCAGGTTATAGTATGTGCCAGTTTTCATGTACTACTCAGCAACCAGCATTGGCTATTGTGTTTGTACAAGGCCTATTGTCTTTCCAAGGATGTCCTAAGTACTTTAAAGTAACTAAAATAACTCTGTAATCTGCAGGCCAGGGTTGTCCAGCTCCTGCAAAGGAACAGCATCAAGGAGAGCACGTCCTTGTTCCACGAGAAATTCCTCAACACGCTGTGGATCCAAGGATCCTTTGTGATCCTCCAGATCCTCATGGAACCAAGGGTGCATTGAGGCACAGCCGGGCCTTGTGGCAAGCAAAGAAACCTCTGTAAAATGCAGGGTAACTCACAGAACCAAGGAGTCCATTGTTAGAGGAAAAAACCTATGGAACCAAGGGTCCATGGTGACAAAGTGGGGCCTCATGGAAACAAGGGGTCACTGCGACACAGTGGGACTGCATGGGAGGGATTGTCCATTAGGACAATGTGGATCCACGGAGACCGTGGTGACACGAAGGAACCTCATGGATCCAAAGGGCCATTGTGATGCTGAAGAACTTCATGGAACCCAGGGTCCATTATGACACAGTGGGCCCGCATTGGAGGAGAGGAACCATTGCTGACAGTAGAGAAACTCATGGAACCAAGGGACATGGACTCATGGGACCATTGTGACACAGCAGGGCCACATGGAACCAAGGAGACCAGTGACATTTAGGAAGCTCATGGAACTAAGGGTCCATTGTGACACTGCAGAAACAAGGAGACCATGGCTGACACTATGGAAGCTCATGGAACCAAGCAGCCATTGTGACACTGCAAGGTGTCGTTGAACCGGGGAGACCATTGTGACCCTAGAAAACCTGATGGCACTAAGGGTTTATTGTGACACAGCAGGGTCCCATGGAACCAGTTGTCCATTGTGACAATGCAGATCCGAGGAGACCATGGTGACACTACGGAAGCTCATGGAACCATGGGTCCATTGTGACAAAGCAAGGCCTCATGGAACCAAGGAGATCATTGTGACATCATGGAATCTCATGGAACCAAGGATCCATTGTTAGAATCCAGAGCCACGGAGACCATTGTGACACCATAGAACCTAGTGGACCCAAGTAGATCATTGTGACATCATGGAATCTCATGGAACCAGGGTTCCGTTGTTACAGTCCATAACCAAGGAGATCATTGTGGCATCGTGGAACCTCGTGGAACCAAGGGTCCATTGTTACAGACCAGAACAAAAGAGAATTGTGATATCGTGGAACACTGTAGAAGCAAGGGTTCATTGTTATACTCCAGAGCCATGGAGACCATTGTGGCATTAGGAAACTCATGGAACCAAGGGTCCATCATTACAGTCCAGAACCAAGGAGACCATTGTGACAATGTGGAACCTTGTGGAACCAAGGGTCTGTTGTTACAGTGTGGAACTAAGGAGATCATTGTGACATCATGGAACCTCGTGGAACCAAGGGTCCATTGTTACAGTCTGGAACCATGGAGACCATTGTGACATCATGGAACCTTGTGTAACCAAGGGTCCATTGTTACAGTCTGGAACCAGGGAGACCATTGTGACATCATGGAACCTTGTGGAACCAAGGGTCTCCAGAATCAGGGACACCATTGTGACCGCACAGAACCTCACAGAACCAAGATTCCATTGCTATGCAGTGGGGCTTCATGGAACCAAGGAACCACTGTGACACAGCAGGGCCGCATGGAACCAGTGGTCCATAGAGATACTGCATATCCAAGGAGACCATGGTGATGCTGTGGTGTGGAAAAAATGACGGGAGACAAGTCCATTCTATAATGTCAACAAGTCTCAGTTTATTCCAAGCACACATGTACAGTTATACCCATTATAATGAAGCTCATGCATATTGCAAAACTTAGGCTCATCATTGGTGTATCAAAAACAGGTCAACCCTGCCTTTGGGGCTTTCTATGCTTGCTTTGTTTTCCCTTACACTTATCTTTTTGCTGACCATTCTACTGTTGGGAACCAGCTTACCCAAGGACATAAGATATTGTTGCTACATCTGCTATTGCTGCACTCTGCAATTTTCAGCTACTGTTTCACTAACTGCACGTAGTCATGTCCTTTCTCATGAAGCCATTCATCCACAAAACTCTCCACACTGCACCAATGGTGGTGGGTTGTTTTCACTTCAGAACCAATGGATTTGGTCCTTGCGGAGCTCTGTATAAAAGAGCAATGCATTTTGAATTAACCGGAGTTTACTCTCAACAGCCTTCTGAGTCAGAGCCTCTTAATTCCCGTCCTGCCTCAACAGCGACAAAGATCCTTCATGGCTGACAATCAATCACACTTTGTCCCTACCCCCTCCCCACCATTTCCCTCATCCACCCCCTGGCACTCAGAGCAGCTGAGGAATGGAGTCACATCCAGGGGTGTCCCCAGGGATCAGGGCTGGGGCCAGGTCAGTGAAATCTCTTTATTGCTGATCTCGACGAGGCCATCGAGGGCACACTCAGTCAGTTCCAGGTGAGCCCAGGCTGGGTGGAGTGTGGCTGTGCTGGAGGGCAGGAAGCTCTGCAGAGGGATCTGGACAGGCTGGACCCATGGGCCCAGGACAGTGGGATGAGGTTCACCAAGGCCAAGGGCCGGGTCCTGCCCTGGGCTCACAACCACCCCAAATCCCTGTCTGTGCCCTGCCCCTGATCCCTACAGCCTGTCCTGTTTCCTTCATCCCTGCATTGTCAGGGACTTTCTGGGACAAGGGAGCTCTGCTTTGTGGATGGAGGGAGCTCCAAGTGCCAGCACTGGAGTGGGAACCACAACTCATCAGGTTTGTGTCCTTTGGGGTCAGGAACTGGTGAGACTCAGAGGCACAGAAAGTTTCTCTTCATGGCCAACAGACCATGGTAGAACAGGACACAATTTAATAACAATCACGCTCTTCCCTGAGCTATGTGCAACATCCCAGCAGCATCTGATGAGTCCACCATCCACAAGTGATTTCCATACTAAAACTGATTTTAGACTTACATGGTTCTCTGATAGATATAAACACAGTTAAGTTCTTGCATCAGGATGCTCATCCTGGAGTGGGGGCAAAAGAGCTCAAACAATTCCTGATTTGCAAAGCTGTCAGTGGTGAATGGAGAAGGGAGGTCAGGCTGCTTTTGGTGTTGAGGAAATGCCGAAACCAACTGACTCATTTAATCTTCTCCTGTCCTGGCTGATCTTCCCTGTTTCCCCTTCCACCCATTGGCTTCTGTCTCCCACCAGGCCCCTGGTGAAGAGCCTGGCTCTGTGTTATCCATCCCCTCCTCGCTGGCACTACCAGGCTGGGATGAGGAGCCTCTCAGCCTTCCCTGCTCCGGGCTGGACAAGCCCAGCTCCCTCAGCCTCTGCTCACAGCCCAAGGGCTCCAGCCCCACCTTGGAGGCCCTTCCCTAGCCCTGCTCCAGCTGCCAGACATCTTTCCTGCCCTGGGGAACTCAACTCAGGCCACAGGGACTTGGATAATCCACATCCTTGATGTCCTGGTCACACAGCCCTGGCCCCTTGTCCCATGTCAGGCTCTGGGGTGGATCCTATGGAACATCCTTGGGTGGAGGCTGTGGCTCCAGGGGGACTGGGGGGATTCCGGGGGACAGGGACTCCGCTGGGCATGAACAGCATTGGACTTGTTGGGAGAAACTGTGAGGGGGGGCTGGGGCGGAGTGACCAACCCAGTGACCTCACAGAGCCCTCCTGGGATGTCACAAAGCCCCTCTGTGATGTCTCAGCCTGCTCTGAGATGTCACAGCCAGATCTCTAATGTCACACAGCTGGTCTCTGATGGCACTCTGTGATATCATAGTCTGCTGTTATGTCACAGCCTGTTATCTGATGTCACAGAGACAGTCAATAATGCTGTAGTTGCTTGATGCCCACTCTGTGATGTCACATTCCCTCTGTGACCTCATGTCACCAGATGATGAATTGTCTCCACCAGGTGAGCTGACAACTGGAGCTTGTTCTCCAACTCCCCAGGCCTATTGAAACCACACAATGCCAACTGTGGGAGAAGGGGAACTGGAAGTTCACCAGCCTCAGTGTCCTGCCAGCTCAGCCAGGCCCACGGGAACATTGGGGTCCACGACCACCAGGGACCACCAGGGAAGATCCCCAGGACAGAAGACAGCATGGGTATTGAGGAGGGGAAATAGGTTCATGATTCTGGAAAAATGATTATCAGATGTGTGTTTAGTCCAGGACAATCAATGAATATGTGTGCAAAATACAGAACATGAACAGAAACTTTCCTGTACTCAGCATGCTCGGCTTTGGGAGGAGCTATCCCCCGTGCACCCAGCTGAATAAAGAATGCTGCTTCTTAAAGCTGCACTGGTGTTAAGGAGTTTTCTGTTTTACCCAATTTTTGTAACACTCCACTCCCAAGGAAAGCTCTGTCTCCTGCTGCTCACAAACAGAGGGGCTGGTGGCAGATGTGGGGCTCAGAGGCTGCCTGGGGCACAGGGACCATGAAATAATCAAGTTTTCAATGACCTGTGAAAGAAGGAGGGACAGCAACAAAACTTCCACACTGGAATTAGGAAGGGCAGTCTTTGGCCTATTTAGGATGCTGACTTGAGGAGTACCAAATGAGGTACCGATATTTTTAAGGGAAAAAGCCCTTAAAAACAAAGGGGTTCAGGAACAAAGGGCACATTTTGAGAAAGTAATCTTAAGGGGGAAGGAGCAGCCTGTCCCAGTGTGGCAAAAGATGAGCTGGTGTGGAAAATGACTGTCCTAGCTGCCCATGGAGCTTTTGTGGGAACTCAGGGGAAAGAAGAGGGTGCATCAACTTTGGACAGAAGGTCAGGCAACTGTCGTGGTTTGACACAGAAAGAGAATTTTTTCCGGAAGGAAGAGGTCAATTTAGATATTGACCAATTGAAAGTAGACACGCCTCTGAGAACACAGAGGGGTTAAAAGCAGAATTCCCAGGGGAACTCGCTCTCTTTGGTTCCGGTCAGCGTGCAGTGCAAACTCTCCCCTGCCCAGCCATGAGCTGGGTGGGGGAGGGGAAGCCCCATGGCCTGAGAAAGGTAGGCCGAAAGCCCCAAGGGTGGTGGAAGGACTGGAACCGGGCTGGCCCCTGCAGATGGAAGGGTGGAAGAAATCTGGGATGTCTCCATTTCCCCCCCCAGAGTTCCTCTCCCGAGAGGGAGAGAGAAAGCCGCAAGGAAGGAGGAGCGGGGGGAGCTGCTGCAAGGTGCCCAGTTGTGTGGGAGTTGCTGGATGTCCGGGCATCGAGCCATCCTGGGAGTTCGGACTTTTAACCCTTCCTTGAGAAGTGAAAGCTTTGTGAATTTTCCTTTCCCGTCCTCAGTTTGAAAGAGAGGAAGAGGGACACCTTGGACCCTGGGATGGGATGTTGGAAGAAGGAATTCTGGATGGGAGGGGGACAAGGAGTGGCTTTTGGCTGGACTTTTCCGTGTTAGCCACAACCTGAACCAATCTTCTCCTCCAAGAGGGACTGTGTTTTGGGAGGATGCCAGTGAGTCAAGAGACCTGCTTCAGCTGGGAAAAAAGACAAAAGTGGAGTGAACAGAGAAAAGGTTAGGGGGTTTGTGGTGGTGCCCCCTTGCCCTGGAAAGGAAAGAGAAGAGATCTCTGTTCTTGAGCCCTCGGTCCCAGGGGAAAATGGGGGGGGGACTGTGGTCCCAAACAATGAAAAACTGAACTGTTGTTTTCTCCCCTCTTAGCAGGGCATCCTTGAAAAGAAAAATCCTAAAAGCAGTCTGTCCGTCCATGCATTGTGGTGAGAGCACTGTGCATGGAAAGGAGAAGGGTCACCATGGCAAACTTTTCTCCGGGCGGTGCCATGTGTGACATGGAAACACAGGATGTGGAGCTGTGTTTCCTTGGGGGGTCTGTGGCACAGGAGAGACTCTGTTCCCTCGATGGACTGAGTATCGATTGTTTGGAGGGTGGAAACCTGATTGGGGTCCAGATTGTGTCTCACTGTGGTTTGTTGGAGTTGGGTGGTGGGGAGGAGGAATGTTTTGCAAGGTTTTCATTTGGATCTTTGTGTGTTTTTTTTTTCCCCTTCTTTAGTTTTCTCTTTTCTTTTGTAGTGGTAGCTTAATAAAGTTTTTTTCAGTTATTAAGCTTGGGCCTGCTTTGCTCTATTCTAGATTCCACTTCACAGCATTCAAGGTAGGGATCACATTTTCATGGGGGCACTGGCATTGTGCCAGTGTCAAACCATGACAGCAACTTAGCAAGCATTTAAGGATGTTGCTAAGTCATGCAGGAAAAAAGAGGAAAGAGGTAAAATCTCAATAATAGATTAACCTGGCCACTTCTGTGAAAAATATTAGAAAACTTTTCTACAAATAACTCAGTTGCAATTTATGGGATGATGAGAACCTCCACTCTTTATTGGATACAGTGGAAAATATGGTAGCTAAAGATAAGGAATAGGCCAAGCTCCTTAACATCTTGTTTCTTTTAATTTTCAATATTAGGATAGGCTGTTCTCAGGACAAGAGCTCTCCTGAACTGGTAGATGGGCACAGGAAGCAGAACAGCCCCCTGTAATCCAGGAGGAAGCAGCTGGGGTCCTGCTGAGCCACTCAAATGCTCACAGGTGTCTCTGGGAGCAGATGGGATCCATCCTAGGGGGATGAGGGAGCTGGTGGATGAGCTCCCCAAGCTGCTCTCCATCATTTACCATCAGTGCTGGCTCAGCAGGGAGGTCCCAGAGCACTAGAGGTGCCAGTGTGAGCCCATCCCCAAGAAGGGCTGGAAGGAGGATCTGGGGAGCTCCAGGCCTGTCAGCCTGACCTCGGTGTCTGGGAAGGTTATGGAACAGATCACCTTGAGAGCCACCACAGGGCACCCACAGGATGGCCGAGGGGTCAGAGCCAGCCAGCGTGGATTTAAGAGAGGCAGGTCCTGTCTGAGCAACCTGATCTCCTTTTATAACCAGGTGACCCACCTGTGGATGTGGGAAAGGCTGTGGATGTGTCCATCTGGACTTCAGCAAAGCCTTGGACACTGTCTCTGACAGCATTCCCTGGAAAAGCTGCCGCCCACGGCTTGGGCAGGTTCCCTCCTGGCTGGGAGATGGAAGAGCTGGCTGGAAGCTGGGCCCAGAGAGGGGTGGGGATGGTGCTGCACCCAGCTGGTGTCCAGTCCCTGGTGCTGTCCCCCAGGGATCTGTGTTGGGCCCAGTCCTGTTTAACATCTTCACTGATGGTCTGGGTGAGGGGATCAAGCCCACCATCCCCAAATTTGCAGGTGACACCAAGCTGGGTGTGAGTGTGGATCTGCTGGAGGGCAGGACAAGAAGACACAGCCTCATGCTGCACCAGGGGAGGATTAGGCTGGGCAAGAGGAAGAAGTTCTTCACAGAAATGGTGAGTGGGCATTGGAATGGGCAGGCCAGGGAGGGAGGTGGCAGAGTCACTGTCCCTCTCCAGTGGCACTCAGTGGCATGTCTGGGTGACAAGGCGGTATTAGGGCATTGGTTGTACTTGATGATCCCAAAGGTCTTTTCCAGCCTATTTGATTCTGTCATTCTGTGATGATTGGGACACTCTGGGGCCATTGTGACACTGCAGGGCCTCGTGGAACTAAGAGGACCATGGTGACACTGTGCAGCCCCATAGAACCAGGGCTCCATTGTGGTGCTCTGGGGCCCAATGGAACCAGGGAGTCCCCGTGACACTGGGTCCTGGTGGAACCACAGAGGCCATGGTGACACTGTGTGGCCTCGTGGAAACAAGGAGTCCCTTGTGACACTGAGGGAACTTGTGGAAGCACAGAGAGCATTGTGACAGTGTGGGACCTCATGTGACCATGGGGCCTTTGTGGCACCCTGGGGCCCCATGGAACCAAGGGGCCCCTGTGAAACTGCAGTACCAATGAGAACATTGTGACACTGTGAAGCCCCATGGAACCAAGGAGTCCATTGTCACATTTTGGGGCCCCATGGGACCAAGGAGACCAGTGTGACAGTGTAGGGCCTGGTGTAACCAAAGGGACATTGTGACACTCAGGGGCCCCTTGGAACCAAGGACATCTTTGCAGGTGACACCAAGGTGGATGTGAGTGTGGATCTGCAGGAGGGTAGGAGGGCTCTGCAGGGAGGCCTGGAATGGTTGGATGGATGGGCAAAGTCCAACAAGATGAAGTTTAATCAATCCATGTGCCAAGTCCTGCACTTTGGCCACAACAACCCCTGCACTGCTGTAGGCTGGGGATGGTGTGGCTGGACAGTGCCCAGGCAGAAAGGGACCTGGGGGCACTGGTCGACAGCAGGCTGGACATGAGCCAGCAGTGTGCCCAGGTGGCCAAGAAGGCCAATGGCTCCTGGCCTGGGTCAGGAATGGTGTGGCCAGCAGGAGCAGGGAGGTCATTCTTCCCCTGTAATTGGCACTGGTGTACTTGGCATTCCTCCCCTGTCCTGGCACTGTTCCTCAAGTGCTGTGTCCAGTTCTGGGACGCCCAGTTTGGGGAGGACATGGAGGGGCTGGAGCATGTCCAGAGAAGGGCAACAAGGCTGGTGAGGGGTCTGGAACACAAATCCTGTGAGGAACAACTGAGGGAGCTGGGGTTGTTTAGCCTGGAGGAGACTCAGAGGTGACCTTATCACTGTCTACACTCCCTGAAAGGTGGTTGCAGTCAGGTGGGTGTCGGTCTCTTTCTCCTCACAGCAAGTGACTGAACAAGAGGACACAGTCCTACGCTACACCAAGGAAAATTTAGGTTGGATATTAGGAAAAAGTTTTTTATGGAAGGGGTGATAAAGTACTGGAATAGTCTGTCCAGGGAGGTGGTGGAGTCATCATCATGAGATGTGTTTAAAAAAAAGACTGGATGTGGCACTCAGTGCCATAGTTTTGCTAAGGTGGTGTTAGTGTGTGGGTTGGACTTATGACCTTAAAGGTCTCTTCCAACCCAGTAATTCTGTGATTCTGTGATTGTGTGACATCACAGACCAGGTTGTGACATCATATAGTCAAGAGTGATATCACTGGTCTATTATGTGACATCAGAAAGCAGGATGGGACATCACAGAATGCCTTTATGACATCCCAGAGCAGGCTGTGAGGTCAGAGTGTGTGCTGTGACATTATAGGGTGGCTGTGTTACATCACAGAAGGTGTTGTGACATCACAGGGTGGGTCTGTGAGCACACAGAGGTGCTGTGTGACTTGATAAGTGAGTTCTGCCATCACAGAGCAGGCTGTGACATCATAGAGCAGGCTGTGACATCACAGAGGAGGTTGTGATGTCACAAAGTCAGCTGTGCCATTACAGGCTGGCTGTGTGACATCACAGACTGGCTGTGAGGCCACAGAGAAGACTCTGCCATTGTAGATAAGGGCTCTGTGACATCACAGAGCAGCTGTGTGATGTCACAGAGAAGGCTGAGACAATACAGAGTGGGCTGTGACATCACAGAGCTGACTGTGAAATCACAGAGCAGGCTGTGACATCACAGAGAGGCTGCATAACATCACACAAGTAGCTGTGCCATCAGAGAGCTGGCTGTGACATCACAGGGTGTCTGTGACATCACAGGCTGGGCTGTGACATCACAGGACAGATTTTTGGGACATCACAGAGCAGACTGGGACCTCAAAGAGCAGGCTGTGACATGACAGGGAATCTGTGTGAAATCACAGGTGGCCTGTTACATCTCAGAGCAGGCTCTGAGACATCACAGGGGCTGTATGACATCACAGTGGAAATATGACATCAGAGGGCCTGTGTGACATCACAGGGGCTGTGTGACATCACAGGGGCTCTTTGAGGTCACTGGGGAGGTCACTCTGCCCCAGCCCCCCTCCCAGTTCCTCCAGAGAAGTCCAACGCTGCTCGTGCACAGTGGGGTCCCCTATCCCCCTGGTATCCCCCCCGCCCCGGCGCCGCAGCCTCCCCCAGACGATGTTCCACAAGATCGACCCCAGAGCCTGACACGGGGACGGGGGCTGGAGCCATGGGGGGTGGGACAGGGGGACAGGGACCCCCTGGCAGCGTCCCCATGTCCCCCAGAGCCAGAGCCTGGGACAGGGCTCCTTCACCCTGTGACCAACGAGGGTTTGAGAGCGCTGAAAAATTCCCCAGCAAAAACCAGATTTAATATTCAAGTGACAGCAGCACAAAGTTCCTTGGCAAGAGTCACTCTGCCCCTGACTGGACACTTCAGGCACAGCAAGAAAACAAAGCAGCAACAAAACCAAACAAAATCCAGGCAATCAAACCAGAAATGAACCAAGAACTGTCCCTGTGTGTGTGTGACACGAGGACAATGAGGGCAAGGATGAAAGGAATATGGCCTAAAATCTTTACTGTATTCAAACTTAAGAGGATGTAACTTATACCTTCACATAAACTAATACCTTCAACTTCACAATTTAGCAAAAGAACAGAGGTTAAGCGTATTTAACCTAATTAATAACCCGTGAATTTGCAAATTAGCAAAGGAATAGCATTTAACAATATTCAACTTACATGATAACTTATATTAAACATTGGAACTTGACAAAAGAACAACTCTTACCAGCATTTAACTTAGCTTAGACCTTGTGATTTAACCTCACTTACAGGCCTGACTGGGTCAGCTATCCAAGGCACTCAGACCCCTCAGGGAGCAGCATTTCTGCCACATTTCCCCAGCACAGGCACTCCTGTGTGCACACAGACACAGAGAGTCAGTGCAGGGCACCTGTGAGAAATTCCCTTGAGGGCAGGGAAATGCTCCCTGGGGATGCTTTGGCATCTCCCCAGCAGGGAAGGGTTGAGCCTGGAGGAGTGGGGGGATCGGCCCAGGCTCCCTCGTTGTTGGGGATCCCCGAGTGCAGCAAACGGGAGAGTTCCCGGCTCGGAGAGGCCCCACTCAGAGGGAGTCGCTGGCCCAGGAGAGCTCCAAGGGCTCCTTTTGGAGCGCTGTTTGTAGGGCCCCAAGAGAGGGGCTGCAGTCCCAGCCATGTTTCACCCTGGCTGCACTTGGCATCAGCAGCTTTCTTTGGCAGTGTGAGAACAGGGATGTTGTGCCACTGAGGGAACACAAACAGTTCCCAGGGCTGCTCCTGAAGCAGCCAGGAGCTGTCTGGGCAGCAGCAGTGCCTGGAGCAGAGCGTGTTTGTGATGAGCTCCAGAGGAGATGAGCCCAGGGGCTGCTGGCCAAGGCTGAGGCCCAGCGAGCATTTCTCAGCTGGCAGGGCGGCCTGAGAAGGGGAGGGGGGAATGCACCAGCACAGGAACCATGGAACCAAGGGACCATTGTGACACTGTGGGGCCTGTGAGACCAAGGGACCATTGTGACACTGGGGCCCTGTGAGACCCAGGGACCATTGTGACACTGTGGGGCAGCATGGAATGTCAGGTTCACTAGGACACTGAGGCCCCATCAAACCAAGGGTCTGTTGTGACACCACAGGGCCTCAGGGAACCATGGAGACCATTATGACTCTTTGGGGTGTCATGGGCCCAAGGGAACATTGTGACACTGTGAGACCCCAGGGAGCCAAAGGTCCATTGTGACATTGCAAGGCCTCATGGAATCATGGAGACACCATTAAGAAACTTCACAGCCTCATGGAACCAAGGGGTCATTGTGACACTGTGGGGCACCATGGAACCAAGGAGACCATTGTGACACTGAGGCGACTCATGGAATCATGGAGACCATTGGGACACTATGAGACCCCACAGAATAAGCAAAGCATTGTGACACTGTGAGGCCTCATGGCACCACTGAGACCATTGCGAACCCGGGGGTCTCCACAGAACCATGAGGACCATTGTGACACTGTGGGGTCTCGTGAAATCATGAGGCCTTTGTGGCACTGCAGGGCTGCAGGGAACCAAAGGTCCATTGTGACACTGCAGGCCCTCGTGTAATCAGTGCTCCATTGTGACACTGTGGAGCCAAAGGAGACCATTGTGACACCGCAAACCCCCAGGGTCCAAAGGTCCATTGTGACGTTGTGGGCCTCATGGAACAGAGGAATCCCGTGACACTGTGGGGCTTGAGGAACCACAGAGACCCCTGGGACACTGCGGGTCCCCATGGAACCAAGGGAACACAGAACAGGTCTGGCTGCAAGTAGGGCATGCGTAACAGCCCTACTTTATGTCAACTTTATGTAGATTCTGCATTACAACCATTGAGGCAACAGTGGCCATAAGCTTTTATTTATCACTATATGGATGATATTTTGATTGCACAACCTAAGTCATTTACGAGTTGACAGGTTAAACATGTACAAAATTTGCTGGGATGTTTTAGGCTTGTTGTGGCCCCAGAGAAAATACAGTTAACTCCTCCTTGGAAATACCTGGGATGGACATTGTCTCAAAGCTTGGTAACACCTCAAAAATTAGAAATGAAAACACAGATTGTTACTTTAAACGATGCTCAGGAATTACTAGGTGATTTACAATGGCTTAAACCTATAGCGGGCCTTCCAAATGAACTGTTGGATTCTCTTAGACCCTTATTAAAGGGCACAGACCCAACAGCACCAGTGACCCTTAATCCTCAGCAGAAAAGAACTCTTCAGCAAATTACAGACTGTGTGGTTCAGGGTCGTGTACATCGGCAAATACTGGGAATCCCGCTTAATCTCACTATATGGTGTGGTGAAAAACATTTGCTGGGGGCTTTAATCCAGTTAGAAACAAAAACAGGGGAGATCAGGGTGTTAGAATGGATATCCCCTCCACTTCAGCAAACAAAGACTTTAGTTCAAAAAAAATGAACTGTTAGCAGCTTTGGTAAAACAGGGTCGTGAGAGAATTTTGCAGGTTGATGGGCGAGAGCCTGAACTAATACAGCTTCCTATGAAAAAGGACTCTTTACAATGGCATTTGGTCAATAGTGAAGAACTGCAGGAAGCTCTGCTAGGAGTAGGAGGTGCTGTCATAACTGAAAGTATCAAAAATCCTCCATTACAGTGGATTGGAAAATTGAGTTGGATGGTTCGGCCACAGCGAGAAAAGGAGCCGATTCCTGGTGCAATAACGGCATACACAGATGCAGGGAAGAGGTCAGGAACAGCAGCAATTACATGGCAGGAGCAGGGAGTCTGGAATCATGAAATTCTTACTGCAAATGACTCAGATACCCTTCAGACCTTGGAGTTAGCAGCTGTGGTTTGGGCTCTGACAGTCCTGAAGGGGCCTTTGAATATTGTTACAGATTCCTTGTATGTAGTTGGTGTTGTGGAAAGAATAGAAGATGCTGCTATCAAGGAAGTACGAAATCAGAGACTATTTGAACTGTTCATACAACTTCAAAAAGCAGTAAAAATCCGAGAACATCCTTATGCTATCATTCATATAAGAAGTCACAAATGGGATATTGGCTTAGGAGAGGGTAATGCTCAGGCAGATAAGCTCGTCACAGTGACTCAAACTTCTCCTTTATCAGGGCAAATGCTCGCTAGGGAGGCACATTCTATGTTTCATCAGAACGCAAAAGGGTTACAACGGGAGTTTGGAATATCCCATGCAGATGCCACTGCTATAGTGAGAGCTTGTCCTATCTGTAGTCATCATAATGGGGGTCATGGCATGGGATGGGGAGTTAACCCACGAGGTCTTTCATCTAATGAACTCTGGCAGATGGATGTTACTCATGTAAATAGTTTTGGTCGCTTGAAATATGTTCATGTTACTATAGATACATATAGTAAATACATCTGGGCAACAGCTCAAGCTGGAGAAAAAGCATTACATGTTATAAGGCATTTGTGTAGTTGTTTTGCAGTAATGGGAGTGCCAAAGCAGATTAAGACAGACAATGGTCCTGCATACATTGGTGGCAGGGTGAATAGTTTTTTAAAATCATGGGGAATTAAGCACATTACAGGAATAGCACATTCTCCCACTGGACAAGCAATTGTAGAAAGGGCAAATTGAACTTTGAAGAGATATCTGGAAAAACATAGAGAGATTGGAGATGTTCAGGAAAGATTAATGAAAGTGCTCTTTGTTCTTAATCATTTGTGTATATTTGGGAATTCAGAGGCACCACCTGCGATGGTACATTATGGACAAAAAGAAATAAGCAAAAAGGGCAAAGAAGTATGGGTCAGGTATAGGGACCCTAAAACAGGGGTTTGGCAGAACCCAGCAAAGGTCCTATATTGGGGAAGGGGATATCTTTGTGTTTCCACCCCTACAGGTTCACTCTGGGTGCCAGCAAAGTGGACCAAACCAGCTCTGGATGAGTCGTCTCTTAGCTCACCTGACGGATCAGGACCAGAGGAGAATTGAAGAGAAGCTGATTCGCACAGTGGGACCTATTCTTCAAGAGATAAGAGGACTTTCCCCAGTGATTGATCAACTTTTGCCTTCAGAGTCAACTTTTCTGGCAATTGTTACAGCTATTGAGGCTTTACAGACTGTTCATATTCCAGGACCAAAGAATCCCGAGTGTCTTAGTTGTGGGAATTTTAATTGTAACAGTTGGATTGCTTTTGTTTGTGGGGGTTGTGGAAAAACATACTGGGAAGATCAAGTATTTTTAAAACGACATTTTTGGTGTAAACATTGTGACTTTCGAAAACGAGGAGATTCTTGGCAGAGAGATTTAATACGAGACACAGGCTTAGGAGTTGCTATAGCTTTACAGTTATTTGAAGCACCAGAACAAAAGATATTAGCTTTTTATAGGTGGGAAGCAGAACACGCTTGTGCTAGATTAATTAAGCAAGCAAATTCAAAAGTTTTATCAACAAGGTGTCAAAAGCAAGTGAAGGTATCTATAAGATCTTATTTAGGAAAACCAGTAGTAGGAAATCCAGACATAGAATTAGATAAGCTTATTAAATATGTGCAGACATTAAAATTAAAATTCAAGCAAAAGAAATCATGAGGGCGATAAGGTGGATAATCTATCTTGTTCTTTTGACTAATCTTTGTCATGGACTAATACAATTTAATCAGCCCAGAGAAAATATTTGGGTAACCTTGGCTAACATGACTAATCAAAGTTCGCTATGCCTTAGCTTGGGAGGAGTGACAAATCCATTTCGTACCTGCCTAACAGGTGTTCCTGTCTGGAGACCAGAGGAATTTTGTGGGTTGATAAGGAATCAGACGCTTTGCAAGAATTTTGCAAAGGCGAAAGGGCCAGACAAGAATATTGGTTACACAGAAGCTCAAAGAGATGGCTATAAACAATGTTTGTTGGTACTGTCACTCAAAGAAACATTACAATCTCCCCCAGAGGAATTAGATCTCTTTGAGAGTGCTAATGCTAGTTTAGGGAATGTTTTGACAGGAGGATGGGTTAGCTTTGTTCCATTGAATTTGCAGAGTGTAAATAACCCAAGAGACAAATGGGCTTCTATGGACTCTTCACTGGACTCAGGCAGGATAGCATCACAGTTATATTCTAACTGTGATGGTTCCAAGATAACCAAACCCTTAAGGTTGCCAAAGGGTGTATTTTTGATCTGTGGAAATAGAGCTTGGAATGGAATTCCGGTAAAACCACAAGGGGGACCCTGTTACCTAGGAAAACTAGCACTGTTCCATCCTAATATATCCTTGCTAATGCAAAGGGACAGGCTAGGGAAGACAAGGAAGAGGCGTGATGTGCATGACTTAAAATGTGATCAGGTTGGACAACCTCAATTTTGGAGTACTTTAAAACAGGTAATAGTGGCAACCCTGTTACCAGGAGGAGCTGCCAGAAAGGCTATGGTGTTAGCTGAACAATTGGGATGCTGGACTAAAGATGAACTTAACAAAACATCAGAGGTTTTATCTATGCTTGCTATGGATGTACAAAGTGTAAATCATGCTGTACTACAGAACAGAGCAGCAATTGATTTTTTGTTGTTAGCCCAGGGACATGGATGTGAGGAATTTGAAGGAATGTGTTGCATGAATCTCTCTGATCATTCTGTATCAATACATGCTAAGATTAAAGAACTACAACAGGGCCTTCATCAATTAAAAGAAGAAGATGGTCTGGGGATAGAAGAATGGCTTAAAAGTTTAGGGATTGGTCCTTGGCTAAGAACTTTTATCATGTATGCAGTAGGAATCTTGATTGTTATTTTACTACTCTTGCTGATTTTACCCTGCCTGTTTAACTGTCTTCAAAAGCTGGTGGAACGCATGGTTCAAAAGATGTGGACAACTAACTTAATGGTCCAAAACAAAAACAGGGGAAATATGGAGAGTTTTGTGGATGAATGGCTTCGTGAGAAAGGACATGACTACGTGCAGTTAGTGAAGCAGTAGCTGAAAATTGCACAGTGCAGCAATAGCAGATGTAGCAATAATATCTTATGTCCTTGGGTAAGCTGGTTCCCAACAGTAGAATGTTCAGCAAAAAGATAAATGTAAGGGAAAACAAAGCAAGCTTAGAAAGCTCCAAAGGCGGGATTGACCTGTTTTTCATACACCAATGATGAGCATAAATTTTGCAATATGCATAAGCTTCATTATAACGGGTATAACTATACATGTGTGCTTGAAATAAACTGAGACTTGTTGACATTATAGAATGGACATGTGTCCTGTCATTTTTTCCACACTGTTAGTGCCTTTTTGTCATTTGCCTGTTTTGTGTTCATGGGTTTCTCCTATGTGCAGATCTTCAGGGCTGTGCTGAGGATCCCCTCTGAGCAGGGACGGCACAAAGCCTTTCTCACCTGCCTCCCTCACCTGGCCGTGGTCTCCCTGTTTGTCTGCACTGCAGCCTTTGCCTACCTGAAGCCCCACTCCCTCTCCTTCCCATCCCTGGATCTGGCAGTGTCAGTTCTGTACTCGGTGGTGCCCCCAGCCGTGAACCCTCTCATCTACAGCCTGAGGAACCAGGAGCTCAAGGATGCCCTGAGGAAAATGATGACTGTCTGCTTCTCTGAAGCTACCTATTGCCTGTTTTCTTCTGCCAAACTTTTGGAATGGAACTCATGACATGCCCAACAGGCCTGCCCAGATCCTTGGGTAATGTTCAGTGGGTTTTTAGCTCATAAAAGTATCCTCAATAACATTTTTTTAACCCCCACCATCTAATTCACTGTCTGCCTCTTGAATGTGACCCATAAGCTCTGTTAACCAGGTTTGTGCTATTGCTACATTTGAACAAAATAAAGTACCCTGCAGTGCCTGTTTTATCTGGGATCCCAGCTCTGAGGCCTGCATGAAGTTAGAGGGGAGAAGGGGAAGAGAGCTCCAGCAGAGCAGCACTGCCAGGGAGCAGCAGGGATCGGTCCTTTTGGAGCTGCCCTTCCCACTCCACCCTCTCCTTGCCAGCCCTGCTGTGGCTGTGAGGCCGCAGTGCTCTGGCAGCTTGGTCACTGTCCTGCTGCGTGTCCGTGCTGTGACCACAGGCAGGGACAGGCCGTGGGCACTGCTGGGACACAGCTGGGCTCCAGCACAGCAGCTCCATCAGCCAAGGGCATCTCCTGAGGGCAGGGCAGGAAGGCTTTGCTCTCCTCCAGAGCTGCTGTCAGCAATGTGCTCCAGGAATGCCCTGGCACAGCAAAGCCCAGTGCCTGGGCAGAGGGGGAGTGTGCAGGGAGGGCACACAGCAGTGTCCTGGCACAGCCAGAGCTCCTGGCATGGACCTGATGGAGGAGCAGAGCAGGGCCTGGGCTGTGTCTTTGTTCTGGGGACAGCCTGGGAAGGTGCCCCACGACAATTGTCCCACACCAGCCCCTGCAACCACCACTGCCAGCACTGGCCTCTCCCCCACCTGCAGGAGGTTGTTTGTCCCTGCATGGAGGGACACCAAGTGACCAGGCCAGCAGGCCATGTTTGCTCTATACTGGGGAGATTTCAGCAGTGCATCCTGTGTGTGTGGGGAGATGAACCTGAGTGAGCACACACAACATCAGCAGCACTTGGGGGTGGCACAATTCCAGTGGCACAAACAGTGCCTTGAGGCCATTTTACTCTGAGAGTAATGTCCTCTGGGAAACCACCTGAATTCTTTGCTGGGCTGTGGTTAGGACAGCATAGAGACAAACATCCTGGGCAGGGAGGCTCCAGGACAAAATGCTCAGGGCAGCCATGGACTGCACAGAGAGACATTGGATGGAGTGAGGGTCTGTGGGGAGAAAACCCTGCTGCCTCCCTTCTGAAGCACCCTGAGGACCTGGATAGGCTGTGCTGTGTTCTGGGCACTGATCTGGGACTGAGGGATGTGGAAAAGCCTTTGGTGTCAGGCCTGTTGAGAAGGCTGGGCAGTGTCACTGTGGGACCTCTCTCAAACCCCCTGGAAAGGCCAGAGCCATCCCAGAGGGTCCTGGGCCCTTGGGAAGGGCAGCCATGGAACCAGTCTGGGCAGGGAGGGGCACTGGGAGAGTCACGGACTGGTCAGGCTCAGCAGGGAAGGGGATGTGGCAAGTCCTCCTGCAGCCATTCCAGGCACTGGCAGGACAAGGCAGGGACTGCAGAACCCACGTGGGAGGGAAGAGAAGGGGATGTTGTGTGCCCAGGCTTCAGCAGGCCTGTGACAGGGTCTGCTGTGGTCTCCTCAGAGCCAGACTGGAGAGAGCTGGGCTGAAGGAGTGGAACATGGGGTGGGTGGGAATGCGGCTGAACAATGAGGGTCAAATGTCATCCATGGTACAGAGTCCTCTTGGCAGCCACGCCCTGGTGACATCCCTCAGTGACCAGCCCTTGACCACCACTGGGGATTATTTCTATTATCTCTACAAGGACATGAAATGCACTTTCAATTCTTTGTGGATGCTGCCAAATGGCAGGGAGTCTGTGACTGAACTCATCTAGTTAATGGTGACTGCTAAACATAACTGGGCAAGATGACTGAGTTGGGTAAATTTGTCTTGCTGTCAGGTACCAAGCAAGACACAAGGAAAGGGAGAAAAAATGTATGCATGAGAAGAAAGGCAGTTCAACAGGGAAAAAAACAAAACCGACCAAAAAAACCCTCCAAACCCAACTAAAAAAAAGCACAGCAAGACACACTAACAGAAGAAAAGCAAATCCACAAAAAATTGCCGATCAGCAGAAAATGTTTGACAACTCTGTGGCAGGATAAAATTCTGTATGTGTAGGTGCTGCTTTGAAAGAAAAGTATCTTCAAAAAGAAATTAATCCTCTACCCCCTTTGTCACCAGTTCTCTCAGTTGATTGCTGATCATGGTGTCACATGGAATGGAACATCCTTTGGGTCAGTCCAGCCCAGCTGGCCCATCCCTGTTCCCCCAGGAACATTTGCCCTCCCCAAGCCAAGAGGTTGCAGGGCTTGCAGACACATCTCATGCAGAGTGAGCACTGTGACAAGGACAGGAGAACAGAACAACATTTACTCTTATGAAGGACAGCAGAACAATCCTTTTGTTCCATGTGGTGTCAGTGGCATGGTGGCAGAGGAAACTTTTCCTTTAAACATCCACCCCAGCATCAGCAGTCGGGGTGCCAGGAGGAGCTGTGTTTCCATGACAATCACCTCCAAGGTGGCTTGAACTCTTTCATGGGCAGCCAAGATTTCCTTCTCTGTAGGAGTGTAGTTGGCTTCAGACCCTCTGTAACTTCGGCTCCAGAATCCCAGTGATCAGCCTCGAGTCTCCCCAGGCACTTTCTGCCAAAGGCTCCAGGACAACCCATGGTTCCCGGCTGCAGAGTAGAGCACATTCTTGACCCCTGGTCCTGTCCTGACTGGGCCAAGGGCTACAGCATGAGCAATTTCCTGCTTGATCTGGGCAAGGCTTGCAGCTGCACAGGGCCCCAGTGAAAATCGTTCTTCTTGTGGGTGACCAGGTAAAGAAGGCTCACAATCTGGTTGTACTCGGGAATGTGCATTCTCCAAAAGCCAATGGTGCATAGGAAAGCTTGTGTTTCCTTCTTGCTGCTTGGTGAAGACATTGCAGTGATCTTATTTGTGACCTCAGTGGGAATGTGACTCTGTCTGTCTTGCAACTTTGCTCCCAGGAACTGGATCTCTTGGGCAGGTCCCTTGACTTTGCTCTTCTTGATGGCGAAGCTGACTTCCAGCAGAATCTGGATGATGCGCTGTTCTTTCTCAAATACTTCCATTGCTGTGTTCTCCCACACAATGATGCCATCGATGTACTGCAGGTGTTCGGGAGCTTCTCCCTTTTCCAGTGCAGCCTGGATCAGTCCATGGCAGATGGTGGGGCTGCACTTCCACCCCTGGGGCAGTCGGTTCCAGGTGCACTGCACGCCCCTCCAGGTGAAAGCAAACTGAGGCCTGCATTCTGCTGCCAGAGGAATGGAGAAAAACACCTTAGCAATGCCAATAGTGGCGTACCACTTTGCTGCCTTGGACTCCAGCTCGTGCTGGAGTTCCAGCTTGTCCGGCACAGCAGCGCTCAGTGGTGGAGTCCCTTCATTCAAGGCACAATAATGCAATCAATCTCCAATCGTCCTCATCTCCTCTTTAAACTCCTCTTTGAGTTCCTTGATCACAGCAGAGCCATGAGCCTGCATCGGGCCATTGACCATACTCTCACAATTTCTAAACTTGTTGGCAGCAGAACCCACTGTCTCTCGGTTGGTATCAGCAGTAATTGTTGCAATGAAGGTGGTGCTTGACATGGCCCTAGATTTGCCAGACTCCACAGCATTTGCCCTGTGCACCTGACCTTGCCAGGGTCATTATCATGCTGTCCATCCCTCCCAAAGAGTACCTCCAATACTGCCACTTTTCTCAGCTGTTGGATCCCTTCCTCAAGGGTATTCCAGCTCATTCTATGGTGGTGCTCCTGCATTCTCTCCTTGTGGACAAACCTCTCTCTGACACTCATTAAAAGCTGCTCCCAGAGGAAAAGGGAGCCTGGCTCTCTTACAAAAATCTGATTCATACCTGGCTCCTGGGTCAAGGGTCCCAAATTCCTTGCCTCACCACCATCCAGTTGCATGCCTGTTCTCCTAAGGTCCCAGACACGCAGTAACCAGGTTGCATAAGCCTCACGTCCCTGTCGTGCAATGTCTTTGTGCAGATTACAGAGACTTTTGTACGTCAGGGACTTGGTGATGATCTCAACCATTGGCTCCCCCGTGGGTGGCGAGGGCCCTCCTTTCTTATCCTTGTCTGGGTGCTCTGATTTCATCTCAGACCTCCTTGAGTGTGAATGAGGGCAGTGGGCAGTCAGCAGGGGCTGGCCGGGCGAGCTGCAATGCCTGGGCAGGGAGCTGCAATCCCTGGAGAGGGCAGAACCAGAGACCATCCGGGCTTAACCGAGAGCTTTGGGTGTGCCTAAGAGCAAATGAAGCAGCAGCACGGTGCCCGAAACTCAGACTGTGCCAGAGCCTGGAGCGCTGTCAGGCAGTGCCGGGATCCCAGATGTGGTTCTGGTCCCCAGAACCAAGGAATGGCAGCCCCAGCCTCAGAGCCAGTCAGAAAGCCAACCAAGTGAGACCAGAGGGAGGGCACCTTCCAGTTTCTCCTGGGTATGGCTGCAAAACAACCCTGCTGCTTCTTCCTCCGCCTGTCTTTGGGGTGTGCTGGTGGCAGAGCCAGCCAGGTTGTGCTCTGCCTTCCAAAGCCTGTTGAGAGTGGGCATGAAAAGCGCTGCGTACACAGCGGAGAGTCCTGGAAGGTGCTGGCAAGAGCATCCTGTGGGAACAGGGCTCTGGGCTCTGGCTGGGAACAGCCTGGTTTTGCTGCCGTGACCACAGGCTGGAGTTGAGGTAGGTGAAGAGGCAGTGGGCAGCTTGTGTTTGTAGAGCGTCTGGGGCTGCACCTCTGAGCCTCCACCTGGAAACACACTTGGGGGAATATGGGCTACAGCTGGAGCGCCTGTCCTGAGAGGACTGGAAATCATTCAGCCTCGCCAGCTTTTCTTAAGAGTGTGTTGGTATTCCCCAGGAAAGCTACACATTTGGGGAAATGCCTTTGGAGGAAAGGGGCTTGCTTCTCAAGGACAGTGTTTCCCAGGGAGCTCCCAATGATGCAGGTGCAAGGGTCCCCCTTTGGCTCTCTGGGGTCCTTTCAGTCCTTGAGGCATGTTGTGCTTGGCAGAGGGGCAGGGCAAGGGAGAAGGCTGTGAAGAGCAGGTTTGGCATCTGCCTCGACCTGCAGAGACCGACCCAAGCACCTGCAGCAAGGTGTGATCTCCTGTTTTGGACAGAGGTGTGAGCAGCAGCATCTCTGTCCAGCTGCAAGCCCCAAAGCTCTCTCTGAGAGCTGTGAATTAACAGGCCTTTACGCACACACTTTTCACATCTTCCCTGTCTGCTATGTTTCAACTCTTGGCTACATGCATTTGCCCTTGCTTGGTGGAAGCTGCTGTGGCCCAGGGCCAGCACAGAGCTGGGCTGGGTGGGCCAGGCAGCGTGGAGAGTCTTGGCTGATCTTGGTGTGTGTCTGGCCACAGAAAAGGCTTGGAAAGATTTCTTCCTAGGGTGTCCTGCGTCTTTGGCTCACCCTGTGCATCTTGGAGAGAACAAGGTAGGCCTTTCTGGCAGCTGGGCATCAGCAGGCCTCAAAATGGGGGCGTGTTGTGGAGCGAGCCCAGCTGAGACACCTTGAGAGGAGCCCAGGGCTCCTTGCTCCCCTCTGCTGACACCTGAACATTTGTCTGGTTTCGGGATGACCCTGGCTGTGTGAGGGGTGCTATGTGGACACGACACAGGCAGTCCTGTCCTGCTGGGTCCTGGCAGTGCCTCATTGCAGTTCTGCATCCATGTCAGGATGCTGGCCAAGAGAGGTCCTGTAAGCTGAGGCAGCAGATTTAAAGCTTGTGCAGCTGCCTACAGGTCAAGGCCAATGGTGTTCCCTCAGGATATAGCAGTCCTGAGGGGTCTCCCTCATTCAAAGAAATTGGCAGGCAAATGCACTGTCTGCCAAAAGCTCTTTTATTGACCTGGCAGGAGGGCGGGGGTCTGCACCCCACTAAAATATTCCTCCGACACGTATAAATTTCAGTGGGTTGATGCAGGAACTGTACCAAACATACCATCCATCTTTACAGTGCTGAGGCGATTCGATAGGCAGGGGGTTGGAAATACATTGGGTCAGATTCCTATCCTTGAAGCTGATGTCCAGGCGCTGGCCAGGAGTGGTCTCGATGCCCTAAAGCAGCACAAAGTCTTCCTCATGGCTTCCCTGCACAGGGCTGACTCCACACTTGCCCTTATTTCTTCTGGTACACTGTCTAAAACTTTTTGTCAAGTCACTCTCAGGTCAGTTTAGGCCTGTGTCATGGTTTGACAGTGGCACAATGCCAGTGCCCCCATGAAAATGTGATCTCTCCCTTGAATGCTGTGAAGTGGAATGTAGAACAGAGCAAAGCAGGCCCAAGCTTAATAACTGAAAAAAAACTTTATTAAGCTACTACTACAAAAGAAAAGAGAAAACTAAAGAAGGGAAAAAAAACCCACACAAAGATCAAGTGAAAACCTTGCAAAATATTCCTCCCCCCACCACCCAACTCCAACAAACCACAGTGAGACACAATCTGGACCCCAATCAGGTTTACACCCTCCAAACAATTGATACTCAGTCCATCGAGGGAACAGAGTCTCTCCTGTGCCACAGACCCCCCAAGAAACACAGCTCCACATCCTGTGTTTCCATGTCACACATGGCACCACCCGGAGAAAAGTTTGCCATGGTGACCCTTCTCCTTTCCATGCACAGTGCTCTCACCACCAATGCATGGATGGACAGACTGCTTTTAGGATTTTTCCTTTCAAGGATGCCCTGCCAAGAGGGGAGAAAACAACAGTTCAGTTTTTCATTGTTTGGGACCACAGTCCCCCCCATTTTCCCCTGGGGCCGAGGGCTCAAGAACAGAGATCTTCTTCTCTTCTCTTTCCTTTCCAGGACAGGGGGACGCCACCACAAACCCCCTAACCTTTTCTCCGTTCACTGCACTCTTGTCTTTTCCCAGCTGAATCAGGTTTCTTGACTCACTGGCATCCTCCCAAAACACAGTCCCTCTTGGAGGAGAAGATTGGTTCAGGTTGTGGCTAACACGGAAAAGTCCAGCCAAAAGCCACTCCTTGTCCCCCTCCCATCCAGAATTCCTCCTTCCAACATCCCAGGGT
Source organism: Lonchura striata (assembly GCF_050655825.1). NCBI lineage: Eukaryota > Metazoa > Chordata > Aves > Passeriformes > Estrildidae > Lonchura > Lonchura striata. Next base: position 6,082,406 of record NC_140735.1, on the reverse strand, counting down.
CCAAGGTGTCCCTCTTCCTCTCTTTCAAACTGAGGAGGGGAAGGAAAAAAAAATTCACAAGCTTTCATTTCTCAAGGAAGGGTTAAAAGTCCGAACTCCCAGGGATGGCTCGATGCCCGGACATCCAGCAACTCCCACGCACTGGGCACCTTGCAGCTCCCCCCGCTCCTCCTTCCTCGCGGTGGAATTGCTGACAGGACTGCCGCTGTCTCTTTCTCTCTCCCTCTCGGGAGAAAAACCCTGGGGGGGCGGGAATGGAGACATCCCAGATTTCTTTCACCCTTCCATCTGCAGGGGCCAGCCCGGTTCCAGTCACTCCACCCTTGGCCTTCCTTTCAGGCCATGGGGCTTCCCCTCCCCCACCCAGCTCGTGGCTGGGCAGGGGAGAGTTTGCACTGCACGCTGACCGGAACCAAAGAGAGCGAGTTCCCCAGGGAATTCTGCTTTTAACCCCTCTGTGTTCTCAGAGGTGTGTCCATCTTCAATTGGTCAATATCTAAATTGACCTCTTCCTTCCGGAAAAAATTCTCTTTCTGTGTCAAACCACGACACCCTGCCAGGTTTTTCTTATGCTAACTGGTGCTGAGTACTTATGTATGGCTGTGCTAATTACCTGTTTACTTTTGGGAATTGCTTGGGCTTACTTATGTCAAACAAAGGCTTTGTTTCATTGCCAAAGGTGCTTGAGGCCACCCCTCTCCTTGTGGCATCAGTTGCTTTCCTGTGGAATGTTCTACCTCCCCAAGAGTAAAGAGGGAGCTGGAGAAAGAGCTTGTCAGGCTGCTCTCCATCCTTTACCAGCACTCCTGGTTTAGTGGAGAAGTCTGAGCTGAGCCCAGAGGTGCAGATGGAACAGCCGTGCACAGGAAGGCTTGGTGGGAAGGATGATCCAGGATCCATAGGCCTGGCAGCCTGAGCTTGCCCCAGGGGAAGGCCTTGGAGCAGATCCTCCTGAGTGCCATCCCACGGCATGTGCAGGGAACCAGGGCGTCTGCTGGAGGGTGGGAAAGCTCTGCAGAGGGATGGGGACAGCTGGGGCCCCTGACTGGGTGTTGAGGGCTTCTGTGCAGGAGTTTGGGGGAGTTGGTGTTGGTGGGGTGTTGGGGGAGGAGTTGACTGGGAGGTGAGAGCTCTAGGCTGGAATTAGAGTCACTTTGAAGGCAGCATCTGTGCTTTGGCACAGCTTTGGTTACGGAGGGCAGAAAGAATATTTGTGACTTTTCCTTTTCATGGTCCTGATTCTCCTGCAGGGAACAAGAGGCGAGAGCTGTACTTTACTGGGCATTTAGATATCTGCAGCAGGGGGAGGATTAGCCCTTTTGCCATCTACTCATTTGTTTGAGCTACTTTTGTACCACTCTGTGGACTTTCATTTCTTGAGAGCTTTTAATCCTTAAGAGACCTAGGATATTATCATCCCTTCATAGAAAACCATTTGCAAGCCAAAGAATGATCCTTGGTTTTGCCCTTTTTTGTGTAGTGTTATGTTCGGTAAAGTGACCCTCAATGGATGAGGTTAAGGCAAATGAGTTGCTGCTTTGAGATGGGAAGCAAAATTCCAAATCTTCACCTCCTCAGGCCATCCAAAATATTTTGGGAAGTTTGCAGTGTTTTGGAACTACTTGAGTTGAACAATGGGATGTAAAGCTTTCCTGAATTGAGGATTCTTCCTTGCCAGATTTTCCTGTGCCTTTGCCGCTAAGGTGTTTTTTGTGCTGAAGGCAGTAACTTCAATGAGAAAATAATTTCAGCATGGAGTAAGAGCTTCTGACAGAGAGCAAGCGCTGTCAACAGTTGCTCCAGGTGCTCCTGCCAACAGCCCCTGCAGGCAGGAGCACAGCCCCCAGTGCACCTGGGCTTTGGCTCCCTCTGGCACAGAAGCCCCCGGGGGCACAGGTCTCTGGGACAGGACACGGCACCAACCCTGCCAGGGCTCGGGGGTGGCAGGTCTGCTTGGGCAGGGACTCTGCCTCACCTGCTGGTGTCAGTGCTCCCCGGGCCCCAGGGCTCAGAGCAGCATTCCTGCCCTGGCCCACAGTTCCTTGTGTGCCACACCTGCGGGTTTAGGATGGCCACGGGCTGGGACGAGTCCCAAGGAGGCCGTGCCAGCTTCTGTGGAAGGCCCCGTGCCCTTCCCAGCACGGCTGCATCGGCAGCCCTGGGGGCTCCTTCTGCTGCCCTAAGCCCACAGAGCAGGGCAGCGTTTGCTGATGGTTTGAGCCATTCCTGAAGACCCTGTTGGGCTGTCTCAGACACTTGGGGTGAGGGATTCCTTCCAACCTGAGCCACTTTGGGTGAGCCAGGGGCGGCCATAGTGCAGGGGGCAGTGTGTGCAGGGGCCCTTTGTGACACACTGCAGCATGGTCACTATGGCATGGAACAGTGTGTCAAAGGGATCTTTGTGACACGTGGTGACATAGGAGCTGACGGTAACAGGACCATGCCACAGTGCTCCGAGCACGCGACGGGACAGGACAGGACAGAGCAGTGCTGTGAGGAGCCCCCACACAGCACACTCGTTCGTGTCTGACCCAGAGATTTCTGAGGCGTTATTCCTGCAGCTGACGTCGAGGCCAGACCACCGGACTTGCTGACCCGTGGCCTTCCTAGGCTTCAATTCTGCAGGTGCCCTCAAGGGCAGAGCGTGGGACTTGGTGCCCTGGAGGCATCTCCCATCCCTGCCACCAGTGCCCTTGAGGCCAGAGCACAATCCTTGACAGCAGTCTCCTGTCCTTGTGGCAGGAGCCCTCGAGACCAGAGTGCAGGACTTGCTGTCCTGAGCCTTCCTGAGGCTTCTCTCTTGAAGGTGCCGTGCAGGCACAAAAGCAGGACTTGCTGACTCGGAGTTTTCCGAGGCATCTCTCCTGCAAGTAGCCACAGATCCAGTCAGTGACATGGAGCAGAGACCCCCAAGAGTGCCCAAGCTGGCCTGGGTGGAGGAAGAGGAAGAAGGCCCTGGAGCTGCCCCAGTGCACGAGACTGAAGAGATGGTGCCATTCAAGCAGCTGCAGGAGGGTGAGTGGCAGAGCTGGGTTGCTGGGCTGCATGGCTGGTGGCTGCAGCCAGCTTGGCCACAACCCATCCCATCCCATCCCATCCCATCCCATCCCATCCCATCCCATCCCATCCCATCCCATCCCTTCGGACATGCCCATAGATAGGACAGAAGCTGGGCTGGGGCTGGACCACATGGCAGCTCCATGCCTGGGGCATCACGAGGCTCTCCCTGCCAGGAGAGAACAGGGCTGGGCTGTGTTCTCTGGCCTCTCCTGCAGCCCCTCAGCAGCTCTGGCCGCGCTCGCTCTTTACCAGATGCAGCCCTGGACCAGACACAAGAACAGGAACCCGCCCATGGCCGTTTCCGCAGAACAGCGCAGGTACCTGCGGCCATCCCTGTGGAGTTGCGTTATGTATATGTTTTATTATCCCTGTATTATGTATTGGTTTATTCCTTTGTACCCCCATGTGCAACTTGGTTTATCCCCAGTTTTCCCGCCTTGTCCTCCCTTCCCGCCTTCCCAGTATCTATCCATCACCCTGAAAGAGGCATTTTACCCCCCCCGGGTACCTTGTCTATCACTCGGTGCCCCTTCCCATCCATCCAGAAGCTTCTACTCAGGGCACTGGGTGATTGGGCGAGGACCTGGGGCTCCCCCCATATCCTTCCCCCATTGGACCCCACCATATCCCCCCATCCCGGAGCCACCCCCTATCCCTATCCCCATTGGTCGTTGGATACCCCTCCCTTACAGTTTATAAGCCAGTGCAAGCACCTTGTGCTTGTTCCTGTTGGCTGGCACCGTTCTAGGATATTTGGCCCCGTTGGGCTACAATAAACTCGGACTTAGCCCCCAGCAGGATCCGCTCTTCATTTACCACCGCGAGGCTTGCTAGCGCTGCCCGGAACCCACAAAGGCACTCTCCAAACCCCAGCTGGGAGCGGCGGATGGTGCCTCCATCGCCCGCCCTCGCCCCACAAGAGCTAGCCGGGGCTGAGACAAAGGGAACTGGGGCGGGAGCGCGGCACATCCCCACCTGGGCTGGGCCTGCTGGCACTGCTCAGCCCAGCACCGAGTGGTTGCAGCACACCATGCATTCTCCCTCTCTTCCTGCTCTTCTCCTGCAGACCATCTGTCAATTCATCACGTGCATTAGGCAGGAAGAGACCACAGGTGTGGGCACCGGGGTCTTGGCAAGCTTTCACCTCTTCAGTGCCGAGACCAGTGCTGCCATGCTGGATTTGCTGGTGGAGAAGGGTGTCTCCAATGCAAAGCAAGTAAGCAGTCTGGGGCAAGGGCTTGATTGCCCCAGGAATGGTGTGGCACATCATGCTGGGTCTGCTGGGCTCCCTCAGCCTGTGAGGTCCAGACGAATGTGGTGGAAAGGAAAGCACTTCTCAGGGGAAGCTGGGCAAGTTGCTGCCCTGGCAGCTCTCCAAGTCTCCCTGTGCCTTCTGTAGGTGCCAGCCATGGTGAGGTACATCCACCAGTGGCTCACGGCCAACAAATCTGCTGAGCACAGGCTGGACAAGGCCCTTCTGGAGCTGACCAAGGAATACCCCTGTGACGTGCTGATCACTCTCTTGCGCTGGGCCCCATCGTGTGACAGGCATGGCATCCCCACCTGCCTTGAGGCCTTAGGCTTCACCGGCCCCCCCACCCCGTAGAGCCTGTCCCTGACAGACAGGTGGAGAGTTCCAGGAGCCTCTGGCCCCTCTGTTTTCCAGTCCTGGCATGTCAACTCCGGAGCCTGCTGCCATGCTCCCTCCCTGCCCCTCAGGGCCTGGGCCCACGTGGGCTGGCTGGCTGCTGCCAGCCAGGGCCAGGAGTCAGAGGCAGGGCTGAGGGCCAGTGCAGGCCCCTGCAGCTGCCCAGGCCACGCTGCTGTGGCTGAGACCCCCCTGACACAGAGCTCTGGCCCCACAGAGCTGCCGTGATCATGTGGGGGACCATCATGTCCTCGAGCAGGACCGCGGAGCCGGCGCTGCAGATCCTTCTCGATGTGCTGAGCGCCTGGCCAGAGGACAGCGTGTACACCTCCGATGGGGACAGCACAGGGGTCTTTGCCCTGGCTGTGAGTTTCTGGAAGCGGCCTTTGCCAGCCCCCAGGCCACCTCTCCAGCAGCTAGCTCTCTGCCCTGCCCCCAGCTGCATCTCCCTGCCTCAGGCGCTGGGCTGAAACCTGGCTTGGGGGCAAGGTTCTGGGGCACCAGGCCGGCTGCTCCCCATGTGTCTCCCTTGGCCTCTCCCTCGCAGGCTGGGGCCATGCCACATGCATGTCTTGGCACTGATTACTGTCTCTGGCTGTTTTATTTCTTGCAGGCAACCTTGACACTGTGGAGGCTCTTCAATCTGACCTGGTGCCCACCTGTAGTGCTGGAGTATTTCCCCAACCTCTTTCTGCGTCTGCTCTTCCAAGCTTACATCAGCACGCTGAATATGCCAGAAGAGGTGGATACCTTCTGGAAGAGATGCCAGGAGCAACACGGCCTTGCTGCCCACCCCAACAGGTGCTCCATACCAGTCTTCCCAGTCTCCCCATCCCTGCCATGCTCCCAGGGCAGGAGCCAGGCCTCCCAGCGTGACCTGGGCTTTGCTCTGCACACAGCTTTGCACTGCAGACCCTGAAGGCCCTGCTCTGCCAAATGCAGTACGAGGACGTGGTGCTAGCAATGGAACGCAGGTGTGCCTGGGACACACTGCTCTGTGCCAACACCCACCACTATGCAGTGGGTCTGCTGGCCAGGTGAGACCTCATTCTCCCCACCGCCCCTCTCCTTTGTGCCCAGATCACCCCACGCAGTCCCTGTGCTCATGGGCGGCAGGGCCTTGCCCTCAAGGGAGGGATGAGCAGACTGGAATGGGCTGGGAGAGGAGGGTGCCCTGGAGCAGCTGCCTCCCAAAGCACCCGTGCTGGGGAGTGCTCGGGAGAAGACCAGACTTCTGTGAGTCAGCCCTGGGACAGGTTTGGCCACTCAGCTCAGGAGCAATGGTGCCTTTTTCTCCCTCCCAGGGAGATGCGCCGTGTCTCCATCATCTGGTGTTGCAGCATGGCATCCTGCCTCTTTGACTTACTAAGCCAAGACAGTTCAGACTGGGAACTGCCCGCCCTGGCCTTCCTGGTGGAGGTGAGCCCGATGGCCAGCACTGCCTCGCTCAGCTGCCTCCCACACCTCTGCCCTCTGGTAGCCGCAGCTGCCTGGGATGGTGCCCTGTGCTGCTGCCTTGGCTCAGCCCTGTGCAGTTCTGAGCTCCTGCCAGCTGGGCACTCCTGTCACTGCTCTGTGCCTTTCAGGTCCTGGACTGCCTGGACTTGAGTGAATACGGTGAAAACGTCCTGCAGATCATGACAAGGCACCTGCAGAGCAAGTCCAGGGAGATGCATCGTGTGGCGCTCAGAGGCCTCGTGGTGCTCAGCCAGGACCCCTCGATGGTGAGAAGGAGGCAGCAGCTGAAGCTGTGCTGGCAGTATGGGGCTGGGGAAAGCAGCTCCTTGGGCTTGGCTGGGCTTTGGGAGCTGTGGCAGCTGCTCTCAGCTCTCCAGGGTGGCTGTTCAGCTTCCTGAGCACTCTGGAACAGGCCTTCAGCCTCTGAGCCCTGCAGCAGCAGCAGCAGCAGCGTGGGGTTGCCCAGCCTTGTTTTCCACACAGAACGGAAGAATGTACAGCCTGACTGATAGCCTCGGCAACCTCCTGCAGGCAGTGGATGAAGACATTGTTGAGATGACCATCGTTGTTCTCAGCTCTGTGCTTTGCAACAAAGACCTTGAAATAGCCAGCCCCATCGCTCTGCAGCTGGCTGAGGCGCTCTGGCAACTCTTTGACAATGTAAGGCTCTGTGCCCCCAGTCACGGGCACCGGGCGCCGCCTGGAAGCCCGGTGCCTTGTGCCTGTGCACAGGGGGTCCTGAAGCAGCAGGTGTGGAGGGGTTTTGCTTCCTTTCCAACAGGACAACAGCCTTGTAAAGCTGCTCTCTGTGCGCCTCTTCCAAGAGGTGATGAACTTGGTGGTGGCCAAGGGAGAAAAGCCCCTGAAGAAGCCTGTGAGCCAGAGCCTGCTCCCACTCTTCTTCAACTGCCACGATGAGAACTGGCATGTGGCACAGGTGAGGGCTCCTGGGCGCCGGGGTCCCCATGGCAGGGGGCTCAGCTGTCTCCCTACAGCCTGGCTCCTCCTCATGGGCTCCAGCTCCCTCCTGGCCTTGGCACGGGGACGTGGCTCCTGTGCCCTGGGCTGCGGTGCCATGTCCGTGTCTCTGCCGCTCTGCAGGCCTCTCGGGAAACGCTGCTTTCTGCAGTAAGGTTCCTGAAGAGAAGGGATCTTCAGCAGCTGCTGAAAACGGATCAGATGTGGAGCTTTGCCGAGCGCTTGGTAAGCACAGCCCGGAAGCCCCAGCCCCGGCCTGGAGAAGCCGCCTGCCCACGGTGCCCAGTCTGTGCCCTGGCAGCTGCGGCCCCTGCCCAGTGCTGCCCGCAGGGGCACCGGCCGGCGCCCCACACGCCGCTGCCTTCCCTGGGCCGCGCGGGCTCTGCTCCAGGCTCCTCTGGCCCCAAGGCCGGTGCTGAGGGAGCCCCGAGGCAGCCGGGCTCTGCCGCGGGGCGGCACCGCGGCTCGCCGGGCCCTCTGCTCCCTGCAGAGCCCGGCGCCGGCGGCTGCTGGCCGGGCCTCGGCGCTGTGTGGGCAGGGGGAGCGGCGCCGGGCGGAGGGAGCGCCCGGCCGAGGGGCAGGGCCCGCACCAACCCTTCCCTTCGTGCCCCGCCGCTCTCTGCAGCTGGCAGAGGACAGGAGCCGAGCGGCCGAGCACCTGCGCCGGGCCCTGCCCTACGTGCAGAGCCCACAGGAGCCCCTGCGAGAGGCGGCCGTCAGGTTCATGGGTGAGCCACGAGCCCGGCTCCTTCCCCGCCCCGCCGCAGCTCGGCCCCAGCCCCGCCTGCTGCCCCGGCAGCAGCATCCGCGCGCGGCCATCTGGAGCCCCGCCTGGCCTCGGCGCTGCCGCCGCCCTCTGGCAGCCGTGCCCTGGGGCGGCAGGATGCGCCAGGGGCCCGGGCTGAGCCCTGCCGGGCCAGGAGCCCGTGTGGCCTCGGGCCGGGCAGCGCCCGCGGGCGGCAGCTGTGGCTCTGAAGCCAGCTCACGCTCTCTGTTCCCAAGGGATGGCCGGGCGCTGCCTCAGAGGACAGCAGCAAGAGTTCCGCATCCTCTGCAGGGGTGAGTGAGGCCAGCGGGCTCTCAGCGGGGGCTGCCGCTGGCAGCTGCCTTCCCTGGGCCGGCACGCACCAAGGGCAGCGTGGGCACAGCACACAGACCTTTCGGGGGCCTGTGGCACATTCGTGGCCAGCACCTTCCAGCTCGCCCTTTTTGTCTCCTGCTTCCTCCAGGCCATGGCAAGAGCTGCCTGGCATGGACGTGGCAGGAGGGTCTCCCCATGTTTCTGCAGACGCAGGCTCTGACCGTGGCTCTGTTCCTCTCTCTCGCAGCCCTTCAGGACCTGGCGGATGACGTCAGCCCTGCCATCTCATGCCTGGCCCTTCAAACCCTGTACATCAATTTAGCTGTACAGGCCATTCCCTCCTCCCGACTCCAGAATGTGCAGGATCAACTCCGCTGGCTCTGGAAGTCACGGCCTTTCCCGTGCCGCTGTGGCTGGCTGTCCTGCTGCAGCGCTGTGGAGAACTGATTTGCCAGGCTGCGTCTGCTGGGGCCACCTGAGCCTGTGAGGAACAACTGCCCTCTGCAAGCCCTTCCTTTCACCCCAGAGTAGCATTAATAAATTGTTGTTGTCATACCCAGAGGTCCAGGAGCTTTCTCTTGGTGCCCAGATTCTTCAGGCCAATGGGGAGGAAGGGAAAAAGGGCGCTTGCACTTGGCTAGTTGCCCAAGCGTGCGGTGGGCAAGGGAAAGTGGCCAATAACCCCCTGGCCTTTGGTGCTCCTGTTGAATGTTTTTCTTCCTGCATCAAGCCTTCGGGAACTATGGGAACAAGTGTGTTCCGTGTCCAGGGAACAGCAGAAACCAGCAGGATGTGTCTGCTTCCAGCGCTTGGCTCTTCCCTCACACTGCTGGCACCATCATCAGAGACACGGAATGGCTTCTCTCCTGCCAGCATTATCCCAATCTTCTGCACTTCCCCAGGTTCCTCCCAGCTTCAGCAGGGAAATTCTCTGCTCATGCCTGTCCATTCCCTTGCTCAGAAGGCAGCACCCACTTGTCTTTGGATATGAGCTGCTGGCCACAGCCAGACAGGCAGCAACCGGAGCATTGGGCATCAGATGCTGGGCTGATGTTCTTTCCCAGAAAGCAAGAAAAAACAAAAGGACACAAGGAAACTTGACAGTATCTCTGTAAGAATGTCATTGTCCTCTGGAAGTCAACAGTGGATGGTGTTTTTGTGTTGCAGATTATCACTTCCAAGCATCACTTTGGGAGGGAGGACCAGGAAACTCAGGACGTGTTTAAGGATGTTATTAGGTCATGCAGAAAGCAAATTAGAGCGGTGAAAGGTCAATTAGGACTTAACCAGGCCACTTCTGTGAAGGAGAATAAAAATGTTTTTATAACTACATTATGGCACCCAAGTGCCTGGGCATTGATGGGGTGGTGACAGGTTAAGAGAAGAAAGGAACTATCACTCAGTCCCACTTCTATCTCTCCTGTCTGAGACAGTGCACAGTGATCATTTTAACACACTCCAGTCTCATAGAACTTGCCAGTGTTTAGCCAGTGTTTGCTGTTGACTTTGCCATTGCAGAAGACCCCGCTGAAAACACTGGAAGCAGCAACAGCAGTGGACAAGCAATTCATAAAATAGAGGTTGAGATTCCTCCTGAAGGGTATCGAGGCCTAGCACCATGAAAGACTGTCTTGGTTTGACAAGACAGGAGTCTGTGAAGGAGGGCAAAAGCCTCCTGTGCAATGGAGAAGGTAAACCCCCTCCCTCCAAATTACCAGGATTTTTAAATTAAAAGGCTCTCAGGCAAAGATGTGGGAATGGGAGTAACAATTCTTTACTAGGAGAAAACTAGATAACAATTTAAAAAAAAGGCAAATGCAATTGGTACAAACAAAACTAGTGAAAAAGTCCACAACCTGAGGATTCGGGGTGTTGGTAGCAGTCTGGTTGAAATGATAGCTGCTCCCCTTGCAGTGGCTGATGAATTGCAGCTGAAGTGGTGATCTTTAGAAGGGTATAGTTTTCTCTGAAGATCTGGTGGCAGTGGGGCCGGTCTTCCTGTGCGCCGGGGATGCCTCTGAGCTCCGCCGCCGCCGCCTCACTGCGCTCCGGCCGCTTCTCTCAGGAGTCCTGCCGAAGGAGCTGCTTCTCTGGGAAATCCCGCAAAAAGAGAGCTGCTCTGTCTCCCCAAAAGGTACCCCTTTATACAATAAAAGAGTGCTTGGCTTCCCCCTCTGGGTGGAGCATCTCACAATGGGATGATGTTACGTTACCAGCCCTGCAGTGAGTCAGTCAATGGCCCATTAACAAACCATTACCTCTTCGGAGCAAACCATCCTTCTTGGAAGAGATAACAAACCTGCCCAACCTCCAACAGATGGCAGATAGAATACAAGCTTATCTTACAAACCAGGACAAAGACCAAAGAAATATTCAGCATTCAACTCAACTGCATTTAAAGAGATGGAACAGGGGGATTCTGAGTTGGAAAAAGGACTTTTGTCATTATTCTGAGTGATTAAACAACTTGAGCCACTAAGGGGTAACCTGTCCAGGAGACACATACTGTTTCTATCCAGGAATGGTATCGGTAACAATTCCAGCACACCCCCACTGAGGATCAAGTTAACCATCGAAGGACAGCTTATCCTTATTGAAGGAGCAATCCCTGCCAGCAGGAAACAAATTTAACATGTTTAAATTAACAAGTTCAACCCACAGGGTAGAATTACTTCTTTATTTAAGCTAGGAAGTAAGGTAACTTAGTACATGCATTCTACACCACACATGCTTGTCAGTTGTAAGTGCAATTAATTGAGTAAGACCAGGGATTTTACCCATTACCCAAATTAGGTAACACTTCCATTATTATGTCCAAGGATGGATCCCACCAAAAAGGTGCCACGATAGAGAGGTCTTGGCTGGCGTTCCCTGGCTCCCCTGTGCAGCCTCTCATCAGCACCACAAACACTGGGGCCACGTGCTTTCCTTCCTACAGAAAAGAACTCTCATTCTCATCCAGAAGCGATTATTCAAATGTGGATACCACCTCCCATATTATATGTGCCCAGAGATGACTCTCATACAAAAACTGCCAGATCAGAAAGCTTTCACTGATCTTGATAGTAAAAGGGTTTTAAAATCATGGGGATTTAGGGTTAAAAGGAAAATTAAGCTTAGTGGGCCCTGAAAAAAAAATAAATAGGTACATGAAGGCCTTGTACCTTGCTAGAACCGCACCTGTGTAGCTAGTACATGATAAATGATATGACTGTTAGATGTGATGATTGTTTAGTAATTAAATATAATTACTGTTTAATCGTAAGAATAATCATGAGAAACCGTGGTCAGGGGCCTCAGAAAGATCACAAGAAACTCATTTCAATGTATACAGTGGAACAATATAAGTTTAATAATTAATATGTAGGTTATATAACGATAGAATATAAAATACATTCAGCTCGAAATCTATGTCTGAGTCAGATTTGGGTCTGTACCCCTGATTGCCAGAGTTCTCAATAAAAGCACCTGCAGATGATCATATCCCGTGATTATGTGTGTTCCTGAATGCTAACACACTGTCTGTCCACATTTTGTGTGGGAGCAATCCTTGGATGTTTTCAGTGCTGGAGGTGGTATCCAGATTTCAGTGGATGAGCTCCTTAAAGATGATTGAAACACTTTTACAGGGGAAGGAAAGCCCCTAGGCCCAGGGTTCAACGTGCAGATTACATGCTGCCCAGGGAGGTAGAATTCAGTAATAATTTTCTGACCTGGCACATATTGTGTGAGAGCAATCCTTGGATATATGTCATGTTGGAAAGTTGTATCCAAAGTAAGATGGTGGACTCCTGAAGAGGAATAAAGTGATTTTCTATGGGAAGGAAAGGACCTAACCCACTGTTTCTAGCGCAGATATGCTTCTCAGGGGAGGTAAAGGCCACAAAGACCTTTCTGCTCTGGATCGTCTTCTGTTAGACATCCACTGGAAGTATTTAGTATTGGCATGTGGCTCCAAATGCTGTAACTGTGCTCCTGGACATGAATGACAGTACCTTTCTTTGGGAAGGCAAACACATAGTCCTGCTGGTGGTGTTCACATGACTGCAAAGTAAAGGTAAAAGCCAGCAACAGCTTTCTGTTCTCACATGCTTTGTGTGGCAGCAATGCTTAGACATTCAATATTGGAGCTTGAATCCAAATGCCAGAACCCAGGCCCTCCAAGTGAATGACAGTACCTTTCCTAGAAAATGAAACTCCCAGTCCTAATGTTGGTGCCACAGATGATCATCTGCCTAGTAGAGAGACAAGTCAGCAAAACCTTTCTGTCCTGGAGTCTTTGTTTGGCAGCAATCCTTGGACATATTTGATATTGGAGGTGGTTTACAAAAGTTTTGACTCCTGAAATGGAATGACAGTGCTTTTGCATGGGAAGGAAAGCAGCTAGCCTCAGATTATAAACTGGAGAGGGGAGGAAAATGCCAGCAAGAGTTTCCTGCCCTAGTCTGTTTGGTGTGAGAGCAATGTCTAGAGCCCTAGATGTATTCAATACTGGAACTCAGCTCCAAATGCTGCAGCTAGGTTCTTCAACGTGAATAACAGCACCTATTCTTGTGAAGGGAAACACCTTGTCCGACTGACGGTGCTGCAGATGATCATCTGCCAGGTGGAGGTGAAGGCCAGCAAAACGTTTTCATCCTAAAACACTGTGACTAGTGCTTTATTTTCCAAGGAAAAATATTGTCATTCCCTTTCAGGAGCACATATGAGGAATTTGGAAACCATCTCTACTAACGAATATGTCCAAGGATTTCTCCAACAGAATAGGTGTCTTGAGAGATAGGTCTTGTTTGCCTTTTCCTTTCCTGGGCCAACAATCATCTGCAGCACTAACAGTAAGACTAGGTGTTTCTCCTCCCAAGGAAATGTGCTTTCATTCACTTTCTGAGCCCAACCTCCTAAATTTGGCACTAAGCACAAAATTTGGATCCATCCACGGATTGCTCCCACACAAAATGTTCCAGGACAGGAAGGTCTTTACTTCGCCCGGACAGCCTCTCATCTGCCCCTGAAACACTGGCTACCTGAGGCATCGTGGGCCCACTGAGCCAGAAATAACTCAGCCTTGTGTGGCCAGTCCAGACTCACCTGGGACACTTTAATCCTGGCAGCCCCATCCCTCTGTCCATTGCTGTGATGCTCATCAGTGCCCGACTCCTGGGTACGTGAGCACCCACAGGAGGGACTTTCACAACCAGCTTGTCCCCTGGGCAGTGATGTCCTGCCCCAGCCCAGCAGCTCCAATGGGTTTCCCTTGTGCTGCCAATTGTCCTTTTTCCATTGTTCCAACCACCCCACAGAGCACTTGCCACCATCCATGAGTCAGTGCCGAGGCAGAGTTGGCCATTTCTCTCATTCAGCCATGTCCAAAGCTAGCTAGACGGCTTTAGGCTTTAAGCTCTGTAACGTGCCTGGAGCCACCTTGTCCTTCAGTGGCTTCCATAAGTTGCCATGTAGCATGTAGCATCCCATGAACTCTCCCACCTCACTCCCAAGTCCTCAGCCTTGGCAACAGCAGTAACTGCTCACCACAGAGCCAGTCCTCCTGGGGGGAAAAGCAGTCTCGCATTTGGGCCTCTGTGTCAACTTCCCCTGTGCAACTTCCCCTGGTTTCTCCTTTCCCTGTCCCCTCACAGGATCGGTAGCCCTGGTGGCCACCCCCCTTTCCCTGGAGACCAAACCCCTCTGCCCAGCCCTTAGCTCCGTCCCCCCCCACCCCTTCCCCTTCTCAAGCTGTCTCTTCCACATGGTCCCCCTCTTTTACCTCGCTGAGCTCCCTTCAGCCACATGTGATATCCTCCACTGGAATAAAACCCTGCAAAAAAGAGCCTTTCTTGCCTCTGTCACTGAGCCAGCTGTGGTGGGTGCTAAGTGAGGGTCTGACTGCATTGACTGAAGGTTATCTCAACTTGCTTTTCCGCAGGAGACAGATTATAGGCAGCAGCAACCACTACTCTAACACCCACATTTTCAATTGATGCACAACTAGGCCCTGACCTTGAGGCTTTACTGAGCCTTTTGGAAGTGTCTCCATTGGATCTCCTCTGGATTCTAAATCACTATCAGAGAGAAAAACCCCAATTTTCTGGGGGATTTCTCTGGGGGTGGCCGACAACCCTCGAAGCTTTGAGGACCAGTCTAATCAGCGAAACCTCCTCTGAGAGTTTTTTCTGACACACCAAGGTGGCGAGTATAGCCTAGTGACAGTCACCTTTTTGTATTGTTTTCCCTTTTTTTTATCTCTTAGGAGGCAAAGGGGTTAATGGAGTAGGACTCCACACAGCAGCTTTCCATTTTTGATGCATCCCTACAATATGGCAGGAACCATCAGGAAAGAGAGAGTGACACTTTTCATTTCCTGGTAGTCAGGGCCTCCCTAGCATGTGCCACCTTCACCTCTTCCCCTTCTGATGATAATCTGAAAATTTTGCCACAGGGCCAGTTTGTAATGACTTCCAAGATGTCATTCCCTTTGAACATCCCGTCCCAGCACTGGCAGTCGGGTGCCAGTGGGAGCTGTGCTTCAGTGCCAGTCCCTTCTGAAACAGATGGAACCTCCTCATAAGCTGCAGAGTGCTGTATGGGTATAGCTGGCCTCAGATCCTTTGTATCCCAGACTCAAGAACCATAGGGTGGTCCTCCAACTTCCCCAGGTCCCTTCTGCTGGAGGCTCCAGGGTGGACCATTCTCCCTGGCTGCAGTGTGGAGCATTTTTTCCACACCTTGTCCTCTCCTGACTGCTCCAACGGCTACTGTAAGGAAGAATCTCCTCTTTAATTTGTTCAAAAGCTTGTTGCTGTGAAGGACCCCACTTGAAATCAATCTTCTTCGATGTCTGTCATATGATAGAGAGGGTTTACAATCTGACTGTAACCTGGAATATGCACATTCCAAAATACCACAGTGCCAGGAAAGCCTGTGTTTCCTTCCTATGGGTCAGTGGGGATATGGCTGCTATTTTGTTGACCACATCCGCTGGAATCTGACAATGTCCATCTTGCTATTTTACTTCTAAAAACTGAATTTCTTGGGCAGGTCACTTGACTTTACCCTGTTTTATGGCAAAACCAGCCTTCAGGAGGATCTGAATTATCTTATCCTCTTTCTCAAAAGCTTTCTCTTCTGTGGCACCACTTTGCTGCCTTGGACTCCAGCTCACGCTGAAGTTCCAACACGTCCAGCATGGCAGCACTCAGTGATGGTGGGACTTCATTCAGGCCATGACAGTCCGCTGCCAGTGTCCACTCTCCACGGGACTCAGGCAGGGGCCATGTGGGGCTACTGAGGGGTGAGCGAGTCTTGCTGAGCACGCCCAGCTCTCCAGCGCCCGGATCAGCTCATGGACAGCCTCCTGAAGTTCCACTTGGTGCCATGTTGCCGATGGGACACTGCTGGGCTGGCCATCAGTACCTGCTGTTCTTCAACCCTCAGCAGGCCCACAGCAGAAGGGTCCTCTGAAAGACCAAACAAGAGATTCAGCTGTCTAAAGTTCTTCTTTATCCACAGAAGCTCTCCCAAAGCCCGGCGGTGTCCTTTTGGGTTTTTGAAATACCTCTCCTGAGGTGACATATGCCAAGGATACACGGAGCCTCTAGGCCATTAACAACTGCATTTTTCTGCCACTCATGCCCAGTCAGGAGCACTTCAGCCCCCAGTATAGTCCCTGTTGGGACCCCCCTGTCATCCCAGAAACAGAGATGGATTCTGCCCCTGCATGATGGCATCAGGGTACATTATCCACCCATGTCAACTAAGGCCTTGTGCTCCTGTGGCTCTGCTGTGCCAGGCCATGGATCCACACAATCCAACAGACCCCATTGTCCTTTTCCCACACCTGGCTGGAGCCAGGGCCCCTCCAGCTCTGATCATGGTACTTGTTGCTCGCCTCTTGTAAATATGACCTGGAGGTCCCTTCCAGAGGGTCTGAAGTAACATCAGCCCTTCAATTCTACCTGAGGACTTGCCCAGTGGAAACTGAGTGGCGTTTTTCCTTAAAGAGTTTTCTGACTGCAAGAACACTTTGAGACTTCTGAGACTGAACCTTGTGACACCCCTGTGAGACCCTCATAAGACCCCCTTGAGAGACCCTTGTGTGAGAGACCTCAGGTGTCCTCCAGGTACCCCAGGAGGCACCAGAGGGCATAAGCCCCCAGGAAGGGCAGGTAGAAGTAGCGGTGCTCAAGGACAATGGTGACAGTGATGGAAATGGCACTGCACAACCAGCTGAAGGCCCTGAACTGCAGCACAATGAGCCTGTGCCCCACAGGTGACTTGTAGGGGTACATCACCTGACCAGGGTCAAAAAACTGCCTCTCCCCCCAAAGACAAACTTCACAAAGCAAACACCATCCAAATACCCCATATCCCTTCAAATGCCTCCCATATTCCCCAAATACAGCTGGGCACATGGGTCTCACCTGAACCTCAATTATAAAGCACTTCATGGTGGTCAAAGAACTGCCCCCCAAAATGTACCTCCTTGTGGGCAAAGAACTGCCCCTGCATCCCAAAATACCCCCCAAATACCCAAAAACCCTCTATATACAGCAAAAATACAGGTGGGTGTAGGGGTCTCACCTGGGCCTTGTAGGTGAGCAGTGTGATATGGGTGACACTGTACAGGGTGACGTTCATGGAGAGCTGGATGGAGTTCCCCAGTCTAATGAGGTCTCTGAAAGCACCAACCCTCTGGGTGCCCCATAGAGACCCCCAAACTACCCCACAGACCCCCTGCAAATGTTCTATAGGGACCCCTGACTGCCCCATAGTGACCCACAGCTGCCCCCGTGCTCCCCAGTCACCTCCCCATACCCTCCATGGTACCTGTGATGGAAAAGCACTTGCCCAGCAGGATGAGCACAAGGAGGAAGATGAGGAAGCTGATGGGGTGGAGGAAGCAGCCAGCATGGGGGTATGGGGAGGGCTGGGCACCCCCCTTCATCATATCCCCGACATGAGGGTCTGTGCACCCCTACACCTCCTGTACTCCCCCAAGCCCCTCATTACCTCCCATGACTTCAAAGTGCCCCTGTGCTCCCCCATACCCCCTATACTTTGCTGGGAAAGGCCCCCAAACCCACCCAGAACCCCCAGCCCCATCAAATATCAATATGCCACTTGGACCTTGAACCTCCCAGTCTCTGAAGATCCCCCAAATCCCAATGTAACTTCCCCAGAGCCCGATGCTCTCCAGTCCCTGCAGCTGCTACTGGACCCCACAAACCTGCCCATAGCCCCACAGGCTCCCCCTTCATGCTCCATGCTGGCAGCCACCTGGAACTTTTTCAGGTGGTGTGGAGCGGCTGCCACCCTAGACAGGTCTGGGGGGACTGGAGGGGGGAGCACAGGATCTCTCAGAGCACTGCCTCCCCCAGGCCCCCTTGAAGCTCAGATATCCCCCAGCTGCTCACTGATGAGTAACGTGAGGATGATGATGGGGATGAGGGTGATGTCTGTCTCCAGAACACCTGGGGAAGGTGGGGGGCAGGGTGAGAAGGGCTTCACTCCATGAAGCCCCCAATACCCACCAGGGTATCCACAGATGACCCCTGCATTGCAGCCCCACCACAATTCCCCATGTACCCCAACCCCTTCAGCTTCCTCTCACCTCAATAACCTCAAATATATCCCCCATACTGATGCACCCCAATCCTTCCAACCCCCTCAAACCCCAAACAGTCCTCCAGACCCTCATATACATCGCCATCTCAAAGTGCCCCAATCCCTGCAGCCCCCCAGACCACCATAACTCCCCATGTAGCCCCAGACCCTGATGTACACCAATCCCTCATCCCCTCCAGAGCCCAATAAGCCTCCTCAGACCCCCATAACCCCCAATATACCCCCCGATCTCGATGCACACCAGTCCCCCTTGCACGGCCTTTCCCCGGCCGCGGCCGCACCGAACTCATCAGCCGAGAGGTGCCGCGCCCGGCAGGAATCCCCGGTGCTCGGCACCATCTCGTACTCCAGCTCCAGCCCATGGCCCGGGGGGCCGAGGCCTTCCTGGGCTCAGATGTGGGGTGCTCGCCCCGCGTTCGCTGAGGACTCCGCACCACCAGCGCTCGGGTCGGGGCGGAAGCTGCAGCCCCGGCACAGCGCAGTCCCTGCAGCCCCGCCCGCCCGCCCCCCATCATTGCCCCGTGCACCCCGGTCCCTGCAGCCCCCCAATCCCCCGAGCCCGCCCGTAACCCCCCGGCCGAAATGCGCCCCCCGTTCTGACGGACCCCCACTCTCCCGGCGCCCCCGTTCCCGACAGGGCCCCGCCCTCAGCCTCGGCCCCGCCCCTCCCGCAGGCCCCGCCCAGCCCCGCTGCTGCGCGGGCCCCGCCCCTGCAGGCCCCGCCCGGGTGACGTCATTGGGCAGGCCACGCCCCCAGATCAGGCCACGCCCCCTGCGCCGCAGCGGGGCCATGACTCTGTCCCAGTACAGACCAGTACAGACCAGTACAGACCAGTACAGCCCAGTACAGTCCAGTATAGACCAGTACAGACCAGTACGGTCCAGTACAGACCAGTACAGACCAGTATAGACCAGTACAGACCAGTACAGACCAGTACAGACCAGTGCACACCAGTATTAACCAGTACAGACCAGTACAGACCAGTGCAGACCAGTACAGACCAGTGCAGACCAGTACAGACCAGTACAGACCAGTACAGAGCAGTACAGACCAGTACGGACCAGTACAGACCAGTATAGACCAGTACAGACCAGTGTAGACCAGTACAGAGCAGTATAGATCAGTACAGAGCAGTATAGACCAGTATAGACTGGTACAGAGTGTGAGAAACTGCATTGACTTTTTTGTTCATCAAAAGTATGAAATTAGGATAAAAGGGGGGGAAGTCGGGACATGGAATTTGCAGGCTTGACTGGTAACCACAAACAAAGATTGTGAAAGATTTTGCAGGACTGGCTGGAACTGATAACCGCAGTGGACACCCATTGTTGCTGAAAACTGATAAACCGCAGTGGAAGGAGACACACCACCCTACTTGTGAAACCCATTGTTCCTGGGACTGATAACCACGGTGGAACGAGACTCATCACCCCCACTCATGCAAGATAAAAAGGGACTGAAGAGAAGGAAAGGTTGTCAGCTTTTGGCGGAGCCAGGCTCACAGCTGAACCCAGCGCTGTTTTGCTTGCTATCGCTTGCTGTAATTAATAAAATTATTAATTGATCTTAACAGGCTGAATCGAATTATTCGCTCAACTTATAACAAATTTGGTGCCGTGACTCGGATCGGAACACCTGGAGAGGAGGTGTCCTAAGGAGGCGCCCCACTGCCTTTGCTTTAACAGTGGCCTTACGGGGACACTGCTCCACGGACTCTGACCAACGAACCTAAAATCCGATAGCAAGCAAGGAACTGCCGGCTACCCCCTTAATCTTTGTGCACGAAGCCCCAGGCGAAGACACCGGATGGTGTAAGTATTTTGTGAAGGACCTGGTGTCCGGAGGAGGCCTGTTCTGGGAGAATGGGACCGCCTGGTCGGGGGTTGGAGATCCTGGAGTGTGCCGAGTGTGGTGTATGAGAGGGGGGCCGGCAGCTCGGACTCCCCAAGCAAGTGCGGACCTCATAGTAGTGCGGTTCCCATATCTGGCGACGGACTGGGCCACGAATTGGGGGAAGCAAGTGTGTGTGTGAGAGAAGGCACTCCAGAAGATGGGTCAGAGGAAAAGCAAGCCTGCTGAACCCATGGGTGGGGGAATCCCTGTAAAACTTCCCCATATTTCAGAGGATAGTCCATTAGGCTTAATGATTAAATATTGGAATGCCTTTCCTTCTAGGAAGGGAAAAGATAAAGTGAAAATGGCTCATTACTGCATGGAAGTTTGTGGGGGGGAAACAAATAAGAGGGGATCAGTTATATTGGCCAGTATTTGGGTCTTCTGAGGATTGGATCTGTCAGGCCTTAAATATTTACGTTAATTCAAAAGAACCCTTTAATCTAGAAGAAAGTGAATATGCAGCCCTCTGGAGGAGAGACAAGGGCAAAATTATTTGCTCTCAATACCGAGAGGAAGAAAAAGAGGTCAAAAGAAATTGAATTACCTCCAGGCATTCCCCCTCCATACATACCGCCACCACCCCCACCTCTTCCATTGCCACCTCCACCGCCACAACTTTTATACCCCCCCACCTGGAACCTTCGCTAATCGACCACCCGGGTCCCTCGGCACCCACCCAAGAATTATCGGAGGATGAGGGACCGGAAGGTGAAAGGTTGGAGGAAAATATCCCTGAGGGTTCTCGGCGAGTAACCCGAAGCCAGACCTGACAAAAGGGAAAGCAAGAATTGGGTATATTTCCCCTTAGAGAGCATGGAATGGGAATGGTGCCTAACCCGAATGCTGCGCAACCAGGACAGCCTGCCCAGATTCTGGGAATAGTATATATATCTGTTCCATTAAACTCAGGGAATGTTAGGGAATTTAAAAAGGAAATGGGACATCTGTTAGAAGATCCTTTAGGGGTGGCAGAGCGGTTGGATCAATTTTTGGGACCTAATATTTATACTTGGGAGGAGATGCAATCCATGTTAGGGATTTTGTTTTCTGCAGAAGAAAGAAGAATGATTAGAGAAATGGGCATGAGAATCTGGGATGATGAACATCAACAGGGACCATTAGCAGATATTAAATGGCCCCTACATAATCCCCAGTGGAATAATCAAGACGCGTTACACCGTACCCATATGGGCGATTTGCGAAATATAATAATACAGGGAACAAGGAAAGCTGTCCCTCGTGGACAGAATGTACAAAAGGCATTCAAGGAACAACAAAAGAAGGATGGAGATCCAACTGAGTGGTTGGAGAGGCTGAGAAAAGCCTTTCAGTTATATTCAGGGGTGGACCCTAACACTCCTGAAGGAGAGACATTGTTGAAAGTTCATTTTGTGGTAAATTCGTGGGTGGATATTCGAAAGAAGTTGGAAAAGTTAGAAGGGTGGCAAGCAAGGGGGCTGGATGAGTTACTGCGGGAGGCTCAAAAGGTTTATGTTAGGAGGGAGGATGAGAACTACAAGAAGCAGTCTAAGATTATGTTAGCAGCTGTAAGGGAAGGACAGAGGCAATCTCCCCAAAGGAGGGGTGGTGGTCACCCAGGAGGTTTGAAGGGAGCAGGTCAACAGGTGCATGAAGGAAGACAAGGTGGAGGAGATAGGATTGTTTGTTTTTACTGTGGGAAAAAGGGACATATGAAACGGGAATGTCGACAAAGGATGGCTGATGAAAAGCAGTTTAAGGAAGATTAGGGGTGTCAGGGGCTCTATCTGCTGGGGACAAGAGAAAGAACAGAGCCCCTGGTAAAATTAAAAATAGGTCCCCAGCAGCAAGAATATGAGTTCCTTGTGGACTCAGGGGCAGAAAGATCGACCGTCCAGACCCTTCCCCTAGGGTGTAAGATTTCATCTGAAATCATACAGGTGATTGGAGCAAAAGGGGAACCCTTTGGAGTACCTATAATCAAGGATGTACTCTTAGAAAGTAACTCCAAATTAGGAATTGGGTCATTTTTATTAGTACCAGAAGCAGATTATAATTTACTGGGAAGGGATTTGATGATTGAATTGGGGATAGGGATAGAGATTAGTGAGGGAGAACTGACAGTAAAATTGTGTCCTCTCCGGGCTGAGGATGAGAAAAAGATTAATCCAGAGGTGTGGTATACCCCTGATAGTGTAGGAAAATTGAATATTGAACCCTTTGAAGTAACTATTAGGAACCCAGAGATACCTGTCAGAATTAGGCAATATCCTATATCTAAGGAGGGGAGGCAAGGACTGAAACCGGAAATAGAAAGGCTTTTAGAAAAGGGACTTTTAGAACCATGTATGTCCCCTTTTAATACCCCCATTTTACCAGTAAAGAAACCCAATGGTAGTTATAGGTTAGTACATGATTTACGGGAAATTAACAAAAGAACCGTTGAAAGGTTCCCCGTGGTAGCTAACCCACATACCCTTTTATTAAGTCAACTTGGCCCAGAAAACCAGTGGTATAGTGTAATAGATCTCAAAGATGCCTTCTGGGCTTGTCCCCTTAAGGAAACTTCTAGAGATTATTTTGCTTTTGAATGGGAGGATCCAGATACACATAGAAAACAACAATTGAGGTGGACAGTCCTTCCCCAGGGATTTACAGAATCCCCAAATCTGTTTGGACAAGCTTTGGAACAAGTACTGGAAGGTTATTCTTTAGGGGAAGGGATGGTGTTACTACAATATGTGGATGATTTATTAATTGCAGGGAAAGAGGAAAAAAAGGTAAGGGAAGAAAGTATAAAACTCCTCCTAAATTATTTAAGCCTTAAGGGACTTAAAGTCTCTAAGCCAAAATTGCAGTTTGTAGAAGAAGAGGTCAAATATCTTGGGCACTGGTTAACAAGGGGAACCAAGAAATTGGACACTGATAGAATCCAAGGAATACTTTCCCTACAGGCCCCACAGAACAAAAGACAAGTCCGACAGTTACTGGGACTCTTCGGGTATTGCCGACAATGGATCGAAAATTTTAGTGGAAAAGTCAAATTTTTATATGAAAAATTAACTAATGATGGGTTATTGAAATGGAGCACCAATGATGAAGATCAATTAGAAGCATTAAAAACTGAACTAGTCAATGCTCCAGTCCTTAGCATTCCAGATTTGAAGAGATCATTTTACTTATTTATTTGTGCAAATGAGGGAGTAGCATATGGTGTATTAGCTCAGGATTGGGCTGGGAAAAAGAAACCAGTAGCATACCTCTCCAAACTCCTGGATCCCGTTAGCCGGGGGTGGCCCACATGCTTACAGGCTATAGTGGCTGCTGCTCTCCTGGTAGAGGAAGCTGGGAAGATAACCTTTGGAAGTGAGCTAAAAGTCATATCTCCCCATAACATTCGTGGAGTTTTGTAACAGAAGGCTGATAAATGGATAATGGATGCCAGACTTCTAAGGTATGAAGGCATCCTAGTCTCTTCTCCTAAGTTAAGTATAGAAACAACGAGCCTGCAAAAACCGGCCCAGTTTTTATATGGAGAACCAATTACAGAACTAACACATGATTGCCTTCAACAAATAGAGGAACAAACAAAAATAAGGCCGGATCTTGAGGAAGAAGAGCTAGAAGAAGGGACTCGATTGTATGTAGATGGGTCCTCTCGAGTTCTGGAAGGGAAAAGGAAATCCAGGTATGCTATAATAGATGGGAAAACATTTAAGACAGCAGAATCGGGTCTCCTTAGCCCCAGCTGGTCAGCCCAAGCATGCGAATTATATGCGGTGCTTAGGGCTCTAAAATTATTGGAAGGAAAAAGTGGGACTATTTTCACTGATTCTAAATATGCCTATGGAGTAGTTCATACTTTTGGAAAAATCTGGGAAGAAAGGGGACTTATGAACTCACCAGGAAAGGGGCTGGTACATAAAGAATTGATTCAGCAGGTATTACAAGCTTTGAGAGGGCCAGAGAAAATAGCCATTGTCCATGTAAAAGGACATCAAGCAGGGATTGGAAATTCAATACGAGGAAACAATTTGGCGGACCAGGAAGCGAAACGAGCGGCCCTGATGAATTTAAAGCCATGGACAGGGCTTGTCACAAGGAGAGAGGATTGCTCCACTTGTGGAGCTGACTTAGAAGATCCACCGTGTTGGGTTTGCTGGAAATACTATGGGATAGACTCAATAAAATGTGCCTGTGATACCCCTCGAAAGAAACATTGCTGGTTTCATGGACCTATTGATTACATACTAGACTTCACTGTGAAAGAAAAGGAGAAATTAGGCCAGATGGGGATAAGAGAAAAAGAGGAAGGCAAATGGGTATTGCCCGACGGGCGGGAAGTACTCCCAAAAGGGATGGCAATGAGGGTCCTACAAGCAATCCATGAGAAAACCCACTGGGGTACACAAGCCTTGGTTGATCAATTTGCTATAAAATATATGTGTATAGGAGTCTATAACCTTGCAAAACAGGTAACTCAACAGTGTTTAACTTGTCAAAAAGTGAATAAACAACAACTGAGAGAAAGACCAATGGGCGGCAGGGAGCTAGCACAAAGACCCTTCTCACACATACAAGTAGATTTTACAGAATTACCAAAAGTGGGGAGGTATAAATATTTATTGGTACTGGTAGACCATTTGACCCATTACGTGGAAGCCTATCCTACTGCCCGAGCCACCTCAAATACCGTAGTAAAAGTGTTACTAGAACAAATTATTCCCCGATATGGATTAATTGAATATTTAGACTCAGATAGGGGACCTCATTTCACTTCTAAAATCGCAAAAGATGTTTTAACGGCCTTAGGAACCCAGTGGAAATATCACACTCCTTGGCATCCACAGAGCTCGGGGAGAGTGGAAAGGATGAACGGGGAAATAAAAAAACAACTGACGAAGTTGATGTTAGAAACCAAGATGTCATGGGTAAAATGTTTGCCTCTGGCTTTATTAAATATTCGAACTCAACCCCGAACTGATGTAGGAATCTCCCCATTTGAAATGCTATTTGGAATGCCTTATGATATGGAAGCCCCTACAGACCATCCATGCTTGAAGGATTCCCAGATTAAGCATTATATCATACAAATTATGAGCCGAAGACAGGAATTGAGGGAAAAATGGATGTTGACACAGAGGCCACCTTTAGACATTACAATACATAAAATCAAACCAGGGGACAATGTGCTTATTAAATCCTGGAAAGAAAATTCTTTAACCCCACGTTGGGAAGGCCCCTTTGTTGTTCTGCTTACCACAGGAACTGCGATACGGACAGCCGAGAAGGGGTGGACACATGCCAGTCGAGTTAAAGGTCCGATCACCACAGATGACCAGTGGAAAGTGACCAGCCTGCCTGGGGAATTGAAGGTTACCATTAAGAAAAACCGATGAACTCTGTGTGTACCATTCAAGTTGATCACAAAGGGGAACAAAAGGGATATGATTACCTGCTTGTTAGTGATTATTTGATAATTTGTAATAAGGTAGATTGTGATTGTTATCCTTTTGTGTGCTTTGCATGTAAAGTTTGCCAAGAACGGTGGTGGGTCCATTGCCAAAAGGGGAGGCCGCCAACTGGGGTCTGTACAGAATGCTATAAGGCTGAACGAAAGTTAACCAAAATTGTGTTAAAATTAGGGGAATTGGAAAATCAGTGGGTTCGTTTCGAGTCTGAGGATTGGTGGAAAATATACACAAAACGAGTGCATCCAGGAAACTTTTGTTTCCATACTAACGAACCCACTCCATTTGTTGCCCAAATTATAAAAGGGTGTTGTCGGAGGGAACTAAAGGGGGTCCCGTGCAACCCACCCCCGGTCAAGGATAAAAATTGGGATCAGTACAAGGTTAGGCAGGAACAGGGGAAGGGACGCCCAGGCGAGTACCACTGCTGCCGAGAAGATGGTTCACCTCGCGGCTCGAAGCAACTGGGTCGGCGAGTGAGGCAGAGGGGAAAAAGCCAGGTCCCCCCGCAATGGAATAATGCTGAAATGCTCCAACTATTGCCAACCGAGTACTAGGTTCCCCTGGACGACCCGTCTGATTACCTCTGAAACACCAAAAAGGTAACAAACCCAAAAAGGGAAAACAGGATATTATGCAGTAAAAACAAGGTCAGGACCCCACCCTTATTGGCAGATTATAAGTATTTTAGTGCTTTGTATCATACATAAAGGGGAGGGTTCCCCGGCTCTGCACCAGCCCTTTAAGTGGACGCTAACCGGAATAGATGGCAGGGTAATTCGGAGTCAGATAACATCCGGACCCCCTAGTTTTATCCCACAGTTATGTGAACTAGCCCCTGTAGAGCCCTGTTTTAATACCGCAGGATTTTACATGTGTCCAGCATCGAACCCAGGAAAGGGGTATTGCAATTACCCTGGAGAATATTTCTGTGGGTACTGGGGGTGTGAAACAATAGCCTCAGACTGGCAAGCAGCAGGAGATAAATTTCTTAAAGTATCATGGGGACCCTATGGGTGTACCCCTCCACAAAAGGATTCTAGTGGCGCCTTCTTGGGCGGGTGGAAAGGGAGTTGCCAATTTGTGCATTTAAACATAACTGAGCCCACAGACCCAGGATGGATGGTAGGAAGATCATGGGGCTTTCGGTATTGGGAACCTGGAAAAGACAGAGGGAGCGTATTTACCATAAAGAAAGGGCCTGTACCAGCAGACACACAGGCAGTGGGCCCTAATCCTGTAATAGTTGGGGATTTAACAGCTAGGAACCTGATAACGGATAACCAAACTACAACTCCTACAACACCGCCAAGTGGGGATTCCCGGTTTAACACTCTCTGGAAATTAATGGAGGGAGTATATAAAGTCTTAAATGCTACTCAGCCAGAATTAACAGAACGCTGTTGGCTCTGCTTTGATGTTAGGCCTCCATTTTACGAAGCTGTAGGGATATCTGAAAAGGCAAGATGTCTTAATGGTAGCAATCCCCCGCAATGTAATAGGAAAGATTCCCGGGGTAAAGGAATGACTTTGGCTTCAATAACGGGGAGGGGACGATGTATTGGCAGAGTACCCACACACCTGGAATATTTATGTGAGACTGTTACTAAAGCTAAACGGGAAGATACTCCAGCTAAATGGCTAGTTCCCGCTAAAAACACCAAGTGGATCTGCTCAAAAGGAGGATTCACCCCCTGTATTTCCTTAGAAATATTTGACGAAACCTCTGACTATTGTATACAGGTGGCTGTGATTCCCAAAATTATCTATCACCCCAACGAATATATGTATAATGTACAAAACATCCCAGAACACCACATACAAAAACGAGAGCCTTTGACCACACTTACAGTCGCACTTTTAATGCTTGCAGGGGGAGCAGGTATCGGTACGGGAGTAGCCTCCCTAGTAAAACAAACAAAGGAGTTTAATTCCCTGAGGATTGCTGTAGACGAGGATTTGGAACGTATAGAACAATCAATATCAGCATTGGAAAAGTCAGTAAGGTCCTTATCGGAAGTAGTTCTGCAGAATAGAAGAGGACTAGATCTTCTATTCTTACAACAGGGAGGACTGTGTGTGGCCCTCCGGGAAGAATGTTGTGTGTATGCAGATCACACTGGGGTGGTAGGAGACACTATGACAAAACTGAAAGCAGGACTTGAGAAAAGGAAAAGGGAAAGGGAGGCCCAGCAGAGCTGGTATGAGACCTGGTTTAATCACTCCCCTTGGTTAACTACCTTGCTATCTACAATTGCGGGTCCTTTAATATTATTAGTGTTAGGATTAACATTTGGCCCATGTATATTCAACAAGGTAATTGAAATAGTAAAAAGAAGATCGGAAGCAGCACACCTGATGCTAATCAAAGCCAAATATGAAACTATCCCTAGAGATCCTGAAGTAGAAGAGACTTTGATTCTAGCCCACCAAGAAATAAAACTATTTGATGAACAAAATGATAAAATATGGAATGGGGGACTGTGAGAAACTGCATTGACTTGTTTGTTCATCAAAAGTATGAAATTAGGATAAAAGGGGGGGAAGTCGGGACATGGAATTTGCAGGCTTGACTGGTAACCACAAACAAAGATTGTGAAAGATTTTGCAGGACTGGCTGGAACTGATAACCGCAGTGGAAACCCATTGTTGCTGAAACTGATAAACCGCAGTGGAAGGAGACACACCACCCCACTTGTGAAACCCATTGTTCCTGGGACTGATAACCACGGTGGAACGAGACTCATCACCCCCACTCATGCAAGATAAAAAGGGACTGAAGAGAAGGAAAGGTTGTCAGCTTTTGGCGGAGCCAGGCTCACAGCTGAACCCAGCGCTGTTTTGCTTGCTATCGCTTGCTGTAATTAATAAAATTATTAATTGATCTTAACAGGCTGAATCAAATTATTCGCCTCAACTTATAACACAGAACAGTACAGAGCAGTACAGACCAGTACAGACCAGTAAAGACCAGTCTAGACCAGTACAGAGCAGTATAGACCAGTACAGACCAGTACAGACCAGTACAACCCAGTAAAGACCAATACAGACCAGTAGAGCCCATTAGAGCTCAGTACAGACCAGTACAGACCAGTACAGCCCAGTACAGACCCATACAGCCCAGTACAGACCAGTACAGCCCAGTATAGCCCAGTACTGCCCACTAGCAGCCTTTAGAGTCCAGGATAACTCAGTACAACTGGCACAGCCCACTGTAGACCAATATAGTACAGTATAGCCCAGTATAAGAAAGTATAACCCAGTACAGCCCAGTATTTTCCCCGAAGGAACCAAAACCAGCTGGTTCAGTCTGAGGAAGGGGAAGAGGAACCAAGAGCAGCACGTGGCAGCAGGGGGACGGCGCGGCCTGGGCGAAGAGGCTTGGGTGTCCCAGGGGCCCCCCAGACTCCGGGAGTCTGCACCGAGGCGGGGTGACCCAGCTGTGTAGACTCGTAGCCCTGCCAGCCCCTTGGGGACCCCTAAATCCGTCTGGGCAGGGGCCTCCCCCACCAACGTCACTGGGAGGTGGTTGGGGCAGTGGTGACAAAAAGCGATACCCCAAACTTCCCATTTCTAACCCCAAAATCACCCAAAGCAGAGGCAGTGGCACGGTGGGAACTTGACGGGGAGCAGGGGGGTGCCCAAAATCCGTGGGGGGCAAGGGGTCCTTGGGGTGTGTGGAGGTTCTTTGGCCCTAGGGGAGGTCCCTGGGCTCTGGTGGGGGTCCCTGGAGTGTGTCTGCCTTGGCTGTGGATGGGGGTGGGGGGGTCCTCTGGGCCCTGACGGGAGTCCCTGGAGTATGTATGTGATTCCCTGGGGTGGGGATGAGGAGTCCTTGGACACAGAGTGGGAGTCCCGGTGTTCTGTTTGGGTCTCTGGGGTGTGGATGGGGGGTCACTGGGCCCTGAGTTGGGTCTTTGGGATGCTGGTGGGGTCTCTGGTTCACAAGGGGATCCCTAGGGTGGTGGGGATCCCTGAGCCCCAAGTGTGGGCCTTGAGCGTGGTCTCTGTGGTACCAAGGACATGCTTCCTCCTCCTCTCTCTCTCACTGCATCCAGGATCTCTGCAGGGTGAGTCAGGATGTGCACCCCGCTGCTGGTGACACTGGTGACACTGGTGGTGGTGCCTGCAGGGGTCTCTCCCTATGGCTTCCGCAACTGCATCCAGGCACCGCGGGACCCTGGTCTGTTCCGCTGCATCCAGCGCTTCCTGAGCACCGTGGGGGCTGCAGTGGGCGACCTCCCCTCCACTGCCACATTCCTCAACCTCTCTGTCAATATCTTGCGCCAGGTGCCCCCTGGTGCCTTTGCCCACCTGCCGCAGCTCTACACCCTTGATCTGACCCACAACCAGCTGGAACGCCTGGCCCCAGGGGCTTTCTGGGGGCTGTCAGCACTGGTGCACCTAGACCTGGCCCACAACAAGGTGTCAGTGCTGGCCACGGGTGTGTTCTCTGGGCTGGGAAATCTGAGCACGCTGCGGCTGGACCACAATCCGCTACAGAAAGTGGCCCCCGGAGCTTTCCAGCCACTGGCCGCACTCACCACGCTCTGGCTGCGGGATGGCCGGCTCCAAGCACTGGAGCCCGTGGCCATGGCTGTGGGGAATCTGACGCACCTAGACCTGCTCGACCTGTGTGTAAACATGCTGTCGACACTGGGCCCGGGGCTGCCACCCACGCTGAGGGTCTTGCACCTCTGCAACAACTCCCTGGGAGCTCTTTCAGGGGCCACCCCTGGGGTGATGCCCTCAGGGCTGCGTGAGCTTGACCTGTCCTACAACAACATTTCAGACCCTGCACCACTCGCTCACCTGTGCCTGAGCAACCTGACATACCTGCACCTGGCTGGGAACCCGCTGGACGTAGTGCAGCTGCTGCGTGTGCCTGGAATCTCCCCGCACCAGGTGGACGTGGCAGGGCTACAGGTAGGCACGAGCGGCCTGGAATACCTGTGCCAGCAGCTGAGAGGACAGCAGCTGCAGAGGCTGCAGCTGCAGCGCATGGGGCTCACAGCAATGCCCGATGGGGCTCTGGCGGAGTGTCCGGTGCTGGGTGCCCTGGATTTATCTGGCAACCGGCTGCGGCACCTGGGCTGCGTAGGGCGGCTGCTGAACCAGGCACAGCGCGCAGAGCTGAGCGAGCTGGTGGCTGAGCACAACTTGCTGCAGCGGCTGCCATCGTGCAACGGGTCCCCAGTTCTGCGGCAGCTGCACAACGTGTCCCTGCGCTTCAACCGCATCCTGGTGGCTGGTGCGGGTGCTTTTGACAATGCACCGGCGCTGCGGCAGCTGCGGCTGGATGTGAATGGGCTGGCACGGCTGGACCGCGCAGCGCTGCGTGGACTCCACGACCTGCGGCACCTACGCCTTGACAACAACCTGCTCACTGACCTCCTGCCCGGCTCCTTTGCTGACCTGCACCAGCTGGGAGACCTCAACCTGCGCAACAACCGCGTGGCCGTGCTCTTCCCTGGCGCCTTCAAGGGGCTTGACCAGCTGCAGATGCTTGACCTGGGTGGGAACAACCTGCAGCACTTGGCAGCCAAGGCATTCCAGGGCCTCCCGCGGCTTTGCCGACTTTACCTGGACCGCAACCGGCTGCTGGAGGTGAGAGCGGCCGCGTTCCAGCCGGTGCAGCTGACGCTGGGTGTGCTGGACCTGCGTGCCAACGCGCTGCGCTACCTGAGCCGACATCTGCGGCAGCTGCCGCCTTTCCGCTACCTGCATAACCTCTATGACCTGAATCTGCAGGCACAGCAGCCATATGGGATGCGTGTAGTCCCACAACGTTTCTTCCAGGGCCTCGGTGCCTTGCGCTCACTCTCCCTGGCACAGAACTCACTCTCGGCCATCCCTGACGATGCCTTCGATGACCTGGCACAGCTGCGGAACCTGACGCTGGCTGACAGCAACGGCGGGATGGGCCACCTGCCTGCCGGCGTCTTCAAGAACCTGAGCCAGCTGCGCAGCCTGAACCTGGAGAGTGCAGGACTGCGCAGCCTTGGCCCCGAGGTCTTTGGCAACCTAACACGACTGCAGGAGCTGCACCTGGCCAAGAACAAGCTGCGTACATTGGATGTGACTCTGGCCACCCGCCTCCCCGCCCTGCGCTATCTGGACCTGCGCAAGTGCCCGCTGAGTTGCAGCTGTGCCAATGCCTGGCTGCCTGCCTGGCTGGAAGGTGGGCCCGTGCAGGTGGTCTACCTGTATAACTACACCTGCGGTGAGACAGGTGGGGCCTCCACATACCTGCACTCCTTTGACACACGCGTGTGCTACCTGGACATGGGGCGGTACCTGTTTGCAGGGACAGCACCAGCCGTGCTGCTGCTGCTAGTGCTGCCACTGCTGTACCACCGTGGGTACTGGCGGTTGCGCTACCAGCTGTTCCTGCTGCACGCGTGGGCACGTGGGCACTGGCGGCGGGAGCAGCGGCGCTACGCCTACGACACCTTTGTGTCCTACAACTCTGGGGATGAGCGGTGGGTGCTGGAGGAGTTGGTGCCTGAGCTGGAGCGCGGAGCCCTGCGGCTCTGCCTGCACCACCGTGACTTTCGCCCCGGCCGCGCCATAGTGGACAACATCGTGGACGCTGTGTACAACAGCCGGCACACGGTGTGCGTGGTGAGCCGCGGGTACCTGCGCAGCGAGTGGTGCTCACTGGAGATCCAGATGGCCAGCTATCGCCTCTTTGATGAGCTGCGCGATGTCCTTGTCCTCGTCTTCCTCGAGGACATCCCCGAGGCCGAGCTCTCGGCCTTCCACCGCATGCGCCGTGTGCTGCTGCGGCGCACACACCTGCGCTGGCCCTCCGAGCTCCCTGCGCGGCCCCTCTTCTGGGCAAAGCTCAGGTGTGCCCTCAGTGCGGGGCAGGAGGAGGAGGACAGGGAGGAAGGGTGCCCTGACAGGACCAGAACCACTGTGGAGGTTCCCCCTCAGAAAAGCAGTTTTCTGCCCCAAAATCACTGGCTTTTCTCTTGGAATTATGCTCTGAACAGTGGGGATGAAGGTAACAAGAGGGAGGAGGAGGCAGAGGAGGAGGAGGTTGGGGAGGAGGAAAAAGGTTGCCAGGAGAGAAAGAAGCTGCTCTAGAGCGACCTCACCCTGGTGTAATGGGGACCCCAGGGACATTCCCAATCAAAAAAATGTGGTTTTGTCCCAAAATCCCTGGTTATCCTCTGAGAAATGTGCAGTTGGAACAATGGCAATAAGGAAAAGAGGGGGCAAGATGGATCTCAGTGTTCAGATGCAGCAAATGCTTCATCACTTAGTTGCTTTTCCCAGCAGGAGAGCCTGGGGACAATGGAATCAAGGGGCCATTGCTCCACTGCAAGGACTCTGGGAATTGAGGGAACAATTGTCACACTGTGGTGCCCATGGAGCCAAGGGTCCCTGGTGACACTGCAGGATCTTGTGTCACCAGGGCTCCATCATGACACTGCAGCACCAAGGAATTCATTGTGGCACCCAGAGGCCTCATGGAACCTTTTTTTTGACCCACCAAATGGAGGTTGTCTTTACCGCTCCTTTTGCCATTAATGTATTTATAAAAACATTTTTATTCTCCTTCACATAAGTGGCCTGGCTAAGTTGTAATTGAGCTTTTACCTCTCTATTTTGCTTTCTGCATGACCTAATAACATTCTTAAGCATGTCCTGAGTTTCCTGGTCCTCCCTCCCAAGGTGATGCACCCTAATTTTTCCCCTGAGTTCCTGGAAAAAGCTCCATGACCTGCCAGGCCATTTTTTTTCCTTGCTAGCTCACTTTTTGGCACAGAGGGACAGGCTGTTGCTGCTCCTTCAACATTTCTTTCTTGAACTGTGTCCATCCTTCCTGGAATCCTTGGTTTTTAAGGGCTGTTTCCTTTTAAAACATCAGTACCTGATTTGGTACTCCCCAAATCAATCCTGAATAGGCCAAAGTCTGCTCTCTGTAACTCCAGGGTAGAAGATTTATTGATGGCCCTCCTTTCACAGACTATTTAAAAACTCAGTAATTTCCTGGCCCCTGTGCCCCAAACAGTCTCTGACCACCACATCTCCCACCAGCCCTTCCCTGTCTGTGACCAGCAGGAGACAGAGCTTTCCTTGGCAGTGGGAAGAGAAGGAAACCTGCCCAAAGCACAGCTTGGAAGGTTCAGCCTGGAGCTGAGGAGAAAGAAAAGTCCCTGCCAGGGTAGAATTTTGGTGCTGGAGGTGTCCCAGCATGGGGCTGGGTCATGGGCTGGCTCTGTGTGCCAGGAGCCGGCAGCGCTGGGTGCAGGCAGCCCAGGGAGGGCACAGAAACGCTGGGTGAGAAATGCTGGGGCACAGCGAGATGGGCGAGTGCAGCCGGCCAGGGCACAGGAGCAGCGCGCACAGGGGACACAGCCCCAGGACAGATGGGCAGGGCTGGGCAGGGCTGGCAGGGCCAGAGGCACCCAGGCCTTTGTCCCTGGGCTCGGGCAGCGCCTCGGGAGCCCCACAGAAGGAACTTTCCTGTGAGGGGCTGCACTTTGCTTCTCTGTGAAAAATGCAGATTTTATGATTGGCTTTTTGCAAATGTTACAATGAATATTATATGTGTCATGTTAGAAAGTTATGCTGTATTAATTTCTTACATAGTGAGTTAAATGTAGCTTTAGGTTACAACATAATGTTAAAATAGAAACTCTGTGATATAGGATTTGTTAAAAGCTCAAGCAGGAAGATGAGATAATCAAGAAACTCCTCACACAGAGATGTCAGCGAAGGGGGCCCATAAAAAGTCACAGCCTCCTTATCAGAAAAGACAAACACTCTTCTGCCTTCTCTCCATCTTTGTGGAACCAACAGGATTAAGGAGAAGAAGTTGACAAAAAGCAGAAATGTTCTTAATTAGCAAGGAATTTATGCATCATGGATGAGATATATGAATATGCAACAGGCTGTTGCTTGTAACATTATTCCTTTGTTCACAAGGCATGCTTTTTGCCACTTAGTGTCTGAGAGCACCCGGACATCCATAATTCTTTGCTTTTTATTGTCTTGTAATTGTCCTAACTCTAAACTTTATTACTGTAATTGTATTATTATTATTATTATAACCATTTTATTAGTATTAAACTTTTAAAATTTTAAAAACCAAGTGATTGGCATTTTTCACATTCTCCCTCGCCCTCCCTGAGGAGGCTGCAGGGGCTGCAGGTTTATGGCATTTGTTCTTGCGGCCCCTCACATCCCCCTGCCCCACAAACAGCCCCGAGCCACCCGTGAGGGACGGGCCCTGCTGTGCCAGGCTGGGCTCAGGGCTTGGCCTTTCTGCTTCCCCCAGCCAGCCCAGGCCTTGCTCAGCATTGCAGTTCCCTGCTCTGAGCCTTGGGCTCCCTGCAGTCCTGGCCTCCAGGATCTGCTCTCTCCAGTGCCTGGGGAGCCTTTGGCAGTCCCTGCCCTCACTGGGGACCAGGGATGCTCCGAGCAACTTGGAGTTTTGCTTCTGACTCCTTCAGCAGCTTCTTCAGCCTTCTCTCAGTGCCTGAGGCTCCTGGACCCAGCCCCACATCCACCCTGGGGATCCTTAAAATACAGAAAGCCCTCAGGAGCTCTTTGTCTTCCTTCCATTGTCTTCAAGTCTCCAGGGATTGTGCAGTTTGCTGTTCTGTTCAGGAGGGAAACTTCAAAGTCCACCTCCTGATTTTTTATTTTTTCATCACATGAATATTCTTTTATTTTTCTGTTCAGAGAAGAGTTGACAGAATCATTTCCCAGGTGATCTTGATGCTCAATGGCTCCTTAGCAGGGCTGGGCATGGAGAAGAATGAGCTCCTTGAGGGCTGACCCTGTTTGGACAAGCTGCTCCTCACCCCCAGCCTCACCATGTCTGACAGGGCCTGCTTAAGACTGACAGCCCAAAGCATTAAAAAATTGTGCATTTTTCTTTATAAATAAAGGTTAATTAATAAATACAGTTATAATTATTTTTTCTTATGTCTAATAATATTATTCTGTATCTTTAACACGTAATTTTTAAAATTTATACAAAAAATGTATATGTTTTAGGAAACAAAAAATTTTTTGGTCATGGGTTCTAAGTATCACAATTCCCTTCATTAATTCATTGACCCCTTTCAGCTATTGATTTTGCCCTCTGCGCTATAACTCCTGTTTTTAAGCTTTTTGTAGTTTTTTGTATTATTTTCTCAGACAGGGTAAAAGGGGCCACTTTGGGGTCCATGGAGACATTTCTGGGGCACATTTGGGGCAGTTTTGTGTCTGGGGAGGGAATTCAGAGAGAACTTGAGGGTCTGGAGGACACCTGGGGGAGCCGGGTGGGCGCTTGGAGGGGCACTCAGGGATTCTGAGGGGCAGTTCGGGGTCCGGGGGAGCACTCGGGGGTCCGGGGCCCTGGAGGTCAGGGAGGGGAATTTGGGGCCCTTCGGGGTCCGGGGGAGACCAGGGGGGCTCGGGCGGGGCTCGCTGGGCGCGGGGGCTGACGGGAGTTGTAGGCGCGGGTACAATGGAGTGTAACGGGACCGTGGAGCATCACGGGAGTTCCAGGCTCGGTGACAGCGGCTCTCGCTGGGGCGCGGGGCATGACGGGAGATGAAGTCACGGCTGGAACAGCGCTGGGCGTGCGCCGCGGAGCATGATGGGAGCTGTAGTCCCGGAAGTGCCTCGGACGTGGTGTTTGCGGACCGGGAATGCACTCGGGGGACACTTTTGCGTCCGAGCCACGACGTGAGGTCCTCGGTGTTAGGAAAATAAGGCCTTTTTGTTCATATAGAGTCTCTCATATTCACAGAATAGAGTTTTAATTAGAGCTTTTACTTGTCTGAACATGTTCTCATCTTGTCAGGCATTCCAGTGTCTATCTCATGCATTCCAGTGACTATCTCTCAAGGTCGACTTCGTTACGAACTTTTTAGGGAGTTAGAACTGTTTTGAAAAAGCTGCTGCTAGGCACCCAAACACCTAAGCAAATAGATATGTTTCAAGGATAGTTCCGTTACAGACTTGGCAAAACATGTAAACGTGCCTCGAGATAACATTTCTTGTTTTTGAGGGAATTTCCAGGTCGCAGAGACAACCTTAAAGAAGACCACTGGCGCCATCAAGAGGCAGAGAACAACCACCTAACAACAGGGTGCGCCTGCGCAGAAGAGACACCGGAGCGTCACCAGAGCGTCACACACCCGGAAGAGACAACCCAATAAGTGGGGGGGAAACGGAGAGCTAGGCGCGGTAGTTGAAACGACTGCCGCCCAGCGCGCGCTGGTTTGCTTTCGCTTTCTGCTATTAATAAATCCTTTTAATTGGATTTGACAGCCTATTGTGCTCGTTTATAACAATTTGG
The DNA here is from genome assembly GCF_050655825.1 of Lonchura striata. Classification (NCBI taxonomy): domain Eukaryota; kingdom Metazoa; phylum Chordata; class Aves; order Passeriformes; family Estrildidae; genus Lonchura; species Lonchura striata. The sequence continues at coordinate 6,045,902 of NC_140735.1, read as the reverse complement.
TGCCGTGACTCGGATCGGGATCTGGGGAACCTCTCTCTGAGAGGGGCGCCACGATTCCGCTCCCTTGAGCGGACTCAGACCGGGGTTTTTACCCTCATCCCGACCGACGAACCTAAAAGCCTAGAAAGCGAAAGCAAGAAAGGGAAGCGGGCCCAGGGTACCCCGTAATTTTTGTGCACAAAAGTCCGGACGAAGGCGCAGGACGCGTGAGTATAAAGGGGATCCGTTCGGGCGGGGTTCGGGATCCCGGAGTACGGCGAGTGTGTGTGTGTGTGAGAGGAGGACTGGCAGCCGGATTCTCCAAGCGAGTGTGGACCCTCAGTAGTGCGTTTTCCAGAGCCCGCGAGGGCCTGGGCCACGAACCAGGGGAAGCGACTGTGCTGTCGTGAGTGATTGAAGGTACTCCGGAGGACATGGGGCAGGGGAGAAGCAAGGATAAATCCCCCTCCCCGGTGGGGGTAAAACTTCCCCCAATTCCTAAGGAGAGTCCCTTAGGGTTTATGCTAACAAATTGGGAGCACTTTCCAGGGGCACCTGGGAAGGATAAGGCAAAGATGATACACTATTGCATAGAAGTATGGGGAGGACAAGAGATTTCTAAAGGAGTGTTTTGGCCCATCTTTGGGTCCTCAGAGGACTGGGTAAAGCAACTGTTGAATGGTTGGGTACACGCTAAACAACCTTCTAACCTTGAGGAGAGTGCCTATGCCCAAGTCTGGATAGAAAAGCCGGAGGTGCTCGTGTTTAAACTCTCGGAGGTTTCAGGGGGAAAGAAAAAGAAGGGGCGAGCGGAAGAAGTAATCATTGCACCCCCGCCCTACATTCCCCCTGCACCAAATGCACCCCCTCCTCCTCCACAATCGGATGAGGAAGAATCAGACTCAGACTCTGATCAACCCTCAGGCTCGCGTGGTCCTCTTACCCGAAGTAAGACGCAAGGCAAACTATTTCCCTTAAGGGAAATGCCGATGGGGGGACCACAGCCGGGGATTGGATTTATTTCGGTGCCTTTAAGTTCGGGGGATGTTAGAGACTTTAAGAAGGAGATGGGAAATTTGCTAGAAGACCCCCTGGGTGTGGCAGAGCGGGTGGATCAATTTCTAGGTCCTAATATATACACTTGGGAGGAATTACAAGCTATACTTAACATTTTATTCACGGCCGAGGAAAAGAACATGATAAGAGTTGCTGGAATGCGAGCCTGGGATGCCCTACCCGCGCATGCCCAGCAGCCGGCCGACACCAAATGGCCTCTCCAGAATCCTAATTGGAATAACCAGGATGAGGCCCATAGAGCTAACATGCGGGACTTTCGGACCATATTAATTGATGGCATAAGAGAGTCCATTCCTAGGGGCCAGAATATAAATAAAGCATTTAACGACCGACAAAAGAAGGATGAAACCCCCACTGAATGGTTAGAGAGGTTAAGGAAAAGTTTCCAGCTGTACTCGGGATTAGACCCGAATAACCCAATGGGACAGGCAATTCTCAAAGTCCAGTTTGTCTCTAAATCTTGGGATGATATCAGGAGGAAGATACAGAAAATGGATGATTGGCAGGATAGGGATTTAGCAGAATTATTGCGAGAGGCGCAGAAGGTTTATGTCCGCAGAGAGGATGAAAGTCAGAAGAGACAGGTGAAAATGATGGTTGCTGCAGTGAGGGAAAGCAGGCGGGTAGAGGAAGAACAAAAGAGAGTTACTCGGAAGGGGGGGGTGACAAGGGAAAGGTAGGAGAGAGGGTATGCTATTATTGCGGTAAGAAGGGACATTTCAAGAGGGAGTGCAGGAGGAGGCTAAGGGACGAGGAGGAGTTCAAAATCGAATAGGGGAGTCAGGGGCTCTATTTTATGGGGACCAGGAAACATCAGAAAGAGCCCTTGATAAAATTGAAGGTGGGTCCCCAGGGCCAGGAAATAGATTTCCTGGTCGATACAGGGGCAGAAAGATCTACTATTCAATTTCTGCCTCAGGGCTGTAATTTGTCAAAACAGACAGCCACGGTAATAGGGGCTAAGGGGGAACCTTTTGAAGTACAAATTATTAAAGGGGTGGTGGTGGAATCGGGAACTAAAGTGGGGTTGGGTGACTTCCTATTAGTTCCTGAAGCGGATTACAATTTGTTAGGGAGAGACTTGATTGTTGAATTGGGAGTTCAAATTGAGGTGGTAGAGAAGGAATTAAAGATCAGACTTTGTTCCCTCCGTTTAGAAGATGAAGAGAAAATAAACCCCGAAGTGTGGTATAATCCAGGGACTGTGGGCAAATTAAATATAACCCCATTTACAGTGAAAATCAGAAATCCTGAAATCCCGGTAAGAATAAAACAGTATCCAATTTCACTAGAAGGGAGGAGAGGGTTAAAACCTGAGGTTGAAAGGCTGTTAAACCAAGGACTGCTAGAGCCTTGTATGTCGCCTTTTAACACCCCTATACTCCCGGTAAAAAAGGCAGACGGATCCTATCGACTGGTGCACGACCTTAGGGAAATTAATAAGCGAACTGTAGCCCGATTCCCAGTAGTGGCAAATCCCTATACTCTTTTAAGCAAACTGGGACCTGAAAATGAGTGGTATAGTGTAATAGACCTGAAGGATGCCTTTTGGGCCTGCCCTCTGGACGAATCCAGTCGAGATTATTTTGCCTTTGAATGGGAAGATCCTGACACGGGGAGGCGACAGCAACTCAGGTGGGCGGTACTTCCACAAGGCTTTACGGAATCACCTAATTTATTCGGGCAAGCCCTGGAACAAATTTTGCAAGACTATAAAACAGACCCAGAGGTAAAGCTAGTTCAGTATGTGGATGATTTGTTAATAGCAGGTAAAGAAGAAGACAAAGTCCGGAAGGAAAGTATTAAACTATTGAATTTCCTGGGACTAAAAGGATTAAAAGTCTCTAAAGCAAAACTACAATTTGTGGAAGAAGAAGTTAGGTACCTGGGACATTATTTGAAAAAGGGAGAAAAGAGAATTGATCCAGATAGAGTACAAGCAATCCTATCTCTGCCCCTACCGCAAAGTAAACGGCAAATTCGTCAGGTATTAGGACTTACAGGATATTGTAGGCAGTGGATTGAGCACTATATTGGGAAGGCAAGATTTCTGTATCAAAAACTTACCCAAGACGGGCACCTCAAGTGGACAGAGGAGGAAAAATCTAAATTCCAAGAATTAAAAGAAACTCTGGTCCATGCTCCAGTCCTAAGCCTCCCAGATTTAAAGAGGCCCTTCTTTTTATTTGTTAATATCACAGATGGAGTAACTTATGGAGTACTTACCCAGGACTGGGCGGGGAAAAAGAAACCTATTGCATATCTGTCTAAAATCTTAGACCCTGTAAGCAGGGGATGGCCGGGCTGTTTACAAATAATTGCAGGCTGTGCGGAGTTAGTAGAAGAAGCAAGGAAGATCACCTTTAATGCCACTCTGAAGGTATTAACTCCACATAACATACGGAGTGTAATGCAACAAAAAGCAGACAAATGGATCTCCGACGCCAGGCTCCTAAAATATGAGGGGATTCTATTAGAAACCCCTAATTTCACTTTAGAAACCACCTCATTACAAAATCCAGCCTCCTTCCTCTTCGGAGAGCCCGAAACTGAATCACTGATACATGACTGTGTAATTACTATAGAAGAACAAACCAAAATTAGACCTGACCTGGAGGAAGAAGAATTAGAGACTGGGGAAAAATTGTTTGTTGATGGATCATCCAGAGTAGTTGAGGGGCAAAGGAGATCAGGATATGCCATAGTGGGGGGGGCTGATTTAAAGGTAATCGAATCTGGACCCCTAGACAAAACATGGTCAGCCCAAGCCTGCGAGATATACGCTATCCTAAGAGCCTTGGAACTATTAAAAGGAAAAGAGGGGACCATCTATACAGATTCTAAATATGGATACGGGGTGGTGCACACTTTTGGGAAATTATGGGAAGAGAGAGGCCTCGTAAATTCACAGGGAAAGGACTTAATCCATCAGAAAATAATAATAGCCCTCCTGAGGGCCTTGAGAGGCCCTACTAGGATAGCAGTGGTCCATTTAAAAGGGCATCAACGGGGAATGGATTACCGGAGTAGGGGTAACAATGCGGCAGATTATGAGGCAAAGAAAGCTGCAATTATCAAGACATTAACCTTAAGTGAGGGAATTAGGAAGGACCTTGTAGATACCCCAAAGAACCCTGGGTCTACTACCCAGGATAAGCTTATATTTACAATAGAAGAACAGGAGAAGCTTACAAAATTGGGAATAAAAGAGGAATCAGGGAAATGGCTGTTAAAGGATGGGAGGGAGGTTTTACCTAGAGCCATAGCCCAGCGGATGCTCAGTAAATTACACCAGAGAACACACTGGGGCGCTCAAGGACTGGTGGATCACTTTGCCACCCATTATATGACAGTGGGCCTACATGACTTAGCGAAAGGGATTACTAGAAGCTGTCCAACCTGTCTACGAGTAAACAGAAGAAACCTAAGGAAGCTACCCCTGGGTGGGAGGCCAGTGGCAAAGAGGCCCTTTTCAAATTTACAAGTAGACTTTACTGAGCTCCCCAAGATAGGGAGACTAAAATATCTTCTGGTTATAGTGGACCATTTAACACATTATGTAGAAGCAATCCCCACTGCCAGAGAAACAGCTCGGACAGTAACAAAAGCCTTGCTGGAAGAAATAATACCTAGATATGGGGTCCCAGAAACGATAGACTCTGATAAAGGCCCCCATTTCACTTCAAAAATAACACAGATGCTAGCAGAAGCTCTGGGCACAAAATGGGAACAACATACTCCCTGGCATCCACAGAGTTCGGGAAGGGTAGAAAGAATGAATGGGGAAATTAAGAAACAACTCACCAAATTAACACTAGAAACTAAATTATCCTGGATAAAATGTTTGCCGTTGGCATTATTAAATGTTCGAACTCAGCCACGAGCTGATATAGGACTATCCCCATTTGAAATGCTATATGGGATGCCCTATTCCCTAGAAAAAGTTCAAACCAATCCTAATATTACTGATCAAAGTATTAATAAATACTTAACCATTTTAATGAAATATAAAAAACAGTTATGGGAAAAAGGGATGTGGGCCCAAAGACCACCCCTAGATCTTGTGTTACACCAGGTACAACCCGGCGACTGGGTCCTCATCCGGAGCTGGAAGGAAGATTCGATCACCCCAAAGTGGGACGGACCATACCTGGTTTTAATCACCACTGACTCCGCAGTCCGCACAGCAGAGAAGGGATGGACTCATGCTAGCAGAATAAAGGGGCCAGTGGATCCAACTCGATTTCATACAGCTTCCAAAGAAGCGAGCTGGAAAATTGACGGGAAGCCGGGGGATTTAAAGCTAACAGTAAAGAGAACTTACAAATAATTTTCATGAGCTCTATCAGCTCTAAAGACATTTGGGTTGGAGATAACTGGGAACTGCAAGTACAACTAGTTGGAGAAACAAAACCTCCAGGATACTGTAAACGTCTAGAGGATTCAGCCCAGCAGCCCTTCTATCGGTTCATCCGACTTGAAAAAGAACAGAGACCTTGGGAAGGGGAGGGCCACGCTGAACATCAAAGTATTAGAGTAAGGTGTAGTTGGTTAGATTGTCGTTGTTACCCTTTTGCCTGTTTTTCCTGCAAAATCTGTAAAGGATTGTGGTGGGCTCACTGCAGAAAGGGGAGAGCTCCAAAAAGTGTATGTCAACGCTGCTGGCTGGAGCAGCGCAAATTGACATCTGAAGTACTAAATTACAAGGTTGCCACTCGGGAATTGACTAAAGGATCCCCTGAGTGGTGGGAGGTTTTCGTAAAGGGAATAAACCCTGAATTCCACTGTTACCATTCCAACGAGCCCCTGGGTCCGTTTCTCACGGATATAGTCCAGGTTAAGTGTCGCAAATTAGTCAAAAGGCTCAGGTGCGACACTCCACAGTTGAATACAAAAAATTGGATCTCCCGGAGATCAAAGTGGGAGAGAGGGAACGATCCCACCCCTGAAGAATATCTCTGCTGTCGGGAAGATGGCTTGCCCTGTAACTTGTAGCAACCAAGTTGACAGGCGAGACAGAGAGGTAGATAGTGGGGATGAGGGGCCCTCCCAAACCTTGAAAGAGAACGTAAATCATCATGAGTATGAGAATGGTGACAACGGAATGGGGGAAAATGGGAATGTAAAACTGAGCATGATAAGTAACATCCTCCCCTGCAGTGCGTATCACTCAATCCTATGGGTTTTTATGTTTGTATGGTTTCCCCTTCAGAGTGCTACAGTTAATTCACATGAACCCTTTAAATGGACCTTAAGCAGATGGGAGGATCACGATACCCGTCATATTTTACAAACAATAACGGGACCTGGAGCACCGAGCTTCAAAGTTGGGATCTGTGATTTAACTCGGAATTTAAAATGCGGGCGACTGTTAAACTTAACAAGCTTCTATATGTGCCCCGCTTCAAACCCAGGGAAACAATACTGTAATTACCCCAAACATTATTACTGTGCCTATTGGGGCTGTGAAACAATAGCATCAGCGTGGGCTCCAGGTGGGGGATTAGACAAATATTTAAAGGTAGGACATGGACCAGTAGGATGTAAACGACCACGAGAGTGGCCTTGGACTGGGAAAAACTTACTTGGGAACTGCACCTTTCTTTACCTAAATGTCACTCAACCAAGCGATTCTGGGTGGTTAATAGGCAAAACATGGGGAGTTAGGCATTGGATAGAAGGACATGATCCGGGAAATCTGATTCAAATAAAAAAAGAAGTAGCGCCGCACGACCCTAGCCCTATAGGCCCAAACCCAGTAATAAGCAATGACTTAAAAGAAAGTAATAAAGCCAGAGATAATGTTATAGACAAAGATAATCAAGAACCTCAGTTATTAGTGCAGAAGTATACAACTTTATGGAAAATCATGCAAGCTACTTTTGGGGTTCTGAATCATACCCATCCTAACCTAACTAAAGGATGTTGGCTTTGCTATATGATAAATCCACCCTTTTATGAAGCTATTGGGATTACATCCGAAGCAAGGGAAATAAATGGTACAAATCCAAAAGAGTGTCTCTGGAAAAAAGAAGGAGATAATGTTCCAGGCATTACCTTGTCCCAAGTTAGTGGGCAAGGAAGATGCGTAGGAAAAGTTCCTGCAGATATGCGACACCTCTGCAACACAACAATGAGCATTAGCAGAACAGACAAGCCTTTTGATTGGCTTATGCCAGCAGTCAATACTAAATGGGTATGTCAACAACTTGGAGTTACACCCTGCCTATCGGTAAAAGCCTTTAATAATTCAGACTTCTGCATTCAAGTTCTAATAATCCCCAGAATCGTATACCACCCAAAAGAATACGTGTTAGAACATCAACAAACCCCTGAACACTACTTAGTTAAGAGAGAACCACTTACAGCACTAACGGTAGCAATCTTACTCAGCATAGGAGGAGCGGGAGTCGGAACAGGGGTCGCTTCCCTAGTAAGTCAAACCCAAGGTATGAAAGCTCTGCGCACATCTGTAGATGAAGATCTAAGTAGAATAGATAAAGCCATAAGTGAACTAGTTAAATCAGTAAAATCCCTTTCTGAGGTAGTCCTCCAAAACCGAAGGGGATTAGATTTGTTGTTCTTACAGCAAGGGGGACTATGTGTTGCTTTACAAGAAGAATGTTGCGCTTATGTAGATCACACAGGTATTGTAAAAGACACGATGGCTGAGTTACGCAAACAAATAGAACAACGAAAAAGAGAAAGAGAATCCCAGCAAAGTTGGTATGAATCCTGGTTTACATATTCTCCCTGGCTGACCACTCTATTATCCACCCTTGCAGGACCAGTAATTTTACTAATTCTAATACTTACTTTTGGACCATGTATTCTTAGCAAACTTATTACACTAGTGAAAAATAGGTTAGAAGCTGCACATTTAATGATAGTAAAGCCAAAGTATGAGCCACTTAGCGAAGTAGAGACTGAAGAGTATTTAGAGTTGAGCAAGAGAGAATTAGAACGCTTTAATGAACAAAAAGGAGGTTAAAATAAAAAGGGGGGATATTGTTAGGAAAATAAGGCCTTTTTGTTCATATAGAGTCTCTCATATTCACAGAATAGAGTTTTAATTAGAGCTTTTACTTGTCTGAACATGTTCTCATCTTGTCAGGCATTCCAGTGTCTATCTCATGCATTCCAGTGACTATCTCTCAAGGTCGACTTCGTTACGAACTTTTTAGGGAGTTAGAACTGTTTTGAAAAGGCTGCTGCTAGGCACCCAAACACCTAAGCAAATAGATATGTTTCAAGGATAGTTCCGTTACAGACTTGGCAAAACATGTAAACGTGCCTCGAGATAACATTTCTTGTTTTTGAGGGAATTTCCAGGTCGCAGAGACAACCTTAAAGAAGACCACTGGCGCCATCAAGAGGCAGAGAACAACCACCTAACAACAGGGTGCGCCTGCGCAGAAGAGACACTGGAGCGTCACCAGAGCGTCACACACCCGGAAGAGACAACCCAATAAGTGGGGGGGAAACGGAGAGCTAGGCGCGGTAGTTGAACCAACTGCCGCCCAGCGCGCGCTGGTTTGCTTTCGCTTTCCGCTATTAATAAATCCTTTTAATTGGATTTGCCAGCCTATTGTGCTCGTTTATAACACTCGGGGGCTCTGGAGCACTCGGGGGGAGCTTGGGGAGATTTAACCGGGTTTCTTAGAGCGCAGGGCGCAGCAGGAATTTTAGGCGCGGAACTGTGTTCTGAGGGGCTCTGGGGCCGCGGGGGATGAGAGGAGAGGAATTCCCAGAAGTGGCTGTACCGGGCATCTGTGGGGCTGGGAGCACTCAGGGGATCCTAGGACGCTTTTGGGGGGTCCCGAATGGGCGCTGAGGGGCACTTGGTGATCCCGGAGGGTCTGGGGGGCACTTACAGGACAAATGGGGGCGGTACCGGGGTTCTGTGGAGCGCGGGGCATGACGGGCGTTGTAGTCCCGGCCCCAATGAGGCTCTATTGGCTTGCTGGGCATGATGGGAGATGTAGGCAAAAGGAAAGATGGCGCTGACTGTAGGCACCGCCCCCAAAACCACGATCCCTGGCGCTGATTGGTTGGATGCTGTGATGGGCGGGAGCCTCGGCCAATGGGAGGGGACGGGAACAGCCCCTTGAACCCCTCCAGTCCCTCCCAGTACAGCCCAGTACAGTCCCAGTGCCCCTCCAGTCCCTCCCAGTACAGCCCAGTTCATCCCCAGTACAGCCCAGTACAGCACCAGTGCCCCTCCAGTCCCTCCCAGCACAGCCCAGTCCCTCCCAATACACCTGAGTTCATTTCCAGGCCCTCCCAGTTCCTCCCATGTCATCCACAATATGCCCCAGTGTTGCCCAGTCTTCCCCACAATGTTCCCTGTTTGTCCCAGTATCCCCCAGTTTCACTCCCAGTTTCACACCCAGTATGTCCCAGTGTGTCCCAGTGTACCCCCGCAGTCCATCCCAGTCCACCCAGATTCCCCCTCAGCATTCCTCATGTTCCCAGGCTGTCCCAGATCCCCACAGTATCACTCCCAGTATGTCCCAGTGTCTCCCACAGCATTCCCAGTGTTCCCCAGTATGTCCCAGTCCTCCCCAGTGTTTCCAAGGACAGTTTAATTTCTCTGGATTGCTGTGGCAGCCAAACCCAGCAGTGGGGTCAGTGCAGTGCCCATGGCCACAGCTCCTTGCAGTGCCCAGTGCAGCTGGGGCTGATGATCCACCCTCACAGCTGGCCCAGGGCTGGTCTGGATGGTTTTGGTGGCACCTTGGGCTGGCACACACCTGAGGAGGGTGTCTGTTTTCATGGGGAAACTCAGGAGTTTTAGATTGCTTCAAACATAGAAAAAGGGAAAGCCCCTCTTAGGCTGGGTGCAGCCAGCTCTGCAGGCACAGCAGGTCCCAGGTGAGTGAGGACAGACAGGATGGGCTGGGGCAATGTGGAGCAAGGTTGTCCACGCTGGGCCAGAGCTCAGGGCACAGCATCTCTGAGCAGGCCAGAGCTCCTGAGGGGAGACTCTGGCTCAATATCAAACACAGAATGCTGCAATCACCTCTGATCTAAAGAGAAATGTAATAAAATAAACCCTTTAAAATAGGAATGTGTATTTCTTACAAGCACTTTGAAATCTTTCTCCACAACTGGAATAGGAAAATTTTAATGACCCTCTCAAGGCTTTGGTGTTGTTTACATTAGACTCAGTCCCTGAATGTGTCTTCAAAAAACTTCTCAAGAACTCAAAATTAAAACTTCAGAGCTTCTTGAAGTTTTAATGGATCCCATTGAGGGACAGGACTGAGAAAGTGTCCCCAGGTTCCAGTCAGAGCAGAACACTGGAGGCAGTGATGACAGCTGGGACAGGCAAGGCAAAGGTGTCTATGATGCTGAGCAAATCTGGATGTGTTTCAGGAATGCAAAGGGCCCAGGCCTGAGCCCCAGCCCCTGGCAAGGCAGATCCTGTCCCTCCCTCATTGCTCAGGGCTCTTCCCGGGATGGGCACTGGCATGTGGGGATGTGCAATGCCAAGGGCAGGACCATGGGGCGGCCCTGCCAGGCTGCTGAGCAGGGACAAGGAGGCACTGAGGCCCCAGGGCTGCAAGGGTCACTTGTCCCCTCGTGGCCTCAGGCCCAGGGCCAGCAGCCACGGCCAAAGGGCTGCACAGGTTGGCTCTGTCAGGGCCTTGCAGCTGCTGCACATCCCTGAGCCCTCTGCAGCCCAGGCTGTCCCACGGTGTCCCTGCCCTGCGCCTCTGTCCCTGCAGGCTGTCGTCACCCCCGGCTGCCCCACCTCGCTGGCCCCTTCCTTTGCTGACAGCTCTGCCTCCTGCTGCCCCTGCCTGGCCACACAAAGCCTTGGGCTGATACCCAAAGGGTTAATTCCATTTTTACCCTGCCTGTGAACTTCCAGCACAGGAACAAGGCGTGCAGGGGCTGCTTTCCCAGCAGGGATGGCTGGAAGAGAAGAAGAAGACATCTGGCTCAAGGGTGCAGTGACAGAGAAAACAAGGACTGAATCTGGGAACTTGGGGTGGGTTTAATGGAAATGGGTAAATCATAATTAGCATTTAGGAACTGTATATGAGCAATACACTGGTAAAATTACATGTCCACATTAGGTTAGGAGTTATCCCTTACTAGCTCTCTGGCCGGAATAAATTATGCCCTCTGAAATAGCAAATTAGTGTTAAGGAGCCTCATTCTGATATTTCCGTGATTTGGTGACAGCGGGGCCTCACAGAACCCAGGACTCAGCTGTGACACTGCCCAAACTCATGGAACAAAGGGTCCATGGTGACACAGCAGAACCCCATGGAACCAAAATCCATTTTGGCACATTGGGGCCACATTGAACCAGTGGTCCATTGTGATAGTGCAGATCCAAGGAGATCATTGTGACACTGAGAAACCTCTGGGAACCAAGGGGACACTGACACAGCAAGGCCTCGTGGAACCAAGGGTCCCTTGTTAAACTGTGTGGCCTCATGGAACCATGAGCCATTGTGACACAGCGTGGCCACACGGAGCCAAGGGGCCACTGTGACACTGCAGATCCAGGGAGACCATTGTGACTGAGGAACCTCATGGAACCAAGAGTCCATTGTTCCACTGTGGGGCTCTGTGGAACCAAGGGGAGCACAGTGACATTGCGAGGCCTCATGGAACAATGGAGACTATCCTGACACTTTGGGACCCACTGGAACCAAGGGACCATTAGAGCATGGCAGGCCCTCATGGAATCAAGGGGACTACAGTGAACACTGTCGGGGTCCATGGGATGAAGGGTCCATTCTGACTCCACGGGACAAAGGATGCCATTGTGACACTCTGGGGCATCATGGAACCAAAGGTCCCTTGTGACACAGCAGGGCCTCATGGAACCATGGAGGCCATTTTGACACTTTGAGGCCTGTGGAACCAAAGGGCCATTGTGGCACTTCAGGGCCTCTTGGAGCCAAAGGGACCATAGTGACACTGTGGGGCTCAGTGAAACCAATGGTCTGTTGTGACCCAGCAGGGCCTCATGGAACCATGGAGACCATTTCTACATTTTTAGGCCTTGTGAAACCAAAGGGCCTCTGTGGCACGTCAGAGCCTCATGGAGCCAAGGGCTCTGGGCTTTCTTTCCAATGGAAAAGAACTGCCCTTAACATTCAAGCACCCATGGCCAAAATGGGATTCTCCCCTCAAAATTCCCAATATCCAGGGATTGCTCCCAAACAAAAGCTGCCATTACAAACAAGTCTTTTTGACCTTGTCTTCCTGAGAGCTGGCTCTCACCTTGCTTCAAACACTGGGGATCTGTGCTTTTCTTCCTGTGGAAAAGTACCATCCCTTCTGCACAGGCAACCATGGCCAAAATTGACACTTTTCCTCCAAAATTCCCGATTTGCAAGGGTTCTCCCAGACAAAATCTGCCAGGACAGACAGCTCTGGCTGGCCTTGGCCTCTGGTGGTCACCTCCCATTTCAAGGAAGCCTTGAGGAAAGTATTTGAACAGGTTTGACTGCTGCAACATCAATGAGCCTCTTGTCCTCTGAAAAACTCAGATGCTCTTCTGATCATATGTGTCTTTTCTTTCTCATTGTGTGTTATGCATGAAATATTATTTTCAGCTAAAAAATAGTATTCTTCTTACTTTACCAGTGTTTTCAGACACAAAACAGCTCGTCTACATATGGATCCAGGTCACCTGTACAAGCAAACACAATGAAGAATGCAGCAGGAATGATTTGTCTCTGCTCCCATCTGTCACATCTCTGGAGCTGGAGGTGCAGCCCCAGACCTTGGGAGGGCTCAAGGGCTCACCAGCTCAGCTCCCACACAGAGAACTTGCCGACCATGTTCTGCTGGCCTTGGCCCCTGCCCGCTCAGCCAGGCTGCGATGGACACTGATGGTTTCTGTGCCAGGCTCTCCCAGCCCAGCCCAGCTCCCTGCCAGCTCTGCCAGCTGCCCTGAGCTCTGGGCAGCACCAAGGGCCTCTCCCCAGCACAGCCCAGCCGGTTCTGGCCCCACAGCTCTGCTCAGCCCAGGCTGCTCTGGGCACTGCCCCACGGCCTCAGCCCCTGCCAAGGGCACAGCAGCAGCTGCAGCTCAGCCAAGACTCAGCCCCACCATGGGGGAAGGGGCCTGGCCAAGGCCAAAGGAGCTCCCTGGGTGTCCTGCTACCCTCTGGCTGAGGTGCTGAGAGCTCTGCAGCCCCTCCTGCCATCCCATCTGCCCAGGCCAGCACAAGAGCCCCGGCCCTGGGGCCCTCCAGAGCTGCTCCTGCTCCAGGCCCAGGGCCCATCCCAGAGCTGGGGCAGCCCCAAAGCTGTGCCCATTTCTGCTCATTCCTGCTCTGATGGGGATGCATCCTCAGCACCTTGGAGGTTGGTGATGAACTTTACTACTCCAGAGGCCTCTTCTTTCTTGAGCTCTTCAGTACAGAAATTCAGTGATAAAGGCTCATTCATATTTCTTCAAAACACCCAAACAAAACAAGCCCATGGGAATAATTCAAGTCGTCAATTCTTCAGTGGTTAATTAGACAGATTGCACAAGTGTATTCAAAGTCAACCTACTATATTGAAAACGGTGCAGAGGGAATTGTTTTGTCCTGTTTACTTTTCCTATTTATAGATTGATATCATCAATCCTCAGTTGATATGGATCCCCAGCATTTCCTAATCCATTTTTAGTAGGTATGAAAAGCAAGACCCCTTGTTGCTGCCAATCTGAAGAGGGCCCCATGGAGACTCAGTTGGAGTAATGACACCCAAACCAATATGGCTTGATGTCATCCTCCTTTATTGTCTAATTTTTTCATGTTTTATGTGTTTGTTGCCTTACATAATACAATAGCAAATTAACATTCATTGGCTAACGTAATAAATGTAATCATATTATGTTAACCAATGAATATTTATTTGCTATTGTCACTTATTGATTGGCTGTTATTCTACAAGCATCTAATCAGGTTATAGTACATGACAGTTTTCATGTACTACTCAGCACCCAGCATTGGCTATTGTGTTTGTACAAGGCCTATTGTCTTTCCAAGGATGTCCTAAGTACTTTAAAGTAACTAAAGTAACTCTGTAATCTGCAGGCCAGGGTTGTCCAGCTCCTGCAAAGGAACAGCATCAAGGAGAGCACGTCCTTGTTCCACGAGAAATTCCTCAACACGCTGTGGATCCAAGGATCCTTTGTGATCCTCCAGATCCTCATGGAACCAAGGGTGCATTGAGGCACAGCCGGGCCTTGTTGCAAGCAAAGAAACCTCTGTAAAATGCAGGGTAACTCACAGAACCAAGGAGTCCATTGTTAGGGGAAAAAACCTATGGAACCAAGGGTCCATGGTGACAAAGTGGGGCCTCATGGAAACAAGGGGTCACCGTGACACTGTGGGACTGCATGGTAGGAATTGTCCATTAGGACAATGTGGATCCACGGAGACCGTGGTGACACGAAGGAACCTCATGGATCCAAAGGGCCATTGTGATGCTGAAGAACTTCATGGAACCCAGGGTCCATTATGACACAGTGGGCCCGCATTGGAGGAGAGGAACCATTGCTGACAGTAGAGAAACTCATGGAACCAAGGGACATGGACTCATGGGACCATTTTGACACTTTGAGGCCTGTGGAACCAAAGGGCCATTGTGGCACTTCAGGGCCTCTTGGAGCCAAAGGGACCATAGTGACACTGTGGGGCTCAGTGAAACCAATGGTCTGTTGTGACCCAGCAGGGCCTCATGGAACCATGGAGACCATTTCTACATTTTTAGGCCTTGTGAAACCAAAGGGCCTCTGTGGCACGTCAGAGCCTCATGGAGCCAAGGGCTCTGGGCTTTCTTTCCAATGGAAAAGAACTGCCCTTAACATTCAAGCACCCATGGCCAAAATGGGATTCTCCCCTCAAAATTCCCAATATCCAGGGATTGCTCCCAAACAAAAGCTGCCATTACAAACAAGTCTTTTTGACCTTGTCTTCCTGAGAGCTGGCTCTCACCTTGCTTCAAACACTGGGGATCTGTGCTTTTCTTCCTGTGGAAAAGTACCATCCCTTCTGCACAGGCAACCATGGCCAAAATTGACACTTTTCCTCCAAAATTCCCGATTTGCAAGGGTTCTCCCAGACAAAATCTGCCAGGACAGACAGCTCTGGCTGGCCTTGGCCTCTGGTGGTCACCTCCCATTTCAAGGAAGCCTTGAGGAAAGTATTTGAACAGGTTTGACTGCTGCAACATCAATGAGCCTCTTGTCCTCTGAAAAACTCAGATGCTCTTCTGATCATATGTGTCTTTTCTTTCTCATTGTGTGTTATGCATGAAATATTATTTTCAGCTAAAAAATAGTATTCTTCTTACTTTACCAGTGTTTTCAGACACAAAACAGCTCGTCTACATATGGATCCAGGTCACCTGTACAAGCAAACACAATGAAGAATGCAGCAGGAATGATTTGTCTCTGCTCCCATCTGTCACATCTCTGGAGCTGGAGGTGCAGCCCCAGACCTTGGGAGGGCTCAAGGGCTCACCAGCTCAGCTCCCACACAGAGAACTTGCCGACCATGTTCTGCTGGCCTTGGCCCCTGCCCGCTCAGCCAGGCTGCGATGGACACTGATGGTTTCTGTGCCAGGCTCTCCCAGCCCAGCCCAGCTCCCTGCCAGCTCTGCCAGCTGCCCTGAGCTCTGGGCAGCACCAAGGGCCTCTCCCCAGCACAGCCCAGCCGGTTCTGGCCCCACAGCTCTGCTCAGCCCAGGCTGCTCTGGGCACTGCCCCACGGCCTCAGCCCCTGCCAAGGGCACAGCAGCAGCTGCAGCTCAGCCAAGACTCAGCCCCACCATGGGGGAAGGGGCCTGGCCAAGGCCAAAGGAGCTCCCTGGGTGTCCTGCTACCCTCTGGCTGAGGTGCTGAGAGCTCTGCAGCCCCTCCTGCCATCCCATCTGCCCAGGCCAGCACAAGAGCCCCGGCCCTGGGGCCCTCCAGAGCTGCTCCTGCTCCAGGCCCAGGGCCCATCCCAGAGCTGGGGCAGCCCCAAAGCTGTGCCCATTTCTGCTCATTCCTGCTCTGATGGGGATGCATCCTCAGCACCTTGGAGGTTGGTGATGAACTTTACTACTCCAGAGGCCTCTTCTTTCTTGAGCTCTTCAGTACAGAAATTCAGTGATAAAGGCTCATTCATATTTCTTCAAAACACCCAAACAAAACAAGCCCATGGGAATAATTCAAGTCGTCAATTCTTCAGTGGTTAATTAGACAGATTGCACAAGTGTATTCAAAGTCAACCTACTATATTGAAAACGGTGCAGAGGGAATTGTTTTGTCCTGTTTACTTTTCCTATTTATAGATTGATATCATCAATCCTCAGTTGATATGGATCCCCAGCATTTCCTAATCCATTTTTAGTAGGTATGAAAAGCAAGACCCCTTGTTGCTGCCAATCTGAAGAGGGCCCCATGGAGACTCAGTTGGAGTAATGACACCCAAACCAATATGGCTTGATGTCATCCTCCTTTATTGTCTAATTTTTTCATGTTTTATGTGTTTGTTGCCTTACATAATACAATAGCAAATTAACATTCATTGGCTAACGTAATAAATGTAATCATATTATGTTAACCAATGAATATTTATTTGCTATTGTCACTTATTGATTGGCTGTTATTCTACAAGCATCTAATCAGGTTATAGTACATGACAGTTTTCATGTACTACTCAGCACCCAGCATTGGCTATTGTGTTTGTACAAGGCCTATTGTCTTTCCAAGGATGTCCTAAGTACTTTAAAGTAACTAAAGTAACTCTGTAATCTGCAGGCCAGGGTTGTCCAGCTCCTGCAAAGGAACAGCATCAAGGAGAGCACGTCCTTGTTCCACGAGAAATTCCTCAACACGCTGTGGATCCAAGGATCCTTTGTGATCCTCCAGATCCTCATGGAACCAAGGGTGCATTGAGGCACAGCCGGGCCTTGTTGCAAGCAAAGAAACCTCTGTAAAATGCAGGGTAACTCACAGAACCAAGGAGTCCATTGTTAGGGGAAAAAACCTATGGAACCAAGGGTCCATGGTGACAAAGTGGGGCCTCATGGAAACAAGGGGTCACCGTGACACTGTGGGACTGCATGGTAGGAATTGTCCATTAGGACAATGTGGATCCACGGAGACCGTGGTGACACGAAGGAACCTCATGGATCCAAAGGGCCATTGTGATGCTGAAGAACTTCATGGAACCCAGGGTCCATTATGACACAGTGGGCCCGCATTGGAGGAGAGGAACCATTGCTGACAGTAGAGAAACTCATGGAACCAAGGGACATGGACTCATGGGACCATTGTGACACAGCAGGGCCACATGGAACCAAGGAGACCAGTGACATTTAGGAAGCTCATGGAACCAAGGGTCCATTGTGACACTGCAGAAACAAGGAGACCATGGCTGACACTATGGAAGCTCAGGGAACCAAGCAGCCATTGTGACACTGCAAGGTGTCATTGAACCGGGGAGACCATTGTGACCCTAGGAAACCTGATGGCACTAAGGGCTTATTGTGACACAGCAGGGTCCCATGGAACCAGTTGTCCATTGTGACAATGCAGATCCGAGGAGACCATGGTGACACTACGGAAGCTCATGGAACCATGGGTCCATTGTGACAAAGCAAGGCCTCATGGAACCAAGGAGATCATTGTGACATCATGGAATCTCATGGAACCAAGGTTCCATTGTTAGAATCCAGAGCCACGGAGACCATTGTGACACCATAGAACCTAGTGGACCCAAGTAGATCACTGTGACATCATGGAATCTCATGGAACCAGGGTTCCATTGTTACAGTCCAGAACCAAGGAGACCATTGTGACATCATGGAACCTTGTGGAACCAAGGGTCCATTGTTACAGACCAGAACAAAAGAGAATTGTGATATCGTGGAACACTGTAGAAGCAAGGGTTCATTGTTATACTCCAGAGCCATGGAGACCATTGTGGCATTAGGAAACTCATGGAACCAAGGGTCCATCATTACAGTCCAGAACCAAGGAGACCATTGTGACAATGTGGAACCTTGTGGAACCAAGGGTCTGTTGTTACAGTCTGGAACCAGGGAGACCATTGTGACATCATGGAACCTTGTGGAACCAAGGGTCCATTGTTACAGTCTGGAACCAGGGAGACCATTGTGACATCATGGAACCTTGTGGAACCAAGGGTCTCCAGAATCAGGGACACCATTGTGACCGCACAGAACCTCACAGAATCAAGATTCCATTGCTATGCAGTGGGGCTTCATGGAACCAAGGAACCACTGTGACACAGCAGGGCTGCATGGAACCAATGGTCCATAGAGATACTGCGTATCCAAGGAGACCATGGTGATGCTGTGGTGTGGAAAAAATGACAGGAGACAAGTCCATTCTATAATGTCAAAAAGTCTCAGTTTATTCCAAGCATGCATGTACAGTTATACCCGTTATAATGAAGCTCATGCATATTGCAAAACTTAGGCTCATCATTGGTGTATCAAAAACAGGTCAACCCTGCCTTTGGGGCTTTCTAAGCTTGCTTTGTTTTCCCTTACATTTATCTTTTTGCTGACCATTCTACTGTTGGGAACCAGCTTACCCAAGGACATAAGATATTGTTGCTACATCTGCTATTGCTGCACTCTGCAATTTTCAGCTACTGCTTCACTAACTGCACGTAGTCATGTCCTTTCTCACGAAGCCATTCATCCACAAAACTCTCCAAACTGCACCAATGGTGGTGGTTTGTTTTCACTTCAGAACCAATGGATTTGGTCCTTGCAGAGCTCTGTATAAAAGAGCAGTGCATTTTGAATTAACCGGAGTTTACTCTCAACAGCCTTCTGAGTCAGAACCTCTTAATTCCCGTCCTGCCTCAACAGCGACAAAGATCCTTCATGGCTGACAATCAATCACACTTTGTCCCTACCCCCTCCCAACCATTTCCCTCATCCACCCCCTGGCACTCAGAGCAGCTGAGGAATGGAGTCACATCCAGGGGTGTCCCCAGGGATCAGGGCTGGGGCCAGGTCAGTGAAATCTCTTTATTGCTGATCTGGATGAGGCCATCGAGGGCACCCTCAGTCAGTTCCAGGTGAGCCCAGGCTGGGTGGAGTGTGGCTGTGCTGGAGGGCAGGAAGCTCTGCAGAGGGATCTGGACAGGCTGGAGCCATGGGCCCAGGACAATGGGTTGAGGTTCACCAAGGCCAAGGGCCAGGTCCTGCCCTGGGCTCACAACCACCCCAAATCCCTGTCTGTGCCCTGCCCCTGATCCCTACAGCCTGTCCTGTTTCCTTCATCCCTGCATTGCCAGGGACTTTCTGGGACAAGGGAGCTCTGCTCTGGGGATGGAGGGAGCTCCAAGTGCCAGCACTGGAGTGGGAACCACAACTCATCAGGTTTGTGTCCTTTGGGAGTCAGGAACTGGTGAGACTCAGAGGCACAGAAAGTTTCTCTTCATGGCCAACAGACCATGGTAGAACAGGACACAATTTAATAACAATCACGCTCTTCCCTGAGCTATGTGCAACATCCCAGCAGCATCTGATGAGTCCACCATCCACAAGTGATTTCCATACTAAAACTGATTTTAGACTTACATGGTTCTCTGATAGATATAAACACAGTTAAGTTCTTGCATCAGGATGCTCATCCTGGAGTGGGGGCAAAAGAGCTCAAACAATTCCTGATTTGCAAAGCTGTCAGTGGTGGATGGAGAAGGGAGTTCAGGCTGCTTTTGGTGTTGAGGAAATGCTGAAACCAACCTGACTCATTTCATCTTCTCCTGGCCTGGCTGATCTTCCCTGTTTCCCCTTCCACCCATTGGCTTTTGTCTCCCACCAGGCCCCCGGTGAAGAGCCTGGCTCTGTGTTCTCCATCTCCTCCTCGCTGGCACTGCCAGGCTGGGATGAGGAGCCTCTCAGACTTCCCTGCTCCGGGCTGGACAAGCCCAGTTCCCTCAGCCTCTGCTCACAGCCCAAGGGCTCCAGCCCCACCTTGGAGGCCCTTCCCTAGCCCTGCTCCAGCTGCCAGACATCTTTCCTGCCCTGGGGAACTCAACTCAGGCCACAGGGACTTGGATAATCCACATCCTTGATGTCCTGGTCACACAGCCCTGGCCCCTTGTCCCATGTCAGGCTCTGGGGTGGATCCTGTGGAACATCCTTGGGTGGAGGCTGTCGCTCCAGGTGGACCGGGGGCATACCGGGGGACAGGGACTCCGCTGGGCATGAACAGCATTGGACTTGTTGGGAGAAACTGTGAGGGAAGGCTGGGGCGGAGTGACCAACCCAGTGACCTCACAGAGCCCTCCTGGGATGTCACACAGCCCCTCTGTGATGTCTCAGCCTGCTCTGAGATGTCACAGCCAGATCTCTAATGTCACACAGCTGGTCTCTGATGTCACTCTGTGATATCATGGTCTGCTGTTATGTCACAGCCTGTTATCTGATGTCACACAGACAGTCAATGATGCTGTAGTTGCTTGATGTCCACTCTGTGATGTCACAGTCCACTCTGTGACCTCATGTCACCAGATGATGAATTGTCTCCACCAGGTGAGCTGACAACTGGAGCTTGTTCTCCAACTCCCCAGGCCTATGGAAACCACACAATGCCAACTGTGGGAGAAGGGGAACTGGAAGTTCACCAGCCTCAGTGTCCTGCCAGCTCAGCCAGGCCCACGGGAACATTTGGGTCCACGAATATGGAGAGTTTTGTGGATGAATGGCTTCGTGAGAAAGGACATGACTACGTGCAGTTAGTGAAGCAGTAGCTGAAAATTGCACAGTGCAGCAATAGCAGATGTAGCAATAATATCTTATGTCCTTGGGTAAGCTGGTTCCCAACAGTAGAATGTTCAGCAAAAAGATAAATGTAAGGGAGAACAAAGCAAGCTTAGAAAGCTCCAAAGGCGGGATTGACCTGTTTTTGATACACCAAAGATGAGCCTAAGTTTTGCAATATGCATGAGCTTCATTATAACGGGTATAACTATACATGCGTGCTTGGAATAAACTGAGACTTGTTGACATTATAGAATGGACTTGTCTCCCGTCATTTTTTCCACAAAATGGTGACCCGATCGACGTGATAGGCGCCACGGTGGAGTGATGAAAAAGGGTTCGGGTCCTGATGCAGCCAGGACGGCGAAAGTGCTGAATTGAAATAGAGTGCACCGTGCCCCAGGTGACTGCACAGGCAAGCCTGGCCGATACGTGCTGCCGACGACCTCGGAGGGCTGGAACAGCGCTGACAATATAGGTATGGAGAGGCAAGCAGCATATGATTTATTTACTGCATTCTTGCAGAGAAGGCAGATTAAAGGCATTGATTTGCAAAAAGATCTGCCAGGGTTATTAACATATGGGTATTCTAAGGGGTTCTTTGTAAATCCTCATACAGTACATGAGTTGTCTGAGTGGCGTAAGTTTGGGGATAAACTGTGGGAGGAAGTTTTAGATGATGATAAGACAGCTAAAAAGTTGGGAAAGTGGTGGAAGGTAGTTCACAATGAGTTATTACAACATCAGGCAGAAAAGAAAGCTGCCGAGCAGAGAACTTCAGCACTAGAGAAAAATAGAGGTTATAGCGGGGAGGATTGGTTGCCTGGTGTTTCCATGCCACCTGCTGTGTCTACAGTGGAGTTACCTCCATTGCGACCTGTGCCTGAGGACACGGAAACAGAGTCACGTTGTGAGCCCACGGCTCCTTCAGCCCCCCCAGCCGCGCTCCGACACAAATAGCTGCTCCAGCCTTTCCAACAGCGACACCTTGCATCCAGCCACAAGAGAGAGCCTCGGGATGGACTTGGCAGCCGCAGTAGAAGTGACTTTAATGACACCTCAGCCGCAGAAGGTCCCCACTGGAGTTAATGGACCTATTATAATAGAGGGCAGGACAATGGGAGCTTTGTTATTGGGAAGATCATCGGCCTCTATGCTTGGATTATTTGTGCTGCCTGGTGTCATTGATGCAGACTATACTGGTGAAATTATGATTATGGTTCATACTCCATTTCCTCCTATTCGGATTAATAAAGGACAAAGGATTGCTCAATTGGTTCCTCTGGAGCAAGTTACTAAGGCTGTATCCTCACGGAAAAGCCGTGGAGGAGATGGATTTGGATCTACAGGAGGCTTGACTCTATTAACTTTGGATCTGAATGACAGACCAAGAAAAGAGGTTTTGTTGGAGTATAAGGGACAAAAATGCATGCTTACAGGTTTGCTGGACACGGGTGCTGATTCAAGTATTATTGCACCACAGTGTTGGCCTGCACATTGGCCTTTACAGCCAGCTGCTACAGCAGTAACAGGAGTTGGAGGTTTAACTCTTGCAAGTCGCTCGCCACCTCTTACTGTCTCAATAGATGGTAAAGTCATAAAGGCAATATTTTCTGTTGTTCAATTACCATCTACGGTGCAATGCCTAATTGGGCGAGACATTTTAACACAGTTAGGGGTTGTCCTGACAAATGAGCACCCTTTGGGATAATAGCCATTGCTTGGACTTTCCCGATTCCCATAATTTGGAAAAGTGATGAGCCTATATGGGTAAAGCAATGGCCTTTAAAAAGGGAAAGTCTGCAACATGCTCATGCCTTGGTCATTGAACAATATCAACAAGGGCATCTGAAATTGTCTACAAGTCCTTGGAATACCCCTATCTTTGTAATAAAGAAAAAGTCAGGGAAATATCGCTTGCTGCATGACTTGCGGGAGGTTAATAAACAGATGGAGCCAATGGGTGCACTACAGCCAGGTCTGCCTAATCCAGCAATGCTACCTGAAGGATGGCCTCTATTGATAATAGATCTCAAAGATTGTTTTTTCACAATTGCTTTGCATGACAGGGATACAAAGCGCTTTGCATTTACTTTGCCACCTCTGAACAGAGAAGGTCCAGATCAAAGATTTGAATGGACGGTTTTGCCTCAGGGTATGCGTAACAGCCCTACTTTATGTCAACTTTACGTAGATTCTGCATTACAACCATTGAGGCAACAGTGGCCACAAGCTATCATTTATCACTATATGGATGATATTTTGATTGCTCAGCCTAAGTCATTTACGAGTCAACAGGTTAAACATGTACAAAACTTGCTGGGACTTTTTAAGCTTGTTGTGGCCCCAGAGAAAATACAGTTAACTTCTCCTTGGAAATACTTGGGATGGACATTGTCTCAAAGTTTGGTAACGCCTCAGAAATTACAACTGAAAACACAGATTGTTACTTTAAATGATGCTCAGAAATTACTAGGTGATTTACAATGGCTTAAACCTATAGTGGGCCTTCCAAATGAACTGTTGGATTCTCTTAGACCCTTATTAAAGGGCACAGACCCAACAGCACGAGTGACCCTTAATCCTCAGCAGAAAAGAACTCTTCAGCAAATTACAGACTGTGTGGTTCAGGGTCGTGTACATCAGCGAATACTGGAAATCCCGCTTAATCTCACTATATGGTGTGGTGAAAAACATTTGCTGGGAGCTTTAACCCAGCTAGGAACAAAAACGGGGGAGATAAGGGTGTTGGAATGGCTATCCCCTCCACTTCAGCAAACAAAAACTTTAATTCAAAAAATTGAACTGTTAGCAGCTTTGATAAAACGGGGTCGTGAGAGAATTTTGCAGGTTGATGGGCGAGAGCCTGAATTAATACAGATTCCTATGAAAAAGGACTCTTTACAATGGTATTTGGTCAATAGTGAAGAACTGCAGGAAGCTCTGCTAGGAGTAGGAGGTGCTGTCATAACTGAAAGTATCAAAAATCCTCCATTACAGTGGATTGGAAAATTGAGTTGGATGGTTCGGCCACAGTGAGAAAAGGAGCCGATTCCTGGTGCAATAACGGCATACACAGATGCAGGGAAGAGGTCAAGAACAGCAGCAATTACATGGCAGGAGCAGGGAGTCTGGAATCATGAAATTCTTAATGCAAATGACTCAGATACCCTTCAGACCTTGGAGTTAGCAGCTGTGGTTTGGGCTCTGACAGTCCTGAAGGGGCCTTTGAATATTGTTACAGATTCCTTGTATGTAGTTGGTGTCGTGGAAAGAATAGAAGACGCTGCTATCAAAGAAGTACGAAATCAGAGACTATTTGAACTGTTCATACAACTTCAAAAAGCAGTAAAAATCCGAGAACATCCTTATGCTATCATTCATATAAGAAGTCACAAATGGGAAATTGGCTTAGGAGGGGGTAATGCCCGGGCAGATAAGCTCGTCACAGTGACTCAGACTTCTCCTTTATCAGGGCAAATGCTCGCTAGGGAGGCACATTCTATGTTTCATCAGAACGCAAAAGGGTTACAACGGGAGTTTGGAATATCCCATGCAGATGCCACTGCTATAGTGAGAGCTTGTCCTATCTGTAGTCATCATAATGGGGGTCATGGCATGGGATGGGGAGTTAACCCACGAGGTCTTTCATCTAATGAACTCTGGCAAATGGATGTTACTCATGTAAATAGTTTTGGTCGCTTGAAATATGTTCATGTTACTATAGATACATATAGTAAATACATCTGGGCAACAGCTCAAGCTGGAGAAAAAGCATTACATGTTATAAGGCATTTGTGTAGTTGTTTTGCAGTAATGGGAGTGCCAAAGCAGATTAAGACAGACAATGGTCCTGCATACATTGGTGGCAGGGTGAATAGTTTTTTAAAATCACGGGGAATTAAGCACATTACAGGAATAGCACATTCTCCCACTGGACAAGCAATTGTAGAAAGGGCAAATTGAACTTTGAAGAGATATCTGGAAAAACATAGAGAGATTGGAGATGTTCAGGAAAGATTAATGAAAGTGCTCTTTGTTCTTAATCATTTGTGTATATTTGGGAATTCAGAGGCACCACCTGCGATGGTACATTATGGACAAAAAGAAATAAGCAAAAAGGGCAAAGAAGTATGGGTCAGGTATAGGGACCCTAAAACAGGGGTTTGGCAGAACCCAGCAAAGGTCCTATATTGGGGAAGGGGATATCTTTGTGTTTCCACCCCTACAGGTTCACTCTGGGTGCCAGCAAAGTGGACCAAACCAGCTCTGGATGAGTCGTCTCTTAGCTCGCCTGACGGATCAGGACCAGAGGAGAATTGAAGAGAAGCTGATTCGCACAGTGGGACCTATTCTTCAAGAGATAAGAGGACTTTCCCCAGTGATTGATCAACTTTTGCCTTCAGAGTCAACTTTTCTGGCAATTGTTACAGCTATTGAGGCTTTACAGACTGTTCATATTCCAGGACCAAAGAATCCTGAGTGTCTTAGTTGTGGGAATTTTAATTGTAACAGTTGGATTGCTTTTGTTTGTGGGGGTTGTGGAAAAACATACTGGGAAGATCAAGTATTTTTAAAACGACATTTTTGGTGTAAACATTGTGACTTTCGAAAACGAGGAGATTCTTGGCAGAGAGATTTAATACGAGACACAGGCTTAGGAGTTGCTATAGCTTTACAGTTATTTGAAGCACCAGAACAAAAGATATTAGCTTTTTATAGGTGGGAAGCAGAACACGCTTGTGCTAGATTAATTAAGCAAGCAAATTCAAAAGTTTTATCAACAAGGTGTCAAAAGCAAGTGAAGGTATCTATAAGATCTTATTTAGGAAAACCAGTAGTAGGAAATCCAGACATAGAATTAGATAAGCTTATTAAATATGTGCAGACATTAAAATTAAAATTCAAGCAAAAGAAATCATGAGGGCGATAAGGTGGATAATCTATCTTGTTCTTTTGACTAATCTTTGTCATGGACTAATACAATTTAATCAGCCCAGAGAAAATATTTGGGTAACCTTGGCTAACATGACTAATCAAAGTTCGCTATGCCTTAGCTTGGGAGGAGTGACAAATCCATTTCGTACCTGCCTAACAGGTGTTCCTGTCTGGAGACCAGAGGAATTTTGTGGGTTGATAAGGAATCAGACGCTTTGCAAGAATTTTGCAAAGGCGAAAGGGCCAGACAAGAATATTGATTACACAGAAGCTCAATGAGATGGCTATAGGCAATGTTTGTTGGTACTGTCACTTAAAGAAACATTGCAATCTCCCCCAGAGGAATTAGATCTCTTTGGAAGTGCTAATGCTAGTTTAGGGAATGTTTCAACAGGAGGATGGTTTAGCTTTGTTCCATTGAATTTGCAGAGTGTAAATAACCCAAGAGACAAATGGGCTTCTATGGACTCTTCACTGGACTCAGGCAGGATAGCATCACAGTTATATTCTAACTGTGATGGTTCCGAGATAACCAAACCCTTAAGGTTGCCAAAGGGTGTATTTTTGATCTGTGGAAATAGAGCTTGGAATGGAATTCCGGTAAAACCACAAGGGGGACCCTGTTACCTAGGAAAACTAGCACTGTTCCATCCTAATATATCCTTGCTAATGCAAAGGGACAGGCTAGGGAAGACAAGGAAGAGGCGTGATGTGCATGACTTAAAATGTGATCAGGTTGGACAACCTCAATTTTGGAGTACTTTAAAACAGGTAATAGTGGCAACCCTGTTACCAGGAGGAGCTGCCAGAAAGGCTATGGTGTTAGCTGAACAATTGGGATGCTGGACTAAAGATGAACTTAACAAAACATCAGAGGTTTTATCTATGCTTGCTATGGATGTACAAAGTGTAAATCATGCTGTACTACAGAACAGAGCAGCAATTGATTTTTTGTTGTTAGCCCAGGGACATGGATGTGAGGAATTTGAAGGAATGTGTTGCATGAATCTCTCTGATCATTCTGTATCAATACATGCTAAGATTAAAGAACTACAACAGGGCCTTCATCAATTAAAAGAAGAAAATGGTCTGGGGATAGAAGAATGGCTTAAAAGTTTAGGGATTGGTCCATGGCTAAGAACTTTTATCATGTATGCAGTAGGAATCTTGATTGTTGTTTTACTACTCTTGCTGATTTTACCCTGCCTGTTTAACTGTCTTCAAAAGCTGGTGGAACGCATGGTTCAAAAGATGTGGACAACTAACTTAATGGTCCAAAACAAAAACGGGGGAAATATGGAGAGTTTTGTGGATGAATGGCTTCGTGAGAAAGGACATGACTACGTGCAGTTAGTGAAGCAGTAGCTGAAAATTGCACAGTGCAGCAATAGCAGATGTAGCAACAATATCTTATGTCCTTGGGTAAGCTGGTTCCCAACAGTAGAATGTTCAGCAAAAAGATAAATGTAAGGGAAAACAAAGCAAGCTTAGAAAGCTCCAAAGGCGGGATTGACCTGTTTTTCATACACCAATGATGAGCTTAAATTTTGCAATATGCATAAGCTTCATTATAACGGGTATAACTATACATGTGTGCTTGAAATAAACTGAGACTTGTTGACATTATAGAATGGACTTGTCTCCCGTCATTTTTTCCACAATTGAGCTCTGTTCTTTTGCTAAATTGTGAAGTTGAAGGTATCAGTTTATGTGAAGGTATAGGTTACGTCCTCTTAAGTTTGAATACAGTAAAGCTTTTAGGCCATATTCCTTTCATCCTTGCCCTCACTGTCCTCGTGTCACACACACACAGGGACAGTTCTTGGTTCATTTCTGGTTTGATTGCCTGGATTTTGTTTGGTTTTGTTGCTGCTTTGTTTTCTTGCTGTGCCTGAAGTGTCCAGTCAGGAGCAGAGTGACTCTTGCCAAGGAACTTTGTGCTGCTGTCACTTTAATATTAAATCTGGTTTTTGCTGGGGATTTTTCAGCACTCTCAAGCCCTCGTTGATACCAGGCTGAAGGAGCCCTGTCCCAGGCTCTGGCCCTGGGGGACACAGGGACGCTGCCAGGGGGTCCCTGTCTTCCTGTCCCACCCCCCATGGCTCCAGCCCCCGTCCCCGTGTCAGGCTCTGGGGTCAATCTCGTGGAACATCCTCTCGGGGATGCTGCGGCGCCGGGGGTGGGGGGACCCGGGGGGACAGGGGACCCCGCTGTGCACGAGCAGAGTTGGACTTCTCTGGGGGAACTGGGAGGGGGGCTGGAACAGAGTGACCTCCCCAGTGACCTCACACAACCTCTGTGATGTCACATAGCCCCTGTGATGTTGGAATCCGTGGTATTGATGATTCCGAGATTGTAGAAAGTCTCTGTCTTTCTGCCCTGTTGCCAAAGAAGAAGCCATAATTCGTCTGTGCTGGTTTAGAGGTTGTTTATTCTGTTTATCTCTAACATGTTCTGCTGCCCTGCTGCAGGTCTGTCCTGCAGGGCAGCGTGTGGGGCTCTGCCCTCAGTGGGATGTTACAAACATTAAATACCAGAAACTCCCTGGGCTGGATTTACAACAATAACGTGCCAATATCTGTCACCTACGTTGAACAGTGTGTCCCCAGCCTAAACCAATAGAAAAATGCCAACACCACAGTGAGACATGGAGGGCATGAAGAAGGAGAAAAAAGACAAGGCACACCCAATTTCCTCCATCTTGCCCCCTTTGAACTCCTAATCTAGAATCCTAAAATTTTACTTTTGCACCTGGGCCACACTTAATTATTACTCATATCAAACACTCAGAGCTTGTAATTCATTCTGTAAGATTGAAAACTCTTTTCCATGGACAGAGATCACAGACAGTGTCTCTCGGGGCTCTGTACAGGGAGGTTCCTGACCCCCTGCCAGGGTCCCAGACCTGCCAGGGAAGCCAGAGGGATGCTCTGGATTCCCACACTCTGATATCACAGAGCCAACTCTGAGATGTCACCCTGTGATGTCATACAGCTGCTCTGTGATGTCACAGATGATTCTGTGATGTCACAAAGTCTCCCTGAGATGTCACTGTCTGTACTTTGATGTCACAGCCTGCTCTATGATGTTACACAGCCACACGGTGATGTCTCAACCCACTCTCTGATGTAACAGAGCCACCCTCTATTATGGCAGAATCTCCTCTATGGCATTATACCCTCCTCTCTGATGTCACAGCCTGCTCTGTGATGTTAAAAACCCCTCAGTGATGTCACAAAACCCTCCCTGTGATGTCACACTGCCACTCTGTAATGTCACAGCACACACTTTGACCTCACTTCCTGCTCTATGATGTCATACAGACATGTCATGATGTCACAGCCTGCCCTGTGATGTCACACAGTCCCCTCTATCATGCCATAGCTGCTCAATGACCTCACACAGCTCACTCTGTGATTTCATAGCCAATCTGTGACCTCACACAACCCAGTGTGTGCTGTCACACAGCCCCTTTCTGACATCACAGCTGCTCTGTGCCCCTGTGGCACAGTCACAGAGGTGCTGCTGTGACACAGCCCCCTCTGGGACATCCCACAGCCCCTGCCAGTGCTGAGCCCCTGTGAGCTCTGTCTGTGCCCTGCTCGTGTCCCTGGGATGCCCTGGCAGAGCCCCAGCCCTGCTGGGCTGTGCACAGGAGCTGCTCCTGGCCAGAGCTGTCTTTCTGCAGCGCTGCCCTTGCCAGGAGCTGCCTCTGGGCCAGGAGCCCGGCCCAGCTCAGCAGCACAGACACAGCAAAAGGGCTTTAACAAGCCTCTGGGGCTTTGGTGTTCTTTGCATCAGACCCATACCCTCAGAGTGTGCTCAAAGAACTTCTTGAGAACTCCAAGTGAGATTAAAACACTGAAGTTTCTTTGACCTTGAAGAGATCCCTGTCAGGGACACGACTGAGAAAGTGTCCCCAGATTCCAGACAGAGCAGAACCCTGGAGGCAGAGATGACAGCTGGGGACAAGCAAGGCAAAGGTGTCTCTGGTGCTGAGCAAACCTGGATGTGTTTCAGGAATGCAAAGGGCCCAGGCCTGAGCCCCAGCCCCTGGCAAGGCAGATCCTGTCTCTCCCTCATTGCTCAGGGCTCTTCCCGGGATGGGCACTGGCATGTGGGGATGTGCAATGCCAAGGGCAGGACCATGGGGCGGCCCTGCCAGGCTGCTGAGCAGGGACAAGGAGGCACTGAGGCCCCAGGGCTGCAAGGGTCCCTTGTCCCCTCGTGGCCTCAGGCCCAGGGCCAGCAGCCACGGCCAAAGGCCTGCACAGGTTGGCTCTGTCAGGGCCTTGCAGCTGCTGCACATCCCTGAGCCCTCTGCAGCCCAGGCTGTCCCACGGTGTCCCTGCCCTGCGCCTCTGTCCCTGCAGGCTGTTGTCACCCCCGGCTGCCCCACCTCGCTGGCCCTTCCTTTGCTGGCAGCTCTGCCTCCTGCCTGCCCCTGCCTGGCCACACAAAGCCTTGGGCTGCTCCAGGCTCCTGCTGGGGACGTGTTGCACCACAGCCCTGCCCTGGGAGGGAAATTCCTTCCTCCTGGTGTCCAGTCTGGACCTCCCCAGCTGTCCTTGGCATTAATTCTCTTTCTCTGGCTGTTCTCTACTATGTCAGAGGGATCCACCATCTCTAAAACCACCCTTCAGTCCCTCCCAGGGCTCTCCTCTGCTGTCTTCAGTCTCCACCCTACTGAGCACAGAGATCCTGTGTCCATATAGAGTGGTCAAGTGCCTGAGGCCAACAGCACCTGGACAAGAGGGACAGTTCTTTTCTTCAGGAAGGAAACCACAGAGCCCCAGGGCTTTGAAGGCAGATGTGAAGCTGTCACCAGTGACCAAGGCAAGCCTGACCTGTCTGTACCTGCAGCTTCTTTCTGAAAGCAGCCTTTGGATATATGAGGAGTTTTAGGGTTGGAATTCCAATTCAGCTGTGGGTTCCTGGACTGGAATGACAGCTCTCATGGGAAGGAAAGGGTGGAGTCCCAGTGTTTCAAAGGCTGCTTAGAGGCAGCCCCAAGGAGGGCAAGGCAGCCAGACCTGCCAGCCAGATCTGTTGTCAAGGAAGAATTCTTGGATAGATATAATCTGGGAGGCCAAATCCCACTTTTGACTATGGGCATTGAGACAAGAAGGACAATTCTGTTCCATACAAAGGAAAATACACAGCCCCAGTGTTTGAAATGCATGTGAGACCTGGCCCAAGGGAATCTAGACAGTCCTGGCAGCTTTTGTCTGGGAGCTGTTTATGGATATAAGGAATTTTGGAGGTGCATTCTCAATTTTGGCCATGAAAGATGTTTTTTTTCCATGGGAAGGAAAGAACAGCCCCCAGTGTTTTGAAGCCAGATGAGAGGTGGCCCCAAAAAGGCCAAGGCCAGCCCAGAGCTGTCTGTCCTGGCAGGTTTCGCATGGGAATAATCTTTGGATATAATCAAATTTGGAGGAGTAACCCTAATTTCAGCCATGAATAACTGGAGGAGAAGGACAGTTCTTTCCCATGGAAAGGAAAGCATGTAACTCTAGGGTTTCAGGGACAGATGAGAAACAACCCTCAACATGCTAAGGTCACTTGGACCAGTCAGGCAGCCCCCTGGAGGCCCAGACAGACAGACCTGTTCCATGTTCTTGGATTCTTGGGGCTCTGCAGCATCACAAATTCTCCTTGGTTCCATGTGGCCCTGTAGAATCACAACAGATCTTTGTCTCCACGTGGCCCTGTGATATCACAATGGTTTCCTTGGCTCCACAGTGGCACAATGGCCCCTTGCTTCCATGAGGCCTTGCAGTGTCAAAATGGTTTCCTTTTTTCCATGGGAAAATGCCACAATGGCCCCTTGGTTATGTGAGGTCACGGAGTCTCAAAATGGCTCCTTGGTTCTGTTGGGTTCCCCAGGATCACACTGGCCCCTTGGTTCCACCAGGCCTGGATGTGTTACACTGGCCCCTTGTTTCCATGGGGATGCAGTGTCACAATGGCCCCTTGCTTCCATGGGGACTCGGAGTGTCAGAATGGTCGCATTGGTTCCGTGGAGCCCCGCAGTGTCACAATGGTCTCTTTTGGTTCCACAGTGTCACACTGGCAACTTGGTTCCATGAAGCCCTGAAGTCATAATGGATCCTTGGTTCCATTGGGCTCCTCACTGTTACATGAGTCCTCAGTGCCACGGAGTCCTGCAGTGTCACAGAGCTCTCCTGGGTTCCATGGTGCCACACAAGGTCACCACGGCCCCTCAGCTCTACAAGGCCCCACAGTGTCACAAGGGCCCCTTGTTCCCATGAGGCTGGGCCATGTCACAATGGTCTCATTGGTTCCATGAGGCCCTGCAGTTCCACAATGGCCCTTGAAGTGTCACCAAAATCTCGGTGGGTTCCCCCCCGGGTTCACAATGTCCTCCTTGGTACCATGATGCCCCATAGTGTAACAATGGTGTCCTTGGTTTCACAGTCAGAATGGCCCCGTGGTCTCATGGAGACCCACAGCCCCTTATAGAGCCCCACAGCCCCTTATGGAGCCCCACGGCCCCTTATGGAGTCCCACAGTGTCACTGTGATCCCCTTGAATCCATGAGGCTGTGTTGTGCTACCATGGCCCCTTGGTTATACAAAGCCCCGCAGTAACACAATGGCCCCTTTGGTTCTAGTGAGTCCTGAAGTGTCACAATTGTTGAAGAATGGTTGTTGGAACAAGGCCATGATTCTGTGGAATACTTGTTTTAAAAAACCTCTGTTTAAGACCCCAGAATCAGGCTGTGTCTGACCTGGGAACAGAGCTTGGGAACCAGGTTCTGTGTCTAGGCTTGGGAAACCGCATTCTGTACAAGGTCTAGGAATGAGATAATAAGGACAGGTATAGCCTTGAAGATATGCTTGTACAAGGACAGGCTGTAAGATAAGATATGTTCAACAAAGATGAAATGTCCTTGGAAGACATGATGTAGAGATGAGAATTTAGCTTGAGAAACTTAGCTGCAGCTATAAGTGCACATAGAAGAAATAAAACAAAGACCTTTGTAAATTAACCAATGAGAGCTTACTGCTGATTATGCTTGTAGAATACCTATATATGTTAAGTGGCTTTTTGATTAAAGTTGGAGCTTGCTATGAATCATATTGATTGCATGCCTTTTTCCCCACCACCCACATCACATAATGGTCTCCATGGTTCCATGAGGCCCCACAATGTCACAATGAACCTTTGGTTCCATGAGCCTTTGTACTGCCAGCAACAGTCTCCTTGGTACCACAGTGTCACAATGGACCCTTGGTTCCATGAGGTTCAGTAGCGTAACATGGACACTTTGATTCCATGGGACTGTGTAGTGTCACAATGATCTCCTTGGTTCTGCAGTGTCACAATGGACCCTTAGTTCCATGAGGTGCCTGGCCTCCCACAGCCCCTCACAGCCCCAGGCGTGGGGCTCCTCCCAAAGGAGAAGGGGTCGGGCCCTGCTGTTCTCCTTTAATTTCAGTCCCTTCCCAGTGCCGAGCAAAGAAAGGCTGGAATGGAGCCTTTCCCAGCCTTTCGCTCTGGGCTGGCTGCGGGCTGAAGCTCTGTGCCGGCGCTGGCCGAGCACCAGCAGCCCTGCAGCCCCGGCCTTTGCTGTGCCGTGTCCGTCCCTGTCCCGACCCCGCCCGGCTCTGGCAGCAGCAGCAGCCGCAGCGCAGCGGGCGCCGGCCTGGCCCGGCCGGGGCTCCCGGCAGGAGCAGCAGCAGCGCCGGCCCCTTCCCGCCTGCTCCTGCCTCGGCTGCCGAGGGCTTTTCCAGATGGACTCTGGAGCAGAGCAACAGGCACCCGCACACAGCCCTGGCTCCTCAGGGCCCGCCTGTGCTGCCCCGAGCCAGCCCTCAGGGGAAGGAAGGATCGGGTTCCAGCGCTGTTTTCAGCACTGTTTTGCTCACCCTGAGCTGACAGCAGGAGGCTGCTGCTGCCTTTCCCTTGGGAATTGCAGATCACGGCTGCTCTTGCCCTGCTACTTACCACCTGAATTTTATCCATAAAACTGCAAGTGCCTCTTTCAGTTGGTGCTACCCACAGTGCTTTCATGACAGTGAAGTCAGTATTTTTGTCACAGGCATGAGGATCAGCAGATACTGGAATGCCCACCAGTTCCTGAGCACTAAGGTGAGGGGAATTAAAGCCACAAAGGCCACATTTGCAGTACTCAAACACAGCCCTGTTGCTGGTGCTGATGAAATAGAATAAACTGAAAGAGGCCATCACAAAAATTGCCTCTGTAGTATGGAATTGAATTAAAAAATCCACCAGGAGAAAGAGAAAGCAGAACTTCTCGATTTGTTTCATTGCTTCTTCCCAGCAGCAGGAAACCTAGATGCCCAGAGGTGTTTTCCCTGCTGGTGAGCACAGTGAGAGCCCAGCCTGTGCCCAGTCCCAGCGGGAGCCTGAGCCCAGCCCAGGGAGCTCAGCGCACGCGGGGCCAGGCCCAGAGCCCCGGGCACGGCCGCCCATTGCGGGGCAGCGGCGCAGATGGAATGTCCTGCGGCCCAAACCTCCTGCTCCTGCCACACAGCGCTCAGCGCTCTCCCCCTCCTCATCCTCTCCCAGCACGACACAAATTCCAGCTCGGAGGAGGCTTCCCCAGAGAGGGCTCCGGCTTCTGTCTCAGCCTGAGTGTCCCTGCAGAGGAACAGGGCATCTTTCAGGCACTTCCACAAGCTCACGCTTCTCACTTCATGTGAATCTGGGGTGGAAATGTGCTTGTTAATAAAGCCAAAAGCCATGGGAATGGACTAGTAATTATTAGAAGAAAAACACTCTTTTCCAGGGAAGGTTCACCAAGTCATTGCCTGCATTTGTCCTTTTCAGATTCTTTCAGTTGGCTACTCTGAGAAGTCCAGCTTGTTCTGGTCCTTATCAGGAACTGATTGTACTCTTGATTTATGCATCAATGCACCAGATGTGGAATCATCTACACTGAACTCAGAAACAAACTCCCTCTGTCAGAGCATTTTCACATTCCAGATCATTCTCAAGATGTCCACTGACAGGCTGGAATGATTATTATTACACAACTCTCCAATTTGGGCTGCAGGCTCTGGAGATTCTTTCTCTGAATTCAGCCAGGTTTGTATTCTCTTAACAATTCCTGGTAAGACCTCCTGTTTTCTTAGCCTAGAACAGTAACAATGAAAACCTTACCCCCAGCACAACTCCCCAGCCCACCAGTTAAAGAAAGGACAAGCTGTCAACTTCTCCAAAGCTTTGTCCTGCTCTGCTGCAAGAGTCCAGCAGCACACAGGGTGTGGAAACCCAAGAGAAACTGCAGTTGGTGGCACATCCTGTGGCAGGAGCTTGACCTCACTTTCCAGGAAGGGTTCTTGAGAAGAGCAAACAGGACTGTGGAGAAGATTCCTGAAAAACTAAAACAGCTTTCCAGAAGTGAAATGAAAATGAAAAGAAACAATATGAAATGTTTTCCCCTATTTATTTCTATGCTCCCCTTTTCCATCTTGTTTTCCATCTCATAAACTCCAAATGCATCTCACATCTAAGATCAATGACTTAGCAAGTTTTAGACACTCTAACATACCATGAGCTACACACAGTTTGCCTTCCCCTGTGTCTGCTGGAAAGCAGTGCTGGAGCCATAAGAGCAGTGCTTGGGTCGGGCACAAATCCTGCAGCCAGGGAATGTGCCCCGCCAGTGTGAGACCCTCAGCAGGGACAATGCACAGCAGCGTTGCTGTGCTGGGTCTCCATGGAGCCATCCCAGGAGCAGCTGCTGAGCTCAGAAGCCATCGCAGCCACCGCCCTGCTCCAAAAACCCTTGGCAGGGTGGGCTCCTGGCCTGGCTCTGTGTGCCAGGAGCCAGCAGCACTGGGTGCAGGCAGCCCAGGGAGGGCACAGAAACGCTGGGTGAGAAATGCTGGGGCACAGCGAGATGGGCAAGTGCAGCCGGCCAGGGCACAGGAGCAGCGTGCACAGGGGACACAGCCCCAGGACAGATGGGCAGGGCTGGGCAGGGCTGGCAGGGCCAGAGGCACCCAGGCCTTTGTCCCTGGGCTCGGGCAGCGCCTCGGGAGCCCCACAGAAGGAACTTTCCTCGGAGGGGCTGCACTTTGCTTCTCCCTTGCCCCTCCCTGAGGAGGCTGGCAGGGGCTGCAGGTTTATGGCATTTGTCCTTGCTGCCCCTCACATCCCCCTGCCCCACAAACAGCCCCGAGCCACCCGTGAGGGACAGGCCCTGCTGTGCCAGGCTGGGCTCAGGGCTTGGCCTTTCTGCTTCCCCCAGCCAGCCCAGGCCTTGCTCAGCATTGCAGTTCCCTGCTCTGAGCCTTGGGCTCCTTGCAATCCTGGCCTCCAGGATCTGCTCTCTCCAGTGCCTGGGAGTCTTTGGCAGTCCCTGCCCTCACTGGGGCCCAGTGATGCTCCAAAGGACTTGGAGTTTTGCTCCTGACTCCTTGAGCAGCTTCTTCAGCCTTCTCTCAGTGCCTGAGGTTCCTGGACTCAGCCCCAGATCTACTGTGGGGATCATTAAAGTACACAAAGCCCTCAAGGGTGCTTTGTCTTCCTACAATGGTCTGCAAATCTCCAGAGCTTGTGCAGCTCACTGGACACAGTCTGGAGTTTTGTTATGGAGGAAGATTTCAAAGTGCAGTTCATGACTTCTTTTCTTTAATCAAGTGAGTATTTTTTTTTATTTTTCAGTTCAGAGAAGAACTGATAGAAACATTCCCCAGGTGACCTTAATGCTCAGTGTCTCATTAGGATGTCTGGGCATGTAGAAGAATGAGCTCCCTGAGGGCTGACCCTTTTTGGACAAGTTGCCCCTCACCCCCAGCCTCCCCATGTCTGACATCACCCACGTGGCACTGACATCCCTGTGTCCTGCAGCAGAACCTTGTCCCTGAGCTCTGCAGCTCCATGACCCAGCCCATTGCACCGTGTCCCACCTGCTCTCCTCAGCGCTCTGCCTGCACACAGACCCAGGAGAGATTTTCCTACTAGGAAGCAAAGAATGGAAAAGCCTGAGCAGGTTTCCTAAACAACAAACCCCACTCAGGAGCCACCTGCTCAGTACAGGCTGCCTGGAATGGTGTCACCTTTCTACAAGGGACAGTGTGACCAGAAATGATCTCTGGAAGTAGAATTCTCTGAGTCTCCCAGCTGAATTCTCTGTCCCTGTCCTTTCCCTGGATCTCTGTTGCAGATGGAAGCTGCTGGGGCCATCCTCACCTTTAACCTCTCTTTGGAAGGCAAACAGGTGTTCCCATGTGTGTTAAGCAGGATTTGTTCAATGTTTCTATAAATCTTTTGTGTCCCCCATGGAACAAAGGGGCCATTTTGGCACTGAGGGGGTTACGTGGAAGCAAGAAGTCAGTTGTGTCCCTGGGGTCCCATGGAACCAAGGGGCCATGGTGACACAGCAGGGACACGTGGATCCAGTGGTCCATTGTGACACTGTGGATCCAAGGAGACCATGGAGACACCCCCAGAACCTCATGGAACCAAGGAGTCCATGGTGACCCAGCGGGGCTGCATGGAGCCAATGGTCCATGGTGACACTGCCCATCCAAGGAAGCCATTTGGACACTGTAGAAGCTCATAGAGCGAGATCACCATTGTGACACTGAAGAACTTCATTGCACCAAATATCCATGGGGACATAGCAGGGCATCATGGAACCCAGGAACCACTGTTGGCAGTATGGAAACTCCTGGAACCAGGGGCTGTTGTGACACTGCAGAATCAACACAGCTGCTGCACCTTGTCCTCTGTCCTGCACAGCTCCTTGGGAGGCACGGCAGGAGCAGCACCCTGAGAGCCTCGGGAATGCCCCTCTGGGATCCATGGCACACACTACCAGGGCCTGGAATTTCAGTTCCCAGTCAGGAAAAGATGTTCCTGCCCTTGAAGGCAAAGCTCTTATGGAAGGCCCAAAAGCCAAGTGGAGCAAGATCTTACAGTGACATTTCATTGCCAGCCTTCATAACTTCACCCATGGTTGTTGTAGCTGGTGGAATAGGGATGAAATTAGGGCAGGGCCTTTGGTGAAAGCTGCCCTGGGTCAGGGGAGACACTGAGAGAGAAACAGAGCAGGCAAAGGCAGGCAGGAGGGAAAGGAGGACAGAAACACAATCAGCTGAGAAGGTGGCACTCTGAAAAACAAACCAAAACTGACTGAAAACAAATGGAACAGAAATCACTAATTCTTAAAGTTTTATTTACTGCTAAACCAAACCACGCAGTCCCACACAGTCCCAATCCCACCCCTCCAAATTTGATTCCCACTTCTCCTAATCTCCTTCCAATCCCATCTCACCCTAGAGGCTAAGGAATTGAGTAATTTTGGCAAGGGATTGAGTTTCTTTGGGGTGGGAACAAGCCATTTTTAAATGGGATTGAGACTTTTTGGGGTAAGATTGAGTTGTTTGCAGTGAGAGTGAGTAGTTTTGAGGTGACAGATCAATCCATCTTGACCTTTGGATTGCTGAGAGATGAAGAGCACTGCCCAAAATCCCCAAAGAATGAACAAATCTTCCATAATATATCCTCAAACCATAATTTCACCCTTAATTAGCTGTTAAATAGTGGGACATTAAACATCTCTGTTCAATTTCTTTCTTATTCTATATTGGGTGTTTTAGGGAATGAAGATAGATCAGAAGAATATTAGGGCCAAACCAAAAGGATTATCAGTCAGGTGTCTTCCCAACATGGATCATAGGGAATGTGCGTAATTGGGGCTCTGACCAACGTGGGTCCTCCCATGGGGGATGGAGATGGAGCAGTGCACAAAGCTTTTCCTGCAGCTGGGGCACTTGCAGGGCTTCCCTTACAGGTGTCTCTGTTGGTGTCTGGTCAAGATAGAGCTCCTGGAGAAGCTCTTCCCACACTGGGGACATTCATAGGGCCTTTCCCCAGTGTGGATGCGCCGGTGGATGATGAGGTGGGAGTTGCGCTTGAAGCCCTTTCCACACTCAGGGCAGCAGAAGGGCCTCTCATCTGTGTGAATCCGCTGGTGCAGGAGGAGATCAGAGCTGGTCTGAAACCTCTTCTGACACTCGGGACACTCATAGGGCCTCTCCCCAGTGTGGGTCCTCTGGTAGCACATCAGGCTGGAGCTCTGGCTGAAGCTCTTCCCACATTCTCCACACTTGTAGGGCCTCTCCCCGGTGTGGATGCGCTGATGTTTGACAAGGGTGGAGTTGTACCTGAAGCCCTTCCTGCAGTCAGGGCAGCGGAAGGGCCTCTCATCCGTGTGAATCCGCTGGTGCAGGAGTAGATCTGAGCTGGTCCGAAACCTCTTCTGACACTCAGGACATTCGTAGGGCCTCTCCCCAGTGTGGATCATTTGGTGGATGATCAGTTTGGACCTATGGCTGAAGCTCTTCCCACATTGCTCACACTTGTATGGCCTTTCCCCAGTGTGGAGGATCTGGTGGCTGATCAAGTGTGACTTCTGGCTGAAGCTCTTCCCACATTCCCCGCACTCATAGGGCCTCTCCCCAGTGTGGATGCGTTTGTGGATGACAAGGGCAGAGCTGCAGCTGAAGCCCTTCCCACACTCCCCACACTCGTAGGGCCATTCCCCAGTGTGGATCATCTGGTGGCGGATCAGGTTGAAATTCCTCCTGAAGCTTTTCCCACACTCCAAGCACTTGTAGGGCTTCTCTCCAACACGATGCTGTTCATGGACAGCCAGCTCTGAGCTCTGGCTTGATCTCTGGCTGCCTCCCTGGCCCACGGTGGGTCTTTCCTGCTCAGATCCCCGTGATCTGCCTTTGCAGCCCCTCCTCATGCGGGATCGACAGGGCTTTTCCTCCCCTTTGGGTTCCAGTACTGTGGAGCCACTCAAAACGGCCTCTTCCACGAGTTTCTGCTGCGGGGATTTGTCCTCTCTGCTCTCCATCCTCAGCTCCTGCTCTGGGGGAGGAAGGACAAGGAGAGGATGGGATTTGCCTCCATGCCACAGGGAAGGGCAAGGAGATCCCCCCAGTGCGTCCCTGGCAGGAGGACACCGGCAGCGGGGCTGTCCTGCAGCCAGGGGCCAGGCTGGGCTGGGAGATGGAGCAGGAGAGAGGAGGAAAGGGGCACTGACTTCCTCCTCCTCACCTGCCTGGGCGTCCCAGGGCTCCTTCCTCTTCCTTGCAGCCTCCTTCTCCATTTCTTGAAGTTTTGGGGATTGGAAATTCTGTTTTGGGAGGAAAACAAGGGATGAGCACAGTGAGTTTTGTACTGGTTTGAAGGCAAACCAGGGGGAGAGTCTAAGCCAGAATCACAATTGAGTAAGAAAATTAGGATCGAGGCAATGATACAGAAACACTGACTTAATCTGACAGAGTCAGGATATAACCTGACACCCCGTTGCTCAGGGTGGTGGTAGCAGTCTGATGAAATGGCGGCTGCAGCCCTGTTGGAGTGATGAACGTGATTCTGTTAAAGCAGTGATCCTGTAGAAGGGTCTGGTCTTCCTCTGAAGGTCCAGTGGTGCTTATGGAGCTCTTGTCCTCTGGAAATGCAGTAGGCAAGGTGATCGTGGTGTTGCAGGGGTGAGATTATATCCAGGCAGGAATACTTGGTTCCTCCTCCTGGGCGGAGCATCCCACAATGGGATGATGTAATTTTATCAGTGCTGCAGTGACACTCAATGGCCCATTAGCAGAAGATGGCCCCTGGAGGGCGTTATCAGGGTTGAGCCATGGAAGAGATAAAGAATACTGCCCCACCTGTTGATAACAGGTTATGGAGATGGTGACTGAAAACACTTTTGGTTACATCTGACACTGTAACCTGAAACAGTGAGGCAATCCCTGCCCGGGGTGGGGGATGAACACCACCCCCGTTACCCAAACTGGCTCAGGTGTAAAACCCCCACTCTGGGAAGGCCACACACACAGGGGACAATGTCACACTTGCCCCGCCCCAGGGGAGATCTCTGTCCCTGTCACTCCCTTGCTCTCCTCTCTTTTTTTCTTTCTTTCCATCTCTCTCTACATCACATTTACTGTTCAATAAAATCCACTTTGTATTTGGTCTTGTTAGCACCTTAATTGGGGCAGAGGCATCTAAAAATTTTATTAACCAGATTGGGGCATTATTTTGGCACAATGACTTCAGGGCACTGTTGTCTGACCCCAAGTGTCTTTGACAACAGCCTGGTTCCCTCCTCTGAGGAGTTTGTGGCTCTTTCCAGAGGAACTCTTGAAAACTTAGATGCAGCTTCCTCTGAGCAACTTTTGGGAGAACTTATAATTGTAAAGAAGATATTTTGTTGTCCTTCCCTGAAAAGTTTGTTAAAATCACTGGAGGAAAGGGAACAAATGATACCAGCAAGACTGACAAGGATCATTCACCCCAAGGAGAGGAACACAAGGGTATTTAAATCCTACAAGAAGCCCAGCTCAAGTAGCTAAATTCCCAAGTAATTCCTGAATTCACAGGCTTGGGGGCTTTTCCAAATACGAGAATCATTATTATCTTTGTCCCTGTCACCTTTGTGACAGCTACACAAACCTTTTCCTTCCTTTTAATAATCTGTATTGGGCCAAATTTCCATGTTTCTTTTTATGGAACCTGCCAGCATCTGACTTGTAGCTGTGCTGGAACTGATGAAATTTGGAATTGCCAAAGAATTGCTTCTGTTGTTGGTTTATTAATGTTTGGGATTTGTTTGCATTTCCATCACAAGTGACTTGTGGGAAGAGCAAATCTTCCTCAAGGCATTTTATGTAGGGTTAAATTTAATTTCTGCTGAGTTTGTTTTGTCCAATGCCCAGGGGATGCTCAAGGGGTCTCTGGTCCCTAATTTTCTTCTGATTTGGCTTTATCACTTAAAAACACTTGAAAAATGACTAAAATTATTATTGACCAGAGATGTCAGAAGTCCCACCATTTAAGAGGTATTTGAGGTGGAATTTACAGTTTGGGAACATATTCTGGAGGATTTGTGGGTTCTTGGGGGATATGTGGTAGTATTCTCCATATTTTTGCACTCCAAAATCCAAGGTGGATTGCTCTGTCATCTCAAAATGATTCAATCCCACTTGAAACCCCTCAATCTTACCCCAAAATGACTCAATCCCACCTCAAATTGCTGGTTCCCACCTCAGTCCCATGCCAAAATTACTCTATTCTACACCCTCCAGGGTGAGATGGGGAAGGAGATTGGGAGAAGTGAGATCCAAATTTGAGGTTGTGGGATCAGGAGTGTGCGGGGCTGGGTGGGTGTGATATATTTTGATAATAAATAAAACTATCAGAATTATTGTTTTCTGTCCCATTCATTTTCTGTCAGTTCTGGTTTGCTTTTCAGTGTGCTGCCTTCTCATCTGATTTTGTTTCTGTCCTCCTGTTCCAGACTGAAAAGCAAGATGTGTTCTATTTGCCATCTACATGGCAGTTGTCCTGTGTTAAGTGGGCAGTTTTTCCTTATCTCTTCCACAATCAATCCTCCCTCAGGGGAGATATCTGCTGATAATGGGCTATTGAATGTCACAGCATGACTGATAAGAACTGTAACATCCCATTGTGAGATGCCCCGCCCAGAGGGAGGAGCCAAGCATTCCTACCTGAATCTAGTCTTGAGATTCTGGCCCACCAACACAGATTTTTCTTTGCTGGATTTCCCAGAGGAACAGCTGCCTCTTCCTCTTCAGAGGAAGACACCCTTTCCTATAGGATCACTTCTCCAACAGAACCACACCTGACACTCCAGGAGGACTGCAGCCAGAATTCCAATTGGACTGTGGCTGACACCCTGTCCAACAGGGTGTCACGTTGTATTCTGGCTCTCTCAGTGTTGCTTTGGTTCACTGCATTGTTCATATTTTAATTTTCTTCCCTAATAAAAAGCTGTTATTCCTGCTACCATATTTTTACCTGAAAGCCCCCCCCCCCCTTAATTTAAAATTAATAACAAATCAGAAAGAAAGAGTCTACATTTTTTCATTTCAGGGGAGGGTCTTGCCTTTCTCAGCAGACACCTGTCATTCCAAACCAAAACACCTCCTTTCTCTCCTGCCATCCTTTGCCTGCTCTGTTTCTCTCTCAGTGTCTCCCCTGACCCAGGGCAGCTTTCACCAAAGGCCCTGCCCTAATTTCATCCCTATTCCACCAGCTACAACAACCATGGGTGAAGTTATGAAGGCTGGCAATGAAATGTCACTGTAAGATCTTGCTCCACTTGGCTTTTGGGCCTTCCATAAGAGCTTTGCCTTCAAGGGCAGGAACATCTTTTCCTGACTGGGAACTGAAATTCCAGGCCCTGGTAGTGTGTGCCATGGATCCCAGAGGGGCATTCCCGAGGCTCTCAGGGTGCTGCTCCTGCCGTGCCTCCCAAGGAGCTGTGCAGGACATAGGACAAGGTGCAGCAGCTGTGTTGGTGCTGCTGTGACACCACAGCCCCTGGTTCCAGGAGTTTCCATACTGCCAACAGTGGTTCCTGGGTTCCATGATGCCCTGCTATGTCCCCATGGATATTTGGTGCAATGAAGTTCTTCAGTGTCACAATGGTGATCTCGCTCTATGAGCTTCTACAGTGTCCAAATGGCCTCCTTGGATGGGCAGTGTCACCATGGACCATTGGCTCCATGCAGCCCCGCTGGGTCACCATGGACTCCTTGGTTCCATGAGGTTCTGGGGGTGTCTCCATGGTCTCCTTGGATCCACAGTGTCACAATGGACCACTGGATCCACGTGTCCCTGCTGTGTCACCATGGCCCCTTGGTTCCATGGGACCCCAGGGACACAACTGACTTCTTGCTTCCACGTAACCCCCTCAGTGCCAAAATGGCCCCTTTGTTCCATGGGGGACACAAAAGATTTATAGAAACATTGAACAAATCCTGCTTAACACACATGGGAACACCTGTTTGCCTTCCAAAGAGAGGTTAAAGGTGAGGATGGCCCCAGCAGCTTCCATCTGCAACAGAGATCCAGGGAAAGGACAGGGACAGAGAATTCAGCTGGGAGACTCAGAGAATTCTACTTCCAGAGATCATTTCTGGTCACACTGTCCCTTGTAGAAAGGTGACACCATTCCAGGCAGCCTGTACTGAGCAGGTGGCTCCTGAGTGGGGTTTGTTGTTTAGGAAACCTGCTCAGGCTTTTCCATTCTTTGCTTCCTAGTAGGAAAATCTCTCCTGGGTCTGTGTGCAGGCAGAGCGCTGAGGAG
The DNA here is from genome assembly GCF_050655825.1 of Lonchura striata. Lineage (NCBI taxonomy): Eukaryota > Metazoa > Chordata > Aves > Passeriformes > Estrildidae > Lonchura > Lonchura striata. The sequence continues at coordinate 6,002,017 of NC_140735.1, read as the reverse complement.
AGCAGGTTGGACACGGTGCAATGGGCTGGGACATGGAGCTGCAGAGCTCAGGGACAAGGTTCTGCTGCAGGACACAGGGATGTCAGTGCCAGGTGGGTGATGTCAGACATGGGGAGGCTGGGGGTGAGGGGCAACTTGTCCAAAAAGGGTCAGCCCTCAGGGAGCTCATTCTTCTACATGCCCAGACATCCTAATGAGACACTGAGCATTAAGGTCACCTGGGGAATGTTTCTATCAGTTCTTCTCTGAACTGAAAAATAAAAAAAAATACTCACTTGATTAAAGAAAAGAAGTCATGAATTGCACTTTGAAATCTTCCTCCTTAACAAAACTCCAGACTGTGTCCAGTGAGCTGCACAAGCTCTGGAGATTTGCAGACCATTGTAGGAAGACAAAGCACCCTTGAGGGCTTTGTGTACTTTAATGATCCCCACAGTAGATCTGGGGCTGAGTCCAGGAGCCTCAGGCACTGAGAGAAGGCTGAAGAAGCTGCTCAAGGAGTCAGGAGCAAAACTCCAAGTCCTTTGGAGCATCACTGGGCCCCAGTGAGGGCAGGGACTGCCAAAGACTCCCAGGCACTGGAGAGAGCAGATCCTGGAGGCCAGGATTGCAAGGAGCCCAAGGCTCAGAGCAGGGAACTGCAATGCTGAGCAAGGCCTGGGCTGGCTGGGGGAAGCAGAAAGGCCAAGCCCTGAGCCCAGCCTGGCACAGCAGGGCCTGTCCCTCACGGGTGGCTCGGGGCTGTTTGTGGGGCAGGGGGATGTGAGGGGCAGCAAGGACAAATGCCATAAACCTGCAGCCCCTGCCAGCCTCCTCAGGGAGGGGCAAGGGAGAAGCAAAGTGCAGCCCCTCCGAGGAAAGTTCCTTCTGTGGGGCTCCCGAGGCGCTGCCCGAGCCCAGGGACAAAGGCCTGGGTGCCTCTGGCCCTGCCAGCCCTGCCCAGCCCTGCCCATCTGTCCTGGGGCTGTGTCCCCTGTGCACGCTGCTCCTGTGCCCTGGCCGGCTGCACTTGCCCATCTCGCTGTGCCCCAGCATTTCTCACCCAGCGTTTCTGTGCCCTCCCTGGGCTGCCTGCACCCAGCGCTGCCGGCTCCTGGCACACAGAGCCAGGCCAGGAGCCCACCCTGCCAAGGGTTTTTGGAGCAGGGCGGTGGCTGCGATGGCTTCTGAGCTCAGCAGCTGCTCCTGGGATGGCTCCATGGAGACCCAGCACAGCAACGCTGCTGTGCATTGTCCCTGCTGAGGGTCTCACACTGGCGGGGCACATTCCCTGGCTGCAGGATTTGTGCCCGACCCAAGCACTGCTCTTATGGCTCCAGCACTGCTTTCCAGCAGACACAGGGGAAGGCAAACTGTGTGTAGCTCATGGTATGTTAGAGTGTCTAAAACTTGCTAAGTCATTGATCTTAGATGTGAGATGCATTTGGAGTTTATGAGATGGAAAACAAGATGGAAAAGGGGAGCATAGAAATAAATAGGGGAAAACATTTCATATTGTTTCTTTTCATTTTCATTTCACTTCTGGAAAGCTGTTTTAGTTTTTCAGGAATCTTCTCCACAGTCCTGTTTGCTCTTCTCAAGAACCCTTCCTGGAAAGTGAGGTCAAGCTCCTGCCACAGGATGTGCCACCAACTGCAGTTTCTCTTGGGTTTCCACACCCTGTGTGCTGCCGGACTCTTGCAGCAGAGCAGGACAAAGCTTTGGAGAAGTTGACAGCTTGTCCTTTCTTTAACTGGTGGGCTGGTGTGTTGTGCTGGGGGTAAGGTTTTCATTGTTACTGTTCGAGGCTAAGAAAACAGGAGGTCTTACCAGGAATTGTTAAGAGAATACAAACCTGGCTGAATTCAGAGAAAGAATCTCCAGAGCCTGCAGCCCAAATTGGAGAGTTGTGTAATAATAATCATTCCAGCCTGTCAGTGGACATCTTGAGAATGATCTGGAATGTGAAAATGCTCTGACAGAGGGAGTTTGTTTCTGAGTTCAGTGTAGATGATTCCACATCTGGTGCATTGATGCATAAATCAAGAGTACAATCAGTTCCTGATAAGGACCAGAACAAGCTGGACTTCTCAGAGTAGCCAACTGAAAGAATCTGAAAAGGACAAATGCAGGCAATGACTTGGTGAACCTTCCCTGGAAAAGAGTGTTTTTCTTCTAATAATTACTAGTCCATTCCCATGGCTTTTGGCTTTATTAACAAGCACATTTCCACCCCAGATTCACATGAAGTGAGAAGCGTGAGCTTGTGGAAGTGCCTGAAAGATGCCCTGTTCCTCTGCAGGGACACTCAGGCTGAGACAGAAGCCGGAGCCCTCTCTGGGGAAGCCTCCTCCGAGCTGGAATTTGTGTCGTGCTGGGAGAGGATGAGGAGGGGGAGAGCGCTGAGCGCTGTGTGGCAGGAGCAGGAGGTTTGGGCCGCAGGACATTCCATCTGCGCCGCTGCCCCGCAATGGGCGGCCGTGCCCGGGGCTCTGGGCCTGGCCCCGCGTGCGCTGAGCTCCCTGGGCTGGGCTCAGGCTCCCGCTGGGACTGGGCACAGGCTGGGCTCTCACTGTGCTCACCAGCAGGGAAAACACCTCTGGGCATCTAGGTTTCCTGCTGCTGGGAAGAAGCAATGAAACAAATCGAGAAGTTCTGCTTTCTCTTTCTCCTGGTGGATTTTTTAATTCAATTCCATACTACAGAGGCAATTTTTGTGATGGCCTCTCTCAGTTTATTCTATTTCATCAGCACCAGCAACAGGGCTGTGTTTGAGTACTGCAAATGTGGCCTTTGTGGCTTTAATTCCCCTCACCTTAGTGCTCAGGAACTGGTGGGCATTCCAGTATCTGCTGATCCTCATGCCTGTGACAAAAATACTGACTTCACTGTCATGAAAGCACTGTGGGTAGCACCAACTGAAAGAGGCACTTGCAGTTTTATGGATAAAATTCAGGTGGTAAGTAGCAGGGCAAGAGCAGCCGTGATCTGCAATTCCCAAGGGAAAGGCAGCAGCAGCCTCCTGCTGTCAGCTCAGGGTGAGCAAAACAGTGCTGAAAACAGCGCTGGAACCCGATCCTTCCTTCCCCTGAGGGCTGGCTCGGGGCAGCACAGGCGGGCCCTGAGGAGCCAGGGCTGTGTGCGGGTGCTTGTTGCTCTGCTCCAGAGTCCATCTGGAAAAGCCCTCGGCAGCCGAGGCAGGAGCAGGCGGGAAGGGGCCGGCGCTGCTGCTGCTCCTGCCGGGAGCCCCGGCCGGGCCGGGCCGGCGCCCGCTGCGCTGCGGCTGCTGCTGCTGCCAGAGCCGGGCGGGGTCGGGACAGGGACGGACACGGCACAGCAAAGGCCGGGGCTGCAGGGCTGCTGGTGCTCGGCCAGCGCCGGCACAGAGCTTCAGCCCGCAGCCAGCCCAGAGCGAAAGGCTGGGAAAGGCTCCATTCCAGCCTTCCTTTGCTCGGCACTGGGAAGGGACTGAAATTAAAGGAGAACAGCAGGGCCCGACCCCTTCTCCTTTGGGAGGAGCCCCACGCCTGGGGCTGTGAGGGGCCATGAGGGGCCGTGAGGGGCCATGAGGGGCTGTGAGGAGCCCTGAGGGGCCATGAGGGGCTCTGAGGGGCCATGAGGGGCCGTGAGGGGCCATGAGGGGCTCTGAGGGGCCATGAGGGGCCATGAGGGGCTGTGAGGAGCCCTGAGGGGCTGTGAGGGGTTGTGAGGGGCCGTGAGGGGCTGTGAGGAGCCCTGAGGGGCTGTGAGGGGCTGTGAGGGGCCATGAGGGGCCGTGAGGGGCCATGAGGGGCCATGAGGGTCTGTGAGGGGCTGTGAGGGGCTGTGAGGGGCCATGAGGGGCTGTGAGGGGCCATGAGAGGCCATGAGGGGCTGTGAGGGGCTGTGAGAGGCTGTGAGGGGCCATGAGGGTCTGTGAGGGTCTGTGAGGGGCCATGAGAGGCCATGAGGGGCCATGAGGGGCCGTGAGGGGCTGTGAGGGGCCATGAGGGGCTGTGAGGGGCTGTGGGAGGCCAGGCACCTCATGGAACTAAGGGTCCATTGTGACACTGCAGAACCAAGGAGATCATTGTGACACTACACAGCCCCATGGAATGAAGGTGTCCATGTTACGCTACTGAACCTCATGGAACCAAGGGTCCATTGTGACACTGTGGTACCAAGGAGACTGTTGCTGGCAGTACAAAGGCTCATGGAACCAAAGGTTCATTGTGACATTGTGGGGCCTCATGGAACCATGGAGACCATTATGTGATGTGGGTGGTGGGGAAAAAGGCATGCAATCAATATGATTGATAGCAAGCTCCAACTTTAATCAAAAAGCCACTTAACATATATAGGTATTCTACAAGCATAATCAGCAGTAAGCTCTCATTGGTTAATTTACAAAGGTCTTTGTTTTATTTCTCCTATGTGCACTTACAGCTGCAGCTAAGTTTCTCAAGCTAAATTCTCATCTCTACGTCATGTCTTCCAAGGACATTTCATCTTTGTTGAACATATCTTATCTTACAACCTGTCCTTGTACAAGCATATCTTCAAGGCTATACCTGTCCTTATTATCTCATTCCTAGACCTTGTACAGAATGCGGTTTCCCAAGCCTAGACACAGAACCTGGTTCCCAAGCTCTGTTCCCAGGTCAGACACAGCCTGATTCTGGGGTCTTAAACAGAGGTTTTTTAAAACAAGTATTCCATAGAATCATGGCCTTGTTCCAACAATCATTCTTCAACAATTGTGACACTTCAGGACTCACTAGAACCAAAGGGGCCATTGTGTTACTGCGGGGCTTTGTATAACCAAGGGGCCATGGTAGCACAACACAGCCTCATGGATTCAAGGGGATCACAGTGACACTGTGGGACTCCATAAGGGGCCGTGGGGCTCCATAAGGGGCTGTGGGGCTCTATAAGGGGCTGTGGGTCTCCATGAGACCACGGGGCCATTCTGACTGTGAAACCAAGGGCACCATTGTTACACTATGGGGCATCATGCTACCAAGGAGGACATTGTGAACCCGGGGGGGAACCCACCGAGATTTTGGTGACACTTCAAGGGCCATTGTGGAACTGCAGGGCCTCATGGAACCAATGAGACCATTGTGACATGGCCCAGCCTCATGGGAACAAGAGGCCCTTGTGACACTGTGGGGCCTTGTAGAGCTGAGGGGCCGTGGTGACCTTGTGTGGCACCATGGAACCCAGGAGAGCTCTGTGACACTGCAGGACTCCGTGGCACTGAGGACTCATGTAACAGTGAGGAGCCCAATGGAACCAAGGATCCATTATGACTTCAGGGCTTCATGGAACCAAGTTGCCAGTGTGACACTGTGGAACCAAAAGAGACCATTGTGACACTGCAGGGCTCCATGGAATCAATGCGACCATTCTGACACTCCGAGTCCCCATGGAAGCAAGGGGCCATTGTGACACTGCATCCCCATGGAAACAAGGGGCCAGTGTAACACATCCAGGCCTGGTGGAACCAAAGGGCCATTGTGATCCTGGGGAACCCAACAGAACCAAGGAGCCATTTTGAGACTCCGTGACCTCACATAACCAAGGGGCCATTGTGGCATTTTCCCATGGAAAAAAGGAAACCATTTTGACACTGCAAGGCCTCATGGAAGCAAGGGGCCATTGTGCCACTGTGGAGCCAAGGAAACCATTGTGATATCACAGGGCCTCGTGGAGACAAAGATCTGTTGTGATCCTACAGGGCCACATAGAACCAAGGAGAAAATGTGATGCCGTAGGGCCCCAAGAATCCAAGAACATGGAACAGGTCTGTCTGGCTGGGCCTCCGGGGGGCTGCCTGGCTGGTCCAAGTGACCTTGGCATGTTGAGGGTTGTTTCTCATCTGTCCCTGAAACCCTAGAGTTACATGCTTTCCTTCCTGTGGGAAAGAACTGTCCTTCTCCTCCAGTTATTCATGGCTGAAATTAGGGTTACTCCTCCAAATTTGATTATATCCAAAGATTATTCCCATGTGAAACCTGCCAGGACAGGCAGCTCTGGGCTGGCCTTGGCCTCTTTGGGGCCACCTCTCATCTGGCTTCAAAACACTGAGGGCTGTGCTTTTCTTCCCATGAAAAAAAAAAAAAAAAATCATGGCCAAAATTGAGAATGCACCTCCAAAATTCCTTATATCCATAAACAGCTCCCAGACAAAAGCTGCCAGGACTGTCTAGATTCCCTTGGGCCAGGTCTCGCATGCATTTCAAACACTGGGGCTGTGTATTTTCCTTTGTATGGAACAGAATTGTCCTTCTTGTCTCAATGCCCATAGTCAAAAGTGGGATTTGGCCTCCCAGATTATATCTATCCAAGAATTCTTCCTTGACAACAGATCTGGCTGGCAGGTCTGGCTGCCTTGCCCTCCTTGGGGCTGCCTCTAAGCAGCCTTTGAAACACTGGGACTCCACCCTTTCCTTCCCATGAGAGCTGTCATTCCAGTCCAGGAACCCACAGCTGAATTGGAATTCCAACCCTAAAACTCCTCATATATCCAAAGGCTGCTTTCAGAAAGAAGCTGCAGGTACAGACAGGTCAGGCTTGCCTTGGTCACTGGTGACAGCTTCACATCTGCCTTCAAAGCCCTGGGGCTCTGTGGTTTCCTTCCTGAAGAAAAGAACTGTCCCTCTTGTCCAGGTGCTGTTGGCCTCAGGCACTTGACCACTCTATATGGACACAGGATCTCTGTGCTCAGTGGGGTGGAGACTGAAGACAGCAGAGGAGAGCCCTGGGAGGGACTGAAGGGTGGTTTTAGAGATGGTGGATCCTTCTGACATAGTAGAGAACAGCCAGAGAAAGAGAATTAATGCCAAGGACAGCTGGGGAGGTCCAGACTGGACACCAGGAGGAAGGAATTTCCCTCCCAGGGCAGGGCTGTGGTGCAACACGTCCCCAGCAGGAGCCTGGAGCAGCCCAAGGCTTTGTGTGGCCAGGCAGGGGCAGGCAGGAGGCAGAGCTGCCAGCAAAGGAAGGGCCAGCGAGGTGGGGCAGCCGGGGGTGACAACAGCCTGCAGGGACAGAGGCGCAGGGCAGGGACACCGTGGGACAGCCTGGGCTGCAGAGGGCTCAGGGATGTGCAGCAGCTGCAAGGCCCTGACAGAGCCAATCTGTGCAGCCCTTTGGCCGTGGCTGCTGGCCCTGGGCCTGAGGCCACGAGGGGACAAGGCACCCTTGCAGCCCTGGGGCCTCAGTGCCTCCTTGTCCCTGCTCAGCAGCCTGGCAGGGCCGCCCCATGGTCCTGCCCTTGGCATTGCACATCCCCACATGCCAGTGCCCATTCCAGGAAGAGCCCTGAGCAATGAGGGAGGGACAGGATCTGCCTTGCCAGGGGCTGGGGCTCAGGCCTGGGCCCTTTGCATTCCTGAAACACATCCAGGTTTGCTCAGCACCAGAGACACCTTTGCCTTGCTTGTCCCCAGCTGTCATCTCTGCCTCCAGGGTTCTGCTCTGTCTGGAATCTGGGGACACTTTCTCAGTCGTGTCCCTGACAGGGATCTCTTCAAGGTCAAAGAAACTTCAGTGTTTTAATCTCACTTGGAGTTCTCAAGAAGTTCTTTGAGCACACTCTGAGGGTATGGGTCTGATGCAAAGAACACCAAAGCCCCGGAGGCTCGTTAAAGCCCTTGTGCTGTGTCTGTGCTGCTGAGCTGGGCCAGGCTCCTGGCCCAGAGGCAGCTCCTGGCAAGGGCAGCGCTGCAGAAAGACAGCTCTGGCCAGGAGCAGCTCCTGTGCACAGCCCAGCAGGGCTGGGGCACTGCCAGGGCATCCCAGGGACACGAGAAGGGCACAGACAGAGCTCACAGGGGCTCAGCACTGGCAGGGGCTGTGGGATGTCCCAGAGGGGGCTGTGTCACAGCAGCACCTCTGTGGCTGTGCCAGAGGGGCACAGAGCAGCTGTGATGTCAGAAAGGGGCTGTGTGACAGCACACACTGGGTTGTGTGAGGTCACAGATTGGCTATGAAATCACAGAGTGGGCTGTGTGAGGTCATTGAGCAGCTATGGCATGATAGAGGGGACTGTGTGACATCACAGGGCAGGCTGTGACATCATGACATGTCTGTATGACATCATAGAGCAGGAAGTGAGGTCAAAGTGTGTGCTGTGACATTACAGAGTGGCAGTATGACGTCACAGGGAGGGTTTTGTGACATCACTGAGGGGGTTTTAACATCACAGAGCAGGCTGTGACATCAGAGAGGAGGGTATAATGCCATAGAGGAGATTCTGCCATAATAGAGGGTGGCTCTGTTACATCAGAGAGTGGGTTGAGACATCACCGTGTGGCTGTGTAACATCATAGAGCAGGCTGTGACATCAAAGTACAGACAGTGACATCTCAGGGAGACTTTGTGACATCACAGAATCATCTGTGACATCACAGAGCAGCTGTATGATATCACAGGGTGACATCTCAGAGTTGGCTCTGTGATATCAGAGTGTGGGAATCCAGAGCATCCCTCTGGCTTCCCTGGCAGGTCTGGGACCCTGGCAGGGGGTCAGGAACCTCCCTGTACAGAGCTCCGAGAGACTCTGTCTGTGATCTCTGTCCATGGAAAAGAGTTTTCAATCTTACAGAATGAATTACAAGCTCTGAGTGTTTGATATGAGTAATAATTAAGTGTGGCCCAGGTGCAAAAGTAAAATTTTAGGATTCTAGATTAGGAGTTCAAAGGGGGCAAGATGGAGGAAATTGGGTGTCCTGTCCTTTTCCTTCTTCTTCATGCCCTCCATGTTTCACTGTAGTTTTGGCATTTTTCTATTGGTTTAGGCTGGGGACACACTGTTCAACGTAGGTGACAGATATTGGCACGTTATTGTTGTAAATCCAGCACAGGGAGTTTCTGGTATTTAATGTTTGTAACATCCCACTGAGGGCAGAGCCCCACACGCTGCCCTGCAGGACAGACCTGCAGCAGGGCAGCAGAACATGTTAGAGATAAACAGAATAAACAACCTCTAAACCAGCACAGACGAATTATGGCTTCTTCTTTGGCAACGGGGCAGAAAAACAGAGAATTTCTACAATCTCGGAATCATCAATACCACGGATTCCAACATCACAGGGGCTATGTGACATCACAGAGGTTGTGTGAGGTCACTGGGGAGGTCACTCTGCCCCAGCCCCCCTCCCAGTTCCCCCAGAGAAGGCCAACGCTGCTCGTGCACAGCGGGGTCCCCTGTCCCCCCGGGTCCCCCCACCCCCGGCGCCGCAGCATCCCCGAGAGGATGTTCCACGAGATTGACCCCAGAGCCTGACATGGGGAACGGGGCTAGAGCCGTGGGGGGTGGGACAGGAAGACAGGGACCCCCTGGCAGCGTCCCTGTGTCCCCCAGGGCCAGAGCCTGGGACAGGGCTCCTTCAGCCTGGTATCAACGAGGGCTTGAGAGTGCTGAAAAATCCCCAGCAAAAACCAGATTTAATATTAAAGTGACAGCAGCACAAAGTTCCTTGGCAAGAGTCACTCTGCTCCTGACTGGACACTTCAGGCACAGCAAGGAAACAAAGCAGCAACAAAACCAAACAAAATCCAGGCAATCAAACCAGAAATGAACCAAGAACTGTGTGACACGAGGACAGTGAGGGCAAGGATGAAAGGAATATGGCCTAAAAGCTTTACTGTATTCAAACTTAAGAGGACGTAACCTATACCTTCACATAAACTGATACCTTCAACTTCACAATTTAGCAAAAGAACAGAGCTCAATTGTGGAAAAAATGACGGGAGACAAGTCCATTCTATAATGTCAACAAGTCTCAGTTTATTTCAAGCACACATGTATAGTTATACCCGTTATAATGAAGCTTATGCATATTGCAAAATTTAAGCTCATCATTGGTGTATGAAAAACAGGTCAATCCCGCCTTTGGAGCTTTCTAAGCTTGCTTTGTTTTCCCTTACATTTATCTTTTTGCTGAACATTCTACTGTTGGGAACCAGCTTACCCAAGGACATAAGATATTGTTGCGACATCTGCTATTGCTGCACTGTGCAATTTTCAGCTACTGCTTCACTAACTGCACGTAGTCATGTCCTTTCTCACGAAGCCATTCATCCACAAAACTCTCATTATAACAGCAAGGAGCTCAAGTTCCCTGATTTTAGAGTGTGAGCAGGAGAGTTTGAGGACCTGTGGGTTTCACAGAAGAACTGGCCCAGGGCATTGCCCTGGCACAGGGGCATGGAAAATGTATTGGCCGTGAGCAGCAGAGCATTGAGAATGGCACTGGCCCAGGCAGCTGCTGCCATGTGGGCACAAGCTCTGCTGCCCAGGAGGGTCCCGTAGTGCAGGGGTTTGCAGATGGACATGTAGCTCTTGTATCACATGAAAGTGAGAAGGGAAACCTCTGCTGAAATGAAAAAGACAAACAGAAGCAGCTGTGCAGCACACCCTGAGTAGGAGATGTCCCTGGTGTCCCAGAGGGAATTGTGCATGGCTTTGGAGACAATGGTGCAGATGTAGCCCAGGTCGCTGAGGGCCAGGTTGAGCAGGAAGAAGAACATGGGTGTGTGCAGGTGGTGGCCGCAGGCTCCGGTGCTGATGGTGAGGCCGTTGCCCAGGAGGGCAGCCAGGGAGATGCCCAGGAAGAGGCAGAAGTGCAGGAGCTGCAGCTGCCGCGTGTCTGCCAGTGCCAGCAGGAGGAAGGGGCTGATGGAGCTGCTGTTGGACATTTCTGCCTCAGGAAATTATTATCTCCTGAGGAGAAAAATACAGCACTGAGTCAGGCCACACTTCCGTGAGCAAAATCTATTGCATATCTCATAGCAATGGAACATTTAGGGTCTCTCCTTTTAAGAACACTTCTCTACATTCCCCTCACCTGGGCTCTTGGTTTTGCAGGAATTCAGAGCACGGCTCAGGAGGATTCCTTCTTCTTGAGCAGTGAGAGGTAACTGAGAATGCTGGGTGATCTCCAATTAAATGAACTTGGAAACACCAAAAATCATTTCAGCTCTGCTGTTTGCATTTTGCCCATCTGAAGAACTGAGCTGAGGGAATTCCTTGTATTTGTTCACCCAGCTGCAGCTGCCACAGTCAGGAGTGGTTGTGGCTGTTTGAAATCCCTGACATTTCTAATTAACTGCAGGTGAAATCGTGTGGGTCTGAGAGGCACAGGGATGGTCTCTCAGTGCAGGGACAATGGAGCAGCTCTGGCCATCAGGGCTGTTCTCAGCTGTCCCTTGCTGGCAGCTTCAAGCTGCAGGAGAGGCATGCAGAGGAGTTCCCCTAGAGTGAACCAGGGCAGTGCTGAGAGCAGAGGGCTCTGGGGTCAGACAGCACATGGACAGAGCCCTCGCCTTCCCTCAGGGTGCCTCACTGGGATCTCAGCTGTCTCCTGCCAGGCTGCTGCACAGAGGGATCACTGCAGCTGCCCAGGTGCAGGTGCCCAGCAGCATTTCCCTGGCCCTAACACTGAGCTGTCTCCTCCATGAGGATCCCACGCAGCACAGAGACACCACGGGAGAGCTGTGCCCTTCTGGAGGGCACCTGCAGCCCTGCAGGACAACCAGGGAATCAGCTGAAGGGCCCCTGAGGGCACCTGGGCACTCTGCTCCGACAGACACATGTCCACAGCAGGGTCCCAAGGCTCCCTGCATGGACGGGCACCTGCCACCACCAGACCCTGGCACTGCCTTAGAAAACCCAATGATGGCAATGGGGACAACACAGGCATCTGGGCATGGCAGTGAAATGTCACAATGCTCCTGCCAGTGGAGGAGGGACAGAGAGACTGATGGAAACCGGGGCCTTGTCCTTCCCTGCCTGGGCTCTGGCTGCTGCAGGGGCCCTGCACAGCCGAGCCTGTGTGGGATGAGGGCAGGGGCTCTGCTTGGGATGGGAAAGGAGCCTGGGCAGGAGCTGCTGGGGGAAGGTGTCTGAGCCACAGGGACAGCAGGGAGGTGGCACATCCCCCTGCCCGGCATTTGTGGCAGCAGCTCCCTGTCCCTCCCTGCCCGTGTCTCTGCTGAGGGAGCTGTTCCTGCCAGCAGTGTCTCCCTGTGCCCAGCTCCACTCCCTGCCAGCGCTCACTGAGCCCATCCCCACCCCACGGCCCCGGGGCAGCTCTGCCTGTGCAGGGACCTGTCCTGTGCCTCTGAGGGAGCAGCAGGGAAGCCCCGCTCTGGAGCTTGTTCTGCTCCACGCCAGGACATCCAGGAGAGCCACCCTGACAGGTCCTGTCAGTGCTGGCATTGTCAGAGACACTTCCAGGAACTCACCTGCATTGCTCTGCAGCCAGAGACTCAGCGTGTCCAGGGGCTGTGCAGATTTCTCTATGGAGAGTTTTGTGGAAGAATGGCTTCGTGAGAAAGGACATGACTACGTGCAGTTAGTGAAGCAGTAGCTGAAAATTGGACAGTGCAGCAATAGCAGATGTAGCAATAATATCTTATGTCCTTGGGTAAGCTGGTTCCCAACAGTAGAATGTTCAGCAAAAAGATAAATGTAAGGGAAAACAAAGCAAGCTTAGAAAGCTCCAAAGGCGGGGTTGACCTGTTTTTCATACACCAATGATGAGCTTAAATTTTGCAATATGCATGAGCTTCATTATAACGGGTATAACTATACATGTGTGCTTGAAATAAACTGAGACTTGTTGACATTATAGAATGGACTTGTCTCCCGTCATTTTTTCCACAAAATGGTGACCTGATCGACGTGATAGGTGCCACGGTGGAGTGACGAAAAAAGGGTTCGGGTCCTGATGCAGCCAGGACGGCAAAAGTGCTGAATTGAAATAGAGTGCACCGTGCCCCAGGTGACTGCACAGGCAAGCCTGGCCGATAAGTGCTGCTGACGACCTCGGAGGGCTGCAACAGCGCTGGCAATATAGGTATGGAGAGGCAAGCAGCATATGATTTATTTACTGCATTCTTGCAGAGAAGGCAGATTAAAGGCATTGATTTGCAAAAAGATCTGCCAGGGTTATTAACATATGGGTATTCTAAGGGGTTCTTTGTAAATCCTCATACAGTACATGAGTTGTCTGAGTGGCGTAAGTTTGGGGATAAACTGTGGGAGGAAGTTTTAGATGATGATAAGACAGCTAAAAAGTTGGGAAAGTGGTGGAAGGTAGTTCACAATGAGTTATTACAACATCAGGCAGAAAAGAAAGCTGCTGAACAGAGAACTTCAGCACTAGAGAAAAATAGAGGTTTTAGCGGGGAGGATTGGTTGCCTGGTGTTTCCATGCCACCTGCTGTGTCTACAGTGGAGTTACCTCCATTGCGACCTGTGTCTGAGGACACGGAAACAGAGTCACGTTGTGAGCCCACGGCTCCTCCAGCCCCCTCAGAACAGAAATCGACAGTTTGTCAAAGTTTGTCTGCCAGTAAGCCGACCCCTAGGGCAGAGTCTGACCTAACGGAGGCTCTGGCCAGGGAACGGAGGGAAGTTTGGGCGACTTTGGCAAGAGAGGAGCTGGACAAAGGAGATGGGCAGGCTTTGGAACTAGCAGCAGAACTGGCTTGTCCTGTAATTTTTCAGCAGCAGGCAGGCGGAGGGTTAACAGCTCAGATTACACCGTTAGATTGGAAGTTATTGTCACAGTTGCGAGCTACAGTGAGTCAATTTGGAGTTACTAGTGAACCGGCTAGGCAGATATTGGATTATGTTTGGAGTACTAATATATTGCTACCAGGAGATTGTAGAAGTCTTGCTAAGCTGATTTTCTCGCCACATCAGAGGCTTTTGTTTGGTGCACACTGGCAGGCAGAAGTTAATGAAGCTGTAGCTATACAAAGGCAGCCTGGAGATCCTCTTCATGGAGTAACTATGGATGAATTGATGGGCTTAGGAGCATATTTTCGCACTGAGGCACAAGCTATGCTAGGACCTGAGAAGTGTCGAGAGGCAATGCGACTAGCTCGAAGGGCTATAGATAAGGTGAAAGACCCGGGAGGTTTGCCAGCATATATGGGAATTAAACAAGGAAGGGATGAGACTTTTGGAGCATTTATTGATAAGGCAGCGGCAGCAATAGAGAGAGCTGGAGTGCCTGAGTTTATGCGTGGATCATTGTTGAAGCAGTGTGCTTTGCAAAATTGTAATGCTTCTACAAGAAGTGTGTTAAACACATTAGGAGCTAATTGGACTATAGAAGATGCATTAGAGAGGATGGCTACTATACCAACGGGGCAGCAGGCATTTTTAGTTGAGGCTATTAAAGAGCTGGGGGAGGGATTAAAAGAGCAGGCAAAAGCTTCACAGACACAGGTGTTAGCTGCTCTTGCACCCCTCCAAGAGTCAGTAGCAACCCAGGGAAGTCTTTACGGCAGCCGTGTGAGATGTTTCCGATGTGGAGGGACAGGACACGTTCGGCGAGAATGCTCTGCTGCTGGAGTATGGTGTCCTAAGTGCAAATCGGATACTCATAACATTGCTGCCTGTAAGAGGAGACCGGGAAACGCCCGAAACAGCGCGAACAAGAGCAGCCGCGCTCCGACACAAATAGCTGCTCCAGCCTTTCCAACAGCGACACCTTGCATCCAGCCACAAGAGAGAGCCTCGGGATGGACTTGGCAGCCGCAGTAGAAGTGACTTTAATGACACCACAGCCGCAGAAGGTCCCCACTGGAGTTAATGGACCTATTATAATGGAGGGCAGGACAATGGGAGCTTTGTTATTGGGAAGATCGTTGGCCTCTATGCTTGGATTATTTGTGCTGCCTGGTGTCATTGATGCAGACTATACTGGTGAAATTATGATTATGGTTCATACTCCATTTCCTCCTATTCGGAATAATAAAGGACAAAGGATTGCTCAATTGGTTCCTCTGGAGCAAGTTACTAAGGCTGTATCCTCACGGAAAAGCCGTGGAGGAGATGGATTTGGATCTACAGGAGGCTTGACTCTATTAACTTTGGATCTGAATGACAGACCAAGAAAAGAGGTTTTGTTGGAGTATAAGGGACAAAAATGCATGCTTACAGGTTTGCTGGACACAGGTGCTGATTCAAGTATTATTGCACCACAGTGTTGGCCTGCACATTGGCCTTTACAGCCAGCTGCTACAGCAGTAACAGGAGTTGGAGGTTTAACTCTTGCAAGTCGCTCGCCACCTCTTACTGTCTCAATAGATGGTAAAGTCATAAAAGCAATATTTTCTGTTGTTCAATTACCACCTACGGTGCAATGCCTAGTTGGGTGAGACATTTTAACACAGTTAGGGGTTGTCCTGACAAATGAGCACCCTTTGGGATAATAGCCATTGCTTGGACTTTCCCGATTCCCATAATTTGGAAAAGTGATGAGCCTATATGGGTAAAGCAATGGCCTTTAAAAAGGGAAAGTCTGCAACATGCTCATGCCTTGGTCACTGAACAATATCAACAAGGGCATCTGAAATTGTCTACAAGTCCTTGGAATACCCCTATCTTTGTAATAAAGAAAAAGTCAGGGAAATATCGCTTGTTACATGACTTGCAGGAGGTTAATAAACAGATGGAGCCAATGGGTGCACTACAGCCAGGTCTGCCTAATCCAGCAATGTTACCTGAAGGATGGCCTCTATTGATAATAGATCTCAAAGATTGCTTTTTTACAATAGCTTTGCATGACAGGGATACAAAGCGCTTTGCATTTACTTTGCCAGCTCTGAACAGAGAAGGTCCAGATCAAAGATTTGAATGGACGGTTTTGCCTCAGGGTATGCGTAACAGCCCTACTTTATGTCAACTTTACGTAGATTCTGCATTACAACCATTGAGGCAACAGTGGCCACAAGCTATCATTTATCACTATATGGATGATATTTTGATTGCTCAGCCTAAATCATTTACAGGTTAATATGTACAAAACTTGCTGGGACGTTTTCAGCTTGTTGTGGCCCCAGAGAAAATACAGTTAACTTCTCCTTGGAAATACTTGGGATGGACATTGTCTCAAAGCTTGGTAACACCTCAGAAATTAGAACTGAAAACACAGATTGTTACTTTAAATGATGCTCAGAAATTACTAGGTGATTTACAATGGCTTAAACCTATAGTGGGCCTTCCAAATGAACTGTTGGATTCTCTTAGACCCTTATTAAAGGGCACAGACCCAACAGCACGAGTGACCCTTAATCCTCAGCAGAAAAGAACTCTTCAGCAAATTACAGACTGTGTGGTTCAGGGTCGTGTACATCGGCGAATACTGGGAATCCCGCTTAATCTCACTATATGGTGTGGTGAAAAACATTTGCTGGGATCTTTAACCCAGCTAGAAACAAAAACGGGGGAGATAAGGGTGTTGGAATGGCTATCCCCTCCACTTCAGCAAACAAAGACTTTAATTCAAAAAATTGAAGTGTTAGCAGCTTTGATAAAACGGGGTCGTGAGAGAATTTTGCAGGTTGATGGGCGAGAGCCTGAATTAATACAGATTCCTATGAAAAAGGACTCTTTACAATGGTATTTGGTCAATAGTGAAGAACTGCAGGAAGCTCTGCTAGGAATAGGAGGTGCTGTCATAACTGAAAATATTAAAATTCCTCCATTACAGTGGATTGGAAAATTGAGTTGGATGGTTCGGCCACAGTGAGAAAAGGAGCCGATTCCTGGTGCAATAACGGCATACACAGATGCAGGGAAGAGGTCAAGAACAGCAGCAATTACATGGCAGGAGCAGGGAGTCTGGAATCATGAAATCCTTACTGCAAATGACTCAGATACCCTTCAGACCTTGGAGTTAGCAGCTGTGGTTTGGGCTCTGACAGTCCTGAAGGGGCCTTTGAATATTGTTACAGATTCCTTGTATGTAGTTGGTGTTGTGGAAAGAATAGAAGATGCTGCTATCAAGGAAGTACGAAATCAGAGACTATTTGAACTGTTCATGCAACTTCAAAAAGCAGTAAAAATCCGAGAACATCCTTATGCTATCATTCATATAAGAAGTCACAAATGGGAAATTGGCTTAGGAGGGGGTAATGCCCGGGCAGATAAGCTTGTCACAGTGACTCAAACTTCTCCTTTGTCAGGGCAAAGGCTTGCTAGGGAGGCACATTCTATGTTTCATCAGAATGCAAAAGGGTTACAACGGGAGTTTGGAATATCCCATGCAGATGCCACTGCTATAGTGAGAGCTTGTCCTATCTGTAGTCATCATAATGGGGGTCATGGCATGGGATGGGGAGTTAACCCACGAGGTCTTTCATCTAATGAACTCTGGCAGATGGATGTTACTCATGTAAATAGTTTTGGTCGCTTGAAATATGTTCATGTTACTATAGATACATATAGTAAATACATCTGGGCAACAGCTCAAGCTGGAGAAAAATCATTAAATGTTATAAGGCATTTGTGTAGTTGCTTTGCAGTAATGGGAGTGCCAAAGCAGATTAAGACAAACAATGGTCCTGCATACATTGGTGGCAGGGTGAATAGATTTTTAAAATCATGGGGAATTAAGCACATTACAGGAATAGCACATTCTCCCACTGGACAAGCAATTGTAGAAAGGGCAAATGGAACTTTGAAGAGATATCTGGAAAAACATAGGGAAATTAGAGATGTTCAGGAAAGGCTAATGAAGGTGCTCTTTGTTCTTAATAATTTGTGTATATTTGGGGATTCAGAGGCACCACATGCGATGATACATTATGGACAAAAAGAAATAAGCAAAAAGGGCAAAGAAGTATGGGTCAGGTATAGGGACCCTAAAACAGGGGGTTGGCAGAACCCAGCAAAGGTCCTATATTGGGGAAGGGGATATCTTTGTGTTTCCACCCCTACAGGTTCACTCTGGGTGCCAGCAAAGTGGACCAAACCAGCTCTGGATGAGTCGTCTCTTAGCTTGCCTGACGGATCAGGACCAGAGGAGAATTGAAGAGAAGCTGATTCGCACAGTGGGACCTATTCTTCAAGAGATAAGAGGACTTTCCCCAGTGATTGATCAACTTTTGCCTTCAGAGTCAACTTTTCTAGCAATTGTTACAGCTATTGAGGCTTTACAGACTGTTGATATTCCAGGACCAAAGAATCCCGAGTGTCTTAGTTGTGGGAATTTTAATTGTAACAGTTGGATTGCTTTTGTTTGTGGGGGTTGTGGAAAAACATACTGGGAAGATCAAGTATTTTTAAAACGACATTTTTGGTGTAAACATTGTGACTTTCGAAAACGAGGAGATTCTTGGCAGAGAGATTTAATACGAGACACAGGCTTAGGAGTTGCTATAGCTTTACAGTTATTTGAAGCACCAGAACAAAAGATATTAGCTTTTTATAGGTGGGAAGCAGAACACGCTTGTGATAGATTAATTAAGCAAGCAAATTCAAAAGTTTTATCAACAAGGTGTCAAAAGCAAGTGAAGGTATCTATAAGATCTTATTTAGGAAAACCAGTAGTAGGAAATCCAGACATAGAATTAGATAAGCTTATTAAATATGTGCAGACATTAAAGTTAAAATTCAAGCAAAAGAAATCATGAGGGCGATAAGGTGGATAATCTATTTTGTTCTTTTGACTAATCTTTGTCATGGACTAATACAATTTAATCAGCCCAGAGAAAATATTTGGGTAACCTTGGCTAACATGACTAATCAAAGTTCGCTATGCCTTAGCTTGGGAGGAGTGACAAATCCATTTCGTACCTGCCTAACAGGTGTTCCTGTCTGGAGACCAGAGGAATTTTGTGGGTTGATAAGGAATCAGACGCTTTGCAAGAATTTTGCAAAGGTGAAAGGGCCAGACAAGAATATTGCTTACACAGAAGCTCAACGAGATGGCTATAGGCAATGTTTGTTGGTACTGTCACTTAAAGAAACATTGCAATCTCCACCAGAGGAATTAGATCTCTTTGGAAGTGCTAATGCTAGTTTAGGGAATGTTTCAACAGGAGGATGGTTTAGCTTTGTTCCATTGAATTTGCAGAGTGTAAATAACCCAAGAAACAAATGGGCTTCTCTAGACTCTTCACTGGACTCAGGTAGGGTAGCATCACAGTTATATTCTAACTGTGATGGTTCCAAGATAACCAAACCCTTAAGGTTGCCAAAGGGTGTATTTTTGATCTGTGGAAATAGAGCTTGGAATGGAATTCCGGTAAAACCACAAGGGGGACCATGTTACCTAGGAAAACTAGCACTGTTCCATCCTAATATATCCTTGCTAATGCAATGGGACAGGCTAGGGAAGACAAGGAAGAGGCCTGATGTGCATGACTTAAAATGTGATCAGGTTGGACAACCTCAATTTTGGAGTACTTTAAAACAGGTAATAGTGGCAACCCTGTTACCAGGAGGAGCTGCCAGAAAGGCTATGGTGTTAGCTGAACAATTGGGATGCTGGACTAAAGATGAACTTAACAAAACATCAGAGGTTTTATCTATGCTTGCTATGGATGTACAAAGTGTAAATCATGCTGTACTACAGAACAGAGCAGCCATTGATTTTTTGTTGTTAGCCCAGGGACATGGATGTGAGGAATTTGAAGGAATGTGTTGCATGAATCTCTCTGATCATTCTATATCAATACATGCTAAGATTAAAGAACTACAACAGGGCCTTCATCAATTAAAAGAAGAGGATGGTCTGGGGATAGAAGAATGGCTTAAAAGTTTAGGGATTGGTCCTTGGCTAAGAACTTTTATCATGTATGCAGTAGGAATCTTGATTGTTGTTTTACTACTCTTGCTGATTTTACCCTGCCTGTTTAATTGTCTTCAGAAGCTGATAGAATGCATGGTTCAAAAGATGTGGACAACTAACTCAATGGTCCAAAACAAAAACAGGGGAAATATGGAGAGTTTTGTGGAAGAATGGCTTCGTGAGAAAGGACATGACTACGTGCAGTTAGTGAAGCAGTAGCTGAAAATTGCACAGTGCAGCAATAGCAGATGTAGCAATAATATCTTATGTCCTTGGGTAAGCTGGTTCCCAACAGTAGAATGTTCAGCAAAAAGATAAATGTAAGGGAAAACAAAGCAAGCTTAGAAAGCTCCAAAGGCGGGATTGACCTGTTTTTCATACACCAATGATGAGCATAAATTTTGCAATATGCATAAGCTTCATTATAACGGGTATAACTATACATGTGTGCTTGAAATAAACTGAGACTTGTTGACATTATAGAATGGACCTGTCTCCCGTCATTTTTTCCACACTGTTAGTGCCTTTTTGTCATTTGCCTGTTTTGTGTTCATGGTTTTCTCCTATGTGCAGATCTTTAGGGCTGTGCTGAGGATCCCCTCTGAGCAGGGATGGCACAAAGCCTTTCTCACCTGCCTCCCTCACCTGGCCGTGGTCTCCCTGTTTCTCTGCACTGCAGCCTTTGCCTACCTGAAGCCCCACTCCCTCTCCTTCCCATCCCTGGATCTGGCAGTGTCAGTTCTGTACTCGGTGGTGCCCCCAGCCCTGAACCCTCTCATCTACAGCCTGAGGAACCAGGAGCTCAAGGATGCCCTGAGGAAAATTATGACTGGCTGCTTCTCTGAAGCTACCTATTGCCTGTTTTCTTCTGCCAAACTTTTGGAATGGAACTCATGACATGCCCAACAGGCCTGCCCAGATCCTTGGGTAATGTTCAGTGGGTTTTTAGCTCATAAAAGTATCCTCAATAACATTTTTTAACCCCCACCATCTAATTCACTGTCTGCCTCTTGAATGTCACCCATAAGCTCTGTTAACCAGGTTTGTGCTATTGCTACATTTGAACAAAATAAAGTACCCTGCAGTGCCTGTTTTATCTGGGATCCCAGCTCTGAGGCCTGCATGAAGTTAGAGGGGAGAAGGGGAAGAGAGCTCCAGCAGAGCAGCACTGCCAGGGAGCAGCAGGGATTGTTCCTTTTGGAGCTGCCCTTCCCACTCCACCCTCTCCTTGCCAGCCCTGCTGTGGCTGTGAGGCCGCAGTGCTCTGGCAGCTTGGTCACTGTCCTGCTGCGTGTCCGTGCTGTGACCACAGGCAGGGACAGGCCGTGGGCACTGCTGGGACACAGCTGGGCTCCAGCACAGCAGCTCCATCAGCCAAGGGCATCTCCTGAGGGCAGGGCAGGAAGGCTTTGCTCTCCTCCAGAGATGCTGTCAGCAATGTGCTCCAGGAATGCCCTGGCACAGCAAAGCCCAGTGCCTGGGCAGAGGGGGAGTGTGCAGGGAGGGCACACAGCAGTGTCCTGGCACAGCCAGAGCTCCTGGCATGGCCCTGATGGAGGAGCAGAGCAGGGCCTGGGCTGTGTCTTTGTTCTGGGGACAGCCTGGGAAGGTGCCCCACGACAATTGTCCCACACCAGCCCCTGCAACCACCACTGCCAGCACTGGCCTCTCCCCCACCTGCAGGAGATTGTTTGTCCCTGCATGGAGGGACACCAAGTGACCAGGCCAGCAGGCCATGTTTGCTCTGTACTGGGGAGATTTCAGCAGTGCATCCTGTGTGTGTGGGGAGATGAACCTGAGTGAGCACACACACCATCAGCAGCACTTGGGGGTGGCACAATTCCAGTGGCACAAACAGTGCCTTGAGGCCATTTTACTCTGAGAGTAATGTCCTCGGGGAAACCACCTGAATTCTTTGCTGGGCTGTGGTTAGGACAGCATAGAGACAAACATCCTGGGCAGGGAGGCTCCAGGAAAAAATGCTCAGGGCATCCATGGACTGCACAGAGAGACATTGGAAGGAGTGAGGGTCTGTGGGGAGAAAACCCTGCTGCCTCCCTTCTGAAGCACCCTGAGGACCTGGATAGGCTGTGCTGTGTTCTGGGCACTGATCTGGGACTGAGGGATGTGGAAAAGGCCTTTGGTGTCAGGCCTGTTGAGAAGGCTGGGCAGTGTCACTGTGGGACCTCTCTCAAACCCCCTGGAAAGGCCAGAGCCATCCCAGAGGGTCCTGGGCCCTTGGGAAGGGCAGCCATGGAACCAGTCTGGGCAGGGAGGGGCACTGGGAGAGTCACGGACTGGTCAGGCTCAGCAGGGAAGGGGATGTGGCAAATCCTCCTGCAGCCATTCCAGGCACTGGCAGGACAAGGCAGGGACTGCAGAACCCACGTGGGAGGGAAGAGAAGGGGATGTTGTGTGCCCAGGCTTCAGCAGGCCTGTGACAGGGTCTGCTGTGGTCTCCTCAGAGCCAGACTGGAGAGAGCTGGGCTGAAGGAGTGGAACATGGGGTGGGTGGGAATGTGGCTGAACAATGAGGGTCAAATGTCATCCATGGTACAGAGTCCTCTTGGCAGCCAGGCCCTGGTGACATCCCTCAGTGACCAGCCCTTGACCACCACTGTGGATTATTTCTATTATCTCTACAAGGACATGAAATGCACTTTCAATACTTTGTGGATGCTGCCAAATGGCAGGGAGTCTGTGACTGAACTCATCTAGTTAATGGTGACTGCTAAACATAACTGGGCAAGATGACTGAGTTGGGTAAATTTGTCTTGCAATCAGGTGCCAAGCAAGCTATAAGGAAAGGGAGAAAAATTGTATGCATGAGAAGAAAGGCAGTTCAACAGGGAAAAAAACAAAGCCGACCAAAAAAACCCTCCAAACCCAACTAAAAAAAAGCACAGCAAGACACACTAACAGAAGAAAAGCAAATCCACAGGAAATTGCCTACCAGCAGAAAATGTCTGACAACCTTGTGGCAGGATAAGATTCTGTGTGTGTAGGTGCTGCTTTGAAAGAAAAATATCTTCAAACAGAAATTAATCCTCTACCCCCTTTGTCACCAGTTCTCTCAGTTGATTGCTGATCATGGTGTCACATGGAATGGAAAATCCCCTGGGTCAGTCCAGCCCAGCTGCCCCATCCCTGTTCCCCCAGGAACATTTGCCCTCCCCAATCCCAGAGGTTGCAGGGCTTGCAGACACATCTCATGCAGGGTGAGCACTGTGACAAGGACAGGAGAACAGAACATTTACTCTTATGAAGGACAGCAGAACAATCCTTTTATTCCATGTGGTGTCAGTGGCATGGTGGCAGAGGAAACTTTTCCTTTAAACATCCACCCCAGCACCAGCAGTCAGGGTGCCAGGAGGAGCTGTGTTTCCATGACAATCACCTCCAAGGTGGCTTGAACTCTTTCACGGGCAGCCAGGATTTCCTTCTCTGTAGGAGTGTAGTTGGCTTCAGACCCTCTGAAACTTTGGCTGCAGAATCCCAGTGGTCAGCCTCGAGTCTCCCCAGGCACCTTCTGCCAAAGGCTCCAGGACAAACCATTGCTCCTGGCTGCAGAGTAGAGCACATTCTTCACCTCTGGTCCTGTCCTGACTGGGCCAAGGGCTACAGCATGAGCAATTTCCTGCTTGATCTGGGCAAAGGCTTGCAGCTGCGCAGGGCCCCAGTGAAAATCGTTCTTCTTGTGGGTGACCAGGTAAAGAAGGCTCACAATCTGGTTGTACTCGGGAATGTGCATTCTCCAAAAGCCAATGGTGCATAGGAAAGCTTGTGTTTCCCTCTTGCTGCTTGGTGATGACATTGCAGTGATCTTATTGGTGACCTCAGTGGGAATGTGACTCTGTCTGTCTTGCAACTTTGCTCCCAGGAACTGGATCTCTTGGGCAGGTCCCTTAACTTTGCTCTTCTTGATGGCGAAGCTGACTTCCAGCAGAATCTGGATGATGCGCTGTTCTTTCTCAAATACTTCCATTGCTGTGTTCCCCCACACAATGATGCCATCGATGTACTGCAGGTGTTTTGGAGCTTCACCATTTTCCAGTGCAGCCTGGATCAGTCCATGGCAGATGGTGGGGCTGCACTTCCACCCCTGGGGCAGTCGGTTCCAGGTGCACTGCACGCCCCTCCAGGTGAAAGCAAACTGAGGCCTGCATTCTGCTGCCAGAGGAATGGAGAAAAACGCCTTAGCAATGCCAATAGTGGTGTACCACCTTGCTGCCAGCTCGTGCTGGAGTTCCAGCATGTCTGGCACAGCAGCGCTCAGTGGTGGAGTCCCTTCATTCAAGGCACAATAATGCAATCAATCTCCAATCTTCCTCATTTCCTCTTTAAACTCCTCTTTGAGTTCCTTGATCACAGTAGAGCCATGAGCCTGCATCGGGCCATTGACCATACTCTCACAATTTCTAAACTTGTTGGCAGCAGAACCCACTGTCTCTCGGTTGGTATCACCAGTAATTGTTGCAATGAAGGTGGTGCATTGACATGGCCCTAGATTTGCCAGACTCCACAGCATTTGCCCTGTGCACCTGACCTTGCCAGGGTCATTATCATGCTGTCCATCCCTCCCAAAGAGAACCTCCAATGCTGCCACTTTTCTCAGCTGTTGGATCCCTTCCTCAAGGGTCTTCCAGCTCATTCTATGGTGGTGCTCCTGCATTCTCTCCTCGTGGACAAACCTCTCTCTGACACTCATTAAAAGCTGCTCCCAGAGGAAAAGGGAGCCTGGCTCTCTTACAAAAATCTGATTCATACCTGCTCCTGGGTCAAGGGTCCCAAATTCCTTGCCTCACCACCATCCAGGTGCATGCCTGTTCTCCTAAGGTCCCAGACACGCAGTTACCAGGTTGTATAAGCCTCATGTCCCTGTCGTACAATGTCTTTGTGCAGATTACGGAGACTTTTGTACGTCAGGGACTTGGTGATGATCCATTGGCTCCCCTGTGGGTGGCGAGGGCCCTCCTTTCTTATCCTTGTCTGGGTGCTCTGATTTCATCTCAGACCTCCTTGAGTGTGAATGAGGGCAGTGGGCAGTCAGCAGGGGCTGGCCGGGCGAGCTGCAATGCCTGGGCAGGGAGCTGCAATCCCTGGAGAGGGCAGAACCAGAGACCATCTGGGCTTAACCGAGAGCTTTGGGTGTGCCTAAGAGCAAATGAAGCAGCAGCACGGTGCCCGAAACTCAGACTGTGCCAGAGCCTGGAGCGCTGTCAGGCAGTGCCGGGATCCCTGGTGTGGTTCTGGTCCCCAGAACCCAGGAATGGTAGCCCCAGCCTCAGAGCCAGTCAGAAAGCCAACCAAGTGAGACCAGAGGGAGGGCACCTTCCAGTTTCTCCTGGGTATGGCTGCAAAACAACACCTGCTGCTTCTTCCTCCGTCTGTCTTTGGGGTGTGCTGGTGGCAGAGCCAGCCAGGTTGTGCTCTGCCTTCCAAGGCCTGTTGAGAGTGGGCATGAAAAGCGCTGCGTACACAGCGGAGAGTCCTGGAAGGTGCTGGCAAGAGCATCCTGCAGGAACAGGGCTCTGGGCTCTGGCTGGGAACAGCCTGGTTTTGCTGCCGTGACCACAGGCTGGAGTTGAGGCAGGTGAAGAGGCAGTGGACAGCTTGAGTTTGTAGAGGGCCTGGGGCTGCACCTCTGAGCCTCCACCTGGAAACACACTTGGGGGAATACGGGCTACAGCTGGAGCGCCTGACTGGAAATCATTCAGCCTTGCCAGCTTTTCTTAAGAGTGTGTTGGTGTTCCCCCCGAAAGCTACACATTTGGGGAAATGCCTTTGGAGGAAAGGGGCTTGCTTCTCAAGGACAGTGCTTCCCAGGGAGCTCCCAGTGATGCAGGTGCAAGGGTCCCCCTTTGGCTCTCTGAGGTCCTTTCAGTCCTTGAGGCATGTTGTGCTTGGCAGAGGGGCAGGGCAAGGGAGAAGGCTGTGAAGAGCAGGTTTGGCATCTGCCTCGACCTGCAGAGACCGACCCAAGCACCTGCAGCAAGGTGTGATCCCCCGCTTTGGACAGAGGTGTGAGCAGCAGCATCTCTGTCCAGCTGTGAGCCCCAAAGCTCTCTCTGAGAGCTGTGAATTAACAGGCCTTTACGCACACACTTTTCACATCTTCCCTGTCTGCTGTGTTTCAACACTTGGCTACATGCATTTGCCCTTGCTTGGTGGAAGCTGCTGTGGCCCAGGGCCAGCACAGAGCTGGGCTGGGTGGGCCAGGCAGCGTGGAGAGTCTTGGCTGATCATGGGGTGTCCCTGGCCTCAGAAAAGGCTTGGAAGGATTGCTTCCCAAATGTCCTGCTCTGCTTCTTTGGCTCTCCCTGTGCATCTTGGAGAGAACAAGGTAGGCCTTTCTGGCAGCTGGGCATCAGCAGGCCAGCAGCCCTTCCAATGGGGGCGTGTTGTGGAGCGAGCCCAGCTGAGATACCCTGAGAGGAGCCCAGGGCTCCTTGCTCCCCTCTGCTGACAGCTGAGCATTTGTTTGGTTTCGGGATGACCCTGGCTGTGTGAGGGGTGCTATGTGGACACAACACAGGCAGTCCTGTCCTGCTGGGTCCTGGCAGTGCCTCAGTGCAGTTCTGCACCCATGTCAGGATGCTGGCCAAGAGAGGTCCTGGAAGCTGAGGCAGCAGATTTTAAGCTTGTGCAGCTGCCTACAGGTCAAGGCCAATGGTGTTCCCTCAGGATATAGCAGTCCTGAGGGGTCTCCCTCATTCAAAGAAATCAGCAGGCAAATGCACTGTCCACCAAAAACTCTTTTATTGACCTGGCAGGATGGCGGGGGTCTGCAACCCACCCAAATATTCCTCTGCCACGTATAAATTTTAGTGGGTTGATGCAGGAATTGTACCAAACATACCATCCATCTTTACACTGCTGAGGCGATTTGATAGGCAGGGGTTTGGAAATACATTGGGTCAGATTCCTATCCTTGAAGCTGATGTCCAGGCACTGGCCAGGAGTGGTCTCGATGCCCTAAAGCAGCACAAAGTCTTCCTCATGGCTTCCCTGCACAGGGCTGACTCCACACTTGCCCTTAGTTTTTCTGGTACACTGTCTAAAGCTTTTTGTCAAGTCACTCTCAGGTCAAGTTAGGCCTGCCAGGTTTTTCTTATGCTAACTGGTGCTGAGTACTTATGTATGGCTGTGCTAATTACCTGTTTACTTTTGGGAATTGCTTGGGCTTACTTATGTCAAACAAAGGCTTTGTTTCATTGCCAAAGGTGCTTGAGGCCACCCCTCTCCTTGTGGCATCAGTTGCTTTCCTGTGGAATGTTCTACCTTTCCAAGAGTAAAGAGGGAGCTGGAGAAAGAGCTTGCCAGGCTGCTCTCCATCCTTTACCAGCACTCCTGGTTTAGTGGAGAAGTCTGAGCTGAGCCCAGAGGTGCAGATGGAACAGCCGTGCACAGGAAGGCTTGGTGGGAAGGATGATCCAGGATCCATAGGCCTGGCAGCCTGAGCTTGCTCCAGGGGAAGGCCTTGGAGCAGATCCTCCCGAGTGCCATCCCACGGCATGTGCAGGGAACCAGGGCGTCTGCTGGAGGGTGGGAAAGCTCTGCAGAGGGACGGGGACAGCTGGGGGTCCTGGCGGGATGTTGAGGGCTTCTGTGCAGGAGTTTGGGGGGGTTGGTGTTAGTGGGGTGTTGAGGAAGGAGTTGTCTGGGAGGTGAGAGATCTAGGCTGGAATTAGAGTCACTTTATAGGCAGCATCTGTGCTTTTGCACAGCTGTGGTTACAGAGGGCAGAAAGAATATTTGTGACTTTTCCTTTTCATGGTCCTGATTCTCCTGCAGGGAACAAGACGGGAGAGCTGTACTTTATTGGACAATTAGTTATCTGTAGCAGGGGGAGGATTAGCCCTTTTGCCATCTATTCATTTGTTTGAGCTACTTTTGTACCACTGAGTGGGCTTTAATTTCTTGAGAGCTTTTAATCCTTAAGAGACCTAGGATATTATCATCCCTTCATAGAAAACCATTTGCAAACCAAAGGATGGCCCTTGGTTTTGCCCTTTTTTTGTGTAGTGTTATGTTCGGTAAAGTGACCCTCAGTGGATGAGGTTAAGGCAAATGAGTTGCTGCTTTGAGATGGGAAGCAAAATTCCAAATCTTCACCTCCTCAGGCCATCCCAAATAATTTGGGAAGTTTGCACTTGTTTGGAACTACTTGAGTTGAGCAATGGGATGTAAAGCTTTCCTGAATTGAGGATTCTTCCTTGCCAGATTTTCCTGTGCCTTTGCCGCTAAGGTGTTTTTGTGCTGAAGGCAATAACTTCAATGAGAAAATAATTTCAGCATGGAGTAAGAGCTTCCGACAGAGAGCAAGCGCTGCCGGCAGTTGCTCCAGGTGCTCCTGCCAACAGCCCCTGCAGGCAGGAACACAGCCCCCAGTGCACCTGGGCTTTGGCTCCCTCTGGCACAGAAGCCCCCAGGGGCAGAGGTCTCTGGGGCAGGACACGGCACCAGCCCTGCCAGGGCTCGGGGGTGGCAGGTCTGCTTGGGCAGGGACTCTGCCTCACCTGCTGGTGTCAGCGCTCCCCGGGCCCCAGGGCTCAGAGCAGCATTCCTGCCCTGGCCCACAGTTCCTTATGTGCCACATCCGTGGGTTTGGGATGGCCACGGGCTGGGACGAGTCCCAAGGAGGCCGTGCCAGTTTCTGTGGAAGGCCCCGTGCCCTTCCCAGCACGGCTGCATCGGCAGCCCTGGGGGCTCCTTCTGCTGCCCTGAGCCCGCAGAGCAGGGCAGCGTTTGCTGATGGTTTGAGCCATTCCTGAAGACCCTGTTGGGCTGTCTCAGACACTTGGGGTGAGGGATTCCTTCCAACCTGGGCCACTTTGGGTGGGCCAGGGGCGGCCATAGTGCAGGGTGCAGTGTGTGCAGGGTCCCTTTGTGACACGCTGCAGCATGGTCACTATGGCATGGAACAGTGTGTCAAAGGGCCCTTTGTGACACGTGGTGACATAGGAGCTGACAGTGACAGGACCATGCCACAGTGCTCCGAGCATGCGACGGGACAGGACAGGACAGAGCAGTGCTGTGAGGAGCCCCCACACAGTGCACTCGTTCGTGTCTGACCCGGAGATTTCTGAGGCGTTATTCCTGCAGCTGACGTCGAGGCCAGACCACAGGACTTGCTGACCCGTGGCCTTCCTAGGCTTCAATTCTGCAGGTGCCCTCGAGGGCAGAGCGTGGGACTTGGTGCCCTGGAGGCATCTCCCATCCCTGCCACCAGTGCCCTCGAGGCCAGAGCACAATCCTTGACAGGAGTCTCCTGTCCTTGTGGCAGGAGCCCTCAAGACCAGAGTGCAGGACTTGCTGTCCTGAGCCTTCCTGACGCTTCTCTCTTGAAGGTGCCGTGCAGGCACAAAAGCAGGACTTGCTGACTCGGAGTTTTCCGAGGCATCTCTCCTGCAAGTAGCCACAGATCCAGTCAGTGACATGGAGCAGAGACCCCCAAGAGTGCCCAAGCTGGCCTGGGTGGAGGAAGAGGAAGAAGGCCCTGGAGCTGCCCCAGTGCACGAGACTGAAGAGATGGTGCCATTCAAGCAGCTGCAGGAGGGTAAGTGGCAGAGCTGGGTTGCTGGGCTGCATGGCTGGTGGCTGCAGCCAGCTTGGCCACAACCCATCCCATCCCATCCCATCCCATCCCATCCCATCCCATCCCATCCCATCCCATCCCACATGCCCATGGATAGGACAGACGCTGGGCTGGGGCTGGACCACATGGCAGCTCCATCCCTGGGCCATCGCGAGGCTCTCCCTGCCAGGAGAGAACAGGGCTGGGCTGTGTTCTCTGGCCTCTCCTGCAGCCCCTCAGCAGCTCTGGCCACGCTCGCTCTTTACCAGATGCAGCCCTGGACCGGACACAAGAACAGGAACCCGCCCATGGCCGCTTCCGCAGAACAGTGCAGGTACCTGCGGCCATCCCCACCTGGGCTGGGCCTGATGGCACTGCTCAGCCCAGCACCGAGTGGTTGCAGCACACCATGCATTCTCCCTCTCTTCCTGCTCTTCTCCTGCAGACCATCTGTCAATTCATCACGTGCATTAGGCAGGAAGAGACCACAGGTGTGGGCACTGGGATCTTGGCAAGCTTTCACCTCTTCAGTGCCGAGACCAGTGCTGCCATGCTGGATTTGCTGGTGGAGAAGGGTGTCTCCAATGCAAAGCAAGTAAGCAGTCTGGGGCAAGGACTTGATTGCCCCAGGAATGGTGTGGCACATCATGCTGGGTCTGCTGGGCTCCCTCAGCCTGTGAGGTCCAGACCAATGTGGTGGAAAGGGAAGCACTTCTCAGGGGAAGCTGGGCAAGTTGCTGCCCTGGCAGCTCTCCAAGTCTCCCTGTGCCTTCTGTAGGTGCCAGCCATGGTGAGGTACATCCACCGGTGGCTCACGGCCAACAAATCTGCTGAGCACAGGCTGGACAAGGCCCTTCTGGAGCTGACCAAGGAATACCCCTGTGACGTGCTGATCACTCTCTTGCGCTGGGCCCCATCGTGTGACAGGCATGGCATCCCCACCTGCCTTGAGGCCTTAGGCTTCACCGGCCCCCCCACCCCGTAGAGCCTGTCCCTGACAGACAGGTGGAGAGTTCCAGGAGCCTCTGGCCCCTCTGTTTTCCAGTCCTGGCATGTCAACTCCGGAGCCTGCTGCCATGCTCCCTCCCTGCCCCTCAGGGCCTGGGCCCACGTGGGCTGGCTGGCTGCTGCCAGCCAGGGCCAGGAGTCAGAGGCAGGGCTGAGGGCCAGTGCAGGCCCCTGCAGCTGCCCAGACCACGCTGCTGTGGCTGAGACCCCCCTGACACAGAGCTCTGGCCCCACAGAGCTGCCGTGATCATGTGGGGGACCATCATGTCCTCGAGCAGGACCGCGGAGCCGGCGCTACAGATCCTTCTCGATGTGCTGAGCGCCTGGCCAGAGGACAGCGTGTACACCTCCGATGGGGACAGTACAGGGGTCTTTGCCCTGGCTGTGAGTTTCTGGAAGCGGCCTTTGCCAGCCCCCAGGCCACCTCTCCAGCAGCTAGCTCTCTGCCCTGCCCCCAGCTGCATCTCCCTGCCTCAGGCGCTGGGCTAAAACCTGGCTTGGGGGCAAGGTTCTGGGGCACCAGGCCGGCTGCTCCCCATGTGTCTCCCTTGGCCTCTCCCTCGCAGGCTGGGGCCATGCCACATGCATGTCTTGGCACTGATTACTGTCTCTGGCTGTTTTATTTCTTGCAGGCAACCTTGACACTGTGGAGGCTCTTCAATCTGACCTGGTGCCCACCTGTAGTGCTGGAGTATTTCCCCAACCTCTTTCTGCATCTGCTCTTCCAAGCTTACATCAGCACTCTGAATATGCCAGAAGAGGTGGATACCTTCTGGAAGAGATGCCAGGAGCAACACGGCCTTGCTGCCCACCCCAACAGGTGCTCCATGCCAGTCTTCCCAGTCTCCCCATCCCTGCCATGCTCCCAGGGCAGGAGCCAGGCCTCCCAGCGTGACCTGGGCTTTGCTCTGCACACAGCTTTGCACTGCAGACCCTGAAGGCCCTGCTCTGCCAAATGCAGTACGAGGACGTGGTGGTAGCAATGGAACGCAGGTGTGCCTGGGACACACTGCTCTGTGCCGACACCCACCACTATGCAGTGGGTCTGCTGGCCAGGTGAGACCTCATTCTCCCCACCGCCCCTCTCCTTTGTGCCCAGATCACCCCACGCAGTCCCTGTGCTCATGGGCGGCAGGGCCTTGTCCTCAAGGGAGGGATGAGCAGACTGGAATGGGCTGGGAGAGGAGGGTGCCCTGGAGCAGCAGCCTCCCAAAGCACCCGTGCTCGGGAGTGCTCGGGAGAAGACCAAACTTCTGTGAGTCAGCCCTGGGAGAGGTTTGGCCACTCAGCTCAGGAGCAATGGTGCCTTTTTCTCCCCGCCAGGGAGATGCGCCGTGTCTCCATCATCTGGTGTTGCAGCATGGCATCCTGCCTCTTTGACTTACTCAGCCAAGACAATTCAGACTGGGAACTGCCCGCCCTGGCCTTCCTGGTGGAGGTGAGCCCGATGGCCAGCGCTGCCTCGCTCAGCTACCTCCCACGCCTGTGCCCTCTGGTAGCCGCAGCTGCCTGGGATGGTGCCCTGTGCTGCTGCCTTGGTTCAGCCCTGTGCAGTTCTGAGCTCCTGCCAGCTGGACACTCCTGTCACTGCTCTGTGCCTTTCAGGTCCTGGACTGCCTGGACTTAAGTGAATGCGCTGAAAACGTCCTGCAGATCATGACAAGGCACCTGCAGAGCAAGTCCAGAGAGATGCGTCGCGTGGCGCTCAGAGGCCTCGTAGTGCTCAGCCAGGACCCCTCGATGGTGAGAAGGAGGCAGCAGCTGAAGCTGTGCTGGCAGCGTGGGGCTGGGGAAAGCAGCCCCTTGGGCTTGGCTCCTTTGGGAGCTGTGGCAGCTGCTCCCAGCTCTCCAGGGTGTCTGTTCAGCTGCCTGAGCACTCTGGGACAGGCCTTCAGCCTCTGAGCCCTGCAGCAGCAGCAGCAGCGTGGGGTTGCCCAGCCTTGTTTTCCACACAGAATGAAAGAATGTACAGCCTGACTGAAAGCCTCGGCAACCTCCTGCGGGCTGTGGATGAAGACAATGTTGAGATGACTCTAGTTGTTCTCAGCTCTCTGCTCTCCAACAAAGACCTTGCAATAGCCAGCCCCATCGCCCTGCAGCTGGCTGAGGCGCTCTGGCAACTCTTTGACAATGTAAGGCTCTGTGCCCCCAGCCACAGGCACCGGGCGCCGCCTGGAAGCCCAGTGCCTTGTGCCTGTGCACAGGGGGGCCTGAAGCAGCTGGTGTGGAGGGGTTTTGCTTCCTTTCCAACAGGACAACAGCCTTGTAAAGCTGCTCTCTGTTCGCCTCTTCCAAGAGGTGATGAACTTGGTGGTGGCCAAGGGAAAAAAGCCCCTGAAGAAGCCTGTGAGCCAGAGCCTGCTCCCACTCTTCTTCAACTGCCACGATGAGAACTGGCGTGTGGCACAGGTGAGGGCTCCTGGGTGCCGGGGTCCCCATGGCAGGGGGCTCAGCTGTCTCCCCACAGCCTGGCTCCTCCTCATGGGCTCCAGCTCCCTCCTGGCCTTGGCACGGGGACGTGGCTCCTGTGCCCTGGGCTGCGGTGCCATGTCCGTGTCTCTGCCGCTCTGCAGGCCTCTCGGGAAACGCTGCTTTCTGCAGTAAGGTTCCTGAAGAGAAGGGATCTGCAGCAGCTGCTGAAAACGGATCAGATGTGGAGCTTTGCCGAGCGCTTGGTAAGCACAGCCCGGAAGCCCCAGCCCCGGCCTGGAGAAGCCGCCTGCCCACGGTGCCCAGTCTGTGCCCTGGCAGCTGCGGCCCCTGCCCAGTGCTGCCCGCAGGGGCACCGGCCGGCGCCCCACACGCCGCTGCCTTCCCTGGGCCGCGCGGGCTCTGCTCCAGGCTCCTCTGGCCCCAAGGCCGGTGCTGAGGGAGCCCCGAGGCAGCCGGGCTCTGCCGCGGGGCGGCACCGCGGCTCGCCGGGCCCTCTGCTCCCTGCAGAGCCCGGCGCCGGCGGCTGCTGGCCGGGCCTCGGCGCTGTGTGGGCAGGGGGAGCGGCGCCGGGCGGAGGGAGCGCCCGGCCGAGGGGCAGGGCCCGCACCAACCCTTCCCTTCGTGCCCCGCCGCTCTCTGCAGCTGGCAGAGGACAGGAGCCGAGCGGCCGAGCACCTGCGCCGGGCCCTGCCCTACGTGCAGAGCCCACAGGAGCCCCTGCGAGAGGCGGCCGTCAGGTTCATGGGTGAGCCACGAGCCCGGCTCCTTCCCCGCCCCGCCGCAGCTCGGCCCCAGCCCCGCCTGCTGCCCCGGCAGCAGCATCCGCGCGCGGCCATCTGGAGCCCCGCCTGGCCTCGGCGCTGCCGCCGCCCTCTGGCAGCCGTGCCCTGGGGCGGCAGGATGCGCCAGGGGCCCGGGCTGAGCCCTGCCGGGCCAGGAGCCCGTGTGGCCTCGGGCCGGGCAGCGCCCGCGGGCGGCAGCTGTGGCTCTGAAGCCAGCTCACGCTCTCTGTTCCCAAGGGATGGCCGGGCGCTGCCTCAGAGGACAGCAGCAAGAGTTCCGCATCCTCTGCAGGGGTGAGTGAGGCCAGCGGGCTCTCAGCGGGGGCTGCCGCTGGCAGCTGCCTTCCCTGGCCCGGCACGCACCAAGGACAGCGTGGGCACAGCACACAGACCTTTTGGGGGCCTGTGGCACATTCGTGGCCAGCACCTTCCAGCTCGCCCTTCTTGTCTCCTGCTTCCTCCAGGCCATGGCAAGAGCTGCCTGGCATGGACGTGGCAGGAGGGTCTCCCCATGTTTCTGCAGACGCAGGCTCTGACCGTGGCTCTGTTCCTCTCTCTCGCAGCCCTTCAGGACCTGGCGGATGATGTCAGCCCTGCCATCTCATGCCTGGCCCTTCAAACCCTGTACATCAATTTAGCTGTACAGGCCATTCCCTCCTCCCGACTCCAGAATGTGCAGGATCAACTCCGCCGGCTCTGGAAGTCACGGCCTTTCCCGTGCCGCCGTGGCTGGCTGTCCTGCTGCAGCGCTGTGGAGAACTGATCCACCAGGCTGCGTCTGCTGGGGCCACCTGAGCCTGTGAGGAACAACTGCCCTCTGCAAGCACTTCCTTTCACCCCAGAGTAGCATTAATAAATTGTTGTTGTCATACCCAGAGGTCCAGGAGCTTTCTCTTGGTGCCCAGATTCTTCAGGCCAATGGGGAGGAAGGGAAAAAGGGCGCTTGCACTTGGCTAGTTGCCCAAGCGTGCGGTGGGCAAGGGAAAGTGGCCAATAACCCCCTGGCCTTTGGTGCTCCTGTTGAATGTTTTTCTTCCTGCATCAAGCCTTCGGGAACTATGGGAACAAGTGTGTTCCGTGTCCAGGGAACAGCAGAAACCAGCAGGATGTGTCTGCTTCCAGCGCTTGGCTCTTCCCTCACACTGCTGGCACCATCATCAGAGACACGGAATGGCTTCTTTCATGCCAGCGTTATCCCAATCTTCTGCACTTCCCCAGGTTCCTCCCAGCTTCAGCAGGGAAATTCTCTGCTCGTGCCTGTCCATTCCGTTGCTCAGAAGGCAGCACCCGCTTGTCTTTGGACATGAGCTGCTGGCCACAGCCAGACAGGCAGCAACCGGAGCATTGGGCATCAGATGCTGGGCTGATGTTCTTTCCCAGAAAGCAAGAAAAAACAGAAGGACACAAGGAAACTTGACAGTATCTCTGTAAGAATGTCATTGTCCTCTGGAAGTCAACAGTGGATGGTGTTTTTGTGTTGCAGATTATCACTTCCAAGCAAAAATCATTCTAGGAAGGAGCAACAGCTTTTGACAGATACCAAGTGCGGCTACCAAGTGCTGCTCCAGGTGCTCCTGCCTGCAGCCACCTGCAGAAAGGATCACATAGACACCAAGGCACGTTGGCTTTGGCTGTCCTCTGGCACACAAGTCCCCCGGGGCCACAGGTCTCTGTGGCAGGTGACAGGCACCAGCATTGGCAGAGCTTGGGGCTTTTTCCAGGAACTCAGGGGAAAAATTAGGATGCATCACTTTGGGAGGGAGGACCAGGAAACTCAGGACGTGTTTAAGGATGTTATTAGGTCATGCAGAAAGCAAATTAGAGCGGTGAAAGGTCAATTAGGACTTAACCAGGCCACTTCTGTGAAGGAGAATAAAAATGTTTTTATAACTACATTATGGCACCCAAGTGCCTGGGCATTGATGGGGTGGTGACAGGTTAAGAGAAGAAAGGAACTATCACTCAGTCCCACTTCTATCTCTCCTGTCTGAGACAGGGGCCAGTGATCATTTTAACACACTCCAGTCTCATAGAACTTGCCAGTGTTTAGCCAGTGTTTGCTGTTGACATTGCCATTGCAGAAGACCCCGCTGAAAACACTGGAAGCAGCAACAGCAGTGGACAAGCAATTCATAAAATAGAGGTTGAGATTCCTCCTGAAGGATATCGAGGCCTAGCACCATGAAAGACTGTCTTGGTTTGACAAGACAGGAGTCTGTGAAGGAGGGCAAAAGCCTCCTGTGCAATGGAGAAGGTAAACCCCCTCCCTCCAAATTACCAGGATTTTTAAATTAAAAGGCTCTCAGGCAAAGATGTGGGAATGGGAGTAACAATTCTTTACTAGGAGAAAACTAGATAACAATTTAAAAAAAAGGCAAATGCAATTGGTACAAACAAAACTAGTGAAAAAGTCCACAACCTGACTATTCGGGGTGTTGGTAGCAGTCTGGTTGAAATGATAGCTGCTCCCCTTGCAGTGGCTGATGAATTGCAGCTGAAGTGGTGATCTTTAGAAGGGTATAGTTTTCTCTGAAGATCTGGTGGCAGTGGGGCCGGTCTTCCTGTGCGCCGGGGATGCCTCTGAGCTCCGCCGCCGCCGCCTCACTGCGCTCCGGCCGCTTCTCTCAGGAGTCCTGCCGAAGGAGCTGCTTCTCTGGGAAATCCCGCAAAAAGAGAGCTGCTCTGTCTCCCCAAAAGGTACCCCTTTATACAATAAAAGAGTGCTTGGCTTCCCCCTCTGGGTGGAGCATCTCACAATGGGATGATGTTACGTTACCAGCCCTGCAGTGAGTCAGTCAATGGCCCATTAACAAACCATTACCTCTTCGGAGCAAACCATCCTTCTTGGAAGAGATAACAAACCTGCCCAACCTCCAACAGATGGCAGATAGAATACAAGCTTATCTTACAAACCAGGACAAAGACCAAAGAAATATTCAGCATTCAACTCAACTGCATTTAAAGAGATGGAACAGAGGGATTCTGAGTTGGGAAAAGGACTTTTGTCATTATTCTGAGTGATTAAACAACTTGAGCCACTAAGGGGTAACCTGTCCAGGAGACACATACTGTTTCTATCCAGGAATGGTATCGGTAACAATTCCAGCACACCCCCACTGAAGATCAAGTTAACCATCGAAGGACAGCTTATCCTTATTGAAGGAGCAATCCCTGCCAGCAGGAAACAAATTTAACAAGTTTAAATTAACAAGTTCAACCCACAGGGTAGAATTACTTCTTTATTTAAGCTAGGAAGTAAGGTAACTTAGTACATGCATTCTACACCACACATGCTTGTCAGTTGTAAGTGCAATTAATTGAGTATGACCAGGGATTTTACCCATTACCCAAATTAGGTAACACTTCCATTATTATGTCCAAGGATGGATCCCACCAAAAAGGTGCCACGATAGAGAGGTCTTGGCTGGCGTTGCCTGGCTCCCCTGTGCAGCCTCTCATCAGCACCACAAACACTGGGGCCACGTGCTTTCCTTCCTACAGAAAAGAACTCTCATTCTCATCCAGAAGCGATTATTCAAATGTGGATACCACCTCCCATATTATATGTGCCCAGAGATGACTCTCATACAAAAACTGCCAGATCAGAAAGCTTTCACTGATCTTGATAGTAAAAGGGTTTTAAAATCATGGGGATTTAGGGTTAAAAGGAAAATTAAGCTTAGTGGGCCCTGAAAAAAAAATAAATAGGTACATGAAGGCCTTGTACCTTGCTAGAACCGCACCTGTGTAGCTAGTACATGATAAATGATATGACTGTTAGATGTGATGATTGTTTAGTAATTAAATATAATTACTGTTTAATCGTAAGAATAATCATGAGAAACCGTTGTCAGGGGCCTCAGAAAGATCACAAGAAACTCATTTCAATGTATACAGTGGAACAATATAAGTTTAATAATTAATATGTAGGTTATATAGCGATAGAATATAAAATACATTCAGCTCGAAATCTATGTCTGAGTCAGATTTGGGTCTGTACCCCTGATTGCCAGAGTTCTCAATAAAAGCACCTGCAGATGATCATATCCCGTGATTATGTGTGTTCCTGAATGCTAACACCCTGTCTGTCCATATTTTGTGTGGGAGCAATCCTTGGATGTTTTCAGTGCTGGAGGTGGTATCCAGATTTCAGTGGATGAGCTCCTTAAAGATGATTGAAGCACTTTTACAGGGGAAGGAAAGCCCCTAGGCCTAGGGTTCAATGTGCAGATTACATGCTGCCCAGGGAGGTAGAATTCAGTAATAATTTTCTGACCTGGCACATATTGTGTGAGAGCAATCCTTGGATATATGTCATGTTGGAAAGTTGTATCCAAAGTAAGATGGTGGACTCATGAAGAGGAATAAAGTGATTTTCTACAGGAAGGAAAGGACCTAACCCACTGTTTCTAGCGCAGATATGCTTCTCAGGGGAGGTAAAGGCCACAAAGATCTTTCTGCTCTGGATCGTCTTCTGTTAGACATCCACTGGAAGTATTTAGTATTGGCGTGTGGCTCCAAATGCTGTAACTGTGCTCCTGGACATGAATGACAGTACCTTTCTTTGGGAAGGCAAACACATAGTCCTGCTGGTGGTGTTCACATGACTGCAAAGTGAAGGTAAAAGCCAGCAACAGCTTTCTGTTCTCACATGCTTTGTGTGGCAGCAATCCTTAGACATTCAATATTGGAGCTTGAATCCAAATGCCAGAACCCAGGCCCTCCAAGTGAATGACAGTACCTTTCCTAGAAAATGAAACTCCCAGTCCTAATGTTGGTGCCACAGATGATCATCTGCCTAGTAGAGAGACAAGTCAGCAAAACCTTTCTGTCCTGGAGTCTTTGTTTGGCAGCAATCCTTGGACATACTCAATATTGGAGGTGGTTTACAAAAGTTTTGACTCCTGAAATGGAATGACAGTGCTTTTGCATGGGAAGGAAAGCAGCTAGCCTCAGATTATAAACTGGAGAGGGGAGAAAAATGCCAGTGAGAGTTTCCTGCCCTAGTCTGTTTGGTGTGAGAGCAATGTCTAGAGCCCTAGATGTATTCAATACTGGAACTCGGCTCCAAATGCTGCAGCTAGGTTCTTCAACGTGAATGACAGCACCTATTCTTGTGAAGGGAAACACCTTGTCCGACTGACGGTGCTGCATATGATCATCTGCCAGGTGGAGGTGAAGGCCAGCAAAACGTTTTCATCCTAAAACACTGTGACTAGTGCTTTATTTTCCAAGGAAAAATATTGTCATTCCCTTTCGGGAGCACATATGAGGAATTTGGAAACCACCTCTACTAAGGAATATGTCCAAGGATTTCTCCAACAGAATAGGTGTCTTGAGAGATAGGTCTTGTTTGCCTTTTCCTTTCCTGGGCCAACAATCATCTGCAGCACTAACAGTAAGACTAGGTGTTTCTCCTTCCAAGGAAATGTGCTTTCATTCACTTTCTGAGCCCAACCTCCTAAATTTGGCGCTAAGCTCAAAATTTGGATCCATCCACGGATTGCTCCCACACAAAATGTTCCAGGACAGGAAGGTCTTTACTTCGCCCGGACAGCCTCTCATCTGCCCCTGAAACACTGGCTACCTGAGGCATCGTGGGCCCACTGAGCCAGAAATAACTCAGCCTTGTGTGGCCAGTCCAGACCCACCTGGGACACTTTAATCCTGGCAGGCCCCATCCCTCTGTCCATTGCTGTGATGCTCATCAGTGCCCGACTCCTGGGTACGTGAGCACCCACAGGAGGGACTTTCACAACCAGCTTGTCCCCTGGGCAGTGATGTCCTGCCCCAGCCCAGCAGCCCCAATGGGTTTCCCTTGTGCTGCCAATTGTCCTTTTTCCATTGTTCCAACCACCCCACAGAGCACTTGCCACCATCCATGAGTCAGAGCTGAGGTAGAGTTGGCCATTTCTCTCATTCAGCCATGTCCAAAGCTAGCTAGACGGCTTTAGGCTTTAAGCTCTGTAACGTGCCTGGAGCCACCTTGTCCTTCAGTGGCTTCCATAAGTTGCCATGTAGCATGTAGCATCCCATGAACTCTCCCACCTCGCTCCCAAGTCCTCAGCCCTGGCAACAGCAGTAACTGCTCACCACAGAGCCAGTCCTCCTGGGGGGAAAAGCAGTCTCGCATTTGGGTCTCTGTGTCAACTTCCCCTGTGCAACTTCCCCTGGTTTCTCCTTTCCCTGTCCCCTCACAGGATCGGTAGCCCTGGTGGCCACCCCCCTTTCCCTGGAGACCAAACCCTTCTGCCCAGCCCTTAGCCCTGTCCCCCACCCCTTCCCCTTCTCAAGCTGTCTCTTCCACGTGGTCCCCCTCTTTTACCTCGCTGAGCTCCCTTCAGCCACATGTGATATCCTCCACTGGAATAAAACCCTGCAAAAAGAGCAAAAAGAGCCTTTCTTGCCTCTGTCGCTGAGCCAGCTGTGGTGGGTGCTAAGTGAGGGTCTGACTGCATTGACTGAAGGTTATCTCAACTTGCTTTTCCGCAGGAGACAGATGATAGGCAGCAGCAACCACTACTCTAACACCCACATTTTCAATTGATGCACAACTGGGCCCTGACCTTGAGGCTTTACTGAGCCTTTTGGAAGTGTCTCCATTGGATCTCCTCTGGATTCTAAATCACTATCAGAGAGAAAAACCCCAATTTTCTGGGGGATTTCTCTGGGGGTGGCCGACAACCCTCGAAGCTTTGAGGACCAGTCTAATCAGCGAAACCTCCTCTGAAGAGTTTTTTCTGACACACCAAGGTGGCGAGTATAGCCTAGTGACAGTCACCTTTTTGTATTGTTTTCCCTTTTTTTTATCTCTTAGGAGGCAAAGGGGTTAATGGAGTAGGACTCCACACAGCAGCTTTCCATTTTTGATGCATCCCTACAATATGGCAGGAACCATCAGGAAAGAGAGAGTGATGCTTTTCATTTCCTGGTAGTCAGGGCCTCCCTAGCACGTGCCACCTTCACCTCTTCCCCTTCTGATGATAATCTGAAAATTTTGCCACAGGGCCAGTTTGTAATGACTTCCAAGATGACTTTCCCTTTGAACATCCCGTCCCAGCACTGGCAGTCGGGTGCCAGTGGGAGCTGTGCTTCAGTGCCAGTCCCTTCTGAAACAGATGGAACCTCCTCATAAGCTGCAGAGTGGTGTATGGGTATAGCTGGCCTCAGATCCTTTGTATCCCAGACTCAAGAACCATAAGGTGGTCCTCCAACTTCCCCAGGTCCCTTCTGCTGGAGGCTCCAGGGTGGACCATTCTCCCTGGCTGCAGTGTGGAGCATTTTTTCCATACCTTGTCCTCTCCTGACTGCTCCAACGGCTACTGTAAGGAAGAATCTCCTCTTTAATTTGTTCAAAAGCTTGTTGCTGTGAAAGACCCCACTTGAAATCAATCTTCTTTGATGTCTGTCATATGATAGAGAGGGTTTACAATCTGACTGTAACCTGGAATATGCATTTTCCAAAATACCACAGTGCCAGGAAAGCCTGTGTTTCCTTCCTGTGGGTCAGTGGGGATATGGCTGCTATTTTGTTGACCACATCCGCTGGAATCTGACAATGTCCATCTTGCTATTTTACTTCTAAAAACTGAATTTCTTGGGCAGGTCACTTGACTTTACCCTGTTTTATAGCAAAACCAGCCTTCAGGAGGATCTGAATCATCTTATCCTCTTTCTCAAAAGCTTTCTCTGCTGTGGCACCACTTTGCTG
The DNA here is from genome assembly GCF_050655825.1 of Lonchura striata. Classification (NCBI taxonomy): domain Eukaryota; kingdom Metazoa; phylum Chordata; class Aves; order Passeriformes; family Estrildidae; genus Lonchura; species Lonchura striata. Next base: position 5,960,944 of record NC_140735.1, on the reverse strand, counting down.
CCTTGGACTCCAGCTCACGCTGAAGTTCCAACACGTCCAGCATGGCAGCACTCAGTGATGGTGGGACTTCATTCAGGCCATGACAGTCCGCTGCCAGTGTCCACTCTCCACGGGACTCAGGCAGGGGCCATGTGGGGCTACTGAGGGGTGAGCGAGTCTTGCTGAGCACGCCCAGCTCTCCAGCGCCCGGATCAGCTCATGGACAGCCTCCTGAAGTTCCACTTGGTGCCATGTTGCCGATGGGACACTGCTGGGCTGGCCATCAGTACCTGCTGTTCTTCAACCCTCAGCAGTCCCACAGCAGAAGGGTCCTCTGAAAGACCAAACAAGAGATTCAGCTGTCTAAAGTTCTTCTTTATCCACAGCAGCTCTCCCAAAGCCCGGTGGTGTCCTTTTGGGTATTTGAAATACCTCTCCTGAGGTGATCTATGCCAAGGATACACGGAGCCTCTAGGCCAGTAACAACTGCATTTTTCTGCCACTCATGTCCAGTCAGGAGCACTTCAGCCCCCAGTATAGTCCCTGTTGGGACCCCCCTGTCATCCCAGAAACAGAGATGGATTCTGCCCCTGCATGATGGCATCAGGGTACATTATCCACCCATGTCAACTAAGGCCTTGTGCTCCTGTGGCTCTGCTGTGCCAGGCCATGGATCCACACAATCCAACAGACCCCATTGTCCTTTTCCCACACCTGGCTGGAGCCAGGGCCCCTCCAGCTCTGATCATGGTACTTGTTGCTCCCCTCTTGTAAATATGACCTGGAGGTTCCTTCCAGAGGGTCTGAAGTAACATCAGCCCTTCAATTCTACCTGAGGACTTGCCAAGTGGAAACTGAGTGGCATTTTTCCTTAAAGAGTTTTCTGACTGCAAGAACACTTTGAGACTTCTATGAGACTGAACCTTGTGACACCCCTGTGAGACCCTCATGAGACCCCCTTGAGAGACCCTTGTGTGAGAGACCTCAGGTGTCCTCCAGGTACCCCAGGAGGCACCAGAGGGCATAAGCCCCCAGGAAGGGCAGGTAGAAGTAGCGGTGCTCAAGGACAATGGTGACAGTGATGGAAATGGCACTGCACAACCAGCTGAAGGCCCTGAACTGCAGCACAATGAGCCTGTGCCCCACAGGTGACTTGTAGGGGTACATCACCTGACCAGGGTCAAAAAACTGCCTCTCCCTCCAAAGACAAACTCCACAAAGCAAACACCATCCAAATACCCCATATCCCTTCAAATGCCTCCCATATTCCCCAAATACAGCTGGGCACATGGGTCTCACCTGAACCTCAATTATAAAGCACCTCATGGTGGTCAAAGAACTGCCCCCCAAAATGTACCTCCTTGTGGGCAAAGAACTGCCCCTGCATCCCAAAATACCCCCCAAATAACCCACAAACCCTATGTATACAGCAAAAATACAGGTGGGTGTAGGGGTCTCACCTGGGCCTTGTAGGCGAGCAGGGTGATATGGGTGACACTGTACAGGGTGATGTTCATGGAGAGCTGGATGGAGTTCCCCAGTCTAATGAGATCTCTGAAAGCACCAACCCTCTGGGTGCCCCATAGAGACCCCCAAACTACCACCCAGACCCCCTGCAAATGTTCTATAGGGACCCCTGACTGCCCCATAGTGACCCACAGCTGCCCCCGTGCTCCCCAGTCACCTCCCCATACCCTCCGTGGTACCTGTGATGGAAAAGCACTTGCCCAGCAGGATGAGCACAAGGAGGAAGATGAGGAAGCTGATGGGGTGGAGGAAGCAGCCAGCATGGGGGTATGGGGAGGGCTGGGCACCCCCTTCATCACATCCCCGACACGAGGGTCTGTGCACCCCTACACCTCCTGTACTCCCCCAAGCCCCTCATTAACTCCCATGACTTCAAAGTGCCTCTGTGCTCCCCCATATCCCCTATACTTTGCTGGGAAAGCCCCCCAAAACCACCCAGAACCCCCAGCCCCATCAAATCTCAATATGCCACTTGGACCTTGAACCTCCCAGTCTCTGAAGATCCCCCAAATCCCAATGTAACTTCCCCAGAGCCCGATGCTCTCCAGTCCCTGCAGCTGCTGCTGGACCCCACAAACCTGCCCATAGCCCCACAGGCTCCCCCTTCATGCTCCATGCTGGCAGCCACCATGAGCCTCTTCAGGTGGTGTGGAGCGGCTGCCACCCTAGACAGGTCTGGGGGGACTGGAGGGGTGAGCACAGGATCTCTCAGAGCACTGCCTCCCCCAGGCCCCCTTGAAGCTCAGATCTCCCCCAGCTGCTCGCTGATGAGTAACGTGAGGATGATGATGGGGACGAGGGTGATGTCTGTCTCCAGAACACCTGGGGAAGGTGGGGGGCACGGTGAGAAGGGCTTCACTCCATGAAGCCCCCAATACCCACCAGGGTATCCACAGATGACCCCTGCATTGCAGCCCCACCACAATTCCCCATGTACCCCAACCCCTTTAGCTTCCTCTCACCTCAATAACCTCAAATATATCCCCCATACTGATGCACCCCAATCCTCACAAACCCCCAAACCCCTAAACAGTCCCCCAGACCCTCATATACATCGCCATCTCAAAGTGCCCCAATCCCTGCAGCCCCCCAGACCACCATAACTCCCCATGTAGCCCCAGACCCTGATGTACACCAACCCCTCATCCCCTCCAGAGCCCAATAAGCCTCCTCAGACCCCCATAACCCCCAATATACCCCCCTGATCTCGATGCACACCAGTCCCCCTTGCACGGCCTTTCCCCGGCCGCGGCCGCACCGAACTCATCAGCCGAGAGGTGCCGCGCCCGGCAGGAATCCCCGGTGCTCAGCACCATCTCGTACTCCAGCTCCAGCCCATGGCCCGGGGGGCCGAGGCCTTCCTGGGCTCAGATGTGGGGTGCTCGCCCCGCGTTCGCTGAGGACTCCGCACCACCAGCGCTCGGGTCGGGGCGGAAGCTGCAGCCCCGGCACAGCGCAGTCCCTGCAGCCCCGCCCGCCCGCCCCCCATCATTGCCCCGTGCACCCCGGTCCCTGCAGCCCCCCAATCCCCCGAGCCCGCCCGTAACCCCCCGGCCGAAATGCGCCCCCCGTTCTGACGGACCCCCACTCTCCCGGCGCCCCCGTTCCCGACAGGGCCCCGCCCTCAGCCTCGGCCCCGCCCCTCCCGCAGGCCCCGCCCAGCCCCGCTGCTGCGCGGGCCCCGCCCCTGCAGGCCCCGCCCGGGTGACGTCATTGGGCAGGCCACGCCCCCAGATCAGGCCACGCCCCCTGCGCCGCAGCGGGGCCGCGACTCTGTCCCAGTACAGACCAGTACAGACCAGTACAGACCAGTACAGCCCAGTACAGTCCAGTATAGACCAGTACAGACCAGTACAGACCAGTATAGACCAGTACAGACCAGTACAGACCAGTACAGACCAGTACAGACCAGTACAGACCAGTACAGACCAGTACAGCCCAGTACAGTCCAGTATAGACCAGTACAGACCAGTACAGACCAGTACAGACCAGTATAGACCAGTACAGACCAGTACAGACCAGTACAGACCAGTACAGACCAGTATAGGCCAGTACAGACCAGTAAAGACCAGTACAGACCAGTACGGACCAGTACAGACCAGTACAGACCAGTATAGGCCAGTACAGACCAGTACAGACCAGTACAGACCAGTACAGACCAGTATAGGCCAGTACAGACCAGTACAGACCAGTACAGACCAGTACAGAGCAGTACGGACCAGTACAGACCAGTATAGACCAGTACAGCCCAGTACAGCCCAGTACAGAGCAGTATAGACCAGTATAGACTGGTACAGAGTGTGAGAAACTGCATTGACTTGTTTGTTCATCAAAAGTATGAAATTAGGATAAAAGGGGGGGAAGTCGGGACATGGAATTTGCAGGCTTGACTGGTAACCACAAACAAAGATTGTGAAAGATTTTGCAGGACTGGCTGGAACTGATAACCGCAGTGGACACCCATTGTTGCTGAAAACTGATAAACCGCAGTGGAAGGAGACACACCACCCTACTTGTGCAACCCATTGTTCCTGGGACTGATAACCACGGTGGAACGAGACTCATCACCCCCACTTATGCAAGGTAAAAAGGGACTGAAGAGAAGGAAAGGTTGTCAGCTTTTGGCGGAGCCAGGCTCACAGCTGAACCCAGCGCTGTTTTGCTTGCTATCGCTTGCTGTAATTAATAAAACTATTAATTGATCTTAACAGGCTGAATCAAATTATTCGCCTCAACTTATAACACAGAACAGTACAGAGCAGTACAGACCAGTACAGACCAGTAAAGACCAGTCCAGACCAGTACAGAGCAGTATAGACCAGTACAGACCAGTACAGACCAGTACAACCCAGTAAAGACCAATACAGACCAGTAGAGCCCATTAGAGCTCAGTACAGACCAGTACAGACCAGTACAGCCCAGTACAGACCATTACAGCCCAGTACAGGCCAGTACTGCCCAGTACAGCCCAGTACAGACCAGTACCGCCCAGTACAGCCCAGTACAGCCCACTAGCAGCCTTTAGAGTCCAGGATAACTCAGTACAACTGGCACAGCCCACTATAGACCAATATAGTACAGTATAGCCCAGTATAAGAAAGTAGAACCCAGTACAGCCCAGTATTTTCCCCGAAGGAACCAAAACCAGCTGGTTCAGTCTGAGGAAGGGGAAGAGGAACCAAGAGCAGCACGTGGCAGCAGGGGGACGGCGCGGCCGGGGCGAAGAGGCTTGGGTGTCCCAGGGGCCCCCCAGACTCCGGGAGTCTGCACCGAGGCGGGGTGACCCAGCTGTGTAGACTCGTAGCCCTGCCAGCCCCTTGGGGACCCCTAAATCCGTCTGGGCAGGGGCCTCCCCCACCTACGTCACTGGGAGGTGGGTGGGGCAGTGGTGACAAAAAGCGATACCCCAAACTTCCCGTTTCTAACCCCAAAATCACCCAAAGCAGAGGCAGTGGCACGGTGGGAACTTGACGGGGAGCAGGGGGGTGCCCAAAATCCGTGGGGGGCAAGGGGTCCTTGGGGTGTGTGGAGGTTCTTTGGCCCTAGGGGAGGTCCCTGGGCTCTGGTGGGGGTCCCTGGAGTGTGTCTGCCTGGGCTGTGGATGGGGGTGGGGGGGTCCTCTGGGCCCTGACGGGAGTCCCTGGAGTATGTATGTGATTCCCTGGGGTGGGGATGAGGAGTCCTTGGACACAGAGTGGGAGTCCCGGTGTTCTGTTTGGGTCTCTGGGGTGTGGATCGGGGGTCCCTGGGCCCTGAGTTGGGTCTTTGGGATGCTGGTGGGGTCTCTGGTTCACAAGGGGATCCCTAGGGTGGTGGGGATCCCTGAGCCCCAAGTGTGGGCCTTGAGCGTGGTCTCTGTGGTACCAAGGACATGCTTCCTCCTCCTCTCTCTCCCACTGCATCCAGGATCTCTGCAGGGTGAGTCAGGATGTGCACCCCGCTGCTGGTGACACTGGTGACACTGGTGGTGGTGCCTGCAGGGGTCTCTCCCTATGGCTTCTGCAACTGCATCCAGGCACCGCGGGACCCTGGTCTGTTCCGCTGCATCCAGCGCTTCCTGAGCACCGTGGGGGCTGCAGTGGGCGACCTCCCCTCCACTGCCACATTCCTCAACCTCTCTGTCAATATCTTGCGCCAGGTGCCCCCTGGTGCCTTTGCCCACCTGCCGCAGCTCTACACCCTTGATCTGACCCACAACCAGCTGGAACGCCTGGCCCCAGGGGCTTTCTGGGGGCTGTCAGCACTGGTGCACCTAGACCTGGCCCACAACAAGGTGTCAGTGCTGGCCACGGGTGTGTACTCTGGGCTGGGAAATCTGAGCACGCTGCGGCTGGACCACAATCCGCTACAGAAAGTGGCCCCCAGAGCTTTCCAGCCACTGGCCGCACTCACCACGCTCTGGCTGTGGGATGGCCGGCTCCAAGCACTGGAGCCCGTGGCCATGGCTGTGGGGAATCTGACGCACCTAGACCTGCTCGACCTGTGTGTAAACATGCTGTCGACACTGGGCCCGGGGCTGCCACCCACGCTGAGGGTCTTGCACCTCTGCAACAACTCCCTGGGAGCTCTTTCAGGGGCCACCCCTGGGGTGATGCCCTCAGGGCTGCGTGAGCTTGACCTGTCCTACAACAACATTTCAGACCCTGCACCACTCGCTCACCTGTGCCTGAGCAACCTGACATACCTGCACCTGGCTGGGAACCCGCTGGACGTAGTGCAGCTGCTGCGTGTGCCTGGAATCTCCCCGCACCAGGTGGACGTGTCAGGGCTACAGGTAGGCACGAGCGGCCTGGAATACCTGTTCCAGCAGCTGAGAGGACAGCAGCTGCAGAGGCTGCAGCTGCAGCGCATGGGGCTCACAGCAATGCCCGATGGGGCTCTGGCCGAGTGTCCGGTGCTGGGTGCCCTGGATTTATCTGGCAACCGGCTGCGGCACCTGGGCTGCGTAGGGCGGCTGCTGAACCAGGCACAGCGCGCAGAGCTGAGCGAGCTGGTGGCTGAGCACAACTTGCTGCAGCGGCTGCCATCGTGCAACGGGTCCCCAGTTCTGCGGCAGCTGCACAACATGTCCCTGCGCTTCAACCGCATCCTGGTGGCTGGTGCGGGTGCTTTTGACAATGCACCGGCGCTGCGGCAGCTGCGGCTGGATGTGAATGGGCTGGCACGGCTGGACCGCGCAGCGCTGCGTGGACTCCACGACCTGCGGCACCTACGCCTTGACAACAACCTGCTCACTGACCTCCTGCCCGGCTCCTTTGCTGACCTGCACCAGCTGGGAGACCTCAACCTGCGCAACAACCGCGTGGCCGTGCTCTTCCCTGGCGCCTTCAAGGGGCTTGACCAGCTGCAGACGCTTGACCTGGGTGGGAACAACCTGCAGCACTTGGCAGCCAAGGCATTCCAGGGCCTCCCGCGGCTTTGCCGACTTTACCTGGACCACAACCGGCTGCTGGAGGTGAGAGCGGCCGCGTTCCAGCCGGTGCAGCTGACGCTGGGTGTGCTGGACCTGCATGCCAACGCGCTGCACTACCTGAGCCGACATCTGCGGCAGCTGCCGCCTTTCCGCTACCTGCATAACCTCTATGACCTGAATCTGCAGGCACAGCAGCCATATGGGATGCGTGTAGTCCCACAACGTTTCTTCCAGGGCCTCGGTGCCTTGCGCTCACTCTCTCTGGCACAGAACTCACTCTCGGCCATCCCTGACGATGCCTTCGATGACCTGGCACAGCTGCGGAACCTGACGCTGGCTGACAGCAACGGCGGGATGGGCCACCTGCCTGCCGGCGTCTTCAAGAACCTGAGCCAGCTGCGCAGCCTGAACCTGGAGAGTGCAGGACTGCGCAGCCTTGGCCCCGAGGTCTTCGGCAACCTAACACGACTACAGGAGCTGCACCTGGCCAAGAATGAGCTGCGTACATTGGATGTGACTCTGGCCACCCGCCTCCCCACCCTGCGCTATCTGGACCTGCGCAAGTGCCCGCTGAGTTGCAGCTGTGCCAATGCCTGGCTGCCTGCCTGGCTGGAAGGTGGGCCCGTGCAGGTGGTCTACCTGTATAACTACACCTGCGGTGAGACGGGTGGGGCCTCCACGTACCTGCACTCCTTTGACACACGCGTGTGCTACCTGGACATGGGGCGGTACCTGTTTGCAGGGACAGCACCAGCCGTGCTGCTGCTGCTAGTGCTGCCACTGCTGTACCACCGTGGGTACTGGCGGTTGCGCTACCAGCTGTTCCTGCTGCACGCGTGGGCACGTGGGCACTGGCGGCGGGAGCAGCGGCGCTACACCTACGACACCTTTGTGTCCTACAACTCTGGGGATGAGCGGTGGGTGCTGGAGGAGTTGGTGCCTGAGCTGGAGCGCGGAGCCCTGCGGCTCTGCCTGCACCACCGTGACTTTCGCCCCGGCCGCGCCATAGTGGACAACATCGTGGACGCTGTGTACAACAGCCGGCACACGGTGTGCGTGGTGAGCCGCGGGTACCTGCGCAGCGAGTGGTGCTCACTGGAGATCCAGATGGCCAGCTATCGCCTCTTTGATGAGCTGCGCGATGTCCTCGTCCTCATCTTCCTCGAGGACATCCCCGAGGCCGAGCTCTCGGCCTTCCACCGCATGCGCCGTGTGCTGCTGCGGTGCACACACCTGCGCTGGCCCTCCGAGCTCCCTGCGCGGCCCCTCTTCTGGGCAAAGCTCAGGTGTGCCCTCAGTGCGGGGCAGGAGGAGGAGGACAGGGAGGAAGGGTGCCCTGACAGGACCAGAACCACTGTGGAGGTTCCCTCTCAGAAAAGCAGTTTTCTGCCCCAAAATCACTGGCTTTTCTCTTGGAATTATGCTCTGAACAGTGGGGATGAAGGTAACAAGAAGGAGGAGGAGGCAGAGAAGGAGGAGGTTGGGGAGGAGGAAAAAGGTTGCCAGGAGAGAGAGAAGCTGCTCTAGAGCGACCTCACTCTGGTGTAATGGGGATCGCCAGGGACATTCACAATCAAAAAAATGTGGTTTTGTCCCAAAATCCCTGGTTATCCTCTGAGAAATGTGCAGTTGGAACAATGGCAATAAGGAAAAGAGGGGGCAAGATGGATCTCAGTGTTCAGATGCAGCAAATGCTTCATCACTCAGTTGCTTTTCCCAGCAGGAGAGCCTGGGGACAATGGAATCAAGGGGCCATTGCTCCACTGCAAGGACTCTGGGAATTGAGGGAACAATTGTCACACTGTGGTGCCCATGGAGCCAAGGGTCCCTGGTGACACTGCAGGATCTTGTGTCACCAGGGCTCCATCATGACACTGCAGCACCAAGGAATTCATTGTGGCACCCAGAGGCCTCATGGAACCTTTTTTTTTGACCCACCAAATGGAGGTTGTCTTTACCGCTCCTTTTGCCATTAATGTATTTATAAAAACATTTTTATTCTCCTTCACATAAGTGGCCTGGTTAAGTTGTAATTGAGCTTTTACCTCTCTATTTTGCTTTCTGCATGACCTAATAACATTCTTAAGCATGTCCTGAGTTTCCTGGTCCTCCCTCCCAAGGTGATGCACCCTAATTTTTCCCCTGAGTTCCTGGAAAAAGCTCCATGACCTGCCAGGCCATTTTTTTTCCTTGCTAGCTCACTTTTTGGCACAGAGGGACAGGCTGTTGCTGTTCCTTCAACATTTCTTTCTTGAACTGTGTCCATCCTTCCTGGAATCCTTGGTTTTTAAGGGCTGTTTCCTTTTAAAACATCAGTACCTGATTTGGTACTCCCCAAATCAATCCTGAATAGGCCAAAGTCTGCTCTCTGTAACTCCAGGGTAGAAGATTTATTGATGGCCCTCCTTTCACAGACTATTTAAAAACTCAGTAATTTCCTGGCCCCTGTGCCCCAAACAGTCTCTGACCACCACATCTCCCACCAGCCCTTCCCTGTCTGTGACCAGCAGAAGACAGAGCTTTCCTTGGCAGTGGGAAGAGAAGGAAACCTGCCCAAAGCACAGCTTGGAAGCTTCAGCCTGGAGCTGAGGAGGAAGAAAAGTCCCTGCCAGGGTAGAATTTTGGTGCTGGTGGTGTCCCAGCATGGGGCTGGGGCATGGGCTGGCTCTGTGTGCCAGGAGCCGGCAGCGCCGGGTGCAGGCAGCCCAGGGAGGGCACAGAAACGCTGGGTGAGAAATGCTGGGGCACAGCGAGATGGGCGAGTGCAGCCGGCCAGGGCACAGGAGCAGCGCGCACAGGGGGCACAGCCCCAGGACAGATGGGCAGGGCTGGGCAGGGCTGGCAGGGCCAGAGGCACCCAGGCCTTTGTCCCTGGGCTCGGGCAGCGCCTCGGGAGCCCCACAGAAGGAACTTCCCTGTGAGGGGCTGCACTTTGCTTCTCTGTGAAAAATGCATATTTTATGATTGGCTTTTCGCAAATGTTACAATGAATATTATATGTGTCATGTTAGAAAGTTATGCTGTATTAATTTCTTACATAGTGAGTTAAATGTAGCTTTAGGTTACAACATAATGTTAAAATAGAAACTCTGTGATATAGGATTTGTTAAAAGCTCAAGCAGGAAGATGAGATAATCAAGAAACTCCTCACACAGAGATGTCAGCGAAGGGGGCCCATAAAAAGTCACAGCCTCCTTATCAGAAAAGACAAACATTCTTCCACCTTCTCTCCATCTTTGTGGAACCAACAGGATTAAGGAGAAGAAGTTGACAAAAAGCAGAAATGTTCTTAATTTGCAAGGAATTTATGCATCATGGATGAGATATATGAATATGCAACAGGCTGTTGCTTGTAACATTATTCCTTTGTTCACAAGGCATGCTTTTTGCGATTTAGTGTCTGAGAGCACCTGGACATCCATAATTCTTTGCTTTTTATTGTCTTGTAATTGTCCTAACTCTAAACTTCATTACTGTAATTGTATTATTATTATTTTTATAACCATTTTATTAGTATTAAACTTTTAAAATTTTAAAAACCAAGTGATTGGCATTTTTCACATTCTCCCTCGCCCTCCCTGAGGAGGCTGGCAGGGGCTGCAGGTTTATGGCATTTGTCCTTGCTGCCCCTCACATCCCCCTGCCCCACAAACAGCCCCGAGCCACCCGTCAGGGACGGGCCCTGCTGTGCCAGGCTGGGCTCAGGGCTTGGCCTTTCTGCTTCCCCCAGCCAGCCCAGGCCTTGCTCAGCATTGCAGTTCCCTGCTCTGAGCCTTGGGCTCCCTGCAGTCCTGGCCTCCAGGATCTGCTCTCTCCAGTGCCTGGGGAGCCTTTGGCAGTCCCTGCCCTCACTGGGGACCAGGGATTCTCCGAGCAACTTGGAGTTTTGCTTCTGACTCCTTCAGCAGCTTCTTCATCCTTCTCTCAGTGCCTGAGGCTCCTGGACCCAGCCCCACATCCACCCTGGGGATCCTTAAAATACAGAAAGCCCTCAGGAGCTCTTTGTCTTCCTTCCATTGTCTTCAAGTCTCCAGGGATTGTGCAGTTTGCAGTTCTGTTCAGGAGGGAAACTTCAAAATCCACCTCCTGATTTTTATTTTTTAATCACATGAATATTCTTTTATTTTTCTGTTCAGAGAAGAGTTGATAGAATCATTTCCCAGGTGATCTTGATGCTCAATGGCTCCTTAGCAGGGCTGGGCATGGAGAAGAATGAGCTCCTTGAGGGCTGACCCTGTTTGGACAAGCTGCTCCTCACTCCCAGCCTCACCATGTCTGACAGGGCCTGCTTAAGACTGACAGCCCAAAGCATTAAAAAATTGTGCATTTTTCTTTATAAATAAAGGTTAATTAATAAATACAGTTATAATTATTTTTTCTTATGTCTAATAATATTATTCTGTATCTTTAACACGTATTTTTTAAAATTTATACAAAAAATGTATATGTTTTAGGAAACAAAAAATTTTTTGGTCATGGGTTCTAAGTATCACAATTCCCTTCATTAATTCATTGACCACTTTCAGCTATTGATTTTGCCCTCTGCGCTATAACTCCTGTTTTTAAGCTTTTTGTCGTTTTTTGTATTATTTTCTCAGACAGGGTAAAAGGGGCCACTTTGGGGTCCATGGAGACATTTCTGGGGCACATTTGGGGCAGTTTTGTGTCTGGGGAGGGAATTCAGAGAGAACTTGAGGGTCTGGAGGACACCTGGGGGAGCCGGGCGGGCACTTGGAGGGGCACTCAGGGATCCTGAGGGGCAGTTCGGGGTCCGGGGGAGCACTCGGGGGTCCAGGGGGGCCCTGGAGGTCAGGGAGGGGAATTTGGGGCCCTTCGGGGTCCGGGGGAGACCAGGGGGGCTCGGGCGGGCCTCGCTGGGCGCGGGGGCTGACGGGAGTTGTAGGCGCGGGTACAATGGAGTGTAACGAGACCGCGGAGCATCACGGGAGTTCCAGGCTCGGTGACAGCGGCTCTCGCTGGGGCGCGGGGCATGACGGGAGATGAAGTCACGGTTGGAACAGTGCTGGGCGTGCGCCGCGGAGCATGATGGGAGCTGTAGTCCCGGAAGTGCCTCGGACGCGGTGTTTGCGGACCGGGAATGCACTCGGGGGACACTTTTGCGTCCGAGCCACGACGTGAGGTCCTCGGGGGCTCTGGAGCACTCGGGGGGAGCTTGGGGAGATTTAACCGGGTTCCTTAGAGCGCAGGGCGCAGCAGGAATTTTAGGCGCGGAACTGTGTTCTGAGGGGCTCTGGGGCCGCGGGGGATGAGAGGAGAGGAATTCCCAGAAGTGGCTGTACCGGGCATCTGTGGGGCTGGGAGCACTCAGGGGATCCTAGGACGCTTTTGGGGGGTCCCGAATGGGCGCTGAGGGGCACTTGGTGATCCCGGAGGGTCTGGGGGGCACTTACGGGACAAATGGGGGCGGTACCGGGGGTTCTGTGGAGCGCGGGGCATGACGGGCGTTGTAGTCCCGGCCCCAATGAGGCTCTATTGGTTTGCTGGGCATGATGGGAGATGTAGGCAAAAGGAAAGATGGCGCTGACTGTAGGCACCGCCCCCAAAGCCACGATCCCTGGCGCTGATTGGTTGGATGCTGTGATGGGCGGGAGCCTCGGCCAATGGGAGGGGACGGGAACAGCCCCTTGAACCCCTCCAGTCCCTCCCAGTACAGCCCAGTACAGTCCCAGTGCCCCTCCAGTCCCTCCCAGTACAGCCCAGTTCATCCCCAGTACAGCCCAGTACAGCACCAGTGCCCCTCCAGTCCCTCCCAGCACAGCCCAGTCCCTCCCAATACACCTGAGTTCATTCCCAGGCCCTCCCAGTTCCTCCCATGTCATCTACAATATGCCCCAGTGTTGCCCAGTCTTCCCCACAATGTTCCCTGTTTGTCCCAGTATCCCCCAGTTTCACTCCTGTTTCACACCCAGTATGTACCAGTGTGTCCCAGTGTACCCCCGCAGTCCATCCCAGTCCACCCAGATTCCCCCTCAGCATTCCTCATGTTCCCCGGCTGTCCCAGATCCCCACAGTATCACTCCCAGTATGTCCCAGTGTCTCCCACAGCATTCCCAGTGTCCCCCAGTATGTCCCAGTCCTCCCCAGTGTTTCCAAGGACAGTTTAATTTCTCTGGATTGCTGTGGCAGCCAAACCCAGCAGTGGGGTCAGTGCAGTGCCCATGGCCACAGCTCCTTGCAGTGCCCAGTGCAGCTGGGGCTGATGATCCACCCTCACAGCTGGCCCAGGGCTGGTCTGGATGGTTTTGGTGGCACCTTGGGCTGGCACACACCTGAGGAGGGTGTCTGTTTTCATGGGGAAACTCAGGAGTTTTAGATTGCTTCAAACATAGAAAAAGGGAAAGCCCCTCTTAGGCTGGGTGCAGCCAGCTCTGCGAGCACAGCAGGTCCCAGGTGAGTGAGGACAGACAGGATGGGCTGGGGCAATGTGGAGCAAGGTTGTCCACGCTGGGCCAGAGCTCAGGGCACAGCTTGTCTGAGCAGGCCAGAGCTCCTGAGGGGAGACTCTGGCTCAATATCAATCACAGAATGCTGAAATCACCTCTGAGCCTCTGATCTAAAGAGAAGTGTAATAAAATACACCCTTTAAAACAGGAATGTGTATTTCTTACAAGCACTTTGAAATCTTTCTCCACAACTGGAATAGGAAAATTTTAATGACCCTCTCAGGGCTTTGGTGTTGTTTACATCAGACTCAGTCCCTGAATGTGTCTTCAAAAACCTTCTCAAGAACTCAAAATTAAAACTTCAGAGCTTCTTGAAGTTTTAATGGGTCCCATTGAGGGACAGGACTGAGAAAGTGTCCCCAGGTTCCAGTCAGAGCAGAACACTGGAGGCAGTGATGACAGCTGGGACAGGCAAGGCAAAGGTGTCTCTGGTGCTGAGCAAACCTGGATGTGTTTCAGGAATGCAAAGGGCCCAGGCCTGAGCCCCAGCCCCTGGCAAGGCAGATCCTGTCCCTCCCTCATTGCTCAGGGCTCTTCCCGGGATGGGCACTGGCATGTGGGGATGTGTAATGCCAAGGGCAGGACCATGGGGCGGCCCTGCCAGGCTGCTGAGCAGGGACAAGGAGGCACTGAGGCCCCAGGGCTGCAAGGGTCCCTTGTCCCCTCGTGGCCTCAGGCCCAGGGCCAGCAGCCACGGCCAAAGGGCTGCACAGGTTGGCTCTGTCAGGGCCTTGCAGCTGCTGCACATCCCTGAGGCCTCTGCAGCCCAGGCTGTCCCACGGTGTCCCTGCCCTGCGCCTCTGTCCCTGCAGGCTGTTGTCACCCCCGGCTGCCCCACCTCGCTGGCCCTTCCTTTGCTGGCAGCTCTGCCTCCTGCTGCCCCTGCCTGGCCACACAAAGCCTTGGGCTGATACCCAAAGAGTTAATTCCATCTTTACCCTGCCTGTGAACTTCCAACAGAGGAACAAGGCGTGCAGGGGCTGCTTTCCCAGCAGGGATGGCTGGAAGATAAGACATCTGGCTCAAGGGTGCAGTGACAGAGAAAACAAGGACTGAATCTGGGAACTTGGGGTGGGTTTAATGGAACTGGGTAAATCGTAATTGGCATTTAGGAACTTTATGGAAGCCACACACTGGTAAAATTACATGTCTGCATCAGATCAGGAGTTATCCCTCACTAGGCCTCAGGCCTGAATAAATTATACCCTCTGAAATAGCAAATTAGTGTTAAGGAGCCTCATTGTGATATTTCCGAGATTTGGTGACAGCGGGGCCTCACAGAACCCAGGACTCAGCTGTGACACTGCCCAAACTCATGGAACAAAGGGTCCATGGTGACACCGCAGAACCCCATGGAACCAAAATCCATTTTGGCACATTGGGGCCACATTGAACCAATGGTTCATTGTGATAGTGCAGATCCAAGGAGATCATTGTGACACTGAGAAACCTCTGGGAACCAAGGGGACACTCTGACACAGCAAAGCCTCGTGGAACCAAGGGTCCCTTGTTAAACTGTGTGGCCTCATGGAACCATGAGCCATTGTGACACAGCGTGGCCACACGGAGCCAAGGGGCCACTGTGACACTGCAGATCCAGGGAGACCATTGTGACTGAGGAACCTCATGGAACCAAGAGTCCATTGTTCCACTGTGGGGCTCTGTGGAACCAAGGGGAGCACAGTGACATTGCGAGGCCTCATGGAACAATGGAGACTATCCTGACACTTTGGGACACACTGGAACTAAGGGACCATTAGAGCATGGCAGGCCCTCATGGAATCAAGGGGACTACAGTGAACACTGTCGGGGTCCATGGGATGAAGGGTCCATTCTGACTCCACGGGACAAAGGATGCCATTGTGACACTCTGGGGCATCATGGAACCAAAGGTCCCTTGTGACACAGCAGGGCCTCATGGAACCATGGAGGCCATTTTGACACTTTGAGGCCTGTGAAACCAAAGGGCCACTGTGGCACTTCAGGGCCTCTTGGAGCCAAAGGGACCATAGTGACACTGTGGGGCTCAGTGAAACCAATGGTCTGTTGTGACACTGCAGGGCCTCATGGAACCATGGAGACCATTTCTACAGTTTTAGGCCTTGTGAAACCAAAGGACCTCTGTGGCACGTCAGAGCCTCATGGAGCCAAGGGCTCTGGGCTTTCTTTCCAATGGAAAAGAACTGCCCTTCACATTCAAGCACCCATGGCCAAAATGGGATTCTCCCCTCAAAATTCCCAATATCCAGGGATTGCTCCCAAACAAAAGCTGCCATTACAAACAAGTCTTTTTGACATTGTCTTCCTGAGAGCTGGCTCTCCCCTTGCTTCAAACACTGGGGATCTGTGCTTTTCTTCCTGTGGAAAAGAACCGTCCCTTCTGCACAGGCAACTATGGCCAAAATTGACACTTTTCCTCCAAAATTCCCTATATGCAAGGGTTCTCCCAGACAAAATCTGCCAGGACAGACAGCCCTGGCTGGCCTTGGCCTCTGGTGGTCACCTCCCGTTTCAAGGAAGCCTTGAGGAAAGTATTTGAACAGGTTTGACTGCTGCAACATCAATGAGCCTCTTGTCCTCTGAAAAACTCAGATGCTCTTCTGATCATATGTGTCTTTTCTTTATCATTGTGTGTTATGCATGAAATATTATTTTCAGCTAAAAAATAGTATTCTTCTTACTTTACCAGTGTTTTCAGACACAAAACAGCTCATCTACATATGGATCCAGGTCACCTGTACAAGCAAAGACAATGAAGAATGCAGCAGGAATGATTTGTCTCTGCTCCCATCTGTCACATCTCTGGAGCTGGAGGTGCAGCCCCAGACCTTGGGAGGGCTCAAGGGCTCACCAGCTCAGCTCCCACACAGAGAACTTGCCGACCATGTTCTGCTGTCCTTGGCCCCTGCCCGCTCAGCCAGGCTGAGATGGACACTGATGGTTTCTGTGCCAGGCTCTCCCAGCCCGGCCCAGCTCCCTGCCAGCTCTGCCAGCTGCCCTGAGCTCTGGGCAGCACCAAGGGCCTCTCCCCAGCACAGCCCAGCCGGCTCTGGCCCCACAGCTCTGCTCAGCCCTGGCTGCTCTGGGCACTGCCCCACGGCCTCAGCCCCTGCCAAGGGCACAGCAGCAGCTGCAGCTCAGCCAGGACTCAGCCCCACCATGGGGGAAGGGGCTTGGCCAAGGCCAAAGGAGCTCCCTGGGTGTCCTGCTCCCCTCTGCCTGAGGTGCTGAGAGGTCTGCAGCCCCTCCTGCCATCCCATCTGCCCAGGCCAGCACAAGAGCCCCGGCCCTGGGGCCCTCCAGAGCTGCTCCTGCTCCAGGCCCAGGGCGCATCCCAGAGCTGGGGCAGCCCCAAAGCTGAGCCCATTTCTGCTCATTCCTGCTCTGATGGGGATGCATCCTCAGCCACTTGGGGCTTGCTGATGAATTTTCCTACTCCAGAGGCCTCTTCTTTCTTGAGCTCTTCAGTATAGAAATTCAGTGACAAAGGCTCATTCATATTTCTTCAAAACACCCAAACATGACAAGCCCATGGAAATAATTCAAGTCTTCAATTCTTCAGTGGTTAATTAGACAGATTGCACAAGTGTATTCAAAGTCAACCCACTATACTGAAAAGGGTACAGAGGGAATTGTTTTGTCCTGTATACTTTTCTTATTTACAGATTGATATCATCAATCCCCAGTTGATATGGATCCCCAGCATCTCCTAATCCATGTTTAGTAGGTATGAAAATCAAGACCCCTTGTTGCTGACAATCTGAAGAGGGTCCCATGGAGAACCAGCTGGAGTAATGACACCCAAATCAATACGGCTAGATGTCATCCTCCTTTATTGTCTATTTTCTTCATGTTTTATGCCTTTATCGCCTTACATAATATAATAGCAAATTAACATTCATTGCTTAACATAATATATGAAATTATGTTATGGTAACCAATGAATATTTATTTGCTATTGTCACTTATAGATTGGCTGTTATTCTACAAGCATCTGATCAGGTTATAATATGTGATAGTTTTCATATACTACTCAGCAACCAGCATTGGCTATTGTGTTTGTACAAGGCTTATTGTCTTTTCAAGGATGTCCTAAGTACTTTAAAGTAACTAAAATAACTCAGTAATCTGCAGGCCAGGGTTGTCCAGCTCCTGCAAAGGAATAGCATCAAGGATAGCATGTCCTTGTTCCATGAGAAATTCCTCGACACCTTGTGGATCCAAGGATCCTTTGTGATCCTCCAGATCCTCATGGAACCAAGGGTACAGAGGACCCCCCAAGCCCCATCCACAGCCAAGGCAGACACACTCCAGGGACCCCCACCAGAGCCCAGGGACCTCCCCTAGGGCCAAAGAACCTCCACACACCCCAAGGACCCCTTTCCCCCCAGCCCCCAGGGATTTTGGCCACCCCCCTGCTCCCCGTCAAGTTACCACTGTGCCACTGCCTCTGCTTTGGGTGATTTTGGGGTTAGAAACGGGAAGTTTAGGGTATCGCTTTTTGTCACAACTGCCCCACCCACCTCCCAGTGACGTAGGTGGGGGAGGCCCCTGCCCAGACGGATTTAGGGGTCCCCAAGGGGCTGGCAGGGCTACGAGTCCACACAGCTGGGTCACCCTGCCTCGGTGCAGACTCCCGGAGTCTGGGGGGCCCCTGGGACACCCAAGCCTCTTTTCCCCTGCCGCGCCGTCCCCCTGCTGCCACGTGCTGCTCTTGGTTCCTCTTCCCCTTCCTCAGACTGAACCAGCTGGTTTTGGTTCCTTCGGGGAAAATACTGTGCTGTACTGGTCTGCACTGCTCTGTACTGGTCTGTACTGCTCTGTACTGGTCTATACTGCTCTGTATTGGTCTGTACTGGTCTATACTGGTCTGTACTGGTCTGTACTGGTCTGTACTGGTCTGTACTGGTCTTTACTGGTCTGTACTGGCCTATACTGGTCTTTACTGGTCTGTACTGGTCTGCACTGGTCTGTACTGATCTATAAGGCTCTGTACTGCTCTGTACTGGTCTGTACTGGACCGTACTGGTCCGTACTGGTCTATACTACTCTATACTGGTCTGTACTGGTCCGTACTGCTCTGTACTGGACCGTACTGGTCTGTACTGGTCTATACTGGACTGTACTGGGCTGTACTGGTCTGTACTGGTCTGTACTGGTCTGTACTGGGACAGAGTCGCGTCCCCGCTGCGGCGCAGGGGGCGTGGCCTGATCTGGGGGCGTGGCCTGCCCAATGACGTCACCCGGGCGGCTCTGCAGGGGCGGGGCCCGCGCAGCAGCGGGGCTGGGCGGGGCCTGCGGGAGGGGCGGGGCCGAGGCTGAGGGCGGGGCCCTGTCGGGAACGGGGGCGCCGGGAGAGTGGGGGTCCGTCAGAACGGGGGGCGCATTTCGGCCGGGGGGTTACGGGCGGGCTCGGGGGATTGGGGGGCTGCAGGGACCGGGGTGCACGGGGCAATGATGGGGGGCGGGCGGGCGGGGCTGCAGGGACTGCGCTGTGCCGGGGCTGCAGCTTCCGCCCCGACCCGAGCGCTGGTGGTGCGGAGTCCTCAGCGAACGCGGGGCGAGCACCCCACATCTGAGCCCAGGAAGGCCTCGGCCCCCCGGGCCATGGGCTGGAGCTGGAGTACGAGATGGTGCCGAGCACCGGGGATTCCTGCCGGGCGCGGCACCTCTCGGCTGATGAGTTCGGTGCGGCCGCGGCCGGGGAAAGGCCGTGCAAGGGGGACTGGTGTGCATCGAGATCGGGGGGTATATTGGGGGTTATGGGGGTCTGAGGAGGCTTATTGGGCTCTGGAGGGGATGAGGGGTTGGTGTACATCAGGGTCTGGGGCTACATGGGGAGTTATGGTGGACTGGGGGGCTGCAGGGATTGGGGCACTTTGAGATGGCGATGTATATGAGGGTCTGGAGGACTGTTTGGGGTTTGAGGGGGTTGGAAGGATTGGGGTGCATCAGTATGGGGGATATATTTGAGGTTATTGAGGTGTGAGGAAGCTGAAGGGCTTGGGGTACATGGGGAATTGTGGTGGGGCTGCAATGCAGGGGTCATCTGTGGATACCCTGGTGGGTATTGGGGGCTTCATGGAGTGAAGCCCTTCTCACCCTGCCCCCCACCTTCCCCAGGTGTTCTGGAGACAGACATCACCCTCGTCCCCATCATCATCCTCACGTTACTCATCAGCGAGCAGCTGGGGGAGATCTGAGCTTCAAGGGGTCTGGGGGAGGCAGTGCTCTGAGAGATCCTGTGCTCCCCCCTCCAGTCCCCGCAGACCTGTCTAGGGTGGCAGCTGCTCCACACCACCTGAAGAGGCTCATGGTGGCTGCCAGCATGGAGCATGAAGGTGGAGCTTGTGGGGCTATGGGCAGGTTTGTGGGGTCCAGCAGCAGCTGCAGGGACTGGAGAGCATCGGGCTCTGGGGAAGTTACATTGGGATTTGGGGGATCTTCAGAGACTGGGAGGTTCAAGGTCCAAGTGGCATATTGATATTTGATGGGGCTGGGGATTCTGGGTGGGTTTGGGGGCCTTTCCCAGCAAAGTATAGGGGGTATGGGGGAGCACAGGGGCACTTTGAAGTCATGGGAGGTAATGAGGGGCTTGGGGGAGTACAGGAGGTGTAGGGGTGCACAGACCCTCGTGTCGGGGATGTGATGAAGGGGGGTGCCCAGCTCTCCCCATACCCCCATGCTGGCTGCTTCCTCCACCCCATCAGCTTCCTCATCTTCCTCCTCGTGCTCATCCTGCTGGGCAAGTGCTTTTCCATCACAGGTACCACGGAGGGTATGGGGAGGTGACTGGGGAGCACGGGGGCAGCTGTGGGTCACTATGGGGCAGTCAGGGGTCCCTATAGAACATTTGCAGGGGGTCTGTGGGGTAGTTTGGGGGTCTCTATGGGGCACCCAGAGGGTTGTTGCTTTCAGAGACCTCATTAGACTGGGGAACTCCATCCAGCTCTCCACGAACATCACCCTGTACAGTATCACCCATATCACCCTGCTCGCCTAAAAGGCCCAGATGAGACCCCTACACCCACCTGTATTTTTGCTGTATATAAAGGGTTTGTGGGTATTTGGGGGGTATTTTGGGATGCAGGGGCAGTTCTTTGCCCACAAGGAGGTACATTTTGGGGGGCAGTTCTTTGACCACCATGAGGTGCTTTATAATTGAGGTTCAGGTGAGACCCATGTGCCCAGCTGTATTTGGGGAATATGGGAGGCATTTGAAGGGATATGGGGTATTTGGATGGTGTTTGCTTTGTGGAGTTTGTCTTTGGGGGGAGAGGCAGTTTTTTGACCCTGGTCGGGTGATGCACCCCTACAAGTCACCTGTGGGGCACAGGCTCATTGTGCTGCAGTTCAGGGCCT
Source organism: Lonchura striata (assembly GCF_050655825.1). NCBI lineage: Eukaryota > Metazoa > Chordata > Aves > Passeriformes > Estrildidae > Lonchura > Lonchura striata. Next base: position 5,940,199 of record NC_140735.1, on the reverse strand, counting down.
TCAGCTGGTTGTGCAGTGCCATTTCCATCACTGTCACCATTGTCCTTGAGCACCGCTACTTCTACCTGCCCTTCCTGGGGGCTTATGCCCTCTGGTGCCTCCTGGGGTACCTGGAGGACACCTGAGGTCTCTCACACAAGGGTCTCTCAAGGGGGTCTCATGAGGGTCTCACAGGGGTGTCACAAGGGTAAGTCTCATAGAAGTCTCAAAGTGTTCTTGCAGTCAGAAAACTCTTTAAGGAAAAATGCCACTCAGTTTCCACTGGGCGAGTCCTCAGGCAGAATTGAAGGGCTGATGTTACTTCAGACCCTCTGGAAGGAACCTCCAGGTCATATTTACAAGAGGGGAGCAACAAGTACCATGATCAGAGCTGGAGGGGCCCTGGCTCCAGCCAGGTGTGGGAAAAGGACAATGGGGTCTGTTGGATTGTGTGGATCCATGGCCTGGCACAGCAGAGCCACAGGAGCACCAGGCCTTAGTTGATATGGGTGGATAATGTACCCTGATGCCATCATGCAGGGGCAGAATCCATCTCTGTTTCTGGGATGACAGGGGGTCCCAACAGGGACTATACTGGGGGCTGAAGTGCTCCTGACTGGGCATGAGTGGCAGAAAAATGCAGTTGTTACTGGCCTAGAGGCTCCGTGTATCCTTGGCATAGGTCACCTCAGGAGAGGTATTTCAAAAACCCAAAAGGACACCGCCGGGCTTTGGGAGAGCTGCTGTGGATAAAGAAGAACTTTAGACAGCTGAATCTCTTGTTTGGTCTTTCAGAGGACCCTTCTGCTGTGGGACTGCTGAGGGTTGAAGAACAGCAGGTACTGATGGCCAGCCCAGCAGTGTCCCGTCGGCAACATGGCACCAAGTGGAACTTCAGGAGGCTGTCCATGAGCTGATCCGGGCGCTGGAGAGCTGGGCGTGCTCAGCAAGACTCGCTCACCCCTCAATAGCCCCACATGGCCCCTGCCTGAGTCCCGTGGAGAGTGGACACTGACAGCGGACTGTCATGGCCTGAATGAAGTCCCACCATCACTGCGTGCTGCCATGCTGGACATGTTGGAACTTCAGCGTGAGCTGGAGTCCAAGGCAGCAAAGTGGTGCCACAGCAGAGAAAGCTTTTGAGAAAGAGGATAAGATAATTCAGATCCTCCTGAAGGCTGGTTTTGCCATAAAACAGGGTAAAGTCAAGTGACCTGCCCAAGAAATTCAGTTTTTAGAAGTAAAATAGCAAGATGGACATTGTCAGATTCCAGCGGATGTGGTCAACAAAATAGCAGCCATATCCCCACTGACCCACAGGAAGGAAACACAGGCTTTCCTGGCACTGTGGTATTTTGGAATATGCATATTCCAGGTTACAGTCAGATTGTAAACCCTCTCTATCATATGACAGACAAGGAAGAAGATTGATTTCAAGTGGGGTCCTTCACAGCAACAAGCTTTTGAACAAATTAAAGAGGAGATTCTTCCTTACAGTAGCCGTTGGAGCAGACAGGAGAGGACAAGGTATGGAAAAAATGCTCCACACTGCAGCCAGGGAGAATGGTCCACCCTGGAGCCTCCAGCAGAAGGGACCTGGGGAAGTTGGAGGACCACCCTATGGTTCTTGAGTCTGGGATACAAAGGATCTGAGGCCAGCTATACCCATACAGCACTCTGCAGCTTATGAGGAGGTTCCATCTGTTTCAGAAGGGACTTGCACTGAAGCACAGCTCCCACTGGCACCCGACTGCCAGTGCTGGGACGGGATGTTCAAAGGGAATGATATCTTGGAAGTCATTACAAAATGGCCCTGTGGCAAAATTTTCAGATTATCATCAGAAGGGGAAGAGGTGAAGGTGGCACGTGCTAGGGAGGCCCTGACTACCAGGAAATGAAAAGCATCACTCTCTCTTTCCTGATGGTTCCTGCCATATTGTAGGGATGCATCAAAAATGGAAGGCTGTTGTATGGAGTCCTACTCCATTAACCCCTTTGCCTCCTAAGAGATAAAAAAAAGAGAAAACAATACAAAAAGGTGACTGTCACTAGGCTATACTCGCCACCTTGGTGTGTCAGAAAAAACCCTTCAGAGGAGGTTTCGCTGATTAGACTGGTCCTCAAAGCTTCGAGGGTTGTCGGCCACCCCCAGAGAAATCCCCCAGAAAATTGGGGTTTTTCTCTCTGATAGTGATTTAGAATCCAGAGGAGATCCAATGGAGACACTTCCAAAAGGCTCAGTAAAGCCTCAAGGTCAGGGCCCAGTTGTGCATCAATTGAAAATGTGGGTGTTAGAGTAGTGGTTGCTGCTGCCTATAATCTGTCTCCTGCAGAAAAGCAAGTTGAGATAACCTTCAGGCAATGCAGTCAGACCCTCACTCACCACCCACCACAGCTGGCTCAGCGACAGAGGCAAGAAAGGCTCTTTTTGCTCTTTTTGCAGGGTTTTATTCCAGTGGAGGATATCACATGTGGCTGAAGGGAGCTCAGCGAGGTAAAAGAGGGGGACCACGTGGAAGAGACAGCTTGAGAAGGGGAAGGGGTGGGGGACGGAGCTAAGGGCTGGGCAGAGGGGTTTGGTCTCCAGGGAAAGGGGGGTGGCCACCAGGGCTACCGATCCTGTGAGGGGACAGGGAAAGGAGAAACCAGGGGAAGTTGCACAGGGGAAGTTGACACAGAGACCCAAATGCGAGACTGCTTTTCCCCCCAGGAGGACTGGCTCTGTGGTGAGCAGTTACTGCTGTTGCCAGGGCTGAGGACTTGGGAGTGAGGTGGGAGAGTTCATGGGATGCTACATGCTACATGGCAACTTATGGAAGCCACTGAAGGACAAGGTGGCTCCAGGCACGTTACCGAGCTTAAAGCCTAAAGCCGTCTAGCTAGCTTTGGACATGGCTGAATGAGAGAAATGGCCAACTCTGCCTCGGCACTGACTCATGGATGGGGGCAAGTGCTCTGTGGGGTGGTTGGAATGATGGAAAAAGGACAATTGGCAGCACAAGGGAAACCCATTGGAGCTGCTGGGCTGGGGCAGGACATCACTGCCCAGGGGACAAGCTGGTTGTGAAAGTCCCTCCTGTGGGTGCTCACGTACCCAGGAGTCGGGCACTGAAGAGCATCACAGCAATGGACAGAGGGATGGGGCTGCCAGGATTAAAGTGTCCCAGGTGGGTCTGGACTGGCCACACTTGGCTGAGTTATTTCTGGCTCAGTGGGCCCACGATGCCTCAGGTAGCCAGTGTTTCAGGGGCAGATGAGAGGCTGTCCGGGTGAAGTAAAGACCTTCCTGTCCTGGAACATTTTGTGTGGGAGCAATCCGTGGATGGACCCAAATTTTGAGCTTAGCGCCAAATTTAGGAGGTTGGGCTCAGAAAGTGAATGAAAGCACATTTCCTTGGGAGGAGAAACACCTAGTCTTACTGTTAGTGCTGCAGATGATTGTTGGCCCAGGAAAGGAAAAGGCAAACAAGACCTATCTCTCAAGACACCTATTCTGTTGGAGAAATCCTTGGACATATTCGTTAGTAGAGATGGTTTCCAAATTCCTCATATGTGCTCCTGAAAGGGAATGACAATATTTTTCCTTGGAAAATAAAGCACTAGTCACAGTGTTTTAGGATGAAAACGTTTTGCTGGCCTTCACCTCCACCTGGCAGATGATCATCTGCAGCACCGTCAGTCGGACAAGGTGTTTCCCTTCACAAGAATAGGTGCTGTCATTCACATTGAAGAACCTAGCTGCAGCATTTGGAGCCGAGTTCCAGTATTGAATACATCTAGGGCTCTAGACATTGCTTTCACACCAAACAGACTAGGGCAGGAAACTCTTCCTGGCATTTTCCTCCCCTCTCCAGTTTATAATCTGAGGCTAGCTGCTTTCCTTCCCATGCAAAAGCACTGTCATTCCATTTCAGGAGTCAAAACTTTTGTAAACCACCTCCAATATTGAGTATGTCCAAGGATTGCTGCCAAACAAAGGCTCCAGGACAGAAAGGTTTTGCTGACTTGTCTCTCTACTAGGCAGATGATCATCTGTGGCACCAACATTAGGACTGGGAGTTTCATTTTCTAGGAAAGGTACTGTCATTCACTTGGAGGGCCTGGGTTCTGACATTTGGATTCAAGCTCCAATATTGAATGTCTAAGGATTGCTGCCACACAAAGCATGTGAGAACAGAAAGCTGTTGCTGGCCTTTACCTTCACTTTGCAGTCATGTGAACACCACCAGCAGGACTATGTTTGCCTTCCCAAAGAAAGGTACTGTCATTCATGTCCAGGAGCACAGTTACAGCATTTGGAGCCACACACCAATACTAAATACTTCCAGTGGATGTCTAACACAAGACGATCCAGAGCAGAAAGGTCTTTGTGGCCTTTACCTCCCCTGAGAAGCATATCTGCGCAAGAAACAGTGGGTTATGTCCTTTTCTTCCTGTAGAAAATCACTTTATTCCTCTTCAGGAGTCCACCATCTTACTTTGGATACAACTTTCCAACATGACATATATCCAAGGATTGCTCTCACACAATATGTGCCAGGTCAGAAAATTATTACTGAATTCTACCTCCCTGGGCAGCATGTAATCTGCACGTTGAACCCTGGGCCTAGGGGCTTTCCTTCCCCTGTAAAAGTGTTTCAATCATCTTTAAGGAGCTCATCCACTGAAATCTGGATACCACCTCCAGCACTGAAAACATCCAAGGATTGCTCCCACACAAAATGTGGACAGACAGGGTGTTAGCATTCAGGAACACACATAATCACGGGATATGATTATCTGCAGGTGCTTTTATTGAGAGCTCTGGGAATCAGGGATACAGACCCAAATCTGACTCCAACGTGGCTTTTGAGCTGAATGTATTTTATATTCTATCGTTATATAAACTACATATTAATTATTAAAATTATATTGTTCTATTGTATACATTGACATGAGTTTCTCATTATCTTTCTGAGGCCCCTGACCACAGTTTGTCATGATTATTCTTACGATTAAACAGTAATTATATTTAATTACTAAACAATCATCACATCTAACAGTCATATCATTTATCATGTACTAGCTACACAGGTGCAGTTCTAGCAAGGTACAAATCCTTCATGTACCTAGGACATTTATTTTTTTTTTCAGGGCCTACAAAGCTTAATTTTCCTTTTAACCCTAAATCCCCTTGATTTTAAAACCCTTTTACTATCAAGATCAGTGAAAGCTTTCTGATCTGGCAGCTTTTGTATGAGAGTCATCTCTGGGCACATATAATATGGGAGGTGGTATCCACATTTGAATAATCGCTTCTGGATGAGAATGAGAGTTCTTTTCTGTAGGAAGGAAAGCACGTGGCCCCAGTGTTTGTGGTGCTGATGAGAGGCTGCACAGGGGAGCCAGGCAACACCAGCCAAGACCTCTCTATCGTGGCACCTTTTTGGTGGGATCCATCCTTGGACGTAATAATGGAAGTGTTACCTAATTTGGGTAATGGGTAAAATCCCTGGTCATACTCAATTAATTGCACTTACAACTGACAAGCACGTGTGGTGTAGAATGCATGTACTAAGTTACCTTACTTCCTAGCTTAAATAAAAGAAGTAATTCTACCCTGTGGGTTGAATTTGTTAATTTAAACTTGTTAAATTTGTTTCCTGCTGGCAGGGATTGCTCCTGCAATAAGGATAAGCTGTCCTTTGATAGTTAACTTGATCTTCAGTGGGGGTGTGCTGGAATTGTTACTGATACCATTCCTGGATAGAAACAGTATGTGTCTCCTGGACAGGTTACCCCTTAGTGGCTCAAGTTGTTTAATCACTCAGAATAATGACAAAAGTCCTTTTTCCAACTCAGAATCCCTCTGTTCCATCTCTTTTAATGCGGTTGAGTTGAATGGTGAATATTTCTTTGGTCTTTCATGGTGCTAGGCCTTGATATCCTTCAGGAGGAATCTCAACCTCTATTTTATGAAATGCTTGCCCACTGCTGTTGCTGCTTCCAGTGTTTTCAGCGGGGTCTTCTGCAATGGCAATGTCAACAGCAAACACTGGCTAAACACTGGCAAGTTCTATGAGACTGGAGTGTGTTAAAATGATCACTGTCCACTGTCTCAGACAGGAGAGATAGAAGTGGGACTGAGTGGTAGTTCCTTTCTTCTCTTAACCTGTCACCACCCCATCAATGCCCAGGCACATGGGTGCTTATATTGTGGCTGTTAGGTTTACAGCATTGGCTACGTCAGCTGTTAGTGGGGACAAACTGGTCAGAACTTCCGAAATTCCACTTCTCCCTGCAGCAGAAATCCAGCACGGGGATACTAGCAGTGCTTGGACCAGGGGTGCAGGTGCCACATGGAGTCAGCACAGTCTCTGGACTCCTTTTATGCTTTGGGCCAATGTTCAAACATTAACCTTGAGTCCCTGCCATCAGGCAGACAACAGATTTGATTGTTCAGAATATCAGATTTGACTTTTCAAAACACCGCAATATTGTCATTGTGATCCTTGATTGCAAAGCAAGTAGCCAATATCCACATCTCATGCAGGACCTATAAATTAACCTTAGCAGCTTGGTAGATAATATTTGCTCCTTTTACTAAAGTAATTTTGACACTTGGCATCCGGGTCATACACCCAGCTTCTCGGCATCCTGCTTTGTTAGTGCTGAATGCTGTGTTCCTGTATCTGTTAGAAATGTAATTAGTCATTGGCAAGAGCCAGCGTGAATCTGGATGTGTGGGTCATTAGTACGTATGTATTGATGGGGTTTGTATTGATGTATTGATAGAGATTAGTACATATGTATTGATGGGGTTTGTATTGATGTATTGATAGGGATTAGTACATATGTATTGATGGGGTTTTGTATTGATGTATTGATAGGGATTAGTACATATGTATTGATGGGGTTCCACTTACTGCATTTCAGTCTCACTTGGCTTGTGCCTGGGATGCTTCTGCCAGTCAGCCACCTGAATGGACTCTGCACAACACAGGGGCAATTGGGAGCTTGCTTAAGCATCACCTTTACCATTTCTTTCAGTTTTCATATTTTCTCCTTTTCCTCCTGGAAATGTTTCTGCAAATGTTCAATTCAGTAACGGGGATAAATCAGGTTACCTCTCAGGTCTAGTTTCTCTCTTCTATACTTTTCCCTATTCAAATTCTCAAATAATTGTCTTTCCTTACACTCTGCTGAAGAAATTTGGGTCCTGAGATGATCTTTCTCAGTCATAAGTTTGTCCACTTGGATTCTCAGTTTTTCTCCAGTCTCCATCTCAGAAGCCAGTGGTGACTTTGATACCTCATTTTTTGTGTGAGTCTTATTTTTGGTGAGCCTCCTTAACTGCAGCCGGCAGCCCCCAACTCGCTGAGGATGGCAAAAGTTGTTTCTGAGACTCCAATTAACAACATTAGCCTGTGGGGCCATAGTAATTATAGGTCTCTCAGGAGTTCCAACTCCCACATCAGCATTTTATCCTGCTTGTGGCAAGGGAGTGCTGATATGCAGATGAAAATTGCAACTTTACAATTTTAATAAAGATTTGTTGGGAAATGGTATTTTTTTTTTTTTTTTTCTAGGGCTGGGCACACATCAGGATTTCCCTTGCTGCAGGGATCTCTCTTTAAAGGGCATGAGCGCCCCTTGGGGATTCTCGATCTTTTCTTTATCTTGCACTAATTTACATATATATATAGAATCTTAGAATAGGTTCATGCATATTCATTCTGTTGATTTTGCCTTACAATTTACAGTTGGCCCTTTGTACAGAGAACTCTCTAATTCCTTTGTCTCTTTTTTCAGACTTCTTTTTCTCTTAGTTTTAGAGTTCAAGGGGCCCCTCTTATCTCTTCACCTTGGAGATTACATTCTTTTCTCCTTGGCTGGGACAGTTTTACAAGCACAGCAGAGTTAACAGACTAAACAGCATATTTCACTCATGTTAGCAAGCCACTATGCAGTACACTTCACCTAAAGCCAGATGGATTTTCTACCCTGTTAAATCTTACTCTGTTTCAGTGCGATTTTCCTTTTCCCCTAGCACTATATCCTCCAGAACAGTAGTGGATTTATTTATTTTATTTATCACTTTATTTTTTTTTAATTTAATTTATCAATTTATTTAAGTTATTTTTTACTTATTTATTTAATCACTTTATTTAATTAATTAATTTTATTTATTTATTTTTTATTACTTTAAGTTATTTTATTTATTTATTTATTTTATTTATCACTTTAAGTTATTTATTTATTTTATTTATTTATTTATTTTATTTATCACTTCTCGAGAAATCCCTTTCTGCATTCCATCGTGCACTGGGACCCCGGTGCTCCCTTTTGGGCACTCCACTTCCTTGCTGCCATTCCAATCTCCTGATTGTTGCTCTCTTTACTGACTGTTCAGTAAAGAAAAAATAATTAAAAAATCCTTCTGATGTCAAATGTACATAGTAAATCACTAAGGGGCACTTACTAATTCAAAAATTTACATTAAGTAAAAGAATTTACTTATCATCTTAAGGAAAGGGGGGAATGAGACAGAGCGAACAGTGTAGAAATCCATTTGGATTTAAGTAAAATGTGCCACTTTGAGCTTGCTAAATGTGCTGTTTAGTCTAATAACTGCAGCACTTGCAAAACTACCCTGGCTAAAGAAAATTAATGCAAATTTCCACACTAAAAGATAAGAGGTAAGAAAGACTCCTCAGACCTTAAAACAAACAAAGCAAAGTGACCAAGAGTTCTTTTTGTACTTTCTGACAAAAACCTGAGTATAACTAGCTATAAGTATAATGTGAAATCAGCAGAGGTGAGGGCTCCTGGGCGCCGGGTCCCCATGGCAGGGGGCTCAGCTGTCTCTGTATACACAGATGCAGGCAGATAATCACGAAAAGCTGCTCTCACCTGGAATGAGCAAGGACCATGGAATCATAACATTTTAGAGGGACAGAAATCAGACACTTTGCAGACTTTAGAACTTCTAGCTATTGTTTGTGCATTTTGTCGATGGATGCATGACCCTATAAATGTTGTGTCTGATTCCTTGTATGCAGTTGGAGTAGCACAGCGTATTGAAGATGCATTGCTGCGAGAAGTACAGAATCAATGCCTGATTCCACTTTCTGCACAATTCCAATCAGCTATTAGACAAAGATCTTCTCCATATGCTGTTTTTCACATCAGGAGTCACAAGTGGATGGAAGGATTAGGGGAGGGCAATGCTTGTGCTGATCAGCTGGTATCAGTGACTGTACCCATGGAGAATTCTACAAAAGCATGCAATGCTCATGCCTCATTTCATCAGAATGCAAAAGGGCAACGACGTTGCTTTGATATTACCATGGAGGAAGCCCGAGGAATTGTCAGAGCATGTCCAGACTGTAGTCATCACAATGGACCAGGTCTTGGCCTGGGGGTAAATCCCCGAGGTCCAGGCCCCACTGAGTTGTGGCAAATGGACGTGACTCATGTGAATGAATTTGGGCATTTACGTTATGTCCATGTGGTCATTGACACCTACAGTCACTTCATTTGGGCCTCCCCACAAGCTGGAGAGAAAGCAATTCATGTTATTCAACATTTAACACTGTGCTTTGCTATCTTAGGGGTACCTAGAGTTATTAAAACAGATAATGGTCCTGCATAAGTAGGGAAGAAAGTTAATTGCTTTTGGCAGCAATGGGGTGTTAAGCATATTACAGGAATACCACACTCTCCCACAGGACAAGCTATAGTAGAAAGGGAAAACCAAACTCTAAAACAGTATCTTGCAAAATTTAAGATAATTACTGATCCTCAGGAAAGATTGGGAAAAGCACTGTTTACTTTAAATCATCTTTGTATATTTGGTGTTCATGATATGCCACCTGCCTAGGTACATGGGATACTTGCAAAACAAGGTGTTGATAAGCCAATGACTGTAATGCATAGGCATCCTGCTACAGGGATAGGTCAGGACCAGCACCTGTAAATGATATGGGTTGAGGTCATATGTGTGTGTCTACACCTACAGGGCCCTTGTGGGTTCCCAGGAAGTGGACACGTCCTGTTTCAACACGGCTGCCAACACCTCTGCCGAAGACTGAAGACTCCACAGACGACGACTTCGGCTTGAGCCTATTCTACAGGAAATAAATTATGCTTTAAGGAACAAAATGATACTTTTGACTCTGATACTGTCAATTTTGTTGCAAGTTAATGCTTAGGCTCCTGCACAACCAAGAACAAACATATGGGTTACTTTAGCTAAGCTGACAAATCAGAGTGCTGTCTGTCTCTATCCTCACCTGGAAATCCATTCTCTACCTGTCTGGTAGGGATACCTGTTGACAATTGGCCTTGCCCTCAGAACACACCATCTTGTAAGGTGACAAATCCCCAAAATAATGTGGATAATTGGGATTCTTGGGTTCCTCACCTTTCCCCTGCTCCTCTTGAACCACAAGAGTTAGAGCTTTTGGGATCAATTCAAGCTGATGCATGCATTGTTTTTAATTGGACTGGTATGGAGCAACAAAATCCTGACAAGTATCCGGTATCAGTAAATTCCAGTCTCCCAATATATAGAAATTCTTCCTATTGGTGTAATTACACTTCAGCACATGTTTCAGTTTCTTCCAGTTCTCCACTGCAGCTACCTGCTGGGTACTTTCTCATCTGTGGAGATTGTGCCTGGTCTGGTATCCCTTCTAAACTCAAAAGAGGTCCTCGCACAATTGGTTGACTGTCTCTACTGACACCTACTATGTCCATGATATTACAGATGTACCGACAACATAGACAAAAAAGGATGACCCATGCATTTCAGAGAAATTGTAGGGATGATGCTAATTTTTGGTCCACAGAAGCAACTGTTACTTCTTCTATATTTGTCCCTGGAGCAGAAGCAGGTAGATCACTTACATTCTTAAACAGACTAGGTTGTTGGCTTGCCAACATCTGCTGCATTATCTAGTCTCTTGTTGGATGTAGATTCTATTTGGCATGCTACTTTACAGAATCGTGCTGCTATTGACTTTTTACTATTGGCTCAGGGACATGGCTGTGAAGATTCTGAGGGAATGTGCTGCATGAATCTGTCTGATCATTCTAAGTCGATACATAAGCAGATTAGTGAATTGCACAGGCTTACTGCTCAGTTACAACAACAACATGGCTTTGGGTTAGATGACTGGATAAAATCATTAGGTCTAGGACCATGGTTTCGCTCTATCATTCAATATCTGATTATGCTTGGTTTAGTGATTTTGCTGATTATATGCTTGCTATATTTGTGCTTGCCTTCAGAGAGCTATGCACCAAATTGCCTCATCAGTCACTGATCAGGCAATGTTGGTGCAAGAGAAAAAGAGGGGAATTGTTGGAGAATGGTTGCAGGAGAGGGGTCATGGATCAATGGAACAGTAATTCATTGATACCTCTGTCTAAGACCCCAGAATCAGAATCAGCCTGTGTCTGGCCTGGGAGCAGAGTTTGGGAAACCAGCTCTGTGTCTAGGCCTGGGAAACTGTACAAGGTCTGTCTAGGCCTGGGAAATAGAACAAGGTCGCAATGAGATAATAAGGACAGGCATAGCCTTGAAGATATGCTCTGTCCTTGGAAGGCATGACTTAGCAATGAGAACTTGGCTTGGAGAACTTAGCTACAGCTGTAAATGCACATAGGAGAAGTAAAACAAAGACCTTTGTAAACTTGACCAATGAGAGCTGTTGCTGACTTTGCTTGTAGCAAACCCTATATAAACTGACAGGATTTTTGAATAAATGAAGCTCGCTTATCAATCATACTGATTGTGCTTCCCTCTGCCCATGGCATCATTTAATGCCAACATTGAAATCCACGTGGCTGGCTCTGATCCCTCGGCCATCCTGTGGGTGCCCTGTGATGGCACTCAGGGTGATCTGTTCCATAACCTTGCCAGGCACCGAGGTCAGGCTGACAGGCCTGGAGTTCCTCCTTCCAGCCCTTCTTGGGGATGGGCTCACACTCGTACCTCCAGTGCTCTGGGACCTCCCTGCTGAGCCAGCACTGATGGTAAATGATGGAGAGCAGCTTGGAGAGCTCATCCACCAGCTCCCTCATCCCCCTAGGATGGATCCCATCTGCTCCCAGAGACACCTGTGAGCATTTGAGTGGCTCAGCAGGTCACCAGCTGCTTCCTCCTGGATTACAAGGGGGTTGTTCTGCTCCCTGTCCCCATCCACCAGCTCAGATCACTTGTCCTGAGCACAACTTGACTTACTCTTGAAAACTGAGGCAAAGGGGTTAAGTACCTCAGCCCTTTCCTCATCCTTGGTAACCATATCCCCCACAATAAGAAATGGAGGTTGTCCTTACCATTCCTTTTGCCATAATGTAGTTATAGAAACATTTTTATTCTCCTTCACAGAAGTGGCCTGGTTAAGTCCTAATTGAACTTTCACCACTCTAATTTGCTTTCTGCATGACCTAATAACATCCTTAAACATGTCCTGAGTTTCCTGGTCCTCCCTCCCAAAGTGATGCATCCTAATTTTTCCCCTGAGTTCCTGGAAAAAGCCCCAAGCTCTGCCAATGCTGGTGCCTGTCACCTGCCACAGAGACCTGTGGCCCCGGGGGACTTGTGTGCCAGAGGACAGCCAAAGCCAACGTGCCTTGGTGTCTATGTGATCCTTTCTGCAGGTGGCTGCAGGCAGGAGCACCTGGAGCAGCACTTGGTAGCTGCACTTGGTATCTGTCAAAAGCTGTTGCTCCTTCCTAGAATGATTTTTGCTTGGAAGTGATAATCTGCAACACAAAAACACCATCCACTGTTGACTTCCAGAGGACAATGACATTCTTACAGAGATACTGTCAAGTTTCCTTGTGTCCTTCTGTTTTTTCTTGCTTTCTGGGAAAGAACATCAGCCCAGCATCTGATGCCCAATGCTCCGGTTGCTGCCTGTCTGGCTGTGGCCAGCAGCTCATGTCCAAAGACAAGCGGGTGCTGCCTTCTGAGCAAGGGAATGGACAGGCACGAGCAGAGAATTCCCCTGCTGAAGCTGGGAGGAACCTGGGGAAGTGCAGAAGATTGGGATAACGCTGGCATGAGAGAAGCCATTCCGTGTCTCTGATGATGGTGCCAGCAGTGTGAGGGAAGAGCCAAGAGAAGCGCTGGAAGCAGACACATCCTGCTGGTTTCTGCTGTTCCCTGGACACGGAACACACTTGTTCCCATAGTTCCCGAAGGCTTGATGCAGGAAGAAAAACATTCAACAGGAGCACCAAAGGCCAGGGGGTTATTGGTCACTTTCCCTTGCCCACCGCACGCTTGGGCAACTAGCCAAGTGCAAGCGCCCTTTTTCCCCTCCTCTTCATTGGCCTGAAGAATCTGGGCACCAAGAGAAAGCTCCTGGACCTCTGGGTATGACAACAACAATTTATTAATGCTACTCTGGGGTGAAAGGAAGTGCTTGCAGAGGGCAGCTGTTCCTCGCAGGCTCAGGTGGCCCCAGCAGACGCAGCCTGGCGGATCAGTTCTCCACAGCGCTGCAGCAGGACAGCCAGCCACGGCGGCACGGGAAAGGCCGTGACTTCCAGAGCCGGCGGAGATGATCTTGCACATTCTGGAGTCGGGAGGAGGGAATGGCCTGTACAGCTAAATTGATGTACAGGGTTTGAAGGGCCAGGCATGAGATGGCAGGGCTGACATCATCCGCCAGGTCCTGAAGGGCTGCGAGAGAGAGGAACAGAGCCACCGTCAGAGCCTGCGTCAGCAGAAACATGGGGAGACCCTCCTGCCACGTCCATGCCAGGCAGCTCTTGCCATGGCCTGGAGGAAGCAGGAGACAAGAAGGGCGAGCTGGAAGGTGCTGGCCACGAATGTGCCACGGGCCCCCGAAAGGTCTGTGTGCTGTGCCCACGCTGCCCTTGGTGCGTGCCGGGCCAGGGAAGGCAGCTGCCAGCGGCAGCCCCCGCTGAGAGCCCGCTGGCCTCACTCACCCCTGCAGAGGATGCGGAACTCTTGCTGCTGTCCTCTGAGGCAGCGCCCGGCCATCCCTTGGGAACAGAGAGCGTGAGCTGGCTTCAGAGCCACAGCTGCCGCCCGCGGGCGCTGCCCGGCCCGAGGCCACACGGGCTCCTGGCCCGGCAGGGCTCAGCCCGGGCCCCTGGCGCATCCTGCCGCCCCAGGGCACGGCTGCCAGAGGGCGGCGGCAGCGCCGAGGCCAGGCGGGGCTCCAGATGGCCGCGCGCGGATGCTGCTGCCGGGGCAGCAGGCGGGGCTGGGGCCGAGCTGCGGCGGGGCGGGGAAGGAGCCGGGCTCGTGGCTCACCCATGAACCTGACGGCCGCCTCTCGCAGGGGCTCCTGTGGGCTCTGCACGTAGGGCAGGGCCCGGCGCAGGTGCTCGGCCGCTCGGCTCCTGTCCTCTGCCAGCTGCAGAGAGCGGCGGGGCACAAAGGGAAGGGTTGGTGCGGGCCCTGCCCCTCGGCCGGGCGCTCCCTCCGCCCGGCGCCGCTCCCCCTGCCCACACAGCGCCGAGGCCCGGCCAGCAGCCGCCGGCGCCGGGCTCTGCAGGGAGCAGAGGGCCCGGCGAGCCGCGGTGCCGCCCCGCGGCAGAGCCCGGCTGCCTCGGGGCTCCCTCAGCACCGGCCTTGGGGCCAGAGGAGCCTGGAGCAGAGCCCGCGCGGCCCAGGGAAGGCAGCGGCGTGTGGGGCGCCGGCCGGTGCCCCTGCGGGCAGCACTGGGCAGGGGCCGCAGCTGCCAGGGCACAGACTGGGCACCGTGGGCAGGCGGCTTCTCCAGGCCGGGGCTGGGGCTTCCGGGCTGTGCTTACCAAGCGCTCGGCAAAGCTCCACATCTGATCCGTTTTCAGCAGCTGCTGCAGATCCCTTCTCTTCAGGAACCTTACTGCAGAAAGCAGCGTTTCCCGAGAGGCCTGCAGAGCGGCAGAGACACGGACATGGCACCGCAGCCCAGGGCACAGGAGCCACGTCCCCGTGCCAAGGCCAGGAGGGAGCTGGAGCCCATGAGGAGGAGCCAGGCTGTGGGGAGACAGCTGAGCCCCCTGCCATGGGGACCCCGGCACCCAGGAGCCCTCACCTGTGCCACACGCCAGTTCTCATCGTGGCAGTTGAAGAAGAGTGGGAGCAGGCTCTGGCTCACAGGCTTCTTCAGGGGCTTTTTTCCCTTGGCCACCACCAAGTTCATCACCTCTTGGAAGAGGCGAACAGAGAGCAGCTTTACAAGGCTGTTGTCCTGTTGGAAAGGAAGCAAAACCCCTCCACACCAGCTGCTTCAGGCCCCCCTGTGCACAGGCACAAGGCACTGGGCTTCCAGGCGGCGCCCGGTGCCTGTGGCTGGGGGCACAGAGCCTTACATTGTCAAAGAGTTGCCAGAGCGCCTCAGCCAGCTGCAGGGCGATGGGGCTGGCTATTGCAAGGTCTTTGTTGGAGAGCAGAGAGCTGAGAACAACTAGAGTCATCTCAACATTGTCTTCATCCACAGCCCGCAGGAGGTTGCCGAGGCTTTCAGTCAGGCTGTACATTCTTTCATTCTGTGTGGAAAACAAGGCTGGGCAACCCCACGCTGCTGCTGCTGCTGCAGGGCTCAGAGGCTGAAGGCCTGTCCCAGAGTGCTCAGGCAGCTGAACAGACACCCTGGAGAGCTGGGAGCAGCTGCCACAGCTCCCAAAGGAGCCAAGCCCAAGGGGCTGCTTTCCCCAGCCCCACGCTGCCAGCACAGCTTCAGCTGCTGCCTCCTTCTCACCATCGAGGGGTCCTGGCTGAGCACTACGAGGCCTCTGAGCGCCACGCGACGCATCTCTCTGGACTTGCTCTGCAGGTGCCTTGTCATGATCTGCAGGACGTTTTCAGCGCATTCACTTAAGTCCAGGCAGTCCAGGACCTGAAAGGCACAGAGCAGTGACAGGAGTGTCCAGCTGGCAGGAGCTCAGAACTGCACAGGGCTGAACCAAGGCAGCAGCACAGGGCACCATCCCAGGCAGCTGCGGCTACCAGAGGGCACAGGCGTGGGAGGTAGCTGAGCGAGGCAGCGCTGGCCATCGGGCTCACCTCCACCAGGAAGGCCAGGGCGGGCAGTTCCCAGTCTGAATTGTCTTGGCTGAGTAAGTCAAAGAGGCAGGATGCCATGCTGCAACACCAGATGATGGAGACACGGCGCATCTCCCTGGCGGGGAGAAAAAGGCACCATTGCTCCTGAGCTGAGTGGCCAAACCTCTCCCAGGGCTGACTCACAGAAGTTTGGTCTTCTCCCGAGCACTCCCGAGCACGGGTGCTTTGGGAGGCTGCTGCTCCAGGGCACCCTCCTCTCCCAGCCCATTCCAGTCTGCTCATCCCTCCCTTGAGGACAAGGCCCTGCCGCCCATGAGCACAGGGACTGCGTGGGGTGATCTGGGCACAAAGGAGAGGGGCGGTGGGGAGAATGAGGTCTCACCTGGCCAGCAGACCCACTGCATAGTGGTGGGTGTCGGCACAGAGCAGTGTGTCCCAGGCACACCTGCGTTCCATTGCTACCACCACGTCCTCGTACTGCATTTGGCAGAGCAGGGCCTTCAGGGTCTGCAGTGCAAAGCTGTGTGCAGAGCAAAGCCCAGGTCACGCTGGGAGGCCTGGCTCCTGCCCTGGGAGCATGGCAGGGATGGGGAGACTGGGAAGACTGGCATGGAGCACCTGTTGGGGTGGGCAGCAAGGCCGTGTTGCTCCTGGCATCTCTTCCAGAAGGTATCCACCTCTTCTGGCATATTCAGAGTGCTGATGTAAGCTTGGAAGAGCAGATGCAGAAAGAGGTTGGGGAAATACTCCAGCACTACAGGTGGGCACCAGGTCAGATTGAAGAGCCTCCACAGTGTCAAGGTTGCCTGCAAGAAATAAAACAGCCAGAGACAGTAATCAGTGCCAAGACATGCATGTGGCATGGCCCCAGCCTGCGAGGGAGAGGCCAAGGGAGACACATGGGGAGCAGCCGGCCTGGTGCCCCAGAACCTTGCCCCCAAGCCAGGTTTTAGCCCAGCGCCTGAGGCAGGGAGATGCAGCTGGGGGCAGGGCAGAGAGCTAGCTGCTGGAGAGGTGGCCTGGGGGCTGGCAAAGGCCGCTTCCAGAAACTCACAGCCAGGGCAAAGACCCCTGTACTGTCCCCATCGGAGGTGTACACGCTGTCCTCTGGCCAGGCGCTCAGCACATCGAGAAGGATCTGTAGCGCCGGCTCCGCGGTCCTGCTCGAGGACATGATGGTCCCCCACATGATCACGGCAGCTCTGTGGGGCCAGAGCTCTGTGTCAGGGGGGTCTCAGCCACAGCAGCGTGGTCTGGGCAGCTGCAGGGGCCTGCACTGGCCCTCAGCCCTGCCTCTGACTCCTGGCCCTGGCTGGCAGCAGCCAGCCAGCCCACGTGGGCCCAGGCCCTGAGGGGCAGGGAGGGAGCATGGCAGCAGGCTCCGGAGTTGACATGCCAGGACTGGAAAACAGAGGGGCCAGAGGCTCCTGGAACTCTCCACCTGTCTGTCAGGGACAGGCTCTACGGGGTGGGGGGGCCGGTGAAGCCTAAGGCCTCAAGGCAGGTGGGGATGCCATGCCTGTCACACGATGGGGCCCAGCGCAAGAGAGTGATCAGCACGTCACAGGGGTATTCCTTGGTCAGCTCCAGAAGGGCCTTGTCCAGCCTGTGCTCAGCAGATTTGTTGGCCGTGAGCCACCGGTGGATGTACCTCACCATGGCTGGCACCTACAGAAGGCACAGGGAGACTTGGAGAGCTGCCAGGGCAGCAACTTGCCCAGCTTCCCCTGAGAAGTGCTTCCCTTTCCACCACATTGGTCTGGACCTCACAGGCTGAGGGAGCCCAGCAGACCCAGCATGATGTGCCACACCATTCCTGGGGCAATCAAGTCCTTGCCCCAGACTGCTTACTTGCTTTGCATTGGAGACACCCTTCTCCACCAGCAAATCCAGCATGGCAGCACTGGTCTCGGCACTGAAGAGGTGAAAGCTTGCCAAGATCCCAGTGCCCACACCTGTGGTCTCTTCCTGCCTAATGCACGTGATGAATTGACAGATGGTCTGCAGGAGAAGAGCAGGAAGAGAGGGAGAATGCATGGTGTGCTGCAACCACTCGGTGCTGGGCTGAGCAGTGCCATCAGGCCCAGCCCAGGTGGGGATGGCCGCAGGTACCTGCACTGTTCTGCGGAAGCGGCCATGGGCGGGTTCCTGTTCTTGTGTCCGGTCCAGGGCTGCATCTGGTAAAGAGCGAGCGTGGCCAGAGCTGCTGAGGGGCTGCAGGAGAGGCCAGAGAACACAGCCCAGCCCTGTTCTCTCCTGGCAGGGAGAGCCTCGCGATGGCCCAGGGATGGAGCTGCCATGTGGTCCAGCCCCAGCCCAGCGTCTGTCCTATCCATGGGCATGTGGGATGGGATGGGATGGGATGGGATGGGATGGGATGGGATGGGATGGGATGGGATGGGATGGGTTGTGGCCAAGCTGGCTGCAGCCACCAGCCATGCAGCCCAGCAACCCAGCTCTGCCACTTACCCTCCTGCAGCTGCTTGAATGGCACCATCTCTTCAGTCTCGTGCACTGGGGCAGCTCCAGGGCCTTCTTCCTCTTCCTCCACCCAGGCCAGCTTGGGCACTCTTGGGGGTCTCTGCTCCATGTCACTGACTGGATCTGTGGCTACTTGCAGGAGAGATGCCTCGGAAAACTCCGAGTCAGCAAGTCCTGCTTTTGTGCCTGCACGGCACCTTCAAGAGAGAAGCGTCAGGAAGGCTCAGGACAGCAAGTCCTGCACTCTGGTCTTGAGGGCTCCTGCCACAAGGACAGGAGACTCCTGTCAAGGATTGTGCTCTGGCCTCGAGGGCACTGGTGGCAGGGATGGGAGATGCCTCCAGGGCACCAAGTCCCACGCTCTGCCCTCGAGGGCACCTGCAGAATTGAAGCCTAGGAAGGCCACGGGTCAGCAAGTCCTGTGGTCTGGCCTCGACGTCAGCTGCAGGAATAACGCCTCAGAAATCTCCGGGTCAGACACGAACGAGTGCACTGTGTGGGGGCTCCTCACAGCACTGCTCTGTCCTGTCCTGTCCCGTCGCATGCTCGGAGCACTGTGGCATGGTCCTGTCACTGTCAGCTCCTATGTCACCACGTGTCACAAAGGGCCCTTTGACACACTGTTCCATGCCATAGTGACCATGCTGCAGCGTGTCACAAAGGGACCCTGCACACACTGCACCCTGCACTATGGCCGCCCCTGGCCCACCCAAAGTGGCCCAGGTTGGAAGGAATCCCTCACCCCAAGTGTCTGAGACAGCCCAACAGGGTCTTCAGGAATGGCTCAAACCATCAGCAAACGCTGCCCTGCTCTGCGGGCTCAGGGCAGCAGAAGGAGCCCCCAGGGCTGCCGATGCAGCCGTGCTGGGAAGGGCACGGGGCCTTCCACAGAAACTGGCACGGCCTCCTTGGGACTCGTCCCAGCCCGTGGCCATCCCAAACCCACGGATGTGGCACATAAGGAACTGTGGGCCAGGGCAGGAATGCTGCTCTGAGCCCTGGGGCCCGGGGAGCGCTGACACCAGCAGGTGAGGCAGAGTCCCTGCCCAAGCAGACCTGCCACCCCCGAGCCCTGGCAGGGCTGGTGCCGTGTCCTGCCCCAGAGACCTCTGCCCCTGGGGGCTTCTGTGCCAGAGGGAGCCAAAGCCCAGGTGCACTGGGGGCTGTGTTCCTGCCTGCAGGGGCTGTTGGCAGGAGCACCTGGAGCAACTGCCGGCAGCGCTTGCTCTCTGTCGGAAGCTCTTACTCCATGCTGAAATTATTTTCTCATTGAAGTTATTGCCTTCAGCACAAAAACACCTTAGCGGCAAAGGCACAGGAAAATCTGGCAAGGAAGAATCCTCAATTCAGGAAAGCTTTACATCCCATTGCTCAACTCAAGTAGTTCCAAACAAGTGCAAACTTCCCAAATTATTTGGGATGGCCTGAGGAGGTGAAGATTTGGAATTTTGCTTCCCATCTCAAAGCAGCAACTCATTTGCCTTAACCTCATCCACTGAGGGTCACTTTACCGAACATAACACTACACAAAAAAAGGGCAAAACCAAGGGCCATCCTTTGGTTTGCAAATGGTTTTCTATGAAGGGATGATAATATCCTAGGTCTCTTAAGGATTAAAAGCTCTCAAGAAATTAAAGCCCACTCAGTGGTACAAAAGTAGCTCAAACAAATGAATAGATGGCAAAAGGGCTAATCCTCCCCCTGCTACAGATAACTAATTGTCCAATAAAGTACAGCTCTCCCGTCTTGTTCCCTGCAGGAGAATCAGGACCATGAAAAGGAAAAGTCACAAATATTCTTTCTGCCCTCTGTAACCACAGCTGTGCAAAAGCACAGATGCTGCCTATAAAGTGACTCTAATTCCAGCCTAGATCTCTCACCTCCCAGACAACTCCTTCCTCAACACCCCACTAACACCAACCCCCCCAAACTCCTGCACAGAAGCCCTCAACATCCCGCCAGGACCCCCAGCTGTCCCCGTCCCTCTGCAGAGCTTTCCCACCCTCCAGCAGACGCCCTGGTTCCCTGCACATGCCGTGGGATGGCACTCGGGAGGATCTGCTCCAAGGCCTTCCCCTGGAGCAAGCTCAGGCTGCCAGGCCTATGGATCCTGGATCATCCTTCCCACCAAGCCTTCCTGTGCACGGCTGTTCCATCTGCACCTCTGGGCTCAGCTCAGACTTCTCCACTAAACCAGGAGTGCTGGTAAAGGATGGAGAGCAGCCTGGCAAGCTCTTTCTCCAGCTCCCTCTTTACTCTTGGAAAGGTAGAACATTCCACAGGAAAGCAACTGATGCCACAAGGAGAGGGGTGGCCTCAAGCACCTTTGGCAATGAAACAAAGCCTTTGTTTGACATAAGTAAGCCCAAGCAATTCCCAAAAGTAAACAGGTAATTAGCACAGCCATACATAAGTACTCAGCACCAGTTAGCATAAGAAAAACCTGGCAGGCCTAACTTGACCTGAGAGTGACTTGACAAAAAGCTTTAGACAGTGTACCAGAAAAACTAAGGGCAAGTGTGGAGTCAGCCCTGTGCAGGGAAGCCATGAGGAAGACTTTGTGCTGCTTTAGGGCATCGAGACCACTCCTGGCCAGTGCCTGGACATCAGCTTCAAGGATAGGAATCTGACCCAATGTATTTCCAAACCCCTGCCTATCAAATCGCCTCAGCAGTGTAAAGATGGATGGTATGTTTGGTACAATTCCTGCATCAACCCACTAAAATTTATACGTGGCAGAGGAATATTTGGGTGGGTTGCAGACCCCCGCCATCCTGCCAGGTCAATAAAAGAGTTTTTGGTGGACAGTGCATTTGCCTGCTGATTTCTTTGAATGAGGGAGACCCCTCAGGACTGCTATATCCTGAGGGAACACCATTGGCCTTGACCTGTAGGCAGCTGCACAAGCTTAAAATCTGCTGCCTCAGCTTCCAGGACCTCTCTTGGCCAGCATCCTGACATGGGTGCAGAACTGCACTGAGGCACTGCCAGGACCCAGCAGGACAGGACTGCCTGTGTTGTGTCCACATAGCACCCCTCACACAGCCAGGGTCATCCCGAAACCAAACAAATGCTCAGCTGTCAGCAGAGGGGAGCAAGGAGCCCTGGGCTCCTCTCAGGGTATCTCAGCTGGGCTCGCTCCACAACACGCCCCCATTGGAAGGGCTGCTGGCCTGCTGATGCCCAGCTGCCAGAAAGGCCTACCTTGTTCTCTCCAAGATGCACAGGGAGAGCCAAAGAAGCAGAGCAGGACATTTGGGAAGCAATCCTTCCAAGCCTTTTCTGAGGCCAGGGACACCCCATGATCAGCCAAGACTCTCCACGCTGCCTGGCCCACCCAGCCCAGCTCTGTGCTGGCCCTGGGCCACAGCAGCTTCCACCAAGCAAGGGCAAATGCATGTAGCCAAGTGTTGAAACACAGCAGACAGGGAAGATGTGAAAAGTGTGTGCGTAAAGGCCTGTTAATTCACAGCTCTCAGAGAGAGCTTTGGGGCTCACAGCTGGACAGAGATGCTGCTGCTCACACCTCTGTCCAAAGCGGGGGATCACACCTTGCTGCAGGTGCTTGGGTCGGTCTCTGCAGGTCGAGGCAGATGCCAAACCTGCTCTTCACAGCCTTCTCCCTTGCCCTGCCCCTCTGCCAAGCACAACATGCCTCAAGGACTGAAAGGACCTCAGAGAGCCAAAGGGGGACCCTTGCACCTGCATCACTGGGAGCTCCCTGGGAAGCACTGTCCTTGAGAAGCAAGCCCCTTTCCTCCAAAGGCATTTCCCCAAATGTGTAGCTTTCGGGGGGAACACCAACACACTCTTAAGAAAAGCTGGCAAGGCTGAATGATTTCCAGTCAGGCGCTCCAGCTGTAGCCCGTATTCCCCCAAGTGTGTTTCCAGGTGGAGGCTCAGAGGTGCAGCCCCAGGCCCTCTACAAACTCAAGCTGTCCACTGCCTCTTCACCTGCCTCAACTCCAGCCTGTGGTCACGGCAGCAAAACCAGGCTGTTCCCAGCCAGAGCCCAGAGCCCTGTTCCTGCAGGATGCTCTTGCCAGCACCTTCCAGGACTCTCCGCTGTGTACGCAGCGCTTTTCATGCCCACTCTCAACAGGCCTTGGAAGGCAGAGCACAACCTGGCTGGCTCTGCCACCAGCACACCCCAAAGACAGACGGAGGAAGAAGCAGCAGGTGTTGTTTTGCAGCCATACCCAGGAGAAACTGGAAGGTGCCCTCCCTCTGGTCTCACTTGGTTGGCTTTCTGACTGGCTCTGAGGCTGGGGCTACCATTCCTGGGTTCTGGGGACCAGAACCACACCAGGGATCCCGGCACTGCCTGACAGCGCTCCAGGCTCTGGCACAGTCTGAGTTTCGGGCACCGTGCTGCTGCTTCATTTGCTCTTAGGCACACCCAAAGCTCTCGGTTAAGCCCAGATGGTCTCTGGTTCTGCCCTCTCCAGGGATTGCAGCTCCCTGCCCAGGCATTGCAGCTCGCCCGGCCAGCCCCTGCTGACTGCCCACTGCCCTCATTCACACTCAAGGAGGTCTGAGATGAAATCAGAGCACCCAGACAAGGATAAGAAAGGAGGGCCCTCGCCACCCACAGGGGAGCCAATGGATCATCACCAAGTCCCTGACGTACAAAAGTCTCCGTAATCTGCACAAAGACATTGTACGACAGGGACATGAGGCTTATACAACCTGGTAACTGCGTGTCTGGGACCTTAGGAGAACAGGCATGCACCTGGATGGTGGTGAGGCAAGGAATTTGGGACCCTTGACCCAGGAGCAGGTATGAATCAGATTTTTGTAAGAGAGCCAGGCTCCCTTTTCCTCTGGGAGCAGCTTTTAATGAGTGTCAGAGAGAGGTTTGTCCACGAGGAGAGAATGCAGGAGCACCACCATAGAATGAGCTGGAAGACCCTTGAGGAAGGGATCCAACAGCTGAGAAAAGTGGCAGCATTGGAGGTTCTCTTTGGGAGGGATGGACAGCATGATAATGACCCTGGCAAGGTCAGGTGCACAGGGCAAATGCTGTGGAGTCTGGCAAATCTAGGGCCATGTCAATGCACCACCTTCATTGCAACAATTACTGGTGATACCAACCGAGAGACAGTGGGTTCTGCTGCCAACAAGTTTAGAAATTGTGAGAGTATGGTCAATGGCCCGATGCAGGCTCATGGCTCTACTGTGATCAAGGAACTCAAAGAGGAGTTTAAAGAGGAAATGAGGAAGATTGGAGATTGATTGCATTATTGTGCCTTGAATGAAGGGACTCCACCACTGAGCGCTGCTGTGCCAGACATGCTGGAACTCCAGCACGAGCTGGCAGCAAGGTGGTACACCACTATTGGCATTGCTAAGGCGTTTTTCTCCATTCCTCTGGCAGCAGAATGCAGGCCTCAGTTTGCTTTCACCTGGAGGGGCGTGCAGTGCACCTGGAACCGACTGCCCCAGGGGTGGAAGTGCAGCCCCACCATCTGCCATGGACTGATCCAGGCTGCACTGGAAAATGGTGAAGCTCCAAAACACCTGCAGTACATCGATGGCATCATTGTGTGGGGGAACACAGCAATGGAAGTATTTGAGAAAGAACAGCGCATCATCCAGATTCTGCTGGAAGTCAGCTTCGCCATCAAGAAGAGCAAAGTTAAGGGACCTGCCCAAGAGATCCAGTTCCTGGGAGCAAAGTTGCAAGACAGACAGAGTCACATTCCCACTGAGGTCACCAATAAGATCACTGCAATGTCATCACCAAGCAGCAAGAGGGAAACACAAGCTTTCCTATGCACCATTGGCTTTTGGAGAATGCACATTCCCGAGTACAACCAGATTGTGAGCCTTCTTTACCTGGTCACCCACAAGAAGAACGATTTTCACTGGGGCCCTGCGCAGCTGCAAGCCTTTGCCCAGATCAAGCAGGAAATTGCTCATGCTGTAGCCCTTGGCCCAGTCAGGACAGGACCAGAGGTGAAGAATGTGCTCTACTCTGCAGCCAGGAGCAATGGTTTGTCCTGGAGCCTTTGGCAGAAGGTGCCTGGGGAGACTCGAGGCTGACCACTGGGATTCTGCAGCCAAAGTTTCAGAGGGTCTGAAGCCAACTACACTCCTACAGAGAAGGAAATCCTGGCTGCCCGTGAAAGAGTTCAAGCCACCTTGGAGGTGATTGTCATGGAAACACAGCTCCTCCTGGCACCCTGACTGCTGGTGCTGGGGTGGATGTTTAAAGGAAAAGTTTCCTCTGCCACCATGCCACTGACACCACATGGAATAAAAGGATTGTTCTGCTGTCCTTCATAAGAGTAAATGTTCTGTTCTCCTGTCCTTGTCACAGTGCTCACCCTGCATGAGATGTGTCTGCAAGCCCTGCAACCTCTGGGATTGGGGAGGGCAAATGTTCCTGGGGGAACAGGGATGGGGCAGCTGGGCTGGACTGACCCAGGGGATTTTCCATTCCATGTGACACCATGATCAGCAATCAACTGAGAGAACTGGTGACAAAGGGGGTAGAGGATTAATTTCTGTTTGAAGATATTTTTCTTTCAAAGCAGCACCTACACACACAGAATCTTATCCTGCCACAAGGTTGTCAGACATTTTCTGCTGGTAGGCAATTTCCTGTGGATTTGCTTTTCTTCTGTTAGTGTGTCTTGCTGTGCTTTTTTTTAGTTGGGTTTGGAGGGTTTTTTTGGTCGGCTTTGTTTTTTTCCCTGTTGAACTGCCTTTCTTCTCATGCATACAATTTTTCTCCCTTTCCTTATAGCTTGCTTGGCACCTGATTGCAAGACAAATTTACCCAACTCAGTCATCTTGCCCAGTTATGTTTAGCAGTCACCATTAACTAGATGAGTTCAGTCACAGACTCCCTGCCATTTGGCAGCATCCACAAAGTATTGAAAGTGCATTTCATGTCCTTGTAGAGATAATAGAAATAATCCACAGTGGTGGTCAAGGGCTGGTCACTGAGGGATGTCACCAGGGCCTGGCTGCCAAGAGGACTCTGTACCATGGATGACATTTGACCCTCATTGTTCAGCCACATTCCCACCCACCCCATGTTCCACTCCTTCAGCCCAGCTCTCTCCAGTCTGGCTCTGAGGAGACCACAGCAGACCCTGTCACAGGCCTGCTGAAGCCTGGGCACACAACATCCCCTTCTCTTCCCTCCCACGTGGGTTCTGCAGTCCCTGCCTTGTCCTGCCAGTGCCTGGAATGGCTGCAGGAGGATTTGCCACATCCCCTTCCCTGCTGAGCCTGACCAGTCCGTGACTCTCCCAGTGCCCCTCCCTGCCCAGACTGGTTCCATGGCTGCCCTTCCCAAGGGCCCAGGACCCTCTGGGATGGCTCTGGCCTTTCCAGGGGGTTTGAGAGAGGTCCCACAGTGACACTGCCCAGCCTTCTCAACAGGCCTGACACCAAAGGCCTTTTCCACATCCCTCAGTCCCAGATCAGTGCCCAGAACACAGCACAGCCTATCCAGGTCCTCAGGGTGCTTCAGAAGGGAGGCAGCAGGGTTTTCTCCCCACAGACCCTCACTCCTTCCAATGTCTCTCTGTGCAGTCCATGGATGCCCTGAGCATTTTTTCCTGGAGCCTCCCTGCCCAGGATGTTTGTCTCTATGCTGTCCTAACCACAGCCCAGCAAAGAATTCAGGTGGTTTCCCCGAGGACATTACTCTCAGAGTAAAATGGCCTCAAGGCACTGTTTGTGCCACTGGAATTGTGCCACCCCCAAGTGCTGCTGATGGTGTGTGTGCTCACTCAGGTTCATCTCCCCACACACACAGGATGCACTGCTGAAATCTCCCCAGTACAGAGCAAACATGGCCTGCTGGCCTGGTCACTTGGTGTCCCTCCATGCAGGGACAAACAATCTCCTGCAGGTGGGGGAGAGGCCAGTGCTGGCAGTGGTGGTTGCAGGGGCTGGTGTGGGACAATTGTCGTGGGGCACCTTCCCAGGCTGTCCCCAGAACAAAGACACAGCCCAGGCCCTGCTCTGCTCCTCCATCAGGGCCATGCCAGGAGCTCTGGCTGTGCCAGGACACTGCTGTGTGCCCTCCCTGCACACTCCCCCTCTGCCCAGGCACTGGGCTTTGCTGTGCCAGGGCATTCCTGGAGCACATTGCTGACAGCATCTCTGGAGGAGAGCAAAGCCTTCCTGCCCTGCCCTCAGGAGATGCCCTTGGCTGATGGAGCTGCTGTGCTGGAGCCCAGCTGTGTCCCAGCAGTGCCCACGGCCTGTCCCTGCCTGTGGTCACAGCACGGACACGCAGCAGGACAGTGACCAAGCTGCCAGAGCACTGCGGCCTCACAGCCACAGCAGGGCTGGCAAGGAGAGGGTGGAGTGGGAAGGGCAGCTCCAAAAGGAACAATCCCTGCTGCTCCCTGGCAGTGCTGCTCTGCTGGAGCTCTCTTCCCCTTCTCCCCTCTAACTTCATGCAGGCCTCAGAGCTGGGATCCCAGATAAAACAGGCACTGCAGGGTACTTTATTTTGTTCAAATGTAGCAATAGCACAAACCTGGTTAACAGAGCTTATGGGTGACATTCAAGAGGCAGACAGTGAATTAGATGGTGGGGGTTAAAAAATGTTATTGAGGATACTTTTATGAGCTAAAAACCCACTGAACATTACCCAAGGATCTGGGCAGGCCTGTTGGGCATGTCATGAGTTCCATTCCAAAAGTTTGGCAGAAGAAAACAGGCAATAGGTAGCTTCAGAGAAGCAGCCAGTCATAATTTTCCTCAGGGCATCCTTGAGCTCCTGGTTCCTCAGGCTGTAGATGAGAGGGTTCAGGGCTGGGGGCACCACCGAGTACAGAACTGACACTGCCAGATCCAGGGATGGGAAGGAGAGGGAGTGGGGCTTCAGGTAGGCAAAGGCTGCAGTGCAGAGAAACAGGGAGACCACGGCCAGGTGAGGGAGGCAGGTGAGAAAGGCTTTGTGCCATCCCTGCTCAGAGGGGATCCTCAGCACAGCCCTAAAGATCTGCACATAGGAGAAAACCATGAACACAAAACAGGCAAATGACAAAAAGGCACTAACAGTGTGGAAAAAATGACGGGAGACAGGTCCATTCTATAATGTCAACAAGTCTCAGTTTATTTCAAGCACACATGTATAGTTATACCCGTTATAATGAAGCTTATGCATATTGCAAAATTTATGCTCATCATTGGTGTATGAAAAACAGGTCAATCCCGCCTTTGGAGCTTTCTAAGCTTGCTTTGTTTTCCCTTACATTTATCTTTTTGCTGAACATTCTACTGTTGGGAACCAGCTTACCCAAGGACATAAGATATTATTGCTACATCTGCTATTGCTGCACTGTGCAATTTTCAGCTACTGCTTCACTAACTGCACGTAGTCATGTCCTTTCTCACGAAGCCATTCTTCCACAAAACTCTCCATATTTCCCCTGTTTTTGTTTTGGACCATTGAGTTAGTTGTCCACATCTTTTGAACCATGCATTCTATCAGCTTCTGAAGACAATTAAACAGGCAGGGTAAAATCAGCAAGAGTAGTAAAACAACAATCAAGATTCCTACTGCATACATGATAAAAGTTCTTAGCCAAGGACCAATCCCTAAACTTTTAAGCCATTCTTCTATCCCCAGACCATCCTCTTCTTTTAATTGATGAAGGCCCTGTTGTAGTTCTTTAATCTTAGCATGTATTGATATAGAATGATCAGAGAGATTCATGCAACACATTCCTTCAAATTCCTCACATCCATGTCCCTGGGCTAACAACAAAAAATCAATGGCTGCTCTGTTCTGTAGTACAGCATGATTTACACTTTGTACATCCATAGCAAGCATAGATAAAACCTCTGATGTTTTGTTAAGTTCATCTTTAGTCCAGCATCCCAATTGTTCAGCTAACACCATAGCCTTTCTGGCAGCTCCTCCTGGTAACAGGGTTGCCACTATTACCTGTTTTAAAGTACTCCAAAATTGAGGTTGTCCAACCTGATCACATTTTAAGTCATGCACATCAGGCCTCTTCCTTGTCTTCCCTAGCCTGTCCCATTGCATTAGCAAGGATATATTAGGATGGAACAGTGCTAGTTTTCCTAGGTAACATGGTCCCCCTTGTGGTTTTACCGGAATTCCATTCCAAGCTCTATTTCCACAGATCAAAAATACACCCTTTGGCAACCTTAAGGGTTTGGTTATCTTGGAACCATCACAGTTAGAATATAACTGTGATGCTACCCTACCTGAGTCCAGTGAAGAGTCTAGAGAAGCCCATTTGTTTCTTGGGTTATTTACACTCTGCAAATTCAATGGAACAAAGCTAAACCATCCTCCTGTTGAAACATTCCCTAAACTAGCATTAGCACTTCCAAAGAGATCTAATTCCTCTGGTGGAGATTGCAATGTTTCTTTAAGTGACAGTACCAACAAACATTGCCTATAGCCATCTCGTTGAGCTTCTGTGTAAGCAATATTCTTGTCTGGCCCTTTCACCTTTGCAAAATTCTTGCAAAGCGTCTGATTCCTTATCAACCCACAAAATTCCTCTGGTCTCCAGACAGGAACACCTGTTAGGCAGGTACGAAATGGATTTGTCACTCCTCCCAAGCTAAGGCATAGCGAACTTTGATTAGTCATGTTAGCCAAGGTTACCCAAATATTTTCTCTGGGCTGATTAAATTGTATTAGTCCATGACAAAGATTAGTCAAAAGAACAAAATAGATTATCCACCTTATCGCCCTCATGATTTCTTTTGCTTGAATTTTAACTTTAATGTCTGCACATATTTAATAAGCTTATCTAATTCTATGTCTGGATTTCCTACTACTGGTTTTCCTAAATAAGATCTTATAGATACCTTCACTTGCTTTTGACACCTTGTTGATAAAACTTTTGAATTTGCTTGCTTAATTAATCTATCACAAGCGTGTTCTGCTTCCCACCTATAAAAAGCTAATATCTTTTGTTCTGGTGCTTCAAATAACTGTAAAGCTATAGCAACTCCTAAGCCTGTGTCTCGTATTAAATCTCTCTGCCAAGAATCTCCTCGTTTTCGAAAGTCACAATGTTTACACCAAAAATGTCGTTTTAAAAATACTTGATCTTCCCAGTATGTTTTTCCACAACCCCCACAAACAAAAGCAATCCAACTGTTACAATTAAAATTCCCACAACTAAGACACTCGGGATTCTTTGGTCCTGGAATATCAACAGTCTGTAAAGCCTCAATAGCTGTAACAATTGCTAGAAAAGTTGACTCTGAAGGCAAAAGTTGATCAATCACTGGGGAAAGTCCTCTTATCTCTTGAAGAATAGGTCCCACTGTGCGAATCAGCTTCTCTTCAATTCTCCTCTGGTCCTGATCCGTCAGGCAAGCTAAGAGACGACTCATCCAGAGCTGGTTTGGTCCACTTTGCTGGCACCCAGAGTGAACCTGTAGGGGTGGAAACACAAAGATATCCCCTTCCCCAATATAGGACCTTTGCTGGGTTCTGCCAACCCCCTGTTTTAGGGTCCCTATACCTGACCCATACTTCTTTGCCCTTTTTGCTTATTTCTTTTTGTCCATAATGTATCATCGCATGTGGTGCCTCTGAATCCCCAAATATACACAAATTATTAAGAACAAAGAGCACCTTCATTAGCCTTTCCTGAACATCTCTAATTTCCCTATGTTTTTCCAGATATCTCTTCAAAGTTCCATTTGCCCTTTCTACAATTGCTTGTCCAGTGGGAGAATGTGCTATTCCTGTAATGTGCTTAATTCCCCATGATTTTAAAAATCTATTCACCCTGCCACCAATGTATGCAGGACCATTGTTTGTCTTAATCTGCTTTGGCACTCCCATTACTGCAAAGCAACTACACAAATGCCTTATAACATTTAATGATTTTTCTCCAGCTTGAGCTGTTGCCCAGATGTATTTACTATATGTATCTATAGTAACATGAACATATTTCAAGCGACCAAAACTATTTACATGAGTAACATCCATCTGCCAGAGTTCATTAGATGAAAGACCTCGTGGGTTAACTCCCCATCCCATGCCATGACCCCCATTATGATGACTACAGATAGGACAAGCTCTCACTATAGCAGTGGCATCTGCATGGGATATTCCAAACTCCCGTTGTAACCCTTTTGCATTCTGATGAAACATAGAATGTGCCTCCCTAGCAAGCCTTTGCCCTGACAAAGGAGAAGTTTGAGTCACTGTGACAAGCTTATCTGCCCGGGCATTACCCCCTCCTAAGCCAATTTCCCATTTGTGACTTCTTATATGAATGATAGCATAAGGATGTTCTCGGATTTTTACTGCTTTTTGAAGTTGCATGAACAGTTCAAATAGTCTCTGATTTCGTACTTCCTTGATAGCAGCATCTTCTATTCTTTCCACAACACCAACTACATACAAGGAATCTGTAACAATATTCAAAGGCCCCTTCAGGACTGTCAGAGCCCAAACCACAGCTGCTAACTCCAAGGTCTGAAGGGTATCTGAGTCATTTGCAGTAAGGATTTCATGATTCCAGACTCCCTGCTCCTGCCATGTAATTGCTGCTGTTCTTGACCTCTTCCCTGCATCTGTGTATGCCGTTATTGCACCAGGAATCGGCTCCTTTTCTCACTGTGGCCGAACCATCCAACTCAATTTTCCAATCCACTGTAATGGAGGAATTTTAATATTTTCAGTTATGACAGCACCTCCTATTCCTAGCAGAGCTTCCTGCAGTTCTTCACTATTGACCAAATACCATTGTAAAGAGTCCTTTTTCATAGGAATCTGTATTAATTCAGGCTCTCGCCCATCAACCTGCAAAATTCTCTCACGACCCCGTTTTATCAAAGCTGCTAACACTTCAATTTTTTGAATTAAAGTCTTTGTTTGCTGAAGTGGAGGGGATAGCCATTCCAACACCCTTATCTCCCCCGTTTTTGTTTCTAGCTGGGTTAAAGATCCCAGCAAATGTTTTTCACCACACCATATAGTGAGATTAAGCGGGATTCCCAGTATTCGCCGATGTACACGACCCTGAACCACACAGTCTGTAATTTGCTGAAGAGTTCTTTTCTGCTGAGGATTAAGGGTCACTCGTGCTGTTGGGTCTGTGCCCTTTAATAAGGGTCTAAGAGAATCCAACAGTTCATTTGGAAGGCCCACTATAGGTTTAAGCCATTGTAAATCACCTAGTAATTTCTGAGCATCATTTAAAGTAACAATCTGTGTTTTCAGTTCTAATTTCTGAGGTGTTACCAAGCTTTGAGACAATGTCCATCCCAAGTATTTCCAAGGAGAAGTTAACTGTATTTTCTCTGGGGCCACAACAAGCTGAAAACGTCCCAGCAAGTTTTGTACATATTAACCTGTAAATGATTTAGGCTGAGCAATCAAAATATCATCCATATAGTGATAAATGATAGCTTGTGGCCACTGTTGCCTCAATGGTTGTAATGCAGAATCTACGTAAAGTTGACATAAAGTAGGGCTGTTACGCATACCCTGAGGCAAAACCGTCCATTCAAATCTTTGATCTGGACCTTCTCTGTTCAGAGCTGGCAAAGTAAATGCAAAGCGCTTTGTATCCCTGTCATGCAAAGCTATTGTAAAAAAGCAATCTTTGAGATCTATTATCAATAGAGGCCATCCTTCAGGTAACATTGCTGGAT
Organism: Lonchura striata; assembly: GCF_050655825.1. Classification (NCBI taxonomy): domain Eukaryota; kingdom Metazoa; phylum Chordata; class Aves; order Passeriformes; family Estrildidae; genus Lonchura; species Lonchura striata. The sequence goes on along the minus strand of NC_140735.1, from coordinate 5,908,086 downwards.
TAGGCAGACCTGGCTGTAGTGCACCCATTGGCTCCATCTGTTTATTAACCTCCTGCAAGTCATGTAACAAGCGATATTTCCCTGACTTTTTCTTTATTACAAAGATAGGGGTATTCCAAGGACTTGTAGACAATTTCAGATGCCCTTGTTGATATTGTTCAGTGACCAAGGCATGAGCATGTTGCAGACTTTCCCTTTTTAAAGGCCATTGCTTTACCCATATAGGCTCATCACTTTTCCAAATTATGGGAATCGGGAAAGTCCAAGCAATGGCTATTATCCCAAAGGGTGCTCATTTGTCAGGACAACCCCTAACTGTGTTAAAATGTCTCACCCAACTAGGCATTGCACCGTAGGTGGTAATTGAACAACAGAAAATATTGCTTTTATGACTTTACCATCTATTGAGACAGTAAGAGGTGGCGAGCGACTTGCAAGAGTTAAACCTCCAACTCCTGTTACTGCTGTAGCAGCTGGCTGTAAAGGCCAATGTGCAGGCCAACACTGTGGTGCAATAATACTTGAATCAGCACCTGTGTCCAGCAAACCTGTAAGCATGCATTTTTGTCCCTTATACTCCAACAAAACCTCTTTTCTTGGTCTGTCATTCAGATCCAAAGTTAATAGAGTCAAGCCTCCTGTAGATCCAAATCCATCTCCTCCACGGCTTTTCCGTGAGGATACAGCCTTAGTAACTTGCTCCAGAGGAACCAATTGAGCAATCCTTTGTCCTTTATTATTCCGAATAGGAGGAAATGGAGTATGAACCATAATCATAATTTCACCAGTATAGTCTGCATCAATGACACCAGGCAGCACAAATAATCCAAGCATAGAGGCCAACGATCTTCCCAATAACAAAGCTCCCATTGTCCTGCCCTCCATTATAATAGGTCCATTAACTCCAGTGGGGACCTTCTGCGGCTGTGGTGTCATTAAAGTCACTTCTACTGCGGCTGCCAAGTCCATCCCGAGGCTCTCTCTTGTGGCTGGATGCAAGGTGTCGCTGTTGGAAAGGCTGGAGCAGCTATTTGTGTCGGAGCGCGGCTGCTCTTGTTCGCGCTGTTTCGGGCGTTTCCCGGTCTCCTCTTACAGGCAGCAATGTTATGAGTATCCGATTTGCACTTAGGACACCATACTCCAGCAGCAGAGCATTCTCGCCGAACGTGTCCTGTCCCTCCACATCGGAAACATCTCACACGGCTGCCGTAAAGACTTCCCTGGGTTGCTACTGACTCTTGGAGGGGTGCAAGAGCAGCTAACACCTGTGTCTGTGAAGCTTTTGCCTGCTCTTTTAATCCCTCCCCCAGCTCTTTAATAGCCTCAACTAAAAATGCCTGCTGCCCCGTTGGTATAGTAGCCATCCTCTCTAATGCATCTTCTATAGTCCAATTAGCTCCTAATGTGTTTAACACACTTCTTGTAGAAGCATTACAATTTTGCAAAGCACACTGCTTCAACAATGATCCACGCATAAACTCAGGCACTCCAGCTCTCTCTATTGCTGCCGCTGCCTTATCAATAAATGCTCCAAAAGTCTCATCCCTTCCTTGTTTAATTCCCATATATGCTGGCAAACCTCCCGGGTCTTTCACCTTATCTATAGCCCTTCGAGCTAGTCGCATTGCCTCTCGACACTTCTCAGGTCCTAGCATAGCTTGTGCCTCAGTGCGAAAATATGCTCCTAAGCCCATCAATTCATCCATAGTTACTCCATGAAGAGGATCTCCAGGCTGCCTTTGTATAGCTACAGCTTCATTAACTTCTGCCTGCCAGTGTGCACCAAACAAAAGCCTCTGATGTGGCGAGAAAATCAGCTTAGCAAGACTTCTACAATCTCCTGGTAGCAATATATTAGTACTCCAAACATAATCCAATATCTGCCTAGCCGGTTCACTAGTAACTCCAAATTGACTCACTGTAGCTCGCAACTGTGACAATAACTTCCAATCTAACGGTGTAATCTGAGCTGTTAACCCTCCGCCTGCCTGCTGCTGAAAAATTACAGGACAAGCCAGTTCTGCTGCTAGTTCCAAAGCCTGCCCATCTCCTTTGTCCAGCTCCTCTCTTGCCAAAGTCGCCCAAACTTCCCTCCGTTCCCTGGCCAGAGCCTCCGTTAGGTCAGACTCTGCCCTAGGGGTCGGCTTACTGGCAGACAAACTTTGACAAACTGTCGATTTCTGTTCTGAGGGGGCTGGAGGAGCCGTGGGCTCACAACGTGACTCTGTTTCCGTGTCCTCAGACACAGGTCGCAATGGAGGTAACTCCACTGTAGACACAGCAGGTGGCATGGAAACACCAGGCAACCAATCCTCCCCGCTAAAACCTCTATTTTTCTCTAGTGCTGAAGTTCTCTGTTCAGCAGCTTTCTTTTCTGCCTGATGTTGTAATAACTCATTGTGAACTACCTTCCACCACTTTCCCAACTTTTTAGCTGTCTTATCATCATCTAAAACTTCCTCCCACAGTTTATCCCCAAACTTACGCCACTCAGACAACTCATGTACTGTATGAGGATTTACAAAGAACCCCTTAGAATACCCATATGTTAATAACCCTGGCAGATCTTTTTGCAAATCAATGCCTTTAATCTGCCTTCTCTGCAAGAATGCAGTAAATAAATCATATGCTGCTTGCCTCTCCATACCTATATTGCCAGCGCTGTTGCAGCCCTCCGAGGTCGTCAGCAGCACTTATCGGCCAGGCTTGCCTGTGCAGTCACCTGGGGCACGGTGCACTCTATTTCAATTCAGCACTTTTGCCGTCCTGGCTGCATCAGGACCCGAACCCTTTTTTCGTCACTCCACCGTGGCACCTATCACGTCGATCAGGTCACCATTTTGTGGAAAAAATGACGGGAGACAAGTCCATTCTATAATGTCAACAAGTCTCAGTTTATTTCAAGCACACATGTATAGTTATACCCGTTATAATGAAGCTCATGCATATTGCAAAATTTAAGCTCATCATTGGTGTATGAAAAACAGGTCAACCCCGCCTTTGGAGCTTTCTAAGCTTGCTTTGTTTTCCCTTACATTTATCTTTTTGCTGAACATTCTACTGTTGGGAACCAGCTTACCCAAGGACATAAGATATTATTGCTACATCTGCTATTGCTGCACTGTCCAATTTTCAGCTACTGCTTCACTAACTGCACGTAGTCATGTCCTTTCTCACGAAGCCATTCTTCCACAAAACTCTCCATAGAGAAATCTGCACAGCCCCTGGACACGCTGAGTCTCTGGCTGCAGAGCAATGCAGGTGAGTTCCTGGAAGTGTCTCTGACAATGCCAGCACTGACAGGACCTGTCAGGGTGGCTCTCCTGGATGTCCTGGCGTGGAGCAGAACAAGCTCCAGAGCGGGGCTTCCCTGCTGCTCCCTCAGAGGCACAGGACAGGTCCCTGCACAGGCAGAGCTGCCCCGGGGCCGTGGGGTGGGGATGGGCTCAGTGAGCGCTGGCAGGGAGTGGAGCTGGGCACAGGGAGACACTGCTGGCAGGAACAGCTCCCTCAGCAGAGACACGGGCAGGGAGGGACAGGGAGCTGCTGCCACAAATGCCGGGCAGGGGGATGTGCCACCTCCCTGCTGTCCCTGTGGCTCAGACACCTTCCCCCAGCAGCTCCTGCCCAGGCTCCTTTCCCATCCCAAGCAGAGCCCCTGCCCTCATCCCACACAGGCTCGGCTGTGCAGGGCCCCTGCAGCAGCCAGAGCCCAGGCAGGGAAGGACAAGGCCCCGGTTTCCATCAGTCTCTCTGTCCCTCCTCCACTGGCAGGAGCATTGTGACATTTCACTGCCATGCCCAGATGCCTGTGTTGTCCCCATTGCCATCATTGGGTTTTCTAAGGCAGTGCCAGGGTCTGGTGGTGGCAGGTGCCCGTCCATGCAGGGAGCCTTGGGACCCTGCTGTGGACATGTGTCTGTCGGAGCAGAGTGCCCAGGTGCCCTCAGGGGCCCTTCAGCTGATTCCCTGGTTGTCCTGCAGGGCTGCAGGTGCCCTCCAGAAGGGCACAGCTCTCCCGTGGTGTCTCTGTGCTGCGTGGGATCCTCATGGAGGAGACAGCTCAGTGTTAGGGCCAGGGAAATGCTGCTGGGCACCTGCACCTGGGCAGCTGCAGTGATCCCTCTGTGCAGCAGCCTGGCAGGAGACAGCTGAGATCCCAGTGAGGCACCCTGAGGGAAGGCGAGGGCTCTGTCCATGTGCTGTCTGACCCCAGAGCCCTCTGCTCTCAGCACTGCCCTGGTTCACTCTAGGGGAACTCCTCTGCATGCCTCTCCTGCAGCTTGAAGCTGCCAGCAAGGGACAGCTGAGAACAGCCCTGATGGCCAGAGCTGCTCCATTGTCCCTGCACTGAGAGACCATCCCTGTGCCTCTCAGACCCACACGATTTCACCTGCAGTTAATTAGAAATGTCAGGGATTTCAAACAGCCACAACCACTCCTGACTGTGGCAGCTGCAGCTGGGTGAACAAATACAAGGAATTCCCTCAGCTCAGTTCTTCAGATGGGCAAAATGCAAACAGCAGAGCTGAAATGATTTTTGGTGTTTCCAAGTTCATTTAATTGGAGATCACCCAGCATTCTCAGTTACCTCTCACTGCTCAAGAAGAAGGAATCCTCCTGAGCCGTGCTCTGAATTCCTGCAAAACCAAGAGCCCAGGTGAGGGGAATGTAGAGAAGTGTTCTTAAAAGGAGAGACCCTAAATGTTCCATTGCTATGAGATATGCAATAGATTTTGCTCACGGAAGTGTGGCCTGACTCAGTGCTGTATTTTTCTCCTCAGGAGATAATAATTTCCTGAGGCAGAAATGTCCAACAGCAGCTCCATCAGCCCCTTCCTCCTGCTGGCACTGGCAGACACGCGGCAGCTGCAGCTCCTGCACTTCTGCCTCTTCCTGGGCATCTCCCTGGCTGCCCTCCTGGGCAACGGCCTCACCATCAGCACCGGAGCCTGCGGCCACCACCTGCACACACCCATGTTCTTCTTCCTGCTCAACCTGGCCCTCAGCGACCTGGGCTACATCTGCACCATTGTCTCCAAAGCCATGCACAATTCCCTCTGGGACACCAGGGACATCTCCTACTCAGGGTGTGCTGCACAGCTGCTTCTGTTTGTCTTTTTCATTTCAGCAGAGGTTTCCCTTCTCACTTTCATGTGATACAAGAGCTACATGTCCATCTGCAAACCCCTGCACTACGGGACCCTCCTGGGCAGCAGAGCTTGTGCCCACATGGCAGCAGCTGCCTGGGCCAGTGCCATTCTCAATGCTCTGCTGCTCACGGCCAATACATTTTCCATGCCCCTGTGCCAGGGCAATGCCCTGGGCCAGTTCTTCTGTGAAACCCACAGGTCCTCAAACTCTCCTGCTCACACTCTAAAATCAGGGAACTTGAGCTCCTTGCTGTTATAATGAGAGTTTTGTGGATGAATGGCTTCGTGAGAAAGGACATGACTACGTGCAGTTAGTGAAGCAGTAGCTGAAAATTGCACAGTGCAGCAATAGCAGATGTAGCAACAATATCTTATGTCCTTGGGTAAGCTGGTTCCCAACAGTAGAATGTTCAGCAAAAAGATAAATGTAAGGGAAAACAAAGCAAGCTTAGAAAGCTCCAAAGGCGGGATTGACCTGTTTTTCATACACCAATGATGAGCTTAAATTTTGCAATATGCATAAGCTTCATTATAACGGGTATAACTATACATGTGTGCTTGAAATAAACTGAGACTTGTTGACATTATAGAATGGACTTGTCTCCCGTCATTTTTTCCACAATTGAGCTCTGTTCTTTTGCTAAATTGTGAAGTTGAAGGTATCAGTTTATGTGAAGGTATAGGTTACGTCCTCTTAAGTTTGAATACAGTAAAGCTTTTAGGCCATATTCCTTTCATCCTTGCCCTCACTGTCCTCGTGTCACACAGTTCTTGGTTCATTTCTGGTTTGATTGCCTGGATTTTGTTTGGTTTTGTTGCTGCTTTGTTTCCTTGCTGTGCCTGAAGTGTCCAGTCAGGAGCAGAGTGACTCTTGCCAAGGAACTTTGTGCTGCTGTCACTTTAATATTAAATCTGGTTTTTGCTGGGGATTTTTCAGCACTCTCAAGCCCTCGTTGATACCAGGCTGAAGGAGCCCTGTCCCAGGCTCTGGCCCTGGGGGACACAGGGACGCTGCCAGGGGGTCCCTGTCTTCCTGTCCCACCCCCCACGGCTCTAGCCCCGTTCCCCATGTCAGGCTCTGGGGTCAATCTCGTGGAACATCCTCTCGGGGATGCTGCGGCGCCGGGGGTGGGGGGACCCGGGGGGACAGGGGACCCCGCTGTGCACGAGCAGCGTTGGCCTTCTCTGGGGGAACTGGGAGGGGGGCTGGGGCAGAGTGACCTCCCCAGTGACCTCACACAACCTCTGTGATGTCACATAGCCCCTGTGATGTTGGAATCCGTGGTATTGATGATTCCGAGATTGTAGAAATTCTCTGTTTTTCTGCCCCGTTGCCAAAGAAGAAGCCATAATTCGTCTGTGCTGGTTTAGAGGTTGTTTATTCTGTTTATCTCTAACATGTTCTGCTGCCCTGCTGCAGGTCTGTCCTGCAGGGCAGCGTGTGGGGCTCTGCCCTCAGTGGGATGTTACAAACATTAAATACCAGAAACTCCCTGTGCTGGATTTACAACAATAACGTGCCAATATCTGTCACCTACGTTGAACAGTGTGTCCCCAGCCTAAACCAATAGAAAAATGCCAAAACTACAGTGAAACATGGAGGGCATGAAGAAGAAGGAAAAGGACAGGACACCCAATTTCCTCCATCTTGCCCCCTTTGAACTCCTAATCTAGAATCCTAAAATTTTACTTTTGCACCTGGGCCACACTTAATTATTACTCATATCAAACACTCAGAGCTTGTAATTCATTCTGTAAGATTGAAAACTCTTTTCCATGGACAGAGATCACAGACAGAGTCTCTCGGAGCTCTGTACAGGGAGGTTCCTGACCCCCTGCCAGGGTCCCAGACCTGCCAGGGAAGCCAGAGGGATGCTCTGGATTCCCACACTCTGATATCACAGAGCCAACTCTGAGATGTCACCCTGTGATATCATACAGCTGCTCTGTGATGTCACAGATGATTCTGTGATGTCACAAAGTCTCCCTGAGATGTCACTGTCTGTACTTTGATGTCACAGCCTGCTCTATGATGTTACACAGCCACACGGTGATGTCTCAACCCACTCTCTGATGTAACAGAGCCACCCTCTATTATGGCAGAATCTCCTCTATGGCATTATACCCTCCTCTCTGATGTCACAGCCTGCTCTGTGATGTTAAAACCCCCTCAGTGATGTCACAAAACCCTCCCTGTGACGTCATACTGCCACTCTGTAATGTCACAGCACACACTTTGACCTCACTTCCTGCTCTATGATGTCATACAGACATGTCATGATGTCACAGCCTGCCCTGTGATGTCACACAGTCCCCTCTATCATGCCATAGCTGCTCAATGACCTCACACAGCCCACTCTGTGATTTCATAGCCAATCTGTGACCTCACACAACCCAGTGTGTGCTGTCACACAGCCCCTTTCTGACATCACAGCTGCTCTGTGCCCCTCTGGCACAGCCACAGAGGTGCTGCTGTGACACAGCCCCCTCTGGGACATCCCACAGCCCCTGCCAGTGCTGAGCCCCTGTGAGCTCTGTCTGTGCCCTGCTCGTGTCCCTGGGATGCCCTGGCAGAGCCCCAGCCCTGCTGGGCTGTGCACAGGAGCTGCTCCTGGCCAGAGCTGTCTCTCTGCAGCGCTGCCCTTGCCAGGAGCTGCCTCTGGGCCAGGAGCCTAGCCCAGCTCAGCAGCACAGACACAGCACAAGGGCTTTAACAAGCCTCCGGGGCTTTGGTGTTCTTTGCATCAGACCCATACCCTCAGAGTGTGCTCAAAGAACTTCTTGAGAACTCCAAGTGAGATTAAAACACTGAAGTTTCTTTGACCTTGAAGAGATCCCTGTCAGGGACACGACTGAGAAAGTGTCCCCAGATTCCAGACAGAGCAGAACCCTGGAGGCAGAGATGACAGCTGGGGACAAGCAAGGCAAAGGTGTCTCTGGTGCTGAGCAAACCTGGATGTGTTTCAGGAATGCAAAGGGCCCAGGCCTGAGCCCCAGCCCCTGGCAAGGCAGATCCTGTCCCTCCCTCATTGCTCAGGGCTCTTCCTGGAATGGGCACTGGCATGTGGGGATGTGCAATGCCAAGGGCAGGACCATGGGGCGGCCCTGCCAGGCTGCTGAGCAGGGACAAGGAGGCACTGAGGCCCCAGGGCTGCAAGGGTGCCTTGTCCCCTCGTGGCCTCAGGCCCAGGGCCAGCAGCCACGGCCAAAGGGCTGCACAGATTGGCTCTGTCAGGGCCTTGCAGCTGCTGCACATCCCTGAGCCCTCTGCAGCCCAGGCTGTCCCACGGTGTCCCTGCCCTGCGCCTCTGTCCCTGCAGGCTGTTGTCACCCCCGGCTGCCCCACCTCGCTGGCCCTTCCTTTGCTGGCAGCTCTGCCTCCTGCCTGCCCCTGCCTGGCCACACAAAGCCTTGGGCTGCTCCAGGCTCCTGCTGGGGACGTGTTGCACCACAGCCCTGCCCTGGGAGGGAAATTCCTTCCTCCTGGTGTCCAGTCTGGACCTCCCCAGCTGTCCTTGGCATTAATTCTCTTTCTCTGGCTGTTCTCTACTATGTCAGAAGGATCCACCATCTCTAAAACCACCCTTCAGTCCCTCCCAGGGCTCTCCTCTGCTGTCTTCAGTCTCCACCCCACTGAGCACAGAGATCCTGTGTCCATATAGAGTGGTCAAGTGCCTGAGGCCAACAGCACCTGGACAAGAGGGACAGTTCTTTTCTTCAGGAAGGAAACCACAGAGCCCCAGGGCTTTGAAGGCAGATGTGAAGCTGTCACCAGTGACCAAGGCAAGCCTGACCTGTCTGTACCTGCAGCTTCTTTCTGAAAGCAGCCTTTGGATATATGAGGAGTTTTAGGGTTGGAATTCCAATTCAGCTGTGGGTTCCTGGACTGGAATGACAGCTCTCATGGGAAGGAAAGGGTGGAGTCCCAGTGTTTCAAAGGCTGCTTAGAGGCAGCCCCAAGGAGGGCAAGGCAGCCAGACCTGCCAGCCAGATCTGTTGTCAAGGAAGAATTCTTGGATAGATATAATCTGGGAGGCCAAATCCCACTTTTGACTATGGGCATTGAGACAAGAAGGACAATTCTGTTCCATACAAAGGAAAATACACAGCCCCAGTGTTTGAAATGCATGTGAGACCTGGCCCAAGGGAATCTAGACAGTCCTGGCAGCTTTTGTCTGGGAGCTGTTTATGGATATAAGGAATTTTGGAGGTGCATTCTCAATTTTGGCCATGAAAGATGTTTTTTTTCCATGGGAAGGAAAGAACAGCCCCCAGTGTTTTGAAGCCAGATGACAGGTGGCCCCAAAAAGGCCAAGGCCAGCCCAGAGTTGTCTGTCCTGGCAGGTTTCACATGGTAATAATCTTTGGATATAATCAAATTTGGAGGAGTAACCCTAATTTCAGCCATGAATAACTGGAGGAGAAGGACAGTTCTTTCCCATGGAAAGGAAAGCATGTAACTCTAGGGTTTCAGGGACAGATGAGAAACAACCCTCAACATGCCAAGGTCACTTGGACCAGTCAGGCAGCCCCCTGGAGGCCCAGCCAGACAGACCTGTTCCATGTTCTTGGATTCTTAGGGCCCTGCATCATCACAAATTCTCCTTGGTTCCATGTGGCCCTGTAGAATCACAACAGATCTTTGTTTCCACGAGGCCCTGTGATATCACAATGGTTTCCTTGGCTCCACAGTGGCACAATGGCCCCTTGCTTCCATGAGGCCTTGCAGTGTCAAAATGGTTTCCTTTTTTCCATGGGAAAATGCCACAATGGCCCCTTGGTTATGTGAGGTCACAGAGTCTCAAAATGGCTCCTTGGTTCTGTTGGGTTCCCCAGGATCACAATGGCCCCTTGGTTCCACCAGGCCTGGATGTGTTACACTGGCCCCTTGTTTCCATGGGGATGCAGTGTCACAATGGCCCCTTGCTTCCATGGGGACTCGGAGTGTCAGAATGGTCGCATTGGTTCCGTGGAGCCCCGCAGTGTCACAATGGTCTCTTTTGGTTCCACAGTGTCACACTGGCACCTTGGTTCCGTGAAGCCCTGAAGTCATAATGGATCCTTGGTTCCATTGGGCTCCTCACTGTTACATGAGTCCTCAGTGCCACGGAGTCCTGCAGTGTCACAGAGCTCTCCTGGGTTCCATGGTGCCACACAAGGTCACCACGGCCCCTCAGCTCTACAAGGCCCCACAGTGTCACAAGGGCCCCTTGTTCCCATGAGGCTGGGCCATGTCACAATGGTCTCATTGGTTCCATGAGGCCCTGCAGTTCCACAATGGCCCTTGAAGTGTCACCATAATCTCGGTGGGTTCCCCCACTGGTTCACAATGTCCTCCTTGGTAGCATGATGCCCCATAGTGTAACAATGGTGTCCTTGGTTTCACAGTCAGAATGGCCCCGTGGTCTCATGGAGACCCACAGCCCCTTATAGAGCCCCACAGCCCCTTATGGAGCCCCACGGCCCCTTATGGAGTCCCACAGTGTCACTGTGATCCCCTTGAATCCATGAGGCTGTGTTGTGCTACCATGGCCCCTTGGTTATACAAAGCCCCGCAGTAACACAATGGCCCCTTTGGTTCTAGTGAGTCCTGAAGTGTCACAATTGTTGAAGAATGGTTGTTGGAACAAGGCCATGATTCTATGGAATACTTGTTTTAAAAAACCTCTGTTTAAGACCCCAGAATCAGGCTGTGTCTGACCTGGGAACAGAGCTTGGGAACCAGGTTCTGTGTCTAGGCTTGGGAAACCGCATTCTGTACAAGGTCTAGGAATGAGATAATAAGGACAGGTATAGCCTTGAAGATATGCTTGTACAAGGACAGGCTGTAAGATAAGATATGTTCAACAAAGATGAAATGTCCTTGGAAGACATGATGTAGAGATGAGAATTTAGCTTGAGAAACTTAGCTGCAGCTATAAGTGCACATAGGAGAAATAAAACAAAGACCTTTGTAAATTAACCAATGAGAGCTTACTGCTGATTATGCTTGTAGAATACCTATATATGTTAAGTGGCTTTTTGATTAAAGTTGGAGCTTGCTATCAATCATATTGATTGCATGCCTTTTTCCCCACCACCCACATCACATAATGGTCTCCATGGTTCCATGAGGCCCCACAATGTCACAATGAACCTTTGGTTCCATGAGCCTTTGTACTGCCAGCAACAGTCTCCTTGGTACCACAGTGTCACAATGGACCCTTGGTTCCATGAGGTTCAGTAGCGTAACATGGACACTTTGATTCCATGGGGCTGTGTAGTGTCACAATGATCTCCTTGGTTCTGCAGTGTCACAATGATCTCCTTCGTTCTGCAGTGTCACAATGGACCCTTAGTTCCATGAGGTGCCTGGCCTCCCACAGCCCCTCACAGCCCCTCATGGCCCCTCACAGCCCCTCACAGCCCCTCATGGCCCTTCACAGCCCCTCACAGCCCCTCACAGCCCCTCATGGCCCCTCACAGCCCCGCATGGCCCCTCACAGCCCCTCATGGCCCCTCACGGCCCCTCACGGCCTCTCATGGCCCCTCACAGCCCCTCATGGCCCCTCACAGCCCCTCACAGCCCCTCACAGCCCCAGGCGTGGGGCTCCTCCCAAAGGAGAAGGGGTCGGGCCCTGCTGTTCTCCTTTAATTTCAGTCCCTTCCCAGTGCCGAGCAAAGAAAGGCTGGAATGGAGCCTTTCCCAGCCTTTCGCTCTGGGCTGGCTGCGGGCTGAAGCTCTGTGCCGGCGCTGGCCGAGCACCAGCAGCCCTGCAGCCCCGGCCTTTGCTGTGCCGTGTCCGTCCCTGTCCCGACCCCGCCCGGCTCTGGCAGCAGCAGCAGCCGCAGCGCAGCGGGCGCCGGCCCGGCCCGGCCGGGGCTCCCGGGCAGGAGCAGCAGCAGCGCCGGCCCCTTCCCGCCTGCTCCTGCCTCGGCTGCCGAGGGCTTTTCCAGACGGACTCTGGAGCAGAGCAACAGGCACCCGCACACAGCCCTGGCTCCTCAGGGCCCGCCTGTGCTGCCCCGAGCCAGCCCTCAGGGGAAGGAAGGATCGGGTTCCAGCGCTGTTTTCAGCACTGTTTTGCTCACCCTGAGCTGACAGCAGGAGGCTGCTGCTGCCTTTGCCTTGGGAATTGCAGATCACGGCTGCTCTTGCCCTGCTACTTACCACCTGAATTTTATCCATAAAACTGCAAGTGCCTCTTTCAGTTGGTGCTACCCACAGTGCTTTCATGACAGTGAAGTCAGTATTTTTGTCACAGGCATGAGGATCAGCAGATACTGGAATGCCCACCAGTTCCTGAGCACTAAGGTGAGGGGAATTAAAGCCACAAAGGCCACATTTGCAGTACTCAAACACAGCCCTGTTGCTGGTGCTGATGAAATAGAATAAACTGAAAGAGGCCATCACAAAAATTGCCTCTGTAGTATGGAATTGAATTAAAAAATCCACCAGGAGAAAGAGAAAGCAGAACTTCTCGATTTGTTTCATTGCTTCTTCCCAGCAGCAGGAAACCTAGATGCCCAGAGGTGTTTTCCCTGCTGGTGAGCACAGTGAGAGCCCAGCCTGTGCCCAGTCCCAGCGGGAGCCTGAGCCCAGCCCAGGGAGCTCAGCGCACGCGGGGCCAGGCCCAGAGCCCCGGGCACGGCCGCCCATTGCGGGGCAGCGGCGCAGATGGAATGTCCTGCGGCCCAAACCTCCTGCTCCTGCCACACAGCGCTCAGCGCTCTCCCCCTCCTCATCCTCTCCCAGCACGACACAAATTCCAGCTCGGAGGAGGCTTCCCCAGAGAGGGCTCCGGCTTCTGTCTCAGCCTGAGTGTCCCTGCAGAGGAACAGGGCATCTTTCAGGCACTTCCACAAGCTCACGCTTCTCACTTCATGTGAATCTGGGGTGGAAATGTGCTTGTTAATAAAGCCAAAAGCCATGGGAATGGACTAGTAATTATTAGAAGAAAAACACTCTTTTCCAGGGAAGGTTCACCAAGTCATTGCCTGCATTTGTCCTTTTCAGATTCTTTCAGTTGGCTACTCTGAGAAGTCCAGCTTGTTCTGGTGCTTATCAGGAACTGATTGTACTCTTGATTTATGCATCAATGCACCAGATGTGGAATCATCTACACTGAACTCAGAAACAAACTCCCTCTGTCAGAGCATTTTCACATTCCAGATCATTCTCAAGATGTCCACTGACAGGCTGGAATTATTATTATTACACAACTCTCCACTTTGGGCTGCAGGCTCTGGAGATTCTTTCTCTGAATTCAGCCAGGTTTGTATTCTCTTAACAATTCATGGTAACACCTCCTGTTTTCTTAGCCTCGAACAGTAACAATGAAAACCTTACCCCCAGCACAACTCCCCAGCCCACCAGTTAAAGAAAGGACAAGCTGTCAACTTCTCCAAAGCTTTGTCCTGCTCTGCTGCAAGAGTCCGGCAGCACACAGGGTGTGGAAACCCAAGAGAAACTGCAGTTGGTGGCACATCCTGTGGCAGGAGCTTGACCTCACTTTCCAGGAAGGGTTCTTGAGAAGAGCAAACAGGACTGTGGAGAAGATTCCTGAAAAAACTAAAACAGCTTTCCAGAAGTGAAATGAAAATGAAAAGAAACAATATGAAATGTTTTCCCCTATTTATTTCTATGCTCCCCTTTTCCATCTTGTTTTCCATCTCATAAACTCCAAATGCATCTCACATCTAAGATCAATGACTTAGCAAGTTTTAGACACTCTAACATACCATGAGCTACACACAGTTTGCCTTCCCCTGTGTCTGCTGGAAAGCAGTGCTGGAGCCATAAGAGCAGTGCTTGGGTCGGGCACAAATCCTGCAGCCAGGGAATGTGCCCCGCCAGTGTGAGACCCTCAGCAGGGACAATGCACAGCAGCGTTGCTGTGCTGGGTCTCCATGGAGCCATCCCAGGAGCAGCTGCTGAGCTCAGAAGCCATCGCAGCCACCGCCCTGCTCCAAAAACCCTTGGCAGGGTGGGCTCCTGGCCTGGCTCTGTGTGCCAGGAGCCGGCAGCGCTGGGTGCAGGCAGCCCAGGGAGGGCACAGAAACGCTGGGTGAGAAATGCTGGGGCACAGCGAGATGGGCGAGTGCAGCCGGCCAGGGCAGAGGAGCAGCGCGCACAGGGGGCACAGCCCCAGGACAGATGGGCAGGGCTGGGCAGGGCTGGCAGGGCCAGAGGCACCCAGGCCTTTGTCCCTGGGCTCGGGCAGTGCCTCGGGAGCCCCACAGAAGGAACTTCCCTCGGAGGGGCTGCACTTTGCTTCTCCCTCGCCCTCCCTGAGGAGGCTGGCAGGGGCTGCAGGTTTATGGCATTTGTCCTTGCTGCCCCTCACATCCCCCTGCCCCACAAACAGCCCCGAGCCACCCGTCAGGGACGGGCCCTGCTGTGCCAGGCTGGGCTCAGGGCTTGGCCTTTCTGCTTCCCCCAGCCAGCCCAGGCCTTGCTCAGCATTGCAGCTCCCTGCTCTGAGTCTTGGGCTCCTTGCAATCCTGGCCTCCAGGATCTGCTCTCTCCAGTGCCTGGGAGCCTTTGGCAGTCCCTGCCCTCTATGGGGCCCAGTGATGCTCCAAAGGACTTGGAGTTTTGCTCCTGACTCCTTGAGCAGCTTTTTCAGCCTTCTCTCAGTGCCTGAGGCTCCTGGACTCAGCTGAAGATCCATTGTAGGGCTTATTAAAGTACACAAAGCCCTCAAGGGTGCTTTGTCTTCCTACAATGGTCTGCAAATCTCCAGAGCTTGTGCAGCTCACTGGACACAGTCTGGAGTTTTGTTAAGGAGGAAGATTTCAAAGTGCAATTCATGACTTTTTTTCTTTAATCAAGTGAGTATTTTTTTTTATTTTTCAGTTCAGAGAAGAACTGATAGAAGCATTCCCCAGGTGACCTTAATGCTCAGTGTCTCATTAGGAGGTCTGGGCATGTAGAAGAATGAGCCCAATGAGGGCTGACCCTTTTTGGACAAGTTGCCCCTCACCCCCAGCCTCCCCATGTCTGACATCACCCACCTGGCACTGACATCCCTGTGCCCTACAGCAGAACCTTGTCCCTGAGCTCTGCAGCTCCATGTCCCAGCCCATTGCACCGTGTCCAACCTGCTCTCCTCAGCGCTCTGCCTGCACACAGACCCAGGAGAGATTTTCCTACTAGGAAGCAAAGAATGGAAAAGCCTGAGCAGGTTTCCTAAACAACAAACCCCACTCAGGAGCCACCTGCTCAGTACAGGCTGCCTGGAATGGTGTCACCTTTCTACAAGGGACAGTGTGACCAGAAATGATCTCTGGAAGTAGAATTCTCTGAGTCTCCCAGCTGAATTCTCTGTCCCTGTCCTTTCCCTGGATCTCTGTTGCAGATGGAAGCTGCTGGGGCCATCCTCACCTTTAACCTTTCTTTGGAAGGCAAACAGGTGTTCCCATGTGTGTTAAGCAGGATTTGTTCAATGTTTCTATAAATCTTTTGTGTCCCCTATGGAACAAAGGGGCCATTTTGGCACTGAGGGGGTTACGTGGAAGCAAGAAGTCAGTTGTGTCCCTGGGGTCCCATGGAACCAAGGGGCCATGGTGTCACAGCAGGGACACGTGGATCCAGTGGTCCATTGTGACACTGTGGATCCAAGGAGACCATGGAGACACCCCCAGAACCTCATGGAACCAAGGAGTCCATGGTGACCCAGCGGGGCTGCATGGAGCCAATGGTCCATGGTGACACTGCCCATCCAAGGAGGCCATTTGGACACTGTAGAAGCTCATAGAGCGAGATCACCATTGTGACACTGAAGAACTTCATTGCACCAAATATCCATGGGGACATAGCAGGGCATCATGGAACCCAGGAACCACTGTTGGCAGTATGGAAACTCCTGGAACCAGGGGCTGTTGTGACACTGCAGAACCAACACAGCTGCTGCACCTTGTCCTATGTCCTGCACAGCTCCTTGGGAGGCACGGCAGGAGCAGCACCCTGAGAGCCTCGGGAATGCCCCTCTGGGATCCATGGCACACACTACCAGGGCCTGGAATTTCAGTTCCCAGTCAGGAAAAGATGTTCCTGCCCTTGAAGGCAAAGCTCTTATGGAAGGCCCAAAAGCCAAGTGGAGTAAGATCTTACAGTGACATTTCATTGCCAGCCTTCATAAGTTCACCCATGGTTGTTGTAGCTGGTGGAATAGGGATGAAATTAGGGCAGGGCCTTTGGTGAAAGCTGCCCTGGGTCAAGGGAGACACTGAGAGAGAAACAGAGCAGGCAAAGGAAGGCAGGAGGGAAAGGAGGACACAAACACAGTCAGCTGAGAAGTTGGCACTCTGAAAAACAAACCAAAACTGACTGAAAACAAATGGAACAGAAATCACTAATTCTTAAAGTTTTATTTACTGCTAAACCCAACCACGCAGTCCCACACAATCCCAATCCCACCCCTCCAAATTTGATTCCCACTTCTCCTAATCTCCT
This sequence comes from Lonchura striata, assembly GCF_050655825.1. Taxonomy (NCBI): domain Eukaryota; kingdom Metazoa; phylum Chordata; class Aves; order Passeriformes; family Estrildidae; genus Lonchura; species Lonchura striata. The sequence goes on along the minus strand of NC_140735.1, from coordinate 5,891,496 downwards.
TCCAATCCCATCTCACCCTAGAGGCTAAGGAATTGAGTAATTTTGGCAAGGGATTGAGTTTCTTTGGGGTGGGAACAAGCCATTTTTAAATGGGATTGAGACTTTTTGGGGTAAGATTGAGTTGTTTGCAGTGAGAGTGAGTAGTTTTGAGGTGACAGATCAATCCATCTTGACCTTTGGATTGCTGAGAGATGAAGAGCACTGCCCGAAATCCCCAAAGAATGAACAAATCTTCCATAATATCTCCTCAAACCATAATTTCACCCTTAATTAGCTGTTAAATGGTGGGACATTAAACATCTCTGTTCAATTTCTTTCTTATTCTATATTGGGTGTTTTAGGGAATGAAGATAGATCAGAAGAATATTAGGGCCAAACCAAAAGGATTATCAGTCAGGTGTCTTCCCAACATGGATCATAGGGAATGTGCGTAATTGGGGCTCTGACCAACGTGGGTCCTCCCATGGGGGATGGAGATGGAGCAGTGCACAAAGCTTTTCCTGCAGCTGGGGCACTTGCAAGGCTTCCCTTACAGGTGTCTCCGTTGGTGTCTGGTCAAGATAGAGCTCCTGGAGAAGCTTTTCCCACACTGGGGACATTCATAGGGCCTCTCCCCAGTGTGGATGCGCCGGTGGATGATGAGGTGGGAGTTGCGCTTGAAGCCCTTTCCACACTCAGGGCAGCAGAAGGGCCTCTCATCTGTGTGAATCCGCTGGTGCAGGAGGAGATCAGAGCTGGTCTGAAACCTCTTCTGACACTCGGGACACTCATAGGGCCTCTCCCCAGTGTGGGTCCTCTGGTGGCACATCAGGCTGGAGCTCTGGCTGAAGCTCTTCCCACATTCTCCACACTTGTAGGGCCTCTCCCCGGTGTGGATGCGCTGATGTTTGACAAGGGTGGAGTTGTACCTGAAGCCCTTCCTGCAGTCAGGGCAGCGGAAGGGCCTCTCATCCGTGTGAATCCGCTGGTGCAGGAGTAGATCTGAGCTGGTCCGAAACCTCTTCTGACACTCAGGACATTCGTAGGGCCTCTCCCCAGTGTGGATCATTTGGTGGATGATCAGTTTGGACCTATGGCTGAAGCTCTTCCCACATTGCTCACACTTGTATGGCCTTTCCCCAGTGTGGAGGATCTGGTGGCTGATCAAGTGTGACTTCTGGCTGAAGCTCTTCCCACATTCCCCACACTCATAGGGCCTCTCCCCAGTGTGGATGCGTTTGTGGATGACAAGGGCAGAGCTGCAGCTGAAGCCCTTCCCACACTCCCCACACTCGTAGGGCCATTCCCCAGTGTGGATCATCTGGTGGCGGATCAGGTTGAAATTCCTCCTGAAGCTCTTCCCACACTCCAAGCACTTGTAGGGCTTCTCTCCAACACGATGCTGTTCATGGACAGCCAGCTCTGAGCTCTGGCTTGATCTCTGGCTGCCTCCCTGGCCCACGGTAGGTCTTTCCTGCTCAGATCCCCGTGATCTGCCTTTGCAGCCCCTCCTCATGCGGGATCGACAGGGCTTTTCCTCCCCTTTGGGTTCCAGCACTGTGGAGCCACTCAAAACGGCCTCTTCCACGAGTTTCTGCTGCGGGGATTTGTCCTCTCTGCTCTCCATCCTCAGCTCCTGCTCTGGGGGGGGAAGGACAAGGAGAGGATGGGATTTGCCTCCATGCCACAGGGAAGGGCAAGGAGATCCCCCCAGTGCCTCCCTGGCAGGAGGACACCGGCAGCGGGGCTGTCCTGCAGCCAGGGGCCAGGCTGGTCTGGAAGATGGAGCAGGAGAGAGGAGGAAAGGGGCACTGACTTCCTCCTCCTCACCTGCCTGGGCGTCCCAGGGCTCCTTCCTCTTCCTTGCAACCTCCTTCTCCATTTCTTGAAGTTTTGGGGATGGGAAATTCTGTTTTAGGAGGAAAACAAGGGATAAGCACAGTGAGTTTTGTACTGGTTTGAAGGCAAACCAGGGGGAGAGTCTAAGCCAGAATCACAATTGAGTAAGAAAATTAGGATCGAGGCAATGATACAGAAACACTGACTTAATCTGACAGAGTCAGGATATAACCTGACACCCCGTTGCTCAGGGTGGTGGTAGCAGGCTGACGAAATGGTGGCTGCAGCCCTGTTGGAGTGATGAACGTGATTCTGTTAAAGCAGTGATCCTGTAGAAGGGTCTGGTCTTCCTCTGAAGGTCCAGTGGTGCTTATGGAGCTCTTGTCCTCTGGAAATGCAGTAGGCAAGGTGGTCGTGGTGTTGCAGGGGTGAGATTATATCCAGGTGGGAATGCTTAGTTCCTCCCTCTGGGCGGAGCATCCCACAATGGGATGATGTAATTTTATCAGTGCTACAGTGACACTCAATGGCCCATTAGCAGAAGATGGCCCCTGGAGGGCGTTATCAGGGTTGAGCCATGGAAGAGATAAAGAACACTGCCCCACCTGTTGATAACAGGTTATGGAGATGGTGACTGAAAACACTTTTGGTTACATCTGACATTGTAACCGGAAACAGTGAGGCAATCCCTGCCCGGGGTGGGGGATGAACACCACCCCCCTTACCCAAACTGGCTCCGGTGTAAAACCACCACCCTGGGAAGGCCACACACACAGGGGACAATGTCACACTTGCCCCACCCCAGGGGAGATCTCTGTCCCTGTCACTCCCTTGCTCTCCTCTCTTTTTTTCTTTCTTTCCATCTCTCTCTACATCACATTTACTGTTCAATAAAATCCACTTTGTATTTGGTCTTGTTAGCACCTTAATTGGGGCAGAGGCATCTAAAAATTTTATTAACCAGATTGGGGCATTATTTTGGCACAATGACTTCAGGGCACTGTTGTCTGACCCCAAGTGTCTTTGACAACAGCCTGGTTCCCTCCTCTGAGGAGTTTGTGGCTCTTTCCAGAGGAACTCTTGAAAACTTAGATGCAGCTTCCTCTGAGCAACTTTTGGGAGAACTTATAATTGTAAAGAAGATATTTTGTTGTCCTTCCCTGAAAAGTTTGTTAAAATCACTGGAGGAAAGGGAACAAATGATACCAGCAAGACTGACAAGGATCATTCACCCCAAGGAGAGGAACACAAGGGTATTTAAATCCTACAAGAAGCCCAGCTCAAGTAGCTAAATTCCCAAGTAATTCCTGAATTCACAGGCTTGGGGGCTTTTCCAAATACGAGAATCATTATTATCTTTGTCCCTGTCACCTTTGTGACAGCTACACAAACCTTTTCCTTCCTTTTAATAACCTGTATTGGGCCAAATTTCCATGTTTCTTTTTATGGAACCTGCCAGCATCTGACTTGGAGCTGTGCTGGAACTGATGAAATTTGGAATTGCCAAAGAATTGCTTCTGTTGTTGGTTTATTAATGTTTGGGATTTGTTTGCATTTCCATCACAAGTGACTTGTGGGAAGAGCAAATCTTCCTCAAGGCATTTTATGTAGGGTTAAATTTAATTTCTGCTGAGTTTGTTTTGTCCAATGCCCAGGGGATGCTCAAGGGGTCTCTGGTCCCTAATTTTCTTCTGATTTGGCTTTATCACTTAAAAACACTTGAAAAATGACTAAAATTATTATTGACCAGAGATGTCAGAAGTCCCACCATTTAAGAGGTATTTGAGGTGGAATTTACAGTTTGGGAACATATTCTGGAAGATTTGTGGGTTCTTGGGTGATATGTGGTAGTATTTTCCATATTTTTGCACTCCAAAATCCAAGGTGGATTGCTCTGTCATCTCAAAATGATTCAATCCCACTTGAAACCCCTCAGTCTTACCCCAAAATGACTCAATCCCACCTCAAATTGCTGGTTCCCACCTCAGTCCCATGCCAAAATTACTCAATTCTACACCCTCCAGGGTGAGATGGGGAAGGAGATTGGGAGAAGTGAGATCCAAATTTGAGGTTGTGGGATCAGGAGTGTGCGGGGCTGGGTGGGTGTGATTTATTTTGATAATAAATAAAACTATCAGAATTATTGTTTTCTGTCCCATTCATTTTCTGTCAGTTCTGGTTTGCTTTTCAGTGTGCTGCCTTCTCATCTGATTTTGTTTCTGTCCTCCTGTTCCAGACTGAAAAGCAAGATGTGTTCTATTTGCCATCTACATGGCAGTTGTCCTGTGTTAAGTGGGCAGTTTTTCCTTATCTCTTCCACAATCAATCCTCCCTCAGGGGAGACCTATGCTGATAATGGGCTATTGAATGTCACAGCATGACTGATAAGAACTGTAACATCCCATTGTGAGATGCCCCGCCCAGAGGGAGGAGCCAAGCATTCCTACCTGAATCTAGTCTTGAGATTCTGGCCCACCAACACAGATTTTTCTTTGCTGGATTTCCCAGAGGAACAGCTGCCTCTTCCTCTTCAGAGGAAGACACCCTTTCCTATAGGATCACTTCTCCAACAGAACCACACCTGACACTCCAGGAGGACTGCAGCCAGAATTCCAATTGGACTGTGGCTGACACCCTGTCCAACAGGGTGTCACGTTGTATTCTGGCTCTCTCAGTGTTGCTTTGGTTCACTGCATTGTTCATATTTTAATTTTCTTCCCTAATAAAAAGCTGTTATTCCTGCTACCATATTTTTACCTGAAAGCCCCCCCCCCCCCCCTTAATTTAAAATTAATAACAAATCAGAAAGAAAGAGTCTACATTTTTTCATTTCAGGGGAGGGTCTTGCCTTTCTCAGCAGACACCTGTCATTCCAAACCAAAACAGCTCCTTTCTCTCCTGCCTTCCTTTGCCTGCTCTGTTTCTCTCTCAGTGTCTCCCCTGACCCAGGGCAGCTTTCACCAAAGGCCCTGCCCTAATTTCATCCCTATTCCACCAGCTACAACAACCATGGGTGAACTTATGAAGGCTGGCAATGAAATGTCACTGTAAGATCTTGCTCCACTTGGCTTTTGGGCCTTCCATAAGAGCTTTGCCTTCAAGGGCAGGAACATCTTTTCCTGACTGGGAACTGAAATTCCAGGCCCTGGTAGTGTGTGCCATGGATCCCAGAGGGGCATTCCCGAGGCTCTCAGGGTGCTGCTCCTGCCGTGCCTCCCAAGGAGCTGTGCAGGACAAAGGACAAGGTGCAGCAGCTGTGTTGATTCTGCAGTGTCACAACAGCCCCTGGTTCCAGGAGTTTCCATACTGCCAACAGTGGTTCCTGGGTTCCATGATGCCCTGCTATGTCCCCATGGATATTTGGTGCAATGAAGTTCTTCAGTGTCACAATGGCGATCTCGCTCTATGAGCTTCTACAGTGTCCAAATGGCCTCCTTGGATGGGCAGTGTCACCATGGACCATTGGCTCCATGCAGCCCCGCTGGGTCACCATGGACTCCTTGGTTCCATGAGGTTCTGGGGGTGTCTCCATGGTCTCCTTGGATCCACAGTGTCACAATGGACCACTGGATCCACGTGTCCCTGCTGTGTCACCATGGCCCCTTGGTTCCATGGGACCCCAGGGACACAACTGACTTCTTGCTTCCACGTAACCCCCTCAGTGCCAAAATGGCCCCTTTGTTCCATGGGGGACACAAAAGATTTATAGAAACATTGAACAAATCCTGCTTAACACACATGGGAACACCTGTTTGCCTTCCAAAGAGAGGTTAAAGGTGAGGATGGCCCCAGCAGCTTCCATCTGCAACAGAGATCCAGGGAAAGGACAGGGACAGAGAATTCAGCTGGGAGACTCAGAGAATTCTACTTCCAGAGATCATTTCTGGTCACACTGTCCCTTGTAGAAAGGTGACACCATTCCAGGCAGCCTGTACTGAGCAGGTGGCTCCTGAGTGGGGTTTGTTGTTTAGGAAACCTGCTCAGGCTTTTCCATTCTTTGCTTCCTAGTAGGAAAATCTCTCCTGGGTCTGTGTGCAGGCAGAGCGCTGAGGAGAGCAGGTTGGACACGGTGCAATGGGCTGGGTCATGGAGCTGCAGAGCTCAGGGACAAGGTTCTGCTGCAGGACACAGGGATGTCAGTGCCAGGTGGGTGATGTCAGACATGGGGAGGCTGGGGGTGAGGGGCAACTTGTCCAAAAAGGGTCAGCCCTCAGGGAGCTCATTCTTCTACATGCCCAGACATCCTAATGAGACACTGAGCATTAAGGTCACCTGGGGAATGCTTCTATCAGTTCTTCTCTGAACTGAAAAATAAAAAAAAATACTCACTTGATTAAAGAAAAGAAGTCATGAATTGCACTTTGAAATCTTCCTCCTTAACAAAACTCCAGACTGTGTCCAGTGAGCTGCACAAGCTCTGGAGATTTGCAGACCATTGTAGGAAGACAAAGCACCCTTGAGGGCTTTGTGTACTTTAATGATCCCCACAGTAGATCTGGGGCTGAGTCCAGGAGCCTCAGGCACTGAGAGAAGGCTGAAGAAGCTGCTCAAGGAGTCAGGAGCAAAACTCCAAGTCCTTTGGAGCATCACTGGGCCCCAGTGAGGGCAGGGACTGCCAAAGACTCCCAGGCACTGGAGAGAGCAGATCCTGGAGGCCAGGATTGCAAGGAGTCCAAGGCTCAGAGCAGGGAGCTGCAATGCTGAGCAAGGCCTGGGCTGGCTGGGGGAAGCAGAAAGGCCAAGCCCTGAGCCCAGCCTGGCACAGCAGGGCCCGTCCCTGACGGGTGGCTCGGGGCTGTTTGTGGGGCAGGGGGATGTGAGGGGCAGCAAGGACAAATGCCATAAACCTGCAGCCCCTGCCAGCCTCCTCAGGGAGGGCGAGGGAGAAGCAAAGTGCAGCCCCTCCGAGGAAAGTTCCTTCTGTGGGGCTCCCGAGGTGCTGCCTGAGCCCAGGGACAAAGGCCTGGGTGCCTCTGGCCCTGCCAGCCCTGCCCAGCCCTGCCCATCTGTCCTGGGGCTGTGTCCCCTGTGCACGCTGCTCCTGTGCCCTGGCCGGCTGCACTTGCCCATCTCGCTGTGCCCCAGCATTTCTCACCCAGCGTTTCTGTGCCCTCCCTGGGCTGCCTGCACCCAGCACTGCCGGCTCCTGGCACACAGAGCCAGGCCAGGAGCCCACCCTGCCAAGGGTTTTTGGAGCAGGGCGGTGGCTGCGATGGCTTCTGAGCTCAGCAGCTGCTCCTGGGATGGCTCCATGGAGACCCAGCACAGCAACGCTGCTGTGTATTGTCCCTGCTGAGGGTCTCACACTGGCGGGGCACATTCCCTGGCTGCAGGATTTGTGCCCGACCCAAGCACTGCTCTTATGGCTCCAGCACTGCTTTCCAGCAGACACAGGGGAAGGCAAACTGTGTGTAGCTCATGGTATGTTAGAGTGTCTAAAACTTGCTAAGTCATTGATCTTAGATGTGAGATGCATTTGGAGTTTATGAGATGGAAAACAAGATGGAAAAGGGGAGCATAGAAATAAATAGGGGAAAACATTTCATATTGTTTCTTTTCATTTTCATTTCACTTCTGGAAAGCTGTTTTAGTTTTTTCAGGAATCTTCTCCACAGTCCTGTTTGCTCTTCTCAAGAACCCTTCCTGGAAAGTGAGGTCAAGCTCCTGCCACAGGATGTGCCACCAACTGCAGTTTCTCTTGGGTTTCCACACCCTGTGTGCTGCCGGACTCTTGCAGCAGAGCAGGACAAAGCTTTGGAGAAGTTGACAGCTTGTCCTTTCTTTAACTGGTGGGCTGGGGAGTTGTGCTGGGGGTAAGGTTTTCATTGTTACTGTTCGAGGCTAAGAAAACAGGAGGTGTTACCATGAATTGTTAAGAGAATAGAAACCTGGCTGAATTCAGAGAAAGAATCTCCAGAGCCTGCAGCCCAAATTGGAGAGTTGTGTAATAATAATCATTCCAGCCTGTCAGTGGACATCTTGAGAATGATCTGGAATGTGAAAATGCTCTGACAGAGGGAGTTTGTTTCTGAGTTCAGTGTAGATGATTCCACATCTGGTGCATTGATGCATAAATCAAGAGTACAATCAGTTCCTGATAAGCACCAGAACAAGCTGGACTTCTCAGAGTAGCCAACTGAAAGAATCTGAAAAGGACAAATGCAGGCAATGACTTGGTGAACCTTCCCTGGAAAAGAGTGTTTTTCTTCTAATAATTACTAGTCCATTCCCATGGCTTTTGGCTTTATTAACAAGCACATTTCCACCCCAGATTCACATGAAGTGAGAAGCGTGAGCTTGTGGAAGTGCCTGAAAGATGCCCTGTTCCTCTGCAGGGACACTCAGGCTGAGACAGGAGCCGGAGCCCTCTCTGGGGAAGCCTCCTCCGAGCTGGAATTTGTGTCGTGCTGGAAGAGGATGAGGAGGGGGAGAGTGCTGAGCGCTGTGTGGCAGGAGCAGGAGGTTTGGGCCGCAGGACATTCCATCTGCGCCGCTGCCCCACAATGGGCGGCCGTGCCCGGGGCTCTGGGCCTGGCCCCGCGTGCGCTGAGCTCCCTGGGCTGGGCTCAGGCTCCCGCTGGGACTGGGCACAGGCTGGGCTCTCACTGTGCTCACCAGCAGGGAAAACACCTCTGGGCATCTAGGTTTCCTGCTGCTGGGAAGAAGCAATGAAACAAATCGAGAAGTTCTGCTTTCTCCTGGTGGGTTTTTAAATTCAATTCCATACTACAGAGGCAATTTTTGTGATGGCCTCTTTCAGTTTATTCTATTTCATCAGCACCAGCAACAGGGCTGTGTTTGAGTACTGCAAATGTGGCCTTTGTGGCTTTAATTCCCCTCACCTTAGTGCTCAGGAACTGGTGGGCATTCCAGTATCTGCTGATCCTCATGCCTGTGACAAAAATACTGACTTCACTGTCATGAAAGCACTGTGGGTAGCACCAACTGAAAGAGGCACTTGCAGTTTTATGGATAAAATTCAGGTGGTAAGTAGAAGGACAAGAGCAGCCGTGATCTGCAATTCCCAAGGCAAAGGCAGCAGCAGCCTCCTGCTGTCAGCTCAGGGTGAGTAAAACAGTGCTGAAAACAGCGCTGGAAGCCGATCCTTCCTTCCCCTGAGGGCTGGCTCGGGGCAGCACAGGCGGGCCCTGAGGAGCCAGGGCTGTGTGCGGGTGCTTGTTGCTCTGCTCCAGAGTCCATCTGGAAAAGCCCTCGGCAGCCGAGGCAGGAGCAGGCGGGAAGGGGCCGGCGCTGCTGCTGCTCCTGCCCGGGAGCCCCGGCCGGGCCGGGCCGGCACCCGCTGCGCTGCGGCTGCTGCTGCTGCCAGAGCCGGGCGGGGTCGGGACAGGGACGGACACGGCACAGCAAAGGCTGGGGCTGCAGGGCTGCTGGTGCTCGGCCAGCGCCGGCACAGAGCTTCAGCCCGCAGCCAGCCCAGAGCGAAAGGCTGGGAAAGGCTCCATTCCAGCCTTTCTTTGCTCGGCACTGGGAAGGGACTGAAATTAAAGGAGAACAGCAGGGCCCGACCCCTTCTCCTTTGGGAGGAGCCCCACGCCTGGGGCTGTGAGGGGCTGTGAGGGGCCGTGAGGGGCCATGAGGGGCCATGAGGGGCTGTGAGGAGCCCTGAGGGGCCATGAGGGGCTCTGAGGGGCCATGAGGGGCCGTGAGGGGCTGTGAGGGGCTGTGAGAGGCTGTGAGAGGCTTTGAGGGGCTGTGAGGGGCCATGAGGGCCCATGAGGGGCTGTGAGGGGCTGTGAGGGGCCCTGAGGGGCCGTGAGGGGCTGTGAGGGGCCGTGAGGGGCCATGAGGGGCTGTGAGGGGCCGTGAGGGGCTGTGAGGGGCTGTGAGGGGCCGTGAGGGGCCATGAGGGGCCGTGAGGGGCCATGAGGGGCCGTGAGGGGCCGTGAGGGGCCCCACGCCTGGGCGGGGCTGTGGGAGGCCAGGCATTTCATGGAACCAAGGGTACATTGTGACACTGTGGTACCAAGGAGACTGTTGCTGGCAGTACAAAGGCTCATGGAACCAAAGGTTCATTGTGACATTGTGGGGCCTCATGGAACCATGGAGACCATTATGTGATGTGGGTGGTGGGGAAAAAGGCATGCAATCAATATGATTGATAGCAAGCTCCAACTTTAATCAAAAAGCCACTTAACATATATAGGTATTCTACAAGCATAATCAGCAGTAAGCTCTCATTGGTTAATTTACAAAGGTCTTTGTTTTATTTCTCCTATGTGCACTTATAGCTGCAGCTAAGTTTCTCAAGCTAAATTCTCATCTCTACATCATGTCTTCCAAGGACATTTCATCTTTGTTGAACATATCTTACAGCCTGTCCTTGTATCATAGCATATCTTCAAGGCTATACCTGTCCTTATTATCTCATTCCTAGACCTTGTACAGAATGCGGTTTCCCAAGCCTAGACACAGAACCTGGTTCCCAAGCTCTGTTCCCAGGTCAGACACAGCCTGATTCTGGGGTCTTAAACAGAGGTTTTTTAAAACAAGTATTCCATAGAATCATGGCCTTGTTCCAACAATCATTCTTCAACAATTGTGACACTTCAGGACTCACTAGAACCAAAGGGGCCATTGTGTTACTGCGGGGCTTTGTATAACCACGGGGCCATGGTAGCACAACACAGCCTCATGGATTCAAGGGGATCACAGTGACACTGTGGGACTCCATAAGGGGCCGTGGGGCTCCATAAGGGGCTGTGGGGCTCTATAAGGGGCTGTGGGTCTCCATGAGACCACAGGGCCATTCTGACTGTGAAACCAAGGACACCATTGTTACACTATGGGGCATCATGGTACCAAGGAGGACATTGTGAACCCGGGGGGGAACCCACCGAGATTATGGTGACACTTCAAGGGCCATTGTGGAACTGCAGGGCCTCATGGAACCAATGAGACCATTGTGACATGGCCCAGCCTCATGGGAACAAGGGGCCCTTGTGACACTGTGGGGCCTTGTAGAGCTGAGGGGCCGTGGTGACCTTGTGTGGCACCATGGAACCCAGGAGAGCTCTGTGACACTGCAGGACTCCGTGGCACTGAGGACTCATGTAACAGTGAGGAGCCCAATGGAACCAAGGATCCATTATGACTTCAGGGCTTCATGGAACCAAGTTGCCAGTGTGACACTGTGGAACCAAAAGAGACCATTGTGACACTGCGGGGCTCCATGGAATCAATGCGACCATTCTGACACTCCGAGTCCCCATGGAAGCAAGGGGCCATTGTGACACTGCATCCCCATGGAAACAAGGGGCCAGTGTAACACATCCAGGCCTGGTGGAACCAAAGGGCCATTGTGATCCTGGGGAACCCAACAGAACCAAGGAGCCATTTTGAGACTCCGTGACCTCACATAACCAAGGGGCCATTGTGGCATTTTCCCATGGAAAAAAGGAAACCATTTTGACACTGCAAGGCCTCATGGAAGCAAGGGGCCATTGTGCCACTGTGGAGCCAAGGAAACCATTGTGATATCACAGGGCCTCGTGGAAACAAAGATCTGTTGTGATCCTACAGGGCCACATAGAACCAAGGAGAAAATGTGATGCCGTAGGGCCCCAAGAATCCAAGAACATGGAACAGGTCTGTCTGTTTGGGCCTCCGGGGGGCTGCCTGGCTGGTCCAAGTGACCTTGGCATGTTGAGGGTTGTTTCTCATCTGTCCCTGAAACCCTAGAGTTACATGCTTTCCTTCCCGTGGGAAAGAACTGTCCTTCTCCTCCAGTTATTCATGGCTGAAATTAGGATTACTCCTCCAAATTTGATTATATCCAAAGATTATTCCCATGTGAAACCTGCCAGGACAGACAACTCTGGGCTGGCCTTGGCCTCTTTGGGCCACCTCTCATCTGGCTTCAAAACACTGAGGGCTGTGCTTTTCTTCCCATGAAAAAAAAAAAAAAAAAATCATGGCCAAAATTGAGAATGCACCTCCAAAATTCCTTATATCCATAAACAGCTCCCAGACAAAAGCTGCCAGGACTGTCTAGATTCCCTTGGGCCAGGTCTCACATGCATTTCAAACACTGGGGCTGTGTATTTTCCTTTGTATGGAACAGAATTGTCCTTCTTGTCTCAAAGCCCATTGTCAAAAGTGGGATTTGGCCTCCCAGATTATATCTATCCAAGAATTCTTCCTTGACAACAGATCTGGCTGGCAGGTCTGGCTGCCTTGCCCTCCTTGGGGCTGCCTCTAAGCAGTCTTTGAAACACTGGGACTCCACCCTTTCCTTCCCATGAGAGCTGTCATTCCAGTCCAGGAACCCACAGCTGAAATGGAGTTCCAACCCTAAAACTCCTCATATATCCAAAGGCTGCTTTCAGACAGAAGCTGCAGGTACAGACAGGTCAGGCTTGCCTTGGTCACTGGTGACAGCTTCACATCTGCCTTCAAAGCCCTGGGGCTCTGTGGTTTCCCTCCTGAAGAAAAGAACTGTCCCTCTTGTCCAGATGCTGTTGGCCTCAGGCACTTGACCACTCTATATGGACACAGGATCTCTGTGCTCAGTAGGGTGGGGACTGAAGACAGCAGAGGAGAGCCCTGGGAGGGACTGAAGGGTGGTTTTAGAGATGGTGGATCCTTCTGACATAGTAGAGAACAGCCAGAGAAAGAGAATTAATGCCAAGGACAGCTGGGGAGGTCCAGACTGGACACCAGGAGGAAGGAATTTCCCTCCCAGGGCAGGGCTGTGGTGCAACACGTCCCCAGCAGGAGCCTGGAGCAGCCCAAGGCTTTGTGTGGCCAGGCAGGGGCAGGCAGGAGGCAGAGCTGCCAGCAGAGGAAGGGCCAGCGAGGTGAGGCAGCCGGGAGTGACAACAGCCTGCAGGGACAGAGGCGCAGGGCAGGGACACCGTGGGACAGCCTGGGCTGCAGAGGGCACAGGGATGTGCAGCAGCTGCAAGGCCCTGACAGAGCCAACCTGTGCAGCCCTTTGGCCGTGGCTGCTGGCCCTGGGCCTGAGGCCACGAGGGGACAAGGGACCCTTGCAGCCCTGGGGCCTCAGTGCCTCCTTGTCCCTGCTCAGCAGCCTGGCAGGGCCGCCCCATGGTCCTGCCCTTGGCATTGCACATCCCCACATGCCAGTGCTCATCCTGGGAAGAGCCCTGAGCAATGAGGGAGAGACAGGATCTGCCTTGCCAGGGGCTGGGGCTCAGGCCTGGGCCCTTTGCATTCCTGAAACACATCCAGGTTTGCTCAGCACCAGAGACACCTTTGCCTTGCTTGTCCCCAGCTGTCATCTCTGCCTCCAGTGTTCTGCTCTAACTGGAACCTGGGGACACTTTCTCAGTCGTGTCCCTGACAGGGATCTCTTCAAGGTCAAAGAAACTTCAGTGTTTTAATCTCACTTGGAGTTCTCAAGAAGTTCTTTGAGCACACTCTGAGGGTATGGGTCTGATGCAAAGAACACCAAAGCCCCGGAGGCTCGTTAAAGCCCTTGTGCTGTGTCTGTGCTGCTGAGCTGGGCCGGGCTCCTGGCCCAGAGGCAGCTCCTGGCAAGGGCAGCGCTGCAGAAAGACAGCTCTGGCCAGGAGCAGCTCCTGTGCACAGCCCAGCAGGGCTGGGGCTCTGCCAGGGCATCCCAGGGACACGAGCAGGGCACAGACAGAGCTCACAGGGGCTCAGCACTGGCAGGGGCTGTGGGATGTCCCAGAGGGGGCTGTGTCACAGCAGCTCCTCTGTGGCTGTGCCAGAGGGGCACAGAGCAGCTGTGATGTCAGAAAGGGGCTGTGTGACAGCACACACTGGGTTGTGTGAGGTCACAGATTGGCTATGAAATCACAGAGTGGGCTGTGTGAGGTCATTGAGCAGCTATGGCATGATAGAGGGGACTGTGTGACATCACAGGGCAGGCTGTGACATCATGACATGTCTGTATGACATCATAGAGCAGGAAGTGAGGTCAAAGTGTGTGCTGTGACATTACAGAGTGGCAGTATGACATCACAGGGAGGGTTTTGTGACATCACTGAGGGGGTTTTAACATCACAGAGCAGGCTGTGACATCAGAGAGGAGGGTATAATGCCATAGAGGAGATTCTGCCATAATAGAGGGTGGCTCTGTTACATCAGAGAGTGGGTTGAGACATCACCGTGTGGCTGTGTAACATCATAGAGCAGGCTGTGACATCAAAGTACAGACAGTGACATCTCAGGGAGACTTTGTGACATCACAGAATCATCTGTGACATCACAGAGCAGCTGTATGATATCACAGGGTGACATCTCAGAGTTGGCTCTGTGATATCAGAGTGTGGGAATCCAGAGCATCCCTCTGGCTTCCCTGGCAGGTCTGGGACCCTGGCAGGGGGTCAGGAACCTCCCTGTACAGAGCCCCGAGAGACACTGTCTGTGATCTCTGTCCATGGAAAAGAGTTTTCAATCTTACAGGATGAATTACAAGCTCTGAGTGTTTGATATGAGTAATAATTAAGTGTGGCCCAGGTGCAAAAGTAAAATTTTAGGATTCTAGATTAGGAGTTCAAAGGGGGCAAGATGGAGGAAATTGGGTGTCCTGTCCTTTTCCTTCTTCTTCATGCCCTCCATGTTTCACTGTAGTGTTGGCATTTTTCTATTGGTTTAGGCTGGGGACACACTGTTCAACGTAAGTGACAGATATTGGCACGTTATTGTTGTAAATCCAGCACAGGGAGTTTCTAGTATTTAATGTTTGTAACATCCCACTGAGGGCAGAGCCCCACACGCTGCCCTGCAGGACAGACCTGCAGCAGGGCAGCAGAACATGTTAGAGATAAACAGAATAAACAACCTCTAAACCAGCACAGACGAATTATGGCTTCTTCTTTGGCAACAGGGCAGAAAGACAGAGACTTTCTACAATCTCAGAATCATCAATACCACGGATTCCAACATCACAGGGGCTATGTGACATCACAGAGGTTGTGTGAGGTCACTGGGGAGGTCACTCTGCCCCAGCCCCCCTCCCAGTTCCCCCAGAGAAGTCCAACGCTGCTCGTGCACAGCGGGGTCCCCTGTCCCCCCGGGTCCCCCCACCCCTGGCGCCGCAGCCTCCCCCAGAGGATGTTCCATGAGATGGACCCCAGAGCCTGACACAGGGACAGGGGCTGGAGCCATGGGGGGTGGGACAGGAAGACAGGGACCCCCCGGCAGCGTCCCCGTGTCCCCCAGGGCCAGAGCCTGGGACAGGGCTCCTTCAGCCTGGTATCAACGAGGGCTTGAGAGTGCTGAAAAATCCCCAGCAAAAACCAGATTTAATATTAAAGTGACAGCAGCACAAAGTTCCTTGGCAAGAGTCACTCTGCTCCTGACTGGACACTTCAGGCACAGCAAGAAAACAAAGCAGCAACAAAACCAAACAAAATCCAGGCAATCAAACCAGAAATGAACCAAGAACTGTCCCTGTGTGTGTGTGACACGAGGACAGTGAGGGCAAGGATGAAAGGAATATGGCCTAAAAGCTTTACTGTATTCAAACTTAAGAGGACGTAACCTATACCTTCACATAAACTGATACCTTCAACTTCACAATTTAGCAAAAGAACAGAGATCAAGCGTATTTAACCTAATTAATAACCCGTGACTTTGCAATTTAGCAAAGGAACAGCATTTAACAATATTCAACTTAGATGATAACTTATATTAAACATTAGAACTTGGCAAAAGAACAACTCTTACCAGCATTTAACTTAGCTTAGACCTTGTGATTTAACCTCACTTACAGGCCTGACTGGCTCAGTTATCCAAGGGATTCAGAGCCCTCAGAGAGCAGCATTTCTGCCACATTTCCCCAGCACAGGCACTCCTGTGTGCACACAGACACAGAGAGTCAGTGCAAGGCACCCGTGAGAAATTCCCCTGAGGGCAGTGAAATGCTCCCTGGGGATGCTTTGGCATCTCCCCAGCAGGGAAGGGTTGAGCCTGGAGGAGTGGGGGGATCGGCCCAGACTCCCTCGTTGTTGGGGATCCCTGAGTGCAGCAAACGGGAGAGTTCCCGTCTCGGAGAGGCCCCACTCAGAGGGAGTCGCTGGCCCAGGAGAGCTCCAAGGGCTCCTTTTGGAGCACTGTTTGTAGGGCCCCAAGAGAGGGGCTGCAGTCCCAGCCATGTTTCACCCTGGCCGCACTTGGCATCAGCAGCTTTCTTTGGCAGGGTGAGAACAGGGATGTTGTGCCACTGAGGGAACACAAACAGTTCCCAGGGCTGCTCCTGAAGCAGCCAGGAGCTGTCTGGGCAGCAGCAGTGCCTGGAGCAGAGCGTGTTTGTGATGAGCTCCAGAGGAGCTGAGCCCAGGGGCTGCTGGCCAAGGCCGAGGCCCAGCGAGCATTTCTCAGCTGGCAGGGCGGCCTGAGAAGGGGAGGGGGGAATGCACCAGCACAGGAACCATGGAATCAAGGGACCATTGTGACATGTGGGGCACCATGGAACCAAGGGACCATTGTGACACTGTGGGGCCTGTGAGACCAAGGGACCATTGTGACACTGTGGGGCACCATGGAACCAAGGGACCATTGTGACACTGTGGGGCCTGTGAGACCAAGGGACCATTGTGACACTGTGGGGCACCATGGAACCAAGGGACCATTGTGACACTGTGGGGCCTGTGAGACCACGGGACCATTGTGACACTGTGGGGCACCATGGAACCAAGGAGACCATTGTGACACTAAGGGGACTCATGGGATCATGGAGACCATTGGGACACGGTGAGGCCCCATGGAATAAGCAAAGCATTGTGACACTGTGAGGCCTCATGACACCAGTGAGACCATTGTGACTCTGGTGTCCCCACAGAACCAAGAGGACCATTGTGACACTGTGGGGCCTCGTGAAACCAAGAGGCTTTTGTGGCACTGCAGGGCTGCATGGAACAAAAAACTCCAGGGTGACACTGGAGGGCCTCGTGTCATCAGTGTCCATTGTAACACTAGGGATCCAAAGGAGACTATTGTGACACCACAAACCCCCGGGGACCTTAGGTCCATCGTGGGCCTCATGGAACAGAGAAGTGAAGTGACATTGTGGGGCTTGTATAACTATGGAGACCATTGTGACACTGCGGGACATTCTGGAACCCAGGGGGCATTATGACACTGCAGGCCCCCATAAAACGAAGGGAACATGGAACAGGCTTGGCTTGGCCTCCCAGGGGGCACCTGACTGATCCAGCTGACTTGGGCATGTTGAGGGTCTCTTCTGTTCTGCTAATGAAACACTGGGGCTCTGTGCTTTCCTTCCTATGGAAAAGAACTGTCCTTCTCCTCCAAGCACCCATGGCCATAACTGGGATTTCACCTCCAAATTTCCTAATATCAAGGGATTTCTCCCATTGGAATATTGCCAGGACAAGTCTGGTGGGCAATAGTTTAATGAAGGTGACTTTCCATCTGGAGAGGGTCTGTGTTTTCCTAAGGGAAAGAACTGTCCTGCTTCTCAGGGTGCACATGGCTGAGATTGGCTTCCACCTCCAAAATTCCCTATCTCCAAAGACTGCTCCCAGGCAAAATTTGCCATTACTGACAATTTGGGTTGGCCTTGGCCTAGTGAGGCTCTCACCTGCCTTCCATACACTGGGGCTCTGGGCTTTCCTTCCTATGGAAAATAATGGTCCTCATCTAGGTGCCCATGGGAATAATTTGGGCTCCACCTCCAACACTGCCTGTTACGACAGACTGAAGGAGATTGTTGGCTGGAAACATTTCATGTGGGGGGGAGGAATGGGCAGGTCCAGCCTTGCCCTGCCCTGGAACCCCAGCCCTGCCCTGCCCTGGAACCCCAATCCCCCCAGAGCCTCTATCCCAGCCCAGCAGTGTCTGCCAGTCCCTGGCACAGCACAGGCAATGCTGCACAGCCAGCCCTGGAGCCCCATCCCAGCTCCTGACTGACCAAATGACCCCAAGTCCCACCTGGGGGAAGGGCCCAGTAACACCAAGGGGTATTTAAGGCTGACCACAAGGCAAGCACACATTTTGGCTCTGCCTCCTCTTAGAATTTCCATCTCAACACTGCTGGATTCCAGGAGTTGGTAACTCTGTGTGTGCTTCTCTGTATCTAATTTGTCTTTCTCTCAATGTCTACTTCTATTTCTGTCCTCTTGAGGATTTTGATTAACTTAAAATTGAACAAGCTAACAGTTTGTCAATATGAATGGGCCAAGTTAATGCTTTGAGAAGCTTTTTTGTTCATTGAATATAAAAATAAACATTTTGCCAAATTTTCTCTGATTTTCTAAAGTTGCCAGTAAAGGCTGTTTTGCTCTTTTGACCTCCTGAGAATCTCTTGTTGGTATTTCTCCAGTACATCCAACTCAAAGTACACAAATAATTTTAATTCCTATTAAATGTCTCTGTGAGAGAGTTTTTTTAGTGGATGGGGGTCAAGGCTTGTCTGTCCTGCTTGGCACAGCCCAGGCAGGGCTTTCACACCCCATCCCACACTCCATTTCCCAGATGGAGCTGCTGGTGCCTCTGAGTTCTGCTGCCCCAGCCCCAGGGACGCTCTCCTTGCCTGCCTATTCCCCCAGGGTCTCTGGGCAGGGATGGCCTCAGTGGGGGCTGCTGACATCCTCAGCAACTTGGAGGCTGCTGCTGAATTTTACTGCTCCAGAGGCTTCTTCAGCCTTCAGCTCTTCAGTTCAGGAATTCAGTGGCCCAGGGCTCATTAACATTCAGAACACCTTAACAAGCCTAGCCTCTGGGAATAATTTAAGTATTCAAATCCTTTGTGGTTAATACAAGATATTTCAGAAGTGTGTTCAAAATATTATTTTTATAAAGACAATGAGAAAAGATATTTTAGGTCCTGTTTAAGTTGGGATTTTTTTTTTTTTTTTTTTTACTGTAAATACATTGATATGTGCAATCTGCACTTGACACAGAACCCAAGTACCTCCTCATGCAGTTTGAATTCATATGAAAATCAAGACCCTTTACGGCTGACAATCCATCAGACTCTGTCCCTATCCCCACCCCACCATTTCCCCCATCCAAGCCCTGGCACTCAGAGCAGCCTTGTGCAAATCTGAGCTCCCTCCAGCCCAGGCTGCACCTGCAGGTTTCTGCTTTTTGGCTCCCACTCCCACCTGCTTTCCTTGGAGAAGGAGCTGCCTGAGACACAGAGGGATGTTCATTTCTTGCCAGCCAACAAAGCCTGGGGAAGGCACAGCTCCATCAAGTGCAAAAGTCATTCCTCTGCTGGCTATTAAATCCACTGTGCACAGCAGGCAGTCTCAGAGCAGTGGAAAACACCTTCTGTGCCCAGCACCGATCCCAAGGTCCCCCCAACTCTCCTTGCCCCGATTCTGCCCAGATTTGCTCTTTGCACACCCGAGTCACAGGCTGAAATCAGGAGCTCCCTCCATGGCCAGAGGGAGGCAAAGAGGGAAAGTGGATGAAGAGCTCTCCTGTGCAGAGCCAAGGTCCAAGTGCAGCCCCTGCAGTGGGAACCACAACTCATCAGGTTTGTGTCATTTGGGCTCAGGGATGGTGACACTCAGAGGCACAGAAAGGTTTCTTGCCAACAAACACAAGTTGAACATTTGAACAGTTTAATAAGCATCACAGCTCTTCCCTCAGCTATTTGTGATATCCCAGCAGCATCTGATATGTTACCCATGCATAAGGGATTTCTGTACAGGAACAGTTTTTGATAAAGACATAAGAAAATATAAGTCTGTGATGGATATAAGGCCAATTGAGATGTTCTCTAATATGATATTTATTTGAACTTCAGAAACATTGGGCAATTTCCTGCAGCTCAATGACTGTAGAGAAGCTTCAGGAGGAAAGCTGCAGGAGGAGCAATGGGAAGGACATAGTTCTACCTCGTGAAGTGATGTCTTTAGATATGGCCATTTCAACAGGAGAGCTGGAAACACCTGAAGGAAGAGGGAGAGGAAAGAATAAAGAGAGTATTGGTGACACAAGATGGAGGAAATATCAGTATTTCTTCTACTTATGCCATCATTACACATCCAGGAAATTTCTCTTCCTGGTAGAAAGCTTTGTCATTTCTTAAAACTACTCGACCCAGATAATAAAAACGTGTTTCTATATTATGAAATGTACAAGTACTAATACCTGTGTCCCTTTCCAGGCAGATATCAGCTGTGTGCCCATGACCAGGCAGTGCCACTTGTGCCCTGAGGTGCCGAGCTGGGACTGGATCTCTCAGAGAGGAGCTGAGGGAGAGCAGAGCACCTTGCAAGCTGCAGGTCCCAGCCAGCCCCGCAGGGCTCCTGTGCCATCAACATCTGCTCTGCTCCAGTCTGGAACAGGGCCCAGCACGGTGCCGGGACCATCAGAGAGCTGAGGTGTGTGCTGGAATTCCATGCCCTCCCCATGGCACAGCAGCCCTGCATTTCCCTGCTCCAGCCTTGGTCTCCAGCACAGCCATGGAGGCTCTTTGGGCTCCTGAGTGTCCCTGCAGCCCCCAAGGGCAGCTGAGCTCTGCCTTGGGCACAGGCAGCCCTGGCCAGCGCAGGCCATGCTCAGCAATTCCTTGTCTGTGCCCAGCCTTGCTGCCAGCCCCGGCAGCGGCTGCGTGGCCCCTCTGTGGCCCTGTGCTGGCCCAGCCATGGTGCCACAGCCCCTGTGCAGCCCAGCCCAGGACAGGAGCACTGCGGCTGGGAACGGCCCCTGTGCCGTGGGGCCCTGGGCAGCCTTGGGGCTCTGTGCCCCATGGCCTCCCTGCTGGGCAGCCTCTGCCAGCTCCTGCCGAGCCCGTGGCACCTGTGGGGCTGCACAGACAGCCCTGCCCGGGCTCTGCCGGCCTCTGGGCCAGCAGAGAGGCGGCCAGGGCTGGCCATGGCCAGGAACAGGCCCTGAGCCCCGCAGGAGGATGGAGCTGGGCCACAGCCAAACTCAGCCCAGGGCAGAGCTGGGCTCAGCAGCCAGGGCTGCCCAGGGCTGGCACAGACAGAGGCTGGCGCTGACAAATGTCCTGGGCCCCTCCCTGCTCTCTCCATGCCCCAAGGGCACAGAGCAGCCTCCTCTCTCGGGCTCTTGCCTGTTTTCAGTGCCTGCCCGGGTGCTGGCCCTGCCCCACAAGGCCTGGGCTGAGTCCTGCCCCTGCCCGCTCAGCCAGGCTGAGATGGACACTGATGGTTCCTGTGCCAGGCTCTCCCAGCCCAGCCCAGCTCCCTGCCAGCTCTGCCAGCTGCCCTGAGCTCTGGGCAGCACCAAGGGCCTCTCCCCAGCACAGCCCAGCCGGCTCTGGCCCCACAGCTCTGCTCAGCCCAGGCTGCTCTGGGCACTGCCCCACGGCCTCAGCCCCTGCCAAGGGCACAGCAGCAGCTGCAGCTCAGCCAGGACTCAGCCTCACCATGGGGGAAGGGGCTTGGCCAAGGCCAAAGGAGCTCCCTGGCTGCCCTGCTCCCCTCTGCCTGAGGTGCTGAGAGCTCTGCAGCCCCTCCTGCCATCCCATCTGCCCAGGCCAGCACAAGAGCCCCGGCCCTGGGGCCCTCCAGAGCTGCTCCTGCTCCAGGCCCAGGGCCCATCCCAGAGCTGGGGCAGCCCCAAAGCTGTGCCCATTTCTGCTCATTGCTGCTGTGATGGGGATGCATCCTCAGCACCTTGGAGGTTGGTGATGAACTTTACTACTCCAGAGGCCTCTTCTTTCTTGAGCTCTTCAGTGTAGAAATTCAGTGACAAAGGCTCATTCACATTTCTTCAAAACACCCAAGCAAGACAAGCCCATGGGAATAATTCAAGTCTTCAATTCTTCTATGGTTAATTAGACAGATTGCACAAGTGTATTCAAAGTCAACCAACTATATTGAAAACAGTGCAGAGGGAATTGTTTTGTCCTGTTTACTTTTCCTATTTATAGACTGATATCATCAATCCCCAGTTGATATGGATCCCCAGCATTTCCTAATCCATTTTTAGTAGGTGTGAAAATCAAGACCCCTTGTTGCTGACAATCTGAAGAGGGTCTCACAGAGACCCAGCTGGAGTAATGACACCCAAACCAATATGGCTTGATGTCATCCTCCTTTATTGTCTAATTTTTTCATGTCTTATTTTATGCCTTTATTGCCTTACATAATACAATAGCAAATTAACATTCATTGGTTAACATAATAAATATAATCATATTATATTAACCAATGAATATTTATTTGCTACTGTCACTTATTGATTGGCTTTTATTCTACAAGCATCTGATCAGGTTATAGAATGTGCCAGTTTTCATGTACTACTCAGCACCCAGCATTGGCTATTGTGTTTGTACAAGGCTTATTGTCTTTCCAAGGATGTCCTAAGTACTTTAAAGTAACTAAAATAACTCAGTAATCTGCAGGCCAGGGTTGTCCAGCTCCTGCAAAGGAATAGCATCAAGGATAGCATGTCCTTGTTCCATGAGAAATTCCTCGACACCTTGTGGATCCAAGGATCCTTTGTGATCCTCCAGATCCTCATGGAACCAAAGGCACAGAGGACCCCCCAACCCCCATCCACAGCCAAGGCAGACACACTCCAGGGACCCCCACCAGAGCCCAGGGACCTCCCCTAGGGCCAAAGAACCTCCACACACCCCAAGGACCCCTTTCCCCCCAGCCCCCAGGGATTTTGGGCACCCCCCTGCTCCCCATCAAGTTCCCACCGTGCCACTGCCTCTGCTTTGGGTGATTTTTGGGGTTAGAAACGGGAAGTTTGGGGTATCGCTTTTTGTCACAACTGCCCCAAACACCTCCCAGTGACGTAGGTGGGGGAGGCCCCTGCCCAGACGGATTTAGGGGTCCCCGAGGGGCTGGCAGGGCTACGAGTCCACACAGCTGGGTCACCCCGCCTCGGTGCAGACTCCCGGAGTCTGGGGGGCCCCTGGGACACCCAAGCCTCTTCGCCCCGGCCGCGCCGTCCCCCTGCTGCCACGTGCTGCTCTTGGTTCCTCTTCCCCTTCCTCAGACTGAACCAGCTGGTTTTGGTTCCTCCGGGGAAAATACTGGGCTGTACTGGGTTCTACTTTCTTATACTGGGCTATACTGTACTATATTGGTCTACAGTGTTCTGTGCCAGTTGTACTGAGTTATCCTGGACTCTACAGGCTGCTAGTGGGCAGTACTGGGCTATACTGGGCTGTACTGGTCTGTACTGGTCTATACTGGTCTGTACTGGTCCGTACTGCTCTGTACTGGTCTGTACTGGTCTGTACTGCTCTGTACTGGTCTGTACTGGTCTGTACTGGTCCGTACTGGTCCGTACTGGTCTGTACTGGTCTGTACTGGTCTGTATTGTTCTGTACTGGTCTGTCCTGGTCCGTACTGGTCTGTACTGGTCTGTACTGGTCTGTACTGGTCTGTACTGGTCTGTATTGATCTGCACTGGTCTGTATTGGTCTGTACAGGTCTGTACTGGTCTATACTGGTCTGTACTGGTCCGTACTGGTCTGTACTGGTCTGTATTGGTTTGCACTGGTCTGTACTGGTCTATAATGCTCTGTACTGCTCTATACTGGTCTGTACTGGTCTGTACTGCTCTGTACTGGTCTGTACTGCTCTATAATGCTCTGTACTGGTCCGTACTGCTCTATACTGCTCTGTACTGGTCCGTACTGCTCTGTACTGGTCTGCACTAGTCTGTACTGGTCTGTACTGGTCTGTACTGGGCTGTACTGGTCTGTACTGGTCTATACTGGTGTGCACTGCTCTGTCCTGGTCTGTACTGGTCCGTACTGGTCTGTACTGGTCTGTACTGGTCTGTCCTGGTCTGTACTGGTCCGTACTGGTCTGTACTGGGCTGTACTGGTCTGTACTGGTCTATACTGGACTGTACTGGTCCGTACTGGTCTGTACTGGTCTGTACTGGTCTGTACTGGTCTGTACTGGGACAGAGTCGCGGCCCCGCTGCGGCGCAGGGGGCGTGGCCTGATCTGGGGGCGTGGCCTGCCCAATGACGTCACCCGGGCGGGCCTGCAGGGGCGGGGCCCGCGCAGCAGCGGGGCTGGGCGGGGCCTGCGGGAGGGGCGGGGCCGAGGCTGAGGGCGGGGCCCTGTCGGGAACGGGGGCGCCGGGAGAGTGGGGGTCCGTCAGAACGGGGGGCGCATTTCGGCCGGGGGGTTACGGGCGGGCTCGGGGGATTGGGGGGCTGCAGGGACCGGGGTGCACGGGGCAATGATGGGGGGCGGGCGGGCGGGGCTGCAGGGGCTGCGCTGTGCCGGGGCTGCAGCTTCCGCCCCGACCCGAGTGCTGGTGGTGCGGAGTCCTCAGCGAACGCGGGGCGAGCACCCCACATCTGAGCCCAGGAAGGCCTCGGCCCCCCGGGCCATGGGCTGGAGCTGGAGTACGAGATGGTGCCGAGCACCGGGGATTCCTGCCGGGCGCGGCACCTCTCGGCTGATGAGTTCGGTGCGGCCGCGGCCGGGGAAAGGCCGTGCAAGGGGGACTGGTGTGCATCGAGATCGGGGGGTATATTGGGGGTTATGGGGGTCTGAGGAGGCTTATTGGGCTCTGGAGGGGATGAGGGGTTGGTGTACATCAGGGTCTGGGGCTACATGGGGAGTTATGGTGGTCTGGGGGGCTGCAGGGATTGGGGCACTTTGAGATGGCGATGTATATGAGGGTCTGGGGGACTGTTTAGGGGTTTGGGGGTTTGTAAGGATTGGGGTGCATCAGTATGGGGGATATATTTGAGGTTATTGAGGTGTGAGGAAGCTAAAGGGGTTGGGGTACATGGGGAATTGTGGTGGGGCTGCAATGCAGGGGTCATCTGTGGATACCCTGGTGGGTATTGGGGGCTTCATGGAGCGAAGCCCTTCTCACCGTGCCCCCCACCTTCCCCAGGTGTTCTGGAGACAGACATCACCCTCGTCCCCATCATCATCCTCACGTTACTCATCAGTGAGCAGCTGGGGGAGATCTGAGCTTCAAGGGGGCCTGGGGGAGGCAGTGCTCTGAGAGATCCTGTGCTCCCCCCTCCAGTCCCCCCAGACCTGTCTAGGGTGGCAGCTGCTCCACACCACCTGAAGAGGCTCATGGTGGCTGCCAGCATGGAGCATGAAGGGGGAGCTTGTGGGGCTATGGGCAGGTTTGTGGGGTCCAGCAGCAGCTGCAGGGACTGGAGAGCATCGGGCTCTGGGGAAGTTACATTGGGATTTGGGGGATCTTCAGAGACTGGGAGGTTCAAGGTCCAAGTGGCATATTGAGATTTGATGGGGCTGGGGGTTCTGGGTGGGTTTGGGGGGCTTTCCCAGCAAAGTATAGGGGGTATGGGGGAGCACAGGGGCACTTTGAAGTCATGGGAGGTAATGAGGGGCTTGGGGGAGTACAGGAGGTGTAGGGGTGCACAGACCCTCGTGTCGGGGATGTGATGAAGGGGGGTGCCCAGCCCTCCCCATACCCCCATGCTGGCTGCTCCCTCCACCCCATCAGCTTCCTCATCTTCCTCCTCGTGCTCATCCTGCTGGGCAAGTGCTTTTCCATCACAGGTACCACGGAGGGTATGGGGAGGTGACTGGGGAGCACGGGGGCAGCTGTGGGTCACTATGGGGCAGTCAGGGGTCCCTATAGAACATTTGCAGGGGGTCTGTGGGGTATTTTGGGGGTCTCTATGGGGCACCCAGAGGGTTGGTGCTTTCAGAGACCACATCAGACTGGGGAACTCCATCCAGCTCTCCATGAACGTCACCCTGTACAGTGTCACCCATATCACCCTGCTCGCCTACAAGGACCAGGTGAGACCCCTACACCCACCTGTATTTTTGCTGTATATAGAGGGTTTGTGGGTTATTTGGGGGGTATTTTGGGATGCAGGGGCAGTTCTTTGCCCACAAGGAGGTACATTTTGGGGGGCAGTTCTTTGACCACCATGAGGTGCTTTATAATTGAGGTTCAGGTGAGACCCATGTGCCCAGCTGTATTTGGGGAATATGGGAGGCATTTGAAGGGATATGGGGTATTTGGATGGTGTTTGCTTTGTGGAGTTTGTCTTTGTGGGGAGAAGCAGTTTTTTGACCCTGGTCGGGTGATGCACCCCTACAAGTCACCTGTGGGGCACAGGCTCATTGTGCTGCAGTTCAGGGCCTTCAGCTGGTTGTGCAGTGCCATTTCCATCACTGTCACCATTGTCCTTGAGCACCGCTACTTCTACCTGCCCTTCCTGGGGGCTTATGCCCTCTGGTGCCTCCTGGGGTACCTGGAGGACACCGGAGGTCTCTCACACAAGGGTCTCTCAAGGGGGTCTCATGAGGGTCTCACAGGGGTGTCACAAGGTTCAGTCTCATAGAAGTCTCAAAGTGGTCTTGCAGTCAGAAAACTCTTTAAGGAAAAATGCCACTCAGTTTCCACTTGGCAAGTCCTCAGGTAGAATTGAAGGGCTGATGTTACTTCAGACCCTCTGGAAGGGACCTCCAGGTCATATTTACAAGAGGCGAGCAACAAGTACCATGATCAGAGCTGGAGGGGCCCTGGCTCCAGCCAGGTGTGGGAAAAGGACAATGGGGTCTGTTGGATTGTGTGGATCCATGGCCTGGCACAGCAGAGCCACAGGAGCACAAGGCCTTAGTTGGCATGGGTGGATAATGTACCCTGATGCCATCATGCAGGGGCAGAATCCATCTCTGTTTCTGGGATGACAGGGGGGTCCCAACAGGGACTATACTGGGGGCTGAAGTGCTCCTGACTGGGCATGAGTGGCAGAAAAATGCAGTTGTTACTGGCCTAGAGGCTCCGTGTATCCTTGGCATAGATCACCTCAGGAGAGGTATTTCAAAAACCCAAAAGGACACCGCCGGGCTTTGGGAGAGCTGCTGTGGATAAAGAAGAACTTAAGACAGCTGAATCTCTTGTTTGGTCTTTCAGAGGACCCTTCTGCTGTGGGACTGCTGAGGGTTGAAGAACAGCAGGTACTGATGGCCAGCCCAGCAGTGTCCCATCGGCAACATGGCACCAAGTGGAACTTCAGGAAGCTGTCCATGAGCTGATCTGGGCACTGGAGAGCTGGGCGTGCTCAGCAAGACTCGCTCACCCCTCAATAGCCCCACATGGCCCCTGCCTGAGTCCCGTGGAGAGTGGACACTGACAGCGGACTGTCATGGCCTGAATGAAGTCCCACCATCACTGAGTGCTGCCATGCTGGACGTGTTGGAACTTCAGCGTGAGCTGGAGTCCAAGGCAGCAAAGTGGTGCCACAGCAGAGAAAGCTTTTGAGAAAGAGGATAAGATAATTCAGATCCTCCTGAAGGCTGGTTTTGCCATAAAACAGGGTAAAGTCAAGTGACCTGCCCAAGAAATTCAGTTTTTAGAAGTAAAATAGCAAGATGGACATTGTCAGATTCCAGCGGATGTGGTCAACAAAATAGCAGCCATATCCCCACTGACCCACAGGAAGGAAACACAGGCTTTCCTGGCACTGTGGTATTTTGGAAAATGCATATTCCAGGTTACAGTCAGATTGTAAACCCTCTCTATCATATGACAGACATCGAAGAAGATTGATTTCAAGTGGGGTCCTTCACAGCAACAAGATTTTGAACAAATTAAAGAGGAGATTCTTCCTTACAGTAGCCGTTGGAGCAGTCAGGAGAGGACAAGGTATGGAAAAAATGCTCCACACTGCAGCCAGGGAGAATGGTCCACCCTGGAGCCTCCAGCAGAAGGGACCTGGGGAAGTTGGAGGACCACCCTATGGTTCTTGAGTCTGGGATACAAAGGATCTGAGGCCAGCTATACCCATACAGCACTCTGCAGCTTATGAGGAGGTTCCATCTGTTTCAGAAGGGACTGGCACTGAAGCACAGCTCCCACTGGCACCCGACTGCCAGTGCTGGGACGGGATGTTCAAAGGGAATGATATCTTGGAAGTCATTACAAACTGGCCCTGTGGCAAAATTTTCAGATTATCATCAGAAGGGGAAGAGGTGAAGGTGGCACGTGCTAGGGAGGCCCGGACTACCAGGAAATGAAAAGCATCACTCTCTCTTTCCTGATGGTTCCTGCCATATTGTAGGGATGCATCAAAAATGGAAAGCTACTGTGTGGAGTCCTACTCCATTAACCCCTTTGCCTCCTAAGAGATAAAAAAAAGGGAAAACAATACAAAAAGGTGACTGTCACTAGGCTATACTTGCCACCTTGGTGTGTCAGAAAAAACACTTCAGAGGAGGTTTCACTGATTAGACTGGTCCTCAAAGCTTCGAGGGTTGTCGGCCACCCCCAGAGAAATCCCCCAGAAAATTGGGGTTTTTCTCTCTGATAGTGATTTAGAATCCAGAGGAGATCCAATGGAGACACTTCCAAAAGGCTCAGTAAAGCCTCAAGGTCAGGGCCCAGTTGTGCATCAATTGAAAATGTGGGTGTTAGAGTAGTGGTTGCTGCTGCCTATAATCTGTCTCCTGTGGAAAAGCAAGTTGAGATAACCTTCAGTCAATGCAGTCAGACCCTCACTTAGCACCCACCACAGCTGGCTCAGTGACAGAGGCAAGAAAGGCTCTTTTTGCTTATTTTGCAGGGTTTTATTCCAGTGGAGGATATCACATGTGGCTGAAGGGAGCTCAGCGAGATAAAAGAGGGGGACCACGTGGAAGAGACAGCTTGAGAAGGGGAAGGGGTGGGGGACAGGGCTAAGGGCTGGGCAGAGGGGTTTGG
Organism: Lonchura striata; assembly: GCF_050655825.1. Classification (NCBI taxonomy): domain Eukaryota; kingdom Metazoa; phylum Chordata; class Aves; order Passeriformes; family Estrildidae; genus Lonchura; species Lonchura striata. The sequence goes on along the minus strand of NC_140735.1, from coordinate 5,863,099 downwards.
TCTCCAGGGAAAGGGGGGTGGCCACCAGGGCTACCGATCCTGTGAGGGGACAGGGAAAGGAGAAACCAGGGGAAGTTGCACAGGGGAAGTTGACACAGAGGCCCAAATGCGAGACTGCTTTTCCCCCCAGGAGGACTGGCTCTGTGGTGAGCAGTTACTGCTGTTGCCAAGGCTGAGGACTTGGGAGTGAGGTGGGAGAGTTCATGGGATGCTACATGCTACATGGCAACTTATGGAAGCCACTGAAGGACAAGGTGGCTCCAGGCACGTTACAGAGCTTAAAGCCTAAAGCCGTCTAGCTAGCTTTGGACATGGCTGAATGAGAGAAATGGCCAACTCTACCTCAGCTCTGACTCATGGATGGTGGCAAGTGCTCTGTGGGGTGGTTGGAACAATGGAAAAAGGACAATTGGCAGCACAAGGGAAACCCATTGGAGCTGCTGGGCTGGGGCAGGACATCACTGCCCAGGGGACAAGCTGGTTGTGAAAGTCCCTCCTGTGGGTGCTCACGTACCCAGGAGTCGGGCACTGAAGAGCATCACAGCAATGGACAGAGGGATGGGGCTGCCAGGATTAAAGTGTCCCAGGTGGGTCTGGACTGGCCACACAAGGCTGAGTTATTTCTGGCTCAGTGGGCCCACGATGCCTCAGGTAGCCAGTGTTTCAGGGGCAGATGAGAGGCTGTCCGGGCGAAGTAAAGACCTTCCTGTCCTGGAACATTTTGTGTGGGAGCAATCCGTGGATGGACCCAAATTTTGAGCTTAGCGCCAAATTTAGGAGGTTGGGCTCAGAAAGTGAATGAAAGCACATTTCCTTGGGAGGAGAAACACCTAGTCTTACTGTTAGTGCTGCAGATGATTGTTGGCCCAGGAAAGGAAAAGGCAAACAAGACCTATCTCTCCAGACACCTATTCTGTTGGAGAAATCCTTGGACATATTCATTAGTAGAGGTGGTTTCCAAATTCCTTATATGTGCTCCTGAAAGGGAATGACAATATTTTTCCTTGGAAAATAAAGCACTAGTCACAGTGTTTTAGGATGAAAACATTTTGCTGGCCTTCACCTCCACCTGGCAGATGATCATCTGCAGCACCGTCAGTCGGACAAGGTGTTTCCCTTCACAAGAATAGGTGCTGTCATTCACATTGAAGAACCTAGCTGCAGCATTTGGAGCCGAGTTCCAGTATTGAATACATCTAGGGCTCTAGACATTGCTCTCACACCAAACAGACTAGGACAGGAAACTCTTGCTGGCATTTTCCTCCCCTCTCCAGTTTATAATCTGAGGCTAGCTGCTTTCCTTCCCATGCAAAAGCACTGTCATTCCATTTCAGGAGTCAAAACTTTTGTAAACCACCTCCAATATTGAGTATGTCCAAGGATTGCTGCCAAACAAAGACTCCAGGACAGAAAGGTTTTGCTGACTTGTCTCTCTACTAGGCAGATGATCATCTGTGGCACCAACATTAGGACTGGGAGTTTCATTTTCTGGGAAAGGTACTGTCATTCACTTGGAGGGCCTGGGTTCTGGCATTTGGATTCAAGCTCCAATATTGAATGTCTAAGGATTGCTGCCACACAAAACATGTGAGAACAGAAAGCTGTTGCTGGCTTTTACCTTTACTTTGCAGTCATGTGAACACCACCAGCAGGACTATGTGTTTGCCTTCCCAAAGAAAGGTACTGTCATTCATGTCCAGGAGCACAGTTACAGCATTTGGAGCCACATGCCGATACTAAATACTTCCAGTGGATGTCTAACACAGGACGATCCAGAGCAGAAAGGTCTTTGTGGCCTTTACCTCCCCTGAGAAGCATATCTGCGCAAGAAAAAGTGGGTTATGTCCTTTCCTTCCTGTAGAAAATCACTTTATTCCTCTTCAGGAGTCCACCATCTTACTTTGGATACAACTTTCCAACATGACATATATCCAAGGATTGCTCTCACACAATATGTGCCAGGTCAGAAAATTATTACTGAATTCTACCTCCCTGGGCAGCATGTAATCTGCATGTTGAACCCTGGGCCTAGGGGCTTTCCTTCCCCTGTAAAAGTGTTTCAATCATCTTTAAGGAGCTCATCCACTGAAATCTGGATACCACCTCCAGCACTGAAAACATCCAAGGATTGCTCCCACACAAAATGTGGACAGACAGTGTGTTAGCATTCAGGAACACACATAATCACGGGATATGATCATCTGCAGGTGCTTTTATTGAGAACTCTGGCAATCAGGGGTACAGACCCAAATCTGACTCAGACATAGATTTCGAGCTGAATGTATTTTATATTCTATCGTTATATAATCTACATATTAATTATTAAAATTATATTGTTCTATTGTATACATTGACATGAGTTTCTCATGATCTTTCTGAGGCCCCTTACCACAGTTTCTCATGATTATTCTTACGATTAAACAGTAATTATATTTAATTACTAAACAATCATCACATCTAACAGTCATATCATTTATCATGTACTAGCTACACAGGTGCAGTTCTAGCAAGGTACAAATCCTTCATGTACCTAGGACATTTATTTTTTTTTTCAGGGCCTACAAAGCTTAATTTTCCTTTTAACCCTAAATCCCCTTGATTTTAAAACCCTTTTACTATCAAGATCAGTGAAAGCTTTCTGATCTGGCAGCTTTTGTATGAGAGTCATCTCTGGGCACATATAATATGGGAGGTGGTATCCACATTTGAATAATCGCTTCTGGATGAGAATGAGAGTTCTTTTCTGTAGGAAGGAAAGCACGTGGCCCCAGTGTTTGTGATGCTGATGAGAGGCTGCACAGGGGAGCCAGGGAACGCCAGCCAAGACCTCTCTATCGTGGCACCTTTTTGGTGGGATCCATCCTTGGACGTAATAATGGAAGTGTTACCTAATTTGGGTAATGGGTAAAATCCCTGGTCATACTCAATTAATTGCACTTACAACTGACAAGCACGTGTGGTGTAGAATGCATGTACTAAGTTACCTTACTTCCTAGCTTAAATAAAAGAAGTAATTCTACCCTGTGGGTTGAATTTGTTAATTTAAACTTGTTAAATTTGTTTCCTGCTGGCAGGGATTGCTCCTGCAATAAGGATAAGCTGTCCTTTGATAGTTAACTTGATCTTCAGTGGGGGTGTGCTGGAATTGTTACTGATACCATTCCTGGATAGAAACAGTATGTGTCTCCTGGACAGGTTACCCCTTAGTGGCTCAAGTTGTTTAATCACTCAGAATAATGACAAAAGTCCTTTTTCCAACTCAGAATCCCCCTGTTCCATCTCTTTTAATGCGGTTGAGTTGAATGGTGAATATTTCTTTGGTCTTTCATGGTGCTAGGCCTTGATATCCTTCAGGAGGAATCTCAACCTCTATTTTATGAAGTGCTTGCCCACTGCTGTTGCTGCTTCCAGTGTTTTCAGTGGGGTCTTCTGCAATGGCAATGTCAACAGCAAACACTGGCTAAACACTGGCAAGTTCTATGAGACTGGAGTGTGTTAAAATGATCACTGTCCACTGTCTCAGACAGGAGAGATAGAAGTGGGACTGAGTGATAGTTCCTTTCTTCTCTTAACCTGTCACCACCCCATCAATGCCCAGGCACATGGGTGCTTATATTGTGGCTGTTAGGTTTACAGCATTGGCTACGTCAGCTGTTAGTGGGGACAAACTGGTCAGAACTTCCGAAATTCCACTTCTCCCTGCAGCAGAAATCCAGCACGGGGATACTAGCAGTGCTTGGACCAGGGGTGCAGGTGCCACATGGAGTCAGCACAGTCTCTGGACTCCTTTTATGCTTTGGGCCAATGTTCAAACATTAATGTTGAGTCCCTGCCATCAGGCAGACAACAGATTTGATTGTTCAGAATATCAGATTTGACTGTTCAAAACACCGCAATATTGTCATTGTGATCCTTGATTGCAAAGCAAGTAGCCAATATCCACATCTCATCCAGGACCTATAAATTAACCTTAGCAGCTTGGTAGATAACATTTGCTCCTTTTACTAAAGTGATTTTGACACTTGGCATCCGGGTCATACACCCAGCTTCTCGGCATCCTGCTTTGTTAGTGCTGAATGCTGTGTTCCTGTATCTGTTAGAAATGTAATTAGTCATTGGCAAGAGCCAGTGTGAATGTGGATGTGTGGGTCATTAGTACGTATGTATTAATGGGGTTTGTATTGATGTATTGATAGAGATTAGTACATATGTATTGATGGGTTTTGTATTGATGTATTGATAGAGATTAGTACATATGTATTGATGGGGTTTGTATTGATGTATTGATAGGGATTAGTACATATGTATTGATGGGGTTCCACTTACTGCATTTCAGTCTCACTTGGCTTGTGCCTGGGATGCTTCTGCCAGTCAGCCACCTGAATGGACTCTGCACAACACAGGGGGAATTGGGAGCTTGCTTAAGCATCACCTTTACCATTTCTTTCCGTTTTCATCTTTTCTCCTTTTCCTCCTGGAAATGTTTCTGCAAATGTTCAATTCAGTAACGGGGATAAATCAGGTTACCTCTCAAATCTAGTTTCTCTCTTCTATACTTTTCCCTATTCAAATTCTCAAATAATTGTCTTTCCTTACACTCTGCTGAAGCAATTAGGGTCCCGAGATGATCTTTCTCAGTCATAAGTTTGTGCACTTGGATTCTCAGTTTTTCTCCTGTCTCCATCTCAGAAGCCAGTGGTGACTTTGATACCTCATTTTTTGTGTGAGTCTTATTTTTGGTGAGCCTCCTTAACTGCAGCCGGCAGCCCCCAACTCGCTGAGGATGGCAAAAGTTGTTTCTGAGACTCCAATTAACAACATTAGCCTGTGGGGCCATAGTAATTATAGGTCTCTCAGGAGTTCCAACTCCCACATCAGCATTTTATCCTGCTTGTGGCAAGGGAGTGCTGATATGTGGATGAAAAATTGCAACTTTACAATTTTAATAAAGATTTGTTGGGAAACGGTAATTTTATTTTTTTTTTCTAGGGCTGGGCACACACCAGGATTTCCCTTGCTGCAGGGATCTCTCTTTAAAGGGCATGAGCGCCCCTTGGGGATTCTCGATCTTTTCTTTATCTTGCACTAATTTACATATATATATATAATCTTATAATAGGTTCATGCATATTCATTCTGTTGATTTTGCCTTACAATTTACAGTTGGCCCTTTGTACAGAGTACAAATTCCTTTGTCTCTTTTTTCAGACTTCTTTTTCTCTTAGTTTTAGAGTTCAAGGGGCCCCTCTTATCTCTTCACCTTGGAGATTACATTCTTTTCTCCTTGGCTGGGACAGTTTTACAAGCACAGCAGAGTTAACAGAATAAACAGCATATTTCACTCATGTTAGCAAGCCACTATGCAGTACACTTCACCTAAAGCCAGATGGATTTTCTACCCTGTTAAATCTTACTCTGTTTCAGTGCGATTTTCCTTTTCCCCTAGCACTATATCCTCCAGAACAGTAGTGGATTTATTTATTTTATTTATCACTTTATTTTTTTTATTTAATTTATCACTTTATTTAAGTTATTTTTTACTTATTTATTTAATCACTTTATTTTATTTATTTATTTTATTTATTTATTTATTATCACTTTAAGTTATTTTATTTATTTATTTATTTTATTTATCACTTTAAGTTATTTATTTATTTTATTTATTTATTTATTTTATTTATCACTTCTCGAGAAATCCCTTTCTGCATTCCATCGTGCACTGGGACCCCGGTGCTCCCTTTTGGGCACTCCACTTCCTTGCTGCCATTCCAATCTCCTGATTGTTGCTCTCTTTACTGACTGTTCAGTAAAGAAAAAATAATTAAAAAATCCTTCTGATGTCAAATGTACATAGTAAATCACTAAGGGGCACTAACTAATTCAAAAATTTACATTAAGTAAAATAATTTACTTATCATCTTAAGGAAAGGGGGGAATGAGACAGAGTGAACAGTGTAGAAATCCATTTGGATTTAAGTAAAATGTGCCACTTTGAGCTTGCTAAATGTGCTGTTTAGTCTAATAACTGCAGCACTTGCAAAACTACCCTGGCTAAAGAAAATTAATGCAAATTTCCACACTAAAAGATAAGAGGTAAGAAAGACTCCTCAGACCTTAAAACAAACAAAGCAAAGTGACCAAGAGTTCTTTTTGTACTTTCTGACATATACCTGAGTATAACTAGCTATAAGTATAATGTGAAATCAGCAGAGGTGAGGGCTCCTGGTCGCCAGGGTCCCCATGGCAGGGGGCTCAGCTGTCTCTGTATACACAGATGCAGGCAAATAATCACGAAAAGCTGCTCTCACCTGGAATGAGCAAGGACCATGGAATCATAACATTTTAGAGGGACAGAAATCAGACACTTTGCAGACTTTAGAACTTTTAGCTATTGTTTGTGCATTTTGTCGATGGATGCATGACCCTATAAATGTTGTGTCTGATTCCTTGTATGCAGTTGGAGTAGCACAGCGTATTGAAGATGCATTGCTGCGAGAAGTACAGAATCAATGCCTGATTCCACTTTCTGCACAATTCCAATCAGCTATTAGACAAAGATCTTCTCCATATGCTGTTTTTCACATCAGGAGTCACAAGTAGATGGAAGGATTAGGGGAGGGCAATGCTTGTGCTGATCAGCTGGTATCAGTGACTGTACCCATGGAGAATTCTACAAAAGCATGCAATGCTCATGCCTCATTTCATCAGAATGCAAAAGGGCAACGATGTTGCTTTGATATTACCATGGAGGAAGCCCGAGGAATTGTCAGAGCATGTCCAGACTGTAGTCATCACAATGGACCAGGTCTTGGCCTGGGGGTAAATCCCCGAGGTCCAGGCCCCACTGAGTTGTGGCAAATGGACGTGACTCATGTGAATGAATTTGGGCATTTACGTTATGTCCATGTGGTCATTGACACCTACAGCCACTTCATTTGGGCCTCCCCACAAGCTGGAGAGAAAGCAATTCATGTTATTCAACATTTAACACTGTGCTTTGCTATCTTAGGGGTACCTAGAGTTATTAAAACAGATAATGGTCCTGCATAAGTAGGGAAGAAAGTTAATTGCTTTTGGCAGCAATGGGGTGTTAAGCATATTACAGGAATACCACACTCTCCCACAGGACAAGCTATAGTAGAAAGGGAAAACCAAACTCTAAAACAGTATCTTGCAAAATTTAAGATAATTACTGATCCTCAGGAAAGATTGGGAAAAGCATTGTTTACTTTAAATCATCTTTGTATATTTGGTGTTCATGATATGCCACCTGCCTAGGTACATGGGATACTTGCAAAACAAGGTGTTGATAAGCCAATGACTGTAATGCATAGGCATCCTGCTACAGGGATAGGTCAGGACCAGCACCTGTAAATGATATGGGTAGAGGTCATATGTGTGTGTCTACACCTACAGGGCCCTTGTGGGTTCCCAGTAAGTGGACACGTCCTGTTTCAACACGGCTGCCAACACCTCTGCCGAAGACTCCACAGATGACAACTTCAGCTTGAGCCTATTCTACAGGAAATAAATTATGTTCTAAGGAACAAAATGATACTTTTGACTCTGATACTGTCAATTTTGTTGCAAGCTAATGCTTGGGCTCCTGCACAACCAAGAACAAACATATGGGTTACTTTAGCTAAGCTGACAAATCGGAGTGCTGTCTGTCTCTATCCTCACCTGGAAATCCATTCTCTACCTGTCTGGTAGGGATACCTGTTGACAATTGGCCTTGCCCTCAGAACACACCATCTTGTAAGGTGACAAATCCCCAAAATAATGTGGATAATTGGGATTCTTGGGTTCCTCACCTTCCCCCTGCTCCTCTTGAACCACAAGAGTTAGAGCTTTTGGGATCAATTCAAGCTGATGCATGCATTGTTTTTAATTGGACTGGTATGGAGCAACAAAATCCTGACAAGTATCCGGCATCAGTAAATTCCAGTCTCCCAATATATAGAAATTCTTCCTATTGGTGTAATTACACTTCAGCACATGTTTCAGTTTCTTCCAGTTCTCCACTGCAGCTACCTGCTGGGTACTTTCTCATCTGTGGAGATTGTGCCTGGTCTGGTATCCCTTCTAAACTCAAAAGAGGTCCTCGCACAATTGGTTGACTGTCTCTACTGACACCTACTATGTCCATGATATTACAGATGTACCGACAACATAGACAAAAAAGGATGACCCATGCATTTCAGAGCAATTGTAGGGATGATGCTAAGTTTTGGTCCACAGAAGCAATTGTTACTTCTTCTATATTTGTCCCTGGAGCAGAAGCAGGTAGATCACTTACACTGTTAAACAGACTAGGTTGTTGTCTTGCCAACATCTGCTGCATTATCTAGTCTCTTGTTGGATGTAGATTCTATTTGGCATGCTACTTTACAGAATCGTGCTGCTATTGACTTTTTACTATTGGCTCAGGGACATGGCTGTGAAGATTCTGAGGGAATGTGCTGCATGAATCTGTCTGATCATTCTAAGTCGATACATAAGCAGATTAGTGAATTGCACAGGCTTACTGCTCAGTTACAACAACAACATGGCTTTGGGTTAGATGACTGGATAAAATCATTAAGTCTAGGACCATGGTTTCGCTCTATCATTCAATATCTGATTATGCTTGGTTTAGTGATTTTGCTGATTATATGCTTGCTATATTTGTGCTTGCCTTCAGAGAGCTATGCACCAAATTGCCTCATCAGTCACTGATCAGGCAATGTTGGTGCAAGAGAAAAAGAGAGGAATTGTTGGAGAATGGTTGCAGGAGAGGGGTCATGGATCAATGGAACAGTTATTCATTGATACCTCTCTCTAAGACCCCAGAATCAGAATCAGCCTGTGTCTGGCCTGGGAACAGAGTTTGGGAAACCAGCTCTGTGTCTAGGCCTGGGAAACTGTACAAGGTCTGTCTAGGCCTGGGAAATAGAACAAGGTCGCAATGAGATAATAAGGACAGGCATAGCCTTGAAGATATGCTCTGTCCTTGGAAGGCATGACTTAGCAATGAGAACTTGGCTTGGAGAACTTAGCTACAGCTGTAAATGCACATAGGAGACATAAAACAAAGACCTTTGTAAACTTGACCAATGAGAGCTGTTGCTGACTTTGCTTGTAGCAAACCCTATAAAAACTGACAGGATTTTTGAAAAAATGAAGCTCACTTATCAATCATACTGATTGTGCTTCCCTCCGCCTGCGGCATCATTTAATGCCATCATTGAAATCCACGTGGCTGGCTCTGATCCCTCGGCCATCCTGTGGGTGCGCTGTGATGGCACTCAGGGTGATCTGTTCCATAACCTTGCCAGGCACCGAGGTCAGGCTGACAGGCCTGGAGTTCCTCCTTCCAGCCCTTCTTGGGGATGGGCTCACACTCGTACCTCCAGTGCTCTGGGACCTCCCTGCTGAGCCAGCACTGATGGTAAATGATGGAGAGCAGCTTGGGGAGCTCATCCACCAGCTCCCTCATCCCCCTAGGATGGATCCCATCTGCTCCCAGAGAGACCTGTGAGCATTTGAGTGGCTCAGCAGGACCCCAGCTGCTTCCTCCTGGATTACAGGGGGGTTGTTCTGCTCCCTGTCCCCATCCACCAGCTCAGATCACTTGTCCTGAGCACAACTTGACTTACTCTTGAAAACTGAGGCAAAGGGGTTAAGTACCTCAGCCTTTTCCTCATCCTTGGTAACCATATCCCCCACAATAAGAAATGGAGGTTGTCCTTACCATTCCTTTTGCCATAATGTAGTTATAGAAACATTTTTATTCTCCTTCACAGAAGTGGCCTGGTTAAGTCCTAATTGACCTTTCACCGCTCTAATTTGCTTTCTGCATGACCTAATGTCTTGGTTCGACAAGATAGGAGTCTGTGAAAGAGGGCAAAGCCTCCTGTGCAATGGAGAACGGCAAACCCCCCTCCCTCTGAATTACCAGGATCTTTAAATTAAAAGGCTCTCAGGCAAAGATGTGGGAATGGGAGTAACAATTCTTTACTAGGAGAAAACTAGACAACAATTTAAAAAGGCAAATGCAATTGGTACAAACAAAACCAGTGAGAAAGTCCAGAACCTGAGGAGTCGGGGTGCCCGTAGCAGTTCTGCTGGGACAATTGCTCCCCTTGCAATGGTTGATGAGTTGCAGCTGAAGTGGTGATCTTTAGAAGGGTACAGTTTTCCTCTGAAGATCTGGTGGCAGTGGGGCCGGTCTTCCTCTGCGCCGGGGTTGCCTCTGAGCTCCGCTGCCGTCGCCTCAGCGCGCTCCGGCTGCTTCGCTGCGAGTGCCGCCGAAGAGAGCTGCTTCTCTGGGAATCCTGCGAAGAGAGATCCAGCTGCCTCTCTCCCCAAAAGCTACCCCTTTTTTACAATAATAGAGTGCTTGGCTTCCCCCTCTGGGTGGGACCCCTCACAATGGGATAGTGTTATATTTACCAGCCCGGCAGTGAGTCAGTCAATAGTGTATAAACAAACCATTGCCTCTACGGGGCAAACCATTGTCTCTGAGAGAGATAACTAAAACCTGTCCAACCGGTTTGCCTTCAACAGATGGCAAATGGAATACAAGCTTATCTTACAACCCAGGACACCTAATAACATCCATAAACATGTCCTGAGTTTCCTGGTCCTCCCTCCCAAAGTGATGCATCCTAATTTTTCCCCTGAGTTCCTGGAAAAAGCCCCAAGCTCTGCCAATACTGGTGCCTGTCACCTGCCACAGAGACCTGTGGCCCCGGGGGACTTGTGTGCCAGAGGACAGCCAAAGCCAACGTGCCTTGGTGTCTATGTGATCCTTTCTGCAGGTGGCTGCAGGCAGGAGCACCGGGAGCAGCCCTTGGTATCTGTCAAAAGCTGTTGCTCCTTCCTAGAATGATTTTTGCTTGGAAGTGATAATCTGCAACACAAAAACACCATCCACTGTTGACTTCCAGAGGACAATGACATTCTTACAGAGATACTGTCAAGTTTCCTTGTGTCCTTCTGTTTTTTCTAGCTTTCCGGGAAAGAACATCAGCCCAGCATCTGATGCCCAATGCTCCGGTTGCTGCCTGTCTGGCTGTGGCCAGCAGCTCATGTCCAAAGACAAGTGGGTGCTGCCTTCTGAGCAAGGGAATGGACAGGCATGAGCAGAGAATTCCCCTGCTGAAGCTGGGAGGAACCTGGGGAAGTGCAGAAGATTGGGATAATGCTGGCATGAGAGAAGCCGTTCCGTGTCTCTGATGATGGTGACAGCAGTGTGAAGGAAGAGCCAAGAGAAGCACTGGAAGCAGACACATCCTGCCGCTTTCTGCTGTTCCATGGACACAGAACACACTTGTTCCCATAGCTCCCGAAGGCTTGATGCAGGAAGAAAAACATTCAACAGAAGCACCAAAGGCCAGGGGGCTTTCGGCCACTTTCCCTTGCCCACCGCACGCTTGGGCAACTAGCCGAGTGCAAGCGCCCTTTTTCCCCTCCTCTTCATTGGCCTGAAGAATCTGGGCACTAAGAGAAAGCTCCTGGACCTCTGGGTATGACAACAACAATTTATTAATGCTACCCTGGGGTGAAAGGAAGTGCTTGCAGAGGGCAGTTGTTCCTCACAGGCTCAGGTGGCCCCAGCAGACGCAGCCTGGCGGATCAGTTCTCCACAGCGCTGCAGCAGGACAGCCAGCCACGGTGGCACGGGAAAGGCCGTGACTTCCAGAGCCGGCGGAGTTGATCCTGCACATTCTGGAGTAGGGAGGAGGGAATGGCCTGTACAGCTAAATTGATGTACAGGGTTTGAAGGGCCAGGCATGAGATGGCAGGGCTGACGTCATCCGCCAGGTCCTGAAGGGCTGCGAGAGAGAGGAACAGAGCCACGGTCAGAGCCTGCCTCTGCAGAAACATGGGGAGACCCTCCTGCCACGTCCATGCCAGGCAGCTCTTGCCATGGCCTGGAGGAAGCAGGAGACAAGAAGGGCTAGCTGGAAGGTGTTGGCCACGAATGTGCCACAGGCCCCCGAAAAGTCTGTGTGCTGTGCCCACGCTGTCCTTGGTGCGTGCCGGGCCAGGGAAGGCAGCTGCCAGCGGCAGCCCCCGCTGAGAGCCCGCTGGCCTCACTCACCCCTGCAGAGGATGCGGAACTCTTGCTGCTGTCCTCTGAGGCAGCGCCCGGCCATCCCTTGGGAACAGAGAGCGTGAGCTGGCTTCAGAGCCACAGCTGCCGCCCGCGGGCGCTGCCCGGCCCGAGGCCACACGGGCTCCTGGCCCGGCAGGGCTCAGCCCGGGCCCCTGGCGCATCCTGCCGCCCCAGGGCACGGCTGCCAGAGGGCGGCGGCAGCGCCGAGGCCAGGCGAGGCTCCAGATGGCCGCGCGTGGATGCTGCTGCCGGGGCAGCAGGCGGGGCTGGGGCCGAGCTGCGGCGGGGCGGGGAAGGAGCCGGGCTCGTGGCTCACCCATGAACCTGACGGCTGCCTCTCGCAGGGGCTCCTGTGGGCTCTGCACGTAGGGCAGGGCCCGGCGCAGGTGCTCGGCCGCTCGGCTCCTGTCCTCTGCCAGCTGCAGAGAGCGGCGGGGCACGAAGGAAAGGGTTGGTGCGGGCCCTGCCCCTCGGCCGGGTGCTCCCTCCGCCCGGCGCCGCTCCCCCTGCCCACACAGCGCCGAGGCCCGGCCAGCAGCCGCCGGCGCCGGGCTCTGCAGGGAGCAGAGGGCCCGGCGAGCCGCGGTGCCGCCCCGCGGCAGAGCCCGGCTGCCTCGGGGCTCCCTCAGCACCGGCCTTGGGGCCAGAGGAGCCTGGAGCAGAGCCCGCGCGGCCCAGGGAAGGCAGCGGCGTGTGGGGCGCCGGCCGGTGCCCCTGCGGGCAGCACTGGGCAGGGGCCGCAGCTGCCAGGGCACAGACTGGGCACCGTGGGCAGGCGGCTTCTCCAGGCCGGGGCTGGGGCTTCCGGGCTGTGCTTACCAAGCGCTCGGCAAAGCTCCACATCTGATCTGTTTTCAGCAGCTGCTGAAGATCCCTTCTCTTCAGGAACCTTACTGCAGAAAGCAGCGTTTCCCGAGAGGCCTGCAGAGCGGCAGAGACACGGACATGGCACCGCAGCCCAGGGCACAGGAGCCACGTCCCCGTTCCAAGGCCAGGAGGGAGCTGGAGCCCATGAGGAGGAGCCAGGCTGTGGGGAGACAGCTGAGCCCCCTGCCATGGGGACCCCGGCGCCCAGGAGCCCTCACCTGTGCCACACGCCAGTTCTCATCGTGGCAGTTGAAGAAGAGTGGGAGCAGGCTCTGGCTCACAGGCTTCTTCAGGGGCTTTTTTCCCTTGGCCACCACCAAATTCATCACCTCTTGGAAGAGGCAAACGGAGAGCAGCTTTACAAGGCTGTTGTCCTGTTGGAATGGAAGCAAAACCCCTCCACACCAGCTGCTTCAGGCTCCCCTGTGCACAGGCACAAGGCACCGGGCTTCCAGGCGGTGCCCGGTGCCCGTGGCTGGGGGCACAGAGCCTTACATTGTCAAAGAGTTGCCAGAGCGCCTCAGCCAGCTGCAGGGCGATGGGGCTGGCTATTGCAAGGTCTTTGTTGCAAAGCACAGAGCTGAGAACAACGATGGTCATCTCAACAATGTCTTCATCCACAGCCCGCAGGAGTTTGCCAAGGCTTTCAGTCAGGCTGTACATTCTTCCGTTCTGTGTGGAAAACAAGGCTGTACAACCCCACGCTGCTGCTGCTGCTGCAGGGCTCAGAGGCCGAAGGCCTGTCCCAGAGCACTCAGGCAGCTGAACAGCCACCCTGGAGAGCTGAGAGCAGCTGCCACAGCTCCCAAAGCCCAGCCAAGCCCAAGGAGCTGCTTTCCCCAGCCCCACGCTGCCAGCACAGCTTCAGCTGCTGCCTCCTTCTCACCATCGAGGGGTCCTGGCTGAGCACCACGAGGCCTCTGAGCGCCACGCGATGCATCTCTCTGGACTTGCTCTGCAGGTGCCTTGTCATGATCTGCAGGACGTTTTCAGCGCATTCACTCAAGTCCAGGCAGTCCAGGACCTGAAAGGCACAGAGCAGTGACAGGAGTGCCCAGCTGGCAGGAGCTCAGAACTGCACAGGGCTGAGCCAAGGCAGCAGCACAGGGCACCATCCCAGGCAGCTGCGGCTACCAGAGGGCAGAGGCGTGGGAGGCAGCTGAGCGAGGCAGCGCTGGCCATTGGGCTCACCTCCACCAGGAAGGCCAGGGCGGGCAGTTCCCAGTCTGAACTGTCTTGGCTGAGTAAGTCAAAGAGGCAGGATGCCATGCTGCAACACCAGATGATGGAGACACGGCGCATCTCCCTGGTGGGGAGAAAAAGGCACCATTGCTCCTGAGCTGAGTGGCCAAACCTCTCCCAGGGCTGACTCACAGAAGTCTGGTCTTCTCCCGAGCACTCCCCAGCACGGGTGCTTTGGGAGGCAGCTGCTCCAGGGCACCCTCCTCTCCCAGCCCATTCCAGTCTGCTCATCCCTTCCTTGGGGACAAGGCCCTGCCGCCCATGAGCACAGGGACTGCATGGGGTGATCTGGGCACAAAGGAGAGGGGCGGTGGGGAGAATGAGGTCTCACCTGGCCAGCAGACCCACTGCATAGTGGTGGGTGTTGGCACAGAGCAGTGTGTCCCAGGCACACCTGCGTTCCATTGCTACCACCACGTCCTCGTACTGCATTTGGCAGAGCAGGGCCTTCAGGGTCTGCAGTGCAAAGCTGTGTGCAGAGCAAAGCCCAGGTCACGCTGGGAGGCCTGGCTCCTGCCCTGGGAGCATGGCAGGGATGGGGAGACTGGGAAGACTGGCATGGAGCACCTGTTGGGGTGGGCGGCAAGGCTGTGTTGCTCCTGGCATCTCTTCCAGAAGGTATCCACCTCTTCTGGCATATTCAGAGTGCTGATGTAAGCTTGGAAGAGCAGACGCAGAAAGAGGTTGGGGAAATACTCCAGCACTACAGGTGGGCACCAGGTCAGATTGAAGAGCCTCCACAGTGTCAAGGTTGCCTGCAAGAAATAAAACAGCCAGAGACAGTAATCAGTGCCAAGACATGCATTTGGCATGGCCCCAGCCTGCGAGGGAGAGGCCAAGGGAGACACATGGGGAGCAGCCGGCCTGGTGCCCCAGAACCTTGCCCCCAAGCCAGGTTTCAGCCCAGCGCCTGAGGCAGGGAGATGCAGCTGGGGGCAGGGCAGAGAGCTAGCTGCTGGAGAGGTGGCCTGGGGGCTGGCAAAGGCCGCTTCCAGAAACTCACAGCCAGGGCAAAGACCCCTGTGCTGTCCCCATCGGAGGTGTACACGCTGTCCTCTGGCCAGGCGCTCAGCACATCGAGGAGTATCTGCAGCGCCGGCTCCGCGGTCCTGCTCGAGGACATGATGGTTCCCCACATGATCACGGCAGCTCTGTGGGGCCAGAGCTCTGTGTCAGGGGGGTCTCAGCCACAGCAGCGTGGCCTGGGCAGCTGCAGGGGCCTGCACTGGCCCTCAGCCCTGCCTCTGACTCCTGGCCCTGGCTGGCAGCAGCCAGCCAGCCCACGTGGGTCCAGGCCCTGAGGGGCAGGGAGGGAGCATGGCAGCAGGCTCCGGAGTTGACATGCCAGGACTGGAAAACAGAGGGGCCAGAGGCTCCTGGAACTCTCCACCTGTCTGTCAGGGACAGGCTCTACGGGGTGGGGGGGGCGGTGAAGCCTAAGGCCTCAAGGCAGGTGGGGATGCCATGCCTGTCACACGATGGGGCCCAGCGCAAGAGAGTGATCAGCACGTCACAGGGGTATTCCTTGGTCAGCTCCAGAAGGGCCTTGTCCAGCCTGTGCTCAGCAGATTTGTTGGCCGTGAGCCACTGGTGGATGTACCTCACCATGGCTGGCACCTACAGAAGGCACAGGGAGACTTGGAGAGCTGCCAGGGCAGCAACTTGCCCAGCTTCCCCTGAGAAGTGCTTCCCTTTCCACCACATTGGACTGGACCTCACAGGCTGAGGGAGCCCAGCAGACCCAGCAAGATGTGCCACACCATTCCTGGGGCAATCAAGCCCTTGCCCCTGACTGCTTACTTGCTTTGCATTGGAGACACCCTTCTCCACCAGCAAATCCAGCATGGCAGCACTGGTCTCGGCACTGAAGAGGTGAAAGCTTGCCAAGATCCCAGTGCCCACACCTGTGGTCTCTTCCTGCCTAATGCACGTGATGAATTGACAGATGGTCTGCAGGAGAAGAGCAGGAAGAGAGGGAGAATGCATGGTGTGCTGCAACCACTCGGTGCTTGGCTGAGCAGTGCCAGCAGGCCCAGCCCAGGTGGGTATGGCCGTAGGTACCTGCGCTGTTCTGCGGAAGCGGCCATGGGCGGGTTCCTGTTCTTGTGTCCGGTCCAGGGCTGCATCTGGTAAAGAGCGAGCACGGCCAGAGGTGCTGAGGGGCAGCAGGAGAGGCCGGAGAACACAGCCCAGCCCTGTTCTCTCCTGGCAGGGGGAGCCACGTGATGGCCCAGGGATGGAGCTGCCATGTGGTCCAGCCCCAGCCCAGCGTCTGTCGTATCCATGGGCATGTCCGAAGGGATGGGATGGGATGGGATGGGATGGGATGGGATGGGATGGGATGGGATGTGGCCAAGCTGGCTGCAGCCACCAGCCATGCAGCCCAGCAACCCAGCTCTGCCACTCACCGTCCTGCAGATGCTTGAATGGCACCATCTCTTCAGTCTTGTGCACTGGGGCAGCTCCAGGGCCTTCTTCCTCTTCCTCCACCCAGGCCAGCTTGGGCACTCTTGGGGGGTCTCTGCTCCATGTCACTAATTGGATCTGTGGCTACTTGCAGGAGAGATGCCTCGGAAAACTCCAAGTCAGCAAGTCCTGCTTTTGTGCCTGCACGGCACCTTCAAGACAGAAGCCTCAGGAAGTTTCAGGACAGCAAGTCCTGCACTCTGATCTCACGGGCTCCTGCCACAAGGACAGGAGACTCCTGTCAAGGATTGTGCTCTCGCCTCGAGGGCGCTGGTGGCAGGGATGGGAGATGCCTCCAGGGCACCAAGTCCCACGCTCTGCCCTTGAGGGCACCTGCAGAATTGAAGCCTAGGAAGGCCACGGATCAGCAAGTCCTGTGGTCTGGCCTCGACGTCAGCTGCAGGAATAACGCCTCAGAAATCTCTGGGTCAGACACGAACGAGTGTGCTGTGCGGGGGCTCCTCACAGCACTGCTCTGTCCTGTCCTGTCCCGTCGCGTGCTCAGAGCACTCTGGCATGGTCCTGTCACTGTCAGCTCCTATGTCACCACGTGTCACAAAGGGCCTTTTGACACACTGTTCCATGCCATGGTGACCATGCTGCAGCGTGTCACAAAGGGACCCTGCACACACTGCCCCCTGCGCTACGGCCGCCCCTGGCCCACCCAAAGTGGCTCAGGTTGGAAGGAATCCCTGGCCCCAAGTGTCTAAGACAGCCCAACAGGGTCTTTAGGAACGGCTCAAACCATCAGCAAATGCTGCCCTGCTCTGCGGGCTCAGGGCAGCAGAAGGAGCCCCCAGGGCTGCCGACGCAGCCGTGCTGGGAAGGGCACGAGGCCTTCCACAGAAGCTGGTACGACCTCCTTGGGACTCGTCCCAGCCTGTGGCCATCCCAAACCCGCGGGTGTGGCACACACAAGGAACTGTGGGCCAGGGCAGGAATGCTGCTCTGAGCCCTGGGGCCCGGGGAGCGCTGACACCAGCAGGTGAGGCAGAGTCCCTGCCCAAGCAGACCTGCCACCCCTGAGCCCTGGCAGGGTTGGTGCCGTGTCCTGGCCCAGAGACCTGTGCCCCTGGGGGCTTCTGTGCCAGAGGGAGCCAAAGCCCAGGTGCACTGGGGGCTGTGCTCCTGCCTGCAGGGGCTGTTAGCAGGAACACCTGGAGCAACTGCTGGCAGCGCTTGCTCTCTGTCAGAAGCTCTTACTCCATGCTGAAATTATTTTCTCATTGAAGTTACTGCCTTCAGCACAAAAACACCTTAGCGGCAAAGGCACAGAAAAATCTGGCAAGGAAGAATCCTCAATTCAGGAAAGCTTTACATCCCATTGTTCAACTCAAGTAGTTCCAAAACACTGCAAACTTCCCAAATTATTTTGGATGGCCTGAGGAGGTGAAGATTTGGAATTTTGCTTCCCATCTCAAAGTAGCAACTCATTTGCCTTAACCTCATCCATTGAGGGTCACTTTACCGAACATAACACTACACAAAAAAAGGGCAAAACCAAGGACCATTCTTTGGTTTGCAAATGGTTTTCTATGAAGGGATGATAATATCCTAGGTCTCTTAAGGATTAAAAGCTCTCAAGAAATGAAAGTCTCCTCAGTGGTACAAAAGTAGCTCAAACAAATGAGTAGATGGCAAAAGGGCTAATTTCCCCCTGCTGGAGATATCTAAATGCCCAGTAAAGTACAGCTCTCCCCTCTTGTTCCCTGCAGGAGAATCAGGACCATGAAAAGGAAAAGTCACAAATATTCTTTCTGCCTTCCGTAACCAAAGCTGTGCCAAGGCACAGATGCTGCCTTCAAAGTGACTCTAATTCCAGCCTAGAGCTCTCACCTCCCAGACAACTCCTTCCTCAACACCCCACTAACACCAACCCCCCCCAACTCCTGCACAGAAGCCCTCAACACCCCGTCAGGGGCCCCAGTTGTCCCCATCCCTCTGCAGAGCTTTCCCACCCTCCAGCAGACGCCCTGGTTCCCTGCACATGCCGTGGGATGGCACTCGGGAGGATCTGCACAAGGCCTTCCCCTGAAGCAAGCTCAGGCTGCCAGGCCTATGGATCCTGGATCATCCTTCCCACCGAGCCTTCCTGTGCACGGCTGTTCCATCTGCGCCTCAGGGCTCAGCTCAGACTTCTCCACTAAACCAGGAGTGCTGGTAAAGGATGGAGAGCAGCCTGACAAGCTCTTTCTCCAGCTCCCTCTTTACTCTTGGGGAGGTAGAACATTCCACAGGAAAGCAACTGATGCCACCAGGAGAGGGGTGGCCTCAAGCACCTTTGGCAATGAAACAAAGCCTTTGTTTGACATAAGCCAAAGCAATTCCCAAAAGTAAACAGGTAATTAGCACAGCCATACATAAGTACTCAGCACCAGTTAGCATAAGAAAAACCTGGCAGGCCTAACTTGACCTGAGAGTGACTTGACAAAAAGTTTTAGACAGTGTACCAGAAGAACTAAGGGCAAGTGTGGAGTCAGCCCTGTGCAGGGAAGCCATGAGGAAGACTTTGTGCTGCTTTAGGGCATCAAGACCGCTCCTGGCCAGTGCCTGGACATCAGCTTCAAGGATAGGAATCTGACCCAATATATTTCCAACCCCCTGCCTATCGAATCGCCTCAGCACTGTAAAGATGGATGGTATGTTTGGTACAGTTCCTGCATCAACCCACTGAAATTTATACGTGGCGGAGGAATATTAGAGTGGGGTGCAGATCCCCCCCTCCCGCCAGGTCAATAAAAGAGCTTTTGGCAGACAGTGCATTTGCCTGCCAATTTCTTTGAATGAGGGAGACCCCTCAGGACTGCTATATCCTGAGGGAACACCATTGGCCTTGACCTGTAGGCAGCTGCACAAGCTTAAAATCTGCTGCCTCAGCTGCCAGGACTTCTCTTGGCCAGCATCCTGACGTGGATGCAGAACTGCTGTGAGGCACGGCTGGGACCCAGCAGGACAGGACTGCCTGTGTTGTGTCCACATAGCACCCCTCACACAGCCAGGGTCATCCCGAAAACAAACAAATGCTCAGCTGTCAGCAGAGGGGAGCAAGGAGCACTGGGCTCCTCTCAGGGTATCTCAGCTGGGCTCGCTCCACAACACGCCCCCATTGGAAGGCCTGCTGGCCTGCTGATGCCCAGCTTCCAGAAAGGCCTACCTTGTTCTCTCCAAGATGCACAGGGAGAGCCAAAGAAGCAGAGCAGGACATTTGGGAAGAAATCCTTCCAAGCCTTTTCTGAGGCCAGGGACACCCCAAGATCAGCCAAGACTCTCCACGCTGCCTGGTCCACCCAGCCCAGCTCTGTGCTGGCCCTGGGCCACAGCAGCTTCCACCAAGCAAGGGCAAATGCATGTAGCCAAGAGTTGAAACATAGCAGACAGGGAAGATGTGAAAAGTGTGTGCGTAAAGGCCTGTTAATTCACAGCTCTCAGAGAGAGCTTTGGGGCTCACAGCTGGACAGAGATGCTGCTGCTCACACCTCTGTCCAAAACAGGAGATCACACCTTGCTGCAGGTGCTTGGGTCAGTCTCTGCAGGTCGAGGCAGATGCCAAACCTGCTCTTCACAGCCTTCTCCCTTGCCCTGCCCCTCTGCCAAGCACAACATGCCTCAAGGACTGAAAGGACCCCAGAGAGCCAAAGGGGGACCCTTGCACCTGCATCACTGGGAGCTCCCTGGGAAGCACTGTCCTTGAGAAGCAAGCCCCTTTCCTCCAAAGGCATTTCCCCAAATGTGTATCTTTCCTGGGGAACACCAACACACTCTTAAGAAAAGCTGGCGAGGCTGAACGATCTCCAGTCCTCTCAGGACAGGCGCTCCAGCTGTAGCCCGTATTCCCCCAAGTGTGTTTCCAGGTGGAGGCTCAGAGGTGCAGCCCCAGGCCCTCTACAAACACAAGCTGCCCACTGCCTCTTCACCTGCCTCAACTCCAGCCTGTGGTCACGGCAGCAAAACCAGGCTGTTCCCAGCCAGAGCCCAGAGCCCTGTTCCTGCAGGATGCTCTTGTCAGCACCTTCCAGGACTCTCCGCTGTGCACGCTGTGCTTTTCATGCCCACTCTCAACAGGCTTTGGAAGGCAGAGCACAACCTGGCTGGCTCTGCCACCAGCACACCCCAAAGACAGGCAGAGGAAGAAGCAGCAGGTGTTGTTTTGCAGCCATACCCAGGAGAAACTGGAAGGTGCCCTCCCTCTGGTCTCACTTGGTTGGCTTTCTGACTGGCTCTGAGGCTGGGGCTTCCATTCCTTGGTTCTGGGGACCAGAACCACATCTGGGATCCCGGCACTGCCTGACAGCGCTCCAGGCTCTGGCACAGTCTGAGTTTCGGGCACCATGCTGCTGCTTCATTTGCTCTTAGGCACACCCAAAGCTCTCGGTTAAGCCCAGATGGTCTCTGGTTCTGCCCTCTCCAGGGATTGCAGCTCCCTGCCCAGGCATTGCAGCTCACCCGGCCAGCCCCTGCTGACTGCCCACTGCCCTCATTCACACTCAAGGAGGTCTGAGATGAAATCAGAGCACCCAGACAAGGATAAGAAAGGAAGGCCCTCGCCACCCACGGGGGAGCCAATAGTTGAGATCATCACCAAGTCCCTGACGTACAAAAGTCTCTGTAATCTGCACAAAGACATTGTACGACAGGGACATGAGGCTTATACAACCTGCTAACTGCGTGTCTGGGACCTTAGGAGAACAGGCATGCACCTGGATGGTGGTGAGGCAAGGAATTTGGGACCCTTGACCCAGGAGCCAGGTATGAATCAGATTTTTGTAAGAGAGCCAGGCTCCCTTTTCCTCTGGGAGTGGCTTTTAATGAGTGTCAGAGAGAGGTTTGTCCACAAGGAGAGAATGCAGGAGCACCACCATAGAATGTGCTGGAAGACCCTTGAGGAAGGGATCCAACAGCTGAGAAAAGTGGCAGCATTGGAGGTTCTCTTTGGGAGGGATGGACAGCATGATAATGACCCTGGCAAGGTCAGGTGCACAGGGCAAATGCTGTGGAGTCTGGCAAATCTAGGGCCATGTCAATGCACCACCTTCATTGCAACGATTACTGCTGATACCAACCGAGAGACAGTGGGTTCTGCTGCCAACAAGTTTAGAAATTGTGAGAGTATGGTCAATGGCCCGATGCAGGCTCATGGCTCTGCTGTGATCAAGGAACTCAAAGAGGAGTTTAAAGAGGAGATGAGGAAGATTGGAGATTGATTGCATTATTGTGCCTTGAATGAAGGGACTCCACCACTGAGCGCTGCTGTGCCGGACAAGCTGGAACTCCAGCACGAGCTGGAGTCCAAGGCAGCAAAGTGGTACGCCACTATTGGCATTGCTAAGGTGTTTTTCTCCATTCCTCTGGCAGCAGAATGCAGACTTCAGTTTGCTTTCACCTGGAGGGGCGTGCAGTGCACCTGGAAACGACTGCCCCAGGGGTGGAAGCGCAGCCCCACCATCTGCCATGGACTGATCCAGGCTGCACTGGAAAATGGTGAAGCTCCAGAACACCTGCAGTACATCGATGGCATCATTGTGTGGGGGAACACAGCAATGGAAGTATTTGAGAAAGAACAGCGCATCATCCAGATTCTGCTGGAAGTCAGCTTCGCCATCAAGAAGAGCAAAGTCAAGGGACCTGCCCAAGAGATCCAGTTCCTGGGAGCAAAGTTGCAAGACAGACAGAGTCACATTCCCACTGAGGTCACCAATAAGATCACTGCAATGTCATCACCAAGCAGCAAGAGGGAAACACAAGCTTTCCTATGCACCATTGGCTTTTGGAGAATACACATTCCCGAGTACAACCAGATTGTGAGCCTTCTTTACCTGGTCACCCACAAGAAGAACGATTTTCACTGGGGCCCTGCGCAGCTGCAAGCCTTTGCCCAGATCAAGCAGGAGATCGCTCATGCTGTAGCCCTTGGCCCAGTCAGGACAGGACCAGAGGTCAAGAATGTGCTCTACTCTGCAGCCAGGAGTAATGGTTTGTCCTGGAACCTTTGTCAGAAGGTGTCTGGGGAGACTCGAGGCTGACCACTGGGATTCTGGAGCCGAAGTTACAGAGGGTCTGAAGCCAACTACACTCCTACAGAGAAGGAAATCTTGGCTGCCCATGAAAGAGTTCAAGCCACCTTGGAGGTGATTGTCATGGAAACACAGCTCCTCCTGGCACCCTGACTGCTGGTGCTGGGGTGGATGTTTAAAGGAAAAGTTTCCTCTGCCACCATGCCACTGACACCACATGGAACAAAAGGATTGTTCTGCTGTCCTTCATAAGAGTAAATGTTGTTCTGTTCTCCTGTCCTTGTCACAGTGCTCACCCTGCATGAGATGTGTCTGCAAGCCCTGCAACCTCTTGGCTTGGGGAGGGCAAGTGTTCCTGAGGAAACAGGGATGGGGCAGCTGGGCTGGACTGACCCAAGGGATGCTCCATTCCATGTGACACCATGATCAGCAATCAACTGAGAGAACTGGGTGACAAGGGGGGTAGGGGATTAATTTCTGTTTGAAGATATTTTTCTTTCAAAGCAGCACCTACACACACAGAATCTTATCCTGCCACAAGGTTGTCAGACATTTTCTGCTGGTAGGCAATTTCCTGTGGATTTGCTTTTCTTCTGTTAGTGTGTCTTGCTCTGCTTATTTTTAGTTGGGTTTGGAGGGTTTTTTTGGTCGGCTTTGTTTTTTTCCCTGTTGAACTGCCTTTCTTCTCATGCATACAATTTTTCTCCCTTTCCTTGTGGCTTGCTTGGCACCTGATGGCAAGACAAATTTACCCAACTCAGTCATCTTGCCCAGTTATGTTTAGCAGTCACCATTAACTAGATGAGTTCAGTCACAGACTCCCTGCCATTTGGCAGCATCCACAAAGTATTGAAAGTGCATTTCATGTCCTTGTAGAGATAATAGAAATAATCCACAGTGGTGGTCAAGGGCTGGTCACTGAGGGATGTCACCAGGGCCTGGCTGCCAAGAGGACTCTGTACCATGGATGACATTTGACCCTCATTGTTCAGCCACATTCCCACCCACCCCATGTTCCACTCCTTCAGCCCAGCTCTCTCCAGTCTGGCTCTGAGGCGACCACAGCAGACCCTGTCACAGGCCTGCTGAAGCCTGGGCACACAACATCCCCTTCTCTTCCCTCCCACGTGGGTTCTGCAGTCCCTGCCTTGTCCTGACAGTGCCTGGAATGGCTGCAGGAGGATTTGCCACATCCCCTTCCCTGCTGAGCCTGACCAGTCCGTGACTCTCCCAGTGCCCCTCCCTGCCCAGACTGGTTCCATGGCTGCCCTTCCCAAGGGCCCAGGACCCTCTGGGATGGCTCTGGCCTTTCCAGAGGGTTTGAGAGAGGTCCCACAGTGACACTGCCCAGCCTTCTCAACAGGCCTGACACCAAAGGCCTTTTCCACATCCCTCAGTCCCAGATCAGTGCCCAGAACACAGCACAGCCTATCCAGGTCCTCAGGGTGGTTCAGAAGGGAGGCAGCAGGGTTTTCTCCCCACAGACCCTCACTCCATCCAATGTCTCTCTGTGCAGTCCATGGCTGCCCTGAGCATTTTGTCCTGGAGCCTCCCTGCCCAGGATGTTTGTCTCTATGCTGTCCTAACCACAGCCCAGCAAAGAATTCAGGTGGTTTCCCCGAGGATGTTACTCTCAGAGTAAAATGGCCTCAAGGCACTGTTTGTGCCACTGGAATTGTGCCACCCCCAAGTGCTGCTGATGTTGTGTGTGCTCACTCAGGTTCATCTCCCCACACACACAGGATGCACTGCTGAAATCTCCCCAGTATAGAGCAAACATGGCCTGCTGTCCTGGTCACTTGGTGTCCCTCCATGCAGGGACAAACAATCTCCTGCAGGTGGGGGAGAGGCCAGTGCTGGCAGTGGTGGTTGCAGGGGCTGGTGTGGGACAATTGTCGTGGGGCACCTTCCCAGGCTGTCCCCAGAACAAAGACACAGCCCAGACCCTGCTCTGCTCCTCCATCAGGGCCATGCCAGGAGCTCTGGCTGTGCCAGGACACTGCTGTGTGCCCTCCCTGCACACTCCCCCTCTGCCCAGGCACTGGGCTTTGCTGTGCCAGGGCATTCCTGGAGCACATTGCTGACAGCAGCTCTGGAGGAGAGCAAAGCCTTCCTGCCCTGCCCTCAGGAGATGCCCTTGGCTGATGGAGCTGCTGTGCTGGAGCCCAGCTGTGTCCCAGCAGTGCCCACGGCCTGTCCCTGCCTGTGGTCACAGCACGGACACGCAGCAGGACAGTGACCAAGCTGCCAGAGCACTGCGGCCTCACAGCCACAGCAGGGCTGGCAAGGAGAGGGTGGAGTGGGAAGGGCAGCTCCAAAAGGAACAATCCCTGCTGCTCCCTGGCAGTGCTGCTCTGCTGGAGCTCTCTTCCCCTTCTCCCCTCTAACTTCATGCAGGCCTCAGAGCTGGGATCCCAGATAAAACAGGCACTGCAGGGTACTTTATTTTGTTCAAATGTAGCAATAGCACAAACCTGGTTAACAGAGCTTATGGGTCACATTCAAGAGGCAGACAGTGAATTAGATGGTGGGGGTTAAAAAAATGTTATTGAGGATACTTTTATGAGCTAAAAACCCACTGAACATTACCCAAGGATCTGGGCAGGCCTGTTGGGCATGTCATGAGTTCCATTCCAAAAGTTTGGCAGAAGAAAACAGGCAATAGGTAGCTTCAGAGAAGCAGACAGTCATCATTTTCCTCAGGGCATCCTTGAGCTCCTGGTTCCTCAGGCTGTAGATGAGAGGGTTCACGGCTGGGGGCACCACCAAGTACAGAACTGACACTGCCAGATCCAGGGATGGGAAGGAGAGGGAGTGGGGCTTCAGGTAGGCAAAGGCTGCAGTGCAGACAAACAGGGAGACCACGGCCAGGTGAGGGAGGCAGGTGAGAAAGGCTTTGTGCCATCCCTGCTCAGAGGGGATCCTCAGCACAGCCCTGAAGATCTGCACATAGGAGAAACCCATGAACACAAAACAGGCAAATGACAAAAAGGCACTAACAGTGTGGAAAAAATGACAGGAGACATGTCCATTCTATAATGTCAACAAGTCTCAGTTTATTTCAAGCACACATGTATAGTTATACCCGTTATAATGAAGGTTATGCATATTGCAAAATTTATGCTCATCATTGGTGTATGAAAAACAGGTCAATCCCGCCTTTGGAGCTTTCTAAGCTTGCTTTGTTTTCCCTTACATTTATCTTTTTGCTGAACATTCTACTGTTGGGAACCAGCTTACCCAAGGACATAAGATATTATTGCTACATCTGCTATTGCTGCACTGTGCAATTTTCAGCTACTGCTTCACTAACTGCACGTAGTCATGTCCTTTCTCACGAAGCCATTCATCCACAAAACTCTCCATATTTCCCCTGTTTTTGTTTTGGACCATTAAGTTAGTTGTCCACATCTTTTGAACCATGCGTTCCACCAGCTTTTGAAGACAGTTAAACAGGCAGGGTAAAATCAGCAAGAGTAGTAAAATAACAATCAAGATTCCTACTGCATACATGATAAAAGTTCTTAGCCAAGGACCAATCCCTAAACTTTTAAGCCATTCTTCTATCCCCAGACCATCTTCTTCTTTTAATTGATGAAGGCCCTGTTGTAGTTCTTTAATCTTAGCATGTATTGATATAGAATGATCAGAGAGATTCATGCAACACATTCCTTCAAATTCCTCACATCCATGTCCCTGGGCTAACAACAAAAAATCAATTGCTGCTCTGTTCTGTAGTACAGCATGATTTACACTTTGTACATCCATAGCAAGCATAGATAAAACCTCTGATGTTTTTTTAAGTTCATCTTTAGTCCAGCATCCCAATTGTTCAGCTAACACCATAGCCTTTCTGGCAGCTCCTCCTGGTAACAGGGTTGCCACTATTACCTGTTTTAAAGTACTCCAAAATTGAGGTTGTCCAACCTGATCACATTTTAAGTCATGCACATCACGCCTCTTCCTTGTCTTCCCTAGCCTGTCCCATTGCATTAGCAAGGATATATTAGGATGGAACAGTGCTAGTTTTCCTAGGTAACAGGGTCCCCCTTGTGGTTTTACCGGAATTCCATTCCAAGCTCTATTTCCACAGATCAAAAATACACCCTTTGGCAACCTTAAGGGTTTGGTTATCTTGGAACCATCACAGTTAGAATATAACTGTGATGCTACCCTACCTGAGTCCAGTGAAGAGTCTAGAGAAGCCCATTTGTTTCTTGGGTTATTTACACTCTGCAAATTCAATGGAACAAAGCTAAACCATCCTCCTGTTGAAACATTCCCTAAACTAGCATTAGCACTTCCAAAGAGATCTAATTCCTCTGGTGGAGATTGCAATGTTTCTTTAAGTGACAGTACCAACAAACATTGCCTATAGCCATCTCGTTGAGCTTCTGTGTAAGCAATATTCTTGTCTGGCCCTTTCACCTTTGCAAAATTCTTGCAAAGCGTCTGATTCCTTATCAACCCACAAAATTCCTCTGGTCTCCAGACAGGAACACCTGTTAGGCAGGTACGAAATGGATTTGTCACTCCTCCCAAGCTAAGGCATAGTGAACTTTGATTAGTCATGTTAGCCAAGGTTACCCAAATATTTTCTCTGGGCTGATTAAATTGTATTAGTCCATGACAAAGATTAGTCAAAAGAACAAGATAGATTATCCACCTTATCGCCCTCATGATTTCTTTTGCTTGAATTTTAATTTTAATGTCTGCACGTATTTAATAAGCTTATCTCATTATATGTCTGGATTTCCTACTACTGGTTTTCCTAAATAAGATCTTATAGATACCTTCACTTGCTTTTGACACCTTGTTGATAAAACTTTTGAATTTGCTTGCTTAATTAATCTATCACAAGCGTGTTCTGCTTCCCACCTATAAAAAGCTAATATCTTTTGTTCTGGTGCTTCAAATAACTGTAAAGCTATAGCAACTCCTAAGCCTGTGTCTCGTATTAAATCTCTCTGCCAAGAATCTCCTCGTTTTCGAAAGTCACAATGTTTACACCAAAAATGTCGTTTTAAAAATACTTGATCTTCCCAGTATGTTTTTCCACAACCCCCACAAACAAAAGTAATCCAACTGTTACAATTAAAATTCCCACAACTAAGACACTCAGGATTCTTTGGTCCTGGAATATGAACAGTCTGTAAAGCCTCAATAGCTGTAACAATTGCCAGAAAAGTTGACTCTGAAGGCAAAAGTTGATCAATCACTGGGGGAAGTCCTCTTATCTCTTGAAGAATAGGTCCCACTGTGCGAATCAGCTTCTCTTCAATTCTCCTCTGGTCCTGATCCGTCAGGCGAGCTAAGAGACGACTCATCCAGAGCTGGTTTGGTCCACTTTGCTGGCACCCAGAGTGAACCTGTAGGGGTGGAAACACAAAGATATCCCCTTCCCCAATATAGGACCTTTGCTGGGTTCTGCCAAATACCTGTTTTAGGGTCCCTATACCTGACCCATACTTCTTTGCCCTTTTTGCTTATTTCTTTTTGTCCATAATGTACCGTTGCAGGTGGTGCCTCTGAATCCCCAAATACACACAAATGATTAAGAACAAAGAGCACCTTCATTAATCTTTCCTGAACATCTCCAATCTCTCTATGTTTTTCCAGATATCTCTTCAAATTTCCATTTGCCCTTTCTACAATTGCTTGTCCAGTGGGAGAATGTGCTATTCCTGTAATGTGCTTAATTCCCCATGATTTTAAAAATCTATTCACCCTGCCACCAATGTATGCAGGACCATTGTCTGTCTTAATCTGCTTTGGCACTCCCATTACTGCAAAACAACTACACAAATGCCTTATAACATGTAATGCTTTTTCTCCAGCTTGAGCTGTTGCCCAGATGTATTTACTATATGTATCTATAGTAACATGAACATATTTCAAGCGACCAAAACTATTTACATGAGTAACATCCATCTGCCAGAGTTCATTAGATGAAAGACCTCGTGGGTTAACTCCCCATCCCATGCCATGACCCCCATTATGATGACTACAGATAGGACAAGCTCTCACTATAGCAGTGGCATCTGCATGGGATATTCCAAACTCCTGTTGTAACCCTTTTGCGTTTTGATGAAACATAGAATGTGCCTCCCTAGCGAGCATTTGCCCTGATAAAGGAGAAGTCTGAGTCACTGTGACGAGCTTATCTGCCCGGGCATTACCCCCTCCTAAGCCAATTTCCCATTTGTGACTTCTTATATGAATGATAGCATAAGGATGTTCTCGGATTTTTACTGCTTTTTGAAGTTGTATGAACAGTTCAAATAGTCTCTGATTTCGTACTTCCTTGATAGCAGCATCTTCTATTCTTTCCACAACACCAACTACATACAAGGAATCTGTAACAATATTCAAAGGCCCCTTCAGGACTGTCAGAGCCCAAACCACAGCTGCTAACTCCAAGGTCTGAAGGGTATCTGAGTCATTTGCAGTAAGAATTTCATGATTCCAGACTCCCTGCTCCTGCCATGTAATTGCTGCTGTTCTTGACCTCTTCCCTGCATCTGTGTATGCCGTTATTGCACCAGGAATCGGCTCCTTTTCTCGCTGTGGCCGAACCATCCAACTCAATTTTCCAATCCACTGTAATGGAGGAATTTTAATATTTTCAGTTATGACAGCACCTCCTACTCCTAGCAGAGCTTCCTGCAGTTCTTCACTATTGACCAAATACCATTGTAAAGAGTCCTTTTTCATAGGAAGCTGTATTAGTTCAGGCTCTCGCCTATCAACCTGCAAAATTCTCTCACGACCCCGTTTTATCAAAGCTGCTAACAGTTCAATTTTTTGAATTAAAGTTTTTGTTTGCTGAAGTGGAGGGGATAGCCATTCCAACACCCTTATCTCCCCCGTTTTTGTTCCTAGCTGGGTTAAAGCTCCCAGCAAATGTTTTTCACCACACCATATAGTGAGATTAAGCGGGATTTCCAGTATTCGTCGATGTACACGACCCTGAACCACACAGTCTGTAATTTGCTGAAGAGTTCTTTTCTGCTGAGGATTAAGGGTCACTCGTGCTGTTGGGTCTGTGCCCTTTAATAAGGGTCTAAGAGAATCCAACAGTTCATTTGGAAGGCCCACTATAGGTTTAAGCCATTGTAAATCACCTAGTAATTTCTGAGCATCATTTAAAGTAACAATCTGTGTTTTCAGTTCTAATTTCTGAGGCGTTACCAAACTTTGAGACAATGTCCATCCCAAGTATTTCCAAGGAGAAGTTAACTGTATTTTCTCTGGGGCCACAACAAGCTTAAAACGTCCCAGCAAGTTTTGTACATGTTTAACCTGTTGACTCGTAAATGATTTAGGCTGAGCAATCAAAATATCATCCATATAGTGATAAATGATAGCTTGTGGCCACTGTTGCCTCAATGGTTGTAATGCAGAATCTACGTAAAGTTGACATAAAGTAGGGCTGTTACGCATACCCTGAGGCAAAACCGTCCATTCAAATCTTTGATCTGGACCTTCTCTGTTCAGAGCTGGCAAAGTAAATGCAAAGCGCTTTGTATCCCTGTCATGCAAAGCTATTGTAAAAAAGCAATCCTTGAGATCTATTATCAATAGAGGCCATCCTTCAGGTAACATTGCTGGATTAGGCAGACCTGGCTGTAGTGCACCCATTGGCTCCATCTGTTTATTAACCTCCCGCAAGTCATGTAGCAAACAATATTTCCCTGACTTTTTCTTTATTACAAAGATAGGGGTATTCCAAGGACTTGTAGACAATTTCAGATGCCCTTGTTGATATTGTTCAGTGACCAAGGCATGAGCATGTTGCAGACTTTCCCTTTTTAAAGGCCATTGCTTTACCCATATAGGCTCATCACTTTTCCAAATTATGGGAATCGGGAAAGTCCAAGCAATGGCTATTATCCCAAAGGGTGCTCATTTGTCAGGACAACCCCTAACTGTGTTAAAATGTCTTGCCCAATTAGGCATTGCACCGTAGATGGTAATTGAACAACAGAAAATATTGCCTTTATGACTTTACCATCTATTGAGACAGTAAGAGGTGGCGAGCGACTTGCAAGAGTTAAACCTCCAACTCCTGTTACTGCTGTAGCAGCTGGCTGTAAAGGCCAATGTGCAGGCCAACACTGTGGTGCAATAATACTTGAATCAGCACCTGTGTCCAGCAAACCTGTAAGCATGCATTTTTGTCCCTTATACTCCAACAAAACCTCTTTTCTTGGTCTGTCATTCAGATCCAAAGTTAATAGAGTCAAGCCTCCTGTAGATCCAAATCCATCTCCTCCACGGCTTTTCCGTGAGGATACAGCCTTAGTAACTTGCTCCAGAGGAACCAATTGAGCAATCCTTTGTCCTTTATTAATCCGAATAGGAGGAAATGGAGTATGAACCATAATCATAATTTCACCAGTATAGTCTGCATCAATGACACCAGGCAGCACAAATAATCCAAGCATAGAGGCCGATGATCTTCCCAATAACAAAGCTCCCATTGTCCTGCCCTCTATTATAATAGGTCCATTAACTCCAGTGGGGACCTTCTGCGGCTGAGGTGTCATTAAAGTCACTTCTACTGCGGCTGCCAAGTCCATCCCGAGGCTCTCTCTTGTGGCTGGATGCAAGGTGTCGCTGTTGGAAAGGCTGGAGCAGCTATTTGTGTCGGAGCGCGGCTGGGGGGGCTGAAGGAGCCGTGGGCTCACAACGTGACTCTGTTTCCGTGTCCTCAGGCACAGGTCGCAATGAAGGTAACTCCACTGTAGACACAGTAGGTGGCATGGAAACACCAGGCAACCAATCCTCCCCGCTATAACCTCTATTTTTCTCTAGTGCTGAAGTTCTCTGCTCGGCAGCTTTCTTTTCTGCCTGATGTTGTAATAACTCATTGTGAACTACCTTCCACCACTTTCCAAACTTTTTAGCTGTCTTATCATCATCTAAAACTTCCTCCCACAGTTTATCCCCAAACTTACGCCACTCAGACAACTCATGTACTGTATGAGGATTTACAAAGAACCCCTTAGAATACCCATATGTTAATAACCCTGGCAGATCTTTTTGCAAATCAATGCCTTTAATCTGCCTTCTCTGCAAGAATGTAGTAAATAAATCATATGCTGCTTGCCTCTCCATACCTATATTGCCAGCGCTGTTGCAGCCCTCCGAGGTCGTCAGCAGCACGTATCGGCCAGGCTTGCCTGTGCAGTCACCTGGGGCACGGTGCACTCTATTTCAATTCAGCACTTTTGCCGTCCTGGCTGCATCAGGACCCGAACCCTTTTTCATCACTCCACCGTGGCGCCTATCACGTCGATCGGGTCACCATTTTGTGGAAAAAATGACGGGAGACAAGTCCATTCTATAATGTCAACAAGTCTCAGTTTATTCCAAGCACGCATGTATAGTTATACCCGTTATAATGAAGCTCATGCATATTGCAAAACTTAGGCTCATCTTTGGTGTATCAAAAACAGGTCAATCCCGCCTTTGGAGCTTTCTAAGCTTGCTTTGTTTTCCCTTACATTTATCTTTTTGCTGAACATTCTACTGTTGGGAACCAGCTTACCCAAGGACATAAGATATTGTTGCTACATCTGCTATTGCTGCACTGTGCAATTTTCAGCTACTGCTTCACTAACTGCACGTAGTCATGTCCTTTCTCACGAAGCCATTCATCCACAAAACTCTCCATATTCGTGGACCCAAATGTTCCCGTGGGCCTGGCTGAGCTGGCAGGACACTGAGGCTGGTGAACTTCCAGTTCCCCTTCTCCCACAGTTGGCATTGTGTGGTTTCCATAGGCCTGGGGTGTTGGAGAACAAGCTCCAGTTGTCAGCTCACCTGGTGGAGACAATTCATCATCTGGTGACATGAGGTCACAGAGTGGACTGTGACATCACAGAGTGGACATCAAGCAACTACAGCATCATTGACAGTCTCTGTGACATCAGATAACATGCTGTGACATAACAGCAGACTATGATATCACAGAGTGACATCAGAGACCAGCTGTGTGACATTAGAGATCTGGCTGTGACGTCTCAGAGCAGGCTGAGACATCCCAGAGGAGCTTTGTGACATCCCAGGAGGGCTCTGTGAGGTCACTGGGTTGGTCACTCCGCCCCAGCCCCCCCTCACAGTTTCTCCCAACAAGTCCAATGCTGTTCATGCCCAGCAGGGTCCCTGTCCCCCGGTATGCCCCCGGTCCACCTGGAGCCACAGCCTCCACCCAAGCATGTTCCACAGGATCCACCCCAGAGCCTGACATGGGACAAGGGGCCAGGGCTGTGTGACCAGGACATCAAGGATGTGGATTATCCAAGTCCCTGTGGCCTGAGTTGAGTTCCCCAGGGCAGGAAAGATGTCTGGCAGCTGGTGCAGGGCTAGGGAAGGGCCTCCAAGGTGGGGCTGGAGCCCTTGGGCTGTGAGCAGAGGCTGAGGGAACTGGGCTTGTCCAGCCCAGAGCAGGGAAGGCTGAGGGGCTCCTCATCCCAGCCTGGCAGTGCCAGCAAGGAGGAGATGGAGAACACAGAGCCAGGCTCTTCACCGGGGGCCTGGTGGGAGACAGAAGCCAATGGGTGGAAGGGGAAACAGGGAAGATCAGCCAGGCCAGGAGAAGATGAAATGAGTCAGTTGGTTTCAGCATTTCCTCAACACCAAAAGCAGTCTGAACTCCCTTCTCCATCCACCACTGACAGCTTTGCAAATCAGGAATTGTTTGAGCTCTTTTGCCCCCACTCCAGGATGAGCATCCTGATGCAAGAACTTAACTGTGTTTATATCTATCAGAGAACCATGTAAGTCTAAAATCAGTTTTAGTATGGAAATCACTTGTGGATGGTGGACTCATCAGATGCTGCTGGGATGTTGCACA
Source organism: Lonchura striata (assembly GCF_050655825.1). Taxonomy (NCBI): domain Eukaryota; kingdom Metazoa; phylum Chordata; class Aves; order Passeriformes; family Estrildidae; genus Lonchura; species Lonchura striata. The sequence goes on along the minus strand of NC_140735.1, from coordinate 5,829,549 downwards.
TAGCTCAGGGAAGAGCGTGATTGTTATTAAATTGTGTCCTGTTCTACCATGGTCTGTTGGCCATGAAGAGAAACTTTCTGTGCCTCTGAGTCTCACCAGTTCCTGACTCCCAAAGGACACAAACCTGATGAGTTGTGGTTCCCACTCCAGTGCTGGCACTTGGAGCTCCCTCCATCCACAAAGCAGAGCTCCCTTGTCCCAGAAAGTCCCTGGCAATGCAGGGATGAAGGAAACAGGACAGGCTGTAGGGATCAGGGGCAGGGCACAGACAGGGATTTGGGGTGGTTGTGACCCCAGGGCAGGACCTGGCCCTTGGCCTTGGTGAACCTCATCCCACTGTCCTGGGCCCATGGCTCCAGCCTGTCCAGATCCCTCTGCTGAGCTTCCTGCCCTCCAGCACAGCCACACTCCACCCAGCCTGGGCTCACCTGGAACTGACTGAGGGTGCCCTCGATGGCCTTGTCCAGATCAGCAATAAAGAGATTTCACTGACCTGGCCCCAGCCCTGATCCCTGGGGACACCCCTGGATGTGACTCCATTCCTCAGCTGCTCTGAGTGCCAGGGGGTGGATGAGGGAAATGGTTGGGAGGGGGTAGGGACAAAGTGTGATTGATTGTCAGCCATGAAGGATCTTTGTCGCTGTTGAGGCAGGACGGGAATTAAGAGGTTCTGACTCAGAAGGCTGTTGAGAGTAAACTCCGGTTAATTCAAAATGCACTGCTCTTTTATACAGAGCTCTGCAAGGACCAAATCCATTGGTTCTGAAGTGAAAACAAACCACCACCATTGGTGCAGTTTGGAGAGTTTTGTGGATGAATGGCTTCGTGAGAAAGGACATGACTACGTGCAGTTAGTGAAGCAGTAGCTGAAAATTGCAGAGTGCAGCAATAGCAGATGTAGCAACAATATCTTATGTCCTTGGGTAAGCTGGTTCCCAACAGTAGAATGTTCAGCAAAAAGATAAGTGTAAGGGAAAACAAAGCAAGCTTAGAAAGAGCCAAAGGCAGGGTTGACCTGTTTTTGATACACCAATGATGAGCCTAAGTTTTGCAATATGCATGAGCTTCATTATAACGGGTATAACTGTACATGCATGCTTGGAATAAACTGAGACTTTTTGACATTATAGAATGGACTTGTCTCCTGTCATTTTTTCCACACCACAGCATCACCATGGTCTCCTTGGATACGCAGTATCTCTATGGACCATTGGTTCCATGCAGCCCTGCTGTGTCACAGTGGTTCCTTGGTTCCATGAAGCCCCACTGCATAGCAATGGAATCTTGGTTCTGTGAAATTCTGTGCGGTCACAATGGTGTCCCTGATTCTGGAGACCCTTGGTTCCACAAGGTTCCATGATGTCACAATGGTCTCTGTGGCTCTGGATTCTAACAATGGATCCTTGGTTCCATGAGATTCCATGATGTCACAATGATCTCCTTGGTTCCATGAGGCCTTGCTTTGTCACAATGGACCCATGGTTCCATGAGCTTCTGTAGTGTCACCATGGTCTCCTCGGATCTGCATTGTCACAATGGACAACTGGTTCCATGGGACCCTGCTGTGCCACAATAAACCCTTAGTGCCATCAGGTTTTCTAGGGTCACAATGGTCTCCCCGGTTCAACGACACCTTGCAGTGTCACAATGGCTGCTTGGTTCCCTGAGCTTCCATAGTGTCAGCCATGGTCTCCTTGTTTCTGCAGTGTCACAATGGACCCTTGGTTCCATGAGCTTCCTAAATGTCACTGGTCTCCTTGGTTCCATGTGGCCCTGCTGTGTCACAATGGTCCCATGAGTCCATGTCCCTTGGTTCCATGAGTTTCTCTACTGTCAGCAATGGTTCCTCTCCTCCAATGCGGGCCCACTGTGTCACAATGGACCCTGGGTTCCATGAAGTTCTTCATCATCACAATGGCCCTTTGGATCCATGAGGTTCCTTCGTGTCACCACAGCCTCCATGGATCCACATTGTCCTAATGGACAATTCTTCCCATGCAGTCCCACAGTGTCACGGTGACCCCTTGTTTCCATGAGGCCCCACTTTGTCACCATGGACCCTTGGTTCCATAGGTTTTATCCTCTAACAATGGACTCCTTGGTTCTGTGAGTTACCCTGCATTTTACAGAGGTTTCTTTGCTTGCAACAAGGCCCGGCTGTGACTCAATGCACCCTTGGTTCCATGAGGATCTGGAGGATCACAAAGGATCCTTGGATCCACAGCATGTTGAGGAATTTCTCGTGGAACAAGGACGTGCTCTCCTTGATGCTGTTCCTTTGCAGGAGCTGGACAACCCTGGCCTGCATATTACAGAGTTACTTTAGTTACTTTAAAGTACTTAGGACATCCTTGGAAAGACAATAGGCCTTGCACAAACACAATAGCCAATGCTGGGTGCTGAGTAGTACATGAAAACTGGCACATACTATAACCTGATCAGATGCTTGTAGAATAACAGCCAATCAATAAGTGGCAATAGCAAATAAATATTCATTGATTAACATAATATGATTACATTTATTACATTAACAAATGAATGTTAATTTGCTATTGTATTATGTAAGGCAATAAAGGCATAAAACATGAAAAAATTAGACAATAAAGGAGGATGACATCAAGCCATATTGGTTTGGGTGTCATTACTCCAGCTGGGTCTCTGTGAGACCCTCTTCAGACTGTCAGCAACAAGGGGTCTTGATTTTCATACCTTGTAAAAATGGATTAGGAGATGCTGGGGATCCATATAAACTGGGGTTTGATAATATCAATCTATAAATAGGAAAAGTAAACAGGACAAAACAATTCCCTCTGCACTGTTTTCAATATAGTAGGTTGACTTTGAATACACTTCTGCAATCTGTCTAATTAACCACTGAAGAATTGAAGACTTGAATTATTTCCATGGGCTTGTCTTGTTTGGGTGTTTGGAAGAAATATGAATGAGCCTTTGTCACTGAATTTCTACACTGAAGAGCTCAAGAAAGAAGAGGTCTCTGGAGTAGTAAAGTTCATCACCAACCTCCAAGGTGCTGAGGATCCATGCCCATCAGAGCAGGAATGAGCAGAAATGGGCTCAGCTTTGGGGCTGCCCCAGCTCTGGGATGGGCCCTGGGCCTGGAGCAGGAGCAGCTCTGGAGGGCCCCAGGGCCGGGGCTCTTGTGCTGGCCTGGGCAGATGGGATGGCAGGAGGGGCTGCAGAGCTCTCAGCACCTCAGCCAGAGGCGAGCAGGACACCCAGGGAGCTCCTTTGGCCTTGGCCAAGCCCCTTCCCCCATGGTGGGGCTGAGTCCTGGCTGAGCTGCAGCTGCTGCTGTGCCCTTGGCAGGGGCTGAGGCCGTGGGGCAGTGCCCAGAGCAGCCTGGCCTGAGCAGAGCTGTGGGGCCAGAGCCGGCTGGGCTGTGCTGGGGAGAGGCCCTTGGTGCTGCCCAGAGCTCAGGGCAGCTGGCAGAGCTGGCAGGGAGCTGGGCTGGGCTGGGAGAGCCTGGCACAGAAACCATCAGTGTCCATCTCAGCCTGGCTGAGCGGGCAGGGGCCAAGGCCAGCAGAACATGGTCGGCAAGTTCTCTGTGTGGGAGCTGAGCTGGTGAGCCCTTGAGCCCTCCCAAGGTCTGGGGCTGCACCTCCAGCTCCAGAGATGTGACAGATGGGAGCAGAGACAAATCATTCCTGCTGCATTCTTCATTGTGTTTGCTTGTACAGGTGACCTGGATCCATATGTAGACGAGCTGTTTTGTGTCTGAAAACACTGGTAAAGTAAGAAGAATACTATTTTTTAGCTGAAAATAATATTTCATGCATAACACACAATAAGAAAGAAAAGACACATATGATCAGAAGAGCATCTGAGTTTTTCAGAGGATGAGAGACTCATTGATGTCTCAGTGGTCAAACCTGTTCAAATACTTTCTTCAGGGCTTCCTTGAGATAAGAGGTGACCACCAGAGGCCAAGGCCAGCCAGAGCTCTCTGTCCTGGCAACTTTTGTCTGGGAGAACCCTTGCATATAGGGAACTTTTCAGGAGGAGTATCAATTTTGGCCATGGGCACCTGGAAAGATGGATGGTTCATTTTAGTAGGAAGGAAGGCACAAAGCTCCAGGTCTCCAGGGGCTGATGAGAGGCAGCCCTAGGCATTCCAAGATCAGCTGGACCTGTCAGGTGGTCCCTGGGAGGCCCAACCGGCCAGACCCATTCCATGTTCCCTTGGTTCCACCAGGCCCTGTAATGTCTCAATGTTCTCCTTGCTTCTCAAGTGTCCCAATGGCCCTGCGCTTCCATGAGGCCCTGCAGGGTCACAATGGCCCTTTGGCTCCTATGGGCCCAAAGTGTCACAATGGTCTCCATGATTCCATGGGGCCTTGCAATGCCACAATGCTCTCCACGGATCCACAATGCCCCACAGGATCACAACAGCCCTTTGGTTCCACGAGACTCTTAAATACCTGCGATGGACTCTTGGATCCACCAAGCCCTGCTGCTTCTCACTGGCCCCTTGGGACCATGTGGCCCAGCAGTGCCACAGTGATGTCCTTGGTGCCACGAGGCCCCGCAGTGTCACAGTGGTCCCTTGGATCCATAGGGTCCCCACCATGTCAGAATGCTATCCACAGGTAGAAACCAAGGAGCCCCAGTGTTTCGGAGGCTGATGAACTGCAGCCACCAGAAGCCAAGGCCATACCTGTCTGTCTGTCCTGGCAGCTTTGTCACACTGGTCTCTTCTTTCCATGGGGCACTGCAATGTCACAGTGGCCCCTTGTTTCCACGGGGCCCTGCAGTGTCACACTGGCCCCTTGTTTCCATGGGGCCCTGCAGTGTCACAATGGTGGTGTCATATTGGATCCTTGGTTCCATGAGGCCCAGATGTGTCACACTGGCCCCTTGTTTCCATGGGGCTCCATAGTGTCACAATGGTCCCTTGCTTCCATCAGGCCTTGCAATGTCACAGGGGTCTCCTTGGTGCCGCAGTATCACAATGGACCCTTGGTTCCATGGGGAGTCACAATGTCAGAAGGGTCTCCTTGGTTCCATGAGGCCCTGCAGAGCACCTTGATCCAACTAGGCCTCAAGGTGTCACGATGGCCTCCAGGATTCCATGAGGCCTAACAATGTCTCAATGGACCTTTGGTTCCATGGAGTCTTGCACTGTTCCATGGATCCTGAGTTCCATGAGGCCCTGGAGTGTCACAATAGACTCCTTGGTTCCATGGTGCCACACAGTGTGACAAGTGACCCTTGGCCTGCCATGCCCCCATGGTGTCACAATGGCCCCTTGCTTCCAAGAGGCCTTGTAGTGTCACAATGGCCCCTTGGTTCCATGGGGTCAGTAGTGTCACAGTGGTCTCCATGATGCCATTTGGCCCTGCAGTGTCACAACAGACCATTGGTTTCACTGAGCCCCACAGTGTCACTATGGTCCCTTTGGCTCCAAGAGGCCCTGAAGTGCCACAATGGCCCTTTGGTTTCACAGGCCTCAAAGTGTCAAAAAGGCCTCCATGGTTCCATGAGGCCCTGCTGTGTCACAAGGGACCTTTGGTTCCATGATGCCCCAGAGTGTCACAATGGCATCCTTTGTCCCACGGAGTCAGAATGGACCCTTCATCCCATGGACACCCACCATGTTCACTGTAGTCCCCTTGATTCCATGAGGGCCTGCCATGCTCTAATGGTCCCTGGGTTCCAGTGTGTCCCAAAGTGTCAGGATAGTCTCCATTGTTCCATGAGGCCTCGCAATGTCACTGTGCTCCCCTTGGTTCCACAGAGCCCCACAGTGGAACAATGGATTCTTGGTTCCATGAGGTTCCTCAGTCACAATGGTCTCCCTGGATCTGCATTGTCACAGTGGCCCCTTGGCTCTGTGTGGCCACGCTGTGTCACAATGGCTCATGGTTCCATGAGGCCACACAGTTTAACAAGGGACCCTTGTTCCACGAGGCCTTGCTGTGTCAGAGTGTCCCCTTGGTTCCCAGAGGTTTCTCAGTGTCACAATGATCTCCTTGGATCTGCACTATCACAATGGACCACTGGTTCAATGTGGCCCCAATGTGCCAAAATGGATTTTTGTTCCATGGGGTTCTGCGGTGTCACCATGGACCCTTTGTTCCATGAATTTGGGCAGTGTCACAGCTGAGTCCTGGGTTCTGTGAGGCCCCGCTGTCACCAAATCACGGAAATATCAGAATGAGGCTCCTTAACACTAATTTGCTTTTCAGAGGGTATAATTTATTCAGGCCTGAGGCCTAGTGAGGGATAACTCCTGATCTGATGCGGACATGTAATTTTACCAGTGTGTTGCTTCCATACAGTTCCTAAATGCCAATTACGATTTACCCATTTCCATTAAACCCACCCCAAGTTCCCAGATTCAGTCCTTGTTTTCTCTGTCACTGCACCCTTGAGACAGGTGTCTTCTTCTTCTCTTCCAGCCATCCCTGCTGGGAAAGCAGCCCCTGCACGCCTTGTTCCTGTGCTGGAAGTTCACAGGCAGGGTAAAAATGGAATTAACCCTTTGGGTATCAGCCCAAGGCTTTGTGTGGCCAGGCAGGGGCAGCAGGAGGCAGAGCTGCCAGCAAAGGAAGGGGCCAGCGAGGTGGGGCAGCCGGGGGTGACAACAGCCTGCAGGGACAGAGGCGCAGGGCAGGGACACCGTGGGACAGCCTGGGCTGCAGAGGGCTCAGGGATGTGCAGCAGCTGCAAGGCCCTGACAGAGCCAACCTGTGCAGCCCTTTGGCCGTGGCTGCTGGCCCTGGGCCTGAGGCCACGAGGGGACAAGTGACCCTTGCAGCCCTGGGGCCTCGGTGCCTCCTTGTCCCTGCTCAGCAGCCTGGCAGGGCCGCCCCATGGTCCTGCCCTTGGCATTGCACATCCCCACATGCCAGTGCCCATTCCGGGAAGAGCCCTGAGCAATGAGGGAGGGACAGGATCTGCCTTGCCAAGGGCTGGGGCTCAGGCCTGGGCCCTTTGCATTCCTGAAACACATCCAGATTTGCTCAGCATCATAGACACCTTTGCCTTGCCTGTCCCCAGCTGACATCAGTGCCTCCAGTGCTCTGCTCTGATTGGAACCTGGGGACACTTTCTCAGTCCTGTCCCTCAGTGGGACCCATTAAAACTTCAGGAAACTTTGGAGTTTGATTGTAACTTTGAATTCTTGAAAGATTTCTGCCACGCCCTTTCAGGGACTGATGGCCAAGGACTCAGCAGCCAACCCACAGGAGAAGTCCTGATGCTGTGTCTGTGCTGCTGAGCTGGGCCGGGCTCCTGGCACAGAGGCAGCTCCTGGCCAGGGCAGCGCTGCAGAGAGACAGCTCTGGCCAGGAGCAGCTCCTGGGCACAGCCCAGCAGGGCTGGGGCACTGCCTGCAGCCAGCCCGGGCACAGCACAGAGGCACAGAGAGAGGAGAGGCAGCCTGGGCTGGAAGGGTCTGAGCTCTCGCTAGGGGAGAAATCTTCACAGGGTTTGAATGAATCATTCTCTGCCTCTAGGAAAATTCCACTTCCATTCCTGGAGGCTTCTCCGAAGGCTGGCCCGTGCCCCACTTTCCATGATCTTTTGCAAGGGCTCTCCCAGTTCCTCTGGGGCAGAGGACGTGGCCATCAGGCAGACAGGGCAGTGCCTGCAGCAGCGAGGGCAGGCAGCAGCAGTGCCAAAGAGGTCAAAGGCAGCCTGGGGTGGCAGGACAGGAGAGATCCCATCAGGGGAGAAATCTGCACAGCCCCTGGACACACTGAGTCTCTGGCTGCAGAGCAATGCAGGTGAGTTCCTGGAAGTGTCTCTGACAATGCCAGCACTGACAGGACCTGTCAGGGTGGCTCTCCTGGATGTCCTGGCGTGGAGCAGAACAAGCTCCAGAGCGGGGCTTCCCTGCTGCTCCCTCAGAGGCACAGGACAGGTCCCTGCACAGGCAGAGCTGCCCCGGGGCCGTGGGGTGGGGATGGGCTCAGTGAGCGCTGGCAGGGAGTGGAGCTGGGCACAGGGAGACGCTGCTGGCAGGAACAGCCCCCTCAGCAGAGACACGGGCAGGGAGGGACAGGGAGCTGCTGCCACAAATGCCGGGCAGGGGGATGTGCCACCTCCCTGCTGTCCCTGTGGCTCAGACACCTTCCCCCAGCAGCTCCTGCCCAGGCTCCTTTCCCATCCCAAGCAGAGCCCCTGCCCTCATCCCACACAGGCTCGGCTGTGCAGGGCCCCTGCAGCAGCCAGAGCCCAGGCAGGGAAGGACAAGGCCCTGATTTCCATCAGTCTCTCTGTCCCTCCTCCCCTGGCAGGAGCATTGTGACATTTCACTGCCATGCCCAGATGCCTGTGTTGTCCCCATTGCCATCATTGGGTTTTCTGAGGCAGTGCCAGGGTCTGGGGGTGGCAGGTGCCCGTCCAGGCAGGGAGCCTTGGGACCCTGCTGTGGACATGTGTCTGTGGGAGCAGAGTGCCCAGGTGTCCTCAAGGGCCCTTCAGCTGATTCCCTGGGTGTCCTGCAGGGCTGCAGGTGCCCTCCAGAAGGGCACAGCTCTCCCGTGGTGTCTCTGGGCTGCGTGGGATCCTCATGGAGGAGACAGCTCAGTGTTAGGGCCAGGGAAATGCTGCTGGGCACCTGCACCTGGGCAGCTGCAGTGATCCCTCTGTGCAGCAGCCTGGCAGGAGACAGCTGAGATCCCAGTGAGGCACTCTGAGGGAAGGCAAGGGCTCTGTCCATGTGCTGTCTGACCCCAGAGCCTCTGCTCTCAGCACTGCCCTGGTTCTCTCTAGGGGAACTCCTCTGCATGCCTCTCCTGTAGCTCGAAGCTGCCAGCAAGGGACAGCTGAGAACAGCCCTGATGGCCAGAGCTGCTCCATTGTCCCTGCACTGAGAGACCACCCCTGTGCCTCTCAGACCCACACGATTTCACCTGCAGTTAATTAGAAATGTCAGGGATTTCAAACAGCCACAACCACTCCTGACTGTGGCAGCTGCAGCTGGGTGAACAAATACAAGGAATTCCCTCAGCTCAGTTCTTCAGATGGGCAAAATGCAAACAGCAGAGCTGAAAAGATTCTTGGTGTTTCCAAGTTCATTTAATAGGAGATCACCCAGCATTCTCAGTTACCTCTCACTGCTCAAGAAGAAGGAATCCTCCTGAGCCCTGCTCTGAATTCCTGCAAAACCAAGAGCCCAGGTGAGGGGAATGTAGAGAAGTGTTCTTAAAAGAAGAGACCCTAAATGTTCCATTGCTATGAGATATGCAATAGATTTTGCTCACGGAAGTGTGGCCTGACTCAGTGCTGTATTTTTCTCCTCAGGAGACAATAATTTCCTGAGGCAGAAATGTCCAACAGCAGCTCCATCAGCCCCTTCCTCCTGCTGGCACTGTCAGACACGCGGCAGCTGCAGCTCCTGCACTTCTGCCTCTTCCTGGGCATCTCCCTGGCTGCCCTCCTGGGCACCGGCCTCACCATCAGCGCCGGAGCCTGCGGCCACCACCTGCACATGCCCATGTTCTTCTTCCTGCTCAACCTGGCCCCCAGCGACCTGGGCTCCATCTGCACCACTGTCCCCAAAGCCATGCACAATTTCCTCTGGGACGCCAGAGACATCTCCTACTCAGGGTATGCTGCACAGCTGCTTCTGTTTGTCTTTTTCATTTCAGCAGAGGTTTCCCTTCTCACTTTCATGTGATACAAGAGCTACATGTCCATCTGCAAACCCCTGCACTACGGGACCCTCCTGGGCAGCAGAGCTTGTGCCCACATGGCAGCAGCTGCCTGGGCCAGTGCCATTCTCAATGCTCTGCTGCTCACGGCCAATACATTTTCCATGCCCCTGTGCCAGGGCAATGCCCTGGGCCAGTTCTTCTGTGAAACCCACAGGTCCTCAAACTCTCCTGCTCACACTCTAAACTCAGGGAACTTGAGCTCCTTGCTGTTAGTGCCTTTTTGTAATTTGCCTGTTTTGTGTTCATGGTTTTCTCCTATGTGCAGATCTTCAGGGCTGTGCTGAGGATCCCCTCTGAGCAGGGACGGCACAAAGCCTTTCTCACCTGCCTCCCTCACCTGGCCGTGGTCTCCCTGTTTCTCTGCACTGCAGCTTTGCCTACCTGAAGCCCCACTCCCTCTCCTTCCCATCCCTGGATCTGGCAGTGTCAGTTCTGTACTCGGTGGTGCCTCCAGCCCTGAACCGTCTCATCTACAGCCTGAGGAACCAGGAGCTCAAGGATGCCCTGAGGAAAATGATGACTGTCTGCTTCTCTGAAGCTACCTATTGCCTGTTTTCTTCTGCCAAACTTTTGGAATGCAACTCATGACATGCCCAACAGGCCTGCCCAGATCCTTGGGTAATGTTCAGTGGGTTTTTAGCTCATAAAAGTATCCTCAATAACATTTTTTTAACCCCCACCATCTAATTCACTGTCTGCCTCTTGAATGTGACCCATAAGCTCTGTTAACCAGGTTTGTGCTATTGCTACATTTGAACAAAATAAAGTACCCTGCAGTGCCTGTTTTATCTGGGATCCCAGCTCTGAGGCCTGCATGAAGTTAGAGGGGAGAAGGGGAAGAGAGCTCCAGCAGAGCAGCACTGCCAGGGAGCAGCAGGGATCGGTCCTTTTGGAGCTGCCCTTCCCACTCCACCCTCTCCTTGCCAGCCCTGCTGTGGCTGTGAGGCCGCAGTGCTCTGGCAGCTTGGTCACTGTCCTGCTGCGTGTCCATGCTGTGACCACAGGCAGGGACAGGCCGTGGGCACTGCTGGGACACAGCTGGGCTCCAGCACAGCAGCTCCATCAGCCAAGGGAATCTCCTGAGGGCAGGGCAGGAAGGCTTTGCTCTCCTCCAGAGCTGCTGTCAGCAATGTGCTCCAGGAATGCCCTGGCACAGCAAAGCCCAGTGCCTGGGCAGAGGGGGAGTGTGCAGGGGGGGCACACAGCAGTGTCCTGGCACAGCCAGAGCTCCTGGCATGGCCCTGATGGAGCAGCAGAGCAGGGCCTGGGCTGTGTCTTTGTTCTGGGGACAGCCTGGGAAGGTGCCCCACGACAATTGTCCCACACCAGCCCCTGCAACCACCACTGCCAGCACTGGCCTCTCCCCCACCTGCAGGAGGTTTTTTGTCCCTGCATGGAGGGACACCAAGTGACCAGGCCAGCAGGCCATGTTTGCTCTGTACTGGGGAGATTTCAGCAGTGCATCCTGTGTGTGTGGGGAGATGAACCTGAGTGAGCACAAACACCATCAGCAGCACTTGGGGGTGGCACAATTCCAGTGGCACAAACAGTGCCTTGAGGCCATATTACTCTGAGAGTAATGTCCTCGGGGAAACCACCTGAATTCTTTGCTGGGCTGTGGTTAGGACAGCATAGAGACAAACATCCTGGGCAGGGAGGCTCCAGGACAAAATGCTCAGGGCAGCCATGGACTGCACAGAGAGACATTGGATGGAGTGAGGGTCTGTGGGGAGAAAACCCTGCTGCCTCCCTTCTGAACCACCCTGAGGACCTGGATAGGCTGTGCTGTGTTCTGGGCACTGATCTGGGACTGAGGGATGTGGAAAAGGCCTTTGGTGTCAGGCCTGTTGAGAAGGCTGGGCAGTGTCACTGTGGGACCTCTCTCAAACCCCCTGGAAAGGCCAGAGCCATCCCAGAGGGTCCTGGGCCCTTGGGAAGGGCAGCCATGGAACCAGTCTGGGCAGGGAGGGGCACTGGGAGAGTCACGGACTGGTCAGGCTCAGCAGGGAAGGGGATGTGGCAAATCCTCCTGCAGCCATTCCAGGCACTGTCAGGACAAGGCAGGGACTGCAGAACCCACGTGGGAGGGAAGAGAAGGGGATGTTGTGTGCCCAGGCTTCAGCAGGCCTGTGACAGGGTCTGCTGTGGTCTCCTCAGAGCCAGACTGGAGAGAGCTGGGCTGAAGGAGTGGAACATGGGGGGGGTGGCAATGTGGCTGAACAATGAGGGTCAAATGTCATCCATGGTACAGAGTCCTCTTGGCAGCCAGGCCCTGGTGACATCCCTCAGTGACCAGCCCTTGACCACCACTGTGGATTATTTCTATTATCTCTACAAGGACATGAAATGCACTTTCAATACTTTGTGGATGCTGCCAAATGGCAGGGAGTCTGTGACTGAACTCATCTAGTTAATGGTGACTGCTAAACATAACTGGGCAAGATGACTGAGTTGGGTAAATTTGTCTTGCCATCAGGTGCCAAGCAAGCCACAAGGAAAGGGAGAAAAATTGTATGCATGAGAAGAAAGGCAGTTCAACAGGGAAAAAAACAAAACCGACCAAAAAAACCCTCCAAACCCAACTAAAAATAAGCACAGCAAGACACACTAACAGAAGAAAAGCAAATCCACAGGAAATTGCCTACCAGCAGAAAATGTCTGACAACCTTGTGGCAGGATAAGATTCTGTGTGTGTAGGTGCTGCTTTGAAAGAAAAGGATCTTCAAACAGAAATTAATCCTCTACCCCCCTTGTCACCCAGTTCTCTCAGTTGATTGCTGATCATGGTGTCACATGGAATGGAACATCCCTTGGGTCAGTCCAGCCCAGCTGCCCCATCCCTGTTTCCTCAGGAACACTTGCCCTCCCCAAGCCAAGAGGTTGCAGGGCTTGCAGACACATCTCATGCAGGGTGAGCACTGTGACAAGGACAGGAGAACAGAACAACATTTACTCTTATGAAGGACAGCAGAACAATCCTTTTGTTCCATGTGGTGTCAGTGGCATGGTGGCAGAGGAAACTTTTCCTTTAAACATCCACCCCAGCACCAGCAGTCAGGGTGCCAGGAGGAGCTGTGTTTCCATGACAATCACCTCCAAGGTGGCTTGAACTCTTTCATGGGCAGCCAAGATTTCCTTCTCTGTAGGAGTGTAGTTGGCTTCAGACCCTCTGTAACTTCGGCTCCAGAATCCCAGTGGTCAGCCTCGAGTCTCCCCAGACACCTTCTGACAAAGGTTCCAGGACAAACCATTACTCCTGGCTGCAGAGTAGAGCACATTCTTGACCTCTGGTCCTGTCCTGACTGGGCCAAGGGCTACAGCATGAGCGATCTCCTGCTTGATCTGGGCAAAGGCTTGCAGCTGTGCAGGGCCCCAGTGAAAATCGTTCTTCTTGTGGGTGACCAGGTAAAGAAGGCTCACAATCTGGTTGTACTCGGGAATGTGCATTCTCCAAAAGCCAATGGTGCATAGGAAAGCTTGTGTTTCCCTCTTGCTGCTTGGTGATGACATTGCAGTGATCTTATTGGTGACCTCAGTGGGAATGTGACTCTGTCTGTCTTGCAACTTTGCTCCCAGGAACTGGATCTCTTGGGCAGGTCCTTTGACTTTGCTCTTCTTGATGGCAAAGCTGACTTCCAGCAGAATCTGGATGATGCGCTGTTCTTTCTCAAATACTTGCATTGCTGTGTTCCCCCACACAATGATGCCATCGATGTACTGCAGGTGTTCTGGAGCTTCACCATTTTCCAGTGCAGCCTGGATCAGTCCATGGCAGATGGTGGGGCTGCGCTTCCACCCCTGGGGCAGTCGGTTCCAGGTGCACTGCCCGCCCCTCCAGGTGAAAGCAAACTGAGGCCTGCATTCTGCTGCCAGAGGAATGGAGAAAAATGCCTTAGCAATGTCAATAGTGGTGTACCACTTTGCTGCCAGCTCGTGCTGGAGTTCCAGCTTGTCCGGCACAGCAGCGCTCAGTGGTGGAGTCCCTTCATTCAAGGCACAATAATGCAATCAATCTCCAATCTTCCTCATTTCCTCTTTAAACTCCTCTTTGAGTTCCTTGATCACAGTAGAGCCATGAGCCTGCATCGGGCCATTGACCATACTCTCACAATTTCTAAACTTGTTGGCAGCAGAACCCACTGTCTCTCGGTTGGTATCAGCAGTAATTGTTGCAATGAAGGTGGTGCATTGACATGGCCCTAGATTTGCCAGACTCCACAGCATTTGCCCTGTGCACCTGACCTTGCCAGGGTCATTATCATGCTGTCCATCCCTCCCAAAGAGAACCTCCAATGCTGCCACTTTTCTCAGCTGTTGGATCCCTTCCTCAAGGGTCTTCCAGCTCATTCTATGGTGGTGCTCCTGCATTCTCTCCTCGTGGACAAACCTCTCTCTGACACTCATTAAAAGCTGCTCCCAGAGGAAAAGGGAGCCTGGCTCTCTTACAAAAATCTGATTCATACCTGGCTCCTGGGTCAAGGGTCCCAAATTCCTTGCCTGACCACCATCCAGGTGCATGCCTGTTCTCCTAAGGTCCCAGACACGCAGTTACCAGGTTGTATAAGCCTCACGTCCCTGTCATGCAATGTCTTTGTGCAGATTATGGAGACTTTTGTACGTCAGGGACTTGTTGATGATTCATTGGCTCCCCTGTGGGTGGGGAGGGCCCTCCTTTCTTATCCTTGTCTGGGTGCTCTGATTTCATCTCAGACCTCCTTGAGTGTGAATGAGGGCAGTGGGCAGTCAGCAGGGGCTGGCCGGGCGAGCTGCAATGCCTGGGCAGGGAGCTGCAATCCCTGGAGAGGGCAGAACCAGAGACCATCTGGGCTTAACCGAGAGCTTTGGGTGTGCCTAAGAGCAAATGAAGCAGCAGCACGGTGCCCGAAACTCAGACTGTGCCAGAGCCTGGAGCGCTGTCAGGCAGTGCCGGGATCCCAGATGTGGTTCTGGTCCCCAGAACCAAGGAATGGCAGCCCCAGCCTCAGAGCCAGTCAGAAAGCCAACCAAGTGAGACCAGAGGGAGGGCACCTTCCAGTTTCTCCTGGGTATGGCTGCAAAACAACACCTGCTGTTTCTTCCTCCGCCTGTCTTTGGGGTGTGCTGGTGGCAGAGCCAGCCAGGTTGTGCTCTGCCTTCCAAGGCCTGTTGAGAGCGGGCATGAAAAGCGCTGCGTGCACAGCAGAGAGTCCTGGAAGGTGCTGGCAAGAGCATCCTGTGGGAACAGGGCTCCGGGCTCTGGCTGGGAACAGCCTGGTTTTGCTGCCGTGACCACAGGTAGAGTTGAGGCAGGTGAAGAGGCAGTGGGCAGCTTGTGTTTGTAGAGGGCCTGGGGCTGCACCTCTGAGCCTCCACCTGGAAACACACTTGGGGGAATATGGGCTACAGCTGGAGAGCCTGTCCTGAGAGGACTGGAAATCATTCAGCCTCGCCAGCTTTTCTTAAGAAAGTGTTGGTATTCCCCAGGAAAGATACACATTTGGGGAAATGCCTTTGGAGGAAAGAGGCTTGCTTCTCAAGGACAGTGCTTCCCAGGGAGCTCCCAGTGAGGCAGGTGGGAGTGTTCCCCTTTGGCTCTCTGGGGTCCTTTCAGTCCTTGAGGCATGTTGAGCTTGGCAGAGGGGCAGGGCAAGTGAGAAGGCTGTGAAGAGCAGGTTTGGCATCCACCTCGACCTGCAGAGACTGACCAAGCACCTGCAGCAAGGTGTGATCCCCCGCTTTGGACAGAGGTGTGAGCAGCAGCATCTCTGTCCAGCTGTGAGCCCCAAAGCTCTCTCTGAGAGCTGTGAATTAACAGGCCTTTACGCACACACTTTTCACATCTTCCCTGTCTGCTATGTTTCAACTCTTGGCTACATGCATTTGCCCTTGCTTGGTGGAAGCTGCTGTGACCCAGGGCCAGCACAGAGCTGGGCTGGGTGGGCCAGGCAGCATGGAGAGTCTTGGCTGATCTTGGTGTGTGTCTGGCCGCAGAAAAGGCTTGGAAAGATTTCTTCCTAGGGTGTCCTGCGTCTTTGGCTCTCCCTGTGCATCTTGGAGAGAACAAGGTAGGCCTTTCTGGTAGCTGGGCATCAGCAGGCCTCAAAATGGGGGCGTGTTGTGGAGCGAGCCCAGCTGAGATACCCTGAGAGGAGCCCAGTGCTCCTTGCTCCCCTCTGCTGACACCTGAACATTTGTCTGTTTTCGGGATGACCCTGGCTGTGTGAGGGGTGCTATGTGGACACGACACAGGCAGTCCTGTCCTGCTGGGTCCTGGAAGTGCCTCACTGCAGTTCTGCATCCATGTCAGGATGCTGGCCAAGAGAAGTCCTGGCAGCTGAGGCAGCAGATTTTAAGCTTGTGCAGCTGCCTACAGGTCAAGGCCAATGGTGTTCCCTCAGGATATAGCAGTCCTGAGGGGTCTCCCTCATTCAAAGAAATTGGCAGGCAAATGCACGGTCCGCCAAAAGCTCTTTTATTGACCTGGCGGGAGGGCGGGGTCTGCAACCCACTAAAATATTCCTCCGCCACGTATAAATTTCAGTGGGTTGATGCAGGAACTGTACCAAACATACCATCCATCTTTACAGTGCTGAGGCGATTCAATAGGCAGGGGGTTGGAAATACATTGGGTCAGATTCCTATCCTTGAAGCTGATGTCCAGGCGCTGGCCAGGAGCGGTCTCGATGCCCTAAAGCAGCACAAAGTCTTCCTCATGGCTTCCCTGCACAGGGCTGACTCCACACTTGCCCTTATTTCTTCTGGTACACTGTCTAAAACTTTTTGTCAAGTCACTCTCAGGTCAGTTTAGGCCTGTGTCATGGTTTGACAGTGGCACAATGCCAGTGCCCCCATGAAAATGTGATCTCTCCCTTGAATGCTGTGAAGTGGAATCTAGAACAGAGCAAAGCAGGCCCAAGCTTAATAACTGAAAAAAACTTTATTAAGCTACTACTACAAAAGAAAAGAGAAAACTAAAGAAGGGAAAAAAAACCCCACACAAAGATCAAGTGAAAACCTTGCAAAATATTCCTCCCCCCACCACCCAACTCCAACAAACCACAGTGAGACACAATCTGGACCCCAATCAGGTTTCCACCCTCCAAACAATCGATACTCAGTCCATCGAGGGAACAGAGTCTCTCCTGTGCCACAGACCCCCCCAAGAAACACAGCTCCACATCCTGTGTTTCCATGTCACACATGGCACCACCCGGAGAAAAGTTTGCCATGGTGACCCTTCTCCTTTCCATGCACAGTGCTCTCATCACCAATGCATGGATGGACAGACTGCTTTTAGGATTTTTCTTTTCAAGGATGCCCTGCCAAGAGGGGAGAAAACAACAGTTCAGTTTTTCATTGTTTGGGACCACAGTCCCCCCCATTTTCCCCTGGGGCCGAGGGCTCAAGAACAGAGATCTTCTTCTCTTCTCTTTCCTTTCCAGGACAGGGGGACGCCACCACAAACCCCCTAACCTTTTCTCCGTTCACTGCAGTCTTGTCTTTTCCCAGCTGAAGCAGGTCTCTTGACTCACTGGCATCCTCCCAAAACACAGTCCCTCTCAGAGGAGAAGATTGGTTCAGGTTGTGGCTAACACGGAAAAGTCCAGCCAAAAGCCACTCCTTGTCCCCCTCCCATCCAGAATTCCTCCTTCCAACATCCCAGGGTCCAAGGTGTCCCTCTTCCTCTCTTTCAAACCGAGGAGGGGAAGGAAAAAAAAATTCACAAGCTTTCATTTGTCAAGGAAGGGTTAAAAGTCCGAACTCCCAGGGATGTCTCGATGCCCAGACATCCAGCAACTCCCACGCACTGGGCACCTTGCAGCTCCCCCCGCTCCTCCTTCCTCGCGGTGGAATTGCTGACAGGACTGCCGCTGTCTCTTTCTCTCTCCCTCTCAGGAGAGAAACCCTGGGGGGGCGGGAATGGAGACATCCCAGATTTCTTTCACCCTTCCATCTGCAGGGGCCAGCCCGGTTCCAGTCACTCCACCCTTGGCCTTCCTTTCAGGCCATGGGGCTTCCCCTCCCCCACCCAGCTCGTGGCTGGGCAGGGGAGAGTTTGCACTGCACGCTGACCGGAACCAAAGAGAGCGAGTTCCCCTGGGAATTCTGCTTTTAACCCTCTGTGTTCTCAGAGCTGTGTCCATCTTCAATTGGTCAATATCTAAATTGACCTCTTCCTTCCGGAAAAAATTCTCTTTCCGTGTCAAACCACGACAGCCTGCCAGGTTTTTCTTATGCTAACTGGTGCTGAGTACTTATGTATGGCTGTGCTAATTACCTGTTTACTTTTGGGAATTGCTTGTGCTCACTTATGTCAAACAAAGGCTTTGTTTCATTGCCAAAGGTGCTTGAGGCCACCCCTCTCCTTGTGGCATCAGTTGCTTTCCTGTGGAATGTTCTACCTCCCCAAGAGTAAAGAGGGAGCTGGAGAAAGAGCTTGCCAGGCTGCTCTCCATCCTTTACCAGCACTCCTGGTTTAGTGGAGAAGTCTGAGCTGAGCCCTGAGGTGCAGATGGAACAGCCGTGCACAGGAAGGCTCGGTGGGAAGGATGATCCAGGATCCATAGGCCTGGCAGCCTGAGCTTGCCCCAGGGGAAGGCTTGGAGCAGATCCTCCTGAGTGCCATCCCACGGCATGTGCAGGGAACCAGGGTGTCTGCTGGAGGGTGGGAAAGCTCTGCAGAGGGATGGGGACAGCTGGGGCCCCTGACTGGGTGTTGAGGGCTTCTGTGCAGGAGTTTGGGGGAGTTGGTGTTGGTGGGGTGTTGGGGGAGGAGTTGACTGGGAGGTGAAAGCTCTAGGCTGGAATTAGAGTCACTTTGAAGGCAGCATCTGTGCTTTGGCACAGCTTTGGTTACGGAGGGCAGAAAGAATATTTGTGACTTTTCCTTTTCATGGTCCTGATTCTCCTGCAGGGAACAAGAGGGGAGAGCTGTACTTTATTGGACAATTAGTTATCTGTAACAGGGGGAGGATTAGCCCTTTTGCCATCTATTCATTTGTTTGAGCTACTTTTGTACCACCGAGTGGGCTTTAATTTCTTGAGAGCTTTTATTCCTTAAGAGACCTAGGATATTATCATCCCTTCATAGAAAACCATTTGCAAACCAAAGGATGGCCCTTGGTTTTGCCCTTTTTTTGTGTAGTGTTATGTTCTGTAAAGTGACCCTCAATGGATGAGGTTAAGGCAAATGAGTTGCTACTTTGAGATGGGAAGCAAAATTCCAAATCTTCACCTCCTCAGGCCATCCCAAATAATTTGGGAAGTTTGCAGTGTTTTGGAACTAGTTGAGTTGTGCAATGGGATGTAAAGCTTTCCTGAATTGAGGATTCTTCCTTGCCAGATTTTCCTGTGCCTTTGCCGCTAAGGTGTTTTTGTGCTGAAGGCAATAACTTCAATGAGAAAATAATTTCAGCATGGAGTAAGAGCTTCTGACAGAGAGCAAGCGCTGTCAACAGTTGCTCCAGGTGCTCCTGCCAACAGCCCCTGCAGGCAGGAGCACAGCCCCCAGTGCACCTGGGCTTTGGCTCCCTCTGGCACAGAAGCCCCCAGGGGCAGAGGTCTCTGGGGCAGGACACGGCACCAACCCTGCCAGAGCTCAGGGGATGGCAGGTCTGCTTGGGCAGGGACTCTGCCTCACCTGCTGGTGTCAGCGCTCCCCAGGCCCCAGGGCTCAGAGCAGCATTCCTGCCCTGGCCCACAGTTCCATGTGCGTGCCACACCAGCGGGTTTGGGATGGCCACGGGCTGGGACGTGTCCCAAGGAGGCCGTGCCAGCTTCTGTGGAAGGCCCCGTGCCCTTCCCAGCACGGCTGTGTCGGCAGCCCTGGGGGCTCCTTCTGCTGCCCTGAGCCCGCAGAGCAGGGCAGCGTTTGCTGATGGTTTGAGCCGTTCCTGAAGACCCTGTTGGGCTGTCTTAGACACTTGGGATGAGGGATTCCTTCCAACCTGAGTCACTTTGGGTGGGCCAGGGGCGGCCGTAGCGCAGGGGGCAGTGTGTGCAGGGTCCCTTTGTGACACGCTGCAGCATGGTCACCATGGCATGGAACAGTGTGTCAAAAGGCCCTTTGTGACACGTGGTGACATAGGAGCTGACAGTGACAGGACCATGCCACAGTGCTCCGAGCACGCGACGGGACGGGACAGGACAGAGCAGTGCTGTGAGGAGCCCCCGCACAGCACACTCATTCGTGTCTGACCCAGAGATTTCTGAGGCGTTATTCCTGCAGCTGACGTCAAGGCCAGACCACAGGACTTGCTGACCCGTGGCCTTCCTAGGCTTCAATTCTGCAGGTGCCCTCAAGGGCAGAGCGTGGGACTTGGTGCCCTGGAGGCATCTCCCATCCCTGCCACCAGCGCCCTCGAGGCCAGAGCACAATCCTTGACAGGAGTCTCCTGTCCTTGTGGCAGGAGCCCGTGAGATCAGAGTGCAGGACTTGCTGTCCTGAAACTTCCTGAGGCTTCTCTCTTGAAGGTGCCGCGCAGGCACAAAAGCAGGACTTGCTGACTCGGAGTTTTCCGAGGCATCTCTCCTGCAAGTAGCCACAGATCCAGTCAGTGACATGGAGCAGAGATCCCCAAGAGTGCCCAAGCTGGCCTGGGTGGAGGAAGAGGAAGAAGGCCCTGGAGCTGCCCCAGTGCACGAGACTGAAGAGATGGTGCCATTCAAGCAGCTGCAGGAGGGTGAGTGGCAGAGCTGGGTTGCTGGGCTGCATGGCTGGTGGCTGCAGCCAGCTTAGCCACATCCCATCCCATCCCATCCCATCCCATCCCATCCCATCCCATCCCATCCCATCCCATCCCATCCCATCCCATCCCACATGCCCATGGATAGGACAGAAGCTGGGCTGGGGCTGGACCACATGGCAGCTCCATGCCTGGGGCATCGCGAGGCTCTCCCTGCCAGGAGAGAACAGGGCTGGGCTGTGTTCTCTGGCCTCTCCTGCAGCCCCTCAGCAGCTCTGGCCACGCTCGCTCTTTACCAGATGCAGCCCTGGACCGGACACAAGAACAGGAACCTGCCCTTGGCCGCTTCCGCAGAACAGCGCAGGTACCTGCGGCCATCCCCACCTGGGCTGGGCCTGCTGGCACTGCTCAGCCCAGCACCGAGTGGTTGCAGCACTCCATGCATTCTCCCTCTCTTCCTGCTCTTCTCCTGCAGACCATCTGTCAATTCATCACGTGCATTAGGCAGGAAGAGACCACAGGTGTGCGCACCGGGATCTTGGCAAGCTTTCACCTCTTCAGTGCCGAGACCAGTGCTGCCATGCTGGATTTGCTGGTGGAGAAGGGTGTCTCCAATGCAAAGCAAGTAAGCAGTCAGGGGCAAGGGTTTGATTGCCCCAGGAATGGTGTGGCACATCTTGCTGGGTCTGCTGGGCTCCCTCAGCCTGTGAGGTCCAGCCCAATGTGGTGGAAAGGGAAGCACTCCTCAGGGGAAGCTGGGCAAGTTGCTGCCCTGGCAGCTCTCCAAGTCTCCCTGTGCCTTCTGTAGGTGCCAGCCATGGTGAGGTACATCCACCAGTGGCTCACGGCCAACAAATCTGCTGAGCACAGGCTGGACAAGGCCCTTCTGGAGCTGACCAAGGAATACCCCTGTGACGTGCTGATCACTCTCTTGCGCTGGGCCCCATCGTGTGACAGGCATGGCATCCCCACCTGCCTTGAGGCCTTAGGCTTCACCGGCCCCCCCACCCCATAGAGCCTGTCCCTGACAGACAGGTGGAGAGTTCCAGAAGCCTCTGGCCCCTCTGTTTTCCAGTCCTGGCATGTCAACTCCGGAGCCTGCTGCCATGCTCCCTCCCTGCCCCTCAGGGCCTGGACCCACGTGGGCTGGCTGGCTGCTGCCAGCCAGGGCCAGGAGTCAGAGGCAGGGCTGAGGGCCAGTGCAGGCCCCTGCAGCTGCCCAGGCCACGCTGCTGTGGCTGAGACCCCCCTGACACAGAGCTCTGGCCCCACAGAGCTGCCGTGATCATGTGGGGGACCATCATGTCCTCGAGCAGGACCGCGGAGCCGGCACTGCAGATCCTCCTCGATGTGCTGAGCGCCTGGCCAGAGGACAGCGTGTACACCTCCGATGGGGACAGCACAGGGGTCTTTGCCCTGGCTGTGAGTTTCTGGAAGCGGCCTTTGCCAGCCCCCAGGCCACCTCTCCAGCAGCTAGCTCTCTGCCCTGCCCCCAGCTGCATCTCCCTGCCTCAGGCGCTGGGCTGAAACCTGGCTTGGGGGCAAGGTTCTGGGGCACCAGGCCGGCTGCTCCCCATGTGTCTCCCTTGGCCTCTCCCTCGCAGGCTGGGGCCATGCCACATGCATGTTTTGGCACTGATTACTGTCTCTGGCTGTTTTATTTCTTGCAGGCAACCTTGACACTGTGGAGGCTCTTCAATCTGACCTGGTGCCCACCTGTAGTGCTAGAGTATTTCCCCAACCTCTTTCTGCGTCCGCTCTTCCAAGCTTATATCAGCACGCTGAATATGCCAGAAGAGGTGGATACCTTCTGGAAGAGATGCCAGGAGCAACACGGCCTTGCCGCCCACCCCAACAGGTGCTCCATGCCAGCCTTCCCAGTCTCCCCATCCCTGCCATGCTCCCAGGGCAGGAGCCGGGCCTCCCAGCGTGACCTGGGCTTTGCTCTGCACACAGCTTTGCACTGCAGACCCTGAAGGCCCTGCTCTGCCAAATGCAGTACGAGGACGTGGTGGTAGCAATGGAACGCAGGTGTGCCTGGGACACACTGCTCTGTGCCAACACCCACCACTATGCAGTGGGTCTGCTGGCCAGGTGAGACCTCATTCTCCCCACCGCCCCTCTCCTTTGTGCCCAGATCACCCCACGCAGTCCCTGTGCTCATGGGCAGCAGGGCCTTGTCCCCAAGGAAGGGATGAGCAGACTGGAATGGGCTGGGAGAGGAGGGTGCCCTGGAGCAGCTGCCTCCCAAAGCACCCGTGCTGGGGAGTGCTCGGGAGAAGACCAGACTTCTGTGAGTCAGCCCTGGGAGAGGTTTGGCCACTCAGCTCAGGAGCAATGGTGCCTTTTTCTCCCCACCAGGGAGATGCGCCGTGTCTCCATCATCTGGTGTTGCAGCATGGCATCCTGCCTCTTTGACTTACTCAGCCAAGACAGTTCAGACTGGGAACTGCCCGCCCTGGCCTTCCTGGTGGAGGTGAGCCCGCTGGCCAGCGCTGCCTCGCTCAGCTGCCTCCCACGCCTCTGCCCTCTGGTAGCCGCAGCTGCCTGGGATGGTGCCCTGTGCTGCTGCCTTGGCTCAGCCCTGTGTGGTTCTGAGCTCCTGCCAGCTGGGCACTCCTGTCACTGCTCCGTGCCTTTCAGGTCCTGGACTGCCTGGACTTGAGTGAATGCGCTGAAAACGTCCTGCAGATCATGACAAGGCACCTGCAGAGCAAGTCCAGAGAGATGCATCGTGTGGCGCTCAGAGGCCTCGTGGTGCTCAGCCAGGACCCCTCGATGGTGAGAAGGAGGCAGCAGCTGAAGCTGTGCTGGCAGCGTGGGGCTGGGGAAAGCAGCCCCTTGGGCTTGGCTGGGCTTTGCGAGCTGTGGCAGCTGCTCCCAGCTCTCCAGGGTGGCTGTTCAGCTGCCTGAGTGCTCTGGGACAGGCCTTCAGCCTCTGAGCCCTGCAGCAGCAGCAGCAGCGTGGGGTTGCCCAGCCTTGTTTTCCACACAGAACGGAAGAATGTACAGCCTGACTGAAAGCCTCGGCAACCTCCTGCAGGCCGTGGATGAAGACATTGTTGAGATGACCATCGTTGTTCTCAGCTCTGTGCTTTGCAACAAAGACCTTGCAATAGCCAGCCCCATCGCTCTGCAGCTGGCTGAGGCGCTCTGGCAACTCTTTGACAATGTAAGGCTCTGTGCCCCCAGTCACGGGCACCGGGCGCCGCCTGGAAGCCCGGTGCCTTGTGCCTGTGCACAGGGGGTCCTGAAGCACCTGGTGTGGAGGGGTTTTGCTTCCTTTCCAACAGGACAACAGCCTTGTGAAGCTGCTCTCCGTTCGCCTCTTCCAAGAGGTGATGAACTTGGTGGTGGCCAAGGGAAAAAAGACCCTGAAGAAGCCTGTGAGCCACAGCCTGCTCCCACTCTTCTTCAACTGCCATGATGAGAACTGGCGTGTGGCACAGGTGAGGGCTCCTGGGCGCCGGGGTCCCCATGGCAGGGGGCTCAGCTGTCTCCCCACAGCCTGGCTCCTCCTCATGGGCTCCAGCTCCCTCCTGGCCTTGGCACGGGGATGTGGCTCCTGTGCCCTGGGCTGCGGTGCCATCTCCGTGTCTCTGCCGCTCTGCAGGCCTCTCGGGAAACGCTGCTTTCTGCAGTAAGGTTCCTGAAGAGAAGGGATCTTCAGCAGCTGCTGAAAACGGATCAGATGTGGAGCTTTGCCGAGCGCTTGGTAAGCACAGCCCGGAAGCCCCAGCCCCGGCCTGGAGAAGCCGCCTGCCCACGGTGCCCAGTCTGTGCCCTGGCAGCTGTGGCCCCTGCCCAGTGCTGCCCGCAGGGGCACCGGCCGGCGCCCCACACGCCGCTGCCTTCCCTGGGCCGCGCGGGCTCTGCTCCAGGCTCCTCTGGCCCCAAGGCCGGTACTGAGGGAGCCCCGAGGCAGCCGGGCTCTGCCGCGGGGCGGCACCGCGGCTCGCCGGGCCCTCTGCTCCCTGCAGAGCCCGGCGCCGGCGGCTGCTGGCCGGGCCTCGGCGCTGTGTGGGCAGGGGGAGCGGCGCCGGGCGGAGGGAGCGCCCGGCCGAGGGGCAGGGCCCGCACCAACCCTTCCCTTCGTGCCCCGCCGCTCTCTGCAGCTGGCAGAGGACAGGAGCCGAGCAGCCGAGCACCTGCGCCGGGCCCTGCCCTACGTGCAGAGCCCACAGGAGCCCCTGCGAGAGGCGGCCGTCAGGTTCATGGGTGAGCCACGAGCCCGGCTCCTTCCCCGCCCCGCCGCAGCTCGGCCCCAGCCCCGCCTGCTGCCCCGGCAGCAGCATCCGCGCGCGGCCATCTGGAGCCCCGCCTGGCCTCGGCGCTGCCGCCGCCCTCTGGCAGCCGTGCCCTGGGGCGGCAGGATGCGCCAGGGGCCCGGGCTGAGCCCTGCCGGGCCAGGAGCCCGTGTGGCCTCGGGCCGGGCAGCGCCCGCGGGCGGCAGCTGTGGCTCTGAAGCCAGCTCACGCTCTCTGTTCCCAAGGGATGGCCGGGCGCTGCCTCAGAGGACAGCAGCAAGAGTTCCGCATCCTCTGCAGGGGTGAGTGAGGCCAGCGGGCTCTCAGCGGGGGCTGCCGCTGGCAGCTGCCTTCCCTGGCCCAGCACGCACCAAGGGCAGCGTGGGCACAGCACACAGACCTTTCGGGGGCCTGTGGCACATTCGTGGCCAGCACCTTCCAGCTCGCCCTTCTTGTCTCCTGCTTCCTCCAGGCCATGGCAAGAGCTGCCTGGCATGGACGTGGCAGGAGGGTCTCCCCATGTTTCTGCAGAGGCAGGCTCTGACGGTGGCTCTGTTCCTCTCTCTCGCAGCCCTTCAGGACCTGGCGGATGACGTCAGCCCTGCCATCTCATGCCTGGCCCTTCAAACCCTGTACATCAATTTAGCTGTACAGGCCATTCCCTCCTCCCGACTCCAGAATGTGCAGGATCAACTCCGCCGGCTCTGGAAGTCACGGCCTTTCCCGTGCCGCCGTGGCTGGCTGTCCTGCTGCAGCGCTGTGGAGAACTGATCCGCCAGGCTGCGTCTGCTGGGGCCACCTGAGCCTGTGAGGAACAGCTGCCCTCTGCAAGCACTTCCTTTCACCCCAGAGTAGCATTAATAAATGGTTGTTGTCATACCCGGAGGTCCAGGAGCTTTCTCTTAGTGCCCAGATTCTTCAGGCCAATGGGGAGGAAGGGAAAAAGGGCGCTTGCACTCGGCTAGTTGCCCAAGCATGCAGTGGGCAAGGGAAAGTGGCCGAAAGCCCCCTGGCCTTTGGTGCTCCTGTTGAATGTTTTTCTTCCTGCATCAAGCCTTCGGGAGCTATGGGAACAAATGTGTTCCGTGTCCAGGGAACAGCAGAAAGCAGCAGGATGTGTCTGCTTCCAGCGGTTCTCTTGGCTCTTCCTTCACACTGCTGGCACCATCATCAGAGACACGGAATGGCTTCTCTCATGCCAGCATTATCCCAATCTTCTGCACTTCCCCAGGTTCCTCCCAGCTTCAGCAGGGGAATTCTCTGCTCGTGCCTGTCCATTCCCTTGCCCAGAAGGCAGCACCCGCTTGTCTTTGGACATGAGCTGCCGGCCACAGCCAGACAGGCAGCAACCGGAGCATTGGGCATCAGATGCTGGGCTGATGTTCTTTCCCAGAAAGCAAGAAAAAACAGAAGGACACAAGGAAACTTGACAGTATCTCTGTAAGAATGTCATTGTCCTCTGGAAGTCAACAGTGGATGGTGTTTTTGTGTTGCAGATTATCACTTCCAAGCAAAAATCATTCTAGGAAGGAGCAACAGCTTTTGACAGATACCAAGTGCGGCTACCAAGTGCTGCTCCAGGTGCTCCTGCCTGCAGCCACCTGCAGAAAGGATCACATAGACACCAAAGTACGTTGGCTTTGGCTGTCCTCTGGCACACAAGTCCCCCGGGGCCACAGGTCTCTGTGGCAGGTGACAGGCACCAGCATTGGCAGAGCTTGGGGCTTTTTCCAGGAACTCAGGGGAAAAATTAGGATGCATCACTTTGGGAGGGAGGACCAGGAAACTCAGGACGTGTTTAAGGATGTTATTAGGTCATGCAGAAAGCAAATTAGAGCGGTGAAAGGTCAATTAGGACTTAACCAGGCCACTTCTGTGAAGGAGAATAAAAATGTTTTTATAACTACATTATGGCACCCAAGTGCCTGGGCATTGATGGGGTGGTGACAGGTTAAGAGAAGAAAGGAACTATCACTCAGTCCCACTTCTATCTCTCCTGTCTGAGACAGTGCACAGTGATCATTTTAACACACTCCAGTCTCATAGCACTTGCCAGTGTTTAGCCAGTGTTTGCTGTTGACATTGCCATTGCAGAAGACCCCGCTGAAAACACTGGAAGCAGCAACAGCAGTGGACAAGCAATTCATAAAATAGAGGTTGAGATTCCTCCTGAAGGATATCAAGGCCTAGCACCATGAAAGACTGTCTTGGTTTGACAAGACAGGAGTCTGTGAAGGAGGGCAAAAGCCTCCTGTGCAATGGAGAAGGTAAACCCCCTCCCTCCAAATTACCAGGATTTTTAAATTAAAAGGCTCTCAGGCAAAGATGTGGGAATGAGAGTAACAATTCTTTACTAGGAGAAAACTAGATAACAATTTAAAAAAAAAGGCAAATGCAATTGGTACAAATAAAACTAGTGAAAAAGTCCACAACCTGAGGATTCGGGGTGTTGGTAGCAGTCTGGTTGAAATGATAGCTGCTCCCCTTGCAGTGGCTGATGAATTGCAGCTGAAGTGGTGATCTTTAGAAGGGTATAGTTTTCTCTGAAGATCTGGTGGCAGTGGGGCCGGTCTTCCTGTGCGCCGGGGATGCCTCTGAGCTCCGCCGCCGCCGCCTCACTGCGCTCCGGCCGCTTCTCTCAGGAGTCCTGCCGAAGGAGCTGCTTCTCTGGGAAATCCCGCAAAAAGAGAGCTGCTCTGTCTCCCCAAAAGGTACCCCTTTATACAATAAAAGAGTGCTTGGCTTCCCCCTCTGGGTGGAGCATCTCACAATGGGATGATGTTACGTTACCAGCCCTGCAGTGAGTCAGTCAATGGCCCATTAACAAACCATTACCTCTTCGGAGCAAACCATCCTTCTTGGAAGAGATAACAAACCTGCCCAACCTCCAACAGATGGCAGATAGAATACAAGCTTATCTTACAAACCAGGACAAAGACCAAAGAAATATTCAGCATTCAACTCAACTGCATTTAAAGAGATGGAACAGAGGGATTCTGAGTTGGGAAAAGGACTTTTGTCATTATTCTGAGTGATTAAACAACTTGAGCCACTAAGGGGTAACCTGTCCAGGAGACACATACTGTTTCTAACCAGGAATGGTATCGGTAACAATTCCAGCACACCCCCACTGAAGATCAAGTTAACCATCGAAGGACAGCTTATCCTTATTGCAGGAGCAATCCCTGCCAGCAGGAAACAAATTTAACAAGTTTAAATTAACACGTTCAACGCACAGGGTAGAATTACTTCTTTATTTAAGCTAGGAAGTAAGGTAACTTAGTACATGCATTCTACACCACACATGCTTGTCAGTTGTAAGTGCAATTAATTGAGTATGACCAGGGATTTTACCCATTACCCAAATTAGGTAACACTTCCATTATTATGTCCAAGGATGGATCCCACCAAAAAGGTGCCACGATAGAGAGGTCTTGGCTGGCGTTGCCTGGCTCCCCTGTGCAGCCTCTCATCAGCACCACAAACACTGGGGCCACGTGCTTTCCTTCCTACAGAAAAGAACTCTCATTCTCATCCAGAAGCGATTATTCAAATGTGGATACCACCTCCCATATTATATGTGCCCAGAGATGACTCTCATACAAAAGCTGCCGGATAAGAAAGCTTTCACTGATTTTGATAGTTAAAGGGTTTTAAAATCATGGGGATTTAGGGTTAAAAGGAAAATTAAGCTTAGTGGGCCCTGAAAAAAAAAATAAATACTCTAGGTACATGAAGGCCTTATACCTTGCTAGAACCGCACCTGTGTAGCTAGTACATGATAAATGATATGACTGTTAGATGTGATGATTGTTTAGTAATTAAATATAATTACTGTTTAATCGTAAGAATAATCATGAGAAACTGTGGCCAGGGGCCTCAGAAAGATCACAAGAAACTCATTTAAATGTATACAGTGGAACAATATAAGTTTAATAATTAATATGTAGGTTATATAACGATAGAATATAAAATACATTCAGCTCAAAAGCCATGTTGGAGTCAGATTTGGGTCTGTACCCCTGATTGCCAGAGCTCTCAATAAAAGCACCTGCAGATAATCATATCCCGTGATTATGTGTGTTCCTGAATGCTAACACACTGTCTGTCCATATTTTGTGTGGGAGCAATCCTTGGATGTTTTCAGTGCTGGAGGTGGTATCCAGATTTCAGTGGATGAGCTCCTTAAAGATGATTGAAGCACTTTTACAGGGGAAGGAAAGCCCCTAGGCCCAGGGTTCAACGTGCAGATTACATGCTGCCCAGGGAGGTAGAATTCAGTAATAATTTTCTGACCTGGCACATATTGTGTGAGAGCAATCCTTGGATGTATGTCATGTTGGAAAGTTGTATCCAAAGTAAGATGGTGGACTTCTGAAGAGGAATAAAGTGATTTTCCATGGGAAGGAAAGGACCTAACCCACTGTTTCTAGCGCAGATATGCTTCTCAGGGGAGGTAAAGGCCACAAAGACCTTTCTGCTCTGGATCGTCTTGTGTTAGACATCCACTGGAAGTATTTAGTATCGGCATGTGGCTCCAAATGCTGTAACTGTGCTCCTGGACATGAATGACAGTACCTTTCTTTGGGAAGGCAAACACATAGTCCTGCTGGTGGTGTTCACATGACTGCAAAGTAAAGGTAAAAGCCAGCAACAGCTTTCTGTTCTCACATGCTTTGTGTGGCAGCAATCCTTAGACATTCAATATTGGAGCTTGAATCCAAATGCCAGAACCCAGGCCCTCCAAGTGAATGACAGTACCTTTCCTAGAAAATGAAACTCCCAGTCCTAATGTTGGTGCCACAGATGATCATCTGCCTAGTAGAGAGACAAGTCAGCAAAACCTTTCTGTCCTGGAGTCTTTGTTTGGCAGCAATCCTTGGACATACTCGATATTGGAGGTGGTTTACAAAAGTTTTGACTCCTGAAATGGAATGACAGTGCTTTTACATGGGAAGGAAAGCAGCTAGCCTCAGATTATAAACTGGAGAGGGGAGGAAAATGCCAGCAAGAGTTTCCTGCCCTAGTCTGTTTGCTGTGAGAGCAATGTCTAGAGCCCTAGATGTATTCAATACTGGAACTCAGCTCCAAATGCTGCAGCTAGGTTCTTCAATGTGAATGACAGCACCTATTCTTGTGAAGGGAAACACCTTGTCAGACTGACGGTGCTGCAGATGATCATCTGCCAGGTGGAGGTGAAGGCCAGCAAAACGTTTTCATCCTAAAACACTGTGACTAGTGCTTTATTTTCCAAGGAAAAATATTGTCATTCCCTTTCAGGAGCACATATAAGGAATTTGGAAACCACCTCTACTAATGAATATGTCCAAGGATTTCTCCAGCAGAATAGGTGTCTGGAGAGATAGGTCTTGTTTGCCTTTTCCTTTCCTGGGCCAACAATCATCTGCAGCACTAACAGTAAGACTAGGTGTTTCTCCTCCCAAGGAAATGTGCTTTCATTCACTTTCTGAGCCCAACCTCCTAAATTTGGCGCTAAGCTCAAAATTTGGGTCCATCCACGGATTGCTCCCACACAAAATGTTCCAGGACAGGAAGGTCTTTACTTCGCCCGGACAGCCTCTCATCTGCCCCTGAAACACTGGCTACCTGAGGCATCGTGGGCCCACTGAGCCAGAAATAACTCAGCCTTGTGTGGCCAGTCCAGACCCACCTGGGACACTTTAATCCTGGCAGGCCCATCCCTCTGTCCATTGCTGTGATGCTCATCAGTGCCCGACTCCTGGGTACGTGAGCACCCACAGGAAGGACTTTCACAACCAGCTTGTCCCCTGGGCAGTGATGTCCTGCCCCAGCCCAGCAGCTCCAATGGGTTTCCCCTGTGCTGCCAATTGTCCTTTTTCCATTGTTCCAACCACCCCACAGAGCACTTGCCACCATCCATGAGTCAGTGCCGAGGCAGAGTTGGCCATTTCTCTCATTCAGCCATGTCCAAAGCTAGCTAGACGGCTTTAGGCTTTAAGCTCTGTAACGTGCCTGGAGCCACCTTGTCCTTCAGTGGCTTCCATAAGTTGCCATGTAGCATGTAGCATCCCATGAACTCTCCCACCTCGCTCCCAAGTCCTCAGCCTTGGCAACAGCAGTAACTGCTCACCACAGAGCCAGTCCTCCTGGGGGGAAAAGCAGTCTCGCATTTGGGCCTCTGTGTCAACTTCCCCTGTGCAACTTCCCCTGGTTTCTCCTTTCCCTGTCCCCTCACTGGATCGGTAGCCCTGGTGGCCACCCCCCTTTCCCTGGAGACCAAACCCCTCTGCCCAGCCCTTAGCTCCGTCCCCCACCCCTTCCCCTTCTCAAGCTGTCTCTTCCACGTGGTCCCCCTCTTTCATCTCGCTGAGCTCCCTTCAGCGACATGTGATATCCTCCACTAGAATAAAACCCTGCAAAAAGAGCAAAAAGAGCCTTTCTTGCCTCTGTCGCTGAGCCAGCTGTGGTGGGTGCTAAGTGAGGGTCTGACTGCATTGACTGAAGGTTATCTCAACTTGCTTTTTCGCAGGAGACAGATTATAGGCAGCAGCAACCACTACTCTAACACCCACATTTTCAATTGATGCACAACTGGGCCCTGACCTTGAGGCTTTACTGAGCCTTTTGGAAGTGTCTCCATTGGATCTCCTCTGGATTCTAAATCACTATCAGAGAGAAAAACCCCAATTTTCTGGGGGATTTCTCTGGGGGTGCCGACAACCCTCGAAGCTTTGAGGACCAGTCTAATCAGCGAAACCTCCTCTGAAGAGTTTTTTCTGACACACCAAGGTGGCGAGTATAGCCTAGTGACAGTCACCTTTTTGTATTGTTTTCCCTTTTTTTTATCTCTTAGGAGGAAAAGGGGTTAATGGAGTAGGACTCCACACAGCAGCTTTCCATTTTTGATGCATCCCTACAATATGGCAGGAACCATCAGGAAAGAGAGAGTGACACTTTTCATTTCCTGGTAGTCAGGGCCTCCCTAGCATGTGCCACCTTCACCTCTTCCCCTTCTGATGATAATCTGAAAATTTTGCCACAGGGCCAGTTTGTAATGACTTCCAAGATATCATTCCCTTTGAACATCCCGTCCCAGCACTGGCAGTCGGGTGCCAGTGGGAGCTGTGCTTCAGTGCCAGTCCCTTCTGAAACAGATGGAACCTCCTCATAAGCTGCAGAGTGCTGTATGGGTATAGCTGGCCTCAGATCCTTTGTATCCCAGACTCAAGAACCATAGGGTGGTCCTCCAACTTCCCCAGGTCCCTTCTGCTGGAGGCTCCAGGGTGGACCATTCTCCCTGGCTGCAGTGTGGAGCATTTTTTCCACACCTTGTCCTCTCCTGACTGCTCCAACGGCTACTGTAAGGAAGAATCTCCTCTTTAATTTGTTCAAAAGCTTGTTGCTGTGAAGGACCCCACTTGAAATCAATCTTCTTCCTTGTCTGTCATATGATAGAGAGGGTTTACAATCTGACTGTAACCTGGAATATGCATTTTCCAAAATACCACAGTGCCAGGAAAACCTGTGTTTCCTTCCTGTGGGTCAGTGGGGATATGGCTGCTATTCTGTTGACCACATCTGCTGGAATCTGACAATGTCCATCTTGCTATTTTACTTCTAAAAACTGAATTTCTTGGGCAGGTCACTTGACTTTACTCTGTTTTATGGCAAAACCAGCCTTCAGGAGGATCTGAATTATCTTATCCTCTTTCTCAAAAGCTTTCTCTGCTGTGGCACCACTTTGCTGCCTTGGTCTCCAGCTCACGCTGAAGTTCCAACACGTCCAGCATGGCAGCACTCAGTGATGGTGGGACTTCATTCAGGCCATGACAGTCTGCTGCCAGTGTCCACTCTCCACGGGACTCAGGCAGGGGCCATGTGGGGCTGTTGAGGGGTGAGCGAGTCTTGCTGAGCACGCCCAGCTCTCCAGCGCCCGGATCAGCTCATGGACAGCCTCCTGAAGTTCCACTTGGTGCCATGTTGCCGATGGGACACTGCTGGGCTGGCCATCAGTACCTGCTGTTCTTCAACCCTCAGCAGTCCCACAGCAGAAGGGTCCTCTGAAAGACCAAACAAGAGGTTCAGCTGTCTAAAGTTCTTTATCCACAGCAGCTCTCCCAAAGCCCGGCGGTGTCCTTTTGGGTTTTTGAAATACCTCTCCTGAGGTGACGTATGCCAAGGATACATGGAGCCTCTATGCCAGTAACAACTGCATTTTTCTGCCACTCATGCCCAGTCAGGAGCACTTCAGCCCCCAGTATAGTCCCTGTTGGGACCCCCTGTCATCCCAGAAACAGAGATGGATTCTGCCCCTGCATGATGGCATCAGGGTACATTATCCACCCATGTCAACTAAGGCCTTGTGCTCCTGTGGCTCTGCTGTGCCTTGTCATGGATCCACACAATCCAACAGACCCCATTGTCCTTTTCCCACACCTGGCTGGAGCCAGGGCCCCTCCAGCTCTGATCATGGTACTTGTTGCTCACCTCTTGTAAATATGACCTGGAGGTCCCTTCCAGAGGGTCTGAAGTAACATCAGCCCTTCAATTCTACCTGAGGACTTGCCAAGTGGAAACTGAGTGGCATTTTTCCTTAAAGAGTTTTCTGACTGCAAGAACACTTTGAGACTTCTATGAGACTTACCCTTGTGACACCCCTGTGAGACCCTCATGAGACCCCCTTGAGAGACCCTTGTGTGAGAGACCTCAGGTGTCCTCCAGGTACCCCAGGAGGCACCAGAGGGCATAAGCCCCCAGGAAGGGCAGGTAGAAGTAGCGGTGCTCAAGGACAATGGTGACAGTGATGGAAATGGCACTGCACAACCAGCTGAAGGCCCTGAACTGCAGCACAATGAGCCTGTGCCCCACAGGTGACTTGTAGGGGTACATCACCTGACCAGGGTCAAAAAACTGCC
The DNA here is from genome assembly GCF_050655825.1 of Lonchura striata. Classification (NCBI taxonomy): domain Eukaryota; kingdom Metazoa; phylum Chordata; class Aves; order Passeriformes; family Estrildidae; genus Lonchura; species Lonchura striata. Next base: position 5,796,055 of record NC_140735.1, on the reverse strand, counting down.
TCTCCCCCCAAAGACAAACTCCACAAAGCAAACACCATCCAAATACCCCATATCCCTTCAAATGCCTCCCATATTCCCCAAATACAGCTGGGCACATGCGTCTCACCTGAACCTCAATTATAAAGCACCTCATGGTGGTCAAAGAACTGCCCCCCAAAATGTACCTCCTTGTGGGCAAAGAACTGCCCCTGCATCCCAAAATACCCCCCAAATACCCACAAACCCTCTATATACAGCAAAAATACAGGTGGGTGTAGGGGTGTCACCTGGGCCTTGTAGGCGAGCAGGGTGATATGGGTGATACTGTACAGGGTGACGTTCATGGAGAGCTGGATGGAGTTCCCCAGTCTAATGAGGTCTCTGAAAGCACCAACCCTCTGGGTGCCCCATAGAGACCCCCAAACTACCCCACAGACCCCCTGCAAATGTTCTATAGGGACCCCTGACTGCCCCATAGTGACCCACAGCTGCCCCCGTGCTCCCCAGTCACCTCCCCATACCCTCCGTGGTACCTGTGATGGAAAAGCACTTGCCCAGCAGGATGAGCACAAGGAGGAAGATGAGGAAGCTGATGGGGTGGAGGGAGCAGCCAGCATGGGGGTATGGGGAGGGCTGGGCACCTCCCTTCATCATATCCCCGACATGAGGGTCTGTGCACCCCTACACCTCCTGTACTCCCCCAAGCCCCTCATTAACTCCCATGACTTCAAAGTGCCCCTGTGCTCCCCCATACCCCCTATACTTTGCTGGGAAAGGCCCCCAAACCCACCCAGAACCCCCAGCCCCATCAAATATCAATATGCCACTTGGACCTTGAATCTCCCAGTCTCTGAAGATCCCCCAAATCCCAATGTAACTTCCCCAGATCCCGATGCTCTCCAGTCCCTGCAGCTGCTGCTGGACCCCACAAACCTGCCCATAGCCCCACAGGCTCCCCCTTCATGCTCCATGCTGGCAGCCACCATGAACCTCTTCAGGTGGTGTGGAGCGGCTGCCACCCTAGACAGGTCTGGGGGGACTGGAGGGGTGAGCACAGGATCTCTCAGAGCACTGCCTCCCCCAGGCCCCCTTGAAGCTCAGATCACCCCCATCTGCTCGCTGATGAGTAACGTGAGGATGATGATGGGGACGAGGGTGATGTCTGTCTCCAGAACACCTGGGGAAGGTGGGGGGCAGGGTGAGAAGGGCTTCACTCCATGAAGCCCCCAATACCCACCAGGGTATCCACAGATGACCCCTGCATTGCAGCCCCACCACAATTCCCCATGTACCCCAAGCCCTTCAGCTTCCTCACACCTCAATAACCTCAAATATATCCCCCATACTGATGCACCCCAATCCTTCCAACCCCCTCAAACCCCAAACAGTCCTCCAGACCCTCATATACATCGCCATCTCAAAGTGCCCCAATCCCTGCAGCCCCCCAGACCACCATAACTCCCCATGTAGCCCCAGACCCTGATGTACACCAATCCCTCATCCCCTCCAGAGCCCAATAAGCCTCCACAGACCCCCATAACCCCCAATATACCCCCCGATCTCGATGCACACCAGTCCCCCTTGCACGGCCTTTCCCCAGCCGCGGCCGCACCGAACTCATCAGCCGAGAGGTGCCACGCCCGGCAGGAATCCCCGGTGCTCGGCACCATCTCATACTCCAGCTCCAGCCCATGGCCCGGGGGGCCGAGGCCTTCCTGGGCTCAGATGTGGGGTGCTTGCCCCGCGTTCGCTGAGGACTCCGCACCACCAGCGCTCGGGTCGGGGCGGAAGCTGCAGCCCCGGCACAGCGCAGTCCCTGCAGCCCCGCCCGCCCGCCCCCCATCATTGCCCCGTGCACCCCGGTCCCTGCAGCCCCCCAATCCCCCGAGCCCGCCCGTAACCCCCCGGCCGAAATGCGCCCCCCGTTCTGACGGACCCCCACTCTCCCGGCGCCCCCGTTCCCGACAGGGCCCCGCCCTCAGCCTCGGCCCCGCCCCTCCCGCAGGCCCCGCCCAGCCCCGCTGCTGCGCGGGCCCCGCCCCTGCAGGCCCCGCCCGGGTGACGTCATTGGGCAGGCCACGCCCCTAGATCAGGCCACGCCCCCTGCGCCGCAGCGGGGCGGCGAGTCTGTCCCAGTACAGACCAGTACAGACCAGTACAGACCAGTACAGACCAGTACGGACCAGTACAGTCCAGTACAGACCAGTACGGACCAGTATAGAGCAGTACAGACCAGTACGGACCAGTACAGACCAGTACAGACCAGTACAGACCAGTACAGACCAGTACAGACCAGTACAGACCAGTACGGACCAGTATAGAGCAGTACAGACCAGTACGGACCAGTACGGTCCAGTACAGACCGGTACAGACCAGTGCAGACCAGTATAGACCAGTATAGACCAGTATAGACCAGTACAGACCAGTAGAGAGCAGTACAGACCAGTGCGGACCAGTACGGACCAGTACAGACCAGTACAAACCAGTACAGACCAGTGCAGACCAGTATAGACCAGTATAGACCAGTACAGACCAGTATAGACCAGTACAGACCAGTGCGGACCAGTACGGACCAGTACAGACCAGTGCAGACCAGTACAGACCAGTGCAGACCAGTATAGACCAGTATAGACCCGTACAGACCAGTATAGACCAGTACAGACCAGTGCGGACCAGTACGGACCAGTACGGACAGTATGGACCAGTACAGACCAGTACAGAGCAGTACAGAGCAGTACAGAGCAGTACGGACCAGTACGGACCAGTACGGACCAGTACAGACCAGTACAGACCAGTACACACCAGTGCAGACCAGTACAGACCAGTACAGACCAGTACGGACCAGTACAGACCAGTACAGACCAGTACAGACCAGTATAGACCAGTACAGACCAGTACAGACCAGTATAGACCAGTACCGCCCAGTACAGCCCAGTATAGCCCAGTACTGCCCACTAGCAGTCTGTAGAGTCCAGGATAACTCAGTACAACTGGCACAGCCCACTGTAGACCAATATAGTACAGTATAGCCCAGTATAAGAAAGTAGAACCCAGTACAGCCCAGTATTTTCCCCAAAGGAACCAAAACCAGCTGGTTCAGTCTGAGGAAGGGGAAGAGGAACCAAGAGCAGCACGTGGCAGCAGGGGGACGGCGCGGCCGGGGCGAAGAGGCTTGGGTGTCCCAGGGGCCCCCCAGACTCCGGGAGTCTGCACCGAGGCGGGGTGATCGAGCTGTGTGGACTCGTAGCCCTGCCAGCCCCTCGGGGACCCCTAAATCCGTCTGGGCAGGGGCCTCCCCCACCTACGTCACTGGGAGGTGGGTGGGGCAGTTGTGACAAAAAGCGATACCCCAAACTTCCCGTTTCTAACCCCAAAATCACCCAAAGCAGAGGCAGTGGCACGGTGGGAACTTGACAGGGAGCAGGGGGGTGCCCAAAATCCGTGGGGGGTGGGGGGCAAGGGGTCCTTGGGGTGTGTGGAGGTTCTTTGGCCCTAGGGGAGGTCCCTGGGCTCTGGTGGGGGTCCCTGGAGTGTGTCTGCCTTGGCTGTGGATGGGGGTTGGGGGGGTCCTCTGGGCCCTGACGGGAGTCCCTGGAGTATGTATGTGATTCCCTGGGGTGGGGATGAGGAGTCCTTGGACACAGAGTGGGAGTCCCGGTGTTCTGTTTGGGTCTCTGGGGTGTGGATCGGGGGTCCCTGGGCCCTGAGTTGGGTCTTTGGGATGCTGGTGGGGTCTCTGGTTCACAAGGGGATCCCTAGGGTGGTGGGGATCCCTGAGCCCCAAGTGTGGGCCTTGAGCGTGGTCTCTGTGGTACCAAGGACATGCTTCCTCCTCCTCTCTCCCCCACTGCATCCAGGATCTCTGCAGGGTGAGTCAGGATGTGCACCCCGCTGCTGGTGACACTGGTGACACTGGTGGTGGTGCCTGCAGGGGTCTCTCCCTATGGCTTCCGCAACTGCATCCAGGCACCGCAGGACCCTGGTCTGTTCCGCTGCATCCAGCGCTTCCTGAGCACCGTGGGGGCTGCAGTGGGCGACCTCCCCTCCACTGCCACATCCCTCAACCTCTCTGTCAATATCTTGCGCCAGGTGCCCCCTGGTGCCTTTGCCCACCTGCCGCAGCTCTACACCCTTGATCTGACCCACAACCAGCTGGAACGCCTGGCCCCAGGGGCTTTCTGGGGGCTGTCAGCACTGGTGCACCTAGACCTGGCCCACAACAAGGTGTCAGTGCTGGCCACAGGTATGTTCTCTGGGCTGGGCAACCTGAGCACGCTGCGGTTGGACCACAATCCGCTACAGAAAGTGGCCCCTGGAGCTTTCCAGCCACTGGCCGCACTCACCACGCTCTGGCTGCGGGATGGCCGGCTCCAAGCACTGGAGCCCGTGGCCATGGCTGTGGGGAATCTGACGCACCTAGACCTGCTCGACCTGTGTGTAAACATGCTGTCGACACTGGGCCCGGGGCTGCCACCCACGCTGAGGGTCCTGCACCTCTGCAACAACTCCCTGGGAGCTCTTTCAGGGGCCACCCCTGGGGTGATGCCCTCAGGGCTGCGTGAGCTTGACCTGTCCTACAACAACATTTCAGACCCTGCACCACTCGCTCACCTGTGCCTGAGCAACCTGACATACCTGCACCTGGCTGGGAACCCGCTGGACGTAGTGCAGCTGCTGCGTGTGCCTGGAATCTCCCCGCACCAGGTGGACGTGTCAGGGCTACAGGTAGGCACGAGCGGCCTGGAATGCCTGTGCCAGCAGCTGAGAGGACAGCAGCTGCAGAGGCTGCAGCTGCAGCGCATGGGGCTCACAGCAATGCCCGATGGGGCTCTGGCCGAGTGTCCGGTGCTGGGTGCCCTGGATTTATCTGGCAACCGGCTGCGGCACCTGGGCTGCGTAGGGCGGCTGCTGAACCAGGCACAGCGCGCAGAGCTGAGCGAGCTGGTGGCTGAGCACAACTTGCTGCAGCGGCTGCCATCGTGCAACGGGTCCCCAGTTCTGCGGCAGCTGCACAACGTGTCCCTGCGCTTCAACCGCATCCTGGTGGCTGGTGCGGGTGCTTTTGACAATGCACCGGCGCTGCGGCAGCTGCGGCTGGATGTGAATGGGCTGGCACGGCTGGACCGCGCAGCGCTGCGTGGACTCCACGACCTGCGGCACCTACGCCTTGACAACAACCTGCTCACTGACCTCCTGCCCGGCTCCTTTGCTGACCTGCACCAGCTGGGAGACCTCAACCTGCGCAACAACCGCGTGGCCGTGCTCTTCCCTGGCGCCTTCAAGGGGCTTGACCAGCTGCAGACGCTTGACCTGGGTGGGAACAACCTGCAGCACTTGGCAGCCAAGGCATTCCAGGGCCTCCCGCGGCTTTGCCGACTTTACCTGGACCGCAACCGGCTGCTGGAGGTGAGAGCGGCCACGTTCCAGCCGGTGCAGCTGACGCTGGGTGTGCTGGACCTGCGTGCCAACGCGCTGCACTACCTGAGCCGACATCCGCGGCAGCTGCCGCCTTTCCGCTACCTGCATAACCTCTATGACCTGAATCTGCAGGCACAGCAGCCATATGGGATGCGTGTAGTCCCACAACGTTTCTTCCAGGGCCTCGGTGCCTTGCGCTCACTCTCTCTGGCACAGAACTCACTCTCGGCCATCCCTGACGATGCCTTCGATGACCTGGCACAGCTGCGGAACCTGACGCTGGCTGACAGCAACAGCGGGATGGGCCACCTGCCTGCCGGCATCTTCAAGAACCTGAGCCAGCTGCGCAGCCTGAACCTGGAGAGTGCAGGACTGCGCAGCCTTGGCCCCGAGGTCTTCGGCAACCTAACACGACTGCAGGAGCTGCACCTGGCCAAGAACGAGCTGCGTACATTGGATGTGACTCTGGCCACCCGCCTCCCCGCCCTGTGCTATCTGGACCTGCGCAAGTGCCCGCTGAGTTGCAGCTGTGCCAATGCCTGGCTGCCTGCCTGGCTGGAAGGTGGGCCCGTGCAGGTGGTCTACCTGTATAACTACACCTGCGGTGAGACAGGTGGGGCCTCCACGTACCTGCACTCCTTTGACACACGCGTGTGCTACCTGGACATGGGGCGGTACCTGTTTGCAGGGACAGCACCAGCCGTGCTGCTGCTGCTAGTGCTGCCACTGCTGTACCACCGTGGGTACTGGCGGTTGCGCTACCAGCTCTTCCTGCTGCACGCGTGGGCACGTGGGCACTGGCGGCGGGAGCAGCGGCGCTACACCTACGACACCTTTGTGTCCTACAACTCTGGGGATGAGCGGTGGGTGCTGGAGGAGTTGGTGCCTGAGCTGGAGCGCGGAGCCCTGCGGCTCTGCCTGCACCACCGTGACTTTCGCCCCGGCCGCGCCATAGTGGACAACATCGTGGACGCTGTGTACAACAGCCGGCACACGGTGTGCGTGGTGAGCCACGGGTACCTGCGCAGCGAGTGGTGCTCACTGGAGATCCAGATGGCCAGCTATCGCCTCTTTGATGAGCTGCGCGATGTCCTTGTCCTCATCTTCCTCGAGGACATCCCCGAGGCCGAGCTCTCGGCCTTCCACCGCATACGCCGTGTGCTGCTGCGGCGCACACACCTGCGCTGGCCCTCCGAGCTCCCTGCGCGGCCCCTCTTCTGGGCAAAGCTCAGGTGTGCCCTCAGTGCGGGGCAGGAGGAGGAGGACAGGGAGGAAGGGTGCCCTGACAGGACCAGAACCACTGTGGAGGTTCCCCCTCAGAAAAGCAGTTTTCTGCCCCAAAATCACTGGCTTTTCTCTTGGAATTATGCTCTGAACAGTGGGGATGAAGGTAACAAGAAGGAGGAGGAGGCAGAGGAGGAGGAGGTTGGGGAGGAGGAAAAAGGTTGCCAGGAGAGAGAGAAGCTGCTCTAGAGCAAACTCACCCTGGTGTAATGGGGATCCCCAGGGACATTCCCAATCAAAAAAATGTGGTTTTGTCCCAAAATCCCTGGTTATCCTCTGAGAAATGTGCAGTTGGAACAATGGCAATAAGGAAAAGAGGGGGCAAGATGGATCTCAGTGTTCAGATGCAGCAAATGCTTCATCACTCAGTTGCTTTTCCCAGCAGGAGAGCCTGGGGACAATGGAATCAAGGGGCCATTGCTCCACTGCAAGGACTCTGGGAATTGAGGGAACAATTGTCACACTGTGGTGCCCATGGAGCCAAGGGTCCCTGGTGACACTGCAGGATCTTGTGTCACCATGGCTCCATCGTGACACTGCAGCACCAAGGAATTCATTGTGGCACCCAGAGGCCTCATGGAACCTTTTTTTGACCCACCAAATGGAGGTTGTCTTTACCGCTCCTTTTGCCATTAATGTATTTATAAAAACATTTTTATTCTCCTTCACATAAGTGGCCTGGTTAAGTTGTAATTGAGCTTTTACTTCTCTATTTTGCTTTCTGCATGACCTAATAATATTCTTAAGCATGTCCTGAGTTTCCTGGTCCTCCCTCCCAAGGTGATGCACCCTAATTTTTCCCCTGAGTTCCTGGAAAAAGCTCCATGACCTGCCAGGCCATTTTTTTCCTTGCTAGCTCACTTTTTGGCACAGAGGGACAGGCTGTTGCTGCTCCTTCAACATTTCTTTCTTGAACTGTGTCCATCCTTCCTGGAATCCTTGGTTTTTAAGGGCTGTTTCCTTTTAAAACATCAGTACCTGATTTGGTACTCCCCAAATCAATCCTGAATAGGCCAAAGTCTGCTCTCTGTAACTCCAGGGTAGAAGATTTATTGATGGCCCTCCTTTCACAGACTATTTAAAAACTCAGTAATTTCATGGCCCCTGTGCCCCAAACAGTCTCTGACCACCACATCTCCCACCAGCCCTTCTCTGTCTGTGACCAGCAGGAGACAGAGCTTTCCTTGGCAGTGGGAAGAGAAGGAAACCTGCCCAAAGCACAGCTTGGAAGGTTCAGCCTGGAGCTGAGGAGGAAGAAAAGTCCCTGCCAGGGTAGAATTTTGGTGCTGGTGGTGTCCCAGCATGGGGCTGGGCCATGGGCTGGCTCTGTGTGCCAGGAGCCGGCAGCGCTGGGTGCAGGCAGCCCAGGGAGGGCACAGAAACGCTGGGTGAGAAATGCTGGGGCACAGCGAGATGGGCGAGTGCAGCCGGCCAGGGCACAGGAGCAGCGCGCACAGGGGACACAGCCCCAGGACAGATGGGCAGGGCTGGGCAGGGCTGGCAGGGCCAGAGGCACCCAGGCCTTTGTCCCTGGGCTCGGGCAGCGCCTCGGGAGCCCCACAGAAGGAACTTCCCTGTGAGGGGCTGCACTTTGCTTCTCTGTGAAAAATGCATATTTTATGATTGGCTTTTCGCAAATGTTACAATGAATATTATATGTGTCATGTTAGAAAGTTATGCTGTATTAATTTCTTACATAGTGAGTTAAATGTAGCTTTAGGTTACAACATAATGTTAAAATAGAAACTGTGATATAGGATTTGTTAAAAGCTCAAGCAGGAAGATGAGATAATCAAGAAACTCCTCACACAGAGATGTCAGCGAAGGGGGCCCATAAAAAGTCACAGCCTCCTTATCAGAAAAGACAAACACTCTTCTGCCTTCTCTCCATCTTTGTGGAACCAACAGGATTAAGGAGAAGAAGTTGACAAAAAGCAGAAATGTTCTTAATTTGCAAGGAATTTATGCATCATGGATGAGATATATGAATATGCAACAGGCTGTTGCTTGTAACATTATTCCTTTGTTCACAAGGCGTGCTTTTTGCGATTTAGTGTCTGAGAGCACCTGGACATCCATAATTCTTTGCTTTTTATTGTCTTGTAATTGTCCTAACTCTAAACTTTATTACTGTAATTGTATTATTATTATTTTTATAACCATTTTATTAGTATTAAACTTTTAAAATTTTAAAAACCAAGTGATTGGCATTTTTCACATTCTCCCTCGCCCTCCCTGAGGAGGCTGGCAGGGGCTGCAGGTTTATGGCATTTGTCCTTGCTGCCCCTCACATCCCCCTGCCCCACAAACAGCCCCGAGCCACCCGTCAGGGACGGGCCCTGCTGTGCCAGGCTGGGCTCAGGGCTTGGCCTTTCTGCTTCCCCCAGCCAGCCCAGGCCTTGCTCAGCATTGCAGTTCCCTGCTCTGAGCCTTGGGCTCCCTGCAGTCCTGGCCTCCAGGATCTGCTCTCTCCAGTGCCTGGGGAGCCTTTGGCAGTCCCTGCCCTCACTGGGGCCCAGGGATGCTCCAAAGGACTTGGAGTTTTGCTTCTGACTCCTTCAGCAGCTTCTTCATCCTTCTCTCAGTGCCTGAGGCTCCTGGACCCAGCCCCACATCCACCCTGGGGATCCTTAAAATACAGAAAGCCCTCAGGAGCTCTTTGTCTTCCTTCCATTGTCTTCAAGTCTCCAGGGATTGTGCAGTTTGCTGTTCTGTTCAGGACGGAAACTTCAAAGTCCACCTCCTGATTTTTATTTTTTAATCACATGAATATTCTTTTCTTTTTCTGTTCAGAGAATAGTTGATAGAATCATTTCCCAGGTGATCTTGATGCTCAATGGCTCCTTAGGAGGGCTGGGCATGGAGAAGAATGAGCTCCTTGAGGGCTGACCCTGTTTGGACAAGCTGCTCCTCACTCCCAGCCTCACCATGTCTGACAGGGCCTGACAGGAGATGAAGTCACGGTTGGGAATGCATTCGGGGGACACTTTTGCGTCCGAGCCACGACGTGAGGTCCTCGGGGGCTCTGGAGCACTCGGGGGGAGCTTGGGGAGATTTAACCGGGTTCCTTAGAGCGCAGGGCGCAGCAGGAATTTTAGGCGCGGAACTGTGTTCTGAGGGGCTCTGGGGCCGCGGGGGATGAGAGGAGAGGAATTCCCAGAAGTGGCTGTACCGGGCATCTGTGGGGCTGGGAGCACTCAGGGGATCCTAGGACGCTTTTGGGGGGTCCCGAATGGGCGCTGAGGGGCACTTGGTGATCCCGGAGGGTCTGGGGGGCACTTACAGGACAAATGGGGGCGGTACCGGGGTTCTGTGGAGCGCGGGGCATGACGGGCGTTGTAGTCCCGACCCCAATGAGGCTCTATTGGCTTGCTGGGCATGATGGGAGATGTAGGCAAAAGGAAAGATGGCGCTAACTGTAGGCACCGCCCCCAAAGCCACGATCCCTGGCGCTGATTGGTTGGATGCTGTGATGGGCGGGAGCCTCGGCCAATGGGAGGGGACGGGAACAGCCCCTTGAACCCCTCCAGTCCCTCCCAGTACAGCCCAGTACAGTCCCAGTGCCCCTCCAGTCCCTCCCAGTACAGCCCAGTTCATCCCCAGTACAGCCCAGTACAGCACCAGTGCCCCTCCAGTCCCTCCCAGCACAGCCCAGTCCCTCCCAATATGCCTGAGTTCATTCCCAGGCCCTCCCAGTTCCTCCCATGTCATCCACAATATGCCCCAGTGTTGCCCAGTCTTCCCCACAATGTTCCCTGTTTGTCCCAGTATCCCCCAGTTTCACTCCCAGTTTCACACCCAGTATGTCCCAGTGTGTCCCAGTGTACCCCCGCAGTCCATCCCAGTCCACCCAGATTCCCCCTCAGCATTCCTCATGTTCCCAGGCTGTCCCAGATCCCCACAGTATCACTCCCAGTATGTCCCAGTGTCTCCCACAGCATTCCCAGTGTTCCCCAGTATTCCCAGTCCTCCCCAGTGTTTCCAAGAACAGTTTAATTTCTCAGGACTGCCGTGGTAGCCAAACCCAGCAGTGGGGTCAGTGCAGTGCCCATGGCCACAGCTCCTTGCAGTGCCCAGTGCAGCTGGGGCTGATGATCCACCCTCACAGCTGGCCCAGGGCGGGTCTGGATGGTTTTGGTGGCACCTTGGGCTGGCACACACCTGAGGAGGGTGTCTGTTTTCATGGGGAAACTCAGGAGTTTTAGATTGCTTCAAACATAGAAAAAGGGAAAGCCCCTCTTAGGCTGGGTGCAGCCAGCTCTGCGAGCACAGCAGGTCCCAGGTGAGTGAGGACAGACAGGATGGGCTGGGGCAACGTGGAGCAAGGTTGTCCACGCTGGGCCAGAGCTCAGGGCACAGCTTCTCTGAGCAGGCCAGAGCTCCTGAGGGGAGACTCTGGCTCAATATCAAACACAGAATGCTGCAATCACCTCTGATCTAAAGAGAAATGTAATAAAATACACCCTTTAAAATAGGAATGTGTATTTCTTACAAGCACTTTGAAATCTTTCTCCACAACTGGAATAGAAAAATTTTAATGACCCTCTCAGGGCTTTGGTGTTGTTTACATCAGACTCAGTCCCTGAATGTGTCTTCAAAAAACTTCTCAAGAACTCAAATTTAAAACTTCAAAGTTTCTTGAAGTTTTAATGGGTCTCACTGAGGGACAGGACTGAGAAAGTGTCCCCAGGTTCCAGTCAGAGCAGAACCCTGGAGGCAGTGATGACAGCTGGGACAGGCAAGGGAAAGGTGTCTCTGGTGCTGAGCAAAGCTGGATGTGTTTCAGGAATGCAAAGGGCCCAGGCCTGAGCCTCAGCCCTTGGCAAGGCAGATCCTGTCCCTCCCTCATTGCTCAGGGCTCTTCCCGGGATGGGCACTGGCATGTGGGGATGTGCAATGCCAAGGGCAGGACCATGGGGCGGCCCCTGCCAGGCTGCTGAGCAGGGACAAGGAGGCACTGAGGCCCCAGGGCTGCAAGGGTCACTTGTCCCCTCGTGGCTCAGGCCCAGGGCCAGCAGCCACGGCCAAAGGGCTGCACAGATTGGCTCTGTCAGGGCCTTGCAGCTGCTGCACATCCCTGAGCCCTCTGCAGCCCAGGCTGTCCCACGGTGTCCCTGCCCTGCGCCTCTGTCCCTGCAGGCTGTTGTCACCCCCGGCTGCCCCACCTCGCTGGCCCCTTCCTTTGCTGGCAGCTCTGCCTCCTGCTGCCCCTGCCTGGCCACACAAAGCCTTGGGCTGATACCCAAAGGGTTCATTCCATTTTTACCCTGCCTGTGAACTTCCACCACAGGAACAAGGCATGCAGGGGCTGCTTTCCCAGCAGGGATGGCTGGAAGAGAAGAAGAAGACATCTGGCTCAAGGGTACAGTGACAGAGAAAACAAGGACTGAATCTGGGAACTTGGGGTGGGTTTAATGGAAATGGGTAAATCGTAATTGGCATTTAGGAACTGTATGGAAGCAACACACTGGTAAAATTACATGTCTGCATCAGATCAGGAGTTATCCCTCACTAGGCCTCAGGCCTGAATAAATTATGCCCTCTGAAAAGCAAATTAGTGTTAAGGAGCCTCATTCTGATATTTCCGAGATTTGGTGACAGCAGGGCCTCACAGAACCCAGGACTCAGCTGTGACACTGCCCAAACTCATGGAACAAAGAGTCCATAGTGACACAGCAGAACCCCATGGAACCAAAATCCATTTTGGCACATTGGGGCCACATTGAACCAATGGTCCATTGTGATAGTGCAGATCCAAGGAGATCATTGTGACACTGAGAAACCTCTGGGAACCAAGGGGACACTCTGACACAGAAAGGCCTCGTGGAACCAAGGGTCCCTTGTTAAACTGTGTGGCCTCATGGAACCATGAGCCATTGTGACACAGCGTGGCCACATGGAGCCAAGGGGCCACTGTGACACTGCAGATCCAGGGAGACCATTGTGACTGAGGAACCTCATGGAACCAAGAGACCATTGTTCCACTGTGGGGCTCTGTGGAACCAAGGGGAGCACAGTGACATTGCGAGGCCTCATGGAACAATGGAGACTATCCTGACACTTTGGGACACACTGGAACACAGGGACCATTAGAGCACGGCAGGGCCTCATGGAATCAAGGGGACTACAGTGAACACTGTGGGTGTCCATGGGATGAAGGGTCCATTCTGACTCCATGGGACAAAGGATGCCATTGTGACACTCTGGGGCATCATGGAACCAAAGGTCCCTTGTGACGCAGCAGGGCCTCATGGAACCATGGAGGCCATTTTGACACTTTGAGGCCTGTGAAACCAAAGGGCCATTGTGGCACTTCAGGGCCTCTTGGAGCCAAAGGGACCATAGTGACACTGTGGGGCTCAGTGAAACCAATGGTCTGTTGTGACACTGCAGGGCCTCATGGAACCATGGAGACCATTTCTACATTTTTAGGCCTTGTGAAACCAAAGGGCCTCTGTGGCACGTCAGAGCCTCATGGAGCCAAGGGCTCTGGGCTTTCTTTCCAATGGAAAAGAACTGCCCTTCACATTCAAGCACCCATGGCTAAAATGGGATTCTCCCCTCAAAATTCCCAATATCCAGGGATTGCTCCCAAACAAAAGCTGCCATTACAAACAAGTGTTTTTGACCTTGTCTTCCTGAGAGCTGGCTCTCACCTTGCTTCAAACACTGGGGATCTGTGCTTTTCTTCCTGTGGAAAAGTACCATCCCTTCTGCACAGGCAACCATGGCCAAAATTGACACTTTTCCTCCAAAATTCCTGATTTGCAAGGGTTCTCCCAGACAAAATCTGCCAGGACAGACAGCTCTGGCTGGCCTTGGCCTCTGGTGGTCACCTCCCGTTTCAAGGAAGCCTTGAGGAAAGTATTTGAACAGGTTTGACTGCTGCAACATCAATGAGCCTCTTGTCCTCTGAAAAACTCAAATGCTCTTCTGGTCCTACGTGTATTTTTTTTCTCATAGTTCATTATGTGTGAAATATAACTTTCAGCTAAAAAATAGTATTCTTATCAGTCTACCAGTGTTATCTGACACAAAACACCTCGTCTACATATGAATCCAGGTCACCTGTACAAGCAAACACAATGAAGAATGCTGCAGGAATGATTTGTCTCTGCTCCCATCTGTCACCTCTCTGGAGCTGGAGGTGCAGCCCCAGCGCTTGGGAGGGCTCAAGGGCTCACCAGCTCAGCTCCCACACAGAGAACTTGCCGACCATGTTCTGCTGGCCTTGGCCCCTGCCCGCTCAGCCAGGCTGCGATGGACACTGATGGTTTCCGTGCCAGGCTCTCCCAGCCCAGCCCAGCTCCCTGCCAGCTCTGCCAGCTGCCCTGAGCTCTGGGCAGCACCAAGGGCCTCTCCCCAGCACAGCCCAGCCGGCTCTGGCCCCACAGCTCTGCTCAGGCCAGGCTGCTCTGAGCACTGCCCCACGGCCTCAGCCCCTGCCAAGGGCACAGCAGCAGCTGCAGCTCAGCCAGGACTCAGCCCCACCATGGGGGAAGGGGCCTGGCCAAGGCCAAAGGAGCTCCCTGGCTGCCCTGCTCCCCTCTGCCTGAGGTGCTGAGAGCTCTGCAGCCCCTCCTGCCATCCCATCTGCCCAGGCCAGCACAAGAGCCCCGGCCCTGGGGCCCTCCAGAGCTGCTCCTGCTCCAGGCCCAGGGCCCATCGCAGAGCTGGGGCAGCCCCAAAGCTGTGCCCATTTCTGCTCATTGCTGCTCTGATGGGGATGGATCCTCAGCACCTTGGAGGTTGGTGATGAACTTTACTACTCCAGAGGCCTCTTCTTTCTTGAGCTCTTCAGTATAGAAATTCAGTGGCAAAGGCTCATTTACATTTCTTCCAAACACCCAAACAAGACAAGCCCATGGAAATAATTCAAGTCTTCAATTCTTCAGTGGTCAATTAAACAGATTGCACAAGTGTATTCAAAGTCAACCAACTATATTGAAAACAGTGCAGAGGGAATTGTTTTGTCCTGTTTACTTTTCTTATTTATAGATTGATATCATCAATCCTCAGTTGATATGGATCCCCAGCATTTCCTAATCCATTTTTAGTAGGTGTGAAAATCAAGATCCCTTGTTGCTGACAATCTGAAGGGGGTCCCACAGAGACCCAGTTTTAGTAATGACACCCAAACCAATATGGCTTGATGTCATCCTCCTTTATTGTCTAATTTTTTCATGTTTTATGCCTTTATCGCCTTACATAATACAATAGCAAATTAACATTCATTGGCTAACGTAATAAATGTAATCATATTACGTTAACCAATGAATATTTATTTGCTATTGCCACTTATTGATTGGCTGTTATTCTACAAGCATCTGATCAGGTTATAGTACGTGACACTTTTCATATAATACTCAGCACCCAGCATTGGCTATTGTGTTTGTACAAGGCCTATTGTCTTTCCAAGGATGTCCTAAGTACTTTAAAGTAACTAAAGTAACTCTGTAATCTGCAGGCCAGGGTTGTCCAGCTCCTGCAAAGGAACAGCATCAAGGAGAGCACGTCCTTGTTCCACGAGAAATTCCTCAACACGCTGTGGATCCAAGGATCCTTTGTGATCCTCCAGATCCTCATGGAACCAAGGGTGCATTGAGGCACAGCCAGGCCTTTTTGCAAGCAAAGAAACCTCTGTAAAATGCAGGGTAACTCACAGAACCAAGGAGTCCATTGTTAGAGGATAAAACCTCTGGAACCAAGGGTCCATGGTGACAAAGTGGGGCCTCATGGAAACAAGGGGTCACTGCAACACAGTGGGACAGCATGGTAGGAATTGTCCATTAGGACAATGTGGATCCATGGAGACCGTGGTGACACGAAGGAACCTCATGGATCCAAAGAGCCATTGTGATGATGAAGAACTTCATGGAACCCAGGGTCCATTGTGACACAGTGGGCCCGCATTGGAGGAGAGGAACCATTGCTGACAGTAGAGAAACTCATGGAACCAAGGGACATGGACTCATGGGACACAGCAGGGCCACATGGAACCAAGGAGACCAGTGACATTTAGGAAGCTCATGGAACCAAGGGTCCATTGTGACACTGCAGAAACAAGGAGACCATGGCTGACACTATGGAAGCTCAGGGAACCAAGCAGCCATTGTGACACTGCAAGGTGTCGTTGAACCAGGGAGACCATTGTGACCCTAGAAAACCTGATGGCACTAAGGGTTTATTGTGACACAGCAGGGTCCCATGGAACCAGTTGTCCATTGTGACAATGCAGATCCGAGGAGACCATGGTGACACTACGGAAGCTCATGGAACCATGGGTCCATTGTGACAAAGCAGGGCCTCATGGAACCTAGGAGATCATTGTGACATCATGGAATCTCATGGAACCAAGGATCCATTGTTAGAATCCAGAGCCACGGAGACCATTGTGACACCATAGAACCTAGTGGACCCAAGTAGATCATTGTGACATCATGGAATCTCATGGAACCAGGGTTCCATTGTTATGGTCCAGAACCAAGGAGAGCATTGTGACATTGTGGAACCTCGTGGAACCAAGGGTCCATTGTTACAGACCAGAACAAAAGAGAATTGTGATATTGTGGAACACTGTAGAAGCAAGGGTTCATTGTTATACTCCAGAGCCATGGAGACCATTGTGGCATTAGGAAACTCATGGAACCAAGGGTCCATCATTACAGTCCAGACCCAAGGAGACCATTGTGACAATGTGGAACCTCGTGGAACCAAGGGTCTGTTGTTACAGTCTGAAACCATGGAGACCATTGTGACATCATGGAACCTTGTGGAACCGAGGGTCTCTTGTTACAGTCTGGATCAAGGAGATCATTGTGACATCATGGAATCTCATGAAACCAAGGGTCTGTTGTTACAGTGTGGAACCAAGGAGATCATTGTGGCATCATGGAACCTCGTGGAACCAAGGGTTCCATTGTTACAGTCTGGAACCAAGGAGATCATTGTGACATCATGGAATCTCATGGAACCAGGGTTCCATTGTTACAGTCCAGAACCAAGGAGACCATTGTGACATCATGGAACCTTGTGGAACCAAGGGTCTCCAGAATCAGGGACACCATTGTGACCGCACAGAATTTCACAGAACCAAGATTCCATTGCTATGCAGTGGGGCTTCATGGAACCAAGGAACCACTGTGACACAGCAGGGCTGCATGGAACCAATGGTCCATAGAGATATTGCGTATCCAAGGAGACCATGGTGATGCTGTGGTGTGGAAAAAATGACGGGAGACAAGTCCATTCTATAATGTCAACAAGTCTCAGTTTATTCCAAGCACGCATGTACAGTTATACCCATTATAATGAAGCTCATGCATATTGCAAAACTTAGGCTCATCATTGGTGTATCAAAAACAGGTCAACCCCACCTTTGAGGCTTCCTAAGCTTGCTTTGTTTTCCCTTACACTTATCCTTTTGCTGACCATTCTACTGTTGGGAACCAGCTTACCCAAGGACATAAGATATTGTTGCTACATCTGCTATTGCTGCGCTATGCAGTTTTCAGCTACTGCTTCACTAACTGCACGTAGTTATGTCCTTTCTCACGAAGCCATTCATCCACAAAACTCTCCACACTTCACTAATGGTGGTGGGTTGTTTTCACTTCAGAACCAATGGATTTGGTCCTTGCAGAGCTCTGTATAAAAGAGCAGTGCATTTTGAATTAACCGGAGTTTACTCTCAACAGCCTTCTGAGTCAGAGCCTCTTAATTCCCGTCCTGCCTCAACAGCGACAAAGACCCTTCATGGCTGACAATCAATCACACTTTGTCCCTACTCCCTCCCCACCATTTCCCTCATCCACTCCCTGGCACTCAGAGCAGCTGAGGAATGGAGTCACAACCAGGGGTGTCCCCAGGGATCAGGGCTGGGGCCAGGTCAGTGAAATCTCTTTATTGCTGATCTGGATGAGGCCATCGAGGGCACCCTCAGGCAGTTCCAGGTGAGCCCAGGCTGGGTGGAGTGTGGCTGTGCTGGAGGGCAGGAAGCTCTGCAGAGGGATCTGGACAGGCTGGAGCCATGGGCCCAGGACAATGGGTTGAGGTTCACCAAGGCCAAGGGCCAGGTCCTGCCCTGGGGTCACAACCACCCAAAATCCCTGTCTGTGCCCTGCCCCTGATCCCTACAGCCTGTCCTGTTTCCTTCATCCCTGCATTGCCAGGGACTTTCTGGGACAAGGGAGCTCTGCTCTGGGGATGGAGGGAGCTCCAAGTGCCACGACTGGAGTGGGAACCACAACTCATCAGGTTTGTGTCCTTTGGGGTCAGGAACTGGTGAGACTCAGAGGCACAGAAAGTTTCTCTTCATGGCCAACAGACCATGGTAGAACAGGACACAATTTAATAACAATCACGCTCTTCCCTGAGCTATGTGCAACATCCCAGCAGCATCTGATGAGTCCACCATCCACAAGTGATTTCCATACTAAAACTGATTTTAGACTTACATGGTTCTCTGATAGATATAAACACAGTTAAGTTCTTGCATCAGGATGCTCATCCTGGAGTGGGGGCAAAAGAGCTCAAACAATTCCTGATTTGCAAAGCTGTCAGTGGTGGATGGAGAAGGGAGGTCAGGCTGCTTTTGGTGTTGAGGAAATGCTGAAACCAACTGACTCATTTAATCTTCTCCTGTCCTGGCTGATCTTCCCTGTTTCCCCTTCCACCCATTGGCTTTTGTCTCCCACCAGGCCCCCGGTGAAGAGCCTGGCTCTGTGTTCTCCATCTCCTCCTTGCTGGCACTGCCAGGCTGGGATGAGGAGCCCCTCAGCCTTCCCTGCTCCGGGCTGGACAAGCCCAGCTCCCTCAGCCTCTGCTCACAGCCCAAGGGCTCCAGCCCCACCTTGGAGGCCCTTCCCTAGCCCTGCTCCAGCTGCCAGACATCTTTCCTGCCCTGGGGAACTCAACTCAGGCCACAGGGACTTGGATAATCCACATCCTTGATGTCCTGGTCAAACAGCCCTGGGCCCTTGTCCCCATGTCAGGCTCTGGGGTGGATCCTGTGGAACATCCTTGGGTGGAGGCTGTGGCTCCAGGGGGACCGGGGGGATACCGGGGGACAGGGACTCCGCTGGGCATGAACAGCATTGGACTTGTTGGGAGAAACTGTGAGGGAAGGCTGGGGCGGAGTGACCAACCCAGTGACCTCACAGAGCCCTCCTGGGATGTCACACAGCCCCTCTGTGATGTCTCAGCCTGCTCTGAGATGTCACAGCCAGATCTCTAATGTCACACAACTGGTCTCTGATGTCACTCTGTGATATCATGGTCTGCTGTTATGTCACAGCCTGTTATCTGATGTCACACAGACAGTCAATGATGCTGTAGTTGCTTGATGTCCACTCTGTGATGTCACAGTCCACTCTGTGACCTCATGTCACCAGATGATGAATTGTCTCCACCAGGTGAGCTGACAACTGGAGCTTGTTCTCCAACACCCCAGGCCTATGGAAACCACACAATGCCAACTGTGGGAGAAGGGGAACTGGAAGTTCACCAGCCTCAGTGTCCTGCCAGCTCAGCCAGGCCCACGGGAACATTGGGGTCCACGACCACCAGGGACCACCAGGGAAGATCCCCAGGACAGAAGACAGCATGGGTAATGGGGAGAGGAAATATGTTAATGATTCTGGAAAAATGATTATCAGATGTGTGTTTAGTCCAGGACAATCAATGAATATGTGTGCAAAATACAGAACATGAACAGAAACTTTCCTGTACTCAGCAAGCTCGGCTTTGGGAGGAGCTATCCCCCGTGCACCCAGCTGAATAAAGAATGCTGCTTCTTAATGCTGCACTGGTGTTAAGGAGTTTTCTGTTTTACCCAATTTTTGTAACACTCCACTCCCAAGGAAAGCTCTGTCTCCTGCTGCTCACAAACAGAGAAGGGCTGGTGGCAGATGTGGGGCTCAGAGGCTGCCTGGAGCACAGGGACCATGAAATAATCAAGTTTTCAATGATCTGTGAAAGAAGGAGGGAAAGCAACAAAACTTCCACACTGGAATTAGGAAGGGCAGTCTTTGGCCTATTTAGGATGCTAACTTGAGGAGTACCAAATCAGGTACCGATATTTTTAAGGGAAAAAGCCCTTAAAAACAAAGGGGTTCAGGAACAAAGGGCACATTTTGAGAAAGTAATCTTAAGGGGGAAGGAGCAGCCTGTCCCAGTGTGGCAAAAGATGAGCTGGTGAGGAAAATGACTGCCCTGACTGCCCATGGAGCTTTTGTGGGAACTCAGGGGAAAGAAGAGGGTGCATTAACTTTGGACAGAAAGTCAGGCAACTCAGCAAGCGTTTAAGGATGTTGTTAGGTCATGCAGGAAAAAAGAGGAAAGAGGTGAAATCTCAATAATAGATTAACCTGGCCACTTCTGTGAAAAATATTAGAAAACTTTTCTACAAATAACTCAGTTGCAATTTATGGGATAATGAGAACCTCCACTCTTTATTGGATGCAGTGGAAAATATAGTAGCTAAAGATAAGGAATAGGCCAAGCTCCTTAACATCTTGTTTCTTTTAATTTTCAATATTAGGATAGGCTGTTTTCAGGACAAGAGCTCTCCTGAGCTGGTAGATGGGCACAGGAAGCAGAACAGCCCCCTGTAATCCAGGAGGAAGCAGCTGGTGACCTGCTGAGCCACTCAAATGCTCACAGGTGTATGGGATCAGATGGGTGTGGAGTTGCGTTATGTATATGTTTTATTATCCCTGTATTATGTATTGGTTTATTCCTTTGTACCCCCGTGTGCAACTTGGTTTATCCCCAGTTTTCCCGCCTTGTCCTCCCTTCCCGCCTTCCCAGTATCTATCCATCACCCTGAAAGAGGCATTTTACCCCCCCCAGGTGCCTTGTCTATCACTCGGTGCCCCTTCCCATCCATCCAGAAGCTTCTACTCAGGACACCGGGTGATTGGGCGAGGACCTGGGACTCCCCCCATATCCTTCCCCCATTGGACCCCACCATATCCCCCCATCCCGGAGCCACCCCCTATCCCTATCCCCATTGGTCGTTGGATACCCCTCCCTTACAGTTTATAAGCCAGTGCAAGCACCTTGTGCTTGTTCCTGTTGGCTGGCACTGTTCTAGGATATTTAGCCCCGTTGGGCTACAATAAACTCGGACTTAGCCCCCAGCAGGATCCGCTCTTCATTTACCACCGCGAGGCTTGCTAGCGCTGCTCGGGACCCACAAAGGCACTCTCCAAACCCCAGCTGGGAGCGGCGGAGGGTGCCTCAATCGCCCACTCTCGCCCCAGAGAAGAGCTAGCCGGGGCTGAGAGAAAAGGGAACCGGGGCGGGAGCGCGGCAGATGGGATCCATCCTAGGGGGATGAGGGAGCTGGTGGATGAGCTCCCCAAGCTGCTCCCCATCATTTACCATCAGTGCTGGCTCAGCAGGGAGGTCCCAGAGCACTGGAGGTGCCAGTGTGAGCCCATCCCCAAGAAGGGCTGGAAGGAGGATGTGGGGAGCTCCAGGCCTGTCAGCCTGACCTCGGTGTCTGGGAAGGTTATGGAACAGATCACCTTGAGAGCCACCACAGGGCACCCACAGGATGGCCGAGGGGTCAGAGCCAGCCAGCGTGGATTTAAGAGGGGCAAGTCCTGCCTGAACAACCTGATCTCCTTTTATGACCAGGTGACCCACCTGTGGATGTGGGAAAGGCTGTGGATGTGGGAAAGGCTGTGGATGTGTCCATCTGGACTTCAGCAAAGCCTTGGACACTGTCTCTGACAGCATTCCCTGGAAAAGCTGCCGCCCATGGCTTGGGCAGGTTCCCTCCTGGCTGGGAGATGGAAGAGCTGGCTGGAAGCTGGGCCCAGAGAGGGGTGGGGATGGTGCTGCACCCAGCTGGTGTCCAGTCCCTGGTGCTGTCCCCCAGGGATCTGTGTTGGGCCCAGTCCTGTTTAACATCTTCACTGATGGTCTGGGTGAGGGGATCAAGCCCACCATCCCCAAATTTGCAGGTGACACCAAGCTGGGTGTGAGTGTGGATCTGCTGGAGGGCAGGACAAGAAGACACAGCCTCCAGCTGCACCAGGGGAGGTTTAGGCTGGGCAAGAGGAAGAAGTTCTTCACAGAAAGGGTGAGTGGGCATTGGAATGGGCAGGCCAGGGAGGGAGGTGGCAGAGTCACTGTCCCTCTCCAGTGGCACTCAGTGGCATGTCTGGGTGACAAGGCGGTATTAGGGCATTGGTTAGACTTGATGATTCCAAAGGTCTTTTCCAGCCTATTTGATTCTGTCATTCTGTGATGACTGGGGCACTCTGGGGCCATTGTGACACTGCAGGGCCTCGTGGAACTAAGAGGACCAAGGTGACACTGTGCAGCCCCATAGAACCAGGGCTCCATTGTGGTGCTCTGGGGCCCAATGGGACCAGGGAGTCCCCGTGACACTGGGTCCTGGTGGAACCACAGAGGCCATGGTGACACTGTGTGGCCTCGTGGAAACAAGGAGTCCATTGTGACACTGAGGGAACTTGTGGAAGCACAGAGAGCATTGTGACAGTGTGGGACCTCATGTGACCATGGGGCCTTTGTGGCACCCTGGGGCCCCATGGAACCAAGGGGCCCCTGTGAAACTGCAGCACCAATGAGAACATTGTGACACTGTGAAGCCCCATGGAACCAAGGAGTCCATTGTCACATTTTGAGGCCCCATGGAACCAAGGAGACCAGTGTGACAGTGTAGGGCCTGGTGTAACCAAAGGGACATTGTGACACTCAGGGGCCCCTTGGAACCAAGGACATCTTTGCAGATGACACCAAGGTGGATGTGAGTGTGGATCTGCTGGAGGGTAGGAGGGCTCTGCAGGGAGGCCTGGAATGGTTGGATGGATGGGCAAAGTCCAACAAGATGAAGTTTAATCAATCCATGTGCCAAGTCCTGCACTTTGGCCACAACAACCCCTGCACTGCTGTAGGCTGGGGATGGTGTGGCTGGACAGTGCTCAGGCAGAAAGGGACCTGGGGGCACTGGTCGACAGCAGGCTGGACATGAGCCAGCAGTGTGCCCAGGTGGCCAAGAAGGCCAATGGCCCCTGGCCTGGATCAGGAATGGTGTGGCCAGCAGGAGCAGGGAGGTCATTCTTCCCCTGTACTTGGCACTGGTGTACTTGGCATTCCTCCCCTGTCCTGGCACTGTTCCTCAAGTGCTGTGTCCAGTTCTGGGACGCCCAGTTTGGGAAGGACATGGAGGGGTTGGAGCATGTCCAGAGAAGGGCAACAAGGCTGGTGAGGGGTCTGGAACACAAGTCCTGTGAGGAACAACTGAGGGAGCTGGGGTTGTTTAGCCTGGAGAAGAGGAGACTCAGAGGTGACCTTATCACTGTCTACACTCCCTGAAAGGTGGTTGCAGTCAGGTGGGTGTCGGTCTCTTTCTCCTCACAGCAAGTGACTGAACCAGAGGACACAGTCCTACGCTACACCAAGGGAAATTTAGGTTGGATATTAGGAAAAAGTTTTTTATGGAAGGGGTGATAAAGTACTGGAATAGTCTGTCCAGGGAGGTGGTGGAGTCATCATCATGAGATGTGTTTAAAAAAAAGACTGTATGTTGCACTCAGTGCCATAGTTTTGCTAAGGTGGTGTTAGTGTGTGGGTTGGACTTATGACCTTAAAGGTCTCTTCCAAGCCACTAATTCTGTGATTCTGTGATTGTGTGACATCACAGACCAGGTTGTGACATCATATAGTCAAGAGTGATATCACTGGTCTATTATGTGACATCAGAAAGCGGGATGGGACATCACAGGATGCCTTTATGACATCCCAGAGCAGGCTGTGAGGTCAGAGTGTGTGCTGTGACATTATAGGGTGGCTGTGTTACATCACAGAAGGTGTTGTGACATCACAGGGTGGGTCTGTGAGCACACAGAGGTGCTGTGTGACTTGATAAGTGAGTTCTGCCATCACAGAGCAGGCTGTGACATCATAGAGCATGCTGTGACATCACAGAGGAGGTTGTGATGTCACAAAGTCGGCTGTGCCATTACAGGCTGGCTGTGTGACATCACAGACTGGCTGTGAGGCCACAGAGAAGACTCTGCCATCGTAGATAAGGGCTCTGTGACATCACAGAGCAGCTGTATGATGTCACAGAGAAGGCTGAGACAATACAGAGTGGGCTGTGACATCACAGAGCTGACTGTGAAATCACAGAGCAGGCTGTGACATCGCAGCGAGGCTGCATAACATCACACAAGTAGCTGTGCCATCAGAGAGCTGGCTGTGACATCACAGGGTGTCTGTGACGCCACAGGTTGGGCTGTGACATCACAGGACAGATTTTGGGACATCACAGAGCAGACTGGGACCTCAAAGAGGAGGCTGTGACATGACAGGGAATCTGTGTGAAATCACAGGTGGCCTGTTACATCTCAGAGCGGGCTGTGAGACATCACAGGGGCTGTGTGACATCACAGGGGAAATATGACATCAGAGGGCCTGTGTGACATCACAGGCACTCAGTGACATCACAGGGACACTCTGAAGTCACTGGGGAGGTCACTCTGCCCCAGCCCCCCTCACAGGTCCCCCCAGAGAAGTCCAACGCTGCTCGTGCACAGCGGGGTCCCCTGTCCCCCCGGCCCCCTCGCCCCTGGCGCCGCAGCCTCCCCCAGAGGATGTTCCACGAGATCGACCCCAGAGCCTGACACGGGCACGGGGGCTGGAGCCATGGGGGTGGGACAGGGGGACAGGGACCCCCCGGCAGCGTCCCTGTGTCCCCCAGGGCCAGAGCCTGGGCCAGGGCTCCTTCACCCTGTGACCAACGAGGGCTTGAGAGCGCTGAAAAATTCCCCAACAAAAACCAGATTTAATATTCAAGTGACAGCAGCACAAAGTTCCTTGGCAAGAGTCACTCTGCTCCTGACTGGACACTTCAGGCACAAAAATGGAAACAAAGCAACAACAAAACCAAACGAAATTCAGGCAATCAAACCAGGAATGAACAGAGAAGTGTGTGTGTGTGTGTGTGTGTGTGTGTGTGTGTTTGTGTGTGTGTGTGTGTGTGACACAGGGACAGGGAGGGCAAGGATAAAAGGAATAAAGAGATAAAAGCTGAACAGAGCTCAAACTTCACAGGACTTAACTTATATCTTAACCTTATCTTCTGCATTAAACTCCACAATTTAGAAAGAGAACAGCACTTAACAGTATGCAACCTAACTTATAACCCATAACTGCAATTTGACAGAAGAATAACATTTAAAAATATTTAACTCAGCTTATAACTTATATTACATATAACAACTCTAGCAAAAGAACAACTCCTAGCAGCATTTAATTTCACTTAGACCTTGTGGATTAACCTCACATACAGATTTAACTGGTTCAGCTATACAAGGCACTCAGACCCCTCAGAGAGCAGCATTTCTGCCACATTTCCCCAGCACAGGCACTCCTGTGTGAACACAGACACAGAGTCAGTGCAAGGCACCTGTGAGAAATTCCCTTGAGGGCAGGGAAATGCTCCCTGGGGATGCTTTGGCATCTCCCCAGCAAGGAAGGGTTGAGCCTGGAGGAGTGGGGGGATCGGCCCAGGCTCCCTCGTTGTTGGGGATCCCCGAGTGCAGCAAACGGGAGAGTTCCCGGCTCGGAGAGGCCCCACTCAGAGGGAGTCACTGGCCCAGGAGAGCTCCAAGGGCTCCTTTTGGAGCTGTTTGTAGGGCCCCAAGAGAGGGGCTGCAGTCCCAGCCATGTTTCACCCTGGCCGCACTTGGCATCAGCAGCTTTCTTTGGCAGGGTGAGAACAGGGATGTTGTGCCACCGAGGGAACACAAACAGTTCCCAGGGCTGCTCCTGAAGCAGCCAGGAGCTGTCTGGGCAGCAGCAGTGCCTGGAGCAGAGCGTGTTTGTGATGAGCTCCAGAGGAGCTGAGCCCAGGGGCTGCTGGCCAAGGCCAAGGCCCAGCGAGCATTTCTCAGCTGGCAGGGCGGCCTGAGAAGGGGAGGGGGGAATGCACCAGCACAGGAGCCATGGAACCAAGGGACCATTATGACACTGTGGGGCCTGTGAGACCAAGGGACCATTGTGACACTGGGGCCCTGTGAGACCCAGGGACCATTGTGACACTGTGGGGCCTGTGAGACCAAGGGACCATTGTGACACTCTGGGGCCTCGTGAAACCAAGGGACCATTGTGACATCGTGGGGCCCTGTGAGACCAAGGGACCATTGTGATACTGTGGGGCACCATGGGACCAAGAAGACCATTGTGACACTGAGAGGACTCATGGATTAAGGAGACCATTGGAATTTTTTGAGGCCCCCTGGAATAAGCAAAGCATTGTGACACTGTGAGGCCTCATGGTACCAGTGAGACCATTGTAACCCTGGCGTCCCCACAGAACCAAGAGGACCATTGTGACACTGTGGGGCCTCATGAAACCAAGAGGCCTTTGTGGCACTGCAGGGCTGCATGGAACAAAAAACTCCAGGGTGACACTGGAGGGCCTCGTGTCATCAGTGGTCCATTGTGACACTACGGATCCAAAGGAGACCATTGTGACACCACAAACCCCCAGGGTCCAAAGGTCCATTGTGGGCCTCATGGAACAGAGAAGTGAAGTGACATTGTGGGGCTTGTATAACCATGGAGACCATTGTGACACTGAGGGACATTCTGGAACCCAGGAGGCATTATGACACTGCAGGTCCCCATAAAATGAAGGGAACATGGAACAGGCTTGGCTTGACCTCCCAGGGGGCACCTGACTGATCCAGCTGACTTGGGCATGTTGAGGGTCTCTTCTGTTCTGCTAATGAATCACTGGGGCTCTGTGCTTTCCTTCCTATGGAAAAGAACTGTCCTTCTCCTCCAAGCACCCATGGCCATAACTGGGATTTCACCTCCAAATTTCCTAATATCCAGGGATTGGTCCCATAGGAATATTGCCAGGACAAGTCTGGTGGGCAATAGTTTCATGAAGGTCACTTTCCCTCTGGAGAGGTGTGGGAACACAAAATGTCTCTCAGACATTTTTAGAGGTTCCAGGCCTTGGTCAGAGGCATTCTAGACCCTGGCAGACAGCTGAAAAACAGCTGTGATTTTGAGTTTGAACCATGGAATGAATTGCCAACTTTGGAGGTGGAACAAGCAGTCACAAAAGGTTAGATAGTATAGTAAAAGTAGTTAACAAACTAGAGGGGAAATTTTTTGTAGTGTACAGGGGGGTTTTAGCACATGTACAGGGGGGTTTTTACTTTGTACATGGGGGTCAGAAGTTCTAAGATGGAGGAAAGTGGGCTGATCCTATTCTTCCTCTTTCTTTTTCCTTACCTCCATGTTCTTGGTGATGTTGGCACTCACAGATTGGTTTAGAATAGAAAAACACTTGGCAACGTAGGTAGTAGGTATTGGGAAATAATTGTAAACATGTTATACGTAATATATCATATAAAAGATAGCAGCAGCCCTGGGTGGGGAGAGAGACGAAGAAGACAGCAGATAGAGAGGATGTCAGTGTGTGTGTGCACCTCTACCCAGGCCACTGATCAAATAGCCACAGCCCAAGAACATAATCTGTTAGATAACTAGCAATAAACTGCCTTGAGACCAAACAGCTAAAGCCTGCGGAGTTTTTCTTTGGAAGCACGGGTTGGAGGAGGAATTTCACCACCACATGAGATCCCAGAGCAAGGCCGGGGTTCTCACAAACCAGTATCTATAAATGCCAGTCTCCCAATATATAGAAATTCTTCCTATTGGTGTAATTACACTTCAGCACATGTTTCAGTTTCCTCCAGTTCTCCACTGCAGCTACCTGCTGGGTACTTTCTCATCTGTGGAGATTGTGCCTGGTCTGGTATCCCTTCTAAACTCAAAGAAGGTCCCTGCACAATTGGTCAACTCTCTCTACTGATACCTAATATGTCCATAATATTACAGATGTACTGTCCTGGGTTGTAAGATAAGCTTGTATTCTATTTGCCATCTGTTGAAGGCAAACCTGTTGGGCAGGTTTTGTTATCTTTTCCAAGAACCGGTTTTGCTCCTAAGAGGTAATGGTTTGTTAGTGGGCCATTGACTGATTCAATGCAGGGCTGGTAACATAAAACCATCCTATTGTGAGATGTTCCACCCAGAGGGGGAAGCCAAGCGCTCTTTTATTGGATATAAGGGGGTACCTTTTTGGGGACAGAGCAGCTCTTTACTTTGGGGGATTGCCAGAGAAGCAGCTCTCTTCGGCGGCACTCGTAGCGAAGCAGCCGGAGCGCGCTGAGGCGACGGCGGCGTAGCTCAGAGGCATCCCCGGCGCAGAGGAAGACCGGCCCCACTGCCACCAGATCTTCAGAGGAAACCTATACCCTTCTAAAGATCACTACTGCAGCTGCAGTTCATCAACCACTGCAAGGGGATCAATCATCCCAGCAGGACTGCTACTGGCACCCCGAATCCTCAGGTTCTGGACTTTTTTCACCGGTTTTGTTTGTACCGATTGCATTTGCCTTTTTAAATTGTTGTCTAGTTTTCTCCTAGCAAAGAATTGTTACTCCCATTCCCATATCTTTGCCTGAGAGCCTTTTGATTTAAAACTCCTAGTAATTCGGAAGGAGGGGGTTTACCTTCTCCATTGCACAGGAGGCTTTAGCCCTCCTTCGCAGATTCCTGTCTTGTCGAACCAAGACAGATTTTGGCGCATCAACGTGAGGCCCGAGGGCATTGAGAGGGAAAAAGGATTAACAGTTCTTAAGTAATTTGGTTTTGTTTTTTGTTGTTGTTGTGTGTAGAAACATCTCCAGCATCACCATGTGGTCTAGTTTACCTTGGTTTGGGTGGCATGTGATTGTAGCTATACTTTTCCCATTTGCAGACCCTTATCTAAAAATGGGTCCTATAACTAAGGCTACGGTGTCTATTGTCAAGTTTGGCTTCTGGGTTAATTGGGTGAGGAATTCATGGATCTTTAATTTCCTCTGGAAGGCAGGTACATGGATTCATAGCTATCACACACTAACTGTATGTTTTTGGGGTTACTTTAATAACGGTACCTACTGCGAGGAAATAGCGCCTGGGCAAACTTTCTCCCAACCTTTTAACCATCTTTTTCGGTCTGCTCCACCAGTTCTCAAAGGGTTAAGATCCTTTCTAAGTGCTAATGATACCATACAATGGGTGGTGTTGCTGATAGTCCTATTATATTTAGCATTCAGAGATAAGGGAAGATTAACCTGGATAACTACCCTCACACCTACACCACAGACTCGAGATGCTGCTGCTCCAGAGCCTGACCCTGCCCCACAGCCCAGCTCAGAAATGAACCGCCCAGATTGAGTGAGGGTTCTGGTTAAGGAGATACGAGAGATGCTGAAGGAGTGCATTTCCCCAGCTGGTGAGAAACCGGCCCTTTGCCTTGAGGAGGGACAGTCTAATAGTACAGCTGTGGAACCCACAGATGTTACAACTGTCCAGGTTCCAGCTGAACCACAAAGGCAGTCACGGTCAGCAGCAGTGGCCCCGGTAGAAACAAGGAAGTCTAAGGTGAAAGCAGAGCACCCTGCAGATAGGGACAGGAATGGAGGAACCTCACAACCCACAGGGGACCCAGAGATTGCTATCATCACCGAGTCCCAGATGTATGAAAGTCTTCGTAATCTGCATAAAGACATTGTGTGACGAGGGCGTGAGGCTTATGCTACCTGGCTACTCCGGGTTTGGGATCTTATGGGTACAGGCGTGCAGCTGGACGGTGGTGAGGCAAGGAACTTGGGACCCTTGACCCAGGACTCGGGTATAAATCAGGTTTTTGTAAGGGAACCATGGTCCCTTTCTCTCTTGGAGCGGCTCTTAATGAGTGTCAGGGAGAGGTTTGTCCACAGAGAGAGAATGCAAGAGCACCATCATAGAATGCGCTGGAAGACCCTTGAGGAAGGGATCCAACAGCTGAGGGAAGTGGCAGTATTGGAGGTACTCTTTGGGAGGGATGGACGACACAATAATGACCCTGACAAGGTCAGGTGTACGGGACAAATGCTGTGGAGTCTGGCAAATCTTGGGCCATCTCAATACACCACCTTCATTGCAACAATCAATGCTGACGCCCACCGGGAGACAATAGGTTCTGTTGCCAACAAACTTAGGAATTATGAGAGTATGATTAATGGCCCAATGCAGGCTCATATCTCAGCCGTGATTAAGGAGTTTAAAGAGGAGATGAGGGAGGAGATAAGGAAGGTTAATACAGCACCCGTGAGAGTCACAGGCCCCAGAATCAGCGCCCAACAATCCCCAGCTAGAGAGAGAGGGTACACCCCAAGGGCTAATCTGTGGTTCTTCCTGCGTGACCATGGGGAAGACATGGGGAGGTGGGATGGGAAACCCACTTCTGTCCTGGCAGCACGGGTCCATCAACTCAAGGAGGGAAACTCTAACCGGGGGAGTTCCACCAAAGTGAAGGTAGCCTCAACCTCCCATGACTAAGCTTGTGGGTACAATCTGTCAGACCCCCTTGAAGGGACCTCTAGTATGTATGCCTAGGAAAGGAATGATAACCAGTGTTAGAGTGGCCCTGTCTCTAGCCAGGGAGAGGCACGGGAAAACCGGATCTTCTGGACAGTGTGGATCCGATGGCCTGGCACATCAGAGCCACAAAAATATGATGCTTTAGTTGATACTGGTGCACAGTGTACTCTGATACCATCGGGACATGTGGGGGCAGAGCCTGTTTCCATTGCTGGTGTGACAGGGGGATCACAACAATTGACTCTGGTGGAAGCCGAGGTGAGCCTGACTGGGAAGGAGTGGAAGAAACATCCTATAGTGACTGGCCCAGATGCTCCGTGTATCCTAGGCATAGACTTCCTCCGGAACGGCTATTACAAAGACCCAAAGGGACTCAGGTGCGCTTTTGGAATAGCCGTTGTAGAGGCAGAAGACATTAGGCAATTGAACGCCTTGCCTGGACTGTCAGAAAACCCCTCTGCAGTAGGACTCCTAAGGGTGGAAGAGCAACGAGTGCCAATTGCGACCTCGACAGTGCACCGCCGGCAGTATCGGACGGATCGAGATGCCGGGATCCCCATCCACAAAATGATTCGGGAGCTGAAGAGCCAAGGGGTGGTCAGCAAAACCCACTCACCCTTCAACAGCCCCATCTGGCCTGTGCGCAAATCTGACAAAGAATGGAGATTGACTGTGGACTATCGTGGCTTAAATGAAGTGACTCCACCACTGAGCGCTGCTGTACCGGATATGCTGGAACTCCAGTACGAGCTGGAGTCCAAGGCAGCAAAGTGGTATGCCACTATTGACATTGCTAAGGCGTTTTTCTCCATTCCTCTGGCAGCAGAATGCAGGCCTCAGTTTGCTTTCACCTGGAGGGGCGTGCAGTACACCTGGAACCGACTGCCCCAGGGGTGGAAACACAGCCCCACCATCTGCCATGGACTGATCCAGGCTGCACTAGAAAAGGGTGAGGCTCCAGAACACCTGCAATACATTGATGACATCATTGTGTGGGGGAGCACAGCGGCAGAAGTGTTTGAGAAAGGTGAGAGGATCATCCAGATACTACTAGAAGCTGGCTTTGCCATCAAGAAGAGCAAAGTCAAGGGACCTGCCCGAGAGATCCAGTTCCTGGGAGTGAAATGGCAAGATGGACGGCGCCAGGTTCCCACTGAGGTCATCAACAAGATCACAGCTATGTCCCCACCAACCAGCAAAAAGGAAACACAAGCTTTCCTGGGTGCCATAGGTTTCTGGAGAATGCACATTCCTGAGTATAGCCAGATTGTGAGCCCTCTTTATCTGGTTACCCGAAAGAAGAATGATTTCCACTGGGGCCCTGAGCAGCAACAAGCCTTCACCCAGATCAAGCAGGAGATCGCTCATGCTGTAGCCCTTGGCCCAGTCAGAACGGGACCAGAGGTCAAGAATGTGCTCTACTCTGCAGCTGGGAACCATGGGTTGTCCTGGAGCCTTTGGCAGAAGGTGCCTGGGGAGACTCGAGGCTGACCACTGGGATTCTGCAGCCGAAGTTACAGAGGGTCTGAAGCCAACTACACTCCCACAGAGAAGGAAATCTTGGCTGCCTTTGAAGGAGTTCAAGCCGCCTCGGAGGTAATTGGCACAGAAGCACAACTCCTCCTGGCACCCCGACTACCGGTGCTGGGGTGGATGTTTAAAGGAAAGGTTCCTACTACCCACCATGCCACTGACGCCACATGGAGCAAATGGATTGCCCTCATCACT
Organism: Lonchura striata; assembly: GCF_050655825.1. Classification (NCBI taxonomy): domain Eukaryota; kingdom Metazoa; phylum Chordata; class Aves; order Passeriformes; family Estrildidae; genus Lonchura; species Lonchura striata. The sequence goes on along the minus strand of NC_140735.1, from coordinate 5,764,177 downwards.
CAACGTGCCCGTACTGGAAACCTGAATCGCCCTGGGATTTTGGAGATAATTACGAACTGGCCAGAAGGTGAAAACTTTGGTCTCACTGATGATGAGGAGCAGGTACAAGTAGCAAGGGCTGAAGAAGCTCCACCATACAACCAACTACCAGCAGAGGAGACCTGCTACGCTCTTTTCACTGACGGTTCCTGTCGCATTGTAGGGATGAACCGGAAGTGGAAAGCAGCCGTATGGAGCCCCACATGCCAAGTTGCACAAGCTACCGAAGGAGAAGGTGGATCAAGCCAACTCGCTGAACTGAAGGCCGTTCAGCTGGCTCTGGACATTGCTGAAAGGGAGAAGTGGCCAAAGCTCTACCTTTATACTGATTCATGGATGGTAGCCAATGCTCTGTGGGGCTGGCTGGGAAGGTGGAGGAAGGCCAACTGGCAACGTAGAGGAAAGCCAATCTGGGCTGCTGATATATGGAAAGACATTGCCTCTCGGGTGGAAAAGCTGACGGTGAAAGTCCGTCATGTAGATGCCCATGTCCCCAAAAGTCGGGCTAATGAGGAGCACCGAAACAACGAGCAGGTAGATCAGGCAGCAAAAATAGAGGTGTCAAAGATAGACTTAGATTGGCACCATAAGGGGGAGTTGTTCCTGGCTCGATGGGCTCATGATGCCTCAGGTCATCAGGGCAGAGATGCCACCTACAAGTGGGCACGAGACCGAGGGGTGGATCTAACCATGGACAGTGTTTCCCAGGTTATCCATGACTGTGAGACGTGTGCTGCCATCAAACAGGCCAAGAGAGTGAAGCCCCTATGGTATGGTGGGCGGTGGTCCAAGTACAAGTATGGGGAGGCCTGGCAGATTGACTATATCATACTGCCCCAGACACGCCAAAGCAAGCGCTACGTGCTGACCATGGTGGAAGCCACCACTGGATGGCTGGAGACTTTCCCTGTACCTCATGCTACTACCCGGAACACCATCTTAGGCTTGGAAAAGCAAGTCCTGTGGAGACACGGCACCCCTGAGAGAATTGAGTCTGACAACGGCACCCATTTCAAGAACAGCCTTATCAACACCTGGGCCAGAGAACATGGTATCGAATGGATATATCATATTCCCTATCATGCTCCAGCTGCCGGCAAAGTTGAACGGTGCAACGGACTCCTTAAGACTACCCTAAAGGCACTTGGTCGGGAAACATTTAGAAACTGGGAAATTAACCTGGCAAAAGCAACCTGGATGGTCAACACCCGAGGGTCTGTCAGTCGAGCTGGCCCTGCCCAGTCAGAACCCTTACACGCAGTAGATGGAGATAAGGTCCCTGTAGTACATATGAAAGGTATTTTAGGGAAAACTGTTTGGATTAATCCCACCTCAGGCAAAGACCAACCCATTCGTGGGATTGTCTTTGCTCAAGGACCTGGTTACCCTTGGTGTGTAATGCAGAAAGATGGGGAGACCCGCTGTGTACCACAGGGAAACTTGGTCTAAAGAGAGAACTGGGTGTAAGATTTCATGGTGTGCAGATGGAAATAGAATAAGGGGTGGATAATGTCCTGGGTTGTAAGATAAGCTTGTATTCTATTTGCCATCTGTTGAAGGCAAACCTGTTGGGCAGGTTTTGTTATCTTTTCCAAGAACCGGTTTTGCTCCTAAGAGGTAATGGTTTGTTAGTGGGCCATTGACTGATTCAATGCAGGGCTTGTAACATAACACCATGCTATTGTGAGATGTTCCACCCAGAGGGGGAAGCCAAGCACTCTTTTATTGGATATAAGGGGGTACCTTTTTGGGGACAGAGCAGCTCTTTACTTTGGGGGATTGCCAGAGAAGCAGCTCTCTTCAGCGGCACTCGCAGCGAAGCAGCCGGAGCGTGCTGAGGCGACGGCGGCGGAGCTCGGAGGCAACCCCGGCGCAGAGGAAGACCGGCCCCACTGCCACCAGATCTTCAGAGGAAACCTATACCCTTCTAAAGATCACTACTGCAGCTGCAGTTCATCAACCACTGCAAGGGGATCAATCATCCCAGCAGGACTGCTACTGGCACCCCGAATCCTCAGGTTCTGGACTTTTTTCACTGTTTTTGTTTGTACCAATTGCATTTGCCTTTTTAAATTGTTGTCTAGTTTTCTCCTAGCAAAGAATTGTTACTCCCATTCCCATATCTTTGCCTGAGAGCCTTTTGATTTAAAACTCCTAGTAATTCGGAAGGAGGGGGTTTACCTTCTCCATTGCACAGGAGGCTTTAGCCCTCCTTCGCAGATTCCTGTCTTGTCAAACCAAGACATGTACCGACAACATAGACAAAAAAGGACAACCATTGCATTTCAGAGCAATTGTAGGGATGATGCTAAGTTTTGGTCCACAGAAGCAATTGTTACTTCTTCTATATTTGTCCCTGGAGCAGAAGCAGCTAGATCACTTACACTGTTAAACAGACTAGGTTGTTGGCTTGCCAACATCTGCTGCTTTATCTTGTCTCTTGTTGGATGTAGATTCTATTTGGCATGCTACTTTACAGAATTGTGCTGCTATTGACTTTTTACTATTGGCTCAGGGACATGGTTGTGAAGATTCTGAGGGAATGTGCTGCATGAATCTGTCTGATCATTCTAAGTCGATACATAAGCAGATTAATGAATTGCACAGGCTTACTGCTCAGTTACAACAACAACATGGCTTTGGGTTAGATGACTGGATAAAATCATTAGGTCTAGGACCATGGTTTTGCTCTATCATTCAATATCTGATTATGCTTGGTTTAGTGATTTTGCTGATTATATGCTTGCTATATTTGTGCTTGCCTTCAGAGAGCTATGCACCAAATTGCCTCATCAGTCACTGATCAGGCAATGTTGGTGCAAGAGAAAAAGAGGGGAATTGTTGGAGAATGGTTGCAGGAGAGGGGTCATGGATCAATGGAACAGTTATTCATTGATACCTCTGTCTAAGACCCCAGAATCAGAATCAGCCTGTGTCTGGCCTGGGAACAGAGTTTGGGAAACCAGCTCTGTGTATAGGCCTGGAAAACTGAACAAGGTCTGTCTAGGCCTGGGAAATAGAACAAGGTCGCAATGATATAATAAGGACAGGCATAGCCTTGAAGATATGCTCTGTCCTTGGAAGGCATGACTTAGCAATGAGAACTTGGCTTGGAGAACTTAGCTACAGCTGTAAATGCACATAGGAGAAGTAAAACAAAGACCTTTGTAAACTTGACCAATGAGAGCTGTTGCTGACTTTGCTTGTAGCAAACCCTATATAAAATGACAGGATTTTGAATAAATGAAGCTCACTTATCAATCATACTGATTGTGCTTCCCTCTGCCCGTGGCATCATTTAATGCCAACATTGAAATCCACGTGGCTGGCTCTCATCCCTCGGCCATCCTGTGGGTGCCCTCTGATGGCACTAAGGGTGATCTGTTCCATAACCTTGCCAGGCACCGAGGTCAGGCTGACAGGCCTGGAGTTCCTCCTTCCAGCCCTTCTTGGGGATGGGCTCACACTGGCACCTCCAGTGCTCTGGGACCTCCCTGCTGAGCCAGCACTGATGGTAAATGATGGAGAGCAGCTTGGAGAGCTCATCCATCAGCTCCCTCATCCCCCTAGGATGGATCCCATCTGCTCCCAGAGACACCTGTGAGCATTTGAGTGGCTCAGCAGGACCCCAGCTGCTTCCTCCTGGATTACAGGGGGGTTGTTCTGCTCCCTGTCCCCATCCAGCAGCTCAGGAGATCACTTGTCCTGAGCACAACTTGACTTACTCTTGAAAATTTGTTGCTATCATGCTGGCATGGTAGCGTGGAGGAAGGTTTTAGAAAGGCCTTGGGAATGGTAAACTGAGGAAAAGGATACATTCATGTATGCCCCATTGTTTTAGAAAGGCCTTGGGAATGGTAAACTGAGGAAAAGGATACATTCATGTATGCCCCATTGTTTTAGAAAGGCCTTGGAAATGAGAAACTGAGAGAAAAGATACATTTATGTATGCTCCACTGTCTCGGGAAAGTCCCGCTTCAGCATTCCTCTGTAAACCCCCTTCTCCCCACCCCTGAGCAGTTCCCATTGGACCTGGCCCCTGGGGTGGTTCTGATGTGCCTTAGCTAGACACTGTCTCTATTGTTTAGACCTTATCTCTTAATTTTGCTGAATAAAACTGTATCTGGGCAATAGTCCGAGGCCTTTGGTCCCTGCAACCGTTCAGGCAATACAATCTCTCTGGACAAGCATACCATTGGTCTCTCTTGGTCTCTTTATCTCGAATCCTAGCGGTGACCGAGGCAACACTGCCGCTCGGACCATGCTAACCCAGACGCTGCCTGGTAAGCCCAGGGCAGCGGGACCGCGGCAAAACCCCAGCCCCGAGAGGGGACAGCTAGCCGGAGGGTCTGGGGGGGGCGGGGAGGGGCGGGGCACAGCAGCGAGAAACCCCCGAGAGCAGCAAGTGGCGATCCAAAGAGAAGCAAAAAAACTGAGGCAAAGGGGTTAAGTACCTCAGCCTTTTCCTCATCCTTGGTAACCATATCCCCCACAATAAGAAATGGGGGTTGTCCTTACCCCACCTTTTGCCATAATGTAGTTATAAAAACATTTTTATTCTCCTTCACAGAAGTGGCCTGGTTAAGTCCTAATTGACCTTTCACCGCTCTAATTTGCTTTCTGCATGACCTAATAACATCCTTAAACACGTCCTGAGTTTCCTGGTCCTCCCTCCCAAAGTGATGCATCCTAATTTTTCCCCTGAGTTCCTGGAAAAAGCCCCAAGCTCTGCCAATGCTGGTGCCTGTCACCTGCCACAGAGACCTGTGGCCCCGGGGGACTTGTGTGCCAGAGGACAGCCAAAGCCAACGTGCCTTGGTGTCTATGTGATCCTTTCTGCAGGTGGCTGCAGGCAGGAGCACCTGGAGCAGCACTTGGTAGCCGCACTTGGTATCTGTCAAAAGCTGTTGCTCCTTCCTAGAATGATTTTTGCTTGGAAGTGATAATCTGCAACACAAAAACACCATCCACTGTTGACTTCCAGAGGACAATGACATTCTTACAGAGATACTGTCAAGTTTCCTTGTGTCCTTCTGTTTTTTCTTGCTTTCTGGGAAAGAACATCAGCCCAGCATCTGATGCGCAATGCTCCAGTTGCTGCCTGTCTGGCTGTGGCCAGCAGCTCATGTCCAAAGACAAGCGAGTGCTGCCTTCTGGGCAAGAGAATGGACAGGCACGAGCAGAGAATTTCCCTGCTGAAGCTGGGAGGAACCTGGGGAAGTGCAGAAGATTGGGATAACGCTGGCATGAGAGAAGCCGTTCCGTGTCTCTGATGATGGTGCCAGCAGTGTGAGGGAAGAGCCAAGAGAAGCGCTGGAAGCAGACACATCCTGCTCTTTTCTGCTGTTCCCTGGACACGGAACACACTTGTTCCCATAGCTCCCAAAGACTTGATGCAGGAAGAAAAACATTCAACAGGAGCACCAAAGGCCAGGGGGCTATTGGCCACTTTCCCTTGCCCACTGCACGGTTGGGCAACTAGCCAAGTGCAAGCGCCCTTTTTCCCCTCCTCCCCATTGGCCTGAAAAATCTGGGCACCAAGAGAAAGCTCCTGGACCTCCGGGTATGACAACAACAATTTATTAATGCTACCCTGGGGTGAAAGGAAGTGCTTGCAGAGGGCAGGTGTTCCTCACAGGCTCAGGTGGCCCCAGCAGACGCAGCCTGGCGGATCAGTTCTCCACAGCGCTGCAGCAGAACAGCCAGCCACGGCGGCACAGGAAAGGCCGTGACTTCCAGAGCCGGCGGAGTTGATCCTGCACATTCTGGAGTCGGGAGGAGGGAATGGCCTGTACAGCTAAATTGATGTACAGGGTTTGAAGGGCCAGGCATGAGATGGCAGGGCTGGCGTCATCCGCCAGGTCCTGAAGGGCTGCGAGAGAGAGGAACAGAGCCACCGTCAGAGCCTGCGTCTGCAGAAACGTGGGGAGACCCTCCTGCCACGTCCATGCCAGGCAGCTCTTGCCATGGCCTGGAGGAAGCAGGAGACAAGAAGGGCGAGCTGGAAGGTGCTGGCCACGAATGTGCCACAGGCCCCCGAAAGGTCTGTGTGCTGTGCCCACGCTGTCCTTGGTGCGTGCCGGGCCAGGGAAGGCAGCTGCCAGCGGCAGCCCCCGCTGAGAGCCCGCTGGCCTCACTCACCCCTGCAGAGGATGCGGAACTCTTGCTGCTGTCCTCTGAGGCAGCGCCCGGCCATCCCTTGGGAACAGAGAGCGTGAGCTGGCTCCAGAGCCACAGCTGCCGCCCGCGGGCGCTGCCCGGCCCGAGGCCACACGGGCTCCTGGCCCGGCAGGGCTCAGCCCGGGCCCCTGGCGCATCCTGCCGCCCCAGGGCACGGCTGCCAGAGGGCGGCGGCAGCGCCGAGGCCAGGCGGGGCTCCAGATGGCCGCGCGCGGATGCTGCTGCCGGGGCAGCAGGCGGGGCTGGGGCCGAGCTGCGGCGGGGCGGGGAAGGAGCCGGGCTCGTGGCTCACCCATGAACCTGACGGCCGCCTCTCGCAGGGGCTCCTGTGGGCTCTGCACGTAGGGCAGGGCCCGGCGCAGGTGCTCGGCCGCTCGGCTCCTGTCCTCTGCCAGCTGCAGAGAGCGGCGGGGCACGAAGGGAAGGGTTGGTGCGGGCCCTGCCCCTCGGCCGGGCGCTCCCTCCGCCCGGCGCCGCTCCCCCTGCCCACACAGCGCCGAGGCCCGGCCAGCAGCCGCCGGCGCCGGGCTCTGCAGGGAGCAGAGGGCCCGGCGAGCCGCGGTGCCGCCCCGCGGCAGAGCCCGGCTGCCTCGGGGCTCCCTCAGCACCGGCCTTGGGGCCAGAGGAGCCTGGAGCAGAGCCCGCGCGGCCCAGGGAAGGCAGCGGCGTGTGGGGCGCCGGCCGGTGCCCCTGCGGGCAGCACTGGGCAGGGGCCGCAGCTGCCAGGGTACAGACTGGGCACCGTGGGCAGGCGGCTTCTCCAGGCCGGGGCTGGGGCTTCCGGGCTGTGCTTACCAAGCGCTCGGCAAAGCTCCACATCTGATCCGTCTTCAGCAGCTGCTGCAGATCCCTTCTCTTCAGGAACCTTACTGCAGAAAGCAGCGTTTCCCGAGAGGCCTGCAGAGCGGCAGAGACACGGAGATGGCACCGCAGCCCAGGGCACAGGAGCCACATCCCCGTGCCAAGGCCAGGAGGGAGCTGGAGCCCATGAGGAGGAGCCAGGCTGTGGGGAGACAGCTGAGCCCCCTGCCATGGGGACCCCGGCGCCCAGGAGCCCTCACCTGTGCCACACGCCAGTTCTCATCATGGCAGTTGAAGAAGAGTGGGAGCAGGCTGTGGCTCACAGGCTTCTTCAGGGTCTTTTTTCCCTTGGCCACCACCAAGTTCATCACCTCTTGGAAGAGGCGAACGGAGAGCAGCTTCACAAGGCTGTTGTCCTGTTGGAAAGGAAGCAAAACCCCTCCACACCAGGTGCTTCAGGACCCCCTGTGCACAGGCACAAGGCACCGGGCTTCCAGGCGGCGCCCGGTGCCCGTGACTGGGGGCACAGAGCCTTACATTGTCAAAGAGTTGCCAGAGCGCCTCAGCCAGCTGCAGAGCGATGGGGCTGGCTATTGCAAGGTCTTTGTTGCAAAGCACAGAGCTGAGAACAACGATGGTCATCTCAACAATGTCTTCATCCACGGCCTGCAGGAGGTTGCCGAGGCTTTCAGTCAGGCTGTACATTCTTCCGTTCTGTGTGGAAAACAAGGCTGGGCAACCCCACGCTGCTGCTGCTGCTGCAGGGCTCAGAGGCTGAAGGCCTGTCCCAGAGCACTCAGGCAGCTGAACAGCCACCCTGGAGAGCTGAGAGCAGCTGCCACAGCTCCCAAAGCCCAGCCAAGCCCAAGGGGCTGCTTTCCCCAGCCCCACGCTGCCAGCACAGCTTCAGCTGCTGCCTCCTTCTCACCATCGAGGGGTCCTGGCTGAGCACTACGAGGCCTCTGAGCGCCACACGATGCATCTCTCTGGACTTGCTCTGCAGGTGCCTTGTCATGATCTGCAGGACGTTTTCAGCGCATTCACTCAAGTCCAGGCAGTCCAGGACCTGAAAGGCACAGAGCAGTGACAGGAGTGCCCAGCTGGCAGGAGCTCAGAACTGCACAGGGCTGAGCCAAGGCAGCAGCACAGGGCACCATCCCAGGCAGCTGCGGCTACCAGAGGGCAGAGGTGTGGGAGGCAGCTGAGCGAGGCAGCGCTGGCCAGCGGGCTCACCTCCACCAGGAAGGCCAGGGCGGGCAGTTCCCAGTCTGAACTGTCTTGGCTGAGTAAGTCAAAGAGGCAGGATGCCATGCTGCAACACCAGATGATGGAGACACGGCGCATCTCCCTGGTGGGGAGAAAAAGGCACCATTGCTACTGAGCTGAGTGGCCAAACCTCTCCCAGGGCTGACTCACAGAAGTCTGGTCTTCTCCCGAGCACTCCCCAGCACGGGTGCTTTGGGAGGCAGCTGCTCCAGGGCACCCTCCTCTCCCAGCCCATTCCAGTCTGCTCATCCCTTCCTTGGGGACAAGGCCCTGCTGCCCATGAGCACAGGGACTGCGTGGGGTGATCTGGGCACAAAGGAGAGGGGCGGTGGGGAGAATGAGGTCTCACCTGGCCAGCAGACCCACTGCATAGTGGTGGGTGTTGGCACAGAGCAGTGTGTCCCAGGCACACCTGCGTTCCATTGCTACCACCACGTCCTCGTACTGCATTTGGCAGAGCAGGGCCTTCAGGGTCTGCAGTGCAAAGCTGTGTGCAGAGCAAAGCCCAGGTCATGCTGGGAGGCCCGGCTCCTGCCCTGGGAGCATGGCAGGGATGGGGAGACTGGGAAGGCTGGCATGGAGCACCTGTTGGGGTGGGCGGCAAGGCTGTGTTGCTCCTGGCATCTCTTCCAGAAGGTATCCACCTCTTCTGGCATATTCAGCGTGCTGATATAAGCTTGGAAGAGCAGACGCAGAAAGAGGTTGGGGAAATACTCTAGCACTACAGGTGGGCACCAGGTCAGATTGAAGAGCCTCCACAGTGTCAAGGTTGCCTGCAAGAAATAAAACAGCCAGAGACAGTAATCAGTGCCAAGACATGCATGTGGCATGGCCCCAGCCTGCGAGGGAGAGGCCAAGGGAGACACATGGGGAGCAGCCGGCCTGGTGCCCCAGAACCTTGCCCCCAAGCCAGGTTTCAGCCCAGCGCCTGAGGCAGGGCGATGCAGCTGGGGGCAGGGCAGAGAGCTAGCTGCTGGAGAGGTGGCCTGGGGGCTGGCAAAGGCCGCTTCCAGAAACTCACAGCCAGGGCAAAGACCCCTGTGCTGTCCCCATCGGAGGTGTACACGCTGTCCTCTGGCCAGGCGCTCAGCACATCGAGGAGGATCTGCAGTGCCGGCTCCGCGGTCCTGCTCGAGGACATGATGGTCCCCCACATGATCACGGCAGCTCTGTGGGGCCAGAGCTCTGTGTCAGGGGGGTCTCAGCCACAGCAGCGTGGCCTGGGCAGCTGCAGGGGCCTGCACTGGCCCTCAGCCCTGCCTCTGACTCCTGGCCCTGGCTGGCAGCAGCCAGCCAGCCCATGTGGGCCCAGGCCCTGAGGGGCAGGGAGGGAGCATGGCAGCAGGCTCCGGAGTTGACATGCCAGGACTGGAAAACAGAGGGGCCAGAGGCTCCTGGAACTCTCCACCTGTCTGTCAGGGACAGGCTCTACGGGGTGGGGGGGCCGGTGAAGCCTAAGGCCTCAAGGCAGGTGGGGATGCCATGCCTGTCACACGATGGGGCCCAGCGCAAGAGAGTGATCAGCACGTCACAGGGGTATTCCTTGGTCAGCTCCAGAAGGGCCTTGTCCAGCCTGTGCTCAGCAGATTTGTTGGCCGTGAGCCACTGGTGGATGTACCTCACCATGGCTGGCACCTACAGAAGGCACAGGGAGACTTGGAGAGCTGCCAGGGCAGCAACTTGCCCAGCTTCCCCTGAGAAGTGCTTCCCTTTCCACCACATTGGGCTGGACCTCACAGGCTGAGGAAGCCCAGCAGACCCAGCAAGATGTGCCACACCATTCCTGGGGCAATCAAACCCTTGCCCCTGACTGCTTACTTGCTTTGCATTGGAGACACCCTTCTCCACCAGCAAATCCAGCATGGCAGCACTGGTCTCGGCACTGAAGAGGTGAAAGCTTGCCAAGATCCCGGTGCGCACACCTGTGGTCTCTTCCTGCCTAATGCACGTGATGAATTGACAGATGGTCTGCAGGAGAAGAGCAGGAAGAGAGGGAGAATGCATGGAGTGCTGCAACCACTCGGTGCTGGGCTGAGCAGTGCCAGCAGGCCCAGCCCAGGTGGGGATGGCCGCAGGTACCTGCGCTGTTCTGCGGAAGCGGCCAAGGGCAGGTTCCTGTTCTTGTGTCCGGTCCAGGGCTGCATCTGGTAAAGAGCGAGCGTGGCCAGAGCTGCTGAGGGGCTGCAGGAGAGGCCAGAGAACACAGCCCAGCCCTGTTCTCTCCTGGCAGGGAGAGCCTCGCGATGCCCCAGGCATGGAGCTGCCATGTGGTCCAGCCCCAGCCCAGCTTCTGTCCTATCCATGGGCATGTGGGATGGGATGGGATGGGATGGGATGGGATGGGATGGGATGGGATGGGATGGGATGGGATGTGGCTAAGCTGGCTGCAGCCACCAGCCATGCAGCCCAGCAACCCAGCTCTGCCACTCACCCTCCTGCAGCTGCTTGAATGGCACCATCTCTTCAGTCTCGTGCACTGGGGCACCTCCAGGGCCTTCTTCCTCTTCCTCCACCCAGGCCAGCTTGGGCACTCTTGGGGGTCTCTGCTCCATGTCACTGACTGGATCTGTGGCTACTTGCAGGAGAGATGCCTCGGAAAACTCCGAGTCAGCAAGTCCTGCTTTTGTGCCTGCGCGGCACCTTCAAGAGAGAAGCCTCAGGAAGTTTCAGGACAGCAAGTCCTGCACTCTGATCTCACGGGCTCCTGCCACAAGGACAGGAGACTCCTGTCAAGGATTGTGCTCTGGCCTCGAGGGCGCTGGTGGCAGGGATGGGAGATGCCTCCAGGGCACCAAGTCCCACGCTCTGCCCTTGAGGGCACCTGCAGAATTGAAGCCTAGGAAGGCCACGGGTCAGCAAGTCCTGTGGTCTGGCCTTGACGTCAGCTGCAGGAATAACGCCTCAGAAATCTCTGGGTCAGACACGAACGAGTGTGCTGTGCGGGGGCTCCTCACAGCACTGCTCTGTCCTGTCCCGTCCCGTCGCGTGCTCGGAGCACTGTGGCATGGTCCTGTCACTGTCAGCTCCTATGTCACCACGTGTCACAAAGGGCCTTTTGACACACTGTTCCATGCCATGGTGACCATGCTGCAGCGTGTCACAAAGGGCCCCTGCACACACTGCCCCCTGCGCTACGGCCGCCCCTGGCCCACCCAAAGTGACTCAGGTTGGAAGGAATCCCTCATCCCAAGTGTCTAAGACAGCCCAACAGGGTCTTCAGGAACGGCTCAAACCATCAGCAAACGCTGCCCTGCTCTGCGGGCTCAGGGCAGCAGAAGGAGCCCCCAGGGCTGCCGACACAGCCGTGCTGGGAAGGGCACGGGGCCTTCCACAGAAGCTGGCACGGCCTCCTTGGGACACGTCCCAGCCCGTGGCCATCCCAAACCCGCTGGTGTGGCACGCACATGGAACTGTGGGCCAGGGCAGGAATGCTGCTCTGAGCCCTGGGGCCTGGGGAGCGCTGACACCAGCAGGTGAGGCAGAGTCCCTGCACAAGCAGACCTGCCACCCCCGAGCCCTGGCACGGTTGGTGCCGTGTCCTGCCCCAGAGACCTGTGCCCCTGGGGGCTTCTGTGCCAGAGGGAGCCAAAGCCCAGGTGCACTGGGGGCTGTGCTCCTGCCTGCAGGGGCTGTTGGCAGGAGCACCTGGAGCAACTGTTGACAGCGCTTGCTCTCTGTCAGAAGCTCTTACTCCATGCTGAAATTATTTTCTCATTGAAGTTATTGCCTTCAGCACAAAAACACCTTAGCGGCAAAGGCACAGGAAAATCTGGCAAGGAAGAATCCTCAATTCAGGAAAGCTTTACATCCCATTGCTCAACTCAAGTAGTTCCACACAAGTGCAAACTTCCCAAATTATTTGGGATGGCGTGAGGAGGTGAAGATTTGGAATTTTGCTTCCCATCTCAAAGCAGCAACTCATTTGCCTTAACCTCATCCACTGAGGGTCACTTTACCGAACATAACACTACACAAAAAAAGGGCAAAACCAAGGGCCATCCTTTGGTTTGCAAATGGTTTTCTATGAAGGGATGATAATATCCTAGGCCTCTTAAGGAATAAAAGCTCTCAAGAAATGAAAGTCCACAGAGTGGTACAAAAGTAGCTCAAACAAATGAATAGATGGCAAAAGGGCTAATCCTCCCCCTGCTACAGATAACTAATTGTCCAATAAAGTACAGCTCTCCCCTCTTGTTCCCTGCAGGAGAATCAGGACCATGAAAAGGAAAAGTCACAAATATTCTTTCTGCCCTCTGTAACCACAGCTGTGCAAAAGCACAGATGCTGCCATCAAAGTGACTCTAATTCCAGCCTAGATCTCTCACCTCCCAGACAACTCCTTCCTCAACACCCCACTAACACCAACCCCCCCAAACTCCTGCACAGAAGCCCTTAACATCCCGCCAGGACCCCCAGCTGTCCCCGTCCCTCTGCAGAGCTTTCCCACCCTCCAGCAGACGCCCTGGTTCCCTGCACATGCCGTGGGATGGCACTTGGGAGGATCTGCTCCAAGGCTTCCCCTGGAGCAAGCTCAGGCTGCCAGGCCTATGGATCCTGGATCATCCTTCCCACCGAGCCTTCCTGTCATGGCTGTTCCATCTGCACCTCTGGGCTCAGCTCAGACTTCTCCACTAAACCAGGAGTGCTGGTAAAGGATGGAGAGCAGCCTGACAAGCTCTTTCTCCAGGTCCCTCTTTACTCTTGGAAAGGTAGAACATTCCACAGGAAAGCAACTGATGCCACAAGGAGAGGGGTGGCCTCAAGCACCTTTGGCAATGAAACAAAGCCTTTGTTTGACATAAATAAGCCCAAGCAATTCCCAAAAGTAAACAGGTAATTAGCACAGCCATACATAAGTACTCAGCACCAGTTAGCATAAGAAAAACCTGGCAGGCCTAACTTGACCTGAGAGTGACTTGACAAAAAGCTTTAGACAGTGTACCAGAAGAACTAAGGGCAAGTGTGGAGTCAGCCCTGTGCAGGGAAGCCATGAGGAAGACTTTGTGCTGCTTTAGGGCATCGAGACCGCTCCTGGCCAGTGCCTGGACATCAGCTTCAAGGATAGGAATCTGACCCAATGTATTTCCAACCCCCTGCCTATCGAATCGCCTCAGCAGTGTAAAGATGGACGGTACGTTTGGTACAGGTCCTGCATCAACCCACTGAAATTTATACGTGGCGGGGAATATTTGAGTGGGGTGCAGACCCCCGCCCTCCCGCCAGGTCAATAAAAGAGCTTTTGGTGGACAGTGCATTTGCCTGCCAATTTCTTTGAATGAGGCAGACCCCTCAGGACTGCTATATCCTGAGGGAACACCATTGGCCTTGACCTGTAGGCAGCTGCAGAAGCTTAAAATCTGCTGCCTCAGCTTCCAGGACCTCTCTTGGCCAGCATCCTGACGTGGATGCAGAACTGCAGTGAGGCACTGCCAGGACCCAGCAGGACAGGACTGCCTGTGTCGTGTCCACATAGCACCCCTCACACAGCCAGGGTCATCCCGAAAACAGACAAATGCTCAGGTGTCAGCAGAGGGGAGCAAGGAGCCCTGGGCTCCTCTCAAGGTGTCTCAGCTGGGCTCGCTCCACAACATGCCGCCATTTTAAGGCCTGCTGATGCCCAGCTGCCAGAAAGGCCTACCTTGTTCTCTCCAAGATGTACAGGGAGAGCCAAAGATGCAGGACACCCTAGGAAGAAATCCTTCCAAGCCTTTTCTGCGGCCAGACACACACCAAGATCAGCCAAGACTCTCCATGCTGCCTGGCCCACCCAGCCCAGCTCTGTGCTGGCCCTGGGCCACAGCAGCTTCCACCAAGGAAGGGCAAATGCATGTAGCCAAGAGTTGAAACACAGCAGACAGGGAAGATGTGAAAAGTGTGTGCGTAAAGGCCTGTTAATTCACAGCTCTCAGAGAGAGCTTTGGGGCTTGCAGCTGGACAGAGATGCTGCTGCTCACACCTCTGTCCAAAGCGGGGATCACACCTTGCTGCAGGTGCTTGGGTCGGTCTCCGCAGGTCGAGGCAGATGCCAAACCTGCTCTTCAGAGCCTTCTCCCTTGCCCTGCCCCTCTGCCAAGCTCAACATGCCTCAAGGACTGAAAGGACCCCAGAGAGCCAAAGGGGGACCCTTGCACCTGCATCATTGGGAGCTCCCTGGGAAACACTGTCCTTGAGAAGCAAGCCCCTTTCCTCCAAAGGCATTTCCCCAAATGTGTAGCTTTCCTGGGGAACACCAACACACTCTTAAGAAAAGCTGGCGAGGCTGAACGATCTCCAGTCCTCTCAGGACAGGCGCTCCAGCTGTAGCCCGTATTCCCCCAAGTGTGTTTCCAGGTGGAGGCTCAGACGTGCAGCCCCAGGCCCTCTACAAACACAAGCTGCCCACTGCCTCTTCACCTGCCTCAACTCCAGCCTGTGGTCACGGCAGCAAAACCAGGCTGTTCCCAGCCAGAGCCCAGAGCCCTGTTCCTGCAGGATGCTCTTGCCAGCACCTTCCAGGACTCTCCGCTGTGTACGCAGTGCTTTTCATGCCCACTCTCAACAGGCTTTGGAAGGCAGAGCACAACCTGGCTGGCTCTGCCACCAGCACACCCCAAAGACAGGCAGAGGAAGAAGCAGCATGGGTTGTTTTGCAGCCATACCCAGGAGAAACTGGAAGGTGCCCTCCCTCTGGTCTCACTTGGTTGGCTTTCTGACTGGCTCTGAGGCTGGGGCTGCCATTCCTTGGTTCTGGGGACCAGAACCACACCTGGGATCCCGGCACTGCCTGACAGCGCTCCAGGCTCTGGCACAGTCTGAGTTTCGGGCACCGTGCTGCTGCTTCATTTGCTCTTAGGCACACCCAAAGCTCTCGGTTAAGCCCAGATGGTCTCTGGTTCTGCCCTCTCCAGGGATTGCAGCTCCCTGCCCAGGCATTGCAGCTCGCCCGGCCAGCCCCTGCTGACTGCCCACTGCCCTCATTCACACTCAAGGAGGTCTGAGATGAAATCAGAGCACCCAGACAAGGATAAGAAAGGAGGGCCCTTCCCACCCACAGGGGAGCCAATGAATCATCAACAAGTCCCTGACGTACAAAAGTCTCCATAATCTGCACAAAGACATTGTACGACAGGGACGTGAGGCTTATACAACCTGGTTACTGCGGGTCTGGGACCTTATGGGAACAGGCATGCACCTGGATGGTGGTGAGGCAAGGAATTTGGGACCCTTGACCCAGGAGCCAGGTATGAATCAGATTTTTGTAAGAGAGCCAGGCTCCCTTTTCCTGTGGGAGTGGCTTTTAATGAATGTCAGAGAGAGGTTTGTCCACAAGGAGAGAATGCAGGAGCACCACCATAGAATGAGCTGGAAGACCCTTGAGGAAGGGATCCAACAGCTGAGAAAAGTGGCAGCATTGGAGGTACTCTTTGGGAGGGATGGACAGCATGATAATGACCCTGGCAAGGTCAGGTGCACAGGGCAAATGCTGTGGAGTCTGGCAAATCTAGGGCCATGTCAAGCACCACCTTCATTGCAACGATTACTGCTGATACCAACCGAGAGACAGTGGGTTCTGCTGCCAACAAGTTTAGAAATTGTGAGAGTATGGTCAATGGCCCGATGCAGGCTCATGGCTCTGCTGTGATCAATGAACTCAAAGAGGAGTTTAAAGAGGAGATGAGGAAGATCGGAGATTGATTGCATTATTGTGCCTTGAATGAAGGGACTCCACCACTGAGCGCTGCTGTGCCGGACATGCTGGAACTCCAGCACGAGCTGGAGTCCAAGGCAGCAAAGTGGTACGCCACTATTGACATTGCTAAGGCGTTTTTCTCCATTCCTCTGGCAGCAGAATGCAGACTTCAGTTTGCTTTCACCTGGAGGGGCGTGCAGTGCACCTGGAAACGACTGCCCCAGGGGTGGAAGCACAGCCCCACCATCTGCCATGGACTGATCCAGGCTGCACTGGAAAAGGGAGAAGCTCCAGAACACCTGCAGTACATCGATGGCATCATTGTGTGGGGGAACACAGCAATGGAAGTATTTGAGAAAGAACAGCGCATCATTCAGATTCTGCTGGAAGTCAGCTTCGCCATCAAGAAGAGCAAAGTCAAGGGACCTGCCCAAGAGATCCAGTTCCTGGGAGCAAAGTTGCAAGACGGACAGCGTCACATTCCCACTGAGGTCACCAATAAGATCACTGCGATGTCATTACCAAGCAGCAAGTAGGAAACACAAGCTTTCCTATGCACCATTGGCTTTTGGAGAATGCACATTCCCGAGTACAACCAGATTGTGAGCCTTCTTTACCTGGTCACCCACAAGAAGAATGATTTTCACTATGCCCCTGCGCAGCTACAAGCCTTTGCCCAGATCAAGCAGGAGATCGCTCATGCTGTAGCCCTTGGCCCAGTCAGGACAGGACCAGAGGTCAAGAATGTGCTCTACTCTGCAGCCGGGAACCATGGGTTGTCCTGGAGCCTTTGGCAGAAGGTGCCTGGGGAGACTCGAGGCTGACCACTGGGATTCTGGAGCCAAAGTTACAGAGGGTCTGAAGCCAACTACACTCCTACAGAGAAGGAAATCTTGGCTGCCCATGAAAGAGTTCAAGCCACCTTGGAGGTGATTGTCATGGAAACACAGCTCCTCCTGGCACCCCGACTGCTGGTGCTGAGGTGGATGTTTAAAGGAAAAGTTTCCTCTGCCACTATGCCACTGACACCACATGGAACAAAAGGATTGTTCTGCTGTCCTTCATAAGAGTAAATGTTGTTCTGTTCTCCTGTCCTTGTCACAGTGCTCACCCTGCATGAGATGTGTCTGCAAGCCCTCCAACCTCTGGGCTTGGGGAGGGCAAATGTTCCTGGGGGAACAGGGATGGGCCAGCTGGGCTGGACTGACCCAAAGGATGTTCCATTCCATGTGACACCATGATCAGCAATCAACTGAGAGAACTGGTGACAAAGGGGGTAGAGGATTAATTTCTTTTTGAAGATACTTTTCTTTCAAAGCAGCACCTACACATACAGAATTTTATCCTGCCACAAAGTTGTCAAACATTTTCTGCTGATAGGCAATTTTTTGTGGATTTGCTTTTCTTCTGTTAGTGTGTCTTGCTGTGCTTTTTTTTAGTTGGGTTTGGAGGGTTTTTTTGGTCGGTTTTGTTTTTTTCCCTGTTGAACTGCCTTTCTTCTCATGCATACATTTTTCTCCCTTTCCTTGTGTCTTGCTTGGTACCTGACAGCAAGACAAATTTACCCAACTCAGTCATCTTGCCCAGTTATGTTTAGCAGTCACCATTAACTAGATGAGTTCAGTCACAGACTCCCTGCCATTTGGCAGCATCCACAAAGAATTGAAAGTGCATTTCATGTCCTTGTAGAGATAATAGAAATAATCCACAGTGGTGGTCAAGGGCTGGTCACTGAGGGATGTCACCAGGGCCTGGCTGCCAAGAGGACTCTGTACCATGGATGACATTTGACCTCATTGTTCAGCCACATTCCCACCCACCCCATGTTCCACTCCTTCAGCCCAGCTCTCTCCAGTCTGGCTCTGAGGCGACCACAGCAGACCCTGTCACAGGCCTGCTGAAGCCTGGGCACACAACATCCCCTTCTCTTCCCTCCCACGTGGGTTCTGCAGTCCCTGCCTTGTCCTGCCAGTGCCTGGAATGGCTGCAGGAGGATTTGCCACATCCCCTTCCCTGCTGAGCCTGACCAGTCCGTGACTCTCCCAGTGCCCCTCCCTGCCCAGACTGGTTCCATGGCTGCCCTTCCCAAGGGCCCAGGACCCTCTGGGATGGCTCTGGCCTTTCCAGGGGGTTTGAGAGAGGTCCCACAGTGACACTGCCCAGCCTTCTCAACAGGCCTGACACCAAAGGCCTTTTCCACATCCCTCAGTCCCAGATCAGTGCTCAGAACACAGCACAGCCTATCCAGGTCCTCAGGGTGGTTCAGAAGGGAGGCAGCAGGGTTTTCTCCCCACAGACCCTCACTCCATCCAATGTCTCTCTGTGCAGTCCATGGCTGCCCTGAGCATTTTGTCCTGGAGCCTCCCTGCCCAGGATGTTTGTCTCTATGCTGTCCTAACCACAGCCCAGCAAAGAATTCAGGTGGTTTCCCCGAGGATGTTACTCTCAGAGTAATATGGCCTCAAGGTACTGTTTGTGCCACTGGAATTGTGCCACCCCCAAGTGCTGCTGATGGTGTTTGTGCTCACTCAGGTTCATCTCCCCACACACACAGGATGCACTGCTGAAATCTCCCCAGTACAGAGCAAACATGGCCTGCTGGCCTGGTCACTTGGTGTCCCTCCATGCAGGGACAAACAATCTCCTGCAGGTGGGGGAGAGGCCAGTGCTGGCAGTGGTGGTTGCAGGGGCTGGTGTGGGACAATTGTCGTGGGGCACCTTCCCAGGCTGTCCCCAGAACCAAGACACAGCCCAGGCCCTGCTCTGCTGCTCCATCAGGGCCATGCCAGGAGCTCTGGCTGTGCCAGGACACTGCTGTGTGCCCCCCCTGCACACTCCCCCTCTGCCCAGGCACTGGGCTTTGCTGTGCCAGGGCATTCCTGGAGCACATTGCTGACAGCAGCTCTGGAGGAGAGCAAAGCCTTCCTGCCCTGCCCTCAGGAGATTCCCTTGGCTGATGGAGCTGCTGTGCTGGAGCCCAGCTGTGTCCCAGCAGTGCCCACGGCCTGTCCCTGCCTGTGGTCACAGCACGGACACGCAGCAGGACAGTGACCAAGCTGCCAGAGCACTGCGGCCTCACAGCCACAGCAGGGCTGGCAAGGAGAGGGTGGAGTGGGAAGGGCAGCTCCAAAAGGAACAATCCCTGCTGCTCCCTGGCAGTGCTGCTCTGCTGGAGCTCTCTTCCCCTTCTCCCCTCTAACTTCATGCAGGCCTCAGAACTGGGATCCCAGATAAAACAGGCACTGCAGGGTACTTTATTTTGTTCAAATGTAGCAATAGCACAAACCTGGTTAACAGAGCTTATGGGTCACATTCAAGAGGCAGACAGTGAATTAGATGGTGGGGGTTAAAAAAATGTTATTGAGGATACTTTTATGAGCTAAAAACCCACTGAACATTACCCAAGGATCTGGGCAGGCCTGTTGGGCATGTCATGAGTTGCATTCCAAAAGTTTGGCAGAAGAAAACAGGCAATAGGTAGCTTCAGAGAAGCAGCCAGTCATCATTTTCCTCAGGGCATCCTTGAGCTCCTGGTTCCTCAGGCTGTAGATGAGAGGGTTCAGGGCTGGGGGCACCACCGAGTACAGAACTGACACTGCCAGATCCTGGGATGGGAAGGAGAGGGAGTGGGGCTTCAGGTAGGCAAAGGCTGCAGTGCAGAGAAACAGGGAGACCACGGCCAGGTGAGGGAGGCAGGTGAGAAAGGCTTTGTGCCGTCCCTGCTCAGAGGGGATCCTCAGCACAGCCCTGAAGATCTGCACATAGGAGAAACCCATGAACACAAAACAGGCAAATGACAAAAAGGCACTAACAGCAAGGAGCTCAAGTTCCCTGAGTTTAGAGTGTGAGCAGGAGAGTTTGAGGACCTGTGGGTTTCACAGAAGAACTGGCCCAGGGCATTGCCCTGGCACAGGGGCATGGAAAATGTATTGGCCGTGAGCAGCAGAGCATTGAGAATGGCACTGGCCCAGGCAGCTGCTGCCATGTGGGCACAAGCTCTGCTGCCCAGGAGGGTCCCGTAGTGCAGGGGTTTGCAGATGGACATGTAGCTCTTGTATCACATGAAAGTGAGAAGGGAAACCTCTGCTGAAATGAAAAAGACAAACAGAAGCAGCTGTGCAGCATACCCTGAGTAGGAGATGTCCCTGGTGTCCCAGAGGGAATTGTGCATGGCTTTGGGGACAGATGTAGCCCAGGTCCCTGAGGGCCAGGTTGAGCAGGAAGAAGAACATGGGCGTGTGCAGGTGGTGGCCGCAGGCTCCGGCGCTGATGGTGAGGCCGTTGCCCAGGAGGGCAGCCAGGGAGATGCCCAGGAAGAGGCAGAAGTGCAGGAGCTGCAGCTGCCGCGTGTCTGCCAGTGCCAGCAGGAGGAAGGGGCTGATGGAGCTGCTGTTGGACCTTTCTGCCTCAGGAAATTATTGTCTCCTGAGGAGAAAAATACAGCACTAAGTCAGGCCACACTTCCATGAGCAAAATCTATTGCATATCTCATAGCAATGGAACATTTAGGGTCTCTCCTTTTAAGAACACTTCTCTACATTCCCCTCACCTGGGCTCTTGGTTTTACAGGAATTCAGAGCAGGGCTCAGGAGGATTCCTTCTTCTTGAGCAGTGAGAGGTAACTGAGAATGCTGGGTGATCTCCAATTAAATGAACTTGGAAACACCAAAAATCTTTTCAGCTCTGCTGTTTGCATTTTGCCCATCTGAAGAACTGAGCTGAGGGAATTCCTTGTATTTGTTCACCCAGCTGCAGCTGCCACAGTCAGGAGTGGTTGTGGCTGTTTGAAATCCCTGACATTTCTAATTAACTGCAGGTGAAATTGTGTGGGTCTGGGAGGCACAGGGGTGGTCTCTCAGTGCAGGGACAATGGAGCAGCTCTGGCCATCAGGGCTGTTCTCAGCTGTCCCTTGCTGGCAGCTTCGAGCTACAGGAGAGGCATGCAGAGGAGTTCCCCGAGAGAGAACCAGGGCAGTGCTGAGAGCAGAGGCTCTGGGGTCAGACAGCACATGGACAGAGCCCTCACCTTCCCTCAGGGTGCCTCACTGGGATCTCAGCTGTCTCCTGCCAGGCTGCTGCACAGAGGGATCACTGCAGCTGCCCAGGTGCAGGTGCCCAGCAGCATTTCCCTGGCCCTAACACTGAGCTGTCTCCTCCATGAGGATCCCACGCAGCCCAGAGACACCACGGGAGAGCTGTGCCCTTCTGGAGGGTACCTGCAGCCCTGCAGGACAACCAGGGAATCAGCTGAAGGGCCCCTGAGGACACCTGGGCACTCTGCTCCCACAGACACATGTCCACAGCAGGGTCCCAAGGCTCCCTGCCTGGACGGGCACCTGCCACCACCAGACCCTGGTACTGCCTCAGAAAACCCAATGATGGCAATGGGGACAACACAGGCATCTGGGCATGGCAGTGAAATGTCACAATGCTCCTGCCAGGGGAGGAGGGACAGAGAGACTGATGGAAATCAGGGCCTTGTCCTTCCCTGCCTGGGCTCTGGCTGCTGCAGGGGCCCTGCACAGCCGAGCCTGTGTGGGATGAGGGCAGGGTCTCTGCTTGGGATGGGAAAGGAGCCTGGGCAGGAGCTGCTGGGGGAAGGTGTCTGAGCCACAGGGACAGCAGGGAGGTGGCACATCCCCCTGCCCGGCATTTGTGGCAGCAGCTCCCTGTCCCTCCCTGCCCGTGTCTCTGCTGAGGGGGCTGTTCCTGCCAGCAGCGTCTCCCTGTGCCCAGCTCCACTCCCTGCCAGCGCTCACTGAGCCCATCCCCACCCCACGGCCCCGGGGCAGCTCTGCCTGTGCAGGGACCTGTCCTGTGCCTCTGAGGGAGCAGCAGGGAAGCCCCGCTCTGGAGCTTGTTCTGCTCCACGCCAGGACATCCAGGAGAGCCACCCTGACAGGTCCTGTCAGTGCTGGCATTGTCAGAGACACTTCCAGGAACTCACCTGCATTGCTCTGCAGCCAGAGACTCAGCGTGTCCAGGGGCTGTGCAGATTTCTCCCCTGATGGGGTCTCTCCTGTCCTGCCACCCCAGGCTGCCTTTGACCTCTTTGGCACTGCTGCTGCCTGCCCTCGCTGCCTGCAGGCACTGCCCTGTCTGCCTGATGGCCATGTCCTCTGCCCCAGAGGAACTGGGAGAGCCCTTGCAAAAGATCATGGAAAGTGGGGCACGGGCCAGCCTTAGGAGAAGCCTCCAGGAATGGAAGTGGAATTTTCCTAGAGGCAGAGAATGATTCATTCAAACGCTGTGAAGATTTCTCCCCTAGTGAGAGCTCAGTCACCCTCCCAGCCCAAGCTGCCTCTCCTCTCTCTGTGCCTCTGTGCTGTGCCCGGGCTGGCTGCAGGCAGTGCCCCAGCCCTGCTGGGCTGTGCCCAGGAGCTGCTCCTGGCCAGAGCTGTCTCTCTGCAGCGCTGCCCTGGCCAGGAGCTGCCTCTGTGCCAGGAGCCCGGCCCAGCTCAGCAGCACAGACACAGCATCAGGACTTCTCCTGTGGGTTGGCTGCTGAGTCCCTGGCCATCAGTCCCTGAAAGGGAGTGGCAGAAATCTCTCAAGAATTCAAAGTTACAATCAAACTCCAAAGTTTCCTGAAGTTTTAATGGGTCCCACTGAGGGACAGGACTGAGAAAGTGTCCCCAGGTTCCAGTCACAGCAGAACACTGGAGGCACTGATGACAGCTGGGACAGGCAAGGCAAAGGTGTCTCTGATGCTGAGCAAACCTGGATGTGTTTCAGGAATGCAAAGGGCCCAGGCCTGAGCCCCAGCCCCTGGCAAGGCAGATCCTGTCCCTCCCTCATTGCTCAGGGCTCTTCCCGGGATGGGCACTGGGTTGTGGGGATGTGCAATGCCAAGGGCAGGACCATGGGGCGGCCCCTGCCAGGCTGCTGAGCAGGGACAAGGAGGCACTGAGGCCCCAGGGCTGCAAGGGTCACTTGTCTCCTCGTGGCCTCAGGCCCAGGGCCAGCAGCCACGGCCAAAGGGCTGCACAGATTGGCTCTGTCAGGGCCTTGCAGCTGCTGCACATCCCTGAGCCCTCTGCAGCCCAGGCTGTCCCACGGTGTCCCTGCCCTGCGCCTCTGTCCCTGCAGGCTGTTGTCACCCCCGGCTGCCCCACCTCGCTGGCCCCTTCCTTTGCTGGCAGCTCTGCCTCCTGCTGCCCCTGCCTGGCCACACAAAGCCTTGGGCTGATACCCAAAGGGTTCATTCCATTTTTACCCTGCCTGTGAACTTCCAGCACAGGAACAAGGCATGCAGGGGCTGCTTTCCCAGCAGGGACAGTTGGAAGAGAAGACATCTGGCTCAAGGGTGCAGTGACAGAGAAAACAAGGACTGAATCTGGGAACTTGGGGTGGGTTTAATGGAAATGGGTAAATCATAATTAGCATTTAGGAACTGTATATGAGCAATACACTGGTAAAATTACATGTCTGCATCAGATCAGGAGTTATCCCTCACTAGACCTCAGGCCTGAATAAATGATATCCTCTGAAATAGCAAACTAGTGTTAAGGAGCCTCATTGTGATATTTCCGAGATTTGGTGACAGCGGGGCCTCACAGAACCCAGGACTCAGCTGTGACACTGCCCAAACTCATGGAACAAAGGGTCCATGGTGACACAGCAGAACCCCATGGAACCAAAATCCATTTTGGCACATTGGGGCCACATTGAACCAGTGGTCCATTGTGATAGTGCAGATCCAAGGAGATCATTGTGACACTGAGAAACCTCTGGGAACCAAGGGGACACTCTGACACAGCAAGGCCTCGTGGAACCAAGGGTCCCTTGTTAAACTGTGTGGCCTCATGGAACCATGAGCCATTGTGACACAGCGTGGCCACATGGAGCCAAGGGGCCACTGTGACACTGCAGATCCAGGGAGACCATTGTGACTGAGGAACCTCATGGAACCAAGAGTCCATTGTTCCACTGTGGGGCTCTGTGGAACCAAGGGGAGCACAGTGACATTGCGTGGCCTCATGGAACAATGGAGACTATCCTGACACTTTGGGACACACTGGAACACAGGGACCATTAGAGCATGGCAGGGCCTCATGGAATCAAGGGGACTACAGTGAACACTGTCGGGGTCCATGGGATGAAGGGTCCATTCTGACTCCACGGGACAAAGGATGCCATTGTGACACTCTGGGGCATCATGGAACCAAAGGTCCATTGTGACCCAGCAGGGCCTCATGGAACCATGGAGACCATTTCTACATTTTTAGGCCTTGTGAAACCAAAGGGCCTCTGTGGCACGTCAGAGCCTCATGGAGCCAAGGGCTCTGGGCTTTCTTTCCAATGGAAAAGAACTGCCCTTCACATTCAAGCACCCATGGCCAAAATGGGATTCTCCCCTCAAAATTCCCAATATCCAGGGATTGCTCCCAAACAAAAGCTGCCATTACAAACAAGTCTTTTTGACATTGTCTTCCTGAGAGCTGGCTCTCACCTTGCTTCAAACACTGGGGATCTGTGCTTTTCTTCCTGTGGAAAAGAACCGTCCCTTCTGCACAGGCAACCATGGCCAAAATTGACACTTTTCCTCCAAAATTCCCTATATGCAAGGGTTCTCCCAGACAAAATCTGCCAGGACAGACAGCCCTGGCTGGCCTTGGCCTCTGGTGGTCACCTCCCATTTAAAGGAAGCCTTGAGGAAAGTATTTGAACAGGTTTGACTGCTGCAACATCAATGAGCCTCTTGTCCTCTGAAAAACTCAGATGCTCTTCTGATCATATGTGTCTTTTCTTTATCATTGTGTGTTATGCATGAAATATTATTTTCAGCTAAAAAATAGTATTCTTCTTATTTTACCAGTGTTTTAAGACACGAAACAGGTCATCTACATATGGATCCAGGTCACCTGTATAAGCAAACACAATGAAGAATGCAGCAGGAATGATTTGTCTCTGCTCCCATCTGTCACCTCTCTGGAGCTGGAGGTGCAGCCCCAGACCTTGGGAGGGCTCAAGGGCTCACCAGCTCAGCTCCCACACAGAGAACTTGCCGACCATGTTCTGCTGGCCTTGGCCCCTGCCCGCTCAGCCAGGCTGAGATGGACACTGATGGTTTCTGTGCCAGGCTCTCCCAGCCCAGCCCAGCTCCCTGCCAGCTCTGCCAGCTGCCCTGAGCTCTGGGCAGCACCAAGGGCCTCTCCCCAGCACAGCCCAGCCGGCTCTGGCCCCACAGCTCTGCTCAGCCCAGGCTGCTCTGGGCACTGCCCCACGGCCTCAGCCCCTGCCAAGGGCACAGCAGCAGCTGCAGCTCAGCCAGGACTCAGCCCCACCATGGGGGAAGGGGCTTGGCCAAGGCCAAAGGAGCTCCCTGGCTGCCCTGCTCCCCTCTGCCTGAGGTGCTGAGAGCTCTGCAGCCCCTCCTGCCATCCCATCTGCCCAGGCCAGCACAAGAGCCCCGGCCCTGGGGCCCTCCAGAGCTGCTCCTGCTCCAGGCCCAGGGCCCATCCCAGAGCTGGGGCAGCCCCAAAGCTGTGCCCATTTCTGCTCATTCCTGCTCTGATGGGGATGGATCCTCAGCACCTTGGAGGTTGGTGATGAACTTTACTACTCCAGAGGCCTCTTCTTTCTTGAGCTCTTCAGTGTAGAAATTCAGTGACAAAGGCTCATTTACATTTCTTTAAAACACCCAAACAAAACAAGCCCATGGAAATAATTCAAGTCTTCAATTCTTCAGTGGTCAATTAAACAGATTGCAGAAGTGTATTCAAAGTCAACCAACTATAGTGAAAACAGTGCAGAGGGAATTGTTTTGTCCTGTTTACTTTTCTTATTTATAGATTGATATCATCAATCCTCAGTTGATATGGATCCCCAGCATTTCCTAATCCATTTTTAGTAGGTGTGAATATCAAGACCCCTTGTTGCTGACAATCTGAAGAGGGTCCCACAGAGACCCAGTTTTAGTAATGACACCCAAACCAATATGGCTTGATGTCATCCTCCTTTATTGTCTAATTTTTTCATGTTTTATGCCTTTATCGCCTTACATAATACAATAGCCAATTAACATTCATTGGCTAACGTAATAAATGTAATCATATTACGTTAACCAATGAATATTTATTTGCTATTGCCACTTATTGATTGGCTGTTTTTCTACAAGCATCTGATCAGGTTATAGTACGTGACAGTTTTCATATACTACTCAGCGACCAGCATTGGCTATTGTGTTTGTGCAAGGCCTATTGTCTTTCCAAGGATGTCCTAAGTACTTTAAAGTAACTAAAGTAACTCTGTAATCTGCAGGCCAGGGTTGTCCAGCTCATGTAAAGGAACAGCATCAAGGAGAGCACGTCCTTGTTCCACGAGAAATTCCTCAACACGCTGTGGATCCAAGGATCCTTTGTGATCCTCCAGATCCTCATGGAACCAAGGGTGCATTGAGTCACAGCCGGGCCTTGTTGCAAGCAAAGAAACCTCTGTAAAATGCAGGGTAACTCACAGAACCAAGGAGTCCATTGTTAGAGGAAAAAACCTATGGAACCAAGGGTTCATGGTGACAAAGTGGGGCCTCATGGAAACAAGGGGTCACTGCAACACAGTGGGACTGCATGGTAGGAATTGTCCATTAGGACAATGTGGATCCACGGAGACCGTGGTGACACGAAGGAACCTCATGGATCCAAAGAGCCATTGTGATGATGAAGAACTTCATGGAACCCAGGGTCCATTATGACACAATGGTCCCGCATTGGAGGAGAGGAACCATTGCTGACAGTAGAGAAACTCATGGAACCAAGGGACATGGACTCATGGGACCATTGTGAGACAGCAGGGCCACATGGAACCAAGGAGACCAGTGACATTTAGGAAGCTCATGGAACCAAGGGTCCATTTTGACACTGCAGAAACAAGGAGACCATGGCTGACACTATGGAAGCTCAGGGAACCAAGCAGCCATTGTGACACTGCAAGGTGTCGTTGAACCAGGGAGACCATTGTGACCCTAGAAAACCTGATGGCACTAAGGGTTTATTGTGACACAGCAGGGTCCCATGGAACCAGTTGTCCATTGTGACAATGCAGATCCGAGGAGACCATGGTGACACTACGGAAGCTCATGGAACCATGGGTCCATTGTGACAAAGCAGGGCCTCATGGAACCAAGGAGATCATTGTGACATCATGGAATCTCATGGAACCAAGGATCCATTGTTAGAATCCAGAGCCACGGAGACCATTGTGACACCATAGAACCTAGTGGACCCAAGTAGATCAGTGTGACATCATGGAATCTCATGGAACCAGGGTTCCATTGTTACAGTCCAGAACCAAGGAGAGCATTGTGACATTGTGGAACCTTGTTGAACCAAGAGTCCATTGTTACAGACCAGAACAAAAGAGAATTGTGATATCGTGGAACACTGTAGAAGCATGGGTTCATTGTTTTACACCAGAGCCATGGAGACCATTGTGGCATTAGGAAACTCATGGAACAGGGGTCCATTGTTACAGTCCAGACCCAAGGAGACCATTGTGACAATGTGGAACCTCGTGGAACCAAGGGTCTGTTGTTACAGTCTGAAACCATGGAGACCATTGTGACATCATGGAACCTTGTGGAACCGAGGGTCTCTTGTTACAGTCTGGATCAAGGAGATCATTGTGACATCATGGAATCTCATGAAACCAAGGGTCCATTGTTACAGTGTGGAACCAAGGAGATCATTGTGGCATCATGGAACCTCGTGGAACCAAGGGTCTCCAGAATCAGGGACACCATTGTGACCGCACGGAACCTCACAGAACCAAGATTCCATTGCTATGGAGTGGGGCTTCATGGAACCAAGGAACCACTGTGACACAGCAGGGCTGCATGGAACCAATGGTCCATAGAGATACTGCGTATCCAAGGAGACCATGGTGATGCTGTGGTGTAGAAAAAATGACAGGAGACAAGTCCATTCTATAATGTCAACAAGTCTCAGTTTATTCCAAGCACGCATGTACAGTTATACCTGTTATAATGAAGCTCATGCATATTGCAAAACTTAGGCTCATCATTGGTGTATCAAAAACAGGTCAACCCTGCCTTTGGGGCTTTCTAAGCTTGCTTTGTTTTCCCTTACATTTATCTTTTTGCTGACCATTCTACTGTTGGGAACCAGCTTACCCAAGGACATAAGATATTGTTGCTACATCTGCTATTGCTGCACCATGCAATTTTCAGCTACTGCTTCACTAACTCCACGTAGTCATGTCCTTTCTCACGAAGCCATTCATCCACAAAACTCTCCAAACTGCACCAATGGTGGTGGGTTGTTTTCACTTCAGAACCAATGGATTTAGTCCTTGCAGAGCTCTGTATAAAAGAGCAGTGCATTTTGAATTAACCAGAGTTTACTCTCAACAGCCTTCTGAGTCAGAGCCTCTTAATTCCCGTCCTGCCTCAACAGCGACAAAGACCCTTCATGGCTGACAATCAATCACACTTTCTCCCTACCCCCTCCCCACCATTTCCCTCATCCACCCCCTGGCACTCAGAGCAGCTGAGGAATGGAGTCACATCCAGGGGTGTCCCCAGGGATCAGGGCTGGGGCCAGGTCAGTGAAATCTCTTTATTGCTGATCTCGACAAGGCCATCGAGGGCACCCTCGGTCAGTTCCAGGTGAGCCCAGGCTGGGTGGAGTGTGGCTGTGCTGGAGGGCAGGAAGCTCTGCAGAGGGATCTGGACAGGCTGGAGCCATGGGCCCAGGACAGTGGGATGAGGTTCACCAAGGCCAAAGGCCAGGTCCTGCCCTGGGCTCACAACCACCCCAAAATCCCTGTCTGTGCCCTGCCCCTGATCCCTACAGCCTGTCCTGTTTCCTTCATCCCTGCATTGCCAGGGACTTTCTGGGACAAGTGAACTCTGCTCTGGGGATGGAGGGAGCTCCAAGTGCCACGACTGGAGTGGGAACCACAACTTATCAGGTTTGTGTCCTTTGGGGTCAGGAACTGGTGAGACTCAGAGGCACAGAAAGTTTCTCTTAATGGCCAACAGACCATGGTTGAACAGGACACAATTTAATAACAATCACGCTCTTCCCTGAGCTATGTGCAACATCCCAGCAGCATCTGATGAGTCCACCATCCACAAGTGATTTCCATACTAAAACTGATTTTAGACTTACATGGTTCTCTGATAGATATAAACACAGTTAAGTTCTTGCATCAGGATGCTCATCCTGGAGTGGGGGCAAAAGAGCTCAAACAATTCCTGATTTGCAAAGCTGTCAGTGGTGAATGGAGAAGGGAGGTCAGGCTGCTTTTGGTGTTGAGGAAATGCTGAAACCAACTGACTCATTTAATCTTCTCCTGTCCTGGCTGATCTTCCCTGTTTCCCCTTCCACCCATTGGCTTTTGTCTCCCACCAGGCCCCCGGTGAAGAGCCTGGCTCTGTGTTCTCCATCCCCTCCTCGCTGGCACTGCCAGGCTGGGATGAGGAGCCTCTCAGCCTTCCCTGCTCCGGGCTGGACAAGCCCAGCTCCCTCAGCCTCTGCTCACAGCCCAAGGGCTCCAGCCCCACCTTGGAGGCCCTTCCCTAGCCCTGCTCCAGCTGCCAGACATCTTTCCTGCCCTGGGGAACTCAACTCCGGCCACAGGGACTTGGATAATCCAAATCCTTGATGTCCTGGTCACACAGCCCTGGCCCCTTGTCCCCATGTCAGGCTCTGGGGTGGATCCTATGGAACATCCTTGGGTGGAGGCTGTGGCTCCAGGTGGACCGGGGCGATACCGGGGGACAGGGACCCCGCTGGGCATGAACAGCATTGGACTTGTTGGGAGAAACTGTGAGGGGGGGCTGGGGCGGAGTGACCAACCCAGTGACCTCACTGAGCCCTCCTGGGATGTCACACAGCCCCTCTGTGATGTCTCAGCCTGCTCTGAGATGTCACAGCCAGATCTCTAATGCCACACAGCTGGTCTCTGATGTCACTCTGTGATATCATAGTCTGCTGTTATGTCACAGCCTGTTATCTGATGTCACACAGACAGTCAATGATGCTGTAGTTGCTTGATGTCCACTCTGTGATGTCACAGTCCACTCTGTGACCTCATGTCACCAGATGATGAATTGTCTCCACCAGGTGAGCTGACAACTGGAGCTTGTTCTCCAACTCCCCAGGCCTATGGAAACCACACAATGCCAACTGTGGGAGAAGGGGAACTGGAAGTTCACCAGCCTCAGTGTCCTGCCAGCTCAGCCAGGCCCACGGGAACATTGGGGTCCACGACCACCAGGGACCACCAGGGAAGATCCCCAGGACAGAAGACAGCATGGGTAATGGGGAGAGGAAATATGTTAATGATTCTGGAAAAATGATTATCAGATGTGTGTTTAGTCCAGGACAATCAATGAATATGTGTGCAAAATACAGAACATGAACAGAAACTTTCCTGTACTCAGCAAGCTCGGCTTTGGGAGGAGCTATCCCCCGTGCATCCGGCTGAATAAAGAATGCTGCTTCTTAATGCTGCACTGGTGTTAAGGAGTTTTCTGTTTTACCCAATTTTTGTAACACTCCACTCCCAAGGAAAGCTCTGTCTCCTGCTGCTCACAAACAGAGAAGGGCTGGTGGCAGATGTGGGGCTCAGAGGCTGCCTGGGGCACAGGGACCATGAAATAATCAAGTTTTCAATGATCTGTGAAAGAAGGAGGGAAAGCAACAAAACTTCCACACTGGAATTAGGTAGGGCAGTCTTTGGCCTATTTAGGATGCTAACTTGAGGAGTACCAAATCAGGTACCGATATTTTTAAGGGAAAAAGCCCTTAAAAACAAAGGGGTTCAGGAACAAAGGGCACATTTTGAGAAAGTAATCTTAAGGGGGAAGGAGCAGCCTGTCCCAGTGTGGCAAAAGATGAGCTGGTGAGGAAAATGACTGCCCTGACTGCCCATGGAGCTTTTGTGGGAACTCAGGGGAAAGAAGAGGGTGCATTAGCTTTGGACAGAAGGTCAGGCAACTTAGCAAGCGTTTAAGGATGTTGTTAGGTCATGCAGGAAAAAAGAGGAAAGAGTTGAAATCTCAATAATAGATTAACCTGGCCACTTCTGTGAAAAATATTAGAAAATTTTTCTACAAATAACTCAGTTGCAATTTATGGGATAATGAGAACCTCCACTCTTTATTGGATGCAGTGGAAAATATAGTAGCTAAAGATAAGGAATAGGCCAAGCTCCTTAACATCTTGTTTCTTTTAATTTTCAATATTAGGATAGGCTGTTCTCAGGACAAGAGCTCTCCTGAGCTGGTAGATGGGCACAGGGAGCAGAACAGCCCCCTGTAATCCAGGAGGAAGCAGCTGGTGACCTGCTGAGCCACTCAAATGCTCACAGGTGTATGGGATCAGATGGGATCCATCCTAGGGGGATGAGGGAGCTGGTGGATGAGCTTCCCAAGCTGCTCCCCATCATTTACCATCAGTGCTGGCTCAGCAGGGAGGTCCCAGAGCACTGGAGGTGCCAGTGTGAGCCCATCCCCAAGAAGGGCTGGAAGGAGGATCTGGGGAGCTCCAGGCCTGTCAGCCTGACCTCGGTGTCTGGGAAGGTTATGGAACAGATCACCTTGAGAGCCACCACAGGGCACCCACAGGATGGCCGAGGGATCAGAGCCAGCCAGCGTGGATTTAAGAGGGGCAGGTCCTGCCTGAACAACCTGATCTCCTTTTATAACCAGGTGACCCACCATGGCATGGGGAAAGGCTGTGGATGTGTCCATCTGGACTTCAGCAAAGCCTTGGACAATGTCTCTGACAGCATTCCCTGGAAAAGCTGCCGCCCACGGCTTGGGCAGGTTCCCTCCTGGCTGGGAGATGGAAGAGCTGGCTGGAAGCTGGGCCCAGAGAGGGGTGGGGATGGTGCTGCACCCAGCTGGTGTCCAGTCCCTGGTGCTGTCCCCCAGGGATCTGTGTTGGGCCCAGTCCTGTTTAACATCTTCACTGATGGTCTGGGTGAGGGGATCAAGGCCACTATCCCCAAATTTGCAGGTGACACCAAGCTGGGTGTGAGTGTGGATCTGCTGGAGGGCAGGACAAGAAGACACAGCCTCCAGCTGCACCAGGGGAGGTTTAGGCTGGGCAAGAGGAAGAAGTTCTTCACAGAAAGGGTAAGTGGGCATTGGAATGGGCAGGCCAGGGGGGAGGTGGCAGAGTCACTGTCCCTCTCCAGTGGCATTCAGTGGCATGGTCTGGGTGACAAGGCGGTATTAGGGCATTGGTTAGACTTGATGATTCCAAAGGTCTTTTCCAGCCTATTTGATTCTGTCATTCTGTGATGATTGGGGCACTCTGGGGCCATTGTGACACTGCAGGGCCTCGTGGAACTAAGAGGACCAAGGTGACACTGCAGCCCCATAGAACCAGGGCTCCATTGTGGTGCTCTGGGGCCCAATGGAACCAGGGAGTGCCCGTGACACTGGGTCCTGGTGGAACCACAGAGGCCATGGTGACACTGTGTGGCCTCGTGGAAACAAGGAGTCAATTGTGACACTGAGGGAACTTGTGGAACCACAGAGAGCATTGTGACAGTGTGGGACCTCATGTGACCATGGGGCCTTTGTGGCACCCTGGGGCCCCATGGAACCAAGGGGCCCCTGTGAAACTGCAGCACCAATGAGAACATTGTGACACTGTGAAGCCCCATGGAACCAAGGAGTCCATTGTCACATTTTGGGGCCCCATGGGACCAAGGAGACCAGTGTGACAGTGTAGGGCCTGGTGTAACCAAAGGGACATTGTGACACTCAGGGGCCCCTTGGAACCAAGGACATCTTTGCAGGTGACACCAAGGTGGATGTGAGTGTGGATCTGCTGGAGGGTAGGAGAGCTCTGCAGGGAGGCCTGGAATGGTTGGATGGATGGGCAAAGTCCAACAAGATGAAGTTTAATCAATCCATGTGCCAAGTCCTGCACTTTGGCCACAACAACCCCTGCACTGCTGTAGGCTGGGGATGGTGTGGCTGGACAGTGCCCAGGCAGAAAGGGACCTGGGGGCACTGGTCGACAGCAGGCTGGACATGAGCCAGCAGTGTGCCCAGGTGGCCAAGAAGGCCAATGGCCCCTGGCCTGGATCAGGAATGGTGTGGCCAGCAGGAGCAGGGAGGTCATTCTTCCCCTGTACTTGGCACTGGTGTACTTGGCATTCCTCCCCTGTCCTGGCACTGTTCCTCAAGTGCTGTGTCCAGTTCTGGGACGCCCAGTTTGGGAAGGACATGGAGGGGCTGGAGCATGTCCAGAGAAGGGCAACAAGGCTGGTGAGGGGTCTGGAACACAAGTCCTGTGAGGAACAACTGAGGGAGCTGGGGTTGTTTAGCCTGGAGAAGAGGACACTCAGAGGTGACCTTATCACTGTCTACACTCCCTGAAAGGTGGTTGCAGTCAGGTGCGTGTCGGTCTCTTTCTCCTCACAGCAAGTGACTGAACCAGAGGACACAGTCCTACGCTACACCAAGGAAAATTTAGGTTGGATATTAGGAAAAAGTTTTTTATGGAAGGGGTGATAAAGTACTGGAATAGTCTGTCCAGGGAGGTGGTGGATTCATCATCATGAGATGTGTTTAAAAAAAAGACAGTATGTTGCACTCAGTGCCATAGTTTTGCAAAGGTGGTGTTAGTGTGTGGGTTGGACTTATGACCTTAAAGGTCTCTTCCAACCCAGTAATTCTGTGATTCTGTGATTGTTTGACATCACAGACCAGGTTGTGACATCATATAGTCAAGAGTGAAATCACTGGTCTATTATGTGACATCAGAAAGCAGGATGGGACATCACAGGATGCTTTTATGGCATCCCAGAGCAGGCTGTGAGGTCAGAGTGTGTGCTGTGACATTATAGGGTGGCTGTGTTACATCACAGAAGGTGTTGTGACATCACAGGGTAGGTCTGTTAGCACACAGAGGTGCTGTGTGACTTGATAAGTGAGTTCTGCCATCGCAGAGCAGGCTGTGACATCATAGAGCAGGCTGTGACATCACAGAGGAGGTTGTGATGTCACAAAGTCGGCTGTGCCATTACAGGCTGGCTGTGTGACATCACAGATTGGCTGTGAGGCCACAGAGAAGACACTGCCATCGTAGATAAGGGCTCTGTGACATCTCAGAGCAGCTGTGTGATGTCACAGAGAAGGCTGAGACAATACGGAGTGGGCTGTAACATCACAGAGCTGACTGTGAAATCACAGAGCAGGCTGTGACATCACAGCGAGGCTGCATAACATCACACAAGTAGCTGTGCCATCAGAGAGCTGGCTGTGACATCACAGGGTGTCTGTGACACCACAGGCTGGGATGTGACATCACAGGACAGATTTTGGGACATCACAGAGCAGACTGGGACCTCAAAGAGCAGGCTGTGACATGACAGGGAATCTGTGTGAAATCACAGGTGGCCTGTTACATCTCAGAGCAGGCTCTGAGACATCACAGGGGCTGTGTGACATCACAGGGGAAATATGACATCAGAGGGCCTGTGTGACATCACAGGGACACTCTGAAGTCACTGGGGAGGTCACTCTGCCCCAACCCCCCTCACAGGTCCCCCCAGAGAAGTCCAACGCTGCTCGTGCACAGCGGGGTCCCCTGTCCCCCCGGGTTCCCCCACCCCTGGCGCCGCAGCCTCCCCCAGAGGATGTTCCATGAGATCGACCCCAGAGCCTGACACGGGGACAGGGGCTGGAGCCATGGGGGGTGGGACAGGGGGACAGGGACCCCCCGGCAGCGTCCCCGTGTCCCCTAGGGCCAGAGCCTGGGCCAGGGCTCCTTCACCCTGTGACCAATGAGGGCTTGAGAGCGCTGAAAAATTCCCCAGCAAAAACCAGATTTAATATTCAAGTGACAGCAGCACAAAGTTCCTTGGCAAGAGTCACTCTGCTCCTGACTGGACACTTCAGGCACAAAAATGGAAACAAAGCAACAACAAAACCAAACGAAATTCAGGCAATCAAACCAGGAATGAACAGAGAAGTGTGTGTGTGTGTGTGTGTGTGTGTGTGTGACACAGGGACAGGGAGGGCAAGGATAAAAGGAATAAAGAGATAAAAGCTGAACAGAGCTCAAACTTCACAGGACTTAACTTATATCTTAACCTTATCTTCTGCATTAAACTCCACAATTTAGAAAGAGAACAGCACTTAACAGTATGCAACCTAACTTATAACCCATAACTGCAATTTAACAGAAGAATAACATTTAAAAATATTTAACTCAGCTTATAACTTATATTACATATAACAACTCTAGCAAAAGAACAACTCCTAGCAGCATTTAATTTCACTTAGACCTTGTGGATTAACCTCACATACAGATTTGACTGGCTCAGCTATCCAAGGCACTCTGACCCCTCAGAGAGCAGCATTTCTGCCACATTTCCCCAGCACAGGCACTCCTGTGTGCACACAGACACAGAGAGTCAGTGCAGGGCACCAGTGAGAAATTCCCTTGAGGGCAGGGAAATGCTCCCTGGGGATGCTTTGGCATCTCCCCAGCAAGGAAGGGTTGAGCCTGGAGGAGTGGGGGGATCGGCCCAGGCTCCCTCGTTGTTTGGGATCCCCGAGTGCAGCAAACGGGAGAGTTCCCGGCTCGGAGAGGCCCCACTCAGAGGGAGTCGCTGGCCCAGGAGAGCTCCAAGGGCTCCTTTTGGAGCTGTTTGTAGGGCCCCAAGAGAGGGGCTGCAGTCCCAGCCATGTTTCATCCTGGCCACACTTGGCATCAGCAGCTTTCTTTGGCAGGGTGAGAACAGGGATGTTGTGCCACTGAGGGAACACAAACAGTTCCCAGGGCTGCTCCTGAAGCAGCCAGGAGCTGTCTGGGCAGCAGCAGTGCCTGGAGCAGAGCGTGTTTGTGATGAGCTCCAGAGGAGATGAGCCCAGGGGCTGCTGGCCAAGGCCGAGGCCCAGCGAGCATTTCTCAGCTGGCAGGGCGGGCTGAGAAGGGGAGGGGGGAATGCACCAGCACAGGAGCCATGGAACCAAGGGACCATTGTGACACTGTGGGGCCTGTGAGACCAAGGGACCATTGTGACACTGGGGCCCTGTGAGACCCAGGGACCATTGTGACACTGTGGGGCCTGTGAGACCAAGGGACCATTGTGACACTGTGGGGCACCATGGAACCAAGGAGACCATTGTGACACTAAGGGGACTCATGGGATCATGGAGACCATTGGGACACGGTGAGGCCCCATGGAATAAGCAAAGCATTGTGACACTGTGAGGCCTCATGACACCAGTGAGACCATTGTGACTCTGGTGTCCCCACAGAACCAAGAGGACCATTGTGACACTGTGGGGCCTTGTGAAACCAAGAGGCCTTCGTGGCACTGCAGGGCTGTATGGAACAAAAAACTCCAGGGTGACACTGGAGGGCCTCATGTCATCAGTGTCCATTGTAACACTACGGATCCAAAGGAGACTATTGTGACACCACAAACCCCCGGGGACCTTAGGTCCATTGTGGGCCTCATGGAACAGAGAAGTGAAGTGACATTGTGGGGCTTGTATAACCATGGAGACCATTGTGACACTGAGGGACATTCTGGAACCCAGGGGGCATTATGACACTGCAGGTCCCCATAAAACGAAGGGAACATGGAACAGGCTTGGCTTGGCCTCCCAGGGGGCACCTGACTGATCCAGCTGACTTGGGCATGTTGAGGGTCTCTTCTGTTCTGCTAATGAAACACTGGGGCTCTGTGCTTTCCTTCCTATGGAAAAGAACTGTCCTTCTCCTCCAAGCACCCATGGCCATAACTGGGATTTCACTTCCAAATTTCCTAATATCAAGGGATTTCTCCCATTGGAATATTGCCAGGACAAGTCTGGTGGGCAATAGTTTAATGAAGGTCACTTTCCATCTGGAGAGGGTCTGTGTTTTCCTAAGGGAAAGAACTGTCCTGCTTCTCAGGGTGCACATGGCTGAGATTGGCTTCCACCTCCAAAATTCCCTATCTCCAAAGACTGCTCCCAGGCAAAATTTGCCATTACTGACAATTTGGGTTGGCCTTGGCCTAGTGAGGCTCTCACCTGCCTTCCATACACTGGGGCTCTGGGCTTTCCTTCCTATGGAAAATAATGGTCCTCATCCAGGTGCCCATGGGAATAATTTGGGCTCCACCTCCAACACTGCCTGTTACGACAGACTGAAGGAGATTGTTGTCTGGAAACATTTCATGTGGGGGGCAGGAATGGGCAGGTCCAGCCTTGCCCTGCCCTGGAACCCCAGCCCTGCCCTGCCCTGGAACCCCAATCCCCCCAGAGCCTCTATCCCAGCCCAGCAGTGTCTGCCAGTCCCTGGCACAGCACAGGCAATGCTCCACAGCCACCTCTGGAGCCCCAGCCCAGCTCTTGAGTGACCAAATGACCCCAAGTCCCACCTGGGGGAAGGGCCCAGTAACACCAAGGGGTATTTAAGGCTGACCACAAGGCAAGCACACATTTTGGCTCTGCCTCCTCTTAGAATTTCCATCTCAACACTGCTGGATTCCAGGAGTTGGTAACTCTGTGTGTGCTTCTTTGTATCTAATTTGTCTTTCTCTCAATGTCTACTTCTATTTCTGTCCTCTTGAGGATTTTGATTAACTTAAAATTGAACGAGCTAACAGTTTGTCAATATGAATGGGCCAAGTTAATGCTTTGAGAAGCTTTTTTGTTCATTGAATATAAAAATAAACATTTTGCCAAATTTTCTCTGATTTTCTAAAGTTGCCAGTAAAGGCTGTTTTGCTCTTTTGACCTCCTGAGAATCTCTTGTTGGTATTTCTCCAGTACATCCAACTCAAAGTACACAATTAATTTTAATTCCTATTAAATGTCTCTGTGAGAGAGTTTTTTTAGTGGATGGGGGTCAAGGCTTGTCTGTCCTGCTTGGCATAGCCCAGGCAGGGCTTTCACACCCCATCCCACACTCCATTTCCCAGATGGAGCTGCTGGTGCCTCTGAGTTCTGCTGCCCCAGCCCCAGGGACGCTCTCCTTGCCTGCCTATTCCCCCAGGGTCTCTGGGCAGGGATGGCCTCAGTGGGGGCTGCTGACATCCTCAGACACTTGGAGGCTGCTGCTGAATTTTACTGCTCCAGAGGCTTCTTCAGTCTTCAGCTCTTCAGTTCAGGAATTCAGTGGCCCAGGGCTCATTAACATTCAGAACACCTTAACAAGCCTAGCCTCTGGGAATAATTTAAGTATTCAAATCCTTTGTGGTTAATACAAGATATTTCAGAAGTGTGTTCAAAATATTATTTTTATAAAGACAATGAGAAAAGATATTTTAGGTCCTGTTTAAGTTGGGATTTTTTTTTTTTTTTTTTTTTTTACTGTAAATACATTGATATGTGCAATCTGCACTTGACACAGAATCCAAGTACCTCCTCATGCAGTTTGAATTCATATGAAAATCAAGACCCTTTATGAAGAGAGCCTGACAGAGGAATGGTTGAACGACAAGGGACATGATACTGTAAAGTTAATCCAAATAGGGAGGGCTACGTGACTGCTGCAAAGTTCGCATGGCCCTGAAGAATAGATGATGTGCAGAAAGCAGGATATTGAAATTGCTTAGAATGTAGAAGTAGATAGAGAAGAACAAAGGGGGTACTAAGCTGTTCTAACTGCAAGGCCAGTCGGACAGGCATGTATCGATCATAACGATACTTTTAAGATAATAGTACAAGTCACATAGCAACCAATCATGAGCTTGGCTTTTGCAATATGTATGAGCTAATTAACGAACATATATAAACTATGTAATCTGTTACAATAAACTGAGACTTGATGATCATGATATCATGAGTCTTGTCTCCCGCGGCATTTTCCTCTAACAACTGGCGCCCGAAAGCAGGGACCTGATCCGAGCCTAAGGCGAGAGGGGTGCTGCGTTGGAGTGCGGGTCCTGCAGCTGGAAGGACGGCGAAAATAAAGAGAAGAGGCGAAACGCTCTTCTCCGCGCCCTGAGTGACCGTAGAAGCGGGCTCAGCCGATACGTGCTGCCGAAGCCTGAAGGAGCCAGCAACGGTACCGACTTAACCATGGAAAGGCAAGCAGCATATGATTTATTTAGTGCTTCTCTTAGAAAAAGGCAGATTAGGGGGATTGACTTAGATAAGGATCTCCCTTCGCTATTGCATCATGCTGAGTCTTACGGCTTTTTCGTTAACCCCCATAGTGTTCATGAACTTTCCGAATGGAGGAAATATGGGGATAAGTTGGTGGAGTTAGTGTTAGATGAGGATAAAACGGGTAAGAAGATGGGTAAGCTTTGGCGGGTAGTTCATAGTGAATTGCTAATGTGTCAGGCAGAAAAGAAGGCGGTGGAAGGGATACGGACAGCCCGGGAAAAAAATAAGGAATATGAACCCTCGCTTTCTTCTAGTGAGCCTAACCCTCCGGTCCTTACAAATTTCCCTGTCCCCATCTCTGCTCCTGAAATGCCTGCACCGCCCACAGATACTAGTGGCATTGAGGTGCTGCCATCAGCTCCCCCTCTACCCCCACCATCGCGTCCGCCTCCGGCAATTCAAAACGTTACCGTAACACCCTCCTCGCGGCATCCGCCGTCTCCCGGCCAGGCGCCTGTCCCTAGGGCAGATTCTGACCTCGTGGAGGCCATGGCTAAGGGAAGACGTGAGTTATGGGCTGCTATTGCACAGGAGGGCATGCAGACGGGGGACGCTGAGCTCTTCATGGCAGCACAGGAAACCCTTGCGTTTCCGGTGATATTTTTGCCGAATGGCGACGGGGGGTACACTGCGCAGGTCCAGAGCATGGACTGGAAACTGTTGACACAGCTGCGCGCCACTGTGGGGAGCTATGGTATCGCCAGTGAGCCTGCCAGGCAAATGCTTGATTTTATTTTTAATGCTCACACTTTATTGCCTTCCGATGTTAGGGGAATGGCCAAATTGATCTTCACGCCGCATCAACGCTTACTTTTTGAGGCACGCTGGAGAGAGGAAGCGGAGAGAAGTGCCAATTTACCAAGGGCTCAGGGGGATCCTTTGGCAGGGCTTACTGTAGCCGAGCTCATGGGACAGGGTAATCATGTACGCTTAGAACAACAGGCGGCACTAGGACCTGACAAATTAAGAGAAGCAACAGTGGTGGCAAGAAGAGCCATAGACAAAGTCAAGACCCCAGGTGGAATTCCAATGTATATGGGGATTAAACAAGGCAGGGAGGAGCCTCTTGGCACATTCGTAGATAAAATAATGGAGGCGTTGTCCAAAGCAGGGGTGGCTGATCATATGCAGGATGCCCTACTTAAGCAGTGCATACTCCAGAATAGCAATCCCACAACTAGAAATTTGATTACTTCTATCCCTGGGGATTGGACTGTCCAAGCATTGTTAGAAAAGGCTGCTTCAGTACCAGTTGGAACTCAGGCACTATTGGTTAATGCTTTGCAAGAGATAGGACAGGGATTAAGAGAACAGGCAAGCTCTCAAAATCAGGTTTTAGCTTCTCAAAATCAGGTTTTAGCAGCCCTTGCTCCCCTTCAGGCTACGGCTGGCCGCCCCCATTCTAATACTACCGGGGGGGCACGTGTAAAATGCTACCGCTGTGGAAGCTTAGGTCACACTCAAAGGGAATGCGGAGCAACAGGAGTCTGGTGTGGCAGATGCCAATCAAACACCCACAACTCTAACGCATGCAAAAGGAAGCAGGGAAAACTTCAGGAGCAGCGCGATCAGCGGCCGCGCCGGGACACAAATAGCAGCTGCAGAAATGAAGCCACTCAGCAATTCCAGCCTGCCACCTGCGGGAGCCTCGGCCTGGACTTGGCAGCCGCAGTAGACACTGATCTCCTAACTTCAAGACCACATAAAATTCCAACTGGAATCCATGGCCCCTTGCGAATACACAGACAAGCTATGGGAGGACTCATTATTGGCCGCTCTTCAGCCTCTATTTTGGGCCTCTTTGTGGAACCAGGGATCATCGATGCCGACTGCTGCGGCGAAATCATGATCATTGCTCATACGCCATATCCCCCCGTGACAGTACCAAAAGGTCAAAGGATTGCTCAATTAATCCCACTGCCACAAATGACCAAAGGATTGGAACCTATATCCCAAGTCCCCAGGACTCCAGAGGGATTTGGCTCAACAGGAGGTCTCGCATTGCTTACCTTGGATCTCAACACCCGCCCCAGGAAATCCTGTCGCTTGATCCATCAGGGACACAGCATTGTGCTTAAAGGACTTCTGGATACGGGCGCAGATACCAGCATTATTGACCCAGGTCATTGGCCTGCGTCTTGGCCCACCCAGCCCACAGCAACCACGGTGAGCGGCATCGGCGGAATGACACTCGCAAGCCGCACCCCAGTGCTGACTGTTGAAATTGAAGGGAGACAGGCGTCTGCAGCGCTCTCTATAACAACCTTACCACCCGCTGTTCAATGCTTGATTGGCCGTGATGTTCTGGCCCAGCTGGGCCTCGTCCTTACCAACGATCATTCTTTTCAGTGACGGCCATTGCTTGGATCTTCCCGCTACCACTTACATGGACTACTAACGAGCCTGTGGTAGTTAAGCAATGGCCTTTGAAACGGGAAAGTCTGGAGCAGGCACATTTGTTGGTTGATGAACAATACAAGCAGGGACATCTTAGACCATCCACAAGCCCTTGGAACACTCCGATCTTTGTTATCAAGAAAAAGTCGGGCAATTACCGGCTCTTGCATGATCTCAGAGCAGTAAATGATCAGATGGAACCTATGGGAGCACTGCAACCTGGGATGCCGAATCCTGCTATGTTACCACAAGAATGGCCCATCTTAGTTATAGATTTGAAAGACTGCTTCTTTACTATTGCTCTGCACCCTGCAGATACTAAAAGGTTTGCCTTTACTCTCCCTGCCCTCAATCATGGCGAGCCAGCCAGGAGATTTGAATGGACGGTTTTGCCACAAGGAATGCGTAATTCGCCCACAATTTGTCAGCTATATGTGGATGCAGCACTTCAGCCACTGCGACAACGCATGCCCGATACCATCATCTATCACTACATAGATGATATTCTGTTCGCACAAGCAACCCCCTTTTTAGACTCTCAAATCCATGATATCCTGCATACCTTAGAGAAGTCTTCTCTTGTCATTGCACCCAACAAAATTCAATTTTCTGCTCCATGGAAATACTTGGGATGGACGATCACTCAACAGCGAGTTACACCACAGAAGCTATCTATCCAGTCATCAGTCAGCACCTTGCATGAAGCGCAAAGGCTTTTGGGCGACCTACAATGGCTCAAGCCAGTTACTGGAATTCCTAATATCCTTTTAGACAAACTGCGCCCACTCCTCAAAGGAACCGATCCCTGCACTCCAGTTCGCCTGACGTCAGATCAACGTCGTGTTTTACACGACATTACACACTGCATCTCTACTGGTTTTGTGAGACGTCTTGATCCTGATCTTCCTTTACATTTGACCATTTGGAACACTGAGGACCACCTATTAGGGGCTGTCACCCAGCATGAAAAGAAAACGGGGGAGACAGTGGTGCTAGAATGGATCTCACCCCCATTACAGCAAAAAAGAACAGTAACCTCCAAGGTTGACAGCCTGGCAACACTTATCAAGAAGGGACGTACTCGTATTTTAGAGATAAGTGGTTCAGAACCAGTAAAAATCAATATACCCATGGAAAAACCCACTTTGGACTGGTACCTTCTAAACTCTGCACCCCTTGCCGAAGCATTGCTCTCATCTGCAGCTACTGTTAGTACAGGACCCCTTACACCCAAACAATTACAATGGGTAGGAAAATGGACATGGATACAGAAACCCCTCAGAAAGGAGAAGCCTATCTCAAATGCCATTACAGCTTTCACAGACGCAGGCCGCAAATCACGCAGAGCGGCTGTGGTCTGGAAGACAGAACAACAATGGCATTACCAGATACTGAAAGCAACATTTCAGGACAACTTACAGACATTGGAGTTAAGGGCAGTTATTTGGGCAGTGTCTCACTTGTTGGGGCCGCTGAACGTTGTTTCTGACTCACTCTATGTCGTAGGAGTGGCATCAAGGATTGAAGATGCCGCCATCAAGGAGGTCCAAAATCAGCGTCTTTACGAGCTCTTTCTTCAATTAAAGCACGCCTTAAGGAACAGAAGGGAGGCATATTCTATCATACATGTCCGCAGCCACAAATGGAATGAAGGACTGGGAGCAGGCAATGCCAGAGCCGACAAATTAGTGTCAGTGTCAATTGCTCATCATGTAGTACTTCCACGGCAAACAATGGCCCGAGAGAACCATGCTATCTTTCATCAGAATGCCAAAGGCCTATCACAGGAGTTCCGTATTCCACTACAAGAAGCTAGAGCTATTGTTAAGGCTTGCCCCATATGTAGCCATCACAACAGAGGAGTGGGCCTGGGAATAGGAGTAAATCCGCGAGGCCTGCAAGCTAATGAACTTTGGCAGATGGATGTCACCCATGTACCTAGTTTTGGTCGTTTGAAATACGTCCATGTGACTATTGATACTTACAGCCATTATATATGGGCTACTGCTCAGACAGGAGAACGGGCCCTTCATGTGGAGCGACATCTCAGCAGCTGTATCGCAGTCATGGGAGTGCCTCAGAAGATCAAGACTGATAATGGCCCTGCTTATTGCAGTAAACGTGTTGCCCGCTTTATGCAAACATGGAACATCACACACGTTACAGGGATTGCAAACTCCCCTACTGGACAGGCAATAGTAGAGAGAGCCAATAGAACTCTTAAACAATATCTGGAAAAATACATTGATACAGTCAGCGTGCAGGATAGGTTATTGAAATGCCTGTTTGTGCTTAATCACTTATGTATTTTTGGAAATGGGGGGTTACCCGCAGCAATTACTCACTTTGCCTCTAAAGCCCCTACCCCTCCGCAAATGGTAGTCAGGTATAGAGATCCAAAAACAGGGATTTGGCAAGGTCCAGCCAAAGTATTATACTGGGGCAGGGGCTATCTCTGTGTTTCTACACCAACAGGTACTGTGTGGGTCCCAGCTAAGTGGGTGCGGCCCACCAATGACCAGCCCGGAGCAGAGAAGGAGGCAGCGCCTACAGAGGACGATCTCCAGGATCCTGTATGAATTAGAAGAAGAGTTTCAGATTAAATTCCTGTTTGACTCGGAGAGAGAAGTTGAAGACTGCCTCTTGCCTCAGTTAGCTAGAGACTTTGACCGCTGTTGTCCGCTTGCTTGCTTGACTTGCAATAGTTATGACCACCAATCTTGGGTAAAAATATATTGTGGAGGGTGCTCTCATCGTTGGTGGATTCATCAGCACCACCTTACCTCTGCATTCTGGTGTCTTACCTGTCAGCGCCAGTGGAGCTTTGACTCACCACAGCGCGCTTTAACACGATTAACAGGTCAGCCTATCAGGGAGAGCCTGAGATTAATAGAAAATAGAGAAGACCTGGAATTAAGAAGGCTAGCTTGGAGGGTACAGCACTTAGTAGAGAAAATTCTAGGTGTTAAAAGGACAGGGATTATAGATTCCTGTTGTCAGAATGGTATTGGCATCCCCATTCAGTGGCAAGTTGACCCAGACGAATGGGACACGCAGTGTAGGAGGTTTCGTCATCGCAGCTGTGCTGCTAAGTGTGCAGGCATACGTCCCACCTCAACCTAAAACAAATGTATGGGTCACAATGGCAAATCTAACAGGGCAAGAGTCCATCTGTCTTGCTTTATCTTCCCCAGGCAATCCGTTCTCCACCTGCCTAGTCGGTCTACCATTGGATACATGGCCATGTCCTACACGTGTTCCAACTTGCGATAATTTAAATTTGAATACTACTGTAGATAATTGGGACAGGTGGGTGCCCTACTTACCGATCGCCCCGGCAGAACCCCAGGAGCTAGAGCTACTGGGGGCAGTTGGCATGGATTGCTGTTTGTACTTTAACTGGACAAGCAAGCAACAGGGAATCAATGAGTCTGCAATTGTCATTAATTCCACTTTGCCAATTTACAGAAACAGTAGTATCTGGTGTCAGTACACGGCCAAAAAGGTTTCAAAGTCAAC
Organism: Lonchura striata; assembly: GCF_050655825.1. Taxonomy (NCBI): domain Eukaryota; kingdom Metazoa; phylum Chordata; class Aves; order Passeriformes; family Estrildidae; genus Lonchura; species Lonchura striata. The sequence goes on along the minus strand of NC_140735.1, from coordinate 5,719,205 downwards.
AAATAATCCGCTTTCTTTGCCCCGAGGAATATTCTTTATTTGTGGTGACAGAGCTTGGGCTGGCATACCTTCCAGAATAAAGGGAGGCCCTTGTTCGTTAGGAAGATTGTCATTGCTGACACCCAACACATCAATGATATTAGACATGGCTCGGCGTTATCATGGCAGCAGATTGCGACGCAGTGTACATAACTTTGCCAGTAACTGTCAAGATAATGTTAGATTTTGGTCCCCTGAGGCGATTATTGCTGCCTCTTTCCTAGCGCCTGGTGTTGCCTCAGCAGGAGCATTAGCTCAACTCAACAAGCTGGGGTGCTGGCTAGCTAAACAGACAAATGCTACATCAAAGGCCTTAAGTGACATGCTTTTGGATGTAGACTCAGTAAGACATGCCACACTGCAGAATAGGGCGGCTATAGATTTCCTATTGCTAGCCCAAGGTCATGGTTGTGAGGAATTTGAAGGAATGTGCTGTATGAACTTATCTGACCACTCTACATCCATCCATAAGCAAATACGAAAATTGACCGAGCTAACTCAACAGTTGAAGGTGGAGGACGGATTGGGCTTGGAAGGCTGGCTGAAAGGATTGGGGATTGGACCATGGTTGAGGGACATCATCAAATATGGCATAATAGTTCTAAGCATAATTGTGATACTTTTGCTTGTCTTGCCCTGTGTGTTTACTTGCTTACAAGGCTTGATGCAGCAGCTTTTGCAGAAAATGCTGAATGCACACCTTCTTGTCCAAAAGGAAAACGGGGGAGATGAAGAGAGCCTGACAGAGGAATGGTTGAACGACAAGGGACATGATACTGTAAAGTTAATCCAAATAGGGAGGGCTACGTGACTGCTGCAAAGTTCGCATGGCCCTGAAGAATAGATGATGTGCAGAAAGCAGGATATTGAAATTGCTTAGTATGTAGAAGTAGATAGAGAAGAACAAAGGGGGTACTAAGCTGTTCTAACTGCAAGGCCAGTCGGACAGGCATGTATCGATCATAACGATACTTTTAAGATAATAGTACAAGTCACATAGCAACCAATCATGAGCTTGGCTTTTGCAATATGTATGAGCTAATTAACGAACATATATAAACTATGTAATCTGTTACAATAAACTGAGACTTGATGATCATGATATCATGAGTCTTGTCTCCCGCGGCATTTTCCTCTAACACCTTTACGGCTGACAATCCATCAGACTCTGTCCCTATCCCCACCCCACCATTTCCCCCATCCAAGCCCTGGCACTCAGAGCAGCCTTGTGCAAATCTGAGCTCCCTCCAGCCCAGGCTGCACCTGCAGGTTTCAGCTCCTTGGCTCCCACTCCCACCTGCTTTCCTTGGAGAAGGAGCTGCCCCAGACACAGAGGGATGTTCATTTCTTGCCAGCCAACAAAGCCTGGGGAAGGCACAGCTCCATCAAGTGCAAAAGTCATTCCTCTGCTGGCTATTAAATCCACTGTGCACAGCAGGCAGTCTCAGAGCAGTGGAAAACACCTTCTGTGCCCAGCACCGATCCCAAGGTCCCCCCAACCCTCCTTGCCCCGATTCTGCCCAGATTTGCTCTTTGCACACCCGAGCCACAGGCTGAAATCAGGAGCTCCCTCCATGGCCAGAGGGAGGAAAAGAGGGAAAGTGGATGAAGAGCTCTCCTGTGCAGAGCCAAGGTCCAAGTGCAGCCCCTGCAGTGGGAACCACAACTCATGAGGTTTGTGTCATTTGGGCTCAGGGATGGTGACACTCAGAGGCACAGAAAGGTTTCTTGCCAACAAACACAAATTGAACATTTGAACAGTTTAATAAGCATCACAGCTCTTCCCTCAGCTATTTGTGATATCCCAGCAGCATCTGATATGTTCCCCATGCATAAGGGATTTCTGTACAGGAACAGTTTTTGATAAAGACATAAGAAAATATAAGTCTGTGATGGATATAAGACCAATTGAGATGTTCTCTAATATGATATTTATTTGAACTTCAGAAACATTGGGCAATTTCCTGCAGCTCAATGACTGTAGAGAAGCTTCAGGAGGAAAGCTGCAGGAGGAGCAATGGGAAGGACATAGTTCTACCTCGTGAAGTGATGTCTTTAGATATGGCCATTTCAACAGGAGAGCTGGAAACACCTGAAGGAAGAGGGAGAGGAAAGAATAAAGAGAGTATTGGTGACACAAGATGGAGGAAATATCAGTATTTCTTCTACTTATGCCATCATTACACATCCAGGAAATTTCTCTTCCTGGTAGAAAGCTTTGTCATTTCTTAAAACTACTCGACCCAGATAATAAAAACGTGTTTCTATATTATGAAATGTACAAGTACTAATACCTGTGTCCCTTTCCAGGCAGATATCAGCTGTGTGCCCATGACCAGGCAGTGCCACTTGTGCCCTGAGGTGCCGAGCTGGGACTGGATCTCTCAGAGAGGAGCTGAGGGAGAGCAGAGCACCTTGCAAGCTGCAGGTCCCAGCCAGCCCTGCAGGGCTCCTGTGCCATCAACATCTGCTCTGCTCCAGTCTGGAACAGGGCCCAGCACGGTGCCGGGACCATCAGAGAGCTGAGGTGTGTGCTGGAATTCCATGCCCTCCCCATGGCACGGCAGCCCTGCATTTCCCTGCTCCAGCCTTGGTCTCCAGCAGAGCCATGGAGGCTCTTTGGGCTCCTGAGTGTTCCTGCAGCCCCCAAGGGCAGCTGAGCTCTGCCTTGGGCACAGGCAGCCCTGGCCAGCGCAGGCCATGCTCAGCAATTCTTTGTCTGTGCCCGGCCTTGCTGCCAGCCCCGGCAGCGGCTGCGTGGCCCCTCTGTGGCCCTGTGCTGGCCCAGCCATGGTGCCACAGCCCCTGTGCAGCCCAGCCCAGGACAGGAGCATTGCGGCTGGGAACGGCCCCTGTGCCGTGGGGCCCTGGGCAGCCTTGGGGCTCTGTGCCCCATGGCCTCCCTGCTGGGCAGCCTCTGCCAGCTCCTGCCGAGCCCGTGGCACCTGTGGGGCTGCACAGACAGCCCTGCCCGGGCTCTGCCGGCCTCTGGGCCAGCAGAGAGGCGGCCAGGGCTGGCCATGGCCGGGAACAGGCCCTGAGCCCCGCAGGAGGATGGAGCTGGGCCACAGCCAAACTCAGCCCAGGGCAGAGCTGGGCTCAGCAGCCAGGGCTGCCCAGGGCTGGCACAGACAGAGGCTGGCGCTGACAAATGTCCTGGGCCCCTCCATGCTCTGTCCATGCCCCAAGGGCACAGAGCAACCTCCTCTCTCGGGCTCTTGCCTGTTTTCAGTGCCTGCCCGGGTGCTGGCTCTGCCCCACAAGGCCTGGGCTGAGTCCTGCCCCTGCCCGCTCAGCCAGGCTGCGATGGACACTGATGGTTTCTGTGCCAGGCTCTCCCAGCCCAGCCCAGCTCCCTGCCAGCTCTGCCAGCTGCCCTGAGCTCTGGGCAGCACCAAGGGCCTCTCCCCAGCACAGCCCAGCCGGCTCTGGCCCCACAGCTCTGCTCAGCCCAGGCTGCTCTGGGCACTGCCCCACGGCCTCAGCCCCTGCCAAGGGCACAGCAGCAGCTGCAGCTCAGCCAGGACTCAGCCCCACCATGGGGGAAGGGGCTTGGCTAAGGCCAAAGGAGCTCCCTGGGTGCCCTGCTCCCCTCTGCCTGAGGTGCTGAGAGCTCTGCAGCCCCTCCTGCCATCCCATCTGCCCAGGCCAGCACAAGAGCCCCGGCCCTGGGGCCCTCCAGAGCTGCTCCTGCTCCAGGCCCAGGGCCCATCCCAGAGCTGGGGCAGCCCCAAAGCTGAGCCCATTTCTGCTCATTCCTGCTCTGATGGGGATGCATCCTCAGCCACTTGGGGCTTGCTGATGAATTTTCCTACTCCAGAGGCATCTTCTTTCTTGAGCTCTTCAGTATAGAAATTCAGTGACAAAGGCTCATTCATATTTCTTCCAAACACCCAAACATGACAAGCCCATGGAAATAATTCAAGTCGTCAATTCTTCAGTGGTTAATTAGACAGATTGCACAAGTGTATTCAAAGTCAACCCACTATACTGAAAAGGGTACAGAGGGAATTGTTTTGTCCTGTATACTTTTCTTATTTACAGATTGATATCATCAATCCCCAGTTGATATGGATCCCCAGCATCTCCTAATCCATGTTTAGTAGGCATGAAAATCAAGACCCCTTGTTGCTGCCAATCTGAAGAGGGTCCCATGGAGAACCAGCTGGAGTAATGACACCCAAATCAATACAGCTAGATGTCATCCTCCTTTATTGTCTATTTTCTTCATGTTTTATGCCTTTATCGCCTTACATAATACAATAGCAAATTAACATTCATTGCTTAACATAATATATGAAATTATGTTATGGTAACCAATGAATATTTATTTGCTATTGTCACTTATAGATTGGCTGTTATTCTACAAGCATCTGATCAGGTTATAATATGTGATAGTTTTCATATACTACTCAGCAACCAGCATTGGCTATTGTGCTTGTACAAGGCTTATTCTCTTTCCAAGGATGTCCTAAGTACTTTAAAGTAACTAAAATAACTCAGTAATCTGCAGGCCAGGGTTGTCCAGCTCCTGCAAAGGAATAGCATCAAGGATAGCATGTCCTTGTTCCATGAGAAATTCCTCGACACCTTGTGGATCCAAGGATCCTTTGTGATCCTCCAGATCCTCATGGAACCAAGGGCACAGAGGACCCCCCAACCCCCATCCACAGCCAAGGCAGACACACTCCAGGGACCCCAACCAGAGCCCAAGGACCTCCCCTAGGGCCAAAGAACCTCCACACACCCCAAGGACCCCTTGCCCCCCACCCCCCACGGATTTTGGGCACCCCCCTGCTCCCCGTCAAGTTACCACCATGCCACTGCCTCTGCTTTGGGTGATTTTGGGGTTAGAAACGGGAAGTTTGGGGTATCGCTTTTTGTCACAACTGCCCCACCCACCTCCCAGTGACGTAGGTGGGGGAGGCCCCTGCCCAGACGGATTTAGGGGTCCCCGAGGGGCTGGCAGGGCTACGAGTCCACACAGCTAGGTCACCTCGCCTCGGTGCAGACTCCCGGAGTCTGGGGGGCCCCTGGGACACCCAAGCCTCTTTTCCCCGGCCGCGCCATCCCCCTGCTGCCACGTGCTGCTCTTGGTTCCTCTTCCCCTTCCTCAGACTGAACCAGCTGGTTTTGGTTCCTTCGGGGAAAATACTGGGCTGTACTGGGTTCTACTTTCTTATACTGGGCTATACTGTACTGTATTGGTCTATAGTGGGCTGTGCCAGTTGTACTGAGTTATCCTGGACTCTACAGGCTGCTAGTGGGCAGTACTGGGCTATACTGGGCTGTACTGGGCTGTACTGGTCTGTACTGGTCTGTACTGGTCCATACTGCTCTGTACTGGTCTGTACTGCTCTGTACTGCTCTGTACTGGTCTATACTGCTCTGTACTGGTCTGTACTGGCCTGTACTGGTCTGTACTGGTCCGTACTGGTCTGTACTGGTCCGTACTGGTCTGTCCTGGTCCGTACTGGTCTGTACTGGTCTATACTGGTCTGTACTGGTCTGTACTGGTCTATACTGCTCTATACTGGTCTATACTGGTCTGCACTGGTCTGTACTTTTCTGTACTGATCTGTATTGGTCTGTACTGGTCTATACTAGTCTGTACTGATCTGTACTGCTCTGTACTGGTCTGTAGTGATCTATACTGCTCTGTACTGCTCTGTACTGGTCCGTACTGGTCTGTACTTGTCTGTACTGGTCTGTACTGGTCTGTACAGGTCTGTACTGGTCTGTACTGTTCTTTACTGGTCTGTACTGGTCTGTACAGGTCTGTACTGGTCTGCACTGCTCTGTACTGGTCTGTACTGGTCTGTACTGGTCTGTACTGGTCTATACTGGTCTGTACTGGTCTGTACTGGTCCGTACTGGTCTGTACTGGTCTGTACTGGTCTGTACTGATCTGTACTGGTCTATACTGGACTGTACTGGTCTGTACTGGTCTGTACTGGTCTGTACTGGTCTGTACTGGGACAGAGTCGCGGCCCCGCTGCGGCGCAGGGGGCGTGGCCTGATCTGGGGGCGTGGCCTGCCCAATGACGTCACCCGGGCGGGGCCTGCAGGGGCGGGGCCCGCGCAGCAGCGGGGCTGGGCGGGGCCTGCGGGAGGGGCGGGGCCGAGGCTGAGGGCGGGGCCCTGTCGGGAACGGGGGCGCCGGGAGAGTGGGGGTCCGTCAGAACGGGGGGCGCATTTCGGCCGGGGGGTTACGGGCGGGCTCGGGGGATTGGGGGGCTGCAGGGACCGGGGTGCACGGGGCAATGATGGGGGGCGGGCGGGTGGGGCTGCAGGGACTGCGCTGTGCCGGGGCTGCAGCTTCCGCCCCGACCCGAGCGCTGGTGGTGCGGAGTCCTCAGCGAACGCGGGGCGAGCACCCCACATCTGAGCCCAGGAAGGCCTCGGCCCCCCGGGCCATGGGCTGGAGCTGGAGTACGAGATGGTGCCGAGCACCGGGGATTCCTGCCGGGCGTGGCACCTCTCGGCTGATGAGTTCGGTGCGGCCGCGGCTGGGGAAAGGCCGTGCAAGGGGGACTGGTGTGCATCGAGATCGGGGGGTATATTGGGGGTTATGGGGGTCTGAGGAGGCTTATTGGGCTCTGGAGGGGATGAGGGATTGGTGTACATCAGGGTCTGGGGCTACATGGGGAGTTATGGTGGTCTGGGGGGCTGCAGGGATTGGGGCACTTTGAGATGGCGATGTATATGAGGGTCTGGAGGACTGTTTAGGGGTTTGGGGGGGTTGGAAGGATTGGGGTGCATCAGTATGGGGGATATATTTGAGGTTATTGAGGTGTGAGGAAGCTGAAGGGGTTGGGGTACATGGGGAATTGTGGTGGGGCTGCAATGCAGGGGTCATCTGTGGATACCCTGGTGGGTATTGGGGGCTTCATGGACTGAAGCCCTTCTCACCCTGCCCCCCACCTTCCCCAGGTGTCCTGGAGACAGATATCACCCTCGTCCTCATCATCATCCTCACGTTACTCATCAGCAAGCATCTGGGGGAGATCTGAGCTTCAAGGGGGCCTGGGGGAGGCAGTGCTCTGAGAGATCCTGTGCTCACCCCTCCAGTCCCCCCAGACCTGTCTGGGGTGGCAGCTGCTCCACACCACCTGAAGAGGTTCATGGTGGCTGCCAGCATGGAGCATGAAGGTGGAGCTTGTGGGGCTATGGGCAGGTTTGTGGTGTCCAGCAGCAGCTGCAGGGACTGGAGAGCATCGGGCTCTGGGGAAGTTACATTGGGATTTGGGGGATCTTCAGAGACTGGGAGGTTCAAGGTCCAAGTGGCATATTGAGATTTGATGGGGCTGGGGGTTCTGGGTGGGTTTGGGGGGCTTTCCCAGCAAAGTATAGGGGGTATGGGGGAGCACAGGGGCACTTTAAAGTCATGGGAGGTAATGAGGGGCTTGGGGGAGTACAGGAGGTGTAGGGGTGCAGAGACCCTCGTGTCGGGGATATGATGAAGGGGGGTGCCCAGCCCTCCCCATACCCCCATGCTGGCTGCTCCCTCCACCCCATCAGCTTCCTCATCTTCCTCCTTGTGCTCATCCTGCTGGGCAAGTGCTTTTCCATCACAGGTACCACGGAGGGTATGGGGAGGTGACTGGGGAGCACGGGGGCAGCTGTGGGTCACTATGGGGCAGTCAGGGGTCCCTATAGAACATTTGCAGGGGGTCTGTGGGGTAGTTTGGGGGTCTCTATGGGGCACCCACAGGGTTGGTGCTTTCAGGGACCACATCAGACTGGGGAACTCCACCCAGCTCTCCACGAACATCACCCTGTACAGTATCACCAAGATCACCCTGTTTGCCTACAAGGCCCAGATGAGACCCCTACACCCACCTGTATTTGTGCAATGTAGAGGGGTTTTGGGTATTTGGGGGGTATTTTGGGATGCAGGGGCAGTTCTTTGCCCACAAGGAGGTACATTTTGGGGGATAGTTCTTTGGCCACCATGAGGTGCTTTATAATTGAGGTTCAGGTGAGACGCATGTGCCCAGCTGTATTTGGGGAATATGGGAGGCATTTGAAGGGATATGGGGTATTTGGATGGTGTTTGCTTTGTGGAGTTTGTCTTTGGGGGGAGAGGCAGTTTTTTGACCCTGGTCGGGTGATGCACCCCTACAAGTCACCTGTGGGGCACAGGCTCATTGTGCTGCAGTTCAGGGCCTTCAGCTGGTTGTGCAGTGCCATTTCCATCACTGTCACCATTGTCCTTGAGCACTGCTACTTCTACCTGCCCTTCCTGGGGGCTTATGCCCTCTGGTGACTCCTGGGGTACCTGGAGGACACCGGAGGTCTCTCAAGGGGGTCTCATGAGGCTCTCACAGGGGTGTCACAAGGGTAAGTCTCATAGAAGTCTCAAAGTGGTCTTGCAGGCAGAAAACTCTTCAAGGAAAAATGCCACTCAGTTTCCACTTGGCAAGTCCTCAGGCAGAATTGAAGGGCTGATGTTACTTCAGACCCTCTGGAAGGGACCTCCAGGTCATATTTACAAGAGGCGAGCAACAAGTACCATGATCAGAGCTGGAGGGGCCCTGGCTCCAGCCAGGTGTGGGAAAAGGACAATGGGGTCTGTTGGATTGTGTGGATCCATGGCCTGGCACAGCAGAGCCACAGGAGCAGCCTTAGTTGACATGGGTGGATAATGTACCCTGATGCCATCATGCAGGGGCAGAATCCATCTCTGTTTCTGGGATGACAGGGGGGTCCCAACAGGGACTATACTGGGGGCTGAAATGCTCCTGACTGGGCATGAGTGGCAGAAAAATGCAGTTGTTAATGGCCTAGAGGCTCCGTGTATCCTTGGCATATGTCACCTCAGGAGAGGTATTTCAAAAACCCAAAAGGACACCGCTGGGCTTTGGGAGAGCTGCTGTGGATAAAGAAGAACTTAAGACAGCTGAATCTCTTGTTTGGTCTTTCAGAGGACCCTTCTGCTGTGGGCCTGCTGAGGGTTGAAGAACAGCAGGTACTGATGGCCAGCCCAGCAGTGTCCCGTCGGCAACATGGCACCAAGTGGAACTTCAGGAAGCTGTCCATGAGCTGATCCGGGCGCTGGAGAGCTGGGCGTGCTCAGCAAGACTCGCTCACCCCTCAGTAGCCCCACATGGCCCCTGCCTGAGTCCCGTGGAGAGTGGACACTGGCAGCGGACTGTCACGGCCTGAATGAAGTCCCACCATCACTGAGTGCTGCCATGCTGGACGTGTTGGAACTTCAGCGTGAGCTGGAGTCCAAGGCAGCAAAGTGGTGCCACAGCAGAGAAAGCTTTTGAGAAAGAGGATAAGGTGATTCAGATCCTCCTGAAGGCTGGTTTTGCCATAAAACAGGGTAAAGTCAAGTGACCTGCCCAAGAAATTCAGTTTTTAGAAGTAAAATAGCAAGATGGACATTGTCAGATTCCAGCGGATGTGGTCAACAAAATAGCAGCCATATCCCCACTGACCCACAGGAAGGAAACACAGGCTTTCCTGGCACTGTGGTATTTTGGAAAATGCATATTCCAGGTTACAGTCAGATTGTAAACCCTCTCTATCATATGACAGACAAGGAAGAAGATTGATTTCACGTGGGGTCCTTCACAGCAACAAGCTTTTGAACAAATTAAAGAGGAGATTCTTCCTTACAGTAGCCGTTGGAGCAGACAGGAGAGGACAAGGTGTGGAAAAAATGCTCCACACTGCAGCCAGGGAGAATGGTCCACCCTGGAGCCTCCAGCAGAAGGGACCTGGGGAAGTTGGAGGACCACCCTATGGTTCTTGAGTCTGGGATACAAAGGATCTGAGGCCAGCTATACCCATACAGCACTCTGCAGCTTATGAGGAGGTTCCATCTGTTTCAGAAGGGACTGGCACTGAAGCACAGCTCCCACTGGCACCTGACTGCCAGTGCTGGGACGGGATGTTCAAAGGGAATGATATCTTGGAAGTCATTACAAACTGGCCCTGTGGCAAAATTTTCAGATTATCATCAGAAGGGGAAGAGGTGAAGGTGGCACATGCTAGGGAGGCCCGGACTACCAGGAAATGAAAAGCATCACTCTCTCTTTCTTGATGGTTCCTGCCATATTGTAGGTATGCATCAAAAATGGAAAGCTGCTGTGTGGAGTCCTACTCCATTAACCCCTTTGCCTCCTAAGAGATAAAAAAAAGAGAAAACAATACAAAAAGGTGACTGTCACTAGGCTATACTTGCCACCTTGGTGTGTCAGAAAAAACCCTTCAGAGGAGGTTTCGCTGATTAGACTGGTCCTCAAAGCTTCGAGGGTTGTCGGCCACCCCCAGAGAAATCCCCCAGAAAATTGGGGTTTTTCTCTCTGATAGTGATTTAGAATCCAGAGGAGATCCAATGGAGATGCTTCCAAAAGGCTCAGTGAAGCCTCAAGGTCAGGGCCCAGTTGTGCATCAATTGAAAATGTGGGTGTTAGAGTAGTGGTTGCTGCTGCCTATCATCTGTCTCCTGCAGAAAAGCAAGTTGAGATAACCTTCAGTCAATGCAGTCAGACCCTCACTTAGCACCCACCACAGCTGGCTCAGTGACAGAGGCAAGAAAGGCTCTTTTTGCAGGGTTTTATTCCAGTGGAGGATATCACATGTGGCTGAAGGGAGCTCAGCGAGGTAAAAGAGGGGGACCACGTGGAAGAGACAGCTTGAGAAGGGGAAGGGGTGGGGGATGGGGCTAAGGGCTGGGCAGAGGGGTTTGGTCTCCAGGGAAAGGGGGGTGGCCACCAGGGCTACCGATCCAGTGAGGGGACAGGGAAAGGAGAAACCAGGGGAAGTTGCACAGGGGAAGTTGACACAGAGGCCCAAATGCGAGACTGCTTTTCCCCCCAGGAGGACTGGCTCTGTGGTGAGCAGTTACTGCTGTTGCCAAGGCTGAGGACTTGGGAGTGAGGTGGGAGAGTTCATGGGATGCTACATGCTACATGGCAACTTATGGAAGCCACTGAAGGACAAGGTGGCTCCAGGCACGTTACAGAGCTTAAAGCCTAAAGCCGTCTAGCTAGCTTTGGACATGGCTGAATGAGAGAAATGGCCAACTCTACCTCAGCTCTGACTCATGGATGGTGGCAAGTGCTCTGTGGGGTGGTTGGAACAATGGAAAAAGGACAATTGGCAGCACAAGGGAAACCCATTGGAGCTGCTGGGCTGGGGCAGGACATCACTGCCCAGGGGACAAGCTGGTTGTGAAAGTCCCTCCTGTGGGTGCTCACGTACCCAGGAGTCGGGCACTGAAGAGCATCACAGCAATGGACAGAGGGATGGGGCTGCCAGGATTAAAGTGTCCCAGGTGGGTCTGGACTGGCCACACAAGGCTGAGTTATTTCTGGCTCAGTGGGCCCACGATGCCTCAGGTAGCCAGTGTTTCAGGGGCAGATGAGAGGCTGTCCGGGCGAAGTAAAGACCTTCCTGTCCTGGAACATTTTGTGTGGGAGCAATCCGTGGATGGACCCAAATTTTGAGCTTAGCGCCAAATTTAGGAGGTTGGGCTCAGAAAGTGAATGAAAGCACATTTCCTTGGGAGGAGAAACACCTAGTCTTACTGTTAGTGCTGCAGATGATTGTTGGCCCAGGAAAGGAAAAGGCAAACAAGACCTATCTCTCCAGACACCTATTCTGTTGGAGAAATCCTTGGACATATTCATTAGTAGAGGTGGTTTCCAAATTCCTTATATGTGCTCCTGAAAGGGAATGACAATATTTTTCCTTGGAAAATAAAGCACTAGTCACAGTGTTTTAGGATGAAAACGTTTTGCTGGCCTTCACCTCCACCTGGCAGATGATCATCTGCAGCACCGTCAGTCGGACAAGGTGTTTCCCTTCACAAGAATAGGTGCTGTCATTCACGTTGAAGAACCTAGCTGCAGCATTTGGAGCTGAGTTCCAGTATTGCATAAATCTAGGGCTCTAGACATTGCTCTCACACCAAACAGACTAGGACAGGAAACTCTTGCTGGCATTTTCCTCCCCTCTCCAGTTTATAATCTGAGGCTAGCTGGTTTCCTTCCCATGCAAAAGCACTGTCATTCCATTTCAGGAGTCAAAACTTTTGTAAACCACCTCCAATATTGAATATGTCCAAGGATTGCTGCCAAACAAAGACTCCAGGACAGAAAGGTTTTGCTGACTTGTCTCTCTACTAGGCAGATGATCATCTGTGGCACCAACATTAGGACTGGGAGTTTCATTTTCTGGGAAAGGTACTGTCATTCACTTGGAGGGCCTGGGTTCTGGCATTTGGATTCAAGCTCCAATATTGAATGTCTAAGGATTGCTGCCACACAAAACATGTGAGAACAGAAAGCTGTTGCTGGCTTTTACCTTTACTTTGCAGTCATGTGAACACCACCAGCAGGACTATGTGTTTGCCTTCCCAAAGAAAGGTACTGTCATTCATGTCCAGGAGCACAGTTACAGCATTTGGAGCCACATGCCGATACTAAATACTTCCAGTGGATGTCTAACACAGGACGATCCAGAGCAGAAAGGTCTTTGTGGCCTTTACCTCCCCTGAGAAGCATATCTGCGCAAGAAAAAGTGGGTTATGTCCTTTCCTTCCTGTAGAAAATCACTTTATTCCTCTTCAGGAGTCCACCATCTTACTTTGGATACAACTTTCCAACATGACATATATCCAAGGATTGCTCTCACACAATATGTGCCAGGTCAGAAAATTATTACTGAATTCTACCTCCCTGGGCAGCATGTAATCTGCACATTGAACCCTAGGCCTAGGGGCTTTCCTTCCCCTGTAAAAGTGTTTCAATCATCTTTAAGGAGCTCATCCACTGAAACCTGGATACCACCTCCAGCACTGAAAACATCCAAGGATTGCTCCCACACAAAATGTGGACAGACAGTGTGTTAGCATTCAGGAACACACATAATCACGGGATATGATCATCTGCAGGTGCTTTTATTGAGAACTCTGGCAATCAGGGGTACAGACCCAAATCTGACTCAGACATAGATTTCGAGCTGAATGTATTTTATATTCTATCGTTATATAATCTACATATTAATTATTAAAATTATATTGTTCTATTGTATACATTGACATGAGTTTCTCATGATCTTTCTGAGGCCCCTTACCACAGTTTCTCATGATTATTCTTACGATTAAACAGTAATTATATTTAATTACTAAACAATCATCACATCTAACAGTCATATCATTTATCATGTACTAGCTACACAGGTGCAGTTCTAGCAAGGTACAAATCCTTCATGTACCTAGGACATTTATTTTTTTTTTCAGGGCCTACAAAGCTTAATTTTCCTTTTAACCCTAAATCCCCTTGATTTTAAAACCCTTTTACTATCAAGATCAGTGAAAGCTTTCTGATCTGGCAGCTTTTGTATGAGAGTCATCTCTGGGCACATATAATATGGGAGGTGGTATCCACATTTGAATAATCGCTTCTGGATGAGAATGAGAGTTCTTTTCTGTAGGAAGGAAAGCACGTGGCCCCAGTGTTTGTGATGCTGATGAGAGGCTGCACAGGGGAGCCAGGGAACGCCAGCCAAGACCTCTCTATCGTGGCACCTTTTTGGTGGGATCCATCCTTGGACGTAATAATGGAAGTGTTACCTAATTTGGGTAATGGGTAAAATCCCTGGTCATACTCAATTAATTGCACTTACAACTGACAAGCACGTGTGGTGTAGAATGCATGTACTAAGTTACCTTACTTCCTAGCTTAAATAAAAGAAGTAATTCTACCCTGTGCGTTTAATTTGTTAATTTAAACTTGTTAAATTTGTTTCCTGCTGGCAGGGATTGCTCCTGCAATAAGGATAAGCTGTCCTTCGATGGTTAACTTGATCTTCAGTGGGGGTGTGCTGGAATTGTTACTGATACCATTCCTGGATAGAAACAGTATGTGTCTCCTGGACAGGTTACCCCTTAGTGGCTCAAGTTGTTTAATCACTCAGAATAATGAGAAAAGTCCTTTTTCCAACTCAGAATCCCCCTGTTCCATCTCTTTTAATGCGGTTGAGTTGAATGGTGAATATTTCTTTGGTCTTTCATGGTGCTAGGCCTTGATATCCTTCAGGAGGAATCTCAACCTCTATTTTATGAAGTGCTTGCCCACTGCTGTTGCTGCTTCCAGTGTTTTCAGTGGGGTCTTCTGCAATGGCAATGTCAACAGCAAACACTGGCTAAACACTGGCAAGTTCTATGAGACTGGAGTGTGTTAAAATGATCACTGGCCAGTGTCTCAGACAGGAGAGATAGAAGTGGGACTGAGTGGTAGTTCCTTTCTTCTCTTAACCTGTCACCACCCCATCAATGCCCAGGCACATGGGTGCTTATATTGTGGCTGTTAGGTTTACAGCATTGGCTACGTCAGCTGTTAGTGGGGACAAATTGGTCAGAACTTCCGAAATTCCACTTCTCCCTGCAGCAGAAATCCAGCACGGGGATACTAGCAGTGCTTGGACCAGGGGTGCAGGTGCCACATGGAGTCAGCACAGTCTCTGGACTCCTTTTATGCTTTGGGCCAATGTTCAAACATTAAGGTTGAGTCCCTGCCATCAGGCAGACAACAGATTTGATTGTTCAGAATATCAGATTTGACTGTTCAAAACACCGCAATATTGTCATTGTGATCCTTGATTGCAAAGCAAGTAGCCAATATCCACATCTCATCCAGGACCTATAAATTAACCTTAGCAGCTTGGTAGATAACATTTGCTCCTTTTACTAAAGTAATTTTGACACTTGGCATCCGGGTCATACAACCAGCTTCTCGGCATCCTGCTTTGTTAGTGCTGAATGCTGTGTTCCTGTATCTGTTAGAAATGTAATTAGTCATTGGCAAGAGCCTGTGTGAATGTGGATGTGTGGGTCATTAGTACGTATGTATTGATGGGGTTTGTATTGATGTATTGATAGGGATTAGTACATATGTATTGATGGGGTTCCACTTACTGCATTTCAGTCTCACTTGGCTTGTGCCTGGGATGCTTCTGCCAGTCAGCCACCTGAATGGACTCTGCACAACACAGGGGGAATTGGGAGCTTGCTTAAGCATCACCTTTACCATTTCTTTCCGTTTTCATCTTTTCTCCTTTTCCTCCTGGAAATGTTTCTGCAAATGTTCAATTCAGTAACGGGGATAAATCAGGTTACCTCTCAAGTCTAGTTTCTCTCTTCTATACTTTTCCCTATTCAAATTCTCAAATAATTGTCTTTCCTTACACTCTGCTGAAGAAATTTGGGTCCTGAGATGATCTTTCTCAGTCATAAGTTTGTCCACTTGGATTCTCAGTTTTTCTCCAGTCTCCATCTCAGAAGCCAGTGGTGACTTTGATACCTCATTTTTTGTGTGAGTCTTATTTTTGGTGAGCCTCCTTAACTGCAGCCGGCAGCACCCAACTCGCTGAGGATGGCAAAAGTTGTTTCTGAGACTCCAATTAACAACATTAGCCTGTGGGGCCATAGTAATTATAGGTCTCTCAGGAGTTCCAACTCCCACATCAGCATTTTATCCTGCTTGTGGCAAGGGAGTGCTGATATGCAGATGAAAATTGCAACTTTACAATTTTAATAAAGGTTTGTTGGGAAATGGTAATTTTTTTTTTTTTTCTAGGGCTGGGCACACATCAGGATTTCCCTTGCTGCAGGGATCTCTCTTTAAAGGGCATGAGCGCCCCTTGGGGATTCTCGATCTTTTCTTTATCTTGCACTAATTTACATATATATATAGAATCTTAGAATAGGTTCATGCATATTCATTCTGTTGATTTTGCCTTACAATTTACAGTTGGCCCTTTGTACAGAGAACTCTCTAGTTCCTTTGTCTCTTTTTGCAGACTTCTTTTTCTCTTAGTTTTAGAGTTCAAGGGGATCCTCTTATCACTACACCTTGGAGATTACATTCTTTTCTCCTTGTCTGGGACAGTTTTACAAGCACAGCAGAGTTAACAGACTAAACAGCATATTTCACTCATGTTAGCAAGCCACTATGCAGTACACTTCACCTAAAGCCAGATGGATTTTCTACCCTGTTAAATCTTACTCTGTTTCAGTGCGATTTTCCTTTTCCCCTAGCACTATATCCTCCAGAACAGTAGTGGATTTATTTATTTTCTTTATCACTTTATTTTTTTTATTTAATTTATCACTTTATTTAAGTTATTTTTTACTTATTTATTTAATCACTTTATTTAATTTATTTATTTTATTTATTTATTTTGTATTACTTTAAGTTATTTTATTTATTTATTTATTTATTTTATCACTTTAAGTTATTTATTTATTTTATTTATTTATTTATTTTATTTATCACTTCTCGAGAAATCCCTTTCTGCATTCCATCGTGCACTGGGACCCCGGTGCTCCCTTTTGGGCACTCCACTTCCTTGCTGCCATTCCAATCTCCTGATTGTTGCTCTCTTTACTGACTGTTCAGTAAAGAAAAAATAATAAAAAAATCCTTCTGATGTCAAATGTACATAGTAAATCACTAAGGGGCACTTACTAATTCAAAAATTTACATTAAAATAATTTCCTTATCATCTTAAGGAAAGGGGGGAATGAGACAGAGCGAACAGTGTAGAAATCCATTTGGATTTAAGTAAAATGTGCCACTTTGAGCTTGCTAAATGTGCTGTTTAGTCTAATAACTGCAGCACTTGCAAAACTACCCTGGCTAAAGAAAATTAATGCAAATTTCCACACTAAAAGATAAGAGGTAAGAAAGACTCCTCAGACCTTAAAACAAACAAAGCAAAGTGACCAAGAGTTCTTTTTGTACTTTCTAACATAAACCTGAGTATAACTAGCTATAAGTATAATGTGAAATCAGCAGAGGTGAGGGCTCCTGGGCGCCGGGGTCCCCATGGCAGGGGGCTCAGCTGTCTCTGTATACACAGATGCAGGCAGATAATCACGAAAAGCTGCTCTTACCTGAAATGAGCAAGGACCATGGAATCATAACATTTTAGAGGGACAGAAATCAGACACTTTGCAGACTTTAGAACTTTTAGCTATTGTTTGTGCATTTTGTCGATGGATGCATGACCCTATAAATGTTGTGTCTGATTCCTTGTATGCAGTTGGAGTAGCACAGCGTATTGAAGATGCATTGCTGCGAGAAGTACAGAATCAATGCCTGATTCCACTTTCTGCACAATTCCAATCAGCTATTAGACAAAGATCTTCTCCATATGCTGTTTTTCACATCAGGAGTCACAAGTGGATGGAAGGATTAGGGGAGGGCAATGCTTGTGCTGATCAGCTGGTATCAGTGACTGTACCCATGGAGAATTCTACAAAAGCATGCAATGCTCATGCCTCATTTCATCAGAATGCAAAAGGGCAACGATGTTGCTTTGATATTACCATGGAGGAAGCCCGAGGAATTGTCAGAGCATGTCCAGACTGTAGTCATCACAATGGACCAGGTCTTGGCCTGGGGGTAAATCCCCGAGGTCCAGGCCCCACTGAGTTGTGGCAAATGGACGTGACTCATGTGAATGAATTTGGGCATTTACGTTATGTCCATGTGGTCATTGACACCTACAGCCACTTCATTTGGGCCTCCCCACAAGCTGGAGAGAAAGCAATTCATGCTATTCAACATTTAACACTGTGCTTTGCTATCTTAGGGGTACCTAGAGTTATTAAAACAGATAATGGTCCTGCATAAGTAGGGAAGAAAGTTAATTGCTTTTGGCAGCAATGGGGTGTTACGCATATTACAGGAATACCACACTCTCCCACAGGACAAGCTATAGTAGAAAGGGAAAACCAAACTCTAAAACAGTATCTTGCAAAATTTAAGATAATTACTGATCCTCAGGAAAGATTGGGAAAAGCATTGTTTACTTTAAATCATCTTTGTATATTTGGTGTTCATGATATGCCACCTGCCTAGGTACATGGGATACTTGCAAAACAGAAAGGTGTTGATAAGCCAATGACCGTAATGCATAGGCATCCTGCTACAGGGATAGGTCAGGACCAGCACCTGTAAATGATATGGGTAGAGGTCATATGTGTGTGTCTACACCTACAGGGCCCTTGTGGGTTCCCAGGAAGTGGACACGTCCTGTTTCAACACGGCTGCCAACACCTCTGCCGAAGACCGAAGACTCCACAGAGGACGACTTCGGCTTGAGCCTATTCTACAGGAAATAAATTATGCTTTAAGGAACAAAATGATACTTTTGACTCTGATACTGTCAATTTTGTTGCAAGCTAATGCTTGGGCTCCTGCACAACCAAGAACAAACATATGGGTTACTTTAGCTAAGCTGACAAATCAGAGTGCTGTCTGTCTCTATCCTCACCTGGAAATCCATTCTCTACCTGTCTGGTAGGGATACCTGTTGACAATTGGCCTTGCCCTCAGAACACACCATCTTGTAAGGTGACAAATCCCCAAAATAATGTGGATAATTGGGATTCTTGGGTTCCTCACCTTCCCCCTGCTCCTCTTGAACCACAAGAGTTAGAGCTTTTGGGATCAATTCAAGCTGATGCATGCATTGTTTTTAATTGGACTGGTATGGAGCAACAAAATCCTGACAAGTATCCGGCATCAGTAAATTCCAGTCTCCCAATATATAGAAATTCTTCCTATTGGTGTAATTACACTTCAGCACATGTTTCAGTTTCTTCCAGTTCTCCACTGCAGCTACCTGCTGGGTACTTTCTCATCTGTGGAGATTGTGCCTGGTCTGGTATCCCTTCTAAACTCAAAAGAGGTCCTCGCACAATTGGTTGACTGTCTCTACTGACACCTACTATGTCCATGATATTACAGATGTACCGACAACATAGACAAAAAAGGATGACCCATGCATTTCAGAGCAATTGTAGGGATGATGCTAAGTTTTGGTCCACAGAAGCAACTGTTACTTCTTCTATATTTGTCCCTGGAGCAGAAGCAGCTAGATCACTTACATTGTTAAACAGACTAGGTTGTTGGCTTGCCAACATCTGCTGCATTATCTAGTCTCTTGTTGGATGTAGATTCTATTTGGCATGCTACTTTACAGAATCGTGCTGCTATTGACTTTTTACTACTGGCTCAGGGACATGGCTGTGAAGATTCTGAGGGAATGTGCTGCATGAATCTGTCTGATCATTCTAAGTCGATACATAAGCAGATTAGTGAATTGCACAGGCTTACTGCTCAGTTACAACAACAACATGGCTTTGGGTTAGATGACTGGATAAAATCATTAGGTCTAGGACCATGGTTTCGCTCTATCATTCAATATCTGATTATGCTTGGTTTAGTGATTTTGCTGATTATATGCTTGCTATATTTGTGCTTGCCTTCAGAGAGCTATGCACCAAATTGCCTCATCAGTCACCGATCAGGCAATGTTGGTGCAAGAGAAAAAGAGGGAATTGTTGGAGAATGGTTGCAGGAGAGGGGTCATGGAACAATGGAACAGTTATTCATTGATACCTCTGTCTAAGACCCCAGAATCAGAATCAGCCTGTGTCTGGCCTGGGAGCAGAGTTTGGGAAACCAGCTCTGTGTATAGGCCTGGAAAACTGTACAAGGTCTGTCTAGGCCTGGGAAATAGAACAAGGTCACAATGAGATAATAAGGACAGGCATAGCCTTGAAGATATGCTCTGTCCTTGGAAGGCATGACTTAGCAATGAGAACTTGGCTTGGAGAACTTAGCTACAGCTGTAAATGCACATAGGAGAAGTAAAACAAAGACCTTTGTAAACTTGACCAATGAGAGCTGTTGCTGACTTTGCTTGTAGCAAACCCTATATAAAATGACAGGATTTTGAATAAATGAAGCTCACTTATCAATCATACTGATTGTGCTTCCCTCTGCCCGTGGCATCATTTAATGCCAACATTGAAATCCACGTGGCTGGCTCTGATCCCTCGGCCATCCTGTGGGTGCCCTGTGATGGCACTCAGGGTGATCTGTTCCATAACCTTGCCAGGCACCGAGGTCAGGCTGACAGGCCTGGAGTTCCTCCTTCCAGCCCTTCTTGGGGATGGGCTCACACTCGTACCTCCAGTGCTCTGGGACCTCCCTGCTGAGCCAGCACTGATGGTAAATGATGGAGAGCAGCTTGGGGAGCTCATCCACCAGCTCCCTCATCCCCCTAGGATGGATCCCATCTGCTCCCAGAGAGACCTGTGAGCATTTGAGTGGCTCAGCAGGACCCCAGCTGCTTCCTCCTGGATTACAGGGGGGTTGTTCTGCTCCCTGTCCCCATCCACCAGCTCAGATCACTTGTCCTGAGCACAACTTGACTTACTCTTGAAAACTGAGGCAAAGGGGTTAAGTACCTCAGCCTTTTCCTCATCCTTGGTAACCATATCCCCCACAATAAGAAATGGAGGTTGTCCTTACCATTCCTTTTGCCATAATGTAGTTATAAAAACATTTTTATTCTCCTTCACAGAAGTGGCCTGGTTAAGTCCTAATTGACCTTTCACCGCTCTAATTTGCTTTCTGCATGACCTAATGTCTTGGTTCAACAAGACAGGAGTCTGTGAAAGAGGGCAAAGCCTCCTGTGCAATGGAGAACGGCAAACCCCCCTCCCTCTGAATTACCAGGATCTTTAAATTAAAAGGCTCTCAGGCAAAGATGTGGGAATGGGAGTAACAATTCTTTACTAGGAGAAAACTAGACAACAATTTAAAAAGGCAAATGCAATTGGTACAAACAAAACCAGTGAGAAAGTCCAGAACCTGAGGAGTCGGGGTGCCCGTAGCAGTTCTGCTGGGACAATTGCTCCCCTTGCAATGGTTGATGAGTTGCAGCTGAAGTGGTGATCTTTAGAAGGGTACAGTTTTCCTCTGAAGATCTGGTGGCAGTGGGGCCGGTCTTCCTCTGCGCCGGGGTTGCCTCTGAGCTCCCCTGCCGTCGCCTCAGCGCGCTCCGGCTGCTTCGCTGTGAGTGCCGCCGAAGAGAGCTGCTTCTCCGGGAATCCCGCGAAGAGAGATCCAGCTGCCTCTCTCCCCAAAAGCTACCCCTTTTTTACAATAATAGAGTGCTTGGCTTCCCCCTCTGGGTGGGACCCCTCACAATGGGATAGTGTTACATTTACCAGCCCGGCAGTGAGTCAGTCAATAGTGTATAAACAAACCATTGCCTCTACGGGGCAAACCATTGTCTCTGAGAGAGATAACAAAAACCTGTCCAACCGGTTTGCCTTCAACAGATGGCAAATGGAATACAAGCTTATCTTACAACCCAGGACACCTAATAACATCCATAAACATGTCCTGAGTTTCCTGGTCCTCCCTCCCAAAGTGATGCATCCTAATTTTTCCCCTGAGTTCCTGGAAAAAGCCCCAAGCTCTGCCAGTGCTGGTGCCTGTCACCTGCCACAGAGACCTGTGGCCCCGGGGGACTTGTGTGCCAGAGGACAGCCAAAGCCAACGTGCCTTGGTGTCTATGTGATCCTTTCTGCAGGTGGCTGCAGGCAGGAGCACCGGGAGCAGCACTTGGTATCTGTCAAAAGCTGTTGCTCCTTCCTAGAATGATTTTTGCTTGAAAGTGATAATCTGCAACACAAAAACACCATCCACTGTTGACTTCCAGAGGACAATGACATTCTTACAGAGATACTGTCAAGTTTCCTTGTGTCCTTTTGTTTTTTCTTGCTTTCTGGGAAAGAACATCAGCCCAGCATCTGATGCCCAATGCTCTGGTTGCTGCCTGTCTGGCTGTGGCCAGCAGCTCATATCCAAAGACAAGCGGGTGCTGCCTTCTGAGCAAGGGAATGGACAGGCATGAGCAGAGAATTCCCCTGCTGAAGCTGG
The DNA here is from genome assembly GCF_050655825.1 of Lonchura striata. Lineage (NCBI taxonomy): Eukaryota > Metazoa > Chordata > Aves > Passeriformes > Estrildidae > Lonchura > Lonchura striata. The sequence goes on along the minus strand of NC_140735.1, from coordinate 5,697,399 downwards.
GAGGAACCTGGGGAAGTGCAGAAGATTGGGATAATGCTGGCATAAGAGAAGCCGTTCCGTGTCTCTGATGATGGTGACAGCAGTGTGAAGGAAGAGCCAAGAGAAGCACTGGAAGCAGACACATCCTGCCGCTTTCTGCTGTTCCATGGACACAGAACACACTTGTTCCCATAGCTCCCGAAGGCTTGATGCAGGAAGAAAAACATTCAACAGGAGCACCAAAGGCCAGGGGGCTTTCGGCCACTTTCCCTTGCCCACCGCACGCTTGGGCAACTAGCCGAGTGCAAGCACCCTTTTTCCCCTCCTCTTCATTGGCCTGAAGAATCTGGGCACTAAGAGAAAGCTCCTGGACCTCTGGGTATGACAACAACCATTTATTAATGCTACTCTGGGGTGAAAGGAAGGGCTTGCAGAGGGCAGTTGTTCCTCACAGGCTCAGGTGGCCCCAGCAGACGCAGCCTGGCAGATCAGTTCTCCACAGCGCTGCAGCAGAACAGCCAGCCACGGCGGCACGGGAAAGGCCGTGGCTTCCAGAGCCGGCGGAGTTGATCCTGCACATTCTGGAGTCGGGAGGAGGGAATGGCCTGTACAGCTAAATTGATGTACAGGGTTTGAAGGGCCAGGCATGAGATGGCAGGGCTGACGTCATCCGCCAGGTCCTGAAGGGCTGCGAGAGAGAGGAACAGAGCCACCGTCAGAGCCTGCGTCTGCAGAATCATGGGGAGACCCTCCTGCCACGTCCATGCCAGGCAGCTCTTGCCATGGCCTGGAGGAAGCAGGAGACAAGAAGGGCGAGCTGGAAGGTGCTGGCCACGAATGTGGCACAGGCCCCCGAAAGGTCTGTGTGCTGTGCCCACGCTGCCCTTGGTGCGTGCCGGGCCAGGGAAGGCAGCTGCCAGCGGCAGCCCCCGCTGAGAGCCCGCTGGCCTCACTCACCCCTGCAGAGGATGCGGAACTCTTGCTGCTGTCCTCTGAGGCAGCGCCCGGCCATCCCTTGGGAACAGAGAGCGTGAGCTGGCTTCAGAGCCACAGCTGCCGCCCGCGGGCGCTGCCCGGCCCGAGGCCACACGGGCTCCTGGCCCGGCAGGGCTCAGCCCGGGCCCCTGGCGCATCCTGCCGCCCCAGGGCACGGCTGCCAGAGGGCGGCGGCAGCGCCGAGGCCAGGCGGGGCTCCAGATGGCCGCGCGCGGATGCTGCTGCCGGGGCAGCAGGCGGGGCTGGGGCCGAGCTGCGGCGGGGCGGGGAAGGAGCCGGGCTCGTGGCTCACCCATGAACCTGACGGCCGCCTCTCGCAGGGGCTCCTGTGGGCTCTGCACGTAGGGCAGGGCCCGGCGCAGGTGCTCGGCCGCTCGGCTCCTGTCCTCTGCCAGCTGCAGAGAGCGGCGGGGCACGAAGGGAAGGGTTGGTGCGGGCCCTGCCCCTCGGCCGGGCGCTCCCTCCGCCCGGCGCCGCTCCCCCTGCCCACACAGCGCCGAGGCCCGGCCAGCAGCCGCCGGCGCCGGGCTCTGCAGGGAGCAGAGGGCCCGGCGAGCCGCGGTGCCGCCCTGCGGCAGAGCCCGGCTGCCTCGGGGCTCCCTCAGCACCGGCCTTGGGGCCAGAGGAGCCTGGAGCAGAGCCCGCGCGGCCCAGGGAAGGCAGCGGCGTGTGGGGCGCCGGCCGGTGCCCCTGCGGGCAGCACTGGGCAGGGGCCGCAGCTGCCAGGGCACAGACTGGGCACCGTGGGCAGGCGGCTTCTCCAGGCCGGGGCTGGGGCTTCCGGGCTGTGCTTACCAAGCGCTCGGCAAAGCTCCACATCTGATCCATTTTCAGCAGCTGCTGCAGATCCCTTCTCTTCAGGAACCTTACTGCAGAAAGCAGCGTTTCCCGAGAGGCCTGCAGAGCGGCAGAGAGCCGGAGATGGCACCGCAGCCCAGGGCACAGGAGCCATGTCCCCGTTCCAAGGCCAGGAGGGAGCTGGAGCCCATGAGGAGGAGCCAGGCTGTGGGGAGAGAGCTGAGCCCCCTGCCATGGGGACCCCGGCGCCCAGGAGCCCTCACCTGTGCCACATGCCAGTTCTCATCGTGGCAGTTGAAGAAGAGTGGGAGCAGGCTCTGGCTCACAGGCTTCTTCAGGGGCTTTTTTCCCTTGGCCACCACCAAATTCATCACCTCTTGGAAGAGGCAAACGGAGAGCAGCTTCACAAGGCTGTTGTCCTGTTGGAATGGAAGCAAAACCCCTCCACACCAGCTGCTTCAGGCTCCCCTGTGCACAGGCACAAGGCACCGGGCTTCCAGGCGGCGCCCGGTGCCCGTGACTGGGGGCACAGAGCCTTACATTGTCAAAGAGTTGCCAGAGCGCCTCAGCCAGCTGCAGGGCGATGGGGCTGGCTATTGCAAGGTCTTTGTTGCAAAGCACAGAGCTGAGAACAACGATGGACATCTCAACAATGTCTTCATCCACAGCCCGCAGGAGTTTGCCAAGGCTTTCAGTCAGGCTGTACATTCTTTCGTTCTGTGTGGAAAACAAGGCTGTACAACCCCACGCTGCTGCTGCTGCTGCTGCAGGGCTCAGAGGCTGAAGGCCTGTCCCAGAGTGCTCAGGAAGCTGAACAGCCACCCTGGAGAGCTGGGAGCAGCTGCCACAGCTCCCGAAGCCCAGCCAAGCCCAAGGGGCTGCTTTCCCCAGCCCCACGCTGCCAGCACAGCTTCAGCTGCTGCCTCCTTCTCACCATCGAGGGGTCCTGGCTGAGCACCACGAGGCCTCTGAGCGCCACGCGACGCATCTCCCTGGACTTGCTCTGCAGGTGCCTTGTCATGATCTGCAGGACATTTTCAGCGCATTCACTCAAGTCCAGGCAGTCCAGGACCTGAAAGGCACAGAGCAGTGACAGGAGTGCCCAGCTGGCAGGAGCTCAGAACCACACAGGGCTGAGCCAAGGCAGCAGCACAGGGCACCATCCCAGGCAGCTGCGGCTACCAGAGGGCAGAGGCGTGGGAGGCAGCTGAGCGAGGCAGCGCTGGCCAGCGGGCTCACCTCCACCAGGAAGGCCAGGGCGGGCAGTTCCCAGTCTGAATTGTCTTGGCTGAGTAAGTCAAAGAGGCAGGATGCCATGCTGCAACACCAGATGATGGAGACACGGCGCATCTCCCTGGTGGGGAGAAAAAGGCACCATTGCTCCTGAGCTGAGTGGCCAAACCTCTCCCAGGGCTGACTCACAGAAGTCTGGTCTTCTCCCGAGCACTCCCGAGCACGGGTGCTTTGGGAGGCAGCTGCTCCAGGGCACCCTCCTCTCCCAGCCCATTCCAGTCTGCTCATCCCTTCCTTGGGGACAAGGCCCTGCCGCCCATGAGCACAGGGACTGCGTGGGGTGATCTGGGCACAAAGGAGAGGGGCGGTGGGGAGAATGAGGTCTCACCTGGCCAGCAGACCCACTGCATAGTGGTGGGTGTCGGCACAGAGCAGTGTGTCCCAGGCACACCTGCGTTCCATTGCTAGCACCACATCCTCGTACTGCATTTGGCAGAGCAGGGCCTTCAGGGTCTGCAGTGCAAAGCTGTGTGCAAAGCAAAGCCCAGGTCACGCTGGGAGGCCCGGCTCCTGCCCTGGGAGCATGGCAGGGATGGGGAGACTGGGAAGACTGGCATGGAGCACCTGTTGGGGTGGGCGGCAAGGCCGTGTTGCTCCTGGCATCTCTTCCAGAAGGTATCCACCTCTTCTGGCATATTCAGCGTGCTGATGTAAGCTTGGAAGAGCAGACGCAGAAAGAGGTTGGGGAAATACTCCAGCACTACAGGTGGGCACCAGGTCAGATTGAAGAGCCTCCACAGTGTCAAGGTTGCCTGCAAGAAATAAAACAGCCAGAGACAGTAATCAGTGCCAAGACATGCCTTTGGCATGGCCCCAGCCTGTGAGGGAGAGGCCAAGGGAGACACATGGGGAGCAGCCAGCCTGATGCCCCAGAACCTTGCCCCCAAGCCAGGTTTCAGCCCAGCGCCTGAGGCAGGGCGATGCAGCTGGGGGCAGGGCAGAGAGCTAGCTGCTGGAGAGGTGGCCTGGGGGATGGCAAAGGCCGCTTCCAGAAACTCACAGCCAGGGCAAAGACCCCTGTGCTGTCCCCATCGGAGGTGTACACGCTGTCCTCTGGCCAGGCGCTCAGCACATCGAGAAGGATCTGTAGCGCCGGCTCCGCGGTCCTGCTCGAGGACATGATGGTCCCCCACATGATCACGGCAGCTCTGTGGGGCCAGAGCTCTGTGTCAGGGGGGTCTCAGCCACAGCAGCGTGGTCTGGGCAGCTGCAGGGGCCTGCACTGGCCCTCAGCCCTGCCTCTGACTCCTGGCCCTGGCTGGCAGCAGCCAGCCAGCCCACGTGGGTCCAGGCCCTGAGGGGCAGGGAGGGAGCATGGCAGCAGGCTCCGGAGTTGACATGCCAGGACTGGAAAACAGAGGGGCCAGAGGCTCCTGGAACTCTCCACCTGTCTGTCAGGGACAGGCTCTACGGGGTGGGGGGGCCGGCGAAGCCTAAGGCCTCAAGGCAGGTGGGATGCCATGCCTGTCACACGATGGGGCCCAGCGCAAGAGAGTGATCAGCACGTCACAGGGGTATTCCTTGGTCAGCTCCAGAAGGGCCTTGTCCAGCCTGTGCTCAGCAGACTCGTTGGCCGTGAGCCACTGGTGGATGTACCTCACCATGGCTGGCACCTACAGAAGGCACAGGGAGACTTGGAGAGCTGCCAGGGCAGCAACTTGCCCAGCTTCCCCTGAGGAGTGCTTCCCTTTCCACCACATTGGTCTGGACCTCACAGGCTGAGGGAGCCCAGCAGACCCAGCAAGATGTGCCACACCATTCCTGGGGCAATCAAACCCTTGCCCCTGACTGCTTACTTGCTTTGCATTGGAGACACCCTTCTCCACCAGCAAATCCAGCATGGCAGCACTGGTCTCGGCACTGAAGAGGTGAAAGCTTTCCAAGATCCTGGTGCCCACACCTGTGGTCTCTTCCTGCCTAATGCACGTGATGAATTGACAGATGGTCTGCAGGAGAAGAGCAGGAAGAGAGGGAGAATGCATGGTGTGCTGCAACCACTCGGTGCTGGGCTGAGCAGTGCCAGCAGGCCCAGCCCAGGTGGGGATGGCCGCAGGTACCTGCGCTGTTCTGCGGAAGCGGCCATGGGCGGGTTCCTGTTCTTGTGTCCGGTCCAGGGCTGCATCTGGTAAAGAGCGAGCACGGCCAGAGCTGCTGAGGGGCTGCAGGAGAGGCCAGAAAACACAGCCCAGCCCTGTTCTCTCCTGGCAGGGAGAGCCTCGCGATGCCCCAGGCATGGAGCTGCCATGTGGTCCAGCCCCAGCCCAGCTTCTGTGCTATCTATGGGCATGTCCGAAGGGATGGGATGGGATGGGATGGGATGGGATGGGATGGGATGGGATGGGATGGGATGGGATGTGGCCAAGCTGGCTGCAGCCACCAGCCATGCAGCCCAGCAACCCAGCTCTGCCACTTACCCTCCTGCAGCTGCTTGAATGGCACCATCTCTTCAGTCTCGTGCACTGGGGCAGCTCCAGGGCCTTCTTCCTCTTCCTCCACCCAGGCCAGCTTGGGCACTCTTGGGGGTCTCTGCTCCATGTCACTGACTGGATCTGTGGCTACTTGCAGGAGAGATGCCTTGGAAAACTCCGAGTCAGCAAGTCCCGCTTTTGTGCCTGCACGGCACCTTCAAGAGAGAAGCGTCAGGAAGGCTCAGGACAGCAAGTCCTGCACTCTGATCTCGAGGGCTCCTGCCACAAGGACAGGAGACTGCTGTCAAGGATTGTGCTCTCGCCTCGAGGGCACTGGTGGCAGGGATGGGAGATGCCTCCAGGGCACCAAGTCCCACGCTCTGCCCTTGAGGGCACCTGCAGAATTGAAGCCTAGGAAGGCCACGGGTCAGCAAGTCCTGTGGTCTGGCCTCGATGTCAGCTGCGGGAATAACGCCTCAGAAATCTCTGGGTCAGACACGAACGAGTGTGCTGTGCGGGGGCTCCTCACAGCACTGCTCTGTCCTGTCCTGTCCCGTCACGTGCTCGGAGCACTGTGGCATGGTCCTGTCACTGTCAGCTCCTATGTCACCACGTGTCACAAAGGTCCCTTTGACACACTGTTCCATGCCATAGTGACCATGCTGCAGCGTGTCACAAAGGGACCCTGCACACACTGCCCCCTGTGCTACGGCCGCCCCTGGCTCACCCAAAGTGGCTCAGGTTGGAAGGAATCCCTAACCCCAACTGTCTAAGACAGCCCAACAGGGTCTTCAGGAATGGCTCAAACCATCAGCAAACGCTGCCCTGCTCTGCGGGCTCAGGGCAGCAGAAGGAGCCCCCAGGGCTGCCGATGCAGCCGTGCTGGGAAGGGCACGGGGCCTTCCACAGAAGCTGGCACGGCCTCCTCGGGACTCATCCCAGCCCGTGGCCATCCTAAACCCGCTGGTGTGGCACGCACATGGAACTGTGGGCCAGGGCAGGAATGCTGGTCTGAGCCCTGGGGCCCGGGGAGCGCTGACACCAGCAGGTGAGGCAGAGTCCCTGCCCAAGCAGACCTGCCACCCCCGAGCCCTGGCAGCGCTGGTGCCGTCTTCTGTCCCAGAGACCTCTGCCCCTGGGGGCTTCTGTGCCAGAGGAAGCCAAACCCACGTGCACTGGGCCTGTGTTCCTGCCTGCAGGGGCTGTTGGCAGGAGCACCTGGAGCAACTGTTGACAGCGCTTGCTCTCTGTCAGAAGCTCTTACTCCATGCTGAAATTATTTTTTCATTGAAGTTACTGCCTTCAGCACAAAAACACCTTAGCGGCAAAGGCACAGAAAAATCTGGCAAGGAAGAATCCTCAATTCAGGAAAGCTTTACATCCCATTGCTCAACTCAAGTAGTTCCAAAACACTGCAAACTTCCCAAAATATTTTGGATGGCCGGAGGAGGTGAAGATTTGGAATTTTGCTTCCCATCTCAAAGCAGCAACTCATTTGCCTTAACCTCATCCATTGAGGGTCACTTTACCGAACATAACACTACACAAAAAAGGGCAAAACCAAGGATCATTCTTTGGTTTGCAAATGGTTTTCTATGAAGGGATGATAATATCCTAGGTCTCTTAAGGATTAAAAGCTCTCAAGAAATGAAAGTCCACAGAGTGGTACAAAAGTAGCTCAAACAAATGAGTAGATGGCAAAAGGGTTAATCCTCCCCCTGCTGCAGATATCTAAATGCCCAGTAAAGTACAGCTCTCCCGTCTTGTTCCCTGCAGGAGAATCAGGACCATGAAAAGGAAAAGTCACAAATATTCTTTCTGCCCTCCGTAACCAAAGCTGTGCCAAAGCACAGATGCTGCCTTCAAAGTGACTCTAATTCCAGCCTAGAGCTCTCACCTCCCAGTCAACTCCTCCCCCAACACCCCACCAACACCAACTCCCCCAAACTCCTGCACAGAAGCCCTCAACATCCCGTCAGGGGCCCCAGCTGTCCCCATCCCTCTGCAGAGCTTTCCCACCCTCCAGCAGACGCCCTGGTTCCCTGCACATGCTGTGGGATGGCACTCAGGAGGATCTGCTCCAAGCCTTCCCCTGGGGCAAGCTCAGGCTGCCAGGCCTATGGATCCTGGATCATCCTTCCCACCTGTGAGAACCCCAGCCTTGTTTTGGGGCCACATGTGGTGGTGAAATTCCTCCTCCAACCTGTGCTTCCAAAGAAAAACTCCACAGGCTTAGCTGTTCGGTCTCAAGGCAGTTTATTGCTAGTTATCTAACAGATTATGTTCTTGGACTGCGGCTATTTGATCAGCGGCCTGGGTAGAGGCACACACACACCCTGACATCCTCTCTATCTGCTGTCTTCTTCGTCTCTCCCCCCGCCCAGGGCTGCTGCTATCTTTTATAAGATATATTACGTATAACATGTTTACAATTATTCCCCAATACCTACTACCTACGTTGCCAAGTGTTTTTCTACTCTAAACCAATCTGTGAGTGCCAACATCACCAAGAACATGGAGGTAAGGAAGAAGAAGGAAGAAGGATGGGTTCAGCCCACTTTCCTCCATCTTAGAACTTCTGACCCCCATGTACAAAGCGAAAACCCCCCTGTACATGTGCTAAAAAAATTTCCCCTCTACTTCATAACTACTTATACTATACTATCTAACCTTTTGTGATTGCTTGTTCCACCTCCAAAGTTGGTAATTCATTCCATGGCTCAAACTCAAAATCACAGTTGTTTTTCATCTATCTGCCAGGGTCTAGAATGCTTCTGACCAAGGCCTGGAACCTCTAAAAATGTCTGAGAGACATTTTGAGTTCCCACATCTCCCCTCCCTGTTTGAACCAGAAACACCTGCTTTGCCATGTTGTTCAAGGCTCTTTGAATGCACATGAAAATGCATGGCAGAACAAGTAGAACTACAAATGCTGTAAGAATATATAACACTATTTTAAAAAGTTTTTCCACAATGGTGAAAGATTAAAAAAGCCAATGAAATCATTTCACCAGAATCTTGTAAGTTTTTTTTTCTCAATTTGCTGATACTACTTTGCATCCGTTTCATATTTTCATGAATAGATTTTGAATGATCAAGCAAGTTCATGCAGCATGTCCCCTCAAATTTTTCACATCTGTGCCCGTGTGACAGCAGCAAATAACCAACTGCCGCGCCCTGTTCTGAAGCACCGCTTGTCTTGCACTGCTGATATCTGTTAATATGTCACTCAGTGCAGATGAAATGGCACGATTATGTTTACTCAATCCAGCATGCTATGTGGTCCAATTGTGTCAAGGTCACCCCCAACGCTGTTTTTGGGGTGAGAAAATTGCTACTGCAATTCTCCGAGCCTTGTCCCAAGTACAGACATCATTATCACAATTTGGCTATATTGTTCAAAGGACCTTTTCTCTTTCCTGTGTGTCTGCTCCTTTAAAGTTCTCAAATCAGGTGTTATCAATGAGAGCTCCTCAATGCTGCATGGACTGCTTTTGACTTTTGCAGGGATAGCAGGCCAAATTCTGTCCCCGCAAATCAAAAAACACTCCCTTCGGTAAAGTGGCTGGGTGTTGAAGGGATAGTTTGCTCGTCACTTTGGTGTGATTGCACCAGGCATTTCTATGAAAGAACTGATTTGGAATGATATCTACTATCTGATTATCTATCTTTGCCACTCTCAATGGATTGAATTCGGTACCAAATCCCATTTTTGTTGATCCAAAAATTTTCCAACTCTGGAGGTTCAAAGTGAGCCACAGGAAGGAACTGTGTCCAGACACGCCATCTCTCCATAGGATCCGAAAAGGACTTCAGAACCTTTTTGGAGGGGTGTCCCCTGGAATTGGACATTCCTTCACTGGCACACCTACCAAACATGTCAAAAATTGTTCCCCCAGTTCTGAATGGGTCAGGCAAATGCTATCCAGACCCGCTGCCTTTGTCAAAGTCTCCCACACCTTTTCCCTTGGTTGTCTCATGGGAAAGCCTGTCCCATTGCCCAAGGCAACAAGCAAAGGAATGAAGCACATGAACACTATCTGTCTGAACCCCATGTCCATGTCCCCAACCTCTGTGAGAAACCCCGCAATGCAGCAACATCCAAACAACATTTGATTCCCCAGAAAAACCCCAAGTCTCTGAGTTCCCAATCGTTGTCTGACGAGACGTCTGCAGCGTTGCTGTCCATCTTTGTCTGCGTGCTTGCTTCTCTGCTTCTCTGGTCCATGTTCACTGGCATCTGTACCCGATGAGGTTTCACATGCCTTGCCGACACCCACTTCGATCCTCGTTCTATAGAAACACAAACAAAACCCTTGCCCCAAGTTATTAATGTAAATGAACTTTCAATTTGTCCTGACTCTGGGTTTTTGACCAAAACTGAAGAATTTTCCCTTAGCACTGCTTGTGCACTGTTTGTAAAATGTCTGACAATTCACATACAAAATTTTGTTCAACTGCATGTGAGATGTTGCTCCTGTCTCCTCCTTTTCTGTTTATCCAAATGGATTTCAAGGTATGATATATTCTGTGGTTTCTCCTGTATGTCATGATCCAAAAATTGCTCCTGAAAATGTGTGAACTGAAACATAAATGTGAAAACATATCAACTGAAACACAAATGTTTTCAAGCTTCTCAAAAAATGCATCTTTTGTGACATCAGTTTGCCACAGCTGAAGACTTTTTTCAAACCTCTCAAATTGGTCACTCCTGTAAATACAGGACGCTGTACAAACTGACACTCTGACAAGCACTGATGATTCCTTTGCCTGACCTTTAGAAAGCGAAAGGATTCCATCAATGTTTGTATACTTTTGTGAAAAAATGCATGGCTCAATTTTTCTTGCTCAAAAATGTCTGGCAGTGTTTGTGAGATGGACACTGTGAATCTGTCTATTGAACATTTACTTTTACTAAAAACCTCAGAAATGAAGAATGCATTCTGATGTGCATAACAAAATATTTATGTTCTCTGTCTATCAGGATTATTTTCATACATAATAGATACGAATATAAAACTTCATTGTCCATATGTTTTAAAAGTGATTCCTCTAATTGTTTGGTCACATTTGCAATATACACTGAATCTGTGATCAGATTGATGGCTTCTGAAATAACTGAAAAACTCTGACTATTACTACTAATTTTACAATTTGTGGTGAGTCTTTTACCATTTTTTACATCTGATTCCCATTTCTCTATTTTTGGAATTTTCCATGTGATTTGTGAGTTTTCCTTGAACTATCAGTAAACACTGTCATCTTTTCTATTAATTCTTAACTTATTTTTGATTTTTCTCTAAAACTTATTTTTGCATTTAACGTATTGTGAGCTAAAAAATGAACTGTGCAAACTTCTGGGTATTCTAACAATGTGATTGAAAAATCTTGTGACTTTGGATTGTCCACTCAAAATATTTTTTCTTTCTTTAAATGTAAATGAATGATTAAGAAATCTCTGCCTGACATTGTCAGCAATCCGGTGTTTGCCTTAACAATGATCTGAGCCATTATCTCTAAGTCTATGAGAACACTTTTTGAGGGCCTGTAAGATAAAAACAAAGATCTATTTTAAACTTCATGAAAATATTACCACGATCCTTGCTCAAAGTTATTAACTTGACTGATTTTTTCAATTTGATCCGTCCAGTGTCTGGCACTCTCCTCATATTTTCCTCGACAATCAGTGAAATCAAATCTACAAAAGAACAATCTCAAAAGATTAAAATATACAAAATTTTCATTGCTTATTCCAGCCTTACTTCAGGCACTTCTTCACTTCTCTTCTTTTCTCTCTTTACACTTTTTTTCTTTTTTCTCTCTTTCTCTTCTTCTCTTTTGAAACAAGAAAGTTAAAATATAAAACATAATATAGAACAAGACAAAATATCTTAATAATAAAATGCAGAAAACTTATCAAAATCAATAACAATTCAAAAGAGTTCAAAAGAAAGATTCTAAATAACATATATAAAATTGAACAAAGCATAATTATCAGAAACATTGTGCCAGTGGTTCAGAGTCTGCAAACAGCTGAAACATTTGTTTCCAGTGAAAATTGGCATCCCTTCCCGGCAGGGCTGACAAGTCTCACCCCAAAGCTGTGTCAGCTGTCAAATTTGTAGGATCTAATTGATGGATCAAAATGATCTATATAACATTCATTTTTGTGCAAAAACCTCTGAATTTTGCTGGCAAACTCATCCGTCCAAGTTAAAATCAGGGCCTGGCCAAAACCCAAACTTTAAATTGGAGTGATGCTCTTTAACATACTATCTTAAACAAAGCTTATACTAACATTACATATATGATACCTAAAACATAACAACTTATTATAACATTTTCATATAAAATAAACACTCAAAGTTCAAACTGATAAATTGATCAAATGACACGAGGATTCATTCTTCTTGAAACTCCTTTGAAGGAAACAGATGTGTTTTCAATTGAAAGAAACCATAAAATAAACATTGATAAAACATTGTCAGAATGCTTCAGGCATTTGTCTCTGAGATTTTCTAAAAAACATTCAAGAGTGTTAAAAAATAGAAATGCAATGATTCCACTCACAAGAAATATAAAAACAAACCAGAGAGTTCACCTAGAAAAATGCACAACATAGTTAAAGTCCAAAATGAAACTTCAGAATGACATGTAACCTGGATGAGATTACAAAAACAACAATAAAACATACGAAAATTCGCTATGAAAGAACAAAGCACAGAGCTTCACCTGATATCATGATAAAATTTCTTAACAATAACATTTATAAAACACTTAAATAGTTAAACGCAAAAGAAAGAATTTGGAAACAAACATCCTTTGTATCATTACACAAAGAAATAACAAAATAAAAAAGTGATCATTAAACAATGAAATCGATCTCAGAAAAACTCAGAATAAATTTCTTCAAGACTCTTATACACTGATAAACTTACAATAAAACAGAAAAGACTAAAATAAAACCAAGAATCCGATAGACAATTTTCCCTTTAACTTAATATTCATTATCATCTCATAAACTCTTTCAATCAAAACCTTATTATTCTTAAAGAAAAACAACTAAACTTTGTTAATTGAACAGACTTAACCTTTGAAAAACTTAAAACAATTTTTTGAATTAAACACTACTTAAACTTAACATATAAAATATTGGTAAAAAAATCCCTAAATTATATTAACTTTATGAAACCTATATATATATATCAAATTAACAATATATAAATTCATTATCAATTAAACGCTTATAAACTTAACTTTTTCAGGGCCCAAACTAAGATAAACTTAAAGTGATATACTCTAATTAAACAATACTTAACTTAAACTTAAACTATATATAAAATTCAATTCTATTATTAATAAAATGCTAAAATACAACTTAACTTAAACCTTAACATAATAAATTACTAAAGTTTCATGCTATTCAATTCTCTATCTCAATTCTCATTATACTATCTCTTTTTCACATTATGTTCTATAAACAATATCCTTCACCACACCGGATGGGTGCATGTGCTGATCAATTCTGTCACCTAACTAAAAAATCTGGGGTTAGCATTTAGAAACATTGGAGAAGTTAGAAGGAGACCCTTGATTTCAAGTGGCGACTTAGCTGTATCTTATTTTTTGGGTGAATGTTGGAATTCCATCTCATCATTGCTGTGGGACATTTGGTGTAATAGATGTGATTGCAAAAAGTTATTTACTTTGACCGCTGTGGTTTCTGGGCTGTGCCGTGTATTTGTTGTTAATGTTTGGATGTGCACTGCAGTGGAAAAAGCCTCGGCATCTGTCACACCGCAGCTCTGCTGTGGAGAGGCAGTGACCAAAGAAATCCCTGCCTTGGCTCTGCCCAGTCCCTGTTCACACCCAGTGTCGGCTGTGCTGGACCCGTGCCTGAAACCTGTCCCTCAGACACTTCTGCGTTCGCTTTAACTTCTGCAAACGCAGTGTGCATTCTGGATTCACCCCTCTCTGTCTGTGTCGCCATGGGAACGAGAGAAGGAACACCAGCCCCGACTGTGCCCCGCCGCGCCGACCCCGGCCACGGCTGTGAGCTCGGGAATGTCCCCTCTCACGCCCGACTGAACCTGGCACCGTTCCAGTCCCGCTCGGGTCGTCCCGCCCGGCCCCGGTGTCTGTCCCTGCTCAGCATGGTTCAGCGCTCTGCTGACGTCATCAGCACGCGACCGCCGCTCCCCGCCGCCGCCGCGCCCCGCGCCGCGTCCCGCGCTCGGGATTCCCCCCCCGCGCGGTCACCGCGCAGCCTGTGGGCACTTGGCTGGCTGGCGGCCACCGCCGCCGCTGACGCTGTCAGTGCCCGTGCCGCGCTCGAGATGCGAAAGACCCCGCTCTACCGTTCGGCGCACTCCGCTCTCCAATATGTACTTCCGACAATTGATTTACATTCGCAAACCCCGTACTAATTCCTGATAAACTTTCAGTCTAACATTTCTTCTAACAACTGATCCATGTGTAACTAATTTTTGATGCAATAACTATTCTGTTCTGGCCGTGTCTGAAACTCACAGGGGTGGCTGTGGGTTTGTGCTGGCTGTTGCCATGGGAACTGCAACGGACTGTGTCCTGAGTCATCCTGGCCACGCCCCGTCCCTGCCTGTGTCACCCCGGGGGTGAGGACGCTCCTGCTCTGGTCCCGGCCGTGCTTTCGCCTAACTCCGGCTCGCACCGCCCGGTTCAGAGCCACTGCCGTCCCCCCCAGGCTGACGCAATCACCCTCCTGTTCCCATTTCGGCCCCGATGTTTCCCATGTTGCTTTGCCCCTCTCGTGACTGTCCCAGCACCCACAGCCCGCGCGCACCGGCCCCGCCCCGCCTGCGCCCATCCCACACATTCCAGATGCGAGAAATTCCTTGCACCTGTGGCTCTCAGGCTCCACTCAACCTTCATGCGCGTGCCCGCCGCCTGAGTTGCAGCGAAGGACGCCTCTCGATGTCCCTCTGCTATTTCCTCAGCGGGTCTGGCTGCAGCGGTCCGGGAGCTGCCCCCCGCCTCTTGGGTGGCCGCTCTTGCGGCTTCACAGATTCTCGACACTGAACGCGTCACGGGACACCCGGGACGCCTGGCCACTGCACCCGCGCCCCTGCCGCCCTGTGTCTGCGCTGTTCCCGCTGCCCCCTCTCGCCTGCACCGTGGGCTGTTTTGAACTCCCAGCCCAAGCAGCCACGAGAGATTTCTCCTCTCCCCTCCTCTTCCCTCTCTGCTCTGCACTCCCTCTGCACCCTCCCCCACCGGAGACGCCGCCGCCGCCGCTGCCCCTCTCGCCGCGGGTTCGGACTCGAGCAGCGCTTGGTCCCTTCCCCCACCAGGGGCTGCAGCTGTGCTTGGCTTATCTCTCTGTCTGGGGGATTTGCATTGGAGGAGCTCAGGGATTGAGGTTCGAGGGAAACTGAGGAACAGTGGGAACCCGGACACACAGGGCATGATGACAGACCATCCCCTGATTGTCCATGGAAGGCAGTCCTGCTTTCCCTGGATCTGTGGTGAGGAAAACTGCCCCAAGCTGCTGGCTGGGCAATCTTCCCCCTTTGTGCTCCCATAGAAACCCCAGCTGTCTGGCCGGACGTGCCGTCTCGTAGAGCTGGCTATAATATTGTCCTTGTTAAAAGCAAAAGTTTTGCAGCAGTCTTATCTTTTTGTCCTTTTGTGGCTCAGTAATAAAGTTACTTACTGATCCTTTGCCAAAAATTCAATCCCAAGAAAAAATATACATCTGTGTGCGAGTGACTACACCACACCTATGATAACAAAGCTTTCATTTCATTTGGGCTGTCTCTACCTGATGGGTAGAAGTTTCGCCCTATAGGGCTAAAAAAAGTCTTTGGTGTGTCCTTGGGAAAATTCCTTCCCTCCCCATGTTCTTAATTTCGACCATTCTCACCAAAAGCTGAGTCAGCATGAAGTCAGTCCAGAGATGGCACTGTCCATCTTCCAGCAGGCCACAGGCGAGGAATCCCAGGCGCGCTTCTGGTTTCTCTCCTCCTGGCTGTCCTCCAGACGAAATGCCTTGCTGAAGGTCAGGTTCTTATCTTGAGCTTTCCGCTCCCTCTCTTCTTGAAAATGCGGAGAGTGTGTACTGCTCTTCTTTTTTTTTTTTTCTTTCTTTTTCTGCCGATGAAGGCTGGAGGTTGTTTGATGTTTCTTTTTTCTTCTTTTTGCTGATGCCCACCCAGGGACGCCAGATGTGAGAACCCCAGCCTTCCTTTGGGGTCTCATGTGGTGGTGAAATTCCTCCTCCAACCCGTGCTTCCAAAGAAAAACTCCACAGGCTTAGCTGTTCGGTCTCAAGGCAGTTTATTGCTAGTTATCTAACAGATTATGTTCTTGGACTGCGGCTATTTGATCAGTGGCCTGGGTAGAGGCACACACACACCCTGACATCCTCTCTATCTGCTGTCTTCTTCGTCTCTCCCCCCGCCCAGGGCTGCTGCTATCTTTTATAAGATATATTACGTATAACATGTTTACAATTATTCCCCAATACCTACTACCTACGTTGCCAAGTGTTTTTCTACTCTAAACCAATCTGTGAGTGCCAACATCACCAAGAACATGGAGGTAAGGAAGAAGAAGGAAGAAGGATGGGTTCAGCCCACTTTCCTCCATCTTAGAACTTCTGACCCCCATGTACAAAGCGAAAACCCCCCTGTACATGTGCTAAAAAAATTTCCCCTCTACTTCATAACTACTTATACTATACTATCTAACCTTTTGTGATTGCTTGTTCCACCTCCAAAGTTGGTAATTCATTCCATGGCTCAAACTCAAAATCCCAGTTATTTTTCAGCTGTCTGTCAGGGTCTAGAATGCTTCTGACCAAGGCCTGGAACCTCTAAAAATGTCTGAGAGACATTTTGAGTTCCCACACCCACCGAGCCTTCCTGTGCATGGCTGTTCCATCTGCACCTCTGGGCTCAGCTCAGACTTCTCCACTAAACCAGGAGTGCTGGTAAAGGATGGAGAGCAGCCTGGCAAGCTCTTTCTCCAGCTCCCTCTTTACTCTTGGGGAGGTAGAACATTCCACAGGAAAGCAACTGATGCCACAAGGAGAGGGGTGGCCTCAAGCACCTTTGGCAATGAAACAAAGCCTTTGTTTGACATAAGTAAGCCCAAGCAATTCCCAAAAGTAAACAGGTAATTAGCACAGCCATACATAAGTACTCAGCACCAGTTAGCATAAGAAAAACCTGGCAGGGTGTCGTGGTTTGACACAGAAAGAGAATTTTTTCCGGAAGGAAGAGGTCAATTTAAATATTGACCAATTGAAGATGGACACACCTCTGGGAACACAGAGGGTTAAAAGCAGAATTCCCAGGGGAACTCGCTCTCTTTGGTTCCGGTCAGCGTGCAGTGCAAACTCTCCCCTGCCCAGCCACGAGCTGGGTGGGGGAGGGGAAGCCCCATGGCCATCCTGCAGGGACAGCTGCAAACCGCCTGCAGCTTTGGGAATGTCATTAGTGCCTATGGTGGGGGGGAAGCTACAAGTCCTTGACTGCTGTTTTGTGTTGCTGAGAAGAGAAGGACATCTCGGAACTGGGGATGCTGTATTTGAGGTCAAGCGAGCAACTTTGTGGTGGGGGAGCTGCGTGGGCCAAAAGGACCCAGGGGTGCTGGTTAAGAGCAGCTGAAGTTGGGCCAGCGACTGCCCAGGTGGCCAAGAAGGCCAAGGATGCCCTGGCCTGTGTCAGCAGCAGTGGGGCTGCAGGAGCAGGGCAGTGACCATCCCCCTGGGCTGCGCAGCTCTGCGGCCATAGCTGGGAGTGCTGTGTCCACTTGTGGGCCCCTCTGAAACAGAAAGTCCTTGAGGGGCTGAAGCGTGTGCAGAGAAGGACACGGGAGCTGGGGAAGGCTGTGGAGCGCAAGGCCAAGGAGGAGGTGCTGAGGGAGCTTTAGCCTGGACAACGGGAGGCTCATGAGGGACCTTCAGATCCACAGATCCATACATGACAGTGCTCACCACAAGGGCTGTTTCCCTGCCAAACATGCCTCACTGCATCCAAGTGCTTTAGCCACCTGAGGAGGGGACACTTCCAACTTGTAGATTGTTGGTTTGCTAGGAGGAGAAGCCCCACTCATTTTCTCTCTTTCCAGCAAGTAAAGAGTCTCCTGCACAAACTTTCCTGCCCTTTTCGTGCACTGCATGTGATTCTGATCCAGTTTGAGTTTTCCTTTTCTGCCACAGCAATAACAAAGTCCGTGCTGGCTATCTCCTGCTTTTCCATTTCAGAGTTTTCAAGAGCTAAAAGCTGCATTGTGCAGAGGCACCGTTGCTTGCTGATGGTAGCCAGGGAGGACTATCAAATTCATAGAGTGAATCAAATAGAGTTCTGTTGAGTTAGCCCATTTTAATATGGTCGGAGAGACTTAGAGTCCCATCGCTAACAAAGTCACTGATTTCTCCTTGGAAGTGGTGTTTGTGGATGCGAGGAGGAACGAGGTTATAAATGAGAGGTAACAGCCTGTCCCTCATGCTTCTCTCTTGCCGCAGATGGCAGAAGGAACAGCAGTTTCTGCCCCAGCTCCCTCTGCTCCTGGAGAAGAGGCCAAAGAGGGGCAAAATGAGCAAGATGACCACAAGCTGGCAGCTGTGGCAGCAGCAGAGCCAGATGGTTCCAAGACAGTTGTGGAAAAAATGACGGGAGACAAGTCCATTCTATAATGTCCACAAGTCTCAGTTTATTCCAAGCACGCATGTAGTTATACCTGTTATAATGAAGCTCATGCATATTACAAAACTTAGGCTCATCATTGGTGTATCAAAAACAGGTCAACCCTGCCTTTGGCGCTTTCTAAGCTTGCTTTGTTTTCCCTTACATTTATCTTTTTGCTGAACATTCTACTGTTGGGAACCAGCTTACCCAAGGACATAAGATATTATTGCTACATCTGCTATTGCTGCACTATGCAATTTTCAGCTACTGCTTCACTAACTGCACGTAGTCATGTCCTTTCTCACAAAGCCATTCATCCACAAAACTCTCCACACTGCACCAATGGTGGTGGGTTGTTTTCACTTCAGAACCAATGGATTTGGTCCTTGCAGAGCTCTGTATAAAAGAGCAATGCATTTTGAATTAACCGGAGTTTACTCTCAACAGCCTTCTGAGTCAGAGCCTCTTAATTCCCGTCCTGCCTCAACAGCGACAAAGACCCTTCAGGGCTGGGCCCAGGTCAGTGAAATCTCTTTATTGCTGATCTGGACAAGGCCATCGAGGGCACCCTCAGTCAGTTCCAGGTGAGCCCAGGCTGGGTGGAGTGTGGCTGTGCTGGAGGGCAGGAAGCTCTGCAGAGGGATCTGGACAGGCTGGAGCCATGGGCCCAGGACAATGGGTTGAGGTTCACCAAGGCCAAGGGCCGGGTCCTGCCCTGGGCTCACAACCACCCCAAATCCCTGTCTGTGCCCTGCCTGTGATCCTCACAGCCTGTCCTGTTTCCTTCATCCCTGCATTGCCAGGGACTTTCTGGGACAAGGAAGCTCTGCTCTGGGGATGGAGGGAGCTCCAAGTACCACCACTGGAGTGGGAACCACAACTCATCAGGTTTGTGTCCTTTGGGAGTCAGGAACTGGTGAGACTCAGAGGCACAGAAAGTTTCTCTTCATGGCCAACAGACCATGGTAGAACAGGACACAATTTAATAACAATCACGCTCTTCCCTGAGCTATGTGCAACATCCCAGCAGCATCTGATGAGTCCACCATCCACAAGTGATTTCCATACTAAAACTGATTTTAGACTTACATGGTTCTCTGATAGATATAAACACAGTTAAGTTCTTGCATCAGGATGCTCATCCTGGAGTGGGGGCAAAAGAGCTCAAACAATTCCTGATTTGCAAAGCTGTCAGTGGTGGATGGAGAAGGGAGGTCAGGCTGCTTTTGGTGTTGAGGAAATGCTGAAACCAACTGACTCATTTCATCTTCTGTCCTGGCTGATCTTCCCTGTTTCCCCTTCCACCCATTGGCTTTTGTCTCCCACCAGGCCCCCGGTGAAGAGCCTGGCTCTGTGTTCTCCATCTCCTCCTTGCTGGCACTGCCAGGCTGGGATGAGGAGCCTCTCAGCCTTCCCTGCTCCGGGCTGGACAAGCCCAGCTCCCTCAGCCTCTGCTCACAGCCCAAGGGCTCCAGCCCCACCTTGGAGGCCCTTCCCTAGCCCTGCTCCAGCTACCAGACATCTTTCCTGCCCTGGGGAACTCAACTCATGCCACAGGGACTTGGATAATCCACATCCTTGATGTCCTGGTCACACAGCCCTGGCCCCTTGTCCCCATGTCAGGCTCTGGGGTGGATCCTATGGAACATCCTTGGGTGGAGGCTGTGGCTCCAGGTGGACTGGGAGGATACCGGGGAACAGGGACTCCGCTGGGCATGAACAGCATTGGACTTGTTGGGAGAAACTGTGAGGGGGGGCTGGGGCGGAGTGACCAACCCAGTGACCTCACAGAGCCCTCCTGGGATGTCACACAGCCCCTCTGTGATGTCTCAGCCTGCTCTGAGATGTCACAGCCAGATCTCTAATGTCACACAGCTGGTCTCTGATGTCACTCTGTGATATCATAGTCTGCTGTTATGTCACAGCCTGTTATCTGATGTCACAGAGACAGTCAATGATGCTGTAGTTGCTTGATGCCCACTCTGTGATGTCACAGTCCACTCTGTGACCTCATGTCACCAGATGATGAATTGTCTCCACCAGGTGAGCTGACAACTGGAGCTTGTTCTCCAACTCCCCAGGCCTATGGAAACCACACAATGCCAACTGTGGGAGAAGGGGAACTGGAAGTTCACCAGTCTCAGTGTCCTGCCAGCTCAGCCAGGCCCACGGGAACATTGGGGTCCATGACCACCAGGGACCACCAGGGAAGATCCCCAGGACAGAAGACAGCATGGGTAATGGGGAGAGGAAATATGTTAATGATTCTGGAAAAATGATTATCAGATGTGTGTTTAGTCCAGGACAATCAATGAATATGTGTGCAAAATACAGAACATGAACAGAAACTTTCCTGTACTCAGCAAGCTCGGCTTTGGGAGGAGCTATCCCCCGTGCATCCGGCTGAATAAAGAATGCTGCTTCTTAAAGCTGCACTGGTGTTAAGGAGTTTTCTGTTTTACCCAATTTTTGTAACACTCCACTCCCAAGGAAAGCTCTGTCTCCTGCTGCTCACAAACAGAGGGGCTGGTGGCAGATGTGGGGCTCAGAGGCTGCCTGGGGCACAGGGACCATGAAATAATCAAGTTTTCAATGATCTGTGAAAGAAGGAGGGAAAGCAACAAAACTTCCACACTGGAATTAGGAAGGGCAGTCTTTGGCCTATTTAGGATGCTGACTTGAGGAGTACCAAATCAGGTACCGATATTTTTAAGGGAAAAAGCCCTTAAAAACAAAGGGGTTCAGGAACAAAGGGCACATTTTGAGAAAGTAATCTTAAGGGGGAAGGAGCAGCCTGTCCCAGTGTGGCAAAAGATGAGCTGGTGAGGAAAATGACTGCCCTGACTGCCCATGGAGCTTTTGTGGGAACTCAGGGGAAAGAAGAGGGTGCATTAACTTTGGACAGAAGGTCAGGCAACTTAGCAAGCGTTTAAGGATATTGTTAGGTCATGCAGGAAAAAAGAGGAAAGAGGTGAAATCTCAATAATAGATTAACCTGGCCACTTCTGTGAAAAATATTAGAAAACTTTTCTACAAATAACTCAGTTGCAATTTATGGGATAATGAGAACCTCCACTCTTTATTGGATGCAGTGGAAAATACAGTAGCTAAAGATAAGGAATAGGCCAAGCTCCTTAACATCTTGTTTCTTTTAATTTTCAATCTTAGGATAGGCTGTTCTCAGGACAAGAGCTCTCCTGAGCTGGTAGATGGGCACAGGAAGCAGAACAGCCCCCTGTAATCCAGGAGGAAGCAGCTGGGGTCCTGCTGAGCCACTCAGATGCTCACAGGTGTATGGGATCAGATGGGTGTGGAGTTGTGTTATGTATATGTTTTATTATCCCTGTATTATGTATTGGTTTATTCCTTTGTACCCCCGTGTGCAACTTGGTTTATCCCCAGTTTTCCTGCCTTGTCCTCCCTTCCCGCCTTCCCAGTATTTATCCATCACCCTGAAAGAGGCATTTTACCCCCCCCAGGTGCCTTGTCTATCACTCGGTGCCCCTTCCCATCCATCCAGAAGCTTCTACTCAGGGCACCGGGTGATTGGGCGAGGACCTGGGGCTCCCCCCATATCCTTCCCCCATTGGACCCCACCATATCCCCCCATCCCGGAGCCACCCCCTATCCCTATCCCCATTGGTCGTTGGATACCCCTCCCTTACAGTTTATAAGCCAGTGCAAGCACCTTGTGCTTG
Source organism: Lonchura striata (assembly GCF_050655825.1). Lineage (NCBI taxonomy): Eukaryota > Metazoa > Chordata > Aves > Passeriformes > Estrildidae > Lonchura > Lonchura striata. The sequence continues at coordinate 5,675,556 of NC_140735.1, read as the reverse complement.
TTCCTGTTGGCTGGCACTGTTCTAGGATATTTAGCCCCGTTGGGCTACAATAAACTCGGACTTAGCCCCCAGCAGGATCCGCTCTTCATTTACCACCGCGAGGCTTGCTAGCGCTGCCCGGAACCCACAAAGGCACTCTCCAAACCCCAGCTGGGAGCGGCGGAGGGTGCCTCAATCGCCCACTCTCACCCCAGAGAAGAGCTAGCCGGGGCTGAGAGAAAAGGGAACCGGGGCGGGAGTGCGGCAGATGGGATCCATCCTAGGGGGATGAGGGAGCTGGTGGATGAGCTCCCCAAGCTGCTCCCCATCATTTACCATCAGTGCTGGCTCAGCAGGGAGGTCCCAGAGCACTGGAGGTGCCAGTGTGAGCCCATCCCCAAGAAGGGCTGGAAGGAGGATCTGGGGAGCTCCAGGCCTGTCAGCCTGACCTCGGTGTCTGGGAAGGTTATGGAACAGATCATCTTGAGAGCCACCACAGGGCACCCACAGGATGGCCGAGGGGTCAGAGCCAGCCAGCGTGGATTTAAGAGGGGCAGGTCCTGCCTGAACAACCTGATCTCCTTTTATAACCAGGTGACCCACCTGTGGATGTGGGAAAGGCTGTGGATGTGTCCATCTGGACTTCAGCAAAGCCTTGGACACTGTCTCTGACAGCATTCCCTGGAAAAGCTGCCGCCCATGGCTTGGGCAGGTTCCCTCCTGGCTGGGAGATGGAAGAGCTGGCTGGAAGCTGGGCCCAGAGAGGGGTGGGGATGGTGCTGCACCCAGCTGGTGTCCAGTCTCTGGTGCTGTCGCCCAGGGATCTGTGTTGGGCCCAGTCCTGTTTAACATCTTCACCGATGATCTGGGTGAGGGGATCGAGCCCACCATCCCCAAATTTGCAGGTGACACCAAGCTGGGTGTGAGTGTGGATCTGCTGGAGGGCAGGACAAGAAGACACAGCCTCATGCTGCACCAGGGGAGGTTTGGTCTGGACAAGAGGAAGAAGTTCTTCACAGAAAGGGTGAGTGGGCATTGGAATGGGCAGGCCAGGGGGGAGGTGGCAGAGTCACTGTCCCTCTCCAGTGGCACTCAGTGGCATGTCTGGGTGACAAGGCGGTATTAGGGCATTGGTTGGACTTGATGATCCCAAAGGTCTTTTCCAGCCTATTTGATTCTGTCATTCTGTGATGACTGGGGCACTCTGGGGCCATTGTGACACTGCAGGGCCTCGTGGAACTAAGAGGACCAAGGTGACACTGTGCAGCCCCATAGAACCAGGGCTCCATTGTGGTGCTCTGGGGCCCAATGGGACCAGGGAGTCCCCGTGACACTGGGTCCTGGTGGAACCACAGAGGCCATGGTGACACTGTGTGGCCTCGTGGAAACAAGGAGTCCATTGTGACACTGAGGGAACTTGTGGAAGCACAGAGAGCATTGTGACAGTGTGGGACCTCATGTGACCATGGGGCCTTTGTGGCACCCTGGGGCCCCATGGAACCAAGGGGCCCCTGTGAAACTGCAGCACCAATGAGAACATTGTGACACTGTGAAGCCCCATGGAACCAAGGAGTCCATTGTCACATTTTGGGGCCCCATGGGACCAAGGAGACCAGTGTGACAGTGTAGGGCCTGGTGTAACCAAAGGGACATTGTGACACTCAGGGGCCTCTTGGAACCAAGGACATCTTTGCAGATGACGCCAAGCTGGATGTGAGTGTGGATCTGCTGGAGGGTAGGAAGGCTCTGCAGAGGGGCCTGGACAGGCTGGATCCAGGGCCCAAATCCAACAAGATGGGATTTAACAAGTCCAAGTGCCGGGTCCTGTGCTTTGTCCACAATAACCCCTGCACCGCTGTAGGCTGGGGATGGTGTGGCTGGACAGTGCCCAGGCAGAAAGGGACCTGGGGGCACTGGTCGACAGCAGGCTGGACATGAGCCAGCAGTGTGCCCAGGTGGCCAAGAAGGCCAATGGCTCCTGGCCTGGATCAGGAATGGTGTGGCCAGCAGGAGCAGGGAGGTCATTCTTCCCCTGTACTTGGCACTGGTGTACTTGGCATTCCTCCCCTGTCCTGGCACTGTTCCTCAAGTGCTGTGTCCAGTTCTGGGACGCCCAGTTTGGGAAGGACATGGAGGGGCTGGAGCATGTCCAGAGAAGGGCAACAAGGCTGGTGAGGGGTCTGGAACACAAGTCCTGTGAGGAACAACTGAGGGAGCTGGGGTTGTTTAGCCTGGAGAAGAGGACACTCAGAGGTGACCTTATCACTGTCTACACTCCCTGAAAGGTGGTTGCAGTCAGGTGGGTGTCGGTCTCTTTCTCCTCACAGCAAGTGACTGAACAAGAGGACACAGTCCTAAGCTACACCAAGAAAAATTTAGGTTGGATATTAGGAAAAAGTTTTTTATGGAAGGGGTGATAAAGTACTGGAATAGTCTGTCCAGGGAGGTGGTGGAGTCATCATCATGAAATGTGTTTAAAAAAAAGACTGGATGTGGCACTCAGTGCCATAATTTTGCAAAGGTGGTGTTAGTGTGTGGGTTGGACTTATGACCTTAAAGGTCTCTTCCAACCCAGTAATTCTGTGATTCTGTGATTGTGTGGCATCACAGACCAGGTTGTTGTGAGCCTGTGTGTGTCTGTATCGGCTGTATAAATCACTGTATAAAGATAAAAATGTTAATAATGATTTAATTACCAAAAATGTCTCTGAAAACAAAGAGTTGAGAAAATGTCATCTGGTGGAATTTTAGTATTGAGTTTGTAATCTCTGTCTTTGGGTTTTTATAGATAATAATATAAGTAATAGTGATTTTTAAGTTTTATAGATAATACGATAAATAGTGATTGTTAAGTTTTTGTAAGTAATGATAAGTAGTGATTGTTACTAATGTTATATGAGTGCTTTAAAAGGATTGTCTTAAACTATTTTAAACATTTCTTGTTAATAGGTTGATCATAAAATGTGAGTTGTCTGATTTTTGTGATAAGAATTATTATTAAGGTATTAAGGTATTAAGGTGTTGTTATAGTATTTACAGTCAGTTTTCATATGTTTTATTGTCTCTTTAGGTGATTGATTACAAGATGTTTTTTCAGGATCCTGTGTTTTTGATTTTTTAACTACTCATGTGTTTTCTTTATCCAATCTTTTATGCAGCTGCAATTCATCTTCCTTTAAAAATTCATTATCCAAATTTTAATTCAAAATTTCAGACTTCAAATTTTCAGATTTCTGAAGAAAGGGTTTATTGTATTTAGAGAATTTTTGTCTTGAAAGAGATTTTAAATAGGTTCAATTATTTAATAGTTTGATAAATTTTTAATAATAAGGTTTTTTACTTATAACTGTTATTTCTAGGACTTTTGTTTTATAATGTGTTAAAACATATCCTCCAATTAGAGTTTGAGCTCTGGCCAAGCTCTGGCTCTACGTGGATGGTGTGATTGACCCAGGCGTTTTCTGCATCAAAAAGTATTCAAGTCCTTTTGGCTTGACAATTTGACCATGTAGGGCAGCTGAGCCTCAAAGGGAGTTTTGGAGAAACATGATCCGGACATGTTTTATCCAAATCTCTGTTGTTTTAAGGTTTATCAGCTGCTGCAGACTCTGGGATGACAATTTGATAGTGTAGCACTTGGTAACTGTGATTTTATATGTAATATTAGTTGTGTATTATCTGATTGATTTTTATTTGTTGTTAGTTTCTTTACTATATGCATTGTTTTGTTCTTGATGTTTTTTCATGTTTATAACAAAGATGTTGATATTTCCATTTCTTCATGCAAATTTTAAGAAACAGAATTGAGAGAGGACACTCCAGTCCCTGTGGGGAGTATTGAGTTTGTTTGTGTTTTAGCAGGTGCAGAATCTGGATAGATTTCAGTGAAGAATGTTAAACTTATCAATTTCAAGAGAACACTAATCTCTCCACAAGTAAATCAGAGGATGCACAGCAAAAGTGGATTGTACAAAGATTTGTGTTTCACCCACAGAAGATTGTAGGCTTTTAAGTTTTTTCATAAGTGTGTTTTTAATTATGTTATAGACTTTTTTGCTAAGTTTTAATGAGTTTTAGTAATGCCTGTGATTTTTCTGTTCATTTTGCCATTGCTTTTCAATGGCAAAAGAAAAAGAGGGACAATCAATTAGGTAATCAAAAGCATAACATTAAGTTTATCATAAATATAGTTTGTATTTAGAATTAAGTTTGTTCCTTTCATGTTAAACAGAACAATCAAAAACATGAGAAATATGAAGTGGGGTGCACTTCTGTAATATAACCTCATTTTTCACCCCACGAGTTACTTCAGTGCAAGCTCTCACACAATTGAAAATCCTGGCCTACTGGACAAAAAAGTAAATTAGTATTCCATCTAAAATGTTGAGTGAGCTTGCCACAAATATAGGTAGTATCTGTCATGCAGTTCTGCAAAACAGAGCACTTACCACTAATTTGCTTCTTCTAGCCCAAGGTCATAGTTGTGAAGAATTTGAAGGAATGTGCTGTATGAACTTATCTGATCACTCTACATCTATCCATAAGCAAATACGAAAATTGACCGAGCTAACTCAACAGTTAAAAGTAGAAGATAGATTAGATTTAAAAAGATAGCTAAAAGGATTGGGGATCGGACCATGGTTAAGAGACATTATCAAATACAGCATAATAGTTCTAAGCATAATTGTGATGCTTTTGCTTGTTTTGCCCTGTGTGTTTACTTGCTTGCAAGGCTTGATGCAGCAGCTTTTGCAGAAAATGCTGAATGCACACCTTCTTGTACAAAAGGAAAACGGGGGAGATGAAGAGAGCCTGACAGAGGAATGGTTGAACGACAAGGGACATGATACTGTAAAATTAATCCAAATAGGGAGGGCTACGTGACTGCTGCAAAGTTCGCATGGCCCTGAAGAGTAGATGGTGTGCAGAAAGCAGGATATTGAAACTGCTTGGTATGTAGAAGTAGATAGAGAAACACAAAGAAGTACTAAGCTGTACTAGCTGCAAGGCCAGCTGGACAGGCAAGTATCATTCACAAAGATACTTTTAAGATAATAGTACAAATCACATAGCAACCAATCATGAGCTTGGCTTTTGCAATATGTATGAGCTAATTAACGAACATATATAAACTGTGTAATCTGTCACAATAAACTGAGACTTGATGATCATGATATCATGAGTCTTGTCTCCCGCGGCATCCCTCCAACACCCAAGTGCTGGGGCTGCACCTCCAGCTCCAGAGATGTGACAGATGGGAGAAGAGACAAATCATTCCTGCTGCATTCTTCATTGTGTTTGCTTGTACAGGTGACCTGGATCCATATGTAGACGAGCTGTTTTGTGTCTGAAAACACTGGTAAAGTAAGAAGAATACTATTCTTTAGCTGAAAATAATATTTCATGCATAACACACAATGAGAAAGAAAAGACACATATGATCAGAAGAGCATCTGATTTTTTCAGAGGAAGAGAGACTCATTGGTGTCTCAGTGGTCAAACCTGTTCAAATACTTTCTTCAGAGCTTCCTTGAGATAAGAGGTGACCACCAGAGGCCAAGGCCAGCCAGAGCTCTCTGTCCTGGCAACTTTTGTCTGGGAGAACCCTTGCATATAGGGAACTTTTCAGGAGGAGTATCAATTTTGGCCATGGGCACCTGGAAAGATGGATGGTTCATTTTAGTAGGAAGGAAGTCACAGGGCTCCAGGTCTCCAGAGACTGATGAGAGGCAGCCCTAGGCATTCCAAGATCAGCTGGACCTGTCAGGTGGTCCCTGGGAGGCCCAACCGGCCAGACCCATTCCATGTTCCCTTGGTTCCACCAGGCCCTGTAATGTCACAATGTTCTCCTTGCTTCTCAAGTGTCCCAATGGCCCTGCGCTTCCATGAGGCCCTGCAGGGTCACAATGGCCCTTTGGCTCCAATGGGCCCAAAGTGTCACAATGGTCTCCATGATTCCATGGGGCCTTGCAATGCCACAATGCTCTCCACGGATCCACAATGCCCCACAGGATCACAACAGCCCTTTGGTTCCACGAGACCCTTAAATACCTGCGATGGACTCTTGGATCCACCAAGCCCTGCTGCTTCTCACTGGCCCCTTGGGACCATGTGGCCCAGCAGTGCCACAGTGATTTCCTGGGTGCCACGAGGCCCCGCAGTGTCACAATGGTCCCTTGGATCCATAGGGTCCCCACCATGTCACAATGCTATCCACAGGTAGAAACCAAGGAGCCCCAGTGTTTTGGAGGCTGATGAACTGCAGCCACCAGAGGCCAAGGCCATGCCTGTCTGTCTGTCCTGGCAGCTTTGTCACACTGGTCTCTTGTTTCCATGGGCACTGCAATGTCACACCGGCCCCTTGTTTCCACGGGGCCCTGCAGTGTCACACTGGCCCCTTGTTTCCATGGGGCCCTGCAGTGTCACAATGGTGGTGTCATATTGGATCCTTGGTTCCATGAGGCCCAGATGTGTCACACTGGCCTCTTGTTTCCATGGGGCTCCATAGTGTCACAATGGTCCCTTGCTTCCATCAGGCCTTGCAATGTCACAAGGGTCTCCTTGGTGCCGCAGTATCACAATGGACCCTTGGTTCCATGGGGAGTCACAATGTCAGAAGGGTCTCCTTGGTTCCATGAGGCCCTGCAGAGCCCCTTGATTCAACAAGGCCTCAAGGTGTCACGATGGCCTCCAGGCTTCCAATGGGCCCCGCAATGTCCCAATGGACCTTTGGTTCCATGGAGTCCTGCACTGTTCCATGGATCCTGAGTTCCATGAGGTCCTGGAGTGTCACAATGGACTCCTTGGTTCCATGGTGCCACACAGTGTGACAAGTGCCCCTTGGCCTGCCATGTCCCCATGGTGTCACAATGGCCCCTTGCTTCCATGAGGCCTTGTAGTGTCACAATGGCCCCTTGGTTCCATGGGGCCCAAAGTGTCACAGTGGTCTCCATGATGCCATAAAGCCCTGCAGTGTCACAACAGACCATTGGTTTCACTGAGCCCCACAGTGTCACTATGGTCCCTTTGGATCCAAGAGGCCCTGAAGTGCCACAGTGGCCCTTTGGTTTCACAGGCCTCAAAGTGTCAAAAAGGCCGCCATGGTTCCATGAGGCCCTGCTGTGTCACAAGGGACCTTTGGTTCCATGATGCCCCAGAGTGTCACAATGGCATCCTTTGTCCCGTGGAGTCAGAATGGACCCTTCATCCCATGGACCCCAACAGTGTTCACTGTATTCCCCTTGATTCCATGAGGGCCTGCCATGCTCTAATGGTCCCTGTGTTCCAGTGTGTCCCAAAGTGTCAGGATAGTCTCCATTGTTCCATGAGGCCTCGCAATGTCACTGTGCTCCCCTTGGTTCCACAGAGCCCCACAGTGGAACAATGGACTCTTGGTTCCATAAGGTTCCTCAGTCACAATGGTCTCCCTGGATCTGCAGTGTCACAGTGGCCCCTTGGCTCCGTGTGGCCACGCTGTGTCACAATGGCTCATGGTTCCATGAGGCCACACAGTTTAACAAGGGACCCTTGGTTCCACGAGGCCTTTCTGTGTCAGAGTGTCCCCTTGGTTCCCAGAGGTTTCTCAGTGTCACAATGATCTCCTTGGATCTGCACTATCACAATGGACCACTGGTTCAATGTGTCCCCAATGTGCCAAAATGGATTTTGGTTCCATGGGGTTCTGCTGTGTCACCATGGACCCTTTGTTCCATGAGTTTGGGCAGTGTCACAGCTGAGTCCTGGGTTCTGTGAGGCCCCGCTGTCACCAAATCTCGGAAATATCAGAATGAGGCTCCTTAACACTAATTTGCTTTTCAGAGGGTATAATTTATTCAGGCCTGAGGCCTAGTGAGGGATAACTCCTGATCTGATGCAGACATGTAATTTTACCAGTGTATTGCTCATATACAGTTCCTAAATGCTAATTACGATTTACCCATTTCCATTAAACCCACCCCAAGTTCCCAGATTCAGTCCTTGTTTTTTCTATCACTGCACCCTTGAGCCAGATGTCTTCTTCTTCTCTTCCAACTGTCCCTGCTGGGAAAGCAGCCCCTGCATGCCTTGTTCCTGTGCTGGAAGTTCACAGGCAGGGTAAAAATGGAATGAACCCTTTGGGTATCAGCCCAAGGCTTTGTGTGGCCAGGCAGGGGCAGCAGGAGGCAGAGCTGCCAGCAAAGGAAGGGCCAGCGAGGTGGGGCAGCCGGGGGTGACAACAGCCTGCAGGGACAGAGGCGCAGGGCAGGGACACCGTGGGACAGCCTGGGCTACAGAGGGCACAGGGATGTGCAGCAGCTGCAAGGCCCTGACAGAGCCAACCTGTGCAGCCCTTTGGCCGTGGCTGCTGGCCCTGGGCCTGAGGCCACGAGGGGACAAGTGACCCTTGCAGCCCTGGGGCCTCAGTGCCTCCTTGTCCCTGCTCAGCAGCCTGGCAGGGCCGCCCCATGGTCCTGCCCTTGGCATTGCACATCCCCACATGCCAGTGCCCATCCCGGGAAGAGCCCTGAGCAATGAGGGAGGGACAGGATCTGCCTTGCCAGGGGCTGGGGCTCAGGCCTGGGCCCTTTGCATTCCTGAAACACATCCAGATTTGCTCAGCATCATAGACACCTTTCCATTGCCTGTCCCCAGCTGCCAACTCTGCCTCCAGTGTTCTGCTGTGACTGGAACCTGGGGACACTTTCTCAGTCCTGTCCCTCAGTGGGACCCATTAAAACTTCAGGAAACTTTGGAGTTTGATTGTAACTTTGAATTCTTGAGAGATTTCTGCCACTCCCTTTCAGGGACTGATGGCCAGGGACTCAGCAGCCAACCCACAGGAGAAGTCCTGATGCTGTGTCTGTGCTGCTGAGCTGGGCCGGGCTCTTGGAACAGAGGCAGCTCCTGGCCAGGGCAGCGCTGCAGAGAGACAGCTCTGGCCAGGAGCAGCTCCTGGGCACAGCCTGGCAGGAGCATTGTGACATTTCACTGCCATGCCCAGATGCCTGTGTTGTCCCCATTGCCATCATTGGGTTTTCTGAGGCAGTGCCAGGGTCTGGTGGTGGCAGGTGCCCGTCCAGGCAGGGAGCCTTGGGACCCTGCTGTGGACATGTGTCTGTGGGAGCAGAGTGCCCAGGTGTCCTCAGGGGCCCTTCAGCTGATTCCCTGGGTGTCCTGCAGGGCTGCAGGTGCCCTCCAGAAGGGCACAGCTCTCCCGTGGTGTCTCTGGGCTGCGTGGGATCCTCATGGAGGAGACAGCTCAGTGTTAGGGCCAGGGAAATGCTGCTGGGCACCTGCACCTGGACAGCTGCAGTGATCCCTCTGTCCAGCAGCCTGGCAGGAGACAGCTGAGATCCCAGTGAGGCACCCTGAGGGAAGGCGAGGGCTCTGTCCATGTGCTGTCTCACCCCAGAGCCTCTGCTCTCAGCACTGCCCTGGTTCTCTCTAGGGGAACTCCTCTGCGTGCCTCTCCTGCAGCTTGAAGCTGCCAGCAAGGGACAGCTGAGAACAGCCCTGATGGCCAGAGCTGCTCCATTGTCCCTGCACTGAGAGACCATCCCTGTGCCTCTCAGACCCACACGATTTCACCTGCAGTTAATTAGAAATGTCAGGGATTTCAAACAGCCACAACCACTTCTGACTGTGGCAGCTGCAGCTGGGTGAACAAATACAAGGAATTCGCTCAGCTCAGTTCTTCAGATGGGCAAAATGCAAACAGCAGAGCTGAAAAGATTTTTGGTGTTTCCAAGTTCATTTAATTGGAGATCACCCAGCATTCTCAGTTACCTCTCACTGCTCAAGAAGAAGGAATCCTCCTGAGCCCTGCTCTGAATTCCTGCAAAACCAAGAGCCCAGGTGAGGGGAATGTAGAGAAGTGTTCTTAAAAGGAAAGACCCTAAATGTTCCATTGCTATGAGATATGCAATAGATTTTGCTCACGGAAGTGTGGCCTGACTTAGTGCTGTAGTTTTCTCCTCAGGAGACAATAATTTCCTGAGGCAGAAATGTCCAACAGCAGCTCCATCAGCCCCTTCCTCCTGCTGGCACTGTCAGACACGCGGCAGCTGCAGCTCCTGCACTTCTGCCTCTTCCTGGGCATCTCCTGTCTGCCCTCCTGGGCACCGGCCTCACCATCAGCGCTGGAGCCTGCGGCCACCACCTGCACACGCCCATGTTCTTCTTCCTGCTCAACCTGGCCCTCAGCGACCTGGGCTACATCTGTCCCCAAAGCCATGCACAATTCCCTCTGGGACACCAGGGACATCTCCTACTCAGGGTATGCTGCACAGCTGCTTCTGTTTGTCTTTTTCATTTCAGCAGAGGTTTCCCTTCTCACTTTCATGTGATACAAGAGCTACATGTCCATCTGCAAACCCCTGCACTACGGGACCCTCCTGGGCAGCAGAGCTTGTGCCCACATGGCAGCAGCTGCCTGGGCCAGTGCCATTCTCAATGCTCTGCTGCTCACGGCCAATACATTTTCCATGCCCCTGTGCCAGGGCAATGCCCTGGGCCAGTTCTTCTGTGAAACCCACAGGTCCTCAAACTCTCCTGCTCACACTCTAAACTCAGGGAACTTGAGCTCCTTGCTGTTAGTGCCTTTTTGTCATTTGATGTTTTGTGTTCATGGTTTTCTCCTATGTGCAGATCTTTAGGGCTGTGCTGAGGATCCCCTCTGAGCAGGGACGGCACAAAGCCTTTCTCACCTGCCTCCCTCACCTGGCCGTGGTCTCCCTGTTTGTCTGCACTGCAGCCTTTGCCTACCTGAAGCCCCACTCCCTCTCCTTCCCATCCCTGGATCTGGCAGTGTCAGTTCTGTACTTGGTGGTGCCCCCAGCCGTGAACCCTCTCATCTACAGCCTGAGGAACCAGGAGCTCAAGGATGCCCTGAGGAAAATGATGACTGTCTGCTTCTCTGAAGCTACCTATTGCCTGTTTTCTTCTGCCAAACTTTTGGAATGGAACTCATGACATGCCCAACAGGCCTGCCCAGATCCTTGGGTAATGTTCAGTGGGTTTTTAGCTCATAAAAGTATCCTCAATAACATTTTTTTAACCCCCACCATCTAATTCACTGTCTGCCTCTTGAATGTGACCCATAAGCTCTGTTAACCCGGTTTGTGCTATTGCTACATTTGAACAAAATAAAGTACCCTGCAGTGCCTGTTTTATCTGGGATCCCAGCTCTGAGGCCTGCATGAAGTTAGAGGGGAGAAGGGGAAGAGAGCTCCAGCAGAGCAGCACTGCCAGGGAGCAGCAGGGATCGGTCCTTTTGGAGCTGCCCTTCCCACTCCACCCTCTCCTTGCCAGCCCTGCTGTGGCTGTGAGGCCGCAGTGCTCTGGCAGCTTGGTCACTGTCCTGCTGCGTGTCCGTGCTGTGACCACAGGCAGGGACAGGCCGTGGGCACTGCTGGGACACAGCTGGGCTCCAGCACAGCAGCTCCATCAGCCAAGGGCATCTCCTGAGGGCAGGGCAGGAAGGCTTTGCTCTCCTCCAGAGCTGCTGTCAGCAATGTGCTCCAGGAATGCCCTGGCACAGCAAAGCCCAGTGCCTGGGCAGAGGGGGAGTGTGCAGGGAGGGCACACAGCAGTGTCCTGGCACAGCCAGAGCTCCTGGCATGGCCCTGATGGAGCAGCAGAGCAGGGCCTGGGCTGTGTCTTTGTTCTGGGGACAGCCTGGAAAGGTGCCCCACGACAATTGTCCCACACCAGCCCCTGCAACCACCACTGCCAGCACTGGCCTCTCCCCCACCTGCAGGAGATTGTTTGTCCCTGCATGGAGGGACACCAAGTGACCAGGCCAGCAGGCCATGTTTGCTCTGTACTGGGGAGATTTCAGCAGTGCATCCTGTGTGTGTGGGGAGATGAACCTGAGTGAGCACACACACCATCAGCAGCACTTGGGGGTGGCACAATTCCAGTGGCACAAACAGTGCCTTGAGGCCATTTTACTCTGAGAGTAATGTCCTCGGGGAAACCACCTGAATTCTTTGCTGGGCTGTGGTTAGGACAGCATAGAGACAAACATCCTGGGCAGGGAGGCTCCAGGACAAAATGCTCAGGGCATCCATGGACTGCACAGAGAGACATTGGAAGGAGTGAGGGTCTGTGGGGAGAAAACCCTGCTGCCTCCCTTCTGAAGCACCCTGAGGACCTGGATAGGCTGTGCTGTGTTCTGGGCACTGATCTGGGACTGAGGGATGTGGAAAAGGCCTTTGGTGTCAGGCCTGTTGAGAAGGCTGGGCAGCGTCACTGTGGGACCTCTCTCAAACCCTCTGGAAAGGCCAGAGCCATCCCAGAGGGTCCTGGGCCCTTGGGAAGGGCAGACATGGAACCAGTCTGGGCAGGGAGGGGCACTGGGAGAGTCACGGACTGGTCAGGCTCAGCAGGGAAGGGGATGTGGCAAATCCTCCTGCAGCCATTCCAGGCACTGGCAGGACAAGGCAGGGACTGCAGAACCCACGTGGGAGGGAAGAGAAGGGGATGTTGTGTGCCCAGGCTTCAGCAGGCCTGTGACAGGGTCTGCTGTGGTCGCCTCAGAGCCAGACTGGAGAGAGCTGGGCTGAAGGAGTGGAACATGGGGTGGGTGGGAATGTGGCTGAACAATGAGGGTCAAATGTCATCCATGGTACAGAGTCCTCTTGGCAGCCAGGCCCTGGTGACATCCCTCAGTGACCAGCCCTTGACCACCACTGTGGATTATTTCTATTATCTCTACAAGGACATGAAATGCACTTTCAATTCTTTGTGGATGCTGCCAAATGGCAGGGAGTCTGTGACTGAACTCATCTAGTTAATGGTGACTGCTAAACATAACTGGGCAAGATGACTGAGTTGGGTAAATTTGTCTTGCAATCAGGTGCCAAGCAAGCCACAAGGAAAGGGAGAAAAAATGTATGCATGAGAAGAAAGGCAGTTCAACAGGGAAAAAAACAAAGCCGACCAAAAAAACCCTCCAAACCCAACTAAAAAAAAGCACAGCAAGACACACTAACAGAAGAAAAGCAAATCCACAGGAAATTGCCTACCAGCAGAAAATGTCTGACAACCTTGTGGCAGGATAAGATTCTGTGTGTGTAGGTGCTGCTTTGAAAGAAAAATATCTTCAAACAGAAATTAATCCTCTACCCCCTTTGTCACCAGTTCTCTCAGTTGATTGCTGATCATGGTGTCACATGGAATGGAAAATCCCCTGGGTCAGTCCAGCTCAGCTGGCCCATCCCTGTTCCCCCAGGAACATTTGCCCTCCCCAATCCCAGAGGTTGCAGGGCTTGCAGACACATCTCATGCAGGGTGAGCACTGTGACAAGGACAGGAGAACAGAACAACATTTACTCTTATGAAGGACAGCAGAACAATCCTTTTGTTCCATGTGGTGTCAGTGGCATGGTGGCAGAGGAAACTTTTCCTTTAAACATCCACCCCAGCACCAGCAGTCAGGGTGCCAGGAGGAGCTGTGTTTCCATGACAATCACCTCCAAGGTGGCTTGAACTCTTTCATGGGCAGCCAAGATTTCCTTCTCTGTAGGAGTGTAGTTGGCTTCAGACCCTCTGTAACTTTGGCTGCAGAATCCCAGTGGTCAGCCTCGAGTCTCCCCAGGCACCTTCTGACAAAGGTTCCAGGACATACCATTGCTCCTGGCTGCAGAGTAGAGCATATTCTTCACCTCTGGTCCTGTCCTGACTGGGCCAAGGGCTACAGCATGAGCAATCTCCTGCTTGATCTGGGCAAAGGCTTGCAGCTGCACAGGGCCCCAGTGAAAATCGTTCTTCTTGTGGGTGACCAGGTAAAGAAGGCTCACAATCTGGTTGTACTCGGGAATGTGCATTCTCCAAAAGCCAATGGTGCATAGGAAAGCTTGTGTTTCCCTCTTGCTGCTTGGTGATGACATTGCAGTGATCTTATTGGTGACCTCAGTGGGAATGTGACTCTGTCTGTCTTGCAACTTTGCTCCCAGGAACTGGATCTCTTGGGCAGGTCCCTTAACTTTGCTCTTCTTGATGGCGAAGCTGACTTCCAGCAGAATCTGGATGATGCGCTGTTCTTTCTCAAATACTTCCATTGCTGTGTTCCCCCACACAATGATGCCATCGATGTACTGCAGGTGTTCTGGAGCTCCACCATTTTCCAGTGCAGCCTGGATCAGTCCATGGCAGATGGTGGGGCTGCGCTTCCACCCCTGGGGCAGTCGGTTCCAGGTGCACTGCCCGCCCCTCCAGGTGAAAGCAAACTGAGGGCTGCATTCTGCTGCCAGAGGAATGGAGAAAAACGCCTTAGCAATGCCAATAGTGGTGTACCACCTTGCTGCCAGCTCGTGCTGGAGTTCCAGCATGTCCGGCACAGCAGCACTCAGTGGTGGAGTCCCTTCATTCAAGGCACAATAATGCAATCAATCTCCAATCTTCCTCATTTCCTCTTTAAACTCCTCTTTGAGTTCCTTGATCACAGCAGAGCCATGAGCCTGCATCGGGCCATTGACCATACTCTCACAATTTCTAAACTTGTTGGCAGCAGAACCCACTGTCTCTCGGTTGGTATCAGCAGTAATCGTTGCAATGAAGGTGGTGCTTGACATGGCCCTAGATTTGCCAGACTCCACAGCATTTGCCCTGTGCACCTGACCTTGCCAGGGTCATTATCATGCTGTCCATCCCTCCCAAAGAGTTCCTCCAATGCTGCCACTTTTCTCAGCTGTTGGATCCCTTCCTCAAGGGTCTTCCAGCACATTCTATGGTGGTGCTCCTGCATTCTCTCCTTGTGGACAAACCTCTCTCTGACACTCATTAAAAGCCACTCCCAGAGGAAAAGGGAGCCTGGCTCTCTTACAAAAATCTGATTCATACCTGGCTCCTGGGTCAAGGGTCCCAAATTCCTTGCCTCACCACCATCCAGGTGCATGCCTGTTCTCCTAAGGTCCCAGACACGCAGTTACCAGGTTGTATAAGCCTCATGTCCCTGTCGTACAATGTCTTTGTGCAGATTACAGAGACTTTTGTACGTCAGGGACTTGGTGATGATCTCAACTATTGGCTCCCCCGTGGGTGGCGAGGGCCTTCCTTTCTTATCCTTGTCTGGGTGCTCTGATTTCATCTCAGACCTCCTTGAGTGTGAATGAGGGCAGTGGGCAGTCAGCAGGGGCTGGCCGGGCGAGCTGCAATGCCTGGGCAGGGAGCTGCAATCCCTGGAGAGGGCAGAACCAGAGACCATCTGGGCTTAACCGAGAGCTTTGGGTGTGCCTAAGAGCAAATGAAGCAGCAGCACGGTGCCCGAAACTAAGATTGTGCCAGAGCCTGGAGCGCTGTCAGGCAGTGCCGGGATCCCAGGTGTGGTTCTGGTCCCCAGAACCAAGGAATGGAAGCCCCAGCCTCAGAGCCAGTCAGAAAGCCAACCAAGTGAGACCAGAGGGAGGGCACCTTCCAGTTTCTCCTGGGTATGGCTGCAAAACAACACCTGCTGCTTCTTCCTCTGCCTGTCTTTGGGGTGTGCTGGTGGCAGAGCCAGCCAGGTTGTGCTCTGCCTTCCAAGGCCTGTTGAGAGCGGGCATGAAAAACGCTGCGTACACAGCGGAGAGTCTTGGAAGGTGCTGACAAGAGCATCCTGTGGGAACAGGGCTCTGGGCTCTGGCTGGGAACAGCCTGGTTTTGCTGCCGTGACCACAGGCTGGAGTTGAGGCAGGTGAAGAGGCAGTGGACAGCTTGTGTTTGTAGAGGGCCTGGAGCTGCACCTCTGAGCCTCCACCTGGAAACACACTTGGGGGAATACGGGCTACAGCTGGAGCGCCTGACTGGAAATCATTCAGCCTTGCCAGCTTTTCTTAAGAGTGTGTTGGTGTTCCCCAGGAAAGCTACACATTTGGGGAAATGCCTTTGGAGGAAAGGGGCTTGCTTCTCAAGGACAGTGCTTCCCAGGGAGCTCCCAGTGATGCAGGTGCAAGGGTCCCCCTTTGGCTCTCTGGGGTCCTTTCAGTCCTTGAGGCATGTTGTGCTTGGCAGAGGGGCAGGGCAAGGGAGAAGGCTGTGAAGAGCAGGTTTGGCATCTGCCTCGACCTGCAGAGACCGACCCAAGCACCTGCAGCAAGGTGTGATCCCCCGCTTTGGACAGAGGTGTGAGCAGCAGCATCTCTGTCCAGCTGTGAGCCCCAAAGCTCTCTCTGAGAGCTGTGAATTAACAGGCCTTTACGCACACACTTTTCACATCTTCCCTGTCTGCTATGTTTCAACTCTTGGCTACATGCATTTGCCCTTGCTTGGTGGAAGCTGCTGTGGCCCAGGGCCAGCACAGAGCTGGGCTGGGTGGGCCAGGCAGCGTGGAGAGTCTTGGCTGATCTTGGGGTGTCCCTGGCCTCAGAAAAGGCTTGGAAGGATTTCTTCCCAAATGTCCTGCTCTGCTTCTTTGGCTCTCCCTGTGCATCTTGGAGAGAACAAGGTAGGCCTTTCTGGAAGCTGGGCATCAGCAGGCCAGCAGGCCTTCCAATGGGGGCGTGTTGTGGAGCGAGCCCAGCTGAGATACCCTGAGAGGAGCCCAGTGCTCCTTGCTCCCCTCTGCTGACAGCTGAGCATTTGTTTGTTTTCGGGATGACCCTGGCTGTGTGAGGGGTGCTATGTGGACACGACACAGGCAGTCCTGTCCTGCTGGGTCCCAGCAGTGCCTCACAGCAGTTCTGCATCCACGTCAGGATGCTGGCCAAGAGAAGTCCTTTAAGCTGAGGCAGCAGATTTTAAGCTTGTGCAGCTGCCTACAGGTCAAGGCCAATGGTGTTCCCTCAGGATATAGCAGTCCTGAGGGGTCTCCCTCATCCAAAGAAATTGTCAGGCAAATGCACTGTCTGCCAAAAGCTCTTTTATTGACCTGGCGGGAGGGGGGGATCTGCACCCCACTCAAATATTCCTCCGCCACGTATAAATTTCAGTGGGTTGATGCAGGAACTGTACCAAACATACCATCCATCTTTACAGTGCAGAGGCGATTCGATAGGCAGGGGGTTGGAAATACATTGGGTCAGATTCCTATCCTTGAAGCTGATGTCCAGGCACTGGCCAGGAGCGGTCTCGATGCCCTAAAGCAGCACAAAGTCTTCCTCATGGCTTCCCTGCACAGGGCTGACTCCACACTTGCCCTTAGTTCTTCTGGTACACTGTCTAAAGCTTTTTGTCAAGTCACTCTCAGGTCAAGTTAGGCCTGCCAGGTTTTTCTTATGCTAACTGGTGCTGAGTACTTATGTATGGCTGTGCTAATTACCTGTTTACTTTTGGGAATTGCTTGGGCTTACTTATGTCAAACAAAGGCTTTGTTTCATTGCCAAAGGTGCTTGAGGCCACCCCTCTCCTTGTGGCATCAGTTGCTTTCCTGTGGAATGTTCTACCTCCCCAAGAGTAAAGAGGGAGCTGGAGAAAGAGCTTGCCAGGCTGCTCTCCACCCTTTACCAGCACTCCTGGTTTAGTGGAGAAGTCTGAGCTGAGCCCTGAGGTGCAGATGGAACAGCCGTGCACAGGAAGGCTCGGTGGGAAGGATGATCCAGGATCCATAGGCCTGGCAGCCTGAGCTTGCCCCAGGGGAAGGCTTGGAGCAGATCCTCCTGAGTGCCATCCCACGGCATGTGCAGGGAACCAGGGTGTCTGCTGGAGGGTGGGAAAGCTCTGCAGAGGGATGGGGACAACTGGGGCCCCTGACGGGGTGTTGAGGGCTTCTGTGCAGGAGTTTGGGGGGGTTGGTGTTAGTGGGGTGTTGAGGAAGGAGTTGTCTGGGAGGTGAGAGCTCTAGGCTGGAATTAGAGTCACTTTGAAGGCAGCATCTGTGCCTTGGCACAGATTTGGTTACGGAAGGCAGAAAGAATATTTGTGACTTTTCCTTTTCATGGTCCTGATTCTGCTGAAGGGAACAAGAGGGGAGAGCTGTACTTTACTGGGCATTTAGATATCTCCAGCAGGGGGAGATTAGCCCTTTTGCCATCTACTCATTTGTTTGAGCTACTTTTGTACCACTGAGGAGACTTTCATTTCTTGAGAGCTTTTAATCCTTAAGAGACCTAGGATATTATCATCCCTTCATAGAAAACCATTTGCAAACCAAAGAATGGTCCTTGGTTTTGCCCTTTTTTTGTGTAGTGTTATGTTCTGTAAAGTGACCCTCAATGGATGAGGTTAAGGCAAATGAGTTGCTACTTTGAGATGGGAAGCAAAATTCCAAATCTTCACCTCCTCAGGCCATCCAAAATAATTTGGGAAGTTTGCAGTGTTTTGGAACTACTTGAGTTGAACAATGGGATGTAAAGCTTTCCTGAATTGAGGATTCTTCCTTGCCAGATTTTTCTGTGCCTTTGCCGCTAAGGTGTTTTTGTGCTGAAGGCAGTAACTTCAATGAGAAAATAATTTCAGCATGGAGTAAGAGCTTCTGACAGAGAGCAAGCGCTGCCAGCAGTTGCTCCAGGTGCTCCTGCCAACAGCCCCTGCAGGCAGGAGCACAGCCCCCAGTGCACCTGGGCTTTGGCTCCCTCTGGCACAGAAGCCCCCAGGGGCAGAGGTCTCTGGGGCAGGACACGGCACCAACCCTGCCAGAGCTCAGGGGATGGCAGGTCTGCTTGGGCAGGGACTCTGCCTCACCTGCTGGTGTCAGCACTCCCCAAGCCCCAGGGCTCAGAGCAGCATTCCTGCCCTGGCCCACAGTTCCTTGTGTGTGCCACACCCGTGGGTTTGGGATGGCCAAGGGCTGGGACGTGTCCCAAGGAGGCCGTACCAGTTTCTGTGGAAGGCCCCGTGCCCTTCCCAGCACGGCTGCATCGGCAGCCCTGGGGGCTCCTTCTGCTGCCCTGAGCCTGCAGAGCAGGGCAGCATTTGCTGATGGTTTGAGCCATTCCTGAAGACCCTGTTGGGCTGTCTTAGACACTTGGGGTGAGGGATTCCTTCCAACCTGAGCCACTTTGGGTGGGCCAGGGGCGGCCGTAGCGCAGGGGGCAGTGTGTGCAGGGGCCCTTTGTGACATGCTGCAGCATGGTCACTATGGCATGGAACAGTGTGTCAAAGGGCCCTTTGTGACCTGTGGTGACATAGGAGCTGACAGTGACAGGACCATGCCACAGTGCTCCGAGCACGCGACGGGACAGGACAGGACAGAGCAGTGCTGTGAGGAGCCCCCGCACAGCACACTCGTTCGTGTCTGACCCGGAGATTTCTGAGGCGTTATTCCTGCAGCTGACGTCGAGGCCAGACCACAGGACTTGCTGACCCGTGGCCTTCCTGAGCCTTCTCTTCTGCAGGTGCCCTCGAGGGCAGAGCGTGGGACTTGGTGCCTTGGAGGCATCTCCCATCCCTGCCACCAGTGCCCTCGAGGCGAGAGCACAATCCTTGACAGGAGTCTCCTGTCCTTGTGGCTGGAGCCCTCAAGACCAGAGTGCAGGACTTGCTGTCCTGAGCCTTCCTGAGGCTTCTCTCTTGAAGGTGCCGTGCAGGCACAAAAGCAGGACTTGCTGACTCGGAGTTTTCCGAGGCATCTCTTCTGCAAGTAGCCACAGATCCAGTCACTGACATGGAGCAGAGACCCCCAAGAGTACCCAAGCTGGCCTGGGTGGAGGAAGAGGAAGAAGGCCCTGGAGCTGCCCCAGTGCACAAGACTGAAGAGATGGTGCCATTCAAGCAGCTGCAGGAGGGTGAGTGGCAGAGCTGGGTTGCTGGACTGCATGGCTGGTGGCTGCAGCCAGCTTGGCCACATCCCATCCCATCCCATCCCATCCCATCCCATCCCATCCCATCCCATCCCATCCCATCCCATCCATCTCATCCCATCCCATCCCATCCCATCCCATCCCATCCCATCCCATCCCATCCCATCCCATCCCATCCCATCCCATCCCACATGCCCATGGATAGGACAGAAGCTGGGCTGGGGCTGGACCACATGGCAGCTGCATCCCTGGGCCATCACGAGGCTCTCCCTGCCAGGAGAGAACAGGGCTGGGCTGTGTTCTCCGGCCTCTCCTGCAGCCTTTCAGCAGCTCTGGCTGCGCTCGCTCTTTACCAGATGCAGCCCTGGACCGGACACAAGAACAGGAACCCGCCCATGGCCGCTTCCGCAGAACAGCGCAGGTACCTGCGGCCATCCCCACCTGGGCTGGGCCTGATGGCACTGCTCAGCCCAGCACCGAGTGGTTAGAGCACTCCATGCATTCTCCCTCTCTTCCTGCTCTTCTCCTGCAGACCATCTGTCAATTCATCACGTGCATTAGGCAGGAAGAGACCACAGGTGTGGGCACCGGGATCTTGGCTAGCTTTCACCTCTTCAGTGCCGAGACCAGTGCTGCCATGCTGGATTTGCTGGTGGAGAAGGGTGTCTCCAATGCAAAGCAAGTAAGCAGTCTGGGGCAAGGGTTTGATTGCCCCAGGAATGGTGTGGCACATCATGCTGGGTCTGCTGGGCTCCCTCAGCCTGTGAGGTCCAGACCAATGTGGTGGAAAGGGAAGCACTTCTCAGGGGAAGCTGGGCAAGTTGCTGCCCTGGCAGCTCTGCAAGTCTCCCTGTGCCTTCTGTAGGTGCCAGCCATGGTGAGGTACATCCACCAGTGGCTCACGGCCAACAAATCTGCTGAGCACAGGCTGGACAAGGCCCTTCTGGAGCTGACCAAGGAATACCCCTGTGACGTGCTGATCACTCTCTTGCGCTGGGCCCCATCGTGTGACAGGCATGGCATCCCCACCTGCCTTGAGGCCTTAGGCTTCACCGGCCCCCCCACCCCGTAGAGCCTGTCCCTGACAGACAGGTGGAGAGTTCCAGGAGCCTCTGGCCCCTCTGTTTTCCAGTCCTGGCATGTCAACTCCGGAGCCTGCAGCCAACTCCCTTCCTGCCCCTCAGGGCCTGGACCCACGTGGGCTGGCTGGCTGCTGCCAGCCAGGGCCAGGAGTCAGAGGCAGGGCTGAGGGCCAGTGCAGGCCCCTGCAGCTGCCCAGACCATGCTGCTGTGGCTGAGACCCCCCTGACACAGAGCTCTGGCCCCACAGAGCTGCCGTGATCATGTGGGGGACCATCATGTCCTCGAGCAGGACCGCGGAGCCGGCGCTGCAGATCCTTCTCGATGTGCTGAGCGCCTGGCCAGAGGACAGCGTGTACACCTCCGATGGGGACAGCACAGGGGTCTTTGCCCTGGCTGTGAGTTTCTGGAAGCGGCCTTTGCCAGCCCCCAGGCCACCTCTCCAGCAGCTAGCTCTCTGCCCTGCCCCCAGCTGCATCTCCCTGCCTCAGGCGCTGGGCTGAAACCTGGCTTGGGGGCAAGGTTCTGGGGCATCAGGCTGGCTGCTCCCCATGTGTCTCCCTTGGCCTCTCCCTCGCAGGCTGGGGCCATGCCAAATGCATGTCTTGGCACTGATTACTGTCTCTGGCTGTTTTATTTCTTGCAGGCAACCTTGACACTGTGGAGGCTCTTCAATCTGACCTGGTGCCCACCTGTAGTGCTGGAGTATTTCCCCAACCTCTTTCTGCGTCTGCTCTTCCAAGCTTACATCAGCACGCAGAATCTGCCAGAAGAGGTGGATACCTTCTGGAAGAGATGCCAGGAGCAACACGGCCTTGCTGCCCACCCCAACAGGTGCTCCATGCCAGTCTTCCCAGTCTCCCCATCCCTGCCATGCTCCCAGGGCAAGAGCCAGGCCTCCCAGCGTGACCTGGGCTTTGCTCTGCACACAGCTTTGCACTGCAGACCCTGAAGGCCCTGCTCTGCCAAATGCAGTACGAGGACGTGGTGCTAGCAATGGAACGCAGGTGTGCCTGGGACACACTGCTCTGTGCCAACACCCACCACTATGCAGTGGGTCTGCTGGCCAGGTGAGACCTCATGTTCCCCACTGCCCCTCTCCTTTGTGCCCAGATCACCCCATGCAGTCCCTGTGCTCATGGGTGGCAGGGCCTTGTCCTCAAGGGAGGGATGAGCAGACTGGAATGGGCTGGGAGAGGAGGGTGCCCTGGAGCAGCTGCCTCCCAAAGCACCCGTGCTGGGGAGTGCTCGGGAGAAGACCAGACTTCTGTGAGTCAGCCCTGGGAGAGGTTTGGCCACTTAGCTCAGGAGCAATGGTCCCTTTTTCTCCCTCCCAGGGAGATGCGCCGTGTCTCCATCATCTGGTGTTGCAGCATGGCATCCTGCCTCTTTGACTTACTCAGCCAAGACAATTCAGACTGGGAACTGCCCGCTCTGGCCTTCCTGGTGGAGGTGAGCCCGATGGCCAGCGCTGCCTCGCTCAGCTGCCTCCCACACCTCTGCCCTCTGGTAGCCGCAGCTGCCTGGGATGGTGCCCTGTGCTGCTGCCTTGGCTCAGCCCTGTGCAGTTCTGAGCTCCTGCCAGCTGGGCACTCCTGTCACTGCTCTGTGCCTTTCAGGTCCTGGACTGCCTGGACTTGAGTGAATGCGCTGAAAATGTCCTGCAGATCATGACAAGGCACCTGCAGAGCAAGTCCAGGGAGATGCGTCGCGTGGCGCTCAGAGGCCTCGTGGTGCTCAGCCAGGACCCCTCGATGGTGAG
Organism: Lonchura striata; assembly: GCF_050655825.1. NCBI lineage: Eukaryota > Metazoa > Chordata > Aves > Passeriformes > Estrildidae > Lonchura > Lonchura striata. The sequence goes on along the minus strand of NC_140735.1, from coordinate 5,653,098 downwards.
AAGGAGGCAGCAGCTGAAGCTGTGCTGGCAGCGTGGGGCTGGGGAAAGCAGCCCCTTGGGCTTGGCTGGACTTTTGGAGCTGTGGCAGCTGCTCTCAGCTCTCCAGGGTGGCTGTTCAGCTGCCTGAGCACTCTGGGACAGGCCTTCAGCCTCTGAGCCCTGCAGCAGCAGCAGCAGCGTGGGGTTGTACAGCCTTGTTTTCCACACAGAACGAAAGAATGTACAGCCTGACTGAAAGTCTTGGCAACCTCCTGCGGGCCGTGGATGAAGACATTGTTGAGATGACCATCGTTGTTCTCAGCTCTGTGCTTTGCAACAAAGACCTTGCAATAGCCAGCCCCATCGCTCTGCAGCTGGCTGAGGCGCTCTGGCAACTCTTTGACAATGTAAGGCTCTGTGCCCCCAGCCACGGGCACCGGGCGCCGCCTGGAAGCCCGGTGCCTTGTGCCTGTGCACAGGGGGGCCTGAAGCAGCTGGTGTGGAGGGGTTTTGCTTCCTTTCCAACAGGACAACAGCCTTGTGAAGCTGCTCTCCGTTCGCCTCTTCCAAGAGGTGATGAACTTGGTGGTGGCCAAGGGAAAAAAGCCCCTGAAGAAACCTGTGAGCCAGAGCCTGCTCCCACTCTTCTTCAACTGCCACGATGAGAACTGGCATGTGGCACAGGTGAGGGCTCCTGGGCGCCGGGGTCCCCATGGCAGGGGGCTCAGCTGTCTCCCCACAGCCTGGCTCCTCCTCATGGGCTCCAGCTCCCTCCTGGCCTTGGCACGGGGACGTGGCTCCTGTGCCCTGGGCTGCGGTGCCATCTCCGTCTCTCTGCCGCTCTGCAGGCCTCTCGGGAAACGCTGCTTTCTGCAGTAAGGTTCCTGAAGAGAAGGGATCTTCAGCAGCTGGTGAAAATGGATCAGATGTGGAGCTTTGCCGAGCGCTTGGTAAGCACAGCCTGGAAGCCCCAGCCCCGGCCTGGAGAAGCCGCCTGCCCACGGTGCCCAGTCTGTGCCCTGGCAGCTGTGGCCCCTGCCCAGTGCTGCCCACAGGGGCACCGGCCGGCGCCCCACACGCCGCTGCCTTCCCTGGGCCGCGCGGGCTCTGCTCCAGGCTCCTCTGGCCCCAAGGCCGGTGCTGAGGGAGCCCCGAGGCAGCCGGGCTCTGCCGCGGGGCGGCACCGCGGCTCGCCGGGCCCTCTGCTCCCTGCAGAGCCCGGCGCCGGCGGCTGCTGGCCGGGCCTCGGCGCTGTGTGGGCAGGGGGAGCGGCGCCGGGCGGAGGGAGCGCCCGGCCGAGGGGCAGGGCCCGCACCAACCCTTCCCTTTGTGCCCCGCCGCTCTCTGCAGCTGGCAGAGGACAGGAGCCGAGCGGCCGAGCACCTGCGCCGGGCCCTGCCCTACGTGCAGAGCCCACAGGAGCCCCTGCGAGAGGCGGCCGTCAGGTTCATGGGTGAGCCACGAGCCCGGCTCCTTCCCCGCCCCGCCGCAGCTCGGCCCCAGCCCCTGCCTGCTGCCCCGGCAGCAGCATCCGCGCGCGGCCATCTGGAGCCCCGCCTGGCCTCGGCGCTGCCGCCGCCCTCTGGCAGCCGTGCCCTGGGGCGGCAGGATGCGCCAGGGGCCCGGGCTGAGCCCTGCCGGGCCAGGAGCCCGTGTGGCCTCGGGCCGGGCAGCGCCCGCGGGCGGCAGCTGTGGCTCTGAAGCCAGCTCACGCTCTCTGTTCCCAAGGGATGGCCGGGCGCTGCCTCAGAGGACAGCAGCAAGAGTTCCGCATCCTCTGCAGGGGTGAGTGAGGCCAGCGGGCTCTCAGCGGGGGCTGCCGCTGGCAGCTGCCTTCCCTGGCCCGGCACGCACCAAGGGCAGCGTGGGCACAGCACACAGACCTTTTGGGGGCCTGTGGCACATTCGTGGCCAGCACCTTCCAGCTCGCCCTTCTTGTCTCCTGCTTCCTCCAGGCCATGGCAAGAGCTGCCTGGCATGGACGTGGCAGGAGGGTCTCCCCACGTTTCTGCAGACACAGGCTCTGACGGTGGCTCTGTTCCTCTCTCTCGCAGCCCTTCAGGACCTGGCGGATGACGCCAGCCCTGCCATCTCATGCCTGGCCCTTCAAACCCTGTACATCAATTTAGCTGTACAAGCCATTCCCTCCTCCCGACTCCAGAATGTGCAGGATCAACTCCGCCGGCTCTGGAAGTCACGGCCTTTCCCGTGCCGCCGTGGCTGGCTGTCCTGCTGCAGCGCTGTGGAGAACTGATCTGCCAGGCTGCGTCTGCTGGGGCCACCTGAGCCTGTGAGGAACAACTGCCCTCTGCAAGCACTTCCTTTCACCCCAGAGTAGCATTAATAAATTGTTGTTGTCATACCCAGAGGTCCAGGAGCTTTCTCTTGGTGCCCAGATTCTTCAGGCCAATGGGGAGGAAGGGAAAAAGGGCGCTTGCACTTGGCTAGTTCCCAAGCGTGCGGTGGGCAAGGGAAAGTGGCCAATAACCCCCTGGCCTTTGGTGCTCCTGTTGAATGTTTTTCTTCCTGCATCAAGCCTTCGGGAACTATGGGAACAAGTGTGTTCTGTGTCCATGGAACAGCAGAAAGCAGCAGGATGTGTCTGCTTCCAGCGCTTCTCTTGGCTCTTCCCTCACACTGCTGGCACCATCATCAGAGACACGGAATGGCTTCTCTCATGCCAGCGTTATCCCAATCTTCTGCACTTCCCCAGGTTCCTCCCAGCTTCAGCAGGGAAATTCTCTGCTCATGCCTGTCCATTCCCTTGCTCAGAAGGCAGCACCCGCTTGTCTTTGGACATGAGCTGCTGGCCACAGCCAGACAGGCAGCAACCGGAGCATTGGGCATCAGATGCTGGGCTGTTGTTCTTTCCCAGAAAGCAAGAAAAAACAGAAGGACACAAGGAAACTTGACAGTATCTCTGTAAGAATGTCATTGTCCTCTGGAAGTCAACAGTGGATGGTGTTTTTGTGTTGCAGATTATCACTTCCAAGCAAAAATCATTCTAGGAAGGAGCAACAGCTTTTGACAGATACCAAGTGCGGCTACCAAGTGCTGCTCCAGGTGCTCCTGCCTGCAGCCACCTGCAGAAAGGATCACATAGACACCAAAGTACGTTGGCTTTGGCTGTCCTCTGGCACACAAGTCCCCCGGGGCCACAAGTCTCTGTGGCAGGTGACAGGCACCAGCATTGGCAGAGCTTGGGGCTTTTTCCAGGAACTCAGGGGAAAAATTAGGATGCATCACTTTGGGAGGGAGGACCAGGAAACTCAGGACGTGTTTAAGGATGTTATTAGGTCATGCAGAAAGCAAATTAGAGCGGTGAAAGGTCAATTAGGACTTAACCAGGCCACTTCTGTGAAGGAGAATAAAAATGTTTTTATAACTACATTATGGCACCCAAGTGCCTGGGCATTGATGGGGTGGTGACAGGTTAAGAGAAGAAAGGAACTATCACTCAGTCCCACTTCTATCTCTCCTGTCTGAGACAGTGCACAGTGATCATTTTAACACACTCCAGTCTCATAGAACTTGCCAGTGTTTAGCCAGTGTTTGCTGTTGACATTGCCATTGCAGAAGACCCCGCTGAAAACACTGGAAGCAGCAACAGCAGTGGACAAGCAATTCATAAAATAGAGGTTGAGATTCCTCCTGAAGGATATCAAGGCCTAGCACCATGAAAGACTGTCTTGGTTTGACAAGACAGGAGTCTGTGAAGGAGGGCAAAAGCCTCCTGTGCAATGGAGAAGGTAAACCCCCTCCCTCCAAATTACCAGGATTTTTAAATTAAAAGGCTCTCAGGCAAAGATGTGGGAATGAGAGTAACAATTCTTTACTAGGAGAAAACTAGATAACAATTTAAAAAAAAGGCAAATGCAATTGGTACAAACAAAACTAGTGAAAAAGTCCACAACCTGAGGATTCGGGGTGTTGGTAGCAGTCTGGTTGAAATGATAGCTGCTCCCCTTGCAGTGGCTGATGAATTGCAGCTGAAGTGGTGATCTTTAGAAGGGTATAGTTTTCTCTGAAGATCTGGTGGCAGTGGGGCCGGTCTTCCTGTGCGCCGGGGATGCCTCTGAGCTCCGCCGCCGCCGCCTCACTGCGCTCCGGCCGCTTCTCTCAGGAGTCCTGCCGAAGGAGCTGCTTCTCTGGGAAATCCCGCAAAAAGAGAGCTGCTCTGTCTCCCCAAAAGGTACCCCTTTATACAATAAAAGAGTGCTTGGCTTCCCCCTCTGGGTGGAGCATCTCACAATGGGATGATGTTACGTTACCAGCCCTGCAGTGAGTCAGTCAATGGCCCATTAACAAACCAATACCTCTTCGGAGCAAACCATCCTTCTTGGAAGAGATAACAAACCTGCCCAACCTCCAACAGATGGCAGATAGAATACAAGCTTATCTTACAAACCAGGACAAAGACCAAAGAAATATTCAGCATTCAACTCAACTGCATTTAAAGAGATGGAACAGGGGGATTCTGAGTTGGGAAAAGGACTTTTGTCATTATTCTGAGTGATTAAACAACTTGAGCCACTAAGGGGTAACCTGTCCAGGAGACACATACTGTTTCTAACCAGGAATGGTATCGGTAACAATTCCAGCACATCCCCACTGAAGATCAAGTTAACCATCGAAGGACAGCTTATCCTTATTGCAGGAGCAATCCCTGCCAGCAGGAAACAAATTTAACAAGTTTAAATTAACACGTTCAACCCACAGGGTAGAATTACTTCTTTATTTAAGCTAGGAAGTAAGGTAACTTAGTACATGCATTCTACACCACACATGCTTGTCAGTTGTAAGTGCAATTAATTGAGTATGACCAGGGATTTTACCCATTACCCAAATTAGGTAACACTTCCATTATTATGTCCAAGGATGGATCCCACCAAAAAGGTGCCACGATAGAGAGGTCTTGGCTGGCGTTCCCTGGCTCCCCTGTGCAGCCTCTCATCAGCACCACAAACACTGGGGCCACGTGCTTTCCTTCCTACAGAAAAGAACTCTCATTCTCATCCAGAAGCGATTATTCAAATGTGGATACCACCTCCCATATTATATGTGCCCAGAGATGACTCTCATACAAAAACTGCCAGATCAGAAAGCTTTCACTGATCTTGATAGTAAAAGGGTTTTAAAATCATGGGGATTTAGGGTTAAAAGGAAAATTAAGCTTAGTGGGCCCTGAAAAAAAAATAAATAGGTACATGAAAGCCTTGTACCTTGCTAGAACCGCACCTGTGTAGCTAGTACATGATAAATGATATGACTGTTAGATGTGATGATTGTTTAGTAATTAAATATAATTACTGTTTAATCGTAAGAATAATCATGAGAAACCGTGGTCAGGGGCCTCAGAAAGATCACAAGAAACTCATTTCAATGTATACAGTGGAACAATATAAGTTTAATAATTAATATGTAGGTTATATAACGATAGAATATAAAATACATTCAGCTCGAAATCTATGTCTGAGTCAGATTTGGGTCTGTACCCCTGATTGCCAGAGTTCTCAATAAAAGCACCTGCAGATGATCATATCCCGTGATTATGTGTGTTCCTGAATGCTAACACCCTGTCTGTCCACATTTTGTGTGGGAGCAATCCTTGGATGTTTTCAGTGCTGGAGGTGGTATCCAGATTTCAGTGGATGAGCTCCTTAAAGATGATTGAAGCACTTTTACAGGGGAAGGAAAGCCCCTAGGCCTAGGGTTCAATGTGCAGATTACATGCTGCCCAGGGAGGTAGAATTCAGTAATAATTTTCTGACCTGGCACATATTGTGTGAGAGCAATCCTTGGATATATGTCATGTTGGAAAGTTGTATCCAAAGTAAGATGGTGGACTCCTGAAGAGGAATAAAGTGATTTTCTATGGGAAGGAAAGGACCTAACCCACTGTTTCTAGCGCAGATATGCTTCTCAGGGGAGGTAAAGGCACAAAGACCTTTCTGCTCTGGATCCTCTTCTGTTAGACATCCACTGGAAGTATATAGTATTGGCATGTGGCTCCAAATGCTGTAACTGTGCTCCTGGACATGAATGACAGTACCTTTCTTTGGGAAGGCAAACACATAGTCCTGCTGGTGGTGTTCACATGACTGCAAAGTAAAGGTAAAAGCCAGCAACAGCTTTCTGTTCTCACATGCTTTGTGTGGCAGCAATCCTTAGACATTCAATATTGGAGCTTGAATCCAAATGTCAGAACCCAGGCCCTCCAAGTGAATGACAGTACCTTTCCTAGAAAATGAAACTCCCAGTCCTAATGTTGGTGCCACAGATGATCATTGCCTAGTAGAGAGACAAGTCAGCAAAACCTTTCTGTCCTGGAGTCTTTGTTTGGCAGCAATCCTTGGACATATTTGATATTGGAGGTGGTTTACAAAAGTTTTGACTCCTGAAATGGAATGACAGTGCTTTTACATGGGAAGGAAAGCAGTTAGCCTCAGATTATAAACTGGAGAGGGGAGAAAAATGCCAGTGAGAGTTTCCTGCCCTAGTCTGTTTGGTGTGAGAGCAATGTCTAGAGCCCTAGATTTATGCAATACTGGAACTCAGCTCCAAATGCTGCAGCTAGGTTCTTCAACGTGAATGACAGCACCTATTCTTGTGAAGGGAAACACCTTGTCAGACTGACGGTGCTGCAGATGATCATCTGCCAGGTGGAGGTGAAGGCCAGCAAAACGTTTTCATCCTAAAACACTGTGACTAGTGCTTTATTTTCCAAGGAAAAATATTGTCATTCCCTTTCAGGAGCACATATGAGGAATTTGGAAACCATCTCTACTAACGAATATGTCCAAGGATTTCTCCAACAGAATAGGTGTCTTGAGAGATAGGTCTTGTTTGCCTTTTCCTTTCCTGGGCCAACAATCATCTGCAGCACTAACAGTAAGACTAGGTGTTTCTCCTCCCAAGGAAATGTGCTTTCATTCACTTTCTGAGCCCAACCTCCTAAATTTGGTGCTAAGCTCAAAATTTGGATCCATCCACGGATTGCTCCCACACAAAATGTTCCAGGACAGGAAGGTCTTTACTTCGCCCGGACAGCCTCTCATCTGCCCCTGAAACACTGGCTACCTGAGGCATCGTGGGCCCACTGAGCCAGAAATAACTCAGCCAAGTGTGGCCAGTCCAGACTCACCTGGGACACTTTAATCCTGGCAGCCCCATCCCTCTGTCCATTGCTATGATGCTCTTCAGTGCCCGACTCCTGGGTACGTGAGCACCCACAGGAGGGACTTTCACAACCAGCTTGTCCCCTGGGCAGTGATGTCCGGCCCCAGCCCAGCAGCTCCAATGGGTTTCCCTTGTGCTGCCAATTGTCCTTTTTCCATCATTCCAACCACCCCACAGAGCACTTGCCACCATCCATGAGTCAGTGCCTAGGCAGAGTTGGCCATTTCTCTCATTCAGCCATGTCCAAAGCTAGCTAGACGGCTTTAGGCTTTAAGCTCTGTAACGTGCCTGGAGCCACCTTGTCCTTCAGTGGCTTCCGTAAGTTGCCATGTAGCATGTAGCATCCCACGAACTCTCCCACCTCACTCCCAAGTCCTCAGCCTTGGCAACAGCAGTAACTGCTCACCACAGAGCCAGTCCTCCTGGGGGGAAAAGCAGTCTCGCATTTGGGCCTCTGTGTCAACTTCCCCTGGTTTCTCCTTTCCCTGTCCCCTCACAGGATCGGTAGCCCTGGTGGCCACCCCCCTTTCCCTGGAGACCAAACCCCTCTGCCCAGCCCTTAGCCCTGTCCCCCACCCCTTCCCCTTCTCAAGCTGTCTCTTCCACGTGGTCCCCCTCTTTTATCTCGCTGAGCTCCCTTCAGCCACATGTGATATCCTCCACTGGAATAAAACCCTGCAAAAAGAGCAAAATGAGCCTTTCTTGCCTCTGTCACTGAGCCAGCTGTGGTGGGTGCTAAGTGAGGGTCTGACTGCATTGACTGAAGGTTATCTCAACTTGCTTTTCCGCAGGAGACAGATTATAGGCAGCAGCAACCACTACTCTAACACCCACATTTTCAATTGATGCACAACTAGGCCCTGACCTTGAGGCTTTACTGAGCCTTTTGGAAGTGTCTCCATTGGATCTCCTCTGGATTCTAAATCACTATCAGAGAGAAAAACCCCAATTTTCTGGGGGATTTCTCTGGGGGTGGCCGACAACCCTCGAAGCTTTGAGGACCAGTCTAATCAGCGAAACCTCCTCTGAAGAGTTTTTTCTGACACACCAAGGTGGCGAGTATAGCCTAGTGACAGTCACCTTTTTGTATTGTTTTCCCTTTTTTTTATCTCTTAGGAGGCAAAGGGGTTAATGGAGTAGGACTCCACACAGCAGCTTTCCATTTTTGATGCATCCCTACAATATGGCAGGAACCATCAGGAAAGAGAGAGTGACGCTTTTCATTTCCTGGTAGTCAGGGCCTCCCTAGCATGTGCCACCTTCACCTCTTCCCCTTCTGATGATAATCTGAAATTTTTGCCACAGGGCCAGTTTGTAATGACTTCCAAGATACCATTCCCTTTGAACATCCCGTCCCAGCACTGGCAGTCGGGTGCCAGTGGGAACTGTGCTTCAGTGCCAGTCCCTTCTGAAACAGATGGAACCTCCTCATAAGCTGCAGAGTGCTGTATGGGTATAGCTGGCCTCAGATCCTTTGTATCCCAGACTCAAGAACCATAGGGTGGTCCTCCAACTTCCCCAGGTCCCTTCTGCTGGAGGCTCCAGGGTGGACCATTCTCCCTGGCTGCAGTGTGGAGCATTTTTTCCACACCTTGTCCTCTCCTGACTGCTCCAACGGCAACTGTAAGGAAGAATCTCCTCTTTAATTTGTTCAAAAGCTTGTTGCTGTGTAGGACCCCACTTGAAATCAATCTTCTTCGGTGTCTGTCATATGATAGAGAGGGTTTACAATCTGACTGTAACCTGGAATATGCATTTTCCAAAATACCACAGTGCCAGGAAAGCCTGTGTTTCCTTCCTATGGGTCAGTGGGGATATGGCTGCTATTTTGTTGACCACATCCGCTGGAATCTGACAATGTCCATCTTGCTATTTTACTTCTAAAAACTGAATTTCTTGGGCAGGTCACTTGACTTTACCCTGTTTTATGGCAAAACCAGCCTTCAGGACGATCTGAATTATCTTATCCTCTTTCTCAAAAGCTTTCTCTGCTGTGGCACCACTTTGCTGCCTTGGTCTCCAGCTCACGCTGAAGTTCCAACACGTCCAGCATGGCAGCACTCAGTGATGGTGGGACTTCATTCAGGCCGTGACAGTCCGCTGCCAGTGTCCACTCTCCACGGGACTCAGGCAGGGGCCATGTGGGGCTACTGAGGGGTGAGCGAGTCTTGCTGAGCACGCCCAGCTCTCCAGCGCCCGGATCAGCTCATGGACAGCCTCCTGAAGTTGCACTTGGTGCCATGTTGCCGATGGGACACTGCTGGGCTGGCCATCAGTACCTGCTGTTCTTCAACCCTCAGCAGTCCCACAGCAGAAGGGTCCTCTGAAAGACCAAACAAGAGATTCAGCTGTCTAAAGTTCTTCTTTATCCACAGCAGCTCTCCCAAAGCCCGGCGGTGTCCTTTTGGGTATTTGAAATACCTCTCCTGAGGTGACGTATGCCAAGGATACATGGAGCCTCTATGCCAGTAACAACTGCATTTTTCTGCCACTCATGCCCAGTCAGGAGCACTTCAGCCCCCAGTATAGTCCCTGTTGGGACCCCCTGTCATCCCAGAAACAGAGATGGATTCTGCCCCTGCATGATGGCATCAGGGTACATTATCCACCCATGTCAACTAAGGCCTTGTGCTCCTGTGGCTCTGCTGTGCCAGGCCATGGATCCACACAATCCAACAGACCCCATTGTCCTTTTCCCACACCTGGCTGGAGCCAGGGCCCCTCCAGCTCTGATCATGGTACTTGTTGCTCGCCTCTTGTAAATATGACCTGGAGGTCCCTTCCAGAGGGTCTGAAGTAACATCAGCCCTTCAATTCTACCTGAGGACTTGCCAAGTGGAAACTGAGTGGCATTTTTCCTTAAAGAGTTTTCTGACTGCAAGACCACTTTGAGACTTCTATGAGACTGAACCTTGTAACACCCCTGTGAGACCCTCATGAGACCCCCTTGAGAGACCCTTGTGTGAGAGACCTCAGGTGTCCTCCAGGTACCCCAGGAGGCACCAGAGGGCATAAGCCCCCAGGAAGGGCAGGTAGAAGTAGCGGTGCTCAAGGACAATGGTGACAGTGATGGAAATGGCACTGCACAACCAGCTGAAGGCCCTGAACTGCAGCACAATGAGCCTGTGCCCCACAGGTGACTTGTAGGGGTACATCACCTGACCAGGGTCAAAAAACTGCCTCTCCCTCCAAAGACAAACTCCACAAAGCAAACACCACCCAAATACCCCATATCCCTTCAAATGCCTCCCATATTCCCCAAATACAGCTGGGCACATGGGTCTCACCTGAACCTCAATTATAAAGCACCTCATGGTGGTCAAAGAACTGCCCCCCAAAATGTACCTCCTTGTGGGCAAAGAACTGCCCCTGCATCCCAAAATACCCCCCAAATACCCACAAACCCTCTATATACAGCAAAAATACAGGTGGGTGTAGGGGTCTCATCTGGGCCTTGTAGGCAAACAGGGTGATATGGGTGACACTGTACAGGGTGACGTTCATGGAGAGCTGGATGGAGTTCCCCAGTCTAATGAGGTCACTGAAAGCACCAACCCTCTGGGTGCCCCATAGAGACCCCCAAACTACCCCAGAGACCCCCCACAAATGTTCTATAGGGACCCCTGACTGCCCCATAGTGACCCACAGCTGCCCCCGTGCTCACCAGTCACCTCCCCATACCCTCCGTGGTACCTGTGATGGAAAAGCACTTGCCCAGCAGGATGAGCACGAGGAGGAAGATGAGGAAGCTGATGGGGTGGAGGAAGCAGCCAGCATGGGGGTATGGGGAGGGCTGGGCACCTCCCTTCATCATATCCCCGACATGAGGGTCTGTGCACCCCTACACCTCCTGTACTCCCCCAAGCCCCTCATTACCTCCCATGACTTCAAAGTGCCCCTGTGCTCCCCCATACCCCCTATACTTTGCTGGGAAAGGCCCCCAAACCCACCCAGAACCCCCAGCCCCATCAAATATCAATATGCCACTTGGACCTTGAATCTCCCAGTCTCTGAAGATCCCCCAAATCCCAATGTAATTTCCCCAGAGCCCGATGCTCTCCAGTCCCTGCAGCTGCTGCTGGACCCCACAAACCTGCCCATAGCCCCACAAGCTCCCCCTTCATGCTCCATGCTGGCAGCCACCATGAGCCTCTCCAGGTGGTGTGGAGCGGCTGCCACCCTAGACAGGTCTGGGGGGACTGGAGGGGTGAGCACAGGATCTCTCAGAGCACTGCCTCCCCCAGACCCCTTGAAGCTCAGATCTCCCCCAGCTGCTCACTGATGAGTAACGTGAGGATGATGATGGGGATGAGGGTGATGTCTGTCTCCAGAACACCTGGGGAAGGTGGGGGGCAGGGTGAGAAGGGCTTCACTCCATGAAGCCCCCAATACCCACCAGGGTATCCACAGATGACCCCTGCATTGCAGCCCCACCACAATTCCCCATGTACCCCAAGCCCTTCAGCTTCCTCTCACCTCAATAACCTCAAATATATCCCCCATACTGATGCACCCCAATCCTTACAAACCCCCAAACCCCTAAACAGTCCTCCAGACCCTCATATACATCGCCATCTCAAAGTGCCCCAATCCCTGCAGCCCCCCAGACCACCATAACTCCCCATGTAGCCCCAGACCCTGATGTACACCAATCCCTCATCCCCTCCAGAGCCCAATAAGCCTCCTCAGACCCCCATAACCCCCAATATACCCCCCGATCTCGATGTACACCAGTCCCCCTTGCACGGCCTTTCCCCGGCCGCGGCCGCACCGAACTCATCAGCCGAGAGGTGCCGCGCCCGGCAGGAATCCCCGGTGCTCGGCACCATCTCGTACTCCAGCTCCAGCCCATGGCCCGGGGGGCCGAGGCCTTCCTGGGCTCAGATGTGGGGTGCTCGCCCCGCGTTCGCTGAGGACTCCGCACCACCAGCGCTCGGGTCGGGGCGGAAGCTGCAGCCCCGGCACAGCGCAGTCCCTGCAGCCCCGCCCGCCCGCCCCCCATCATTGCCCCGTGCACCCCGGTCCCTGCAGCCCCCCAGTCCCCCGAGCCCGCCCGTAACCCCCTGGCCGAAATGCGCCCCCCGTTCTGACGGACCCCCACTCTCCCGGCGCCCCCGTTCCCGACAGGGCCCCGCCCTCAGCCTCGGCCCCGCCCCTCCCGCAGGCCCCGCCCAGCCCCGCTGCTGCGCGGGCCCCGCCCCTGCAGGCCCCGCCCGGGTGACGTCATTGGGCAGGCCACGCCCCCAGATCAGGCCACGCCCCCTGCGCCGCAGCGGGGCCGCGACTCTGTCCCAGTACAGACCAGTACAGACCAGTACAGAGCAGTATGGACCAGTACAGACCAGTACAGACCAGTACAGACCAGTACAGATCAGTGCACACCAGTATAGACCAGTACAGACCAGTACAGACCAGTGCAGACTAGTACAGACCAGTGCAGACCAGTACAGACCAGTACAGACCAGTACAGAGCAGTACAGACCAGTACGGACCAGTACAGACCAGTGTAGGCCAGTACAGAGCAGTATAGATCAGTACAGAGCAGTATAGACCAGTATAGACTGGTACAGAGTGTGAGAAACTGCATTGACTTGTTTGTTCATCAAAAGTATGAAATTAGGATAAAAGGGGGGGAAGTCGGGACATGGAATTTGCAGGCTTGACTGGTAACCACAAACAAAGATTGTGAAAGATTTTGCAGGACTGGCTGGAACTGATAACCACAGTGGAAACCCATTGTTGCTGAAACTTATAAACCGCAGTGGAAGGAGACACACCACCCTACTTGTGAAACCCATTGTTCCTGGGACTGATAACCACGGTGGAATGAGACTCATCACCCCCACTTATGCAAGATAAAAAGGGACTGAAGAGAAGGAAAGGTTGTCAGCTTTTGGCAGAGCCAGGCTCCCAGCTGAACCCAGTGCTGTTTTGCTTGCTATCGCTTGCTGTAATTAATAAAATTATTAATTGATCTTAACAGGCTGAATCAAATTATTCGCTCAACTTATAACAAATTTGGTGCCGTGACTCGGATCGGAACACCTGGAGAGGAGGTGTCCTAAGGAGGCGCCCCACTGCCTTTGCTTTAACAGTGGCCTTACGGGGACACTCCTCCACGGACTCTGACCAACGAACCTAAAATCCGATAGCAAGCAAGGAACTGCCGGCTACCCCCTTAATCTTTGTGCACGAAGCCCCAGGCGAAGACACCGGATGGTGTAAGTATTTTGCGAAGGACCTGGTGTCCGGAGGAGGCCTGTTCTGGGAGAATGGGACCGCCTGGTCGGGGGTTGGAGATCCTGGAGTGTGACGAGTGTGGTGTATGAGAGGGGGGCCGGCAGCTCGGACTCCCCAAGCAAGTGCGGACCTCATAGTAGTGCGGTTCCCATATCTGGCGACGGACTGGGCCACGAATTGGGGGAAGCAAGTGTGTGTGTGAGAGAAGGCACTCCAGAAGATGGGTCAGAGGAAAAGCAAGCCTGCTGAACCCATGGGTGGGGGAATCCCTGTAAAACTTCCCCATATTTCAGAGGATAGTCCATTAGGCTTAATGATTAAATATTGGAATGCCTTTCCTTCTAGGAAGGGAAAAGATAAAGTGAAAATGGCTCATTACTGCATGGAAATTTGTGGGGGGGAAACAAATAAGAGGGGATCAGTTATATTGGCCAGTATTTGGGTCTTCTGAGGATTGGATCTGTCAGGCCTTAAATATTTACGTTAATTCAAAAGAACCCTTTAATCTAGAAGAAAGTGAATATGCAGCCCTCTGGAGAAGAGGAGAGACAAGGGCAAAATTATTTGCTCTCAATACCGAGAGGAAGAAAAAGAGGTCAAAAGAAATTGTATTACCTCCAGGCATTCCCCCTCCATACATACCGCCACCACCCCCACCTCTTCCATTGCCACCTCCACCGCCACAACTTTTATACCCCCCCACCTGGAACCTTCGCTAATCGACCACCCGGGTCCCTCGGCACCCACCCAAGAATTATCGGAGGATGAGGGACCGGAAGGTGAAAGGTTGGAGGAAAATATCCCTGAGGGTTCTCGGCGAGTAACCCGAAGCCAGACCCGACAAAAGGGAAAGCAAGAATTGGGTATATTTCCCCTTAGAGAGCATGGAATGGGAATGGTGCCTAACCCGAATGCTGCGCAACCAGGACAGCCTGCCCAGATTCTGGGAATAGTATATATATCTGTTCCATTAAACTCAGGGAATGTTAGGGAATTTAAAAAGGAAATGGGACATCTGTTAGAAGATCCTTTAGGGGTGGCAGAGCGGTTGGATCAATTTTTGGGACCTAATATTTATACTTGGGAGGAGATGCAATCCATGTTAGGGATTTTGTTTTCTGCAGAAGAAAGAAGAATGATTAGAGAAATGGGCATGAGAATCTGGGATGATGAACATCAACAGGGACCATTAGCAGATATTAAATGGCCCCTACATAATCCCCAGTGGAATAATCAAGACGCGTTACACCGTACCCATATGGGCGATTTGCGAAATATAATAATACAGGGAACAAGGAAAGCTGTCCCTCGTGGACAGAATGTACAAAAGGCATTCAAGGAACAACAAAAGAAGGATGAAGATCCAACTGAGTGGTTGGAGAGGCTGAGAAAAGCCTTTCAGTTATATTCAGGGGTGGACCCTAACACTCCTGAAGGAGAGACATTGTTGAAAGTTCATTTTGTGGTAAATTCGTGGGTGGATATTCAAAAGAAGTTGGAAAAGTTAGAAGGGTGGCAAGCAAGGGGGCTGGATGAGTTACTGCGGGAGGCTCAAAAGGTTTATGTTAGGAGGGAGGATGAGAACTACAAGAAGCAGTCTAAGATTATGTTAGCAGCTGTAAGGGAAGGACAGAGGCAATCTCCCCAAAGGAGGGGTGGTGGTCACCCAGGAGGTTTGAAGGGAGCAGGTCAACAGGTGCATGAAGGAAGACAAGGTGGAGGAGATAGGATTGTTTGTTTTTACTGTGGGAAAAAGGGACATATGAAACGGGAATGTCGACAAAGGATGGCTGATGAAAAGCAGTTTAAGGAAGATTAGGGGTGTCAGGGGCTCTATCTGCTGGGGACAAGAGAAAGAACAGAGCCCCTGGTAAAATTAAAAATAGGTCCCCAGCAGCAAGAATATGAGTTCCTTGTGGACTCAGGGGCAGAAAGATCGACCGTCCAGACCCTTCCCCTAGGGTGTAAGATTTCATCTGAAATCATACAGGTGATTGGAGCAAAAGGGGAACCCTTTGGAGTACCTATAATCAAGGATGTACTCTTAGAAAGTAACTCCAAATTAGGAATTGGGTCATTTTTATTAGTACCAGAAGCAGATTATAATTTACTGGGAAGGGATTTGATGATTGAATTGGGGATAGGGATAGAGATTAGTGAGGGAGAACTGACAGTAAAATTGTGTCCTCTCCGGGCTGAGGATGAGAAAACGATTAATCCAGAGGTGTGGTACACCCCTGATAGTGTAGGAAAAATGAATATTGAACCCTTTGAAGTAACTATTAGGAACCCAGAGATACCTGTCAGAATTAGGCAATATCCTATATCTAAGGAGGGGAGGCAAGGACTGAAACTGGAAATAGAAAGGCTTTTAGAAAAGGGACTTTTAGAACCATGTATGTCCCCTTTTAATACCCCCATTTTACCAGTAAAGAAACCCAATGGTAGTTATAGGTTAGTACATGATTTACGGGAAATTAACAAAAGAACCGTTGAAAGGTTCCCCGTGGTAGCTAACCCACATACCCTTTTATTAAGTCAACTTGGCCCAGAAAACCAGTGGTATAGTGTAATAGATCTCAAAGATGCCTTCTGGGCTTGTCCCCTTAAGGAAACTTCTAGAGATTATTTTGCTTTTGAATGGGAGGATCCAGATACACATAGAAAACAACAATTGAGGTGGACAGTCCTTCCCCAGGGATTTACAGAATCCCCAAATCTGTTTGGACAAGCTTTGGAACAAGTACTGGAAGGTTATTCTTTAGGGGAAGGGATGGTGTTACTACAATATGTGGATGATTTATTAATTGCAGGGAAAGAGGAAAAAAAGGTAAGGGAAGAAAGTATAAAACTCCTCCTAAATTATTTAAGCCTTAAGGGACTTAAAGTCTCTAAGCCAAAATTGCAGTTTGTAGAAGAAGAGGTCAAATATCTTGGGCACTGGTTAACAAGGGGAACCAAGAAATTGGACACTGATAGAATCCAAGGAATACTTTCCCTACAGGCCCCACAGAACAAAAGACAAGTCCGACAGTTACTGGGACTCTTCGGGTATTGCCGACAATGGATCGAAAATTTTAGTGGAAAAGTCAAATTTTTATATGAAAAATTAACTAATGATGGGTTATTGAAATGGAGCACCAATGATGAAGATCAATTAGAAGCATTAAAAACTGAACTAGTCAATGCTCCAGTCCTTAGCATTCCAGATTTGAAGAGATCATTTTACTTATTTATTTGTGCAAATGAGGGAGTAGCATATGGTGTATTAGCTCAGGATTGGGCTGGGAAAAAGAAACCAGTAGCATACCTCTCCAAACTCCTGGATCCCGTTAGCCGGGGGTGGCCCACATGCTTACAGGCTATAGTGGCTGCTGCTCTCCTGGTAGAGGAAGCTGGGAAGATAACCTTTGGAAGTGAGCTAAAAGTCATATCTCCCCATAACATTCGTGGAGTTTTGTAACAGAAGGCTGATAAATGGATAATGGATGCCAGATTTCTAAGGTATGAAGGCATCCTAGTCTCTTCTCCTAAGTTAAGTATAGAAACAACGAGCCTGCAAAAACCGGCCCAGTTTTTATATGGAGAACCAATTACAGAACTAACACATGATTGCCTTCAACAAATAGAGGAACAAACAAAAATAAGGCCGGATCTTGAGGAAGAAGAGCTAGAAGAAGGGACTCGATTGTATGTAGATGGGTCCTCTCGAGTTCTGGAAGGGAAAAGGAAATCCGGGTATGCTATAATAGATGGGAAAACATTTAAGACAGCAGAATCGGGTCTCCTTAGCCCCAGCTGGTCAGCCCAAGCATGCGAATTATATGCGGTGCTTAAGGCTCTAAAATTATTGGAAGGAAAAAGTGGGACTATTTTCACTGATTCTAAATATGCCTATGGAGTAGTTCATACTTTTGGAAAAATCTGGGAAGAAAGGGGACTTATGAACTCACCGGGAAAGGGGCTGGTACATAAAGAATTGATTCGGCAGGTATTACAAGCTTTGAGAGGGCCAGAGAAAATAGCCATTGTCCATGTAAAAGGACATCAAGCAGGGATTGGAAATTCAATACGAGAAAACAATTTGGCGGACCAGGAAGCGAAACGAGCGGCCCTGATGAATTTAAAGCCATGGACAGGGCTTGTCACAAGGAGAGAGGATTGCTCCACTTGTGGAGCTGACTTAGAAGATCCACCGTGTTGGGTTTGCTGGAAATACTATGGGATAGACTCAATAAAATGTGCCTGTGATACCCCTCGAAAGAAACATTGCTGGTTTCATGGACCTATTGATTACATACTAGACTTCACTGTGCAAGAAAAGGAGAAATTAGGCCAGATGGGGATAAGAGAAAAAGAGGAAGGCAAATGGGTATTGCCCGACGGGCGGGAAGTACTCCCAAAAGGGATGGCAATGAGGGTCCTACAAGCAATCCATGAGAAAACCCACTGGGGTACACAAGCCTTGGTTGATCAATTTGCTATAAAATATATGTGTATAGGAGTCTATAACCTTGCAAAACAGGTAACTCAACAGTGTTTAACTTGTCAAAAAGTGAATAAACAACAACTGAGAGAAAGACCAATGGGCGGCAGGGAGCTAGCACAAAGACCCTTCTCACACATACAAGTAGATTTTACAGAATTACCAAAAGTGGGGAGGTATAAATATTTATTGGTACTGGTAGACCATTTGACCCATTACGTGGAAGCCTATCCTACTGCCCGAGCCACCTCAAATACCGTAGTAAAAGTGTTACTAGAACAAATTATTCCCCGATATGGATTAATTGAATATTTAGACTCAGATAGGGGACCTCATTTCACTTCTAAAATCGCAAAAGATGTTTTAACGACCTTAGGAACCCAGTGGAAATATCACACTCCTTGGCATCCACAGAGCTTGGGGAGAGTGGAAAGGATGAACGGGGAAATAAAAAAACAACTGACGAAGTTGATGTTAGAAACCAAGATGTCATGGGTAAAATGTTTGCCTCTGGCTTTATTAAATATTCGAACTCAACCCCGAACTGATGTAGGAATCTCCCCATTTGAAATGCTATTTGGAATGCCTTATGATATGGAAGCCCCTACAGACCATCCATGCTTGAAGGATTCCCAGATTAAGCATTATATCATACAAATTATGAGCCGAAGACAGGAATTGAGGGAAAAATGGATGTTGACACAGAGGCCACCTTTAGACATTACAATACATAAAATCAAACCAGGGGACAATGTGCTTATTAAATCCTGGAAAGAAAATTCTTTAACCCCACGTTGGGAAGGCCCCTTTGTTGTTCTGCTTACCACAGGAACTGCGATACGGACAGCCGAGAAGGGGTGGACACATGCCAGTCGAGTTAAAGGTCCGATCACCACAGATGACCAGTGGAAAGTGACCAGCCTGCCTGGGGAATTGAAGGTTACCATTAAGAAAAACCGATGAACTCTGTGTGTACCATTCAAGTTGATCACAAAGGGGAACAAAAGGGATATGATTACCTGCTTGTTAGTGATTATTTGATAATTTGTAATAAGGTAGATTGTGATTGTTATCCTTTTGTGTGCTTTGCATGTAAAGTTTGCCAAGAACGGTGGTGGGTCCATTGCCAAAAGGGGAGGCCGCCAACTGGGGTCTGTACAGAATGCTATAAGGCTGAACGAAAGTTAACCAAAATTGTGTTAAAATTAGGGGAATTGGAAAATCAGTGGGTTCGTTTCGAGTCTGAGGATTGGTGGAAAATATACACAAAACGAGTGCATCCAGGAAACTTTTGTTTCCATACTAACGAACCCACTCCATTTGTTGCCCAAATTATAAAAGGGTGTTGTCGGAGGGAACTAAAGGGGGTCCCGTGCAACCCACCCCCGGTCAAGGATAAAAATTGGGATCAGTACAAGGTTAGGCAGGAACAGGGGAAGGGACGCCCAGGCGAGTACCACTGCTGCCGAGAAGATGGTTCACCTCGCGGCTCGAAGCAACTGGGTCGGCGAGTGAGGCAGAGGGGAAAAAGCCAGGTCCCCCCGCAATGGAATAATGCTGAAATGCTCCAACTATTGCCAACCGAGTACTAGGTTCCCCTGGACGACCCGTCTGATTACCTCTGAAGCACCAAAAAGGTAACAAACCCAAAAAGGGAAAACAGGATATTATGCAGTAAAAACAAGGTCAGGACCCCACCCTTATTGGCAGATTATAAGTATTTTAATGCTTTGTATCATACATAAAGGGGAGGGTTCCCCGGCTCTGCACCAGCCCTTTAAGTGGACGCTAACCGGAATAGATGGCAGGGTAATTCGGAGTCAGATAACATCCGGACCCCCTAGTTTTATCCCACAGTTATGTGAACTAGCCCCTGTAGAGCCCTGTTTTAATACCGCAGGATTTTACATGTGTCCAGCATCGAACCCAGGAAAGGGGTATTGCAATTACCCTGGAGAATATTTCTGTGGGTACTGGGGGTGTGAAACAATAGCCTCAGACTGGCAAGCAGCAGGAGATAAATTTCTTAAAGTATCATGGGGACCCTATGGGTGTACCCCTCCACAAAAGGATTCTAGTGGCGCCTTCTTGGGCGGGTGGAAAGGGAGTTGCCAATTTGTGCATTTAAACATAACTGAGCCCACAGACCCAGGATGGATGGTAGGAAGATCATGGGGCTTTCGGTATTGGGAACCTGGAAAAGACAGAGGGAGCGTATTTACCATAAAGAAAGGGCCTGTACCAGCAGACACACAGGCAGTGGGCCCTAATCCTGTAATAGTTGGGGATTTAACAGCTAGGAACCTGATAACGGATAACCAAACTACAACTCCTACAACACCGCCAAGTGGGGATTCCCGGTTTAACACTCTCTGGAAATTAATGGAGGGAGTATATAAAGTCTTAAATGCTACTCAGCCAGAATTAACAGAACGCTGTTGGCTCTGCTTTGATGTTAGGCCTCCATTTTACGAAGCTGTAAGGATATCTGAAAAGGCGAGATGTCTTAATGGTAGCAATCCCCCGCAATGTAATTGGAAAGATTCCCGGGGTAAAGGAATGACTTTGGCTTCAATAACGGGGAGGGGACGATGTATTGGCAGAGTACCCACACACCTGGAATATTTATGTGAGACTGTTACTAAAGCTAAACGGGAAGATACTCCAGCTAAATGGCTAGTTCCCGCTAAAAACACCAAGTGGATCTGCTCAAAAGGAGGATTCACCCCCTGTATTTCCTTAGAAATATTTGACGAAACCTCTGACTATTGTATACAGGTGGCTGTGATTCCCAAAATTATCTATCACCCCAACGAATATATGTATAATGTACAAAACATCCCAGAACACCACATACAAAAACGAGAGCCTTTGACCACACTTACAGTCGCACTTTTAATGCTTGCAGGGGGAGCAGGTATCGGTACGGGAGTAGCCTCCCTAGTAAAACAAACAAAGGAGTTTAATTCCCTGAGGATTGCTGTAGACGAAGATTTGGAACGTATAGAACAATCAATATCAGCATTGGAAAAGTCAGTAAGGTCCTTATCGGAAGTAGTTCTGCAGAATAGAAGAGGACTAGATCTTCTATTCTTACAACAGGGAGGACTGTGTGTGGCCCTCCGGGAAGAATGTTGTGTGTATGCAGATCACACTGGGGTGGTAGGAGACACTATGACAAAACTGAAAGCAGGACTTGAGAAAAGGAAAAGGGAAAGGGAGGCCCAGCAGAGCTGGTATGAGACCTGGTTTAATCACTCCCCTTGGTTAACTACCTTGCTATCTACAATTGCGGGTCCTTTAATATTATTAGTGTTAGGATTAACATTTAGCCCATGTATATTCAACAAGGTAATTGAAATAGTAAAAAGAAGATCGGAAGCAGCACACCTGATGCTAATCAAAGCCAAATATGAAACTATCCCTAGAGATCCTGAAGTAGAAGAGACTTTGATTCTAGCCCACCAAGAAATAAAACTATTTGATGAACAAAATGATAAAATATGGAATGGGGGACTGTGAGAAACTGCATTGACTTGTTTGTTCATCAAAAGTATGAAATTAGGATAAAAGGGGGGGAAGTCGGGACATGGAATTTGCAGGCTTGACTGGTAACCACAAACAAAGATTGTTTGCAGGACTGGCTGGAACTGATAACCGCAGTGGAAACCCATTGTTGCTGAAACTGATAAACCGCAGTGGAAGGAGACACACCACCCCACTTGTGAAACCCATTGTTCCTGGGACTGATAACCACGGTGGAACGAGACTCATCACCCCCACTCATGCAAGATAAAAAGGGACTGAAGAGAAGGAAAGGTTGTCAGCTTTTGGCGGAGCCAGGCTCACAGCTGAACCCAGCGCTGTTTTGCTTGCTATCGCTTGCTGTAATTAATAAAATTATTAATTGATCTTAACAGGCTGAATCAAATTATTTGCCTCAACTTATAACACAGAACAGTACAGAGCAGTACAGACCAGTACAGACCAGTAAAGACCAGTCTAGACCAGTACAGAGCAGTATAGACCAGTACAGACCAGTACAGACCAGTACAACCCAGTAAAGACCAATACAGACCAGTAGAGCCCATTAGAGCTCAGTACAGACCAGTACAGACCAGTACAGCCCAGTACAGACCCATACAGCCCAGTACAGGCCAGTACTGCCCACTAGCAGCCTTTAGAGTCCAGGATAACTCAGTACAACTGGCACAGCCCACTGTAGACCAATATAGTACAGTATAGCCCAGTATAAGAAAGTATAACCCAGTACAGCCCAGTATTTTCCCCGAAGGAACCAAAACCATCTGGTTCAGTCTGAGGAAGGGGAAGAGGAACCAAGAGCAGCACGTGGCAGCAGGGGGACGGCGCGGCCTGGGCGAAGAGGCTTGGGTGTCCCAGGGGCCCCCCAGACTCCGGGAGTCTGCACCGAGGCGGGGTGACCCAGCTGTGTAGACTCGTAGCCCTGCCAGCCCCTTGGGGACCCCTAAATCCGTCTGGGCAGGGGCCTCCCCCACCAACGTCACTGGGAGGTGGTTGGGGCAGTGGTGACAAAAAGCGATACCCCAAACTTCCCATTTCTAACCCCAAAATCACCCAAAGCAGAGGCAGTGGCACGGTGGGAACTTGACGGGGAGCAGGGGGGTGCCCAAAATCCGTGGGGGGCAAGGGGTCCTTGGGGTGTGTGGAGGTTCTTTGGCCCTAGGGGAGGTCCCTGGGCTCTGGTGGGGGTCCCTGGAGTGTGTCTGCCTTGGCTGTGGATGGGGGTGGGGGGGTCCTCTGGGCCCTGACGGGAGTCCCTGGAGTATGTATGTGATTCCCTGGGGTGGGGATGAGGAGTCCTTGGACACAGAGTGGGAGTCCCGGTGTTCTGTTTGGGTCTCTGGGGTGTGGATGGGGGGTCACTGGGCCCTGAGTTGGGTCTTTAGGATGCTGGTGGGGTCTCTGGTTCACAAGGGGATCCCTAGGGTGGTGGGGATCCCTGAGTCCCCAAGTGTGGTCTCTGGGCCTTGAGCGTGGTCTCTGTGGTACCAAGGACATGCTTCCTCCTCCTCTCTCTCCCACTGCATCCAGGATCTCTGCAGGGTGAGTCAGGATGTGCACCCCGCTGCTGGTGACACTGGTGACACTGGTGGTGGTGCCTGCAGGGGTCTCTCCCTATGGCTTCCGCAACTGCATCCAGGCACCGCGGGACCCTGGTCTGTTCCGCTGCATCCAGCGCTTCCTGAGCACCGTGGGGGCTGCAGTGGGCGACCTCCCCTCCACTGCCACATTCCTCAACCTCTCTGTCAATATCTTGCGCCAGGTGCCCCCTGGTGCCTTTGCCCACCTGCCGCAGCTCTACATCCTTGATCTGACCCACAACCAGCTGGAACGCCTGGCCCCAGGGGCTTTCTGGGGGCTGTCAGCACTGGTGCACCTAGACCTGGCCCACAACAAGGTGTCAGTGCTGGCCACGGGTGTGTTCTCTGGGCTGGGAAATCTGAGCACGCTGCGGCTGGACCACAATCCGCTACAGAAAGTGGCCCCCGGAGCTTTCCAGCCACTGGCCGCACTCACCACGCTCTGGCTGCGGGATGGCCGGCTCCAAGCACTGGAGCCCGTGGCCATGGCTGTGGGGAATCTGACGCACCTAGACCTGCTCGACCTGTGTGTAAACATGCTGTCGACACTGGGCCCGGGGCTGCCACCCACGCTGAGGGTCTTGCACCTCTGCAACAACTCCCTGGGAGCTCTTTCAGGGGCCACCCCTGGGGTGATGCCCTCAGGGCTGCGTGAGCTTGACCTGTCCTACAACAACATTTCAGACCCTGCACCACTCGCTCACCTGTGCCTGAGCAACCTGACATACCTGCACCTGGCTGGGAACCCGCTGGACGTAGTGCAGCTGCTGCGTGTGCCTGGAATCTCCCCGCACCAGGTGGACGTGTCAGGGCTACAGGTAGGCACGAGCGGCCTGGAATACCTGTGCCAGCAGCTGAGAGGACAGCAGCTGCAGAGGCTGCAGCTGCAGCGCATGGGGCTCACAGCAATGCCCGATGGGGCTCTGGCGGAGTGTCCGGTGCTGGGTGCCCTGGATTTATCTGGCAACCGGCTGCGGCACCTGGGCTGCGTAGGGCGGCTGCTGAACCAGGCACAGCGCGTAGAGCTGAGCGAGCTGGTGGCTGAGCACAACTTGCTGCAGCGGCTGCCATCGTGCAACGGGTCCCCAGTTCTGCGGCAGCTGCACAACGTGTCCCTGCGCTTCAACCGCATCCTGGTGGCTGGTGCGGGTGCTTTTGACAATGCACCGGCACTGCGGCAGCTGCGGCTGGATGTGAATGGGCTGGCACGGCTGGACCGCGCAGCGCTGCGTGGACTCCACGACCTGCGGCACCTACGCCTTGACAACAACCTGCTCACTGACCTCCTGCCCGGCTCCTTTGCTGACCTGCACCAGCTGGGAGACCTCAACCTGCGCAACAACCGCGTGGCCGTGCTCTTCCCTGGCGCCTTCAAGGGGCTTGACCAGCTGCAGACGCTTGACCTGGGTGGGAACAACCTGCAGCACTTGGCAGCCAAGGCATTCCAGGGCCTCCCGCGGCTTTGCCGACTTTACCTGGACCGCAACCGGCTGCTGGAGGTGAGAGCGGCCGCGTTCCAGCCAGTGCAGCTGACGCTGGGTGTGCTGGACCTGCGTGCCAACGCGCTGCACTACCTGAGCCGACATCTGCAGCAGCTGCCGCCTTTCCGCTACCTGCATAACCTCTATGACCTGAATCTGCAGGCACAGCAGCCATATGGGATGCGTGTAGTCCCACAACGTTTCTTCCAGGGCCTCGGTGCCTTGCGCTCACTCTCTCTGGCACAGAACTCACTCTCGGCCATCCCTGACGATGCCTTCGATGACCTGGCACAGCTGCGGAACCTGACGCTGGCTGACAGCAACGGCGGGATGGGCCACCTGCCTGCCGGCATCTTCAAGATCCTGAGCCAGCTGCGCAGCCTGAACCTGGAGAGTGCAGGACTGCGCAGCCTTGGCCCCGAGGTCTTCGGAAACCTAACACGACTGCAGGAGCTGCACCTGGCCAAGAACGAGCTGCGTACATTGGATGTGACTCTGGCCACCCGCCTCCCCGCCCTGTGCTATCTGGACCTGCGCAAGTGCCCGCTGAGTTGCAGCTGTGCCAATGCCTGGCTGCCTGCCTGGCTGGAAGGTGGGCCCGTGCAGCTGGTCTACCTGTATAACTACACCTGCGGTGAGACGGGTGGGGCCTCCACGTACCTGCACTCCTTTGACACACGCGTGTGCTACCTGGACATGGGGCGGTACCTGTTTGCAGGGACAGCACCAGCCGTGCTGCTGCTGCTAGTGCTGCCACTGCTGTACCACCGTGGGTACTGGCGGTTGCGCTACCAGCTCTTCCTGCTGCACGCGTGGGCACGTGGGCACTGGCGGCGGGAGCAGCGGCGCTACGCCTACGACACCTTTGTGTCCTACAACTCTGGGGATGAGCGGTGGGTGCTGGAGGAGTTGGTGCCTGAGCTGGAGCGCGGAGCCCTGCGGCTCTGCCTGCACCACCGTGACTTTCGCCCCGGCCGCGCCATAGTGGACAACATCGTGGACGCTGTGTACAACAGCCGGCACACGGTGTGCGTGGTGAGCCGCGGGTACCTGCGCAGCGAGTGGTGCTCACTGGAGATCCAGATGGCCAGCTATCGCCTCTTTGATGAGCTGCGCGATGTCCTTGTCCTCGTCTTCCTCGAGGACATCCCCGAGGCCGAGCTCTCGGCCTTCCACCGCATGCGCCGTGTGCTGCTGCGGCGCACACACCTGCGCTGGCCCTCCGAGCTCCCTGCGCGGCCCCTCTTCTGGGCAAAGCTCAGGTGTGCCCTCAGTGCGGGGCAGGAGGAGGAGGACAGGGAGGAAGGGTGCCCTGACAGGACCAGAACCACTGTGGAGGTTCCCCCTCAGAAAAGCAGTTTTCTGCCCCAAAATCACTGGCTTTTCTCTTGGAATTATGCTCTGAACAGTGGGGATGAAGGTAACAAGAAGGAGGAGGAGGCAGAGGAGGAGGAGGTTGGGGAGGAGGAAAAAGGTTGCCAGGAGAGAAAGAAGCTGCTCTAGAGTGACCTCACCCTGGTGTAATGGGGATCCCCAGGGACATTCACAATCAAAAAAATGTGGTTTTGTCCCAAAATCCCTGGTTATCCTCTGAGAAATGTGCAGTTGGAACAATGGCAATAAGGAAAAGAGGGGGCAAGATGGATCTCAGTGTTCAGATGCAGCAAATGCTTCATCACTTAGTTGCTTTTCCCAGCAGGAGAGCCTGGGGACAATGGAATCAAGGGGCCATTGCTCCACTGCAAGGACTCTGGGAATTGAGGGAACAATTGTCACACTGTGGTGCCCATGGAGCCAAGGGTCCCTGGTGACACTGCAGGATCTTGTGTCACCAGGGCTCCATCATGACACTGCAGCACCAAGGAATTCATTGTGGCACCCAGAGGCCTCATGGAACCTTTTTTTTGACCCACCAAATGGAGGTTGTCTTTACCGCTCCTTTTGCCATTAATGTATTTATAAAAACATTTTTATTCTCCTTCACATAAGTGGCCTGGCTAAGTTGTAATTGAGCTTTTACCTCTCTATTTTGCTTTCTGCATGACCTAATAACATTCTTAAGCATGTCCTGAGTTTCCTGGTCCTCCCTCCCAAGGTGATGCACCCTAATTTTTCCCCTGAGTTCCTGGAAAAAGCTCCATGACCTGCCAGGCCATTTTTTTTCCTTGCTAGCTCACTTTTTGGCACAGAGGGACAGGCTGTTGCTGCTCCTTCAACATTTCTTTCTTGAACTGTGTCCATCCTTCCTGGAATCCTTGGTTTTTAAGGGCTGTTTCCTTTTAAAACATCAGTACCTGATTTGGTACTCCCCAAATCAATCCTGAATAGGCCAAAGTCTGCTCTCTGTAACTCCAGGGTAGAAGATTTATTGATGGCCCTCCTTTCACAGACTATTTAAAAACTCAGTAATTTCATGGCCCCTGTGCCCCAAACAGTCTCTGACCACCACATCTCCCACCAGCCCTTCCCTGTCTGTGACCAGCAGGAGACAGAGCTTTCCTTGGCAGTGGGAAGAGAAGGAAACCTGCCCAAAGCACAGCTTGGAAGGTTCAGCCTGGAGCTGAGGAGGAAGAAAAGTCCCTGCCAGGGTAGAATTTTGGTGCTGGAGGTGTCCCAGCATGGGGCTGGGTCATGGGCTGGCTCTGTGTGCCAGGAGCCGGCAGTGCTGGGTGCAGGCAGCCCAGGGAGGGCACAGAAACGCTGGGTGAGAAATGCTGGGGCACAGCGAGATGGGCGAGTGCAGCCGGCCAGGGCACAGGAGCAGCGTGCACAGGGGGCACAGCCCCAGGACAGATGGGCAGGGCTGGGCAGGGCTGGCAGGGCCAGAGGCACCCAGGCCTTTGTCCCTGGGCTCGGGCAGCGCCTCGGGAGCCCCACAGAAGGAACTTCCCTGTGAGGGGCTGCACTTTGCTTCTCTGTGAAAAATGCATATTTTATGATTGGCTTTTTGCAAATGTTACAATGAATATTATATGTGTCATGTTAGAAAGTTATGCTGTATTAATTTCTTACATAGTGAGTTAAATGTAGCTTTAGGTTACAACATAATGTTAAAATAGAAACTCTGTGATATAGGATTTGTTAAAAGCTCAAGCAGGAAGATGAGATAATCAAGAAACTCCTCACACAGAGATGTCAGCGAAGGGGGCCCATAAAAAGTCACAGCCTCCTTATCAGAAAAGACAAACACTCTTCTGCCTTCTCTCCATCTTTGTGGAACCAACAGGATTAAGGAGAAGAAGTTGACAAAAAGCAGAAATGTTCTTAATTAGCAAGGAATTTATGCATCATGGATGAGATATATGAATATGCAACAGGCTGTTGCTTGTAACATTATTCCTTTGTTCACAAGGCATGCTTTTTGCCACTTAGTGTCTGAGAGCACACGGACATCCATAATTCTTTGCTTTTTATTGTCTTGTAATTGTCCTAACTCTAAACTTTATTACTGTAATTGTATTATTATTATTTTTATAACCATTTTATTAGTATAAAACTTATAAAATTTTAAAAACCAAGTGATTGGCATTTTTCACATTCTCCCTCGCCCTCCCTGAGGAGGCTGGCAGGGGCTGCAGGTTTATGGCATTTGTCCTTGCTGCCCCTCACATCCCCCTGCCCCACAAACAGCCCCGAGCCACCCGTCAGGGACGGGCCCTGCTGTGCCAGGCTGGGCTCAGGGCTTGGCCTTTCTGCTTCCCCCAGCCAGCCCAGGCCTTGCTCAGCATTGCAGTTCCCTGCTCTGAGCCTTGGGCTCCCTGCAGTCCTGGCCTCCAGGATCTGCTCTCTCCAGTGCCTGGGGAGCCTTTGGCAGTCCCTGCCCTCACTGGGGACCAGGGATTCTCCGAGCAACTTGGAGTTTTGCTTCTGACTCCTTCAGCAGCTTCTTCAGCCTTCTCTCAGTGCCTGAGGCTCCTGGACCCAGCCCCACATCCACCCTGGGGATCCTTAAAATACAGAAAGCCCTCAGGAGCTCTTTGTCTTCCTTCCATTGTCTTCAAGTCTCCAGGGATTGTGCAGTTTGCTGTTCTGTTCAGGAGGGAAACTTCAAAGTCCACCTCCTGATTTTTATTTTTTCATCACATGAATATTCTTTTCTTTTTCTGTTCAGAGAAGAGTTGACAGAATCATTTCCCAGGTGATCTTGATGCTCAATGGCTCCTTAGCAGGGCTGGGCATGGAGAAGAATGAGCTCCTTGAGGGCTGACCCTGTTTGGACAAGCTGCTCCTCACCCCCAGCCTCACCATGTCTGACAGGGCCTGCTTAAGACTGACAGCCCAAAGCATTAAAAAATTGTGCATTTTTCTTTATAAATAAAGGTTAATTAATAAATACAGTTATAATTATTTTTTCTTATGTCTAATAATATTATTCTGTATCTTTAACACGTAATTTTTAAAATTTATACAAAAAATGTATATGTTTTAGGAAACAAAAAATTTTTTGGTCATGGGTTCTAAGTATCACAATTCCCTTCATTAATTCATTGACCCCTTTCAGCTATTGATTTTGCCCTCTGCGCTATAACTCCTGTTTTTAAGCTTTTTGTCGTTTTTTGTATTATTTTCTCAGACAGGGTAAAAGGGGCCACTTTGGGGTCCATGGAGACATTTCTGGGGCACATTTGGGGCAGTTTTGTGTCTGGGGAGGGAATTCAGAGAGAACTTGAGGGTCTGGAGGACACCTGGGGGAGCCCGGCGGGCGCTTGGAGGGGCACTCAGGGATTCTGAGGGGCAGTTCGGGGTCCGGGGGAGCACTCGGGGGTCCAGGGGGGCCCTGGAGGTCAGGGAGGGGAATTTGGGGCCCTTCGGGGTCCGGGGGAGACCAGGGGGGCTCGGGCGGGGCTCGCTGGGCGCGGGGGCTGACGGGAGTTGTAGGCGCGGGTACAATGGAGTGTAACGGGACCGCGGAGCATCACGGGAGTTCCAGGCTCGGTGACAGCGGCTCTCGCTGGGGCGCGGGGCATGACGGGAGATGAAGTCACGGCTGGAACAGCGCTGGGCGTGCGCCGCGGAGCATGATGGGAGCTGTAGTCCCGGAAGTGCCTCGGACGTGGTGTTTGCGGACCGGGAATGCATTCGGGGGACACTTTTGCGTCCGAGCCACGACGTGAGGTCCTCGGGGGCTCTGGAGCACTCGGGGGGAGCTTGGGGAGATTTAACCGGGTTCCTTAGAGCGCAGGGCGCAGCAGGAATTTTAGGCGCGGAACTGTGTTCTGAGGGGCTCTGGGGCCGCGGGGGATGAGAGGAGAGGAATTCCCAGAAGTGGCTGTACCGGGCATCTGTGGGGCTGGGAGCACTCAGGGGATCCTAGGACGCTTTTGGGGGGTCCCGAATGGGCGCTGAGGGGCACTTGGTGATCCCGGAGGGTCTGGGGGGCACTTTCGGGACAAATGGGGGCGGTACCGGGGTTCTGTGGAGCGCGGGGCATGACGGGCGTTGTAGTCCCGGCCCCAATGAGGCTCTATTGGCTTGCTGGGCATGATGGGAGATGTAGGCAAAAGGAAAGATGGCGCTGACTGTAGGCACCGCCCCCAAAACCAGGATCCCTGGCGCTGATTGGTTGGATGCTTGTGATGGGCGGGAGCCTCGGCCAATGGGAGGGGACGGGAACAGCCCCTTGAACCCCTCCAGTCCCTCCCAGTACAGCCCAGTACAGTCCCAGTGCCCCTCCAGTCCCTCCCAGTACAGCCCAGTTCATCCCCAGTACAGCCCAGTACAGCACCAGTGCCCCTCCAGTCCCTCCCAGCACAGCCCAGTCCCTCCCAATACACCTGAGTTCATTTCCAGGCCCTCCCAGTTCCTCCCATGTCATCCACAATATGCCCCAGTGTTGCCCAGTCTTCCCCACAATGTTCCCTGTTTGTCCCAGTATCCCCCAGTTTCACTCCCAGTTTCACACCCAGTATGTCCCAGTGTGTCCCAGTGTACCCCCGCAGTCCATCCCAGTCCACCCAGATTCCCCCTCAGCATTCCTCATGTTCCCAGGCTGTCCCAGATCCCCACAGTATCACTCCCAGTATGTCCCAGTGTCTCCCACAGCATTCCCAGTCTTCCCCAGTATGTCCCAGTCCTCCCCAGTGTTTCCAAGGACAGTTTAATTTCTCTGGATTGCTGTGGCAGCCTGCCGCGCTCCCGCCCCGGTTCCCTTTGTCTCAGCCCCGGCTAGCTCTTCTCTGGGGCGAGAGTGGGCGATTGAGGCACCCTCCGCCGCTCCCAGCTGGGGTTTGGAGAGTGCCTTTGTGGGTTCCGGGCAGCGCTAGCAAGCTTCGCGGTGGTAAATGAAGAGCGGATCCTGCTGGGGGCTAAGTCCGAGTTTATTGTAGCCCAACGGGGCCAAATGTCCTAAAACGGTGCCAGCCAACAGGAACAAGCACAAGGTGCTTGCACTGGCTTATAAACTGTAAGGGAGGGGTATCCAACGACCAATGGGGATAGGGATAGGGGGTGGCTCCGGGATGGGGGGATATGGTGGGGTCCAATGGGGGAAGGATATGGGGGGAGCCCCAGGTCCTCGCCCAATCACCCGGTGCCCTGAGTAGAAGCTTCTGGATGGATGGGAAGGGGCACCGAGTGATAGACAAGGCACCCGGGGGGGGTAAAATGCCTCTTTCAGGGTGATGGATAGATACTGGGAAGGCGGGAAGGGCGGACAAGGCGGGAAAACTGGGGATAAACCAAGTTGCACACGGGGGTACAAAGGAATAAACCAATACATAATACAGGGATAATAAAACATATACATAACACAACTCCACATCTCCTCCTTTTTTTGTTTAAAAAGAAAGAAAGGTGAAGAGGATGAAGTAAGTCTTTAAACGGGGGCTTCACAGTCACTGGGCTCATTTTGAAACTAGATGTTTCCTTTTTCTGGAAATTCTTCTTTTTGAAACCCTTCTTTGTTCAAGGGTTTCAGTTCATCACTATGTTAAAGCTTGTAATAAACACAATGAGTCCCAGCAGCAGCAAAAGTCCTGTTTCTTTAGAAAGCAACTGAAATTAATAGTCGAGGTAGGGGAGGTCTAACTCAAAGGGGAACAGAGAATCCCAGGAGCCAGGGAGGGAAGAGGGGGGACCAGGTGAGGGGGACCTTTTCCGCCGTCGGAGGGCGGCGTACCCAACTTGAGGACTGTCCGGTTTTCTCTTCTGGGTCTTAGGGACATATGGTCTGACGAATTTGGAAGGGACCCATTTCAGGCCTGAGGGCGTGGATACGCAAGCGTACCCCCGTCCCCAGGTGACTAAGTCATAGGGTCCTTCCTGCCGCCAGGTCTCAGGGTTTTTAATGAGAACTGGCGGCTTTTCCCTGACCTTGCTCTGCTCGTAGGAATTAAAGTGCCTCGCGATGGGGGGGTTGAGGCACTCGAAGGAACAGTTTAAGAAATTGATGGTAAAAAGGGCCCGCGCTAACTGAACCTGTGGGGACTCATTTTTAGCTGACGACTGTTGTTGTTTAAGCATCCTTTTGATGCTTTGATGAGTCCTCTCTATCACGGCTTGACCTGTCGGGGAATAGGTGATGCCAGTTTTATGTTCTATTCCCCATTGCTGCAGGAAGCTTGCGAATTTCTTGGATGTGTACCCGGGGGCATTGTCTGTTTTTATCTGTTTTGGGACGCCTAGCATGGAGAAGGCTTGTATCAGGTGTTTTTCTACTTCCTTGGCCTTCTCCCCTGTGTGGGCAGAGGCGAAAACTGCTCCAGAGAAGGTGTCCACGGAGACATGGACGTACTTCATCCTCCCAAAGGAGGGGATATGAGTAACGTCCATCTGCCACACCTCACAGGACTTCAGACCCCTAGGGTTAGCCCCTGCGCTCACCGATGGTAGTGGGAGCGACTTACAGGACGGGCATGTGGCCACAATGGCCTTGGCCTGGTCCCGGGTTAGATGGAACTGCCGGACCAGACCAGGCGCATTTTGATGGTAAAGCTGGTGGCTTATTTTGGCCTGTTGGAACTTGTCCGGGAGCGGCGCCAGCTGTGCGGGGGCGGCAGCGAGGGAATCGGCACGGCGATTGCCCTCGGCCAAGAACCCCGGCAGGTCGGTGTGTGACCTGATATGCATCACATAAAACGGTTGCTCTCGGTGGGAGACTAGCCTTATCAGCTTAGAGAGCAACCTGTTAAGGGCATCGTTGGAGACACCTTGCAGGATTGCATCCTGTGCTCTAGACACTACACCTGCTACATAGGCCGAATCAGTTACCAAATTAAAAGGTTCAGAGAACCGCTCAAAAGCTCTAACGACTGCGGCCAACTCAGCTACTTGAGGGGATCCTTCTACTTCAACAACATCTGCCTCCCACTGCTGAGTTTGAGGATCTTTCCAAGTCACTACTGACTTGTGGGACCCTCCGGACGCGTCTGTAAAAACTGTTAGAGCCTTTAAGGGTTTTTTGCTCTGAATTTGTTTTGTTGACAGAGTGAATTGGATTTCGGAATTGAAAATTTTGTGGGCCGGTCTCAAAACAGAAATTTTTCCGGTGTAGCTGTCCAGTGCAAACTGCAATGATTCATTCTCTTGCAGCAGGTGTTCTAACATTGCCTTTGTGAATTGGCCCGATTCTAATTTCAAAGGAATGTGGATGTGATCAAAGTCACACCCCGCCAGCTCCCGAATCCGCGTTCTCGCTTTGCGGATTAGCTCTGCCACCAGCTCTTGTGGCCGTGTTAACCTTTTGGATCGTGAATGACTCAGGAATACCCACTCTATGATGGAGAGTGGGTCCCTTTTGTCCTGATCCTTGCCCTTTCCTAGGGTGTCTGCCCATTGGAAGATGACACCGTGGAGGTGTGGCAGTCTGCCCAATATGATGAATCTGAAGGGCAGGCCCGGATCGTACCTGTGGGCCTGCCTGGCAGACATTGCCTCCTGAACCTTCTGCAAAGCAGCTTTGGCCTCTGGAGTGAGTTCCCTGGGAGAACTAGGCTCTTCCCCCCCTTTCAATAAATTGAAAAGAGGGGCTAGGTCTTCGTTGTTAATACCTAACCAGGGTCTCACCCAGTTTAAAGACCCACACAGCTGCTGCACGTCGGCTAGAGTCCGAATTGAATTTTTTATGGCCAATTTCTGGGGAACAATGGTCCGCTTGTTTATCTCCAAACCCAGGTACTTCCAAGGTGGCATTTTTTGAATCTTATCCTCTCGCAGCTCGAACCCTACAGCAACCAACGCACTGGTTGTCAGTTCAAGCGCGTGTGTAAGTAGATCGCTGTTGGGGGCACAAATAAGAATATCATCCATATAGTGCTGGATGATCACGCCCTCGGTGGCTGCACGCACAGGGGACAGCAATGAAGAGACGTACCACTGGCAAATGCTTGGGCTGACTTTCATGCCTTGGGGAAGAACTTTCCAGTGGTATCTCTCCATTGGGGCTTCTCGGTTGATGGAAGGAACCGAGAAGGCGAACCGTGGTGCGTCATCAGGGTGTAGGGGAATTTGGAAAAAACAATTTTTGATGTCAATGACAGCTAATTCCCAATTTTCTGGTAACATCGTGGGGGACGGCATCCCTGGCTGGAGAGGACCCATGTCTTCTATTACATTGTTGATGGCGCGAAGGTCATGAAGGAGGCGCTACTCGTCTTTGCCAGGTTTTTTCAGGACAAAGACAGGGGAATTCCAGGGGGATGTTGTTTCTTGGATATTCCCTTTGGCAAGTTGCTCCTTCACGAGCTCCCGAAGCGCTTTTAATTTCTGTTTATTGAGCGGCCACTGCTCTACCCACACTGGTGTATCTGTGAGCCAATTAAGTTTCCGGGTAGGACGCTCCTCAGTGACTGTTGCCCGAAAAACCTGGGGGGTCGGGATGTTAATTGTGACCCCCCACTGGGCCATCAGGTCTCTCCCCCATAAGGGTTCTGTGTAATCTAATACGAACGGGCGTATATAGGCCGATTGTCCGTTCGGCCCCTCAAATTTTACGATGTTTTTTGATTGCTTTGCCAATTGAGAACCCCCTACACCTTGAATTTTCCCCGCCACGTTTTGCAATTCCCAGCGTGACGGCCAATCCCGTGCGGGAATGACTGTCACGTCTGCTCCTGTA
Source organism: Lonchura striata (assembly GCF_050655825.1). NCBI lineage: Eukaryota > Metazoa > Chordata > Aves > Passeriformes > Estrildidae > Lonchura > Lonchura striata. The sequence continues at coordinate 5,618,556 of NC_140735.1, read as the reverse complement.
TCTAGGAGACCGCTTAGGTGTTTGTACTCCCCATCCTTCCGCATATAGCAGGAGAGCTTTGGTCTTTCCTTCCCTATGACCTGGGCCTGGCACACCTGGTAGCTCTTCTTCGCTGACTTCTTCCATAGATCCTCAGGGTGTGCCGGAGGCCCAGATGCTGGAATGGCTTGGGCGATGATTTGGCCCTTGGGAAGGAAGACTGGAGGATGGGGGCAGTGCAGCCACACCACTAATCGCTCGGTGTTCCTAGATGTCAGGGATGGTGCAATAGTGACTTCGAGAGGCGTGAATTTTGTGTCCCCAAGAACAATGTACTTACTGTGGAGGTTCCTCCAGGTTCCTGGGTCCTCTGTGTCAACAGCGATGGAGTGCCAGTCGCTGTCCCTTAGGTGCAGAGCCTCAGTCAGGGCCAACCTATATGGGGAGAAACCAGATACGATGTTAAGTATCGGCTTGGGCTGGTTCGGGCCTCGACCCAGCCAAGCAGTGGGAATGAAATCCACATCTTCTCTCATATAGGCTGGTTTGTCAGCCATAATCTGGTGTGTCAAGTCCAGTGAAATGTCCTCAGGTGGGCATTGCAGGTAGTTGTCCCTCCCCTCCTCTGATGTTATAGAACCCACCATATTTATGTCCTCGCGCAGGGAGGGACTGCGCTGATGACTCAGTTTTTTTGTTTTCCCCCCGAGTTGGGGGCACTCTTTTCTTGTCGCTGCTGTTTAAACCTAAAAAACTCGTCCCTCAGCGGGCATTGGGAAGCCCAATGTCCCTTCTGCCTACATAGATTGCAGGCCTGATGGTGCTGTTGTCCCCTCGGGGGTGCTCCTGTAGGGCGGCGATCTGGAGAAGGGGTGGCTGGCGGTGTCACGGCTTCAACGAAGGCTACTCTCTTTGTTGGTGGTTTAGGAGTCTCTGGAATGTCTTTAGCAGGAACTGTCACCTTCTTCGCACAGACTTGTAGCATGCTTTGAAGGGTAGGCTCAGGGTCCAGGGGCAGACTGAGGATTGCTTGCCAGCACGCGTCGTTAGCGTTCTGCCTCGCAACTGTGGCAAGTATCCCCTCTCGCAGCCTCTCGTCCGGGACCTGAGCCTCCATTGCGTAATGCAAGCGATCCACGAACGCGACAAAAGGTTCTAGGGATTCCTGCTTTAGGGACAAGAAGTTAATAACCGTACCGCTGGGTCTTAACTTAAAAAACGCCTTTTCTGCTGCCCTAGTGCTGACTTGCAGCGCCTCTCTGGGGATTTTTTCCGCCTGCTTGGTCCCCATTTTCCAATCCCCCTCCCCGCACAAGTGGTCTAGCGATATTACAGCCCCATCCTCATCCCTAGAGCTATCTGCATTGGCCCAGAGGTCAGGTAACACCTCTCTGATCTCCCGCTTCCACTCGGACTCCCAGATGAGGAATTCTCCGTGGGTAATTAAACAGGAGAAGAGAGTTCGCATGTCTGCTGGGACATATTCTTTGGAGTAGAGGGTTGCTTTTAATAAGCCTCGGAAGTATTCGCTTTCCATCCCGAACCCCTTCTTGGCCTTGCAGAGCTCTTTGATGGTCTGCTGGGGGATGGGGGACCACTGTGCAAGGGGCCTACCCCCCTGCCGCGGGGTACAGGTGACAGGTGCGGCCGAGAAGGCAGGTAGGGACTGGGGTGGATCGGGGTTCCCACGCTCCCCCCCCCCGGAACCGAAAGCGTGGGAACTGGAAGTGGGGTCGTGGGAACCAGGGGACGAGGCGTGGTCTGGAGCAGGAGGAGTGGTATGTTGGGGACTCCCCTCCCCGGGGGTGGAGCTGAGGGGTGGGGTGTTGAATAATTCAATGGAGGGGGAGTTGACGGGGGGTGGAGGAGGGAGGTGGGCGGAGAAATCTGGGGAGCAGAAGGGGTTGGTCTGCCGGAAGGGATTATGGGAGGGGGGAGGACAGGGATCATGGGAAGAAGGAGCACGAGTGGCGGGAAAACCCACGCGGTCACCTCCATCTTGTGTCCTGGGGAAGGGGGAAGAAGGGGAGCCATTTCGTGGGGTTTGGGGATGGAGGATGGGGGATGAGGGATCTTCGGGGGTCTGGGATAACTGAAAACGAACGGAGTCTCTACGGGACGGGGCTGTACAGCGCGGGGAAGAAGGGGAACGGGTAGAAGCAGAGACAGTGCTTGCACCGCCCTGCGGGGTGTCTAGGGTATTCTCAGAGGGGCCAGAATCTGCCTGCGGGCAATGCCGGGATGCCTGTCTGATAATACCCGACTTCGGGAGAGAGGGAGAGTTTTGCCGCAGTTTTCCCGCAGCGCCCGCCGCAGCCGCAGCCTCGGGAGCAGCGGCAGCAGCTGCCCTGCGCCCCGCTGCAGCGGCGAGCGCTGCATCGTACTGCAGCGACCGGGCTGAGGGACAGGGAAGCGGAGTAGGGTTATATGAACTACCCGCCGAACTGGGGATCGGTTTGTTTGCGGCTGGCTGTGGCAGACTTTCGTAGCGATATTTAATTATATCGCGAATTTGGAGAGCCAAATGGGTGAATATGGAGAGAGAGAGATCTGACTGTTGCAGGATCTTCCCCGCTACCTGTTCCCAAAAAGGGGCTTGGTATAATTTAGCTGGCGAAATGTCAGGGAAAGTTTGCGACAACCACTGAACGAACCGTTTTACTTCAGATTTTTTAACTTTAATTCCCCCCACTAAAAGGATACCCACAACTTGGGAATAAATGCTCTTCTGCGGCACGGACAGCCTTGCACCCATGGCTGTTAGATGTTAAATCGTGCCGCAGCGCCTACGATTGGGAAAACACGAACGAAAAACAAAAGACCACACTTCCGGCTTTGTCGCGGTCCTTAAGCTTCCCGCCCGGAAAGGGAAGCACCAAAAACAGGAACTTTTTCCCCGAACCCCGGGGAAAAAGAAACCCACCAAAAAGGGATCCTTCCCCTAAAACCTAGGGGAAAGGAACCAACCAAAAAAAAGGACCGGGAAAGCCCCAGGGGCCCCTATACTCACAAACCACAGGGGTCCGAGAGGGAAGGGTGGAAAAGAAAAACCAATCGCAGGGCTTCTCCGCGAGAGAATCGACTCCGGAGGTGCGTTCCAGAGCTGCCGATCCTGTCCCCAAGAGTGCCACCCACTAAAACGTGGGTCTGCTCTCGCCGGGGTAGCTGACGGCCAGGAGGACGATTCTTCAGGTCTGCGCGACCCTAAAATCCTCAAACGAGGGTCCAACGCCGCGAAAACGGGGCCCCACGTTGGGCGCCAGGTGCCGCGCTCCCGCCCCGGTTCCCTTTGTCTCAGCCCCGGCTAGCTCTTCTCTGGGGCGAGAGTGGGCGATTGAGGCACCCTCCGCCGCTCCCAGCTGGGGTTTGGAGAGTGCCTTTGTGGGTTCCGGGCAGCGCTAGCAAGCTTCGCGGTGGTAAATGAAGAGCGGATCCTGCTGGGGGCTAAGTCCGAGTTTATTGTAGCCCAACGGGGCCAAATGTCCTAAAACGGTGCCAGCCAACAGGAACAAGCACAAGGTGCTTGCACTGGCTTATAAACTGTAAGGGAGGGGTATCCAACGACCAATGGGGATAGGGATAGGGGGTGGCTCCGGGATGGGGGGATATGGTGGGGTCCAATGGGGGAAGGATATGGGGGGAGCCCCAGGTCCTCGCCCAATCACCCGGTGCCCTGAGTAGAAGCTTCTGGATGGATGGGAAGGGGCACCGAGTGATAGACAAGGCACCCGGGGGGGGTAAAATGCCTCTTTCAGGGTGATGGATAGATACTGGGAAGGCGGGAAGGGCGGACAAGGCGGGAAAACTGGGGATAAACCAAGTTGCACACGGGGGTACAAAGGAATAAACCAATACATAATACAGGGATAATAAAACATATACATAACGCAACTCCACAGCAGCCAAACCCAGCAGTGGGGTCAGTGCAGTGCCCATGGCCACAGCTCCTTGCAGTGCCCAGTGCAGCTGGGGCTGATGATCCACCCTCACAGCTGGCCCAGGGCTGGTCTGGATGGTTTTGGTGGCACCTTGGGCTGGCACACACCTGAGGAGGGTGTCTGTTTTCATGGGGAAACTCAGGAGTTTTAGATTCCTTCAAACATAGAAAAAGGGAAAGCCCCTCTTAGGCTGGGTGCAGCCAGCTCTGCAGGCACAGCAGGTCCCAGGTGAGTGAGGACAGACAGGATGGGCTGGGGCAATGTGGAACAAGGTTGTCCACGCTGGGCCAGAGCTCAGGGCACAGCATCTCTGAGCAGGCCAGAGCTCCTGAGGGGAGACTCTGGCTCAATATCAAACACAGAATGCTGCAATCACCTCTGATCTAAAGAGAAATGTAATAAAATACACCCTTTAAAATAGGAATGTGTATTTCTTACAAGCACTTTGAAATCTTTCTCCACAACTGGAATAGGAAAATATTAATGACCCTCTCAAGGCTTTGGTGTTGTTTACATTAGACTCAGTCCCTGAATGTGTCTTCAAAAAACTTCTCAAGAACTCAAAATTAAAACTTCAGAGCTTCTTGAAGTTTTAATGGATCCCATTGAGGGACAGGACTGAGAAAGTGTCCCCAGGTTCCAGTCAGAGCAGAACACTGGAGGCAGTGATGACAGCTGGGACAGGCAAGGGAAAGGTGTCTCTGGTGCTGAGCAAACCTGGATGTGTTTCAGGAATGCAAAGGGCCCAAGCCTGAGCCCCAGCCCCTGGCAAGGCAGATCCTGTCCCTCCCTCATTGCTCAGGGCTCTTCCCGGGATGGGCACTGGCATGTGGGGATGTGCAATGCCAAGGGCAGGACCATGGGGCGGCCCTGCCAGGCTGCTGAGCAGGGACAAGGAGGCACTGAGGCCCCAGGGCTGCAAGGGTCACTTGTCCCCTCGTGGCCTCAGGCCCAGGGCCAGCAGCCACGGCCAAAGGGCTGCACAGGTTGGCTCTGTCAGGGCCTTGCAGCTGCTGCACTTCCCTGAGCCCTCTGCAGCCCAGGCTGTCCCACGGTGTCCCTGCCCTGCGCCTCTGTCCCTGCAGGCTGTTGTCACCCCCGGCTGCCCCACCTCGCTGGCCCCTTCCTTTGCTGACAGCTCTGCCTCCTGCTGCCCCTGCCTGGCCACACAAAGCCTTGGGCTGATACCCAAAGGGTTAATTCCATTTTTACCCTGCCTGTGAACTTCCAGCACAGGAACAAGGCATGCAGGGGCTGCTTTCCCAGCAGGGATGGCTGGAAGATAAGACATCTGGCTCAAGGGTGCAGTGACAGAGAAAACAAGGACTGAATCTGGGAACTTGGGGTGGGTTTAATGGAAATGGGTAAATTGTAATTGGCATTTAGGAACTTTATGGAAGCCACACACTGGTAAAATTACATGTCTGCATCAGATCAGGAGTTATCCCTCACTAGGCCTCAGGCCTGAATAAATTATACCCTCTGAAATAGCAAATTAGTGTTAAGGAGCCTCATTGTGATATTTCCGAGATTTGGTGACAGCGGGGCCTCACAGAACCCAGGACTCAGCTGTGACACTGCCCAAACTCATGGAACAAAGGGTCCATGGTGACACCGCAGAATCCCATGGAACCAAAATCCACTTTGGCACATTGGGGCCACATTGAACCAATGGTTCATTGTGATAGTGCAGATCCAAGGAGATCATTGTGACACTGAGAAACCTCTGGGAACCAAGGGGACACTCTGACACAGCAAGGCCTCGTGGAACCAAGGGTCCTTTGTTAAACTGTGTGGCCTCATGGAACCATGAGCCATTGTGACACAGCATGGCCACACGGAGCCAAGGGGCCACTGTGACACTGCAGATCCAGGGAGACCATTGTGACTGAGGAACCTCATGGAACCAAGAGTCCATTGTTCCACTGTGGGGCTCTGTGGAACCAAGGGGAGCACAGTGACATTGCGAGGCCTCATGGAACAATGGAGACTATCCTGACACTTTGGGACACACTGGAACCAAGGGACCATTAGAGCACGGCAGGGCCTCATGGAATCAAGGGGACTACAGTGAACACTGTCGGGGTCCATGGGATGAAGGGTCCATTCTGACTCCACGGGACAAAGGATGCCATTGTGACACTCTGGGGCATCATGGAACCAAAGGTCCCTTGTGACACAGCAGGGCCTCATGGAACCATGGAGGCCATTTTGACACTTTGAGGCCTGTGAAACCAAAGGGCCACTGTGGCACTTCAGGGCCTCTTGGAGCCAAAGGGACCATAGTGACACTGTGGGGCTCAGTGAAACCAATGGTCTGTTGTGACACTGCAGGGCCTTATGGCATCATGGAGACCACTGTGACACTTTGGGCCTCATGGAACCAAGGGGCCATTGTGACACTACAAGGCCTCATGGAAGCAAGGGGCCATTGTGACACCATGGGGGCATGGCAGGCCAAGGGGCACTTGTCACACTGTGGCACCATGGAACCAAGGACTCCATTGTGACACTCCAGGGCCTCATGGAACTAAGGATCCATGGAACAGTGCAGGACTCCATGGAACCAAAGGTCCATTGGGACATTGTGGGTCCCACTGGAAGCCTGGAGGCCATCGTGACACCTTGAGGCCTTGTTGAATCAAGGGGCTCTGCAGAGCCTCATGGAACCAAGGAGACCCTTCTGACATTGTGACTCCCCATGGAACCAAGGGTCCATTGTGATACTGCGGCACCAAGGAGATCCCTGTGACATTGCAAGGCCTGATGGAAGCAAGGGACCATTGTGACACTATGGAGCCCCATGGAAACAAGAGGCCAGTGTGACACATCTGGGCCTCATGGAACCAAGGATCCAATATGACACCACCATTGTGACACTGCAGGGCCCCGTGGAAACAAGGGGCCGGTGTGACATTGCAGTGCCACATGGAAACGAGGCCAGTATGACAAAGCTGCCAGGACAGACAGACAGGCATGGCCTTGGCCTCTGGTGGCTGCAGTTCATCAGCCTCGGAAACACTGGGGCTCCTTGGTTTTCTTCCTGGGGATAGCATTGTGACATGGTGGGGACCCTATGGATCCAAGGGACCACTGTGACACTGCGGGGCCTCGTGGCACCAAGGACATCACTGTGGCACTGCTGGGCCACATGGTCCCAAGGGGCCAGTGTGAAGCAGCAGGGCTTGGTGGATCCAAGAGTCCATCGCAGGTATTTAAGGGTCTCGTGGAACCAAAGGGCTGTTGTGATCCTGTGGGGCATTGTGGATCCGTGGAGAGCATTGTGGCATTGCAAGGCCCCATGGAATCATGGAGACCATTGTGACACTTTGGGCCCCATGGAACCAAAAAACCATTGTGACCCTGCAGGGCCTCATGGAAGCGCAGGGCCGTTGGGACACTTGAGAAGCAAGGAGAACATTGTGACATTACAGGGCCTGGTGGAACCAAGGGAACATGGAATGGGTCTGGCTGGTTGGGCCTCCCAGGGACCACCTGACAGGTCCAGCTGATCTTGGAATGCCTAGGGCTGCCTCTCATCAGCCCCTGGAGACCTGGAGCTCTGTGCCTTCCTTCCTACTAAAATGAACCATCCATCTTTCCAGGTGCCCATGGCCAAAATTGATACTCCTCCTGAAAAGCTCCTTATATGCAAGGGTTCTCCCAGACAAAAGTTGCCAGGACAGAGAGCTCTGGCTGGCCTTGGCCTCTGGTGGTTACCTCTTATCTCAAGGAAGCCCTGAAGAAAGAATTTGAACAGGTTTGACCACTGAGACATCAATGAGTCTCTCTTCCTCTGAAAAACTCAGATGCTCTTCTGATCATATGTGTTTTTTCTTTCTCATTGTGTGTTATGCATGAAATATTATTTTCAGCTAAAAAATAGTATTCTTCTTACTTTACCAGTGTTTTCAGACACAAAACAACTTGTCTACATATGGATCCAGGTCACCTGTACAAGCAAACACAATGAAGAATGCAGCAGGAATGATTTGTCTTTGCTCCCATCTGTCACATCTCTGGAGCTGGAGGTGCAGCCCCAGAACTTTGGAGGCCTCAAGGGCTCACCAGCTCAGCTCCCACACAGAGAACTTGCCGACCATGTTCTGCTGGCCTTGGCCCCTGCCCGCTCAGCCAGGCTGAGATGGACACTGATGGATTCTGTGCCAGGCTCTCCCAGCCCAGCCCAGCTCCCTGCCAGCTCTGCCAGCTGCCCTGAGCTCTGGGCAGCACCAAGGGCCTCTCCCCAGCACAGCCCAGCCGGTTCTGGCCCCACAGATCTGCTCAGCCCAGGCTGCTCTGGGCACTGCCCCACGGCCTCAGCCCCTGCCAAGGGCACAGCAGCAGCTGCAGCTCAGCCAGGACTCAGCCCCACCATGGGGGAAGGGGTTTGGCCAAGGCCAAAGGAGCTCCCTGGGTGTGCTGCTCCCCTCTGCCTGAGGTGCTGAGAGCTCTGCAGCCCCTCCTGCCATCCCATCTGCCCAGGCCAGCACAAGAGCCCCGGCCCTGGGGCCCTCCAGAGCTGCTCCTGCTCCAGGCCCAGGGCCCATCCCAGAGCTGGGGCAGCCCCAAAGCTGAGCCCATTTCTGCTCATTGCTGCTCTGATGGGGATGGATCCTGAGCACCTTGGAGGTTGGTGATGAACTTTACTACTCCAGAGACCTCTTCTTTCTTGAGCTCTTCAGTGTAGAAATTCAGTGACAAAGGCTCATTCATATTTCTTCCAAACACCCAAACAAGACAAGCCCATGGAAATAATTCAAGTCTTCAATTCTTCAGTGGTTAATTAGACAGATTGCAGGAGTGTATTCAAAGTCAAGCCACTATATTGAAAACAGTGCAGAGGGAATTGTTTTGTCCTGTTTACTTTTCCTATTTATAGATTGATATTATCAAACCCCAGTTTATATGGATCCCCAGCATCTCCTAATCCATTTTTAGTAGGTATGAAAATCAAGACCCCTTGTTGCTGACAGTCTGAAGAGGGTCTCACAGAGACCCAGCTGGAGTAATGACACCCAAACCAATATGGCTTGATGTCATCCTCCTTTATTGTCTAATTTTTTCATGTTTTATGCCTTTATTGCCTTACATAATACAATAGCAAATTAACATTCATTTGTTAATGTAATAAATGTAATCATATTATGTTAATCAATGAATATTTCTTTGCTATTGTCACTTATTTATTGGCTGTTATTCTACAAGCATCTAATCAGGTTATAGTACGTGACAGTTTTCATGTACTACTCAGCACCCAGCATTGGCTATTGTGTTTGTACAAGGCCTATTGTCTTTCCAAGGATGTCCTAAGTACTTTAAAGTAACTAAAGTAACTCTGTAATCTGCAGGCCAGGGTTGTCCAGCTCCTGCAAAGGAACAGCATCAAGGAGAGCACATCCTTGTTCCACGAGAAATTCCTCAACATGCTGTGGATCCAAGGATCCTTTGTGATCCTCCAGATCTTCATGGAACCATGGGTGCATTGAGGCACAGCCGGGCCTTGTGGCAAGCAAAGAAACCTCTGTAAAATGCAGGGTAACTCACAGAACCAAGGAGTCCATTGTTAGGGGAAAAAACCTATGGAACCAAGGGTCCATGGTGACAAAGTGGGGCCTCATGGAAACAAGGGGTCACCGTGACACTGTGGGACTGCATGGTAGGAATTGTCCATTAGGACAATGTGGATCCACGGAGGCCGTGGTGACACGAAGGAACCTCATGGATCCAAAGGGCCATTGTGATGCTGAAGAACTTCATGGAACCCAGGGTCCATTATGACACAGTGGGCCGGCATTGGAAGAGAGGAACCATTGCTGACAGTAGAGAAACTCATGGAACCAAGGGGCATGGACGCATGGGACCATTGTGACACAGCAGGGCCACATGGAACCAAGGAGACCAGTGACATTTAGGAAGCTCATGGAACCAAGGGTCCATTTTGACACTGCAGAAACAAGGAGACCATGGCTGACACTATGGAAGCTCAGGGAACCAAGCAGCCATTGTGACACTGCAAGGTGTTGTTGAACCGGGGAGACCATTGTGACCCTAGAAAACCTGATGGCACTAAGGGTTTATTGTGACACAGCAGGGTCCCATGGAACCAGTTGTCCATTGTGACAATGCAGATCCGAGGAGACCATGGTGACAACTACGGAAGCTCATGGAACCATGGGTCCATTGTGACAAAGCAAGGCCTCATGGAACCAAGGAGATCATTGTGACATCATGGAATCTCATGGAACTAAGGATCCATTGTTAGAATCCAGAGCCACGGAGACCATTGTGACACCATAGAACCTAGTGGACACAAGTAGATCATTGTGACATCATGGAATCTCATGGAACCAGGGTTCCGTTGTTACAGTCCATAACCAAGGAGATCATTGTGGCATCGTGGAACCTCGTGGAACCAAGGGTCCATTGTTACAGACCAGAACAAAATAGAATTGTGATATCGTGGAACACTGTAGAAGCAAGGGTTCATTGTTATACTCCAGAGCCATGGAGACCATTGTGGCATTAGGAAACTCATGGAACCAAGGGTCTGTTGTTACAGTCCAGAACCATGGAGACCATTGTGACAACGGGGAACCTCGTGGAACCAAGGGTCTGTTGTTACGGTCCAGAACCATGGAGATCATTGTGACATCATGGAACCTCGTGGAACCAAGGGTCCATTGTTACAGTCTGGATCAAGGAGATCATTGTGACATCATGGAATCTCATGGAACCAAGGGTCCATTGTTACAGTCTGGAACCAAGGAGACCATTGTGACATCATGGAACCTTGTGGAACCAAGGGTCTCCAGAATCAGGGACACCACTGTGACCGCACGGAACCTCACAGAACCAAGATTCCATTGCTATGCAGTGGGGCTTCATGGAACCAAGGAACCACTGTGACACAGCAGGGCCGCATGGAACCAATGGTCCATAGAGATACTGCATATCCAAGGAGACCATGGTGATGCTGTGGTGTAGAAAAAATGACGGGAGACAAGTCCATTCTATAATGTCAACAAGTCTCAGTTTATTCCAAGCACGCATGTACAGTTATACCCATTATAATGAAGCTCATGCATATTGCAAAACTTAGGCTCATCATTGGTGTATCAAAAACAGGTCAACCCTGCCTTTGGGGCTTTCTAAGCTTGCTTTGTTTTCCCTTACACTTATCTTTTTTGCTGACCATTCTACTGTTGGGAACCAGCTTACCCAAGGACATAAGATATTGTTGCTACATCTGCTATTGCTGCACTCTGCAATTTTCAGCTACTGCTTCACTAACTGCACGTAGTCATGTCCTTTCTCACGAAGCCATTCATCCACAAAACTCTCCACACTGTGGAACCTCATGGAATCAGGGGGCCGTTGTGACACAGAAGAACCCCTTGGAATCAAGGCAACCATGTTACGCTATGGAACCTCATGGAAACAAGAGGCCATTATGACACTCTGTGGTCTCATTGGAACAAAGGACATGGCTGATGGGACAGAGGCTCCTGGAAACTATGGGACATTGTGACATTGCAGGGCCTCATGGAACTTAGGAGACCACTGACACTGAGAACCTTCTGGAACCAAGCAGCTATTTTCACCCTAAAGAACCAAGGAGACCATTGCTGACAGCACAAACCTCATGGAACTGAGGGGCTGTTGGTATACAGCTGTCAGAACCCCGGCCTGGTTCAGGGGTTCCATGTGGTGGTAAAGTCTCTCCTCCAACCCGTGCTTTTAAAGAAAACTCTCAGCCTCTTGTTTGGTCTCAAGGCAGTTTATTGCAAGCTATCTGAAAGATTGTCTTCTCTGGCTACTGCGGTTTGGTCAGCAGCTCAGGCAGAGGCACACACACCTCTGACATCCTCTCTGACCACTGTCTTCTTCTTCTCTCTCCCCTGCTCAGGGCTGCTGCTATTTTTTACATGACACATTACATGATACATGTTTACAGTTTTTCCCCAATACCTACTACCTGTATTAAATGGTGCTTTTCTAATCTGCACCAATCCGTAAGTGCCAACATCATCAAGAACATGGAGGTAAGGAAGAAGAAAGAGGAGGAACAGGACCGGCCTACATTCCTCCATCTTAAAACTTCTGACCCCCCATGTACAAAGTAAAAACCCCACTGTACAGGTGTTAAAACCCCCTTGTACAATACTGAAAATTCTTCCCTTTGCTTGGTAACTACTTCTACTATAATATCTAAACTTTTGTGACTGCTTGTTCCACCTTCAAAGTTGGTAAATCATTCCAAATGGCTCAAACTCAAAATCACAGCTGTTTGCAGCTGCCTGCCAAGGTCTCAAATGCCTCCAACCAGGGCCTGGAACCTCCAAAAACGTCTGAGGGACATTTTGAGTTCCAACATCTTTCCTTCCTGTTTGAACCAGAAACACCTGTTTGGTCACTTTGTTCACGGCCCTACGAATGCACAGAAAATGCATGGCAGAACAAGCAGAAGAACTAGAAGCCCTATAAAAATATAAAATGCTACTTTCAAAAGCTCCCTCCGCAATGGTGAGAGATTAAAGAAGTTAATGAAATCATCCCACCAGGATCCTGTAACTTCTTTCAATTTGCTGATGCTGCTTTGTATTTGCTTTATATTTTCATGGATAGATTTTGAGTGATCAGACAAGTTCATGCAGCACATCCCCTCAAATTCTTCACACCCATGCCCATGTGACAGCAACAAATAATCAATTGCCGCCCTGTTCTGAAGTGTTGCTTGTCTTGCACTGCTGATATCTGTTAACATGTCGCTTAGTGCAGACGAAATGGCTCGAGTGTGTTTACTCCACCAACATGCCATGTGGTCCAATTGTGTCAAGGCCACCCCTGATGCTGTTTGGGGTGAGAAAATTGCTACTGCAATTCTCCGAGCCTTGTCCCAGGTATAAACTTCATCATCACAATTGGGACTATATTGTTCAAGGGATCTTTTTTCCCTGTGTGTCTGCTCCCTTAAAATTTCTAAATCAGGTGTTATCAATGAGAGTTCCCCAATGCTGCATGGGCCGCCCTTGATTTTTGCAGGGATAGCAGTCCAAATTCTGTCCCTGCAGATTAAAACCACTCCCTTTGGTAAAAAGCTGGATGCTGGAGGGATGGTTTGCTCATCATTTTGGTGTAATTACACCAGGATGATGCATTTCTATAAAAGAGTTGGTTTGGAGTGACATCTATTATGTGGTTATCTGTTTCTGCCACTCCCAATGGGTTAAATTTAATACAGAATTTCATTTTTGCTGACCCAAATATGTCCAGTTCTGGAGGTTCAAAGTGAGCCACAGGAAGGTACTGTGTCCAAACAGGCTATCCTTCCACAGGATCCAAAATAGATTTCAGAACCTTTGGAGGGATGCTTTTTGGGATTGGCCATTCCTCTGATAGTAAAATGGTTTTAAAATCATAGGGAGTAAGGGTTAAAAGGAAAAATAAGCTTAATAGGCCCTGGAAAAACAAACACTCTAAGCACATGGAGAATTCGTACTTACTAGAACTGCACCGTGTAGCTAGTACATGATAATTGATATAATTGTTAGATGTGATGATTGTTTAGTAATTAAATATAATTGCTGTTTAATCATAAGAATGATCATGAGAAACACTGGTCAGGGACCTAAGAAAGATCACAAGAAACTTATGTCAATGTATACAATAGAACAATGTAAGATTAATAACAAATATGTGAGTTGTGTAACGATGAATATAAAATACGTTCAGCTCGAAAGCCATGTCGGAGTCAGATTTGGGTCTGTACCCCTGATTCCCAGAGCTCTCAACAAAAGCAGCTGCAGATAATCATATCCCGGGATTATTTGTTTTTCCGAACGCTAACAATGGTTGCCATGGAAACTGACCATAGCAACAGGGGCTGCTGATGGTTGCCATGGAAACTGACCATAGCAACAGAGGCACGGGATGGTTGCCATGGAAACTGACCATAGCAACTGGGGCTGGGGATGGTTGCCATGGTAACTGACCATAGCAAATGGATCTGGTGATGGTTGCCATGGAAACTGACCAAAACAAATGGGTCTGGTGATGGTTGCCATGGAAACTGACCATAGGAACAGCGCCTGGTGATGGTTGCTATGGAAACTTACCATAGGAACAGTTCCTGTTGATGGTTGCCATGGAAACTAACCATAGCAACAAGGGGATTGGGATGGTTGCCATGGAAACTGATCATAAAACAGGGCCACGGGATGGTTGCTATGGAAACTGACCATAGCAACAGGAGCTGGAGATGGTTGCCATGGAAAAAATACATAGCAACAGTGTCCTCTAATGGTTGCCATGGAAAAAAACTATAGATCCAAGGGGTGATGATGGTTGGCATAGAAACTGACCATAGCAACAGGGGTTGAAGATGGTTGCCATGGAAACTGACCACAGAAACAGGGGCTCGTGATGGTTGCCATGGAAAAAATCCATAGCAACAAGGGAATTGGGATGGTTGCCATGGATACTGACCAAAGAAACAAGCGCTGGTGTTGGTTGCCAGGGAAACTGACCATAGCAACAGGGGGCTTGTGATGGTTGCCATGGAAATTGACCATAGCAACAGGAGCTTGGGATCGTTGCCATGGAAACGGACCATAGCAACAGGAGGTTGGGATCGTTGCCATGGAAAAAAACCATAGCAACAGGGGCTGGTGTTAGTTGTCATGGAAACTGACCATAGCAACAGGGGGCTTGTGATGGTCCGCATGAGAACTGACCATAGCAACTCAAGGTTTGTGATGGCCGCCATGGATACTGACCATAGCAAATGGGTCAGGTGATGATTGCCATGGAAAATGACCATAGCAACTGGAGCTAGTGATGATTGCCATGGATACTGATCATAGCAACAGGGGGCGTGTGATGGTCCCCATGAGAAATGACCATAGCAACAGAGCCTGGTGATGGTTGCCATGGAAACTGACCATAGCAACAGGGGCTGGTGTTGGTTGTCATGGAAACTGACCATAGCAACAGTGGGTTTGTGATGGCCGCCATGAGAACTGACCATAGCAACTGGGGCTGTTGATGGTTGCCATGGAAACTGACCATAGCAACCGGGTCTGGTGATGATTGCCATGGAAACTGACCATAGAAACAGCGGCTGGTGATGGTTCCTATGGAAAGTGACCATAGGAACATCGTCTGGTGATGTTTGCTGTGGAAACTTACCATAGGCACAGTTCCTGTTGGTGCTTTCCATGGAAACTAACCATAGCAACAAGGGGATTGGGATGGCTGCCATGGAAACTGACCATATAACCGGGCCACGGGAGGTTGCTATGGAAGCTGACCATAGCAAGAGGTGCTGGAGATGGTTGCCATGGAAAAAAACCATAGCAACAGTTTCTTCTAATGGTTGCCATGGAAAAGGACCATAGATCCAAGGGGTGGTGATGGCTGCCATAGAAACTGACCATAGCAACATGGGCAGGTGATGGTTGTAATGGAAAAGGACCATGGCAACAAGGGGATTGGAATGGTTGCCATAGAAACTGACTATAGCAATTGTGTCTTCTGATTGTTGCCATGGAAATTGACCATAGCAACAGGAATTGGTGTTGCTTCCCATGAAAACTAACCATAGCAAAAGGGGCATGTCATGGTTGCCATGGAAACTGGAGCTGGGGATGGTTGCCATGGATACTAACCATAGCAAATGGGACTGGCGATGATTGCCATGGAAACTGACCATGCCAACAGGGGCTGGTTATGGTTTCCATGAAAACTGACCATAGCAACAGGGGCTTGGGATGGTTGCCATGGAAACTGACCATAGGAACCAAGGCTGTTGATGGTTGCCATGGAAACCGACCACAGGAACAGGGGGGTTGTGATGGCCGCCATGTATATTGACCATAGCAACCGGGGCTGGTCATGATTGCCATGGAAACTGACCATAGCAAATTTGTCTGGTGATGGTTGCCATGGAAAGTGACCACAGGAACAGGGGGTTTGTGATGGCCGCCATGAATACTGACCATAGCATCCGGGGCAGGAGATGGTTGCCATGGAAACTGACCATAGCAAATGGGTCTGGTGATTCTTGCTATGGAAACTGACCATAGCAATAAGGATTGGTGTCGGTTGCCATGGAAACTGACCATGCCAACAGGGGATGTTTATGGTTTCCATGAAAACTGGCCATAGCAACGGGGGCTGAGGATGGTTGCCATGGAAATTGACCATAGTAAATGGGGCATGTCATGGTTGCCATGGAAACTGACCATAGGAATGGGGCTAGTGATGGCTGGCACGGAAACTGACCATAGCAACAGGGGATCGTGATGGTTGCCATGGAAAAAATCCATAGCAACAAGGGAATTGGGATGGTTGCCATGGATACTGACCAAAGAAACAGGCGCTGGTGTTGGTTGCCAGAGAAACTGACCACAGAAACAGGGGTCTTGTGATGGCCGCCATGGAAACTGACCATAGCAAATGGGTCTGGTGATGGTTGTCATGGAAACTTATCATAGCAATAGGGGGCTTGTGATGGCCGCCATGGATACTGACCATAGCAAAAGGGGCTGGTGATTGCCATGGAAACTGAATATTGCAATTGTGTCTTCTGATTGTTGCCATGGAAACTGACCATAGCAACAGGGATTGGTGTCGGTTGCCATGGAAACTGACCATGCCAACAGGGGCTGGTTATGATTTCCGTGAAATCTGACCATGGCAACTGGGGCTGGGGATGGTTGCCATGGAAACTGACCATAGCAAATGGGTCTGGTGATGGTTGCCATGAAAACTGACCATAGCAGCTGGAGCTGGGGATGGTTGCCATGGAAACTGACCATAGAAGCCGGGCTGGTGGTGGTTGGCATGGAAACTGATCATAGCAACAGCGACTGGTGATCCTCACTATGAGAACTGACCATAGCAACCGGGGCTGGGGATGGTTGCCAGGGAAGCTAGCCATAGCAACAGCGGCTGGTGATGGTTGCTATGGAAACTGACCATAGTAACAGGGGCCTGGAGATGGTTGCCATGGAAACTGACCATAGAAACTGGGGCTGGGGATGGTTTCCATGGTAACTGACCATAGCAAATGGGTCTGGTGATGGTTGCCATGGAAACTGACCGTAGCAACTGGAGCTGGGGATGGTTGCCATGGAAACTCACCATAGCAAAAGGCGTCTTGGGACAGTTGCCATGGATAATGATCATAGCAACAGGGGCTCGTGATGGTTTCCATGGAAAAAAGCCATAGCAACAGGGGAATTGGGATGGTTGCCATGGATACTGACCAAAGAAACAGGCGCTGGTGTTGGTTGCCATGGAAAACTGACCATAGCAATAGGGGGCTTGTGATGGTCCCCATGAGAACTGACCGTAGCAACAGAGGCTAGTGATGGTTGCCGTGGAAACTGACCATAGCAACAGGCGGTTTTTGATCTTTGCCATGGAAACTGACCATAGCAACCGGGGTTTGTGATGGTTGCCATGGAAACTGGTCATAGCAACTAGGGCTTGTGATGGTTGCCACGGAAACTGACCATAGCAACAGGGGCTGCTGATGGTTGCCATGGATCATAGCAATGGGTCTTGATGAGGTTTGCTAGGGTTATTCAGGGAATCCCTATTGATGCTCTGGCAGGTCTGGGATCCTGGTAGGGGGTCAGGAACCCCCCATACAGGTCTCCGAGAGACACTCTCTCTGATCTCTGTCCATGGAAAAGACTTTTCAATCTTACAGGATGAATGAGAAGATCTGAGTGTTTGAGATAAGTAATAATTAGTGTGACATGGGTGCAAAAGTAGAATTTAAGTATTCTAGATAAGCGGTTCAAAGGAGGCAAGATGGAAGATATTGTGTGTGTCTTGTCCTTTTTCTTCATCATGCTTTCCATGTTTCACTGTAGTGTTGGCATTTTTCTATTGCTTTAGGCTGGGGACACACTGTTCAACGTAGGTGATAGGTATTGGCACGTTATTGTAAATATAGCACACATAGTTTCTGGTATATAATGTTTGTAACATCCCACTGAGTTGCTGAGCCCCACACACTGCCCTGCAGGACAGTCCTGCGGAACGGCAGCAGAACATGTTAGACATAAACAAGAATAAACAACCTTGAAAACCAGCACAGATTAATTATGTCTTCTTCGTTGGCAGCGGGGCTGAGAGGGGTCTGCCAAGCAGAGCTGAGCCCCCAGGACACAGGGAAGCAGCTGCTGGAAGGGACAGCTCCAGGCAGCAGAGCCCTGGGCAGGCAGTGGGGAAACTCCCTCCAAGCTGTGCTGAGATGTTTAAAGTCCTCTCCAACCCAACCATTCCATGTTGTTTTTTTTTTTACAGATCCACATGCGAAGGCACCACAAATGTCCAACAGCAGCTCCATCAGCCCCTTCCTCCTGCTGGCACTGGCAGACACGCGGCAGCTGCAGCTCCTGCACTTCTGCCTCTTCCTGGGCATCTCCCTGGCTGCCCTCCTGGGCAACGGCCTCACCATCAGCGCCGGAGCCTGCGGCCACCACCTGCACACGCCCATGTTCTTCTTCCTGCTCAACCTGGCCCTCAGGGACCTGGGCTCCATCTGCACCACTGTCCCCAAAGCCATGCACAATTCCCTCTGGGACACCAGGGACATCTCCTACTCAGGGTGTGCTGCACAGCTGCTTCTGTTTGTCTTTTTCATTTCAGCAGAGGTTTCCCTTCTCACTTTCATGTGATACAAGAGCTACATGTCCATCTGCAAACCCCTGCACTACGGGACCCTCCTGGGAAGCAGAGCTTGTGCCCACATGGCAGCAGCTGCCTGGGCCAGTGTCTTTCTCAATGCTCTGCTGCTCACGGCCAATACATTTTCCATGCCCCTGTGCCGTGGCAATGCCCTGGGCCAGTTCTTCTGTGAAATCCCACACATCCTAAAGCTCTCGTGTTCAGTGCCTGTTTAGCATTTGGCTGTTTTGTGTTCATTGTTTTTTCAAATGTGCAGATCTCCAGGGCCATGCTGAGGATCCCCTGTGAGCAGGGACGGCTCAAAGCCTTTCCCACCTGCCTCCCTCACCTGGTCATGGGCTCCCTGTTTGTCAGCACTGCCGCATTTGCCTACCAGAAGCCCCACTCCACCTCCTCCCCATCCCTGGATCTGGCCCTGTCAGTTCTGTATTCGGTGGTGCCTCCAGCCCTGAACCCCCTCCTCTACAGCTGGAGGAACCAGGAGCTCAAGGCTGCAGTGAGGAGACTGATGACTGGATGTTTCAGGAACACTAAACTGCTGGTCAATTTCTGCAAATCACTTGTAATAAAAGTCATTTTTGATACTTCTTGGTTTCATTTGGAAGGATCTTTTTCTTTGTAGCACTCATTTAATATTATTCTCAAAGAAATGCCATTTTTGGTGCCAATTCTCATTCTGAATCTTTCCACCTTCACTGTGCCCACAGACTGTGTCAATGAGGGGCTGCACTCTCAGTGGCTTTAAAAGAACTAAAGGATGTCCCAGCACAGTTTTCTGCAGAGATGCTCTTTTGTTGCCTTCTCTGGAGCTGCAGCAGCAATGTCTGTGTGCAGAGCTGGGGCAGATCAGGGCTGGCACAGCAGCTGTGCCCAGGAGCAGCAGCACTTGGTGGTGCCAGTGCTGCTCCCGTGGCCCTGCCCCGCTGCCCTGGTGGCCCTGGTGTTGCTGCAGGGCCTGAGTGCTCTCGGGGCCGGGCACAGTCCTGGGGGTGGCAGTGCCGGGGCTGCAGCATGGACAGGCCATGGGCACTGCTGGGGCAGCGCTGACGCCTCAGGCCAGGGCCTGGGGGCTCCAGGCTCCTTGCCCAGGCTCTCTCAAGAACACGGCCAGGCCAATGCTCAGCACAGAAAACTCCCGTGAGCAGCCCCAGGCTGGCTGTGGGCAAGCTGGGGACAAACAGCATGGCTGGTGCTCTGCTAGGGCCCTGGGGGAGACGGGAAGGAGCAGCAGAGCAGGGGCTGATCCATCCCCAGTGTGCTGCACAGCTCAGGGCAGCGTCCCAGAGTGTCCTCATGGAGCTGCCAACAACATTCCCCCTCTGCAGCCCTGGCCTCTCCCCCAGCTCACAGAGGTGCCGCATCCTTGCAGGCACAGACACAGCAGCACTGGCTCAGCAGCCCATTTGCATTGCACACAGCAGGCAGGAGCACCCCCATGCTGGTGCTGTGGGGACATGAACCTGAGGCAGCACAAATGCCATCAGCCCCTGGGGCCAGGAAGGGCTGGGGGACGCCAGGGAAACCACTCAGCTTTGTCCTGGCCTCTGCAGTCAACCAGAAAGTTTGTTCCCATCAGCTGGGAGTTTCCTGTCCCACTGCAGACGCTGCTGCTCAGAGCCAGGGCTGCCTGGCAGCCACCCCCAAACTGCCCTGAGCATTTCCTCAGCTTCACCTTTGCTTTCTTTACTCTTCCTGCTACAAATTTCTTCCTGTTGCCCACCCCTCTTCCCTCCCCTGCACACATCCCATGCCTGTTTGCCCTTTCCTCTCTGGCCCCACTCCCCATTGCAGTTCCTGACTTGGCACCACGGGAACATCCCTTGGGGAGCAGGATCATCCCACAAATGCTGCAGGAATTATCTGCAGGCTCCTGCAGTGCCTGGTGCTGCTCCCTTTGCCAGAGGCACCCCAGGCCAGGGGGGCACATCTGGGCTGCTGTGTCTGGCTGTGGGGCTCCCTGTTCTGGGCAGTGAGGAGGAGCTGCAGAGGCTCTGCAGGACTGAGAGGATGGGCTTTGGGGCTGTGAGGTGAAGCTGAGGGACCTGGGCTTCTGGAGATTCTGAAGAGGAGGCCCAGGGCTCCTCCTGCAACTGCTCCAAGGGTGGTTTTCAGGGAATCCCAGAATCAGCAAGTTTGGAAAAGACCCTGGAGATCATCACGTCCAACCTGTGCCCTGACACCGCCTTGTGCCCTCTGAGCCTCCTCCAGGATCAACAACCCCAGCTCCTTCAGCTGCTCCTCACAGGATTTGTGCTCCATACCCCTCCCCAGCCTTGTTTCCCTTCTCTGAACACGCTCCAGCCCCTCCATGTCCTTCCTACATTGGGGGGCCCAGAACTGGACACAGCACTCGAGGTGCTTCCCAACCAGTGCCAGGCACAGGGGAAGAATCACAGCCCTGGTCCTGCTGGCCACACCATTCCTGATCCAGGCAAGGAGCCCAAAGGAGGGTTTATCAGGGTCTGACGCTCCAGGGGTCTGGGGGTTAAAGACAAAGACAAAGGCTGGTTTAGGGTATAAATACAGGAACAGAGGCGGTGGAGGAGAGCGTCAGGGATCTCAGGGTTTAGGGGTAGTACACAGGGAAAGGGACTAATAGGGAATGCCAGGGTGGACAGGGAATGGAGAACTTGCTAAAACATGAACATATCAGGGTAAAAAGTTTAGGAAAGGCCAATGGGCCAATAGGGAGGACAGAACTGGGACAAATTAACACAGTGCTGCTGAGCACCATGGGGGAAGCTTCTGTCCTCACCCCGATCTGTGAGGAATGCCCGGAACCTAAAGCGCATTTCTCCAGGGCATTGCTGTTGCCCTCTCCCCAGTAAGCTCACAGGCCTCCACAAACACACACTGGAGATGTCTGGGGCCGTGCATAATTTCTCCACTCTCAGCACTGAGGCAATGGACTCTGGCACAGCTCTGAGCTCATGCCCGTGGCAAAAACCCCTGGCCATGGGGCTCCGTGAAGCTGCTCTCAGGAAACCCCCCAAGAGCTGGGGAGTGCTCCAAAACTGCCTCAGGAATGTGAGATAACCCAGCATCTCCTCATGAATGTAGACTATTCAAAAACTCACTAAGTAACGGGTTTCCCTGTTGCAGAGGATAGATAGATATGATTGTTCTCTTAGCTAGCCGAATGTCACTTCTGCCCTTGGATAAATCCTGGAGTGAAATGGACTGTTCCATCCCACCCCCCAAAAGATTGTGGCTCATCCCGCACCTCTGTACCTGCCCCTAAAACATCAGAGTCTGTAACCCCACTGGCCCATGCCTTGTCCCAGCCCACCTAGGAGCCCCTGATAAGGGGGCTCCGAGGGGCCATGCTGTCTCTTGTACCTCTCCCCCTCTCTTGGACTTCCTCCCTCTCTTGGACTTCCTCCCCTCTTCTCCTCCTGGGGCTTCCCCTCTCCTGAACCCTTCTCCTTTTGTCTCTCCCCTCCCCCACCCTCTGAGGCCCAGCCATGTGCTACGCCTGGGAGCACGAGGCTCGGACCTTCCTTCACCCCCAATAAACCTCTCTCCCCAAGAGCAAGCTTCAGAGATCTCTGCCTCCCTCCACCCCCACCGTGCAGGAGAATAATCTTCCCACATTTCCCCTATTTAATCATCTTGGCTGTCTCATTCCAGACCCCACCCCACCTCCCCAGTCCCAACCCCAATTCATACCACCCCTCCTGGACATCAAGACCCCTTCCCAAGCTGTACTTCCCCCATTTCACACCTCCCAAATCTCCATCCCACCTCACCCAATTCCCATCCTGACCTGCATACCACTTTGCCCAATTCCCTTCCAACCCAATTTCACCCTGGGAAGTGGTGGAATTGAGTTATTTTGGGGTGGGATTGAGTAGTTTTCAGTGGCATTGAGTGGTTTTGAGGTGACAGATCAATCCTTCTCATCATTTGGAGTGCCAAGATGTGGTGTCCAGGACCTGGGTCCTGCTGGGAACGCCACAGAGGGCGGGCTCTGCCGGAGCCGGACAGTGATAGCGAGGCTTCCGCCGAGGCGGGATGGCGCTCAGGCTGCTGTAGCTTCCAGAGAGTTTTATTGAGGGGAAGAGAAGTCGGAGGTGCAGGGAGACAACCACTCAGGAAGGGAGCGAGCTCTGAGCGCCCCGTCCCAAGGCGGGGTAAGTGTATAACAGCAATGGGATCGGAGGGTCAGGGTACAAATCAGCCAAAAATGGACAGGTACAGGGGAGGAGCAGGGGATGACCGACAGGGTGAGAACCGATGGGACAAGGGGAAGGGGTGGCTAACAAGAGGGAACCAATGAAGGCACAAAGAACAAGGAACATTCTAGAACAAAGGGATAGCTAAAACAGTGATGGACATGAACAGGGATAACAAATTATTGGCCTCAGAGGAGGCGGGAAATTACACAGAAGTGGTCTCCCAGGGCATCCCAGGTGGACTGTCCCCAGGACCCCCTCCCACACTGGGAAATAAAGACAACTAACCAAATAGCCCCCAACCCACCCCCCCCCCCATATACTCCCAGATATCTCCTGGAATCCAAGATTCCCCAAAAACACAAGTAAAATGTGAGGTTTTAGATGCCTTTGATGAATTTATTGATTTTTACACCAATTTTCCATGTTTTGAAGGGAAGAAGATAAAATATAATAAGAGGCAAAATAAAAGAGACACCAGCCACTTCCCTCTGTGTATCACAGGAAATGTGATACAGGGAATGTGATAGCCACAGGGAATGTGGTCACCAGGGCTCTGACCAGGGTGGGTCCTCTGATGGGGATGGAGCTGGAGCAGCGCACGAAGCTCTTCCTGCGGGCGGGGTTGTCACAGGGCTTCCCTTACCGGTGCCTCCGCTGGTGCCGGGTAAAGAATGAGCGGTCTGAGAAGCTCTTCCCACACCGGGGACACTCGTAGGGCCTCTCCCCGGTGTGGATGCGCCGGTGGGTGACGAGGGTGGAGTTGTGCTTGAAGCCCATCCCGCAGTCGGGGCAGTGGAAGGGCCTCTCCTGTCTGTGGATCCGCTGATGCACAAGGAGATGGGAACTGGTGTGAAACCTCTTCCCACACTCAGGACACTCATAGGGCCTCTCCCCAGTGTGGAACCTCTGGTGGACAATCAGGTCAGACCTGTGGCTGAAGCCCTTCCCACACTCCCCACACTCGTAAGGCCGTTCCCCAGTGTGGATCCTCTGGTGGCAGACCAGGTTGAAACTCTTCCTGAAGCTCTTCCCACACTCCAAGCACTCGTAGGGCCTCTCCCTGTCATGAGGCTGCTCAAGGACCACCAGCTCTGAGCCCTGGCTGAAACTCTGCCCACCTTCCTGGCACAGAGTGGGTCTTTCCTCCTCAGATCCCTGTGATCTGTGTTTGCAGCCCCTCCTCCTGTGGGACCTCAAGGAATTTTCTTCCCCATTGGATTCCTGTGCCATGGAGGTGCTCAAAACAGCCTCTTCCATGAGGTTCTGCCGTGGGGATTTGTTCTCCCTTGTCTCCATCCTCAGCTCCTGCTCTGGGGGAGGAAGGACAAGGAGAGGATGGGATTTGCCTCCGTGCCACAGGGAAGGGCAAGGAGATCCCCCCAGTGCGTCCCTGGCAGGAGGGCACCGGCAGCGGGGCTGTCCTCCAGCCAGGGGCCAGGCTGGGCTGGGAGATGGAGCAGGAGAGAGGGGGAAAGGGGCACTGACTTCCTCCTCACCTGCCTCGGTGTCCCAGGGCATCTTCCTCACAGCCTCCTCCTCCATCCAGCCAAAGTTTGAGAATGGGAAATCCTGATGTGGGGAAAAACAAGGTGTCAGTGCCTTGGGCTGGGGTGCTCTTCTGAGTGTTCAGTCCAGAGCAGGTGTAAACAGCTCCAAAGAAAAAGAAAAACCAGAGCCCAGGGAACTTCTCTGCCTCAGTGAGCTAAAAACTAACTGAAAGCAAAGGAGAGCTCTGTCCTGCTGTCTGTCTGTTGGCAGACAACTGATACCTCAGGTTTAAGTTTTTCTGTTCTGTTTTGGTGTGCAGCTTCTAGCTCTATATTAGGGGTTACTGGCATCTTTTCACAGGGTGGTGAAGACAAAACAGTCCTGCTCTAGCTGGAGAGTCAAGGACAATCTCTTCAAACTTCAGGCCCAAAGCACAAACAACGTGAAAAGAGGAGGGCAGGCAAGCAAGCAAGGAAGGAGGAGGAAACTTCATCATTTGAACCTATTAACTGGGCAGTTAAATCCTGTATGGAAATGGACTAACACCTATAAAAATGTCAGATCTCATGACCAAGCCCTCTTTTGCTTCCATCTTGGAGCCATCCGGGCAGAGACCCGAGTGTGGCTCCAGTACTGCCAGGGTGTGGCCTTTGAAGGCACTTCAATAAATATCCTCTTTGTTCCTCTTGGCTCCCTCTGGCCTCTGTTCCAGCTCCTTAAGGCATCACAGCAGCCCAGGAGCCGGAATGTGGAGGGGTGATGCAGTTCCTGAAAACAAACTGTGCTTTTCTTCCTCCCCCTCTTTGCTCTCAGAACCAGCCCTGAAGGTGCAGAACTCATTTCGGGGCTAAACGGACCAATGGGGGTACGAGCATCGTGAGCTCACCCCAGGACAGGTCCTGCCAGGGTCAGGGGTCCCGTCCCCGCCTCATCTCCGGGCTGCCGGGGGTCCCCCAGCTCCGGGATCGCCCCTTCCCCTCTGCCGCCTCGGGGGTCCCACGTTCCGCAGCCCCGGCTCTCAGGGGATCCCCAAAACCAATGTCCCGCCCTGTCAGCACCGGGCCAGCCCCGCGTGGTCCCCCGGGACCCTCCGAGGGGCGATCAAAGCTCCTGTCCCCCCGAAAAGCTCCTCTCAGGGAGCCCGGAGGGACGCGGGGCTCGGCATCTGCCGGCTCCGAGCACTCTCCAGAAAAATCCCCCCGGAGACCCCTCGATAGAGCCGGGGCGAGCTCGGCCTCCCCCTCCCCTGCTGCTCGGGGCTGGGGCGACGCTGGCGGGGCAGGGGTGCTGCAGCCCCGGTGTGCGGGCGGTGCGAGCGGCGGGATTCTCCCGCTCCTGCCGCTCCTGCCGCTCCTCCTGTCCCTGCTCCTCCTGCCGCAGCCCCTCCGCTCCAGCCCGGAGCTCCCTTTCCCCCTCTGCCCGCCGCCCCGCAGCCCCGGTGCTGGGTGGGGGAGCCCCCGGCCGGCCCCGGGGCGGGCAGGGGGCTCGGGGACCCCCCCGGGGCGGATCCGTCCCCCCGGGCCGAGCCCCGAGCTCCGCTCCGGGGCCGCGGGGCGCTGCGGGGCCGCCCGGCAACTGGTGACGCATCGGCGAGAACGGCTCTGGTTGGCTGGAAATTGTCCAGCGCCTTCGCTGATTGGCTGGAATTGTGAGGGCCGCTGCGCCCGGCGGGTGTCCCGGGGAGCTGCGGAGGCCGGGCCGGAGCCTTTTCCGATTTCTTTCTGTCCCTCTGAGACCTTTTCCCATTTCTTTCTCTCTCTATGAGATCCCTTTACTATTTCTTTCTCTCCCTTTCTCCTTCCCATTTCTCGTTCCGTTCAGTCCGTGTTCAGTCAAATCCGCAGGCTGCGCTCCCATGGCTTCATTTGCACCTTCGCTGGGGCAGAGGCGTCTCTCCCTCCCGGGATCGTAACCCGCGGGCCGGCTCCGTTCCCACCGCGATCCTTCCGGGATTCTGTCAGGGACTCGCTTCCCTTTCCTCCCTCTGCCTGCAGCCGGGAATGTGCTGGGAAATGTCCAGCAAAGCCACCTTTGCTGCATAAAAACATTCAATGAAAGGTTTTCATTTTGGATTTTCTGTGATTTTCTTTCTTTTTCCTTTCATAGTAGTAGCTTAATAAAGGTTTGGTTTTTTGTTTGTTTGTTTTTTTTTTTTTTTTCCCTTGTTATTAAGCTTTGGCCTGCTTTGCTCTGTTCTCGATCACATTTCACAGAATTCAATTGAGAGGTTGCATTTTCATGGGGGCGCTGGCATTGTGCCCGTGTCAAACCATGACAGCCTCCCAAGTGTCCTGCTCACTGGCTCTCCCTGTGCATCTTGGACAGCACAAGGTGGGCATTTCTGGCAGCTGGGCATCAGCAGGCCTTCCAATGGGGGCGTGTTGTGGAGTGAGCCCAGCTGAGATACCCTGAGAGGAGCCCAGGGCTCCTTGCTCCTCTCTGCTGGCCCGTGAGTGTCTGTCTGCTCTCGGGATGGCCCTGGCTGTGTCAGGGCTGCTGTGTGGACACGAGACAGCCGGTCCTGTCCCGCTGGGTCCCAGCAGTGCCTGGCAGCCGTCCTGCATCCATGTCAGGATGCCGGCCAAGAGAGGCCCTGGAAGCTGAGGCAGCTGATTTCAAGCTTTTGCAGGTGCCAACAGGTCAAGGCCAACAGTGTTCCCTCTGAATTCCCGAGGGGCTTCCCCGGAGCTGCCTGATGCCACCCACTCCTTGTGGCACCAGTTGCTTTCCTGTGGAAGGTTCTACCTTCCCCAAGAGCACAGAGGGAGCTGGAGATAGACCTTGCCAGGCTGCTCTCTCTCCTTTCCCAGCATCCCTGGGTGAGCGGAGTAGTCCCAGCTGAGAGCAGATGTGCCAATGGAAGAGCCATGCACGGGAAGGCTCGGTGGGAAGGATGATCCAGGATCCATAGGCCTGGCAGCCTGAGCTTGCTGCCGGGGAAGGCCTTGGAGCAGATCCTCCTGAGTGCCATCCCACGGCATGTGCAGGGAAACAGGGCGTCTGCTGGAGGGTGGGAAAGCTCTGCAGAGAGACGGGGACAGCTGGGGGTCCTGGCGGGATGTTGAGGGCTTCTGTGTGGTGTTTGCAGGGTGTTGGTGTTGGAGGTGTGTTGGGGAAGGAGCTGTCTGGGAGGTGAGAGGTCTAGGCTGGAATTTGAGTCAGTTTGAAGGCAGCATCTGTGGTTTGGCATAGTTTTGCTTATAGAGTGCAGAAAGAATATCTGTGACTGTTTCTGTTCATGGTCCTGATTCTGCTGCAGGGAACAAGAGGGGAGAGCTGTACTTTATTGGCCACTTAGATCTCTATAACAGGGCAGGGTTAACCATTTTGCCATCTACTAATTGTTGCCAGCAGTTGCTCCAGGTGCTCCTGCCAACAGCCCCTGCAGGCAGGAGCACAGCCCCCAGTGCACATGGGTTTGGCTCCCTCTGGCATAGAAGCCCCCAGGGGCACAGGTCTCTGGGGCAGGACACGGCACCAACCCTGCCAGGGCTCAGGAGTGGCAGGTCTGCTTGGGCAGGGACTCTGCCTCACCTGCTGGTGTCAGCGCTCCCCGGGCCCCAGGGCTCAGAGCAGCATTCCTGCCCTGGCCCACAGTTCCTTGTGTGTGCCACACCCGCGGGTTTGGGATGGCCAAGGGCCAGGACGTGTCCCAAGGAGGCCGTGCCAGTTTCTGTGGAAGGCCCAGTGTGTGTGAAGATTATTCTCCTGCATGGTGGGGGTGTAGGGAGGCAGAGATCTCTGAAGCTTGCTCTTGGGGAGAGAGGTTTATTGGAAGATTCAGGAATGCCCGAGCCTCGTGCTCTCAGGCGTAGCACATGGCCGGGCTTAGGAGGATGGGGGAGGGCAGAGAGAAACGGAGGGTTTAGGAGAGGGAAAGCCCCAGGGGGGGAGGAAGTCCAAGAGAGGAGGAGAGGGCCAAGAGAGGAGGAGAGGGCCAAGAGACCTCATGGCCCCTCAGAGCCCCCTTTTCAGGGGCTCCTAGGTGGGCTGGGACAAGGCATGGGCCAGTGGGGTTACAGACTCTGATGCTTCAGGGGCAGGTACAGAGGTGCGGGATGAGCCACAATCTTTTGGGGGGTAGGATGGAACAGTCCATTTCACTCTAGGATTCATCTAAGGGCAGAGGTGACATTTGGCTAGCTAAGATAACAATCATATCTATCTATCCTCTGCGACGTTGGGGTACATGGGGAATTGTGGTGGGGCTGCAATGCAGGGGTCATCTGTGGATACCCTGGTGGGTATTGGGGGCTTCATGGAGTGAAGCCCTTCTCACCCTGCCCCCCACCTTCCCCAGGTGTTCTGGAGACAGACATCACCCTCGTCCCCATCATCATCCTCACGTTACTCATCAGCGAGCAGCTGGGGGAGATCTGAGCTTCAAGGGGGCCTGGGGGAGGCAGTGCTCTGAGAGATCCTGTGCTCACCCCTCCAGTCCCCCCAGACCTGTCTAGGGTGGCAGCCGCTCCACACCACCTGAAGAGGCTCATGGTGGCTGCCAGCATGGAGCATGAAGGGGGAGCTTGTGGGGCTATGGGCAGGTTTGTGGGGTCCAGCAGCAGCTGCAGGGACTGGAGAGCATCGGGCTCTGGGGAAGTTACATTGGGATTTGGGGGATCTTCAGAGACTGGGAGGTTCAAGGTCCAAGTGGCATATTGAGATTTGATGGGGCTGGGGGTTCTGGGTGGGTTTGGGGGCCTTTCCCAGCAAAGTATAGGGGGTATGGGGGAGCACAGGGGCACTTTGAAGTCATGGGAGTTAATGAGGGGCTTGGGGGAGTACAGGAGGTGTAGGGGTGCAGAGACCCTCGTGTCGGGGATGTGATGAAGGGGGGTGCCCAGCCCTCCGCATACCCCCATGCTGGCTGCTCCCTCCACCCCATCAGCTTCCTCATCTTCCTCCTCGTGCTCATCCTGCTGGGCAAGTGCTTTTCCATCACAGGTACCACGGAGGGTATGGGGAGGTGACTGGGGAGCACGGGGGCAGCTGTGGATCACTATGGGGCAGTCAGGGGTCCCTATAGAACATTTGCAGGGGGTCTGTGGGGTAGTTTGGGGGTCTCTATGGGGCACCCAGAGGGTTGGTGCTTTCAGAGACCACATCAGACTGGGGAACTCCATCCAGCTCTCCACGAACATCACCCTGTACAGTATCACCCATATCACCCTGTTTGCCTACAAGGCCCAGGTGAGACCCCTACACCCACCTGTATTTTTGCTGTATATAGAGGGTTTGTGGGTATTTGGGGGGTATTTTGGGATGCAGGGGCAGTTCTTTGCCCACAAGGAGGTACATTTTGGGGGGCAGTTCTTTGACCACCATGAGGTGCTTTATAATTGAGGTTCAGGTGAGACGCATGTGCCCAGCTGTATTTGGGGAATATGGGAGGCATTTGAAGGGATATGGGGTATTTGGATGGTGTTTGCTTTGTGGAGTTTGTCTTTGGGGGGAGAGGCAGTTTTTTGACCCTGGTCAGGTGATGTACCCCTACAAGTCACCTGTGGGGCACAGGCTCATTGTGCTGCAGTTCAGGGCCTTCAGCTGGTTGTGCAGTGCCATTTCCATCACTGTCACCATTGTCCTTGAGCACCGCTACTTCTACCTGCCCTTCCTGGGGTCTTATGCCCTCTGGTGACTCCTGGGGTACCTGGAGGACACTGGAGGTCTCTCACACAAGGGTCTCTCAAGGGGGTCTCATGAGGGTCTCACAGGGGTGTCACAAGGTTCAGTCTCATAGAAGTCTCAAAGTGTTCTTGCAGTCAGAAAACTCTTTAAGGAACAATGCCACTCAGTTTCCACTGGGCAAGTCCTCAGGTAGAATTGAAGGGCTGATGTTACTTCAGACCCTCTGGAAGGGACCTCCAGGTCATATTTACAAGAGGCGAGCAACAAGTACCATGATCAGAGCTGGAGGGGCCCTGGTTCCAGCCAAGTGTGGGAAAAGGACAATGGGGTCTGTTGGATTGTGTGGATCCATGGCCTGGCACAGCAGAGCCACAGGAGCACCAGGCCTTAGTTGACATGGGTGGATAATGTACCCTGATGCCCTCATGCAGGGGCAGAATCCATCTCTGTTTCTGGGATGACAGGGGGGTCCCAACAGGGACTATACTGGGGGCTGAAGTGCTCCTGACTGGGCATGAGTGGCAGAAAAATGCAGTTGTTACTGGCCTAGAGGCTCCGTGTATCCTTGGCATACGTCACCTCAGGAGAGGTATTTCAAAAACCCAAAAGGACACCGCTGGGCTTTGGGATAGCTGCTGTGGATAAAGAAGAACTTTAGACAGCTGAATCTCTTGTTTGGTCTTTCAGAGGACCCTTCTGCTGTGGGCCTGCTGAGGGTTGAAGAACAGCAGGTACTGATGGCCAGCCCAGCAGTGTCCCATCGGCAACATGGCACCAAGTGGAACTTCAGGAAGCTGTCCATGAGCTGATCTGGGCGCTGGAGAGCTGGGCGTGCTCAGCAAGACTCGCTCACCCCTCAATAGCCCCACATGGCCCCTGCCTGAGTCCCGTGGAGAGTGGACACTGACAGCGGGCTGTCATGGCCTGAATGAAGTCCCACCATCACTGAGTGCTGCCATGCTGGACGTGTTGAAACTTCAGCGTGAGCTGGAGTCCAAGGCAGCAAAGTGGTGCCACAGCAGAGAAAGCTTTTGAGAAAGAGGATAAGATAATTCAGATCCTCCTGAAGGCTGGTTTTGCCATAAAACAGGGTAAAGTCAAGTGACCTGCCCAAGAAATTCAGTTTTTAGAAGTAAAATAGCAAGATGGACATTGTCAGATTCCAGCGGATGTGGTCAACAGAATAGCAGCCATATCCCCACTGACCCACAGGAAGGAAACACAGGCTTTCCTGGCACTGTGGTATTTTGGAAAATGCATATTCCAGGTTACAGTCAGATTGTAAACCCTCTCTATCATATGACAGACAAGGAAGAAGATTGATTTCAAGTGGGGTCCTTCACAGCAACAAGCTTTTGAACAAATTAAAGAGGAGATTCTTCCTTACAGTAGCCGTTGGAGCAGACAGGAGAGGACAAGGTGTGGAAAAAATGCTCCACACTGCAGCCAGGGAGAATGGTCCACCCTGGAGCCTCCAGCAGAAGGGACCTGGGGAAGTTGGAGGACCACCCTATGGTTCTTGAATCTGGGATACAAAGGATCTGAGGCCAGCTATACCCATACAGCACTCTGCAGCTTATGAGGAGGTTCCATCTGTTTCAGAAGGGACTGGCACTGAAGCACAGCTCCCACTGGCACCCGACTGCCAGTGCTGGGACGGGATGTTCAAAGGGAATGATATCTTGGAAGTCATTACAAACTGACCCTGTGGCAAAATTTTCAGATTATCATCAGAAGGGGAAGAGGTGAAGGTGGCACGTGCTAGGGAGGCCCTGACTACCAGGAAATGAAAAGCGTCACTCTCTCTTTCCTGATGGTTCCTGCCATATTGTAGGGATGCATCAAAAATGGAAAGCTGCTGTATGGAGTCCTACTCCATTAACCCCTTTGCCTCCTAAGAGATAAAAGAAAGGGAAAACAATACAAAAAGGTGACTGTCACTAGGCTATACTCGCCACCTTGGTGTGTCAGAAAAAAACTCTCAGAGGAGGTTTTGCTGATTAGACTGGTCCTCAAAGCTTCGAGGGTTGTCGGCCACCCCCAGAGAAATCCCCCAGAAAATTGGGATTTTTCTCTCTGGAACAGTGACTGTGATTTGGAATCCAGAGGAGATCCAATGGAGATGCTTCCAAAAGGCTCAGTGAAGCCTCAAGGTCAGGGCCCAGTTGTGCACCAATTGAAAATGTGGGTGTTAGAGTAGTGGTTGCTGCTGCCTATAATCTGTCTCCTGCAGAAAAGCAAGTTGAGATAACCTTCAGTCAATGCAGTCAGACCCTCACTCACCACCCACCACAGCTGGCTCAGTGACAGAGGCAAGAAAGGCTCTTTTTGCAGGGTTTTATTCCAGTGGAGGATATCACATGTGGCTGAAGGGAGCTCAGCGAGATAAAAGAGGGGGACCACGTGGAAGAGACAGCTTGAGAAGGGGAAGGGGTGGGGGACGGAGCTAAGGGCTGGGCAGAGGGGTTTGGTCTCCAGGGAAAGGGGGGTGGCCACCAGGGCTACCGATCCAGTGAGGGGACAGGGAAAGGAGAAACCAGGGGAAGTTGCACAGGGGAAGTTGACACAGAGGCCCAAATGCGAGACTGCTTTTCCCCCCAGGAGGACTGGCTCTGTGGTGAGCAGTTACTGCTGTTGCCAAGGCTGAGGACTTGGGAGTGAGGTGGGAGAGTTCATGGGATGCTACATGCTACATGGCAACTTATGGAAGCCACTGAAGGACAAGGTGGCTCCAGGCACGTTACAGAGCTTAAAGCCTAAAGCCGTCTAGCTAGCTTTGGACATGGCTGAATGAGAGAAATGGCCAACTCTACCTCAGCTCTGATTCATGGATGGTGGCAAGTGCGCTGTGAGGTGGTTGGAACAATGGAAAAAGGACAATTGGCAGCACAAGGGAAACCCATTGGGGCTGCTGGGCTGGGGCAGGACATCACTGCCCAGGGGACAAGCTGGTTGTAAAAGTCCCTCCTGTGGGTGCTCACGTACCCAGGAGTCGGGCACTGAAGAGCATCACAGCAATGGACAGAGGGATGGGGCTGCCAGGATTAAAGTGTCCCAGGTGGGTCTGGACTGGCCACACAAGGCTGAGTTATTTCTGGCTCAGTGGGCCCACGATGCCTCAGGTAGCCAGTGTTTCAGGGGCAGATGAGAGGCTGTCCGGGCGAAGTAAAGACCTTCCTGTCCTGGAACATTTTGTGTGGGAGCAATCCGTGGATGGATCCAAATGTTGAGCTTAGCACCAAATTTAGGAGGTTGGGCTCAGAAAGTGAATGAAAGCACATTTCCTTGGGAGGAGAAACACCTAGTCTTACTGTTAGTGCTGCAGATGATTGTTGGCCCAGGAAAGGAAAAGGCAAACAAGACCTATCTCTCCAGACACCTATTCTGTTGGAGAAATCCTTGGACATATTCATTAGTAGAGGTGGTTTCCAAATTCCTTATATGTGCTCCTGAAAGGGAATGACAATATTTTTCCTTGGAAAATAAAGCACTAGTCACAGTGTTTTAGGATGAAAACGTTTTGCTGGCCTTCACCTCCACCTGGCAGATGATCATCTGCAGCACCGTCAGTCGGACAAGGTGTTTCCCTTCACAAGAATAGGTGCTGTCATTAACGTTGAAGAACCTAGCTGCAGCATTTGGAGCCGAGTTCCAGTATTGAATACATCTAGGGCTCTAGACATTGCTCTCACACCAAACAGACTAGGGCAGGAAACTCTTGCTGGCATTTTCCTCCCCTCTCCAGTTTATAATCTGAGGCTAGCTGCTTTCCTTCCCATGTAAAAGCACTGTCATTCCATTTCAGGAGTCAAAACTTTTGTAAACCACCTCCAATATCAAATATGTCCAAGGACTGCTGTCAAACCAAGGCTCCTGGACAGAAAGGTTTTGCTGACTTGTCTCTCTACTAGGCAGATGATCATCTGTGGCACCAACATTAGGACTGGGAGTTTCATTTTCTAGGAAAGGTACCGTCATTCACTTGGAGGGCCTGGGTTCTGACATTTGGATTCAAGCTCCAATATTGAATGTCTAAGGATTGCTGCCACACAAAGCATGTGAGAACAGAAAGCTGTTGCTGGCTTTTACCTTCACTTTGCAGTCATGTGAACACCACCAGCAGGACTATGTGTTTGCCTTCCCAAAGAAAGGTACTGTCATTCATGTCCAGGAGCACAGTTACAGCATTTGGAGCCACATGCCGATACTAAATACTTCCAGTGGATGTCTAACACAAGACGATCCAGAGCAGAAAGGTCTTTGTGGCCTTTACCTCCCCTGAGAAGCATATCTGCGCAAGAAACAGTGGGTTATGTCCTTTCCTTCCTGTAGAAAATCACTTTATTCCTCTTCAGGAGTCCACCATCTTACTTTGGATACAACTTTCCAACATGACATATATCCAAGGATTGCTCTCACACAATATGTGCCAGGTCAGAAAATTATTACTGAATTCTACCTCCCTGGGCAGCATGTAATCTGCACATTGAACCCTAGGCCTAGGGGCTTTCCTTCCCCTGTAAAAGTGTTTCAATCATCTTTAAGGAGCTCATCCACTGAAACCTGGATACCACCTCCAGCACTGAAAACATCCAAGGATTGCTCCCACACAAAATGTGGACAGACAGGGTGTTAGCATTCAGGAACACACATAATCACGGGATATGATCATCTGCAGGTGCTTTTATTGAGAACTCTGGCAATCAGGGCTACAGACCCAAATCTGACTCCAACATGGCTTTTGAGCTTAATGTATTTTATATTCTATCGTTATATAATCTACATATTAATTATTAAAATTATATTGTTCTATTGTATACATTGACATGAGTTTCTCATGATCTTTCTGAGGCCACTTACCACAGTTTCTCATGATTATTCTTACGATTAAACAGTAATTATATTTAATTACTAAACAATCATCACATCTAA
Source organism: Lonchura striata (assembly GCF_050655825.1). Taxonomy (NCBI): domain Eukaryota; kingdom Metazoa; phylum Chordata; class Aves; order Passeriformes; family Estrildidae; genus Lonchura; species Lonchura striata. Next base: position 5,583,707 of record NC_140735.1, on the reverse strand, counting down.
CAGTCATATCATTTATCATGTACTAGCTACACAGGTGCAGTTCTAGCAAGGTACAAATCCTTCATGTACCTAGGACATTTATTTTTTTTTTCAGGGCCTACAAAGCTTAATTTTCCTTTTAACCCTAAATCCCCTTGATTTTAAAATCCTTTTACTATCAAGATCAGTGAAAGCTTTCTGATCTGGCAGCTTTTGTATGAGAGTCATCTCTGGGCACATATAATATGGGAGGTGGTATCCACATTTGAATAATCGCTTCTGGATGAGAATGAGAGTTCTTTTCTGTAGGAAGGAAAGCACGTGGCCCCAGTGTTTGTGGTGCTGATGAGAGGCTGCACAGGGGAGCCAGGGAACGCCAGCCAAGACCTCTCTATCGTGGCACCTTTTTGGTGGGATCCATCCTTGGACGTAATAATGGAAGTGTTACCTAATTTGGGTAATGGGTAAAATCCCTGGTCATACTCAATTAATTGCACTTACAACTGACAAGCACGTGTGGTGTAGAATGCATGTACTAAGTTACCTTACTTCCTAGCTTAAATAAAAGAAGTAATTCTACCCTGTGCGTTGAATTTGTTAATTTAAACTTGTTAAATTTGTTTCCTGCTGGCAGGGATTGCTCCTGCAATAAGGATAAGCTGTCCTTCGATGGTTAACTTGATCTTCAGTGGGGGTGTGCTGGAATTGTTACTGATACCATTCCTGGATAGAAACAGTATGTGTCTCCTGGACAGGTTACCCCTTAGTGGCTCAAGTTGTTTAATCACTCAGAATAATGACAAAAGTCCTTTTTCCAACTCAGAATCCCCCTGTTCCATCTCTTTTAATGTGGTTGAGTTGAATGGTGAATATTTCTTTGGTCTTTCATGGTGCTAGGCCTTGATATCCTTCAGGAGGAATCTCAACCTCTATTTTATGAAATGCTTGCCCACTGCTGTTGCTGCTTCCAGTGTTTTCAGCGGGGTCTTCTGCAATGGCAATGTCAACAGCAAACACTGGCTAAACACTGGCAAGTTCTATGAGACTGGAGTGTGTTAAAATGATCACTGGCCAGTGTCTCAGACAGGAGAGATAGAAGTGGGACTGAGTGGTAGTTCCTTTCTTCTCTTAACCTGTCACCACCCCATCAATGCCCAGGCACATGGGTGCTTATATTGTGGCTGTTAGGTTTACAGCATTGGCTACGTCAGCTGTTAGTGGGGACAAACTGGTCAGAACTTCCGAAATTCCACTTCTCCCTGCAGCAGAAATCCAGCACGGGGATACTAGCAGTGCTTGGACCAGGGGTGCAGGTGCCACATGGAGTCAGCACAGTCTCTGGACTCCTTTTAGGCTTTGGGCCAATGTTCAAACATTAACGTTGAGTCCCTGCCATCAGGCAGACAACAGATTTGATTGTTCAGAATATCAGATTTGACTTTTCAAAACACCGCAATATTGTCATTGTGATCCTTGATTGCAAAGCAAGTAGCCAATATCCACATCTCATCCAGGACCTATAAATTAACCTTAGCAGCTTGGTAGATAACATTTGCTCCTTTTACTAAAGTAATTTTGACACTTGGCATCCGGGTCATACACCCAGCTTCTCGGCATCCTGCTTTGTTAGTGCTGAATGCTATGTTCCCGTATCTGTTAGAAATGTAATTAGTCATTGGCAAGAGCCAGCGTGAATCTGGATGTGTGGGTCATTAGTACGTATGTATTGATGGGGTTTGTATTGATGTATTGATAGAGATTAGTACATATGTACTGATGGGGTTTGTATTGATGTATTGATAGAGATTAGTACATATGTATTGATGGGGTTTTGTATTGATGTATTGATAGGGATTAGTACATATGTATTGATGGGGTTTTGTATTGATGTATTGATAGGGATTAGTACATATGTATTGATGGGGTTTTGTATTGATGTATTGATAGGGATTAGTACATATGTATTGATGGGGTTCCACTTACTGCATTTCAGTCTCACTTGGCTTGTGCCTGGGATGCTTCTGCCAGTCAGCCACCTGAATGGACTCTGCACAACACAGGGGGAATTGGGAGCTTGCTTAAGCATCACCTTTACCATTTCTTTCAGTTTTCATATTTTCTCCTTTTCCTCCTGGAAATGTTTCTGCAAATGTTCAATTCAGTAACGGGGATAAATCAGGTTACCTCTCAGGTCTAGTTTCTCTCTTCTATACTTTTCCCTATTCAAATTCTCAAATAATTGTCTTTCCTTACACTCTGCTGAAGAAATTTGGGTCCTGAGATGATCTTTCTCAGTCATAAGTTTGTCCACTTGGATTCTCAGTTTTTCTCCAGTCTCCATCTCAGAAGCCAGTGGTGACTTTGATACCTCATTTTTTGTGTGAGTCTTATTTTTGGTGAGCCTCCTTAACTGCAGCCGGCAGCCCCCAACTCGCTGAGGATGGCAAAAGTTGTTTCTGAGACTCCAATTAACAACATTAGCCTGTGGGGCCATAGTAATTATAGGTCTCTCAGGAGTTCCAACTCCCACATCAGCATTTTATCCTGCTTGTGGCAAGGGAGTGCTGATATGCAGATGAAAATTGCAACTTTACAATTTTAATAAAGGTTTGTTGGGAAATGGTAATTTTTTTTTTTTTTTCTAGGGCTGGGCACACATCAGGATTTCCCTTGCTGCAGGGATCTCTCTTTAAAGGGCATGAGCGCCCCTTGGGGATTCTCGATCTTTTCTTTATCTTGCACTAATTTACATATATATATAGAATCTTAGAATAGGTTCATGCATATTCATTCTGTTGATTTTGCCTTACAATTTACAGTTGGCCCTTTGTACAGAGAACTCTCTAGTTCCTTTGTCTCTTTTTGCAGACTTCTTTTTCTCTTAGTTTTAGAGTTCAAGGGGCCCCTCTTATCTCTTCACCTTGGAGATTACATTCTTTTCTCCTTGTCTGGGACAGTTTTACAAGCACAGCAGAGTTAACAGACTAAACAGCATATTTCACTCATGTTAGCAAGCCACTATGCAGTACACTTCACCTAAAGCCAGATGGATTTTCTACCCTGTTAAATCTTACTCTGTTTCAGTGCGATTTTCCTTTTCCCCTAGCACTATATCCTCCAGAACAGTAGTGGATTTATTTATTTTCTTTATCACTTTATTTTTTTTATTTAATTTATCACTTTATTTAAGTTATTTTTTACTTATTTATTTAATCACTTTATTTAATTTATTTATTTTATTTATTTATTTTGTATTACTTTAAGTTATTTTATTTATTTATTTATTTATTTTATCACTTTAAGTTATTTATTTATTTTATTTATTTATTTATTTTATTTATCACTTCTCGAGAAATCCCTTTCTGCATTCCATCGTGCACTGGGACCCCGGTGCTCCCTTTTGGGCACTCCACTTCCTTGCTGCCATTCCAATCTCCTGATTGTTGCTCTCTTTACTGACTGTTCAGTAAAGAAAAAATAATAAAAAAATCCTTCTGATGTCAAATGTACATAGTAAATCACTAAGGGGCACTTACTAATTCAAAAATTTACATTAAAATAATTTCCTTATCATCTTAAGGAAAGGGGGGAATGAGACAGAGCGAACAGTGTAGAAATCCATTTGGATTTAAGTAAAATGTGCCACTTTGAGCTTGCTAAATGTGCTGTTTAGTCTAATAACTGCAGCACTTGCAAAACTACCCTGGCTAAAGAAAATTAATGCAAATTTCCACACTAAAAGATAAGAGGTAAGAAAGACTCCTCAGACCTTAAAACAAACAAAGCAAAGTGACCAAGAGTTCTTTTTGTACTTTCTGACAAAAACCTGAGTATAACTAGCTATAAGTATAATGTGAAATCAGCAGAGGTGAGGGCTCCTGGGCGCCGGGGTCCCCATGGCAGGGGGCTCAGCTGTCTCTGTATACACAGATGCAGGCAGATAATCACGAAAAGCTGCTCTCACCTGGAATGAGCAAGGACCATGGAATCATAACATTTTAGAGGGACAGAAATCAGACACTTTGCAGACTTTAGAACTTTTAGCTATTGTTTGTGCATTTTGTCGATGGATGCATGACCCTATAAATGTTGTGTCTGATTCCTTGTATGCAGTTGGAGTAGCACAGCGTATTGAAGATGCATTGCTGCGAGAAGTACAGAATCAATGCCTGATTCCACTTTTTGCACAATTGCAATCAGCTATTAGACAAAGATCTTCTCCATATGCTGTTTTTCACATCAGGAGTCACAAGTGGATGGAAGGATTAGGGGAGGGCAATGCTTGTGCTGATCAGCTGGTATCAGTGACTGTACCCATGGAGAATTCTACAAAAGCATGCAATGCTCATGCCTCATTTCATCAGAATGCAAAAGGGCAACGATGTTGCTTTGATATTACCATGGAGGAAGCCCGAGGAATTGTCAGAGCATGTCCAGACTGTAGTCATCACAATGGACCAGGTCTTGGCCTGGGGGTAAATCCCCGAGGTCCAGGCCCCACTGAGTTGTGGCAAATGGACGTGACTCATGTGAATGAATTTGGGCGTTTACGTTATGTCCATGTGGTCATTGACACCTACAGTCACTTCATTTGGGCCTCCCCACAAGCTGGAGAGAAAGCAATTCATGTTATTCAACATTTAACACTGTGCTTTGCTATCTTAGGGGTACCTAGAGTTATTAAAACAGATAATGGTCCTGCATAAGTAGGGAAGAAAGTTAATTGCTTTTGGCAGCAATGGGGTGTTAAGCATATTACAGGAATACCACACTCTCCCACAGGACAAGCTATAGTAGAAAGGGAAAACCAAACTCTAAAACAGTATCTTGCAAAATTTAAGATAATTACTGATCCTCAGGAAAGATTGGGAAAAGCACTGTTTACTTTAAATCATCTTTGTATATTTGGTGTTCATGATATGCCACCTGCCTAGGTACATGGGATACTTGCAAAACAAGGTGTTGATAAGCCAATGACTGTAATGCATAGGCATCCTGCTACAGGGATATGTCAGGACCACCACCTGTAAATGATATGGGTAGAGGTCATATGTGTGTGTCTACACCTACAGGGCCCTTGTGGGTTCCCAGGAAGTGGACACGTCCTGTTTCAACACGGCTGCCAACACCTCTGCCGAAGACCGAAGACTCCACAGAGGACGACTTCGGCTTGAGCCTATTCTACAGGAAATAAATTATGCTTTAAGGAACAAAATTATACTTTTGACTCTGATACTGTCAATTTTGTTGCAAGCTAATGCTTGGGCTCCTGCACAACCAAGAACAAACATATGGGTTACTTTAGCTAAGCTGACAAATCGGAGTGCTGTCTGTCTCTATCCTCACCTGGAAATCCATTCTCTACCTGTCTGGTAGGGATACCTGTTGACAATTGGCCTTGCCCTCAGAACACACCATCTTGTAAGGTGACAAATCCCCAAAATAATGTGGATAATTGGGATTCTTGGGTTCCTCACCTTCCCCCTGCTCCTCTTGAACCACAAGAGTTAGAGCTTTTGGGATCAATTCAAGCTGATGCATGCATTGTTTTTAATTGGACTGGTATGGAGCAACAAAATCCTGACAAGTATCCGGTATCAGTAAATTCCAGTCTCCCAATATATAGAAATTCTTCCTATTGGTGTAATTACACTTCAGCACATGTTTCAGTTTCTTCCAGTTCTCCACTGCAGCTACCTGCTGGGTACTTTCTCATCTGTGGAGATTGTGCCTGGTCTGGTATCCCTTCTAAACTCAAAAGAGGTCCTCGCACAATTGGTTGACTGTCTCTACTGACACCTACTATGTCCATGATATTACAGATGTACCGACAACATAGACAAAAAAGGATGACCCATGCATTTCAGAGCAATTGTAGGGATGATGCTAAGTTTTGGTCCACAGAAGCAATTGTTACTTCTTCTATATTTGTCCCTGGAGCAGAAGCAGCTAGATCACTTACACTGTTAAACAGACTAGGTTGTTGTCTTGCCAACATCTGCTGCATTATCTAGTCTCTTGTTGGATGTAGATTCTATTTGGCATGCTACTTTACAGAATCATGCTGCTATTGACTTTTTACTATTGGCTCAGGGACATGGCTGTGAAGATACTGAGGGAATGTGCTGCATGAATCTGTCTGATCATTCTAAGTCGATACATAAGCAGATTAGTGAATTGCACAGGCTTACTGCTCAGTTACAACAACAACATGGCTTTGGGTTAGATGACTGGATAAAATCATTAGGTCTAGGACCATGGTTTCGCTCTATCATTCAATATCTGATTATGCTTGGTTTAGTGATTTTGCTGATTATATGCTTGCTATATTTGTGCTTGCCTTCAGAGAGCTATGCACCAAATTGCCTCATCAGTCACTGATCAGGCAATGTTGGTGCAAGAGAAAAAGAGGGGAATTGTTGGAGAATGGTTGCAGGAGAGGGGTCATGGATCAATGGAACAGTTATTCATTGATACCTCTCTCTAAGACCCCAGAATCAGAATCAGCCTGTGTCTGGCCTGGGAACAGAGCTTGGGAAACCAGCTCTGTGTCTAGGCCTGGGAAACTGTACAAGGTCTGTCTAGGCCTGGGAAATAGAACAAGGTCGCAATGAGATAATAAGGACAGGCATAGCCTTGAAGATATGCTCTGTCCTTGGAAGGCATGACTGAGCAATGAGAACTTGGCTTGGAGAACTTAGCTACAGCTGTAAACACATGTAGGAGAAGTAAAACAAAGACCTTTGTAAACTTGACCAATGAGAGCTGTTGCTGACTTTGCTTGTAGCAAACCCTATATAAAATGACAGGATTTTGAATAAATGAAGCTCGCTTATCAATCATACTGATTGTGCTTCCCTCTGCCCGTGGCATCATTTAATGCCAACATTGAAATCCACGTGGCTGGCTCTGATCCCTCGGCCATCCTGTGGGTGCCCTGTGATGGCACTCAGGGTGATCTGTTCCATAACCTTGCCAGGCACCGAGGTCAGGCTGACAGGCCTGGAGTTCCTCCTTCCAGCCCTTCTTGGGGATGGGCTCACACTCGTACCTCCAGTGCTCTGGGACCTCCCTGCTGAGCCAGCACTGATGGTAAATGATGGAGAGCAGCTTGGGGAGCTCATCCACCAGCTCCCTCATCCCCCTAGGATGGATCCCATCTGATCCCATACACCTGTGAGCATTTGAGTGGCTCAGCAGGTCACCAGCTGCTTCCTCCTGGATTACAGGGGGGTTGTTCTGCTCCCTGTCCCCATCCACCAGCTCAGGAGATCACTTGTCCTGAGCACAACTTGACTTACTCTTGAAAACTGAGGCAAAGGGGTTAAGTACCTCAGCCTTTTCCTCATCCTAGGTAACCATATCCCCCACAATAAGAAATGGAGGTTGTCCTTACCATTCCTTTTGCCATAATGTAGTTATAAAAACATTTTTATTCTCCTTCACAGAAGTGGCCTGGTTAAGTCCTAATTGACCTTTCACCGCTCTAATTTGCTTTCTGCATGACCTAATAACATCCTTAAACACGTCCTGAGTTTCCTGGTCCTCCCTCCCAAAGTGATGCATCCTAATTTTTCCCCTGAGTTCCTGGAAAAAGCCCCAAGCTCTGCCAATGCTGGTGCCTGTCACCTGCCACAGAGACCTGTGGCCCCGGGGGACTTGTGTGCCAGAGGACAGCCAAAGCCAACGTGCCTTGGTGTCTATGTGATCCTTTCTGCAGGTGGCTGCAGGCAGGAGCACCTGGAGCAGCACTTGGTAGCCGCACTTGGTATCTGTCAAAAGCTGTTGCTCCTTCCTAGAATGATTTTTGCTTGGAAGTGATAATCTGCAACACAAAAACACCATCCACTGTTGACTTCCAGAGGACAATGACATTCTTACAGAGATACTGTCAAGTTTCCTTGTGTCCTTCTGTTTTTTCTTGCTTTCTGGGAAAGAACATCAGCCCAGCATCTGATGCCCAATGCTCTGGTTGCTGCCTGTCTGGCTGTGGCCAGCAGCTCATGTCCAAAGACAAGCGGGTGCTGCCTTCTGAGCAAGGGAATGGACAGGCATGAGCAGAGAATTTCCCTGCTGAAGCTGGGAGGAACCTGGGGAAGTGCAGAAGATTGGGATAACGCTGGCATGAGAGAAGCCATTCCGTGTCTCTGATGATGGTGCCAGCAGTGTGAGGGAAGAGCCAAGCGCTGGAAGCAGACACATCCTGCTGCTTTCTGCTGTTCCCTGGACACGGAACACACTTGTTCCCAGAGTTCCCGAAGGCTTGATGCAGGAAGAAAAACATTCAACAGGAGCACCAAAGGCCAGGGGGTTATTGGCCACTTTCCCTTGCCCACCACACGCTTGGGCAACTAGCCGAGTGCAAGCGCCCTTTTTCCCTTCCTCCCCATTGGCCTGAAGAATCTGGGCACCAAGAGAAAGCTCCTGGACCTCCGGGTATGACAACAACAATTTATTAATGCTACTCTGGGGTGAAAGGAAGTGCTTGCAGAGGGCAGTTGTTCCTCGCAGGCTCAGGTGGCCCCAGCAGACACAGCCTGGTGGATCAGTTCTCCACAGCGCTGCAGCAGGACAGCCAGCCACGGCGGCACGGGAAAGGCCGTGACTTCCAGAGCCGGAGGAGTTGATCCTGCACATTCTGGAGTCGGGAGGAGGGAATGGCCTGTACAGCTAAATTGATGTACAGGGTTTGAAGGGCCAGGCATGAGATGGCAGGGCTGGCGTCATCCGCCAGGTCCTGAAGGGCTGCGAGAGAGAGGAACAGAGCCACCATCAGAGCCTGCGTCTGCAGAAACATGGGGAGACCCTCCTGCCACGTCCATGCCAGGCAGCTCTTGCCATGGCCTGGAGGAAGCAGGAGACAAGAATGGCGAGCTGGAAGGTGCTGGCCACGAATGTGCCACAGGCCCCCGAAAGGTCTGTGTGCTGTGCCCACGCTGCCCTTGGTGCGTGCCGGGCCAGGGAAGGCAGCTGCCAGCGGCAGCCCCCGCTGAGAGCCCGCTGGCCTCACTCACCCCTGCAGAGGATGCGGAACTCTTGCTGCTGTCCTCTGAGGCAGCGCCCGGCCATCCCTTGGGAACAGAGAGCGTGAGCTGGCTTCAGAGCCACAGCTGCCGCCCGCGGGCGCTGCCCGGCCCGAGGCCACACGGGCTCCTGGCCCGGCAGGGCTCAGCCCGGGCCCCTGGCGCATCCTGCCGCCCCAGGGCACGGCTGCCAGAGGGCGGCGGCAGCGCCGAGGCCAGGCGGGGCTCCAGATGGCCGCGCGCGGATGCTGCTGCCGGGGCAGCAGGCGGGGCTGGGGCCGAGCTGCGGCGGGGCGGGGAAGGAGCCGGGCTCGTGGCTCACCCATGAACCTGACGGCCGCCTCTCGCAGGGGCTCCTGTGGGCTCTGCACGTAGGGCAGGGCCCGGCGCAGGTGCTCGGCCGCTCGGCTCCTGTCCTCTGCCAGCTGCAGAGAGCGGCGGGGCACGAAGGGAAGGGTTGGTGCGGGCCCTGCCCCTCGGCCGGGTGCTCCCTCCGCCCGGCGCCGCTCCCCCTGCCCGCACAGCGCCGAGGCCCGGCCAGCAGCCGCCGGCGCCGGGCTCTGCAGGGAGCAGAGGGCCCGGCGAGCCGCGGTGCCGCCCCGCGGCAGAGCCCGGCTGCCTCGGGGCTCCCTCAGCACCGGCCTTGGGGCCAGAGGAGCCTGGAGCAGAGCCCGCGCGGCCCAGGGAAGGCAGCGGCGTGTGGGGCGCCGGCCGGTGCCCCTGCGGGCAGCACTGGGCAGGGGCCGCAGCTGCCAGGGTACAGACTGGGCACCGTGGGCAGGCGGCTTCTCCAGGCCGGGGCTGGGGCTTCCGGGCTGTGCTTACCAAGCGCTCGGCAAAGCTCCACATCTGATCCGTTTTCAGCAGCTGCTGAAGATCCCTTCTCTTCAGGAACCTTACTGCAGAAAGCAGCGTTTCCCGAGAGGCCTGCAGAGCGGCAGAGAGCCGGAGATGGCACCGCAGCCCAGGGCACAGGAGCCACATCCCCGTGCCAAGGCCAGGAGGGAGCTGGAGCCCATGAGGAGGAGCCAGGCTGTGGGGAGACAGCTGAGCCCCCTGCCATGGGGACCCCGGCGCCCAGGAGCCCTCACCTGTGCCACACGCCAGTTCTCATCGTGGCAGTTGAAGAAGAGTGGGAGCAGGCTCTGGCTCACAGGCTTCTTCAGGGGCTTTTTTCCCTTGGCCACCACCAAATTCATCACCTCTTGGAAGAGGCAAACGGAGAGCAGCTTCACAAGGCTGTTGTCCTGTTGGAATGGAAGCAAAACCCCTCCACACCAGCTGCTTCAGGCCCCCCTGTGCACAGGCACAAGGCACCGGGCTTCCAGGCGGCGCCCGGTGCCCGTGGCTGGGGGCACAGAGCCTTACATTGTCAAAGAGTTGCCAGAGCGCCTCAGCCAGCTGCAGGGCAATGGGGCTGGCTAATGCAAGGTCTTTGTTGCAAAGCACAGAGCTGAGAACAACGATGGACATCTCAACAATGTCTTCATCCACAGCCCGCAGGAGTTTGCCAAGGCTTTCAGTCAGGCTGTACATTCTTTCGTTCTGTGTGGAAAACAAGGCTGGGCAACCCCACGCTGCTGCTGCTGCAGGGCTCAGAGGCCGAAGGCCTGTCCCAGAGCACTCAGGCAGCTGAACAGCCACCCTGGAGAGCTGAGAGCAGCTGCCACAGCTCCCAAAGCCCAGCCAAGCCCAAGGGGCTGCTTTCCCCAGCCCCACGCTGCCAGCACAGCTTCAGCTGCTGCCTCCTTCTCACCATCGAGGGGTCCTGGCTGAGCACCACGAGGCCTCTGAGCGCCACGCGATGCATCTCTCTGGACTTGCTCTGCAGGTGCCTTGTCATGATCTGCAGGACGTTTTCACCGTATTCACTCAAGTCCAGGCAGTCCAGGACCTGAAAGGCACAGAGCAGTGACAGGAGTGCCCAGCTGGCAGGAGCTCAGAACTGCACAGGGCTGAGCCAAGGCAGCAGCACAGGGCACCATCCCAGGCAGCTGCGGCTACCAGAGGGCAGAGGCGTGGGAGGCAGCTGAGCGAGGCAGCGCTGGCCATTGGGCTCACCTCCACCAGGAAGGCCAGGGCGGGCAGTTCCCAGTCTGAACTGTCTTGGCTGAGTAAGTCAAAGAGGCAGGATGCCATGCTGCAACACCAGATGATGGAGACACGGCGCATCTCCCTGGTGGGGAGAAAAAGGCACCATTGCTCCTGAGCTGAGTGGCCAAACCTCTCCCAGGGCTGACTCACAGAAGTCTGGTCTTCTCCCGAGCACTCCCGAGCACGGGTGCTTTGGGAGGCAGCTGCTCCAGGGCACCCTCCTCTCCCAGCCCATTCCAGTCTGCTCATCCCTTCCTTGGGGACAAGGCCCTGCCGCCCATGAGCACAGGGACTGCGTGGGGTGATCTGGGCACAAAGGAGAGGGGCGGTGGGGAGAATGAGGTCTCACCTGGCCAGCAGACCCACTGCATAGTGGTGGGTGTTGGCACAGAGCAGTGTGTCCCAGGCACACCTGCGTTCCATTGCTACCACCACGTCCTCGTACTGCATTTGGCAGAGCAGGGCCTTCAGGGTCTGCAGTGCAAAGCTGTGTGCAGAGCAAAGCCCAGGTCACGCTGGGAGGCCTGGCTCCTGCCCTGGGAGCATGGCAGGGATGGGGAGACTGGGAAGACTGGCATGGAGCACCTGTTGGGGTGGGCGGCAAGGCTGTGTTGCTCCTGGCATCTCTTCCAGAAGGTATCCACCTCTTCTGGCATATTCAGAGTGCTGATGTAAGCTTGGAAGAGCAGATGCAGAAAGAGGTTGGGGAAATACTCCAGCACTACAGGTGGGCACCAGGTCAGATTGAAGAGCCTCCACAGTGTCAAGGTTGCCTGCAAGAAATAAAACAGCCAGAGACAGTAATCAGTGCCAAGACATGCATGTGGCATGGCCCCAGCCTGCGAGGGAGAGGCCAAGGGAGACACATGGGGAGCAGCCGGCCTGGTGCCCCAGAACCTTGCCCCCAAGCCAGGTTTTAGCCCAGCGCCTGAGGCAGGGAGATGCAGCTGGGGGCAGGGCAGAGAGCTAGCTGCTGGAGAGGTGGCCTGGGGGCTGGCAAAGGCCGCTTCCAGAAACTCACAGCCAGGGCAAAGACCCCTGTGCTGTCCCCATCGGAGGTGTACACGCTGTCCTCTGGCCAGGCGCTCAGCACATCGAGAAGGATCTGTAGTGCCGGCTCCGCGGTCCTGCTCGAGGACATGATGGTCCCCCACATGATCACGGCAGCTCTGTGGGGCCAGAGCTCTGTGTCAGGGGGGTCTCAGCCACAGCAGCGTGGCCTGGGCAGCTGCAGGGGCCTGCACTGGCCCTCAGCCCTGCCTCTGACTCCTGGCCCTGGCTGGCAGCAGCCAGCCAGCCCACGTGGGTCCAGGCCCTGAGGGGCAGGGAGGGAGCATGGCAGCAGGCTCCGGAGTTGACATGCCAGGACTGGAAAACAGAGGGGCCAGAGGCTCCTGGAACTCTCCACCTGTCTGTCAGGGACAGGCTCTACGGGGTGGGGGGGCCGGTGAAGCCTAAGGCCTCAAGGCAGGTGGGGATGCCATGCCTGTCACACGATGGGGCCCAGCGCAAGAGAGTGATCAGCACGTCACAGGGGTATTCCTTGGTCAGCTCCAGAAGGGCCTTGTCCAGCCTGTGCTCAGCAGATTTGTTGGCCGTGAGCCACCGGTGGATGTACCTCACCATGGCTGGCACCTACAGAAGGCACAGGGAGACTTGGAGAGCTGCCAGGGCAGCAACTTGCCCAGCTTCCCCTGAGGAGTGCTTCCCTTTCCACCACATTGGTCTGGACCTCACAGGCTGAGGGAGCCCAGCAGACCCAGCAAGATGTGCCACACCATTCCTGGGGCAATCAAGCCCTTGCCCCTGACTGCTTACTTGCTTTGCATTGGAGACACCCTTCTCCACCAGCAAATCCAGCATGGCAGCACTGGTCTCGGCACTGAAGAGGTGAAAGCTTGCCAAGATCCCAGTGCCCACACCTGTGGTCTCTTCCTGCCTAATGCACGTGATGAATTGACAGATGGTCTGCAGGAGAAGAGCAGGAAGAGAGGGAGAATGCATGGTGTGCTGCAAGCACTCGGTGCTGGGCTGAGCAGTGCCAGCAGGCCCAGCCCAGGTGGGGATGGCCGTAGGTACCTGCGCTGTTCTGCGGAAGCGGCCATGGGCGGGTTCCTGTTCTACTGTCCGGTCCAGGGCTGCATCTGGTAAAGAGCGAGCGCAGCCAGAGCTGCTGAGGGGCTGCAGGAGAGGCCAGAGAACACAGCCCAGCCCTGTTCTCTCCTGGCAGGGAGAGCCTCGTGATGCCCCAGGGATGGAGCTGCCATGTGGTCCAGCCCCAGCCCAGCTTCTGTCCTATCTATGGGCATGTCCAAAGGGATGGGATGGGATGGGATGGGATGGGATGGGATGGGATGGGATGGGATGGGATGGGATGCTGCCAAGCTGGCTGCAGCCACCAGCCATGCAGCCCAGCAACCCAGCTCTGCCACTCACCGTCCTGCAGATGCTTGAATGGCACCATCTCTTCAGTCTTGTGCACTGGGGCAGCTCCAGGGCCTTCTTCCTCTTCCTCCACCCAGGCCAGCTTGGGCACTCTTGGGGGTCTCTGCTCCATGTCACTGATTGGATCTGTGGCTACTTGCAGGAGAGATGCCTCGGAAAACTCCAAGTTAGCAAGTCCTGCTTTTGTGCCTGCACGGCACCTTCAAGACAGAAGCCTCAGGAAGGCTCAGGACAGCAAGTCCTGCACTCTGGTCTCGAGGGCTCCTGCCACAAGGACAGGAGACTCCTGTCAAGGATTGTGCTCTCGCCTCGAGGGCGCTGGTGGCAGGGATGGGAGATGCCTCCAGGGCACCAAGTCCCACGCTCTGCCCTTGAGGGCACCTGCAGAATTGAAGCCTAGGAAGGCCACGGATCAGCAAGTCCTGTGGTCTGGCCTCGACGTCAGCTGCAGGAATAACGCCTCAGAAATCTCTGGGTCAGACACGAACGAGTGTGCTGTGCGGGGGCTCCTCACAGCACTGCTCTGTCCTGTCCTGTCCCGTCGCGTGCTCGGAGCACTCTGGCATGGTCCTGTCACTGTCAGCTCCTATGTCACCACGTGTCACAAAGGTCCCTTTGACACACTGTTCCATGCCATAGTGACCATGCTGCAGCATGTCACAAAGGGCCCCTGCACACACTGCCCCCTGCGCTACGGCCGCCCCTGGCCCACCCAAAGTGGCTCAGGTTGGAAGGAATCCCTGGCCCCAAGTGTCTAAGACAGCCCAACAGGGTCTTTAGGAACGGCTCAAACCATCAGCAAATGCTGCCCTGCTCTGCGGGCTCAGGGCAGCAGAAGGAGCTCCCAGGGCTGCCGACGCAGCCGTGCTGGGAAGGGCACGAGGCCTTCCACAGAAGCTGGCACGGCCTCCTTGGGACTCATCCCAGCCTGTGGCCATCCCAAACCCGCGGGTGTGGCACACACAAGGAACTGTGGGCCAGGGCAGGAATGCTGCTCTGAGCCCTGGGGCCCGGGGAGCGCTGACACCAGCAGGTGAGGCAGAGTCCCTGCCCAAGCAGACCTGCCACCCCTGAGCCCTGGCAGGGTTGGTGCCGTGTCCTGCCCCAGAGACCTGTGCCCCTGGGGGCTTCTGTGCCAGAGGGAGCCAAAGCCCAGGTGCACTGGGGGCTGTGCTCCTGCCTGCAGGGGCTGTTAGCAGGAACACCTGGAGCAACTGCTGGCAGCGCTTGCTCTCTGTCAGAAGCTCTTACTCCATGCTGAAATTATTTTCTCATTGAAGTTACTGCCTTCAGCACAAAAACACCTTAGCGGCAAAGGCACAGAAAAATCTGGCAAGGAAGAATCCTCAATTCAGGAAAGCTTTACATCCCATTGTTCAACTCAAGTAGTTCCAAAACACTGCAAACTTCCCAAATTATTTTGGATGGCCTGAGGAGGTGAAGATTTGGAATTTTGCTTCCCATCTCAAAGTAGCAACTCATTTGCCTTAACCTCATCCATTGAGGGTCACTTTACAAAACATAACACTACACAAAAAAAGGGCAAAACCAAGGACCATTCTTTGGTTTGCAAATGGTTTTCTATGAAGGGATGATAATATCCTAGGTCTCTTAAGGATTAAAAGCTCTCAAGAAATGAAAGTCTCCTCAGTGGTACAAAAGTAGCTCAAACAAATGAGTAGATGGCAAAAGGGCTAATTTCCCCCTGCTGGAGATATCTAAATGCCCAGTAAAGTACAGCTCTCCCCTCTTGTTCCCTTCAGCAGAATCAGGACCATGAAAAGGAAAAGTCACAAATATTCTTTCTGCCCTCCGTAACCAAAGCTGTGCCAAAGCACAGATGCTGCCTTCAAAGTGACTCTAATTCCAGCCTAGAGCTCTCACCTCCCAGAAAACTCCTTCCTCAACACACCACTAACACCAACCCCCCCCAACTCCTGCACAGAAGCCCTCAACACCCCGTCAGGGGCCCCAGTTGTCCCCATCCCTCTGCAGAGCTTTCCCACCCTCCAGCAGACGCCCTGGTTCCCTGCACATGCCGTGGGATGGCACTCGGGAGGATCTGCACAAGGCCTTCCCCTGAAGCAAGCTCAGGCTGCCAGGCCTATGGATCCTGGATCATCCTTCCCACCGAGCCTTCCTGTCATGGCTGTTCCATCTGCACCTCAGGGCTCAGCTCAGACTTCTCCACTAAACCAGGAGTGCTGGTAAAGGATGGAGAGCAGCCTGACAAGCTCTTTCTCCAGCTCCCTCTTTACTCTTGGGGAGGTAGAACATTCCACAGGAAAGCAACTGATGCCACAAGGAGAGGGGTGGCCTCAAGCACCTTTGGCAATGAAACAAAGCCTTTGTTTGACATAAGTGAGCCCAAGCAATTCCCAAAAGTAAACAGGTAATTAGCACAGCCATACATAAGTACTCAGCACCAGTTAGCATAAGAAAAACCTGGCAGGCCTAACTTGACCTGAGAGTGACTTGACAAAAAGTTTTAGACAGTGTACCAGAAGAACTAAGGGCAAGTGTGGAGTCAGCCCTGTGCAGGGAAGCCATGAGGAAGACTTTGTGCTGCTTTAGGGCATCAAGACCGCTCCTGGCCAGTGCCTGGACATCAGCTTCAAGGATAGGAATCTGACCCAATATATTTCCAACCCCCTGCCTATCGAATCGCCTCAGCACTGTAAAGATGGATGGTATGTTTGGTACAGTTCCTGCATCAACCCACTGAAATTTATACGTGGCGGAGGAATATTTGAGTGGGGTGCAGATCCCCCCCTCCCGCCAGGTCAATAAAAGAGCTTTTGGCAGACAGTGCATTTGCCTGCCAATTTCTTTGAATGAGGGAGACCCCTCAGGACTGCTATATCCTGAGGGAACACCATTGGCCTTGACCTGTAGGCAGCTGCACAAGCTTAAAATCTGCTGCCTCAGCTTAAAGGACTTCTCTTGGCCAGCATCCTGACGTGGATGCAGAACTGCTGTGAGGCACTGCTGGGACCCAGCAGGACAGGACTGCCTGTGTCGTGTCCACATAGCACCCCTCACACAGCCAGGGTCATCCCGAAAACAAACAAATGCTCAGCTGTCAGCAGAGGGGAGCAAGGAGCACTGGGCTCCTCTCAGGGTATCTCAGCTGGGCTCGCTCCACAACACGCCCCCATTGGAAGGCCTGCTGGCCTGCTGATGCCCAGCTTCCAGAAAGGCCTACCTTGTTCTCTCCAAGATGCACAGGGAGAGCCAAAGAAGCAGAGCAGGACATTTGGGAAGAAATCCTTCCAAGCCTTTTCTGAGGCCAGGGACACCCCAAGATCAGCCAAGACTCTCCACGCTGCCTGGCCCACCCAGCCCAGCTCTGTGCTGGCCCTGGGCCACAGCAGCTTCCACCAAGCAAGGGCAAATGCATGTAGCCAAGAGTTGAAACATAGCAGACAGGGAAGATGTGAAAAGTGTGTGCGTAAAGGCCTGTTAATTCACAGCTCTCAGAGAGAGCTTTGGGGCTCACAGCTGGACAGAGATGCTGCTGCTCACACCTCTGTCCAAAACAGGAGATCACACCTTGCTGCAGGTGCTTGGGTCGGTCTCTGCAGGTCGAGGCAGATGCCAAACCTGCTCTTCACAGCCTTCTCCCTTGCCCTGCCCCTCTGCCAAGCACAACATGCCTCAAGGACTGAAAGGACCCCAGAGAGCCAAAGGGGGACCCTTGCACCTGCCTCACTGGGAGCTCCCTGGGAAGCACTGTCCTTGAGAAGCAAGCCCCTTTCCTCCAAAGGCATTTCCCCAAATGTGTATCTTTCCTGGGGAACACCAACACACTCTTAAGAAAAGCTGGCGAGGCTGAACGATCTCCAGTCCTCTCAGGACAGGCGCTCCAGCTGTAGCCCGTATTCCCCCAAGTGTGTTTCCAGGTGGAGGCTCAGAGGTGCAGCTCCAGGCCCTCTACAAGCACAAGCTGTCCACTGCCTCTTCACCTGCCTCAACTCCAGCCTGTGGTCACGACAGCAAAACCAGGCTGTTCCCAGCCAGAGCCCAGAGCCCTGTTCCTGCAGGATGCTCTTGTCAGCACCTTCCAGGACTCTCCGCTGTGCACGCAGTGCTTTTCATGCCCCCTCTCAACAGGCCTTGGAAGGCAGAGCACAACCTGGCTGGCTCTGCCACCAGCACACCCCAAAGACAGGCAGAGGAAGAAGCAGCAGGTGTTGTTTTGCAGCCATACCCAGGAGAAACTGGAAGGTGCCCTCCCTCTGGTCTCACTTGGTTGGCTTTCTGACTGGCTCTGAGGCTGGGGCTTCCATTCCTTGGTTCTGGGGACCAGAACCACATCTGGGATCCCGGCACTGCCTGACAGCGCTCCAGGCTCTGGCACAGTCTGAGTTTCGGGCACCGTGCTGTTGCTTCATTTGCTCTTAGGCACACCCAAAGCTCTCGGTTAAGCCCAGATGGTCTCTGGTTCTGCCCTCTCCAGGGATTGCAGCTCCCTGCCCAGGCATTGCAGCTCACCCGGCCAGCCCCTGCTGACTGCCCACTGCCCTCATTCACACTCAAGGAGGTCTGAGATGAAATCAGAGCACCCAGACAAGGATAAGAAAGGAAGGCCCTCGCCACCCACGGGGGAGCCAATAGTTGAGATCATCACCAAGTCCCTGACGTACAAAAGTCTCTGTAATCTGCACAAAGACATTGTACGACAGGGACATGAGGCTTATACAACCTGGTAACTGCGTGTCTGGGACCTTAGGAGAACAGGCATGCACCTGGATGGTGGTGAGGCAAGGAATTTGGGACCCTTGACCCAGGAGCCAGGTATGAATCAGATTTTTGTAAGAGAGCCAGGCTCCCTTTTCCTCTGGGAGTGGCTTTTAATGAGTGTCAGAGAGAGGTTTGTCCACAAGGAGAGAATGCAGGAGCACCACCATAGAATGTGCTGGAAGACCCTTGAGGAAGGGATCCAACAGCTGAGAAAAGTGGCAGCATTGGAGGAACTCTTTGGGAGGGATGGACAGCATGATAATGACACTGGCAAGGTCAGGTGCACAGGGCAAATGCTGTGGAGTCTGGCAAATCTAGGGCCATGTCAATGCACCACCTTCATTGCAACGATTACTGCTGATACCAACCGAGAGACAGTGGGTTCTGCTGCCAACAAGTTTAGAAATTGTGAGAGTATGGTCAATGGCCCAATGCAGGCTCATGGCTCTGCTGTGATCAATGAACTCAAAGAGGAGTTTAAAGAGGAGATGAGGAAGATTGGAGATTGATTGCATTATTGTGCCTTGAATGAAGGGACTCCACCACTGAGCGCTGCTGTGCCGGACATGCTGGAACTCCAGCACGAGCTGGCAGCAAGGTGGTACACCACTATTGGCATTGCTAAGGCGTTTTTCTCCATTCCTCTGGCAGCAGAATGCAGCCCTCAGTTTGCTTTCACCTGGAGGGGCGGGCAGTGCACCTGGAACCGACTGCCCCAGGGGTGGAAGTGCAGCCCCACCATCTGCCATGGACTGATCCAGGCTGCACTGGAAAATGGTGGAGCTCCAGAACACCTGCAGTACATCGATGGCATCATTGTGTGGGGGAACACAGCAATGGAAGTATTTGAGAAAGAACAGCGCATCATCCAGATTCTGCTGGAAGTCAGCTTCGCCATCAAGAAGAGCAAAGTTAAGGGACCTGCCCAAGAGATCCAGTTCCTGGGAGAAAAGTTGCAAGACAGACAGAGTCACATTCCCACTGAGGTCACCAATAAGATCACTGCAATGTCATCACCAAGCAGCAAGAGGGAAACACAAGCTTTCCTATGCACCATTGGCTTTTGGAGAATGCACATTCCCGAGTACAACCAGATTGTGAGCCTTCTTTACCTGGTCACCCACAAGAAGAACGATTTTCACGGGGGCCCTGTGCAGCTGCAAGCCTTTGCCCAGATCAAGCAGGAGATCGCTCATGCTGTAGCCCTTGGCCCAGTCAGGACAGGACCAGAGGTGAAGAATGTGCTCTACTCTGCAGCCAGGAGCAATGGTTTGTCCTGGAGCCTTTGGCAGAAGGTGCCTGGGGAGACTCGAGGCTGACCACTGGGATTCTGCAGCCGAAGTTACAGAGGGTCTGAAGCCAACTACACTCCTACAGAGAAGGAAATCTTGGCTGCCCATTAAAGAGTTCAAGCCACCTTGGAGGTGATTGTCATGGAAACACAGCTCCTCCTGGCACCCCGACTGCTGGTGCTGGGGTGGATGTTTAAAGGAAAAGTTTCCTCTGCCACCATGCCACTGACACCACATGGAACAAAAGGATTGTTCTGCTGTCCTTCATAAGAGTAAATGTTGTTCTGTTCTCCTGTCCTTGTCACAGTGCTCACCCTGCATGAGATGTGTCTGCAAGCCCTCCAACCTCTGGGATTGGGGAGGGCAAATGTTCCTGGGGGAACAGGGATGGGCCAGCTGGGCTGGACTGACCCAAAGGATGTTCCATTCCATGTGACACCATGATCAGCAATCAACTGAGAGAACTGGGTGACAAGGGGAGTGGGGGATTAATTTCTGTTTGAAGATATTTTTCTTTCAAAGCAGCACCTACACATACAGAATTTTATCCTGCCACAGAGTTGTCAAACATTTTCTGCTGATCGGCAATTTCCTGTGGATTTGTTTTTCTTCTGTTAGTGTGTCTTGCTGTGCTTTTTTTTTACTTGGGTTTGGAGGGTTTTTTTGGTCGGCTTTGTTTTTTTCCCTGTTGAACTGCCTTTCTTCCCATGTATACATTTTTTCTCCCTTTCCTTGTGGCTTGCTTGGCACCTGATGGCAAGACAAATTTACCCAACTCAGTCATCTTGACCAGTTATGTTTAGCAGTCACCATTAACTAGATGAGTTCAGTCACAGACTCCCTGCCATTTGGCAGCATCCACAAAGTATTGAAAGTGCATTTCATGTCCTTGTAGAGATAATAGAAATAATCCACAGTGGTGGTCAAGGGCTGGTCACTGAGGGATGTCACCAGGGCGTGGCTGCCAAGAGGACTCTGTACCATGGATGACATTTGACCCTCATTGTTCAGCCACATTCCCACCCACCCCATGTTCCACTCCTTCAGCCCAGCTCTCTCCAGTCTGGCTCTGAGGAGACCACAGCAGACCCTGTCACAGGCCTGCTGAAGCCTGGGCACACAACATCCCCTTCTCTTCCCTCCCACATGGGTTCTGCAGTCCCTGCCTTGTCCTGCCAGTGCCTGGAATGGCTGCAGGAGGATTTGCCACATCCCCTTCCCTGCTGAGCCTGACCAGTCCGTGACTCTCCCAGTGCCCCTCCCTGCCCAGACTGGTTCCATGGCTGCCCTTCCCAAGGGCCCAGGACCCTCTGGGATGGCTCTGGCCTTTCCAGGGGGTTTGAGAGAGGTCCCACAGTGACACTGCCCAGCCTTCTCAACAGGCCTGACACCAAAGGCCTTTTCCACATCCCTCAGTCCCAGATCAGTGCCCAGAACACAGCACAGCCTATCCAGGTCCTCAGGGTGGTTCAGAAGGGAGGCAGCAGGGTTTTCTCCCCACAGACCCTCACTTGGCTGCCCTGAGCATTTTGTCCTGGAGCCTCCCTGCCCAGGATGTTTGTCTCTATGCTGTCCTAACCACAGCCCAGCAAAGAATTCAGGTGGTTTCCCCGAGGACATTACTCTCAGAGTAAAATGGCCTCAAGGCACTGTTTGTGCCACGGGAATTGTGCCACCCCCAAGTGCTGCTGATGGTGTTTGTGCTCACTCAGGTTCATCTCCCCACACACACAGGATGCACTGCTGAAATCTCCCCAGTACAGAGCAAACATGGCCTGCTGGCCTGGTCACTTGGTGTCCCTCCATGCAGGGACAAACAATCTCCTGCAGGTGGGGGAGAGGCCAGTGCTGGCAGTGGTGGTTGCAGGGGCTGGTGTGGGACAATTGTCGTGGGGCACCTTCCCAGGCTGTCCCCAGAACAAAGACACAGCCCAGGCCCTGCTCTGCTCCTCCATCAGGGCCATGCCAGGAGCTCTGGCTGTGCCAGGACACTGCTGTGTGCCCTCCCTGCACACTCCCCCTCTGCCCAGGCACTGGGCTTTGCTGTGCCAGGGCATTCCTGGAGCACATTGCTGACAGCAGCTCTGGAGGAGAGCAAAGCCTTCCTGCCCTGCCCTCAGGAGATGCCCTTGGCTGATGGAGCTGCTGTGCTGGAGCCCATCTGTGTCCCAGCAGTGCCCACGGCCTGTCCCTGCCTGTGGTCACAGCACGGACACGCAGCAGGACAGTGACCAAGCTGCCAGAGCACTGCGGCCTCACAGCCACAGCAGGGCTGGCAAGGAGAGGGTGGAGTGGGAAGGGCAGCTCCAAAAGGAACAATCCCTGCTGCTCCCTGGCAGTGCTGCTCTGCTGGAGCTCTCTTTCCCTTCTCCCCTCTAACTTCATGCAGGCCTCAGAGCTGGGATCCCAGATAAAACAGGCACTGCAGGGTACTTTATTTTGTTCAAATGTAGCAATAGCACAAACCTGGTTAACAGAGCTTATGGGTCACATTCAAGAGGCAGACAGTGAATTAGATTGTGGGGGTTAAAAAAATGTTATTGAGTGTTAGAGGGAATGCCGCGGGAGACAAGACTCATGATATCATGATCATCAAGTCTCAGTTTATTGTGACAGATTACACAGTTTATATATGTTCGTTAATTAGCTCATACATATTGCAAAAGCCAAGCTCATGATTGGTTGCTATGTGACTTGTACTATTATCTTAAAAGTATCTTTATGATCGATACATGCCTGTCCAGCTGGCCTTGCAGTTAGAACAGCTTAGTACCCCTTTGTTCTTCTCTATCTACTTCTACATACCAAGCAGTTTCAATATCCTGCTTTCTGCACACCATCTACTCTTCAGGGCCATGCAAACTTTGCAGCAGTTAGTAGCCCTCCCTATTTGGATTAATTTTACAGTGTCATGTCCCTTGTCGTCCAACCATTCCTCTGTCGGGCTCTCTTCAATTGAGGATACTTTTATGAGCTAAAAACCCACTGAACATTACCCAAGGATCTGGGCAGGCCTGTTGGGCATGTCATGAGTTGCATTCCAAAAGTTTGGCAGAAGAAAACAGGCAATAGGTAGCTTCAGAGAAGCAGACAGTCATCATTTTCCTCAGGGCATCCTTGAGCTCCTGGTTCCTCAGGCTGTAGATGAGAGGGTTCAGGGCTGGGGGCACCACCGAGTACAGAACTGACACTGCCAGATCCAGGGATGGGAAGGAGAGGGAGTGGGGCTTCAGGTAGGCAAAGGCTGCAGTGCAGAGAAACAGGGAGACCACGGCCAGGTGAGGGAGGCAGGTGAGAAAGGCTTTGTGCCGTCCCTGCTCAGAGGGGATCTTCAGCGCAGCCCTGAAGATCTGCACATAGGAGAAAACCATGGACACAAAACAGGCAAATGACAAAAAGGCACTAACAGCAAGGAGCTCAAGTTCCCTGAGTTTAGAGTGTGAGCAGGAGAGTTTGAGGACCTGTGGGTTTCACAGAAGAACTGGCCCAGGGCATTGCCCTGGCACAGGGGCATGGAAAATGTATTGGCCGTGAGCAGCAGAGCATTGAGAATGGCACTGGCCCAGGCAGCTGCTGCCATGTGGGCACAAGCTCTGCTGCCCAGGAGGGTCCCGTAGTGCAGGGGTTTGCAGATGGACATGTAGCTCTTGTATCACATGAAAGTGAGAAGGGAAACCTCTGCTGAAATGAAAAAGACAAACAGAAGCAGCTGTGCAGCATACCCTGAGTAGGAGATGTCCCTGGTGTCCCAGAGGGAATTGTGCATGGCTTTGGAGACAATGGTGCAGATGTAGCCCAGGTCGCTGAGGGCCAGGTTGAGCAGGAAGAAGAACATGGGTGTGTGCAGGTGGTGGCCGCAGGCTCCGGCGCTGATGGTGAGGCCGTTGCCCAGGAGGGCAGCCAGGGAGATGCCCAGGAAGAGGCAGAAGTGCAGGAGCTGCAGCTGCCGCGTGTCTGCCAGTGCCAGCAGGAGGAAGGGGCTGATGGAGCTGCTGTTGGACATTTCTGCCTCAGGAAATTATTGTCTCCTGAGGAGAAAAATACAGCACTGAGTCAGGCCACACTTCCGTGAGGAAAATCTATTGCATATCTCATAGCAATGGAACATTTAGGGTCTTTCCTTTTAAGAACATTTCTCTACATTCCCCTCACCTGGGCTCTTGGTTTTGCAGGAATTCAGAGCAGGGCTCAGGAGGATTCCTTCTTCTTGAGCAGTGAGAGGTAACTGAGAATGCTGGGTGATCTCCAACTAAATGAACTTGGAAACACCAAAAATCTTTTCAGCTCTGCTGTTTGCATTTTGCCCATCTGAAGAACTGAGCTGAGGGAATTCCTGGTATTTGTCCACCCAGGTGCAGCTGCCACAGTCAGGAGTGGTTGTGGCTGTTTGAAATCCCTGACATTTCTAATTAACTGCAGGTGAAATCGTGTGGGTCTGAGAGGCACAGGGATGGTCTCTCAGTGCAGGGACAATGGAGCAGCTCTGGCCATCAGGGCTGTTCTCAGCTGTCCCTTGCTGGCAGCTTCGAGCTACAGGAGAGGCATGCAGAGGAGTTCCCCTAGAGAGAACCAGGGCAGTGCTGAGAGCAGAGGCTCTGGGGTCAGACAGCACATGGACAGAGCCCTCGCCTTCCCTCAGGGTGCCTCACTGGGATCTCAGCTGTCTCCTGCCAGGCTGCTGGACAGAGGGATCACTGCAGCTGCCCAGGTGCAGGTGCCCAGCAGCATTTCCCTGGCCCTAACACTGAGCTGTCTCCTCCATGAGGATCCCACGCAGCCCAGAGACACCACGGGAGAGCTGTGCCCTTCTGGAGGGCACCTGCAGCCCTGCAGGACACCCAGGGAATCAGCTGAAGGGCCCCTGAGGACACCTGGGCACTCTGCTCCCACAGACACATGTCCACAGCAGGGTCCCAAGGCTCCCTGCCTGGACGGGCACCTGCCACCCCCAAACCCTGGCACTGCCTCAGAAAACCCAATGGTGGCAATGGGGACAACACAGGCATCTGGGCATGGCAGTGAAATGTCACAATGCTCCTGCCAGGGGAGGAGGGACAGAGAGACTGATGGAAACCGGGGCCTTGTCCTTCCCTGCCTGGGCTCTGGCTGCTGCAGGGGCCCTGCACAGCCGAGCCCGTGTGGGATGAGGGCAGGGGCTCTGCTTGGGATGGGAAAGGAGCCTGGGCAGGAGCTGCTGGGGGAAGGTGTCTGAGCCACAGGGACAGCAGGGAGGTGGCACATCCCCCTGCCCGGCATTTGTGGCAGCAGCTCCCTGTCCCTCCCTGCCCGTGTCTCTGCTGAGGGGGCTGTTCCTGCCAGCAGCGTCTCCCTGTGCCCAGCTCCACTCCCTGCCAGCGCTCACTGAGCCCATCCCCACCCCACGGCCCCGGGGCAGCTCTGCCTGTGCAGGGACCTGTCCTGTGCCTCTGAGAGAGCAGCAGGGAAGCCCCGCTCTGGAGCTTGTTCTGCTCCACGCCAGGACATCCAGGAGAGCCACCCTGACAGGTCCTGTCAGTGCTGGCATTGTCAGAGACACTTCCAGGAACTCACCTGCATTGCTCTGCAGCCAGAGACTCAGCGTGTCCAGGGGCTGTGCAGATTTCTCCCCTGATGGGGTCTCTCCTGTCCTGCCACCCCAGGCTGCCTTTGACCTCTTTGGCACTGCTGCTGCCTGCCCTCGCTGCCTGCAGGCACTGCCCTGTCTGCCTGATGGCCACGTCCTCTGCCCCAGAGGAACTGGGAGAGCCCTTGCAAAAGATCATGGAAAGTGGGGCACAGGCCAGCCTTAGGAGAAGCCTCCAGGAATGAAAGTGGAATTTTCCTAGAGGCAGAGAATGATTCATTCAAACCCTGTGAAAATTTCTCCCCTAGTGAGAGCTCAGTCACCCTCCCAGCCCAGACTGCCTCTCCTCTCTCTGTGCCTCTGTGCTGTGCCCGGGCTGGCTGCAGGCAGTGCCCCAGCCCTGCTGGGCTGTGCCCAGGAGCTGCTCCTGGCCAGAGCTGTCTCTCTGCAGCGCTGCCCTGGCCAGGAGCTGCCTCTGTGCCAGGAGCCCGGCCCAGCTCAGCAGCACAGACACAGCATCAGGACTTCTCCTGTGGGTTGGCTGCTGAGTCCCTGGCCATCAGTCCCTGAAAGGGCGTGGCAGAAATCTCTCAAGAATTCAAAGTTACAATCAAACTCCAAAGTTTCCTGAAGTTTTAATGGGTCCCACTGAGGGACAGGACTGAGAAAGTGTCCCCAGATTCCAGACAGAGCAGAACCCTGGAGGCAGAGATGACAGCTGGGGACAGGCAAGGCAAAGGTGTCTCTGATGCTGAGCAAACCTGGATGTGTTTCAGGAATGCAAAGGGCCCAGGCCTGAGCCCCAGCCCCTGGCAAGGCAGATCCTGTCCCTCCCTCATTGCTCAGGGCTCTTCCCGGGATGGGCACTGGCATGTGGGGATGTGCAATGCCAAGGGCAGGACCATGGGGCGGCCCCTGCCAGGCTGCTGAGCAGGGACAAGGAGGCACTGAGGCCCCAGGGCTGCAAGGGTCACTTGTCCCCTCGTGGCCTCAGGCCCAGGGCCAGCAGCCACGGCCAAAGGGCTGCACAGGTTGGCTCTGTCAGGGCCTTGCAGCTGCTGCACATCCCTGAGCCCTCTGCAGCCCAGGCTGTCCCACGGTGTCCCTGCCCTGCGCCTCTGTCCCTGCAGGCTGTTGTCACCCCCGGCTGCCCCACCTCGCTGGCCCCTTCCTTTGCTGGCAGCTCTGCCTCCTGCTGCCCCTGCCTGGCCACACAAAGCCTTGGGCTGATACCCAAAGGGTTCATTCCATTTTTACCCTGCCTGTGAACTTCCAGCACAGGAACAAGGCATGCAGGGACTGCTTTCCCAGCAGGGACAGTTGGAAGAGAAGACATCTGGCTCAAGGGTGCAGTGACAGAGAAAACAAGGACTGAATCTGGGAACTTGGGGTGGGTTTAATGGAAATGGGTAAATCATAATTAGCATTTAGGAAATGTATATGAGCAATACACTGGTAAAATTACATGTCTGCATCAGATCAGGAGTTATCCCTCACTAGACCTAAGGCCTGAATAAATGATATCCTCTGAAATAGCAAATTAGTGTTAAGGAGCCTCATTGTGATATTTCCAAGATTTGGTGACAGCGGGGCCTCACAGAACCCAGGACTCAGCTGTGACACTGCCCAAACTCATGGAACAAAGGGTCCATGGTGACACAGCAGAACCCCATGGAACCAAAATCCATTTTGGCACATTGGGGCCACATTGAACCAGTGGTCCATTGTGATAGTGCAGATCCAAGGAGATCATTGTGACACTGAGAAACCTCTGGGAACCAAGGGGACACTCTGACACAGCAAGGCCTCGTGGAACCAAGGGTCCCTTGTTAAACAGTGTGGCCTCATGGAACCATGAGCCATTGTGACACAGCGTGGCCACATGGAGCCAAGGGGCCACTGTGACACTGCAGATCCAGGGAGACCATTGTGACTGAGGAACCTCATGGAACCAAGAGTCCATTGTTCCACTGTGGGGCTCTGTGGAACCAAGGGGAGCACAGTGACATTGCGTGGCCTCATGGAACAATGGAGACTATTCTGACACTTTGGGACACACTGGAACCAAGGGACCATTAGAGCATGGCAGGCCCTCATGGAATCAAGGGGACTACAGTGAACACTGTCGGGGTCCATGGGATGAAGGGTCCATTCTGACTCCACGGGACAAAGGATGCCATTGTGACACTCTGGGGCATCATGGAACCAAAGGTCCCTTGTGACCCAGCAGGGCCTCATGGAACCATGGAGACCATTTCTACATTTTTAGGCCTTGTGAAACCAAAGGGCCTCTGTGGCACGTCAGAGCCTCATGGAGCCAAGGGCTCTGGGCTTTCTTTCCAATGGAAAAGAACTGCCCTTCACATTCAAGCACCCATGGCCAAAATGGGATTCTCCCCTCAAAATTCCCAATATCCAGGGATTGCTCCCAAACAAAAGCTGCCATTACAAACAAGTCTTTTTGACATTGTCTTCCTGAGAGCTGGCTCTCACCTTGCTTCAAACACTGGGGATCTGTGCTTTTCTTCCTGTGGAAAAGAACCGTCCCTTCTGCACAGGCAACCATGGCCAAAATTGACACTTTTCCTCCAAAATTCCCTATATGCAAGGGTTCTCCCAGACAAAATCTGCCAGGACAGACAGCCCTGGCTGGCCTTGGCCTCTGGTGGTCACCTCCCATTTAAAGGAAGCCTTGAGGAAAGTATTTGAACAGGTTTGACTGCTGCAACATCAATGAGCCTCTTGTCCTCTGAAAAACTCAGATGCTCTTCTGATCATATGTGTCTTTTCTTTATCATTGTGTGTTATGCATGAAATATTATTTTCAGCTAAAAAATAGTATTCTTCTTATTTTACCAGTGTTTTAAGACACGAAACAGGTCATCTACATATGGATCCAGGTCACCTGTATAAGCAAACACAATGAAGAATGCAGCAGGAATGATTTGTCTCTGCTCCCATCTGTCACCTCTCTGGAGCTGGAGGTGCAGCCCCAGACCTTGGGAGGGCTCAAGGGCTCACCAGCTCAGCTCCCACACAGAGAACTTGCCGACCATGTTCTGCTGGCCTTGGCCCCTGCCCGCTCAGCCAGGCTGAGATGGACACTGATGGTTTCTGTGCCAGGCTCTCCCAGCCCAGCCCAGCTCCCTGCCAGCTCTGCCAGCTGCCCTGAGCTCTGGGCAGCACCAAGGGCCTCTCCCCAGCACAGCCCAGCCGGCTCTGGCCCCACAGCACTGCTCAGCCCAGGCTGCTCTGGGCACTGCCCCACGGCCTCAGCCCCTGCCAAGGGCACAGCAGCAGCTGCAGCTCAGCCAGGACTCAGCCCCACCATGGGGGAAGGGGCTTGGCCAAGGCCAAAGGAGCTCCCTGGGTGTCCTGCTCCCCTCTGCCTGAGGTGCTGAGAGCTCTGCAGCCCCTTCTGTCATCCCATCTGCCCAGGCCAGCACAAGAGCCCCGGCCCTGGGGCCCTCCAGAGCTGCTCCTGATCCAGGCCCAGGGCCCATCCCAGAGCTGGGGCAGCCCCAAAGCTGAGCCCATTTCTGCTCATTGCTGCTCTGATGGGGATGGATCCTGAGCACCTTGGAGGTTGGTGATGAACTTTACTACTCCAGAGACCTCTTCTTTCTTGAGCTCTTCAGTGTAGAAATTCAGTGACAAAGGCTCATTCATATTTCTTCAAAACACCCAAACAAAACAAGCCCATGGAAATAATTCAAGTCTTCAATTCTTCAGTGGTTAATTAGACAGATTGCAGAAGTGTATTCAAAGTCAACCAACTATATTGAAAACAGTGCAGAGGGAATTGTTTTGTCCTGTTTACTTTTCCTATTTATAGATTGATATCATCAATCCTCAGTTGATATGGATCCCCAGCATCTCCTAATCCATTTTTAGTAGGTATGAAAATCAAGATCCCTTGTTGCTGACAATCTGAAGAGGGTCCCACAGAGAGCCAGCTGGAGTAATGACACCCAAACCAATATGGCTTGATGTCATCCTCCTTTATTGTCTAATTTTTTCATGTTTTATGCCTTTATCGCCTTACATAATACAATAGCCAATTAACATTCATTGGTTAACGTAATAAATGTAATCATATTATGTTAACCAATGAATATTTATTTGCTATTGTCACTTATTGATTGGCTGTTATTCTACAAGCATCTGATCAGGTTATAGTACGTGACAGTTTTCATGTACTACTCAGCGACCAGCATTGGCTATTGTGTTTGTGCAAGGCCTATTGTCTTTCCAAGGATGTCCTAAGTACTTTAAAGTAACTAAAGTAACTCTGTAATCTGCAGGCCAGGGTTGTCCAGCTCCTGCAAAGGAACAGCATCAAGGATAGCATGTCCTTGTTCCACGAGAAATTCCTCAACACGCTGTGGATCCAAGGATCCTTTGTGATCCTCCAGATCCTCATGGAACCAAGGGTGCATTGAGTCACAGCCGGGCCTTGTTGCAAGCAAAGAAACCTCTGTAAAATGCAGGGTAACTCACAGAACCAAGGAGTCCATTGTTAGAGGATAAAACCTATGGAACCAAGGGTCCATGGTGACAAAGTGGGGCCTCATGGAAACAAGGGGTCACCGTGACACTGTGGGACTGCATGGTAGGAATTGTCCATTATGACAATATGGATCCATGGAGACTGTGGTGACACGAAGGAACCTCATGGATCCAAAGGGCCATTGTGATGCTGAAGAACTTCACGGAACCCAGGGTCCATTATGACACAGTGGGCCCGCATTGGAGGAGAGGAACCATTGCTGACAGTAGAGAAACTCATGGAACCAAGGGACATGGACTCATGGGACCATTGTGACACAGCAGGGCCACATGGAACCAAGGAGACCAGTGACATTTAGGAAGCTCATGGAACCAAGGGTCCATTTTGACACTGCAGAAACAAGGAGACCATGGCTGACACTATGGAAGCTCAGGGAACCAAGCAGCCATTGTGACACTGCAAGGTGTCGTTGAACCGGGGAGACCATTGTGACCCTAGAAAACCTGATGGCACTAAGGGTTTATTGTGACACAGCAGGGTCCCATGGAACCAGTTGTCCATTGTGACAATGCAGATCCGAGGAGACCATGGTGACACTACGGAAGCTCATGGAACCATGGGTCCATTGTGACAAAGCAAGGCCTCATGGAACCAAGGAGATCATTGTGACATCATGGAATCTCATGGAACCAAGGATCCATTGTTAGAATCCAGTGCCACGGAGACCATTGTGACACCATAGAACCTAGTGGACCCAAGTAGATCATTGTGACATCATGGAAACTCATGGAACCAAGGGTCCATCGTTACAGTCTGTAACCAAGGAGACCATTGTGACAATGTGGAACCTTGTGGAACCAAGGGTCCATTGTTACAGTCTGGAACCAGGGAGACCATTGTGACATCATGGAACCTTGTGGAACCAAGGGTCTCCAGAATCAGGGACACCATTGTGACCGCACAGAACCTCACAGAACCAAGATTCAATTGCTATGCAGTGGGGCTTCATGGAACCAAGGAACCACTATGACACAGCAGGGCCGCATGGAACCAGTGGTCCATAGAGATACTGCGTATCCAAGGAGACCATGGTGATGCTGTGGTGTGGAAAAAATGACAGGAGACAAGTCCATTCTATAATGTCAACAAGTCTCAGTTTATTCCAAGCACGCATGTACAGTTATACCCATTATAATGAATCTCATGCATATTGCAAAACTTAGGCTCATCATTGGTGTATCAAAAACAGGTCAACCCTGCCTTTGGGGCTTTCTATGCTTGCTTTGTTTTCCCTTACACTTATCTTTTTGCTGACCATTGTACTGTTGGGAACCAGCTTACCCAAGGACATAAGATATTGTTGCTACATCTGCTATTGCTGCACTGTGCAATTTTCAGCTACTGCTTCACTAACTGCACGTAGTCATGTCCTTTCTCACGAAGCCATTCATCCACAAAACTCTCCACACTGCACCAATGGTGGTGGGTTGTTTTCACTTCAGAACCAATGGATTTGGTCCTTGCAGAGCTCTGTATAAAAGAGCAGTGCATTTTGAATTAACCGGAGTTTACTCTCAACAGCCTTCTGAGTCAGAACCTCTTAATTCCTGTCCTGCCTCAACAGCGACAAAGATCCTTCATGGCTGACAATCAATCACACTTTGTCCCTACCCCCTGCCCACCATTTCCCTCATCCACCCCCTGGCACTCAGAGCAGCTGAGGAATGGAGTCACATCCAGGGGTGTCCCCAGGGATCAGGGCTGGGGCCAGGTCAGTGAAATCTCTTTATTGCTGATCTCGATGAGGCCATCGAGGGCACCCTCAGTCAGTTCCAGGTGAGCCCAGGCTGGGTGGAGTGTGGCTGTGCTGGAGGGCAGGAAGCTCTGCAGAGGGATCTGGACAGGCTGGAGCCATGGGCCCAGGACAATGGGTTCAGGTTCACCAAGGCCAAGGGCCGGGTCCTGCCCTGGGCTCACAACCACCCCAAATCCCTGTCTGTGCCCTGCCTCTGATCCTCACAGCCTGTCCTGTTTCCTTCATCCCTGCATTGCCAGGGACTTTCTGGGACAAGGGAGCTCTGCTCTGGGGATGGAGGGAGCTCCAAGTACCACGACTGGAGTGGGAACCACAACTCATCAGGTTTGTGTCCTTTGGGAGTCAGGAACTGGTGAGACTCAGAGGCACAGAAAGTTTCTCTTCATGGCCAACAGACCATGGTAGAACAGGACACAATTTAATAACAATCACGCACTTCCCTGAGCTATGTGCAACATCCCAGCAGCATCTGATGAGTCCACCATCCACAAGTGATTTCCATACTAAAACTGATTTTAGACTTACATGGTTCTCTGATAGATATAAACACAGTTAAGTTCTTGCATCAGGATGCTCATCCTGGAGTGGGGGCAAAAGAGCTCAAACAATTCCTGATTTGCAAAGCTGTCAGTGGTGGATGGAGAAGGGAGGTCAGGCTGCTTTTGGTGTTGAGGAAATGCTGAAACCAACTGACTCATTTAATCTTCTCCTGTCCTGGCTGATCTTCCCTGTTTCCCCTTCCACCCATTGGCTTTTGTCTCCCACCAGGCCCCCGGTGAAGAGCCTGGCTCTGTGTTCTCCATCTCCTCCTTGCTGGCACTGCCAGGCTGGGATGAGGAGCCCCTCAGCCTTCCCTGCTCCGGGCTGGACAAGCCCAGCTCCCTCAGCCTCTGCTCACAGCCCAAGGGCTCCAGCCCCACCTTGGAGGCCCTTCCCTAGCCCTGCTCCAGCTGCCAGACATCTTTCCTGCCCTGGGGAACTCAACTCAGGCCACAGGGACTTGGATAATCCACATCCTTGATGTCCTGGTCAAACAGCCCTGGCCCCTTGTCCCATGTCAGGCTCTGGGGTGGATCCTATGGAACATCCTTGGGTGGAGGCTGTCGCTCCAGGGGGACTGGGGGGATACTGGGGAACAGGGACCCTGCTGGGCATGAACAGCATTGGACTTGTTGGGAGAAACTGTGAGGGGGGGCTGGGGCGGAGTGACCAACCCAGTGACCTCACAGAGCCCTCCTGGGATGTCACACAGCCCCTCTGGGATGTCTCAGCCTGCTCTGAGTTGTCACAGCCAGATCTCTAATGTCACACAGCTGGTCTCTGATGTCACTCTGTGATATCATAGTCTGCTGTTATGTCACAGCCTGTTATCTGATGTCACAGAGACAGTCAATGATGCTGTAGTTGCTTGATGTCCACTCTGTGATGTCACAGTCCACTCTGTGACCTCATGTCACCAGATGATGAATTGTCTCCACCAGGTGAGCTGACAACTGGTGCTTGTTCTCCAACACCCCAGGCCTATGGAAACCACACAATGCCAACTGTGGGAGAAGGGGAACTGGAAGTTCACCAGCCTCAGTGTCCTGCCAGCTCAGCCAGGCCCACGGGAACATTGGGGTCCACGACCACCAGGGACCACCAGGGAAGATCCCCAGGACAGAAGACAGCATGGGTAATAGGGAGAGGAAATATGTTAATCATTCTGGAAAAATGATTATCAGATGTGTGTTTAGTCCAGGACAATCAATGAATATTTGTGCAAAATAGAGAACATGAACAGAAACTTTCCTGTACTCAGCAAGCTCGGCTTTGGGAGGAGCTATACCCCGTGCACCCAGCTGAATAAAGAATGCTGCTTCTTAATGCTGCACTGGTGTTAAGGAGTTTTCTGTTTTACCAAATTTTTGTAACACTCCACTCCCAAGGAAAGCTCTGTCTCCTGCTGCTCACAAACAGAGAAGGGCTGGTGGCAGATGTGGGGCTCAGAGGCTGCCTGGGGCACAGGGACCATGAAATAACCAAGTTTTCAATGATCTGTGAAAGAAGGAGGGAAAGCAACAAAACTTCCACACTGGAATTAGGAAGGGCAGTTTTTGGCCTATTTAGGATGCTGACTTGAGGAGTACCAAATCAGGTACCGATATTTTTAAGGGAAAAAGCCCTTAAAAACAAAGGGGTTCAGGAATAAAGGGCACATTTTGAGAAAGTAATCTTAAGGGGGAAGGAGCAGCCTGTCCCAGTGTGGCAAAAGATGAGCTGGTGAGGAAAATGACTGCCCTGACTGCCCATGGAGCTTTTGTGGGAACTCAGGGGAAAGAAGAGGGTGCATTAACTTTGGACAGAAGGTCAGGCAACTTAGCAAGCGTTTAAGGATGTTGTTAGGTCATGCAGGAAAAAAGAGGAAAGAGGTGAAATCTCAATAATAGATTAACCTGGCCACTTCTGTGAAAAATATTAGAAAACTTTTCTACAAATAACTCAGTTGCAATTTATGGGATAATGAGAACCTCCACTCTTTATTGGATGCAGTGGAAAATATAGTAGCTAAAGATAAGGAATAGGCCAAGCTCCTTAACATCTTGTTTCTTTTAATTTTCAATATTAGGATAGGCTGTTCTCAGGACAAGAGCTCTCCTGAGCTGGTAGATGGGCACAGGAAGCAGAACAGCCCCCTGTAATCCAGGAGGAAGCAGCTGGGGTCCTGCTGAGCCACTCAGATGCTCACAGGTGTATGGGATCAGATGGGATCCATCCTAGGGGGATGAGGGAGCTGGTGGATGAGCTCCCCAAGCTGCTCTCCATCATTTACCATCAGTGCTGGCTCAGCAGGGAGGTCCCAGAGCACTGGAGGTGCCAGTGTGAGCCCATCCCCAAGAAGGGCTGGAAGGAGGATGTGGGGAGCTCCAGGCCTGTCAGCCTGACCTCGGTGCCTGGCAAGGTTATGGAACAGATCACCTTGAGAGCCACCACAGGGCACCCACAGGATGGCCGAGGGGTCAGAGCCAGCCAGCGTGGATTTAAGAGGGGCAGGTCCTGCCTGAGCAACCTGATCTCCTTTTATGACCAGGTGACCCACCTGTGGATGTGGGAAAGGCTGTGGATGTGTCCATCTGGACTTCAGCAAAGCCTTGGACACTGTCTCTGACAGCATTCCCTGGAAAAGCTGCAGCCCACGGCTTGGGCAGGTTCCCTCCTGGCTGGGAGATGGAAGAGCTGGCTGGAAGCTGGGCCCAGAGAGGGGTGGGGATGGTGCTGCACCCAGCTGGTGTCCAGTCCCTGGTGCTGTCCCCCAGGGATCTGTGTTGGGCCCAGTCCTGTTTAACATCTTCACTGATGGTCTGGGTGAGGGGATCAAGCCCACCATCCCCAAATTTGCAGGTGACACCAAGCTGGGTGTGAGTGTGGATCTGCTGGAGGGCAGGACAAGAAGACACAGCCTTCAGCTGCACCAGGGGAGGATTAGGCTGGACAAGAGGAAGAAGTTCTTCACAGAAAGGGTGAGTGGGCATTGGAATGGGCAGGCCAGGGGGGAGGTGGCAGAGTCACTGTCCCTCTCCAGTGGCATTCAGTGGCATGTCTGGGTGACAAGGCGGTATTAGGGCATTGGTTAGACTTGATGATCCCACAGGTCTTTTCCAGCCTATTTGATTCTGTCATTCTGTGATGACTGGGGCACTCTGGGGCCATTGTGACACTGCAGGGCCTCGTGGAACTAAGAGGACCATGGTGACACTGTGCAGCCCCATAGAACCAGGGCTCCATTGTGGTGCTCTGGGGCCCAATGGAACCAGGGAGTCCCCGTGACACTGGGTCCTGGTGGAACCACAGAGGCCATGGTGACACTGTGTGGCCTCGTGGAAACAAGGAGTCCATTGTGACACTGAGGGAACTTGTGGAAGCACAGAGAGCATTGTGACAGTGTGGGACCTCATGTGACCATGGGGCCTTTGTGGCACCCTGGGGCCCCATGGAACCAAGGGGCCCCTGTGAAACTGCAGCACCAATGAGAACATTGTGACACTGTGAAGCCCCATGGAACCAAGGAGTCCATTGTCACATTTTGGGGCCCCATGGGACCAAGGAGACCAGTGTGACAGTGTAGGGCCTGGTGTAACCAAAGGGACATTGTGACACTGAGGGGCCCCTTGGAACCAAGGACATCTTTGCAGATGACACCAAGCTGGATGTGAGTGTTGATCTGCTGGAGGGTAGGAGGGCTCTGCAGAGGGGCCTGGACAGGCTGGATCCAGGGCCCAAATCCAACAAGGTGGGATTTAACAAGTCCAAGTGCCGGGTCCTGTGCTTTGGCCACAACAACCCCTGCAGCGCTGTAGGCTGGGGATGGTGTGGCTGGACAGTGCCCAGGCAGAAAGGGACCTGGGGGCACTGGTCGACAGCAGGCTGGACATGAGCCAGCAGTGTGCCCAGGTGGCCAAGAAGGCCAATGGCTCCTGGCCTGGATCAGGAATGGTGTGGCCAGCAGGAGCAGGGAGGTCATTCTTCCCCTGTACTTGGCACTGGTGTACTTGGCATTCCTCCCCTGTCCTGGCACTGTTCCTCAAGTGCTGTGTCCAGTTCTGGGACCCCCAGTTTGGGAAGGACATGGAGGGGCTGGAGCATGTCCAGAGAAGGGTAACAAGGCTGGTGAGGGGTCTGGAACACAAGTCCTGTGAGGAACAACTGAGGGAGCTGGGGTTGTTTAGCCTGGAGAAGAGGACACTCAGAGGTGACCTTATCACTGTCTACACTCCCTGAAAGGTGGTTGCAGTCAGGTGGGTGTCGGTCTCTTTCTCCTCACAGCAAGTGACAGAACCAGAGGACACAGTCCTACGCTACACCAAGGGAAATTTAGGTTGGATATTAGGAAAAAGTTTTTTATGGAAGGGGTGATAAAGTACTGGAATAGTCTGTCCAGGGAGGTCGTGGAGTCATCATCATGAGATGTGTTTAAAAAAAAGACTGTATGTTGCACTCAGTGCCATAGTTTTGCTAAGGTGGTGTTAGTGTGTGGGTTGGACTTATGACCTTAAAGGTCTCTTCCAACGCAGTAATTCTGTGATTCTGTGATTGTGTGACATCACAGACCAGGTTGTGACATCATATAGTCAAGAGTGAAATCACTGGTCTATTATGTGACATCAGAAAGCAGGATGGGACATCACAGAATGCCTTTATGACATCCCAGAGCAGGCTGTGAGGTCAGAGTGTGTGCTGTGACATTATAGGGTGGCTGTGTTACATCACAGAAGGTGTTGTGACATCACAGGGTGGGTCTGTGAGCACACAGAGGTGCTGTGTGACTTGATAAGTGAGTTCTGCCATCGCAGAGCAGGCTGTGACATCATAGAGCAGGCTGTGACATCACAGAGGAGGTTGTGATGTCACAAAGTCAGCTGTGCCATTACAGGCTGGCTGTGTGACATCACAGACTGGCTGTGAGACCACAGAGAAGACTCTGCCATCGTAGATAAGGCTCTGTGACATCTCAGAGCAGCTGTGTGATGTCACAGAGAAGGCTGAGACAATACGGAGTGGGCTGTGACATCACAGAGCTGACTGTGAAATCACAGAGCAGGCTGTGACATCACAGCGAGGCTGCATAACATCACACAAGTAGCTGTGCCATCAGAGAGCTGGCTGTGACATCACAGGGTTATCTGTGACATCACAGGCTGGGATGTGACATCACAGGACAGATTTTGGGACATCACAGAGCAGACTGGGACCTCAAAGAGCAGGCTGTGACATGACAGGGAATCTGTGTGAAATCACAGGTGGCCTGTTACATCTCAGAGCGGGCTGTGAGACATCACAGGGGCTGTGTGACATCACAGGGGAAATATGACATCAGAGGGCCTTTGTGACATCACAGGCACTCAGTGACATCACAGGGACACTCTGAAGTCACTGGGGAGGTCACTCTGCCCCAGCCCCCCTCCCAGTTCCCCCAGAGAAGTCCAACTCTGCTCGTGCACAGCGGGGTCCCCAGTCCCCCCGGCCCCCTCGCCCCTGGCGCCGCAGCCTCTCCCAGAGGATGTTCCACGAGATCGACCCCAGAGCCTGACACGGGGACGGGGGCTGGAGCCATGGGGGGCGGGACAGGGGGACAGGGACCCCCCGGCAGCGTCCCCGTGTCCCCCAGGGCCAGAGCCTGGGCCGGGGCTCCTTCACCCTGTGACTAACGAGGGCTTGAGAGCGCTGAAAAAATCCCCAGCAAAAACCAGATTTAATATTCAAGTGACAGCAGCACAAAGTTCCTTGGCAAGAGTCACTCTGCTCCTGACTGGACACTTCAGGCACAAAAATGGAAACAAAGCAACAACAAAACCAAACGAAATTCAGGCAATCAAACCAGGAATGAACAGAGAAGTGTGTGTGTGTGTGTGTGTGTGTGTGTGTTTGTGTGTGTGTGTGTGTGTGTGACACAGGGACAGGGAGGGCAAGGATAAAAGGAATAAAGATATAAAAGCTGAACAGAGCTCAAACTTCACAGGACTTAACTTATATCTTAACCTTATCTTCTGCATTAAACTCCACAATTTAGAAAGAGAACAGCACTTAACAGTATGCAACCTAACTTATAACCCATAACTGCAATTTAACAGAAGAATAACATTTAAAAATATTTAACTCAGCTTATAACTTATATTAAATATAACAACTCTAGCAAAAGAACAACTCCTAGCAGCATTTAATTTCACTTAGACCTTGTGGATTAACCTCACATACAGATTTGACTGGCTCAGCTATACAAGGCACTCAGACCCCTCAGGGAGCAGCATTTCTGCCACATTTCCCCAGCACAGGCACTCCTGTGTGCACACAGACACAGAGTCAGTGCAAGGCACCTGTGAGAAATTCCCCTGAGGGCAGTGAAATGCTCCCTGTGGATGCTTTGGCATCTCCCTAGCAGGGAAGGGTTGAGCCTGGAGGAGTGGGGGGATCGGCCCAGACTCCCTCGTTGTTGGGGATCCCTGAGTGCAGCAAACGGGAGAGTTCCCGGCTCGGAGAGGCCCCACTCAGAGGGAGTCACTGGCCCAGGAGAGCTCCAAGGGCTCCTTTTGGAGCTGTTTGTAGGGCCCCAAGAGAGGGGCTGCAGTCCCAGCCATGTTTCACCCTGGCCACACTTGGCATCAGCAGCTTTCTTTGGCAGGGTGAGAACAGGGATGTTGTGCCACTGAGGGAACACAAACAGTTCCCAGGGCTGCTCCTGAAGCAGCCAGGAGCTGTCTGGGCAGCAGCAGTGCCTGGAGCAGAGCGTGTTTGTGATGAGCTCCAGAGGAGCTGAGCCCAGGGGCTGCTGGCCAAGGCCGAGGCCCAGCGAGCATTTCTCAGCTGGCAGGGCGGCCTGAGAAGGGGAGGGGGGAATGCACCAGCACAGGAACCATGGAACCAAGGGACCATTGTGACACTGTGGGGCACCATGGAACCAAGGGACCATTGTGACACTGTGGGGCCTGTGAGACCAAGGGACCATTGTGACACTGTGGGGCACCATGGAACCAAGGGGCCATTGTGACACTGTGGGGCACCATGGAACCAAGGAGACCATTGTGACACTAAGGGGACTCATGGGATCATGGAGACCATTGGGACACGGTGAGGCCCCATGGAATAAGCAAAGCATTGTGACACTGGAAGGCCTCATGACACCAGTGAGACCATTGTGACTCTGGTGTCCCCACAGAACCAAGAGGACCATTGTGACACTGTGGGGCCTCGTGAAACCAAGAGGCCTTCGTGGTACTGCAGGGCTGCATGGAACATAAAACTCCAGGGTGACACTGGAGGGCCTCGTGTCATCTGTGTCCATTGTGACACTATGGATCCAAAGGAGACCATTGTGACACCACA
The DNA here is from genome assembly GCF_050655825.1 of Lonchura striata. Lineage (NCBI taxonomy): Eukaryota > Metazoa > Chordata > Aves > Passeriformes > Estrildidae > Lonchura > Lonchura striata. The sequence goes on along the minus strand of NC_140735.1, from coordinate 5,544,385 downwards.
AACCCCCGGGGACCTTAGGTCCATTGTGGGCCTCATGGAACAGAGAAGTGAAGTGACATTGTGGGGCTTGTATAACCATGGAGACCATTGTGACACTGAGGGACATTCTGGAACGCTGGGGGCATTATGACACTGCAGGCCCCCATAAAACGAAGGGAACATGGAACAGGCTTGGCTTGGCCTCCCAGGGGCCACCTGACTGATCCAGCTGACTTGGGCATGTTGAGGGTCTCTTCTGTTCTGCTAATGAAACACTGGGGCTCTGTGCTTTCCTTCCTATGGAAAAGAACTGTCCTTCTCCTCCAAGCACCCATGGCCATAACTGGGATTTCACCTCCAAATTTCCTAATATCAAGGGATTTCTCCCATTGGAATATTGCCAAGACAAGTCTGGTGGTCAATAGTTTCATGAAGGTGACTTTCCATCTGGAGAGGGTCTGTGTTTTCTTTCCTAAGGGAAAGAACTGTCCTGCTTCTCAGGGTGCACATGGCTGAGATTGGCTTCCACCTCCAAAATTCCCTATCTCCAAAGACTGCTCCCAGGCAAAATTTGCCATTACTGACAATTTGGGCTGGCCTTGGCCTAGTGAGGCTCTCACCTGCCTTCCATACACTGGGGCTCTGGGCTTTCCTTCCTATGGAAAATAATGGTCCTCATCCAGGTGCCCATGGGAATAATTTGGGCTCCACCTCCAACACTGCCTGTTACGACAGACTGAAGGAGATTGTTGTCTGGAAACATTTCATGTGGGGGGGAGGAATGGGCAGGTCCAGCCTTGCCCTGCCCTGGAACCCCAATCCCCCCAGAGCCTCTATCCCAGCCCAGCAGTGTCTGCCAGTCCCTGGCACAGCACAGGCAATGCTCCACAGCCACCTCTGGAGCCCCAGCCCAGCTCTTGAGTGACCAAATGACCCCAAGTCCCACCTGGGGGAAGGGCCCAGTAACACCAAGGGGTATTTAAGGCTGACCACAAGGCAAGCACACATTTTGGCTCTGCCTCCTCTTAGAATTTCCATCTCAACACTGCTGGATTCCAGGAGTTGGTAACTCTGTGTGTGCTTCTCTGTACCTAATTTGTCTTTCTCTCAATGTCTACTTCTATTTCTGTCCTCTTGAGGATTTTGATTAACTTAAAATTGAACGAGCTAACAGTTTGTCAATATGAATGGGCCAAGTTAATGCTTTGAGAAGCTTTTTTGTTCATTGAATATAAAAATAAACATTTTGCCAAATTTTCTCTGATTTTCTAAAGTTGCCAGTAAAGGCTGTTTTGCTCTTTTGACCTCCTGAGAATCTCTTGTTGGTATTTCTCCAGTACATCCAACTCAAAGTACACAAATAATTTTAATTCCTATTAAATGTCTCTGTGAGAGAGTTTTTTTAGTGGATGGGGGTCAAGGCTTGTCTGTCCTGCTTGGCATAGCCCAGGCAGGGCTTTCACACCCCATCCCACACTCCATTTCCCAGATGGAGCTGCTGGTGCCTCTGAGTTCTGCTGCCCCAGCCCCAGGGACGCTCTCCTTGCCTGCCTATTCCCCCAGGGTCTCTGGGCAGGGATGGCCTCAGTGGGGGCTGCTGACATCCTCAGCAACTTGGAGGCTGCTGCTGAATTTTACTGCTCCAGAGGCTTCTTCAGCCTTCAGCTCTTCAGTTCAGGAATTCAGTGTCCCAGGGCTCATTAACATTCAGAACACCTTAACAAGCCTAGCCTCTGGGAATAATTTAAGTATTCAAATCCTTTGTGGTTAATACAAGATATTTCAGAAGTGTGTTCAAAATATTATTTTTATAAAGACAACGAGAAAAGATATTTTAGGTCCTGTTTAAGTTGGGATTTTTGGTGGTTTTTTTTGTTTTGTTTTTTTTTTTTACTGTAAATACATTGATATGTGCAATCTGCACTTGACACAGAATCCAAGTACCTCCTCATGCAGTTTGAATTCATATGAAAATCAAGACCCTTTACGGCTGACAATCCATCAGACTCTGTCCCTATCCCCACCCCACCATTTCCCCCATCCAAGCCCTGGCACTCAGAGCAGCCTTGTGCAAATCTGAGCTCCCTCCAGCCCAGGCTGCACCTGCAGGTTTCTGCTTTTTGGCTCCCACTCCCACCTGCTTTCCTTGGAGAAGGAGCTGCCCCAGACACAGAGGGATGTTCATTTCTTGCCAGCCAACAAAGCCTGGGGAAGGCACAGCTCCATCAAGTGCAAAAGTCATTCCTCTGCTGGCTATTAAATCCACTGTGCACAGCAGGCAGTCTCAGAGCAGTGGAAAACACCTTCTGTGCCCAGCACCGATCCCAAGGTCCCCCCAACCCTCCTTGCCCCGATTCTGCCCAGATTTGCTCTTTGCACACCCGAGTCACAGGCTGAAGTCAGGAGCTCCCTCCATGGCCAGAGGGAGGAAAAGAGGGAAAGTGGATGAAGAGCTCTCCTGTGCAGAGCCAAGGTCCAAGTGCAGCCCCTGCAGTGGGAACCACAACTCATCAGGTTTGTTTCATTTGGGCTCAGGGATGGTGACACTCAGAGGCACAGAAAGGTTTCTTGCCAACAAACACAAGTTGAACATTTGAACAGTTTAATAAGCATCACAGCTCTTCCCTCAGCTATTTGTGATATCCCAGCAGCATCTGATATGTTCCCCATGCATAAGGGATTTCTGTACAGGAACAGTTTTTGATAAAGACATAAGAAAATATAAGTCTGTGATGGATATAAGACCAATTGAGATGTTCTCTAATATGATATTTATTTGAACTTCAGAAACATTGGGCAATTTCCTGCAGCTCAATGACTGTAGAGAAGCTTCAGGAGGAAAGCTGCAGGAGGAGCAATGGGAAGGACATAGTTCTACCTTGTGAAGTGATGTCTTTAGATATGGCCATTTCAACAGGAGAGCTGGAAACACCTGAAGGAAGAGGGAGAGGAAAGAATAAAGAGAGTATTGGTGACACAAGATGGAGGAAATATCAGTATTTCTTCTACTTATGCCATCATTACACATCCAGGAAATTTCTCTTCCTGGTAGAAAGCTTTGTCATTTCTTAAAACTACTCGACCCAGATAATAAAAACGTGTTTCTATATTATGAAATGTACAAGTACTAATACCTGTGTCCCTTTCCAGGCAGACATCAGCTGTGTGCCCATGACCAGGCAGTGCCACTTGTGCCCTGAGGTGCCGAGCTGGGACTGGATCTCTCAGAGAGGAGCTGAGGGAGAGCAGAGCACCTTGCAAGCTGCAGGTCCCAGCCAGCCCCGCAGGGCTCCTGTGCCATCAACATCTGCTCTGCTCCAGTCTGGAACAGGGCCCAGCACGGTGCCGGGACCATCAGAGAGCTGAGGTGTGTGCTGGAATTCCATGCCCTCCCCATGGCACAGCAGCCCTGCATTTCCCTGCTCCAGCCTTGGTCTCCAGCACAGCCATGGAGGCTCTTTGGGCTCCTGAGTGTTCCTGCAGTCCCCAAGGGCAGCTGAGCTCTGCCTTGGGCACAGGCAGCCCTGGCCAGCGCAGGCCATGCTCAGCAATTCCTTGTCTGTGCCCAGCCTTGCTGCCAGCCCCGGCAGCGGCTGCGTGGCCCCTGTGTGGCCCTGTGCTGGCCCAGCCATGGTGCCACAGCCCCTGTGCAGCCCAGCCCAGGACAGGAGCATTGCGGCTGGGAACGGCCCCTGTGCCGTGGGGCCCTGGGCAGCCTTGGGGCTCTGTGCCCCATGGCCTCCCTGCTGGGCAGCCTCTGCCAGCTCCTGCCGAGCCCGTGGCACCTGTGGGGCTGCACAGACAGCCCTGCCCGGGCTCTGCCGGCCTCGGGGCCAGCAGAGAGGCGGCCAGGGCTGGCCATGGCCGGGAACAGGCCCTGAGCCCCACAGGAGGATGGAGCTGGGCCACAGCCAAACTCAGCCCAGGGCAGAGCTGGGCTCAGCAGCCAGGGCTGCCCAGGGCTGGCACAGACAGAGGCTGGCGCTGACAAATGTCCTGGGCCCCTCCCTGCTCTGTCCATGCCCCAAGGGCACAGAGCAGCCTCCTCTCTCGGGCTCTTGCCTGTTTTAAGTGCCTGCCCGGGTGCTGGCTCTGCCCCACAAGGCCTGGGCTGAGTCCTGCCCCTGCCCGCTCAGCCAGGCTGCGATGGACACTGATGGTTTCTGTGCCAGGCTCTCCCAGCCCAGCCCAGCTCCCTGCCAGCTCTGCCAGCTGCCCTGAGCTCTGGGCAGCATCAAGGGCCTCTCCCCAGCACAGCCCGGCCGGCTCTGGCCCCACAGCTCTGCTCAGCCCAGGCTGCTCTGGGCACTGCCCCACGGCCTCAGCCCCTGCCAAGGGCACAGCAGCAGCTGCAGCTCAGCCAGGACTCAGCCCCACCATGGGGGAAGGGGTTTGGCCAAGGCCAAAGGAGCTCCCTGGCTGCCCTGCTCCCTTCTGCCTGAGGTGCTGAGAGCTCTGCAGCCCCTCCTGCCATCCCATCTGCCCAGGCCAGCACAAGAGCCCCGGCCCTGGGGCCCTCCAGAGCTGCTCCTGCTCCAGGCCCAGGGCCCATCCCAGAGCTGGGGCAGCCCCAAAGCTGAGCCCATTTCTGCTCATTGCTGCTCCGATGGGCATGGATCCTCAGCATCTTGGAGGTTGGTGATGAACTTTACTACTCCAGAGGCCTCTTCTTTCTTGAGCTCTTCAGTGTAGAAATTCAGTGGCAAAGGCTCATTCATATTTCTTCAAAACACCCAAACAAGACAGGCCCATGGGAATAATTCAAGTCTTCAATTCTTCAGTGGTTAATTAGACAGATTGCACAAGTGTATTCAAAGTCAACCTACTATATTGAAAACAGTGCAGAGGGAATTGTTTTGTCCTGTTTACTTTTCTTATTTATAGATTGATATCATCAATCCCCAGTTGATATGGATCTCCAGCATCTCCTAATCCATTTTTAGTAGGTATGAAAATCAAGATCCCTTGTTGCTGACAATCTGAAGAGGGTCCCACAGAGAGCCAGCTGGAGTAATGACACCCAAACCAATATGGCTTGATGTCATCCTCCTTTATTGTCTAATTTTTTCATGTTTTATGCCTTTATCGCCTTACATAATACAATAGCAAATTAACATTCATTGCTTAACATAATATATGAAATTATGTTATCATAACCAATGAATATTTATTTGCTATTGTCACTTATAGATTGGCTGTTATTGTACAAGCGTCTGATCAGGTTATAATATGTGATAGTTTTCATATACTACTCAGCGACCAGCATTGGCTATTGTGTTTGTACAAGGCTTATTGTCTTTCCAAGGATGTCCTAAGTACTTTAAAGTAACTAAAATAACTCAGTAACCTGCAGGCCAGGGTTGTCCAGCTCCTGCAAAGGAATAGCATCAAGGATAGCATGTCCTTGTTCCATGAGAAATTCCTCGACACCTTGTGGATCCAAGGATCCTTTGTGATCCTCCAGATCCTCATGGAACCAAGGGCACAGAGGACCCCCCAACCCCCATCCACAGCCCAGGCAGACACACTCCAGGGACCCCCACCAGAGCCCAGGGACCTCCCCTAGGGCCAAAGAACCTCCACACACCCCAAGGACCCCTTTCCCCCCAGCCCCCAGGGATTTTGGCCACCCCCCTGCTCCCCGTCAAGTTACCACCGTGCCACTGCCTCTGCTTTGGGTGATTTTGGGGTTAGAAACGGGAAGTTTGGGGTATCGCTTTTTGTCACAACTGCCCCACCCACCTCCCAGTGACGTAGGTGGGGGAGGCCCCTGCCCAGACGGATTTAGGGGTCCCCGAGGGGCTGGCAGGGCTACGAGTCCACACAGCTGGGTCACCCCGCCTCGGTGCAGACTCCTGGAGTCTGGGGGGCCCCAGGGACACCCAAGCCTCTTTTCCCCTGCCGCGCCGTCCCCCTGCTGCCACGTGCTGCTCTTGGTTCCTCTTCCCCTTCCTCAGACTGAACCAGCTGGTTTTGGTTCCTTCGGGGAAAATACTGGGCTGTACTGGGTTCTACTTTCTTATACTGGGCTATACTGTACTATATTAGTCTATAGTGGGCTGTGCCAGTTGTACTGAGTTATCCTGGACTCTACAGGCTGCTAGTGGGCAGTACTGGGCTATACTGGGCTGTACTGGGCTGTACTGGTCTATACGGGTCTGTACTGGTCCGTACTTCTCTGTACTGGTCTGTACTGGTCTGTACTGCTCTGTACTGGTCTATACTGCTCTGTACTGTCTGTACTGGTCTGTACTGGTCTGTACTGGTGCGTACTGGTCCGTACTGCTCTGTACTGGTCCGTACTGGTCTGTCCTGGTCCGTACTGGGTGTACTGGTCTGTACTGGTCTATACTGGTCTGTGCTTGTCTATACTGCTCTATACTGGTCTATACTGGTCTGCACTGGTCTGTACTTTTCTGTACTGATCTGTATTGGTCTGTACTGATCTATACGGGTCTGTACTGGTCTGTACTGCTCTGTACTGGTCCGTACAGCTCTGTACTGGTCTGTACTGGGCGGTACTGGTCTATACTGGTCTGTGCTGGTCTATACTGCTCTATACTGGTCTATACTGGTCTGCACTGGTCTGTACTTTTCTGTACTGATCTGTATTGGTCTGTATCGGTCTATACTGGTCTATACTGGTCTGTACTGGTCCGTACTGGTCTGTACTGGTCTGTACTGGTCTGTACTGGTCTGTACTGGTCTGTACTGGTCTGTACTGGGACAGAGTCGCGGCCCCGCTGCGGCGCAGGGGGCGTGGCCTGATCTGGGGGCGTGGCCTGCCCAATGACGTCACCCGGGCGGGGCCTGCAGGGGCGGGGCCCGCGCAGCAGCGGGGCTGGGCGGGGCCTGCGGGAGGGGCGGGGCCGAGGCTGAGGGCGGGGCCCTGTCGGGAACGGGGACGCCGGGAGAGTGGGGGTCCGTCAGAACGGGGGGCGCATTTCGGCCGGGGGGTTACGGGCGGGCTCGGGGGATTGGGGGGCTGCAGGGACCGGGGTGCACGGGGCAATGATGGGGGGCGGGCGGGCGGGGCTGCAGGGACTGCGCTGTGCCGGGGCTGCAGCTTCCGCCCCGACCCGAGCGCTGGTGGTGCGGAGTCCTCAGCGAACGCGGGGCGAGCACCCCACATCTGAGCCCAGGAAGGCCTCGGCCCCCCGGGCCATGGGCTGGAGCTGGAGTACGAGATGGTGCCGAGCACCGGGGATTCCTGCCGGGCGCGGCACCTCTCGGCTGATGAGTTCGGTGCGGCCGCGGCCGGGGAAAGGCCGTGCAAGGGGGACTGGTGTGCATCGAGATCGGGGGGTATATTGGGGGTTATGGGGGTCTGAGGAGGCTTATTGGGCTCTGGAGGGGATGAGGGGTTGGTGTACATCAGGGTCTGGGGCTACATGGGGAGTTATGGTGGTCTGGGGGCTGCAGGGATTGGGGCACTTTGAGATGGCGATGTGTATGAGGGTCTGGAGGACTGTTTAGGGGTTTGGGGGTTTGTAAGGATTGGGGTGCATCAGTATGGGGGATATATTTGAGGTTATTGAGGTGAGAGGAAGCTGAAGGGCTTGGGGTACATGGGGAATTGTGGTGGGGCTGCAATGCAGGGGTCATCTGTGGATACCCTGGTGGGTATTGGGGGCTTCATGGAGTGAAGCCCTTCTCACCCTGCCCCCCACCTTCCCCAGGTGTTCTGGAGACAGACATCACCCTCGTCCCCATCATCATCCTCACGTTACTCATCAGCGAGCAGCTGGGGGAGACCTGAGCTTCAAGGGGTCTGGGGGAGGCAGTGCTCTGAGAGATCCTGTCCTCACCCCTCCAGTCCCCCCAGACCTGTCTAGGGTGGCAGCCGCTCCACACCACCTGAAGAGGCTCATGGTGGCTGCCAGCATGGAGCATGAAGGGGGAGCTTGTGGGGCTATGGGCAGGTTTGTGGGGTCCAGCAGCAGCTGCAGGGACTGGAGAGCATCGGGCTCTGGGGAAGTTACATTGGGATTTGGGGGATCTTCAGAGACTGGGAGATTCAAGGTTCAAGTGGCATATTGAGATTTGATGGGGCTGGGGGTTCTGGGTGGGTTTGGGGGCCTTTCCCAGCAAAGTATAGGGGATATGGGGGAGCACAGGGGCACTTTGAAGTCATGGGAGTTAATGAGGGGCTTGGGGGAGTACAGGAGGTGTAGGGGTGCACAGACCCTCATGTCGGGGATATGATGAAGGGAGGTGCCCAGCCCTCCCCATACCCCCATGCTGGCTGCTTCCTCCACCCCATCAGCTTCCTCATCTTCCTCCTTGTGCTCATCCTGCTGGGCAAGTGCTTTTCCATCACAGGTACCACGGAGGGTATGGGGAGGTGACTGGGGAGCACGGGGGCAGCTGTGGGTCACTATGGGGCAGTCAGGGGTCCCTATAGAACATTTGCAGGGGGTCTGTGGGGTAGTTTGGGGGTCTCTATGGGGCACCCAGAGGGTTGTTGCTTTCAGAGACCTCATTAGACTGGGGAACTCCATCCAGCTCTCCATGAACGTCACCCTGTACAGTGTCACCCATATCACCCTGCTCGCCTAAAAGGCCCAGATGAGACCCCTACACCCACCTGTATTTTTGCTGTATATATAGGGTTTGTGGGTTATTTGGGGGGTATTTTGGGATGCAGGGGCAGTTCTTTGCCCACAAGGAGGTACATTTTGGGGGGCAGTTCTTTGACCACCATGAGGTGCTTTATAATTGAGGTTCAGGTGAGACCCATGTGCCCAGCTGTATTTGGGGAATATGGGAGGCATTTGAAGGGATATGGGGTATTTGGATGGTGTTTGCTTTGTGGAGTTTGTCTTTGGGGGGAGAGGCAGTTTTTTGACCCTGGTCGGGTGATGCACCCCTACAAGTCACCTGTGGGGCACAGGCTCATTGTGCTGCAGTTCAGGGCCTTCAGCTGGTTGTGCAGTGCCATTTCCATCACTGTCACCATTGTCCTTGAGCACCGCTACTTCTACCTGCCCTTCCTGGGGTCTTATGCCCTCTGGTGACTCCTGGGGTACCTGGAGGACACCGGAGGTCTCTCACACAAGGGTCTCTCAAGGGGGTCTCATGAGGCTCTCACAGGGGTGTCACAAGGTTCAGTCTCATAGAAGTCTCAAAGTGTTCTTGCAGTCAGAAAACTCTTCAAGGAAAAATGCCACTCAGTTTCCACTGGCAAGTCCTCAGGCAGAATTGAAGGGCTGATGTTACTTCAGACCCTCTGGAAGGGACCTCCAGGTCATATTTACAAGAGGCGAGCAACAAGTACCATGATCAGAGCTGGAGGGGCCCTGGCTCCAGCCAGGTGTGGGAAAAGGACAATGGGGTCTGTTGGATTGTGTGGATCCATGGCCTGGCACAGCAGAGCCACAGGAGCAGCCTTAGTTGACATGGGTGGATAATGTACCCTGATGCCATCATGCAGGGGCAGAATCCATCTCTGTTTCTGGGATGACAGGGGGGTCCCAACAGGGACTATACTGGGGGCTGAAGTGCTCCTGACTGGACATGAGTGGCAGAAAAACGCTGTTGTTACTGGCCTAGAGGCTCCGTGTATCCTTGGCATACGTCACCTCAGGAGAGGTATTTCAAAAACCCAAAAGGACACCGCTGGGCTTTGGGAGAGCTGCTGTGGATAAAGAAGAACTTAAGACAGCTGAATCTCTTGTTTGGTCTTTCAGAGGACCCTTCTGCTGTGGGACTGCTGAGGGTTGAAGAACAGCAGGTACTGATGGCCAGCCCAGCAGTGTCCCATCGGCAACATGGCACCAAGTGGAACTTCAGGAGGCTGTCCATGAGCTGATCCGGGCGCTGGAGAGCTGGGCGTGCTCAGCAAGACTCGCTCACCCCTCAATAGCCCCACATGGCCCCTGCCTGAGTCCCGTGGAGAGTGGACACTGGCAGCGGACTGTCATGGCCTGAATGAAGTCCCACCATCACTGAGTGCTGCCATGCTGGACGTGTTGGAACTTCAGCGTGAGCTGGAGTCCAAGGCAGCAAAGTGGTGCCACAGCAGAGAAAGCTTTTGAGAAAGAGGATAAGGTAATTCAGATCCTCCTGAAGGCTGGTTTTGCCATAAAACAGGGTAAAGTCAAGTGACCTGCCCAAGAAATTCAGTTTTTAGAAGTAAAATAGCAAGATGGACATTGTCAGATTCCAGCGGATGTGGTCAACAAAATAGCAGCCATATCCCCACTGACCCACAGGAAGGAAACACAGGCTTTCCTGGCACTGTGGTATTTTGGAAAATGCATATTCCAGGTTACAGTCAGATTGTAAACCCTCTCTATCATATGACAGACAAGGAAGAAGATTGATTTCACGTGGGGTCCTTCACAGCAACAAGCTTTTGAACAAATTAAAGAGGAGATTCTTCCTTACAGTAGCCGTTGGGGCAGTCAGGAGAGGACAAGGTATGGAAAAAATGCTCCACACTGCAGCCAGGGAGAATGGTCCACCCTGGAGCCTCCAGCAGAAGGGACCTGGGGAAGTTGGAGGACCACCCTATGGTTCTTGAGTCTGGGATACAAAGGATCTGAGGCCAGCTATACCCATACAGCACTCTGCAGCTTATGAGGAGGTTCCATCTGTTTCAGAAGGGACTGGCACTGAAGCACAGCTCCCACTGGCACCTGACTGCCAGTGCTGGGACGGGATGTTCAAAGGGAATGATATCTTGGAAGTCATTACAAACTGGCCCTGTGGCAAAATTTTCAGATTATCATCAGAAGGGGAAGAGGTGAAGGTGGCACATGCTAGGGAGGCCCGGACTACCAGGAAATGAAAAGCATCACTCTCTCTTTCCTGATGGTTCCTGCCATATTGTAGGTATGCATCAAAAATGGAAAGCTGCTGTGTGGAGTCCTACTCCATTAACCCCTTTGCCTCCTAAGAGATAAAAAAAAGGGAAAACAATACAAAAAGGTGACTGTCACTAGGCTATACTCGCCACCTTGGTGTGTCAGAAAAAACTCTTCAGAGGAGGTTTCGCTGATTAGACTGGTCCTCAAAGCTTTGAGGGTTGTCGGCCACCCCCAGAGAAATCCCCCAGAAAATTGGGGTTTTTCTCTCTGATAGTGATTTAGAATCCAGAGGAGATCCAATGGAGATGCTTCCAAAAGGCTCAGTAAAGCCTCAAGGTCAGGGCCCAGTTGTGCATCAATTGAAAATGTGGGTGTTAGAGTAGTGGTTGCTGCTGCCTATAATCTGTCTCCTGCAGAAAAGCAAGTTGAGATAACCTTCAGTCAATGCAGTCAGACCCTCACTTAGCACCCACCACAGCTGGCTCAGCGACAGAGGCAAGAAAGGCTCTTTTTGCAGGGTTTTATTCCAGTGGAGGATATCACATGTGGCTGAAGGGAGCTCAGCGAGATAAAAGAGGGGGACCACGTGGAAGAGACAGCTTGAGAAGGGGAAGGGGTGGGGGATGGGGCTAAGGGCTGGTCAGAGGGGTTTGGTCTCCAGGGAAAGGGGGGTGGCCACCAGGGCTACCGATCCTGTGAGGGGACAGGGAAAGGAGAAACCAGGGGAAGTTGCACAGGGGAAGTTGACACAGAGGCCCAAATGCGAGACTGCTTTTCCCCCCAGGAGGACTGGCTCTGTGGTGAGCAGTTACTGCTGTTGCCAGGGCTGAGGACTTGGGAGTGAGGTGGGAGAGTTCATGGGATGCTACATGCTACATGGCAACTTATGGAAGCCACTGAAGGACAAGGTGGCTCCAGGCACGTTACAGAGCTTAAAGCCTAAAGCCGTCTAGCTAGCTTTGGACATGGCTGAATGAGAGAAATGGCCAACTCTACCTCAGCTCTGACTCATGGATGGTGGCAAGTGCTCTGTGGGGTGGTTGGAACAATGGAAAAAGGACAATTGGCAGCACAAGGGAAACCCGTTGGGGCTGCTGGGCTGGGGCAGGACATCACTGCCCAGGGGACAAGCTGGTTGTGAAAGTCCCTCCTGTGGGTGCTCACGTACCCAAGAGTCGGGCACTGAATAGCATCACAGCAATGGACAGAGGGATGGGGCTGCCTGGATTAAAGTGTCCCAGGTGGGTCTGGACTGGCCACACAAGGCTGAGTTATTTCTGGCTCAGTGGGCCCACGATGCCTCAGGTAGCCAGTGTTTCAGGGGCAGATGAGAGGCTGTCCGGGCGAAGTAAAGACCTTCCTGTCCTGGAACATTTTGTGTGGGAGCAATCCGTGGATGGACCCAAATTTTGAGCTTAGCGCCAAATTTAGGAGGTTGGGCTCAGAAAGTGAATGAAAGCACATTTCCTTGGGAGGAGAAACACCTAGTCTTACTGTTAGTGCTGCAGATGATTGTTGGCCCAGGAAAGGAAAAGGCAAACAAGACCTATCTCTCAAGACACCTATTCTGTTGGAGAAATCCTTGGACATATTCCTTAGTAGAGGTGGTTTCCAAATTCCTCATATGTGCTCCCGAAAGGGAATGACAATATTTTTCCTTGGAAAATAAAGCACTAGTCACAGTGTTTTAGGATGAAAACATTTTGCTGGCCTTCACCTCCACCTGGCAGATGATCATCTGCAGCACCGTCAGTCGGACAAGGTGTTTCCCTTCACAAGAATAGGTGCTGTCATTCACATTGAAGAACCTAGCTGCAGCATTTGGAGCCGAGTTCCAGTATTGAATACATCTAGGGCTCTAGACATTGCTCTCACACCAAACAGACTAGGACAGGAAACTCTTGCTGGCATTTTCCTCCCCTCTCCAGTTTATAATCTGAGGCTAGCTGGTTTCCTTCCCATGCAAAAGCACTGTCATTCCATTTCAGGAGTCAAAACTTTTGTAAACCACCTCCAATATTGAATATGTCCAAGGATTGCTGCCAAACAAAGACTCCAGGACAGAAAGGTTTTGCTGACTTGTCTCTCTACTAGGCAGATGATCATCTGTGGCACCAACATTAGGACTGGGAGTTTCATTTTCTGGGAAAGGTACTGTCATTCACTTGGAGGGCCTGGGTTCTGGCATTTGGATTCAAGCTCCAATATTGAATGTCTAAGGATTGCTGCCACACAAAACATGTGAGAACAGAAAGCTGTTGCTGGCTTTTATCTTTACTTTGCAGTCATGTGAACACCACCAGCAGGACTATGTGTTTGCCTTCCCAAAGAAAGGTACTGTCATTCATGTCCAGGAGCACAGTTACAGCATTTGGAGCCACATGCCGATACTAAATACTTCCAGTGGATGTCTAACACAGGACGATCCAGAGCAGAAAGGTCTTTGTGGCCTTTACCTCCCCTGAGAAGCATATCTGCGCAAGAAAAAGTGGGTTATGTCCTTTCCTTCCTGTAGAAAATCACTTTATTCCTCTTCAGGAGTCCACCATCTTACTTTGGATACAACTTTCCAACATGACATATATCCAAGGATTGCTCTCACACAATATGTGCCAGGTCAGAAAATTATTACTGAATTCTACCTCCCTGGGCAGCATGTAATCTGCACATTGAACCCTAGGCCTAGGGGCTTTCCTTCCCCTGTAAAAGTGTTTCAATCATCTTTAAGGAGCTCATCCACTGAAACCTGGATACCACCTCCAGCACTGAAAACATCCAAGGATTGCTCCCACACAAAATGTGGACAGACAGTGTGTTAGCATTCAGGAACACACATAATCACGGGATATGATCATCTGCAGGTGCTTTTATTGAGAACTCTGGCAATCAGGGGTACAGACCCAAATCTGACTCAGACATAGATTTCGAGCTGAATGTATTTTATATTCTATCGTTATATAATCTACATATTAATTATTAAAATTATGTTGTTCTATTGTATACATTGACATGAGTTTCTCATGATCTTTCTGAGGCCCCTTACCACAGTTTCTCATGATTATTCTTACGATTAAACAGTAATTATATTTAATTACTAAACAATCATCACATCTAACAGTCATATCATTTATCATGTACTAGCTACACAGGTGCAGTTCTAGCAAGGTACAAATCCTTCATGTACCTAGGACATTTATTTTTTTTTTCAGGGCCTACAAAGCTTAATTTTCCTTTTAACCCTAAATCCCCTTGATTTTAAAACCCTTTTACTATCAAGATCAGTGAAAGCTTTCTGATCTGGCAGCTTTTGTATGAGAGTCATCTCTGGGCACATATAATATGGGAGGTGGTATCCACATTTGAATAATCGCTTCTGGATGAGAATGAGAGTTCTTTTCTGTAGGAAGGAAAGCACGTGGCCCCAGTGTTTGTGATGCTGATGAGAGGCTGCACAGGGGAGCCAGGGAACGCCAGCCAAGACCTCTCTATCGTGGCACCTTTTTGGTGGGATCCATCCTTGGACGTAATAATGGAAGTGTTACCTAATTTGGGTAATGGGTAAAATCCCTGGTCATACTCAATTAATTGCACTTACAACTGACAAGCACGTGTGGTGTAGAATGCATGTACTAAGTTACCTTACTTCCTAGCTTAAATAAAAGAAGTAATTCTACCCTGTGGGTTGAATTTGTTAATTTAAACTTGTTAAATTTGTTTCCTGCTGGCAGGGATTGCTCCTGCAATAAGGATAAGCTGTCCTTTGATAGTTAACTTGATCTTCAGTGGGGGTGTGCTGGAATTGTTACTGATACCATTCCTGGATAGAAACAGTATGTGTCTCCTGGACAGGTTACCCCTTAGTGGCTCAAGTTGTTTAATCACTCAGAATAATGACAAAAGTCCTTTTTCCAACTCAGAATCCCCCTGTTCCATCTCTTTTAATGCGGTTGAGTTGAATGGTGAATATTTCTTTGGTCTTTCATGGTGCTAGGCCTTGATATCCTTCAGGAGGAATCTCAACCTCTATTTTATGAAGTGCTTGCCCACTGCTGTTGCTGCTTCCAGTGTTTTCAGTGGGGTCTTCTGCAATGGCAATGTCAACAGCAAACACTGGCTAAACACTGGCAAGTTCTATGAGACTGGAGTGTGTTAAAATGATCACTGGCCAGTGTCTCAGACAGGAGAGATAGAAGTGGGACTGAGTGATAGTTCCTTTCTTCTCTTAACCTGTCACCACCCCATCAATGCCCAGGCACATGGGTGCTTATATTGTGGCTGTTAGGTTTACAGCATTGGCTACGTCAGCTGTTAGTGGGGACAAATTGGTCAGAACTTCCGAAATTCCACTTCTCCCTGCAGCAGAAATCCAGCACGGGGATACTAGCAGTGCTTGGACCAGGGGTGCAGGTGCCACATGGAGTCAGCACAGTCTCTGGACTCCTTTTATGCTTTGGGCCAATGTTCAAACATTAACGTTGAGTCCCTGCCATCAGGCAGACAACAGATTTGATTGTTCAGAATATCAGATTTGACTGTTCAAAACACCGCAATATTGTCATTGTGATCCTTGATTGTAAAGCAAGTAGCCAATATCCACATCTCATCCAGGACCTATAAATTAACCTTAGCAGCTTGGTAGATAACATTTGCTCCTTTTACTAAAGTGATTTTGACACTTGGCATCCGGGTCATACACCCAGCTTCTCGGCATCCTGCTTTGTTAGTGCTGAATGCTGTGTTCCTGTATCTGTTAGAAATGTAATTAGTCATTGGCAAGAGCCAGCGTGAATGTGGATGTGTGGGTCATTAGTACGTATGTATTGATGGGGTTTGTATTGATGTATTGATAGGGATTAGTACATATGTATTGATGGGGTTTGTATTGATGTATTGATAGGGATTAGTACATATGTATTGATGGGGTTCCACTTACTGCATTTCAGTCTCACTTGGCTTGTGCCTGGGATGCTTCTGCCAGTCAGCCACCTGAATGGACTCTGCACAACACAGGGGGAATTGGGAGCTTGCTTAAGCATCACCTTTACCATTTCTTTCCGTTTTCATCTTTTCTCCTTTTCCTCCTGGAAATGTTTCTGCAAATGTTCAATTCAGTAACGGGGATAAATCAGGTTACCTCTCAAGTCTAGTTTCTCTCTTCTATACTTTTCCCTATTCAAATTCTCAAATAATTGTCTTTCCTTACACTCTGCTGAAGCAATTAGGGTCCCGAGATGATCTTTCTCAGTCATAAGTTTGTGCACTTGGATTCTCAGTTTTTCTCCTGTCTCCATCTCAGAAGCCAGTGGTGACTTTGATACCTCATTTTTTGTGTGAGTCTTATTTTTGGTGAGCCTCCTTAACTGCAGCCGGCAGCACCCAACTCGCTGAGGATGGCAAAAGTTGATTCTGAGACTCCAATTAACAACATTAGCCTGTGGGGCCATAGTAATTATAGGTCTCTCAGGAGTTCCAACTCCCACATCAGCATTTTATCCTGCTTGTGGCAAGGGAGTGCTGATATGTGGATGAAAAATTGCAACTTTACAATTTTAATAAAGATTTGTTGGGAAACGGTAATTTTATTTTTTTTTTTCTAGGGCTGGGCACACACCAGGATTTCCCTTGCTGCAGGGATCTCTCTTTAAAGGGCATGAGCGCCCCTTGGGGATTCTCGATCTTTTCTTTATCTTGCACTAATTTACATATATATATAGAATCTTATAATAGGTTCATGCATATTCATTCTGTTGATTTTGCCTTACAATTTACAGTTGGCCCTTTGTACAGAGTACAAATTCCTTTGTCTCTTTTTTCAGACTTCTTTTTCTCTTAGTTTTAGAGTTCAAGGGGCCCCTCTTATCTCTTCACCTTGGAGATTACATTCTTTTCTCCTTGGCTGGGACAGTTTTACAAGCACAGCAGAGTTAACAGAATAAACAGCATATTTCACTCATGTTAGCAAGCCACTATGCAGTACACTTCACCTAAAGCCAGATGGATTTTCTACCCTGTTAAATCTTACTCTGTTTCAGTGCGATTTTCCTTTTCCCCTAGCACTATATCCTCCAGAACAGTAGTGGATTTATTTATTTTATTTATCACTTTATTTTTTTTAAATTTAATTTATCACTTTATTTAAGTTATTTTTTACTTATTTATTTAATCACTTTATTTTATTTATTTATTTTATTTATTTATTTATTATCACTTTAAGTTATTTTATTTATTTATTTATTTTATTTATCACTTTAAGTTATTTATTTATTTTATTTATTTATTTATTTTATTTATCACTTCTCGAGAAATCCCTTTCTGCATTCCATCGTGCACTGGGACCCCGGTGCTCCCTTTTGGGCACTCCACTTCCTTGCTGCCATTCTAATCTCCTGATTGTTGCTCTCTTTACTGACTGTTCAGTAAAGAAAAAATAATTAAAAAATCCTTCTGATGTCAAATGTACATAGTAAATCACTAAGGGGCACTAACTAATTCAAAAATTTACATTAAGTAAAATAATTTACTTATCATCTTAAGGAAAGGGGGGAATGAGACAGAGTGAACAGTGTAGAAATCCATTTGGATTTAAGTAAAATGTGCCACTTTGAGCTTGCTAAATGTGCTGTTTAGTCTAATAACTGCAGCACTTGCAAAACTACCCTGGCTAAAGAAAATTAATGCAAATTTCCACACTAAAAGATAAGAGGTAAGAAAGACTCCTCAGACCTTAAAACAAACAAAGCAAAGTGACCAAGAGTTCTTTTTGTACTTTCTGACAAAAACCTGAGTATAACTAGCTATAAGTATAATGTGAAATCAGCAGAGGTGAGGGCTCCTGGGCGCCGGGGTCCCCATGGCAGGGGGCTCAGCTGTCTCTGTATACACAGATGCAGGCGGATAATCACGAAAAGCTGCTCTCACCTGGAATGAGCAAGGACCATGGAATCATAACATTTTAGAGGGACAGAAATCAGACACTTTGCAGACTTTAGAACTTTTAGCTATTGTTTGTGCATTTTGTCGATGGATGCATGACCCTATAAATGTTGTGTCTGATTCCTTGTATGCAGTTGGAGTAGCACAGCGTATTGAAGATGCATTGCTGCGAGAAGTACAGAATCAATGCCTGATTCCACTTTCTGCACAATTCCAATCAGCTATTAGACAAAGATCTTCTCCATATGCTGTTTTTCACATCAGGAGTCACAAGTGGATGGAAGGATTAGGGGAGGGCAATGCTTGTGCTGATCAGCTGGTATCAGTGACTGTACCCATGGAGAATTCTACAAAAGCATGCAATGCTCATGCCTCATTTCATCAGAATGCAAAAGGGCAACGATGTTGCTTTGATATTACCATGGAGGAAGCCCGAGGAATTGTCAGAGCATGTCCAGACTGTAGTCATCACAATGGACCAGGTCTTGGCCTGGGGGTAAATCCCTGAGGTCCAGGCCCCACTGAGTTGTGGCAAATGGACGTGACTCATGTGAATGAATTTGGGCGTTTACGTTATGTCCATGTGGTCATTGACACCTACAGCCACTTCATTTGGGCCTCCCCACAAGCTGGAGAGAAAGCAATTCATGCTATTCAACATTTAACACTGTGCTTTGCTATCTTAGGGGTACCTAGAGTTATTAAAACAGATAATGGTCCTGCATAAGTAGGGAAGAAAGTTAATTGCTTTTGGCAGCAATGGGGTGTTAAGCATATTACAGGAATACCACACTCTCCCACAGGACAAGCTATAGTAGAAAGGGAAAACCAAACTCTAAAACAGTATCTTGCAAAATTTAAGATAATTACTGATCCTCAGGAAAGATTGGGAAAAGCATTGTTTACTTTAAATCATCTTTGTATATTTGGTGTTCATGATATGCCACCTGCCTAGGTACATGGGATACTTGCAAAACAAGGTGTTGATAAGCCAATGACCGTAATGCATAGGCATCCTGCTACAGGGATATGTCAGGACCACCACCTGTAAATGATATGGGTAGAGGTCATATGTGTGTGTCTACACCTACAGGGCCCTTGTGGGTTCCCAGGAAGTGGACACGTCCTGTTTCAACACGGCTGCCAACACCTCTGCCGAAGACCGAAGACTCCACAGATGACAACTTCAGCTTGAGCCTATTCTACAGGAAATAAATTATGTTCTAAGGAACAAAATTATACTTTTGACTCTGATACTGTCAATTTTGTTGCAAGCTAATGCTTGGGCTCCTGCACAACCAAGAACAAACATATGGGTTACTTTAGCTAAGCTGACAAATCGGAGTGCTGTCTGTCTCTATCTTCACCTGGAAATCCATTCTCTACCTGTCTGGTAGGGATACCTGTTGACAATTGGCCTTGCCCTCAGAACACACCATCTTGTAAGGTGACAAATCCCCAAAATAATGTGGATAATTGGGATTCTTGGGTTCCTCACCTTCCCCCTGCTCCTCTTGAACCACAAGAGTTAGAGCTTTTGGGATCAATTCAAGCTGATGCATGCATTGTTTTTAATTGGACTGGTATGGAGCAACAAAATCCTGACAAGTATCCGGCATCAGTAAATTCCAGTCTCCCAATATATAGAAATTCTTCCTATTGGTGTAATTACACTTCAGCACATGTTTCAGTTTCTTCCAGTTCTCCACTGCAGCTACCTGCTGGGTACTTTCTCATCTGTGGAGATTGTGCCTGGTCTGGTATCCCTTCTAAACTCAAAAGAGGTCCTCGCACAATTGGTTGACTGTCTCTACTGACACCTACTATGTCCATGATATTACAGATGTACCGACAACATAGACAAAAAAGGATGACCAATGCATTTCAGAGCAATTGTAGGGATGATGCTAAGTTTTGGTCCACAGAAGCAATTGTTACTTCTTCTATATTTGTCCCTGGAGCAGAAGCAGGTAGATCACTTACACTGTTAAACAGACTAGGTTGTTGGCTTGCCAACATCTGCTGCATTATCTAGTCTCTTGTTGGATGTAGATTCTATTTGGCATGCTACTTTACAGAATCGTGCTGCTATTGACTTTTTACTATTGGCTCAGGGACATGGCTGTGAAGATTCTGAGGGAATGTGCTGCATGAATCTGTCTGATCATTCTAAGTCGATACATAAGCAGATTAGTGAATTGCACAGGCTTACTGCTCAGTTACAACAACAACATGGCTTTGGGTTAGATGACTGGATAAAATCATTAAGTCTAGGACCATGGTTTCGCTCTATCATTCAATATCTGATTATGCTTGGTTTAGTGATTTTGCTGATTATATGCTTGCTATATTTGTGCTTGCCTTCAGAGAGCTATGCACCAAATTGCCTCATCAGTCACTGATCAGGCAATGTTCGTGCAAGAGAAAAAGAGGGGAATTGTTGGAGAATGGTTGCAGGAGAGGGGTCATGGATCAATGGAACAGTTATTCATTGATACCTCTCTCTAAGACCCCAGAATCAGAATCAGCCTGTGTCTGGCCTGGGAACAGAGTTTGGGAAACCAGCTCTGTGTCTAGGCCTGGGAAACTGTACAAGGTCTGTCTAGGCCTGGGAAATAGAACAAGGTCGCAATGAGATAATAAGGACAGGCATAGCCTTGAAGATATGCTCTGTCCTTGGAAGGCATGACTTAGCAATGAGAACTTGGCTTGGAGAACTTAGCTACAGCTGTAAATGCACATAGGAGACATAAAACAAAGACCTTTGTAAACTTGACCAATGAGAGCTGTTGCTGACTTTGCTTGTAGCAAACCCTATAAAAACTGACAGGATTTTTGAAAAAATGAAGCTCACTTATCAATCATACTGATTGTGCTTCCCTCCGCCTGCGGCATCATTTAATGCCATCATTGAAATCCACGTGGCTGGCTCTGATCCCTCGGCCATCCTGTGGGTGCCCTGTGATGGCACTCAGGGTGATCTGTTCCATAACCTTGCCAGGCACCGAGGTCAGGCTGACAGGCCTGGAGTTCCTCCTTCCAGCCCTTCTTGGGGATGGGCTCACACTCGTACCTCCAGTGCTCTGGGACCTCCCTGCTGAGCCAGCACTGATGGTAAATGATGGAGAGCAGCTTGGGGAGCTCATCCACCAGCTCCCTCATCCCCCTAGGATGGATCCCATCTGCTCCCAGAGAGACCTGTGAGCATTTGAGTGGCTCAGCAGGTCACCAGCTGCTTCCTCCTGGATTGTTCTGCTCCCTGTCCCCATCCACCAGCTCAGATCACTTGTCCTGAGCACAACTTGACTTACTCTTGAAAACTGAGGCAAAGGGGTTAAGTACCTCAGCCTTTTCCTCATCCTTGGTAACCATATCCCCCACAATAAGAAATGGAGGTTGTCCTTACCATTCCTTTTGCCATAATGTAGTTATAAAAACATTTTTATTCTCCTTCACAGAAGTGGCCTGGTTAAGTCCTAATTGACCTTTCACCGCTCTAATTTGCTTTCTGCATGACCTAATGTCTTGGTTCAACAAGACAGGAGTCTGTGAAAGAGGGCAAAGCCTCCTGTGCAATGGAGAACGGCAAACCCCCCTCCCTCTGAATTACCAGGATCTTTAAATTAAAAGGCTCTCAGGCAAAGATGTGGGAATGGGAGTAACAATTCTTTACTAGGAGAAAACTAGACAACAATTTAAAAAGGCAAATGCAATTGGTACAAACAAAACCAGTGAGAAAGTCCAGAACCTGAGGAGTCGGGGTGCCCGTAGCAGTTCTGCTGGGACAATTGCTCCCCTTGCAATGGTTGATGAGTTGCAGCTGAAGTGGTGATCTTTAGAAGGGTACAGTTTTCCTCTGAAGATCTGGTGGCAGTGGGGCCGGTCTTCCTCTGCACCGGGGTTGCCTCTGAGCTCCGCTGCCGTCGCCTCACTGCGCTCCGGCTGCTTCGCTGTGAGTGCCGCCGAAGAGAGCTGCTTCTCTGGGAATCCTGCAAAGAGAGATCCAGCTGCCTCTCTCCCCAAAAGCTACCCCTTTTTTACAATAATAGAGTGCTTGGCTTCCCCCTCTGGGTGGGACCCCTCACAATGGGATAGTGTTATATTTACCAGCCCGGCAGTGAGTCAGTCAATAGTGTATAAACAAACCATTGCCTCTACGGGGCAAAACATTGTCTCTGAGAGAGATAACAAAAACCTGTCCAACCGGTTTGCCTTCAACAGATGGCAAATGGAATACAAGCTTATCTTACAACCCAGGACACCTAATAACATCCATAAACATGTCCTGAGTTTCCTGGTCCTCCCTCCCAAAGTGATGCATCCTAATTTTTCCCCTGAGTTCCTGGAAAAAGCCCCAAGCTCTGCCAATGCTGGTGCCTGTCACCTGCCACAGAGACCTGTGGCCCCGGGGGACTTGTGTGCCAGAGGACAGCCAAAGCCAACGTGCCTTGGTGTCTATGTGATCCTTTCTGCAGGTGGCTGCAGGCAGGAGCACCGGGAGCAGCCCTTGGTATCTGTCAAAAGCTGTTGCTCCTTCCTAGAATGATTTTTGCTTGGAAGTGATAATCTGCAACACAAAAACACCATCCACTGTTGACTTCCAGAGGACAATGACATTCTTACAGAGATACTGTCAAGTTTCCTTGTGTCCTTCTGTTTTTTCTAGCTTTCCGGGAAAGAACATCAGCCCAGCATCTGATGCCCAATGCTTCGGTTGCTGCCTGTCTGGCTGTGGCCAGCAGCTCATGTCCAAAGACAAGCGGGTGCTGCATTCTGAGCAAGGGAATGGACAGGCATGAGCAGAGAATTTCCCTGGTGAAGCTGGGAGGAAGCTGGGGAAGTGCAGAAGATTGGGATAATGCTGGCATGAGAGAAGCCATTCCGTGTCTCTGATGATGGTGCCAGCAGTGTGAAGGAAGAGCCAAGAGAAGCACTGGAAGCAGACACATCCTACCGCTTTCTGCTGTTCCCTGGACACGGAACACACTTGTTCCCATAGTTCCCGAAGGCTTGATGCAGGAAGAAAAACATTCAACAGGAGCACCAAAGGCCAGGGGGCTTTCGGCCACTTTCCCTTGCCCACCGCACGCTTGGGCAACTAGCCGAGTGCAAGCGCCCTTTTTCCCCTCCTCTTCATTGGCCTGAAGAATCTGGGCACCAAGAGAAAGCTCCTGGACCTCTGGGTATGACAACAACAATTTATTAATGCTACTCTGGGGTGAAAGGAAGGGCTTGCAGAGGGCAGTTGTTCCTCACAGGCTCAGGTGGCCCCAGCAGACGCAGCCTGGCAGATCAGTTCTCCACAGCGCTGCAGCAGAACAGCCAGCCACGGCGGCACGGGAAAGGCCGTGACTTCCAGAGCCGGCGGAGTTGATCTTGCACATTCTGGAGTCGGGAGGAGGGAATGGCCTGTACAGCTAAATTGATGTACAGGGTTTGAAAGGCCAGGCATGAGATGGCAGGGCTGGCGTCATCCGCCAGGTCCTGAAGGGCTGCGAGAGAGAGGAACAGAGCCACGGTCAGAGCCTGCGTCTGCAGAAACATGGGGAGACCCTCCTTCCACATCCATGCCAGGCAGCTCTTGCCATGGCCTGGAGGAAGCAGGAGACAAGAAGGGCGAGCTGGAAGGTGCTGGCCACGAATGTGCCACAGGCCCCCGAAAGGTCTGTGTGCGGTGCCCACGCTGCCCTTGGTGCGTGCCGGGCCAGGGAAGGCAGCTGCCAGCGGCAGCCCCCGCTGAGAGCCCGCTGGCCTCACTCACCCCTGCAGAGGATGCGGAACTCTTGCTGCTGTCCTCTGAGGCAGCGCCCGGCCATCCCTTGGGAACAGAGAGCGTGAGCTGGCTTCAGAGCCACAGCTGCCGCCCGTGGGCGCTGCCCGGCCCGAGGCCACACGGGCTCCTGGCCCGGCAGGGCTCAGCCCGGGCCCCTGGCGCATCCTGCCGCCCCAGGGCACGGCTGCCAGAGGGCGGCGGCAGCGCCGAGGCCAGGCGGGGCTCCAGATGGCCGCGCGCGGATGCTGCTGCCGGGGCAGCAGGCGGGGCTGGGGCCGAGCTGCGGCGGGGCGGGGAAGGAGCCGGGCTCGTGGCTCACCCATGAACCTGACGGCCGCCTCTCGCAGGGGCTCCTGTGGGCTCTGAACGTAGGGCAGGGCCCGGCGCAGGTGCTCGGCCGCTCAGCTCCTGTCCTCTGCCAGCTGCAGAGAGCGGTGGGGCACGAAGGGAAGGGTTGGTGCGGGCCCTGCCCCTCGGCCGGGCGCTCCCTCCGCCCGGCGCCGCTCCCCCTGCCCACACAGCGCCGAGGCCCGGCCAGCAGCCGCCGGCGCCGGGCTCTGCAGGGAGCAGAGGGCCCGGCGAGCCGCGGTGCCGCCCCGCGGCAGAGCCCGGCTGCCTCGGGGCTCCCTCAGCACCGGCCTTGGGGCCAGAGGAGCCTGGAGCAGAGCCCGCGCGGCCCAGGGAAGGCAGCGGCGTGTGGGGCGCCGGCCGGTGCCCCTGCGGGCAGCACTGGGCAGGGGCCGCAGCTGCCAGGGCACAGACTGGGCACCGTGGGCAGGCGGCTTCTCCAGGCCGGGGCTGGGGCTTCCGGGCTGTGCTTACCAAGCGCTCGGCAAAGCTCCACATCTGATCCGTTTTCAGCATCTGCTGCATATCCCTTCTCTTCAGGAACCTTACTGCAGAAAGCAGCGTTTCCCGAGAGGCCTGCAGAGCAGCAGAGACACGGACATGGCACCGCAGCCCAGGGCACAGGAGCTACGTCCCCGTTCCAAGGCCAGGAGGGAGCTGGAGCCCATGAGGAGGAGCCAGGCTGTGGGGAGACAGCTGAGCCCCCTGCCATGGGGACCCCGGCGCCCAGGAGCCCTCACCTGTGCCACATGCCAGTTCTCATCGTGGCAGTTGAAGAAGAGTGGGAGCAGGCTCTGGCTCACAGGCTTCTTCAGGGGCTTTTTTCCCTTGGCCACCACCAAGTTCATCACCTCTTGGAAGAGGCGAACAGAGAGCAGCTTTACAAGGCTGTTGTCCTGTTGGAATGGAAGCAAAACCCCTCCACACCAGCTGCTTCAGGCCCCCCTGTGCACAGGCACAAGGCACCGGGCTTCCAGGCAACACCCGGTGCCCAAGGCTGGGGGCACAGAGCCTTACATTGTCAAAGAGTTGCCAGAGCGCCTCAGCCAGCTGCAGGGCAATGGGGCTGGATATTGCAAGGTCTTTGTCGGAGAGCAGAGAGCTGAGAACAACGATGGTCATCTCAACAATGTCTTCATCCACAGCCCACAGGAGTTTGCCAAGGCTTTCAGTCAGGCTGTACATTCTTTCGTTCTGTGTGGAAAACAAGGCTGTACAACCCCACGCTGCTGCTGCTGCTGCAGGGCTCAGAGGCTGAAGGCCTGTCCCAGAGTGCTCAGGAAGCTGAACAGCCACCCTGGAGAGCTGGGAGCAGCTGCCACAGCTCCCAAAGCCCAGCCAAGCCCAAGGGGCTGCTTTCCCCAGCCCCACGCTGCCAGCACAGCTTCAGCTGCTGCCTCCTTCTCACCATCGAGGGGTCCTGGCTGAGCACCACGAGGCCTCTGAGCGCCACGCGATGCATCTCCCTGGACTTGCTGTGCAGCTGCCTTGTCATGATCTGCAGGACGTTTTCAGCGCATTCACTCAAGTCCAGGCAGTCCAGGACCTGAAAGGCACAGAGCAGTGACAGGAGTGCCCAGCTGGCAGGAGCTCAGAACTGCACAGGGCTGAACCAAGGCAGCAGCACAGAGCACCATCCCAGGCAGCTGCGGCTACCAGAGGGCAGAGGCGTGGGAGGCAGCTGAGCGAGGCAGCGCTGGCCAGCGGGCTCACCTCCACCAGGAAGGCCAGGGCAGGCAGTTCCCAGTCTGAAATGTCTTGGCTTAGTAAGTCAAAGAGGCAGGATGCCATGCTGCAACACCAGATGATGGAGACACGGCGCATCTCCCTGGGAGGGAGAAAAAGGCACCATTGCTCCTGAGCTGAGTGGCCAAACCTCTCCCAGGGCTGACTCACAGAAGTCTGGTCTTCTCCCGAGCACTCCCCAGCACGGGTGCTTTGGGAGGCTGCTGCTCCAGGGCACCCTCCTCTCCCAGCCCATTCCAGTCTGCTCATCCCTCCCTTGAGGACAAGGCCCTGCCGCCCATGAGCACAGGGACTGCGTGGGGTGATCTGGGCACAAAGGAGAGGGGCGGTGGGGAGAATGAGGTCTCACCTGGCCAGCAGACCCACTGCATAGTGGTGGGTGTTGGCACAGAGCAGTGTGTCCCAGGCACACCTGCGTTCCATTGCTAGCACCATGTCCTCGTACTGCATTTGGCAGAGCAGGGCCTTCAGGGTCTGCAGTGCAAAGCTGTGTGCAGAGCAAAGCCCAGGTCACACTGGGAGGCCTGGCTCCTGCCCTGGGAGCATGGCAGGGATGGGGAGACTGGGAAGACTGGCATGGAGCACCTGTTGGGGTGGGCAGCAAGGCCGTGTTGCTCCTGGCATCTCTTCCAGAAGGTATCCACCTCTTCTGGCATATTCAGCGTGCTGATGTAAGCTTGGAAGAGCAGACGCAGAAAGAGGTTGGGGAAATACTCCAGCACTACAGGTGGGCACCAGGTCAGATTGAAGAGCCTCCACAGTGTCAAGGTTGCCTGCAAGAAATAAAACAGCCAGAGACAGTAATCAGTGCCAAGACATGCATGTGGCATGGCCCCAGCCTGCGAGGGAGAGGCCAAGGGAGACACATGGGGAGCAGCCAGCCTGGTGCCCCAGAATCTTGCCCCCAAGCCAGGTTTTAGCCCAGCGCCTGAGGCAGGGAGATGCAGCTGGGGACAGGGCAGAGAGCTAGCTGCTGGAGAGGTGGCCTGGGGGCTGGCAAAGGCCGCTTCCAGAAACTCACAGCCAGGGCAAAGACCCCTGTGCTGTCCCCATCGGAGGTGTACACGCTGTCCTCTGGCCAGGCGCTCAGCACATCGAGAAGGATCTGTAGCGCCGGCTCCGCGGTCCTGCTCGAGGACATGATGGTCCCCCACATGATCACGGCAGCTCTGTGGGGCCAGAGCTCTGTGTCAGGGGGGTCTCAGCCACAGCAGCGTGGCCTGGGCAGCTGCAGGGGCCTGCACTGGCCCTCAGCCCTGCCTCTGACTCCTGGCCCTGGCTGGCAGCAGCCAGCCAGCCCACGTGGGCCCAGGCCCTGAGGGGCAGGGAGGGAGCATGGCAGCAGGCTCCGGAGTTGACATGCCAGGACTGGAAAACAGAGGGGCCAGAGGCTCCTGGAACTCTCCACCTGTCTGTCAGGGACAGGCTCTACGGGGTGGGGGGGCCGGTGAAGCCTAAGGCCTCAAGGCAGGTGGGGATGCCATGCCTGTCACACGATGGGGCCCAGCGCAAGAGAGTGATCAGCACGTCACAGGGGTATTCCTTGGTCAGCTCCAGAAGGGCCTTGTCCAGCCTGTGCTCAGCAGATTTGTTGGCCGTGAGCCACCGGTGGATGTACCTCACCATGGCTGGCACCTACAGAAGGCACAGGGAGACTTGGAGAGCTGCCAGGGCAGCAACTTGCCCAGCTTCCCCTGAGGAGTGCTTCCCTTTCCACCACATTGGGCTGGACCTCACAGGCTGAGGGAGCCCAGCAGACCCAGCATGATGTGCCACACCATTCCTGGGGCAATCAAACCCTTGCCCCAGACTGCTTACTTGCTTTGCATTGGAGACACCCTTCTCCACCAGCAAATCCAGCATGGCAGCACTGGTCTCGGCACTGAAGAGGTGAAAGCTTGCCAAGACCCCGGTGCCCACACCTGTGGTCTCTTCCTGCCTAATGCACGTGATGAATTGACAGATGGTCTGCAGGAGAAGAGCAGGAAGAGAGGGAGAATGCATGGTGTGCTGCAACCACTCGGTGCTGGGCTGAGCAGTGCCAGCAGGCCCAGCCCAGGTGGGGATGGCCGCAGGTACCTGCGCTGTTCTGCGGAAGCGGCCATGGGCGGGTTCCTGTTCTTGTGTCCGGTCCAGGGCTGCATCTGGTAAAGAGCGAGCGTGGCCAGAGCTGCTGAGGGGCTGCAGGAGAGGCCAGAAAATACAGCCCAGCCCTGTTCTCTCCTGGCAGGGAGAGCCTCGTGATGCCCCAGGCATGGAGCTGCCATGTGGTCCAGCCCCAGCCCAGCTTCTGTCCTATCCATGGGCATGTGGGATGGGATGGGATGGGATGGGATGGGATGGGATGGGATGGGATGGGATGGGATGGGATGGGATGGGATGGGATGTGGCCAAGCTGGCTGCAGCCACCAGCCATGCAGCCCAGCAACCCAGCTCTGCCACTTACCCTCCTGCAGCTGCTTGAATGGCACCATCTCTTCAGTCTCGTGCACCGGGGCAGCTCCAGGGCCTTCTTCCTCTTCCTCCACCCAGGCCAGCTTGGGCACTCTTGGGGGTCTCTGCTCCATGTCACTGACTGGATCTGTGGCTACTTGCAGGAGAGATGCCTTGGAAAACTCCAAGTCAGCAAGTCCTGCTTTTGTGCCTGCACGGCACCTTCAAGACAGAAGCCTCAGGAAGGCTCAGGACAGCAAGTCCTGCACTCTGATCTCGAGGGCTCCTGCCACAAGGACAGGAGACTGCTGTCAAGGATTGTGCTCTCGCCTCGAGGGCACTGCTGGCAGGGATGGGAGATGCCTCCAGGGCACCAAGTCCCACGCTCTGCCCTTGAGGGCACCTGCAGAATTGAAGCCTAGGAAGGCCACGGGTCAGCAAGTCCTGTGGTCTGGCCTCGACGTCAGCTGCAGGAATAACGCCTCAGAAATCTCCGGGTCAGACATGAACGAGTGTGCTGTGTGGGGGCTCCTCACAGCACTGCTCTGTCCTGTCCTGTCCCGTCGTGTGCTCGGAGCACTGTGGCATGTTCCTGTCACTGTCAGCTCCTATGTCACCACGTGTCACAAAGGTCCCTTTGACACACTGTTCCATGCCATAGTGACCATGCTGCAGCGTGTCACAAAGGGACCCTGCACACACTGCCCCCTGCGCTACGGCCGCCCCTGGCTCACCCAAAGTGGCTCAGGTTGGAAGGAATCCCTCACCCCAACTGTCTAAGACAGCCCAACAGGGTCTTCAGGAATGGCTCAAACCATCAGCAAACGCTGCCCTGCTCTGCGGGCTCAGGGCAGCAGAAGGAGCCCCCAGGGCTGCCGATGCAGCCGTGCTGGGAAGGGCACGGGGCCTTCCACAGAAGCTGGCACGGCCTCCTCGGGACTCGTCCCAGCCCGTGGCCATCCCAAACCCGCGGGTGTGGCACACAAGGAACTGTGGGCCAGGGCAGGAATGCTGGTCTGAGCCCTGGGGCCCGGGGAGCGCTGACACCAGCAGGTGAGGCAGAGTCCCTGCCCAAGCAGACCTGCCACCCCCGAGCCCTGGCAGCGCTGGTGCCGTCTTCTGTCCCAGAGACCTCTGCCCCTGGGGGCTTCTGTGCCAGAGGAAGCCAAACCCACGTGCACTGGGCCTGTGTTCCTGCCTGCAGGGGCTGTTGGCAGGAGCACCTGGAGCAACTGTTGACAGCGCTTGCTCTCTGTCAGAAGCTCTTACTCCATGCTGAAATTATTTTTTCATTGAAGTTACTGCCTTCAGCACAAAAACACCTTAGCGGCAAAGGCACAGAAAAATCTGGCAAGGAAGAATCCTCAATTCAGGAAAGCTTTACATCCCATTGCTCAACTCAAGTAGTTCCAAAACACTGCAAACTTCCCAAAATATTTTGGATGGCCGGAGGAGGTGAAGATTTGGAATTTTGCTTCCCATCTCAAAGCAGCAACTCATTTGCCTTAACCTCATCCATTGAGGGTCACTTTACCGAACATAACACTACACAAAAAAGGGCAAAACCAAGGATCATTCTTTGGTTTGCAAATGGTTTTCTATGAAGGGATGATAATATCCTAGGTCTCTTAAGGATTAAAAGCTCTCAAGAAATGAAAGTCCACAGAGTGGTACAAAAGTAGCTCAAACAAATGAGTAGATGGCAAAAGGGTTAATCCTCCCCCTGCTGCAGATATCTAAATGCCCAGTAAAGTACAGCTCTCCCCTCTTGTTCCCTGCAGGAGAATCAGGACCATGAAAAGGAAAAGTCACAAATATTCTTTCTGCCCTCCGTAACCAAAGCTGTGCCAAAGCACAGATGCTGCCTTCAAAGTGACTCTAATTCCAGCCTAGAGCTCTCACCTCCCAGACAACTCCTCCCCCAACACCCCACTAACACCAACCCCCCCAAACTCCTGCACAGAAGCCCTCAACACCCAGTCAGGGGCCCCAGCTGTCCCCATCCCTCTGCAGAGCTTTCCCACCCTCCAGCAGACGCCCTGGTTCCCTGCACATGCCGTGGGATGGCACTCGGGAGGATCTGCTCCAAGGCCTTCCCCTGGAGCAAGCTCAGGCTGCCAGGCCTATGGATCCTGGATCATCCTTCCCACCTGTGAGAACCCCAGCCTTGTTTTGGGGCCACATGTGGTGGTGAAATTCCTCCTCCAACCCGTGCTTCCAAAGAAAAACTCCGCAGGCTTAGCTGTTCGGTCTCAAGGCAGTTTATTGCTAGTTATCTAACAGATTATGTTCTTGGACTGCGGCTATTTGATCAGCGGCCTGGGTAGAGGCACACACACACCCTGACATCCTCTCTATCTGCTGTCTTCTTCGTCTCTCCCCCCGCCCAGGGCTGCTGCTATCTTTTATAAGATATATTACATATAACATGTTTACAATTATTCCCCAATACCTACTACCTACGTTGCCAAGTGTTTTTCTACTCTAAACCAATCTGTGAGTGCCAACATCACCAAGAACATGGAGGTAAGGAAGAAGAAGGAAGAAGGATGGGTTCAGCCCACTTTCCTCCATCTTAGAACTTCTGACCCCCATGTACAAAGCGAAAACCCCCCTGTACATGTGCTAAAAAAATTTCCCCTCTACTTCATAACTACTTATACTATACTATCTAACCTTTTGTGATTGCTTGTTCCACCTCCAAAGTTGGTAATTCATTCCATGGCTCAAACTCAAAATCACAGTTGTTTTTCAGCTATCTGCCAGGGTCTAGAATGCTTCTGACCAAGGCCTGGAACCTCTAAAAAGGTCTGAGAGACATTTTGAGTTCCCACATCTCCCCTCCCTGTTTGAACCAGAAACACCTGCTTTGCCATGTTGTTCAAGGCTCTTTGAATGCACATGAAAATGCATGGCAGAACAAGTAGAACTACAAACGCTATAAGAATATATAACACTATTTTAAAAAGTTTTTCCACAATGGTGAAAGATTAAAAAAGCCAATGAAATCATTTCACCAGAATCTTGTAAGTTTTTTTTTTCTCAATTTGCTGATACTACTTTGCATCCGTTTCATATTTTCATGAATAGATTTTGAATGATCAAACAAGTTCATGCAGCATGTCCCCTCAAATTTTTCACATCTGTGCCCGTGTGACAGCAGCAAATAACCAACTGCCGCGCCCTGTTCTGAAGCACCGCTTGTCTTGCACTGCTGATATCTGTTAATATGTCACTCAGTGCAGATGAAATGGCACGATTATGTTTACTCAATCCAGCATGCTATGTGGTCCAATTGTGTCAAGGTCACCCCCAACGCTGTTTTTGGGGTGAGAAAATTGCTACTGCAATTTTCCGAGCCTTGTCCCAAGTACAGACATCATTATCACAATTTGGCTATATTGTTCAAAGGACCTTTTCTCTTTCCTGTGTGTCTGCTCCTTTAAAGTTCTCAAATCAGGTGTTATCAATGAGAGCTCCTCAATGCTGCATGGACTGCTTTTGACTTTTGCAGGGATAGCAGGCCAAATTCTGTCCCCGCAAATCAAAAAACACTCCCTTCGGTAAAGTGGCTGGGTGTTGAAGGGATAGTTTGCTCATCACTTTGGTGTGATTGCACCAAGCATTTCTATGAAAGAACTGATTTGGAATGATATCTACTATCTGATTATCTATCTTTGCCACTCTCAATGGATTGAATTCGGTACCAAATCCCATTTTTGTCGATCCAAAAATTTTCCAACTCTGGAGGTTCAAAGTGAGCCACAGGAAGGAACTGTGTCCAGACACGCCATCTCTCCATAGGATCCGAAAAGGACTTCAGAACCTTTTTGGAAGGGTGTCCCCTGGAATTGGACATTCCTTCACTGGCACACCTACCAAACATGTCAAAAATTGTTCCCCCAGTTCTGAATGGGTCAGGCAAATGCTATCCAGACCCGCTGCCTTTGTCAAAGTCTCCCACACCTTTTCCCTTGGTTGTCTCATGGGAAAGCCTGTCCCATTGCCCAAGGCAACAAGCAAAGGAATGAAGCACATGAACACTATCTGTCTGAACCCCATGTCCATGTCCCCAACCTCTGTGAGAAACCCCGCAATGCAGCAACATCCAAACAACATTTGATTCCCCAGAAAAACCCCAAGTCTCTGTGTTCCCAATCGTTGTCTGACGAGACGTCTGCAGCATTGCTGTCCATCTTTGTCTGCGTGCTTGCTTCTCTGCTTCTCTGGTCCATGTTCACTGGCATCTGTACCCGATGAGGTTTCACGTGCCTTGCCGACACCCACTTCGATCCTCGTTCTATAGAAACACAAACAAAACCCTTGCCCCAAGTTATTAATGTAAATGAACTTTCAATTTGTCCTGACTCTGGGTTTTTGACCAAAACTGAAGAATTTTCCCTTAGCACTGCTTGTGCACTGTTTGTAAAATGTCTGACAATTCACATACAAAATTTTGTTCAACTGCATGTGAGATGTTGCTCCTGTCTCCTCCTTTTCTGTTTATCCAAATGGATTTCAAGGTATGATATATTCTGTGGTTTCTCCTGTATGTCATGATCCAAAAATTGCTCCTGAAAATGTGTGAACTGAAACATAAATGTGAAAACATATCAACTGAAACACAAATGTTTTCAAGCTTCTCAAAAAATGCATATTTTGTGACATCAGTTTGCCACAGCTGAAGACTTTTTTCAAACCTCTCAAATTGGTCACTCCTGTAAATACAGGACGCTGTACAAACTGACACTCTGACAAGCATTGATGATTCCTTTGCCTGACCTTTAGAAAGCGAAAGGATTCCATCAATGTTTGTATACTTTTGTGAAAAAATGCATGGCTCAATTTTTCTTGCTCAAAAATGTCTGGCAGTGTTTGTGAGATGGACACTGTGAATCTGTCTATTGAACATTTACTTTTACTAAAAACCTCAGAAATGAAGAATGCATTCTGATGTGCATAACAAAATATTTATGTTCTCTGTCTATCAGGATTATTTTCATACATAATAGATACGAATATAAAACTTCATTGTCCATATGTTTTAAAAGTGATTCCTCTAATTGTTTGGTCACATTTGCAATATACACTGAATCTGTGATCAGATTGATGGCTTCTGAAATAACTGAAAAACTCTGACTATTACTACTAATTTTACAATTTGTGGTGAGTCTTTTACCATTTTTTACATCTGATTCCCATTTCTCTATTTTTGGAATTTTCCATGTGATTTGTGAGTTTTCCTTGAACTATCAGTAAACACTGTCATCTTTTCTATTAATTCTTAACTTATTTTTGATTTTTCTCTAAAACTTATTTTTGCATTTAACGTATTGTGAGCTAAAAAATGAACTGTGCAAACTTCTGGGTATTCTAACAATGTGATTGAAAAATCTTGTGACTTTGGATTGTCCACTCAAAATATTTTTTCTTTCTTTAAATGTAAATGAATGATTAAGAAATCTCTGCCTGACATTGTCAGCAATCCGGTGTTTGCCTTAACAATGATCTGAGCCATTATCTCTAAGTCTATGAGAACACTTTTTGAGGGCCTGTAAGATAAAAACAAAGATCTATTTTAAACTTCATGAAAACATTACCACGATCCTTGCTCAAAGTTATTAACTTGACTGATTTTTTCAATTTGATCCGTCCAGTGTCTGGCACTCTCCTCATATTTTCCTCGACAATCAGTGAAATCAAATCTACAAAAGAACAATCTCAAAAGATTAAAATATACAAAATTTTCATTGCTTATTCCAGCCTTACTTCAGGCACTTCTTCACTTCTTTTCTCTCTTTACACTTTTTTTCTTTTTTCTCTCTTTCTCTTCTTCTCTTTTGAAACAAGAAGGTTAAAATATAAAACATAATATAGAACAAGACAAAATATCTTAATAATAAAATGCAGAAAACTTATCAAAATCAATAACAATTCAAAAGAGTTCAAAAGAAAGATTCTAAATAACATATATAAAATTGAACAAAGCATAATTATCAGAAACATTGTGCCAGTGGTTCAGAGTCTGCAAAGAGCTGAAACATTTGTTTCCAGTGAAAATTGGCATCCCTTCCCGGGCAGGGCTGACAAGTCTCACCCCAAAGCTGTGTCAGCTGTCACATGTGTAGGATCGAATTGATGGATCAAAATGATCTATATAACATTCATTTTTGTGCAAAAACCTCTGAATTTTGCTGGCAAACTCATCCGTCCAAGTTAAAATCAGGGCCTGGCCAAAACCCAAACTTTAAATTGGAGTGATGCTCTTTAACATACTATCTTAAACAAAGCTTATACTAACATTACATATATGATACCTAAAACATAACAACTTATTATAACATTTTCATATAAAATAAACACTCAAAGTTCAAACTGATAAATTGATCAAATGACACGAGGATTCATTCTTCTTGAAACTCCTTTGAAGGAAACAGATGTGTTTTCAATTGAAAGAAACCATAAAATAAACATTGATAAAACATTGTCAGAATGCTTCAGGCATTTGTCTCTGAGATTTTCTAAAAAACATTCAAGAGTGTTAAAAAATAGAAATGCAATGATTCCACTCACAAGAAATATAAAAACAAACCAGAGAGTTCACCTAGAAAAATGCACAACATAGTTAAAGTCCAAAATGAAACTTCAGAATGACATGTAACCTGGATGAGATTACAAAAACAATAAAACATACGAAAATTCGCTATGAAAGAACAAAGCACAGAGCTTCACCTGATATCATGATAAAATTTCTTAACAATAACATTTATAAAACACTTAAATAGTTAAACGCAAAAGAAAGAATTTGGAAACAAACATCCTTTGTATCATTACACAAAGAAATAACAAAATAAAAAAGTGATCATTAAACAATGAAATCGATCTCAGAAAAACTCAGAATAAATTTCTTCAAGACTCTTATACACTGATAAACTTACAATAAAACAGAAAAGACTAAAATAAAACCAAGAATCCGATAGACAATTTTCCCTTTAACTTAATATTCATTATCATCTCATAAACTCTTTCAATCAAAACCTTATTATTCTTAAAGAAAAACAACTAAACTTTGTTAATTGAACAAACTTAACCTTTGAAAAACTTAAAACAATTTTTTGAATTAAACACTACTTAACATATAAAATATTGGTAAAAAAATCCCTAAATTATATTAACTTTATGAAACCTATATATATATATCAAATTAACAATATATAAATTCATTATCAATTAAACGCTTATAAACTTAACTTTTTCAGGGCCCAAACTAAGATAAACTTAAAGTGATATACTCTAATTAAACAATACTTAACTTAAACTTAAATTAAACTATATATAAAATTCAATTCTATTATTAATAAAATGCTAAAATACAACTTAACTTAAACCTTAACATAATAAATTACTAAAGTTTCATGCTATTCAATTCTCTATCTCAATTCTCATTATACTATCTCTTTTTCACATTATGTTCTATAAACAATATCCTTCACCACACCGGATGGGTGCATGTGCTGATCAATTCTGTCACCTAACTAAAAAATCTGGGGTTAGCATTTAGAAACATTGGAGAAGTTAGAAGGAGACCCTTGATTTCAAGTGGCGACTTAGCTGTATCTTATTTTTTGGGTGAATGTTGGAATTCCATCTCATCATTGCTGTGGGACATTTGGTGTAATAGATGTGATTGCAAAAAGTTATTTACTTTGACCGCTGTGGTTTCTGGGCTGTGCCGTGTATTTGTTGTTAATGTTTGGATGTGCACTGCAGTGGAAAAAGCCTCGGCATCTGTCACACCGCAGCTCTGCTGTGGAGAGGCAGTGACCAAAGAAATCCCTGCCTTGGCTCTGCCCAGTCCCCGCTTGCACGAGCCTGAGCGGAGAGGAGGGGAGCAGTTCTGGCACAGTCACACCCCGCTTCTGCCCGCATTGGGGTGACTGTGTCTCTCTCCTGCTCCCAGCCCCCGCTCACGCCCAGCGTCGGCTGCACTGAACCCGTGCTTGCAATCTGTCCCTCTCTGACACTTCTGCGTTCGCTTTAACTTCTGCAAACGCAGTGTGCATTCTGGATTCACCCCTCTCTGTCTGTGTCGCCATGGGAACGAGAGAAGGAACACCAGCCCCGACTGCGCCCCGCCGCGCCGACCCCGGCCATGGCTGTGAGCTCGGGAATGTCCCCTCTCACGCCCGACTGAACCCGGCACCGTTCCAGTCCCGCTCGGGTCGTCCCGCCCGGCCCCGGTGTCTGTCCCTGCTCAGCGTGGTTCGGCGCTCTGCTGACGTCATCAGCGCGCGACCGCCGCTCCCCGCCGCC
This sequence comes from Lonchura striata, assembly GCF_050655825.1. NCBI lineage: Eukaryota > Metazoa > Chordata > Aves > Passeriformes > Estrildidae > Lonchura > Lonchura striata. Next base: position 5,508,049 of record NC_140735.1, on the reverse strand, counting down.
GCCGCGCCCCGCGCCGCGTCCCGCGCTCGGGATTCCCCCCCCGCGCGGTCACCGCGCAGCCTGTGGGCACTTGGCTGGTGGCCGCCGCCGCCGCCGCTGACGCTGTCAGTGCCTGTGCCGCACTCGAGATGCGAAAGACCCCGCTCTACCGTTCGGCGCACTCCGCTCTCCAATATGTACTTCCGACAATTGATTTACATTCGCAAACCCCGTACTAATTCCTGATAAACTTTCAGTCTAACATTTCTTCTAACAACCGATTCATGTGTAACTAATTTTTGATGCAATAACTATTCTGTTCTGGCCGTCTGAAACTCACAGGGGTGGCTGTGGGTTTGTGCTGGCTGTTGCCATGGGAACCGCGACGGACCATGCCCTGAGTCATCCTGGCCACGCTCCATCCCTGCCTGTGTCACCCCGGGGGTGAGGACGCTCCTGCTCTGGTCCCGGCCGTGCTTTCGCCTAACTCCGGCTCGCACCGCCCGGTTCAGAGCCACTGCCATCCCCCCGGGCTGACGCAATCACACTCTCTGTTCCCATTCCGGCACCGATGTTTCCCATCTCGCTTTGCCCCTCTCCTGACTGTCCCAGCACCCACAGCCCGCGCGCACCGGCCCCGCCCCGCCTGCGCCCGTCCCACGCGTTCCAGATGCGAGAATTCCCTGCACCCGTGGCTCTCAGGCTCCGCTCAACCTTCACGCGCGTGCCCGCCGCCTGAGTTGCAGCGAGGGACGCCTGTCGTTGTCCCTCTGCTATTTCCTCAGCGGGACTGCCTGCCGCGGTCCGGGAGCTGCCCCCCGCCTCTTGGGTGGCCGCTCTTGCGGCTTCACGGATTCTCGACACCGAACGCGTCATGGGACGCTCGGGACGCCTGGCCGCTGCACCCGCGCCCCTGCCGCCCTGTGTCTGCGCTGTTCCCGCTGCCCCAACTCTCGCCTGCACCGCGGGCTGTTTTGAACTCCCAGCCCGAGCAGCCACGAGAGATTTCTCCTCTCCCCTCCTCTTCCCTCTCTGCTCTGCACTCACTCTGCACCCTCCCCCACCGGAGACGCCGCCGCCGCCGCTGCCCCTCTCGCCGCGGGTTCGGACTCGAGCAGCGCTTGGTCCCTTCTCCCACCGGGGGCTGCGGCTGTGCTTGGCTTATCTCCCTGTCTGGGGGACTTGCATCGGAGGAGCTCAGGGATTGAGGTTCGAGGGAAACTGAGGAACAGTGGGAACCCGGACACACAGGGCATGATGACAGACCATCCCCTGATTGTCCATGGAAGGCAGTCCTGCTTTCCCTGGATCTGTGGTGAGGAAAACTGCCCCAAGCTGCTGGCTGGGCGATTTTCCCCCTTTGTGCTCTCATAAAAACCCCAGCTGTCCGGCTGGACGTGCCGTGCTGTAGAGCTGGCTATAATATTGTCCTTGTTGAAAGCAAAAGTTTTGCAGCAGTCTTATCTTTTTGTCCTTTTGTGGCTCAGTAATAAAGTTACTTATTGATCTTTTGCCAAAAATTCAATCCCAAGAAAAAATATATATCTGTGTGCGAGTGACTACACCGCACCTATGATAACAAAGCTTTCATTTCATTTGGGCTGTCTCTACCTGATGGGTAGAAGTTTCGCTCTATAGGGCTAAAAAAAAGTCTTTGGTGTGTCCTTGGGAAAATTCCTTCCCTCCCCATGTTCTTAATTTCAACCATTCTCACCAAAAGCTGAGTCAGCATGAAGTCAGTCCGGAGATGGCACTGTCCATCGTCCAGCAGGCCATAGGCGAGGAATCCCAGGCGCGCTTCTGGTTTCTCTCCTCCTGGCTGTCCTCCAGACGAAATGCCTTGGTGAAGGTCAAGTTCTTATCTTGAGCTTTCCTCTCCCTCTCTTCTTGAAAATGCGGAGAGCGTGTACTGCTCTTCTTTTTTTTTTTTTTTTTTTTTCTTCTTTCTTTTTCTGCCGATGAAGGTTGGAGGTTGTTTGATGTTTCTTTTTCTTCTTTTTGTTGATGCCCGCCAAGGGACGCCAGATGTGGGAACCCCAGCCTTGTTTTGGGGCCACATGTTGTGGTGAAATTCCTCCTCCAACCCGTGCTTCCAAAGAAAAACTCTGCAGGCTTAGCTGTTCGGTCTCAAGGCAGTTTATTGCTAGTTATCTAACAGATTATGTTCTTGGACTGCAGCTATTTGATCAGTGGCCTGGGTAGAGGCACACACACACCCTGACATCCTCTCTATCTGCTGTCTTCTTCGTCTCTCTCTCCACCCAGGGTTGCTGCTATCTTTTATAAGATATATTACGTATAACATGTTTACAATTATTCCCCAATACCTATTACCTACGTTGCCAAGTGTTTTTCTACTCTAAACCAATCTGTGAGTGCCAACATCACCAAGAACATGGAGGTAAGGAAGAAGAAGGAAGAAGGATGGGTTCAGCCCACTTTCCTCCATCTTAGAACTTCTGACCCCCATGTACAAAGCGAAAACCCCCCTGTACATGTGCTAAAAAAATTTCCCCTCTACTTCATAACTACTTATACTATACTATCTAACCTTTTGTGATTGCTTGTTCCACCTCCAAAGTTGGTAATTCATTCCATGGCTCAAACTCAAAATCACAGTTGTTTTTCAGCTATCTGCCAGGGTCTAGAATGCTTCTGACCAAGGCCTGGAACCTCTAAAAATGTCTGAGAGACATTTTGAGTTCCCACACCCCACCATGGGGGAAGGGGCCTGGCCAAGGCCAAAGGAGCTCCCTGGCTGCCCTGCTCCCCTCTGCCTGAGGTGCTGAGAGCTCTGCAGCCCCTTCTGTCATCCCATCTGCCCAGGCCAGCACAAGAGCCCCGGCCCTGGGGCCCTCCAGAGCTGCTCCTGCTCCAGGCCCAGGGCCCATCCCAGAGCTGGGGCAGCCCCAAAGCTGAGCCCATTTCTGCTCATTCCTGCTCTGATGGGGATGGATCCTCAGCACCTTGGAGGTTGGTGATGAACTTTACTACTCCAGAGGCCTCTTCTTTCTTGAGCTCTTCAGTGTAGAAATTCAGTGACAAAGGCTCATTCACATTTCTTCCAAACACCCAAACAAGACAAGCCCATGGAAATAATTCAAGTCTTCAATTCTTCAGTGGTTAATTAGACAGATTGCACAAGTGTATTCAAAGTCAACCCACTATATTGAAAATGGTGCAGAGGGAATTGTTTTGTCCTGTTTACTTTTCCTATTTATAGATTGATTATCATCAATCCTCAGTTGATAAGGATCCCCAGCATCTCCTAATCCATTTTTAGTAGGTATGAAAATCAAGATCCCTTATTGCTGACAATCTGAATAGGGTCCCACAGAGAGCCAGCTGGAGTAATGACACCCAAACCAATATGGCTTGATATCATCCTCCTTTATTGTCTAATTTTTTCATGTTTTATGCCTTTATCGCCTTACATAATACAATAGCAAATTAACATTCATTGGTTAACGTAATAAATGTAATCATATTATGTTAACCAATGAATATTTATTTACTTCTGTCACTTATTGATTGGCTGTTATTCTACAAGTGTCTGATCAGGTTATAGTACGTGACAGTTTTCATATACTACTCAGCACCCAGCATTGGCTATTGTGTTTGTACAAGGCCTATTGTCTTTCCAAGGATGTCCGAAGTACTTTAAAGTAACTAAAGTAACTCTGTAATCTGCAGGCCAGGGTTGTCCAGCTCCTGCAAAGGAACAGCATCAAGGATAGCACGTCCTTGTTCCACGAGAAATTCCTCGACACCCTGTGGATCCAAGGATCCTTTGTGATCCTCCAGATCCTCATGGAACCAAGGGTGCATTGAGGCACAGCTGGGCTTTGTTGCAAGCAAAGAAACCTCTGTAAAATGCAGGGTAACTCACAGAACCAAGGAATCCATTGTTAGAGGAAAAAACCTATGGAACCAAGGGTCCATGGTGACAAAGTGGGGCCTCATGGAAACAAGGGGTCACTGCGACACAGTGGGACTGCATGGGAGGAATTGTCCATTATGACAATATGGATCCATGGAGACTGTGGTGACACGAAGGAACCTCATGGATCCAAAGGGCCATTGTGATGCTGAAGAACTTCATGGAACCCATGGTCCATTGTGACACAGTGGGCCCGCATTGGAGGAGAGGAACCATTGCTGACAGTAGAGAAACTCATGGAACCAAGGGACATGGACTCATGGGACCATTGTGACACAGCAGGGCCACATGGAACCAAGGAGACCAGTGACATTTAGGAAGCTCATGGAACCAAGGGTCCATTTTGACACTGCAGAAACAAGGAGACCATGGCTGACACTATGGAAACTCATGGAACCAAGCAGCCATTGTGACACTGCAAGGTGTCGTTGAACCGGGGAGACCATTGTGACCCTAGAAAACCTGATGGCACTAAGGGCTTATTGTGACACAGCAGGGTCCCATGGAACCAGTTGTCCATTGTGACAACGCAGATCTGAGGAGACCATGGTGACACTACGGAAGCTCATGGAACCATGGGTCCATTGTGACAAAGCAAGGTCTCATGGAACCAAGGAGATCATTGTGACATCATGGAATCTCATGGAACCAAGGTTCCATTGTTAGAATCCAGAGCCATGGAGACCATTGTGTCACCATAGAACCTAGTAGACCCAAGTAGATCATTGTGACATCATGGAATCTCACGGAACCAGGGTTCCATTGTTACAGTCCAGAACCAAGGAGAGCATTGTGGCATCGTGGAACCTCGTGGAACCAAGGGTCCATTGTTACAGATCAGAACAAAAGAGAATTGTGATATCGTGGAACACTGTAGAAGCAAGGGTTCATTGTTATACTCCAGAGCCATGGAGACCATTGTGGCATTAGGAAACTCATGGAACCAAGGGTCCATTGTTACAGTCTGGAACCAAGGAGACCATTGTGACAATGTGGAACCTTGTGGAACCAAGGGTCTGTTGTTACAGTCTGGGACCATGGAGACCATTGTGACATCATGGAACCTTGTGGAACCAAGGGTCCATCGTTCCAGTCCAGACCCAAGGAGACCATTGTGACAACGTGGAACCTTGTGGAACCAAGGGTCTCCAGAATCAGGGACACCATTGTGACCGCACAGAACCTCACGGAACCAAGATTCCATTGCTATGCAGTGGGGCTTCATGGAACCAAGGAACCACTGTGACACAGCAGGGCCGCATGGAACCAGTGGTCCATAGAGATACTGCGTATCCAAGGAGACCATGGTGATGCTGTGGTGTGGAAAAAATGACAGGAGACAAGTCCATTCTATAATGTCAACAAGTCTCAGTTTATTCCAAGCACGCATGTACAGTTATACCTGTTATAATGAAGCTCATGCATATTGCAAAACTTAGGCTCATCATTGGTGTATCAAAAACAGGTCAACCCTGCCTTTGGGGCTTTCTAAGCTTGCTTTGTTTTCCCTTACACTTATCTTTTTGCTGACCATTCTACTGTTGGGAACCAGCTTACCCAAGGACATAAGATATTGTTGCTACATCTGCTATTGCTGCACTGTGCAATTTTCAGCTACTGCTTCACTAACTGCACGTAGTCATGTCCTTTCTCACGAAGCCATTCATCCACAAAACTCTCCACATTTCCCCTGTTTTTGTTTTGGACCATTAAGTTAGTTGCCCACATCTTTCGAATCATGCGTTCTACCAACTTCTGAAGACAGCTAAACAGGCAGGGCAAGATCAGCAAGAGTAGTAAAATAACAATCAAGATTCCCAGTGCATACATATTAAAAGTTCTTAGCCAAGGGACGATTCCTAAGCTTTTAAGCCATTCTTCTATCCCCAGACCATATTCTTTGTTTAATTGATGAAGGCCCTGTTGTAGTTCTTTAATCTTAGCATGTATTGATACAGAATGATCAGAGAGATTCATGCAACACATTCCTTCAAATTTCTCACGTCCATGACCCTGGGCTAACAACAAAAAATCAATGGCTGCTCTGTTCTGTAGTACAGCATGATTTACACTTTGTACATCCATAGCAAGCATAGCTAAAACCTCTGATATTTTGTTAAGTTCATCTTTAGCCCAGCATCCCAATTGTTCAGCTAAAACCATAGCCTTTCTGGCAGCTCCTCCTGGTAACAGGGTTGCCACTATTACCTGTTTCAAAGTACTCCAAAATTGAGGTTGTCCAACCTGATCACATTGTAGATTTTGCACGTCATGCTTTTTCCATGTCTTCCCTAGCCTGTCCCATTGCATTAGCAATGATATATTAGGATGGAACAGTGCTAGTTTTCCTAGGTAACATGGTCCCCCTTGTGGTTTTACCAGTATTCCATTCCAAGCTCTATCTCCACAGATCAAAACAACATCCTTTGGCAACCTTAAGGGTTTGGTTATCTTGGAACCATCACAGTTAGAATATAACTGTGATGCTATCCTGCCTGAGTCCAGTGAAGAGTCCATAGAAGCCCATTTGTCTCTTGGGTTATTTACACTCTGCAAATTCAATGGAACAAAGCTAAACCATCCTCCTGTCAAAACATTCCCTAAACTAGCATTAGCACTCTCAAAGAGATCTAATTCCTCTGGGGGAGATTGTAATGTTTCTTTGAGTGACAGTACCAACAAACATTGCCTATAGCCATCTCGTTTAGCTTCTGTGTAACCAATGCTCTTGTCTGGCCCTTTGACCTTTGCAAAATTCTTGCAAAGCATTTGATCCTTTATCAACCCGCAAAATTCCTCTGGTCTCCAGACAGGAACACCTGTTAGGCAGGTACAAAATGGACTTGTCACTCCTCCCAAGCTAAGACATAACGAACTTCGATTAGTCATGTTAGCCAAGGTTACCCAAATATTTTCTCTGGGCTGATTAAATTGCATTAATCCACAACAAAGTTTAGTCAAAAGAACAAGATAGATTATCCACCTTATCACCCTCATGATTTCTTCTGCTTGGATTTTAATTTCAATGCCTGCACATATTTAATAAGTTTATCTAATTCTATGTCTGGATTTCCTACTACTGGTTTTCCTAAATAAGATCTTATAGATATCTTCACGTGCTTTTGGCGCCTTGTTGATAAGATTTTTGAATTTGCCTGTCTAATTAATCTATCACAAGTCTGTTTTGCTTCCCACCTATAAAAAGCTAATATCTTTTGTTCTGGCGCTTCAAATAACTGCAAAGCTATAGCAACTCCTAAGCCTGTGTCTCGTATTAAATCTCTCTGCCAAGAATCTCCTCGTTTTCGAAAATCACAATGTTTACATTAAAAATGTAATTTTAAGAATACTTGATCTTCCCAGTACATTTTTCCACAACTCCCACAGACAAAAGCAATCCAACTGTTACAATTAAAATTCCCACAACTAAGACACTCGGGATTCTTTGGTCCTGGAATATCAACAGTCTGTAAAGCCTCAATAGCTGTAACAATTGCCGTAAAAGTTGACTCTGAAGGCAAAAGTTGATCAATCACTGGGGAAAGTCCTCTTATCTCTTGAAGAATAGGTCCCACTGTGCGAATCAGCTTCTCTTCAATCCTCCTCTGATCCTGATCCGTCAGGCGAGCTAAGAGACGACTCATCCAGAGCTGGTTTGGTCCACTTTGCTGGCACCCAGAGTGAACCTGTAGGGGTGGAAACACAAAGATATCCCCTTCCCCAATATAGGACCTTTGCTGGGTTCTGCCAAATACCTGTTTTAGGGTCCCTATACCTGACCCATACTTCTTTGCCCTTTTTGCTCATTTCTTTTTGTCCATAATGTACCATCGCAGGTGGTGCCTCTGAATTCCCAAATATACACAAATTATTAAGAACAAAGAGCACCTTCATTAGCCTTTCATGAACATCTCTAATTTCCCTATGTTTTTCCAAGTATCTCTTCAAAGTTCCATTTGCCCTTTCTACAATTGCTTGCCCAGTGGGAGAATGTGCTTAATTCCCCATGATTTTAACAAACTATTCACCCTGCCACCAATGTATGCAGGACCATTTCAGGCGACCAAATCTATTTACATGAGTAACATCCATCTGCCAAAGTTCATTAGATGAAAGACCTCGTGGGTTAACTCCCCATCCCATGCCATGACCCCCATTATGATGACTACAGATAGGACAAGCTCTCACTATAGCAGTGGCATCTGCATGGGATATTCCAAACTCCCGTTGTAACCCTTTTGCATTCTGATGAAACATAGAATGTGCCTCCCTAACAAGCATTTGCCCTGATAAAGGAGAAGTCTGAGTCACTGTGACGAGCTTATCTGCCTGAGCATTACCCTCTCCTAAGCCAGTTTCCCATTTATGACTTCTTATATGAATAATAGCATAAGGATGTTCTCAAATTTTTACTGCTTTTTGAAGTTGTATGAACAGTTCAAATAGTCTCTGATTTCGTACTTCCTTGATAGCAGCATCTTCTATTCTTTCCACAACACCAACTACATACAAGGAGTCTGTAACAATATTCAAAGGCCCCTTCAGGACTGTTAGAGCCCAAACCACAGCTGCTAACTCCAAGGTCTGAAGGGTATCTGAGTCATTTGCAGTAAGAATTTCATGATTCCAGACTCCCTGCTCCTGCCATGTAATTGCTGCTGTTCTTGACCTCTTCCCTGCATCTGTGTATGCCGTTATTGCACCAGGAATCGGCTCCTTTTCTCACTGTGGCCGAACCATCCAACTCAATTTTCCAATCCACTGTAATGGAGGAATTTTAATATTTTCAGTTATGACAGCACCTCCTACTCCTAGCAGAGCTTCCTGCAGTTCTTCACTATTGACCAAATACCATTGTAAAGAGTCCTTTTTCATAGGAATCTGTATTAGTTCAGGCTCTCGCCCATCAACCTGCAAAATTCTCTCACAACCCTGTTTTACCAAAGCTGCTAACAGTTCAGTTTTTTGAACTAAAGTTTTTGTTTGCTGAAGTGGAGGGGATATCCATTCTAACACCCTGATCTCCCCTGTTTTTGTTTCTAACTGGATTAAAGCCCCCAGCAAATGTTTTTCACCACACCATATAGTGAGATTAAACGGGATTCCCAGTATTCGCCGATGTACACGACCCTGAACCACACAGTCTGTAATTTGCTGAAAAGTTCTTTTCTGCTGAGGATTAAGGGTCACTGGTGCTGTTGGGTCTGTGCCCTTTAATAAGGGTCTAAGAGAATCCAACAGTTCATTTGGAAGGCCCACTATAGGTTTAAGCCATTGTAAATCACCTAGTAATTCCTGAGCATCGTTTAAAGTAACAATCTGTGTTTTCATTTCTAATTTTTGAGGTGTTACCAAGCTTTGAGACAATGTCCATCCCAGGTATTTCCAAGGAGGAGTTAACTGTATTTTCTCTGGGGCCACAACAAGCCTAAAACATCCCAGCAAATTTTGTACATGTTTAACCTGTCAACTCGTAAATGACTTAGGTTGTGCAATCAAAATATCATCCATATAGTGATAAATAAAAGCTTATGGCCACTGTTGCCTCAATGGTTGTAATGCAGAATCTACATAAAGTTGACATAAAGTAGGGCTGTTACGCATGCCCTACTTGCAGCCAGACCTGTTCTGTGTTCCCTTGGTTCCTTGGGGCCCTGCAGTGTCCCAGGGGTCTCTGTGGTTCCTCAAGCCCCACAGTGTCACGGGATTCCTCTGTTCCATGAGGCCCACAACGTCACAATGGACCTTTGGACCCTGGGGGTTTGTGGTGTCACAATGGTCTCCTTTGGCTCCACAGTGTCACAATGGAGCACTGATTACACGAGGCCCTGCAGTGTCACAATGGTCCTCATGGTTCTGTGGAGACCCCCAGGTTCGCAATCGTCTCAGTGGTGCCATGAGGCCTCACAGTGTCACAATGCTTTGCTTATTCTGTGGGGTCTCATAGTGTCCCAATGGTCTCCATGATTCCATGAGTCGCCTCAGTGTCACAATGGTCTCCTTGGTTCCATGGTGCCCCACAGTGTCACAATGACCCCTTGGTTCCATGAGGCTGTGAAGTTTCTTAATGGTGTCTCCATGATTCCATGAGGCCTTGCAATGTCACAATGGACCTTTGGCTCCCTGGGGTCTCACAGTGTCACAATGTTCCCTTGGGCCCATGACACCCCAAAGAGTCATAATGGTCTCCACAGTTGCATGAGGCCACACGGTGTCACAATGGTCCCTTGGTTCCATGACACCCCAAAGTGTCATAATGGTCTCCATGGTTCCCTGAGGCCCTGTGGTGTCACAACAGACCCTTGGTTTGATGGGGCCTCAGTGTCCTAGTGAACCTGACATTCCATGCTGCCCCACAGTGTCACAATGGTCCCTGGGTCTCACAGGGCCCCAGTGTCACAATGGTCCCTTGGTCTCACAGGCCCCACAGTGTCACAATGGTCCCTTGGTTCCATGGTTCCTGTGCTGGTGCATTCCCCCCTCCCCTTCTCAGGCCGCCCTGCCAGCTGAGAAATGCTCACTGGGCCTCGGCCTTGGCCAGCAGCCCCTGGGCTCAGCTCCTCTGGAGCTCATCACAAACACACTCTGCTCCAGGCACTGCTGCTGCCCAGACAGCTCCTGGCTGCTTCAGGAGCAGCCCTGGGAACTGTTTGTGTTCCCTCAGTGGCACAACATCCCTGTTCTCACACTGCCAAAGAAAGCTGCTGATGCCAAGTGTGGCCAGGATGAAACATGGCTGGGACTGCAGCCCCTCTCTTGGGGCCCTACAAACAGCGCTCCAAAAGGAGCCCTTGGAGCTCTCCTGGGCCAGCGACTCCCTCTGAGTGGGGCCTCTCCGAGCCGGGAACTCTCCCGTTTGCTGCACTCAGGGATCCCAAACAACGAGGGAGCCTGGGCCGATCCCCCCACTCCTCCAGGCTCAACCCTTCCTTGCTGGGGAGATGCCAAAGCATCCTCAGGGAGCATTTCCCTGCCCTCAGCGGAATTTCTCACAGGTGCCCTGCACTGACTCTGTGTCTGTGTGCCCACAGGAGTGCCTGTGCTGGGGAAATGTGGCAGAAATGCTGCTCTCTGAGGGGTCTGAGTGCCTTGGATAGCTGAGCCAGTCAAATCTGTATGTGAGGTTAATCCACAAGGTCTAAGTGAAATTAAATGCTGCTAGGAGTTGTTCTTTTGCTAGAGTTGTTATATGTAATATAAGTTATAAGCTGAGTTAAATATTTTTAAATGTTATTCTTCTGTTAAATTGCAGTTATGGGTTATAAGTTAGGTTGCATACTGTTAAGTGCTGTTCTCTTTCTAAATTGTGGAGTTTAATGCAGAAGTTAAGGTTAAGATATAAGTTAAGTCCTGTGAAGTTTGAGCTCTGTTCAGCTTTTATCTCTTTATTCCTTTTATCCTTGCCCTCCCTGTCCCTGTGTCACACACACACACACACAAACACACACACACACACACAGACACACTTCTCTGTTCATTCCTGGTTTGATTGCCTGAATTTCGTTTGGTTTTGTTGTTGCTTTGTTTCCATTTTTGTGCCTGAAGTGTCCAGTCAGGAGCAGAGTGACTCTTGCCAAGGAACTTTGTGCTGCTGTCACTTGAATATTAAATCTGGTTTTTGCTGGGGAATTTTTCAGCGCTCTCAAGCCCTCGTTGGTCACAGGGTGAAGGAGCCCTGGCCCAGGCTCTGGCCCTGGGGGACACGGGGACGCTGCCGGGGGGTCCCTGTCCCCCTGTCCCACCCCCATGGCTCCAGCCCCCGTCCCCGTGTCAGGCTCTGGGGTCGATCTCATGGAACATCCTCTGGGGGAGGCTGCGGCGCCAGGGGCGAGGGGGCCGGGGGGACTGGGGACCCCGCTGTGCACGAGCAGCGTTGGACTTCTCTGGGGGAACTGGGAGGGGGTTGGGGCAGAGTGACCTCCCCAGTGACTTCAGAGTGTCCCTGTGATGTCACTGAGTGCCTGTGATGTCACAAAGGCCCTCTGATGTCATATTTCCCCTGTGATGTCACACAGCCCCTGTGATGTCTCACAGCCCGCTCTGAGATGTAACAGGCCACCTGTGATTTCACACAGATTCCCTGTCATGTCACAGCCTGCTGTTTGAGGTCCCAGTCTGCTCTGTGATGTCCCAAAATCTGTCCTGTGATGTCACATCCCAGCCTGTGATGTCACAGACACCCTGTGATGTCACAGCCAGCTCTCTGATGGCACAGCTACTTGTGTGATGTTATGCAGCCTCGCTGTGATGTCCCAGCCTGCTCTGTGATTTCACAGTCAGCTCTGTGATGTCACAGCCCACTCTGTATTGTCTCAGCCTTCTCTGTGACATCACACAGCTGCTCTGTGATGTCACAGAGCCCTTATCTACGATGGCAGAGTCTTCTCTGTGGCCTCACAGCCAGTCTGTGATGTCACACAGCCAGCCTGTAATGGCACAGCCTATTTTGTGACATCACAACCTCCTCTGTGATGTCACAGCCTGCTCTATGATGTCACAGCCTGCTCTGCGATGGCAGAACTCACTTATCAAGTCACACAGCACCTCTGTGTGCTCACAGACCTACCCTGTGATGTCACAACACCTTCTGTGATGTAACACAGCCACGCTATAATGTCACAGCACACACTCTGACCTCACAGCCTGCTCTGGGATGTCATAAAGGCATCCTGTGATGTCCCATCCTGCTTTCTGATGTCACATAATAGACCAGTGATTTCACTCTTGACTATATGATGTCACAACCTGGTCTGTGATGTCAAACAATCACAGAATCACAGAATTACTGGGTTGGAAGAGACCTTTAAGGTCATAAGTCCAACCCACACACTAACACCACCTTTGCAAAACTATGGCACTGAGTGCAACATACAGTCTTTTTTTTAAACACATCTCATGATGATGACTCCACGACCTCCCTGGACAGACTATTCCAGTACTTTATCACCCCTTCCATAAAAAACTTTTTCCTAATATCCAACCTAAATTTTCCTTGGTGTAGCGTAGGACTGTGTCCTCTAGTTCTGTCACTTGCTGTGAGGAGAAAGAGACCGACACCCACCTGACTGCAACCACCTTTCAGGGAGTGTAGACAGTGATAAGGTCACCTCTGAGTCTCCTCTTCTCCAGGCTAAACAACACCAGCTCACTCAGTTGTTCCTCACAGGACTTGTGTTCCAGACCCCTCACCAGCCTTGTTGCCCTTCTCTGGACATGCTCCAGCCCCTCCATGTCCTTCCCAAACTGGGGGTCCCAGAACTGAACACAGCACTTGAGGAACAGTGCCAGGACAGGGGAGGAATGCCAAGTACACCAGTGCCAAGTACAGGGGAAGAATGACCTCCCTGCTCCTGCTGGCCACACCATTCCTGATCCAGGCCAGGGGCCATTGGCCTTCTTGGCCACCTGGGCACACTGCTGGCTCATGTCCAGCCTGCTGTCGACCAGTGCCCCCAGGTCCCTTTCTGCCTGAGCACTGTCCAGCCACACCATCCCCAGCCTACAGCGCTGCAGGGGTTGTTGTGGCCAAAGTGCAGGACTTGGTACATGGATTGATTAAACTTCATCTTGTTGGACTTTGCCCATCCATCCAACCATTCCAGGCCTCCCTGCAGAGCCCTCCTACCCTCCAGCAGATCCACACTCACATCCACCTTGGTGTCATCTGCAAAGATGTCCTTGGTTCCAAGGGGCCCCTCAGTGTCACAATTTCCCTTTGGTTACACCAGGCCCTACACTGTCACACTGGTCTCCTTGGTTCCATGGGGCTTCAAAATGTGACAATGGACTCCTTGGTTCCATGGGGCTTCACAGTGTCACAATGTTCTCATTGGTGCTGCAGTTTCACAGGGGCCCCTTGGTTCCATGGGGCCCCAGGGTGCCACAAAGGCCCCATGGTCACATGAGGTCCCACACTGTCACAATGCTCTCTGTGCTTCCACAAGTTCCCTCAGTGTCACAAGGGACTCCTTGTTTCCACGAGGCCACACAGTGTCACCATGGCCTCTGTGGTTCCACCAGGACCCAGTGTCACGGGGACTCCCTGGTTCCATTGGGCCCCAGAGCACCACAATGGAGCCCTGGTTCTATGGGGCTGCAGTGTCACCATGGTCCTCTTAGTTCCACGAGGCCCTGCAGTGTCACAATGGCCCCAGAGTGCCCCAGTCATCACAGAATGACAGAATCAAATAGGCTGGAAAAGACCTTTGGAATCATCAAGTCTAACCAATGCCCTAATACCGCCTTGTCACCCAGACATGCCACTGAGTGCCACTGGAGAGGGACAGTGACTCTGCCACCTCCCCCCTGGCCTGCCCATTCCAATGCCCACTCACCATTTCTGTGAAGAACTTCTTCCTCTTGCCCAGCCTAATCCTCCCCTGGTGCAGCTGAAGGCTGTGTCTTCTTGTCCTGCCCTCCAGCAGATCCACACTCACACCCAGCTTGGTGTCACCTGCAAATTTGGGGATGGTGGGCTCGATCCCCTCCCCCAGATCATCAATGAAGATGTTAAACAGGACTGGGCCCAACACAGATCCCTGGGGAACAGCACCAGGGACTGGACACCAGCTGGGTGCAGCACCATCCCCACCCCTCTCTGGGCCCAGCTTCCAGCCAGCTCTTCCATCTCCCAGCCAGGAGGGAACCTGCCCAAGCCGTGGGCTGCAGCTTTTCCAGGGAATGCTGTCAGAGACAGTGTCCAAGGCTTTGCTGAAGTCCAGATGGACACATCCACAGCCTTTCCCACATCCACAGGTGGGTCACCTGGTCATAAAAGGAGATCAGGTTGCTCAGGCAGGACCTGCCCCTCTTAAATCCACGCTGGCTGGCTCTGACCCCTCGGCCATCATGTGGGTGCCCTGTGGTGGCTCTCAAGGTGATCTGTTCCATAACCTTCCCAGACACCGAGGTCAGGGTGACAGGCCTGGAGCTCCCCACATCCTCCTTCCAGCCCTTCTTGGGGATGGGCTCACACTGGCACCTCCAGTGCTCTGGGACCTCCCTGCTGAGCCAGCACTGATGGTAAATGATGGGGAGCAGCTTGGGGAGCTCATCCACCAGCCCCCTCATCCCCCTAGGATGGATCCCATCTGATCCCATACACCTGTGAGCATTTGAGTGGCTCAGCAGGACCCCAGCTGCTTCCTCCTGGATTACAGGGGGCTGTTCTGCTTCCTGTGCCCATCTACCAGCTCAGGAGAGCTCTTGTCCTGAGAACAGCCTATCCTAATATTGAAAATTAAAAGAAACAAGATGTTAAGGAGCTTGGCCTATTCCTTATCTTTAGCTACTATATTTTCCACTGCATCCAATAAAGAGTGGAGGTTCTCATTATCCCATAAATTGCAACTGAGTTATTTGTAGAAAAGTTTTCTAATATTTTTCACAGAAGTGGCCAGGTTAATCTATTATTGAGATTTCAACTCTTTCCTCTTTTTTCCTGCATGACCTAACAACATCCTTAAACGCTTGCTAAGTTGCCTGACCTTCTGTCCAAAGTTAATGCACCCTCTTCTTTCCCCTGAGTTCCCACAAAAGCTCCATGGGCAGTCAGGGCAGTCATTTTCCTCACCAGCTCATCTTTTGCCACACTGGGACAGGCTGCTCCTTCCCCCTTAAGATTACTTTCTCAAAATGTACCCTTTGTTCCTGACCCCTTTGTTTTTAAGGGCTTTTTCCCTTAAAAATATCGGTACCTGATTTGGTACTGCTCAAGTCAGCATCCTAAATAGGCCAAAGACTGCCCTTCCTAATTCCAGTGTGGAAGTTTTGTTGCTGCCCCTCCTTGTGTCACAGATCATTGAAAACTTGATTATTTCATGGTCCCTGTGCCCCAGGCACCCTCTGAGCCCCACATCTGCCACCAGCCCTTCTCTGTTTGTGAGCAGCAGGAGACAGAGCTTTCCTTGCGAGTGAAGTGTTACAAAAATTTGGTAAAACAGAAAACTCCTTAACACCAGTGCAGTATTAAGATGCAGCATTCTTTATTCAGCCGGATGCACGGGGGATAGCTCCTCCCAAAGCCGAGCTTGCTGAGTACAGGAAAGTTTCTGTTGATGTTCTGTATTTTGCACACATATTCATTGATTGTCCTGGACTAAACACACATGTGATAATAATTTTTCCAGAATCATTAACATATTTCCTCTCCCCATTACCCATGCTGTCTTCTGTCCTGGGGATCTTCCCTGGTGGTCCCTGGTGGTCGTGGACCCCAATGTTCCCGTGGGCCTGGCTGAGCTGGCAGGACACTGAGGCTGGTGAACTTCCAGTTCCCCTTCTCCCACAGTTGGCATTGTGTGGTTTCCATAGGCCTGGGGAGCTGGAGAACAAGCTCCAGTTGTCAGCTCACCTGGTGGAGACAATTCATCATCTGGTGACATGAGGTCACAGAGTGGACTGTGACATCACAGAGTGGGCATCAAGCAACTACAGCATCATTGACTGTCTCTGTGACATCAGATAACAGGCTGTGACATAACAGCAGACTATGATATCACAGAGTGACATCAGAGACCAGCTGTGTGACATTAGAGATCTGGCTGTGACATCTCAGAGCAGGCTGAGACATCCCAGAGGGGCTTTGTGACATCCCAGGAGGGCTCTGTGAGGTCACTGGGTTGGTCACTCCGCCCCAGCCCCCCCTCACAGTTTCTCCCAACAAGTCCAATGCTGTTCATGCCCAGCAGGGTCCCTGTTCCCCAGTATCCCCCCGGTCCCCCTGGAGCGACAGCCTCCACCCAAGGATGTTCCATAGGATCCACCCCAGAGCCTGACATGGAGACAAGGGGCCAGGGCTGTGTGACCAGGACATCAAGGATGTGGATTATCCAAGTCCCTGTGGCCTGAGTTGAGTTCCCCAGGGCAGGAAAGATGTCTGGCAGCTGGAGCAGGGCTAGGGAAGGGCCTCCAAGGTGGGGCTGGAGCCCTTGTGTTAGAGGGAATGCCGCGGGAGACAAGACTCATGATATCATGATCATCAAGTCTCAGTTTATTGTGACAGATTACACAGTTTATATATGTTCGTTAATTAGCTCATACATATTGCAAAAGCCAAGCTCATGATTGGTTGCTATGTGACTTGTACTATTATCTTAAAAGTATCTTTATGATCGATACATGCCTGTCCAGCTGGCCTTGCAGTTAGAACAGCTTAGTACTCCTTTGTTCTTCTCTATCTACTTCTACATACCAAGCAGTTTCAATATCCTGCTTTCTGCACACCATCTACTCTTCAGGGCCATGCGAACTTTGCAGCAGTCACGTAGCCCTCCCTATTTAGATTAATTTTACAGTATCATGTCCCTTGTCGTTCAACCATTCCTCTGTCAGGCTCTCTACATCTCCCCCGTTTTCCTTTTGTACAAGAAGGTGTGCATTCAGCATTTTCTGCAAAAGCTGCTGCATCAAGCCTTGCAAGCAAGTAAACACACAGGGCAAAACAAGCAAAAGCATCACAATTATGCTTAGAACTATTATGCTGTATTTGATGATGTCTCTTAACTATGGTCCGATCCCCAATCCTTTTAGCTATCTTTTTAAATCTAATCTATCTTCTACTTTTAACTGTTGAGTTTGCTCGGTCAATTTTCATATTTGCTTATGGATAGATGTAGAGTGATCAGATAAGTTCATACAGCACATTCCTTCAAATTCTTCACAACTATGACCTTGGGCTAGAAGAAGCAAATTAGTGGTAAGTGCTCTGTTTTGCAGAACTGCATGACAGATACTACCTATATTTGTGGCAAGCTCACTCAACATTTTAGATGGAATACTAATTTACTTTTTTGTCCAGTAGGCTAGGATTTTCAATTGTGTGAGAGCTTGCACTGAAGTAACTCGTGGGGTGAAAAATGAGGTTATATTACAGAAGTGCACCCCACTTCATATTTCTCATGTTTTTGATTGCTCTGTTTAACATGAAAGGAACAAACTTAATTCTAAATACAAACTATATTTATGATAAACTTAATGTTATGCTTTTGATTACCTAATTGATTGTCCCTCTTTTTCTTTTGCCATTGAAAAGCAATGGTAAAATGAACAGAAAAATCACAGGCATTACTAAAACTCATTAAAACTTAGCAAAAAAGTCTATAACATAATTAAAAACACACTTATGAAAAAACTTAAAAGCCTACAATCTTCTGTGGGTGAAACACAAATCTTTGTACAATCCACTTTTGCTGTGCATCCTCTGATTTACTTGTGGAGAGATTAGTGTTCTCTTGAAATTGATAAGTTTAACATTCTTCACTGAAATCTATCCAGATTCTGCACCTGCTAAAACACAAACAAACTCAATACTCCCCACAGGGACTGGAGTGTCCTCTCTCAATTCTGTTTCTTAAAATTTGCATGAAGAAATGGAAATATCAACATCTTTGTTATAAACATGAAAAAACATCAAGAACAAAACAATGCATATAGTAAAGAAACTAACAACAAATAAAAATCAATCAGATAATACACAATTAATATTACATATAAAATCACAGTTACCAAGTGCTACACTATCAAATTGTCATCCCAGAGTCTGCAGCAGCTGATAAACCTTAAAACAACAGAGATTTGGATAAAACATGTCCGGATCATGTTTCTCCAAAACTCCCTTTGAGGCTCAGCTGCCCTACATGGTCAAATTGTCAAGCCAAAAGGACTTGAATACTTTTTGATGCAGAAAACACCTGGGTCAATCACACCATCCACGTAGAGCCAGAGCTTGGCCAGAGCTCAAACTCTAATTGGAGGATATGTTTTAACACATTATAAAACAAAAGCCCTAGAAATAACAGTTATAAGTAAAAAACCTTATTATTAAAAATTTATCAAACTATTAAATAATTGAACCTATTTAAAATCTCTTTCAAGACAAAAATTCTCTAAATGCAACAAACCCTTTCTTCAGAAATCTGAAAATTTGAAGTCTGAAATTTTGAATTAAAATTTGGATAATGAATTTTTAAAGGAAGATGAATTGCAGCTGCATAAAAGATTGGATAAAGAAAACACATGAGTAGTTAAAAAATCAAAAACACAGGATCCTGAAAAAACATCTTGTAATCAATCACCTAAAGAGACAATAAAACATATGAAAACTGACTGTAAATACTATAACAACACCTTAATACCTTAATACCTTAATAATAATTCTTATCACAAAAATCAGACAACTCACATTTTATGATCAACCTATTAACAAGAAATGTTTAAAATAGTTTAAGACAATCCTTTTAAAGCACTCATATAATATTAGTAACAATTACTACTTATCATTACCTACAAAAACTTAACAATCACTATTTATCGTATTATCTATAAAACTTAAAAATCATTATTACTTATATTATTATCTATAAAAACCCAAAGACAGAGATTACAAACTCAATACTAAAATTCCATCAGATGACATTTTCTCAACTCTTTGTTTTCAGAGACATTTTTGGTAATTAAATAATTATTAACATTTTTATCTTTATACAGTGATTTATACAGCCGATACAGACACACACAGGCTCACAACAACCTGGTCTGTGATGTCACACAATCACAGAATCACAGAATTACTGGGTTGGAAGAGACCTTTAAGGTCATAAGTCCAACCCACACACTAACACCACCTTTGCAAAATTATGGCACTGAGTGCCACATCCAGTCTTTTTTTTAAACACATCTCATGATGATGACTCCACCACCTCTCTGGACAGACTATTCCAGTACTTTATCACCCCTTCCATAAAAAACTTTTTCCTAATATCCAACCTAAATTTCCCTTGGTGTAGCGTAGGACTGTGTCCTCTTGTTCAGTCACTTGCTGTGAGGAGAAAGAGACCGACACCCACCTGACTGCAACCACCTTTCAGGGAGTGTAGACAGTGATAAGGTCACCTCTGAGTCTCCTCCAGGCTAAACAACCCCAGCTCCCTCAGTTGTTCCTCACAGGACTTGTGTTCCAGACCCCTCACCAGCCTTGTTGCCCTTCTCTGGACATGCTCCAGCCCCTCCATGTCCTTCCCAAACTGGGCGTCCCAGAACTGGACACAGCACTTGAGGAACAGTGCCAGGACAGGGGAGGAATGCCAAGTACACCAGTGCCAAGTACAGGGGAAGAATGACCTCCCTGCTCCTGCTGGCCACACCATTCCTGACCCAGGCCAGGAGCCATTGGCCTTCTTGGCCACCTGGGCACACTGCTGGCTCATGTCCAGCCTGCTGTCGACCAGTGCCCCCAGGTCCCTTTCTGCCTGGGCACTGTCCAGCCACACCATCCCCAGCCTACAGCGCTGCAGGGGTTGTTGTGGGCAAAGTGCAGGACTTGGCACATGGATTGATTAAACTTCATCTTGTTGGACTTTGCCTATCCATCCAACCATTCCAGGCCTCCCTGCAGAGCCCTCCTACCCTCCAGCAGATCCACACTCACATCCACCTTGGTGTCATCTGCAAAGATGTCCTTGGTTCCAAGGGGCCCCTCAGTGTCACAATGTCCCTTTGGTTACACCAGGCCCTACACTGTCACACTGGTCTCCTTGGTTCCATGGGGCCTCAAAATGTGACAATGGACTCCTTGGTTCCATGGGGCTTCACAGTGTCACAATGTTCTCATTGGTGCTGCAGTTTCACAGGGGCCCCTTGGTTCCATGGGGCCCCAGGGTGCCACAAAGGCCCCATGGTCACATGAGGTCCCACACTGTCACAATGCTCTCTGTGCTTCCACAAGTTCCCTCAGTGTCACAATGGACTCCTTGTTTCCACGAGGCCCCACAGTGTCACCATGGCCTCTGTGGTTCCACCAGGACCCAGTGTCACGGGGACTCCCTGGTTCCATTGGGCCCCAGAGCACCACAATGGAGCCCTGGTTCTATGGGGCTGCACAGTGTCACCTTGGTCCTCTTAGTTCCACAAGGCCCTGCAGTGTCACAATGGCCCCAGAGTGTCCCAATCATCACAGAATGACAGAATCAAATAGGCTGGAAAAGACCTTTGGAATCATCAAGTCTAACCAATGCCCTAATACCGCCTTGTCACCCAGACATGCCACTGAGTGCCACTGGAGAGGGACAGTGACTCTGCCACCTCCCTCCCTGGCCTGCCCATTCCAATGCCCACTCACCCTTTCTGTGAAGAACTTCTTCCTCTTGCCCAGCCTAAACCTCCCCTGGTGCAGCTGGAGGCTGTGTCTTCTTGTCCTGCCCTCCAGCAGATCCACACTCACACCCAGCTTGGTGTCACCTGCAAATTTGGGGATGGTGGGCTCGATCCCCTCCCCCAGATCATCAATGAAGATGTTAAACAGGACTGGGCCCAACACAGATCCCTGGGGGACAGCACCAGGGACTGGACACCAGCTGGGTGCAGCACCATCCCCACCCCTCTCTGGGCCCAGCTTCCAGCCAGCTCTTCCATCTCCCAGCCAGGAGGGAACCTGCCCAAGCCGTGGGCTACAGCTTTTCCAGGGAATGCTGTCAGAGACAGTGTCCAAGGCTTTGCTGAAGTCCAGATGGACACATCCACAGCCTTTCCCACATCCACAGGTGGGTCACCTGGTCATAAAAGGAGATCAGGTTGCTCAGGCAGGACCTGCCCCTCTTAAATCCACGCTGGCTGGCTCTGACCCCTCGGCCATCCTGTGGGTGCCCTGTGGTGGCTCTCAAGGTGATCTGTTCCATAATCTTGCCAGGCACCGAGGTCAGGCTGACAGGCCTGGAGCTCCCCAGATCCTCCTTCCAGCCCTTCTTGGGGATGGGCTCACACTGGCACCTCCAGTGCTCTGGGACCTCCCTGCTGAGCCAGCACTGATGGTAAATGATGGGGAGCAGCTTGGGGAGCTCATCCACCAGCTCCCTCATCCCCCTAGGATGGATCCCATCTGATCCCATACACCTGTGAGCATTTGAGTGGCTCAGCAGGTCACCAGCTGCTTCCTCCTGGATTACAGGGGGCTGTTCTGCTTCCTGTGCCCATCTACCAGCTCAGGAGAGCTCTTGTCCTGAGAACAGCCTATCCTAATATTGAAAATTAAAAGAAACAAGATGTTAAGGAGCTTGGCCTATTCCTTATCTTTAGCTACTATATTTTCCACTGCATCCAATAAAGAGTGGAGGTTCTCATTATCCCATAAATTGCAACTGAGTTATTTGTAGAAAACTTATCTAATATTTTTCACAGAAGTGGCCAGGTTAATCTATTATTGAGATTTCACCTCTTTCCTCTTTTTTCCTGCATGACCTAACAATATCCTTAAACGCTTGCTAAGTTGCCTGACCTTCTGTCCAAAGTTGATGCACCCTCTTCTTTCCCCTGAGTTCCCACAAAAGCTCCATGGGCAGCTAGGACAGTCATTTTCCACACCAGCTCATATTTTGCCACACTGGGACAGGCTGCTCCTTCCCCCTTAAGATTACTTTCTCAAAATGTGCCCTTTGTTCCTGACCCCTTTGTTTTTAAGGGCTTTTTCCCTTAAAAATATCGGTAAAAAAACCAGAAAACTCCTTAACACCAGTGCAGCATTAAGAAGCAGCATTCTTTATTCAGCTGGGTGCACGGGGGATAGCTCCTCCCAAAGCCGAGCTTGCGGAGTACAGGAAAGTTTCTGTTCATGTTCTGTATTTTGCACACATATTCATTGATTGTCCTGGACTAAACACACATCTGATAATCATTTTTCCAGAATCATTAACATATTTCCTCTCCCCATTACCCATGCTGTCTTCTGTCCTGGGGATCTTCCCTGGTGGTCCCTGGTGGTCGTGGACCCCAATGTTCCCGTGGGCCTGGCTGAGCTGGCAGGACACTGAGGCTGGTGAACTTCCAGTTCCCCTTCTCCCACAGTTGGCATTGTGTGGTTTCCATAGGCCTGGGGAGTTGGAGAACAAGCTCCAGTTGTCAGCTCACCTGGTGGAGACAATTCATCATCTGGTGACATGAGGTCACAGAGTGGACTGTGACATCACAGAGTGGGCATCAAGCAACTACAGCATCATTGACTGTCTCTGTGACATCAGATAACAGGCTGTGACATAACAGCAGAATATGATATCACAGAGTGACATCAGAGACCAGCTGTGTGACATTAGAGATCTGGCTGTGACATCTCAGAGCAGGCTGAGACATCCCAGAGGGGCTGTGTGACATCCCAGGAGGGCTCTGTGAGGTCACTGGGTTGGTCACTCCGCCCCAGCCCCCCCTCACAGTTTCTCCCAACAAGTCCAATGCTGTTCATGCCCAGCGGGGTCCCTGTCCCCCGGTATCCCCCCAGTCCCCCTGGAGCGACAGCCTCCACCCAAGGATGTTCCATAGGATCCACCCCAGAGTCTGACATGGAGACAAGGGGCCAGGGCTGTGTGACCAGGACATCAAGGATGTGGATTATCCAAGTCCCTGTGGCCTGAGTTGAGTTCCCCAGGGCAGGAAAGATGTCTGGCAGCTGGAGCAGGGCTAGGGAAGGGCCTCCAAGGTGGGGCTGGAGCCCTTGGGCTGTGAGCAGAGGCTGAGGGAGCTGGGCTTGTCCAGCCCGGAGCAGGGAAGGCTGAGAGGCTCCTCATCCCAGCCTGGCAGTGCCAGCGAGGAGGGGATGGAGAACACAGAGCCAGGCTCTTCACCGGGGGCCTGGTGGGAGACAAAAGCCAATGGGTGGAAGGGGAAACAGGGAAGATCAGCCAGGACAGAAGATGATGAAATGAATCAGATTTGTTTCAGCATTTCCTCAACACCAAAAGCATCCTGACCTCCCTTCTCCATCCACCACTGACAGCTTTGCAAATCAGGAATTGTTTGAGCTCTTTTGCCCCCACTCCAGGATGAGCATCCTGATGCAAGAACTTAACTGTGTTTATATCTATCAGAGAACCATGTAAGTCTAAAATCAGTTTTAGTATGGAAATCACTTGTGGATGGTGGACTCATCAGATGCTGCTGGGATGTTGCACATAGCTCAGGGAAGAGCGTGATTGTTATTAAATTGTGTCCTGTTCTACCATGGTCTGTTGGCATGAAGAGAAACTTTCTGTGCCTCTGAGTCTCACCAGTTCCTGACTCCCAAAGGACACAAACCTGATGATTTGTGGTTCCCACTCCAGTCGTGGTACTTGGAGCTCCCTCCATCCCCAGAGCAGAGCTCCCTTGTCCCAGAAAGTCCCTGGCAATGCAGGGATGAAGGAAACAGGACAGGCTGTGAGGATCAGGGGCAGGGCACAGACAGGGATTTGGGGTGGTTGTGAGCCCAGGGCAGGACCTGGCCCTTGGCCTTGGTGAACCTCAACCCATTGTCCTGGGCCCATGGCTCCAGCCTGTCCAGATCCCTCTGCAGAGCTTCCTGCCCTCCAGCACAGCCACACTCCACCCAGCCTGGGCTCACCTGGAACTGCCTGAGGGTGCCCTCGATGGCCTTGTCCAGATCAGCAATAGATTTCACTGACCTGGGCCCAGCCCTGAAGGGTCTTTGTCGCTGTTGAGGCAGGACGGGAATTAAGAGGCTCTGACTCAGAAGGCTGTTGAGAGTAAACTCTGGTTAATTCAAAATGCACTGCTCTTTTATACAGAGCTCTGCAAGGACCAAATCCATTGGTTCTGAAGTGAAAACAACCCACCACCATTGGTGCAGTGTGGAGAGTTTTGTGGATGAATGGCTTCGTGAGAAAGGACATGACTACGTGCAGTTAGTGAAGCAGTAGCTGAAAATTGCATAGTGCAGCAATAGCAGATGTAGCAACAATATCTTATGTCCTTGGGTAAGCTGGTCCCCAACAGTAGAATGGTCAGCAAAAAGATAAATGTAAGGGAAAACAAAGCAAGCTTAGAAAGCGCCAAAGGCAGGGTTGACCTGTTTTTGATACACCAATGATGAGCCTAAGTTTTGTAATATGCATGAGCTTCATTATAACGGGTATAACTACATGCGTGCTTGGAATAAACTGAGACTTGTTGACATTATAGAATGGACTTGTCTCCCGTCATTTTTTCCACAACTGTCTTGGAACCATCTGGCTCTGCTGCTGCCACAGCTGCCAGCTTGTGGTCATCTTGCTCATTTTGCCCCTCTTTGGCCTCTTCTCCAGGAGCAGAGGGAGCTGGGGCAGAAACCGCTGTTCCTTCTGCCATCTGCGGCAAGAGAGAAGCATGAGGGACAGGCTGTTACCTCTCATTTATAACCTCGTTCCTCCTCGCATCCACAAACACCACTTCCAAGGAGAAATCAGTGACTTTGTTAGCGATGGGACTCTAAGTCTCTCCGACCATATTAAAATGGGCTAACTCAACAGAACTCTATTTGATTCACTCTATGAATTTGATAGTCCTCCCTGGCTACCATCAGCAAGCAACGGTGCCTCTGCACAATGCAGCTTTTAGCTCTTGAAAACTCTGAAATGGAAAAGCAGGAGATAGCCAGCACGGACTTTGTTATTGCTGTGGCAGAAAAGGAAAACTCAAACTGGATCAGAATCACATGCAGTGCACGAAAAGGGCAGGAAAGTTTGTGCAGGAGACTCTTTACTTGCTGGAAAGAGAGAAAATGAGTGGGGCTTCTCCTCCTAGCAAACCAACAATCTACAAGTTGGAAGTGTCCCCTCCTCAGGTGGCTAAAGCACTTGGATGCAGTGAGGCATGTTTGGCAGGGAAACAGCCCTTGTGGTGAGCACTGTCATGTATGGATCTGTGGATCTGAAGGTCCCTCATGAGCCTCCCGTTGTCCAGGCTAAAGCTCCCTCAGCACCTCCTCCTTGGCCTTGCGCTCCACAGCCTTCCCCAGCTCCCGTGTCCTTCTCTGCACACGCTTCAGCCCCTCAAGGACTTTCTGTTTCAGAGGGGCCCACAAGTGGACACAGCACTCCCAGCTATGGCTGCAGAGCTGCCCAGCCCAGGGGGATGGTCACTGCCCTGCTCCTGCAGCCCCACTGCTGCTGACACAGGCCAGGGCATCCTTGGCCTTCTTGGCCACCTGGGCAGTCGCTGGCCCAACTTCAGCTGCTCTTAACCAGCACCCCTGGGTCCTTTTGGCCCACGCAGCTCCCCCACCACAAAGTTGCTCGCTTGACCTCAAATACAGCATCCCCAGTTCCGAGATGTCCTTCTCTTCTCAGCAACACAAAACAGCAGTCAAGGACTTGCAGCTTCCCCCCCACCATAGGCACTAATGACATTCCCAAAGCTGCAGGCGGTTTGCAGCTGTCCCTGCAGGATGGCCTCAGGGCAGAGCCCAGCCAGGCTCCCACTGCAGCCTCTGAAGCTTGGGGCAGACAGTGGTCCCAGAGCTGAGGTTCACGGGGAGCTCCCGGAGCTGTGCCTCGCACTCTGTTGCCGTGTGTCACCATGCAGGCTGGCTTGTATGGGGTGAATGTACCAGCCCTGGTTTGACTGACAGGGGCCTGGCCCATCACATCTCTCCCAAGGCTGCAGGCATTGCCCAGCCCAGAATCTGAAGGGGCACAGAGATCAGATCAGTGAAATCATCCAGACTGGGTTTTCAAAGGCCCTTTAGAAGAAAGGTCTTGAGAATAAACGTGCTCTGTTTGCCACATGAACATCGGGGTGAGTGGTCTCTTTGGCTCCAACCACTTTCCTCCCCGAGCCAACGTTACCCACTCCCTTACACATTCCCCCCGTGCCTTCCCACTGCCTCGTCCTGTCAGGGCTCCCACAGCCCCTCATCCCTTCGTGGCCCCGTCCCCTCAGGATCTCCCCAGCCCGGCCAACCTGCCCGGCAGCAGCGCCGCAGCCCCACAGGAGCTCCAGAGGAGCCCCAGCAAGAGGCACCTGGGAGCCCTCAGCAATCCAGCCAGCAACACACGGGCAGGAGGACACGGATGGCGCTTCCTGCCTGGGACAGGGCTTGTGGCCATCTCCAGGCACCGCTCTCACAGAGATCCCCACAGCTCCAGCCCCTGCCCATCTGCTCTGTGGACAGCACAAAGGCTTCAGCAGAGCCACCAAAGGCCAAGGGGCTTCTGGCCATGTTCCCTGCAACCCTGCATGCCTGGGCAGCTTGCTGAGCCCAGGAACCCTTTTCTCCCTCTTCCCCTAGGCCCTGCAGAGCCTGAGCAGCCAAAGAAAGATCCTGGGAATCTGTCTATTACAACACATCCTATATTTATATGCTAAAGAAAAACAAAAAGAAGGAAAGAACAGTCTTGAAGAAATGAAACATTCCTGCTGGCTCAGATGGCCCCAGCAGACAGAGCCTCTGGGATCAGCTCTCTGCAGGGCTCCAGCAGCACCGCCAGCCGAGCCCCGACAGACGAGGCCGTCTCCTCCATGCCCTGCGGAGCCGATCCTGCAGGTTATCAAAGATGGAATATGGAGCTCTCTCTGCTTCCTGGAGGACATACAATGTTTGAATTGCCAGGCTTGCGACGGTAACACTGATGTCATTGGCCATGCCTTCAAGGGCTGAAAGAGAGAGGAACAGAGCCAGGGTCAGTTCCCGCATCTGAGGGGACCTGAGGGGATTCTGTGCCAGGGCCATCCCAGCCGGCTCTGGCCATGGCCAGCAGGGAACAGGGACCAGCTGGATCAGCCCGAAGCTGCTGGCCACGAATCCCCCAGGTGCCCTGAAAGCTCTGTGTGCTCTGTCCACGCCGGCCCTGGTCCGCACAGGGAGCAGAGCCCTCCACAGCCGGGGCAGGGCTCGCAGCTCCCCCGCCAGCCCTCACTGGCAGCCCGCTGCCCTCACTCACCCTCACAGATGAGCTGGAGCTCTTCCTTCCTCCCTCTCAGGTGCCGCCCGGCCGTCCCTGGGAACACAGAGCCTGTCAGGCCCAGGGCACAGCTCCCTGCCAGCGGCGCCGCCAGCCCTGTGCCCACACGCCCTCCTGGCCCGGCTCGTGGCTCACCCATGAACCTGACGGCCGCCTCTCGCAGGGGCTCCTGTGGGCTCTGCAGGTAGGGCAGGGCCCGGCGCAGGTGCTCGGCCACGCTGCTGCTGTCCTCTGCCAGCTGGAGAGAGCGGCAGGAGGGAAGGGTTGGCCCCGCAGCCCCCCGGGCCGGGGCTCCATGGGCACCCGGCTGGGGCCGCAGGAGCCTGGAGCAGAGCCCGCGCGGCCTCGGGCTGCAGCAGCGGGCAGGGGCACAGCTGCCAGCCCGCACACCGAGCACCGCGCTCAGGGGCTGCTCCAGGCTGGGGCTGTGGCTTCCCGGCCCTCCTTACCAGGATCTCAATGAACCTCCACAGTTTCTCCTTCTTTACACATTTTTCAAGATGCCTCCTCTTCAGGAACTTGGCCACACAAAGCAGTGTTTCCTGAGAAGCCTGGAGAGCAGCAGAGACGCGGAGATAGCCCCACAGCCCAGGACACAGGACCTGTGTTCCTGTGCCAAGGCTGGAGGAGGCTGCAGCCCACCAGGCACCAGGGCAAGAGGCAGCCGAGCCCCCTCCCAGGGGAACAGCAGCCGCCCGTGAGTCCTCACCTCTGCCACTCGCTGGTTCTCATCATGGCAGTGGAAAAAGAGTGGCAGCAGGCTCTGGAGCACGTGTGCCTTCAGGGATTCGTTTTCCTTTTCCTGTGGAAGTGTCACCACTGTTTGAAAGAGCAGTAATGAGAGCAGCTGCACCTGGCTATTGTCCTGTATGAAGGGAAGAAAAAAAGACCTCAGCATCGGCTGCATGAGGCTCAGCTTGGTGCAGGCCTGCAAATCCAGAGGGCACAAAGTGTCTGGGCAGCAGCCAGTGGCCGTGTCTGGGGGCAGTGAGCCTTACGTGGTCAAGGAGTGGCAGGAGCACCTTAGCCAGCTGCAGTGCGATGGGGCTGGGTATGAGCATGTCCTTGTCCAAGATGATAAAGTTGAGGAGCATGGCTGTCATGCTAACTATCTCTCCATCCGCATCCCACAGGAGCTCCACAAGACTTTCAGTCAGGCTCCACATTTTTTCTCTCTGTGAGGAACACAAGTTTGTGAAACGCCATCCTGCTGCCGCAGGGCCTAGAGGCCAAAGGGCTGTTGCACTTGGGCAGCTGAAGCGGGAGGCAGGAGAGCTGGGAGCTCCTGGCCCAGTGCCCAAAGCCCAGCCAAGCCCAAGAGACTGCATTTTGGAGCACAGCCTCAGCCCCTGCCCCCTTCTCACCATCAAGGGATCGTTGATGAGCTGGAGAAGGGCCCTGAGTGCCAGGTGACGCCTCTCCTTGCACTCACTCCGCAGGTGCCTTGACAAGATTTGCAGGACTCTGTTAGCACTGCATGCACTCAAGTTCAGGTACTTGAGGACCTGAAAGGCACAGGGCAGTGACAGGGGACCAGCCGGCAGGAGCCCAGAACTGCACAGGGCTGAGCCCAGGCAGCAGCACAGGGCGTGGGCACCGTCCCAGGCAGCTGCGGCTATGAGAGGGCAGAGAGCTGGGAGGCAGCTGAGCGAGGCAGCGCTGGCCAACAGGCTCACCTCCACAAGGAACGCCAGGGAGGCCAGCTCCCAGCGTGGCTCCTGTGTGCTGAGCAGCTGGAGCAGGTAGTGAGCGATCTCAGAGTACAAGGGGATGGAGACACAGGACATCTCCCTGGCAGGAGACAAAGTAACCAAGACTGTGGGCCAGGGGGACAAACCTCTCCCAGGACTTACTCACAGAGGTCTGGTCTTTCCCCAGCATCCTGCAAGGGCCCCTGGGCTATTTGGGAGGCGGCTCCTTGTGGGCACCCGCCTCTCCCAGCCTTTTCCAGTCTGCTTGGCTGTCCCTTGGTGACAAGGCCTTCTGGCCCGTGACCACGGGGACTGTGTGGGGCACCCCAGGAACAGAGCACAAATGTCAGAGGCAGCAGTGTGAAGGGGGTCTCACCTGGCCAGCAGACCCACGGCATAATGGTGGGTGTCAGCACAGAGCAGCGTGTCCCAGCCACACTTGCGTTCCATTGCCACCACCACATCCTCGTGCTGCATTTGGCAGAGCAGGGACTTCAGGGTCCTCACTGCAAACCTGAGTGCAGAGCAAAGCCCAGGTCACACTGGGAGCACTGGCTCCTGCCCAGGGATTTGGCAAGGACAGGAGAACTGGGATGGAGCACCTGTTGGGGCTGGTGTCAAGGCTATATTGCTGCTGACATCCCTTCCAGAATGTATTGACCTCCTCTGGCATATCCAGAGTGCTGAAGAACACTTGGAAGAGCAGATGGACAAGTAGGCGGGGGAAATACACGATCACCATACGTGGGACACAGGGCCGCTGGAGGATCTTCCACATCACCACAGTTGCCTGCAAAGGACAAAGCCCCCCAATACAGCGCTCAGTGCCAAGGTGTCCGTGTGACAGGGCCCGAGCGTGGCAGGGAGAGGCCCAGAGAGACACAGGGGGAGCACCAGGCCTGGTGGCACTGAAGCTGCCCCGAGGCCAGGTTTCAGCCCAGCGCCTGAGGCAGGGAGACGCAGTGGGGGAGGGAGGATGGAGAGGTGGCCTTGGGGCTAGCAGAGGCAGAAACTCACAGCCAGGGCAAAGACACCCGTTTTGTCCCCATCGGAGGTGCACGTGCTGTGCTCTGGCCAGCTCCCCAGCACATTCAGGAGTATCTGCTGCACCAGCTCCGCAGTCCAGGACGGGCACATGATGGTCTTCCACATGGTCAAAGCAGCTCTGCGGGGTTAGGGCTCTGTCTCAGGGGAGTCTAGGACACAGCACTGTGGTCTGGGCAGCAGTGGGGACCTGAGCTGGCTGCCGGCTCTGCAGCCCTGTGGGCCACAAGCAGCCCAGCCCTGTGGGGACAGGCCCTGATGGGCAGTGAGGGATCATGGCAGCAGGCTCAGGCCTAATGTGCCAGGGCTGGCAGAGGGAGCATCCAGAGGGCCCTGGAAATCTCTGTTGGTCAGACACATGGCACAGGCTGTACAGGGCGATGGGTTGGGGTGAGCCCTGAGCCCTCTGGACAGGTGGGCCCCATACCTGTCACAGGATGGGGCCACACGCAGGAGCGTCATTACTACATCAGCGGGCTGGTCTAAGGTGAGGTTCAGCAGGGTCCTGTTCAGCTTGCGCTCAGCAAACTGGTTGGCCTCGAGCCACTGGTGGATGTACCTCACCATGGCAGGCACCTGGAGAAGGCACAGGGAGACTTGGAAAGCTGCCAGAGGGAGGAATGTCCCCAGCTTCCCCAGACAAGTGCTTCTGTTGTCACCACACTGGCATGGCCTCAGAGGCTCACAGGGGACAGCACTAGTGGCTTGGGAGGCCAAGTAATTCCTGGGAGGCTCAAACCCTGGCCACAGGCTGCTTACTTGCTTTGGATTGAAAAACCCCTCCTCTACCAGCATATTCAGCAGGCCAGCACAGGTCTTAGTTTTGAAGATGCGTGAATATGCTCTGAGGCCTGTGCCCATGGTGGTTTCTTCCTGCCGAATTCTCTTGATGAATTTGCAAACGAGCTGTAGGAGAAGGGCAAGAAGCCATGGAGAGCTCCAGGCGTGCTGCTGGGCTGAGCAGTGCCAGCAGGCCCAGCCCAGGTGGGGATGGCTGCAGGTACCTGCGCTGTTCTGCGGAAGCGGCCATGGGCGGGTTTCTGCTCTTGTGTCTGGTCCAGGGCTGCATCTGGCAAAGAGCGAGCGCAGCCCGAGCTGAGGGGCTGCAGGAGAGGCCGGAGAACACAGCCCAGCCCTGCGGTCCCCAGGCAGGGACAGCCCCGGGATGCCCCAGGTGGATGGAGCACGGCCACTGCGGGGTGTCTGCCCGGGCCCCTCTTCTGTCCTGTCCGTGGGCACGTCCCCAGGAGATGGGATGGGATGGGATGGGATGGGATGGGATGGGATGGGATGGGATGGGATGGGGCCAAGCTGGCTGAAGGCACCAGCCCTGAGGCCTGGCTCTGCCACTCACCCTCCTGCGGTGGATGGAACGGCATGACCTCTTCAGTCTCCTGTGCTGCGGCAGCTGCAGGGCCGCCGTATTCCTCCTCCATCCAGGCCAGACTGGGCAAGCTCAGGACTCCCTGCCCCATCTCACTGACCGGATGTCTGGCTACCCTCAGGAGAGATGCCTTGGAAAACTCTGGGGCACCAAGTCCCACGGTCTGCCCTCAAGGGCACCTGCAGAATTGAAGCCTCGGAAGGCCACAGGTCACCGAGTCCTGTGCTCTGGCCTCGAGGTCAGCTGCAGGAACAATGCCTCAGAAAAGCTCCGGGTCGGACAGGAACGAGCGGACTGTGCGGGGGCTCCTCACGGCTCCGCTCTGTCCCGTCCTGTCCCGTCACCTGCTCCGAGCACTGTGGCATGCTCTTGCCACTTCCAGCTCCTATGTCACCATGTGTCACAAAGGGCCCTTGGACACCTGGCTCCATTCCATGCTGCATGTGTCACAAAGGGCCCTTGGAAACACTGCCCTGGGGCTGCCCCCTGCCCACCCAAAGTGGCCCAGGTTGGAAGGAATCCCTGGCCCCAAGTGTCTGAGACAGCCCAACAGGATCTTCAGGAATGGCTCAAACCATCAGCAAACGCTGCCCTGCTTTGTGGGCTCAGGGCAGCAGAAGGAGCCCCCAGGGCTGCCGATGCAGCCGTGCTGGGAAGGGCACGGGGCCTTCCATGGAAGCTGGTACAGCCTCCTTGGGACACGTCCCGGCCCTTGGCCATCCCAAACCCGCGGGTGTGGCACACACAAGGAACTGTGGGCCAGGGCAGGAATGCTGGTCTGAGCCCTGGGGCCCGGGGAGCGCTGACACCAGCAGGTGAGGCAGAGTCCCTGCCCAAGCAGACCTGCCACCCCCGAGCCCTGGCAGGGCTGGTGCCGTGTCCTGCCCCAGAGACCTCTGCCCCTGGGGGCTTCTGTGCCAGAGGGAGCCAAACCCATGGGCACTGGGGGCTGTGCTCCTGCCTGCAGGGGCTGTTGGCAGGAGCACCTGGAGCAACTGCTGGCAACAATTAGTAGATGGCAAAATGGTTAACCCTGCCCTGTTATAGAGATCTAAGTGGCCAATAAAGTACAGCTCTCCCCTCTTGTTCCCTGCAGCAGAATCAGGACCATGAACAGAAACAGTCACAGGTATTCTTTCTGCACTCTATAAGCAAAACTATGCCAAACCACAGATGCTGCCTTCAAACTGACTCAAATTCCAGCCTAGACCTCTCACCTCCCAGACAGCTCCTTCCCCAACACACCTCCAACACCAACACCCTGCAAACACCACACAGAAGCCCTCAACATCCCGCCAGGACCCCCAGCTGTCCCCGTCTCTCTGCAGAGCTTTCCCACCCTCCAGCAGACCCCCTGTTTCCCTGCACGTGCTGTGGGATGGCACTCAGGAGGATCTGCTCCAAGGCCTTCCCCGGCAGCAAGCTCAGGCTGCCAGGCCTATGGATCCTGGATCATCCTTCCCACCGAGCCTTCCCGTGCATGGCTCTTCCATTGGCACATCTGCTCTCAGCTGGGACTACTCTGCCCACCCAGGGCTGCTGGTAAAGGAGAGAGAGCAGCCTGGCAAGGTCTATCTCCAGCTCCCTCTGTGCTCTTGGGGAAGGTAGAACCTTCCACAGGAAAGCAACTGGTGCCACAAGGAGTGGGTGGCATCAGGCAGCTCTGGGGAAGCCCCTCGGGAATTCAGAGGGAACACTGTTGGCCCTGACCTGTTGGCACCTGCAAAAGCTTGAAATCAGCTGCCTCAGCTTCCAGGGCCTCTCTTGGCCGGCATCCTGACATGGATGCAGGACGGCTGCCAGGCACTGCTGGGACCCAGCGGGACAGGACCGGCTGTCTCGTGCCCACGCAGCAGCCCTGACACAGCCAGGGCCATCCCGAGAGCAGACAGACACTCACGGGCCAGCAGAGAGGAGCAAGGAGCCCTGGGCTCCTCTCAGGGTATCTCAGCTGGGCTCATTCCACAACACGCCCCCATTGGAAGGCCTGCTGATGCCCAGCTGCCAGAAATGCCCACCTTGTGCTGTCCAAGATGCACAGGGAGAGCCAGTGAGCAGGACACTTGGGAGGCTGTCATGGTTTGACACGGGCACAATGCCAGCGCCCCCATGAAAATGCAACCTCTCAATTGAATTCTGTGAAATGTGATCGAGAACAGAGCAAAGCAGGCCAAAGCTTAATAACAAGGGAAAAAAAAACCAAAAAAACAAACCTTTATTAAGCTACTACTATGAAAGGAAAAAGAAAGAAAATCACAGAAAATCCAAAATGAAAACCTTTCATTGAGTGTTTTTATGCAGTAAGGGTGGCTTTGCTGGACATTTCCCAGCACATTCCCGGCTGCAGGCAGAGGGAGGAAAGGGAAGCGAGTCCCTGACAGAATCCCGGAAGGATCGCGGTGGGAACGGAGCCGGCCCGCGGGTTACGATCCCGGGAGGGAGAGACGCCTCTGCCCCAGCGAAGGTGCAAATGAAGCCATGGGAGCGCAGCCTGCGGATTTGACTGAACACGGGCTGAACGGAACAAGAAATGGGAAGGAGAAAGGGAGAGAAAGAAATAGTAAAGGGATCTCATAGAGAGAGAAAGAAATGGGAAAAGGTCTCAGAGGGACAGAAAGAAATCGGAAAAGGCTCCGGCCCGGCCTCCGCAGCTCCCCGGGACACCCGCCGGGCGCAGCGGCCCTCACAATTCCAGCCAATCAGCGAAGGCGCTGGACAATTTCCAGCCAACCAGAGCCGTTCTCGCCGATGCGTCACCAGTTGCCGGGCGGCCCCGCAGCGCCCCGCGGCCCCGGAGCGGAGCTCGGGGCTCGGCCCGGGGGGACGGATCCGCCCCGGGGGGGTCCCCGAGCCCCCTGCCCGCCCCGGGGCCGGCCGGGGGCTCCCCCACCCAGCACCGGGGCTGCGGGGCGGCGGGCAGAGGGGGAAAGGGAGCTCCGGGCTGGAGCGGAGGGGCTGCGGCAGGAGGAGCAGGGACAGGAGGAGCGGCAGGAGCGGCAGGAGCGGGAGAATCCCGCCGCTCGCACCGCCCGCACGCCGGGGCTGCAGCACCCCTGCCCCGCCAGCGTCGCCCCAGCCCCGAGCCGCAGGGGAGGGGGAGGCCGAGCTCGCCCCGGCTCTATCGAGGGGTCTCCGGGGGGATTTTTCTGGAGAGTGCTCGGAGCCGGCAGATGCCGAGCCCCGCATCCCTCCGGGCTCCCTGAGAGGAGCTTTTCGGGGGGACAGGAGCTTTGATCGCCCCTCGGAGGGTCCCGGGGGACCACGCGGGGCTGGCCCGGTGCTGACAGGGCGGGACATTGGTTTTGGGGATCCCGTGAGAGCCGGGGCTGCGGAACGTGGGACCCCCGAGGCGGCAGAGGGGAAGGGGCGATCCCGGAGCTGGGGGACCCCCGGCAGCCCGGAGATGAGGCGGGGACGGGACCCCTGACCCTGGCAGGACCTGTCCTGGGGTGAGCTCACGATGCTCGTACCCCCATTGGTCCGTTTAGCCCCGAAATGAGTTCTGCACCTTCAGGGCTGGTTCTGAGAGCAAAGAGGGGGAGGAAGAAGAGCACAGTTTGTTTTCAGGAACTGCATCACCCCTCCACATTCCGGCTCCTGGGCTGCTGTGATGCCTTAAGGAGCTGGAACAGAGGCCAGAGGGAGCCAAGAGGAACAAAGAGGATATTTATTGAAGTGCCTTCAAAGGCCACACCCTGGCAGTACTGGAGCCACACTCGGGTCTCTGCCCGGATGGCTCCAAGATGGAAGCAAAAGAGGGCTTGGTCATGAGATCTGACATTTTTATAGGTGTTAGTCCATTTCCATACAGGATTTAACTGCCCAGTTAATAGGTTCAAATGATGAAGTTTCCTCCTCCTTCCTTGCTTGCTTGCCTGCCCTCCTCTTTTCACGTTGTTTGTGCTTTGGGCCTGAAGTTTGAAGAGATTGTCCTTGACTCTCCAGCTAGAGCAGGACTGTTTTGTCTTCACCACCCTGTGAAAAGATGCCAGTAACCCCTAATATAGAGCTAGAAGCTGCACACCAAAACAGAACAGAAAAACTTAAACCTGAGGTATCAGTTGTCTGCCAACAGACAGACAGCAGGACAGAGCTCTCCTTTGCTTTTAGTTAGTTTGTAGCTCGCTGAGGCAGAGAAGTTCCCCGGGCTCTGGTTTTTCTTTTTCTTTGGAGCTGTTTAAACCTGCTCTGGACTGAACACTCAGAAGAGCACCCCAGCCCAAGGCATTGACACCTTGTTTTTCCCCACATCAGGATTTCCCATTCTCAAACTTTGGCTGGATGGAGGAGGAGGCTGTGAGGAAGATGCCCTGGGACACCGAGGCAGGTGAGGAGGAAGTCAGTGCCCCTTTCCCCCTCTCTCCTGCTCCATCTCCCAGCCCAGCCTGGCCCCTGGCTGGAGGACAGCCCCGCTGCCGGTGCCCTCCTGCCAGGGACGCACTGGGGGGATCTCCTTGCCCTTCCCTGTGGCACGGAGGCAAATCCCATCCTCTCCTTGTCCTTCCTCCCCCAGAGCAGGAGCTGAGGATGGAGACAAGGGAGAACAAATCCCCATGGCAGAACCTCACGGAAGAGGCTGTTTCGAGCACCTCCATGACACAGGAATCCAATGGGGAAGAAAATCCTTTGAGGTCCCACAGGAGGAGGGGCTGCAAACACAGATCACAGGGATCTGAGGAGGAAAGACCCACTCTGTGCCAGGAAGGTGGGCAGAGTTTCAGCCAGGGCTCAGAGCTGGTGGTCCTTGAGCAGCCTCATGACAGGGAGAGGCCCTACGAGTGCTTGGAGTGTGGGAAGAGCTTCAGGAAGAGTTTCAACCTGGTCTGCCACCAGAGGATCCACACTGGGGAACGGCCTTACGAGTGTGGGGAGTGTGGGAAGGGCTTCAGCCACAGGTCTGACCTGATTGTCCACCAGAGGTTCCACACTGGGGAGAGGCCCTATGAGTGTCCTGAGTGTGGGAAGAGGTTTCACACCAGTTCCCATCTCCTTGTGCATCAGCGGATCCACAGACAGGAGAGGCCCTTCCACTGCCCCGACTGCGGGATGGGCTTCAAGCACAACTCCACCCTCGTCACCCACCGGCGCATCCACACCGGGGAGAGGCCCTACGAGTGTCCCCGGTGTGGGAAGAGCTTCTCAGACCGCTCATTCTTTACCCGGCACCAGCGGAGGCACCGGTAAGGGAAGCCCTGTGACAACCCCGCCCGCAGGAAGAGCTTCGTGCGCTGCTCCAGCTCCATCCCCATCAGAGGACCCACCCTGGTCAGAGCCCTGGTGACCACATTCCCTGTGGCTATCACATTCCCTGTATCACATTTCCTGTGATACACAGAGGGAAGTGGCTGGTGTCTCTTTTATTTTGCCTCTTATTATATTTTATCTTCTTCCCTTCAAAACATGGAAAATTGGTGTAAAAATCAATAAATTCATCAAAGGCATCTAAAACCTCACATTTTACTTGTGTTTTTTGGGGAATCTTGGATTCCAGGAGATATCTGGGAGTATATGGGGGAGGGAGTGGGTTGGGGGCTATTTGTTGTCTTTACTTCCCAGTGTGGGAGGGGGTCCTGGGGACAGTCCACCTGGGATGCCCTGGGAGACCACTTCTGTGTAATTTCCCGCCTCCCCTGAGGCCAATCATTTGTTATCCCTGTTCATGTCCATCATTGTTTTAGCTATCCCTTTGTTCTAGAATGTTCCTTGTTCTTTGTGCCTTCATTGGTTCCCCCTTGTTAGCCACCCCTTCCCCTTGTCCCATCGGTTCTCACCCTGTCGGTCATCCCCTGCTCCTCCCCTGTACCTGTCCATTTTTGGCTGATTTGTACCCTGACCCTCCGATCCCATTGCTGTTATACACCTCGCTCCCTTCCTGAGTGGTTGTCTCCCTGCACCTCCGACTTCTCTTCCCCTCAATAAAACTCTCTGGAAGCTACAGCAGCCTGAGCGCCATCCCGCCTCGGCGGAAGCCTCGCTATCACTGTCCGGCTCCGGCAGAGCCCGCCCTCTGTGGCGTTCCCAGCAGGACCCAGGTCCCGGACACCACATGTTGGCACTCCAAATGATGAGAAGGATTGATCTGTCACCTCAAAACCACTCAATGCCACTGAAAACTACTCAATCCCACCCCAAAATAACTCAATTCCACCACTTCCCGGGGTGAAATTGGGTTGGAAGGGAATTGGGCAAAGTGGTATGCAGGTCAGGATGGGAATTGGGTGAGGTGGGATGGAGATTTGGGAGGTGTGAAATGGGGGAAGTACAGCTTGGGAAGGGGTCTTGATGTCCAGGAGGGGTGGTATGAATTGGGGTTGGGACTGGGGAGGTGGGGTGGGGTCTGGAATGAGACAGCCAAGATGATTAAATAGGGGAAATGTGGGAAGATTATTCTCCTGCACGGTGGGGGTGGAGGGAGGCAGAGATCTCTGAAGCTTGCTCTTGGGGAGAGAGGTTTATTGGGGGTGCAGGAAGGTCCGAGCCTCGTGCTCCCAGGCGTAGCACGTGGCTGGGCCTCAGAGGGTGGGGGAGGGGAGAGACAAAAGGAGAAGGGTTCAGGAGAGGGGAAGCCCCAGGAGGAGAAGAGGGGAGGAAGTCCAAGAGAGGGAGGAAGTCCAAGAGAGGGGGAGAGGTACAAGAGACAGCATGGCCCCTCGGAGCCCCCTTATCAGGGGCTCCTAGGTGGGCTGGGACAAGGCATGGGCCAATGGGGTTACAGACTCTGATGTTTTAGGGGCAGGTACAGAGGTGCGGGATGAGCCACAATCTTTTGGGGGGTGGGATGGAACAGTCCATTTCACTCCAGGATTTATCCAAGGGCAGAAGTGACATTCGGCTAGATAAGAGAACAATCATATCTATCTATCCTCTGCAACAGGGAAACCCGTTACTTAGTGAGTTTTTGAATAGTCTACATTCATGAGGAGATGCTGGGTTATCTCACATTCCTGAGGCAGTTTTGGAGCACTCCCCAGCTCTTGGGGGGTTTCCTGAGAGCAGCTCCACGGAGCCCCATGGCCAGGGGTGTTTGCCACGGGCATGAGCTCAGAGCTGTGCCAGAGTCCATT
The DNA here is from genome assembly GCF_050655825.1 of Lonchura striata. Lineage (NCBI taxonomy): Eukaryota > Metazoa > Chordata > Aves > Passeriformes > Estrildidae > Lonchura > Lonchura striata. The sequence goes on along the minus strand of NC_140735.1, from coordinate 5,469,251 downwards.
GCCTCAGTGCTGAGAGTGGAGAAATTATGCACGGCCCCAGACATCTCCAGTGTGTGCTTGTGGAGGCCTGTGAGCTTACTGGGGAGAGGGCAACAGCAATGCCCTGGAGAAATGCGCTTTAGGTTCCGGGCATTCCTCACAGCTCAGGGTGAGGACAGAAGCTTCCCCCATGGTGCTCAGCAGCACTGTGTTAATTTGTCCCAGTTCTGTCCTCCCTATTGGCCCATTGGCCTTTCCTAACCTTTTTACCCTGATATGTTCATGTTCTAGCAAGTTCTCCATTCCCTGTCCACCCTGGCATTCCCTATTAGTCCCTTTCCCTGTGTACCACCCCTAAACCCTGAGATCCCTGACGCTCTCCTCCACCGCTTCTGTTCCTGTATTTATACCCTAAACCAGCCTTTGTCTTTGTCTTTAACCCCCAGACCCCTGGAGCGTCAGACCCTGATAAACCCTCCTTGGGGCTCCTTGCCTGGATCAGGAATGGTGTGGCCAGCAGGACCAGGGCTGTGATTCTTCCCCTGTGCTTGGCACTGGTTGGGAAGCACCTCGAGTGCTGTGTCCAGTTCTGGGCCCCCCAATGTAGGAAGGACATGGAGGGGCTGGAGCGTGTTCAGAGAAGGGAAACAAGGCTGGGGAGGGGTATGGAGCACAAATCCTGTGAGGAGCAGCTGAAGGATCTGGGGTTGTTGATCCTGGAGGAGGCTCAGAGGGCACAAGGCGGTGTCAGGGCACAGGTTGGATGTGATGATCTCCAGGGTCTTTTCCAAACTTGCTGATTCTGGGATTCCCTGAAACCACCCTTGGAGCAGTTGCAGGAGGAGCCCCGGGCCTCCTCTTCAGAATCTCCAGAAGCCCAGGTCCCTCAGCTTCACCTCACAGCCCCAAAGCCCATCCTCTCAGTCCTGCAGAGCCTCTGCAGCTCCTCCTCACTGCCCAGAACAGGGAGCCCCACAGCCAGACACAGCAGCCCAGATGTGCCCCCCTGGCCTGGGGTGCCTCTGGCAAAGGGAGCAGCACCAGGCACTGCAGGAGCCTGCAGATAATTCCTGCAGCACTTGTGGGATGATCCTGCTCCCCAAGGGATGTTCCCGTGGTGCCAAGTCAGGAACTGCAATGGGGAGTGGGGCAGAGAGGAAAGGGCAAACAGGCATGGTATGTGTGCAGGGGAGGGAAGAGGGGTGGGCAACAGGAAGAAATTTGTAGCAGGAAGCGTAAAGAAAGCAAAGGTGAAGCTGAGGAAATGCTCAGGGCAGTTTGGGGGTGGCTGCCAGGCAGCCCTGGCTCTGAGCAGCAGCGTCTGCAGTGGGACAGGAAACTCCCAGCTGATGGGAACAAACTTTCTGGTTGACTGCAGAGGCCAGGACAAAGCTGAGTGGTTTCCCTGGCATCCCCCAGCCCTTCCTGGCCCCAGGGGCTGATGGCATTTGTGCTGCCTCAGGTCCATGTCCCCACAGCACCAGCATGGGGGTTCTCCTGCCTGCTGTGTGCAATGCAAACAGGGGCTGCTGAGCCAGTGCTGCCGTGTCTGTGCCTGCAAGGATGCGGCACCTCTGTGAGCTGGGGGAGAGGCCAGGGCTGCAGAGGGGGGATGTTGTTGGCAGCTCCATGAGGACGCTCTGGGACGCTGCCCTGGGCTGTGCAGTGCACTGGGGATGGATCAGCCCCTGCTCTGCTGCTCCTTCCCGTCTCCCCCAGGGCCCTAGCAGAGCACCAGCCATGCTGTTTGTTCCCAGCTTGCCCACAGCCGGCCTGGGGCTGCTCACGGGAGTTTTCTGTGCTGAGCATTGGCCTGGCCATGTTCTTGAGAGAGCCTGGGCAAGGAGCCTGGAGCCCCCAGGCCCTGGCCTGAGGCGTCAGCACTGCCCCAGCAGTGCCCATGGCCTGTCCCTGCAGCAGCCCCGGCACTGCCACCCCCAGGACTGTGCCCGGCCCCGAGAGCACTCAGGCCCTGCAGCAACACCAGGGCCACCAGGGCAGCGGGGCAGGGCCACGGGAGCAGCACTGGCACCACCAAGTGCTGCTGCTCCTGGGCACAGCTGCTGTGCCAGCCCTGATCTGCCCCAGCTCTGCACACAGACATTGCTGCTACAGCTCCAGAGAAGGCAACAAAAGAGCATCTGTGCAGAAAACTGTGCTGGGACATCCTTTAGTTCTTTTAAAGCCACTGAGAGTGCAGCCCCTCATTGACACAGTCTGTGGGCACAGTGAAGGTGGAAAGATTCAGAATGAGAATTGGCACCAAAAATGACATTTCTTTGAGAATAATATTAAATGAGTGCTACAAAGAAAAAGATCCTTCCAAATGAAACCAAGAAGTATCAAAGATTTCTTTTATTACAAGTGATTTGCAGAAATTGGCCAGCAGTTTAGTGTTCCTGAAACATCCAGTCATCAGTCTCCTCACTGCAGCCTTGAGCTCCTGGTTCCTCCGGCTGTAGATGAGGGGGTTCAGGGCTGGAGGCACCACCGAATACAGAACTGACAGGGCCAGATCCAGGGATGGGGAGGAGGTGGAGTGGGGCTTTGGGTAGGCAAATGCGGCAGTGCTGACAAACAGGGAGCCCATGGCCAGGTAAGGGAGGCAGGTGGAAAAGGCTTTGAGCCGTCCCTGCTCACAGGGGATCCTCAGCACGGCCCTGAAGATCTGCACATTTGAAAAAACAATGAACACAAAACAGCCAAATGCTAAACAGGCACTGTGAGCAGGAGAGCTTTAGGATGTGTGGGATTTCACAGAAGAACTGGCCCAGGGCATTGCCACGGCACAGGGGCATGGAAAATGTATTGGCTGTGTGCATGAGAGCATTGAGAAAGGCACTGGCGCAGGCAGCTGCTGCCATGTGGGCACAAGCTCTGCTGCCCAGGAGGGTCCCGTAGTGCAGGGGTTTGCAGATGGACACATAGCGGTCGTAACACATGATGGTCAGGAGGGAAAGCTGTGCTGAGATGAAAAAGACAAAAAAAAAAAAGAGCTGTGCAGCACATCCCGTGTAGGAGATGTCTCTGGTGTCCCAGAGGGAATTGTGCATGGCTTTGGGGACAGTGGTGCAGATGAAGCCCAGGTCGCTGGGGGCCAGGTTGAGCAGGAAGAAGAACATGGGCGTGTGCAGGTGGTGGCCGCAGGCTACGGAGCTGATGGTGAGGCCGTTGCCCAGGAGGGCAGCCAGGGAGATGTCCAGGAAGAGGCAGAAGTGCAGGAGCTGCAGCTGCCGCGTGTCTGCCAGTGTCAGCAGGAGGAAGGGGCTGATGGAGCTGCTGTTGGACATTTGTGGTGCCTTCGCATGTGGATCTGTAAAAAAAAAACAAACATGGAATGGTTGGGTTGGAGAGGACTTTAAACATCTCAGCACAGCTTGGAGGGAGTTTCCCTACTGCCTGCCCAGGGCTCTGCTGCCTGGAGCTGTCCCTGCCAGCAGCTGCTTCCCTGTGTCCTGGGGACTCAGCTCTGCTTGGCAGACCCCTCTCAGCCCCGCTGCCAACGAAGAAGACATAATTAATCTGTGCTAGTTTCAAGGTTTTTTATTCTTGTTTATGTCTAACATGTTCTGCTGCCGTTCCGCAGGACTGTGGGTCTCTGCAACTCAGTGTGATGTTACAAACATTATATACCAGAAACTATGTGTGCTATATTTACAGTAACGTGCCAATACCTATCACCTACGTTGAACAGTGTGTCCCCAGCCTAAAGCAATAGAAAAATGCCAACACTACAGTGAAACATGGAAAGCATGAAGAAGAAAAAGGACAAGACACACCCAATATCTTCCATCTTGCCTCCTTTGAACCGCTTATCTAGAATACTTAAATTCTACTTTTGCACCCATGTCACACTAATTATTACTTATCTCAAACACTCAGATCTTCTAATTCAACCTGTAAGATTGAAAAGTCTTTTCCATGGACAGAGATCGGAGAGAGTGTCTCTCAGAGACCTGTATGGGGGGTTCCTGACCCCCTACCATGATCCCAGACCTGACAGAGCAGCAATAGGGATTCCCTGGATTACCCTAGCAAACCTCATCAAGACCCATTGCAATGATCCATGGCAATCATCACCAGACCCATTTGCTATGGTCAGTATCCATGGCGGCCATCACAAACCCCCCGTTGCTATGGTCAGTTCTCATGCGGACCATCACAAACCCCCTGTTGTTATGGTCAGTTTCCATGGCAACCATCCCTAGCACCATTTGCTATGGTCAGTTTCCATGGCAACCATCCCCAGACCCAGTTGCTATGGTCAGTATCCATGGCAACCATCCCAATTCCCTTGTTGCTATGGCTTTTTTCCATGGAAACCAGCATGAGCCCCTGTTGCTATGATTAGTATCCATGGCAACCATCCCAATTTCCTTGTTGCTATGGCTTTTTTCCATGGCAACCATCACGAGCCTTTGTTGCTATGATCAGTATCCATGGCAACTGTCCCAAGACGCCTTTTGCTATGGTGAGTTTCCATGGCAACCATCCCCAGCTCCAGTTGCTATGGTCAGTTTCCATGGCAACCATGACATGCCCCATTTGCTATGGTCAGTTACCATGGCAACCAACCCCAGCCCCAGTTGCTATGGTCAGTATCCATGGCAACCATCCCAATTCCCTTTTTGCTATGGCTTTTTTCCATGGCAACCATCACCAGCACCTGTTGCTATGGTCAGTTACCATGGCAACCATCCCCAGCCCCGGTTGCTGTGGTCAGTTCTCATAGTGAACATCACCAGCCGCTGTTGCTATGATCAGTATCCATGCCAACCATCACCAGCCACGGTTGCTATGTTCAGTATCCATGGCAACCATCCCAAGACTCATTTTGCTATGGTCAGTTTCCATGGCAACCATCTCCAGGCTTCTGTTTCTCTCGTTAGTATCCATAGCAACCATCTCCAGGCCCCTGTTACTATGGTCAGTATCCATAGCAACCATCTTCAGCACCAGTTGCTATGGTTAGATTTCATGGAAACAATAACCAGCCCCTGTTGGCATGGTCAGTTTCCATGGCAACCAACACCAATCCCTGTTGCTATGGTTAGTTTCCATGGCAACAATCAGAAGACACAATTGTTATAATCAGTTTCCATGGCAATCATCACCAGCCTATTTTGCTATGGTCAGTTCTCATGCGGACCATCACAAACACCCTGTTGCTATGATCAGTATCCATGGCAACCATGTCCAGCCCCTGTTGCTATGGTCAGTTTCCATAGCGACCATCACCAGCCCCTGTTGCTATGGTTAGTTTCCCTGGCAACCACCACCCACCCATGTTTCTATGGTCAGTTTCCATGGCAACCATCCCCAGCGCAATTTGCTATGGTCACTTTCCATGGCAACCATCTCCAGCCCCTGTGGCTATGGTCAGTTCTCATAGTGAAGATCACCAGGCGCTGTTGCTATGATCAGTTTCCATGCCAACCATCCCCACCCCGGTTCCTATGGTCAGTTTACATGGCAACCATCCCCAGCTCCAGTTGCTATGGTCAGTTTCCATGACAACCATGACATGCCCCATTTGCTATGGTCAGTTTCCATGGCAATCATCACCAGACACATTTGCTATGGTCAGTTTCCATGCCAATCAACACCAACCCCAGTTTCTATGGTCACTTTCCATGGCAACAATCAGAAGACACTATTGCTATAGTCAGTTTTCATGGCAACCATCACGATCCCCTTGTTGCCATGGTCCTTTTCCATTGCAACCATCACCTGCCCAAGTTTCTATGGTCAGTATCCATGGCAACCATCACCACCACCAGTTGCTATGGTCGATTTTCATGGCAAGCATCACGATCTCCTGTTGCTATGGTCTGTTTCCATGGCAACCATCACTAGCCCATGTTCCTATAGTCAGTTTCCATGGCAACCATCCTCAAACCCTGTTGCTGTGGTCAGTTTCCATGAAAATCATCACCAGCCCCGGTTGCTATGTTCAGTATCAATGGCGGTCATCACAAACCCCCTGTTGCTCTGATCAGTTTCCATGGCAACCATCACCAGACACGTTTGCTATGATCAGTTTCCATGGCAATCATCACCAGCCCCTTTTGCTATGGTCAGTATCAATGGCGGCCATCACAAACCCCCTTTTGCTATGGTCAGTTTCCATGACAACCATCCCCAGCCCCAATTGCTATGGTCAGTTTCCATGGCAACGATCCCAATCTCCATGTTGCCATGGTCCTTTTCCCTTTCAACCATCATCTGTCCATGTTTCTATGTTCAGTTTCCATGGCAACCATCACCATTCTTTGTTACTATTGTCAGTATCCATGGCAACCATCGCCACGACCCGTTGCTATGGTCCATTTTCATGGCAAGCATCACAAGCTCCTGTTCCTATGGTCAGTTACCATGGCAACCAACACCAGCACCTGTTTCTTTGGTCGGTTTCCATGGCAACCATCCCAATTCCCTTGTTGCTATGACTTTTTTCCATGGCAACCATCACGAGCCACCGTTGCTATGATCAGTATCCATGGCAACCATCCCCAGATCCAGTTGCTATGGTCAGTTTCCATGGCAACCATGACATGCCCCATTTGCTATGACCAGTTCCCATGGCAACCATCCCCAGCCCCAGTTGCTATGGTCAGTTTTCATGGAAACCATAACCAGCCCCTTTTGGCATGGTCAGTTTCCATGGCAACCAATTCCAATGCCTGTTGTTATGGTCAGTTTCCATGGCAACAATCAGAAGAGACAATTGCTATAGTCAGTTTCCAAGGCAATCATCACGAGCCCCGGATGCTATGGTCAGTATTCATGGTGGCCATCACAAACCCCCTGTTGCTATGATCAGTTTCCATGGCAACCATCACCAGACCTATTTGCTATTGTCAGTTTTCATGGCAACCATCACCAGACCCATTTGCTATGGTCAGTTTCCATGGCAACCATCACCAGCCCCTTTTGCCATGGTCAGTATCCATGGCGGCCATCACAAACCCCCTGTTGCTATGGTCATTTTCCAAGGCAACCATCACCAGACCCATTTGCTATGGTCAGTTTCCATGGCAACCATCACCAGCCCCTTTTGCTATGGTCAGTATCCATGGCGGCCATGACATGCCCCATTTGCTATGGTCTGTTACCATGGCAACCATCCCCAGCCCCAGTTGCTATGGTCAGTATCCATGGCAACCATCCCAATTCCCTTGTTACTATGGCTTTTTTCCATGGAAACCATCACGACCCCCTGTTACTATGGTCAGTTTCCATGGCAACCATCCCCAGCTGCAGTTGCTATGGTCACTTTCCATGGCAACCATGACATGCCCCATTTGCTATGGTCAGTTTTCATGGCAACCAATCCCAACTCCAGTTGCTATGGTCACTTTCCATGGCAACCAACACCAATCCCTGTTGCTATGGTCATTTCCATGGCAATCATCACCAGACCCATTTGCTATGGTCAGTATCCATGGGGGCCATCGCAAACCCCGAGTTGCTATGGTCAGTTCTCATGCTGACCATCACAAGCCCCCTGTTGCTATGGTCAGTTTCCATGGCAACCATCACCAGACCCATTTGCTATGGTCAGTTTTCATGGCAACGATCCCAACCTCCTGTTGCTATGGTCCATTTCCATGGCAACGATCCCAAGCTCCTGTTGCTATGGTGAGTTTCCATGGAAACCATCACCACCCCCTGTTGCTTTGGTCAGTTTCCATGGCAACCATCACCAGCTGCTGTTCCTATGGTCAGTTTCCATGGCAATCGTCGAGAGACACTGCTCCTATGGTCACTATCCATGGCAACCATCCAAAATCCTATGTTTCCATGGTCAGTTTCCATGGCAACCATCACCCGCCCATGTTGGTATGGTCAGTTTGCATAGCAACCATCATTAGCCCCTATTGCGATGGTACTTTTTACATGGCAACCTCCCCAGCCGCTGTTGCTATGATCAGTTTTCATGGCAACCATGGCAAGCCTCCTGTTCCTATGGTCAGTTTCCATGGCAACCATCGGAAGACACTGTTTCTATTGTCAGTTTCCATGGCGACCATCTCATGCCCCCTGTTTCTATGGTCAGTTCCCATGGCAACCATCACCAGCCCCTGTTGCTATGCTCAGTTTCCATGGGAACCATCACCACCCCTTGGATCTATGGTCCTTTTCCGTGGCAACCATCCCGTGCCTCTGTTGCTATGGTCAGTTTCCATGGCAACCATCAGCAGCCCCTGTTGCTATGGTCAGTTTCCATGGCAACCATTGTTAGCGTTCGGAAAAACAAATAATCCCGGGATATGATTATCTGCAGTTGCTTCTGTTGAGAGCTCTGGGAATCAGGGGTACAGACCCAAATCTGACACCGACATGGCTTTCGAGCTGAACGTATTTTATATTGTATCGTTACACAACTTACATATTTATTATTAAACTTACATTGTTCTATTGTATACATTGACATAAGTTACTTCTGATCTTTCTTAGGTCACTGACCAGTGTTTCTCACGATCATTCTTATGATTAAACAGCAATTATATTTAATTACTAAACAATCATCACATCTAACAATTATATCAATTATCATGTACTAGCTACACGCTGCAGTTCTAGCAAGTACGAGTTCTCCATGTGCTTAGACTGTTTGCTTATCCAGGGCCTACTAAGCTTATTTTTCCTTTTAACCCTTACTCCCTATGATTTTAAAACCATTTTACTATCAGAGGAATGGCCAATCCCAAAAAGCATCCCTCCAAAGGTTCTGAAATCTTTTTCGGATCCTGTGGAAGGATAGCCTGTTTGGACACAGTACCTTCCTGTGGCTCACTTTGAACCTCCGGAATTGGACATTTTTGGGTCAACAAAAATGAAATTCTGTATTAAATTTAACCCACTGGGAGTGGCAGAAACAGATAACCACATAATAGATGTCACTCCAAACCAACTCTTTTATAGAAATGCATCATCCTGGTGTAATTACACCAAAATGATGAGCAAACCATCCCTCCAGCATCCAGCTTTTTACCAAAGGGAGTGGTTTTAATCTGCGGGGACAGAATTTGGCCTGCTATCCCTGCAAAAATCAAGGGCGGCCCATGCAGCATTGGGGAACTCTCATTGATAACACCTGATTTAGAAATTTTAAGGGAGCAGACACACAGGGGAAAAAAGATCCCTTGAGCAATATAGTCCAAATTGTGATGATGAAGTTTATACCTGGGACGCGGCTTGGAGAACTGCAGTAGCAATTTTCTCACCCCAAACAGCATCAGGGGTGGCCTTGACACAATTGGACCACATGGCATGTTGGTGGAGTAAACACACTCGAGCTGTTTCATCTGCACTGAGCGACATGTTAACAGATATCAGCAGTGCAAGACAAGCAACACTTCAGAACAGGGCGGCAATTGATTATTTGTTGCTGTCACATGGGCATGGGTGTGAAGAATTTGAGGGGATGTGCTGCATGAACTTGTCTGATCACTCAAAATCTATCCATGAAAATATAAAGCAAATACAAAGCAGCATCAGCAAATTGAAAGAAGTTACAGGATTCTGGTGGGATGATTTCATTAACTTCTTTAATCTCTCACCATTGCGGAGGGAGCTTTTGAAAGTAGCATTTTATATTTTTATAGGGCTTCTAGTTCTTCTGCTTGTTCTGCCATGCATTTTCTGTGCATTCGTAGGGCCATGAACAAAGTGACCAAACAGGTGTTTCTGGTTCAAACAGGAAGGAAAGATGTTGGAACTCAAAATGTCCCTCAGACGTTTTTGGAGGTTCCAGGCCCTGGTTGGAGGCATTTGAGACCTTGGCAGGCAGCTGCAAACAGCTGTGATTTTGAGTTTGAGCCATGGAATGATTTACCAACTTTGAAGGTGGAACAAGCAGTCACAAAAGTTTAGATATTATAGTAGAAGTAGTTACCAAGCAAAGGGAAGAATTTTTAGTATTGTACAAGGGGGTTTTAACACCTGTACAGTGGGGTTTTTACTTTGTACATGGGGGGTCAGAAGTTTTAAGATGGAGGAATGTAGGCCGGTCCTGTTCCTCCTCTTTCTTCTTCCTTACCTCCATGTTCTTGATGATGTTGGCACTTACGGATTGGTGCAGATTAGAAAAGCACCATTTAATATAGGTAGTAGGTATTGGGGAAAAACTGTAAACATGTATCATGTAATGTATCATGTAAAAAATAGCAGCAGCCCTGAGCAGGGGAGAGAGAAGAAGAAGACAGTGGTCAGAGAGGATGTCAGAGGTGTGTGTGCCTCTGCCTGAGCTGCTGACCAAACCGCAGTAGCCAGAGAAGACAATCTTTCAGATAGCTTGCAATAAACTGCCTTGAGACCAAACAACAAGAGGCTGCAGAGTTTTCTTTAAAAGCACGGGTTGGAGGAGAGACTTTACCACCACATGGAACCCCTGAACCAGGCCAGGGTTCTGACAGCTGTATACCAACAGCCCCTCAGTTCCATGAGGTTTGTGCTGTCAGAAATGGTCTCCTTGGTTCTTTAGGGTGAAAATGGCTGCTTGGTTCCAGAAGGTTCTCAGTGGCAGTGGTCTCCTAAGTTCCATGAGGCCCTGCAATGTCACAATGTCCCATAGTTTCCAGGAGCCTCTGTCCCATCAGCCATGTCCTTTGTTCCAATGAGACCACAGAGTGTCATAATGGCCTCTTGTTTCCATGAGGTTCCATAGCGTAACATGGTTGCCTTGATTCCAAGGGGTCCTTCTGTGTCACAATGGCCCCCTGATTCCATGAGGTTCCACAGTGTGGAGAGTTTTGTGGATGAATGGCTTCGTAAGAAAGGACATGACTACGTGCAGTTAGTGAAGCAGTAGCTGAAAATTGCAGAGTGCAGCAATAGCAGATGTAGCAACAATATCTTATGTCCTTGGGTAAGCTGGTTCCCAACAGTAGAATGGTCAGCAAAAAAGATAAGTGTAAGGGAAAACAAAGCAAGCTTAGAAAGCCCCAAAGGCAGGGTTGACCTGTTTTTGATACACCAATGATGAGCCTAAGTTTTGCAATATGCATGAGCTTCATTATAATGGGTATAACTGTACATGCGTGCTTGGAATAAACTGAGACTTGTTGACATTATAGAATGGACTTGTCTCCAGTCATTTTTTCTACACCACAGCATCACCATGGTCTCCTTGGATATGCAGTATCTCTATGGACCACTGGTTCCATGCGGCCCTGCTGTGTCACAGTGGTTCCTTGGTTCCATGAAGCCCCACTGCATAGCAATGGAATCTTGATTCTGTGAGGTTCCGTGCGGTCACAGTGGTGTCCCTCATTCTGGAGACCCTTGGTTCCACAAGGTTCCATGATGTCACAATGGTCTCCTTGGTTCCAGACTGTAACAATGGACCCTTGGTTCCATGAGATTCCATGATGTCACAATGATCTCCTTGATCCACACTGTAACAATGGACCCTTGGTTCCACGAGGTTCCATGATGTCACAATGATCTCCATGGTTCTGGACCGTAACAACAGACCCTTGGTTCCACGAGGTTCCACGTTGTCACAATGGTCTCCTTGGGTCTGGACTGTAACAATGGACCCCTGTTCCATGAGTTTCCTAATGCCACAATGGTCTCCATGGCTCTGGAGTATAACAATGAACCCTTGCTTCTACAGTGTTCCACGATATTACAATTCTCTTTTGTTCTGGTCTGTAACAATGGACCCTTGGTTCCACGAGGTTCCACGATGCCACAATGATCTCCTTGGTTATGGACTGTAACAACGGAACCCTGGTTCCATGAGATTCCATGATGTCACACTGATCTACTTGGGTCCACTAGGTTCCATGATGTCACAATGGTCTCCGTGGCTCTGGATTCTAACAATGGATCCTTAGTTCCATGAGATTCCATGATGTCAGAATGGTCGCCTTGGTTCCATGAGGCCTTGCTTTGTCACAATGGACCCATGGTTCCATGAGCTTCCGTAGTTGTCACCATGGTCTCCTCGGATCTGCATTGTCACAATGGACAACTGGTTCCATGGGACCCTGCTGTGTCACAATAAACCCTTAGTGCCATCAGGTTTTCTAGGGTCACAATGGTCTCCCCGGTTCAACGACACCTTGCAGTGTCACAATGGCTGCTTGGTTCCATGAGCTTCCATAGGGTCAGCCATGGTCTCCTTGTTTCTGCAGTGTCAAAATGGACCCTTGGTTCCATGAGCTTCCTAAATGTCACTGGTCTCCTTGGTTCCATGTGGCCCTGCTGTCTCACAATGGTCCCATGAGTCCATGTCCCTTGGTTCCATGAGTTTCTCTACTGTCAGCCATGGTTCCTCTCTTCCAATGCCGGCCCACTGTGTCATAATGGACCCTGGGTTCCATGAAGTTCTTCAGCATCACAATGGCCCTTTGGATCCATGAGGTTCCTTAGTGTCACCACGGTCTCCGTGGATCCACATTGCCATAATGGACAATTCCTACCATGCAGTCCCACAGTGTCACGGTGACCCCTTGTTTCCATGAGGCCGCACTTTGTCACCATGGACCCTTGGTTCCATAGGTTTTTTCCCCTAACAATGGACTCCTTGGTTCTGTGAGTTACCCTGCATTTTACAGAGGTTTCTTTGCTTGCAAAAAGGCCCGGCTGTGCCTCAATGCACCCTTGGTTCCATGAGGATCTGGAGGATCACAAAGGATCCTTGGATCCACAGGGTGTCAAGGAATTTCTCGTGGAACAAGGACGTGCTCTCCTTGATGCTGTTCCTTTGCAGGAGCTGGACAACCCTGGCCTGCAGATTACAGAGTTACTTTAGTTACTTTAAAGTACTTAGGACACCCTTGGAAAGACAATAGGCCTTGTACAAACGCAATAGCCAATGCTGGGTGCTGAGTAGTACATGAAAACTGGCACGTACTATAACCTGATCAGATGCTTGCAGAATAACAGCCAATCAATAAGTGACAGAAGTAAATAAATATTCGTTGATTAAGGTAATATGATTACATTTATTACCTTAACCAATGAATGTTAATTTGCTATTGTATTATAGAAGGCGATAAAGGCATAAAACATGAAAAAAATAGACAATAAAGGAGGATGATATCAAGCCATATTGGTTTGGGTGTCATTACTCCAGCTGGCTCTCTGTGGGACCCTCTTCAGATTGTCAGCAACAAGGGATCTTGATTTTCATACCTACTAAAAATGGATTAGGAGATGCTGGGGATCCTTATCAACTGAGGATTGATGATAATCAATCTATAAATAGGAAAAGTAAACAGGACAAAACAATTCCCTCTGCACCATTTTCAATATAGTGGGTTGACTTTGAATACACTTGTGCAATCTGTCTAATTAACCACTGAAGAATTGAAGACTTGAATTATTTCCATGGGCTTGTCTTGTTTGGGTGTTTGGAAGAAATATGAATGAGCCTTTGTCACTGAATTTCTATACTGAAGAGCTCAAGAAAGAAGATGCCTCTGGAGTTAGTAAAGTTCATCACCAACCTCCAAGGTGCTGAGGATCCATCCCCATCACAGCAGCAATGAGCAGAAATGGGCTCAGCTTTGGGGCTGCCCCAGCTCTGGGATGGGCCCTGGGCCTGGAGCAGGAGCAGCTCTGGAGGGCCCCAGGGCCGGGGCTCTTGTGCTGGCCTGGGCAGATGGGATGGCAGGAGGGGCTGCAGAGCTCTCAGCACCTCAGGCAGAGGGGAGCAGGACACCCAGGGAGCTCCTTTGGCCTTGGCCAAGCCCCTTCCCCCATGGTGGGGCTGAGTCCTGGCTGAGCTGCAACTGCTGCTGTGCCCTTGGCAGGGGCTGAGGCCGTGGGGCAGTGCCCAGAGCAGCCTGGGCTGAGCAGAGCTGTGGGGCCAGAGCCGGCTGGGCTGTGCTGGGGAGAGGCCCTTGGTGCTGCCCAGAGCTCAGGGCAGCTGGCAGAGCTGGCAGGGAGCTGGGCTGGGCTGGGAGAGCCTGGCACAGAAACCATCAGTGTCCATCTCAGCCTGGCTGAGCGGGCAGGGGCCAAGGCCAGCAGAACATGGTCGGCAAGTTCTCTGTGTGGGAGCTGAGCTGGTGAGCCCTTGAGCCCTCCCAAGGTCTGGGGCTGCACCTCCAGCTCCAGAGAGGTGACAGATGGGAGCAGAGACAAATCATTCCTGCTGCATTCTTCATTGTGTTTGCTTGTACAGGTGACCTGGATCCATATGTAGATGAGCTGTTTTGTGTCTGAAAACACTGGTAAAGTAAGAAGAATACTATTTTTTAGCTGAAAATAATATTTCATGCATAACACACAATGAGAAAGAAAAGACACATATGATCAGAAGAGCATCTGAGTTTTTCAGAGTACAAGAGGCTCATTGATGTTGCAGCAGTCAAACCTGTTCAAATACTTTCCTCAGGGCTTCTTTGAAACGGGAGGTGACCACCAGAGGCCAAGGCCAGCCAGAGCTGTCTGTTCTGGCAGATTTTGTCTGGGAGAACCCTTGCAAATCGGGAATTTTGGAGGAAAAGAGTCAATTTTGGCCATGGTTGCCTGTGCAGAAGGGATGGTACTTTTCCACAGGAAGAAAAGCACAGATCCCCAGTGTTTGAAGCAAGGTGAGAGCCAGCTCTCAGGAAGACAATGTCAAAAAGACTTGTTTGTAATGGCAGCTTTTGTTTAGGAGCAATCCCTGGATATTGGGAATTTTGAGGGGAGAATCCCATTTTGGCCATGGGTGCTTGAATGTGAAGGGCAGTTCTTTTCCATTGGAAAGAAAGCCCAGAGCCCTTGGCTCCATGAGGATCTGACGTGCCACAGAGGCCCTTTGGTTTCACAAGGCCTAAAAATGTAGAAATGGTCTCCATGGTTCCATGAGGCCCTGCTGGGTCACAATGGACCTTTGGTTCCATGATGCCCCAGAGTGTCACAATGGCATCCTTTGTCCCATGGAGTCAGAATGGACCCTTCATCCCATGGACACCCACCATGTTCACTGTAGTCCCCTTGATTCCATGAGGGCCTGCCATGCTCTAATGGTCCCTTGGTTCCAGTGTGTCCCAAAGTGTCAGGATAGTCTCCATTGTTCCATGAGGCCTCGCAATGTCACTGTGCTCCCCTTGGTTCCACAGAGCCCCACAGTGGAACAATGGACTCTTGGTTCCATAAGGTTCCTCAGTCACAATGGTTTCCTTGGATCTGCAGTGTCACAGTGGCTCCTTGGCTCCGTGTGGCCACGCTGTGTCACAATGGCTCATGGTTCCATGAGGCCGCACTGTTTAACAAGGGACCCTTGGTTCCACGAGGCCTTGCTGTGTCACAATGGCCCCTTAGTTCCCAGAGGTTTCTCAGTGTCACAATGATCTCCTTGGATCTGCACTATCACAATAGACAACTGGTTCAATGTGGCCCCAATGTGCCAAAATGGATTTTGGTTCCATGGGGTTCTGCTGTGTCACCATGGACCCTTTGTTCCATGAGTTTGGGCAGTGTCACAGCTGAGTCCTGGGTTCTGTGAGGCCCCGCTGTCGCCAAATCTCGGAAATATCACAATGAGGCTCCTTAACACTAATTTGCTATTTCAGAGGGTATAATTTATTCAGGCCGAAGGTCTAGTGAGGGCTAACTCCTGATCTGCTGCAGACATGTAATTTTACCAGTGTATTGCTCATATACAGTTCCTAAATGCTAATTACGATTTACCCATTTCCATTAAACCCACCCCAAGTTCCCAGATTCAGTCCTTGTTTTCTCTGTCACTGCACCCTTGAGCCAGATGTCTTCTTCTCTTCCAGCCATCCCTGCTGGGAAAGCAGTCCCTGCATGCCTTGTTCCTGTGCTGAAAGTTCACAGGCAGGGTAAAAATGGAATGAATGCTTTGGGTATCAGCCCAAGGCTTTGTGTGGCCAGGCAGGGGCAGCAGGAGGCAGAGCTGCCAGCAAAGGAAGGGGCCAGCGAGGTGGGGCAGCCAGGGGTGACAACAGCCTGCAGGGACAGAGGCGCAGGGCAGGGACACCGTGGGACAGCCTGGGCTGCAGAGGGCTCAGGGATGTGCAGCAGCTGCAAGGCCCTGACAGAGCCAACCTGTGCAGCCCTTTGGCCGTGGCTGCTGGCCCTGGGCCTGAGGCCACGAGGGGACAAGTGACCCTTGCAGCCCTGGGGCCTCAGTGCCTCCTTGTCCCTGCTCAGCAGCCTGGCAGGGGCCGCCCCATGGTCCTGCCCTTGGCATTGCACATCCCCACATGCCAGTGCCCATCCCGGGAAGAGCCCTGAGCAATGAGGGAGGGACAGGATCTGCCTTGCCAGGGGCTCGGGCTCAGGCCTGGGCCCTTTGCATTCCTGAAACACATCCAGATTTGCTCAGCACCAGAGACACCTTTCCCTTGCCTGTCCCAGCTGCCATCACTGCCTCCAGTGTTCTGCTCTGATTGGAACCTGGGGACACTTTCTCAGTCCTGTCCCTCAGTGGGACCCATTAAAACTTCAGGAAACTTTGGAGTTTGATTGTAACTTTGAATTCTTGAGAGATTTCTGCCACTCCCTTTCAGGGACTGATGGCCAGGGACTCAGCAGCCAACCCACAGGAGAAGTCCTGATGCTGTGTCTGTGCTGCTGAGCTGGGCCGGGCTCCTGGCACAGAGGCAGCTCCTGGCCAGGGCAGCGCTGCAGAGAGACAGCTCTGGCCAGGAGCAGCTCCTGGGCACAGCCCAGCAGGGCTGGGGCACTGCCTGCAGCCAGCCCGGGCACAGCACAGAGGCACAGAGAGAGGAGAGGCAGCCTGGGCTGGGAGGGTGACTGAGCTCTCACTAGGGGAGAAATCTTCACAGCGTTTGAATGAATCATTCTCTGCCTCTAGGAAAATTCCACTTCCATTCCTGGAGGCTTCTCCTAAGGCTGGCCCGTGCCCCACTTTCCATGATCTTTTGCAAGGGCTCTCCCAGTTCCTCTGGGGCAGAGGACGTGTCCATCAGGCAGACAGGGCAGTGCCTGCAGGCAGCGAGGGCAGGCAGCAGCAGTGCCAAAGAGGTCAAAGGCAGCCTGGGGTGGCAGGACAGGAGAGATCCCATCAGGGGAGAAATCTGCACAGCCCCTGGACACGCTGAGTCTCTGGCTGCAGAGCAATGCAGGTGAGTTCCTGGAAGTGTCTCTGACAATGCCAGCACTGACAGGACCTGTCAGGGTGGCTCTCCTGGATGTCCTGGCATGGAGCAGAACAAGCTCCAGAGCGGGGCTTCCCTGCTGCTCCCTCAGAGGCACAGGACAGGTCCCTGCACAGGCAGAGCTGCCCCGGGGCCGTGGGGTGGGGATGGGCTCAGTGAGCGCTGGCAGGGAGTGGAGCTGGGCACAGGGAGACGCTGCTGGCAGGAACAGCCCCCTCAGCAGAGACACGGGCAGGGAGGGACAGGGAGCTGCTGCCACAAATGCCAGGCAGGGGGATGTGCCACCTCCCTGCTGTCCCTGTGGCTCAGACACCTTCCCCCAGCAGCTCCTGCCCAGGCTCCTTTCCCATCCCAAGCAGAGCCCCTGCCCTCATCCCACACGGGCTCGGCTGTGCAGGGCCCCTGCAGCAGCCAGAGCCCAGGCAGGGAAGGACAAGGCCCTGATTTCCATCAGTCTCTCTGTCCCTCCTCCCCTGGCAGGAGCATTGTGACATTTCACTGCCATGCCCAGATGCCTGTGTTGTCCCCATTGCCACCATTGGGTTTTCTGAGGCAGTGCCAGGGTCTGGAGGTGGCAGGTGCCCGTCCAGGCAGGGAGCCTTGGGACCCTGCTGTGGACATGTGTCTGTGGGAGCAGAGTGCCCAGGTGTCCTCAGGGGCCCTTCAGCTGATTCCCTGGGTGTCCTGCAGGGCTGCAGGTGCCCTCCAGAAGGGCACAGCTCTCCCGTGGTGTCTCTGTGCTGCATGGGATCCTCATGGAGGAGACAGCTCAGTGTTAGGGCCAGGGAAATGCTGCTGGACACCTGCACCTGGGCAGCTGCAGTGATCCCTCTGTCCAGCAGCCTGGCAGGAGACAGCTGAGATCCCAGTGAGGCACCCTGAGGGAAGGCGAGGGCTCTGTCCATGTGCTGTCTGACCCCAGAGCCTCTGCTCTCAGCACTGCCCTGGTGCACTCTAGGGGAACTCCTCTGCGTGCCTCTCCTGTAGCTCGAAGCTGCCAGCAAGGGACAGCTGAGAACAGCCTTGATGGCCAGAGCTGCTCCATTGTCCCTGCACTGAGAGACCATCCCTGTGCCTCTCAGACCCACACGATTTCACCTGCAGTGCATTAGAAATGTCAGGGATTTCAAACAGCCACAACCACTCCTGACTGTGGCAGTTGCAGCTGGGTGAACAAACACAAGGAATTCCCTCAGTTCAGTTCTTCAGATGGGCAAAATGCAAACAGCAGAGCTGAAAAGATTTTTGGTGTTTCCAAGTTCATTTAATTGGAGATCACCCAGCATTCTCAGTTACCTCTCACTGCTCAAGAAGAAGGAATCCTCCTGAGCCCTGCTCTGAATTCCTGCAAAACCAAGAGCCCAGGTGAGGGGAATGTAGAGAAATGTTCTTAAAAGGAGAGACCCTAAATGTTCCATTGCTATGAGATATGCAATAGATTTTGCTCACGGAAGTGTGGCCTGACTTAGTGCTGTATTTTTCTCCTCAGGAGATAATAATTTCCTGAGGCAGAAATGTCCAACAGCAGCTCCATCAGCCCCTTCCTCCTGCTGGCACTGTCAGACACGCGGCAGCTGCAGCTCCTGCACTTCTGCCTCTTCCTGGGCATTTCCCTGTCTGCCCTCCTGGGCACCGGCCTCACCATCAGCGCTGGAGCCTGTGGCCACCACCTGCACACACCCATGTTCTTCTTCCTGCTCAACCTGGCCCTCAGCGACCTGGGCTACATCTGTCCCCAAAGCCATGCACAATTCCCTCTGGGACACCAGGGACATCTCCTACTCAGGGTGTGCTGCACAGCTGCTTCTGTTTGTCTTTTTCATTTCAGCAGAGGTTTCCCTTCTCACTTTCATGTGATACAAGAGCTACATGTCCATCTGCAAACCCCTGCACTACGGGACCCTCCTGGGCAGCAGAGCTTGTGCCCACATGGCAGCAGCTGCCTGGGCCAGTGCCATTCTCAATGCTCTGCTGCTCACGGCCAATACATTTTCCATGTCCCTGGGCCAGGGCAATGCCCTGGGCCAGTTCTTCTGTGAAACCCACAGGTCCTCAAACTCTCCTGCTCACACTCTAAACTCAGGGAACTTGAGCTCCTTGCTGTTAGTGCCTTTTTGTCATTTGCCTGTTTTGTGTTCATGGTTTTCTCCTATGTGCAGATCTTTAGGGCTGTGCTGAGGATCCCCTCTGAGCAGGGATGGCACAAAGCCTTTCTCACCTGCCTCCCTCACCTGGCCGTGGTCTCCCTGTTTGTCTGCACTGCAGCCTTTGCCTACCTGAAGCCCCACTCCCTCTCCTTCCCATCCCTGGATCTGGCAGTGTCAGTTCTGTACTCGGTGGTGCCCCCAGCCCTGAACCCTCTCATCTACAGCCTGAGGAACCAGGAGCTCAAGGATGCCCTGAGGAAAATGATGACTGGCTGCTTCTCTGAAGCTACCTATTGCCTGTTTTTTCTGCCAAACTTTTGGAATGGAACTCATGACATGCCCAACAGGCCTGCCCAGATCCTTGGGTAATGTTCAGTGGGTTTTTAGCTCATAAAAGTATCCTCAATAACATTTTTTTAACCCCCACCATCTAATTCACTGTCTGCCTCTTGAATGTGACCCATAAGCTCTGTTAACCAGGTTTGTGCTATTGCTACATTTGAACAAAATAAAGTACCCTGCAGTGCCTGTTTTATCTGGGATCCCAGCTCTGAGGCCTGCATGAAGTTAGAGGGGAGAAGGGGAAGAGAGCTCCAGCAGAGCAGCACTGCCAGGGAGCAGCAGGGATTGTTCCTTTTGGAGCTGCCCTTCCCACTCCACCCTCTCCTTGCCAGCCCTGCTGTGGCTGTGAGGCCGCAGTGCTCTGGCAGCTTGGTCACTGTCCTGCTGCGTGTCCGTGCTGTGACCACAGGCAGGGACAGGCCGTGGGCACTGCTGGGACACAGCTGGGCTCCAGCACAGCAGCTCCATCAGCCAAGGGCATCTCCTGAGGGCAGGGCAGGAAGGCTTTGCTCTCCTCCAGAGCTGCTGTCAGCAATGTGCTCCAGGAATGCCCTGGCACAGCAAAGCCCAGTGCCTGGGCAGAGGGGGAGTGTGCAGGGAGGGGACACAGCAGTGTCCTGGCACAGCCAGAGCTCCTGGCATGGCCCTGATGGAGGAGCAGAGCAGGGCCTGGGCTGTGTCTTTGTTCTGGGGACAGCCTGGGAAGGTGCCCCACGACAATTGTCCCACACCAGCCCCTGCAACCACCACTGCCAGCACTGGCCTCTCCCCCACCTGCAGGAGATTGTTTGTCCCTGCATGGAGGGACACCAAGTGACCAGGCCAGCAGGCCATGTTTGCTCTGTACTGGGGAGATTTCAGCAGTGCATCCTGTGTGTGTGGGGAGATGAACCTGAATGAGCACAAACACCATCAGCAGCACTTGGGGGTGGCACAATTCCAGTGGCACAAACAGTGCCTTGAGGCCATTTTACTCTGAGAGTAACATCCTCGGGGAAACCACCTGAATTCTTTGCTGGGCTGTGGTTAGGACAGCATAGAGACAAACATCCTGGGCAGGGAGGCTCCAGGACAAAATGCTCAGGGCAGCCATGGACTGCACAGAGAGACATTGGATGGAGTGAGGGTCTGTGGGGAGAAAACCCTGCTGCCTCCCTTCTGAACCACCCTGAGGACCTGGATAGGCTGTGCTGTGTTCTGGGCACTGATCTGGGACTGAGGGATGTGGAAAAGGCCTTTGGTGTCAGGCTTGTTGAGAAGACTGGGCAGTGTCACTGTGGGACCTCTCTCAAACCCCCTGGAAAGGCCAGAGCCATCCCAGAGGGTCCTGGGCCCTTGGGAAGGGCAGCCATGGAACCAGTCTGGGCAGGGAGGGGCACTGGGAGAGTCACAGACTGGTCAGGCTCAGCAGGGAAGGGGATGTGGCAAATCCTCCTGCAGCCATTCCAGGCACTGGCAGGACAAGGCAGGGACTGCAGAACCCATGTGGGAGGGAAGAGAAGGGGATGTTGTGTGCCCAGGCTTCAGCAGGCCTGTGACAGGGTCTGCTGTGGTCTCCTCAGAGCCAGACTGGAGAGAGCTGGGCTGAAGGAGTGGAACATGGGGTGGGTGGGAATGTGGCTGAACAATGAGGGTCAAATGTCATCCATGGTACAGAGTCCTCTTGGCAGCCACGCCCTGGTGACATCCCTCAGTGACCAGCCCTTGACCACCACTGTGGATTATTTCTATTATCTCTACAAGGACATGAAATGCAATTTCAGTTCTTTGTGGATGCTGCCAAATGGCAGGGAGTCTGTGACTGAACTCATCTAGTTAATGGTGACTGCTAAACATAACTGGGCAAGATGACTGAGTTGGGTAAATTTGTCTTGCTGTCAGGTACCAAGCAAGACACAAGGAAAGGGAGAAAAATGTATGCATGAGAAGAAAGGCAGTTCAACAGGGAAAAAAACAAAACCGACCAAAAAAACCCTCCAAACCCAACTAAAAAAAAGCACAGCAAGACACACTAACAGAAGAAAAGCAAATCCACAAAAAATTGCCGATCAGCAGAAAATGTTTGACAACTCTGTGGCAGGATAAATTTCTGTATGTGTAGGTGCTGCTTTGAAAGAAAAGTATCTTCAAAAAGAAATTAATCCTCTACCCCCTTTGTCACCAGTTCTCTCAGTTGATTGCTGATCATGGTGTCACATGGAATGGAACATCCTTTGGGTCAGTCCAGCCCAGCTGGCCCATCCCTGTTCCCCCAGGAACATTTGCCCTCCCCAATCCCAGAGGTTGGAGGGCTTGCAGACACATCTCATGCAGAGTGAGCACTGTGACAAGGACAGGAGAACAGAACAACATTTACTCTTATGAAGGACAGCAGAACAATCCTTTTGTTCCATGTGGTGTCAGTGGCATGGTGGCAGAGGAAACTTTTCCTTTAAACATCCACCCCAGCATCAGCAGTCGGGGTGCCAGGAGGAGCTGTGTTTCCATGACAATCACCTCCAAGGTGGCTTGAACTCTTTCATGGGCAGCCAAGATTTCCTTCTCTGTAGGAGTGTAGTTGGCTTCAGACCCTCTGTAACTTCAGCTCCGGAATCCCAGTGATCAGCCTCGAGTCTCCCCAGGCACCTTCTGCCAAAGGTTCCAGGACAAACCATTGCTCCTGGCTGCAGAGTAGAGCACATTCTTCACCTCTGGTCCTGTCCTGACTGGGCCAAGGGCTACAGCATGAGCGATCTCCTGCTTGATCTGGGCAAAGGCTTGCAGCTGCGCAGGGCCCCAGTGAAAATCGTTCTTCTTGTGGGTGACCAGGTAAAGAAGGCTCACAATCTGGTTGTACTCGGGAATGTGCATTCTCCAAAAGCCAATGGTGCATAGGAAAGCTTGTGTTTCCTTCTTGCTGCTTGGTGAAGACATCGCAGTGATCGTATTAGTGACCTCAGTGGGAATGTGACTCTGTCTGTCTTGCAACTTTGCTCCCAGGAACTGGATCTCTTGGGCAGGTCCCTTGACTTTGCTCTTCTTGATGGCGAAGCTGACTTCCAGCAGAATCTGGATGATGCACTGTTCTTTCTCAAATACTTCCATTGCTGTGTTCTCCCACACAATGATGCCATCGATGTACTGCAGGTGTTCTGGAGCTTCTCCCTTTTCCAGTGCAGCCTGGATCAGTCCATGGCAGATGGTGGGGCTGCGCTTCCACCCCTGGGGCAGTCGGTTCCAGGTGCACTGCACGCCCCTCCAGGTGAAAGCAAACTGAGGGCTGCATTCTGCTGCCAGAGGAATGGAGAAAAACACCTTAGCAATGCCAATAGTGGCGTACCACTTTGCTGCCTTGGACTCCAGCTCGTGCTGGAGTTCCAGCTTGTCTGGCACAGCAGCACTCAGTGGTGGAGTCCCTTCATTCAAGGCACAATAATGCAATCAATCTCCAATCTTCCTCATCTCCTCTTTAAACTCCTCTTTGAGTTCCTTGATCACAGCAGAGCCATGAGCCTGCATCGGGCCATTGACCATACTCTCACAATTTCTAAACTTGTTGGCAGCAGAACCCACTGTCTCTCGGTTGGTATCAGCAGTAATCGTTGCAATGAAGGTGGTGTATTGACATGGCCCTAGATTTGCCAGACTCCACAGCATTTGCCCTGTGCACCTGACCTTGCCAGGGTCATTATCATGCTGTCCATCCCTCCCAAAGAGTACCTCCAATGCTGCCACTTTTCTCAGCTGTTGGATCCCTTCCTCAAGGGTCTTCCAGCTCATTCTATGGTGGTGCTCCTGCATTCTCTCCTTGTGGACAAACCTCTCTCTGACATTCATTAAAAGCCACTCCCACAGGAAAAGGGAGCCTGGCTCTCTTACAAAAATCTGATTCATACCTGGCTCCTGGGTCAAGGGTCCCAAATTTCTTGCCTCACCACCATCCAGTTGCATGCCTGTTCCCATAAGGTCCCAGACCCGCAGTAACCAGGTTGTATAAGCCTCACGTCCCTGTCGTGCAATGTCTTTGTGCAGATTATGGAGACTTTTGTACGTCAGGGACTTGGTGATGATCCATTGGCTCCCCTGTGGGTGGCGAGGGCCCTCCTTTCTTATCCTTGTCTGGGTGCTCTGATTTCATCTCAGACCTCCTTGAGTGTGAATGAGGGCAGTGGGCAGTCAGCAGGGGCTGGCCGGGCGAGCTGCAATGCCTGGGCAGGGAGCTGCAATCCCTGGAGAGGGCAGAACCAGAGACCATCTGGGCTTAACCGAGAGCTTCGGGTGTGCCTAAGAGCAAATGAAGCAGCAGCACGGTGCCCGAAACTCAGACTGTGCCAGAGCCTGGAGCGCTGTCAGGCAGTGCCGGGATCCCAGGTGTGGTTCTGGTCCCGAGAACCAAGGAATGGCAGCCCCAGCCTCAGAGCCAGTCAGAAAGCCAACCAAGTGAGACCAGAGGGAGGGCACCTTCCAGTTTCTCCTGGGTATGGCTGCAAAACAACACCTGCTGTTTCTTCCTCCGCCTGTCTTTGGGGTGTGCTGGTGGCAGAGCCAGCCAGGTTGTGCTCTGCCTTCCAAAGCCTGTTGAGAGTGGGCATGAAAAGCGCTGCGTACACAGCGGAGAGTCCTGGAAGGTGCTGGCAAGAGCATCCTGTGGGAACAGGGCTCTGGGCTCTGGCTGGGAACAGCCTGGTTTTGCTGCCGTGACCACAGGCTGGAGTTGAGGCAGGTGAAGAGGCAGTGGGCAGCTTGTGCTTGTAGAGGGCCTGGGGCTGCACCTCTGAGCCTCCACCTGGAAACACACTTGGGGGAATATGGGCTACAGCTGGAGCGCCTGTCCTGAGAGGACTGGAGATCGTTCAGCCTCGCCAGCTTTTCTTAAGAGTGTGTTGGTGTTCCCCAGGAAAGATACACATTTGGGGAAATGCCTTTGGAGGAAAGGGGCTTGCTTCTCAAGGACAGTGCTTCCCAGGGAGCTCCCAGTGAGGCAGGTGGGAGTGTTACCCTTTGGCTCTCTGAGGTCCTTTCAGTCCTTGAGGCATGTTGAGCTTGGCAGAGGGGCAGGGCAAGGGAGAAGGCTGTGAAGAGCAGGTTTGGCATCCACCTCGACCTGCAGAGACTGACCCAAGCACCTGCAGCAAAGTGTGATCCCCCGCTTTGGACAGAGGTGTGAGCAGCAGCATCTCTGTCCAGCTGCAAGCCCCAAAGCTCTCTCTGAGAGCTGTGAATTAACAGGCCTTTACGCCCAAACTTTTCACATCTTCCCTGTCTGCTGTGTTTCAACTGTTGGCTACATGCATTTGCCCTTGCTTGGTAGAAGCTGCTGTGACCTAGGGCCAGCACAGAGCTGGGCTGGGTGGGCCAGGCAGCATGGAGAGTCTTGGCTGATCCTGGTGTGTGTCTGGCCGCAGAAAAGGCTTGGAAGGATTTCTTCCTAAGATGTCCTGCTCCTTGGCTCTCCCTGTGCATCTTGGAGAGAACAAGGTAGGCCTTTCTGGCAGCTGGGCATCAGCAGGCCTCAAAATGGGGGCGTGTTGTGGAGCGAGCCCAGCTGAGATACCCTGAGAGGAGCCCAGTGCTCCTTGCTCCCCTCTGCTGACAGCTGAGCATTTGTCTGTTTTCGGGATGACCCTGGCTGTGTGAGGGGTGCTATGTGGACACAACACAGGCAGTCCTGTCCTGCTGGGTCCTGGCAGTGCCTCACTGCAGTTCTGCATCCACGTCAGGATGCTGGCCAAGAGAGGTCCTGGAAGCTGAGGCAGCAGATTTTAAGCTTGTGCAGCTGCCTACAGGTCAAGGCCAATGGTGTTCCCTCAGGATATAGCAGTCCTGAGGGGTCTGCCTCATTCAAAGAAATTGGCAGGCAAATGCACTGTCCACCAAAAGCTCTTTTACTGACCTGGCGGGAGGGCGGGGTCTGCACCCCACTCAAATATTCCTCCGCTATGTATAAATTTCAGTGGGTTGATGCAGGAACTGTACCAAACATACCATCCATCTTTACACTGCTGAGGCGATTCGATCGGCAGGGGGTTGGAAATACATTGGGTCAGATTCCTATCCTTGAAGCTGATGTCCAGGCGCTGGCCAGGAGCGGTCTCGATGCCCTAAAGCAGCACAAAGTCTTCCTCATGGCTTCCCTGCACAGGGCTGACTCCACACTTGCCCTTAGTTCTTCTGGTACACTGTCTAAAGCTTTTTGTCAAGTCACTCTCAGGTCAAGTTAGGCCTGCCAGGTTTTTCTAATGCTAACTGGTGCTGAGTA
Organism: Lonchura striata; assembly: GCF_050655825.1. Lineage (NCBI taxonomy): Eukaryota > Metazoa > Chordata > Aves > Passeriformes > Estrildidae > Lonchura > Lonchura striata. The sequence continues at coordinate 5,443,449 of NC_140735.1, read as the reverse complement.
CTTATGTATGGCTGTGCTAATTACCTCTTTACTTTTGGGAATTGCTTGGGCTTACTTATGTCAAACAAAGGCTTTGTTTCATTGCCAAAGGTGCTTGAGGCCACCCCTCTCCTTGTGGCATCAGTTGCTTTCCTGTGGAATGTTCTACCTCCCCAAGAGTAAAGAGGGAGCTGGAGAAAGAGCTTGCCAGGCTGCTCTCCATCCTTTACCAGCGCTCCTGATTTAGTGGAGAAGTCTGAGCTGAGCCCAAAGGTGCAGATGGAACAGCCGTGCACAGGAAGGCTCGGTGGGAAGGATGATCCAGGATCCATAGGCCTGGCAGCCTGAGCTTGCTCCAGGGGAAGGCCTTGGAGCAGATCCTCCCGAGTGCCATCCCACGGCATGTGCAGGGAACCAGGGCGTCTGCTGGAGGGTGGGAAAGCTCTGCAGAGGGATGGGGACAGCTGGGGCCCGTGACGGGGTGTTGAGGGCTTCTGTGCAGGAGTTTGGGGGGGTTGGTGTTGGTGGGGTGTTGGGGGAGGAGTTGTCTGGGAGGTGAGAGCTCTAGGCTGGAATTAGAGTCACTTTGAAGGCAGCATCTGTGTTTTGGCACAGCTTTGGTTACAGAGGGCAGAAAGAATATTTGTGACTTTTCCTTTTCATGGTCCTGATTCTCCTGCAGGGAACAAGACGGGAGAGCTGTACTTTATTGGACAATTAGTTATCTGTTGCAGGGGGAGGATTAGCCCTTTTGCCATCTATTCATTTGTTTGAGCTACTTTTGTACCACTCTGTGGACTTTCATTTCTTGAGAGCTTTTATTCCTTAAGAGGCCTAGGATATTATCATCCCTTCATAGAAAACCATTTGCATACCAAAGGATGGCCCTTGGTTTTGCCCTTTTTTTGTGTAGTGTTATGTTCTGTAAAGTGACCCTCAGTGGATGAGGTTAAGGCAAATGAGTTGCTGCTTTGAGATGGGAAGCAAAATTCCAAATCTTCACCTCCTCAGGCCATCCCAAATAATTTGGGAAGTTTGCACTTGTTTGGAACTACTTGAGTTGAGCAATGGGATGTAAAGCTTTCCTGAATTGAGGATTCTTCCTTGCCAGATTTTCCTGTGCCTTTGCCGCTAAGGTGTTTTTGTGCTGAAGGCAATAACTTCAATGAGAAAATAATTTCAGCATGGAGTAAGAGCTTCTGACAGAGACCAAGTGTTCCCAGCAGTTGCTCCAGGTGTTCCTGCTAACAGCCCCTGCAGGCAGGAGCACAGCCCCCAGTGCACCTGGGCTTTGGCTCCCTCTGGCACAGAAGCCCCCGGGGGCACAGGTCTCTGGGGCAGGACATGGCACCAGCGCTGCCAATGCTCAGGGGATGGCAAGTCTGCTTGGGCAGGGACTCTGCCTCACCTGCTGGTGTCAGAGCTCCCCGGGCCCCAGGGCTCAGAGCAGCATTCCTGCCCTGGCCCACAGTTCCTTGTGTGCCACACCCGCGGGTTTGGGATGGCCACGGGCTGGGACGAGTCCCAAGGAGGCCGTGCCAGCTTCTGTGGAAGGCCCCGTGCCCTTCCCAGCACGGCTGCATCGGCAGCCCTGGGGGCTCCTTCTGCTGCCCTGAGCCCGCAGAGCAGGGCAGCGTTTGCTGATGGTTTGAGCCGTTCCTAAAGACCCTGTTGGGCTGTCTTAGACACTTGGGGTGAGGGATTCCTTCCAACCTGAGCCACTTTGGGTGGGCCAGGGGCGGCCGTAGCGCAGGGGGCAGTGTGTGCAGGGGCCCTTTGTGACACGCTGCAGCATGGTCACTATGGCATGGAACAGTGTGTCAAAGGGCCCTTTGTGACACGTGGTGACATAGGAGCTGACAGTGACAGGACCATGCCACAGTGCTCCGAGCACGCGACGGGACAGGACAGGACAGAGCAGTTCTGTGAGGAGCCCCCACACAGCGCACTCGTTCGTGTCTGACCCGGAGATTTCTGAGGCGTTATTCCTGCAGCTGACGTCGAGGCCAGACCACAGGACTTGCTGACCCGTGGCCTTCCTAGGCTTCAATTTTGCAGGTGCCCTCAAGGGCAGAGCGTGGGACTTGGTGCCCTGGAGGCATCTCCCATCCCTGTCACCAGTGCCCTCGAGGTAAGAGCACAATCCTTGACAGTAGTCTCCTGTCCTTGTGGCAGAAGCCCTCAAGACCAGAGTGCAGGACTTGCTGTCTTGAGCCTTCCTGAGGCTTCTCTCTTGAAGGTGCCGTGCAGGCACAAAAGCAGGACTTGCTGACTCGGAGTTTTCCGAGGCATCTCTCCTGCAAGTAGCCACAGATCCAGTCACTGACATGGAGCAGAGACCCCCAAGAGTGCCCAAGATGGCCTGGGTGGAGGAAGAGGAAGAAGGCCCTGGAGCTGCCCCAGTGCACAAGACTGAAGAGATGGTGCCATTCAAGCAGCTGCAGGAGGGTGAGTGGCAGAGCTGGGTTGCTGGACTGCATGGCTGGTGGCTGCAGCCAGCTTGGCCACATCCCATCCCATCCCATCCCATCCCATCCCATCCCATCCCATCCCATCCCATCCCATCCCATCCCATCCCACATGCCCATGGATAGGACAGAAGCTGGGCTGGGGCTGGACCACATGGCAGCTCCATCCCTGGGGCATCACGAGGCTCTCCCTGCCAGGAGAGAACAGGGCTGGGCTGTGTTTTCTGGCCTCTCCTGCAGCCCCTCAGCAGCTCTGGCCGCGCTCGCTCTTTACCAGATGCAGCCCTGGACCGGACACAAGAACAGGAACCCGCCCATGGCCGCTTCCGCAGAACAGTGCAGGTACCTGCGGCCATCCCCACCTGGGCTGGGCCTGCTGGCACTGCTCAGCCCAGCACCGAGTGGTTGCAGCACTCCATGCATTCTCCCTCTCTTCCTGCTCTTCTCCTGCAGACCATCTGTCAATTCATCACGTGCATTAGGCAGGAAGAGACCACAGGTGTGGGCACCGGGATCTTGGCAAGCTTTCACCTCTTCAGTGCCGAGACCAGTGCTGCCATGCTGGATTTGCTGGTGGAGAAGGGTGTGTCCAATGCAAAGCAAGTAAGCAGTCTGGGGCAAGGGTTTGATTGCCCCAGGAATGGTGTGGCACATCTTGCTAGGTCTGCTGGGCTCCCTCAGCCTGTGAGGTCCAGCCCAATGTGGTGGAAAGGGAAGCACTCCTCAGGGGAAGCTGGGCAAGTTGCTGCCCTGGCAGCTCTCCAAGTCTCCCTGTGCCTTCTGTAGGTGCCAGCCATGGTGAGGTACATCCACCGGTGGCTCACGGCCAACAAATCTGCTGAGCACAGGCTGGACAAGGCCCTTCTGGAGCTGACCAAGGAATACCCCTGTGACGTGCTGATCACTCTCTTGCGCTGGGCCCCATCGTGTGACAGGCATGGCATCCCCACCTGCCTTGAGGCCTTAGGCTTCACCGGCCCCCCCACCCCGTAGAGCCTGTCCCTGACAGACAGGTGGAGAGTTCCAGGAGCCTCTGGCCCCTCTGTTTTCCAGTCCTGGCATGTCAACTCCGGAGCCTGCTGCCATGCTCCCTCCCTGCCCCTCAGGGCCTGGGCCCACGTGGGCTGGCTGGCTGCTGCCAGCCAGGGCCAGGAGTCAGAGGCAGGGCTGAGGGCCAGTGCAGGCCCCTGCAGCTGCCCAGACCACGCTGCTGTGGCTGAGACCCCCCTGACACAGAGCTCTGGCCCCACAGAGCTGCCGTGATCATGTGGGGGACCATCATGTCCTCGAGCAGGACCGCGGAGCCGGCGCTGCAGATCCTCCTCGATGTGCTGAGCGCCTGGCCAGAGGACAGCGTGTACACCTCCGATGGGGACAGTAAAGGGGTCTTTGCCCTGGCTGTGAGTTTCTGGAAGCGGCCTTTGCCAGCCCCCAGGCCACCTCTCCAGCAGCTAGCTCTCTGCCCTGCCCCCAGCTGCATCTCCCTGCCTCAGGCGCTGGGCTGAAACCTGGCTTGGGGACAAGGTTCTGGGGCACCAGGCTGGCTGCTCCCCATGTGTCTCCCTTGGCCTCTCCCTCGCAGGCTGGGGCCATGCCACATGCATGTCTTGGCACTGATTACTGTCTCTGGCTGTTTTATTTCTTGCAGGCAACCTTGACACTGTGGAGGCTCTTCAATCTGACCTGGTGCCCACCTGTAGTGCTGGAGTATTTCCCCAACCTCTTTCTGCATCTGCTCTTCCAAGCTTATATCAGCACGCTGAATATGCCAGAAGAGGTGGATACCTTCTGGAAGAGATGCCAGGAGCAACACGGCCTTGCCGCCCACCCCAACAGGTGCTCCATGCCAGCCTTCCCAGTCTCCCCATCCCTGCCATGCTCCCAGGGCAGGAGCCGGGCCTCCCAGCGTGACCTGGGCTTTGCTCTGCACACAGCTTTGCACTGCAGACCCTGAAGGCCCTGCTCTGCCAAATGCAGTACGAGGACGTGGTGGTAGCAATGGAACGCAGGTGTGCCTGGGACACACTGCTCTGTGCCGACACCCACCACTATGCAGTGGGTCTGCTGGCCAGGTGAGACCTCATTCTCCCCACCGCCCCTCTCCTTTCTGCCCAGATCACCCCACGCAGTCCCTGTGCTCATGGGCGGCAGGGCCTTGTCCCGAAGGGAGGGATGAGCAGACTGGAATGGGCTGGGAGAGGAGGGTGCCCTGGAGCAGCTGCCTCCCTAAGAACTTGTGCTGGGGAGTGCTCGGGAGAAGACCAGACTTCTGTGAGTCAGCCCTGGGAGAGGTTTGGCCACTCAGCTCAGGAGCAATGGTGCCTTTTTCTCCCTCCCAGGGAGATGCGCCGTGTCTCCATCATCTGGTGTTGCAGCATGGCATCCTGCCTCTTTGACCTACTCAGCCAAGACAGTTCAGACTGGGAACTGCCCGCCCTGGCCTTCCTGGTGGAGGTGAGCCCGATGGCCAGCGCTGCCTCGCTCAGCTGCCTCCCACGCCTCTGCCCTCTGGTAGCCGCAGCTGCCTGGGATGGTGCCCTGTGCTGCTGCCTTGGCTCAGCCCTGTGCAGTTCTGAGCTCCTGCCAGCTGGGCACTCCTGTCACTGCTCTGTGCCTTTCAGGTCCTGGACTGCCTGGACTTGAGTGAATACGGTGAAAACGTCCTGCAGATCATGACAAGGCACCTGCAGAGCAAGTCCAGAGAGATGCGTCGCGTGGCGCTCAGAGGCCTCGTAGTGCTCAGCCAGGACCCCTCGATGGTGAGAAGGAGGCAGCAGCTGAAGCTGTGCTGGCAGCGTGGGGCTGGGGAAAGCAGCCCCTTGGGCTTGGCTGGGCTTTGGGAGCTGTGGCAGCTGCTCTCAGCTCTCCAGGGTGGCTGTTCAGCTGCCTGAGTGCTCTGGGACAGGCCTTCAGCCTCTGAGCCCTGCAGCAGCAGCAGCAGCAGTGTGGGGTTGCCCAGCCTTGTTTTCCACACAGAACGAAAGAATGTACAGCCTGACTGAAAGCCTCGGCAACCTCCTGCGGGCCGTGGATGAAGACATTGTTGAGATGACCATCGTTGTTCTCAGCTCTCTGCTCTCCGACAAAGACCTTGCAATAGCCAGCCCCATCGCCCTGCAGCTGGCTGAGGCGCTCTGGCAACTCTTTGACAATGTAAGGCTCTGTGCCCCCAGCCACGGGCACCGGGCGCCGCCTGGAAGCCCGGTGCCTTGTGCCTGTGCACAGGGGGTCCTGAAGCAGCTGGTGTGGAGGGGTCTTGCTTCCTTTCCAACAGGACAACAGCCTTGTAAAGCTGCTCTCTGTTCGCCTCTTCCAAGAGGTGATGAACTTGGTGGTGGCCAAGGGAAAAAAGCCCCTGAAGAAGCCTGTGAGCCAGAGCCTGCTCCCACTCTTCTTCAACTGCCACGATGAGAACTGGCGTGTGGCACAGGTGAGGGCTCCTGGGCGCCGGGGTCCCCATGGCAGGGGGCTCAGCTGTCTCCCCAGAGCCTGGCTCCTCTTCCTGGGCTCCAGCTCCCTCCTGGCCTTGGCACGGGGATGTGGTTCCTGTGCCCTGGGCTGCGGTGCCATCTCCGGCTCTCTGCCGCTCTGCAGGCCTCTCGGGAAACGCTGCTTTCTGCAGTAAGGTTCCTGAAGAGAAGGGATCTGCAGCAGCTGCTGAAAACGGATCAGATGTGGAGCTTTGCCGAGCGCTTGGTAAGCACAGCCCGGAAGCCCCAGCCCCGGCCTGGAGAAGCCGCCTGCCCACGGTGCCCAGTCTGTGCCCTGGCAGCTGCGGCCCCTGCCCAGTGCTGCCCGCAGGGGCACCGGCCGGCGCCCCACACGCCGCTGCCTTCCCTGGGCCGCGCGGGCTCTGCTCCAGGCTCCTCTGGCCCCAAGGCCGGTGCTGAGGGAGCCCCGAGGCAGCCGGGCTCTGCCACGGGGCGGCACCGCGGCTCGCCGGGCCCTCTGCTCCCTGCAGAGCCCGGCGCCGGCGGCTGCAGGCCGGGCCTCGGCGCTGTGTGGGCAGGGGGAGCGGCGCCGGGCGGAGGGAGCGCCCGGCCGAGGGGCAGGGCCCGCACCAACCCTTCCCTTCGTGCCCCGCCGCTCTCTGCAGCTGGCAGAGGACAGGAGCCGAGCGGCCGAGCACCTGCGCCGGGCCCTGCCCTACGTGCAGAGCCCACAGGAGCCCCTGCGAGAGGCGGCCGTCAGGTTCATGGGTGAGCCACGAGCCCGGCTCCTTCCCCGCCCCGCCGCAGCTCGGCCCCAGCCCCGCCTGCTGCCCCGGCAGCAGCATCCGCGCGCGGCCATCTGGAGCCCCGCCTGGCCTCGGCGCTGCCGCCGCCCTCTGGCAGCCGTGCCCTGGGGCGGCAGGATGCGCCAGGGGCCCGGGCTGAGCCCTGCCGGGCCAGGAGCCCGTGTGGCCTCGGGCCGGGCAGCGCCCGCGGGTGGCAGCTGTGGCTCTGAAGCCAGCTCACGCTCTCTGTTCCCAAGGGATGGCCGGGCGCTGCCTCAGAGGACAGCAGCAAGAGTTCCGCATCCTCTGCAGGGGTGAGTGAGGCCAGCGGGCTCTCAGCGGGGGCTGCCGCTGGCAGCTGCCTTCCCTGGCCCGGCACGCACCAAGGGCAGCGTGGGCACAGCACACAGACCTTTCGGGGGCCTGTGGCACATTCGTGGCCAGCACCTTCCAGCTCGCCCTTCTTGTCTCCTGCTTCCTCCGGGCCATGGCAAGAGCTGCCTGGCATGGACGTGGCAGGAGGGTCTCCCCACGTTTCTGCAGACGCAGGCTCTGACCGTGGCTCTGTTCCTCTCTCTCGCAGCCCTTCAGGACCTGGCGGATGACGTCAGCCCTGCCATCTCATGCCTGGCCCTTCAAACCCTGTACATCAATTTAGCTGTACAGGCCATTCCCTCCTCCCGACTCCAGAATGTGCAGGATCAACTCCGCCGGCTCTGGAAGTCACGGCCTTTCCCGTGCCGCCGTGGCTGGCTGTCCTGCTGCAGCGCTGTGGAGAACTGATCTGCCAGGCTGCGTCTGCTGGGGCCACCTGAGCCTGCGAGGAACAGCTGCCCTCTGCAAGCACTTCCTTTCACCCCAGAGTAGCATTAATAAATTGTTGTTGTCATACCCAGAGGTCCAGGAGCTTTCTCTTGGTGCCCAGATTCTTCAGGCCAATGGGGAGGAAGGGAAAAAGGGCGCTTGCACTTGGCTAGTTGCCCAAGCGTGCGGTGGGCAAGGGAAAGTGGCCAATAACCCCCTGGCCTTTGGTGCTCCTGTTGAATGTTTTTCTTCCTGCATCAAGCCTTCGGGAACTATGGGAACAAGTGTGTTCCGTGTCCAGGGAACAGCAGAAACCAGCAGGATGTGTCTGCTTCCAGCGCTTGGCTCTTCCCTCACACTGCTGGCACCATCATCAGAGACACGGAATGGCTTCTCTCATGCCAGCGTTATCCCAATCTTCTGCACTTCCCCAGGTTCCTCCCAGCTTCAGCAGGGAAATTCTCTGCTCGTGCCTGTCCATTCCCTTGCCCAGAAGGCAGCACCCGCTTGTCTTTGGACATGAGCTGCTGGCCACAGCCAGACAGGCAGCAACCGGAGCATTGGGCATCAGATGCTGGGCTGATGTTCTTTCCCAGAAAGCAAGAAAAAACAAAAGGACACAAGGAAACTTGACAGTATCTCTGTAAGAATGTCATTGTCCTCTGGAAGTCAACAGTGGATGGTGTTTTTGTGTTGCAGATTATCACTTCCAAGCAAAAATCATTCTAGGAAGGAGCAACAGCTTTTGACAGATACCAAGTGCGGCTACCAAGTGCTGCTCCAGGTGCTCCTGCCTGCAGCCACCTGCAGAAAGGATCACATAGACACCAAGGCACGTTGGCTTTGGCTGTCCTCTGGCACACAAGTCCCCCGGGGCCACAGGTCTCTGTGGCAGGTGACAGGCACCAGCATTGGCAGAGCTTGGGGCTTTTTCCAGGAACTCAGGGGAAAAATTAGGATGCATCACTTTGGGAGGGAGGACCAGGAAACTCAGGACGTGTTTAAGGATGTTATTAGGTCATGCAGAAAGCAAATTAGAGCGGTGAAAGGTCAATTAGGACTTAACCAGGCCACTTCTGTGAAGGAGAATAAAAATGTTTTTATAACTACATTATGGCACCCAAGTGCCTGGGCATTGATGGGGTGGTGACAGGTTAAGAGAAGAAAGGAACTATCACTCAGTCCCACTTCTATCTCTCCTGTCTGAGACAGTGGACAGTGATCATTTTAACACACTCCAGTCTCATAGCACTTGCCAGTGTTTAGCCAGTGTTTGCTGTTGACATTGCCATTGCAGAAGACCCCGCTGAAAACACTGGAAGCAGCAACAGCAGTGGACAAGCAATTCATAAAATAGAGGTTGAGATTCCTCCTGAAGGATATCGAGGCCTAGCACCATGAAAGACTGTCTTGGTTTGACAAGACAGGAGTCTGTGAAGGAGGGCAAAAGCCTCCTGTGCAATGGAGAAGGTAAACCCCCTCCCTCCAAATTACCAGGATTTTTAAATTAAAAGGCTCTCAGGCAAAGATGTGGGAATGGGAGTAACAATTCTTTACTAGAAGAAAACTAGATAACAATTTAAAAAAAAGGCAAATGCAATTGGTACAAACAAAACTAGTGAAAAAGTCCACAACCTGAGGATTCGGGGTGTTGGTAGCAGTCTGGTTGAAATGATAGCTGCTCCCCTTGCAGTGGCTGATGAATTGCAGCTGAAGTGGTGATCTTTAGAAGGGTATAGTTTTCTCTGAAGATCTGGTGGCAGTGGGGCCGGTCTTCCTGTGCGCCGGGGATGCCTCTGAGCTCCGCCGCCGCCGCCTCACTGCGCTCCGGCCGCTTCTCTCAGGTGTCCTGCCGAAGGAGCTGCTTCTCTGGGAAATCCCGCAAAAAGAGAGCTGCTCTGTCTCCCCAAAGGTACCCCTTCATACAATAAAAGAGTGCTTGGCTTCCCCCTCTGGGTGGAGCATCTCACAATGGGATGATGTTATGTTACCAGCCCTGCAGTGAGTCAGTCAATGGCCCATTAACAAACCATTACCTCTTCGGAGCAAACCATCCTTCTTGGAAGAGATAACAAACCTGCCCAACCTCCAACAGATGGCAGATAGAATACAAGCTTATCTTACAAACCAGGACAAAGACCAAAGAAATATTCAGCATTCAACTCAACTGCATTTAAAGAGATGGAACAGAGGGATTCTGAGTTGGGAAAAGGACTTTTGTCATTATTCTGAGTGATTAAACAACTTGAGCCACTAAGGGGTAACCTGTCCAGGAGACACATACTGTTTCTAACCAGGAATGGTATCGGTAAGAATTCCAGCACACCCCCACTGAGGATCAAGTTAACCATCGAAGGACAGCTTATCCTTATTGCAGGAGCAATCCCTGCCAGCAGGAAACAAATTTAACAAGTTTAAATTAACAAGTTCAACCCACAGGGTAGAATTACTTCTTTATTTAAGCTAGGAAGTAAGGTAACTTAGTACATGCATTCTACACCACACATGCTTGTCAGTTGTAAGTGCAATTAATTGAGTATGACCAGGGATTTTACCCATTACCCAAATTAGGTAACACTTCCATTATTACGTCCAAGGATGGATCCCACCAAAAAGGTGCCACGATAGAGAGGTCTTGGCTGGCGTTGCCTGGCTCCCCTGTGCAGCCTCTCATCAGCACCACAAACACTGGGGCCACGTGCTTTCCTTCCTACAGAAAAGAACTCTCATTCTCATCCAGAAGCGATTATTCAAATGTGGATACCACCTCCCATATTTTATGTGCCCAGAGATGACTCTCATACAAAAAACTGCCAGATCAGAAAGCTTTCACTGATCTTGATAGTAAAAGAGTTTTAAAATCATGGGGATTTAGGGTTAAAAGGAAAATTAAGCTTAGTGGGCCCTGAAAAAAAAATAAATAGGTACATGAAGGCCTTGTACCTTGCTAGAACCGCACCTGTGTAGCTAGTACATGATAAATGATATGACTGTTAGATGTGATGATTGTTTAGTAATTAAATATAATTACTGTTTAATCGTAAGAATAATCATGAGAAACCATGGTCAGGGGCCTCAGAAAGATCACAAGAAACTCATTTCAATGTATACAGTGGAACAATATAAGTTTAATAATTAATATGTAGGTTATATAACGATAGAATATAAAATACATTCAGCTCGAAATCTATGTCTGAGTCAGATTTGGGTCTGTACCCCTGCTTGACAGAGTTCTCAATAAAAGCACCTGCAGATGATCATATCCCGTGATTATGTGTGTTCCTGAATGCTAACACACTGTCTGTCCACATTTTGTGTGGGAGCAATCCTTGGATGTTTTCAGTGCTGGAGGTGGTATCCAGATTTCAGTGGATGAGCTCCTTAAAGATGATTGAAACACTTTTACAGGGGAAGGAAAGCCCCTAGGCCTAGGGTTCAATGTGCAGATTACATGCTGCCCAGGGAGGTAGAATTCAGTAATAATTTTCTGACCTGGCACATATTGTGTGAGAGCAATCCTTGGATATATGTCATGTTGGAAAGTTGTATCCAAAGTAAGATGGTGGACTCCTGAAGAGGAATAAAGTGATTTTCCATGGGAAGGAAAAGACCTAACCCACTGTTTCTAGCGCAGATATGCTTCTCAGGGGAGGTAAAGGCCACAAAGACCTTTCTGCTCTGGATCGTCTTGTGTTAGACATCCACTGGAAGTATTTAGTATCGGCATGTGGCTCCAAATGCTGTAACTGTGCTCCTGGACATGAATGACAGTACCTTTCTTTGGGAAGGCAAACACATAGTCCTGCTGGTGGTGTTCACATGACTGCAAAGTGAAGGTAAAAGCCAGCAACAGCTTTCTGTTCTCACATGCTTTGTGTGGCAGCAATCCTTAGACATTCAATATTGGAGCTTGAATCCAAATGCCAGAACCCAGGCCCTCCAAGTGAATGACGGTACCTTTCCTAGAAAATGAAACTCCCAGTCCTAATGTTGGTGCCACAGATGATCATCTGCCTAGTAGAGAGACAAGTCAGCAAAACCTTTCTGTCCTGGAGTCTTTGTTTGGCAGCAATCCTTGGACATACTCAATATTGGAGGTGGTTTACAAAAGTTTTGACTCCTGAAATGGAATGACAGTGCTTTTGCATGGGAAGGAAAGCAGCTAGCCTCAGATTATAAACTGGAGAGGGGAGGAAAATGCCAGCAAGAGTTTCCTGCCCTAGTCTGTTTGGTGTGAGAGCAATGTCTAGAGCCCTAGATGTATTCAATACTGGAACTCGGCTCCAAATGCTGCAGCTAGGTTCCTCAACGTGAATGACAGCACCTATTCTTGTGAAGGGAAACACCTTGTCCGACTGACGGTGCTGCAGATGATCATCTGCCAGGTGGAGGTGAAGGCCAGCAAAACGTTTTCATCCTAAAACACTGTGACTAGTGCTTTATTTTCCAAGGAAAAATATTGTCATTCCCTTTCAGGAGCACACATGAGGAATTTGGAAACCACCTCTACTAATGAATATGTCCAAGGATTTCTCCAACAGAATAGGTGTCTGGAGAGATAGGTCTTGTTTGCCTTTTCCTTTCCTGGGCCAACAATCATCTGCAGCACTAACAGTAAGACTAGGTGTTTCTCCTCCCAAGGAAATGTGCTTTCATTCACTTTCTGAGCCCAACCTCCTAAATTTGGCGCTAAGCTCAAAATTTGGGTCCATCCACGGATTGCTGCCACACAAAATGTTCCAGGACAGGAAGGTCTTTACTCCGCCCGGACAGCCTCTCATCTGCCCCTGAAACACTGGCTATCTGAGGCATCGTGGGCCCACTGAGCCAGAAATAACTCAGCCTTGTGTGGCCAGTCCAGACCCACCTGGGACACTTTAATCCTGGCAGCCCCATCCCTCTGTCCATTGCTGTGATGCTCTTCAGTGCCCGACTCCTGGGTACGTGAGCACCCACAGGAGGGACTTTCACAACCAGCTTGTCCCCTGGGCAGTGATGTCCTGCCCCAGCCCAGCAGCCCCAATGGGTTTCCCTTGTGCTGCCAATTGTCCTTTTTCCATTGTTCCAACCACCCCACAGAGCACTTGCCACCATCCATGAGTCAGAGCTGAGGTAGAGTTGGCCATTTCTCTCATTCAGCCATGTCCAAAGCTAGCTAGACGGCTTTAGGCTTTAAGCTCTGTAACGTGCCTGGAGCCACCTTGTCCTTCAGTGGCTTCCATAAGTTGCCATGTAGCATGTAGCACCCCATGAACTCTCCCATCTCGCTCCCAAGTCCTCAGCCCTGGCAACAGCAGTAACTGCTCACCACAGAGCCAGTCCTCCTGGGGGGAAAAGCAGTCTCGCATTTGGGCCTCTGTGTCAACTTCCCCTGTGCAACTTCCCCTGGTTTCTCCTTTCCCTGTCCCCTCACAGGATCGGTAGCCCTGGTGGCCACCCCCCTTTCCCTGGAGACCAAACCCCTCTGCCCAGCCCTTAGCCCTGTCCCCCACCCCTTCCCTTTCTCAAGCTGTCTCTTCCACGTGGTCCCCCTCTTTTACCTCGCTGAGCTCCCTTCAGCCACATGTGATATCCTCCACTGGAATAAAACCCTGCAAAAAGAGCAAAAAGAGCCTTTCTTGCCTCTGTCACTGAGCCAGCTGTGGTGGGTGGTGAGTGAGGGTCTGACTGCATTACCTGAAGGTTATCTCAACTTGCTTTTCTGCAGGAGACAGATTATAGGCAGCAGCAACCACTACTCTAACACCCACATTTTCAATTGATGCACAACTGGGCCCTGACCTTGAGGCTTCACTGAGCCTTTTGGAAGTGTCTCCATTGGATCTCCTCTGGATTCTAAATCACTATCAGAGAGAAAAACCCCAATTTTCTGGGGGATTTCTCTGGGGGTGGCCAACAACCCTCGAAGCTTTGAGGACCAGTCTAATCAGTGAAACCTCCTCTGAGAGTTTTTTTCTGACACACCAAGGTGGCGAGTATAGCCTAGTGACAGTCACCTTTTTGTATTGTTTTCTCTTTTTTTATCTCTTAGGAGGCAAAGGGGTTAATGGAGTAGGACTCCACACAGCAGCTTTCCATTTTTGATGCATCCCTACAATATGGCAGGAACCATCAGGAAAGAGAGAGTGATGCTTTTCATTTCCTGGTAGTCAGGGCCTCCCTAGCACGTGCCACCTTCACCTCTTCCCCTTCTGATGATAATCTGAAAATTTTGCCACAGGGCCAGTTTGTAATGACTTCCAAGATATCATTCCCTTTGAACATCCCGTCCCAGCACTGGCAGTCAGGTGCCAGTGGGAGCTGTGCTTCAGTGCCAGTCCCTTCTGAAACAGATGGAACCTCCTCATAAGCTGCAGAGTGCTGTATGGGTATAGCTGGCCTCAGATCCTTTGTATCCCAGACTCAAGAACCATAGGGTGGTCCTCCAACTTCCCCAGGTCCCTTCTGCTGGAGGCTCCAGGGTGAACCATTCTCCCTGGCTGCAGTGTGGAGCATTTTTTCCACACCTTGTCCTCTCCTGTCTGCTCCAACGGCTACTGTAAGGAAGAATCTCCTCTTTAATTTGTTCAAAAGCTTGTTGCTGTGAAGGACCCCACTTGAAATCAATCTTCTTCCTTGTCTGTCATATGATAGAGAGGGTTTACAATCTGACTGTAACCTGGAATATGCATTTTCCAAAATACCACAGTGCCAGGAAAGCCTGTGTTTCCTTCCTGTGGGTCAGTGGGGATATGGCTGCTATTTTGTTGACCACATCCGCTGGAATCTGACAATGTCCATCTTGCTATTTTACTTCTAAAAACTGAATTTCTTGGGCAGGTCACTTGACTTTACTCTGTTTTATGGCAAAACCAGCCTTCAGGAGGATCTGAATTACCTTATCCCCTTTCTCAAAAGCTTTCTCTGCTGTGGCACCACTTTGCTGCCTTGGACTCCAGCTCACGCTGAAGTTCCAACACGTCCAGCATGGCAGCACTCAGTGATGGTGGGACTTCATTCAGGCCATGACAGTCTGCTGCCAGTGTCCACTCTCCACGGGACTCAGGCAGGGGCCATGTGGGGCTATTGAGGGGTGAGCGAGTCTTGCTGAGCACGCCCAGCTCTCCAGCGCCCGGATCAGCTCATGGACAGCCTCCTGAAGTTCCACTTGGTGCCATGTTGCCGACGGGACACTGCTGGGCTGGCCATCAGTACCTGCTGTTCTTCAACTCTCAGCAGGCCCACAGCAGAAGGGTCCTCTGAAAGACCAAATAAGAGATTCAGCTGTCTAAAGTTCTTCTTTATCCACAGCAGCTCTCCCAAAGCCCGGCGGTGTCCTTTTGGGTTTTTGAAATACCTCTCCTGAAGTGATCTATGCCAAGGATACACGGAGCCTCTAATCCAGTGACAACGGCGTTTTTCTGCCACTCATGCCCAGTCAGGAGCACTTCAGCCCCCAGTATAGTCCCTGTTGGGACCCCCCTGTCATCCCAGAAACAGAGATGGATTCTGCCCCTGCATGATGGCATCAGGGTACATTATCTACCCATGTCAACTAAGGCCTTGTGCTCCTGTGGCTCTGCTGTGCCAGGCCATGGATCCACACAATCCAACAGACCCCATTGTCCTTTTCCCACACCTGGCTGGAGCCAGGGCCCCTCCAGCTCTGATCATGGTACTTGTTGCTCGCCTCTTGTAAATATGACCAGGAGGTCCCTTCCAGAGGGTCTGAAGTAACACCAGCCCTTCAATTCTACCTGAGGACTTGCCCAGTGGAAACTGAGTGGCATTGTTCCTTAAAGAGTTTTCTGACTGCAAGACCACTTTGAGACTTCTATGAGACTGAACCTTGTGACACCCCTGTGAGACCCTCATGAGACCCCCTTGAGAGACCCTTGTGTGAGAGACCTCCAGTGTCCTCCAGGTACCCCAGGAGTCACCAGAGGGCATAAGACCCCAGGAAGGGCAGGTAGAAGTAGCGGTGCTCAAGGACAATGGTGACAGTGATGGAAATGGCACTGCACAACCAGCTGAAGGCCCTGAACTGCAGCACAATGAGCCTGTGCCCCACAGGTGACTTGTAGGGGTACATCACCTGACCAGGGTCAAAAAACTGCCTCTCCCCCCAAAGACAAACTCCACAAAGCAAACATCATCCAAATACCCCATATCCCTTCAAATGCCTCCCATATTCCCCAAATACAGCTGGGCACATGGGTCTCACCTGAACCTCAATTATAAAGCACCTCATGGTGGTCAAAGAACTGCCCCCCAAAATGTACCTCCTTGTGGGCAAAGAACTGCCCCTGCATCCCAAAATACCCCCCAAATACCCACAAACCCTCTATATACAGCAAAAATACAGGTGGGTGTAGGGGTCTCACCTGGGCCTTGTAGGCAAACAGGGTGATATGGGTGATACTGTACAGGGTGATGTTCGTGGAGAGCTGGATGGAGTTCCCCAGTCTGATGTGGTCTCTGAAAGCACCAACCCTCTGGGTGCCCCATAGAGACCCCCAAACTACCCCACAGACCCCCTGCAAATGTTCTAAAGGGACCCCTGACTGCCCCATAGTGACCCACAGCTGCCCCCGTGCTCCCCAGTCACCTCCCCATACCCTCCGTGGTACCTGTGATGGAAAAGCACTTGCCCAGCAGGATGAGCACGAGGAGGAAGATGAGGAAGCTGATGGGGTGGAGGGAGCAGCAGCATGGGGGTATGGGGAGGGCTGGGCACCCCCCTTCATCACATCCCCGACACGAGGGTCTCTGCACCCCTACACCTCCTGTACTCCCCCAAGCCCCTCATTACCTCCCATGACTTCAAAGTGCCCCTGTGCTCCCCCATACCCCCTATACTTTGCTGGGAAAGCCCCCCAAACCCACCCAGAACCCCCAGCCCCATCAAATCTTAATATGCCACTTGGACCTTGAACCTCCCAGTCTCTGAAGATCCCCCAAATCCCAATGTAACTTCCCCAGAGCCCGATGCTCTCCAGTCCCTGCAGCTGCTGCTGGACCCCACAAACCTGCCCATAGCCCCACAAGCTCCCCCTTCATGCTCCATGCTGGCAGCCACCATGAGCCTCTTCAGGTGGTGTGGAGCGGCTGCCACCCTAGACAGGTCTGGGGGGACTGGAGGGGTGAGCACAGGATCTCTCAGAGCACTGCCTCCCTGAGACCCCTTGAAGCTCAGATCTCCCCCAGCTGCTCACTGATGAGTAACGTGAGGATGATGATGGGGACGAGGGTGATGTCTGTCTCCAGAACACCTGGGGAAGGTGGGGGGCAGGGTGAGAAGGGCTTCACTCCATGAAGCCCCCAATACCCACCAGGGTATCCACAGATGACCCCTGCATTGCAGCCCCACCACAATTCCCCATGTACCCCAACGTCGCAGAGGATAGATAGATATGATTGTTCTCTTAGCTAGCCGAATGTCACCTCTGCCCTTAGATGAATCCTAGAGTGAAATGGACTGTTCCATCCCACCCCCCAAAAGATTGTGGCTCATCCCACACCCCTGTACCTGCCCGTGAAGCATCGGAGTCTGTAACCCCATTGGCCCATGCCTTGTCCCAGCCCACCTAGGAGCCCCTGAAAAAGGGGCTCCGAGGGGCCATGAGGTCTCTTGGCCCTCTCCTCCTCTCTTGGCCCTCTCCTCCTCTCTTGGACTTCCTCCCCCCCTGGGGCTTTCCCTCTCCTAAACCCTCCGTTTCTCTCTCCCCTCCCCCATCCTCCTAAGCCCGGCCATGTGCTACGCCTGAGAGCACGAGGCTCGGGCATTCCTGAATCCTCCAATAAACCTCTCTCCCCAAGGGCAAGCTTCAGAGATCTCTGCCTCCCTACACCCCCACCGTGCAGGAGAATAATCTTCACACACACTGGGCCTTCCACAGAAACTGGCACGGCCTCCTTGGGACACGTCCTGGCCCTTGGCCATCCCAAACCCGCGGGTGTGGCACACACAAGGAACTGTGGGCCAGGGCAGGAATGCTGCTCTGAGCCCTGGCGCCCGGGGAGCGCTGACACCAGCAGGTGAGGCAGAGTCCCTGCCCAAGCAGACCTGCCACCCCCCGAGCCCTGGCAGGGTTGGTGCCGTGTCCTGCCCCAGAGACCTGTGCCCCTGGGGGCTTCTGTGCCAGAGGGAGCCAAAGCCCAGGTGCACTGGGGGCTGTGTTCCTGCCTGCAGGGGCTGTTGGCAGGAGCACCTGGAGCAACTGCTGGCAACAATTAGTAGATGGAAAAATGGTTAACCCTGCCCTGTTATAGAGATCTA
Source organism: Lonchura striata (assembly GCF_050655825.1). Lineage (NCBI taxonomy): Eukaryota > Metazoa > Chordata > Aves > Passeriformes > Estrildidae > Lonchura > Lonchura striata. Next base: position 5,425,724 of record NC_140735.1, on the reverse strand, counting down.
AGTGGCCAATAAAGTACAGCTCTCCCCTCTTGTTCCCTGCAGCAGAATCAGGACCATGAACAGAAACAGTCACAGATATTCTTTCTGCACTCTCTAAGCAAAGCTATGCCAGACTACAGATGCTGCCTTCAAACTGACTCTAATTCCAGCCTAGACCTCTCACCTCCCAGACAACTCCTTCCCCAACACACCTCCAACACCAACACCCTGCAAACACCACACAGAAGGCCTCAACATCCCGCCAGGACTCCCAGCTGTCCCCGTCTCTCTGCAGAGCTTTCCCACCCTCCAGCAGACCCCCTGGTTCCCTGCACGTGCTGTGGGATGGCACTCAGGAGGATCTGCTCCAAGGCCTTCCCCGGCAGCAAGCTCAGGCTGCCAGGCCTATGGATCCTGGATCATCCTTCCCACCGAGCCTTCCCGTGCATGGCTCTTCCATTGGCACATCTGCTCTCAGCTGGGACTACTCTGCTCACCCAGGGCTGCTGGTAAAGGAGAGAGAGCAGCCTGGCAAGGTTTATCTCCAGCTCCCTCTGTGCTCTTGGGGAACGTAGAACCTTCCACAGGAAAGCAACTGGTGCCACAAGGAGTGGGTGGCATCAGGCAGCTCTGGGGAAGCCCCTCTGGAATTCAGAGGGAACACTGTTGGCCTTGACCTGTTGGCACCTGCAAAAGCTTGAAATCAGCTGCCTCAGCTTCCAGGGCCTCTCTTGGCCGGCATCCTGACGTGGATGCAGGACGGCTGCCAGGCACTGCTGGGACCCAGCGGGACAGGACCGGCTGTCTCGTGCCCACGCAGCAGCCCTGACACAGCCAGGGCCATCCCGAGAGCAGACAGACGCTCATGGGCCAGCAGAGAGGAGCAAGGAGCCCTGGGCTCCTCTCAGGGTATCTCAGCTGGGCTCACTCCACAACACGCCCCCATTGGAAGGCCTGCTGATGCCCAGCTGCCAGAAAGGCCTACCTTGTGCTGTCCAAGATGCACAGGGAGAGCCAGTGAGCAGGACACTTGGGAGGCTGTCATGGTTTGACACGGGCACAATGCCAGCGCCCCCATGAAAATGCAACCTCTCAATTGAATTCTGTGAAATGTGATCGAGAACAGAGCAAAGCAGGCCAAAGCTTAATAACAAGGGAAAAAAACAAAAAAACAAACCTTTATTAAGCTACTACTATGAAAGGAAAAAGAAAGAAAATCACAGAAAATCCAAAATGAAAACCTTTCATTGAATGTTTTTACGCAGCAAAGGTGGCTTTGCTGGACATTTCCCAGCACATTCCCGGCTGCAGGCAGAGGGAGGAAAGGGAAGCGAGTCCCTGACAGAATCCCGGAAGGATCGCGGTGGGAACGGAGCCGGCCCGCGGGTTACGATCCCGGGAGGGAGAGACGCCTCTGCCCCAGCGAAGGTGCAAATGAAGCCATGGGAGCGCAGCCTGCGGATTTGACTGAACACGGACTGAACGGAACGAGAAATGGGAAGGAGAAAGGGAGAGAAAGAAATAGTAAAGGGATCTCATAGAGAGAGAAAGAAATGGGAAAAGGTCTCAGAGGGACAGAAAGAAATCGGAAAAGGCTCCGGCCCGGCCTCCGCAGCTCCCCGGGACACCCGCCGGGCGCAGCGGCCCTCACAATTCCAGCCAATCAGCGAAGGCGCTGGACAATTTCCAGCCAACCAGAGCCGTTCTCGCCGATGCGTCACCAGTTGCCGGGCGGCCCCGCAGCGCCCCGCGGCCCCGGAGCGGAGCTCGGGGCTCGGCCCGGGGGGACGGATCCGCCCCGGGGGGGTCCCCGAGCCCCCTGCCCGCCCCGGGGCCGGCCGGGGGCTCCCCCACCCAGCACCGGGGCTGCGGGGCGGCGGGCAGAGGGGGAAAGGGAGCTCCGGGCTGGAGCGGAGGGGCTGCGGCAGGAGGAGCAGGGACAGGAGGAGCGGCAGGAGCGGCAGGAGCGGGAGAATCCCGCCGCTCGCACCGCCCGCACGCCGGGGCTGCAGCACCCCTGCCCCGCCAGCGTCGCCCCAGCCCCGAGCCGCAGGGGAGGGGGAGGCCGAGCTCGCCCCGGCTCTATCGAGGGGTCTCCGGGGGGATTTTTCTGGAGAGTGCTCGGAGCCGGCAGATGCCGAGCCCCGCATCCCTCCGGGCTCCCTGAGAGGAGCTTTTCGGGGGGACAGGAGCTTTGATCGCCCCTCGGAGGGTCCCGGGGGACCACGCGGGGCTGGCCCGGTGCTGACAGGGTGGGACATTGGTTTTGGGGATCCCGTGAGAGCCGGGGCTGCGGAACGTGGGACCCCCGAGGCGGCAGAGGGGAAGGGGCGATCCCGGAGCTGGGGGACCCCCGGCAGCCCGGAGATGAGGCGGGGACGGGACCCCTGACCCTGGCAGGACCTGTCCTGGGGTGAGCTCACGATGCTCGTACCCCCATTGGTCCGTTTAGCCCCGAAATGAGTTCTGCACCTTCAGGGCTGGTTCTGAGAGCAAAGAGGGGGAGGAAGAAGAGCACAGTTTGTTTTCAGGAACTGCATCACCCCTCCACATTCCGGCTCCTGGGCTGCTGTGATGCCTTAAGGAGCTGGAACAGAGGCCAGAGGGAGCCAAGAGGAACAAAGAGGATATTTATTGAAGTGCCTTCAAAGGCCACACCCTGGCAGTACTGGAGCCACACTCGGGTCTCTGCCCGGATGGCTCCAAGATGGAAGCAAAAGAGGGCTTGGTCATGAGATCTGACATTTTTATAGGTGTTAGTCCATTTCCATACAGGATTTAACTGCCCAGTTAATAGGTTCAAATGATGAAGTTTCCTCCTCCTTCCTTGCTTGCTTGCCTGCCCTCCTCTTTTCACGTTGTTTGTGCTTTGGGCCTGAAGTTTGAAGAGATTGTCCTTGACTCTCCAGCTAGAGCAGGATTGTTTTGTCTTCACCACCCTGTGAAAAGATGCCAGTAACCCCTAATATAGAGCTAGAAGCTGCACACCAAAACAGAACAGAAAAACTTAAACCTGAGGTATCAGTTGTCTGCCAACAGACAGACAGCAGGACAGAGCTCTCCTTTGCTTTTAGTTAGTTTGTAGCTCGCTGAGGCAGAGAAGTTCCCCGGGCTCTGGTTTTTCTTTTTCTTTGGAGCTGTTTACACCTGCTCTGGACTGAACACTCAGAAGAGCACCCCAGCCCAAGGCACTGACACCTTGTTTTTCCCCACATCAGGATTTCCCATTCTCAAACTTTGGCTGGATGGAGGAGGAGGCTGTGAGGAAGATGCCCTGGGACACCGAGGCAGGTGAGGAGGAAGTCAGTGCCCCTTTCCTCCTCTCTCCTGCTCCATCTCCCATCCCAGCACAGCCCCCGGCTGCAGGACAGCCCGCTGCCGGTGCCCTCCTGCCGGGGACGCACTGGGGGGATCTCCTTGCCCTTCCCTGTGGCACGGAGGCAAATCCCATCCTCTCCTTGTCCTTCCTCCCCCAGAGCAGGAGCTGAGGATGGAGACAAGGGAGAACAAATCCCCACGGCAGAACCTCACGGAAGAGGCTGTTTCGAGCACCTCCATGACACAGGAATCCAATGGGGAAGAAAATCCCTTGAGGTCCCACAGGAGGAGGGGCTGCAAACACAGATCACAGGGATCTGAGGAGGAAAGACCCACTCTGTGCCAGGAAGGTGGGCAGAGTTTCAGCCAGGGCTCAGAGCTGGTGGTCCTTGAGCAGCCTCATGACAGGGAGAGGCCCTACGAGTGCTTGGAGTGTGGGAAGAGCTTCAGGAAGAGTTTCAACCTGGTCTGCCACCAGAGGATCCACACTGGGGAACGGCCTTATGAGTGTGGGGAGTGTGGGGAGGGCTTCAGCCACAGGTCTGACCTGATTGTCCACCAGAGGTTCCACACTGGGTAGAGGCCCTATGAGTGTCCTGAGTGTGGGAAGAGGTTTCACACCAGTTCCCATCTCCTTGTGCATCAGCGGATCCACAGACAGGAGAGGCCCTTCCACTGCCCCGACTGCGGGATGGGCTTCAAGCATAACTCCACCCTCGTCACCCACCGGCGCATCCACACCGGGGAGAGGCCCTACGAGTGTCCCCGGTGTGGGAAGAGCTTCTCAGACCGCTCATTCTTTACCCGGCACCAGCGGAGGCACCGGTAAGGGAAGCCCTGTGACAAACCCGCCCGCAGGAAGAGCTTCGTGCGCTGCTCCAGCTCCATCCCCATCAGAGGACCCACCCTGGTCAGAGCCCTGGTGACCACATTCCCTGTGGCTATCACATTCCCTGTATCACATTTCCTGTGATACACAGAGGGAAGTGGCTGGTGTCTCTTTTATTTTGCCTCTTATTATATTTTATATTCTTCCCTTCAAAACATGGAAAATTGGCGTAAAAATCAATAAATTCATCAAAGGCATCTAAAACCTCACATTTTACTTGTGTTTTTGGGGAATCTTGGATTCCAGGAGATATCTGGGAGTATATGGGGAGGGGGGGGTGGGTTGGGGGCTATTTGGTTAGTTGTCTTTATTTCCCAGTGTGGGAGGGGGTCCTGGGGACAGTCCACCTGGGATGCCCTGGGAGACCACTTCTGTGTAATTTCCCGCCTCCCCTGAGGCCAATCATTTGTTATCCCTGTTCATGTCCATCATTGTTTTAACTATCCCTTTGTTCTAGAATGTTCCTTGTTCTTTGTGCCTTCATTGATTCCCTCTTGTTAGCCACCCCTTCCCCTTGTCCCTTTGGTTCTCACCCTGTCGGTCATCCCCTGCTCCTCCCCTGTACCTGTCCATTTTTGGCTGATTTGTACCCTGACCCTCCGATCCCATTGCTGTTATACACCTTACCCCGCCTTGGGACGGGGCGCTCAGAGCTCGCTCCCTTCCTGAGTGGTTGTCTCCCTGCACCTCCGACTTCTCTTCCCCTCAATAAAACTCTCTGGAAGCTACAGCAGCCTGAGCGCCATCCCGCCTCGGCGGAAGCCTCGCTATCACTGTCCGGCTCCGGCAGAGCCCGCCCTCTGTGGCGTTCCCAGCAGGACCCAGGTCCCGGACACCACATCTTGGCACTCCAAATAATGAGAAGGATTGATCTGTCACCTCAAAACCACTCAATGCCACTGAAAACTACTCAATCCCACCCCAAAATAACTCAATTCCACCACTTCCCAGGGTGAAATTGGGTTGGAAGGGGATTGGGCAAAGTGGTATGCAGGTCAGGATGGGAATTGGGTGAGGTGGGATGGAGATTTGGGAGGTGTGAAATGGGGGAAGTACAGCTTGGGAAGGGGTCTTGATGTCCAGGAGGGGTGGTATGAATTGAGGTTGGGACTGGGGAGGTGGGGTGGGGTCTGGAATGAGACAGCCAAGATGATTAAATAGGGGAAATGTGGGAAGATTATTCTCCTGCACGGTGGGGGTGGAGGGAGGCAGAGATCTCTGAAGCTTGCTCTTGGGGAGAGAGGTTTATTGGGGGTGCAGGAAGGTCCGAGCCTCGTGCTCCCAGGCGTAGCACGTGGCTGGGCCTCAGAGGGTGGGGGAGGGGAGAGACAAAAGGAGAAGGGTTCAGGAGAGGGGAAGCCCCAGGAGGAGAAGAGGGGAGGAAGTCCAAGAGAGGGAGGAAGTCCAAGAGAGGGGGAGAGGTACAAGAGACCGCATGGCCCCTCGGAGCCCCCTTATCAGGGGCTCCTAGGTGGGCTGGGACAAGGCATGGGCCAGTGGGGTTTCAGACTCTGATGTTTTAGGGGCAGGTACAGAGGTGCGGGATGAGCCACAATCTTTTGGGGGGTGGGATGGAACAGTCCATTTCACTCCAGGATTTATCCAAGGGCAGAAGTGACATTCGGCTAGCTAAGAGAACAATCATATCTATCTATCCTCTGCAACAGGGAAACCCGTTACTTAGTGAGTTTTTGAATAGTCTACATTAATGAGGAGATGCTGGGTTATCTCACATTCCTGAGACAGTTTTGGAGCACTCCCCAGCTCTTGGGGGGTTTCCTGAGAGCAGCTCCACGGAGCCCCATGGCCAGGGGTGTTTGCCACGGGCATGAGCTCAGAGCTGTGCCAGAGTCCATTGCCTCAGTGCTGAGAGTGGAGAAATTATGCACGGCCCCAGACATCTCCAGTGTGTGTTTGTGGAGGCCTGTGAGCTTACTGGGGAGAGGGCAACAGCAATGCCCTGGAGAAATGCGCTTTAGGTTCCGGGCATTCCTCACAGATCGGGGTGAGGACAGAAGCTTCCCCCATGGTGCTCAGCAGCACTGTGTTAATTTGTCCCAGTTCTGTCCTCCCTATTGGCCCATTGGCCTTTCCTAACCTTTTTACCCTGATATGTTCATGTTCTAGCAAGTTCTCCATTCCCTGTCCACCCTGGCATTCCCTATTAGTCCCTTTCCCTGTGTACCACCCCTAAACCCTGAGATCCCTGACGCTCTCCTCCACCGCCTCTGTTCCTGTATTTATACCCTAAACCAGCCTTTGTCTTTGTCTTTAACCCCCAGACCCCTGGAGCGTCAGACCCTGATAAACCCTCCTTGGGGCTCCTTGCCTGGATCAGGAATGGTGTGGCCAGCAGGACCAGGGCTGTGATTCTTCCCCTGTGCTTGGCACTGGTTGGGAAGCACCTTGAGTGCTGTGTCCAGTTCTGGGCCCCCCAATTTAGGAAGGACATGGAGGGGCTGGAGCGTGTTCAGAGAAGGGAAACAAGGCTGGGGAGGGGTATGGAGCACAAATCCTGTGAGGAGCAGCTGAAGGAGCTGGGGTTGTTGATCCTGGAGGAGGCTCAGAGGGCACAAGGCGGTGTCAGGGCACAGGTTGGACGTGATGATCTCCAGGGTCTTTTCCAAACTTGCTGATTCTGGGATTCCCTGAAACCACCCTTGGAGCAGTTGCAGGAGGAGCCCTGGGCCTCCTCTTCAGAATCTCCAGAAGCCCAGGTCCCTCAGCTTCACCTCACAGCCCCAAAGCCCATCCTGTCAGTCCTGCAGAGCCTCTGCAGCTCCTCCTCACTGCCCAGAACAGGGAGCCCCACAGCCAGACACAGCAGCCCAGATGTGCCCCCCTGGCCTGGGGTGCCTCTGGCAAAGGGAGCAGCACCAGGCACTGCAGGAGCCTGCAGATAATTCCTGCAGCACTTGTGGGATGATCCTGCTCCCCAAGGGATGTTCCCGTGGTGCCAAGTCAGGAACTGCAATGGGGAGTGGGGCAGAGAGGAAAGGGCAAACAGGCATGGGATGTGTGCAGGGGAGGGAAGAGGGGTGGGCAACAGGAAGAAATTTGTAGCAGGAAGAGTAAAGAAAGCAAAGGTGAAGCTGAGGAAATGCTCAGGGCAGTTTGGGGGTGGCTGCCAGGCAGCCCTGGCTCTGAGCAGCAGCGTCTGCAGTGGGACAGGAAACTCCCAGCTGATGGGAACAAACTTTCTGGCTGACTGCAGAGGCCAGGACAAAGCTGAGTGGTTTCCCTGGCATCCCCCAGCCCTTCCTGGCCCCAGGGGCTGATGGCATTTGTGCTGCCTCAGGTTCATGTCCCCACAGCCCCAGCATGGGGGTGCTCCCGCCTGCTGTGTGCAATGCAAACAGGGGCTGCTGAGCCAGTGCTGCCGTGTCTGTGCCTGCAAGGATGCGGCACCTCTGTGAGCTGGGGGAGAGGCCAGGGCTGCAGAGGGGGGATGTTGTTGGCAGCTCCATGAGGAAGCTCTGGGACGCTGCCCTGGGCTGTGCAGTGCACTGGGGATGGATCAGCCCCTGCTCTGCTGCTCCTTCCCGTCTCCCCCAGGGCCCTTGCAGAGCACCAGCCATGCTGTTTGTCCCCAGCTTGCCCACAGCCAGCCTGGGGCTGCTCATGGGGGTTTTCTGTGCTGAGCATTGGCCTGGCCGTGTTCCTGAGAGAGCCTGGGCAAGGAGCCTGGAGCCCCCAGGCCCTGGCCTGAGGTGTCAGCGCTGCCCCAGCAGTGCCCATGGCCTGACCCTGCTGCAGCCCCGGCACTGCCACCCCCAGGACTGTGCCCGGCCCCGAGAGCACTCAGGCCCTGCAGCAACACCAGGGCCACCAGGGCAGCGGGGCAGGGCCATGGAACAGCACTGGCACCACCAAGTGCTGCTGCTCCTGGGCACAGCTGCTGTGCCAGCCCTGATCTGCCCCAGCTCTGCACAGAGACATTGCTGCTACAGCTCCAGAGAAGGCAACAAAAGAGCATCTCTGCAGAAAACTGTGCTGGGACATCCTTTAGTTCTTTTAAAGCCACTGAGAGTGCAGCCCCTCATTGACACAGTCTGTGGGCACAGTGAAGGTGGAAAGATTCAGAATGAGAATTGGCACCAAAAATGGCATTTCTTTGAGAATAATATTAAATGAGTGCTACAAAGAAAAAGATCCTTCCAAATGAAACCAAGAAGTATCAAAGATTTCTTTTATTACAAGTGATTTGCAGAAATTGACCAGCAGTTTAGTGTTCCTGAAACATCCAGTCATCAGTCTCCTCACTGCAGCCTTGAGCTCCTGGTTCCTCAGGCTGTAGATGAGAGGGTTCAGGGCTGGAGGCACCACCGAATACAGAACTGACAGGGCCAGATCCAGGGATGGGGAGGAGATGGAGTGGGGCTTCGGGTAGGCAAATGCGGCAGTGCTGACAAACAGGGAGCCCATGACCAGGTGAGGGAGGCAGGTGGAAAAGGCTTTGAGCCGTCCCTGCTCACAGGGGATCCTCAGCACGGCCCTGAAGATCTGCACATTTGAAAAAACAATGAACACAAAACAGCCAAATGATAAACAGGCACTGTGAGCAGGAGAGCTTTAGGATGTGTGGGATTTCACAGAAGAACTGGCCCAGGGCATTGCCCTGGCACAGGGGCATGGCAAATGTATTGGCCGTGAGCAGCAGAGCATTGAGAATGGCACTGGCCCAGGCAGCTGCTGCCATGTGGGCACAAGCTCTGCTGCTCAGGAGGGTCCCGTAGTGCAGGGGTTTGCAGATGGACACGTAGAGGTCGTAACACATGATGGTCAGGAGGGAAAGCTGTGCTGAGATGAAAAAGACAAAAAAAAAAGAGCTGTGCAGCACATCCCGTGTAGGAGATGTCTCTGGTGTCCCAGAGGGAATTGTGCATGGCTTTGGGGACAGTGGTGCAGATGAAGCCCAGGTCGCTGGGGGCCAGGTTGAGCAGGAAGAAGAACATGGGCGTGTGCAGGTGGTGACCGCAGGCTCCGGCGCTGATGGTGAGGCCGTTGCCCAGGAGGGCAGCCAGGGAGATGCCCAGGAAAAGGCAGAAGTGCAGGAGCTGCAGCTGCCGCGTGTCTGCCAGTGCCAGCAGGAGGAAGGCGCTGATGGAGCTGCTGTTGGACATTTGTGGTGCCTTCACATGTGGATCTGTAAAAAAAAAACAAACATGGAATGGTTGGGTTGGAGAGGACTTTAAACATCTCAGCACAGCTTGGAGGGAGTTTCCCCCACTGCCTGTCCAGGGCTCTGCTGCCTGGAGCTGTCCCTGCCAGCAGCTGCTTCCCTGTGCCCTGGGGGCTCAGCTCTGCTTGGCAGACCCCTCTCAGCCCCGCTGCCAACGAAGAAGACATAATTAATCTGTGCTAGTTTCAAGGTTGTTTATTCTCGTTTATGTCTAACATGTTCTGCTGCCGTTACGCAGGACTGTCCTGCAGGGCAGCGTGTGGGGCTCAGCAACTCAGTGGGATGTTACAAACATTATATACCAGAAACTATGTGTGCTATATTTACAATAACGTGCCAATACCTATCACCTACGTTGAACAGTGTGTCCCCAGCCTAAAGCAATAGAAAAATGCCAACACTACAGTGAAACATGGAAAGCATGAGTAAGAAAAAGGACAAGACACACCCAATATCTTCCATCTTGCCTCCTTTGAACCGCTTATCTAGAATACTTAAATTCTACTTTTGCACCCATGTCACACTAATTATTACTTATCTCAAACACTCAGATCCTCTCATTCATCCTGTAAGATTGAAAAGTCTTTTCCATGGACAGAGATCAGAGAGAGTGTCTCTTGGGGATCTGTATGGGGGGTTCTTGACCCCCTACCAGGATCCCAGACCTGCCAGAGCAGCAATAGGGATTCCCTGGATTACCCTAGCAAACCTCATCAAGAACCATTGCTATGATCCATGGCAACCATCACTAGCCTCTGTTGCTATGGTCAGTTCTCATGGGGACCATCACAAGCCCCCTGTTGCTATGGTCAGTTTTCCATAGCAACCAACACCAGCGCCTGTTTCTTTGGTCAGTATCCATGGGAACCATCCCAATTCCCCTGTTGCTATGGCTTTTTTCCATGGAAACCATCACGAGCCCCTGTTGCTATGATCATTATCCATGGCAACCATCCCAATTCTCTTGTGGCTATGGCTTTTTTCCATGGCAACCATCACAAGCCCCTGTTGCTATGATCAGTTTCCATGGCAACCATTCCCAGCGCCATTTGCTATGGTCAGTTTCCATGGAAACCATCCCCAGCCCCTGTGGCTATGGTTAGTTTCCATGACAACCATGACTTGCCTCATTTGATATGGTCAGTTTCCATGGCAACCAACACCAACTCCTGTTTCTATGGTCAGTTTCCATGGCAATGATCAGAAGACACTTTTGCTATAGTCAGTTTCCATGGCGACCATCCCAATCCCCTTGTTGCTATGGTCAGTTTCCATGGCAACCATCACCAGCCCCTTTTGCTATGGTCAGTATCCATGGCGGCCATCACAAGCCCCCTGTTGCTGTGGTCAGTTTCCCTGGCAACCAACACCAGCGCTTGTTTCTTTGGTCAGTATCCATGGCAACCATCCCAATTCCCTTGTTGCTATGGATTTTTTCCATGGCAACCATCACGATCCCCTGTTGCTATGGTCAGTTCCCATGCCAGCCATCACCAGCCCCATTCCTATGGTCAGTTTCCATGGCAACCATGACATGCCCCATTTGCTATGGTCAATTTCCATGGCAACCATCCTCAGCCCCCGTTGCTATGGCCAGTTTTCATGGAAACCATAAACAGCCCCTGTTGGCATGGTCAGTTTCCATGGCAACCAACACCAATCCTTATTGCTATGGTCAGTTTCCATGGCAACAATCACCAGACCAATTTGCTATGGTCAGTTTCCATGGCAACCATCTCCTGCCCCGGATGCTATGGTCAGTATTCATGGCGACCATCACAACCCCCCTGTTCCTGTGGTCAGTTTCCATGGCAACCATCAACAGCCCCGGTTCCTATGGTCAGTTTTCATGGCAACCATCCCCAGTTCCTGTTGCTATGGTCAGTTTTCATGGAAAACATAACCAGCCCCTGTTGGCATGGTCAGTTTCCATGGCGGCCAACACCAATCCCTGTTGTAATGGTCAGCTTCCATGGCAACAATCAGAAGACACTATTTCTATAGTCAGTTTCCATGGTCATCATCACCAGCCCCGGTTGCTATGGTCAGTATCCATGGCGGCCATCACAAACCCCATGTTGCTATGGTCAGTTTCCATGGCAACCATCACCAACCCCGGTTCCTATGGTCAGTTTCCATGGCAACCATCCCCAGCTCCAGTTGCTATGGTCAGTTTCCATGGCAACCATTACATGCCCCTTTTGCTATGGTTAGTTTTCATGGGAACCAACACCAATTCCTGTTGCTATGGTCAGTTTCCATGGCAACAATCAGAAGACACAATTGCTATAGTCAGTTTCTATGGCAACCATTCCAATCCCCTTGTTGCCATGGTCCTTTTCCATTGCAACCATCACCTGCCCATGTTGCTATGGTCAGTTTCTATGGCAACCATCACCACCCCTTGGATCTACGGTCCTTTTCCATGGCAACCATTAGAAGACACTGTTGCTATGGTTTTTTTCCATGGCAACCATCTCCAGCACCTCCTGCTATGGTCAGCTTCCATAGCAACCTCCCGTGGCCCGGTTATATGGTCAGTTTCCATGGCAGCCATCCCAATCCCCTTGTTGCTATGGTTAGTTTCCATGGAAAGCACAACAGGAACTGTTCTTAGGTAAGTTTCCACAGCAAACATCACCAGACGATGTTCCTATGGTCACTTTCCATAGGAACCATCACCAGCCGCTGTTTCTATGGTCAGTTTACATGGCAACTATCACCAGACCCATTTCCTATGGTCAGTTTCCATGGCAATCATCATCAGCCCCTGTTGCTATGGTCAGTTTCCATAGCGGCAATCACAAACACCCAGTTGCTATGATCAGTTTCCATGGCAATCATCACCAGACCCGGTTGCTATGGTCAGTTTCCATGACAACCATCACAAGCCTCTGTTGCTATGGTCAGTTTTCATGGAGACCATCACAAGCCCCCTGTTGCTATGGTCAGTTTCCATGGCAACCAACACCAGCGCTTGTTTCTTTGGTCAGTATCCATGGCAACCATCCCAATTCCCTTGTTGCTATGGATTTTTTCCATGGCAACCATCACGATCCCCTGTTTCTATGGTCAGTTTCCATGGAAACCGTCTTCAACCCCTGTTGCTATGGTCAGTTTCTATGCCAACCATCACCACCCCTTGGATCTATGGTCATTTTCCATGGCAACCATTAGAAGACACTGTTGCTATGATTTTTTTCCATGGCAACCATCTCCAGCTCCTGTTGCTATGGTCAGTTTCCACAGCAACCATCCCGTGGCCCTGTTTTATGGTCAGTTTCCATGGCAACCATCCCAATCCCCTTGTTGCTATGGTTAGTTTCCATGGCAACCATTAACAGGATCTGTTCCTATGGTAAGTTTCCATAGCAACCATCACCAGGCGCTGTTCCTATGCTTAGTTTCCATGGCAATCATCACCAGACCCATTTGCTATGGTCAGTATTCATGGCGGCCATCACAACCCCCCTGTTGCTATGATCAGTTTCCATGGCAACCAACACCAGCCCCTGTTGCTATGTTTTTTTTCCATGGCAACGATCCCAAGCTCCTGTTACTATAGTCTGTTTCCATGGCAACCATCACAAGCCTCTGTTGCTATGGTCAGTTTTCATGGGGACCATCACAAGCCCCCTGTTGCTACGGTCAGTTTCCCTGGCAACCAACACCAGTGCTTGTTTCTTTGGTCAGTATCCATGGCAACCATCCCAATTCCCTTGTTGCTATGGATTTTTTCCATGGCAACCATCACGATCCCCTGTTGCTATGGTCAGTTCCCATGCCAGCCATCACCAGCCCCATTCCTATGGTCAGTTTCCATGGCAACCATCACCACCCCTTGGATCTATGGTCCTTTTCCGTGGCAACCATCCCCAGCCCCAGTTGCTATGGTCAGTTTCCATGGCAACCATCCCCTGCCTCTGTTGCTATGGTCAGTTTCCATGGCAACCATCAGCAGCCCCTGTTGCTATGGTCAGTTTCCATGGCAACCATTGTTAGCGTTCGGAAAAACAAATAATCCCGGGATATGATTATATGCAGCTGCTTTTGTTGAGAGCTCTGGGAATCAGGGGTACAGACCCAAATCTGACTCCGACATGGCTTTCGAGCTGAACGTAATTTATATTCTAGCGTTACACAACTTACATATTTATTATTAAACTTACATTGTTCTATTGTATGCATTGACGTAAGTTGGTTGTGATCTTTCTAATGTCACTGACCAGAGTTTCTCATGATCATTCTAATATTTCAACAGCAATTATATTTAATTACTAAACAATCATCACATCTAACAATTATATCAATTATCATGTACTAGCTACACGGTGCAGTTCTAGTAAGTACGAATTCTCCATGTGCTTAGAGTGTTTGTTTTTCCAGGGCCTACTAAGCTTATTTTTCCTTTTAACCCTTGCTCCCTATGATTTTAAAACCATTTTACTATCAGAGGAATGGCCAATCCCAAAAAGCATCCCTCCAAAGGTTCTGAAATCTTTTTTGGATCCTGTGGAAGGATAGCCTGTTTGGACACAGTACCTTCCTGCGGCTCACTTTGAACCTCCAGAATTGGACATTTTTGGGTCAACAAAAATGAAATTCTGTATTAAATTTAACCCATTGGGAGTGGCAGAAACAGATAACCACATAATAGATGTCACTCCAAACCAACTCTTTTATAGAAATGCATCATCCTGGTGTAATTACACCAAAATGATGAGCAAACCATCCCTCCAGCATCCAGCTTTTTACCAAATGGAGTGTTTTTATTCTGTGGGGACAGATTTTGGCCTGCTATCCCTGCAAAAATCAAGGGTGGCCCATGCAGCATTGGGGAACTCTCATTGATAACACCTGATTTAGAAATTTTAAGGGAGCAGACACACAGGGAAAAGAGATCCCTTGAACAATATAGACCCAATTGTGATGATGAAGTTTATACCTGGGACAAGGCTCGGAGAATTGCAGTAGCAATTTTCTCACCCCAAACAGCATCAGGGGTGGCCTTGACACAATTGGACCACATGGCATGTTGGTGGAGTAAACACACTCGAGCCATTTCATCTGCACTGAGCGACATGTTAACAGATATCAGCAGTGCAAGACAAGCAACACTTCAGAACAGGGCGGCAATTGATTATTTGTTGCTGTCACATGGGCATGGGTGTGAAGAATTTGAGGGGATGTGCTGCATGAACTTGTCTGATTACTCAAAATCTATCCATGAAAATATAAAGAAAATACAAAGCAGCATCAGAAAATTGAAAGAAGTTACAGGATCCTGGTGGGATGATTTCATTAACTTCTTTAATCTCTCACCATTGTGGAGGGAGCTTTTGAAAGTAGCATTTTATATTTTTATAGGGCTTCTAGTTCTTCTGCTTGTTCTGCCATGCATTTTCTGTGCATTCGTAGGGCCATGAACAAAGTGACCAAACAGGTGTTTCTGGTTCAAACAGGAAGGAAAGATGTTGGAATTCAAAATGTCCCTCAGAAGTTTTTGGAGGTTCCAGGCCCTGGTCGGAGGCATTTGAGACCTTGGCAGGCAGCTGCAAACAGCTGTGATTTTGAGTTTGAGCCATTTGGAATGATTTACCAACTTTGAAGGTGGAACAAGCAGTCACAAAAGTTTAGATATTATAGTAGAAGTAGTTACCAAGCAGAGGGAAGAATTTTTAGTATTGTACAAGGGGGTTTTAACACCTGTACAGTGGGGTTTTTACTTTGTACATGGGGGGTCAGATGTTTTAAGATGGAGGAACGTAGGCCAGTCCTGTTCCTCCTCTTTCTTCTTCCTTACCTCCATGTTCTTGATTATGTTGGCAGTTATGGATTGTCTTAAAGTAGAAAAGCACCATTTAATATAGGTAGTAGGTATTGGGGAATGATAGCAGGAGCCCTGGGCGGCGGAGAGAGAAGAAGAAGACAGCGGTCAGAGAGGGTGTCAGAGGTGTGTGTGCCTCTGCCTGAGCTGCTGACCAAACCGCAGTAGCCAGAGAAGACAATCTTTCAGATAGCTTGCAATAAACTGCCTTGAGACCAAACAACAAGAGGCTGCAGAGTTTTCTTTAAAAGCACGGGTTGGAGGAGAGACTTTACCACCACATGGAACCCCTGAACCAGGCCGGGGTTCTGACAGCTGTATACCAACAGCCCCTCAGTTCCATGAGGTTTGTGCTGTCAGAAATGGTCTCCTTGGTTCTTTAGGGTGAAAATGGCTGCCTGGTTCCAGAAGGTTCTCAGTGTCACAGTGGTCTCCTTGGTTCCATGAGGCCCTGCAGTGACACAATGTCCCATAGTTTCCAGGAGCCTCTGTCCCATCAGCCATGTCCTTTGTTCCAATGAGACCACACAATGACATAATGGCCTCTTGTTTCCATGAGGTTCCATAGCCTAACATGGTTGCCATGATTCCAAGGGATTCTGCTGTGTCACTATGGCCCCCTGATTCCGTGAGGTTCCACAGCATCACCATGGTTTCCTTGGATACGCAATATCTCTATGGACCATTGGTTACATGCGGCCCTGCTGTGTCACAGTGGTTCCTTGGTTCCATGAAGCCCCACTGCATAGCAATGGAATCTTGGTTCTGTGAGGTTCTGTGCGGTCACAGTGGTGTCCCTGATTCTGGAGACCCTTGGTTCCACAAGGTTCCATGATGTCACAATGGTCTCCTTGGTTCCAGACTCTAACAATGGATCCTTGGTTCCATGAGATTCCATGATGCCACAATGATCTCCTTGGTTCCAGACTGTAACAATGGACCCTCGGTTCCACGAGGTTCCATGATATCACAATGGTCTCTGTGGTTCTGGACTGTAACAATGGACCCTTGGTTCCACAAGGTTCCGCAACGCCACAATGGTCTCCTTGGTTACGGACTGTAACTATTGACCCTTGGTTCCATGAGTTTCCACGATGTCACAATGGTCTCCTTGGTTCTGGACTGTAACAATGGAACCTTGGTTCCATGAGATTCCATGATGTCACAGTGATCTACTTGGGTCCACTAGGTTCTATGGTGTCACAATGGTCTCCGTGGCTCTGGATTCTAACAATGGACCCATGGTTCCATGAGCTTCCATAGTGTCACCATGGTCTCCTCGGATCTGCGTTGTCACAATGGACAACTGGTTCCATGGGACCCTGCTGTGTCACAATAAACCCTTAGTGCCATCAGGTTTTCTAGGGTCACAATGGTCTCCCCGGTTCAACGACACCTTGCAGTGTCACAATGGCTGCCTGGTTCCCTGAGCTTCCATAGGGTCAGCCATGGTCTCCTTGTTTCTGCAGTGTCAAAATGGACCCTTGGTTCCATGAGCTTCCTAAATGTCACTGGTCTCCTTGGTTCCATGTGGCCCTGCTGTCTCACAATGGTCCCATGAGTCCATGTCCCTTGGTTCCATGAGTTTCTCTACTGTCAGCAATGGTTCCTCTCTTCCAATGCTGGCCCACTGTGTCATAATGGACCCTGGGTTCCATGAAGTTCTTCAGCATCACAATGGCCCTTTGGATCCATGAGGTTCCTTCGTGTCACCACGGTCTCTGTGGATCCACATTGTCCTAATGGACAATTCCTCCCATGCAGTCCCACAGTGTCACGGTGACCCCTTGTTTCCATGAGGCCCCACTTTGTCACCATGGACCCTTGGTTCCATAGGTTTTTTCCTCTAACAATGGATTCCTTGGTTCTGTGAGTTACCCTGCATTTTACAGAGGTTTCTTTGCTTGTAACAAGGCCCGGCTGTGCCTCAATGCACCCTTGGTTCCATGAGGATCTGGAGGATCACAAAGGATCCTTGGATCCACAGCGTGTTGAGGAGTTTCTCATGGAACAAGGACATGCTATCCTTGATGCTGTTCCTTTGCAGGAGCTGGACAACCCTGGCCTGCATATTACAGAGTTACTTTAGTTACTTTAAAGTACTTAGGACATCCTTGGAAAGACAATAGGCCTTGCACAAACGCAATAGCTAATGCTGGGTATACATGAAAATACATGAAAACTGTCACGTACTATAACCTGATTAGATGCTTGTAGAATAACAGCCAATAAATAAGTGACAATAGCAAATAAATATTCATTGGTTAACATAATATGATTACATTGATTACGTTAACCAATGAATGTTAATTTGCTATTGTATTATGTAAGGCGATAAAGGCATAAAACATGAAAAAATTAGACAATAAAGGAGGATGACATCAAGCCATATTGGTTTGGGTGTCATTACTCCAGCTGGCTCTCTGTGGGACCCTCTTCAGATTGTCAGCAACAAGGGATCTTGATTTTCATACCTAGTAAAAATGGATTAGGAGATGCTGGGGATCCATATCAACTGGGGTTTGATGATATCAATCTATAAATAGGAAAAGTAAACAGGACAAAACAATTCCCTCTGCACTGTTTTCAATATAGTGGCTTGACTTTGAATACACTTCTGCAATCTGTCTAATTAACCACTGAAGAATTGAAGACTTGAATTATTTCCATGGGCTTGTTTTGTTTGGGTGTTTGGAAGAAATATGAATGAGCCTTTGTCACTGAATTTCTACACTGAAGAGCTCAAGAAAGAAGAGGCCTCTGGAGTAGTAAAGTTCATCACTAACCTCCAAGGTGCTGAGGATCCATGCCCATCAGAGCAGGAATGAGCAGAAATGGGCACAGCTTTGGGGCTGCCCCAGCTCTGGGATGGGCCCTGGGCCTGGAGCAGGAGCAGCCCCAGCTCTGGGATGCGCCCTGGGCCTGGAGCAGGAGCAGCTCTGGAGGGCCCCAGGGCCGGGGCTCTTGTGCTGGCCTGGGCAGATGGGATGGCAGGAGGGGCTGCAGAGCTCTCAGCACCTCAGGCAGAGGGGAGCAGGGCAGCCAGGGAGCTCCTTTGGCCTTGGCCAAACCCCTTCCCCCATGGTGGGGCTGAGTCCTGGCCGAGCTGCAGCTGCTGCTGTGCCCTTGGCAGGGGCTGAGGCCGTGGGGCAGTGCCCAGAGCAGCCTGGGCTGAGCAGAGCTGTGGGGCCAGAGCCGGCTGGGCTGTGCTGGGGAGAGGCCCTTGGTGCTGCCCAGAGCTCAGGGCAGCTGGCAGAGCTGGCAGGGAGCTGGGCTGGGCTGGGAGAGCCTGGCACAGAAACCATCAGTGTCCATCGCAGCCTGGCTGAGCGGGCAGGGGCCAAGGACAGCAGAACATGGTCGGCAAGTTCTCTGTGTGGGAGCTGAGCTGGTGAGCCCTTGAGCCCTCCCAAGTGCTGGGGCTGCACCTCCAGCTCCAGAGAGGTGACAGATGGGAGCAGAGACAAATCATTCCTGCTGCATTTTTCATTGTGTTTGCTTGTACAGGTGACCTGGATCCATATGTAGACAAGCTGTTTTGTGCCTGAAAACACTGGTAAAGTAAGAAGAATACTATTTTTTAGCTGAAAATAATATTTCATGCATAACACACAATGAGAAAGAAAAGACACATATGATCAGAAGAGCATCTGAGTTTTTCAGAGGAAGAGAGACTCATTGATGTCTCAGTAGTCAAACCTGTTCAAATTCTTTCCTCAAGGCTTCCTTTAAATGGGAGGTGACCACCAGAGGCCAAGGCCAGCCAGAGCTCTCTGTCCTGGCAACTTTTGTCTGGGAGAACCCTTGCATATAAGGAACTTTTCAGGAGGAGTATCAATTTTGGCCATGGGCACCTGGAAAGATGGATGGTTCATTTTAGTAGGAAGGAAGTCACAGGGCTCCAGGTCTCCAGAGACTGATGAGAGGCAGCCCTAGGCATTCCAAGATCAGCTGGACCTGTCAGGTGGTCCCTGGGAGGCCCAACCAGCCAGACCCATTCCATGTTCCCTTGGTTCCACCAGGCCCTGTAATGTCACAATGTTCTCCTTGCTTCTCAAGTGTTCCAACGGCCCTGCGCTTCCAAGAGGCCCTGCAGGGTCACAATGGTTTTTTGGTTCCATGGGGCCCAAAGTGTCACAATGGTCTCCATGATTCCATGGGGCCTTGCAATGCCACAATGCTCTCCATGGATCCACAATGCCCCACAGGATCACAACAGCCCTTTGGTTCCACGAGACCCTTAAATACCTGCGATGGACTCTTGGATCCACCAAGCCCTGCTGCTTCTCACTGGCCCCTTGGGACCATGTGGCCCAGCAGTGCCACAGTGATTTCCTTGGTGCCACGAGGCCCCGCAGTGTCACAGTGGTCCCTTGGATCCATAGGGTCCCCACCATGTCACAATGCTATCCCCAGGAAGAAACCAAGGAGCCCCAGTGTTTCGGAGGCTGATGAACTGCAGCCACCAGAGGCCAAGGCCATGCCTGTCTGTCTGTCCTGGCAGCTTTGTCATACTGGCCTCGTTTCCATGTGGCACTGCAATGTCACACCGGCCCCTTGTTTCCACGGGGCCCTGCAGTGTCACAATGGTGGTGTCATATTGGATCCTTGGTTCCATGAGGCCCAGATGTGTCACACTGGCCTCTTGTTTCCATGGGGCTCCATAGTGTCACAATGGTCCCTTGCTTCCATCAGGCCTTGCAATGTCACAGGGATCTCCTTGGTGCTGCAGTATCACAATGGACCCTTGGTTCCATGGGGACTCACAATGTCAGAAGGGTCTCCTTGGTTCCATGGGGCCCTGCAGAGCCCCTTGATTCAACAAGGCCTCAAGGTGTCACGATGGCCTCCAGGCTTCCAATGGGCCTCACAATATCCCAATGGACCTTTGGTTCCATGGAGTCCTGCACTGTTCCATGGATCCTTAGTTCCATGAGGCCCTGGAGTGTCACAATAGACTCCTTGGTTCCATGGTGCCACAGTGTGACAACTGCCCCTTGGCCTGCCATGTCACCATGGTGTCACAATGGCCCCTTGCTTCCAAGAGGCCTTGTAGTGTCACAATGGTCCCTTGGTTCCATGAGGCCCAAAGTGTCAAAATGGCCTCCATGGTTCCATGAGGCCCTGCAGTGTCACAACAGACCATTGGTTTCACTGAGCCCCACAGTGTCACTATGGTCCCTTTGGCTCCAAGAGGCCCTGAAGTGCCACAGTGGCCCTTTGGTTCCACAGGCCTCAAAGTGTCAAAATGGCCTCCATGGTTCCATGAGGCCCTGCTGCGTCACAAGGGACCTTTGGTTCCATGATGCCTCATAGTGTCACAATGGCATCCTTTGTCCCATGGAGTCAGAATGGACCCTTCATCCCATGGACACCCACCATGTTCACTGTAGTCCCCTTGATTCCATGAGGGCCTGCCATGCTCTAATGGTCCCTTGGTTCCAGTGTGTCCCAAAGTGTCAGGATAGTCTCCATTGTTCCATGAGGCCACGCAATGTCACTGTGCTCCCCTTGGTTCCACAGAGCCCCACAGTGGAACAATGGACTCTTGGTTCCATGAGGTTCCTCAGTCACAATGGTCTCCCTGGATCTGCATTGTCACAGTGACCCCTTGGCTCCATGTGGCCACGCTGTGTCACAATGGCTCATGGTTCCATGAGGCCACACAGTTTAACAAGGGACCCTTGGTTCCACAAGGCCTTGCTGTGTCACAATGGCCCATTGGTTCCCAGAGGTTTCTCAGTGTCACAATGATCTCCTTGGATCTGCACTATCACAATGGACCATTGGTTCAATGTGGCCCCAATGTGCCAAAATGGGTTTTGGTTCCATGGGGTTCTGCGGTGTCACCATGGACCCTTTGTTCCATGAATTTGGGCAGTGTCACAGCTGAGTCCTGGGTTCTGTGAGGCCCCGCTGTCACCAAATCACGGAAATATCAGAATGAGGCTCCTTAACACTAATTTGCTTTTCAGAGGGTATAATTTATTCAGGCCTGAGGCCTAGTGAGGGATAACTCCTGATCTGATGCAGACATGTAATTTTACCAGTGTATTGCTCATATACAGTTCCTAAATGCCAATTACGATTTACCCATTTCCATTAAACCCACCCCAAGTTCCCAGATTCAGTCCTTGTTTTCTCTGTCACTGCACCCTTGAGCAAGATGTCTTCTTCTTCTCTTCCAGCCATCCCTGCTGGGAAAGCAGCCCCTGCATGCCTTGTTCCTGTGCTGGAAGTTCACAGGCAGGGTAAAAATGGAATTAACCCTTTTCGTATCAGCCCAAGGCTTTGTGTGGCCAGGCAGGGGCAGCAGGAGGCAGAGCTGCCAGCAAAGGAAGGGCCAGCCAGGTGGGCAGCCGGGGGTGACAACAGCCTGCAGGGACAGAGGCGCAGGGCAGGGACACCGTGGGACAGCCTGGGCTGCAGAGGGCTCAGGGATGTGCAGCAGCTGCAAGGCCCTGACAGAGCCAACCTGTGCAGCCCTTTGGCCGTGGCTGCTGGCCCTGGGCCTGAGGCCACGAGGGGACAAGTGACCCTTGCAGCCCTGGGGCCTCAGTGCCTCCTTGTCCCTGCTCAGCAGCCTGGCAGGGCCGCCCCATGGTCCTGCCCTTGGCATTGCACATCCCCACATGCCAGTGCCCATCCCGGGAAGAGCCCTGAGCAATGAGGGAGGGACAGGATCTGCCTTGCCAGGGGCTGGGGCTCAGGCCTGGGCCCTTGCATTCCTGAAACACATCCAGATTTGCTCAGCATCATAGACACCTTTGCCTTGCCTGTCCCCAGCTGACATCAGTGCCTCCAGTGCTCTGCTCTGATTGGAACCTGGGGACACTTTCTCAGTCCTGTCCCTCAGTGGGACCCATTAAAACTTCAGGAAACTTTGGAGTTTGATTGTAACTTTGAATTCTTGAGAGATTTCTGCCACTCCCTTTCAGGGACTGATGGCCAGGGACTCAGCAGCCAACCCACAGGAGAAGTCCTGATGCTGTGTCTGTGCTGCTGAGCTGGGCCGGGCTCCTGGCACAGAGGCAGCTCCTGGCCAGGGCAGCGCTGCAGAGAGACAGCTCTGGCCAGGAGCAGCTCCTGGGCACAGCCCAGCAGGGCTGGGGCACTGCCTGCAGCCAGCCCGGGCACAGCACAGAGGCACAGAGAGAGGAGAGGCAGCCTGGGCTGGGAGGGTGACTGAGCTCTCACTAGGGGAGAAATCTTCACAGCGTTTGAATGAATCATTCTCTGCCTCTAGGAAAATTCCACTTCCATTCCTGGAGGCTTCTCCGAAGGCTGGCCCGTGCCCCACTTTCCATGATCTTTTGCAAGGGCTCTCCCAGTTCCTCTGGGGCAGAGGACGTGGCCATCAGGCAGACAGGGCAGTGCCTGCAGGCAGCGAGGGCAGGCAGCAGCAGTGCCAAAGAGGTCAAAGGCAGCCTGGGGTGGCAGGACAGGAGAGACCCCATCAGGGGAGAAATCTGCACAGCCCCTGGACACGCTGAGTCTCTGGCTGCAGAGCAATGCAGGTGAGTTCCTGGAAGTGTCTCTGACAATGCCAGCACTGACAGGACCTGTCAGGGTGGCTCTGCTGGATGTCCTGGCGTGGAGCAGAACAAGCTCCAGAGCGGGGCTTCCCTGCTGCTCCCTCAGAGGCACAGGACAGGTCCCTGCACAGGCAGAGCTGCCCCGGGGCCGTGGGGTGGGGATGGGCTCAGTGAGCGCTGGCAGGGAGTGGAGCTGGGCACAGGGAGACGCTGCTGGCAGGAACAGCCCCCTCAGCAGAGACACGGGCAGGGAGGGACAGGGAGCTGCTGCCACAAATGCCGGGCAGGGGGATGTGCCACCTCCCTGCTCTCCCTGTGGCTCAGACACCTTCCCCCAGCAGCTCCTGCCCAGGCTCCTTTCCCATCCCAAGCAGAGCCCCTGCCCTCATCCCACACAGGCTCAGCTGTGCAGGGCCCCTGCAGCATCCAGAGCCCAGGCAGGGAAGGACAAGGCCCCAGTTTCCATCAGTCTCTCTGTCCCTCCTCCCCTGGCAGGAGCATTGTGACATTTCACTGCCATGCCCAGATGCCTGTGTTGTCCCCATTGCCACTATTGGGTTTTCTGAGGCAGTGCCAGGGTCTGGTGGTGGCAGGTGCCCGTCCAGGCAGGGAGCCTTGGGACCCTGCTGTGGACATGTGTCTGTGGGAGCAGAGTGCCCAGGTGCCCTCAGGGGCCCTTCAGCTGATTCCCTGGGTGTCCTGCAGGGCTGCAGGTGCCCTCCAGAAGGGCACAGCTCTCCCGTGGTGTCTCTGGGCTGTGTGGGATCCTCATGGAGAAGACAGCTCAGTGTTAGGGCCAGGGAAATGCTGCTGGGCACCTGCACCTGGGCAGCTGCAGTGATCCCTCTGTCCAGCAGCCTGGCAGGAGACAGCTGAGATCCCAGTGAGGCACCCTGAGGGAAGGCGAGGGCTCTGTCCATGTGCTGTCTCACCCCAGAGCCTCTGCTCTCAGCACTGCCCTGGTTCTCTCTAGGGGAACTCCTCTGCATGCCTCTCCTGCAGCTTGAAGCTGCCAGCAAGGGACAGCTGAGAACAGCCCTGATGGCCAGAGCTGCTCCATTGTCCCTGCACTGAGAGACCACCCCTGTGCCTCTCAGACCCACACGATTTCACCTGCAGTTAATTAGAAATGTCAGGGATTTCAAACAGCCACAACCACTCCTGACTGTGGCAGCTGCAGCTGGGTGGACAAATACCAGGAATTCCCTCACCTCAGTTCTTCAGATGGGCAAAATGCAAACAGCAGAGCTGAAAAGATTTTTGGTGTTTCCAAGTTCATTTAGTTGGAGATCACCCAGCATTCTCAGTTACCTCTCACTGCTCAAGAAGAAGGAATCCTCCTGAGCCCTGCTCTGAATTCCTGCAAAACCAAGAGCCCAGGTGAGGGGAATGTAGAGAAATGTTCTTAAAAGGAAAGACCCTAAATGTTCCATTGCTATGAGATATGCAATAGATTTTGCTCACGGAAGTGTGGCCTGACTCAGTGCTGTATTTTTCTCCTCAGGAGACAATAATTTCCTGAGGCAGAAATGTCCAACAGCAGCTCCATCAGCCCCTTCCTCCTGCTGGCACTGGCAGACACGCGGCAGCTGCAGCTCCTGCACTTCTGCCTCTTCCTGGGCATCTCCCTGGCTGCCCTCCTGGGCAACGGCCTCACCATCAGCGCCGGAGCCTGCGGCCACCACCTGCACACGCCCATGTTCTTCTTCCTGCTCAACCTGGCCCTCAGCGACCTGGGCTACATCTGTCCCCAAAGCCATGCACAATTCCCTCTGGGACACCAGGGACATCTCCTACTCAGGGTATGCTGCACAGCTGCTTCTGTTTGTCTTTTTCATTTCAGCAGAGGTTTCCCTTCTCACTTTCATGTGATACAAGAGCTACATGTCCATCTGCAAACCCCTGCACTACGGGACCCTCCTGGGCAGCAGAGCTTGTGCCCACATGGCAGCAGCTGCCTGGGCCAGTGCCATTCTCAATGCTCTGCTGCTCACGGCCAATACATTTTCCATGCCCCTGTGCCAGGGCAATGCCCTGGGCCAGTTCTTCTGTGAAACCCACAGGTCCTCAAACTCTCCTGCTCACACTCTAAACTCAGGGAACTTGAGCTCCTTGCTGTTAGTGCCTTTTTGTCATTTGCCTGTTTTGTGTTCATGGTTTTCTCCTATGTGCAGATCTTCAGGGCTGTGCTGAAGATCCCCTCTGAGCAGGGACGGCACAAAGCCTTTCTCACCTGCCTCCCTCACCTGGCCGTGGTCTCCCTGTTTGTCTGCACTGCAGCCTTTGCCTACCTGAAGCCCCACTCCCTCTCCTTCCCATCCCTGGATCTGGCAGTGTCAGTTCTGTACTCGGTGGTGCCTCCAGCCCTGAACCCTCTCATCTACAGCCTGAGGAACCAGGAGCTCAAGGATGCCCTGAGGAAAATGATGACTGTCTGCTTCTCTGAAGCTACCTATTGCCTGTTTTCTTCTGCCAAACTTTTGGAATGGAACTCATGACATGCCCAACAGGCCTGCCCAGATCCTTGGGTAATGTTCAGTGGGTTTTTAGCTCATAAAAGTATCCTCAATTGAAGAGAGCCCGACAGAGGAATGGTTGGACGACAAGGGACATGACACTGTAAAATTAATCCAAATAGGGAGGGCTACTAACTGCTGCAAAGTTCGCATGGCCCTGAAGAGTAGATGGTGTGCAGAAAGCAGGATATTGAAACTGCTTGGTATGTAGAAGTAGATAGAGAAGAACAAAGGGGTACTAAGCTGTTCTAACTGCAAGGCCAGCTGGACAGGCATGTATCGATCATAAAGATACTTTTAAGATAATAGTACAAGTCACATAGCAACCAATCATGAGCTTGGCTTTTGCAATATGTATGAGCTAATTAACGAACATATATAAACTGTGTAATCTGTCACAATAAACTGAGACTTGATGATCATGATATCATGAGTCTTGTCTCCCGCGGCATTCCCTCTAACACTCAATAACATTTTTTTAACCCCCACAATCTAATTCACTGTCTGCCTCTTGAATGTGACCCATAAGCTCTGTTAACCAGGTTTGTGCTATTGCTACATTTGAACAAAATAAAGTACCCTGCAGTGCCTGTTTTACCTGGGATCCCAGCTCTGAGGCCTGCATGAAGTTAGAGGGGAGAAGGGGAAGAGAGCTCCAGCAGAGCAGCACTGCCAGGGAGCAGTAGGGATCGGTCCTTTTGGAGCTGCCCTTCCCACTCCACCCTCTCCTTGCCAGCCCTGCTGTGGCTGTGAGGCCGCAGTGCTCTGGCAGCTTGGTCACTGTCCTGCTGCGTGTCCATGCTGTGACCACAGGCAGGGACAGGCCGTGGGCACTGCTGGGACACAGCTGGGCTCCAGCACAGCAGCTCCATCAGCCAAGGGCATCTCCTGAGGGCAGGGCAGGAAGGCTTTGCTCTCCTCCAGAGCTGCTGTCAGCAATGTGCTCCAGGAATGCCCTGGCACAGCAAAGCCCAGTGCCTGGGCAGAGGGGGAGTGTGCAGGGGGGGCACACAGCAGTGTCCTGGCACAGCCAGAGCTCCTGGCATGGCCCTGATGGAGCAGCAGAGCAGGGCCTGGGCTGTGTCTTTGTTCTGGGGACAGCCTGGGAAGGTGCCCCACGACAATTGTCCCACACCAGCCCCTGCAACCACCACTGCCAGCACTGGCCTCTCCCCCACCTGCAGGAGATTGTTTGTCCCTGCATGGAGGGACACCAAGTGACCAGGCCAGCAGGCCATGTTTGCTCTGTACTGGGGAGATTTCAGCAGTGCATCCTGTGTGTGTGGGGAGATGAACCTGAGTGAGTACAAACAACATCAGCAGCACTTGGGGGTGGCACAATTCCAGTGGCACAAACAGTACCTTGAGGCCATATTACTCTGAGAGTAATGTCCTCGGGGAAACCACCTGAATTCTTTGCTGGGCTGTGGTTAGGACAGCATAGAGACAAACATCCTGGGCAGGGAGGCTCCAGGACAAAATGCTCAGGGCAGCCATGGACTGCACAGAGAGACATTGGATGGAGTGAGGGTCTGTGGGGAGAAAACCCTGCTGCCTCCCTTCTGAACCACCCTGAGGACCTGGATAGGCTGTGCTGTGTTCTGGGCACTGATCTGGGACTGAGGGATGTGGAAAAGGCCTTTGGTGTCAGGCCTGTTGAGAAGGCTGGGCAGTGTCACTGTGGGACCTCTCTCAAACCCCCTGGAAAGGCCAGAGCCATCCCAGAGGGTCCTGGGCCCTTGGGAAGGGCAGCCATGGAACCAGTCTGGGCAGGGAGGGGCACTGGGAGAGTCACGGACTGGTCAGGCTCAGCAGGGAAGGGGATGTGGCAAATCCTCCTGCAGCCATTCCAGGCACTGGCAGGACAAGGCAGGGACTGCAGAACCCATGTGGGAGGGAAGAGAAGGGGATGTTGTGTGCCCAGGCTTCAGCAGGCCTGTGACAGGGTCTGCTGTGGTCGCCTCAGAGCCAGACTGGAGAGAGCTGGGCTGAAGGAGTGGAACATGGGGTGGGTGGGAATGTGGCTAAACAATGAGGGTCAAATGTCATCCATGGTACAGAGTCCTCTTGGCAGCCACTCCCTGGTGACATCCCTCAGTGACCAGCCCTTGACCACCACTGTGGATTATTTCTATTATCTCTACAAGGACATGAAATGCACTTTCAATACTTTGTGGATGCTGCCAAATGGCAGGGAGTCTGTGACTGAACTCATCTAGTTAATGGTGACTGCTAAACATAACTGGTCAAGATGACTGAGTTGGGTAAATTTGTCTTGCCATCAGGTGCCAAGCAAGCCACAAGGAAAGGGAGAAAAAATGTATACATGGGAAGAAAGGCAGTTCAACAGGGAAAAAAACAAAGCCGACCAAAAAAACCTTCCAAACCCAACTAAAAAAAAAGCACAGCAAGACACACTAACAGAAGAAAAACAAATCCACAGGAAATTGCCTACCAGCAGAAAATGTCTGACAACCTTGTGGCAGGATAAGATTCTGTATGTGTAGGTGCTGCTTTGAAAGAAAAATATCTTCAAACAGAAATTAATCCCCTACTCCCCTTGTCACCCAGTTCTCTCAGTTGATTGCTGATCATGGTGTCACATGGAATGGAACATCCTTTGGGTCAGTCCAGCCCAGCTGCCCCATCCCTGTTTCCTCAGGAACACTTGCCCTCCCCAATCCCAGAGGTTGCAGGGCTTGCAGACACATCTCATGCAGGGTGAGCACTGTGACAAGGACAGGAGAACAGAACAACATTTACTCTTATGAAGGACAGCAGAACAATCCTTTTGTTCCATGTGGTGTCAGTGGCATGGTGGCAGAGGAAACTTTTCCTTTAAACATCCACCCCAGCACCAGCAGTCGGGATGCCAGGAGGAGCTGTGTTTCCATAACAATCACCTCCAAGGTGGCTTGAATTCTTTCATGGGCAGCCAAGATTTCCTTCTCTGTAGGAGTGTAGTTGGCTTCAGACCCTCTGTAACTTTGGCTGCAGAATCCCAGTGGTCAGCCTCGAGTCTCCCCAGGCACCTTCTGCCAAAGGCTCCAGGACAAACCATTGCTCCTGGCTGCAGAGTAGAGCACATTCTTGACCTCTGGTCCTGTCCTGACTGGGCCAAGGGCTACAGCATGAGCGATCTCCTGCTTGATCTGGGCAAAGGCTTGCAGCTGTGCAGGGCCCCAGTGAAAATCGTTCTTCTTGTGGGTGACCAGGTAAAGAAGGCTCACAATCTGGTTGTACTCGGGAATGTGCATTCTCCAAAAGCCAATGGTGCATAGGAAAGCTTGTGTTTCCCTCTTGCTGCTTGGTGATGACATTGCAGTGATCTTATTGGTGACCTCAGTGGGAATGTGACTCTGTCTGTCTTGCAAATTTGCTCCCAGGAACTGGATCTCTTGGGCAGGTCCCTTGACTTTGCTCTTCTTGATGGCGAAGCTGACTTCCAGCAGAATCTGGATGATGCGCTGTTCTTTCTCAAATACTTCCATTGCTGTGTTCCCCCACACAATGATGCCATCGATGTACTGCAGGTGTTCTGGAGCTTCTCCCTTTTCCAGTGCAGCCTGGATCAGTCCATGGCAGATGGTGGGGCTGCGCTTCCACCCCTGGGGCAGTTGGTTCCAGGTGCACTGCACGCCCCTCCAGGTGAAAGCAAACTGAGGGCTGCATTCTGCTGCCAGAGGAATGGAGAAAAACGCCTTAGCAATGTCAATAGTGGTGTACCACCTTGCTGCCAGCTCGTGCTGGAGTTCCAGCATGTCCGGCACAGCAGCGCTCAGTGGTGGAGTCCCTTCATTCAAGGCACAATAATGCAATCAATCTCCAATCTTCCTCATCTCCTCTTTAAACTCCTCTTTGAGTTCCTTGATCACAGCAGAGCCATGAGCCTGCATCGGGCCATTGACCATACTCTCACAATTTCTAAACTTGTTGGCAGCAGAACCCACTCTCTCTCGGTTGGTATCAGCAGTAATCGTTGCAATGAAGGTGGTGCATTGACATGGCCCTAGATTTGCCAGACTCCACAGCATTTGCCCTGTGCACCTGACCTTGCCAGGGTCATTATCATGCTGTCCATCCCTCCCAAAGAGTTCCTCCAATGCTGCCACTTTTCTCAGCTGTTGGATCCCTTCCTCAAGGGTCTTCCAGCTCATTCTATGGTGGTGCTCCTGCATTCTCTCCTTGTGGACAAACCTCTCTCTGACACTCATTAAAAGCTGCTCCCAGAGGAAAAGGGAGCCTGGCTCTCTTACAAAAATCTGATTCATACCTGGCTCCTGGGTCAAGGGTCCCAAATTCCTTGCCTCACCACCATCCAGGTGCATGCCTGTTCTCCTAAGGTCCCAGACACGCAGTTACCAGGTTGTATAAGCCTCACGTCCCTGACGTACAATGTCTTTGTGCAGATTATGGAGACTTTTGTACGTCAGGGACTTGGTGATGATCTCAACTATTGGCTCCCCCGTGGGTGGCGAGGGCCCTCTGTAGTAGATAGGGACAGGCGAACGGAAGATTTCGGGATGTGACGGAAAGAAAGACCCCTTCCCCCTCTCACCCTGCAACATGTTATCCATTACCCCAAAGAATGTAACCACACCTAACCCAGTAGTTTTCCACTCCTGACTAACCCTAGAGACCCTACCAACCCCCCCTGACGTAGCAGAGTCCCCCAAGACTATTTAAACCCATGAGATAAGATAATAAAAGCTTTTCGACCGTCCACCACATTGGTGTCCAGCGCGTGTTGTTAGCCCGGGTGGCCCAGGGGAGACTGGGCTGCCGTGCTGTTCCTTGCAACCAGGTCGCCGTTGTCTTCCATGAAGGCAACATAACTGGTGCCGAAACCTGGAAATAATTCGCTCGGGTAGCGGGTGTCACCTGGACAAGAGCAGCGGCCAGACCGGTGAGACCGTGTTCTCGGCGAGGGAGACGTCCCAAGAACCCGCGATCATCATGGACGCCATCGCCAGGGTCGTAAGTGAGGTTCATAAGCAATGGGGAATTGAGTGTAAGCTCAAAGACTTTTATCTTGCTATAGCAAGGCTGCTTGAGCTTGGGGCAATTGAACGCCCTGTGGATGTTTTGCATCCGGAGATATGGGAAAAATGCACAGCCGTGCTGGCCGAGGACACGAAATCCTCAGGCAGCGGCAAATGCCTTAAGGCGTGGGGAAAAGTAGAGAAAGCCCTGCGCAGAGCAATAGAAGAGCAGGAGGCATGGAGCGTGGCGCGTATGTGTTTATTGGTTACACCCAAGCTAGGGGTAGGAGCGGCAACGCAAACCGCCCCTGAGGGCAATCCGCCCAGGAGCGGGGATCCGGGGGGGCCCGGCGCATCCCCCCCCTCCCCGGGCCAGGGCCCGGGGCCCCCCGCGGAAACCTCCCAAAAATCCGCGGCTTCCCCATCCGCCCCGCCACCGCCGGTCGGTGACCCGGTACCGGAGGTGCAGCAGCGCGCAGAGCTCTGTCGGCGGGGACTGGCGGGGGAAGCCAGAGCCGCGGGAGCCGCGGCTCGGGAGGAGATCCTGCCCATGCCGCCACCGTACCCCTTTGAAAATGGCTCCGGCAGCCAAGGGGAGGGGCGGGACGCGGGCAGTCTCGGCGCGAAGAGCCCAGAGGCGCGGAGTTTCGCTAATGCGCGTGTGCGGGAGAAAGAGGAGGAGAGCGGCAGAGGGCTCGGAGCCGATCGGCAGCCGCGCCTGACGCTGCCACCAGGTAAGGGAGAAACCCCCCCCTGCAGGAGGCAGGGCGAGCCCGGGGGGCGGCAGCGGCGCCACCCCCGGGGGGAGGAGCGGGGTCGGAGCCGCACAAAACGGCACCGAGCCTTGGAAGTGCGCTGGCATTCGACTTCCGATTCTGAGTCTAGCAGCAGCTCTGGCAGCTCGGAAGAGCTGCCAGGAGCCGGCTGAGACTCTAAGACGAAGAGAATAGAGCCAATGCAATTTAAAACAAAACCAAGTAAAGCTTTAAGCCGCACCGAAAAGCAGCCACAATACGAACCAGCCCAGTTTACCGACTGCGGAGAAATAAAAATAGCCTGTGCCGAATGGTCCCCAGCGGCCACCGTACAAGCCTTCCCGGTGAGGATCACCGGCCCGGAAGGGAACCAGCAGAGGGTATATGCCCCGGTAAACCCAAAAGATGTACAGTCAATTGTCAAAGCCATTGCAGAAAAAGGAATCAATTCGGCCATGGTCTCCACATTAATCGATGGTCTTTTTAGTAATGACGACCTGCTTCCCTTTGATATCGAGCGAATAGGTCGCATGATACTTGATGGTGCCGGAATGATTGTGTTTAGACAGGAATGGGAGGATAATTGTACAAAGCTATTAGCCCAAGCATCTGGCGCGAGGCAGCCACTAAACAGATCGACTTTATCCAGGCTTATGGGAAAGCACGATGATATGATCACGCCTCAGCAACAAGCCACGCAGATGCGGGCTGAGGAGGTCAGGGCGACCACTCGGGCTGGTAGGGAGGCTATTCGTGCAGCCTCCCGGGTCGTAGCCAAGCCGTCGCCGTGGTCCACCGTGAGGCAGGCAGAGAGCGAAAGCTTCACGCAGTTCATAGATCGCCTGCAGGCAGCAATAGACTCCTCTACCCTGCCGGCAGAGGCAAAGGACCCCGTGGTATCTGACTGCTTGCGCCAGCAGTGCAACTCTGTCACCAAAGATATCTTACGTTCCCTGCCAGCCGGAGCCAGCCTGGCTGACATGATCAGACATGTAGTGAGGGAAGAACACCTGACACCCATTCAGGCAGCCGTCCACACCCTGACCAGTGCCATGGCGTGTTTCAAGTGTGGTGAGGCAGGTCACATCGCGGTGAGCTGTCCCCAGCTGGCATGGCAGCCCGCCGCGGCGCCTCCACCCCAAATACGCAGGAGAGGAGCCTGTTGGAGCTGCGGGAGGAAGGGGCATCTGGCCAAGGAATTCAGGTCCCAGCCCCAGGGAAACGGGAGAGGGAGGGGGCGTGCAGGCTGCACTCAGCCCCCTCCCGCTGCGAATGCAAGGCGGCCCATCTATGCCAACCCCCAGTGGGGCGGGGTGCCCTTATACCCCATACCCCCACAGGAGGCAGCCAGCTTCGTACCCTCACCAGCGAATTTCGCAACACAGCCTGCGGTACCTTCGTACCCACTACCACCGCAAGCAGCGCCTGTGCCGCAGGGTCAGCAGGGGACGCCCCAGACCGGGACCCCTGGGTGGCCCTGGCCATGAAAATAGGGAAGGAGCCCCTGGTGCTATGGGAGACGTGCCGCCTTTATGGCAGTCAGGACCCCCATGTCATAGGGCTTCAGTTTTGGGCAGACACAGGAGCAGACTGCTCGATTTTTCCCCAAGTGCTGTGGCCCCGACACTGGCAATGCAAAGAAGTCCCCCCAGTGAACGGAGTGGGAGGGCCGTCCCGAGCTTGGAAAAGCACCCAATTAGTAGCTATAACGCTTCATACAAAAAAGGGGCCAGAACAAACAGTAGCAATCCACCCCTACATTTTGCAAAACTCTCCACCCCTGATAGGAAGGGACATCCTTGCTATGTTAGGAGTCAGGATTACAAATTTATAATAAGGGCCACTGCCGTACACCCAATGCTGCCAATCAAACTGACTTAAAAATCACCAGACCCCATATGGGTCGATCAGTGGCCCCTGTCAAAGCCTCGAATGGCAGCCTTGCTGGAACTGGTCAACCTCGAGCTGCAAAAGGGTCACATAGAACCCTCCACCAGCCCGTGGAACACCCCTGTGTTTATATACTAGAAGCTACCTTTCTAACCCTAAACAAAACCAAACCGAACCTGACTAACTCCTGTTGGCTTTGTTATGATGTTAAACCCCCTTTCTACGAAGGCATTGCTTTAGACACCCCCTTCAGTTACTCCACAGCCAGTGCCCCCCACCAGTGCAGATGGGACACTCCCCGCAGAGGAATCACCCTGAGTCAAATCACAGGACAAGGCAAATGTTTTGGCAATGCAACTTTAGCAAAGCAGAAAGGCAACTTCTGCACTAAAGTTGTCAAGCCCAACAGAAAAACCAGTAAGTGGGTGGTCCCATCCGCATCTGGGATGTGGGTTTGCCAGCGATCCGGAGTGAGTCCTTGTGTGTTCCTTGCCAAATTCAATGACTCTATTGACTTCTGTGTCCAAGTTCTGATTGTTCCTAGGGTCCTGTACCACTCAGATGAAGAAGTGTACCACCTTTTCGAAGAACCTGACAGACTGCACAAAAGAGAAATAATCACAGGTATAACTATCGCAATGCTGCTCGGCCTGGGAGCAGCTAGCACAGCCACGAGTGTCTCAGCCATCGCAACCCAACAGCACGGACTCTCTCAGCTGCAAATGACCATCGATGAAGACCTGCAGAGGATCGAGAAATCCATCTCCTATCTAGAGAAATCAGTCTCTTCGCTTTCAGAAGTAGTTTTACAGAATAGGCGAGGACTGGACCTCTTGTTCATGCAACAAGGAGGACTGTGTGCAGCTTTGAAAGAGGAATGCTGCTTTTATGCAGATCATACGGGAGTCGTTAAAGACTCCATGGCAGAACTCCGAGATAGACTGGCTCAGAGAAAGAGAGACAGGGAAACCCAGCAGAGCTGGTTCGAATCCTGGTTCAATCAATCACCTTGGCTCACCACTTTAATTTCTGCCCTGGTAGGTCCACTGGCAATACTGCTTTTAGCTGTTACCATAGGACCATGCCTGCTGAACAAGCTAGTCTCATTTGTTCAGGCCCGTCTAGAACGGGCAAACATTCTGTTCGTGGGCCAGCAACAAATGCTGTAAACCAAAAACTGCGAACACAGTTAGCTGCAAAAGCCTTCAAAACTCACCTTGCGAGATTTACTCAGGTTTACCAAAACCCTTTTTTCCTTACCAAGTTACAAGTTTGTGCCTCACTCCAGTGCCTATATCTGCGACTACCTCATGTTACTTAAGAAAAGGAAGGGGGAGATGTAGTAGATAGGGACAGGTGAACGGAAGATTTCGGGATGTGACGGAAAGAAGGACCCCTTCCCCCTCTCACCCTGCAACATGTTATCCATTACCCCAAAGAATGTAACCACACCTAACCCAGTAGTTTTCCACTCCTGACTAACCCTAGAGACCCTGCCAACCCCCCCTGACGTAGCAGAGTCCCCCAAGACTATTTAAACCCATGAGATAAGATAATAAAGGCTTTTCGACCGTCCACCACATTGGTGTCCAGCGCGTGTTGTTAGCCCGAGTGGCCCAGGGGAGACTGGGCTGCCGTGCTGTTCCTTGAAACCAGGTCGACTTGCCTTCCCCTGAAGGCAACAGCCCTCCTTTCTTATCCTTGTCTGGGTGCTCTGATTTCATCTCAGACCTCCTTGAGTGTGAATGAGGGCAGTGGGCAGTCAGCAGGGGCTGGCCGGGCGAGCTGCAATGCCTGGGCAGGGAGCTGCAATCCCTGGAGAGGGCAGAACCAGAGACCATCTGGGCTTAACCGAGAGCTTTGGGTGTGCCTAAGAGCAAATGAAGCAGCAGCACGGTGCCCGAAACTCAGACTGTGCCAGAGCCTGGAGCACTGTCAGGCAGTGCCGGGATCCCAGATGTGGTTCTGGTCCCCAGAACCAAGGAATGGCAGCCCCAGCCTCAGAGCCAGTCAGAAAGCCAACCAAGTGAGACCAGAGGGAGGGCACCTTCCAGTTTCTCCTGGGTATGGCTGCAAAACAACACCTGCTGCTTCTTCCTACGCCTGTCTTTGGGGTGTGCTGGTGGCAGAGCCAGCCAGGTTGTGCTCTGCCTTCCAAGGCCTGTTGAGAGTGGGCATGAAAAGCGCTGCGTACACAGCAGAGAGTCCTGGAAGGTGCTGGCAAGAGCATCCTGCAGGAACAGGGCTCTGGGCTCTGGCTGGGAACAGCCTGGTTTTGCTGCCGTGACCACAGGCTGGAGTTGAGGCAGGTGAAGAGGCAGTGGGCAGCTTGTGTTTGTAGAGGGCCTGGGGCTGCATCTCTGAGCCTCCACCTGGAAACACACTTAGGGGAATACGGGCTACAGCTGGAGCGCCTGACTGGAAATCATTCAGCCTTGCCAGCTTTTCTTAAGAGTGTGTTGGTGTTCCCCAGGAAAGCTACACATTTGGGGAAATGCCTTTGGAGGAAAGGGGCTTGCTTCTCAAGGACAGTGCTTCCCAGGGAGCTCCCAGTGATGCAGGTGCAAGGGTCCCCCTTTGGCTCTCTGAGGTCCTTTCAGTCCTTGAGGCATGTTGAGCTTGGCAGAGGGGCAGGGCAAGGGAGAAGGCTGTGAAGAGCAGGTTTGGCATCCACCTCGACCTGCAGAGACTGACCAAGCACCTGCAGCAAGGTGTGATCCCCCGCTTTGGACAGAGGTGTGAGCAGCAGCATCTCTGTCCAGCTGTGAGCCCCAAAGCTCTCTCTGAGAGCTGTGAGTTAACAGGCCTTTAAACACACACTTTTCACATCTTCCCTGTCTGCTGTGTTTCAACTCTTGGCTACATGCATTTGCCCTTGCTTGGTGGAAGCTGCTGTGGCCCAGGGCCAGCACAGAGCTGGGCTGGGTGGGCCAGGCAGCGTGGAGAGTCTTGCCTGATCTTGGGGTGTCCCTGGCCTCAGAAAAGGCTTGGAAGGATTGCTTCCCAAATGTCCTGCTCTGCTTCTTTGGCTCTCCCTGTGCATCTTGGAGAGAACAAGGTAAGCCTTTCTGGAAGCTGGGCATCAGCAGGCCAGCAGGCCTTCCAGTGGGGGCGTGTTGTGGTGCGAGCCCAGCTGAGATACCCTGAGATGAGCCCAGTGCTCCTTGCTCCCCTCTGCTGACAGCTGAGCATTTGTTTGTTTTCGGGATGACCCTGGCTGTGTGAGGGGTGCTATGTGGACACGACACAGGCAGTCCTGTCCTGCTGGGTCCTGGCAGTGCCTCACAGCAGTTCTGCATCCACGTCAGGATGCTGGCCAAGAGAGGTCCTGGCAGCTGAGGCAGCAGATTTTAAGCTTGTGCAGCTGCCTACAGGTCAAGGCCAATGGTGTTCCCTCAGGATATAGCAGTCCTGAGGGGTCTCCCTCATCCAAAGAAATTGGCAGGCAAATGCACTGTCTGCCAAAAGCTCTTTTATTGACCTGGCGGGAGGGGGGGGATCTGCACCCCACTCAAATATTCCTCCGCCACGTATAAATTTCAGTGGGTTGATGCAGGAACTGTACCAAACATACCATCCATCTTTACACTGCTGAGGCGATTTGATAGGCAGGGGTTTGGAAATACATTGGGTCAGATTCCTATCCTTGAAGCTGATGTCCAGGCACTGGCCAGGAGCGGTCTCGATGCCCTAAAGCAGCACAAAGTCTTCCTCATGGCTTCCCTGCACAGGGCTGACTCCACACTTGCCCTTAGTTCTTCTGTTACACTATGTCTAAAACTTTTTG
The DNA here is from genome assembly GCF_050655825.1 of Lonchura striata. Lineage (NCBI taxonomy): Eukaryota > Metazoa > Chordata > Aves > Passeriformes > Estrildidae > Lonchura > Lonchura striata. The sequence continues at coordinate 5,389,064 of NC_140735.1, read as the reverse complement.
TCAAGTCACTCTCAGGTCAAGTTAGGCCTGCCAGGTTTTTCTAATGCTAACTGGTGCTGAGTACTTATGTATGGCTGTGCTAATTACCTGTTTACTTTTGGGAATTGCTTTGGCTTATGTCAAACAAAGGCTTTGTTTCATTGCCAAAGGTGCTTGAGGCCACCCCTCTCCTTGTGGCATCAGTTGCTTTCCTGTGGAATGTTCTACCTCCCCAGGAGTAAAGAGGGACCTGGAGAAAGAGCTTGCCAGGCTGCTCTCCATCCTTTACCAGCACTCCTGGTTTAGTGGAGAAGTCTGAGCTGAGCCCAGAGGTGCAGATGGAACAGCCGTGCACAGGAAGGCTCAGTGGGAAGGATGATCCAGGATCCATAGGCCTGGCAGCCTGAGCTTGCTCCAGGGGAAGGCCTTGGAGCAGATCCTCCCGAGTGCCATCCCACGGCATGTGCAGGGAACCAGGGCGTCTGCTGGAGGGTGGGAAAGCTCTGCAGAGGGATGGGGACAGCTGGGGGTCCTGACTGGGTGTTGAGGGCTTCTGTGCAGGAGTTTGGGGGGGTTGGTGTTGGTGGGGTGTTGAGGAAGGAGTTGTCTGGGAGGTGAGAGCTCTAGGCTGGAATTAGAGTCACTTTGAAGGCAGCATCTGTGCTTTGGCACAGCTGTGGTTACGGAGGGCAGAAAGAATATTTGTGACTTTTCCTTTTCATGGTCCTGATTCTCCTGCAGGGAACAAGAGGGGAGAGCTGTACTTTACTGGGCATTTAGATATCTGCTGCAGGGGGAGGATTAGCCCTTTTGCCATCTACTCATTTGTTTGAGCTACTTTTGTACCACTCTGTGGACTTTCATTTCTTGAGAGCTTTTATTCCTTAAGAGGCCTAGGATATTATCATCCCTTCATAGAAAACCATTTGCAAACCAAAGAATGGTCCTTGGTTTTGCCCTTTTTTTGTGTAGTGTTATGTTCTGTAAAGTGACCCTCAGTGGATGAGGTTAATGCAAATGAGTTGCTGCTTTGAGATGGGAAGCAAAATTCCAAATCTTCACCTCCTCAGGCCATCCCAAATAATTTGGGAAGTTTGCACTTGTTTAGAACTACTTGAGTTGTGCAATGGGATGTAAAGCTTTCATGAATTGAGGATTCTTCCTTGCCAGATTTTTCTGTGCCTTTGCCGCTAAGGTGTTTTTGTGCTGAAGGCAATAACTTCAGTGAGAAAATAATTTCAGCATGGAGTAAGAGCTTCTGACAGAGACCAAGTGTTCCCAGCAGTTGCTCCAGGTGTTCCTGCTAACAGCCCCTGCAGGCAGGAGCACAGCCCCCAGTGCACCTGGGCTTTGGCTCCCTCTGGCACAGAAGCCCCCGGGGGCACAGGTCTCTGGGGCAGGACACGGCACCAACCCTGCCAGGGCTCGGGGGATGGCAGGTCTGCTTGGGCAGGGACTCTGCCTCACCTGCTGGTGTCAGCGCTCCCCAGGCCCCAGGGCTCAGAGCAGCATTCCTTCCCTGGCCCACAGTTCCTTGTGTGTGCCACATCCGCGGGTTTGGGATGGCCACGGGCTGGGACGAGTCCCGAGGAGGCCGTGCCAGCTTCTGTGGAAGGCCCCGTGCCCTTCCCAGCACGGCTGCGTCGGCAGCCCTGGGGGCTCCTTCTGCTGCCCTGAGCCCGCAGAGCAGGGCAGCGTTTGCTGATGGTTTGAGCCATTCCTGAAGACCCTGTTGGGCTGTCTTAGACACTTGGGGTGAGGGATTCCTTCCAACCTGGGCCACTTTGGGTGGGCCAGGGGCGGCCATAGTGCAGGGTGCAGTGTGTGCAGGGTCCCTTTGTGACACGCTGCAGCATGGTCACTATGGCAAGGAACAGTGTGTCAAAGGGCCCTTTGTGACACGTGGTGACATAGGAGCTGACAGTGACAGGACCATGCCACAGTGCTCCGAGCATGCGACGGGACAGGACAGGACAGAGCAGTGCTGTGAGGAGCCCCCGCACAGCGCACTCGTTCGTGTCTGACCCGGAGATTTCTGAGGCGTTATTCCTGCAGCTGACGTCGAGGCCAGACCACAGGACTTGCTGACCCGTGGCCTTCCTAGGCTTCAATTCTGCAGGTGCCCTCGAGGGCAGAGCGTGGGACTTGGTGCCCTGGACGCATCTCCCATCCCTGCCACCAGTGCCCTCGAGGCCAGAGCACAATCCTTGACAGGAGTCTCCTGTCCTTGTGGCAGGAGCCCTCAAGACCAGAGTGCAGGACTTGCTGTCCTGAGCCTTCCTGAGGCTTCTGTCTTGAAGGTGCCGTGCAGGCACAAAAGCAGGACTTGCTGACTCGGAGTTTTCCGAGGCATCTCTCCTGCAAGTAGCCACAGATCCAGTCAGTGACATGGAGCAGAGACCCCCAAGAGTGCCCAAGCTGGCCTGGGTGGAGGAAGAGGAAGAAGGCCCTGGAGCTGCCCCAGTGCACGAGACTGAAGAGATGGTGCCATTCAAGCAGCTGCAGGAGGGTGAGTGGCAGTGCTGGGTTGCTGGGCTGCATGGCTGGTGGCTGCAGCCAGCTTGGCCACAACCCATCCCATCCCATCCCATCCCATCCCATCCCATCCCATCCCATCCCACATGCCCATGGATAGGACAGACGCTGGGCTGGGGCTGGACCACATGGCAGCTCCATGCCTGGGCCATCGCGAGGCTCTCCCTGCCAGGAGAGAACAGGGCTGGGCTGTGTTCTCTGGCCTCTCCTGCAGCCCCTCAGCAGCTCTGGCCGTGCTCGCTCTTTACCAGATGCAGCCCTGGACCGGACACAAGAACAGGAACCCGCCCATGGCCGCTTCCGCAGAACAGCGCAGGTACCTGAGGCCATCCCCACCTGGGCTGGGCCTGCTGGCACTGCTCAGCCCAGCACCGAGTGGTTGCAGCACTCCATGCATTCTCCCTCTCTTCCTGCTCTTCTCCTGCAGACCATCTGTCAATTCATCACGTGCATTAGGCAGGAAGAGACCACAGGTGTGGGCACCGGGATCTTGGCAAGCTTTCACCTCTTCAGTGCCGAGACCAGTGCTGCCATGCTGGATTTGCTGGTGGAGAAGGGTGTCTCCAATGCAAAGCAAGTAAGCAGTCTGGGGCAAGGACTTGATTGCCCCAGGAATGGTGTGGCACATCATGCTGGGTCTGCTGGGCTCCCTCAGCCTGTGAGGCCCAGACCAATGTGGTGGAAAGGGAAGCACTTCTCAGGGGAAGCTGGGCAAGTTGCTGCCCTGGCAGCTCTCCAAGTCTCCCTGTGCCTTCTGTAGGTGCCAGCCATGGTGAGGTACATCCACCGGTGGCTCACGGCCAACAAATCTGCTGAGCACAGGCTGGACAAGGCCCTTCTGGAGCTGACCAAGGAATACCCCTGTGACGTGCTGATCACTCTCTTGCGCTGGGCCCCATCGTGTGACAGGCATGGCATCCCCACCTGCCTTGAGGCATTAGGCTTCACCGGCCCCCCCACCCCGTAGAGCCTGTCCCTGACAGACAGGTGGAGAGTTCCAGGAGCCTCTGGCCCCTCTGTTTTCCAGTCCTGGCATGTCAACTCCGGAGCCTGCTGCCATGCTCCCTCCCTGCCCCTCAGGGCCTGGGCCCACGTGGGCTGGCTGGCTGCTGCCAGCCAGGGCCAGGAGTCAGAGGCAGGGCTGAGGGCCAGTGCAGGCCCCTGCAGCTGCCCAGGCCACGCTGCTGTGGCTGAGACCCCCCTGACACAGAGCTCTGGCCCCACAGAGCTGCCGTGATCATGTGGGGGACCATCATGTCCTCGAGCAGGACCGCGGAGCCGGCGCTGCAGATCCTCCTCGATGTGCTGAGCGCCTGGCCAGAGGACAGCATGTACACCTCCGATGGGGACAGCACAGGGGTCTTTGCCCTGGCTGTGAGTTTCTGGAAGTGGCCTTTGCCAGCCCCCAGGCCACCTCTCCAGCAGCTAGCTCTCTGCCCTGCCCCCAGCTGCATCTCCCTGCCTCAGGCGCTGGGCTGAAACCTGGCTTGGGGGCAAGGTTCTGGGGCACCAGGCCGGCTGCTCCCCATGTGTCTCCCTTGGCCTCTCCCTCGCAGGCTGGGGCCATGCCACATGCATGTCTTGGCACTGATTACTGTCTCTGGCTGTTTTATTTCTTGCAGGCAACCTTGACACTGTGGAGGCTCTTCAATATGACCTGGTGCCCACCTGTAGTGCTGGAGTATTTCCCCAACCTCTTTCTGCGTCTGCTCTTCCAAGCTTACATCAGCACGCAGAATATGCCAGAAGAGGTGGATACCTTCTGGAAGAGATGCCAGGAGCAACACGGCCTTGCTGCCCACCCCAACAGGTGCTCCATGCCAGTCTTCCCAGTCTCCCCATCCCTGCCATGCTCCCAGGGCAGGAGCCGGGCCTCCCAGCGTGACCTGGGCTTTGCTCTGCACACAGCTTTGCACTGCAGACCCTGAAGGCCCTGCTCTGCCAAATGCAGTACGAGGACGTGGTGCTAGCAATGGAACGCAGGTGTGCCTGGGACACACTGCTCTGTGCCAACACCCACCACTATGCAGTGGGTCTGCTGGCCAGGTGAGACCTCATTCTCCCCACCGCCCCTCTCCTTTGTGCCCAGATCACCCCACGTAGTCCCTGTGCTCATGGGCGGCAGGGCCTTGTCCTCAAGGGAGGGATGAGCAGACTGGAATGGGCTGGGAGAGGAGGGTGCCCTGGAGCAGCAGCCTCCCAAAGCACCCGTGCTCGGGAGTGCTCGGGAGAAGACCAAACTTCTGTGAGTCAGCCCTGGGAGAGGTTTGGCCACTCAGCTCAGGAGCAATGGTGCCTTTTTCTCCCCACCAGGGAGATGCGCCGTGTCTCCATCATCTGGTGTTGCAGCATGGCATCCTGCCTCTTTGACTTACTCAGCCAAGACAATTCAGACTGGGAACTGCCCGCCCTGGCCTTCCTGGTGGAGGTGAGCCCGCTGGCCAGCGCTGCCTCGCTCAGCTGCCTCCCACGCCTCTGCCCTCTGGTAGCCGCAGCTGCCTGGGATGGTGCCCTGTGCTGCTGCCTTGGCTCAGCCCTGTGCAGTTCTGAGCTCCTGCCAGCTGGGCACTCCTGTCACTGCTCTGTGCCTTTCAGGTCCTGGACTGCCTGGACTTAAGTGAATGCGCTGAAAACGTCCTGCAGATCATGACAAGGCACCTGCAGAGCAAGTCCAGGGAGATGCGTCGCGTGGCGCTCAGAGGCCTCATGGTGCTCAGCCAGGACCCCTCGATGGTGAGAAGGAGGCAGCAGCTGAAGCTGTGCTGGCAGTGTGGGGCTGGGGAAAGCAGCCCCTTGGGCTTGGCTGGGCTTTGGGAGCTGTGGCAGCTGCTCCCAGCTCTCCAGGGTGGCTGTTCAGCTGCCTGAGTGCTCTGGGACAGGCCTTCAGCCTCTGAGCCCTGCAGCAGCAGCAGCAGCGTGGGGTTGTACAGCCTTGTTTTCCACACAGAACGAAAGAATGTACAGCCTGACTGAAAGCCTTGGCAAACTCCTGCGGGCTGTGGATGAAGACATTGTTGAGATGTCCATCGTTGTTCTCAGCTCTCTGCTCTCCAACAAAGACCTTGCAATAGCCAGCCCCATTGCCCTGCAGCTGGCTGAGGCGCTCTGGCAACTCTTTGACAATGTAAGGCTCTGTGCCCCCAGCCTTGGGCACCGGGTGTTGCCTGGAAGCCCGGTGCCTTGTGCCTGTGCACAGGGGGGCCTGAAGCAGCTGGTGTGGAGGGGTTTTGCTTCCATTCCAACAGGACAACAGCCTTGTGAAGCTGCTCTCCCTTCGCCTCTTCCAAGAGGTGATGAATTTGATAGTGGCCAAGGGAAAAAAGCCCCTGAAGAAGCCTGTGAGCCAGAGCCTGCTCCCACTCTTCTTCAACTGCCATGATGAGAACTGGCGTGTGGCACAGGTGAGGGCTCCTGGGCGCCGGGGTCCCCATGGCAGGGGGCTCAGCTGTCTCCCCAGAGCCTGGCTCCTCCTCATGGGCTCCAGCTTCCTCCTGGCCTTGGAACGGGCACATGGCTCCTGTGCCCTGGGCTGCGGTGCCATGTCCGTGTCTCTGCCGCTCTGCAGGCCTCTCGGGAAACGCTGCTTTCTGCAGTAAGGTTCCTGAAGAGAAGGGATCTTCAGCAGCTGCTGAAAACGGATCAGATGTGGAGCTTTGCTGAGCGCTTGGTAAGCACAGCCCGGAAGCCCCAGCCCCGGCCTGGAGAAGCCGCCTGCCCACGGTGCCCAGTCTGTGCCCTGGCAGCTGCGGCCCCTGCCCAGTGCTGCCCGCAGGGGCACCGGCCGGCGCCCCACACGCCGCTGCCTTCCCTGGGCCGCGCGGGCTCTGCTCCAGGCTCCTCTGGCCCCAAGGCCGGTGCTGAGGGAGCCCCGAGGCAGCCGGGCTCTGCCGCGGGGCGGCACCGCGGCTCGCCGGGCCCTCTGCTCCCTGCAGAGCCCGGCGCCGGCGGCTGCTGGCCGGGCCTCGGTGCTGTGTGGGCAGGGGGAGCGGCGCCGGGCGGAGGGAGCGCCCGGCCGAGGGGCAGGGCCCGCACCAACCCTTCCCTTCGTGCCCCGCCGCTCTCTGCAGCTGGCAGAGGACAGGAGCCGAGCGGCCGAGCACCTGCGCCGGGCCCTGCCCTACGTGCAGAGCCCACAGGAGCCCCTGCGAGAGGCGGCCGTCAGGTTCATGGGTGAGCCACGAGCCCGGCTCCTTCCCCGCCCCGCCGCAGCTCGGCCCCAGCCCCGCCTGCTGCCCCGGCAGCAGCATCCGCGCGCGGCCATCTGGAGCCCCGCCTGGCCTCGGCGCTGCCGCCGCCCTCTGGCAGCCGTGCCCTGGGGCGGCAGGATGCGCCAGGGGCCCGGGCTGAGCCCTGCCGGGCCAGGAGCCCGTGTGGCCTCGGGCCGGGCAGCGCCCGCGGGCGGCAGCTGTGGCTCTGAAGCCAGCTCACGCTCTCTGTTCCCAAGGGATGGCCGGGCGCTGCCTCAGAGGACAGCAGCAAGAGTTCCGCATCCTCTGCAGGGGTGAGTGAGGCCAGCGGGCTCTCAGCGGGGGCTGCCGCTGGCAGCTGCCTTCCCTGGCCCGGCACGCACCAAGGGCAGCGTGGGCACAGCACACAGACCTTTCGGGGGCCTGTGGCACATTCGTGGCCAGCACCTTCCAGCTCGCCCTTCTTGTCTCCTGCTTCCTCCAGGCCATGGCAAGAGCTGCCTGGCATGGACGTGGCAGGAGGGTCTCCCCATGTTTCTGCAGACGCAGGCTCTGACCGTGGCTCTGTTCCTCTCTCTCGCAGCCCTTCAGGACCTGACGGATGACGCCAGCCCTGCCATCTCATGCCTGGCCCTTCAAACCCTGTACATCAATTTAGCTGTACAGGCCATTCCCTCCTCCCGACTCCAGAATGTGCAAGATCAACTCCGCCGGCTCTGGAAGTCACGGCCTTTCCCATGCCGCCGTGGCTGGCTGTCCTGCTGCAGCGCTGTGGAGAACTGATCCGCCAGGCTGCTTCTGCTGGGGCCACCTGAGCCTGCGAGGAACAGCTGCCCTCTGCAAGCACTTCCTTTCACCCCAGAGTAGCATTAATAAATGGTTGTTGTCATACCCAGAGGTCCAGGAGCTTTCTCTTGGTGCCCAGATTCTTCAGGCCAATGAAGAGGAGAGGAAAAAGTGCGCTTGCACTTGGCTAGTTGCCCAAGCGTGCGGTGGGCAAGGGAAAGTGGCCAATAACCCCCTGGCCTTTGGTGCTCCTGTTGAATGTTTTTCTTCCTGCATCAAGCCTTCGGGAACTATGGGAACAAGTGTGTTCCGTGTCCAGGGAACAGCAGAAAGCAGCAGGATGTGTCTGCTTCCAGCGCTTCTCTTGGCTCTTCCCTCACACTGCTGGCACCATCATCAGAGACACGGAACGGCTTCTCTCATGCCAGCGTTATCCCAATCTTCTGCACTTCCCCAGGTTCCTCCCAGCTTCAGCAGGGGAATTCTCTGCTCATGCCTGTCCATTCCCTTGCTCAGAAGGCAGCACCCGCTTGTCTTTGGACATGAGCTGCTGGCCACAGCCAGACAGGCATCAACCGGAGCATTGGGCATCAGATGCTGGGCTGATGTTCTTTCCCAGAAAGCAAGAAAAAACAGAAGGACACAAGGAAACTTGACAGTATCTCTGTAAGAATGTCATTGTCCTCTGGAAGTCAACAGTGGATGGTGTTTTTGTGTTGCAGATTATCACTTCCAAGCAAAAATCATTCTAGGAAGGAGCAACAGCTTTTGACAGATACCAAGTGCAGCTACCAAGTGCTGCTCCAGGTGCTCCTGCCTGCAGCCACCTGCAGAAAGGATCACATAGACACCAAGGCACGTTGGCTTTGGCTGTCCTCTGGCACACAAGTCCCCCGGGGCCACAGGTCTCTGTGGCAGGTGACAGGCACCAGCATTGGCAGAGCTTGGGGCTTTTTCCAGGAACTCAGGGGAAAAATTAGGATGCATCACTTTGGGAGGGAGGACCAGGAAACTCAGGACATGTTTAAGGATGTTATTAGGTCATGCAGAAAGCAAATTAGAGTGGTGAAAGTTCAATTAGGACTTAACCAGGCCACTTCTGTGAAGGAGAATAAAAATGTTTCTATAACTACATTATGGCAAAAGGAATGGTAAGGACAACCTCCATTTCTTATTGTGGGGGATATGGTTACCAAGGATGAGGAAAAGGCTGAGGTACTTAACCCCTTTGCCTCAGTTTTCAAGAGTAAGTCAAGTTGTGTCAGGACAAGTGATCTGAGCTGGTGGATGGGGACAGGGAGCAGAACAACCCCCTTGTAATCCAGGAGGAAGCAGCTGGTGACCTGCTGAGCCACTCAAATGCTCACAGGTCTCTCTGGGAGCAGATGGGATCCATCCTAGGGGGATGAGGGAGCTGGTGGATGAGCTCCCCAAGCTGCTCTCCATCATTTACCATCAGTGCTGGCTCAGCAGGAAGGTCCCAGAGCACTGGAGGTGCCAGTGTGAGCCCATCCCCAAGAAGGGCTGGAAGGAGGATCTCCAGGCCTGTCAGCCTGATCTCAGTGCCTGGCAAGGTTATGGAACAGATCACCCTGAGTGTCATCACAGGGCACCCACAGGATGGCCGAGGGATCAGAGCCAGCCACGTGGATTTCAATGTTGGCATTAAATGATGCCACGGGCAGAGGGAAGCACAATCAGTATGATTGATAAGCGAGCTTCATTTATTCAAAAATCCTGTCAGTTTATATAGGGTTTGCTACAAGCAAAGTCAGCAACAGCTCTCATTGGTCAAGTTTACAAAGGTCTTTGTTTTACTTCTCCTATGTGCATTTACAGCTGTAGCTAAGTTCTCCAAGCCAAGTTCTCATTGCTAAGTCATGCCTTCCAAGGACAGAGCATATCTTCAAGGCTATGCCTGTCCTTATTATATCATTGCGACCTTGTTCTATTTCCCAGGCCTAGACAGACCTTGTACAGTTTCCCAGGCCTAGACACAGAGCTGGTTTCCCAAACTCTGCTCCCAGGCCAGACACAGGCTGATTCTGATTCTGGGGTCTTAGACAGAGGTATCAATGAATAACTGTTCCATTGATCCATGACCCCTCTCCTGCAACCATTCTCCAACAATTCCCCTCTTTTTCTCTTGCACCAACATTGCCTGATCAGTGACTGATGAGGCAATTTGGTGCATAGCTCTCTGAAGGCAAGCACAAATATAGCAAGCATATAATCAGCAAAATCACTAAACCAAGCATAATCAGATATTGAATGATAGAGCAAAACCATGGTCCTAGACCTAATGATTTTATCCAGTCATCTAACCCAAAGCCATGTTGTTGTTGTAACTGAGCAGTAAGCCTGTGCAATTCACTAATCTGCTTATGTATCGACTTAGAATGATCAGACAGATTCATGCAGCACATTCCCTCAGAATCTTCACAGCCATGTCCCTAAGCCAATAGTAAAAAGTCAATAGCAGCACGATTCTGTAAAGTAGCATGCCAAATAGAATCTACATCCAACAAGAGACTAGATAATGCAGCAGATGTTGGCAAGACAACAACCTAGTCTGTTTAACAATGTAAGTGATCTAGCTGCTTCTGCTCCAGGGACAAATATAGAAGAAGTAACAGTTGCTTCTGTGGACCAAAACTTAGCATCATCCCTACAATTGCTCTGAAATGCATGGGTCATCCTTTTTTGTCTATGTTGTCGGTACATCTGTAATATCATGGACATAGTAGGTGTCAGTAGAGACAGTCAACCAATTGTGCGAGGACCTCTTTTGAGTTTAGAAGGGATACCAGACCAGGCACAATCTCCACAGATGAGAAAGTACCCAGCAGGTAGCTGCAGTGGAGAACTGGAAGAAACTGAAACATGTGCTGAAGTGTAATTACACCAATAGGAAGAATTTCTATATATTGGGAGACTGGAATTTACTGATACCGGATACTTGTCAGGATTTTGTTGCTCCATACCAGTCCAATTAAAAACAATGCATGCATCAGCTTGAATTGATCCCAAAAGCTCTAACTCTTGTGGTTCAAGAGGAGCGGGGGAAGGTAAGGAACCCAAGAATCCCAATTATCCACATTATTTTTGGGATTTGTCACCTTACAAGATGGTGTGTTCTGAGGGCAAGGCCAATTGTCAACAGGTATCCCTACCAGACAGGTAGAGAATGGATTTCCAGGTGAGGATAGAGACAGACAGCACTCTGATTTGTCAGCTTAGCTAAAGTAACCCATCTGTTTGTTCTTGGTTGTGCAGGAGCCTAAGCATTAACTTGCAACAAAATTGACAGTATCAGAGTCAAAAGTATAATTTTGTTCCTTAAAGCATAATTTATTTCTTGTAGAATAGGCTCAAGCCGAAGTCGTCGTCTGTGGAGTCTTCGGTCTTCGGCAGAGGTGTTGGCAGCCGTGTTGAAACAGGACGTGTCCACTTACTGGGAACCCACAAGGGTCCTGTAGGTGTAGACACACACATATGACCTCTACCCATATCATTTACAGGTGCTGGTCCTGACCATATCCCTGTAGCAGGATGCCTATGCATTACAGTCATTGGCTTATCAACACCTTGTTTTGCAAGTATCCCATGTACCTAGGCAGGTGGCATATCATGAACACCAAATATACAAAGATGATTTAAAGTAAACAATGCTTTTCCCAATCTTTCCTGAGGATCAGTAATTATCTTAAATTTTGCAAGATACTGTTTTAGAGTTTGGTTTTCCCTTTCTACTATAGCTTGTCCTGTGGGAGAGTGTGGTATTCCTGTAATATGCTTAACACCCCATTGCTGCCAAAAGCAATTAACTTTCTTCCCTACTTATGCAGGACCATTATCTGTTTTAATAACTCTAGGTACCCCTAAGATAGCAAAGCACAGTGTTAAATGTTGAATAACATGAATTGCTTTCTCTCCAGCTTGTGGGGAGGCCCAAATGAAGTGACTGTAGGTGTCAATGACCACATGGACATAACGTAAATGCCCAAATTCATTCACATGAGTCACGTCCATTTGCCACAACTCAGTGGGGCCTGGACCTCGGGGATTTACCCCCAGGCCAAGACCTGGTCCATTGTGATGACTACAGTCTGGACATGCTCTGACAATTCCTCGGGCTTCCTCCATGGTAATATCAAAGCAACATCGTTGCCCTTTTGCATTCTGATGAAATGAGGCATGAGCATTGCATGCTTTTGTAGAATTCTCCATGGGTACAGTCACTGATACCAGCTGATCAGCACAAGCATTGCCCTCCCCTAATCCTTCCATCCACTTGTGACTCCTGATGTGAAAAACAGCATATGGAGAAGATCTTTGTCTAATAGCTGATTGCAATTGTGCAGAAAGTGGAATCAGGCATTGATTCTGTACTTCTCGCAGCAATGCATCTTCAATACGCTGTGCTACTCCAACTGCATACAAGGAATCAGACACAACATTTATAGGGTCATGCATCCATCGACAAAATGCACAAACAATAGCTAGAAGTTCTAAAGTCTGCAAAGTGTCTGATTTCTGTCCCTCTAAAATGTTATGATTCCATGGTCCTTGCTCATTCCAGGTGAGAGCAGCTTTTTGTGATTATCTGCCTGCATCTGTGTATACAGAGACAGCTGAGCCCCCTGCCATGGGGACCCCGGCGCCCAGGAGCCCTCACCTCTGCTGATTTCACATTATACTTATAGCTAGTTATACTCAGGTATACGTCAGAAAGTACAAAAAGAACTCTTGGTCACTTTGCTTTGTTTGTTTTAAGGTCTGAGGAGTCTTTCTTACCTCTTATCTTTTAGTGTGGAAATTTGCATTAATTTTCTTTAGCCAGGGTAGTTTTGCAAGTGCTGCAGTTATTAGACTAAACAGCACATTTAGCAAGCTCAAAGTGGCACATTTTACTTAAATCCAAATGGATTTCTACACTGTTCGCTCTGTCTCATTCCCCCCTTTCCTTAAGATGATAAGTAAATTCTTTTACTTAATGTAAATTTTTGAATTAGTAAGTGCCCCTTAGTGATTTACTATGTACATTTGACATCAGAAGGATTTTTTAATTATTTTTTCTTTACTGAACAGTCAGTAAAGAGAGCAACAATCAGGAGATTGGAATGGCAGCAAGGAAGTGGAGTGCCCAAAAGGGAGCACCGGGGTCCCAGTGCACGATGGAATGCAGAAAGGGATTTCTCGAGAAGTGATAAATAAAATAAATAACTTAAAGTGATAAATAAAATAAATAAATAAATAAAATAACTTAAAGTAATAAAAAATAAATAAATAAAATAAATAAATTAAATTAAATGATTAAATAAATAAGTAAAAAATAACTTAAATAAATTGATAAATTAAATAAAAATAAATAAAGTGATAAATAAAATAAATAAATCCACTACTGTTCTGGAGGATATAGTGCTAGGGGAAAAGGAAAATCACACTGAAACAGAGTAAGATTTAACAGGGTAGAAAATCCATCTGGCTTTAGGTGAAGTGTACTGCATAGTGGCTTGCTAACATGAGTGAAATATGCTGTTTAGTCTGTTAACTTTGCTGTGCTTGTAAAACTGTCCCAACCAAGGAGAAAAGAATGTAATCTCCAAGGTGAAGAGATAAGAGGGGCCCCTTGAACTCTAAAACTAAGAGAAAAAGAAGTCTGAAAAAAGAGACAAAGGAATTAGAGAGTTCTCTGTACAAAGGGCCAACTGTAAATTGTAAGGCAAAATCAACAGAATGAATATGCATGAACCTATTCTAAGATTCTATATATATATGTAAATTAGTGCAAGATAAAGAAAAGATCGAGAATCCCCAAGGGGCGCTCATGCCCTTTAAAGAGAGATCCCTGCAGCAAGGGAAATCCTGATGTGTGCCCAGCCCTAGAAAAAAAAAAAAAATTACCATTTCCCAACAAATCTTTATTAAAATTGTAAAGTTGCAATTTTCATCTGCATATCAGCACTCCCTTGCCACAAGCAGGATAAAATGCTGATGTGGGAGTTGGAACTCCTGAGAGACCTATAATTACTATGGCCCCACAGGCTAATGTTGTTAATTGGAGTCTCAGAAACAACTTTTGCCATCCTCAGCGAGTTGGGTGCTGCCGGCTGCAGTTAAGGAGGCTCACCAAAAATAAGACTCACACAAAAAATGAGGTATCAAAGTCACCACTGGCTTCTGAGATGGAGACTGGAGAAAAACTGAGAATCCAAGTGGACAAACTTATGACTGAGAAAGATCATCTCAGGACCCAAATTTCTTCAGCAGAGTGTAAGGAAAGACAATTATTTGAGAATTTGAATAGGGAAAAGTATAGAAGAGAGAAACTAGACCTGAGAGGTAACCTGATTTATCCCCGTTACTGAATTGAACATTTGCAGAAACATTTCCAGGAGGAAAAGGAGAAAATATGAAAACTGAAAGAAATGGTAAAGGTGATGCTTAAGCAAGCTCCCAATTCCCCCTGTGTTGTGCAGAGTCCATTCAGGTGGCTGACTGGCAGAAGCATCCCAGGCACAAGCCAAGTGAGACTGAAATGCAGTAAGTGGAACCCCATCAATACATATGTACTAATCCCTATCAATACATCAATACAAAACCCCATCAATACATATGTACTAATCCCTATCAATACATCAATACAAACCCCATCAATACATATGTACTAATCTCTATCAATACATCAATACAAACCCCATCAATACATACGTACTAATGACCCACACATCCACATTCACACTGGCTCTTGCCAATGACTAATTACATTTCTAACAGATACAGGAACACAGCATTCAGCACTAACAAAGCAGGATGCCGAGAAGCTGGGTGTATGACCCGGATGCCAAGTGTCAAAATTACTTTAGTAAAAGGAGCAAATATTATCTACCAAGCTGCTAAGGTTAATTTATAGGTCCTGCATGAGATGTGGATATTGGCTACTTGCTTTGCAATCAAGGATCACAATGACAATATTGCGGTGTTTTGAAAAGTCAAATCTGATATTCTGAACAATCAAATCTGTTGTCTGCCTGATGGCAGGGACTCAACGTTAATGTTTGAACATTGGCCCAAAGCATAAAAGGAGTCCAGAGACTGTGCTGACTCCATGTGGCACCTGCACCCCTGGTCCAAGCACTGCTAGTATCCCCGTGCTGGATTTCTGCTGCAGGGAGAAGTGGAATTTCGGAAGTTCTGACCAGTTTGTCCCCACTAACAGCTGACGTAGCCAATGCTGTAAACCTAACAGCCACAATATAAGCACCCATGTGCCTGGGCATTGATGGGGTGGTGACAGGTTAAGAGAAGAAAGGAACTACCACTCAGTCCCACTTCTATCTCTCCTGTCTGAGACAGTGGACAGTGATCATTTTAACACACTCCAGTCTCATAGAACTTGCCAGTGTTTAGCCAGTGTTTGCTGTTGACATTGCCATTGCAGAAGACCCCGCTGAAAACACTGGAAGCAGCAACAGCAGTGGGCAAGCATTTCATAAAATAGAGGTTGAGATTCCTCCTGAAGGATATCAAGGCCTAGCACCATGAAAGACCAAAGAAATATTCACCATTCAACTCAACCGCATTAAAAGAGATGGAACAGGGGGATTCTGAGTTGGAAAAAGGACTTTTGTCATTATTCTGAGTGATTAAACAACTTGAGCCACTAAGGGGTAACCTGTCCAGGAGACACATACTGTTTCTATCCAGGAATGGTATCAGTAACAATTCCAGCACACCCCCACTGAAGATCAAGTTAACTATCAAAGGACAGCTTATCCTTATTGCAGGAGCAATCCCTGCCAGAAGGAAACAAATTTAACAAGTTTAAATTAACAAATTCAACCCACAGGGTAGAATTACTTCTTTTATTTAAGCTAGGAAGTAAGGTAACTTAGTACATGCATTCTACACCACACGTGCTTGTCAGTTGTAAGTGCAATTAATTGAGTATGACCAGGGATTTTACCCATTACCCAAATTAGGTAACACTTCCATTATTACGTCCAAGGATGGATCCCACCAAAAAGGTGCCACGATAGAGAGGTCTTGGCTGGCGTTCCCTGGCTCCCCTGTGCAGCCTCTCATCAGCATCACAAACACTGGGGCCACGTGCTTTCCTTCCTACAGAAAAGAACTCTCATTCTCATCCAGAAGCGATTATTCAAATGTGGATACCACCTCCCATATTATATGTGCCCAGAGATGACTCTCATACAAAAGCTGCCAGATCAGAAAGCTTTCACTGATCTTGATAGTAAAAGGGTTTTAAAATCAAGGGGATTTAGGGTTAAAAGGAAAATTAAGCTTTGTAGGCCCTGAAAAAAAAAATAAATGTCCTAGGTACATGAAGGATTTGTACCTTGCTAGAACTGCACCTGTGTAGCTAGTACATGATAAATGATATGACTGTTAGATGTGATGATTGTTTAGTAATTAAATATAATTACTGTTTAATCGTAAGAATAATCATGAGAAACTGTGGTAAGGGGCCTCAGAAAGATCATGAGAAACTCATGTCAATGTATACAGTGGAACAATATAAGTTTAATAATTAATATGTAGGTTATATAACGATAGAATATAAAATACATTCAGCTCGAAATCTATGTCTGAGTCAGATTTGGGTCTGTACCCCTGCTTGACAGAGTTCTCAATAAAAGCACCTGCAGATGATCATATCCCGTGATTATGTGTGTTCCTGAATGCTAACACCCTGTCTGTCCACATTTTGTGTGGGAGCAATCCTTGGATGTTTTCAGTGCTGGAGGTGGTATCCAGATTTCAGTGGATGAGCTCCTTAAAGATGATTGAAACACTTTTACAGGGGAAGGAAAGCCCCTAGGCCTAGGGTTCAATGTGCAGATTACATGCTGCCCAGGGAGGTAGAATTCAGTAATAATTTTCTGACCTGGCACATACTGTGTGAGAGCAATCCTTGGATATATGTCATGTTGGAAAGTTGTATCCAAAGTAAGATGGTGGACTCCTGAAGAGGAATAAAGTGATTTTCTACAGGAAGGAAAGGACATAACCCACTGTTTCTTGCGCAGATATGCTTCTCAGGGGAGGTAAAGGCCACAAAGACCTTTCTGCTCTGGATCGTCTTGTGTTAGACATCCACTGGAAGTATTTAGTATCGGCATGTGGCTCCAAATGCTGTAACTGTGCTCCTGGACATGAATGACAGTACCTTTCTTTGGGAAGGCAAACACATAGTCCTGCTGGTGGTGTTCACATGACTGCAAAGTGAAGGTAAAAGCCAGCAACAGCTTTCTGTTCTCACATGCTTTGTGTGGCAGCAATCCTTAGACATTCAATATTGGAGCTTGAATCCAAATGTCAGAACCCAGGCCCTCCAAGTGAATGACGGTACCTTTCCTAGAAAATGAAACTCCCAGTCCTAATGTTGGTGCCACAGATGATCATCTGCCTAGTAGAGAGACAAGTCAGCAAAACCTTTCTGTCCAGGAGCCTTGGTTTGACAGCAGTCCTTGGACATATTTGATATTGGAGGTGGTTTACAAAAGTTTTGACTCCTGAAATGGAATGACAGTGCTTTTACATGGGAAGGAAAGCAGCTAGCCTCAGATTATAAACTGGAGAGGGGAGGAAAATGCCAGCAAGAGTTTCCTGCCCTAGTCTGTTTGGTGTGAGAGCAATGTCTAGAGCCCTAGATGTATTCAATACTGGAACTCGGCTCCAAATGCTGCAGCTAGGTTCTTCAACGTTAATGACAGCACCTATTCTTGTGAAGGGAAACACCTTGTCAGACTGACGGTGCTGCAGATGATCATCTGCCAGGTGGAGGTGAAGGCCAGCAAAACGTTTTCATCCTAAAACACTGTGACTAGTGCTTTATTTTCCAAGGAAAAATATTGTCATTCCCTTTCAGGAGCACATATAAGGAATTTGGAAACCACCTCTACTAATGAATATGTCCAAGGATTTCTCCAACAGAATAGGTGTCTGGAGAGATAGGTCTTGTTTGCCTTTTCCTTTCCTGGGCCAACAATCATCTGCAGCACTAACAGTAAGACTAGGTGTTTCTCCTCCCAAGGAAATGTGCTTTCATTCACTTTCTGAGCCCAACCTCCTAAATTTGGTGCTAAGCTCAAAATTTGGATCCATCCACGGATTGCTCCCACACAAAATGTTCCAGGACAGGAAGGTCTTTACTTCGCCCGGACAGCCTCTCATCTGCCCCTGAAACACTGGCTACCTGAGGCATCGTGGGCCCACTGAGCCAGAAATAACTCAGCCTTGTGTGGCCAGTCCAGACCTACCTGGGACACTTTAATCCTGGCAGCCCCATCCCTCTGTCCATTGCTGTGATGCTCTTCAGTGCCCGACTCCTGGGTACGTGAGCACCCACAGGAGGGACTTTTACAACCAGCTTGTCCCCTGGGCAGTGATGTCCTGCCCCAGCCCAGCAGCCCCAATGGGTTTCCCTTGTGCTGCCAATTGTCCTTTTTCCATTGTTCCAACCACCCCACAGAGCACTTGCCACCATCCATGAATCAGAGCTGAGGTAGAGTTGGCCATTTCTCTCATTCAGCCATGTCCAAAGCTAGCTAGACGGCTTTAGGCTTTAAGCTCTGTAACGTGCCTGGAGCCACCTTGTCCTTCAGTGGATTCCATAAGTTGCCATGTAGCATGTAGCATCCCATGAACTCTCCCACCTCACTCCCAAGTCCTCAGCCTTGGCAACAGCAGTAACTGCTCACCACAGAGCCAGTCCTCCTGGGGGGAAAAGCAGTCTCGCATTTGGGCCTCTGTGTCAACTTCCCCTGTGCAACTTCCCCTGGTTTCTCCTTTCCCTGTCCCCTCACAGGATCGGTAGCCCTGGTGGCCACCCCCCTTTCCCTGGAGACCAAACCCCTCTGCCCAGCCCTTAGCTCCGTCCCCCCCCACCCCTTCCCCTTCTCAAGCTGTCTCTTCCACATGGTCCCCCTCTTTTACCTCGCTGAGCTCCCTTCAGCCACATGTGATATCCTCCACTGGAATAAAACCCTGCAAAAAGAGCCTTTCTTGCCTCTGTCACTGAGCCAGCTGTGGTGGGTGCTAAGTGAGGGTCTGACTGCATTGACTGAAGGTTATCTCAACTTGCTTTTCCACAGGAGACAGATTATAGGCAGCAGCAACCACTACTCTAACACCCACATTTTCAATTGATGCACAACTGGGCCCTGACCTTGAGGCTTTACTGAGCCTTTTGGAAGTGTCTCCATTGGATCTCCTCTGGATTCTAAATCACTATCAGAGAGAAAAACCCCAATTTTCTGGGGGATTTCTCTGGGGGTGGCCGACAACCCTCGAAGCTTTGAGGACCAGTCTAATCAGCGAAACCTCCTCTGAAGAGTTTTTTTTCTGACACACCAAGGTGGCAAGTATAGCCTAGTGACAGTCACCTTTTTGTATTGTTTTCCCTTTTTTTTATCTCTTAGGAGGCAAAGGGGTTAATGGAGTAGGACTCCACACAGCAGCTTTCCATTTTTGATGCATCCCTACAATATGGCAGGAACCATCAGGAAAGAGAGAGTGATGCTTTTCATTTCCTGGTATTCAGGGCCTCCCTAGCACGTGCCACCTTCACCTCTTCCCCTTCTGATGATAATCTGAAAATTTTGCCACAGGGCCAGTTTGTAATGACTTCCAAGATGACTTTCCCTTTGAACATCCCGTCCCAGCACTGGCAGTCGGGTGCCAGTGGGAGCTGTGCTTCAGTGCCAGTCCCTTCTGAAACAGATGGAACCTCCTCATAAGCTGCAGAGTGCTGTATGGGTATAGCTGGCCTCAGATCCTTTGTATCCCAGACTCAAGAACCATAGGGTGGTCCTCCAACTTCCCCAGGTCCCTTCTGCTGGAGGCTCCAGGGTGGACCATTCTCCCTGGCTGCAGTGTGGAGCATTTTTTCCACACCTTGTCCTCTCCTGTCTGCTCCAACGGCTACTGTAAGGAAGAATCTCCTCTTTAATTTGTTCAAAAGCTTGTTGCTGTGAAGGACCCCACGTGAAATCAATCTTCTTCCTTGTCTGTCATATGATAGAGAGGGTTTACAATCTGACTGTAACCTGGAATATGCATTTTCCAAAATACCACAGTGCCAGGAAAACCTGTGTTTCCTTCCTGTGGGTCAGTGGGGATATGGCTGCTATTCTGTTGACCACATCCGCTGGAATCTGACAATGTCCATCTTGCTATTTTACTTCTAAAAACTGAATTTCTTGGGCAGGTCATTTGACTTTACTCTGTTTTATGGCAAAACCACCCTTCAGGAGGATCTGAATTACCTTATCCCCTTTCTCAAAAGCTTTCTCTGCTGTGGCACCACTTTGCTGCCTTGGACTCCAGCTCACGCTGAAGTTCCAACTCGTCCAGCATGGCAGCACTCAGTGATGGTGGGACTTCATTCAGGCCATGACAGTCCGCTGCCAGTGTCCACTCTCCACGGGACTCAGGCAGGGGCCATGTGGGGCTATTGAGGGGTGAGCGAGTCTTGCTGAGCACGCCCAGCTCTCCAGCCCCCGGATCAGCTCATGGACAGCCTCCTGAAGTTCCACTTGGTGCCATGTTGCCGATGGGACACTGCTGGGCTGGCCATCAGTACCTGCTGTTCTTCAACCCTCAGCAGTCCCACAGCAGAAGGGTCCTCTGAAAGACCAAACAAGAGATTCAGCTGTCTTAAGTTCTTTATCCACAGCAGCTCTCCCAAAGCCCGGCGGTGTCCTTTTGGGTTTTTGAAATACCTCTCCTGAGGTGATCTATGCCAAGGATACACGGAGCCTCTAGGCCA
Organism: Lonchura striata; assembly: GCF_050655825.1. Classification (NCBI taxonomy): domain Eukaryota; kingdom Metazoa; phylum Chordata; class Aves; order Passeriformes; family Estrildidae; genus Lonchura; species Lonchura striata. The sequence goes on along the minus strand of NC_140735.1, from coordinate 5,368,781 downwards.
GTAACAACTGCATTTTTCTGTCACTCATGCCCAGTCAGGAGCACTTCAGCCCCCAGTATAGTCCCTGTTGGGACCCCCCTGTCATCCCAGAAACAGAGATGGATTCTGCCCCTGCATGATGGCATCAGGGTACATTATCCACCCATGCCAACTAAGGCCTGGTGCTCCTGTGACTCTGCTGTGCCAGGCCATGGATCCACACAATCCAACAGACCCCATTGTCCTTTTCCCACACCTGGCTGGAGCCAGGGCCCCTCCAGCTCTGATCATGGTACTTGTTGCTCGCCTCTTGTAAATATGACCTGGAGGTCCCTTCCAGAGGGTCTGAAGTAACATCAGCCCTTCAATTCTGCCTGAGGACTTGCCAAGTGGAAACTGAGTGGCATTTTTCCTTAAAGAGTTTTCTGACTGCAAGAACACTTTGAGACTTCTATGAGACTGAACCTTTTGACATCCCTGTGAGAGCCTCATGAGACCCCCTTGAGAGACCCTTGTGTGAGAGACCTCCGGTGTCCTCCAGGTACCCCAGGAGTCACCAGAGGGCATAAGCCCCCAGGAAGGGCAGGTAGAAGTAGCGGTGCTCAAGGACCATGGTGACAGTGATGGAAATGGCACTGCACAACCAGCTGAAGGCCCTGAACTGCAGCACAATGAGCCTGTGCCCCACAGGTGACTTGTAGGGGTACATCACCTGACCAGGGTCAAAAAACTGCCTCTCCCCCCAAAGACAAACTTCACAAAGCAAACACCATCCAAATACCCCATATCCCTAAAATGCCTCCCATATTCCCCAAATACAGCTGGGCACATGGGTCTCATCTGAACCTCAATTATAAAGCACCTCAGGGTGGTCAAAGAACTGTCCCCCAAAATGTACCTCCTTGTGGGCAAAGAACTGCCCCTGCATCCCAAAATACCCCCCAAATACCCACAAACCCTCTATATACAGCACAAATACAGGTGGGTGTAGGGGTCTCATCTGGGCCTTTTAGGCGAGCAGGGTGATATGGGTGATACTGTACAGGGTGATGTTCGTGGAGAGCTGGATGGAGTTCCCCAGTCTGATGTGGTCCCTGAAAGCACCAACCCTCTGGGTGCCCCATAGAGACCCCCAAACTACCCCAGAGACCCCCCACAAATGTTCTATAGGGACCCCTGACTGCCCCATAGTGACCCACAGCTGCCCCCGTGCTCCCCAGTCACCTCCCCATACCCTCCGTGGTACCTGTGATGGAAAAGCACTTGCCCAGCAGGATGAGCACGAGGAGGAAGATGAGGAAGCTGATGGGGTGGAGGAAGCAGCCAGCATGGGGGTATGGGGAGGGCTGGGCACCTCCCTTCATCATATCCCCGACATGAGGGTCTGTGCACCCCTACACCTCCTGTACTCCCCCAAGCCCTTCATTAACTCCCATGACTTCAAAGTGCCCCTGTGCTCCCCCATACCCCCTATACTTTGCTGGGAAAGGCCCCCAAACCCACCCAGAACCCCCAGCCCCATCAAATCTCAATATGCCACTTGGACCTTGAACCTCCCAGTCTCTGAAGATCCCCCAAATCCCAATGTAACTTCCCCAGAGCCCGATGCTCTCCAGTCCCTGCAGCTGCTGCTGGACCCCACAAACCTGCCCATAGCCCCACAGGCTCCCCCTTCATGCTCCATGCTGGCAGCCACCATGAACCTCTTCAGGTGGTGTGGAGCGGCTGCCACCCTAGACAGGTCTTGGGGGACTGGAGGGGTGAGCACAGGATCTCTCATAGCACTGCCTCCCCCAGGCCCCCTTGAAGCTCAGATCTCCCCCAGCTGCTCACTGATGAGTAACGTGAGGATGATGATGGGGATGAGGGTGATGTCTGTCTCCAGAACACCTGGGGAAGGTGGGGGGCAGGGTGAGAAGGGCTTCACTCCATGAAGCCCCCAATACCCACCAGGGTATCCACAGATGACCCCTGCATTGCAGCCCCACCACAATTCCCCATGTACCCCAAGCCCTTCAGCTTCCTCTCACCTCAATAACCTCAAATATATCCCCCATACTGATGCACCCCAATCCTTCCAACCCCCTCAAACCCCAAACAGTCCTCCAGACCCTCATATACATCGCCATCTCAAAGTGCCCCAATCCCTGCAGCCCCCCAGACCACCATAACTCCCCATGTAGCCCCAGACCCTGATGTACACCAATCCCTCATCCCCTCCAGAGCCCAATAAGCCTCCTCAGACCCCCATAACCCCCAATATACCCCCCGATCTCGATGCACACCAGTCCCCCTTGCACGGCCTTTCCCCGGCCGCGGCCGCACCGAACTCATCAGCCGAGAGGTGCCGCGCCCGGCAGGAATCCCCGGTGCTCAGCACCATCTCATACTCCAGCTCCAGCCCATGGCCCGGGGGGCCGAGGCCATCCTGGGCTCAGATGTGGGGTGCTCGCCCCGCGTTCGCTGAGGACTCCGCACCACCAGCGCTCGGGTCGGGGCGGAAGCTGCAGCCCCAGCACAGCGCAGTCCCTGCAGCCCCGCCCGCCCGCCCCCCATCATTGCCCCGTGCACCCCGGTCCCTGCAGCCCCCCAGTCCCCCGAGCCCGCCCGTAACCCCCCGGCCGAAATGCGCCCCCCGTTCTGACGGACCCCCACTCTCCCGGCGCCCCCGTTCCCGACAGGGCCCCGCCCTCAGCCTCGGCCCCGCCCCTCCCGCAGGCCCCGCCCAGCCCCGCTGCTGCGCGGGCCCCGCCCCTGCAGGCCCCGCCCGGGTGACGTCATTGGGCAGGCCACGCCCCCAGATCAGGCCACGCCCCCTGCGCCGCAGCGGGGCCGCGACTCTGTCCCAGTACAGACCAGTACAGACCAGTACAGACCAGTACGGACCAGTACAGACCAGTACAGACCAGTACGGACCAGTACAGACCAGTACGGACCAGTACAGACCAGTACAGACCAGTACAGACCAGTACAGACCAGTACAGACCAGTACAGACCAGTGCACACCAGTATAGACCAGTACAGACCAGTACAGACCAGTGCAGACTAGTACAGACCAGTGCCGACCAGTACAGACCAGTACAGACCAGTACAGAGCAGTACAGACCAGTACGGATCAGTACAGACCAGTATAGACCACTACAGACCAGTGTAGACCAGTACAGAGCAGTATAGATCAGTACAGAGCAGTATAGACCAGTATAGACTGGTACAGAGTGTGAGAAACTGCATTGACTTGTTTGTTCATGAAAAGTATGAAATTAGGATAAAAGGGGGGGAAGTCGGGACATGGAATTTGCAGGCTTGACTGGTAACCACAAACAAAGATTGTGAAAGATTTTGCAGGACTGGCTGGAACTGATAACCGCAGTGGAAACCCATTGTTGCTGAAACTGATAAACCGCAGTGGAAGGAGACACACCACCCTACTTGTGAAACCCATTGTTCCTGGGACTGATAACCACGGTGGAACGAGACTCATCACCCCCACTTATGCAAGATAAAAAGGGACTGAAGAGAAGGAAAGGTTGTCAGCTTTTGGCAGAGCCAGGCTCACAGCTGAACCCAGCGCTGTTTTGCTTGCTATCGCTTGCTGTAATTAATAAAATTATTAATTGATCTTAACAGGCTGAGTCGAATTATTCGCTCAACTTATAACAAATTTGGTGCCGTGACTCGGATCGGAACACCTGGAGAAGAGGTGTCCTAAGGAGGCGCCCCACTGCCTTTGCTTTAACAGTGGCCTTACGGGGACACTCCTCCACGGACTCTGACCAACGAACCTAAAATCCGATAGCAAGCAAGGAACTGCCGGCTACCCCCTTAATCTTTGTGCACGAAGCCCCAGGCGAAGACACCGGATGGTGTAAGTATTTTGCGAAGGACCTGGTGTCCGGAGGAGGCCTGTTCTGGGAGAATGGGACCGCCTGGTCGGGGGTTGGAGATCCTGGAGTGTGACGAGTGTGGTGTATGAGAGGGGGGCCGGCAGCTCGGACTCCCCAAGCAAGTGCGGACCTCACAGTAGTGCGGTTCCCATATCTGGCGACGGACTGGGCCACGAATTGGGGGAAGCAAGTGTGTGTGTGAGAGAAGGCACTCCAGAAGATGGGTCAGAGGAAAAGCAAGCCTGCTGAACCCATGGGTGGGGGAATCCCTGTAAAACTTCCCCATATTTCAGAGGATAGTCCATTAGGCTTAATGATTAAATATTGGAATGCCTTTCCTTCTAGGAAGGGAAAAGATAAAGTGAAAATGGCTCATTACTGCATGGAAATTTGTGGGGGGGAAACAAATAAGAGGGGATCAGTTATATTGGCCAGTATTTGGGTCTTCTGAGGATTGGATCTGTCAGACCTTAAATATTTACGTTAATTCAAAAGAACCCTTTAATCTAGAAGAAAGTGAATATGCAGCCCTCTGGAGAAGAGGAGAGACAAGGGCAAAATTATTTGCTCTCAATACCGAGAGGAAGAAAAAGAGGTCAAAAGAAATTGAATTACCTCCAGGCATTCCCCCTCCATACATACCGCCACCACCCCCACCTCTTCCATTGCCACCTCCACCGCCACAACTTTTATACCCCCCCACCTGGAACCTTCGCTAATCGACCACCCGGGTCCCTCGGCACCCACCCAAGAATTATCGGAGGATGAGGGACCGGAAGGTGAAAGGTTGGAGGAAAATATCCCTGAGGGTTCTCGGCGAGTAACCCGAAGCCAGACCCGACAAAAGGGAAAGCAAGAATTGGGTATATTTCCCCTTAGAGAGCATGGAATAGGAATGGTGCCTAACCCGAATGCTGCGCAACCAGGACAGCCTGCCCAGATTCTGGGAATAGTATATATATCTGTTCCATTAAACTCAGGGAATGTTAGGGAATTTAAAAAGGAAATGGGACATCTGTTAGAAGATCCTTTAGGGGTGGCAGAGCGGTTGGATCAATTTTTGGGACCTAATATTTATACTTGGGAGGAGATGAAATCCATGTTAGGGATTTTGTTTTCTGCAGAAGAAAGAAGAATGATTAGAGAAATGGGCATGAGAATCTGGGATGATGAACATCAACAGGGACCATTAGCAGATATTAAATGGCCCCTACATAATCCCCAGTGGAATAATCAAGACGCGTTACACCGTACCCATATGGGCGATTTGCGAAATATAATAATACAGGGAACAAGGAAAGCTGTCCCTCGTGGACAGAATGTACAAAAGGCATTCAAGGAACAACAAAAGAAGGATGAAGATCCAACTGAGTGGTTGGAGAGGCTGAGAAAAGCCTTTCAGTTATATTCAGGGGTGGACCCCAACACTCCTGAAGGAGAGACATTGTTGAAAGTTCATTTTGTGGTAAATTCGTGGGTGGATATTCGAAAGAAGTTGGAAAAGTTAGAAGGGTGGCAAGCAAGGGGGCTGGATGAGTTACTGCGGGAGGCTCAAAAGGTTTATGTTAGGAGGGAGGATGAGAACTACAAGAAGCAGTCTAAGATTATGTTAGCAGCTGTAAGGGAAGGACAGAGGCAATCTCCCCAAAGGAGGGGTGGTGGTCACCCAGGAGGTTTGAAGGGAGCAGGTCAACAGGTGCATGAAGGAAGACAAGGTGGAGGAGATAGGATTGTTTGTTTTTACTGTGGGAAAAAGGGACATATGAAACGGGAATGTCGACAAAGGATGGCTGATGAAAAGCAGTTTAAGGAAGATTAGGGGTGTCAGGGGCTCTATCTGCTGGGGACAAGAGAAAGAACAGAGCCCCTGGTAAAATTAAAAATAGGTCCCCAGCAGCAAGAATATGAGTTCCTTGTGGACTCAGGGGCAGAAAGATCGACCGTCCAGACCCTTCCCCTAGGGTGTAAGATTTCATCTGAAATCATACAGGTGATTGGAGCAAAAGGGGAACCCTTTGGAGTACCTATAATCAAGGATGTACTCTTAGAAAGTAACTCCAAATTAGGAATTGGGTCATTTTTATTAGTACCAGAAGCAGATTATAATTTACTGGGAAGGGATTTGATGATTGAATTGGGGATAGGGATAGAGATTAGTGAGGGAGAACTGACAGTAAAATTGTGTCCTCTCCGGGCTGAGGATGAGAAAAAGATTAATCCAGAGGTGTGGTATACCCCTGATAGTGTAGGAAAATTGAATATTGAACCCTTTGAAGTAACTATTAGGAACCCAGAGATACCTGTCAGAGTTAGGCAATGTCCTATATCTAAGGAGGGGAGGCAAGGACTGAAACCGGAAATAGAAAGGCTTTTAGAAAAGGGACTTTTAGAACCATGTATGTCCCCTTTTAATACCCCCATTTTACCAGTAAAGAAACCCAATGGTAGTTATAGGTTAGTACATGATTTACGGGAAATTAACAAAAGAACCGTTGAAAGGTTCCCCGTGGTAGCTAACCCACATACCCTTTTATTAAGTCAACTTGGCCCAGAAAACCAGTGGTATAGTGTAATAGATCTCAAAGATGCCTTCTGGGCTTGTCCCCTTAAGGAAACTTCTAGAGATTATTTTGCTTTTGAATGGGAGGATCCAGATACACATAGAAAACAACAATTGAGGTGGACAGTCCTTCCCCAGGGATTTACAGAATCCCCAAATCTGTTTGGACAAGCTTTGGAACAAGTACTGGAAGGTTATTCTTTAGGGGAAGGGATGGTGTTACTACAATATGTGGATGATTTATTAATTGCAGGGAAAGAGGAAAAAAAGGTAAGGGAAGAAAGTATAAAACTCCTCCTAAATTATTTAAGCCTTAAGGGACTTAAAGTCTCTAAGCCAAAATTGCAGTTTGTAGAAGAAGAGGTCAAATATCTTGGGCACTGGTTAACAAGGGGAACCAAGAAATTGGACACTGATAGAATCCAAGGAATACTTTCCCTACAGGCCCCACAGAACAAAAGACAAGTCCGACAGTTACTGGGACTCTTCGGGTATTGCCGACAATGGATCGAAAATTTTAGTGGAAAAGTCAAATTTTTATATGAAAAATTAACTAATGATGGGTTATTGAAATGGAGCACCAATGATGAAGATCAATTAGAAGCATTAAAAACTGAACTAGTCAATGCTCCAGTCCTTAGCATTCCAGATTTGAAGAGATCATTTTACTTATTTATTTGTGCAAATGAGGGAGTAGCATATGGTGTATTAGCTCAGGATTGGGCTGGGAAAAAGAAACCAGTAGCATACCTCTCCAAACTCCTGGATCCCGTTAGCCGGGGGTGGCCCACATGCTTACAGGCTATAGTGGCTGCTGCTCTCCTGGTAGAGGAAGCTGGGAAGATAACCTTTGGAAGTGAGCTAAAAGTCATATCTCCCCATAACATTCGTGGAGTTTTGTAACAGAAGGCTGATAAATGGATAATGGATGCCAGACTTCTAAGGTATGAAGGCATCCTAGTCTCTTCTCCTAAGTTAAGTATAGAAACAACGAGCCTGCAAAAACCGGCCCAGTTTTTATATGGAGAACCAATTACAGAACTAACACATGATTGCCTTCAACAAATAGAGGAACAAACAAAAATAAGGCCGGATCTTGAGGAAGAAGAGCTAGAAGAAGGGACTCGATTGTATGTAGATGGGTCCTCTCGAGTTCTGGAAGGGAAAAGGAAATCCGGGTATGCTATAATAGATGGGAAAACATTTAAGACAGCAGAATCGGGTCTCCTTAGCCCCAGCTGGTCAGCCCAAGCATGCGAATTATATGCGGTGCTTAGGGCTCTAAAATTATTGGAAGGAAAAAGTGGGACTATTTTCACTGATTCTAAATATGCCTATGGAGTAGTTCATACTTTTGGAAAAATCTGGGAAGAAAGGGGACTTATGAACTCACCGGGAAAGGGGCTGGTACATAAAGAATTGATTCAGCAGGTATTACAAGCTTTGAGAGGGCCAGAGAAAATAGCCATTGTCCATGTAAAAGGACATCAAGCAGGGATTGGAAATTCAATACGAGGAAACAATTTGGCGGACCAGGAAGCGAAACGAGCGGCCCTGATGAATTTAAAGCCATGGACAGGGCTTGTCACAAGGAGAGAGGAGAGGATTGCTCCACTTGTGGAGCTGACTTAGAAGATCCACCGTGTTGGGTTTGCTGGAAATACTATGGGATAGACTCAATAAAATGTGCCTGTGATACCCCTCGAAAGAAACATTGCTGGTTTCATGGACCTATTGATTACATACTAGACTTCACTGTGCAAGAAAAGGAGAAATTAGGCCAGATGGGGATAAGAGAAAAAGAGGAAGGCAAATGGGTATTGCCCGACGGGCGGGAAGTACTCCCAAAAGGGATGGCAATGAGGGTCCTACAAGCAATCCATGAGAAAACCCACTGGGGTACACAAGCCTTGGTTGATCAATTTGCTATAAAATATATGTGTATAGGAGTCTATAACCTTGCATAACAGGTAACTCAACAGTGTTTAACTTGTCAAAAAGTGAATAAACAACAACTGAGAGAAAGACCAATGGGCGGCAGGGAGCTAGCACAAAGACCCTTCTCACACATACAAGTAGATTTTACAGAATTACCAAAGGCGGGGAGGTATAAATATTTATTGGTACTGGTAGACCATTTGACCCATTACGTGGAAGCCTATCCTACTGCCCGAGCCACCTCAAATACCGTAGTAAAAGTGTTACTAGAACAAATTATTCCCCGATATGGATTAATTGAATATTTAGATTCAGATAGGGGACCTCATTTCACTTCTAAAATCGCAAAAGATGTTTTAACGGCCTTAGGAACCCAGTGGAAATATCACACTCCTTGGCATCCACAGAGCTTGGGGAGAGTGGAAAGGATGAACGGGGAAATAAAAAAACAACTGACGAAGTTGATGTTAGAAACCAAGATGTCATGGGTAAAATGTTTGCCTCTGGCTTTATTAAATATTCGAACTCAACCCCGAACTGATGTAGGAATCTCCCCATTTGAAATGCTATTTGGAATGCCTTATGATATGGAAGCCCCTACAGACCATCCATGCTTGAAGGATTCCCAGATTAAGCATTATATCATACAAATTATGAGCCGAAGGCAGGAATTGAGGGAAAAATGGATGTTGACACAGAGGCCACCTTTAGACATTACAATACATAAAATCAAACCAGGGGACAATGTGCTTATTAAATCCTGGAAAGAAAATTCTTTAACCCCACGTTGGGAAGGCCCCTTTGTTGTTCTGCTTACCACAGGAACTGCGATACAGACAGCCGAGAAGGGGTGGACACATGCCAGTCGAGTTAAAGGTCCGATCACCACAGATGACCAGTGGAAAGTGACCAGCCTGCCTGGGGAATTGAAGGTTACCATTAAGAAAAACCGATGAACTCTGTGTGTACCATTCAAGTTGATCACAAAGGGGAACAAAAGGGATATGATTACCTGCTTGTTAGTGATTATTTGATAATTTGTAATAAGGTAGATTGTGATTGTTATCCTTTTGTGTGCTTTGCATGTAAAGTTTGCCAAGAACGGTGGTGGGTCCATTGCCAAAAGGGGAGGCCGCCAACTGGGGTCTGTACAGAATGCTATAAGGCTGAACGAAAGTTAACCAAAATTGTGTTAAAATTAGGGGAATTGGAAAATCAGTGGGTTCGTTTCGAGTCTGAGGATTGGTGGAAAATATACACAAAACGAGTGCATCCAGGAAACTTTTGTTTCCATACTAACGAACCCACTCCATTTGTTGCCCAAATTATAAAAGGGTGTTGTCGGAGGGAACTAAAGGGGGTCCCGTGCAACCCACCCCCGGTCAAGGATAAAAATTGGGATCAGTACAAGGTTAGGCAGGAGCAGGGGAAGGGACGCCCAGGCGAGTACCACTGCTGCCGAGAAGATGGTTCACCTCGCGGCTCGAAGCAACTGGGTCGGCGAGTGAGGCAGAGGGGAAAAAGCCAGGTCCCCCCGCAATGGAATAATGCTGAAATGCTCCAACTATTGCCAACCGAGTACTAGGTTCCCCTGGACGACCCGTCTGATTACCTCTGAAACACCAAAAAGGCAACAAACCCAAAAAGGGAAAACAGGATATTATGCAGTAAAAACAAGGTCAGGACCCCACCCTTATTGGCAGATTATAAGTATTTTAATGCTTTGTATCATACATAAAGGGGAGGGTTCCCCGGCTCTGCACCAGCCCTTTAAGTGGACGCTAACCGGAATAGATGGCAGGGTAATTCGGAGTCAGATAACATCCGGACCCCCTAGTTTTATCCCACAGTTATGTAAACTAGCCCCTGTAGAGCCCTGTTTTAATACCGCAGGATTTTACATGTGTCCAGCATCGAACCCAGGAAAGGGGTATTGCAATTACCCTGGAGAATATTTCTGTGGGTACTGGGGGTGTGAAACAATAGCCTCAGACTGGCAAGCAGCAGGAGATAAATTTCTTAAAGTATCATGGGGACCCTATGGGTGTACCCCTCCACAAAAGGATTCTAGTGGCGCCTTCTTGGGCGGGTGGAAAGGGAGTTGCCAATTTGTGCATTTAAACATAACTGAGCCCACAGACCCAGGATGGATGGTAGGAAGATCATGGGGCTTTAGGTATTGGGAACCTGGAAAAGACAGAGGGAGCGTATTTACCATAAAGAAAGGGCCTGTACCAGCAGACACACAGGCAGTGGGCCCTAATCCTGTAATAGTTGGGGATTTAACAGCTAGGAACCTGATAACGGATAACCAAACTACAACTCCTACAACACCGCCAAGTGGGGATTCCCGGTTTAACACTCTCTGGAAATTAATGGAGGGAGTATATAAAGTCTTAAATGCTACTCAGCCAGAATTAACAGAACGCTGTTGGCTCTGCTTTGATGTTAGGCCTCCATTTTACGAAGCTGTAAGGATATCTGAAAAGGCGAGATGTCTTAATGGTAGCAATCCCCCGCAATGTAATTGGAAAGATTCCCGGGGTAAAGAAATGACTTTGGCTTCAACAATGGGGAGGGGACGATGTATTGGCAGAGTACCCACACACCTGGAATATTTATGTGAGACTGTTACTAAAGCTAAACGGGAAGATACTCCAGCTAAATGGCTAGTTCCCGCTAAAAACACCAAGTGGATCTGCTCAAAAGGAGGATTCACCCCCTGTATTTCCTTAGAAATATTTGACGAAACCTCTGACTATTGTATACAGGTGGCTGTGATTCCCAAAATTATCTATCACCCCAACGAATATATGTATAATGTACAAAACATCCCAGAACACCACATACAAAAACGAGAGCCTTTGACCACACTTACAGTCGCACTTTTAATGCTTGCAGGGGGAGCAGGTATCGGTACGGGAGTAGCCTCCCTAGTAAAACAAACAAAGGAGTTTAATTCCCTGAGGATTGCTGTAGACGAAGATTTGGAATGTATAGAACAATCAATATCAGCATTGGAAAAGTCAGTAAGGTCCTTATCGGAAGTAGTTCTGCAGAATAGAAGAGGACTAGATCTTCTATTCTTACAACAGGGAGGACTGTGTGTGGCCCTCCGGGAAGAATGTTGTGTGTATGCAGATCACACTGGGGTGGTAGGAGACACTATGACAAAACTGAAAGCAGGACTTGAGAAAAGGAAAAGGGAAAGGGAGGCCCAGCAGAGCTGGTATGAGACCTGGTTTAATCACTCCCCTTGGTTAACTACCTTGCTATCTACAATTGCGGGTCCTTTAATATTATTAGTGTTAGGATTAACATTTGGCCCATGTATATTCAACAAGGTAATTGAAATAGTAAAAAGAAGATCGGAAGCAGCACACCTGATGCTAATCAAAGCCAAATATGAAACTCTCCCTAGAGATCCTGAAGTAGAAGAGACTTTGATTCTAGCCCACCAAGAAATAAAACTATTTGATGAACAAAATGATAAAATATGGAAAGGGGGACTGTGAGAAACTGCATTGACTTGTTTGTTCATCAAAAGTATGAAATTAGGATAAAAGGGGGGGAAGTCGGGACATGGAATTTGCAGGCTTGACTGGTAACCACAAACAAAGATTGTGAAAGATTTTGCAGGACTGGCTGGAACTGATAACCGCAGTGGAAACCCATTGTTGCTGAAACTGATAAACCGCAGTGGAAGGAGACACACCACCCCACTTGTGAAACCCATTGTTCCTGGGACTGATAACCACGGTGGAACGAGACTCATCACCCCCACTCATGCAAGATAAAAAGGGACTGAAGAGAAGGAAAGGTTGTCAGCTTTTGGCGGAGCCAGGCTCCCAGCTGAACCCAGCGCTGTTTTGCTTGCTATCGCTTGCTGTAATTAATAAAATTATTAATTGATCTTAACAGGCTGAATCAAATTATTCGCCTCAACTTATAACACAGAACAGTACAGAGCAGTACAGGCCAGTACAGACCAGTAAAGACCAGTCTAGACCAGTACAGAGCAGTATAGACCAGTACAGACCAGTACAGACCAGTACAGACCAGTACAACCCAGTAAAGACCAATACAGACCAGTAGAGCCCATTAGAGCTCAGTACAGACCAGTACAGACCAGTACAGCCCAGTACAGACCATTACAGCCCAGTACAGGCCAGTACTGCCCAGGACAGACCAGTACAGACCCATACAGCCCAGTACAGCCCAGTACAGCCCACTAGCAGCCTTTAGAGTCCAGGATAACTCAGTACAACTGGCACAGCCCACTGTAGACCAATATAGTACAGTATAGCCCAGTATAAGAAAGTATAACCCAGTACAGCCCAGTATTTTCCCCGAAGGAACCAAAACCAGCTGGTTCAGTCTGAGGAAGGGGAAGAGGAACCAAGAGCAGCACGTGGCAGCAGGGGGACGGCGCGGCCTGGGCAAAGAGGCTTGGGTGTCCCAGGGGCCCCCCAGACTCCGGGAGTCTGCACCGAGGCGGGGTGACCCAGCTGTGTGGACTCGTAGCCCTGCCAGCCCCTCGGGGACCCCTAAATCCGTCTGGGCAGGGGCCTCCCCCACCAACGTCACTGGGAGGTGGTTGGGGCAGTGGTGACAAAAAGCGATACCCCAAACTTCCCATTTCTAACCCCAAAATCACCCAAAGCAGAGGCAGTGGCACGGTGGGAACTTGACGGGGAGCAGGGGGGTGCCCAAAATCCGTGGGGGGCAAGGGGTCCTTGGGGTGTGTGGAGGTTCTTTGGCCCTAGGGGAGGTCCCTGGGCTCTGGTGGGGGTCCCTGGAGTGTGTCTGCCTTGGCTGTGGATGGGGGTGGGGGGGTCCTCTGGGCCCTGACGGGAGTCCCTGGAGTATGTATGTGATTCCCTGGGGTGGGGATGAGGAGTCCTTGGACACAGAGTGGGAGTCCCGGTGTTCTGTTTGGGTCTCTGGGGTGTGGATCGGGGGTCACTGGGCCCTGAGTTGGGTCTTTGGGATGCTGGTGGGGTCTCTGGTTCACAAGGGGATCCCTAGGGTGGTGGGGATCCCTGAGTCCCCAAGTGTGGTCTCTGGGCCTTGAGCGTGGTCTCTGTGGTACCAAGGATATGCTTCCTCCTCCTCTCTCTCCCACTGCATCCAGGATCTCTGCAGGGTGAGTCAGGATGTGCACCCCGCTGCTGGTGACACTGGTGACACTGGTGGTGGTGCCTGCAGGGGTCTCTCCCTATGGCTTCCGCAACTGCATCCAGGCACCGCGGGACCCTGGTCTGTTCCGCTGCATCCAGCGCTTCCTGAGCACCGTGGGGGCTGCAGTGGGCGACCTCCCCTCCACTGCCACATTCCTCAACCTTTCTGTCAATATCTTGCGCCAGGTGCCCCCTGGTGCCTTTGCCCACCTGCCGCAGCTCTACACCCTTGATCTGACCCACAACCAGCTGGAACGCCTGGCCCCAGGGGCTTTCTGGGGGCTGTCAGCACTGGTGCACCTAGACCTGGCCCACAACAAGGTGTCAGTGCTGGCCACGGGTGTGTTCTCTGGGCTGGGAAATCTGAGCACGCTGCGGCTGGACCACAATCCGCTACAGAAAGTGGCCCCCGGAGCTTTCCAGCCACTGGCCGCACTCACCACGCTCTGGCTGCGGGATGGCCGGCTCCAAGCACTGGAGCCCGTGGCCATGGCTGTGGGGAATCTGACGCACCTAGACCTGCTTGACCTGTGTGTAAACATGCTGTCGACACTGGGCCCGGGGCTGCCACCCACGCTGAGGGTCTTGCACCTCTGCAACAACTCCCTGGGAGCTCTTTCAGGGGCCACCCCTGGGGTGATGCCCTCAGGGCTGCGTGAGCTTGACCTGTCCTACAACAACATTTCAGACCCTGCACCACTCGCTCACCTGTGCCTGAGCAACCTGACATACCTGCACCTGGCTGGGAACCCGCTGGACGTAGTGCAGCTGCTGCGTGTGCCTGGAATCTCCCCGCACCAGGTGGACGTGTCAGGGCTACAGGTAGGCACGAGCGGCCTGGAATACCTGTGCCAGCAGCTGAGAGGACAGCAGCTGCAGAGGCTGCAGCTGCAGCGCATGGGGCTCACAGCAATGCCCGATGGGGCTCTGGCCGAGTGTCCGGTGCTGGGTGCCCTGGATTTATCTGGCAACCGGCTGCGGCACCTGGGCTGCGTAGGGCGGCTGCTGAACCAGGCACAGTGCGCAGAGCTGAGCGAGCTGGTGGCTGAGCACAACTTGCTGCAGCGGCTGCCATCGTGCAACGGGTCCCCAGTTCTGCGGCAGCTGCACAACATGTCCCTGCGCTTCAACCGCATCCTGGTGGCTGGTGCGGGCGCTTTTGACAATGCACCGGTGCTGCGGCAGCTGCGGCTGGATGTGAATGGGCTGGCACGGCTGGACCGCGCAGCGCTGCGTGGACTCCACGACCTGCGGCACCTACGCCTTGACAACAACCTGCTCACTGACCTCCTGCCCGGCTCCTTTGCTGACCTGCACCAGCTGGGAGACCTCAACCTGCGCAACAACCGCGTGGCCGTGCTCTTCCCTGGCGCCTTCAAGGGGCTTGACCAGCTGCAGACGCTTGACCTGGGTGGGAACAACCTGCAGCACTTGGCAGCCAAGGCATTCCAGGGCCTCCCGCGGCTTTGCCGACTTTACCTGGACCGCAACCGGCTGCTGGAGGTGAGAGCGGCCGCGTTCCAGCCGGTGCAGCTGACGCTGGGTGTGCTGGACCTGCGTGCCAACGCGCTGCACTACCTGAGCCGACATCTGCAGCAGCTGCCGCCTTTCCGCTACCTGCATAACCTCTATGACCTGAATCTGCAGGCACAGCAGCCATATGGGATGCGTGTAGTCCCACAACGTTTCTTCCAGGGCCTCGGTGCCTTGCGCTCACTCTCTCTGGCACAGAACTCACTCTCGGCCATCCCTGACGATGCCTTCGATGACCTGGCACAGCTGCGGAACCTGACGCTGGCTGACAGCAATGGCGGGATGGGCCACCTGCCTGCCGGCATCTTCAAGAACCTGAGCCAGCTGCGCAGCCTGAACCTGGAGAGTGCAGGACTGCGCAGCCTTGGCCCCGAGGTCTTCGGCAACCTAACACGACTGCAGGAGCTGCACCTGGCCAAGAACGAGCTGCGTACATTGGATGTGACTCTGGCCACCCGCCTCCCCGCCCTGCGCTATCTGGACCTGCGCAAGTGCCCGCTGAGTTGCAGCTGTGCCAATGCCTGGCTGCCTGCCTGGCTGGAAGGTGGGCCCGTGCAGGTGGTCTACCTGTATAACTACACCTGCGGTGAGACGGGTGGGGCCTCCACGTACCTGCACTCCTTTGACACACGCGTGTGCTACCTGGACATGGGGCGGTACCTGTTTGCAGGGACAGCACCAGCCGTGCTGCTGCTGCTAGTGCTGCCACTGCTGTACCACCGTGGGTACTGGCGGTTGCGCTACCAGCTGTTCCTGCTGCACACGTGGGCACGTGGGCACTGGCGGCGGGAGCAGCGGCGCTACACCTACGACACCTTTGTGTCCTACAACTCTGGGGATGAGCGGTGGGTGCTGGAGGAGTTGGTGCCTGAACTGGAGTGCGGAGCCCTGCGGCTCTGCCTGCACCACCGTGACTTTCGCCCCGGCCGCGCCATAGTGGACAACATCGTGGACGCTGTGTACAACAGCCGGCACACAGTGTGCGTGGTGAGCCGCGGGTACCTGCGCAGCGAGTGGTGCTCACTGGAGATCCAGATGGCCAGCTATCACCTCTTTGATGAGCTGCGCGATGTCCTTGTCCTCATCTTCCTCGAGGACATCCCCGAGGCCGAGCTCTCGGCCTTCCACCGCATACGCCGTGTGCTGCTGCGGCGCACACACCTGCGCTGGCCCTCCGAGCTCCCTGCGCGGCCCCTCTTCTGGGCAAAGCTCAGGTGTGCCCTCAGTGCGGGGCAGGAGGAGGAGGACAGGGAGGAAGGGTGCCCTGACAGGACCAGAACCACTGTGGAGGTTCCCCTTCAGAAAAGCAGTTTTCTGCCCCAAAATCACTGGCTTTTCTCTTGGAATTATGCTCTGAACAGTGGGGATGAAGGTAACAAGAAGGAGGAGGAGGCAGAGGAGGAGGAGGTTGGGGAGGAGGAAAAAGGTTGCCAGGAGAGAAAGAAGCTGCTCTAGAGCGACCTCACCCTGGTGTAATGGGGATCCCCAGGGACATTCACAATCAAAAAAATGTGGTTTTGTCCCAAAATCCCTGGTTATCCTCTGAGAAATGTGCAGTTGGAACAATGGCAATAAGGAAAAGAGGGGGTAAGATGGACCTCAGTGTTCAGATGCAGCAAATGCTTCATCACTCAGTTGCTTTCCCCAGCAGGAGAGCCTGGGGACAATGGAATCAAGGGGCCATTGCTCCACTGCAAGGACTCTGGGAATTGAGGGAACAATTGTCACATTGTGGTGCCCATGGAGCCAAGGGTCCCTGGTGACACTGCAGGATCTTGTGTCACCAGGGCTCCATCATGACACTGCAGCACCAAGGAATTCATTGTGGCACCCAGAGGCCTCATGGAACCTTTTTTTTTGACCCACCAAATGGAGGTTGTCTTTACCGCTTCTTTTGCCATTAAGGTATTTATAAAAACATTTTTATTCTCCTTCACATAAGTGGCCTGGTTAAGTTGTAATTGAGCTTTTACCTCTCTATTTTGCTTTCTGCATGACCTAATAACATTCTTAAGCATGTCCTGAGTTTCCTGGTCCTCCCTCCCAAGGTACAGTCCCAGTGCCCCTCCAGTCCCTCCCAGTACAGCCCAGTTCATCCCCAGTACAGCCCAGTACAGCACCAGTGCCCCTCCAGGCCCTCCCAGCACAGCCCAGTCCCTCCCAATACGCCTGAGTTCATTCCCAGGCCCTCCCAGTTCCTCCCATGTCATCCACAATATGCCCCAGTGTTGCCCAGTCTTCCCCACAATGTTCCCTGTTTGTCCCAGTATCCCCCAGTTTCACTCCCAGTTTCACACCCAGTATGTCCCAGTGTGTCCCAGTGTACCCCTGCAGTCCATCCCAGTCCACCCAGATTCCCCCTCAGCATTCCTCATGTTCCCAGGCTGTCCCAGATCCCCACAGTATCACTCCCAGTATGTCCCAGTGTCTCCCACAGCATTCCCAGTGTTCCCCAGTATTCCCAGTCCTCCCCAGTGTTTCCAAGAACAGTTTAATTTCTCAGGACTGCCGTGGTAGCCAAACCCAGCAGTGGGGTCAGTGCAGTGCCCATGGCCACAGCTCCTTGCAGTGCCCAGTGCAGCTGGGGCTGATGATCCACCCTCACAGCTGGCCCAGGGCGGGTCTGGATGGTTTTGGTGGCACCTTGGGCTGGCACACGCCTGAGGAGGGTGTCTGTTTTCATGGGGAAACTCAGGAGTTTTAGATTGCTTCAAACATAGAAAAAGGGAAAGCCCCTCTTAGGCTGGGTGCAGCCAGCTCTGCGAGCACAGCAGGTCCCAGGTGAGTGAGGACAGACAGGATGGGCTGGGGCAATGTGGAGCAAGGTTGTCCACGCTGGGCCAGAGCTCAGGGCACAGCTTCTCTGAGCAGGCCAGAGCTCCTGAGGGGAGACTCTGGCTCAATATCAAACACAGAATGCTGCAATCACCTCTGATCTAAAGAGAAATGTAATAAAATACACCCTTTAAAATAGGAATGTGTATTTCTTACAAGCACTTTGAAATCTTTCTCCACAACTGGAATAGAAAAATTTTAATGACCCTCTCAGGGCTTTGGTGTTGTTTACATCAGACTCAGTCCCTGAATGTGTCTTCAAAAAACTTCTCAAGAACTCAAAATTAAAACTTCAGAGCTTCTTGAAGTTTTAATGGGTCCCATTGAGGGACAGGACTGAGAAAGTGTCCCCAGGTTCCAGTCAGAGCAGAACACTGGAGGCAGTGATGACAGCTGGGACAGGCAAGGGAAAGGTGTCTCTGGTGCTGAGCAAACCTGGATGTGTTTCAGGAATGCAAAGGGCCCAGGCCTGAGCCCCAGCCCCTGGCAAGGCAGATCCTGTCCCTCCCTCATTGCTCAGGGCTCTTCCCAGGATGAGCACTGGCATGTGGGGATGTGCAATGCCAAGGGCAGGACCATGGGGCGGCCCTGCCAGGCTGCTGAGCAGGGACAAGGAGGCACTGAGGCCCCAGGGCTGCAAGGGTCACTTGTCCCCTCGTGGCCTCAGGCCCAGGGCCAGCAGCCACGGCCAAAGGGCTGCACAGGTTGGCTCTGTCAGGGCCTTGCAGCTGCTGCACATCCCTGAGCCCTCTGCAGCCCAGGCTGTCCCACGGTGTCCCTGCCCTGCGCCTCTGTCCCTGCAGGCTGTTGTCACCCCTGGCTGCCCCACCTCGCTGGCCCCTTCCTTTGCTGGCAGCTCTGCCTCCTGCTGCCCCTGTCTGGCCACACAAAGCCTTGGGCTGATACCCAAAGGTTTAATTCCATTTTTACCCTGCCTGTGAACTTTCAGCACAGGAACAAGGCATGCAGGGACTGCTTTCCCAGCAGGGATGGCTGGAAGATAAGACATCTGGCTCAAGGGTGCAGTGACAGAGAAAACAAGGACTGAATCTGGGAACTTGGGGTGGGTTTAATGGAAATGGGTAAATTGTAATTGGCATTTAGGAACTTTATGGAAGCCACACACTGGTAAAATTACATGTCTGCATCAGATCAGGAGTTATCCCTCACTAGGCCTCAGGCCTGAATAAATTATACCCTCTGAAATAGCAAATTAGTGTTAAGGAGCCTCATTGTGATATTTCCGAGATTTGGTGACAGCGGGGCCTCACAGAACCCAGGACTCAGCTGTGACACTGCCCAAACTCATGGAACAAAGAGTCCATGGTGACACCGCGGAACCCCATGGAACCAAAATCCATTTTGGCACATTGGGGCCACATTGAACCAGTGGTCCATTGTGATAGTGCAGATCCAAGGAGATCATTGTGACACTGAGAAACCTCTGGGAACCATGAGCCATTGTGACACAGCGTGGCCACATGGAGCCAAGGGGCCACTGTGACACTGCAGATCCAGGGAGACCATTGTGACTGAGGAACCTCATGGAACCAAGAGTCCATTGTTCCACTGTGGGGCTCTGTGGAACCAAGGGGAGCACAGTGACATTGCGTGGCCTCATGGAACAATGGAGACTATCCTGACACTTTGGGACCCACTGGAACCAAGGGACCATTAGAGCATGGCAGGGCCTCATGGAATCAAGGGGACTACAGTGAACACTGTCGGGGTCCATGGGATGAAGGGTCCATTCTGACTCCGTGGGACAAAGGATGCTATTGTGACACTTTCGGGCATCATGGAACCAAAGGTCCCTTGTGACACAGCAGGGCCTCATGGAACCATGGAGGCCTTTTTGACACTTTGAGGCCTGTGAAACCAAAGGGCCATTGTGGCACTTCAGGGCCTCTTGGAGCCAAAGGGACCATAGTGACACTGTGGGGCTCAGTGAAACCAATGGTCTGTTGTGACACTGCAGGGCCAAATGGCATCATGGAGACCACTGTGACACTACTGACCCCATGGAACCAAGGGGCCATTGTGACACTACAAGGCCTCATGGAAGCAAGGGGCCATTGTGACACCATGGGGGCATGGCAGGCCAAGGGGCAATTGTCACACTGTGTGGCACCATGGAACCAAGGAGTCTATTGTGACACTCCAGGGCCTCATGGAACTCAGGAACCATGGAATTGTGCAGGACTTCATGGAACCAAAGGTCCATTGGGACATTGTGGGGCCTCATGGAATCCTGGAGGCCATCATGACACCTTGAGGCCTTGTTGAATCAAGGGGCTCTGCAGGGCCTCATGGAACCAAGGAGACCCTTCTGACACTGTGACTCCCCATGGAACCAAGGGTCCATTGTGATACTGCGGCACCAAGGAGATCCCTGTGACATTGCAAGGCCTGATGGAAGCAAGGGACCATTGTGACACTATGGAGCCCCATGGAAACAAGGGGCCAGTGTGACACATCTGGGCCTCATGGAACCAAGGATCCAATATGACACCACCATTGTGACACTGCAGGGCCCCATGGAAACAAGGGGCCGGTGTGACATTGCAGTGCCCCATGGAAACAAGAGACCAGTGTGACAAAGCTGCCAGGACAGACAGACAGGCATGGCCTTGGCCTCTGGTGGCTGCAGTTCATCAGCCTCCGAAACACTGGGGCTCCTTGGTTTCTACCTGTGGATAGCATTGTGACATGGTGGGGACCCTATGGATCCAAGGGACCATTGTGACACTGCGGGGCCTCGTGGCACCAAGGAAATCACTGTGGCACTGCTGGGCCACATGGTCCCAAGGGGCCAGTGTGAAGCAGCAGGGCTTGGTGGATCCAAGAGTCCATTGCAGGTATTTAAGTGTCTCGTGGAACCAAAGGGCTGTTGTGATCCTGTGGGGCATTGTGGATCCGTGGAGAGCATTGTGGCATTGCAAGGCCCCATGGAATCATGGAGACCATTGTGACACTTTGGGCCCATTGGAGCCAAAGGGCCATTGTGACCCTGCAGGGCCTCATGGAAGCGCAGGGCCGTTGGGACATTGAGAAGCAAGGAGAACATTGAGACATTACAGGGCCTGGTGGAACCAAGGGAACATGGAATGGGTCTGGCCGGTTGGGCCTCCCAGGGACCACCTGACAGGTCCAGCTGATCTTGGAATGCCTAGGGCTGCCTCTCATCAGCCCCTGGAGACCTGGAGCTTTGTGCCTTCCTTCCTACTAAAATGAACCATCCATCTTCCCAGGTGCCCATGGCCAAAATTGATACTCCTCCTGAAAAGTTCCCTATATGCAAGGGTTCTCCCAGACAAAAGTTGCCAGGACAGAGAGCTCTGGCTGGCCTTGGCCTCTGGTGGTCACCTCTTATCTCAAGGAAGCCCTGAAGAAAGTATTTGAATAGGTTTGACTACTGAGACATCATTGAGTCTCTTATCCGCTGAAAAACTCAGATGCTCTTCTGATCATATGTGTCTTTCTCACTGTGTGTTATGCATGGAATATTATTTTCAGCTAAAAAATAGTATTCTTCGTATTTTACCAGTGTTTTCAGACACAAACCAGCTTGTCTACATATGGATCCAGGTCACCTGTACAAGCAAACACAATGAAGAACACAGCAGGAATGACTTTTCTTTGGTCCCATCTGTCACATCTCTGGAGCTGGAGGTGCAGCCCCAGACCTTGGGAGGGCTCAAGGGCTCACCAGCTCAGCTCCCACACAGAGAACTTGCCGACCATGTTCTGCTGGCCTTGGCCCCTGCCCGCTCAGCCAGGCTGAGATGGACACTGATGGTTTCTGTGCCAGGCTCTCCCAGCCCAGCCCAGCTCCCTGCCAGCTCTGCCAGCTGCCCTGAGCTCTGGGCAGCACCAAGGGCCTCTCCCCAGCACAGCCCAGCCAGCTCTGGCCCCACAGCTCTGCTCAGCCCAGGCTGCTCTGGGCACTGCCCCACGGCCTCAGCCCCTGCCAAGGGCACAGCAGCAGCTGCAGCTCAGCCAGGACTCAGCCCCACCATGGGGGAAGGGGCTTGGCCAAGGCCAAAGGAGCTCCCTGGGTGTCCTGCTCCCCTCTGACTGAGGTGCTGAGAGCTCTGCAGCCCCTCCTGCCATCCCATCTGCCCAGGCCAGCACAAGAGCCCCGGCCCTGGGGCCCTCCAGAGCTGCTCCTGATCCAGGCCCAGGGCCCATCCCAGAGCTGGGGCAGCCCCAAAGCTGTGCCCATTTCTGCTCATTGCTGCTCCGATGGGCATGGATCCTCAGCACCTTGGAGGTTGGTGATGAACTTTACTACTCCAGAGGCCTCTTCTTTCTTGAGCTCTTCAGTGTAGAAATTCAGTGACAAAGGCTCATTCACATTTCTTCAAAACACCCAAGCAAGACAAGCCCATGGAAATAATTCAAGTCTTCAATTCTTCAGTGGTTAATTAGACAGATTGCACAAGTGTATTCAAAGTCAACCTACTATATTGAAAACAGTGCAGAGGGAATTGTTTTGTCCTGTTTACTTTTCCTATTTATACATTGATATCATCAATCCTCAGTTGATAAGGATTCCCAGTATTTCCTAATCCATTTTTAGTAGGTATGAAAATCAAGACACCTTGTTGCTGACAATCTGAAGAGGGTGCCACGGAGACCCAGTTGGAATAATGACACCCAAATCAATATGGCTTGATGTCATCCTCCTTTATTGTCTAATTTTTTCATGTTTTATGCCTTTATCGCCTTACATAATACAATAGCAAATTAACATTCATTGGTTAACATAATAAATGTAATCATATTATGTTAACCAATGAATATTTATTTGCTATTGTCACTTATTGATTGGCTGTTATTCTACAAGCATCTGATCAGGTTATAGTATGTGCCAGTTTTCATGTACTACTCAGCACCCAGCCTTGGCTATTGTGTTTGTACAAGGCCTATTGTCTTTCCAAGGATGTCCTAAGTACTTTAAAGTAACTAAAGTAACTCTGTAATATGCAGGCCAGGGTTGTCCAGCTCCTGCAAAGGAACAGCATCAAGGAGAGCACGTCCTTGTTCCATGAGAAATTCCTCAACACCCTGTGGATCCAAGGATCCTTTGTGATCCTCCAGATCCTCATGGAACCAAGGGTGCATTGAGGCACAGCCGGGCTTTGTGGCAAGCAAAGAAACCTCTGTAAAATGCAGGGTAACTCACAGAACCAAGGAGTCCATTGTTAGAGGATAAAACCTCTGGAACCAAGAGTCCATGGTGACAAAGTGGGGCCTCATGGAAACAAGGGGTCACTGCGACACAGTGGGACTGCATGGTAGGAATTGTCCATTATGACAATGTGGATCCACAGAGACCGTGGTGACACGAAGGAACCTCATGGATCCAAAGGGCCATTGTGATGCTGAAGAACTTCATGGAGCCCAGGGTCCATTATGACACAGTGGGCCCACATTGGAGGAGAGGAACCATTCTTGGCAGTACAGAAACTCATGGAACCAAGGGACATGGACTCATGGGACCATTGTGACACAGCAGGGCCACATGGAACCAAGGAGACCAGTGACATTTAGGAAGCTCATGGAACCAAGCGTCCATTGTGACACTGCAGAAACAAGGAGACCATGGCTGACACTATGGAAGCTCATGGAACCAAGCAGCCATTGTGACACTGCAAGGTGTCGTTGAACCGGGGAGACCATTGTGACCCTAGAAAACCTGATGGCACTAAGGGTTTATTGTGACACAGCAGGGTCCCATGGAACCAGTTGTCCATTGTGACAACGCAGATCCGAGGAGACCATGGTGACACTATGGAAGCTCATGGAACCATGGGTCCATTGTGATAAAACAAGGCCTCATGGAACCAAGGAGATCATTGTGACATCATGGAATCTCATGGAACCAAGGATCCATTATTAGAATCCAGAGCCATGGAGACCATTGTGACACCATAGAACCTAGTAGACCCAAGTAGATCATTGTGACATCATGGAATCTCATGGAACCAGGGTTCCATTGTTACAGTCCAGAACCAAGGAGAGCATTGTGACATTGTGGAACCTCGTGGAACCAAGGGTCCATTGTTACAGACCAGAACAAAAGAGAATTGTGATATCGTGGAACACTGTAGAAGCAAGGGTTCATTGTTATACTCCAGAGCCATGGAGACCATTGTGGCATTAGGAAACTCATGGAACCAAGGTCCATCGTTACAGTCCAGACTCAAGGAGACCATTGTGACAACGTGGAACCTAGTGGAACCAAGGGTCTGTTGTTACAGTCCAGAACCATGAAGACCATTGTGATATCATGGTACCTCGTGGAACCGAGGGTCCATTGTTGCAGTCTGGATCAAGGAGATCATTGTGACATCATGGAATCTCATGAAACCAAGGGTCCATTGTTACAGTGTGGAACCAAGGAGATCATTGTGACATCATGGAACCTCGTGGAACCAAGGGTCTCCAGAATCAGGGACACCACTGTGACCGCACAGAATCTCGCAGAATCAAGATTCCATTGCTATGCAGTGGGGCTTCATGGAACCAAGGAACCACTGTGACACTGCAGGGCTGCATGGAACCAATGGTCCATAGAGATACTGCTTATCCAAGGAGACCATGGTGATGCTGTGGAACCTCACGGAATCAGGGGGCCATAATGACACAGCAGAATCCCTTGGAATCATGGCAACCATGTTACGCTGTGGAACCTCATGGAAACAAGAGGCCATTATGTCATTGTGTGGTCTCATTGAAACAAAGGACATGGCTGATGGGACAGAGGCTCCTGGAAACTATGGGACATTGTGACACTGCAGGGCCTCATGGAACCTAGGAGACCACTGTGACACTGAGAACCTTCTGGAACCAAGCAGCTATTTTCACCTTAAAGAACCAAGGAGACCATTTCTGACAGCACAAACCTCATGGAACTGAGGGGCTGTTGGTATACAGCTGTCAGAACCCTGGCCTGGTTCAGGGGTTCCATGTGGTGGTAAAGTCTCTCCTCCAACCCGTGCTTTTAAAGAAAACTCTCAGCCTCTTGTTGTTCAGTCTCAAGGCAGTTTATTGTTAGTTATCTAAAAGATTGTCTTCTCTGGCTACTGCGGTTTGGTCAGCAGCTCAGGCAGAGGCACACACCTCTGACATCCTCTCTGACCACTGTCTTCTTCTTCTCTCTCCCCCACCCAGGGCTGCTGCTATCTTTTACATGATACATTACATGATACATGTTTACAGTTTTTCCCCAATACCTACTACCTATATTAAATGGTGCTTTTCTAATCTGAACCAATCCATAAGTGCCAACATCATCAAGAACATGGAGGTAAGGAAGAAGAAAGAGGAGGAACAGGACTGGCCTACATTCCTCCATCTTAAAACATCTGACCCCCCATGTACAAAGTAAAAACCCCACTGTACAGGTGTTAAAACCCCCTTGTACAATACTAAAAATTCTTCCCTCTGCTTGGTAACTACTTCTACTATAATATCTAAACTTTTGTGACTGCTAGTTCCACCTTCAAAGTTGGTAAATCATTCCAAATGTCTCAAACTCAAAATCACAGCTGTTTGCAGCTGCCTGCCAGGGTCGCAAATGCCTCCGACCAGGGCCTGGAACCTCCAAAAACGTCTGAGGGACATTTTGAGTTCCAGCATCTTTCCTTCCTGTTTGAACCAGAAACACCTGTTTTGCCACTTTGTTCATGGCCCGTGTATTGCACAAAAAATGCATGGCAGAACAAGCAGAAGAACTAGAAGCCCTATAAAAATATAAAATGCTATTTTCAAAAGCTCCCTTCGCAATGGTGAGAGATTAAAGAAGTTAATTAAATCATCCCACCAGGATCTTGTAACTTCTTTCGATTTGGTGATGCTGCTTTGTATTTTCTTTATATTTTCATGGATAGATTTTGAGTAATCAGACAAGTTCATGCAGCACATCCCCTCAAATTCTTCACACCCATGCCCATGTGACAGCAACAAATAATCAATTGCCGCCCTGTTCTGAAGTGTTGCTTGTCTTGCACTGCTGATATCTGTTAACATGTCGCTCAGTGCAGATGAAATGGCTCGAGTGTGTTTACTCCACCAACATGCCATGTGATCCAATTGTGTGAAGGCCACCCCTGATGCTGTTTGGGGTGAGAAAATTGCTACTGCAATTCTCCAAGCCGCGTCCCAGGTATAAACTTCATCATCACAATTTGGACTATATTGCTCAAGGGATCTTTTTTCCCCTGTGTGTCTGCTCCCTTAAAATTTCTAAATCAGGTGTTATCAATGAGAGTTCCCCAATGCTGCATGGGCCGCCCTTGATTTTTGCAGGGATAGCAGGCCAAAATCTGTCCCCACAGAATAAAAACACTCCCTTTGGTAAAAAGCTGGATGCTGTAGGGATGGTTTGCTCATCATTTTGGTGTAATTACACCAGGATGATGCATTTCTATAAAAGAGTTGGTTTGGAGTGACATCTATTATGTGGTTATCTGTTTCTGCCACTCCCAGTGGGTTAAATTTAATACAGAATTTCATTTTTGTTGACCCAAAAATGTCCAATTCCGGAGGTTCAAAGTGAGCCGCAGGAAGGTACTGTGTCCAAACAGGCTATCCTTCCACAGGATCCGAAAAAGATTTCAGAACCTTTGGAGGGATGCTTTTTGGGATTGGCCATTCCTCTGATAGTAAAATGGTTTTAAAATCATAGGGAGTAAGGGTTAAAAGGAAAAATAAGCTTAGTAGGCCCTGGAAAAGCAAACACTCTAAGCACATGGAGAACTCGTACTTGCTAGAACTGCAACGTGTAGCTAGTACATGATAATTGATATAATTGTTAGATGTGATGATTGTTTAGTAATTAAATATAATTGCTGTTTAATCATTAGAATGATCGTGAGAAACACTGGTCAGTGACCTAAGAAAGATCAGAAGAAACTTATGTCAATGTATACAATAGAACAATGTAAGTTTAATAATAAATATGTAAGTTGTGTAACGATACAATATAAAATACGTTCAGCTCGAAAGCCATGTCGGTGTCAGATTTGGGTCTGTACCCCTGATTCCCAGAGCTCTCAACAAAAGCAGCTGCAGATAATCATATCCCGGGATTATGTGTTTTTACGAATGCTAACAATGGTTGCCATGGAAACTGACCATAGCAACAGGGGCTGCTGATGGTTGCCATGGAAACTGACCATAGCAAGAGAGGCACGGGATGGTTGCCATGGAAACTGACCATAGCAACAGAGGCACGGGATGGTTGCCACGGAAAAGGACCATAGATCCAAGGGGTGGTGATGGTTCCCATGGAAACTGAGCATAGCAACAGGGGCTGGTGATGGTTGCCATGGGAACTGACCATAGCAAGAGAGGCACGGGATGGTTGCCATGGAAACTGACCATAGCAACAGAGGCACGGGATGGTTGCCACGGAAAAGGACCATAGATCCAAGGGGTGGTGATGGTTCCCATGGAAACTGAGCATAGCAACAGGGGCTGGTGATGGTTGCCATGGGAACTGACCATAGAAACAGGGGGCATGAGATGGTCGCCATGGAAACTGACAATAGAAACAGTGTCTTCCGATGGTTGCCATGGAAACTGACCATAGGAACAGGAGGCTTGCCATGGTTGCCATGAAAACTGATCATAGCAACAGCGGCTGGGGAGGTTGCCATGTAAAAAGTATCATAGCAATAGGGGCTAATGATGGTTGCTATGCAAACTGACCATACCAACATGGGCAGGTGATGGTTGCCATGGAAACTGACCATGGAAACATAGGATTTTGGATGGTTGCCATGGATAGTGACCATAGGAGCAGTGTCTCTCGACGATTGCCATGGAAACTGACCATAGGAACAGCAGCTGGTGATGGTTGCCATGGAAACTGACCAAAGCAACGGGGGGTGGTGATGGTTTCCATGGAAACTCACCATAGCAACAGGAGCGTGGGATCGTTGCCATGGAAACGGACCATAGCAACAGGAGGTTGGGATCGTTGCCATGAAAACTGACCATAGCAAATGGGTCTGGTGATGGTTGCCATGGAAACTGACCATAGCAACAGGGGGCTTGTGATGGTCAGCATGAGAACTGACCATAGCAACTCGGGGTTTGCGATGGCCCCCATGGATACTGACCATAGCAAATGGGTCTGGTGATGATTGCCATGGAAATGACCATAGCAACAGGGATTGGTGTTGGTTGCCATGGAAAGTGACCATAGCAACTGGAGTTGGGATTGGTTGCCATGAAAACTGACCATAGCAAATGGGGCATGTCATGGTTGCCATGGAAAGTGACCATAGCAACTGGAGCTGGGGATGGTTGCCATGGAGACTGACCATAGCAAAAGGGGTCTTGGGATGGTTGCCATGGATACTGATCATAGCAACCGGGGCTGGTGATGGTTGCATGGAAACTGACCATAGTAACAGGGGCCTAGATATGGTTGCCATGGAAACTGGCCATAGTAACAGGGGGTCGTGATGGTTTCCATGGAAAAAAGCCATAGTAACAAGGGAATTGGGATGGTTGCCATGGATACTGACCATAGCAACTGGGGCTGGGGATGGTTGCCATGGTAACATATCATAGCAAATGGGGCATGTCATGGCCGCCATGGATACTGACCATAGCAAAAGGGGCTGGTGATGGTTGCCTTGGAAAATGACCATAGCAACAGGGGGTTTGTGATGGCCGCCATGGATACTGACCATGGCAAAAGGGGCTGGTGATGGTTGCCATGGAAACTGACCATAGCAAATGGGTCTGGTGATGGTTGCCATGAAAACTGACCATAGCAAATAGGTCTGGTGATGTTTGCCATGGAAACTGATCATAGCAACAGGGGATTTGTGATGGCCACCATGAATACTGACCATAGCATCCGGGGCTCGTGATGATTGCCTTGAAAACTGACTATAGCAATTGTCTCTTCTGATTGTTGCCATGGAAACTGACCATAACAACAGGCATTGGAATTGGTTGCCATGGAAACTGACCATGCGAACAGGGGCTGGTTATGGTTTCCATGAAAACTGACCATAGAAACTGGGGCTGGGGATGGTTGCCATGGGAACTGGTCATAGCAAATGGGGCATGTCATGGTTGCCATGGAAACTGACCATAGCAACTGGATCTGGTGATGGTTGCCATGAAAACTGACCATAGCAAAAGGGGTCTTGGGATGGGTGCCATGGATACTGATCATAGAAACCGCAGCTGGTGATGTTCACTATGAGAACTGACCATAGCAACCAGGGCTGGGGATGGTTGCCATGGAAACTGATCATAGCAACGGTGGCTCGTGATGGTTGCCATGGAAAAAAGTCATAGCAACAAGGGAATTGGGATGGTTGCCATGGAAACCGACCAAAGAAACAGGCGCTGGTGTTGGTTGCCATGGTAACTGACCATAGGAACAGGAACTTGTGATGCTTGCCATGAAAATGGACCATAGCAACGGGTGGTGGCGATGGTTGCCATGGATACTGACCATCGCAACAGGAGCTCGTGATGCTTGCCATGAAAATGGACCATAGCAACTGGTGGTGGTGATGGTTGCCATGGATACTGACAATAGTAACAAAGAATGGTGATGGTTGCCATGGAAACTGAACATAGAAACATGGACAGATGATGGTTGCAAGGGAAAAGGACCATGGCAACACGGAGATTGGGATCGTTGCCATGGAAACTGACCATAGCAATTGGGGCTGGGGATGGTTGTCATGGAAACTGACCATAGCAAAAGGGGGTTTGTGATGGCCGCCATTGATACTGACCATAGCAAAAGGGGCTGGTGATGATTGCCATGGAAACTGATCATAGCAAACGTGTCTGGTGATGGTTGCCATGGAAACTGATCAGAGCAACAGGGGGTTTGTGATGACCGCCATTGATACTGAACATAGCAACCGGGGTGGGGATGGTTGCCATGGAAACCTACCATAGCAACAGGGCGCTTGTGAATGTCCCCATGAGAACTGACCATAGCAACTGGGTCTGGTGATGGTTGCCATGGAAACTGATCATAGCAACAGGGCGTTTGTGATGGCCGCCATGGATACTGACCATAGCAACCGGGGTTGGTGATGATTTTCATGGAAACTGACCACAGCAACAGGGTTTGAGGATGGTTGCCATGGAAACTGACTATAGGAACATGGGCTAGTGATGGTTGCCATGGAAACAGACCATAGCAACAGGAGATCATGATGCTTGCCATGAAAATCGACCATAGCAACTGGTGGTGGTGATGGTTGCCATGGATACTGACCATAGAAACTTGGGCAGGTGATGGTTGCAATGGAAAAGGACCATGGCAACAAGGGGATCGCGATGGTTGCCATGAAAACTGACTATAGCAATAGTGTCTTCTGATTGTTGCCATGGAAAGTGACCATAGAAACTGGGGTTGGTGTTGATTGGCATGGAAACTGACCAGATCAAATGGGTCTGGTGATGGTTGCCTTGGAAACTGACCATAGCAAATGTGTCTGGTGATGTTTGCCATGGAAACTGACCATAGCAAATGGGGCATGTCATGGTTGTCATGGAAACTGACCATAGCAACTGGAGCTGGGGATGGTTGCCATGTAAACTGACCATAGGAACCGGGGTGGGGATGGTTGGCATGGAAACTGATCATAGCAACAGCGCCTGGTGATCTTCACTATGAGAACTGACCATAGCCACAGGGGCTGGAGATGGTTGCCATGGAAACTGACCATAGCAAATTGCGCTGGGGATGGTTGCCATGGAAACTGACCATAGAAACATGGGTGGGTGGTGGTTTCCAGGGAAACTAACCATAGCAACAGGGGCTGGTGATGGTCGCTATGGAAACTGACCATAGCAACAGGGGCTGGACATGGTTGCCATGGATACTGATCATAGCAACAGGGTGTTTGTGATGGTCCGCATGAGAACTGACCATAGCAAAATAGGCTGGTGATGATTGCCATGGAAACTGATTATAACAATTGTGTCTTCTGATTGTTGCCATGGAAACTAACCATAGCAACAGGGATTGGTGTTGGTTGCCATGGAAACTGACCATGCCAACAGGGGCTGGTTATTGTTTCCATGAAATCTAACCATAGCAACTGGTGCTGAAGATGGTTGCTATGGATACTGACCATAGTAACAGGGGCCTGGAGATGGTTGCTATGGATACTAACAAGAGAAACAGAAGCCTGGAGATGGTTGCCATGGAAACTGACCATAGCAAAATGAGTCTTGGGATGGTTGCCATGGATACTGAACATAGCAACCGTGGCTAGTGATGGTTGGCATGGATACTGATCATAGCAACAGCGGCTGGTGATGTTCACTATGAGAACTGACCACAACAACCGGGGCTGGGGATGGTTGCCATGGTAACTCACCATAGCAACAGGTGCTGGTGATGGTTGCCATGGAAAAAAGCCATAGCAAAAAGGGAATTGGGATGGTTGCCATGGATACTGACCATAGCAACTGGAGCTGGGGATGGTTGCCATGGAAACTCACCATAGCAAAAGGCGTCTTGGGACAGTTGCCATGGATACTGATCATAGCAACAAAGGCTCGTGATGGTTGCCATGGAAAAAAGCCATAGCAACAAGGAAATTGGGATGGTTCCCATGGATACTAATCATAGCAACAGGGGCTCGTGCTGGTTTCCATGGAAAAAAGCCATAGCAACAAGGGAATTGGGATGGTTGCCATGGATACTGACCATAGCAACTGGGTCTGGGGATGGTTGCCATGGATACTGACCATAGCAACTGGGTCTGGGGATGGTTGCCATGGAAACTGACCATAGCAAATGGTGCTAGGGATGGTTGCCATGGAAACTGACCATAACAACAGGGGGCTTGTGATGGTCCGCATGAGAACTGACCATAGCAACGGGGGGTTTGTGATGGCCGCCATGGATACTGACCATAGCAACCGGAGCTGGTGATGATTACCATGGAAATTGACCATAGCAAATGGGTCTGGTGATGGTTGCCATAGAAACTGACTATAGCAACCAGGGCTCGTGATGGTTGCCATGGAAACTGACCATAGCAAATGGGTCTGGTGATGGTTGTCGTGGAAACTGATCATAGCAAAAGGGGCTGGTGATGATTGCCATGGAAACTGACTATAGCAATTGTGTCTTCTGATTGTTGCCATGGAAACAGACCATAGCAACAGGGATTGGTGTTGGTTGCCATGGAAACTGACCATGCCAACAGGGGCTGGTTATGGTTTCCATGAAATCTGACCATAGCAACTGGGGCTGAGGATGGTTGCCATGGAAACTGACCATAGCAAATGGGTCTGGTGATGGTTTCCATGGAAACTGACCATAGCAACTGGAGCTGGGGATGGTTGCCATGGAAACTGATCATAGCAACAGCGGCTGGTGATGTTCACTATGAGAACTGACCATAGCAACCGGGGCTGGTGATGTTTTCTATGGAAACTGACCATAGCAACAGGGGCCTGGAAATGGTTGCCATGGAAACTTACCATAGCAACCAGGGCTCCTGATGGTTGCCATGGATACTGACCATAGCAACTGGGGTTGGGGATGGTTGCCATGGTAACTGACCATAGCAAATGGGGCATGTCATGGTTGCCATGGATACTGACCAAAGAAACAGGCGCTGGTCTTGGTTGCCATGGAAAACTGACCATAGCAACAGGGGGCTTGTGATGATCCCCATGAGAACTGACCATAGCAACAGAGGCTTGTGATCTTTGCCATGGAAACTGACCATAGCAACCGGGGTTTGTGATGGTTGCCATGGAAACTGACCATAGCAACAGGGGCTGGTGATGGTTGCCATGGATCATAGCAATGGGTCTTGATGAGGTTTGCTAGGGTAATGCAGGAAATCCCTTTTGCTGCTCTGTCAGGTCTGGGATCCTGGTAGGGGGTCAGGAACCCCCCATACAGGTCTCCGAGAGACACTCTCTCCGATCTCTGTCCATGGAAAAGACTTTTCAATCTTACAGGTTGAATTAGAAGATCTGAGTGTTTGAGATAAGTAATAATTAGTGTGACATGGGTGCAAAAGTAGAATTTAAGTATTCTAGATAAGCGGTTCAAAGGAGGCAAGATGGAAAATATAGGGTGTGTCTTGTCCTTTTTCTTCTTCATGCTTTCCATGTTTCACTCTAGTGTTGGCATTTTTCTATTGCTTTAGGCTGGGGACACACTGTTCAATGTAGGTGATAGGTATTGGCACGTTATTGTAAATATAGCACACATAGTTTCTGGTATATAATGTTTGTAACATCCCACTGAGTTGCAGAGACCCACACGCTGCCCTGCAGGACAGTCCTGCGGAACGGCAGCAGAACATGTTAGACATAAACGAGAATAAACAACCTTGAAACTAGCACAGATTAATTATGTCTTCTTCGTTGGCAGCGGGGCTGAGAGGGGTCTGCCAAGCAGAGCTGAGTCCCCAGGGCACAGGGAAGCAGCTGCTGGCAGGGACAGCTCCAGGCAGCAGAGCCCTGGGCAGGCAGTGGGGAAACTCCCTCCAAGCTGTGCTGAGATGTTTAAAGTCCTCTCCAACCCAACCATTCCACGTTTGTTTTTGTTTTACAGATCCACATGCAAAGGCACCACAAATGTCCAACAGCAGCTCCATCAACCCCTTCCTCCTGCTGGCACTGGCAGACACGGGGCAGCTGCAGCTCCTGCACTTCTGCCTCTTCCTGGGCATCTCCCTGGCTGCCCTCCTGGGCAACGGCCTCACCATCAGTGCTGTAGCCTGCGGCCACCACCTGCACACACCCATGTTCTTCTTCCTGCTCAACCTGGCCCTCAGGGACCTGGGCTCCATCTGCACCACTGTCCCCAAAGCCATGCACAATTCCCTCTGGGACACCAGAGACATCTCCTACACGGGATGTGCTGCACAGCTCTTTTTTTTTTTTGTCTTTTTCATCTCAGCACAGCTTTCCCTCCTGACCATCATGTGTTACGACCGCTATGTGTCCATCTGCAAACCCCTGCACTACGGGACCCTCCTGGGCAGCAGAGCTTGTGCCCACATGGCAGCAGCTGCCTGGGCCAGTGCCATTCTCAATGCTCTGCTGCTCACGGCCAATACATTTTCCATGCCCCTGTGCCGTGGCAATGCCCTGGGCCAGTTCTTCTGTGAAATCCCACACATCCTAAAGCTCTCCTGCTCACAGTGCCTGTTTAGCATTTGGCTGTTTTGTGTTCATTGTTTTTTCAAATGTGCAGATCTTCAGGGCCGTGCTGAGGATCCCCTGTGAGCAGGGACGGCTCAAAGCCTTTTCCACCTGCCTCCCTCACCTGGTCATGGGCTCCCTGTTTGTCAGCACTGCCGCATTTGCCTACCCGAAGCCCCACTCCACCTCCTCCCCATCCCTGGATCTGGCCCTGTCAGTTCTGTATTCGGTGGTGCCTCCAGCCCTGAACCCCCTCATCTACAGCCGGAGGAACCAGGAGCTCAAGGCTGCAGTGAGGAGACTGATGACTGGATGTTTCAGGAACACTAAACTGCTGGCCAATTTCTGCAAATCACTTGTAATAAAAGAAATCTTTGATACTTCTTGGTTTCATTTGGAAGGATCTTTTTCTTTGTAGCACTCATTTAATATTATTCTCAAAGAAATGCCATTTTTGGTGCCAATTCTCATTCTGAATCTTTCCACCTTCACTGTGCCCACAGACTGTGTCAATGAGGGGCTGCACTCACAGTGGCTTTAAAAGAACTAAAGGATGTCCCAGCACAGTTTTCTGCACAGATGCTCTTTTGTTGCCTTCTCTGGAGCTGTAGCAGCAATGTCTGTGTGCAGAGCTGGGGCAGATCAGGGCTGGCACAGCAGCTGTGCCCATGAGCAGCAGCACTTGGTGGTGCCAGTGCTGTTCCATGGCCCTGCCCCGCTGCCCTGGTGGCCCTGGTGTTGCTGCAGGGCCTGAGTGCTCTCGGGGCCGGGCACAGTCCTGGGGGTGGCAGTGCCGGGGCTGCTGCAGGGACAGGCCATGGGCACTGCTGGGGCAGTGCTGACGCCTCAGGCCAGGGCCTGGGGGCTCCAGGCTCCTTGCCCAGGCTCTCTCAAGAACATGGCCAGGCCAATGCTCAGCACAGAAAACTCCCGTGAGCAGCCCCAGGCTGGCTGTGGGCAAGCTGGGGACAAACAGCATGGCTGGTGCTCTGCTAGGGCCCTGGGGGAGACAGGAAGGAGCAGCAGAGCAGGGGCTGATCCATCCCCAGTGTGCTGCACAGCCCAGGGCAGCGTCCCAGAGCGTCCTCATGGAGCTGCCAACAACATCCCCCCTCTGCAGCCCTGGCCTCTTCCCCAGCTCACAGAGGTGCTGCATCCTTGCAGGCACAGACACGGCAGCACTGGCTCAGCAGCCCGTTTGCATTGCACACAGCAGGCAGGAGAACCCCCATGCTGGTGCTGTGGGGACATGAACCTGAGGCAGCACAAATGCCATCAGCCCCTGGGGCCAGGAAGGGCTTGGGGACGCCAGGGAAACCACTCAGCTTTGTCCTGGCCTCTGCAGTCAACCAGAAAGTTTGTTCCCATTAGCTGGGAGTTTCCTGTCCCACTGCAGACGCTGCTGCTCAGAGCCAGGGCTGCCTGGCAGCCACCCCCAAACTGCCCTGAGCATTTCCTCAGCTTCACCTTTGCTTTCTTTACTCTTCCTGCTACAAATTTCTTCCTGTTGCCCACCCCTCTTCCCTCCCCTGCACACATCCCATGCCTGTTTGCCCTTTCCTCTCTGCCCCCCTCCCCATTGCAGTTCCTGACTTGGCACCACGGGAACATCCCTTGGGGAGCAGGATCATCCCACAAGTGCTGCAGGAATTATCTGCAGGCTCCTGCAGTGCCTGGTGCTGCTCCCTTTGTCAGAGGCACCCCAGGCCAGGGGGGCACATCTGGGCTGCTGTGTCTGGCTGTGGGGCTCCCTGTTCTGGGCAGTGAGGAGGAGCTGCAGAGGCTCTGCAGGACTGAGAGGATGGGCTTTGGGGCTGTGAGGTGAAGCTGAGGGACCTGGGCTTCTGGAGATTCTGAAGAGGAGGCCCGGGGCTCCTCCTGCAACTGCTCCAAGGGTGGTTTCAGGGAATCCCAGAATCAGCAAGTTTGGAAAAGACCCTGGAGATCATCACATCCAACCTGTGCCCTGACACCGCCTTGTGCCCTCTGAGCCTCCTCCAGGATCAACAACCCCAGCTCCTTCAGCTGCTCCTCACAGGATTTGTGCTCCATACCCCTCCCCAGCCTTGTTTCCCTCCTCTGAACACGCTCCAGCCCCTCCATGTCCTTCCTACATTGGGGGGCCCAGAACTGGACACAGCACTCGAGGTGCTGCCCAGGCAGTGCCCAGCACAGGGGAAGAATCACAGCCCTGGTCCTGCTGGCCACACCATTCCTGATCCAGGCAAGGAGCCCCAAGGAGGGTTTATCAGGGTCTGACGCTCCAGGGGTCTGGGGGTTAAAGACAAAGACAAAGGCTGGTTTAGGGTATAAATACAGGAACAGAGGCGGTGGAGGAGAGCGTCAGGGATCTCAGGGTTTAGGGGTGGTACACAGGGAAAGGGACTAATAGGGAATGCCAGGGTGGACAGGGAATGGAGAACTTGCTAGAACATGAACATATCAGGGTAAAAGGGTTAGGAAAGGCCAATGGGCCAATAGGGAGGACAGAACTGGGACAAATTAACACAGTGCTGCTGAGCACCATGGGGGAAGCTTCTGTCCTCACCCTGATCTGTGAGGAATGCCCGGAACCTAAAGCGCATTTCTCCAGGGCATTGCTGTTGCCCTCTCCCCAGAAAGCTCACAGGCCTCCACAAACACACACTGGAGATGTCTGGGGCCGTGCATAATTTCTCCACTCTCAGCACTGAGGCAATGGACTCTGGCACAGCTCTGAGCTCATGCCCGTGGCAAAAACCCCTGGCCATGGGGCTCCGTGAAGCTGCTCTCAGGAAACCCCCAAGAGCTGGGGAGTGCTCCAAAACTGCCTCAGGAATGTGAGATAACCCAGCATCTCCTCATGAATGTAGACTATTCAAAAACTCACTAAGTAACGGGTTTCCCTGTTGCAGAGGATAGATAGATATGATTGTTCTCTTAGCTAGCCGAATGTCACTTCTGCCCTTGGATAAATCCTGGAGTGAAATGGACTGTTCCATCCCACCCCCCAAAAGATTGTGGCTCATCCCGCACCTCTGTACCTGCCCCTAAAACATCAGAGTCTGTAACCCCATTGGCCCATGCCTTGTCCCAGCCCACCTAGGAGCCCCTGATAAGGGGGCTCCGAGGGGCCATGCTGTCTCTTGTACCTCTCCCCCTCTCTTGGACTTCCTCCCTCTCTTGGACTTCCTCCCCTCTTCTCCTCCTGGGGCTTCCCCTCTCCTGAACCCTTCTCCTTTTGTCTCTCCCCTCCCCCACCCTCTGAGGCCCAGCCACGTGCTACGCCTGGGAGCACGAGGCTCGGACCTTCCTGCACCCCCAATAAACCTCTCTCCCCAAGAGCAAGCTTCAGAGATCTCTGCCTCCCTCCACCCCCACCGTGCAGGAGAATAATCTTCCCACATTTCCCCTATTTAATCATCTTGGCTGTCTCATTCCAGACCCCACCCCACCTCCCCAGTCCCAACCCCAATTCATACCACCCCTCCTGGACATCAAGACCCCTTCCCAAGCTGTACTTCCCCCATTTCACACCTCCCAAATCTCCATCCCACCTCACCCAATTCCCATCCTGACCTGCATACCACTTTGCCCAATTCCCTTCCAACCCAATTTCACCCTGGGAAGTGGTGGAATTGAGTTATTTTGGGGTGGGATTGAGTAGTTTTCAGTGGCATTGAGTGGTTTTGAGGTGACAGATCAATCCTTCTCATCATTTGGAGTGCCAAGATGTGGTGTCCGGGACCTGGGTCCTGCTGGGAACACCACAGAGGGCGAACTCTGCCGGAGCCGGACAGTGATAGCGAGGCTTCCGCCGAGGCGGGATGGCGCTCAGGCTGCTGTAGCTTCCAGAGGGGAAGAGAAGTCGGAGGTGCAGGGAGACAACCACTCAGGAAGGGAGCGAGCTCTGAGCGCCCCGTCCCAAGGCGGGGTAAGGTGTATAACAGCAATGGGATCGGAGGGTCAGGGTACAAATCAGCCAAAAATGGACAGGTACAGGGGAGGAGCAGGGGATGACCGACAGGGTGAGAACCGATGGGACAAGGGGAAGGGGTGGCTAACAAGAGGGAACCAATGAAGGCACAAAGAACAAGGAACATTCTAGAACAAAGGGATAGCTAAAACAGTGATGGACATGAACAGGGATAACAAATTATTGGCCTCAGAGGAGGCGGGAAATTACACAGAAGTGGTCTCCCAGGGCATCCCAGGTGGACTGTCCCCAGGACCCCCTCCCACACTGGGAAATAAAGACAACTAACCAAATAGCCCCCAACCCACCCCCCCCCCATATACTCCCAGATATCTCCTGGAATCCAAGATTCCCCAAAAACACAAGTAAAATGTGAGGTTTTAGATGTCTTTGATGAATTTATTGATTTTTACGCCAATTTTCCATGTTTTGAAGGGAAGAAGATAAAATATAATAAGAGGCAAAATAAAAGAGACAGCAGCCACTTCCCTCTGTGTATCACAGGAAATGTGATACAGGGAATGTGATAGCCACAGGGAATGTGGTCACCAGGGCTCTGACCAGGGTGGGTCCTCTGATGGGGATGGAGCTGGAGCAGCGCACGAAGCTCTTCCTGCGGGCGGGGTTGTCACAGGGCTTCCCTTACCGGTGCCTCCGCTGGTGCCGGGTAAAGAATGAGCGGTCTGAGAAGCTCTTCCCACACCGGGGACACTCGTAGGGCCTCTCCCCGGTGTGGATGCGCTGGTGGGTGACGAGGGTGGAGTTGTGCTTGAAGCCCATCCCGCAGTCGGGGCAGTGGAAGGGCCTCTCCTGTCTGTGGATCCGCTGATGCACAAGGAGATGGGAACTGGTGTGAAACCTCTTCCCACACTCAGGACACTCATAGGGCCTCTCCCCAGTGTGGAACCTCTGGTGGACA
The DNA here is from genome assembly GCF_050655825.1 of Lonchura striata. Classification (NCBI taxonomy): domain Eukaryota; kingdom Metazoa; phylum Chordata; class Aves; order Passeriformes; family Estrildidae; genus Lonchura; species Lonchura striata. Next base: position 5,329,816 of record NC_140735.1, on the reverse strand, counting down.
ATCAGGTCAGACCTGTGGCTGAAGCCTTTCCCACACTCCCCACACTCGTAAGGCCGTTCCCCAGTGTGGATCCTCTGGTGGCAGACCAGGTTGAAACTCTTCCTGAAGCTCTTCCCACACTCCAAGCACTCGTAGGGACTCTCCCTGTCATGAGGCTGCTCAAGGACCACCAGCTCTGAGCCCTGGCTGAAACTCTGCCCACCTTCCTGGCACAGAGTGGATCTTTCCTCCTCAGATCCCTGTGATCTGTGTTTGCAGCCCCTCCTCCTGTGGGACCTCAAGGGATTTTCTTCCCCATTGGATTCCTGTGTCATGGAGGTGCTCGAAACAGCCTCTTCCATGAGGTTCTGCCGTGGGGATTTGTTCTCCCTTGTCTCCATCCTCAGCTCCTGCTCTGGGGGAGGAAGGACAAGGAGAGGATGGGATTTGCCTCCGTGCCACAGGGAAGGGCAAGGAGATCCCCCCAGTGCGTCCCCAGCAGGAGGGCACCGGCAGCGGGGCTGTCCTCCAGCCAGGGGCCAGGCTGGGCTGGGAGATGGAGCAGGAGAGAGGGGGAAAGGGGCACTGACTTCCTCCTCACCTGCCTCGGTGTCCCAGGGCATCTTCCTCACAGCCTCCTCCTCCATCCAGCCAAAGTTTGAGAATGGGAAATCCTGATGTGGGGAAAAACAAGGTGTCAATGCCTTGGGCTGGGGTGCTCTTCTGAGTGTTCAGTCCAGAGCAGGTTTAAACAGCTCCAAAGAAAAAGAAAAACCAGAGCCCGGGGAACTTCTCTGCCTCAGCGAGCTAAAAACTAACTAAAAGCAAAGGAGAGCTCTGTCCTGCTGTCTGTCTGTTGGCAGACAACTGATACCTCAGGTTTAAGTTTTTCTGTTCTGTTTTGGTGTGCAGCTTCTAGCTCTATATTAGGGGTTACTGGCATCTTTTCACAGGGTGGTGAAGACAAAACAATCCTGCTCTAGCTGGAGAGTCAAGGACAATCTCTTCAAACTTCAGGCCCAAAGCACAAACAACATGAAAAGAGGAGGGCAGGCAAGCAAGCAAGGAAGGAGGAGGAAACTTCATCATTTGAACCTATTAACTGGGCAGTTAAATCCTGTATGGAAATGGACTAACACCTATAAAAATGTCAGATCTCATGACCAAGCCCTCTTTTGCTTCCATCTTGGAGCCATCCGGGCAGAGACCCGAGTGTGGCTCCAGTACTGCCAGGGTGTGGCCTTTGAAGGCACTTCAATAAATATCCTCTTTGTTCCTCTTGGCTCCCTCTGGCCTCTGTTCCAGCTCCTTAAGGCATCACAGCAGCCCAGGAGCCGGAATGTGGAGGGGTGATGCAGTTCCTGAAACCAAACTGTGGTCTTCTTCCTCCCCCTCTTTGCTCTCAGAACCAGCCCTGAAGGTGCAGAACTCATTTCGGGGCTAAACGGACCAATGGGGGTACGAGCATCGTGAGCTCACCCCAGGACAGGTCCTGCCAGGGTCAGGGGTCCCGTCCCCGCCTCATCTCCGGGCTGCCGGGGGTCCCCCAGCTCCGGGATCGCCCCTTCCCCTCTGCCGCCTCGGGGGTCCCACGTTCCGCAGCCCCGGCTCTCAGGGGATCCCCAAAACCAATGTCCCGCCCTGTCAGCACCGGGCCAGCCCCGCGTGGTCCCCCGGGACCCTCCGAGGGGCGATCAAAGCTCCTGTCCCCCCGAAAAGCTCCTCTCAGGGAGCCCGGAGGGATGCGGGGCTCGGCATCTGCCGGCTCCGAGCACTCTCCAGAAAAATCCCCCCGGAGACCCTTCGATAGAGCCGGGGCGAGCTCGGCCTCCCCCTCCCCTGCGGCTCGGGGCTGGGGCGACGCTGGCGGGGCAGGGGTGCTGCAGCCCCGGCGTGCGGGCGGTGCGAGCGGCGGGATTCTCCCGCTCCTGCCGCTCCTGCCGCTCCTCCTGTCCCTGCTCCTCCTGCCGCAGCCCCTCCGCTCCAGCCCGGAGCTCCCTTTCCCCCTCTGCCCGCCGCCCCGCAGCCCCGGTGCTGGGTGGGGGAGCCCCCGGCCGGCCCCGGGGCGGGCAGGGGGCTCGGGGACCCCCCCGGGGCGGATCCGTCCCCCCGGGCCGAGCCCCGAGCTCCGCTCCGGGGCCGCGGGGCGCTGCGGGGCCGCCCGGCAACTGGTGACGCATCGGCGAGAACGGCTCTGGTTGGCTGGAAATTGTCCAGCGCCTTCGCTGATTGGCTGGAATTGTGAGGGCCGCTGCGCCCGGCGGGTGTCCCGGGGAGCTGCGGAGGCCGGGCCGGAGCCTTTTCCGATTTCTTTCTGTCCCTCTGAGACCTTTTCCCATTTCTTTCTCTCTCTATGAGATCCCTTTACTATTTCTTTCTCTCCCTTTCTCCTTCCCATTTCTCGTTCCGTTCAGTCCGTGTTCAGTCAAATCCGCAGGCTGCGCTCCCATGGCTTCATTTGCACCTTCGCTGGGGCAAAGGCGTCTCTCCCTCCCGGGATCGTAACCCGCGGGCCGGCTCCGTTCCCACCGCGATCCTTCCGGGATTCTGTCAGGGACTCGCTTCCCTTTCCTCCCTCTGCCTGCAGCCGGGAATGTGCTGGGAAATGTCCAGCAAAGCCACCTTTGCTGCGTAAAAACATTCAATGAAAGGTTTTCATTTTGGATTTTCTGTGTTTTTCTTTCTTTTTCCTTTCATAGTAGTAGCTTAATAAAGGTTTGTTTTTTTGTTTTTTCCCCTTGTTATTAAGCTTTGGCCTGCTTTGCTCTGTTCTCGATCACATTTCACAGAATTCAATTGAGAGGTTGCATTTTCATGGGGGCGCTGGCATTGTGCCCGTGTCAAACCATGACAGCCTCCCAAGTGTCCTGCTCACTGGCTCTCCCTGTGCATCTTGGACAGCACAAGGTGGGCATTTCTGGCAGCTGGGCATCAGCAGGCCTTCCAATGGGGGCGTGTTGTGGAGTGAGCCCAGCTGAGATACCCTGAGAGGAGCCCAGGGCTCCTTGCTCCTCTCTGCTGGCCCGTGAGCGTCTGTCTGCTCTCGGGATGGCCCTGGCTGTGTCAGGGCTGCTGCGTGGGCACGAGACAGCCGGTCCTGTCCCGCTGGGTCCCAGCAGTGCCTGGCAGCCATCCTGCATCTATGTCAGGATGCCGGCCAAGAGAGGCCCTGGAAGCTGAGGCAGCTGATTTCAAGCTTTTGCAGGTGCCAACAGGTCAAGGCCAACAGTGTTCCCTCTGAATTCCAGAGGGGCTTCCCCAGAGCTGCCTGATGCCACCCACTCCTTGTGGCACCAGTTGCTTTCCTGTGGAAGGTTCTACGTTCCCCAAGAGCACAGAGGGAGCTGGAGATAGACCTTGCCAGGCTGCTCTCTCTCCTTTACCAGCAGCCCTGGGTGGGCAGAGTAGTCCCAGCTGAGAGCAGATGTGCCAATGGAAGAGCCATGCACGGGAAGGCTCGGTGGGAAGGATGATCCAGGATCCATAGGCCTGGCAGCCTGAGCTTGCTCCAGGGGAAGGCCTTGGAGCAGATCCTCCTGAGTGCCATCCCACAGCACGTGCAGGGAACCAGGGGGTCTGCTGGAGGGTGGGAAAGCTCTGCAGAGAGACGGGGACAGCTGGGGGTCCTGGCGGGATGTTGAGGGCTTCTGTGTGGTGTTTGCAGGGTGTTGGTGTTGGAGGTGTGTTGGGGAAGGAGTTGTCTGGGAGGTGAGAGGTCTAGGCTGGAATTTGAGTCAGTTTGAAGACAGCATCTGTGGTTTGGCATAGTTTTGCTTATAGAGTGCAGAAAGAATATCTGTGACTGTTTCTGTTCATGGTCCTGATTCTGCTGCAGGGAACAAGAGGGGAGAGCTGTACTTTATTGGCCACTTAGATCTCTATAACAGGGCAGGGTTAACCATTTTGCCATCTACTAATTGTTGCCAGCAGTTGCTCCAGGTGCTCCTGCCAACAGCCCCTGCAGGCAGGAACACAGCCCCCAGTGCACATGGGTTTGGCTCCCTCTGGCACAGAAGCCCCGAGGGGCACAGGTCTCTGGGGCAGGACACGGCACCAGCCCTGCCAGGGCTCGGGGGTGGCAGGTCTGCCTGGGCAGGGACTCTGCCTCACCTGCTGGTGTCAGCGCTCCCCGGGCGCCAGGGCTCAGAGCAGCATTCCTGCCCTGGCCCACAGTTCCTTGTGTGCCACACCCGCGGGTTTGGGATGGCCAAGGGCTGGGACGTGTCCCAAGGAGGCTGTACCAGCTTCTGTGGAAGGCCCCGTGTGTGTGAAGATTATTCTCCTGCACGGTGGGGGTGTAGGGAGGCAGAGATCTCTGAAGCTTGCTCTTGGGGAGAGAGGTTTATTGGAGGATTCAGGAATGCCCGAGCCTCGTGCTCTCAGGCGTAGCACGTGGCCGGGCTTAGGAGGATGGGGGAGGGGAGAGAGAAACGGAGGGTTTAGGAGAGGGAAAGCCCCAGGGGGGGAGAAAGTCCAAGAGAGGAGGAGAGGGCCAAGAGAGGAGGAGAGGGCCAAGAGACCTCATGGCCCCTCGGAGCCCCCTTTTCAGGGGCTCCTAGGTGGGCTGGGACAAGGCATGGGCCAATGGGGTTACAGACTCTGTTTTAGGGGCAGGTACAGAGGTTCGGGATGAGCCACAATCTTTTGGGGGTAGGATGGAACAGTCCATTTCACTCTAGGATTCATCTAAGGGCAGAGGTGACATTCGGCTAGCTAAGATAACAATCATATCTATCTATCCTCTGCGACGTTGGGGTACATGGGGAATTGTGGTGGGGCTGCAATGCAGGGGTCATCTGTGGATACCCTGGTGGGTATTGGGGGCTTCATCGAGTGAAGCCCTTCTCACCCTGCCCCCCACCTTCCCCAGGTGTTCTGGAGACAGACATCACCCTCGTCCCCATCATCATCCTCACGTTACTCATCAGCGAGCAGCTGGGGGAGATCTGAGCTTCAAGGGGGCCTGGGGGAGGCAGTGCTCTGAGAGATCCTGTGCTCACCCCTCCAGTCCCCCCAGACCTGTCTAGGGTGGCAGCTGCTCCACACCACCTGAAGAGGTTCATGGTGGCTGCCAGCATGGAGCATGAAGGGGGAGCTTGTGGGGCTATGGGCAGGTTTGTGGGGTCCAGCAGCAGCTGCAGGGACTGGAGAGCATCGGGCTCTGGGGAAGTTACATTGGGATTTGGGGGATCTTCAGAGACTGGGAGGTTCAAGGCCCAAGTGGCATATTGAGATTTGATGGGGCTGGGGGTTCTGGGTGGGTTTGGGGGGGCTTTCCCAGCAAAGTATAGGGGGTATGGGGGAGCACAGGGGCACTTTGAAGTCATGGGAGGTAATGAGGGGCTTGGGGGAGTACAGGAGGTGTAGGGGTGCACAGACCCTCGTGTCGGGGATATGATGAAGGGGGGTGCCCAGCCCTCTCCATACCCCCATGCTGGCTGCTCCCTCCACCCCATCAGCTTCCTCATCTTCCTCCTCGTGCTCATCCTGCTGGGCAAGTGCTTTTCCATCACAGGTACCACGGAGGGTATGGGGAGGTGACTGGGAAGCACGGGGGCAGCTGTGGGTCACTATGGGGCAGTCAGGGGTCCCTATAGAACATTTGCAGGGGGTCTGTGGGGTAGTTTGGGGGTCTCTATGGGGCACCCAGAGGGTTGGTGCTTTCAGGGACCACATCAGACTGGGGAACTCCATCCAGCTCTCCACGAACATCACCCTGTACAGTATCACCCATATCACCCTGCTCGCCTACAAGGCCCAGGTGAGACCCCTACACCCACCTGTATTTTTGCTGTATATAGAGGGTTTGTGGGTATTTGGGGGGTATTTTGGGATGCAGGGGCAGTTCTTTGCCCACAAGGAGGTACATTTTGGGGGGCAGTTCTTTGACCACCATGAGGTGCTTTATAATTGAGGTTCAGGTGAGACCCATGTGCCCAGCTGTATTTGGGGAATATGGTAGGCATTTGAAGGGATATGGGGTATTTGGATGGTGTTTGCTTTGTGGAGTTTGTCTTTGGGGGGAGAGGCAGTTTTTTGACCCTGGTCAGGTGATGTACCCCTACAAGTCACCTGTGGGGCACAGGCTCATTGTGCTGCAGTTCAGGGCCTTCAGCTGGTTGTGCAGTGCCATTTCCATCACTGTCACCATGGTCCTTGAGCACCGCTACTTCTACCTGCCCTTCCTGGGGGCTTATGCCCTCTGGTGACTCCTGGGGTACCTGGAGGACACCGGAGGTCTCTCACACAAGGGTCTCTCAAGGGGGTCTCATGAGGGTCTCACAGGGGTGTCACAAGGTTCAGTCTCATAGAAGTCTCAAAGTGTTCTTGCAGTCAGAAAACTCTTTAAGGAAAAATGCCACTCAGTTTCCACTTGGCAAGTCCTCAGGCAGAATTGAAGGGCTGATGTTACTTCAGACCCTCTGGAAGGGACCTCCAGGTCATATTTACAAGAGGCGAGCAACAAGTACCATGATCAGAGCTGGAGGGGCCCTGGTTCCAGCCAGGTGTGGGAAAAGGACAATGGGGTCTGTTGGATTGTGTGGATCCATGGCCTGGCACAGCAGAGCCACAGGAGCAGCCTTAGTTGACATGGGTGGATAATGTACCCTGATGCCATCATGCAGGGGCAGAATCCATCTCTGTTTCTGGGATGACAGGGGGGTCCCAACAGGGACTATACTGGGGGCTGAAGTGCTCCTGACTGGGCATGAGTGGCAGAAAAATGCAGTTGTTACTGGCCTAGAGGCTCCGTGTATCCTTGGCATAGATCACCTCAGGAGAGGTATTTCAAAAACCCAAAAGGACACCGCCGGGCTTTGGGAGAGCTGCTGTGGAGAAAGAAGAAATTAAGACAGCTGAATCTCTTGTTTGGTCTTTCAGAGGACCCTTCTGCTGTGGGACTGCTGAGGGTTGAAGAACAGCAGGTACTGATGGCCAGCCCAGCAGTGTCCCATCGGCAACATGGCACCAAGTGGAATTCAGGAGGCTGTCCATGAGCTGATCCGGGCGCTGGAGAGCTGGGCGTGCTCAGCAAGACTCGCTCACCGCTCAGTAGCCCCACATGGCCCCTGCCTGAGTCCCGTGGAGAGTGGACACTGGCAGCGGACTGTCATGGCCTGAATGAAGTCCCACCATCACTGAGTGCTGCCATGCTGGACGTGTTGGAACTTCAGCGTGAGCTGGAGTCCAAGGCAGCAAAGTGGTGCCACAGCAGAGAAAGCTTTTGAGAAAGAGGATAAGATAATTCAGATCCTCCTGAAGGCTGGTTTTGCCATAAAACAGGGTAAAGTCAAGTGACCTGCCCAAGAAATTCAGTTTTTAGAAGTAAAATAGTAAGATGGACATTGTCAGATTCCAGCGGATGTGGTCAACAAAATAGCAGCCATATCCCCACTGACCCACAGGAAGGAAACACAGGCTTTCCTGGCACTGTGGTATTTTGGAAAATGCATATTCCAGGTTACAGTCAGATTGTAAACCCTCTCTATCATATGACAGACAAGGAAGAAGATTGATTTCAAGTGGGGTCCTTCACAGCAACAAGCTTTTGAACAAATTAAAGAGGAGATTCTTCCTTACAGTAGCCGTTGGAGCAGACAGGAGAGGACAAGGTGTGGAAAAAATGCTCCACACTGCAGCCAGGGAGAATGGTCCACCCTGGAGCCTCCAGCAGAAGGGACCTGGGGAAGTTGGAGGACCACCCTATGGTTCTTGAGTCTGGGATACAAAGGATCTGAGGCCAGCTATACCCATACAGCACTCTGCAGCTTATGAGGAGGTTCCATCTGTTTCAGAAGGGACTGGCACTGAAGCACAGCTCCCACTGGCACCTGACTGCTAGTGCTGAGATGGGATGTTCAAAGGGAATGATATCTTGGAAGTCATTACAAACTGGCCCTGTGGCAAAATTTTCAGATTATCATCAGAAGGGGAAGAGGTGAAGATGGCACGTGCTAGGGAGGTCCTGACTACCAGGAAATGAAAAGCATCACTCTCTCTTTCCTGATGGTTCCTGCCATATTGTAGGGATGCATCAAAAATGGAAAGCTGCTGTATGGAGTCCTACTCCATTAACCCCTTTGCCTTCTAAGAGATAAAAGAAAGGGAAAACAATACAAAAAGGTGACTGTCACTAGGCTATACTCGCCACCTTGGTGTGTCAGAAAAAATCTCTCAGAGGAGGTTTCACTGATTAGACTGGTCTTCAAAGCTTCGAGGGTTGTCGGCCACCCCCAGAAAAATCCCCCAGAAAATTGGGGTTTTTCTCTCTGATAGTGATTTAGAATCCAGAGGAGATCCAATGGAGACACTTCCAAAAGGCTCAGTGAAGCCTCAAGGTCAGGGCCCAGTTGTGCATCAATTGAAAATGTGGGTGTTAGTGTAGTGGTTGCTGCTGCCTATAATCTGTCTCCTGCAGAAAAGCAAGTTGAGATAACCTTCAGTCAATGCAGTCAGACCCTCACTTAGCACCCACCACAGCTGGCTCAGCGACAGAGGCAAGAAAGGCTCTTTTTGCAGGGTTTTATTCCAGTGGAGGATATCACATGTGGCTGAAGGGAGCTCAGCGAGATAAAAGAGGGGGACCACGTGGAAGAGACAGCTTGAGAAGGGGAAGGGGTGGGGGACGGAGCTAAGGGCTGGGCAGAGGGGTTTGGTCTCCAGGGAAAGGGGGGTGGCCACCAGGGCTACCGATCCTGTGAGGGGACAGGGAAAGGAGAAACCAGGGGAAGTTGCACAGGGGAAGTTGACACAGAGGCCCAAATGCGAGACTGCTTTTCGCCCCAGGAGGACTGGCTCTGTCGTGAGCAGTTACTGCTGTTGCCAGGGCTGAGGACTTGGGAGTGAGGTGGGAGAGTTCATGGGATGCTACATGCTACATGGCAACTTATGGAAGCCACTGAAGGACAAGGTGGCTCCAGGCACGTTACAGAGCTTAAAGCCTAAAGCCGTCTAGCTAGCTTTGGACATGGCTGAATGAGAGAAATGGCCAACTCTGCCTAGGCACTGACTCATGGATGGTGGCAAGTGCTCTGTGGGGTGGTTGGAACAATGGAAAAAGGACAATTGGCAGCACAAGGGAAACCCATTGGAGCTGCTGGGCTGGGGCAGGACATCACTGCCCAGGGGACAAGCTGGTTGTGAAAGCCCCTCCTGTGGGTGCTCACGTACCCAGGAGTCGGGCACTGAAGAGCATCACAGCAATGGACAGAGGGATGGGCCTGCCAGGATTAAAGTGTCCCAGGTGGGTCTGGACTGGCCACACTTGGCTGAGTTATTTCTGACTCAGTGGGCCCACGATGCCTCAGGTAGCCAGTGTTTCAGGGGCAGATGAGAGGCTGTCCGGGCGAAGTAAAGACCTTCCTGTCCTGGAACATTTTGTGTGGGAGCAATCCGTGGATGGATCCAAATTTTGTGCTTAGTGCCAAATTTAGGAGGTTGGGCTCAGAAAGTGAATGAAAGCACATTTCCTTGGGAGGAGAAACACCTAGTCTTACTGTTAGTGCTGCAGATGATTGTTGGCCCAGGAAAGGAAAAGGCAAACAAGACCTATCTCTCAAGACACCTATTCTGTTGGAGAAATCCTTGGACATATTCGTTAGTAGAGATGGTTTCCAAATTCCTCATATGTGCTCCTGAAAGGGAATGACAATATTTTTCCTTGGAAAATAAAGCACTAGTCACAGTGTTTTAGGATGAAAACGTTTTGCTGGCCTTCACCTCCACCTGGCAGATGATCATCTGCAGCACCTTCAGTCGGACAAGGTGTTTCCCTTCACAAGAATAGGTGCTGTCATTCACGTTGAAGAACCTAGCTGCAGCATTTTGAGCTGAGTTCCAGTATTGAATAAATCTAGGGCTCTAGACATTGCTCTCACACCAAACAGACTAGGGCAGGAAACTCTTGCTGGCATTTTCCTCCCCTCTCCAGTTTATAATCTGAGGCTAACTGCTTTCCTTCCCATGTAAAAGCACTGTCATTCCATTTCAGGAGTCAAAACTTTTGTAAACCACCTCCAATATTGAGTATGTCCAAGGATTGCTGCCAAACAAAGACTCCAGGACAGAAAGGTTTTGCTGACTTGTCTCTCTTCTAGGCAGATGATCATCTGTGGCACCAACATTAGGACTGGGAGTTTCATTTTCTAGGAAAGGTACTGTCATTCACTTGGAGGGCCTGGGTTCTGACATTTGGATTCAAGCTCCAATATTGAATGTCTAAGCATTGCTGCCACACAAAGCATGTGAGAACAGAAAGCTGTTGCTGGCTTTTACCTTCACTTTGCAGTCATGTGAACACCACCAGCAGGACTATGTGTTTGCCTTCCCAAAGAAAGGTACTGTCATTCATGTCCAGGAGCACAGTTACAGCATTTGGAGCCACATGCCAATACTAAATACTTCCAGTGGATGTCTAACACAAGACGATCCAGAGCAGAAAGGTCTTTGTGGCCTTTACCTCCCCTGAGAAGCATATCTGCGCTAGAAACAGTGGGTTAGGTCCTTTCCTTCCCGTGGAAAATCACTTTATTCCTCTTCAGGAGTCCACCATCTTACTTTGGATACAACTTTCCAACATGACATATATCCAAGGATTGCTCTCACACAATATGTGCCAGGTCAGAAAATTATTACTGAATTCTACCTCCCTGGGCAGCATGTAATCTGCACATTGAACCCTAGGCCTAGGGGCTTTCCTTCCCCTGTAAAAGTGCTTCAATCATCTTTAAGGAGCTCATCCACTGAAATCTGGATACCACCTCCAGCACTGAAAACATCCAAGGATTGCTCCCACACAAAATGTGGACAGACAGGGTGTTAGCATTCAGGAACACACATAATCACGGGATATGATCATCTGCAGGTGCTTTTATTGAGAACTCTGGGAATCAGGGGTACAGACCCAAATCTGACTCAGACATAGATTTCGAGCTGAATGTATTTTATATTCTATCGTTATATAACCTACATATTAATTATTAAACTTATATTGTTCCACTGTATACATTGAAATGAGTTTCTTGTGATCTTTCTGAGGCCCCTGACCACGGTTTCTCATGATTATTCCTACAATTAAACAGTAATTATATTTAATTACTAAACAATCATCACATCTAACAGTCATATCATTTATCATGTACTAGCTACACAGGTGCGGTTCTAGCAAGGTACAAGGCTTTCATGTACCTATTTATTTTTTTTTCAGGGCCCACTAAGCTTAATTTTCCTTTTAACCCTAAATCCCCATGATTTTAAAACCCTTTTACTATCAAGATCAGTGAAAGCTTTCTGATCTGGCAGCTTTTGTATGAGAGTCATCTCTGGGCACATATAATATGGGAGGTGGTATCCACATTTGAATAATCGCTTCTGGATGAGAATGAGAGTTCTTTTCTGTAGGAAGGAAAGCACGTGGCCCCAGTGTTTGTGGTGCTGATGAGAGGCTGCACAGGGGAGCCAGGGAACGCCAGCCAAGACCTCTCTATCGTGGCACCTTTTTGGTGGGATCCATCCTTGGACATAATAATGGAAGTGTTACCTAATTTGGGTAATGGGTAAAATCCCTGGTCATACTCAATTAATTGCACTTACAACTGACAAGCATGTGTGGTGTAGAATGCATGTACTAAGTTACCTTACTTCCTAGCTTAAATAAAGAAGTAATTCTACCCTGTGGGTTGAACGTGTTAATTTAAACTTGTTAAATTTGTTTCCTGCTGGCAGGGATTGCTCCTGCAATAAGGATAAGCTGTCCTTCGATGGTTAACTTGATCTTCAGTGGGGGTGTGCTGGAATTGTTACCGATACCATTCCTGGATAGAAACAGTATGTGTCTCCTGGACAGGTTACCCCTTAGTGGCTCAAGTTGTTTAATCACTCAGAATAATGACAAAAGTCCTTTTCCCAACTCAGAATCCCTCTGTTCCATCTCTTTAAATGCAGTTGAGTTGAATGCTGAATATTTCTTTGGTCTTTGTCCTGGTTTGTAAGATAAGCTTGTATTCTATCTGCCATCTGTTGGAGGTTGGGCAGGTTTGTTATCTCTTCCAAGAAGGATGGTTTGCTCCGAAGAGGTAATGGTTTGTTAATGGGCCATTGACTGACTCACTGCAGGGCTGGTAACGTAACATCATCCCATTGTGAGATGCTCCACCCAGAGGGGGAAGCCAAGCACTCTTTTATTGTATAAAGGGGTACCTTTTGGGGAGACAGAGCAGCTCTCTTTTTGCGGGATTTCCCAGAGAAGCAGCTCCTTCGGCAGGACTCCTGAGAGAAGCAGCCGGAGCGCAGTGAGGCGGCGGCGGCGGAGCTCAGAGGCATCCCCGGCGCACAGGAAGACCGGCCCCACTGCCACCAGATCTTCAGAGAAAACGATACCCTTCTAAAGATCACCACTTCAGCTGCAATTCATCAGCCACTGCAAGGGGAACAGCTATCATTTCAACCAGACTGCTACCAACACCCCGAATCCTCAGGTTGTGGACTTTTTCACTAGTTTTGTTTGTACCAATTGCATTTGCCTTTTTTTTAAATTGTTATCTAGTTTTCTCCTAGTAAAGAATTGTTACTCTCATTCCCACATCTTTGCCTGAGAGCCTTTTAATTTAAAAATCCTGGTAATTTGGAGGGAGGGGGTTTACCTTCTCCATTGCACAGGAGGCTTTTGCCCTCCTTCACAGACTCCTGTCTTGTCAAACCAAGACAGTCTTTCATGGTGCTAGGCCTTGATATCCTTCAGGAGGAATCTCAACCTCTATTTTATGAATTGCTTGTCCACTGCTGTTGCTGCTTCCAGTGTTTTCAGCGGGGTCTTCTGCAATGGCAATGTCAACAGCAAACACTGGCTAAACACTGGCAAGTTCTATGAGACTGGAGTGTGTTAAAATGATCACTGGCCCCTGTCTCAGACAGGAGAGATAGAAGTGGGACTGAGTGATAGTTCCTTTCTTCTCTTAACCTGTCACCACCCCATCAATGCCCAGGCACTTGGGTGCCATAATGTAGTTATAAAAACATTTTTATTCTCCTTCACAGAAGTGGCCTGGTTAAGTCCTAATTGACCTTTCACCGCTCTAATTTGTTTTCTGCATGACCTAATAACATCCTTAAACACGTCCTGAGTTTCCTGGTCCTCCCTCCCAAAGTGATGCTTGGAAGTGATAATCTGCAACACAAAAACACCATCCACTGTTGACTTCCAGAGGACAATGACATTCTTACAGAGATACTGTCAAGTTTCCTTGTGTCCTTTTGTTTTTTCTTGCTTTCTGGGAAAGAATATCAGCCCAGCATCTGATGCCCAATGCTCCGGTTGCTGCCTGTCTGGCTGTGGCCAGCAGCTCATATCCAAAGACAAGTGGGTGCTGCCTTCTGAGCAAGGGAATGGACAGGCATGAGCAGAGAATTTCCCTGCTGAAGCTGGGAGGAACCTGGGGAAGTGCAGAAGATTGGGATAACGCTGGCAGGAGAGAAGCCATTCCGTGTCTCTGATGATGGTGCCAGCAGTGTGAGGGAAGAGCCAAGCGCTGGAAGCAGACACATCCTGCTGGTTTCTGCTGTTCCCTGGACACGGAACACACTTGTTCCCAGAGTTCCCGAAGGCTTGATGCAGGAAGAAAAACATTCAACAGGAGCACCAAAGGCCAGGGGGTTATTGGCCACTTTCCCTTGCCCACCGCACGCTTGGGCAACTAGCCAAGTGCAAGCGCCCTTTTTCCCTTCCTCCCCATTGGCTTGAAGAATCTGGGCACCAAGAGAAAGCTCCTGGACCTCTGGGTATGACAACAACAATTTATTAATGCTACTCTGGGGTGAAAGGAAGTGCTTGCAGAGGGCAGTTGTTCCTCACAGGCTCAGGTGGCCCCAGCAGACGCAGCCTGGCAGATCAGTTCTCCACAGCGCTGCAGCAGGACAGCCAGCCACGGCGGCACGGGAAAGGCCGTGACTTCCAGAGCCGGCGGAGTTGATCCTGCACATTCTGGAGTCGGGAGGAGGGAATGGCCTGTACAGCTAAATTGATGTACAGGGTTTGAAGGGCCAGGCATGAGATGGCAGGGCTGACGTCATCCGCCAGGTCCTGAAGGGCTGCGAGAGAGAGGAACAGAGCCACAGTCAGAGCCTGCGTCTGCAGAAACATGGGGAGACCCTCCTGCCACGTCCATGCCAGGCAGCTCTTGCCATGGCCTGGAGGAAGCAGGAGACAAAAAGGGCGAGCTGGAAGGTGCTGGCCACGAATGTGCCACAGGTCCCCGAAAGGTCTGTGTGCTGTGCCCACGCTGTCCTTGGTGCGTGCCGGGCCAGGGAAGGCAGCTGCCAGCGGCAGCCCCCGCTGAGAGCCCGCTGGCCTCACTCACCCCTGCAGAGGATGCGGAACTCTTGCTGCTGTCCTCTGAGGCAGCGCCCGGCCATCCCTTGGGAACAGAGAGCGTGAGCTGGCTTCAGAGCCACAGCTGCCGCCCGCGGGCGCTGCCCGGCCCGAGGCCACACGGGCTCCTGGCCCGGCAGGGCTCAGCCCGGGCCCCTGGCGCATCCTGCCGCCCCAGGGCACGGCTGCCAGAGGGCGGCGGCAGCGCCGAGGCCAGGCGGGGCTCCAGATGGCCGCGCGCGGATGCTGCTGCCGGGGCAGCAGGCGGGGCTGGGGCCGAGCTGCGGCGGGGCGGGGAAGGAGCCGGGCTCGTGGCTCACCCATGAACCTGACGGCCGCCTCTCGCAGGGGCTCCTGTGGGCTCTGCACGTAGGGCAGGGCCCGGCGCAGGTGCTCGGCCGCTCGGCTCCTGTCCTCTGCCAGCTGCAGAGAGCGGCGGGGCACGAAGGGAAGGGTTGGTGCGGGCCCTGCCCCTCGGCCGGGCGCTCCCTCCGCCCGGCGCCGCTCCCCCTGCCCACACAGCGCCGAGGCCCGGCCAGCAACCGCCGGCGCCGGGCTCTGCAGGGAGCAGAGAGCCCGGCGAGCCGCGGTGCCGCCCCGCGGCAGAGCCCGGCTGCCTCGGGGCTCCCTCAGCACCAGCCTTGGGGCCAGAGGAGCCTGGAGCAGAGCCCGCGCGGCCCAGGGAAGGCAGCGGCGTGTGGGGCGCCGGCCGGTGCCCCTGCGGGCAGCACTGGGCAGGGGCCGCAGCTGCCAGGGCACAGACTGGGCACCGTGGGCAGGCGGCTTCTCCAGGCCGGGGCTGGGGCTTCCGGGCTGTGCTTACCAAGCGCTCGGCAAAGCTCCACATCTGATCCGTTTTCAGCAGCTGCTGCAGATCCCTTCTCTTCAGGAACCTTACTGCAGAAAGCAGCGTTTCCCGAGAGGCCTGCAGAGCGGCAGAGAGCCGGAGATGGCACCGCAGCCCAGGGCACAGGAGCCACGTCCCCGTGCCAAGGCCAGGAGGGAGCTGGAGCCCAGGAGGAGGAGCCAGGCTCTGGGGTTACAGCTGAGCCCCCTGCCATGGGGACCCCGGCGCCCAGGAGCCCTCACCTGTGCCACATGCCAGTTCTCATCATGGCAGTTGAAGAAGAGTGGGAGCAGGCTCTGGCTCACAGGCTTCTTCAGGGGCTTTTTTCCCTTGGCCACCACCAAATTCATCACCTCTTGGAAGAGGCGAACAGAGAGCAGCTTTACAAGGCTGTTGTCCTGTTGGAAAGGAAGCAAAACCCCTCCACACCAGCTGCTTCAGGACCCCCTGTGCACAGGCACAAGGCACCGGGCTTCCAGGCGGCGCCCGGTGCCCGTGACTGGGGGCACAGAGCCTTACATTGTCAAAGAGTTGCCAGAGCGCCTCAGCCAGCTGCAGGGCGATGGGGCTGGCTATTGCAAGGTCTTTGTTGCAAAGCACATAGCTGAGAACAACGATGGTCATCTCAACAATGTCTTCATCCACGGCCTGCAGGAGGTTGCCGAGGCTTTCAGTCAGGTTGTACATTCTTCCGTTCTGTGTGGAAAACAAGGCTGTACAACCCCACGCTGCTGCTGCTGCTGCAGGGCTCAGAGGCTGAAGGCCTGTTCCAGAGTGCTCAGGAAGCTGAACAGCCACCCTGGAGAGCTGGGAGCAGCTGCCACAGCTCCCAAAGCCCAGCCAAGCCCAAGGACCTGCTTTCCCCAGCCCCATACTGCCAGCACAGCTTCAGCTGCTGCCTCCTTCTCACCATCGAGGGGTCCTGGCTGAGCACCACGAGGCCTCTGAGCGCCACACGATGCATCTCTCTGGACTTGCTCTGCAGGTGCCTTGTCATGATCTGCAGGACATTTTCAGCGCATTCACTCAAGTCCAGGCAGTCCAGGACCTGAAAGGCACAGAGCAGTGACAGGAGTGCCCAGCTGGCAGGAGCTCAGAACAGCATAGGGCTGAGCCAAGGCAGCAGCACAGGGCACCATCCCAGGCAGCTGCGGCTACCAGAGGGCAGAGGCGTGGGAGGCAGCTGAGCGAGGCAGCGCTGCCCATCGGGCTCACCTCCACCAGGAAGGCCAGGGCGGGCAGTTCCCAGTCTGAACTGTCTTGGCTTAGTAAGTCAAAGAGGCAGGATGCCATGCTGCAACACCAGATGATGGAGACACGGCGCATCTCCCTGGGAGGGAGAAAAAGGCACCATTGCTCCTGAGCTGAGTGGCCAAACCTCTCCCAGGGCTGACTCACAGAAGTCTGGTCTTCTCCCGAGCACTCCCGAGCACGGGTGCTTTGGGAGGCAGCTGCTCCAGGGCACCCTCCTCTCCCAGCCCATTCCAGTCTGCTCATCCCTTCCTTGGGGACAAGGCCCTGCCGCCCATGAGCACAGGGACTGCGTGGGGTGATCTGGGCACAAAGGAGAGGGGCGGTGGGGAGAATGAGGTCTCACCTGGCCAGCAGACCCACTGCATAGTGGTGGGTGTCGGCACAGAGCAGTGTGTCCCAGGCACACCTGCGTTCCATTGCTAGCACCACGTCCTCATACTGCATTTGGCAGAGCAGGGCCTTCAGGGTCTGCAGTGCAAAGCTGTGTGCAGAGCAAAGCCCAGGTCACGCTGGGAGGCCTGGCTCTTGCCCTGGGAGCATGGCAGGGATGGGGAGACTGGGAAGACTGGCATGGAGCACCTGTTGGGGTGGGCGGCAAGGCCGTGTTGCTCCTGGCATCTCTTCCAGAAGGTATCCACCTCTTCTGGCATATTCAGCGTGCTGATGTAAGCTTGGAAGAGCAGACGCAGAAAGAGGTTGGGGAAATACTCCAGCACTACAGGTGGGCACCAGGTCATATTGAAGAGCCTCCACAGTGTCAAGGTTGCCTGCAAGAAATAAAACAGCCAGAGACAGTAATCAGTGCCAAGACATGCATGTGGCATGGCCCCAGCCTGCGAGGGAGAGGCCAAGGGAGACACATGGGGAGCAGCCGGCCTGGTGCCCCAGAACCTTGCCCCCAAGCCAGGTTTCAGCCCAGCGCCTGAGGCAGGGAGATGCAGCTGGGGGCAGGGCAGAGAGCTAGCTGCTGGAGAGGTGGCCTGGGGGCTGGCAAAGTCTGCTTCCAGAAACTCACAGCCAGGGCAAAGACCCCTGTGCTGTCCCCATCGGAGGTGTACACGCTGTCCTCTGGCCAGGTGCTCAGCACATCGAGGAGGATCTGCAGCGCCGGCTCCGCGGTCCTGCTCGAGGACATGATGGTCCCCCACATGATCACGGCAGCTCTGTGGGGCCAGAGCTCTGTGTCAGGGGGGTCTCAGCCACAGCAGCGTGGTCTGGGCAGCTGCAGGGGCCTGCACTGACCCTCAGCCCTGCCTCTGACTCCTGGCCCTGGCTGGCAGCAGCCAGCCAGCCCACGTGGGCCCAGGCCCTGAGGGGCAGGGAGGGAGCATGGCAGCAGGCTCCGGAGTTGACATGCCAGGACTGGAAAACAGAGGGGCCAGAGGCTCCTGGAACTCTCCACCTGTCTGTCAGGGACAGGCTCTACGGGGTGGGGGGGCCGGTGAAGCCTAAGGCCTCAAGGCAGGTGGGGATGCCATGCCTGTCACACGATGGGGCCCAGCGCAAGAGAGTGATCAGCACGTCACAGGGGTATTCCTTGGTCAGCTCCAGAAGGGCCTTGTCCAGCCTGTGCTCAGCAGACTCGTTGGCCGTGAGCCACTGGTGGATGTACCTCACCATGGCTGGCACCTACAGAAGGCACAGGGAGACTTGGAGAGCTGCCAGGGCAGCAACTTGCCCAGCTTCCCCTGAGGAGTGCTTCCCTTTCCACCACATTGGGCTGGACCTCACAGGCTGAGGGAGCCCAGCAGACCCAGCAAGATGTGCCACACCATTCCTGGGGCAATCAAGCCCTTGCCCCAGACTGCTTACTTGCTTTGCATTGGAGACACCCTTCTCCACCAGCAAATCCAGCATGGCAGCACTGGTCTCGGCACTGAAGAGGTGAAAGCTTGCCAAGATCCCGGTGCCCACACCTGTGGTCTCTTCCTGCCTAATGCACGTGATGAATTGACAGATGGTCTGCAGGAGAAGAGCAGGAAGAGAGGGAGAATGCATGGAGTGCTGCAACCACTCGGTGCTGGGCTGAGCAGTGCCAGCAGGCCCAGCCCAGGTGGGGATGGCCGCAGGTACCTGCGCTGTTCTGCGGAAGCGGCCATGGGCGGGTTCCTGTTCTTGTGTCCGGTCCAGGGCTGCATCTGGTAAAGAGCGAGCGCAGCCAGAGCTGCTGAGGGGCTGCAGGAGAGGCCAGAGAACACAGCCCAGCCCTGTTCTCTCCTGGCAGGGAGAGCCTTGCGATGCCCCAGGCATGGAGCTGCCATGTGGTCCAGCCCCAGCCCAGCTTCTGTCCTATCTATGGGCATGTCCGAAGGGATGGGATGGGATGGGATGGGATGGGATGGGATGGGATGGGATGGGATGGGATGGGATGTGGCCAAGCTGGCTGCAGCCACCAGCCATGCAGCCCAGCAACCCAGCTCTGCCACTCACCCTCCTGCAGCTGCTTGAATGGCACCATCTCTTCAGTCTCGTGCACTGGGGCAGCTCCAGGGCCTTCTTCCTCTTCCTCCACCCAGGCCAGCTTGGGCACTCTTGGGGGTCTCTGCTCCATGTCACTGACTGGATCTGTGGCTACTTGCAGGAGAGATGCCTCGGAAAACTCCGAGTCAGCAAGTCCCGCTTTTGTGCCTGCACGGCACCTTCAAGAGAGAAGCCTCAGGAAGGCTCAGGACAGCAAGTCCTGCACTCTGGTCTCGAGGGCTCCTGCCACAAGGACAGGAGACTCCTGTCAAGGATTGTGCTCTCGCCTCGAGGGCACTGGTGACAGGGATGGGAGATGCCTCCAGGGCACCAAGTCCCACGCTCTGCCCTTGAGGGCACCTGCAGAATTGAAGCCTAGGAAGGCCACGGGTCAGCAAGTCCTGTGGTCTGGCCTCGACGTCAGCTGCAGGAATAACGCCTCAGAAATCTCTGGGTCAGACACGAACGAGTGCGCTGTGCGGGGGCTCCTCACAGCACTGCTCTGTCCTGTCCCATCCCGTCGCGTGCTCGGAGCACTCTGGCATGGTCCTGTCACTGTCAGCTCCTATGTCACCACATGTCACAAAGGTCCCTTTGACACACTGCTCCATGCCATGGTGACCATGCTGCAGCGTGTCACAAAGGGACCCTGCACACACTGCCCCTTGCGCTACGGCCGCCCCTGGCCCACCCAAAGAGACTCAGGTTGGAAGGAATCCCTCATCCCAAGTGTCTAAGACAGCCCAACAGGGTCTTCAGGAACGGCTCAAACCATCAGCAAACGCTGCCCTGCTCTGCGGGCTCAGGGCAGCAGAAGGAGCCCCCAGGGCTGCCGATGCAGCCGTGCTGGGAAGGGCACGGGGCCTTCCACAGAAACTGGCGCGGCCTCCTTGGGACTCGTCCCAGCCCGTGGCCATCCCAAACCCGCAGGTGTGGCACACACAAGGAATTGTGGGCCAGGGAAGGAATGCTGGTCTGAGCCCTGGTGCCCGGGGAGCGCTGACACCAGCAGGTGAGGCAGAGTCCCTGCCCAAGCAGACCTGCCACCCCTGAGCCCTGGCAGGGTTGGTGCCGTGTCCTGCCCCAGAGACCTGTGCCCCCGGGGGCTTCTGTGCCAGAGGGAGCCAAAGCCCAGGTGCACTGGGGGCTGTGTTCCTGCCTGCAGGGGCTGTTAGCAGGAACACCTGGAGCAACTGCTGGGAACACTTGGTCTCTGTCAGAAGCTCTTACTCCATGCTGAAATTATTTTCTCATTGAAGTTATTGCCTTCAGAACAAAAACACCTTAGCGGCAAAGGCACAGGAAAATCTGGCAAGGAAGAATCCTCAATTCAGGAAAGCTTTACATCCCATTGTTCAACTCAAGTAGTTCCAAAACACTGCAAACTTCCCAAATTATTTGGGATGGCCTGAGGAGGTGAAGATTTGGAATTTTGCTTCCCATCTCAAAGTAGCAACTCATTTGCCTTAACCTCATCCATTGAGGGTCACTTTACAAAACATAACACTACACAAATAAAGGGCAAAACCAAGGACCATTCTTTGGTTTGCAAATGGTTTTCTATGAAGGGATGATAATATCCTAGGTCTCTTAAGGAATAAAAGCTCTCAAGAAATTAAAGCCCACTCGGTGGTACAAAAGTAGCCCAAACAAATGAATAGATGGCAAAAGGGCTAATCCTCCCCCTGTTACAGATAACTAATTGTCCAATAAAGTACAGCTCTCCCCTCTTGTTCCCTGCAGGAGAATCAGGACCATGAAAAGGAAAAGTCACAAATATTCTTTCTGCCCTCCGTAACCAAAGCTGTGCCAAAGCACAGATGCTGCCTTCAAAGTGACTCTAATTCCAGCCTAGAGCTCTCACCTCCCAGTCAACTCCTTCCTCAACACCCCACTAACACCAACTCCCAAACTCCTGCACAGAAGCCCTCAACACCCCATCAGGGGCCCCAGCTGTCCCCATCCCTCTGCAGAGCTTTCCCAACCTCCAGCAGATGCCCTGGTTCCCTGCACATGCCGTGGGATGGCACTCGGGAGGATCTGCTCCAAGGCCTTCCCCTGGAGCAAGCTCAGGCTGCCAGGCCTATGGATCCTGGATCATGCTTCCCACCAAGCCTTCCTGTGCACGGCTGTTCCATCTGCACCTCAGGGCTCAGCTCAGACTTCTCCACTAAACCAGGAGTGCTGGTAAAGGATGGAGAGCAGCCTGGCAAGCTCTTTCTCCAGCTCCCTCTTTACTCTTGGGGAGGTAGAACATTCCACAGGAAAGCAACTGATGCCACAAGGAGAGGGGTGGCCTCAAGCACCTTTGGCAATGAAACAAAGCCTTTGTTTGACATAAGTGAGCACAAGCAATTCCCAAAAGTAAACAGGTAATTAGCACAGCCATACATAAGTACTCAGCACCAGTTAGCATAAGAAAAACCTGGCAGGCTGTCGTGGTTTGACACGGAAAGATAATTTTTTCCGGAAGGAAGAGGTCAATTTAGATATTGACCAATTGAAGATGGACACAGCTCTGAGAACACAGAGGGTTAAAAGCAGAATTCCCAGGGGAACTCGCTCTCTTTGGTTCCGGTCAGCGTGCAGTGCAAACTCTCCCCTGCCCAGCCACGAGCTGGGTGGGGAAGGGGAAGCCCCATGGCCTGAAAGGAAGGCCAAGGGTGGAGTGACTGGAACCGGGCTGGCCCCTGCAGATGGAAGGGTGGAAGAAATCTGGGATGTCTCCATTCCCACCCCCCCAGGGTTTCTCTCCCGAGAGGGAGAGAGAAAGAGACAGCGGCAGTCCTGTCAGCAATTCCACCGCGAGGAAGAAGGAGCGGGGGGAGCTGCAAGGTGCCCAGTGCGTGGGAGTTGCTGGATGTCTGGGCATCGAGCCATCCCTGGGAGTTCGGACTTTTAACCCTTCCTTGAGAAATGAAAGCTTGTGAATTTTTTTTTCCTTCCCCTCCTCGGTTTGAAAGAGAGGAAGAGGGACACCTTGGACCCTGGGATGTTGGAAGGAGGAATTCTGGATGGGAGGGGGACAAGGAGTGTCTTTTGGCTGGACTTTTCCGTGTTAGCCACAACCTGAACCAATCTTCTCCTCCAAGAGGGACTGTGTTTTGGGAGGATGCCAGTGAGTCAAGAGACCTGATTCAGTTGGGAAAAGACAAGAGTGCAGTGAACGGAGAAAAGGTTAGGGGGTTTGTGGTGGCGTCCCCCTGTCCTGGAAAGGAAAGAGAAGAGAAGAAGATCTCTGTTCTTGAGCCCTCGGCCCCAGGGGAAAATGGGGGGGACTGTGGTCCCAAACAATGAAAAACTGAACTGTTGTTTTCTCCCCTCTTGGCAGGGCATCCTTGAAAAGAAAAATCCTAAAAGCAGTCTGTCCATCCATGCATTGGTGGTGAGAGCACTGTGCATGGAAAGGAGAAGGGTCACCATGGCAAACTTTTCTCCGGGTGGTGCCATGTGTGACATGGAAACACAGGATGTGGAGCTGTGTTTCTTGGGGGGTCTGTGGCACAGGAGAGACTCTGTTCCCTCGATGGACTGAGTATCGATTGTTTGGAGGGTGGAAACCTGATTGGGGTCCAGATTGTGTCTCACTGTGGTTTGTTGGAGTTGGGTGGTGGGGGGAGGAATATTTTGCAAGGTTTTCACTTGGTCTTTGTGTGGGGTTTTTTTTCCCTTCTTTAGTTTTCTCTTTTCTTTTGTAGTAGTAGCTTAATAAAGTTTTTTTCAGTTATTAAGCTTGGGCCTGCTTTGCTCTGTTCTAGATTCCACTTCACAGCATTCAAGGGAGAGATCACATTTTCATGGGGGCACTGGCATTGTGCCACTGTCAAACCATGACACAGGCCTAAACTGACCTGAGAGTGACTTGACAAAAAGTTTTAGACAGTGTACCAGAAGAAATAAGGGCAAGTGTGGAGTCAGCCCTGTGCAGGGAAGCCATGAGGAAGACTTTGTGCTGCTTTAGGGCATCGAGACCGCTCCTGGCCAGCGCCTGGACATCAGCTTCAAGGATAGGAATCTGACCCAATGTATTTCCAACCCCCTGCCTATCGAATCGCCTCAGCACTGTAAAGATGGATGGTATGTTTGGTACAGTTCCTGCATCAACCCACTGAAATTTATACGTGGCAGAGGAATATTTTAGTGGGGTGCAGACCCCGCCCTCCCGCCAGGTCAATAAAAGAGCTTTTGGTGGACCGTGCATTTGCCTGCCAATTTCTTTGAATGAGGCAGACCCCTCAGGACTGCTATATCCTGAGGGAACACCATTGGCCTTGACCTGTAGGCAGCTGCACAAGCTTAAAATCTGCTGCCTCAGCTTCCAGGACCTCTCTTGGCCAGCATCCTGACATGGATGCAGAACTGCAGTGAGGCACTGCCAGGACCCAGCAGGACAGGACTGCCTGTGTCGTGTCCACATAGCCCCCCTCACACTGCCAGGGTCATCCTGAAAACAGACAAATGCTCAGGTGTCAGCAGAGGGGAGCAAGGAGCACTGGGCTCCTCTCAGGGTATCTCAGCTGGGCTCGCTCCACAACATGCCCCCATTTTAAGGCCTGCTGATGCCCAGCTGCCAGAAAGGCCTACCTTGTTCTCTCCAAGATGCACAGGGAGAGCCAAGGAGCAGGACACCTTGGGAAGCAATCCTTCCAAGCCTTTTCTGTGGCCAGACACACACCAAGATCAGGCAAGACTCTCCACGCTGCCTGGCCCACCCAGCCCAGCTCTGTGCTGGCCCTGGGCCACAGCAGCTTCCACCAAGCAAGGGCAAATGCATGTAACCAAGAGTTGAAACATAGCAGACAGGGACGATGTGAAACGTTTGTGCGTAAAGGCCTGTTAATTCACAGCTCTCAGAGAGAGCTTTGGGGCTCCCAGCTGGACAGAGATGCTGCTGCTCACACCTCTGTCCAAAGCGGGGAATCACACCTTGCTGCAGGTGCTTGGGTCGGTCTCTGCAGGTCGAGGCAGATGCCAAACCTGCTCTTCACAGCCTTCTCACTTGCCCTGCCCCTCTGCCAAGCTCAACATGCCTCAAGGACTGAAAGGACCCCAGAGAGCCAAAGGGTAACACTCCCACCTGCCTCACTGGGAGCTCCCTGGGAAGCACTGTCCTTGAGAAGCAAGCCCCTTTCCTCCAAAGGCATTTCCCCAAATGTGTATCTTTCCTGGGGAACACCAACACACTCTTAAGAAAAGCTGGCGAGGCTGAACGATCTCCAGTCCTCTCAGGACAGGCGCTCCAGCTGTAGCCCATATTCCCCCAAGTGTGTTTCCAGGTGGAGGCTCAGACGTGCAGCTCCAGGCCCTCTACAAACACAAGCTGTCCACTGCCTCTTCACCTGCCTCAACTCCAGCCTGTGGTCACGGCAGCAAAACCAGGCTGTTCCCAGCCAGAGCCCAGAGCCCTGTTCCTGCAGGATGCTCTTGCCAGCACCTTCCAGGACTCTCCGCTGTGTACGCAGCGTTTTTCATGCCCGCTCTCAACAGGCTTTGGAAGGCAGAGCACAACCTGGCTGGCTCTGCCACCAGCACACCCCAAAGACAGGCAGAGGAAGAAGCAGCAGGTGTTGTTTTGCAGCCATACCCAGGAGAAACTGGAAGGTGCCCTCCCTCTGGTCTCACTTGGTTGGCTTTCTGACTGGCTCTGAGGCTGGGGCTGCCATTCCTTGGTTCTGGGGACCAGAACCACACCTGGGATACTGGCAATGCCTGACAGCGCTCCAGGATCTGGCACAGTCTGAGTTTTTGGCACCGTGCTGCTGCTTCATTTGCTCTTAGGCACACCCAAAGCTCTCGGTTAAGCCCAGATGGTCTCTGGTTCTGCCCTCTCCAGGGATTGCAGCTCCCTGCCCAGGCATTGCAGCTCGCCCGGCCAGCCCCTGCTGACTGCCCACTGCCCTCATTCACACTCAAGGAGGTCTGAGATGAAATCAGAGCACCCAGACAAGGATAAGAAAGGAAGGCCCTCGCCACCCACAGGGGAGCCAATGGATCATCACCAAGTCCCTGACGTACAAAAGTCTCTGTAATCTGCACAAAGACATTGCATGACAGGGACGTGAGGCTTATACAACGTGGTTACTGAGTGTCT
The DNA here is from genome assembly GCF_050655825.1 of Lonchura striata. Lineage (NCBI taxonomy): Eukaryota > Metazoa > Chordata > Aves > Passeriformes > Estrildidae > Lonchura > Lonchura striata. The sequence continues at coordinate 5,304,820 of NC_140735.1, read as the reverse complement.
GGGACCTTAGGAGAACAGGCATGCACCTGGATGGTGGTGAGGCAAGGAATTTGGGACCCTTGACCCAGGAGCCAGGTATGAATCAGATTTTTGTAAGAGAGCCAGGCTCCCTTTTCCTCTGGGAGCAGCTTTTAATGAGTGTCAGAGAGAGGTTTGTCCACGAGGAGAGAATGCAGGAGCACCACCATAGAATGAGCTGGAAGACCCTTGAGGAAGGGATCCAACAGCTGAGAAAAGTGGCAGTATTGGAGGTACTCTTTGGGAGGGATGGACAGCATGATAATGACCCTGGCAAGGTCAGGTGCACAGGGCAAATGCTGTGGAGTCTGGCAAATCTAGGGCCATGTCAATGCACCACCTTCATTGCAACGATTACTGCTGATACCAACCGAGAGACAGTGGGTTCTGCTGCCAACAAGTTCAGAAATTGTGAGAGTATGGTCAATGGCCTGATGCAGGCTCATGGCTCTGCTGTGATCAAGGAACTCAAAGAGGAGTTTAAAGAGGAAATGAGGAAGATTGGAGATTGATTGCATTATTGTGCCTTGAATGAATGGACTCCACCACTGAGCGCTGCTGTGCCGGACATGCTGGAACTCCAGCACGAGCTGGCAGCAAGGTGGTACACCACTATTGGCATTGCTAAGGCGTTTTTCTCCATTCCTCTGGCAGCAGAATGCAGGCCTCAGTTTGCTTTCACCTGGAGGGGCGTGCAGTGCACCTGGAACCAACTGCCCCAGGGGTGGAAGCACAGCCCCACCATCTGCCATGGACTGATCCAGGCTGCACTGGAAAAGGGAGAAGCTCCCGAACACCTGCAGTACATCGATGGCATCATTGTGTGGGGGAACACAGCAATGGAAGTATTTGAGAAAGAACAGCGCATCATCCAGATTCTGCTGGAAGTCAGCTTCGCCATCAAGAAGAGCAAAGTCAAGGGACCTGCCCAAGAGATCCAGTTCCTGGGAGCAAAGTTGCAAGACAGACAGAGTCACATTCCCACTGAGGTCACCAATACGATCACTGCGATGTCTTCACCAAGCAGCAAGAAGGAAACACAAGCTTTCCTATGCACCATTGGCTTTTGGAGAATGCACATTCCCGAGTACAACCAGATTGTGAGCCTTCTTTACCTGGTCACCCACAAGAAGAACGATTTTCACTGGGGCCCTGTGCAGCTACAAGCCTTTGCCCAGATCAAGCAGGAAATTGCTCATGCTGTAGCCCTTGGCCCAGTCAGGACAGGACCAGAGGTGAAGAATGTGCTCTACTCTGCAGCCAGGAGCAATGGTTTGTCCTGGAGCCTTTGGCAGAAGGTGCCTGGGGAGACTCGAGGCTGACCACTGGGATTCCGGAGCTGAAGTTACAGAGGGTCTGAAGCCAACTACACTCCTACAGAGAAGGAAATCTTGGCTGCCCATGAAAGAGTTCAAGCCACCTTGGAGGTGATTGTCATGGAAACACAGCTCCTCCTGGCACCCCGACTGCTGGTGCTGGGGTGGTTGTTTAAAGGAAAAGTTTCCTCTGCCACCATGCCACTGACACCACATGGAACAAAAGGATTGTTCTGCTGTCCTTCATAAGAGTAAATGTTGTTCTGTTCTCCTGTCCTTGTCACAGTGCTCACCCTGCATGAGATGTGTCTGCAAGCCCTCCAACCTCTGGGATTGGGGAGGGCAAATGTTCCTGGGGGAAAAGGGATGGGGCAGCTGGGCTGGACTGACCCAAAGGATGTTCCATTCCATGTGACACCATGATCAGCAATCAACTGAGAGAACTGGTGACAAAGGGGGTAGAGGATTAATTTCTTTTTGAAGATACTTTTCTTTCAAAGCAGCACCTACACATACAGAATTTTATCCTGCCACAGAGTTGTCAAACATTTTCTGCTGATCAGCAATTTTTTGTGGATTTGCTTTTCTTCTGTTAGTGTGTCTTGCTGTGCTTTTTTTTAGTTGGGTTTGGAGGGTTTTTTTGGTCGGTTTTGTTTTTTTCCCTGTTGAACTGCCTTTCTTCTCATGCATACATTTTTTCTCCCTTTCCTTGTGGCTTGCTTGGTACCTGACAGCAAGACAAATTTACCCAACTCAGTCATCTTGCCCAGTTATGTTTAGCAGTCACCATTAACTAGATGAGTTCAGTCACAGACTCCCTGCCATTTGGCAGCATCCACAAAGTATTGAAAGTGCATTTCATGTCCTTGTAGAGATAATAGAAATAATCCCCAGTGGTGGTCAAGGGCTGGTCACTGAGGGATGTCACCAGGGCCTGGCTGCCAAGAGGACTCTGTACCATGGATGACATTTGACCCTCATTGTTCAGCCACATTCCCACCCACCCCATGTTCCACTCCTTCAGCCCAGCTCTCTCCAGTCTGGCTCTGAGGCGACCACAGCAGACCCTGTCACAGGCCTGCTGAAGCCTGGGCACACAACATCCCCTTCTCTTCCCTCCCACGTGGGTTCTGCAGTCCCTGCCTTGTCCTGCCAGTGCCTGGAATGGCTGCAGGAGGATTTGCCACATCCCCTTCCCTGCTGAGCCTGACCAGTCCGTGACTCTCCCAGTGCCCCTCCCTGCCCAGACTGGTTCCATGGCTGCCCTTCCCAAGGGCCCAGGACCCTCTGGGATGGCTCTGGCCTTTCCAGGGGGTTTGAGAGAGGTCCCACAGTGACACTGCCCAGCCTTCTCAACAGGCCTGACACCAAAGGCCTTTTCCACATCCCTCAGTCCCAGATCAGTGCCCAGAACACAGCACAGCCTATCCAGGTCCTCAGGGTGGTTCAGAAGGGAGGCAGCAGTGTTTTCTCCCCACAGACCCTCACTTCATCCAATGTCTCTCTGTGCAGTCCATGGCTGCCCTGAGCATTTTGTCCTGGAGCCTCCCTGCCCAGGATGTTTGTCTCTATGCTGTCCTAACCACAGCCCAGCAAAGAATTCAGGTGGTTTCCCCGAGGATGTTACTCTCAGAGTAAAATGGCCTCAAGGCACTGTTTGTGCCACTGGAATTGTGCCACCCCCAAGTGCTGCTGATGTTGTGTGTGCTCACTCAGGTTCATCTCCCCACACACACAGGATGCACTGCTGAAATCTCCCCAGTATAGAGCAAACATGGCCTGCTGGCCTGGTCACTTGGTGTCCCTCCATGCAGGGACAAACAATCTCCTGCAGGTGGGGGAGAGGCCAGTGCTGGCAGTGGTGGTTGCAGGGGCTGGTGTGGGACAATTGTCGTGGGGCACCTTCCCAGGCTGTCCCCAGAACAAAGACACAGCCCAGACCCTGCTCTGCTGCTCCATCAGGGCCATGCCAGGAGCTCTGGCTGTGCCAGGACACTGCTGTGTGCCCCCCCTGCACACTCCCCCTCTGCCCAGGCACTGGGCTTTGCTGTGCCAGGGCATTCCTGGAGCACATTGCTGACAGCAGCTCTGGAGGAGAGCAAAGCCTTCCTGCCCTGCCCTCAGGAGATGCCCTTGGCTGATGGAGCTGCTGTGCTGGAGCCCAGCTGTGTCCCAGCAGTGCCCACGGCCTGTCCCTGCCTGTGGTCACAGCACGGACACGCAGCAGGACAGTGACCAAGCTGCCAGAGCACTGCGGCCTCACAGCCACAGCAGGGCTGGCAAGGAGAGGGTGGAGTGGGAAGGGCAGCTCCAAAAGGAACAATCCCTGCTGCTCCCTGGCAGTGCTGCTCTGCTGGAGCTCTCTTCCCCTTCTCCCCTCTAACTTCATGCAGGCCTCAGAGCTGGGATCCCAGATAAAACAGGCACTGCAGGGTACTTTATTTTGTTCAAATGTAGCAATAGCACAAACCTGGTTAACAGAGCTTATGGGTCACATTCAAGAGGCAGACAGTGAATTAGATGGTGGGGGTTAAAAAAATGTTATTGAGGATACTTTTATGAGCTAAAAACCCACTGAACATTACCCAAGGATCTGGGCAGGCCTGTTGGGCATGTCATGAGTTCCATTCCAAAAGTTTGGCAGAAGAAAACAGGCAATAGGTAGCTTCAGAGAAGCAGCCAGTCATCATTTTCCTCAGGGCATCCTTGAGCTCCTGGTTCCTCAGGCTGTAGATGAGAGGGTTCAGGGCTGGGGGCACCACCGAGTACAGAACTGACACTGCCAGATCCAGGGATGGGAAGGAGAGGGAGTGGGGCTTCAGGTAGGCAAAGGCTGCAGTGCAGACAAACAGGGAGACCACGGCCAGGTGAGGGAGGCAGGTGAGAAAGGCTTTGTGCCGTCCCTGCTCAGAGGGGATCCTCAGCACAGCCCTGAAGATCTGCACATAGGAGAAAACCATGAACACAAAACAGGCAAATGACAAAAAGGCACTAACAGCAAGGAGCTCAAGTTCCCTGAGTTTAGAGTGTGAGCAGGAGAGTTTGAGGACCTGTGGGTTTCACAGAAGAACAGGCCCAGGGCATTGCCCTGGCACAGGGGCATGGAAAATGTATTGGCCGTGAGCAGCAGAGCATTGAGAATGGCACTGGCCCAGGCAGCTGCTGCCATGTGGGCACAAGCTCTGCTGCCCAGGAGGGTCCCGTAGTGCAGGGGTTTGCAGATGGACATGTAGCTCTTGTATCACATGAAAGTGAGAAGGGAAACCTCTGCTGAAATGAAAAAGACAAACAGAAGCAGCTGTGCAGCACACCCTGAGTAGGAGATGTCCCTGGTGTCCCAGAGGGAATTGTGCATGGCTTTGGGGACAGATGTAGCCCAGGTCGCTGAGGGCCAGGTTGAGCAGGAAGAAGAACATGGGCGTGTGCAGGTGGTGGCCACAGGCTCCGGCGCTGATGGTGAGGCCGTTGCCCAGGAGGGCAGCCATGGAGATGCCCAGGAAGAGGCAGAAGTGCAGGAGCTGCAGCTGCCGCATGTCTGCCAGTGCCAGCAGGAGGAAGGGGCTGATGGAGCTGCTGTTGGACATTTCTGCCTCAGGAAATTATTGTCTCCTGAGGAGAAAACTACAGCACTGAGTCAGGCCAGACTTCCGTGAGGAAAATCTATTGCATATCTCATAGCAATGGAACATTTAGGGTCTCTCCTTTTAAGAACACTTCTCTACATTCCCCTCACCTGGGCTCTTGGTTTTGCAGGAATTCAGAGCAGGGCTCAGGAGGATTCCTTCTTCTTGAGCAGTGAGAGGGAACTGAGAATGCTGGGTGATCTCCAATTAAATGAACTTGGAAACACCAAAAATCTTTTCAGCTCTGCTGTTTGCATTTTGCCCATCTGAAGAACTGAGCTGAGGGAATTCCTTGTATTTGTTCACCCAGCTGCAGCTGCCACAGTCAGGAGTGGTTGTGGCTGTTTGAAATCCCTGACATTTCTAATTAACTGCAGGTGAAATCGTGTGGGTCTGAGAGGCACAGGGGTGGTCTCTCAGTGCAGGGACAATGGAGCAGCTCTGGCCATCAGGGCTGTTCTCAGCTGTCCCTTGCTGGCAGCTTCAAGCTGCAGGAGAGGCATGCAGAGGAGTTCCCCTAGAGTGAACCAGGGCAATGCTGAGAGCAGAGGCTCTGGGGTGAGACAGCACATGGACAGAGCCCTCGCCTTCCCTCAGGGTGCCTCACTGGGATCTCAGCTGTCTCCTGCCAGGCTGCTGCACAGAGGGATCACTGCAGCTGCCCAGGTGCAGGTGCCCAGCAGCATTTCCCTGGCCCTAACACTGAGCTGTCTCCTCCATGAGGATCCCACGCAGCACAGAGACACCACGGGAGAGCTGTGCCCTTCTGGAGGGCACCTGCAGCCCTGCAGGACACCCAGGGAATCAGCTGAAGGGCCCCTGAGGGCACCTGGGCACTCTGCTCCCACAGACACATGTCCACAGCAGGGTCCCAAGGCTCCCTGCCTGGACGGGCACCTGCCACCCCCAGACCCTGGCACTGCCTCAGAAAACCCAATGATGGCAATGGGGACAACACAGGCATCTGGGCATGGCAGTGAAATGTCACAATGCTCCTGCCAGGGGAGGAGGGACAGAGAGACTGATGGAAACCGGGGCCTTGTCCTTCCCTGCCTGGGCTCTGGCTGCTGCATGGGCCCTGCACAGCCGAGCCTGTGTGGGATGAGGGCAGGGGCTCTGCTTGGGATGGGAAAGGAGCCTGGGCAGGAGCTGCTGGGGGAAGGTGTCTGAGCCACAGGGACAGCAGGGAGGTGGCACATCCCCCTGCCCGGCATTTGTGGCAGCAGCTCCCTGTCCCTCCCTGCCCGTGTCTCTGCTGAGGGGGCTGTTCCTGCCAGCAGCCTCTCCCTGTGCCCAGCTCCACTCCCTGCCAGCGCTCACTGAGCCCATCCCCACCCCACGGCCCCGGGGCAGCTCTGCCTGTGCAGGGACCTGTCCTGTGCCTCTGAGGGAGCAGCAGGGAAGCCCCGCTCTGGAGCTTGTTCTGCTCCATGCCAGGACATCCAGGAGAGCCACCCTGACAGGTCCTGTCAGTGCTGGCATTGTCAGAGACACTTCCAGGAACTCACCTGCATTGCTCTGCAGCCAGAGACTCAGTGTGTCCAGGGGCTGTGCAGATTTCTCCCCTGATGGGGTCTCTCCTGTCCTGCCACCCCAGGCTGCCTTTGACCTCTTTGGCACTGCTGCTGCCTGCCCTCGCTGCCTGCAGGCACTGCCCTGTCTGCCTGATGGCCATGTCCTCTGCCCCAGAGGAACTGGGAGAGCCCTTGCAAAAGATCATGGAAAGTGGGGCACGGGCCAGCCTTAGGAGAAACCTCCAGGAATGGAAGTGGAATTTTCCTAGAGGCAGTGAATGATTCATTCAAACGCTGTGAAGATTTCTCCCCTAGTGAGAGCTCAGACCCTTCCAGCCCAGGCTGCCTCTCCTCTCTCTGTGCCTCTGTGCTGAGCCCGGGCTGGCTGCAGGCAGTGCCCCAGCCCTGCTGGGCTGTGCCGAGGAGCTGCTCCTGGCCAGAGCTGTCTCTCTGCAGCGCTGCCCTGGCCAGGAGCTGCCTCTGTGCCAGGAGCCCGGCCCAGCTCAGCAGCACAGACACAGCATCAGGACTTCTCCTGTGGGTTGGCTGCTGAGTCCCTGGCCATCAGTCCCTGAAAGGGAGTGGCAGAAATCTCCCAAGAATTCAAAGTTAGAATCAAACTCCAAAGTTTCCTGAAGTTTTAATGGGTCCCACTGAGGGACAGGACTGAGAAAGTGTCCCCAGGTTCCAGTCAGAGCAGAACACTGGAGGCAGTGATGGCAGCTGGGGACAAGCAAGGGAAAGGTGTCTCTGGTGCTGAGCAAACCTGGATGTATTTCAGGAATGCAAAGGGCCCAGGCCTGAGCCCCAGCCCCTGGCAAGGCAGATCCTGTCCCTCCCTCATTGCTCAGGGCTCTTCCCGGGATGGGCACTGGCATGTGGGGATGTGCAATGCCAAGGGCAGGACCATGGGGCGGCCCTGCCAGGCTGCTGAGCAGGGACAAGGAGGCACTGAGGCCCCAGGGCTGCAAGGGTCACTTGTCCCCTCGTGGCCTCAGGCCCAGGGCCAGCAGCCACGGCCAAAGGGCTGCACAGGTTGGCTCTGTCAGGGCCTTGCAGCTGCTGCACATCCCTGAGCCCTCTGCAGCCCAGGCTGTCCCACGGTGTCCCTGCCCTGCGCCTCTGTCCCTGCAGGCTGTTGTCACCCCCGGCTGCCCCACCTCGCTGGCCCCTTCCTTTGCTGGCAGCTCTGCCTCCTGCTGCCCCTGCCTGGCCACACAAAGCCTTGGGCTGATACCCAAAGGGTTCATTCCATTTTTACCCTGCCTGTGAACTTCCAGCACAGGAACAAGGCATGCAGGGGCTGCTTTCCCAGCAGGGATGGCTGGAAGAGAAGAAGAAGACATCTGGCTCAAGGGTGCAGTGATAGAAAAAACAAGGACTGAATCTGGGAACTTGGGGTGGGTTTAATGGAAATGGGTAAATCGTAATTAGCATTTAGGAATTGTATATGAGCAACACACTGGTAAAATTACATGTCTGCATCAGATCAGGAGTTATCCCTCACTAGGCCTCAGGCCTGAATAAATTATACCCTCTGAAATAGCAAATTAGTGTTAAGGAGCCTCATTGTGATATTTCCGAGATTTGGTGACAGCGGGGCCTCACAGAACCCAGGACTCAGCTGTGACACTGCCCAAACTCATGGAAAAAAGGGACCATGGTGACACAGCAGAACTCCATGGAACCAAAATCCATTTTGGCACATTGGGCCCACATTGAACCAATGGTTCATTGTGATAGTGCAGATCCAAGGAGATCATTGTGACACTGAGAAACCTCTGGGAACCAAGGGCCCATTGTGACACAGCAAGGCCTCGTGGAACCAAGGGTCCTTTGTTAAACTGTGTGGCCTCATGGAACCATGAGCCATTGTGACACAGCGTGGCCACATGGAGCCAAGGGGCCACTGTGACACTGCAGATCCAGGGAGACCATTGTGACTGAGGAACCTTATGGAACCAAGAGTCCATTGTTCCACTGTGGGGCTCTGTGGAACCAAGGGGAGCACAGTGACATTGCGAGGCCTCATGGAACAATGGAGACTATCCTGACACTTTGGGACACACTGGAACCAAGGGACCATTAGAGCATGGCAGGCCCTCATGGAATCAAGGGGACTACAGTGAACACGGTGGGTGTCCATGGGATGAAGGGTCCATTCTGACTCCGTGGGACAAAGGATGCCATTGTGACACTCTGGGGCATCATGGAACCAAAGGTCCCTTGTGACACAGCAGGGCCTCATGGAACCATGGAGGCCTTTTTGACACTTTGAGGCCTGTGAAACCAAAGGGCCATTGTGGCACTTCAGGGCCTCTTGGAGCCAAAGGGACCATAGTGACACTGTGGGGCTCAGTGAAACCAATGGTCTGTTGTGACAATGCAGGGCCTCATGGAACCATGGAGGCCATTTTGACACTTTGAGACCTGTGGAACCAAAGGGCCACTGTGGCACTTCAGGGCCAAAGGGACCATAGTGACACTGTGGGGCTCAGTGAAACCAATGGTCTGTTGTGACACTGCAGGGCTTTATGGCATCATGGAGACCACTGTGACACTACGGGCCCCATGGAACCAAGGAGCCACTGTGACACTACAAGGCCTCTTGGAAGCAAGGGGCCATTGTGACACCATGGGGGCATGGCAGGCCAAGGGGCAGTTGTCACACTGTGTGGCACCATGGAACCAAGGAGTCCATTGTGACACTCCAGGGCCTCATGGAACTCAGGATCCATGGAACAGTGCAGGACTCCATGGAACCAAAGGTCCATTGAGACATTGTTGGGCCTCATGGAAGCCTGGAGGCCATCATGACACCTTGAGGCCTTGTTGAATCAAGGGGCTCTGCAGGGCCTCATGGAACCAAGGAGACCCTTCTGACATTGTGACTCCCCATGGAACCAAGGGTCCATTGTGATACTGCGGCACCAAGGAGACCCCTGTGACATTGCAAGGCCTGATGGAAGCAAGGGACCATTGTGACACAATGGAGCCCCATGGAAACAAGGGGCCAGTGTGACACATCTGGGCCTCATGGAACCAAGGATCCAATATGACACCACCATTGTGACACTGCAGGGCCCCGTGGAAACAAGGGGCCGGTGTGACATTGCAGTGCCCCATGGAAAGAAGAGACCAGTGTGACAAAGCTGCCAGGACAGACAGACAGGCATGGCCTTGGCCTCTGGTGGCTGCAGTTCATCAGCCTCCGAAACACTGGGGCTCCTTGGTTTCTACCTGTGGATAGCATTGTGACATGGTGGGGACCCTATGGATCCAAGGGACCACTGTGACACTGCGGGGCCTCGTGGCACCAAGGACGTCACTGTGGCACTGCTGGGCCACATGGTCCCAAGGGGCCAGTGAGAAGCAGCAGAGCTTGGTGGATCCAAGAGTCCATCGCAGGTATTTAAGGGTCTCGTGGAACCAAAGGGCTGTTGTGATCCTGTGGGGCATTGTGGATCTGTGGAGAGCATTGTGGCATTGCAAGGCCCCATGGAATCATGGAGACCATTGTGACACTTTGGGCCCATTGGAGCCAAAGGGCCATTGTGACCCTGCAGGGCCTCATGGAAGCGCAGGGCCGTTGGGACACTTGAGAAGCAAGGAGAACATTGTGACATTACAGGGCCTGGTGGAACCAAGGGAATATGGAATGGGTCTGGCCGGTTGGGCCTCCCAGGGACCACCTGACGGGTCCGGCTGATCTTGGAATGCCTAGGGCTGCCTCTCATCAGCCCCTGGAGACCTGGAGCTCTGTGCCTTCCTTCCTACTAAAATGAACCATCCATCTTCCCAGGTGCCCATGGCCAAAATTGATACTCCTCCTGAAAAGTTCCCTATATGCAAGGGTTCTCCCAGACAAAAGTTGCCAGGACAGAGAGCTCTGGCTGGCCTTGGCCTCTGGTGGTCACCTCTTATCTCAAGGAAGCCCTGAAGAAAGTATTTGAACAGGTTTGACCACTGAGACATCAATGAGTCTCTCTTCCTCTGAAAAACTCAGATGCTCTTCTGATCATATGTGTCTTTTCTTTCTCATTGTGTGTTATGCATGAAATATTATTTTCAGCTAAAGAATAGTATTCTTCTTATTTTACCAGTGTTTTCAGACACAAAACAGCTCGTCTACATATGGATCCAGGTCACCTGTACAAGCAAACACAATGAAGAATGCAGCAGGAATGATTTGTCTCTTCTCCCATCTGTCACATCTCTGGAGCTGGAGGTGCAGCCCCAGCACTTGGGTGTTGGAGGGATGCCGCGGGAGACAAGACTCATGATATCATGATCATCAAGTCTCAGTTTATTGTGACAGATTACACAGTTTATATATGTTCGTTAATTAGCTCATACATATTGCAAAAGCCAAGCTCATGATTGGTTGCTATGTGATTTGTACTATTATCTTAAAAGTATCTTTGTGAATGATACTTGCCTGTCCAGCTGGCCTTGCAGTTAGAACAGCTTAGTACTTCTTTGTGTTTCTCTATCTACTTCTACATACCAAGCAGTTTCAATATCCTGCTTTCTGCACACCATCTACTCTTCAGGGCCATGCGAACTTTGCAGCAGTCACGTAGCCCTCCCTATTTGGATTAATTTTACAGTATCATGTCCCTTGTCGTTCAGCCATTCCTCTGTCAGGCTCTCTTCATCTCCCCCGTTTTCCTTTTGTACAAGAAGGTGTGCATTCAGCATTTTCTGCAAAAGCTGCTGCATCAAGCCTTGTAAGCAGTAAACACACAGGGCAAAACAAGCAAAAGCATCACAATTATGCTTAGAACTATTATGCCGTATTTGATAATGTCTCTTAACCATGGTCCGATCCCCAATCCTTTTAGCTATCTTTTTAAATCTAATCTATCTTCTACTTTTAACTGTTGAGTTAGCTCGGTCAATTTTCGTATTTGCTTATGGATAGATGTAGAGTGATCAGATAAGTTCATACAGCACATTCCTTCAAATTCTTCACAACTATGACCTTGGGCTAGAAGAAGCAAATTAGTGGTAAGTGCTCTGTTTTGCAGAACTGCATGACAGATACTACTTATATTTGTGGCAAGCTCACTCAACATTTTAGATGGAATGCTAATTTACTTTTTTGTCCAGTAGGCCAGGATTTTCAATTGTGTGAGAGCTTGCACTGAAGTAACTCGTGGGGTGAAAAATGAGGTTATATTACAGAAGTGCACCCCACTTCATATTTCTCATGTTTTTGATTGTTCTGTTTAACATGAAAGGAACAAACTTAATTCTAAATACAAACTATATTTATGATAAACTTAATGTTATGCTTTTGATTACCTAATTGATTGTCCCTCTTTTTCTTTTGCCATTGAAAAGCAATGGCAAAATGAACAGAAAAATCACAGGCATTACTAAAACTCATTAAAACTTAGCAAAAAAGTCTATAACATAATTAAAAACACACTTATGAAAAAACTTAAAAGCCTACAATCTTCTGTGGGTGAAACACAAATCTTTGTACAATCCACTTTTGCTGTGCATCCTCTGATTTACTTGTGGAGAGATTAGTGTTCTCTTGAAATTGATAAGTTTAACATTCTTCACTGAAATCTATCCAGATTCTGCACCTGCTAAAACACAAACAAACTCAATACTCCCCACAGGGACTGGAGTGTCCTCTCTCAATTCTGTTTCTTAAAATTTGCATGAAGAAATGGAAATATCAACATCTTTGTTATAAACATGAAAAAACATCAAGAACAAAACAATGCATATAGTAAAGAAACTAACAACAAATAAAAATCAATCAGATAATACACAATTAATATTACATATAAAATCACAGTTACCAAGTGCTACACTATCAAATTGTCATCCCAGAGTCTGCAGCAGCTGATAAACCTTAAAACAACAGAGATTTGGATAAAACATGTCCGGATCATGTTTCTCCAAAACTCCCTTTGAGGCTCAGCTGCCCTACATGGTCAAATTGTCAAGCCAAAAGGACTTGAATACTTTTTGATGCAGAAAACACCTGGGTCAATCACACCATCCACGTAGAGCCAGAGCTTGGCCAGAGCTCAAACTCTAATTGGAGGATATGTTTTAACACATTATAAAACAAAAGTCCTAGAAATAACAGTTATAAGTAAAAAACCTTATTATTAAAAATTTATCAAACTATTAAATAATTGAACCTATTTAAAATCTCTTTCAAGACAAAAATTCTCTAAATACAATAAACCCTTTCTTCAGAAATCTGAAAATTTGAAGTCTGAAATTTTGAATTAAAATTTGGATAATGAATTTTTAAAGGAAGATGAATTGCAGCTGCATAAAAGATTGGATAAAGAAAACACATGAGTAGTTAAAAAATCAAAAACACAGGATCCTGAAAAAACATCTTGTAATCAATCACCTAAAGAGACAATAAAACATATGAAAACTGACTGTAAATACTATAACAACACCTTAATACCTTAATACCTTAATAATAATTCTTATCACAAAAATCAGACAACTCACATTTTATGATCAACCTATTAACAAGAAATGTTTAAAATAGTTTAAGACAATCCTTTTAAAGCACTCATATAACATTAGTAACAATCACTACTTATCATTACCTACAAAAACTTAACAATCACTATTTATCGTATTATCTATAAAACTTAAAAATCATTATTACTTATATTATTATCTATAAAAACCCAAAGACAGAGATTACAAACTCAATACTAAAATTCCATCAGATGACATTTTCTCAACTCTTTGTTTTCAGAGACATTTTTGGTAATTAAATCATTATTAACATTTTTATCTTTATACAGTGATTTATACAGCCGATACAGACACACACAGGCTCACAACAACCTGGTCTGTGATGTCACACAATCACAGAATCACAGAATTACTGGGTTGGAAGAGACCTTTAAGGTCATAAGTCCAACCCACACACTAACACCACCTTTGCAAAATTATGGCACTGAGTGCCACATCCAGTCTTTTTTTTAAACACATTTCATGATGATGACTCCACCACCTCCCTGGACAGACTATTCCAGTACTTTATCACCCCTTCCATAAAAAACTTTTTCCTAATATCCAACCTAAATTTTTCTTGGTGTAGCTTAGGACTGTGTCCTCTTGTTCAGTCACTTGCTGTGAGGAGAAAGAGACCGACACGCACCTGACTGCAACCACCTTTCAGGGAGTGTAGACAGTGATAAGGTCACCTCTGAGTGTCCTCTTCTCCAGGCTAAACAACCCCAGCTCCCTCAGTTGTTCCTCACAGGACTTGTGTTCCAGACCCCTCACCAGCCTTGTTGCCCTTCTCTGGACATGCTCCAGCCCCTCCATGTCCTTCCCAAACTGGGCGTCCCAGAACTGGACACAGCACTTGAGGAACAGTGCCAGGACAGGGGAGGAATGCCAAGTACACCAGTGCCAAGTACAGGGGAAGAATGACCTCCCTGCTCCTGCTGGCCACACCATTCCTGACCCAGGCCAGGAGCCATTGGCCTTCTTGGCCACCTGGGCACACTGCTGGCTCATGTCCAGCCTGCTGTCGACCAGTGCCCCCAGGTCCCTTTCTGCCTGAGCACTGTCCAGCCACACCATCCCCAGCCTACAGCAGTGCAGGGGTTATTGTGGACAAAGCACAGGACCCGGCACTTGGACTTGTTAAATCCCATCTTGTTGGATTTGGGCCCTGGATCCAGCCTGTCCAGGCCCCTCTGCAGAGCCTTCCTACCCTCCAGCAGATCCACACTCACATCCAGCTTGGCGTCATCTGCAAAGATGTCCTTGGTTCCAAGAGGCCCCTGAGTGTCACAATGTCCCTTTGGTTACACCAGGCCCTACACTGTCACACTGGTCTCCTTGGTCCCATGGGGCCCCAAAATGTGACAATGGACTCCTTGGTTCCATGGGGCTTCACAGTGTCACAATGTTCTCATTGGTGCTGCAGTTTCACAGGGGCCCCTTGGTTCCATGGGGCCCCAGGGTGCCACAAAGGCCTCATGGTCACATGAGGTCCCACACTGTCACAATGCTCTCTGTGCTTCCACAAGTTCCCTCAGTGTCACAATGGACTCCTTGTTTCCACGAGGCCACACAGTGTCACCATGGCCTCTGTGGTTCCACCAGGACCCAGTGTCACGGGGACTCCCTGGTCCCATTGGGCCCCAGAGCACCACAATGGAGCCCTGGTTCTATGGGGCTGCACAGTGTCACCTTGGTCCTCTTAGTTCCACGAGGCCCTGCAGTGTCACAATGGCCCCAGAGTGCCCCAGTCATCACAGAATGACAGAATCAAATAGGCTGGAAAAGACCTTTGGGATCATCAAGTCCAACCAATGCCCTAATACCGCCTTGTCACCCAGACATGCCACTGAGTGCCACTGGAGAGGGACAGTGACTCTGCCACCTCCCTCCCTGGCCTGCCCATTCCAATGCCCACTCACCCTTTCTGTGAAGAACTTCTTCCTCTTGTCCAGACCAAACCTCCCCTGGTGCAGCATGAGGCTGTGTCTTCTTGTCCTGCCCTCCAGCAGATCCACACTCACACCCAGCTTGGTGTCACCTGCAAATTTGGGGATGGTGGGCTCGATCCCCTCACCCAGATCATCGGTGAAGATGTTAAACAGGACTGGGCCCAACACAGATCCCTGGGGGACAGCACCAGGGACTGGACACCAGCTGGGTGCAGCACCATCCCCACCCCTCTCTGGGCCCAGCTTCCAGCCAGCTCTTCCATCTCCCAGCCAGGAGGGAACCTGCCCAAGCCGTGGGCTGCAGCTTTTCCAGGGAATGCTGTCAGAGACAGTGTCCAAGGCTTTGCTGAAATCCAGATGGACACATCCACAGCCTTTCCCACATCCACAGGTGGGTCACCTGGTCATAAAAGGAGATCAGGTTGTTCAGGCAGGACCTGCCCCTCTTAAATCCACGCTGGCTGGCTCTGACCCCTCGGCCATCCTGTGGGTGCCCTGTGGTGGCTCTCAAGGTGATCTGTTCCATAACCTTCCCAGACACCGAGGTCAGGCTGACAGGCCTGGAGCTCCCCAGATCCTCCTTCCAGCCCTTCTTGGGGATGGGCTCACACTGGCACCTCCAGTGCTCTGGGACCTCCCTGCTGAGCCAGCACTGATGGTAAATGATGGGGAGCAGCTTGGGGAGCTCATCCACCAGCTCCCTCATCCCCCTAGGATGGATCCCATCTGCCGCGCTCCCGCCCCGGTTCCCTTTTCTCTCAGCCCCGGCTAGCTCTTCTCTGGGGCGAGAGCGGGCGATGGAGGCATCCTCCGCCGCTCCCAGCTGGGGTTTGGAGAGTGCCTTTGTGGGTTCCGGGCAGCGCTAGCAAGCCTCGTGGTGGTAAATGAAGAGCGGATCCTGCTGGGGGCTAAGTCCGAGTTTATTGTAGCCCAACGGGGCTAAATATCCTAGAACAGTGCCAGCCAACAGGAACAAGCACAAGGTGCTTGCACTGGCTTATAAACTGTAAGGGAGGGGTATCCAACGACCAATGGGGATAGGGATAGGGGGTGGCTCCGGGATGGGGGGATATGGTGGGGTCCAATGGGGGAAGGATATGGGGGGAGTCCCAGGTCCTCGCCCAATCACCCGGTGCCCTGAGTAGAAGCTTCTGGATGGATGGGAAGGGGCACCGAGTGATAGACAAGGCACCTGGTGGGGGTAAAATGCCTCTTTCAGGGTGATGGATAGATACTGGGAAGGCGGGAAGGGAGGACAAGGCAGGAAAACTGGGGATAAACCAAGCTGCACACGGGGGTACAAAGGAATAAACCAATACATAATACAGGGATAATAAAACATATACATAACACAACTCCACACCCATCTGATCCCATACACCTGTGAGCATCTGAGTGGCTCAGCAGGACCCCAGCTGCTTCCTCCTGGATTACAGGGGGCTGTTCTGCTTCCTGTGCCCATCTACCAGCTCAGGAGAGCTCTTGTCCTGAGAACAGCCTATCCTAATATTGAAAATTAAAAGAAACAAGATGTTAAGGAGCTTGGCCTATTCCTTATCTTTAGCTACTATATTTTCCACTGCATCCAATAAAGAGCGGAGGTTCTCATTATCCCATAAATTGCAACTGAGTTATTTGTAGAAAACTTATCTAATATTTTTCACAGAAGTGGCCAGGTTAATCTATTATTGAGATTTCACCTCTTTCCTCTTTTTTCCTGCATGACCTAACAACATCCTTAAACGCTTGCTAAGTTGCCTGACCTTCTGTCCAAAGTTAATGCACCCTCTTCTTTCCCCTGAGTTCCCACAAAAGCTCCATGGGCAGTCAGGGCAGTCATTTTCCTCACCAGCTCATCTTTTGCCACACTGGGACAGGCTGCTCCTTCCCCCTTAAGATTACTTTCTCAAAATGTGCCCTTTGTTCCTGAACCCCTTTGTTTTTAAGGGCTTTTTCCCTTAAAAATATCGGTACCTGATTTGGTACTCCTCAAGTTAGCATCCTAAATAGGCCAAAGACTGCCCTTCCTAATTCCAGTGTGGAAATTTTGTTGCTTTCCCTCCTTCTTTCACAGATCATTGAAAACTTGATTATTTCATGGTCCCTGTGCCCCAGGCAGCCTCTGAGCCCCACATCTGCCACCAGCCCTTCTCTGTTTGTGAGCAGCAGGAGACAGAGCTTTCCTTGGGAGTGGAGTGTTACAAAAATTTGGTAAAACAGAAAACTCCTTAACACCAGTGCAGCATTAAGAAGCAGCATTCTTTATTCAGCCGGATGCACGGGGGATAGCTCCTCCCAAAGCCGAGCTTGCTGAGTACAGGAAAGTTTCTGTTCATGTTCTGTATTTTGCACACATATTCATTGATTGTCCTGGACTAAACACACATCTGATAATCATTTTTCCAGAATCATTAACATATTTCCTCTCCCCATTACCCATGCTGTCTTCTGTCCTGGGGATCTTCCCTGGTGGTCCCTGGTGGTCGTGGACCCCAATGTTCCCGTGGGCCTGGCTGAGCTGGCAGGACACTGAGGCTGGTGAACTTCTAGTTCCCCTTCTCCCACAGTTGGCATTGTGTGGTTTCCATAGGCCTGGGGAGTTGGAGAACAAGCTCCAGTTGTCAGCTCACCTGGTGGAGACAATTCATCATCTGGTGACATGAGGTCACAGAGTGGACTGTGACATCACAGAGTGGGCATCAAGCAACTACAGCATCATTGACTGTCTCTGTGACATCAGATAACAGGCTGTGACATAACAGCGGACTATGATATCACAGAGTGACATCAGAGACCAGCTGTGTGACATTAGAGATCTGGCTGTGACATCTCAGAGCAGGCTGAGACATCCCAGAGGGGCTTTGTGACATCCCAGGAGGGCTCTGTGAGGTCACTGGGTTGGTCACTCCGCCCCAGCCCCCCCTCACAGTTTCTCCCAACAAGTCCAATGCTGTTCATGCCCAGCGGGGTCCCTGTTCCCCGGTATCCTCCCAGTCCACCTGGAGCCACAGCCTCCACCCAAGGATGTTCCATAGGATCCACCCCAGAGCCTGACATGGGGACAAGGGGCCAGGGCTGTGTGACCAGGACATCAAGGATGTGGATTATCCAAGTCCCTGTGGCCTGAGTTGAGTTCCCCAGGGCAGGAAAGATGTCTGGCAGCTGGAGCAGGGCTAGGGAAGGGCCTCCAAGGTGGGGCTGGAGCCCTTGGGCTGTGAGCAGAGGCTGAGGGAGCTGGGCTTGTCCAGCCCGGAGCAGGGAAGGCTGAGAGGCTCCTCATCCCAGCCTGGCAGTGCCAGCAAGGAGGAGATGGAGAACACAGAGCCAGGCTCTTCACCGGGGGCCTGGTGGGAGACAAAAGCCAATGGGTGGAAGGGGAAACAGGGAAGATCAGCCAGGACAGGAGAAGATGAAATGAGTCAGTTGGTTTCAGCATTTCCTCAACACCAAAAGCAGCCTGAACTCCCTTCTCCATCCACCACTGACAGCTTTGCAAATCAGGAATTGTTTGAGCTCTTTTGCCCCCACTCCAGGATGAGCATCCTGATGCAAGAACTTAACTGTGTTTATATCTATCAGAGAACCATGTAAGTCTAAAATCAGTTTTAGTATGGAAATCACTTGTGGATGGTGGACTCATCAGATGCTGCTGGGATGTTGCACATAGCTCAGGGAAGTGCGTGATTGTTATTAAATTGTGTCCTGTTCTACCATGGTCTGTTGGCCATGAAGAGAAACTTTCTGTGCCTCTGAGTCTCACCAGTTCCTGACTCCCAAAGGACACAAACCTGATGAGTTGTGGTTCCCACTCCAGTGGTGGTACTTGGAGCTCCCTCCATCCCCAGAGCAGAGCTCCCTTGTCCCAGAAAGTCCCTGGCAATGCAGGGATGAAGGAAACAGGACAGGCTGTGAGGATCACAGGCAGGGCACAGACAGGGATTTGGGGTGGTTGTGAGCCCAGGGCAGGACCCGGCCCTTGGCCTTGGTGAACCTGAACCCATTGTCCTGGGCCCATGGCTCCAGCCTGTCCAGATCCCTCTGCAGAGCTTCCTGCCCTCCAGCACAGCCACACTCCACCCAGCCTGGGCTCACCTGGAACTGACTGAGGGTGCCCTCGATGGCCTTGTCGAGATCAGCAATAAAGAGATTTCACTGGCCTGGCCCCAGCCCTGAAGGTTCTTTGTCGCTGTTGAGGCAGGACGGGAATTAAGAGGTTCTGACTCAGAAGGCTGTTGAGAGTAAACTCCGGTTAATTCAAAATGCACTGCTCTTTTATACAGAGCTCTGCAAGGACCAAATCCATTGGTTCTGAAGTGAAAACAACCCACCACCATTGGTGCAGTGTGGAGAGTTTTGTGGATGAATGGCTTTGTGAGAAAGGACATGACTACGTGCAGTTAGTGAAGCAGTAGCTGTAAATTGCATAGTGCAGCAATAGCAGATGTAGCAATAATATCTTATGTCCTTGGGTAAGCTGGTTCCCAACAGTAGAATGGTCAGCAAAAAGATAAATTTAAGGGAAAACAAAGCAAGCTTAGAAAGCGCCAAAGGCAGGGTTGACCTGGTTTTGATACACCAATGATGAGCCTAAGTTTTGTAATATGCATGAGCTTCATTATAACGGGTATAACTACATGCGTGCTTGGAATAAACTGAGACTTGTTGACATTATAGAATGGACTTGTCTCCCGTCATTTTTTCCACAACTGTCTTGGAACCATCTGGCTCTGCTGCTGCCACAGCTGCCAGCTTGTGGTCATCTTGCTCATTTTGCCCCTCTTTGGCCTCTTCTCCAGGAGCAGAGGGAGCTGGGGCAGAAACCGCTGTTCCTTCTGCCATCTGCGGCAAGAGAGAAGCATGAGGGACAGGCTGGTACCTCTCATTTATAACCTCTTTCCTCCTCGCATCCACAAACACCACTTCCAAGGAGAAATCAGTGACTTTGTTAGCGATGGGACTCTAAGTCTCTCCGACCATATTAAAATGGGCTAACTCAACAGAACTCTATTTGATTCACTCTATGAATTTGATAGTCCTCCCTGGCTACCATCAGCAAGCAACGGTGCCTCTGCACAATGCAGCTTTTAGCTCTTGAAAACTCTGAAATGGAAAAGCAGGAGATAGCCAGCACGGACTTTGTTATTGCTGTGGCAGAAAAGGAAAACTCAAACTGGATCAGAATCACATGCAGTGCACGAAAAGGGCAGGAAAGTTTGTGCAGGAGACTCTTTACTTGCTGGAAAGAGAGAAAATGGGCGGGGCTTCTCCTCCTAGCAAACCAACAATCTACAAGTTGGAAGTGTCCCCTCCTCAGGTGGCTAAAGCACTTGGATGCAGTGAGGCATGTTTGGCAAGGAAACAGCCCTTGTGGTGAGCACTGTCATGTATGGATCTGTGGATCTGAAGGTCCCTCATGAGCCTCCCGTTGTCCAGGCTAAAGCTCCCTCAGCACCTCCTCCTTGGCCTTGCGCTCCACAGCCTTCCCCAGCTCCCGTGTCCTTCTCTGCACACGCTTCAGCCCCTCAAGGACTTTCTGTTTCAGAGGGGCCCACAAGTGGACACAGCACTCCCAGCTATGGCTGCAGAGCTGCCCAGCCCAGGGGGATGGTCATGCCCTGCTCCTGCAGCCCCACTGCTGCTGACACAGGCCAGGGCATCCTTGGCCTTCTTGGCCACCTGGGCAGTCGCTGGCCCAACTTCAGCTGCTCTTAACCAGCACCCCTGGGTCCTTTTGGCCCACGCAGCTCCCCCACCACAAAGTTGCTCGCTTGACCTCAAATACAGCATCCCCAGTTCCGAGATGTCCTTCTCTTCTCAGCAACACAAAACAGCAGTCAAGGACTTGCAGCTTCCCCCCCACCATAGGCACTAATGACATTCCCAAAGCTGCAGGCAGTTTGCAGCTGTCCCTGCAGGATGGCCATGGGGCTTCCCCTCCCCCACCCAGCTCGTGGCTGGGCAGGGGAGAGTTTGCACTGCACGCTGACCGGAACCAAAGAGAACGAGTTCCCCTGGGAATTCTGCTTTTAACCCCTCTGTGTTCTCAGAGGTGTGTCCATCTTCAATTGGTCAATATCTAAATTGACCTCTTCCTTCCGGAAAAAATTCTCTTTCCGTGTCAAACCACGACACCCTGCCAGGTTTTTCTTATGCTAACTGGTGCTGAGTACTTATGTATGGCTGTGCTAATTACCTGTTTACTTTTGGGAATTGCTTGGGCTTACTTATGTCAAACAAAGGCTTTGTTTCATTGCCAAAGGTGCTTGAGGCCACCCCTCTCCTTGTGGCATCAGTTGCTTTCCTGTGGAATGTTCTACCTCCCCAAGAGTAAAGAGGGAGCTGGAGAAAGAGCTTGCCAGGCTGCTCTCCATCCTTTACCAGCACTCCTGGTTTAGTGGAGAAGTCTGAGCTGAGCCCAGAGGTGCAGATGGAACAGCCATGCACAGGAAGGCTCGGTGGGTGTGGGAACTCAAAATGTCTCTCAGACATTTTTAGAGGTTCCAGGCCTTGGTCAGAAGCATTCTAGACCCTGGCAGATAGCTGAAAAACAACTGTGATTTTGAGTTTGAGCCATGGAATGAATTACCAACTTTGGAGGTGGAACAAGCAATCACAAAAGGTTAGATAGTATAGTATAAGTAGTTATGAAGTAGAGGGGAAATTTTTTTAGCACATGTACAGGGGGGTTTTCGCTTTGTACATGGGGGTCAGAAGTTCTAAGATGGAGGAAAGTGGGCTGAACCCATCCTTCTTCCTTCTTCTTCCTTACCTCCATGTTCTTGGTGATGTTGGCACTCACAGATTGGTTTAGAGTAGAAAAACACTTGGCAACGTAGGTAGTAGGTATTGGGGAATAATTGTAAACATGTTATACGTAATATATCTTATAAAAGATAGCAGCAGCCCTGGGCGGGGGGAGAGACGAAGAAGACAGCAGATAGAGAGGATGTCAGGGTGTGTGTGTGCCTCTACCCAGGCCACTGATCAAATAGCGGCAGTCCAAGAACATAATCTGTTAGATAACTAGCAATAAACTGCCTTGAGACCGAACAGCTAAGCCTGCGGAGTTTTTCTTTGGAAGCACGGGTTGGAGGAGGAATTTCACCACCACATGTGGCCCCAAAACAAGGCTGGGGTTCTCACATCTGGCGTCCCTGGTCGGGCATCAACAAAAAGAAGAAAAAGAAACATCAAACAACCTCCAACCTTCATCGGCAGAAAAAGAAAGAGGAAAAAAAAGAGAAAAAAAAAAAGAAGAGCAGTACACACTCTCCGCATTTTCAAGAAGAGAGGGAGAGGAAAGCTCAAGATAAGAACTTGACCTTCACCAAGGCATTTCGTTTGAAGGACTGCCAGGAGGAGAGAAACCAGAAGCGCGCCTGGGATTCCTCGCCTGTGGCCTGCTGGACGATGGACAGTGCCATCTCCGGACTGACTTCATGCTGACTCAGCTTTTGGTGAGAATGGTTGAAATTAAGAACATGGGGAGGGAAGGAATTTTCCCAAGGACACACCAAAGATATTTTTTAGCCCTATAGGGCAAAACTTCTACCCATCAGGTAGAGACAGCCCAAATGAAATGAAAGCTTTGTTATCATAGGTGTGGTGTAGTCACTCGCACACAGATATATATTTTTTCTTGGGATTGAATTTTTGGCAAAAGATCAATAAGTAACTTTATTACTGAGCCACAAAAGGACAAAAAGATAAGACTGCCGCAAAACTTTTGCTTTAAACAAGGACAATATTATAGCCAGCTCTACAGCACGGCACGTCCAGCCGGACAGCTGTGGTTTCTATGGGAGCACAAAGGGGGAAGATCGCCCAGCCAGCAGCTTGGGGCAGTTTTCCTCACCACAGATCCAGGGAAAGCAGGACTGCCTTCCATGGACAATCAGGGGATGGTCTGTCATCATGCCCTGTGTGTCTGGGTTCCCACTGTTTCTCAGTTTCCCTCGAACCTCAATCCCTGAGCTCCTCCAATGCAAATCCCCCAGACAGAGAGATAAGCCAAGCACAGCCGCAGCCCCCGGTGGGGGAAGGGACCAAGCGCTGCTCGAGTCCAAACCCGCGGCGAGAGGGGCAGCGGCGGCGGCGGCGTCTCCGGTGGGGGAGGGTGCAGAGGGAGTGCAGAGCAGAGAGGGAAGAGGAGGGGAGAGGAGAAATCTCTCGTGGCTGCCCGGGCTGGGAGTCCAAAACAGCCCGCGGTGCAGGCGAGAATTGGGGCAGCAGGAACAGCGCAGACACAGGGCGGCGGGGGCGCGGGTGCAGCGGCCAGGCGTCCCGAGCGTCCCGTGGCGCGTTCGGTGTCGAGAATCCGTGAAGCCGCAAGAGCGGCCACCCAAGAGGCGGGGGGCAGCTCCCGGACCACGGCAGGCAGTCCCGCTGAGGAAATAGCAGAGGGACAACGACAGGCGTCCCTTGCTGCAACTCAGGCGGCGGGCACGCGCGTGAAGGTCGAGCAAAGCCCGAGAGCCACGGGTGCAGGGAATTCTCGCATCTGGAACGCGTGGCACGGGCGCAGGCGGGGCGGGGCCGGTGCGCGCGGGCTGTGGGTGCTGGAACAGTCAGGAGAAGGACAAAGCGAGATGGGAAACATCGGGACCGGAATGGGAACAGAGAGTGTGATTGTGTCAGCCCGGGGGGATGGCAGTGGCTCTGAACCAGGCGCTGCGAGCCGGAGTTAGGCGAAAGCACGGCCGGGACCAGAGCAGGAGCGTCCTCACCCCCGGGGTGACGCAGGCAGGGACGGGGCGTGGCCAGGATGACTCAGGGCATGGTCCGTTGCGGTTCCCATGGCAACAGCCAGCATAAGCCCACAGCCACCCCAGTGAGTTTCAGACGGCCAGAACAGAATAGTTATTGCATCAAAAATTAGTTACACATGAATCGGTTGTTAGAAGAAATGTTAGACTGAAAGTTTATCAGGAATTAGTACGGGGTTTGCGAATGTAAATCAATTGTTGGAAGTACATATTGGAGAGCGGAGTGCGCCGAACGGTAGAGCGGGGTCTTTCGTATCTCGAGCGCGGCACGGGCACTGACAGCGTCAGCGGCGGCGGCGGCCGCCAGCCAGCCAAGTGCCCACAGGCTGCGCGGTGACCGCACGGGGGGGGAATCCCGAGCGCGGGACGCGGCGCGGGGCGCGGCGGCGGCGGGGAGCGGCGGTCGCGCGCTGATGACGTCAGCAGAGCGCCGAACCACGCTGAGCAGGGACAGACACCGGGGCCGGGCAGGACGACCCGAGCGGGACTGGAACGGTGCCGGGTTCAGTCGGGCGTGAGAGGGGACATTCCCGAGCCCACGGCCGTGGCCGGGGTCGGCGCGGCGGGGCGCAGTCGGGGCTGGTGTTCCTTCTCTCGTTCCCATGGCGACACAGACAGAGAGGGGTGAATCCAGAATGCACACTGCGTTTGCAGAAGTTAAAGCGAACGCAGAAGTGTCAGAGAGGGACAGATTGCAAGCACGGGTTCAGTGCAGCCGACGCTGGGCGTGAGCGGGGACTGAGAGCAGGAGAGAGACACAGTCACCCCAATGCGGGCAGAAGCGGGGTGTGACTGTGCCAGAACTGCTCCCCTCCTCTCCGCTCGGGCTCGTGCAAGCGGGGACTGGGCAGAGCCAAGGCAGGGATTTCTTTGGTCACTGCCTCTCCACAGCAGAGCTGCGGTGTGACAGATGCCGAGGCTTTTTCCACTGCAGTGCACATCCAAACATTAACAACAAATACACGGCACAGCCCAGAAACCACAGCGGTCAAAGTAAATAACTTTTTGCAATCACATCTATTACACCAAATGTCCCACAGCAATGATGAGATGGAATTCCAACATTCACCCAAAAAATAAGATACAGCTAAGTCGCCACTTGAAATCAAGGGTCTCCTTCTAACTTCTCCAATGTTTCTAAATGCTAACCCCAGATTTTTTAGTTAGGTGACAGAATTGATCAGCACATGCACCCATCCGGTGTGGTGAAGGATATTGTTTATAGAACATAATGTGAAAAAGAGATAGTATAATGAGAATTGAGATAGAGAATTGAATAGCATGAAACTTTAGTAATTTATTATGTTAAGGTTTAAGTTAAGTTGTATTTTAGCATTTTATTAATAATAGAATTGAATTTTATATATAGTTTAATTTAAGTTTAAGTTAAGTATTGTTTAATTAGAGTATATCACTTTAAGTTTATCTTAGTTTGGGCCCTGAAAAAGTTAAGTTTATAAGCGTTTAATTGATAATGAATTTATATATTGTTAATTTTATATATATATATAGGTTTCATAAAGTTAATATAATTTAGGGATTTTTTTACCAATATTTTATATGTTAAGTTTAAGTAGTGTTTAATTCAAAAAATTGTTTTAAGTTTTTCAAAGGTTAAGTTTGTTCAATTAACAAAGTTTAGTTGTTTTTCTTTAAGAATAATAAGGTTTTGATTGAAAGAGTTTAGGAGATGATAATGAATATTAAGTTAAAGGGAAAATTGTCTATCGGATTCTTGGTTTTATTTTAGTCTTTTCTGTTTTATTGTAAGTTTATCAGTGTATAAGAGTCTTGAAGAAATTTATTCTGAGTTTTTCTGAGATCGATTTCATTGTTTAATGATCACTTTTTTATTTTGTTATTTCTTTGTGTAATGATACAAAGGATGTTTGTTTCCAAATTCTTTCTTTTGCGTTTAACTATTTAAGTGTTTTATAAATGTTATTGTTAAGAAATTTTATCATGATATCAGGTGAAGCTCTGTGCTTTGTTCTTTCATAGCGAATTTTCGTATGTTTTATTGTTGTTTTTGTAATCTCATCCAGGTTACATGTCATTCTGAAGTTTCATTTTGGACTTTAACTATGTTGTGCATTTTTCTAGGTGAACTCTCTGGTTTGTTTTTATATTTCTTGTGAGTGGAATCATTGCATTTCTATTTTTTAACACTCTTGAATGTTTTTTAGAAAATCTCAGAGACAAATGCCTGAAGCATTCTGACAATGTTTTATCAATGTTTATGTTATGGTTTCTTTCAATTGAAAACACATCTGTTTCCTTCAAAGGAGTTTCAAGAAGAATGAATCCTCGTGTCATTTGATCAATTTATCAGTTTGAACTTTGAGTGTTTATTTTATATGAAAATGTTATAATAAGTTGTTATGTTTTAGGTATCATATATGTAATGTTAGTATAAGCTTTGTTTAAGATAGTATGTTAAAGAGCATCACTCCAATTTAAAGTTTGGGTTTTGGCCAGGCCCTGATTTTAACTTGGACGGATGAGTTTGCCAGCAAAATTCAGAGGTTTTTGCACAAAAATGAATGTTATATAGATCATTTTGATCCATCAATTCGATCCTAGAAATCTGACAGCTGACACAGCTTTGGGGTGAGACTTGTCAGCCCTGCCCGGGAAGGGAATGTCAGGTTTCACTGGGAACAAGTGTTTCAGCTCTTTGCAGACTCTGAACCACTGGCACAATGTTTCTGATAATTATGCTTTGTTCAATTTTATATATGTTATTTAGAATCTTTCTTTTGAACTCTTTTGAATTGTTATTGATTTTGATAAGTTTTCTGCATTTTATTATTAAGATATTTTGTCTTGTTCTATATTATGTTTTATATTTTAACCTTCTTGTTTCAAAAGAGAAGAAGAGAAAGAGAGAAAAAAGAAAAAAAGTGTAAAGAGAGAAAAGAAGTGAAGAAGTGCCTGAAGTAAGGCTGGAATAAGCAATGAAAATTTTGTATATTTTAATCTTTTGAGATTGTTCTTTTGTAGATTTGATTTCACTGATTGTCGAGGAAAATATGAGGAGAGTGCCAGACACTGGACGGATCAAATTGAAAAAATCAGTCAGGTTAATAACTTTGAGCAAGGATCGTGGTAATGTTTTCATGAAGTTTAAAACAGATCTTTGTTTTTATCTTACAGGCCCTCAAAAAGTGTTCTCATAGACTTAGAGATAATGGCTCAGATCATTGTTAAGGCAAACACCGGATTGCTGACAATGTCAGGCAGAGATTTCTTAATCATTCATTTACATTTAAAGAAAGAAAAAATATTTTGAGTGGACAATCCAAAGTCACAAGATTTTTCAATCACATTGTTAGAATACCCAGAAGTTTGCACAGTTCATTTTTTAGCTCACAATACGTTAAATGCAAAAATAAGTTTTAGAGAAAAATCAAAAATAAGTTAAGAATTAATAGAAAAGATGACAGTGTTTACTGATAGTTCAAGGAAAACTCACAAATCACATGGAAAATTCCAAAAATAGAGAAATGGGAATCAGATGTAAAAAATGGTAAAAGACTCACCACAAATTGTAAAATTAGTAGTAATAGTCAGAGTTTTTCAGTTATTTCAGAAGCCATCAATCTGATCACAGATTCAGTGTATATTGCAAATGTGACCAAACAATTAGAGGAATCACTTTTAAAACATATGGACAATGAAGTTTTATATTCGTATCTATTATGTATGAAAATAATCCTGATAGACAGAGAACATAAATATTTTGTTATGCACATCAGAATGCATTCTTCATTTCTGAGGTTTTTAGTAAAAGTAAATGTTCAATAGACAGATTCACAGTGTCCATCTCACAAACACTGCCAGACATTTTTGAGCAAGAAAAATTGAGCCATGCATTTTTTCACAAAAGTATACAAACATTGATGGAATCCTTTCGCTTTCTAAAGGTCAGGCAAAGGAATCATCAATGCTTGTCAGAGTGTCAGTTTGTACAGCGTCCTGTATTTACAGGAGTGACCAATTTGAGAGTTTTGAAAAAAGTCTTCAGCTGTGGCAAACTGATGTCACAAAATATGCATTTTTTGAGAAGCTTGAAAACATTTGTGTTTCAGTTGATATGTTTTCACATTTATGTTTCAGTTCACACATTTTCAGGAGCAATTTTTGGATCATGACATACAGGAGAAACCACAGAATATATCATACCTTGAAATCCATTTGGATAAACAGAAAAGGAGGAGACAGGAGCAACATCTCACATGCAGTTGAACAAAATTTTGTATGTGAATTGTCAGACATTTTACAAACAGTGCACAAGCAGTGCTAAGGGAAAATTCTTCAGTTTTGGTCAAAAACCCAGAGTCAGGACAAATTGAAAGTTCATTTACATTAATAACTTGGGGCAAGGGTTTTGTTTGTGTTTCTATAGAACGAGGATCGAAGTGGGTGTCGGCAAGGCACGTGAAACCTCATCGGGTACAGATGCCAATGAACATGGACCAGAGAAGCAGAGAAGCAAGCACGCAGACAAAGATGGACAGCAACGCTGCAGACGTCTCGTCAGACAACGATTGGGAACTCAGAGACTTGGGGTTTTTCTGGGGAATCAAGTGTTGTTTGGATGTTGCTGCACTGCGGGGTTTCTCACAGAGGTTGGGGACATGGACATGGGGTTCAGACAGATAGTGTTCATGTGCTTCATTCCTTTGCTTGTTGCCTTGGGCAATGGGACAGGCTTTCCCATGAGACAACCAAGGGAAAAGGTGTGGGAGACTTTGACAAAGGCAGCGGGTCTGGACAGCATTTGCCTGACCCATTCAGAACTGGGGGAACAATTTTTGACATGTTTGGTAGGTGTGCCAGTGAAGGAATGTCCAATTCCAGGGGACACCCCTCCAAAAAGGTTCTGAAGTCCTTTTCGGATCCTATGGAGAGATGGCGTGTCTGGACACAGTTCCTTCCTGTGGCTCACTTTGAACCTCCAGAGTTGGAAAATTTTTGGATCGACAAAAATGGGATTTGGTACCGAATTCAATCCATTGAGAGTGGCAAAGATAGATAATCAGATAGTAGATATCATTCCAAATCAGTTCTTTCATAGAAATGCCTGGTGCAATCACACCAAAGTGATGAGCAAACTATCCCTTCAACACCCAGCCACTTTACCGAAGGGGATGTTTTTTCATTTGCGGGGACAGAATTTGGCCTGCTATTCCTGCAAAAGTCAAAAGCAGTCCATGCAGCATTGAGGAGCTCTCATTGATAACACCTGATTTGAGAACTTTAAAGGAGCAGACACACAGGAAAGAGAAAAGGTCCATTGAACAATATAGCCAAATTGTGATAATGATGTCTGTACTTGGGACAAGGCTCGGAGAATTGCAGTAGCAATTTTCTCACCCCAAAAACAGCGTTGGGGGTGACCTTGACACAATTGGACCACATAGCATGCTGGATTGAGTAAACACAGTCGTGCCATTTCGTCTGCACTGAGTGACATGTTAACAGATATCAGCAGTGCAAGACAAGCGGTGCTTCAGAACAGGGCGCGGCAGTTGGTTATTTGCTGCTGTCACACGGGCACAGATGTGAAAAATTTGAGGGGACATGCTGCATGAACTTGTTTGATCATTCAAAATCTATTCATGGAAATATGAAACGGATGCAAAGTAGTATCAGCAAATTGAGAAAAAAAAACTTACAAGATTCTGGTGAAATGATTTCATTGGCTTTTTTAATCTTTCACCATTGTGGAAAAACTTTTTAAAATAGTGTTATATATTCTTATAGCGTTTGTAGTTCTACTTGTTCTGCCATGCATTTTCATGTGCATTCAAAGAGCCTTGAACAACATGGCAAAGCAGGTGTTTCTGGTTCAAACAGGGAGGGGAGATGTGGGAACTCAAAATGTCTCTCAGACATTTTTAGAGGTTCCAGGCCTTGGTCAGAAGCATTCTAGACCCTGGCAGATAGCTGAAAAACAACTGTGATTTTGAGTTTGAGCCATGGAATGAATTACCAACTTTGGAGGTGGAACAAGCAATCACAAAAGGTTAGATAGTATAGTATAAGTAGTTATGAAGTAGAGGGGAAATTTTT
Organism: Lonchura striata; assembly: GCF_050655825.1. Taxonomy (NCBI): domain Eukaryota; kingdom Metazoa; phylum Chordata; class Aves; order Passeriformes; family Estrildidae; genus Lonchura; species Lonchura striata. The sequence goes on along the minus strand of NC_140735.1, from coordinate 5,275,041 downwards.
TTAGCACATGTACAGGGGGGTTTTCGCTTTGTACATGGGGGTCAGAAGTTCTAAGATGGAGGAAAGTGGGCTGAACCCATCCTTCTTCCTTCTTCTTCCTTACCTCCATGTTCTTGGTGATGTTGGCACTCACAGATTGGTTTAGAGTAGAAAAACACTTGGCAACGTAGGTAGTAGGTATTGGGGAATAATTGTAAACATGTTATACGTAATATATCTTATAAAAGATAGCAGCAGCCCTGGGCGGGGGGAGAGACGAAGAAGACAGCAGATAGAGAGGATGTCAGTGTGTGTGTGTGCCTCTACCCAGGCCGCTGATCAAATAGCCGCAGTCCAAGAACATAATCTGTTAGATAACTAGCAATAAACTGCCTTGAGACCGAACAGCTAAGCCTGCGGAGTTTTTCTTTGGAAGCACGGGTTGGAGGAGGAATTTCACCACCACATGTGGCCCCAAAACAAGGCTGGGGTTCTCACAGGTGGGAAGGATGATCCAGGATCCATAGGCCTGGCAGCCTGAGCTTGCTCCAGGGGAAGGCCTTGGAGCAGATCCTCCCGAGTGCCATCCCACGGCATGTGCAGGGAACCAGGGCGTCTGCTGGAGGGTGGGAAAGCTCTGCAGAGGGATGGGGACAGCTAGGGCCCCTGACTGGGTGTTGAGGGCTTCTGTGCAGGAGTTTGGGGGGGTTGGTGTTAGTGGGGTGTTGAGGAAGGAGTTGTCTGGGAGGTGAGAGCTCTAGGCTGGAATTAGAGTCACTTTGAAGGCAGCATCTGTGCCTTGGCACAGCTTTGGTTACGGAAGGCAGAAAGAATATTTGTGACTTTTCCTTTTCATGGTCCTGATTCTGCTGAAGGGAACAAGAGGGGAGAGCTGTACTTTACTGGGCATTTAGATATCTCCAGCAGGGGGAGATTAGCCCTTTTGCCATCTACTCATTTGTTTGAGCTACTTTTGTACCACTGAGGAGACTTTCATTTCTTGAGAGCTTTTAATCCTTAAGAGACCTAGGATATTATCATCCCTTCATAGAAAACCATTTGCAAACCAAAGAATGGTCCTTGGTTTTGCCCTTTTTTTGTGTAGTGTTATGTTCTGTAAAGTGACCCTCAATGGATGAGGTTAAGGCAAATGAGTTGCTACTTTGAGATGGGAAGCAAAATTCCAAATCTTCACCTCCTCAGGCCATCCAAAATAATTTGGGAAGTTTGCAGTGTTTTGGAACTACTTGAGTTGAACAATGGGATGTAAAGCTTTCCTGAATTGAGGATTCTTCCTTGCCAGATTTTTCTGTGCCTTTGCCGCTAAGGTGTTTTTGTGCTGAAGGCAGTAACTTCAATGAGAAAATAATTTCAGCATGGAGTAAGAGCTTCTGACAGAGAGCAAGCGCTGCCAGCAGTTGCTCCAGGTGCTCCTGCCAACAGCCCCTGCAGGAAGGAGCACAGCCCCCAGTGCACCTGGGCTTTGGCTTCCTCTGGCACAGAAGCCCCCAGGGGCACAGGTCTCTGGGGCAGGACACGGCACCAACCCTGCCAGGGCTCGGGGGATGGCAGGTCTGCTTGGGCAGGGACTCTGCCTCACCTGCTGGTGTCAGCACTCCCCAGGCCCCAGGGCTCAGAGCAGCATTCCTGCCCTGGCCCACAGTTCCTTGTGTGTGCCACACCCGCGGGTTTGGGATGGCCACAGGCTGGGACGTGTCCCAAGGAGGCCGTGCCAGTTTCTGTGGAAGGCCCCGTGCCCTTCCCAGCACGGCTGCATCGGCAGCCCTGGGGGCTCCTTCTGCTGCCCTGAGCCCGCAGAGCAGGGCAGCGTTTGCTGATGGTTTGAGCCGTTCCTGAAGACCCTGTTGGGCTGTCTTAGACAGTTGGGGTGAGGGATTCCTTCCAACCTGAGCCACTTTGGGTGGGCCAGGGGCGGCCGTAGCGCAGGGGGCAGTGTGTGCAGGGGCCCTTTGTGACACACTGCAGCATGGTCACCATGGCATGGAACAGTGTGTCAAAGGGACCTTTGTGACATGTGGTGACATAGGAGCTGACAGTGACAGGACCATGCCACAGTGCTCCGAGCACGCGACGGGACAGGACAGGACAGAGCAGTGCTGTGAGGAGCCCCCGCACAGCACACTCGTTCGTGTCTGACCCGGAGATTTCTGAGGCGTTATTCCTGCAGCTGACATCGAGGCCAGACCACAGGACTTGCTGACCCGTGGCCTTCCTGAGCCTTCTCTTCTGCAGGTGCCCTCGAGGGCAGAGCGTGGGACTTGGTGCCTTGGAGGCATCTCCCATCCCTGCCACCAGTGCCCTCGAGGCGAGAGCACAATCCTTGACAGGAGTCTCCTGTCCTTGTGGCAGAAGCCCTTGAGACCAGAGTGCAGGACTTGCTGTCCTGAGCCTTCCTGAGGCTTCTGTCTTGAAGGTGCCGTGCAGGCACAAAAGCAGGACTTGCTGACTCGGAGTTTTCCGAGGCATCTCTTCTGCAAGTAGCCACAGATCCAGTCATTGACATGGAGCAGAGACCCCCAAGAGTGCCCAAGCTGGCCTGGGTGGAGGAAGAGGAAGAAGGCCCTGGAGCTGCCCCAGTGCATGAGACTGAAGAGATGGTGCCATTCAAGCAGCTGCAGGAGGGTGAGTGGCAGAGCTGGGTTGCTGGGCTGCATGGCTGGTGGCTGCAGCCAGCTTGGCCCCATCCCATCCCATCCCATCCCATCCCATCCCATCCCATCCCATCCCATCCCATCCCATCCCATCCCATCCCTTTGGACATGCCCATAGATAGGACAGAAGCTGGGCTGGGGCTGGACCACATGGCAGCTCCATGCCTGGGGCATCGCGAGGCTCTCCCTGCCAGGAGAGAACAGGGCTGGGCTGTGTTCTCTGGCCTCTCCTGCAGCCCCTCAGCAGCTCTGGCCGCGCTCGCTCTTTACCAGATGCAGCCCTGGACCGGACACAAGAACAGGAACCCGCCCATGGCCGCTTCCGCAGAACAGCGCAGGTACCTGCGGCCATACCCACCTGGGCTGGGCCTGCTGGCACTGCTCAGCCCAGCACCGAGTGGTTGCAGCACTCCATGCATTCTCCCTCTCTTCCTGCTCTTCTCCTGCAGACCATCTGTCAATTCATCACTTGCATTAGGCAGGAAGAGACCACAGGTGTGGGCACCGGGATCTTGGCAAGCTTTCACCTCTTCAGTGCCGAGACCAGTGCTGCCATGCTGGATTTGCTGGTGGAGAAGGGTGTCTCCAATGCAAAGCAAGTAAGCAGTCTGGGGCAAGGGTTTGATTGCCCCAGGAATGGTGTGGCACATCTTGCTGGGTCTGCTGGGCTCCCTCAGCCTGTGAGGTCCAGCCCAATGTGGTGGAAAGGGAAGCACTCCTCAGGGGAAGCTGGGCAAGTTGCTGCCCTGGCAGCTCTCCAAGTCTCCCTGTGCCTTCTGTAGGTGCCAGCCATGGTGAGGTACATCCACCAGTGGCTCATGGCCAACAAATCTGCTGAGCACAGGCTGGACAAGGCCCTTCTGGAGCTGACCAAGGAATACCCCTGTGACGTGCTGATCACTCTCTTGCGCTGGGCCCCATCGTGTGACAGGCATGGCATCCCCACCTGCCTTGAGGCCTTAGGCTTCACCGGCCCCCCCACCCCGTAGAGCCTGTCCCTGACAGACAGGTGGAGAATTCCAGGAGCCTCTGGCCCCTCTGTTTTCCAGTCCTGGCGTGTCAACTCCGGAGCCTGCTGCCATGCTCCCTCCCTGCCCCTCAGGGCCTGGACCCACGTGGGCTGGCTGGCTGCTGCCAGCCAGGGCCAGGAGTCAGAGGCAGGGCTGAGGGCCAGTGCAGGCCCCTGCAGCTGCCCAGACCACGCTGCTGTGGCTGAGACCCCCCTGACACAGAGCTCTGGCCCCACAGAGCTGCCGTGATCATGTGGGGGACCATCATGTCCTCGAGCAGGACCACGGAGCCGGCGCTACAGATCCTTCTCGATGTGCTGAGCGCCTGGCCAGAGGACAGCGTGTACACCTCCGATGGGGATAGCACAGGGGTCTTTGCCCTGGCTGTGAGTTTCTGGAAGCGGCCTTTGCCAGCCCCCAGGCCACCTCTCCAGCAGCTAGCTCTCTGCCCTGCCCCCAGCTGCATCTCCCTGCCTCAGGCGCTGGGCTGAAACCTGGCTTGGGGGCAAGGTTCTGGGGCACCAGGCCGGCTGCTCCCCATGTGTCTCCCTTGGCCTCTCCCTCGCAGGCTGGGGCCATGCCACATGCATGTCTTGGCACTGATTACTGTCTCTGGCTGTTTTATTTCTTGCAGGCAACCTTGACACTGTGGAGGCTCTTCAATCTGACCTGGTGCCCACCTGTAGTGCTGGAGTATTTCCCCAACCTCTTTCTGTGTCTGCTCTTCCAAGCTTACATCAGCACTCTGAATATGCCAGAAGAGGTGGATACCTTCTGGAAGAGATGCCAGGAGCAACACGGCCTTGCCGCCCACCCCAACAGGTGCTCCATGCCAGTCTTCCCAGTCTCCCCATCCCTGCCATGCTCCCAGGGCAGGAGCCAGGCCTCCCAGCGTGACCTGGGCTTTGCTCTGCACACAGCTTTGCACTGCAGACCCTGAAGGCCCTGCTCTGCCAAATGCAGTACGAGGACGTGGTGCTAGCAATGGAACGCAGGTGTGCCTGGGACACACTGCTCTGTGCCAACACCCACCACTATGCAGTGGGTCTGCTGGCCAGGTGAGACCTCATTCTCCCCACCGCCCCTCTCCTTTGTGCCCAGATCACCCCACGCAGTCCCTGTGCTCATGGGCGGCAGGGCCTTGCCCTCAAGGGAGGGATGAGCAGACTGGAATGGGCTGGGAGAGGAGGGTGCCCTGGAGCAGCTGCCTCCCAAAGCACCCGTGCTGGGGAGTGCTCGGGAGAAGACCAGACTTCTGTGAGTCAGCCCTGGGAGAGGTTTGGCCACTCAGCTCAGGAGCAACGGTGCCTTTTTCTCCCTCCCAGGGAGATGCGCCGTGTCTCCATCATCTGGTGTTGCAGCATGGCATCCTGCCTCTTTGACTTACTAAGCCAAGACAGTTCAGACTGGGAACTGCCCGCCCTGGCCTTCCTGGTGGAGGTGAGCCCGATGGCCAGCGCTGCCTTGCTCAGCTGCCTCCCACGCCTCTGCCCTCTGGTAGCTGCAGCTGCCTGGGATGGTGCCCTGTGCTGCTGCCTTGGCTCAGCCCTGTGCAGTTCTGAGCTCCTGCCAGCTGGGCACTCCTGTCACTGCTCTGTGCCTTTCAGGTCCTGGACTGCCTGGACTTGAGTGAATACGGTGAAAACGTCCTGCAGATCATGACAAGGCACCTGCAGAGCAAGTCCAGGGAGATGCATCGTGTGGCACTCAGAGGCCTCGTGGTGCTCAGCCAGGACCCCTCGATGGTGAGAAGGAGGCAGCAGCTGAAGCTGTGCTGGCAGTATGGGGCTGGGGAAAGCAGCTCCTTGGGCTTGGCTGGGCTTTGGTAGCTGTGGCAGCTGCTCCCAGCTCTCCAGGGTGGCTGTCAGCTGCCTGAGTGCTCTGGGACAGGCCTTCAGCCTCTGAGCCCTGCAGCAGCAGCAGCAGCAGCGTGGGGTTGCCCAGCCTTGTTTTCCACACAGAACGGAAGAATGTACAGCCTGACTGAAAGCCTCGGCAACCTCCTGCAGGCCGTGGATGAAGACATTGTTGAGATGACCATCGTTGTTCTCAGCTCTGTGCTTTGCAACAAAGACCTTGAAATAGCCAGCCCCATCGCTCTGCAGCTGGCTGAGGCGCTCTGGCAACTCTTTGACAATGTAAGGCTCTGTGCCCCCAGTCACGGGCACCGGGCGCCGCCTGGAAGCCCGGTGCCTTGTGCCTGTGCACAGGGGGTCCTGAAGCAGCTGGTGTGGAGGGGTTTTGCTTCCTTTCCAACAGGACAACAGCCTTGTAAAGCTGCTCTCTGTTCGCCTCTTCCAAGAGGTGATGAACTTGGTGGTGGCCAAGGGAAAAAAGCCCCTGAAGAAGCCTGTGAGCCAGAGCCTGCTCCCACTCTTCTTCAACTGCCACGATGAGAACTGGCATGTGGCACAGGTGAGGGCTCCTGGGCGCCGGGGTCCCCATGGCAGGGGGCTCAGCTGTCTCCCCAGAGCCTGGCTCCTCCTCCTGGGCTCCAGCTCCCTCCTGGCCTTGGCACGGGGATGTGGCTCCTGTGCCCTGGGCTGCGGTGCCATGTCTGTGTCTCTGCCGCTCTGCAGGCCTCTCGGGAAACGCTGCTTTCTGCAGTAAGGTTCCTGAAGAGAAGGGATCTTCAGCAGCTGCTGAAAACGGATCAGATGTGGAGCTTTGCCGAGCGCTTGGTAAGCACAGCCCGGAAGCCCCAGCCCCGGCCTGGAGAAGCCGCCTGCCCACGGTGCCCAGTCTGTGCCCTGGCAGCTGCGGCCCCTGCCCAGTGCTGCCCGCAGGGGCACCGGCCGGCGCCCCACACGCCGCTGCCTTCCCTGGGCCGCACGGGCTCTGCTCCAGGCTCCTCTGGCCCCAAGGCCGGTGCTGAGGGAGCCCCGAGGCAGCCAGGCTCTGCCGCGGAGCGGCACCGCGGCTCGCCGGGCCCTCTGCTCCCTGCAGAGCCCGGCGCCGGCGGCTGCTGGCCGGGCCTCGGCGCTGTGTGGGCAGGGGGAGCGGCGCCGGGCGGAGGGAGCGCCCGGCCGAGGGGCAGGGCCCGCACCAACCCTTCCCTTCGTGCCCCGCCGCTCTCTGCAGCTGGCAGAGGACAGGAGCCGAGCGGCCGAGCACCTGCGCCGGGCCCTGCCCTACGTGCAGAGCCCACAGGAGCCCCTGCGAGAGGCGGCCGTCAGGTTCATGGGTGAGCCACGAGCCCGGCTCCTTCCCCGCCCCGCCGCAGCTCGGCCCCAGCCCCGCCTGCTGCCCCGGCAGCAGCATCCGCGCGCGGCCATCTGGAGCCCCGCCTGGCCTCGGCGCTGCCGCCGCCCTCTGGCAGCCGTGCCCTGGGGCGGCAGGATGCGCCAGGGGCCCGGGCCGAGCCCTGCCGGGCCAGGAGCCCGTGTGGCCTCGGGCCGGGCAGCGCCCGCGGGCGGCAGCTGTGGCTCTGAAGCCAGCTCACGCTCTCTGTTCCCAAGGGATGGCCGGGCGCTGCCTCAGAGGACAGCAGCAAGAGTTCCGCATCCTCTGCAGGGGTGAGTGAGGCCAGCGGGCTCTCAGCGGGGGCTGCCGCTGGCAGCTGCCTTCCCTGGCCCGGCACGCACCAAGGGCAGCGTGGGCACAGCACACAGACCTTTCGGGGGCCTGTGGCACATTCGTGGCCAGCACCTTCCAGCTCGCCCTTCTTGTCTCCTGCTTCCTCCAGGCCATGGCAAGAGCTGCCTGGCATGGACGTGGCAGGAGGGTCTCCCCATGTTTCTGCAGACGCAGGCTCTGACGGTGGCTCTGTTCCTCTCTCTCGCAGCCCTTCAGGACCTGGCGGATGACGCCAGCCCTGCCATCTCATGCCTGGCCCTTCAAACCCTGTACATCAATTTAGCTGTACAGGCCATTCCCTCCTCCCGACTCCAGAATGTGCAGGATCAACTCCGCCGGCTCTGGAAGTCACGGCCTTTCCCGTGCCGCCGTGGCTGGCTGTCCTGCTGCAGCGCTGTGGAGAACTGATCCGCCAGGCTGCGTCTGCTGGGGCCACCTGAGCCTGTGAGGAACAACTGCCCTCTGCAAGCACTTCCTTTCACCCCAGAGTAGCATTAATAAATTGTTGTTGTCATACCCGGAGGTCCAGGAGCTATCTCTTGGTGCCCAGATTCTTCAGGCTAGTGGGGAGGAGGGGAAAAAGAGCACTTGTACTCAGCAAGTTGCCCAAGCATGCAGTGGGCAAGGGAAAGTGGCCAAAAGCCCCTTGGCATTTGGTGGTTGTGCTGAACGTTTTTCTTCCTGCATGAAGTCTTGTAGAGCTGTGGGAACAAGTGTGTTCTGTGTCCAGGGAACAGCAGAAACCAGCAGGATGTGTCTGCTTCCAGCGCTTGGCTCTTCCCTCACACTGCTGGCACCATCATCAGAGACACGGAACGGCTTCTCTCATGCCAGCATTATCCCAATCTTCTGCACTTCCCCAGGTTCCTCCCAGCTTCAGAAGGGAAATTCTCTGCTCGTGCCTTTTTTATTCCCTTGCTCAGAAGGCAGCACCCACTTGTCTTTGGACATGAGCTGCTGGCCACAGCCAGACAGGCAGCAACCGGAGCATTGGGCATCAGATGCTGGGCTGATGTTCTTTCCCAGAAAGCAAGAAAAAACAAAAGGACACAAGGAAACTTGACAGTATCTCTGTAAGAATGTCATTGTCCTCTGGAAGTCAACAGTGGATGGTGTTTTTGTGTTGCAGATTATCACTTCCAAGCAAAAATCATTCTAGGAAGGAGCAACAGCTTTTGACAGATACCAAGTGCGGCTACCAAGTGCTGCTCCAGGTGCTCCTGCCTGCAGCCACCTGCAGAAAGGATCACATAGACAGCAAGGTACGTTGGCTTTGGCTGTCCTCTGGCACACAAGTCCCCCGGGGCCACAGGTCTCTGTGGCAGGTGACAGGCACCAGCATTGGCAGAGCTTGGGGCTTTTTCCAGGAACTCAGGGGAAAAATTAGGATGCATCACTTTGGGAGGGAGGACCAGGAAACTCAGGACATGTTTAAGGATGTTATTAGGTCATGCAGAAAGCAAATTAGAGCGGTGAAAGGTCAATTAGGACTTAGCCAGGCCACTTCTGTGAAGGATAATAAAAATGTTTTTATAATTACATTATGGCACCCAAGTGCCTGGGCATTGATGGGGTGGTGACAGGTTAAGAGAAGAAAGGAACTATCACTCAGTCCCACTTCTATCTCTCCTGTCTGAGACAGGGGCCAGTGATCATTTTAACACACTCCAGTCTCATAGAACTTGCCAGTGTTTAGCCAGTGTTTGCTGTTGACATTGCCATTGCAGAAGACCCCGCTGAAAACACTGGAAGCAGCAACAGCAGTGGGCAAGCACTTCATAAAATAGAAGTTGAGATTCCTCCTGAAGGATATCAAGGCCTAGCACCATGAAAGACCAAAGAAATACTCAGCATTCAACTCAACTGCATTTAAAGAGATGGAACAGAGGGATTTTGAGTTGGAAAAAGGACTTTTGTCATTATTCTGAGTGATTAAACAACTTGAGCCACTAAGGGGTAACCTGTCCAGGAGACACATACTGTTTCTATCCAGGAATGGTATCAGCAACAATTCCAGCACACCCCCACTGAAGATCAAGTTAACCATCGAAGGACAGCTTATCCTTATTGCAGGAGCAATCCCTGCCAGCAGGAAAAAAATTTAACAAGTTTAAATTAACACGTTCAACCCACAGGGTAGAATTACTTCTTTATTTAAGCTAGGAAGTAAGGTAACTTAGTACATGCATTCTACACCACACATGCTTGTCAGTTGTAAGTGCAATTAATTGAGTATGACCAGGGATTTTACCCATTACCCAAATTAGGTAACACTTCCATTATTATGTCCAAGGATGGATCCCACCAAAAAGGTGCCACGATAGAGAGGTCTTGGCTGGCGTTCCCTGGCTCCCCTGTGCAGCCTCTCATCAGCACCACAAACACTGGGGCCACGTGCTTTCCTTCCTACAGAAAAGAACTCTCATTCTCATCCAGAAGCGATTATTCAAATGTGGATACCACCTCCCATATTATATGTGCCTAGAGATGACTCTCATACAAAAACTGCCAGATCAGAAAGCTTTCACTGATCTTGATAGTAAAAGGGTTTTAAAATCATGGGGATTTAGGGTTAAAAGGAAAATTAAGCTTAGTGGGCCCTGAAAAAAAAATAAATAGGTACATGAAGGCCTTGTACCTTGCTAGAACCACACCTGTGTAGCTAGTACATGATAAATGATATGACTGTTAGATGTGATGATTGTTTAGTAATTAAATATAATTACTGTTTAATCGTAAGAATAATCATGAGAAACCGTGGTCAGGGGCCTCAGAAAGATCACAAGAAACTCATTTCAATGTATACAGTGGAACAATATAAGTTTAATAATTAATATGTAGGTTATATAACGATAGAATATAAAATACATTCAGCTCAAAAGCCATGTTGGAGTCAGATTTGGGTCTGTACCCCTGATTGCCAGAGCTCTCAATAAAAGCACCTGCAGATGATCATATCCTGTGATTATGTGTGTTCCTGAACGCTAACACCCTGTCTGTCCACATTTTGTGTGGGAGCAATCCTTGGATGTTTTCAGTGCTGGAGGTGGTATCCAGATTTCAGTGGATGAGCTCCTTAAAGATGATTGAAACACTTTTACAGGGGAAGGAAAGCCCCTAGGCCTAGGGTTCAATGTGCAGATTACATGCTGCCCAGGGAGGTAGAATTCAGTAATAATTTTCTGACCTGGCACATATTGTGTGAGAGCAATCCTTGGATATATGTCATGTTGGAAAGTTGTATCCAAAGTAAGATGGTGGACTCCTGAAGAGGAATAAAGTGATTTTCTACAGGAAGGAAAGGACATAACCCACTGTTTCTAGCGCAGATATGCTTCTCAGGGGAGGTAAAGGCACAAAGACCTTTCTGCTCTGGATCGTCTTCTGTTAGACATCCACTGGAAGTATTTAGTATTGGCGTGTGGCTCCAAATGCTGTAACTGTGCTCCTGGACATGAATGACAGTACCTTTCTTTGGGAAGGCAAACACATAGTCCTGCTGGTGGTGTTCACATGACTGCAAAGTGAAGGTAAAAGCCAGCAACAGCTTTCTGTTCTCACATGTTTTGTGTGGCAGCAATGCTTAGACATTCAATATTGGAGCTTGAATCCAAATGTCAGAACCCAGGCCCTCCAAGTGAATGACAGTACCTTTCCTAGAAAATGAAACTCCCAGTCCTAATGTTGGTGCCACAGATGATCATTGCCTAGTAGAGAGACAAATCAGCAAAACCTTTCTGTCCTGGAGCCTTTGTTTGGCAGCAATCCTTGGACATATTTGATATTGGAGGTGGTTTACAAAAGTTTTGACTCCTGAAATGGAATGACAGTGCTTTTACATGGGAAGGAAAGCAGCTAGCCTCAGATTATAAACTGGAGAGGGGAGAAAAATGCCAGTGAGAGTTTCCTGCCCTAGTCTGTTTGGTGTGAGAGCAATGTCTAGAGCCCTAGATTTATTCAATACTGGAACTCAGCTCCAAATGCTGCAGCTAGGTTCTTCAACGTGAATAACAGCACCTATTCTTGTGAAGGGAAACACCTTGTCTGACTGACGGTGCTGCAGATGATCATCTGCCAGGTGGAGGTGAAGGCCAGCAAAACGTTTTCATCCTAAAACACTGTGACTAGTGCTTTATTTTCCAAGGAAAAATATTGTCATTCCCTTTCAGGAGCACATATAAGGAATTTGGAAACCACCTCTACTAATGAATATGTCCAAGGATTTCTCCAACAGAATAGGTGTCTGGAGAGATAGGTCTTGTTTGCCTTTTCCTTTCCTGGGCCAACAATCATCTGCAGCACTAACAGTAAGACTAGGTGTTTCTCCTCCCAAGGAAATGTGCTTTCATTCACTTTCTGAGCCCAACCTCCTAAATTTGGCGCTAAGCTCAAAATTTGGATCCATCCACGGATTGCTCCCACACAAAATGTTCCAGGACAGGAAGGTCTTTACTTCGCCCGGACAGCCTCTCATCTGCCCCTGAAACACTGGCTACCTGAGGCATCGTGGGCCCACTGAGCCAGAAATAACTCAGCCAAGTGTGGCCAGTCCAGACCCACCTGGGACACTTTAATCCTGGCAGCCCCATCCCTCTGTCCATTGCTGTGATGCTCTTCAGTGCCCGACTCCTGGGTACGTGAGCACCCACAGGAGGGACTTTCACAACCAGCTTGTCCCCTGGGCAGTGATGTCCTGCCCCAGCCCAGCAGCTCCAATGGGTTTCCCTTGTGCTGCCAATTGTCCTTTTTCCATTGTTCCAACCACCCCACAGAGCACTTGCCACCATCCATGAGTCAGAGCTGAGGTAGAGTTGGCCATTTCTCTCATTCAGCCATGTCCAAAGCTAGCTAGACGGCTTTAGGCTTTAAGCTCTGTAACGTGCCTGGAGCCACCTTGTCCTTCAGTGGCTTCCATAAGTTGCCATGTAGCATGTAGCATCCCATGAACTCTCCCACCTCGCTCCCAAGTCCTCAGCCCTGGCAACAGCAGTAACTGCTCACCACAGAGCCAGTCCTCCTGGGGCGAAAAGCAGTCTTGCATTTGGGCCTCTGTGTCAACTTCCCCTGTGCAACTTCCCCTGGTTTCTCCTTTCCCTGTCCCCTCACAGGATCGGTAGCCCTGGTGGCCACCCCCCTTTCCCTGGAGACCAAACCCCTCTGCCCAGCCCTTAGCCCTGTCCCCCACCCCTTCCCCTTCTCAAGCTGTCCCCCTCTTTTACCTCGCTGAGCTCCCTTCAGCCACATGTGATATCCTCCACTGGAATAAAACCCTGCAAAAAGAGCAAAAAGGCCTTTCTTGCCTCTGTCACTGAGCCAGCTGTGGTGGGTGCTAAGTGAGGGTCTGACTGCATTGCCTGAAGGTTATCTCAACTTGCTTTTTCGCAGGAGACAGATTATAGGCAGCAGCAACCACTACTCTAACACCCACATTTTCAATTGATGCACAACTGGGCCCTGACCTTGAGGCTTTACTGAGCCTTTTGGAAGTGTCTCCATTGGATCTCCTCTGGATTCTAAATCACTATCAGAGAGAAAAACCCCAATTTTCTGGGGGATTTCTCTGGGGGTGACCGACAACCCTCGAAGCTTTGAGGACCAGTCTAATCAGCGAAACCTCCTCTGAAGAGTTTTTTCTGACACACCAAGGTGGCGAGTATAGCCTAGTGACAGTCACCTTTTTGTATTGTTTTCCCTTTTTTTTATCTCTTAGGAGGCAAAGGGGTTAATGGAGTAGGACTCCACACAGCAGCTTTCCATTTTTGATGCATCCCTACAATATGGCAGGAACCATCAGGAAAGAGAGAGTGATGCTTTTCATTTCCTGGTAGTCAGGGCCTCCCTAGCATGTGCCACCTTCACCTCTTCCCCTTCTGATGATAATCTGAAAATTTTGCCACAGGGCCAGTTTGTAATGACTTCCAAGATGACTTTCCCTTTGAACATCCCGTCCCAGCACTGGCAGTCAGGTGCCAGTGGGAGCTGTGCTTCAGTGCCAGTCCCTTCTGAAACAGATGGAACCTCCTCATAAGCTGCAGAGTGCTGTATGGGTATAGCTGGCCTCAGATCCTTTGTATCCCAGACTCAAGAACCATAGGGTGGTCCTCCAACTTCCCCAGGTCCCTTCTGCTGGAGGCTCCAGGGTGGACCATTCTCCCTGGCTGCAGTGTGGAGCATTTTTTCCACACCTTGTCCTCTCCTGTCTGCTCCAACGGCTACTGTAAGGAAGAATCTCCTCTTTAATTTGTTCAAAAGCTTGTTGCTGTGAAGGACCCCACTTGAAATCAATCTTCCTCGATGTCTGTCATACGATAGAGAGGGTTTACAATCTGACTGTAACCTGGAATATGCATATTCCAAAATACCACAGTGCCAGGAAAGCCTGTGTTTCCTTCCTGTGGGTCAGTGGGGATATGGCTGTTATTTTGTTGACCACATCCGCTGGAATCTGACAATGTCCATCTTGCTATTTTACTTCTAAAACATGAATTTCTTGGGCAGGTCACTTGACTTTACTCTGTTTTATGGCAAAACCAGCCTTCAGGAGGATCTGAATTACCTTATCCCCTTTCTCAAAAGCTTTCTCTGCTGTGGCACCACTTTGCTGCCTTGGTCTCCAGCTCACGCTGAAGTTCCAACACGTCCAGCATGGCAGCACTCAGTGATGGTGGGACTTCATTCAGGCCATGACAGTCCGCTGTCAGTGTCCACTCTCCACGGGACTCAGGCAGGGGCCATGTGGGGCTACTGAGGGGTGAACGAGTCTTGCTGAGCACGCCCAGCTCTCCAGCCCCCGGATCAGCTCATGGACAGCCTCCTGAAGTTCCACTTGGTGCCATGTTGCCGATGGGACACTGCTGGGCTGGCCATCAGTACCTGCTGTTCTTCAACCCTCAGCAGTCCCACAGCAGAAGGGTCCTCTGAAAGACCAAACAAGAGATTCAGCTGTCTAAAGTTCTTTATCCACAGCAGCTCTCCCAAAGCCCGGCGGTGTCCTTTTGGGTTTTTGAAATACCTCTCCTGAGGTGACGTATGCCAAGGATACACGGAGCCTCTAGGCCAGTAACAACTGCATTTTTCTGCCACTCATGCCCAGTCAGGAGCACTTCAGCCCCCAGTATAGTCCCTGTTGGGACCCCCTGTCATCCCAGAAACAGAGATGGATTCTGCCCCTGCATGATGGCATCAGGGTACATTATCCACCCATGTCAACTAAGGCCTTGTGCTCCTGTGGCTCTGCTGTGCCAGGCCATGGATCCACACAATCCAACAGACCCCATTGTCCTTTTCCCACACCTGGCTGGAGCCAGGGCCCCTCCAGCTCTGATCATGGTACTTGTTGCTCGCCTCTTGTAAATATGACCTGGAGGTCCCTTCCAGAGGGTCTGAAGTAACATCAGCCCTTCAATTCTGCCTGAGGACTTGCCAAGTGGAAACTGAGTGGCATTTTTCCTTGAAGAGTTTTCTGCCTGCAAGAACACTTTGAGACTTCTATGAGACTTACCCTTGTGACACCCCTGTGAGAGCCTCATGAGACCCCCTTGAGAGACCCTTGTGTGAGAGACCTCAGGTGTCCTCCAGGTACCCCAGGAGTCACCAGAGGGCATAAGCCCCCAGGAAGGGCAGGTAGAAGTAGCGGTGCTCAAGGACAATGGTGACAGTGATGGAAGTGGCACTGCACAACCAGCTGAAGGCCCTGAACTGCAGCACAATGAGCCTGTGCCCCACAGGTGACTTGTAGGGGTACATCACCCGACCAGGGTCAAAAAACTGCCTCTCCCCCCAAAGACAAACTCCACAAAGCAAACACCATCCAAATACCCCATATCCCTTCAAATGCCTCCCATATTCCCCAAATACAGCTGGGCACATGGGTCTCACCTGAACCTCAATTATAAAGCACCTCATGGTGGTCAAAGAACTGCCCCCCAGAATGTACCTCCTTGTGGGCAAAGAACTGCCCCTGCATCCCAAAATACCCCCCAAATACCCACAAACCCTATATATACAGCAAAAATACAGGTGGGTGTAGGGGTGTCACCTGGGCCTTGTAGGCGAGCAGGGTGATATGGGTGACACTGTACAGGGTGACGTTCATGGAGAGCTGGATGGAGTTCCCCAGTCTAATGAGGTCTCTGAAAGCACCAACCCTCTGGGTGCCCCATAGAGACCCCCAAACTACCCCACAGACCCCCCTGCAAATGTTCTATAGGGACCCCTGACTGCCCCATAGTGACCCACAGCTGCCCCCGTGCTCCCCAGTCACCTCCCCATACCTTCCGTGGTACCTGTGATGGAAAAGCACTTGCCCAGCAGGATGAGCACGAGGAGGAAGATGAGGAAGCTGATGGGGTGGAGGGAGCAGCCAGCATGGGGGTATGGGGAGGGCTGGGCACCCCCCTTCATCACATCCCCGACACGAGGGTCTGTGCACCCCTACACCTCCTGTACTCCCCCAAGCCCCTCATTACCTCCCATGACTTCAAAGTGCCCCTGTGCTCCCCCATATCCCCTATACTTTGCTGGGAAAGGCCCCCAAACCCACCCAGAACCCCCAGCCCCATCAAATATCAATATGCCACTTGAACCTTGAATCTCCCAGTCTCTGAAGATCCCCCAAATCCCAATGTAACTTCCCCAGAGCCCGATGCTCTCCAGTCCCTGCAGCTGCTGCTGGACCCCAGAAACCTGCCCATAGCCCCACAAGCTCCCCCTTCATGCTCCATGCTGGCAGCCACCATGAACCTCTTCAGGTGGTGTGGAGCAGCTGCCACCCTAGACAGGTCTGCGGGGACTGGAGGGGTGAGCACAGGATCTCTCAGAGCACTGCCTCCCCCAGGCCCCCTTGAAGCTCAGATCTCCCCCAGCTGCTCACTGATGAGTAACGTGAGGATGATGATGGGGACGAGGGTGATGTCTGTCTCCAGAACACCTGGGGAAGGTGGGGGGCAGGGTGAGAAGGGCTTCACTCCATGAAGCCCCCAATACCCACCAGGGTATCCACAGATGACCCCTGCATTGCAGCCCCACCACACTTCCCCATGTACCCCAAGCCCTTCAGCTTCCTCTCACCTCAATAACCTCAAATATATCCCCCATACTGATGCACCCCAATCCTTCCAACCCCCTCAAACCCCAAACAGTCCCCCAGACCCTCATATACATCGCCATCTCAAAGTCCCCCAATCCCTGCAGCCCCCCAGACCACCATAACTCCCCATGTAGCCCCAGACCCTGATGTACACCAATCCCTCATCCCCTCCAGAGCCCAATAAGCCTCCTCAGACCTCCATAACCCCCAATATACCCCCCGATCTGGATGCACACCAGTCCCCCTTGCACGGCCTTTCCCCGGCCGCGGCCGCACCGAACTCATCAGCCGAGAGGTGCCGCGCCCGGCAGGAATCCCCGGTGCTCGGCACCATCTCATACTCCAGCTCCAGCCCATGGCCCGGGGGGCCGAGGCCTTCCTGGGCTCAGATGTGGGGTGCTCGCCCCGCGTTCGCTGAGGACTCCGCACCACCAGCGCTCGGGTCGGGGCGGAAGCTGCAGCCCCGGCACAGCGCAGTCCCTGCAGCCCCGCCCGCCCGCCCCCCATCATTGCCCCGTGCACCCCGGTCCCTGCAGCCCCCCAATCCCCCGAGCCCGCCCGTAACCCCCCGGCCGAAATGCGCCCCCCGTTCTGACGGACCCCCACTCTCCCGGCGCCCCCGTTCCCGACAGGGCCCCGCCCTCAGCCTCGGCCCCGCCCCTCCCGCAGGCCCCGCCCAGCCCCGCTGCTGCGCGGGCCCCGCCCCTGCAGGCCCCGCCCGGGTGACGTCATTGGGCAGGCCACGCCCCCAGATCAGGCCACGCCCCCTGCGCCGCAGCGGGGCCGCGACTCTGTCCCAGTACAGACCAGTACAGACCAGTACAGACCAGTACAGACCAGTACAGACCAGTATAGACCAGTACAGAGCAGTATAGATCAGTACAGACCAGTACAGACCAGTACGGACCAGTACAGACCAGTACAGACCAGTACAGACCAGTACAGACCAGTACGGACCAGTACAGCCCAGTACAGTCCAGTATAGACCAGTACAGACCAGTACGGTCCAGTACAGACCAGTACAGACCAGTACAGACCAGTACGGACCAGTACAGACCAGTACAGACCAGTACAGACCAGTACAGCCCAGTACAGTCCAGTATAGACCAGTACAGACCAGTACGGTCCAGTACAGACCAGTACAGAGCAGTAGAGAGCAGTATAGATCATTACAGACCAGTACAGACCAGTATAGACCAGTATAGGGCAGTATAGACCAGTACAGACCAGTACAGAGTAGTACAGACCAGTACAGAGCAGTATAGACCAGTACAGACCAGTATAGACCAGTACAGACTAGTACGGACCAGTATAGACCAGTACGGACCAGTACAGAGCAGTACAGACCAGTACAGACCAGTACGGACCAGTACAGACCAGTACAGAGCAGTACAGACCAGTACAGAGCAGTACAGACCAGTACAGACCAGTACAGAGCAGTATAGACCAATACAGAGCAGTACAGACCAGTACAGACCAGTACAGAGCAGTACGGACCAGTACAGACCAGTGTAGACCAGTACAGACCAGTACAGCCCAGTATAGCCCAGTACTGCCCACTAGCAGCCTGTAGAGTCCAGGATAACTCAGTACAACTGGCACAGCCCACTATAGACCAATATAGTACAGTATAGCCCAGTATAAGAAAGTAGAACCCAGTACAGCCCAGTATTTTCCCCGAAGGAACCAAAACCAGCTGGTTCAGTCTGAGGAAGGGGAAGAGGAACCAAGAGCAGCACGTGGCAGCAGGGGGACGGCGCGGCAGGAGAAAAGAGGCTTGGGTGTCCCAGGGGCCCCCCAGACTCCGGGAGTCTGCACCGAGGCGGGGTGACCCAGCTGTGTGGACTCGTAGCCCTGCCAGCCCCTCGGGGACCCCTAAATCCGTCTGGGCAGGGGCCTCCCCCACCAACGTCACTGGGAGGTGGGTGGGGCAGTTGTGACAAAAAGCGATACCCCAAACTTCCCGTTTCTAACCCCAAAATCACCCAAAGCAGAGGCAGTGGCATGGTGGGAACTTGACGGGGAGCAGGGGGGTGGCCAAAATCCCTGGGGGCTGGGGGGAAAGGGGTCCTTGGGGTGTGTGGAGGTTCTTTGCCCCTAGGGGAGGTCCCTGGGCTCTGGTGGGGGTCCCTGGAGTGTGTCTGCCTTGGCTGTGGATGGGGGTTGGGGGGTCCTCTGTGCCCTTGGTTCCATGAGGATCTGGAGGATCACAAAGGATCCTTGGATCCACAAGGTGTCGAGGAATTTCTCATGGAACAAGGACATGCTATCCTTGATGCTGTTCCTTTGCAGGAGCTGGACAACCCTGGCCTGCAGATTACAGAGTTACTTTAGTTACTTTAAAGTACTTAGGACATCCTTGGAAAGACAATAAGCCTTGTACAAACACAATAGCCAAGGCTGGGTGCTGAGTAGTACATGAAAACTGGCACATACTATAACCTGATCAGATGCTTGTAGAATAACAGCCAATCAATAAGTGACAATAGCAAATAAATATTCATTGGTTAACATAATATGATTATATTTATTATGTTAACCAATGAATGTTAATTTGCTATTGTATTATGTAAGGCAATAAAGGCATAAAATAAGACATGAAAAAATTAGACAATAAAGGAGGATGACATCAAGCCATATTGGTTTGGGTGTCATTACTCCAGCTGGGTCTCTGTGAGACCCTCTTCAGATTGTCAGCAACAAGGGGTCTTGATTTTCACACCTACTAAAAATGGATTAGGAAATGCTGGGGATCCATATCAACTGAGGATTGATGATATCAATCTATAAATAGGAAAAGTAAACAGGACAAAACAATTCCCTCTGCACTGTTTTCAATATAGTTGGTTGACTTTGAATACACTTGTGCAATCTGTCTAATTAACCATAGAAGAATTTAAGATTTGAATTATTCCCATGGGCTTGTCTTGCTTGGGTGTTTTGAAGAAATGTGAATGAGCCTTTGTCACTGAATTTCTACACTGAAGAGCTCAAGAAAGAAGAGGCCTCTGGAGTAGTAAAGTTCATCACCAACCTCCAAGGTGCTGAGGATCCATGCCCATCAGAGCAGCAATGAGCAGAAATGGGCTCAGCTTTGTGGCTGCCCCAGCTCTGGGATGGGCCCTGGGCCTGGAGCAGGAGCAGCTCTGGAGGGCCCCAGGGCCGGGGCTCTTGTGCTGGCCTGGGCAGATGGGATGGCAGGAGGGGCTGCAGAGCTCTCAGCACCTCAGGCAGAGGGGAGCAGGGCAGCCAGGGAGCTCCTTTGGCCTTGGCCAAGCCCCTTCCCCCATGGTGGGGCTGAGTCCTGGCTGAGCTGCAGCTGCTGCTGTGCCCTTGGCAGGGGCTGAGGCCGTGGGGCAGTGCCCAGAGCAGCCTGGGCTGAGCAGAGCTGTGGGGCCAGAGCCGGCTGGTCTGTGCTGGGGAGAGGCCCTTGGTGCTGCCCAGAGCTCAGGGCAGCTGGCAGAGCTGGCAGGGAGCTGGGCTGGGCTGGGAGAGCCTGGCACAGAAACCATCAGTGTCCATCTCAGCCTGGCTGAGCAGGCAGGGGCCAAGGCCAGCAGAACATGGTCGGCAAGTTCTCTGTGTGGGAGCTGAGCTGGTGAGCCCTTGAGCCCTCCCAAGTGCTGGGGCTGCACCTCCAGCTCCAGAGATGTGACAGATGGGAGCAGAGACAAATCATTCCTGCTGCATTCTTCATTGTGTTTGCTTGTACAGGTGACCTGGATCCATATGTAGACGAGCTGTTTTGTGTCAGATAACACTGGTAGAGTGATAAGAATACTATTTTTTAGCTGAAAGTTATATTTCACACATAATGAGCAATGAGAAAAAAAATACATGTAGGACCAGAAGAGCATTTGAGTTTTTCAGAGGACAAGAGGCTCATTGATGTTGCAGCAGTCAAACCTGTTCAAATACTTTCCTCAAGGCTTCCTTGAAATGGGAGGTGACCACCAGAGGCCAAGGCCAGCCAGGGCTCTCTGTCCTGGCAGATTTTGTCTGGGAGAACCCTTGCATATAGGGAATTTTTCAGGGGAAATATCCGTTTTGGCCATGTGCACCTGGAAAGATGGATGGTTCTTTTCCATAGGAAGGAAAGCACAGAGCCCCACTTCTCCAGGGATTGAAGAGAGGCAGCCCTTGATATTCCAAGATCAGCTGGACCTGTCAGGTGGCCCTGGGAGGCCAAGCCAGCCAGACCTGGTCCATGTTCCCTTGGTTTCATGGAGCTCTGCAGGCTCCCAATATTCTGCTTGCTTCTGAAGTGTGGCCCCCTTCCTTCCATGAGGCCCCGCAGGGTGACAATGGCCCTTGGGTTCCACAAGGCCCCACAGTGTCACAATGGTCTCACAGAAAGGAAACCACAGAGCCCCTGTGTTTCAGGATCTGATGAACTGCAGTCACCAGAGTCCAAGGCCAGGCAGACCTGTCTGTCCTGGCGGGTTTGTCTGTGACCAACCCTTGGATATTTGGAATTGTGACTGTTGAATCCCAGTTTCAGCCATTTGTGCCTGGAGGAGAAGGCCAGTTCTTTTCCATAGGAAGGGAAGCATGGATCCCCTGTGTTTGGAAGGCAGGTGAGAGCCCCACTAAGGAGGCCAAGGCCAGCCAGACCTATCTGTAATGGCAGCTTTTGTGTAGGAGCAATCTTTGACTATAGGACTTCTGGAGGTGGAATCCCAATTTCGGCCATGGACACCTGGCTGAAAGAAGAAGATGGATGAAGGATGAAGAAGAAGGACAGTTGTTTTCATAGGAAGGAAAGGGCAGAGCCCCAGTGTTGCAGGGAGACCACCAGAGGCCAAGGCAAGTCAGAGCAGTCTGTCCTGGTAGCTTCTGCCTGGGAGAAACCCTTGCAAATCGGGAATTTTGGAGGAAAAGTGTCAATTTTGGCCATGGTTACCTGTGCAGAAGGGATGGTTCTTTTCCACAGGAAGAAAAGCACAGATCCCCAGTGTTTGAAGGAAGGTGAGAGCCAGCTCTCAGGAAGACAAAGTCAAACAGACTTGTTTGTAATGGCAGCTTTTGTTTGGGAGCAATCCCTGGATATTGGGAATTTTGAGGGGAGAATCCCATTTTGGCCACGGATGCTTGAATGTGAAGGGCAGTTCTTTTCCATTGTGTCTTGGTTCAACAAGACAGGAGTCTGTGAAAGAGGGCAAAGCCTCCTGTGCAATGGAGAAGGCAAACACCCCTCCCTCCGAATTACCAGGATCTTTAAATTAAAGGGCTCTCAGGCAAAGATATGGGAATGGGAGTAACAATTCTTTACTAGGAGAAAATTAGATAACAATTTAAAAATGCAAATGCAATCGGTACAAACAAAACCAGTGAAAAAGTCCAGAACCTGAGGAGTCGGGGTACCAGTAGCAGTCCTGCTGGGACGATTGCTCCCCTTGCAGTGATTGATGAATTGCAGCTGCAGTGGTGATCTTTTGAAGGGTATAGTTTTCCTCTGAAGATCTGGTGGCAGTGGGGCCGGTCTTCCTCTGCGCCGGGGTTGCCTCCGAGCTCCGCCGCCGTCGCCTCAGCGCGCTCCGGCTGCTTCGCTGCGAGTGCCGCCGAAAAGAGCTGCTTCTCTGGCAATCCCCCAAAGTAAAGAGCTGCTCTGTCCCCAAAAAGGTACCCCCTTATACCATAAAGGAGTGCTTGGCCTCCCCCTCTGGGTGGAACCTCTCACAATGGGATGGTATTACATTTACCAGCCCTGCAGTGAGTCAGTCAATAGTGTATAAACAAACCATTGCCTCTACGGGGCAAACCATTGTCTTTGGGAGAGATAACAAACCTGCCCCAACCTTCAACAGATGGCAAATAGAATACAAGCTTATCTTACAACCCAGGACACATTGGAAGGAAAGCCCAGAGCCCTTGGCTCCATGAGGCTCTGAAGTGCCACAATGGCCCTTTGGTTTCACAAGGCCTCAAAATGTAGAAATGGTCTCCATGGTTCCATGAGGCCCTGCTGGGTCACAATGGACCTTTGGTTCCAGGATGCCCCAGAGTGACACCATGGTGACACAATGGTTCCATTGGACCCTTCATCCCACGGAGACCCACAGTGTTCACTGCAGTCCCCTTGATTCCATGAGTCCCTGCCATGCTCTCATGGCCCCTTGGTTCCAGTGGGTCCCAGAGTGTCAGAACAGTCTCCATTGTTCCATGAGGCCCCACAAAGTCAGTGTGATCCCCTAGGTTCCACAGGGCCCCACAGTGTCACAGTGGACTCTTGGTTCCATGAGGTGCCATGCTGTGTCACAATGGCTCGTGGTTCCATGAGGCCACACAGTTTAACAATGGTCCCTTGGTTCCATGAGGCCTTGCTGTGTCACAGTGGACTTGGGGTTCCATGAGCTTTCTTACTGCCAAAAACAGTCTCCCTGGTTCCACAGCATCACCATGGTCCCGTTGTTCCATGAGGTTCCATAGCAGAACCTTGGTTCCATGGCCACCTTGGTTCCATGTGACCTTGCAGTGTCACAATGGACCTGTGGTTCCACGAGGCCTTGCTGTGTCAAAATGGCCCCTTGGTTCCAAGAGGTTTCTCAGGGTCACAATGGTCTCCTTGAATCCGTTGTGTCACAATGGGCCATTGGTTCTATGTGTCCCCAGTGTGCCAAAATGGATTTTGGTTCCATGGGGTTCTGCTGTGTCACCATGGACCCTTTGTTCCATGAGTTTGGGCAGTGTCACAGGTGACTCCTGGGTTCTGTGAGGCCCCGCTGTCACCAAATCTCAGAAATATCAGAATGAGGCTCCTTAACACTAATTTGCTATTTCGGAGAATATCATTTATTCAGGCCTGAGGTCTAGTGAGGGATAACTCCTGATCTGATGCAGACATGTAATTTTACCAGTGTATTGCTCATATACAGTTCCTAAATGCCAATTACGATTTACCCATTTCCATTAAACCCACCCCAAGTTCCCAGATTCAGTCCTTGTTTTCTCTGTCACTGCACCCTTGAGCCAGATGTCTTCTCTTCCAACTGTCCCTGCTGGGAAAGCAGCCCCTGCATGCCTTGTTCCTGTGCTGGAAGTTCACAGGCAGGGTAAAAATGGAATTAACCCTTTGGGTATCAGCCCAAGGCTTTGTGTGGCCAGGCAGGGGCAGCAGGAGGCAGAGCTGCCAGCAAAGGAAGGGGCCAGCGAGGTGGGGCAGCCGGAGGTGACAACAGCCTGCAGGGACAGAGGCGCAGGGCAGGGACACTGTGGGACAGCCTGGGCTGCAGAGGGCTCAGGGATGTGCAGCAGCTGCAAGGCCCTGACTGAGCCAACCTGTGCAGCCCTTTGGCCACGGCTGCTGGCCCTGGGCCTGAGGCCACGAGGGGACAAGTGACCCTTGCAGCCCTGGGGCCTCAGTGCCTCCTTGTCCCTGCTCAGCAGCCTGGCAGGGCCGCCCCATGGTCCTGCCCTTGGCATTGCACATCCCCACATGCCAGTGCCCATCCCGGGAAGAGCCCTGAGCAATGAGGAAGGGACAGGATCTGCCTTGCCAGGGGCTGGGGCTCAGGCCTGGGCCCTTTGCATTCCTGAAACACATCCAGGTTTGCTCAGCACCAGAGACACCTTTCCCTTGCTTGTCCCAGCTGTCATCACTGCCTCCAGTGTTCTGCTCTGACTGGAACCTGGGGACACTTTCTCAGTCCTGTCCCTCAGTGGGACCCATTAAAACTTCAGGAAACTTTGGAGTTTGATTGTAACTTTGAATTCTTGAGAGATTTCTGCCACGCCCTTTCAGGGACTGATGGCCAGGGACTCAGCAGCCAACCCACAGGAGAAGTCCTGATGCTGTGTCTGTGCTGCTGAGCTGGGCCGGGCTCCTGGCACAGAGGCAGCTCCTGGCCAGGGCAGCGCTGCAGAGAGACAGCTCTGGCCAGGAGCAGCTCCTGGGCACAGCCCAGCAGGGCTGGGGCACTGCCTGCAGCCAGCCCGAGCACAGCACAGAGGCACAGAGAGAGGAGAGGCAGCCTGGGCTGGGAGGGTGACTGAGCTCTCGCTAGGGGAGAAATCTTCACAGCGTTTGAATGAATCATTCACTGCCTCTAGGAAAATTCCACTTCCATTCCTGGAGGCTTCTCCGAAGGCTGGCCCGTGCCCCACTTTCCATGATCTTTTGCAAGGGCTCTCCCAGTTCCTCTGGGGCAGAGGACGTGGCCATCAGGCAGACAGGGCAGTGCCTGCAGGCAGCGAGGGCAGGCAGCAGCAGTGCCAAAGAGGTCAAAGGCAGCCTGGGGTGGCAGGACAGGAGAGACCCCATCAGGGGAGAAATCTGCACAGCCCCTGGACATGCTGAGTCTCTGGCTGCAGAGCAATGCAGGTGAGTTCCTGGAAGTGTCTCTGACAATGCCAGCACTGACAGGACCTGTCAGGGTGGCTCTCCTGGATGTCCTGGCGTGGAGCAGAACAAGCTCCAGAGCGGGGCTTCCCTGCTGCTCCCTCAGAGGCACAGGACAGGTCCCTGCACTGGCAGAGCTGCCCTGGGGCCGTGGGGTGGGGATGGGCTCAGTGAGCGCTGGCAGGGAGTGGAGCTGGGCACAGGGAGACGCTGCTGGCAGGAACAGCCCCCTCAGCAGAGACACGGGCAGGGAGGGACAGGGAGCTGCTGCCACAAATGCCGGGCAGAGGGATGTGCCACCTCCCTGCTGTCCCTGTGGCTCAGACACCTTCCCCCAGCAGCTCCTGCCCAGGCTCCTTTCCCATCCCAAGCAGAGCCCCTGTCCTCATCCCACACAGGCTCGGCTGTGCAGGGCCCCTGCAGCAGCCAGAGCCCAGGCAGGGAAGGAAAAGGCCCCGGTTTCCATCAGTCTCTCTGTCCCTCCTCCCCTGGCAGGAGCATTGTGACATTTCACTGCCATGCCCAGATGCCTGTGTTGTCCCCATTGCCATCATTGGGTTTTCTGAGGCAGTGCCAGGGTCTGGTGGTGGCAGGTGCCCGTCCAGGCAGGGAGCCTTGGGACCCTGCTGTGGATATGTGTCTGTGGGAGCAGAGTGCCCAGGTGCCCTCAGGGGCCCTTCAGCTGATTCCCTGGGTGTCCTGCAGGGCTGCAGGTGCCCTCCAGAAGGGCACAGCTCTCCCGTGGTGTCTCTGGGCTGCATGGGATCCTCATGGAGGAGACAGCTCAGTGTAGGGCCAGGGAAATGCTGCTGGGCACCTGCACCTGGGCAGCTGCAGTGATCCCTCTGTGCAGCAGCCTGGCAGGAGACAGCTGAGATCCCAGTGAGGCACCCTGAGGGAAGGCGAGGGCTCTGTCCATGTGCTGTCTGACCCCAGAGCCTCTGCTCTCAGCACTGCCCTGGTTCACTCTAGGGGAACTCTTCTGCATGCCTCTCCTGCAGCTTGAAGCTGCCAGCAAGGGACAGCTGAGAACAGCCCTGATGGCCAGAGCTGCTCCATTGTCCCTGCACTGAGAGACCATCCCTGTGCCTCCCAGACCCACACAATTTCACCTGCAGTTAATTAGAAATGTCAGGGATTTCAAACAGCCACAACCACTCCTGACTGTGGCAGCTGCAGCTGGGTGAACAAATACAAGGAATTCCCTCAGCTCAGTTCTTCAGATGGGCAAAATGCAAACAGCAGAGCTGAAAAGATTTTTGGTGTTTCCAAGTTCATTTAATTGGAGATCACCCAGCATTCTCAGTTACCTCTCACTGCTCAAGAAGAAGGAATCCTCCTGAGCCCTGCTCTGAATTCCTGTAAAACCAAGAGCCCAGGTGAGGGGAATGTAGAGAAGTGTTCTTAAAAGGAGAGACCCTAAATGTTCCATTGCTATGAGATATGCAATAGATTTTGCTCACGGAAGTGTGGCCTGACTTAGTGCTGTATTTTTCTCCTCAGGAGACAATAATTTCCTGAGGCAGAAATGTCCAACAGCAGCTCCATCAGCCCCTTCCTCCTGCTGGCACTGTCAGACACGCGGCAGCTGCAGCTCCTGCACTTCTGCCTCTTCCTGGGCATTTCCCTGTCTGCCCTCCTGGGCAACGGCCTCACCATCAGCGCTGGAGCCTGCGGCCACCACCTGCACACGCCCATGTTCTTCTTCCTGCTCAACCTGGCCCTCAGCGACCTGGGCTACATCTGTCCCCAAAGCCATGCACAATTCCCTCTGGGACACCAGGGACATCTCCTACTCAGGGTATGCTGCACAGCTGCTTCTGTTTGTCTTTTTCATTTCAGCAGAGGTTTCCCTTCTCACTTTCATGTGATACAAGAGCTACATGTCCATCTGCAAACCCCTGCACTACGGGACCCTCCTGGGCAGCAGAGCTTGTGCCCACATGGCAGCAGCTGCCTGGGCCAGTGCCATTCTCAATGCTCTGCTGCTCACGGCCAATACATTTTCCATGCCCCTGTGCCAGGGCAATGCCCTGGGCCAGTTCTTCTGTGAAACCCACAGGTCCTCAAACTCTCCTGCTCACACTCTAAACTCAGGGAACTTGAGCTCCTTGCTGTTAGTGCCTTTTTGTCATTTGCCTGTTTTGTGTTCATGGTTTTCTCCTATGTGCAGATCTTCAGGGCTGTGCTGAGGATCCCCTCTGAGCAGGGACGGCACAAAGCCTTTCTCACCTGCCTCCCTCACCTGGCCGTGGTCTCCCTGTTTGTCTGCACTGCAGCCTTTGCCTACCTGAAGCCCCACTCCCTCTCCTTCCCATCCCTGGATCTGGCAGTGTCAGTTTTGTACTCGGTGGTGCCCCCAGCCCTGAACCCTCTCATCTACAGCCTGAGGAACCAGGAGCTCAAGGATGCCCTGAGGAAAATGATGACTGTCTGCTTCTCTGAAGCTACCTATTGCCTGTTTTCTTCTGCCAAACCTTTGGAATGGAACTCATGACATGCCCAACAGGCCTGCCCAGATCCTTGGGTAATGTTCAGTGGGTTTTTAGCTCATAAAAGTATCCTCAATAACATTTTTTTAACCCCCACCATCTAATTCACTGTCTGCCTCTTGAATGTGACCCATAAGCTCTGTTAACCAGGTTTGTGCTATTGCTACATTTGAACAAAATAAAGTACCCTGCAGTGCCTGTTTTATCTGGGATCCCAGCTCTGAGGCCTGCATGAAGTTAGAGGGGAGAAGGGGAAGAGAGCTCCAGCAGAGCAGCACTGCCAGGGAGCAGCAGGGATTGTTCCTTTTGGAGCTGCCCTTCCCACTCCACCCTCTCCTTGCCAGCCCTGCTGTGGCTGTGAGGCCGCAGTGCTCTGGCAGCTTGGTCACTGTCCTGCTGCGTGTCCGTGCTGTGACCACAGGCAGGGACAGGCCGTGGGCACTGCTGGGACACAGCTGGGCTCCAGCACAGCAGCTCCATCAGCCAAGGGCATCTCCTGAGGGCAGGGCAGGAAGGCTTTGCTCTCCTCCAGAGCTGCTGTCAGCAATGTGCTCCAGGAATGCCCTGGCACAGCAAAGCCCAGTGCCTGGGCAGAGGGGGAGTGTGCAGGGAGGGCACACAGCAGTGTCCTGGCACAGCCAGAGCTCCTGGCATGGCCCTGATGGAGGAGCAGAGCAGGGCCTGGGCTGTGTCTTTGTTCTGGGGACAGCCTGGGAAGGTGCCCCATGACAATTGTCCCACACCAGCCCCTGCAACCACCACTGCCAGCACTGGCCTCTCCCCCACCTGCAGGAGGTTGTTTGTCCCTGCATGGAGGGACACCAAGTGACCAGGCCAGCAGGCCATGTTTGCTCTGTACTGGGGAGATTTCAGCAGTGCATCCTGTGTGTGTGGGGAGATGAACCTGAGTGAGCACACACACCATCAGCAGCACTTGGGGGTGGCACAATTCCAGTGGCACAAACAGTACCTTGAGGCCATTTTACTCTGAGAGTAACATCCTCGGGGAAACCACCTGAATTCTTTGCTGGGATGTGGCAAATCCTCCTGCAGCCATTCCAGGCACTGGCAGGACAAGGCAGGGACTGCAGAACCCACGTGGGAGGGAAGAGAAGGGGATGTTGTGTGCCCAGGCTTCAGCAGGCCTGTGACAGGGTCTGCTGTGGTCTCCTCAGAGCCAGACTGGAGAGAGCTGGGCTGAAGGAGTGGAACATGGGGTGGGTGGGAATGTGGCTGAACAATGAGGGTCAAATGTCATCCATGGTACAGAGTCCTCTTGGCAGCCACGCCCTGGTGACATCCCTCAGTGACCAGCCCTTGACCACCACTGTGGATTATTTCTATTATCTCTACAAGGACATGAAATGCACTTTCAATTCTTTGTGGATTATGCCAAATGGCAGGGAGTCTGTGACTGAACTCATCTAGTTAATGGTGACTGCTAAACATAACTGGGCAAGATGACTGAGTTGGGTAAATTTGTCTTGCCATCAGGTGCCAAGCAAGCCACAAGGAAAGGGAGAAAAAATGTATGCATCAGAAAAAAGGCAGTTCAACAGGGAAAAAAACAAAGCCGACCAAAAAACCCTCCAAACCCAACTGAAAAAAAGCACAGCAAGACACACTAACAGAAGAAAAGCAAATCCACAGGAAATTGCCTATCAGCAGAAAATGTCTGACAACCTTGTGGCAGGATAAGATTCTGTATGTGTAGGTGCTGCTTTGAAAGAAAAATATCTTCAAACAGAAATTAAGCCCCTACCCC
Organism: Lonchura striata; assembly: GCF_050655825.1. Taxonomy (NCBI): domain Eukaryota; kingdom Metazoa; phylum Chordata; class Aves; order Passeriformes; family Estrildidae; genus Lonchura; species Lonchura striata. The sequence continues at coordinate 5,246,121 of NC_140735.1, read as the reverse complement.
CCTTGTCACCCAGTTCTCTCAGTTGATTGCTGATCATGGTGTCACATGGAATGGAACATCCCTTGGGTCAGTCCGGTCCAGCTGCCCCATCCCTGTTTCCTCAGGAACACTTGCCCACCCCAAGCCCAGAGGTTGGAGGGCTTGCAGACACATCTCATGCAGGGTGAGCACTGTGACAAGGACAGGAGAACAGAACAACATTTACTCTTATGAAGGACAGCAGAACAATCCTTTTGTTCCATGTGGTGTCAGTGGCATGGTGGCAGAGGAAACTTTTCCTTTAAACATCTACCCCAGCACCAGCAGTCGGGATGCCAGGAGGAGCTGTGTTTCCATGACAATCACCTCCAAGATGGCTTGAACTCTTTCATGGGCAGCCAAGATTTCCTTCTCTGTAGGAGTGTAGTTGGCTTCAGACCCTCTGTAACTTCGGCTCCAGAATCCCAGTGGTCGGCCTCGAGTCTCCCCAGGCACCTTCTGACAAAGGTTCCAGGACAAACCATTGCTCCTGGCTGCAGAGTAGAGCACATTCTTGACCTCTGGTCCTGTCCTGACTGGGCCAAGGGCTACAGCATGAGCGATCTCCTGCTTGATCTGGGCAAAGGCTTGCAGCTGCGCAGGGCCCCAGTGAAAATCGTTCTTCTTGTGGGTGACCAGGTAAAGAAGGCTCACAATCTGGTTGTACTCGGGAATGTGCATTCTCCAAAAGCCAATGGTGCATAGGAAAGCTTGTGTTTCCTTCTTGCTGCTTGGTGAAGACATCGCAGTGATCGTATTGGTGACCTCAGTGGGAATGTGACTCTGTCTGTCTTGCAACTTTGCTCCCAGGAACTGGATCTCTTGGGCAGGTCCCTTGACTTTGCTCTTCTTGATGGCGAAGCTGACTTCCAGCAGAATCTGGATGATGCGCTCTTCTTTCTCAAATACTTCCATTGCTGTGTTCTCCCACACAATGATGCCATCGATGTACTGCAGGTGTTCTGGAGTTTCTCCCTTTTCCAGTGCAGCCTGGATCAGTCCATGGCAGATGGTGGGGCTGCGCTTCCACCCCTGGGGCAGTTGGTTCCAGGTGCACTGCACGCCCCTCCCGGTGAAAGCAAACTGAGGCCTGCATTCTGCTGCCAGAGGAATGGAGAAAAACACCTTAGCAATGCCAATAGTGGTGTACCACCTTGCTGCCAGCTCGTGCTGGAGTTCCAGCATGTCTGGCACAGCAGCGCTCAGTGGTGGAGTCCCTTCATTCAAGGCACAATAATGCAATCAATCTCCAATCTTCCTCATTTCCTCTTTAAACTCCTCTTTGAGTTCCTTGATCACAGTAGAGCCATGAGCCTGCATCGGGCCATTGACCATACTCTCACAATTTCTAAACTTGTTGGCAGCAGAACCCACTGTCTCTCGGTTGGTATCAGCAGTAATTGTTGCAATGAAGGTGGTGCATTGACATGGCCCTAGATTTGCCAGACTCCACAGCATTTGCCCTGTGCACCTGACCTTGCCAGGGTCATTATCATGCTGTCCATCCCTCCCAAAGAGAACCTCCAATGCTGCCACTTTTCTCAGCTGTTGGATCCCTTCCTCAAGGGTCTTCCAGCTCATTCTATGGTGGTGCTCCTGCATTCTCTCCTCGTGGACAAACCTCTCTCTGACACTCATTAAAAGCTGCTCCCAGAGGAAAAGGGAGCCTGGCTCTCTTACAAAAATCTGATTCATACCTGGCTCCTGGGTCAAGGGTCCCAAATTCCTTGCCTCACCACCATCCAGTTGCATGCCTGTTCTCCTAAGGTCCCAGACACGCAGTTACCAGGTTGTATAAGCCTCATGTCCCTGTCGTACAATGTCTTTGTGCAGATTACGGAGACTTTTGTACGTCAGGGACTTGGTGATGATCCATTGGCTCCCCTGTGGGTGGCGAGGGCCCTCCTTTCTTATCCTTGTCTGGGTGCTCTGATTTCATCTCAGACCTCCTTGAGTGTGAATGAGGGCAGTGGGCAGTCAGCAGGGGCTGGCCGGGCAAGCTGCAATGCCTGGGCAGGGAGCTGCAATCCCTGGAGAGGGCAGAACCAGAGACCATCTGGGCTTAACCGAGAGCTTTGGGTGTGCCTAAGAGCAAATGAAGAAGCAGCACGGTGCCCGAGACTCAGACTGTGCCAGAGCCTGGAGCGCTGTCAGGCAGTGCCGGGATCCCTGGTGTGGTTCTGGTCCCCAGAACCAAGGAATGGAAACCCCAGCCTCAGAGCCAGTCAGAAAGCCAACCAAGTGAGACCAGAGGGAGGGCACCTTCCAGTTTCTCCTGGGTATGGCTGCAAAACAACCCTGCTGCTTCTTCCTCCGTCTGTCTTTGGGGTGTGCTGGTGGCAGAGCCAGCCAGGTTGTGCTCTGCCTTCCAAGGCCTGTTGAGAGCGGGCATGAAAAGCACTGCGTACACAGCGGAGAGTCCTGGAAGGTGCTGGCAAGAGCATCCTGCAGGAACAGGGCTCTGGGCTCTGGCTGGGAACAGCCTGGTTTTGCTGCCGTGACCACAGGCTGGAGTTGAGGCAGGTGAAGAGGCAGTGGACAGCTTGTGTTTGTAGAGGGCCTGGGGCTGCACGTCTGAGCCTCCACCTGGAAACACACTTGGGGGAATACGGGCTACAGCTGGAGCACCTGACTGGAAATCATTCAGCCTTGCCAGCTTTTCTTAAGAGTGTGTTGGTGTTCCCCCCGAAAGCTACACATTTGGGGAAATGCCTTTGGAGGAAAGGGGCTTGCTTCTCAAGGACAGTGCTTCCCAGGGAGCTCCCAGTGATGCAGGTGCAAGGGTCCCCCTTTGGCTCTCTGAGGTCCTTTCAGTCCTTGAGGCATGTTGTGCTTGGCAGAGGGGCAGGGCAAGGGAGAAGGCTGTGAAGAGCAGGTTTGGCATCTGCCTCGACCTGCAGAGACCGACCCAAGCACCTGCAGCAAGGTGTGATCCCCCGCTTTGGACAGAGGTGTGAGCAGCAGCATCTCTGTCCAGCTGTGAGCCCCAAAGCTCTCTCTGAGAGCTGTGAATTAACAGGCCTTTACGCACACACTTTTCACATCTTCCCTGTCTGCTGTGTTTCAACACTTGGCTACATGCATTTGCCCTTGCTTGGTGGAAGCTGCTGTGGCCCAGGGCCAGCACAGAGCTGGGCTGGGTGGGCCAGGCAGCGTGGAGAGTCTTGGCTGATCGTGGGGTGTCCCTGGCCTCAGAAAAGGCTTGGAAGGATTGCTTCCCAAATGTCCTGCTCTGCTTCTTTGGCTCTCCCTGTGCATCTTGGAGAGAACAAGGTAGGCCTTTCTGGCAGCTGGGCATCAGCAGGCCAGCAGGCCTTCCAATAGGGGCGTGTTGTGGAGCGAGCCCAGCTGAGATACCCTGAGAGGAGCCCAGGGCTCCTTGCTCCCCTCTGCTGACAGCTGAGCATTTGTTTGGTTTCGGGATGACCCTGGCTGTGTGAGGGGTGCTATGTGGACACGACACAGGCAGTCCTGTCCTGCTGGGTCCTGGCAGTGCCTCACAGCAGTTCTGCATCCACGTCAGGATGCTGGCCAAGAGAGGTCCTGGAAGCTGAGGCAGCAGATTTTAAGCTTGTGCAGCTGCCTACAGGTCAAGGCCAATGGTGTTCCCTCAGGATATAGCAGTCCTGAGGGGTCTCCCTCATTCAAAGAAATCAGCAGGCAAATGCACTGTCCACCAAAAACTCTTTTATTGACCTGGCAGGATGGCGGGGGTCTGCAACCCACCCAAATATTCCTCTGCCACGTATAAATTTTAGTGGGTTGATGCAGGAATTGTACCAAACATACCATCCATCTTTACACTGCTGAGGCGATTTGATAGGCAGGGGGTTGGAAATACATTGGGTCAGATTCCTATCCTTGAAGCTGATGTCCAGGCGCTGGCCAGGAGCGGTCTTGATGCCCTAAAGCAGCACAAAGTCTTCCTCATGGCTTCCCTGCACAGGGCTGACTCCACACTTGCCCTTAGTTTTTCTGGTACACTGTCTAAAGCTTTTTGTCAAGTCACTCTCAGGTCAAGTTAGGCCTGCCAGGTTTTTCTTATGCTAACTGGTGCTGAGTACTTATGTATGGCTGTGCTAATTACCTGTTTACTTTTGGGAATTGCTTGGGCTTACTTATGTCAAACAAAGGCTTTGTTTCATTGCCAAAGGTGCTTGAGGCCACCCCTCTCCTTGTGGCATCAGTTGCTTTCCTGTGGAATGTTCTACCTTTCCAAGAGTAAAGAGGGAGCTGGAGAAAGAGCTTGCCAGGCTGCTCTCCATCCTTTACCAGCACTCCTGGTTTAGTGGAAAAGTCTGAGCTGAGCCCAGAGGTGCAGATGGAACAGCCGTGCACAGGAAGGCTCGGTGGGAAGGATGATCCAGGATCCATAGGCCTGGCAGCCTGAGCTTGCTCCAGGGGAAGGCCTTGGAGCAGATCCTCCTGAGTGCCATCCCACGGCATGTGCAGGGAACCAGGGCGTCTGCTGGAGGGTGGGAAAGCTCTGCAGAGGGACGGGGACAGCTGGGGGTCCTGGCGGGATGTTGAGGGCTTCTGTGCAGGAGTTTCGGGGGTTGGTGTTAGTGGGGTGTTGAGGAAGGAGTTGTCTGGGAGGTGAGAGCTCTAGGCTGGAATTAGAGTCACTTTATAGGCAGCATCTGTGCTTTTGCACAGCTGTGGTTACAGAGGGCAGAAAGAATATTTGTGACTTTTCCTTTTCATGGTCCTGATTCTCCTGCAGGGAACAAGACGGGAGAGCTGTACTTTATTGGACAATTAGTTATCTGTAGCAGGGGGAGGATTAGCCATTTTGCCATCTATTCATTTGTTTGAGCTACTTTTGTACCACTGAGTGGGCTTTAATTTCTTGAGAGCTTTTAATCCTTAAGAGACCTAGGATATTATCATCCCTTCATAGAAAACCATTTGCAAACCAAAGGATGGCCCTTGGTTTTGCCCTTTTTTTGTGTAGTGTTATGTTCGGTAAAGTGACCCTCAGTGGATGAGGTTAAGGCAAATGAGTTGCTGCTTTGAGATGGGAAGCAAAATTCCAAATCTTCACCTCCTCAGGCCATCCCAAATAATTTGGGAAGTTTGCACTTGTTTGGAACTACTTGAGTTGAGCAATGGGATGTAAAGCTTTCCTGAATTGAGGATTCTTCCTTGCCAGATTTTCCTGTGCCTTTGCCGCTAAGGTGTTTTTGTGCTGAAGGCAATAACTTCAATGAGAAAATAATTTCAGCATGGAGTAAGAGCTTCCGACAGAGAGCAAGCGCTGCCGGCAGTTGCTCCAGGTGCTCCTGCCAACAGCCCCTGCAGGCAGGAGCACAGCCCCCAGTGCCCGTGGGTTTGGCTCCCTCTGGCACAGAAGCCCCCAGGGGCACAGGTCTCTGGGGCAGGACACGGCACCAACCCTGCCAGGGCTCGGGGGTGGCAGGTCTGCTTGGGCAGGGACTCTGCCTCACCTGCTGGTGTCAGCGCTCCCCGGGCCCCAGGGCTCAGAGCAGCATTCCTGCCCTGGCCCACAGTTCCTTGTGTGCCACACCCGCGGGTTTGGGATGGCCACAGGCTGGGACGAGTCCCAAGGAGGCCGTGCCAGCTTCTGTGGAAGGCCCCGTGCCCTTCCCAGCACGGCTGCATCGGCAGCCCTGGGGGCTCCTTCTGCTGCCCTGAGCCTGCAGAGCAGGGCAGCGTTTGCTGATGGTTTGAGCCATTCCTGAAGACCCTGTTGGGCTGTCTCAGACACTTGGGGTGAGGGATTCCTTCCAACCTGGGCCACTTTGGGTGGGCCAGGGGCGGCCGTAGCGCAGGGGGCAGTGTGTGCAGGGTCCCTTTGTGACACGCTGCAGCATGGTCACTATGGCATGGAACAGTGTGTCAAAGGGCCCTTTGTGACACGTGGTGACATAGGAGCTGACAGTGACAGGACCATGCCACAGTGCTCCGAGCACGTGACGGGACAGGACAGGACAGAGCAGTGCTGTGAGGAGCCCCCGCACAGCGCACTCGTTCGTGTCTGACCCAGAGATTTCTGAGGCGTTATTCCTGCAGCTGACGTCGAGGCCAGACCACAGGACTTGCTGACCCGTGGCCTTCCTAGGCTTCAATTCTGCAGGTGCCCTCAAGGGCAGAGCGTGGGACTTGGTGCCCTGGAGGCATTTCCCATCCCTGCCACCAGTGCCCTCGAGGCCAGAGCACAATCCTTGACAGGAGTCTCCTGTCCTTGTGGCAGGAGCCCTCAAGACCAGAGTGCAGGACTTGCTGTCCTGAGCCTTCCTGAGGCTTCTCTCTTGAAGGTGCCGTGCAGGCACAAAAGCAGGACTTGCTGACTCGGAGTTTTCCGAGGCATCTCTCCTGCAAGTAGCCACAGATCCAGTCACTGACATGGACAAGAGACCCCCAAGAGTGCCCAAGCTGGCCTGGGTGGAGGAAGAGGAAGAAGGCCCTGGAGCTGCCCCAGTGCACGAGACTGAAGAGATGGTGCCATTCAAGCAGCTGCAGGAGGGTGAGTGGCAGAGCTGGGTTGCTGGGCTGCATGGCTGGTGGCTGCAGCCAGCTTGGCCCCATCCCATCCCATCCCATCCCATCCCATCCCATCCCATCCCATCCCATCCCATCCCATCCCATCCCATCCCATCCCATCTCATTCGGACATGCCCATAGATAGGACAGAAGCTGGGCTGGGGCTGGACCACATGGCAGCTCCATGCCTGGGGCATCGCGAGGCTCTCCCTGCCAGGAGAGAACAGAGCTGGGCTGTGTTCTCTGGCCTCTCCTGCAGCCTTTCAGCAGCTCTGGCTGCGCTCGCTCTTTACCAGATGCAGCCCTGGACCGGACACAAGAACAGGAACCCGCCCATGGCCGCTTCCGCAGAACAGCGCAGGTACCTGCGGCCATCCCCACCTGGGCTGGGCCTGCTGGCACTGCTCAGCCCAGCACTGAGTGGTTGCAGCACTCCATGCATTCTCCCTCTCTTCCTGCTCTTCTCCTGCAGACCATCTGTCAATTCATCACATGCATTAGGCAGGAAGAGACCACAGGTGTGGGCACCGGGATCTTGGCAAGCTTTCACCTCTTCAGTGCCGAGACCAGTGCTGCCATGCTGGATTTGCTGGTGGAGAAGGGTGTCTCCAATGCAAAGCAAGTAAGCAGTCAGGGGCAAGGACTTGATTGCCCCAGGAATGGTGTGGCACATCTTGCTGGGTCTGCTGGGCTCCCTCAGCCTGTGAGGTCCAGCCCAATGTGGTGGAAAGGGAAGCACTTCTCAGGGGAAGCTGGGCAAGTTGCTGCCCTGGCAGCTCTCCAAGTCTCCCTGTGCCTTCTGTAGGTGCCAGCCATGGTGAGGTACATCCACCAGTGGCTCATGGCCAACAAATCTGCTGAGCACAGGCTGGACAAGGCCCTTCTGGAGCTGACCAAGGAATACCCCTGTGACGTGCTGATCACTCTCTTGCGCTGGGCCCCATCGTGTGACAGGCATGGCATCCCCACCTGCCTTGAGGCCTTAGGCTTCACCGGCCCCCCCACCCCGTAGAGCCTGTCCCTGACAGACAGGTGGAGAGTTCCAGGAGCCTCTGGCCCCTCTGTTTTCCAGTCCTGGCATGTCAACTCCGGAGCCTGCTGCCATGCTCCCTCCCTGCCCCTCAGGGCCTGGGCCCACGTGGGCTGGCTGGCTGCTGCCAGCCAGGGCCAGGAGTCAGAGGCAGGGCTGAGGGCCAGTGCAGGCCCCTGCAGCTGCCCAGACCACGCTGCTGTGGCTGAGACCCCCCTGACACAGAGCTCTGGCCCCACAGAGCTGCCGTGATCATGTGGGGGACCATCATGTCCTCGAGCAGGACCGCGGAGCCGGCGCTGCAGATCCTCCTCGATGTGCTGAGCGCCTGGCCAGAGGACAGCGTGTACACCTCCGATGGGGACAGCACAGGGGTCTTTGCCCTGGCTGTGAGTTTCTGGAAGCGGCCTTTGCCAGCCCCCAGGCCACCTCTCCAGCAGCTAGCTCTCTGCCCTGCCCCCAGCTGCATCTCCCTGCCTCAGGCGCTGGGCTGAAACCTGGCTTGGGGGCAAGGTTCTGGGGCACCAGGCCGGCTGCTCCCCATGTGTCTCCCTTGGCCTCTCCCTCGCAGGCTGGGGCCATGCCACATGCATGTCTTGGCACTGATTACTGTCTCTGGCTGTTTTATTTCTTGCAGGCAACCTTGACACTGTGGAGGCTCTTCAATCTGACCTGGTGCCCACCTGTAGTGCTGGAGTATTTCCCCAACCTCTTTCTGCGTCTGCTCTTCCAAGCTTACATCAGCACGCTGAATATGCCAGAAGAGGTGGATACCTTCTGGAAGAGATGCCAGGAGCAACACGGCCTTGCCGCCCACCCCAACAGGTGCTCCATACCAGTCTTCCCAGTCTCCCCATCCCTGCCATGCTCCCAGGGCAGGAGCCGGGCCTCCCAGCGTGACCTGGGCTTTGCTTTGCACACAGCTTTGCACTGCAGACCCTGAAGGCCCTGCTCTGCCAAATGCAGTACGAGGACGTGGTGCTAGCAATGGAACGCAGGTGTGCCTGGGACACACTGCTCTGTGCCAACACCCACCACTATGCAGTGGGTCTGCTGGCCAGGTGAGACCTCATTCTCCCCACCACCCCTCTCCTTTGTGCCCAGATCACCCCACGCAGTCCCTGTGCTCATGGGCGGCAAGGCCTTGTCCTCAAGGGAGGGATGAGCAGACTGGAATGGGCTGGGAGAGGAGGGTGCCCTGGAGCAGCTGCCTCCCAAAGAACCCGTGCTGGGGAGTGCTCGGGAGAAGACCAGACTTCTGTGAGTCAGCCCTGGGAGAGGTTTGGCTACTCAGCTCAGGAGCAATGGTGCCTTTTTCTCCCCCCCAGGGAGATGCGCCGTGTCTCCATCATCTGGTGTTGCAGCATGGCATCCTGCCTCTTTGACTTACTAAGCCAAGACAGTTCAGACTGGGAACTGCCCGCTCTGGCCTTCCTGGTGGAGGTGAGCCTGATGGCCAGCGCTGCCTCGCTCAGCTGCCTCCCACGCCTCTGCCCTCTGGTAGCCGCAGCTGCCTGGGATGGTGCCCTGTGCTGCTGCTTTGGTTCAGCCCTGTGCAGTTCTGAGCTCCTGCCAGCTGGGCACTCCTGTCACTGCTCTGTGCCTTTCAGGTCCTGGACTGCCTGGACTTGAGCGAATACGGTGAAAACGTCCTGCAGATCATGACAAGGCACCTGCAGAGCAAGTCCAGAGAGATGCGTCGCGTGGTGCTCAGAGGCCTCGTGGTGCTCAGCCAGGACCCCTCGATGGTGAGAAGGAGGCAGCAGCTGAAGCTGTGCTGGCAGCGTGGGGCTGGGGAAAGCAGCTCCTTGGGCTTGGCTCCTTTGGGAGCTGTGGCAGCTGCTCCCAGCTCTCCAGGGTGGCTGTTCAGCTGCCTGAGTGCTCTGGGACAGGCCTTCGGCCTCTGAGCCCTGCAGCAGCAGCAGCAGCAGCGTGGGGTTGTACAGCCTTGTTTTCCACACAGAACGAAAGAATGTACAGCCTGACTGAAAGCCTTGGCAAACTCCTGTGGGCTGTGGATGAAGACATTGTTGAGATGTCCATCGTTGTTCTCAGCTCTGTGCTTTGCAACAAAGACCTTGCAATAGCCAGCCCCATCGCCCTGCAGCTGGCTGAGGCGCTCTGGCAACTCTTTGACAATGTAAGGCTCTGTGCCCCCAGCCTTGGGCACCGGGTGTTGCCTGGAAGCCCGGTGCCTTGTGCCTGTGCACAGGGGGGCCTGAAGCAGCTGGTGTGGAGGGGTTTTGCTTCCATTCCAACAGGACAACAGCCTTGTGAAGCTGCTCTCCGTTTGCCTCTTCCAAGAGGTGATGAATTTGGTGGTGGCCAAGGGAAAAAAGCCCCTGAAGAAGCCTGTGAGCCAGAGCCTGCTCCCACTCTTCTTCAACTGCCACGATGAGAACTGGCGTGTGGCACAGGTGAGGGCTCCTGGGCGCCGGGGTCCCCATGGCAGGGGGCTCAGCTGTCTCCCCAGAGCCTGGCTCCTCCTCATGGGCTCCAGCTCCCTCCTGGCCTTGGAACGGGGACGTGGCTCCTGTGCCCTGGGCTGCGGTGCCATCTCCGGCTCTCTGCCGCCCTGCAGGCCTCTCGGGAAACGCTGCTTTCTGCAGTTAGGTTCCTGAAGAGAAGGGATCTGCAGCAGCTGCTGAAAACGGATCAGATGTGGAGCTTTGCCGAGCGCTTGGTAAGCACAGCCCGGAAGCCCCAGCCCCGGCCTGGAGAAGCCGCCTGCCCACGGTGCCCAGTCTGTGCCCTGGCAGCTGCGGCCCCTGCCCAGTGCTGCCCGCAGGGGCACCGGCCGGCGCCCCACACGCCGCTGCCTTCCCTGGGCCGCGCGGGCTCTGCTCCAGGCTCCTCTGGCCCCAAGGCCGGTGCTGAGGGAGCCCCGAGGCAGCCGGGCTCTGCCGCGGGGCGGCACCGTGGCTCGCCGGGCCCTCTGCTCCCTGCAGAGCCCGGCGCCGGCGGCTGCTGGCCGGGCCTCGGCGCTGTGCGGGCAGGGGGAGCGGCGCCGGGCGGAGGGAGCGCCCGGCCGAGGGGCAGGGCCCGCACCAACCCTTCCCTTTGTGCCCCGCCACTCTCTGCAGCTGGCAGAGGACAGGAGCCGAGCGGCCGAGCACCTGCGCCGGGCCCTGCCCTACGTGCAGAGCCCACAGGAGCCCCTGCGAGAGGCGGCCGTCAGGTTCATGGGTGAGCCACGAGCTCGGCTCCTTCCCCGCCCCGCCGCAGCTCGGCCCCAGCCCCGCCTGCTGCCCCGGCAGCAGCATCCGCGCGCGGCCATCTGGAGCCCCGCCTGGCCTCGGCGCTGCCGCCGCCCTCTGGCAGCCGTGCCCTGGGGCGGCAGGATGCGCCAGGGGCCCGGGCTGAGCCCTGCCGGGCCAGGAGCCCGTGTGGCCTCGGGCCGGGCAGCGCCCGCGGGCGGCAGCTGTGGCTCTGAAGCCAGCTCACGCTCTCTGTTCCCAAGGGATGGCCGGGCGCTGCCTCAGAGGACAGCAGCAAGAGTTCCGCATCCTCTGCAGGGGTGAGTGAGGCCAGCGGGCTCTCAGCGGGGGCTGCCGCTGGCAGCTGCCTTCCCTGGCCCGGCACGCACCAAGGGTAGCGTGGGCACAGCACACAGACCTTTCGGGGGCCTGTGGCACATTCGTGGCCAGCACCTTCCAGCTCGCCCTTCTTGTCTCCTGCTTCCTCCAGGCCATGGCAAGAGCTGCCTGGCATGGATGTGGAAGGAGGGTCTCCCCATGTTTCTGCAGACGCAGGCTCTGACCGTGGCTCTGTTCCTCTCTCTCGCAGCCCTTCAGGACCTGGCGGATGACGTCAGCCCTGCCATCTCATGCCTGGCCCTTCAAACCCTGTACATCAATTTAGCTGTACAGGCCATTCCCTCCTCCCGACTCCAGAATGTGCAGGATCAACTCCGCTGGCTCTGGAAGTCACGGCCTTTCCCGTGCCGCCGTGGCTGGCTGTTCTGCTGCAGCGCTGTGGAGAACTGATCCGCCAGGCTGCGTCTGCTGGGGCCACCTGAGCCTGCGAGGAACAGCTGCCCTCTGCAAGCCCTTCCTTTCACCCCAGAGTAGCATTAATAAATGGTTGTTGTCATACCCGGAGGTCCAGGAGCTTTCTCTTAGTGCCCAGATTCTTCAGGCCAATGAAGAGGAGGGGAAAAAGGGCGCTTGCACTCGGCTAGTTGCCCAAGCGTGCGGTGGGCAAGGGAAAGTGGCCGAAAGCCCCCTGGCCTTTGGTGCTCCTGTTGAATGTTTTTCTTCCTGCATCAAGCCTTCGGGAGCTATGGGAACAAGTGTGTTCTGTGTCCATGGAACAGCAGAAAGCAGCAGGATGTGTCTGCTTCCAGTGCTTCTCTTGGCTCTTCCTTCACACTGCTGGCACCATCATCAGAGACACGGAACGGCTTCTCTCATGCCAGCATTATCCCAATCTTCTGCACTTCCCCAGGTTCCTCCCAGCTTCAGCAGGGGAATTCTCTGCTCATGCCTGTCCATTCCCTTGCTCAGAAGGCAGCACCCACTTGTCTTTGGACATGAGCTGCTGGCCACAGCCAGACAGGCAGCAACCGGAGCATTGGGCATCAGATGCTGGGCTGATGTTCTTTCCCGGAAAGCTAGAAAAAACAGAAGGACACAAGGAAACTTGACAGTATCTCTGTAATAATGCCATTGTCCTCTGGAAGTCAACAGTGGATGGTGTTTTTGTGTTGCAGATTATCACTTCCAAGCAAAAATCATTCTAGGAAGGAGCAACAGCTTTTGACAGATACCAAGGGCTGCTCCCGGTGCTCCTGCCTGCAGCCACCTGCAGAAAGGATCACATAGACACCAAGGCATGTTGGCTTTGGCTGTCCTTTGGCACACAAGTCCCCCGGGGCCACAGGTCTCTGTGGCAGGTGACAGGCACCAGCATTGGCAGAGCTTGGGGCTTTTTCCAGGAACTCAGGGGAAAAATTAGGATGCATCACTTTGGGAGGGAGGACCAGGAAACTCAGGACATGTTTATGGATGTTATTAGGTGTCCTGGGTTGTAAGATAAGCTTGTATTCCATTTGCCATCTGTTGAAGGCAAACCGGTTGGACAGGTTTTTGTTATCTCTCTCAGAGACAATGGTTTGCCCCGTAGAGGCAATGGTTTGTTTATACACTATTGACTGACTCACTGCCGGGCTGGTAAATATAACACTATCCCATTGTGAGGGGTCCCACCCAGAGGGGGAAGCCAAGCACTCTATTATTGTATAAAGGGGTAGCTGTTTGGGGAGAGAGGCAGCTGGCTCTCTCTTCGCGGGATTCCCAGAGAAGCAGCTCTCTTCGGCGGCACTCGCAGCGAAGCAGCCGGAGCGCGCTGAGGCGACGGCAGTGGAGCTCAGAGGCAACCCCGGCGCAGAGGAAGACCGGCCCCACTGCCACCAGATCTTCAGAGGAAAACTGTACCCTTCTAAAGATCACCACTTCAGCTGCAACTCATCAACCATTGCAAGGGGAGCAATTGTCCCAGCAGAACTGCTACAGGCACCCCGACTCCTCAGGTTCTGGACTTTCTCACTGGTTTTGTTTGTACCAATTGCATTTGCCTTTTTAAATTGTTGTCTAGTTTTCTCCTAGTAAAGAATTGTTACTCCCATTCCCACATCTTTGCCTGAGAGCCTTTTAATTTAAAGATCCTGGTAATTCAGAGGGAGGGGGGTTTGCCGTTCTCCATTGCACAGGAGGCTTTGCCCTCTTTCACAGACTCCTGTCTTGTCAAACCAAGACATTAGGTCATGCAGAAAGCAAATTAGAGCGGTGAAAGGTCAATTAGGACTTAACCAGGCCACTTCTGTGAAGGAGAATAAAAATGTTTTTATAACTACATTATGGCAAAAGGAATGGTAAGGACAACCTCCATTTCTTATTGTGGGGGATATGGTTACCAAGGATGAGGAAAAGGCTGAGGTACTTAACCCCTTTGCCTCAGTTTTCAAGAGTAAGTCAAGTTGTGCTCAGGACAAGTGATCTCCTGAGCTGGTGGATGGGGATAGGGAGCAGAACAACCCCCCTGTAATCCAGGAGGAAGCAGCTGGGGTCCTGCTGAGCCACTCAAATGCTCACAGGTCTCTCTGGGAGCAGATGGGATCCATCCTAGGGGGATGAGGGAGCTGGTGGATGAGCTCCTCAAGCTGCTCTCCATCATTTACCATCAGTGCTGGCTCAGCAGGGAGGTCCCAGAGCACTGGAGGTGCCAGTGTGAGCCCATCCCCAAGAAGGGCTGGAAGGAGGAACTCCAGGCCTGTCAGCCTGACCTCGGTGCCTGGCAAGGTTATGGAACAGATCACCCTGAGTGCCATCACAGCGCACCCACAGGATGGCCGAGGGATCAGAGCCAGCCACATGGATTTCAATGTTGGTATTAAATGATGCCACGGGCAGAGGGAAGCACAATCAGTATGGTTGATAAGCGAGCTTCATTTATTCAAAAATCCTGTCATTTTATATAGGGTTTGCTACAAGCAAAGTCAGCAACAGCTCTCATTGGTCAAGTTTACAAAGGTCTTTGTTTTACTTCTCCTATGTGCATTTACAGCTGTAGCTAAGTTCTCCAAGCCAAGTTCTCATTGCTAAGTCATGCCTTCCAAGGACAGAGCATATCTTCAAGGCTATGCCTGTCCTTATTATCTCATTCCGACCTTGTTCTATTTCCCAGGCCTAGACAGACCTTGTACAGTTTCCCGGGCCCAGACACAGAGCTGGTTTCCCAAACTCTGCTCCCAGGCCAGACACAGGCTGATTCTGATTCTGGGGTCTTAGAGAGAGGTATCAATGAATAACTGTTCCATTGATCCATGACCCCTCTCCTGCAACCATTCTCCAACAATTCCCCTCTTTTTCTCTTGCACCAACATTGCCTGATCAGTGACTGATGAGGCAATTTGGTGCATAGCTCTCTGAAGGCAAGCACAAATATAGCAAGCATATAATCAGCAAAATCACTAAACCAAGCATAATCAGATATTGAATGATAGAGCAAAACCATGGTCCTAGACCTAATGATTTTATCCAGTCATCTAACCCAAAGCCATGTTGTTGTTGTAACTGAGCAGTAAGCCTGTGCAATTCACTAATCTGCTTATGTATTGACTTAGAATGATCAGACAGATTCATGCAGCACATTCCCTCAGAATCTTCACAACCATGTCCCTGAGCCAATAGTAAAAAGTCAATAGCAGCACAGTTCTGTAAAGTAGCATGCCAAATAGAATCTACATCCAACAAGAGACAAGATAAAGCAGCAGATGTTGGCAAGCCAACAAACTAGTCTGTTTAACAATGTAAGTGATCTAGCTGCTTCTGCTCCAGGGACAAATATAGAAGAAGTAACAGTTGCTTCTGTGGACCAAAACTTAGCATCATCCCTACAATTGCTCTGAAATGCATGGGTTGTCCTTTTTTGTCTATGTTGTCGGTACATGTCTTGGTTCGACAAGACAGGAATCTGCGAAGGAGGGCTAAAGCCTCCTGTGCAATGGAGAAGGTAAACCCCCTCCTTCCGAATTACTAGGAGTTTTAAATCAAAAGGCTCTCAGGCAAAGATATGGGAATGGGAATAACAATTTTTTACTAGGAGAAAACTAGACAACAATTTAAAAAGGCAAATGCAATCGGTACAAACAAAACCAGTGAAAAAAGTCCAGAACCTGAGGATTCGGGGTACCAGTAGCAGTCCTGCTGGGACGATTGCTCCCCTTGCAGTGGTTGATGAACTGCAGCTGCAGTGGTGATCTTTAGAAGGGTATTGTTTTCTCTGAAGATCTGGTGGCAGTGGGGCCGGTCTTCCTCTGAGCCGGGGTTGCCTCCGAGCTCCGCCGCCGTCGCCTCAGCGCGCTCCGGCTGCTTCGCTGCAAGTGCCGCCGAAGAGAGCTGCTTCTCTGGCAATCCCCCAAAGTAAAGAGCTGCTCTGTCCCCAGAAAGGTACCCCCTTATATCCAATAAAAGAGTGCTTGGCTTCCCCCTCTGGGTGGAACATCTCACAATAGGATGGTGTTATGTTACCAGCCTGCATTGAATCAGTCAATGGCCCACTAACAAACCATTACCTCTTAGGAGCAAAACCGGTTCTTGGAAAAGATAACAAAACCTGCCCAACAGGTTTGCCTTCAACAGATGGCAAATGGAATACAAGCTTATCTTACAACCCAGGACATTATCTACCCCTTATTCTATTTCCATCTGCACACTATGAAATCTTACACCTAGTTCTCACTTAAGACCAAGTTTCCCTGTGGTACACAGTGGGTCTCCCCATCTTTCTGCATTACCCACCAAGTGTAACCAGGTCCTTGAGCAAAGACAATCCCACAAATGGGTTGGTCTTTGCCTGAGGTGGGATTAATCCGAACAGTTTTCCCTAAGGTCCCTACAGGGACCTTATCTCCATCTACTGCGTGTAAGGGTTCTGACTGGGCAGGGCCAGCTCGATTGACAGACCCTCGGGTGTTGACCATCCAGGTTGCTTTTGCCAGGTTAATTTCCCAGTTTCTAAATGTTCCCCCACCAAGTGCTTTTAGGGTAGTCTTAAGGAGTCCGTTGCACCGTTCAACTTTGCCGGCAGCTGGAGCATGATAGGGAATATGATATATCCATTCGATACAATGTTCTCTGGCCCAGGTGTTGATAAGGCTGTTCTTGAAATGGGTGCCGTTGTCAGACTCAATTCTCTCAGGGGTGCCGTGTCTCCACAGGACTTGCTTTTCCAAGCCTAAGATGGTGTTCCGGGCAGTAGCATGAGGTACAGGGAAAGTCTCCAGCCATCCAGTGGTGGCTTCCACCATGGTCAGCACGTAGCGCTTGCCTTGGCGTGTCTGGGGCAGTGTGATATAGTCAATCTGCCAGGCCTCCCCATACTTGTACTTGGACCACCGTCCACCATACCATAGGGGCTTCACTCTCTTGGCCTGTTTGATGGCAGCACACGTCTCACAGTCATGGATAACCTGGGAAACACTGTCCATGGTTAGATCCACCCCTCGGTCTCGTGCCCACTTGTAGGTGGCATCTCTGCCCTGATGACCTGAGGCATCATGAGCCCATCGAGCCAGGAACAACTCCCCCTTATGGTGCCAATCTAAGTCTATCTTTGACACCTCTATTTTTGCTGCCTGATCTACCTGCTCGTTGTTTCGGTGCTCCTCATTAGCCCAACTTTTGGGGACATGGGCATCTACATGACGGACTTTCACCGTCAGCTTTTCCACCCGAGAGGCAATGTCTTTCCATATATCAGCAGCCCAGATTGGCTTTCCTCTACGTTGCCAGTTGGCCTTCCTCCACCTTCCCAGCCAGCCCCACAGAGCATTGGCTACCATCCATGAATCAGTATAAAGGTAGAGCTTTGGCCACTTCTCCCTTTCAGCAATGTCCAGAGCCAGCTGAACGGCCTTCAGTTCAGCGAGTTGGCTTGATCCACCTTCTCCTTCGGTAGCTTGTGCAACTTGGCGTGTGGGGCTCCATACGGCTGCTTTCCACTTCCGGTTCATCCCTACAATGCGACAGGAACCGTCAGTGAAAAGAGCGTAGCAGGTCTCCTCTGCTGGTAGTTGGTTGTATGGTGGAGCTTCTTCAGCCCTTGCCACTTGTACCTGCTCCTCATCATCAGTGAGACCAAAGTTTTCACCTTCTGGCCAGTTCGTAATTATCTCCAAAATCCCAGGGCGATTCAGGTTTCCAATACGGGTGCGTTGAGTGATGAGGGCAATCCATTTGCTCCATGTGGCATCAGTGGCATGGTGGGTAGTAGGAACCTTTTCTTTAAACATCCACCCCAGCACTGGTAGTCGGGGTGCCAGGAGTTGTGCTTCTGTGCCAATTACCTCCGAGGCGGCTTGAACTCCTTCAAAGGCAGCCAAGATTTCCTTCTCTGTGGGAGTGTAGTTGGCTTCAGACCCTCTGTAACTTCGGCTCCAGAATCCCAGTGGTCGGCCTCGAGTCTCCCCAGGCACTTTCTGACAAAGGCTCCAGGACAACCGGCTGCAGAGTAGAGCACATTCTTGACCTCTGGTCCTGTCCTGACTGGGCCAAGGGCTACAGCATGAGCGATCTCCTGCTTGATCTGGGCAAAGGCTTGCAGCTGCGCAGGGCCCCAGTGAAAATCGTTCTTCTTGTGGGTGACCAGGTAAAGAAGGCTCACAATCTGGCTATACTCAGGAATGTGCATTCTCCAGAAACCTATGGCACCCAGGAAAGCTTGTGTTTCCTTTTTGTTGGTTGGTGGGGACATAGCTGTGATCTTGTTGATGACCTCAGTGGGAACCTGGCACCATCCATCTTGCCATTTCACTCCCAGGAACTGGATCTCTCGGGCAGGTCCCTTGGCTTTGCTCTTCTTGATGGCAAAGCCAGCTTCTAGTAGTATCTGGATGATCCTCTCACCTTTCTCAAACACTTCTGCCGCTGTGCTCCCCCACACAATGATGTCATCAATGTATTGCAGGTGTTCTGGAGCCTCACCCTTTTCTAGTGCAGCCTGGATCAGTCCATGGCAGATGGTGGGGCTGTGTTTCCACCCCTGGGGCAGTCGGTTCCAGGTGTACTGCACGCCCCTCCAGGTGAAAGCAAACTGAAGCCTGCATTCTGCTGCCAGAGGAATGGAGAAAAACGCATTAGCAATATCAATGGTGGCATACCACTTTGCTGCCTTGGACTCCAGCTCGTACTGGAGTTCCAGCATGTCCGGCACAGCAGCGCTCAGCGGTGGAGTCACTTCATTTAAGCCACGATAGTCCACAGTCAATCTCCATTCTTTGTCAGATTTGCGCACAGGCCAGATGGGGCTGTTGAAGGGTGAGTGGGTTTTGCTGACCACCCCTTGGCTCTCCAGCTCCCGAATCATTTTGTGGATGGGGATCACGGCATCTCGATCCGTCCGATACTGCCGGCGGTGCACTGTCGAGGTCGCAATTGGCACGCGTTGTTCTTCCACCCTTAGGAGTCCTACTGCAGAGGGGTTTTCTGACAGTCCAGGCAAGGTGTTCAATTGCTTAATGTCTTCTGCCTCTACAGCGGCTATTCCAAAAGCGCACCTGAGTCCCTTTGGGTCTTTGTAATATCCGTTCCGGAGGAAGTCTATGCCTAGGATACACGGAGCATCTGGGCCAGTCACTATAGGATGTTTCTTCCACTCCTTCCCAGTCAGGCTCACCTCGGCTTCCACCAGAGTCAATTGTTGTGATCCCTCTGTCACACCAGCAATGGAAACAGGCTCTGCCCCCACATGTCCCGATGGTATCAGAGTACACTGTGCACCAGTATCAACTAAAGCATCATATTTTTGTGGCTCTGATGCGCCAGGCCATCGGATCCACACTGTCCAGAAGATCCGGTTTTCCCGTGCCTCTCCCTGGCTAGAGACAGGGCCCCTCTAACACTGGTTATCATTCCTTTCCTGGGCATACATACTAGAGGTCCCTTCAAGGGGGTCTGACAGATTGTACCCACAAGCTTGGTCACGGGAGGTTGAGGCTACCTTCACTTTGGTGGAACTCCCCCGGTTAGAGTTTCCCTCCTTGAGTTGATGGACCCGTGCTGCCAGGACAGAAGTGGGTTTCCCATCCCACCTCCCCATGTCTTCCCCATGGTCACGCAGGAAGAACCACAGATTAGCCCTTGGGGTGTACCCTCTCTCTCTAGCTGGGGATTGTTGGGCGCTGATTCTGGGGCCTGTGACTCTCACGGGTGCTGTATTAACCTTCCTTATCTCCTCCCTCATCTCCTCTTTAAACTCCTTAATCACGGCTGAGATATGAGCCTGCATTGGGCCATTAATCATACTCTCATAATTCCTAAGTTTGTTGGCAACAGAACCTATTGTCTCCCGGTGGGCGTCAGCATTGATTGTTGCAATGAAGGTGGTGTATTGAGATGGCCCAAGATTTGCCAGACTCCACAGCATTTGTCCCGTACACCTGACCTTGTCGGGGTCATTATTGTGTCGTCCATCCCTCCCAAAGAGTACCTCCAATACTGCCACTTCTCTCAGCTGTTGGATCCCTTCCTCGAGGGTCTTCCAGCGCATTCTATGATGGTGCTCTTGCATTCTCTCTCTGTGGACAAACCTCTCCCTGACACTCATTAAGAGCCGCTCCCAGAGAGAAAGGGACCCTGGTTCCCTTACAAAAACCTGATTTATACCCGAGTCCTGGGTCAAGGGTCCCAAGTTCCTTGCCTCACCACCGTCCAGCTGCACGCCTGTACCCATAAGATCCCAAACCCGGAGTAGCCAGGTAGCATAAGCCTCACGCCCTCGTCACACAATGTCTTTATGCAGATTACGAAGACTTTCATACGTCAGGGACTCGGTGATGATAGCAATCTCTGGCTCCCCTGTGGGTTGTGAGGTTCCTCCATTCCTGTCCCTATCTGCAGGGTGCTCTGCTTTCACCTTAGACTTCCTTGTTTCTACCGGGGCCACTGCTGCTGACCATGACTGCCTTTGTGGTTCAGCTGGAACCTGGACAGTTGTAACATCTGTGGGTTCCACAGCTGTACTATTAGACTGTCCCTCCTCAAGGCAAAGGGCCGGTTTCTCACCAGCTGGGGAAATGCACTCCTTCAGCATCTCTCGTATCTCCTTAACCAGAACCCTCACCCAATCTGGGCGGTTCATTTCTGAGGTCGGCTGTGGGGCAGGGTCAGGCTCTGGAGCAGCAGCATCTCGAGTCTCTGGTGTAGGTGTGAGGGTAGTTATCCAGGTTAATCTTCCCTTATCTCTGAATGCTAAATATAACAGGACTATCAGCAACACCACCCATTGTATGGTATCATTAGCACTTAGAAAGGATCTTAACCCTTTGAGAACTGGTGGAGCAGACCCAAAAAGATGGTTAAAAGGTTGGGAGAAAGTTTGCCCAGGCGCTATTTCCTCGCAGTAGGTACCGTTATTAAAGTAACCCCAAAAACATACAGTTAACGTGTGATAGCTATGAATCCATGTACCTGCCTTCCAGAGGAAATTAAAGATCCATGAATTCCTCACCCAATTAACCCAGAAGCCAAACTTGATAACAAACACCGTAGCCTTAGTTATAGGACCCATTTTTAGATAAGGGTCTGCAAATGGGAAAAGTATAGCTACGATCACATGCCACCCAAACCAAGGTAAACTAGACCACATGGTGATGCTGAAGATGTTTTTACACACAACAACAACAAAAAACAAAACCAAATTACTTAAGAACTGTTAATCCTTTTTCCCTCTCAATGCCCTCGGGCCTCACGTTGATGCGCTAAAATCTGTCTTGGTTCGACAAGACAGGAATCTGCGAAGGAGGGCTAAAGCCTCCTGTGCAATGGAGAAGGTAAACCCCCTCCTTCCGAATTACTAGGAGTTTTAAATCAAAAGGCTCTCAGGCAAAGATATGGGAATGGGAGTAACAATTCTTTATTAGAAGAAAACTAGACAACAATTTAAAAAGGCAAATGCAATTGGTACAAACAAAACCAGTGAAAAAAGTCCAGAACCTGAGGATTCGGTGTACCAGTAGCAGTCCTGCTGGGACGATTTCTCCCCTTGGAGTGGTTGATGAACTGCAGCTGCAGTGATGATCTTTTGAAGGGTATAGGTTTCCTCTGAAGATCTGGTGGCAGTGGGGCCGGTCTTCCTCTGCGCCGGGGTTGCCTCCGAGCTCCGCCGCCGTCGCCTCAGCGCGCTCCGGCTGCTTCGCTGCAAGTGCCGCCGAAGAGAGCTGCTTCTCTGGCAATCCCCCAAAGTAAAGAGCTGCTCTGTCCCCAAAAGGTACCCCCTTATATCCAATAAAAGAGTGCTTGGCTTCCCCCTCTGGGTGGAACATCTCACAATAGGATGGTGTTATGTTACCAGCCCTGCATTGAATCAGTCAATGGCCCACTAACAAACCATTACCTCTTAGGAGCAAAACCGGTTCTTGGAAAAGATAACAAAACCTGCCCAACAGGTTTGCCTTCAACAGATGGCAAATAGAATATAAGCTTATCTTACAACCCAGGACAGTACATCTGTAATATTATGGACATATTAGGTATCAGTAGAGACAGTTGACCAATTCTGCAGGGACCTTCTTTGAGTTTAGAAGGGATACCAGACCAGGCACAATCTCCACAGATGAGAAAGTACCCAGCAGGTAGCTGCAGTGGAGAACTGGAGGAAACTGAAACATGTGCTGAAGTGTAATTACACCAATAGGAAGAATTTCTATATATTGGGAGACTGGAATTTATAGATACTGGATTGTGAGAACCCCGGCCTTGCTCTGGGATCTCATGTGGTGGTGAAATTCCTCCTGCAACCCGTGCTTCCAAAGAAAAACTCCGCAGGCTTTAGCCGTTCGGTCTCAAGGCAGTTTATTGCTAGTTATCTAACAGATTATGTTCTTGGACTGTGGCTATTTGATCAGTGGCCTGGGTAGAGGCACACACACACACTGACATCCTCTCTATCTGCTGTCTTCTTCGTCTCTCTCCCTGCCCAGGGCTGCTGCTATCTTTTATATGATATATTACGTATAACATGTTTACAATTATTTCCCAATACCTACTACCTACGTTGCCAAGTGTTTTTCTATTCTAAACCAATCTGTGAGTGCCAACATCACCAAGAACATGGAGGTAAGGAAAAAGAAAGAGGAAGAAGAGGATCAGCCCACTTTCCTCCATCTTAGAACTTCTGACCCCCATGTACAAAGTAAAACCCCCCCTGTACATGTGCTAAAACCCCCCTGTACACTACAAAAAAAATTTCCCCTCTAGTTTGTTAACTACTTTTACTATACTATCTAACCTTTTATGATTGCTTGTTCCATCTCCAAAGTTGGCAATTCATTCCATGGTTCAAACTCAAAATCACAGCTGTTTTTCAGCTGTCTGCCAGGGTCTAGAATGCCTCTGACCAAGGCCTGGAACCTCTAAAAATGTCTGAGAGACATTTTGTGTTCCCACACCTCTCCAGAGGGAAAGTGACCTTCATGAAACTATTGCCCACCAGACTTGTCCTGGCAATATTCCTATGGGACCAATCCCTGGATATTAGGAAATTTGGAGGTGAAATCCCAGTTATGGCCATGGGTGCTTGGAGGAGAAGGACAGTTCTTTTCCATAGGAAGGAAAGCACAGAGCCCCAGTGATTCATTAGCAGAACAGAAGAGACCCTCAACATGCCCAAGTCATCTGGATCAGTCAGGTGGCCCCTGGGAGGCCAAGCCAAGCCTGTTCCATGTTCCCTTCGTTTTATGGGGGCCTGCAGTGTCATAATGCCCCCTGGGTTCCAGAAGGTTCCGCAGTGTCACAATGGTCTCCATGGTTATACAAGCCCCACAAAGTCACTTCACTTCTCTGTTCCATGAGGCCCACAATGGACCTTTGGACCCTGGGGGTTTGTGGTGTCACAATGATCTCCTTTGGATCCGTAGTGTCACAATGGACCACTGATGACACGAGGCCCTCCAGTGTCACCCTGGAGTTTTTTGTTCCATGCAGCCCTGCAGTGCCACAAAGGCCTCTTGGTTTCATGAGGCCCCACAGTGTCACAATGGTCCTCTTGGTTCTGTGGGGACGCCAGGGTCACAATGGTCTCACTGGTACCATGAGGCCTCACAGTGTCACAATGCTTTGCTTATTCCAGGGGGCCTCAAAAAATCCCAATGGTCTCCTTAATCCATGAGTCCTCTCAGTGTCACAATGGTCTTCTTTGTCCCATGGTGCCCCACAGTGTCACAATGGTCCCTTGGTTCCATGGTGCCCCACAGTATCACAATGGTCCCTTGGTCTCACAGGGCCCACAGTGTCACAATGGTCCCTGGGTCTCACAGGGCCCCAGTGTCACAATGGTCCCTTGGTCTCACAGGCCCCACAGTGTCACAATGGTCCCTTGGTTCCATGGCTCCTGTGCTGGTGCATTCCCCCCTCCCCTTCTCAGGCCGCCCTGCCAGCTGAGAAATGCTCGCTGGGCCTCAGCCTTGGCCAGCAGCCCCTGGGCTCAGCTCCTCTGGAGCTCATCACAAACACGCTCTGCTCCAGGCACTGCTGCTGCCCAGACAGCTCCTGGCTGCTTCAGGAGCAGCCCTGGGAACTGTTTGTGTTCCCTCGGTGGCACAACATCCCTGTTCTCACCCTGCCAAAGAAAGCTGCTGATGCCAAGTGCGGCCAGGGTGAAACATGGCTGGGACTGCAGCCCCTCTCTTGGGGCCCTACAAACAGCGCTCCAAAAGGAGCCCTTGGAGCTCTCCTGGGCCAGCGACTCCCTCTGAGTGGGGCCTCTCCAAGCCAGGAACTCTCCCGTTTGCTGCACTCGGGGATCCCAAACAACGAGGGAGTCTGGGCCGATCCCCCCACTCCTCCAGGCTCAACCCTTCCCTGCTGGGGAGATGCCAAAGCATCCCCAGGGAGCATTTCCCTGCCCTCAGGGGAATTTCTCACGGGTGCCTTGCACTGACTCTCTGTGTCTGTGTGCACACAGGAGTGCCTGTGCTGGGGAAATGTGGCAGAAATGCTGCTCTCTGAGGGCTCTGAATCCCTTGGATAACTGAGCCAGTCAGGCCTGTAAGTGAGGTTAAATCACAAGGTCTAAGCTAAGTTAAATGCTGGTAAGAGTTGTTCTTTTGCCAAGTTCCAATGTTTAATATAAGTTATCATCTAAGTTGAATATTGTTAAATGCTGTTCGTTTGCTAAATTGCAAAGTCACGGGTTATTAATTAGGTTAAATACGCTTGATCTCTGTTCTTTTGCTAAATTGTGAAGTTGAAGGTATCAGTTTATGTGAAGGTATAGGTTACGTCCTCTTAAGTTTGAATACAGTAAAGCTTTAAGGCCATATTCCTTTCATCCTTGCCCTCACTGTCCTCGTGTCACACACGCACAGGGACAGTTCTTGGTTCATTTCTGGTTTGATTGCCTGGATTTTGTTTGGTTTTGTTGCTGCTTTGTTTTCTTGCTGTGCCTGAAGTGTCCAGTCAGGAGCAGAGTGACTCTTGCCAAGGAACTTTGTGCTGCTGTCACTTTAATATTAAATCTGGTTTTTGCTGGGGATTTTTCAGCACTCTCAAGCCCTCGTTGATACCAGGCTGAAGGAGCCCTGTCCCAGGCTCTGGCCCTGGGGGACACAGGGACGCTGCCAGGGGGTCCCTGTCTTCCTGTCCCACCCCCCACGGCTCTAGCCCCGTTCCCCATGTCAGGCTCTGGGGTCAATCTCGTGGAACATCCTCTCGGGGATGCTGCGGCGCCGGGGGTGGGGGGACCTGGGGGGACAGGGGACCCCGCTGTGCACGAGCAGAGTTGGACTTCTCTGGGGGAACTGGGAGGGGGGCTGGGGCAGAGTGACCTCCCCAGTGACCTCAAAGAGCCCCTGTGATGTCACTTAGCCCCTGTGATGTTGGAATCCGTGGTATTGATGATTCCGAGATTGTAGAAAGTCTCTGTCTTTCTGCCCTGTTGCCAAAGAAGAAGCCATAATTCGTCTGTGCTGGTTTAGAGGTTGTTTATTCTGTTTATCTCTAACATGTTCTGCTGCCCTGCCCAGCTCTGTCCTGCAGGGCAGCGTGTGGGGCTCTGCCCTCAGTGGGATGTTACAAACATTAAATACCAGAAACTCCCTGTGCTGGATTTACAACAATAACGTGCCAATATCTGTCACCTACGTTGAACAGTGTGTCCCCAGCCTAAACCAATAGAAAAATGCCAACACTACAGTGAAACATGGAGGGCATGAAGAAGAAGGAAAAGGACAGGACACCCAATTTCCTCCATCTTGCCCCCTTTGAACTCCTAATCTAGAATCCTAAAATTTTACTTTTGCACCTGGGCCACACTTAATTATTACTCATATCAAACACTCAGAGCTTGTAATTCATTCTGTAAGATTGAAAACTCTTTTCCATGGACAGAGATCACAGACAGTGTCTCTCGGGGCTCTGTACAGGGAGGTTCCTGACCCCCTGCCAGAGTCCCAGACCTGCCAGGGAAGCCAGATTCCCACACTCTGATATCACAGAGCCAACTCTGAGATGTCACCCTGTGATATCATACAGCTGCTCTGTGATGTCACAGATGATTCTGTGATGTCACAAAGTCTCCCTGAGATGTCACTGTCTGTACTTTGATGTCACAGCCTGCTCTATGATGTTACACAGCCACACGGTGATGTCTCAACCTGTTGTGGCGCGGCATGCGCTCCTCGCCGCGGCACCCCGAGCGGTGCCGTGCTGGGCGGTGAGGGAAGAGAACGGGCGGCCGCTTTCCCCCGCAAGCTCTGCAGTTTCAGTTCGTGGCGCGCGGGGACAGACGAAGGCGACACGGGACTTGGGGGGGGGAACGAGATGGTTTTATTCCATGAGCCCCAAGACCCCGGCGGGCGGGGGGGCAAAGGTTTTATACAGAACTCAGGAGGACGGGTGTAGGAACAGTAACCAATGAGGGAATAGGAGGGGAGGAGTTTAGGGCAGAACTAACATCTGGAAGCTGAGGAGGGGGCTAGAATGAATGACAGGGAAGGTTCTAGGGAAAGGGGCAGGGAAAGGGGGGTTGGGGGGGGGGAAACAGATATTAAACAAATATCAAATGAAAGAAAAACACACCACCGCATCTCCCTCTTTTCCTTTACAAAAAGAAGGAGAATTTTGTGGTTTAAGCAAATTAATAAAACATGCAAATAATATAAAATCATATGATAACATTGTAAATTACTTAAAGGGCATGAAAGACACATTATTGCATTTATAGGGCAGGAAGAGTAGTAACAGCCTAAATTAGACACAAGACTGCACAAAACTTGCTGTTTTGCTGCTCTGGGTAACAATTTAAAATAATGTAAATAATTGAAATAATTGAAATAGAATTGAAATAATTGACAGAAATTAAATTTTAAAATTTAATTAGAATGATTAAAATTACAATTATCTAATTTAAATAAAATAATTAAATGGAATTATTGGAATTAAATATAATAAAAAATCAACTAAATATAACTAATAAATTTTTAAATTTCGCAGCAATGCAGCAAGCCTGAAGCGATATAGTAGCTGAGTGATTCCTGTAGCAATAATGGTTAAACACAGCCTTTAAGTCAAAAAATATCAGAAAAGACTGAATTAATTATAATTATAACAAAACAACTTAATATAAAATCAAATTGTAACATTACATATTATTAAAAAAACATAAATTGAAAGACATTAAAAAATGATAAACTAATTGTGATTACAACATATGAAACATATAAAAACTTCATCTGGAATATATAAAATTGTCCTAAATCAAAGTCCAAATTAAGGGTACAAAGCACAGCAGGATTTGTGACTTTATCTGATTTAGAATTTGCTTCGTCGCGGCGCTTGTGATGTTCAGCTTCTTAAATTTTTAAAGCAGAGTCAGCGGATAACGGCGCTTGTTTTAAAGTAGAGTTAGCAGATAGCGATGTGGTTTGTTCAATTTGAATGTCCGTTTGAGAGGTGGGCATAATATCTTGAGTATTAATTAACTGGGATGGTATTTCTTTCTATAAAATATAACTCAACAAACAGATTATTCAAAAATAATCAAAAGCAAAAAGAGGAATTTGTAGTTAAATAAAAAGGAATATTGGGTAGGGTACATTAAGGAATAGGATAGGGGAATCAGACAATCACTTAATTAGTGATTGCCATGATTAACAGGGGGTATCGGTAAGGGGTGGACCGGGGCGCCGCCATTTCAGGGGGAAGACAAAATGACGGATCCCCAGTCCCGGGTTTCGGCTCCATTTCCTCGGGAGAAGATCCCTCCCGACCCTCCCCCCGGAGGACGAGCCCGAAGAAGGATGGGGGAATATCCAACCCCGCCTCCCCACAATAGGGACTAGCCTCGTGCAGGGACGGTGCAGGGCTATTGGGAGAGAAATGGGACTGGCGGGAAACCAGGGGCGGAAAAGAAGGGTCAAGGCGGGAAATGGGTCCCGAGCGGCGTGGCCAGCGCCATCTTGAGAGGGGGTGCCAGATACACTGCACTTGGCCTGAGCAGTGTCCGGCAGGGCACTTGGGGCGGCTCGGCCACAGCAATCCCCAAGGGAGGATAGGAAAGGGTTTTAGGAAAGTCCGAGGGGATGGGGGCATAGGGAGCTTCACAGAAGCAAAAAGGGGAAATTTATAGGAGGGGGGGGGGGGGCCGCCCGACGCAGCTGGATGTCGGCGCAATGCGTGGGTGTAAAGGGCCCCTGTTAACAACTCTCCTATAGCTAACGTGTCGTCTTCTTAGCTGATCCCTACTGGTGTCTTTTCTACCCCCTCCGTCCAGCCCAGAATGGGGAGGGGAGGATAGAGAAGACAACTTTTTCGAGGAGAAGAAAAAGCGATCTAATCTAGGTCCCCACAGAAGACTAGGCGAAGGATAGCACTCAGTGCTAGCTTCCCCCAGAAAAAGAAAACCCACCCGCTTGCCAGGGACATGCACGGCTACAGCCCCAGTCTGGGCGCAGACGGGGGTTAAAACGCGAGAAAAAAAAAGGTGGCAGACCCAGCCGCCCGTCGGGGCGACCCCCACCCCGTGTAGCCCACCTTACCTTGCAGGCTCGGACGGAGATGGCTTGAATCTTCTCCTCGACTCGATGGAAAAGTCGCGCTAAAAACTGGGGATGTTCCTTCCTGGTTTTGGCCCTTCCGGAAGCCTGGGTGTTCCCGTTAAACCAAGACTCGTCCCCGAAGCCTTGGTTTCGGCCACTATCAGCCTCCGGTGGTCTCGCTGCAGATGCTGACCGAGGAACCTCTTCTCGGTCAGTCCCTCTTCAGGCTCCCCCGAGCCGCTGCCAAAACCGCCCTCTGTGTCCTCGGGTAAGTCTGCCCGCCAAAAAGCTCTGCAGCCCGGCTGCCCGTGCAGCGCGGCTGCTCCCGGGCGGGAAGATGGCGAGAACAAAGAGGGTCCCGGAGCGTCAGTTTTTCGCTCGGCACTCAGCTCCTCTTAGCATCAGGCAGAGCTTTTACGGCCGTAGATGTTCCTCTTCCCTCCTTCTTTTTCTGTGAGGCGGGCGCCCCCACGAATTTGCCCGTTTTTTCTACAAGACGAAGGAGGGAACCATCCTCTGCTACCATATGTTGTGGCGCGGCATGCGCTCCTCGCCGCGGCACCCCGAGCCGTGCCGTGCTGGGCGGTAAGGGAAGAGAACGGGCGGCCGCTTTCCCCCGCAAGCTCTGCAGTTTCAGTTCGTGGCGCGCGGGGACAGACGAAGGCGACACGGGACTTGGGGGGGGAACGAGATGGTTTTATTCCATGAGCCCCAAGACCCCGGCGGGCGGGGGGGCAAAGGTTTTATACAGAACTCAGGAGGACGGGTGTAGGAACAGTAACCAATGAGGGAATAGCAGGGGAGGAGTTTAGGGCAGAACTAACATCTGGAAGCTGAGGAGGGGGCTAGAATGAATGACAGGGAAGGTTCTAGGGAAAGGGGCAGGGAAAGGGGGGTTGGGGGGGGGGAAACAGATATTAAACAAATATCAAATGAAAGAAAAACACACCACCGCATCAACCCACTCTCTGATGTAACAGAGCCACCCTCTATTATGGCAGAATCTCCTCTATGGCATTATACCCTCCTCTCTGATGTCACAGCCTGCTCTGTGATGTTAAAACCCCCTCAGTGATGTCACAAAACCCTCCCTGTGACGTCATACTGCCACTCTGTAATGTCACAGCACACACTTTGACCTCACTTCCTGCTCTATGATGTCATACAGACATGTCATGATGTCACAGCCTGCCCTGTGATGTCACACAGTCCCCTCTATCATGCCATAGCTGCTCAATGACCTCACACAGCCCACTCTGTGATTTCATAGCCAATCTGTGACCTCACACAACCCAGTGTGTGCTGTCACACAGCCCCTTTCTGACATCACAGCTGCTCTGTGCCCCTGTGGCACAGCCACAGAGGTGCTGCTGTGACACAGCCCCCTCTGGGACATCCCACAGCCCCTGCCAGTGCTGAGCCCCTGTGAGCTCTGTCTGTGCCCTTCTCGTGTCCCTGGGATGCCCTGGCAGTGCCCCAGCCCTGCTGGGCTGTGCACAGGAGCTGCTCCTGGCCGCCAGAGCTGTCTCTCTGCAGCGCTGCCCTTGCCAGGAGCTGCCTCTGGGCCAGGAGCCTGGCCCAGCTCAGCAGCACAGACACAGCACAAGGGCTTTAACAAGCCTCCGGGGCTTTGGTGTTCTTTGCATCAGACCCATACCCTCAGAGTGTGCTCAAAGAACTTCTTGAGAACTCCAAGTGAGATTAAAACACTGAAGTTTCTATGACCTTGAAGAGATCCCTGTCAGGGACACGACTGAGAAAGTGTCCCCAGGTTCCAGTTAGAGCAGAACACTGGAGGCAGAGATGACAGCTGGGGACAAGCAAGGCAAAGGTGTCTCTGGTGCTGAGCAAACCTGGATGTGTTTCAGGAATGCAAAGGGCCCAGGCCTGAGCCCCAGCCCCTGGCAAGGCAGATCCTGTCTCTCCCTCATTGCTCAGGGCTCTTCCCAGGATGAGCACTGCCATGTGGGGATGTGCAATGCCAAGGGCAGGACCATGGGGCGGCCCTGCCAGGCTGCTGAGCAGGGACAAGGAGGCACTGAGGCCCCAGGGCTGCAAGGGTCACTTGTCCCCTCGTGGCTCAGGCCCAGGGCCAGCAGCCACGGCCAAAGGGCTGCACAGATTGGCTCTGTCAGGGCCTTGCAGCTGCTGCACATCCCTGAGCCCTCTGCAGCCCAGGCTGTCCCACGGTGTCCCTGCCCTGAGCCTCTGTCCCTGCAGGCTGTTGTCACCCCCGGCTGCCCCACCTCGCTGGCCCTTCCTTTGCTGGCAGCTCTGCCTCCTGCCTGCCCCTGCCTGGCCACACAAAGCCTTGGGCTGCTCCAGGCTCCTGCTGGGGACGTGTTGCACCACAGCCCTGCCCTGGGAGGGAAATTCCTTCCTCCTGGTGTCCAGTCTGGACCTCCCCAGCTGTCCTTGGCATTAATTCTTTCTTTCTCTGGCTGTTCTCTACTATGTCAGAAGGATCCACCATCTCTAAAACCACCCTTCAGTCCCTCCCAGGGCTCTCCTCTGCTGTCTTCAGTCCCCACCCTACTGAGCACAGAGATCCTGTGTCCATATAGAGTGGTCAAGTGCCTGAGGCCAACAGCATCTGGACAAGAGGGACAGTTCTTTTCTTCAGGAGGGAAACCACAGAGCCCCAGGGCTTTGAAGGCAGATGTGAAGCTGTCACCAGTGACCAAGGCAAGCCTGACCTGTCTGTACCTGCAGCTTCTGTCTGAAAGCAGCCTTTGGATATATGAGGAGTTTTAGGGTTGGAACTCCATTTCAGCTGTGGGTTCCTGGACTGGAATGACAGCTCTCATGGGAAGGAAAGGGTGGAGTCCCAGTGTTTCAAAGGCTGCTTAGAGGCAGCCCCAAGGAGGGCAAGGCAGCCAGACCTGCCAGCCAGATCTGTTGTCAAGGAAGAATTCTTGGATAGATATAATCTGGGAGGCCAAATCCCACTTTTGACTATGGGCATTGAGACAAGAAGGACAATTCTGTTCCATACAAAGGAAAATACACAGCCCCAGTGTTTGAAATGCATGTGAGACCTGGCCCAAGGGAATCTAGACAGTCCTGGCAGCTTTTGTCTGGGAGCTGTTTATGGATATAAGGAATTTTGGAGGTGCATTCTCAATTTTGGCCATGATTTTTTTTTTTTTTTTTTCATGGGAAGAAAAGCACAGCCCTCAGTGTTTTGAAGCCAGATGAGAGGTGGCCCAAAGAGGCCAAGGCCAGCCCAGAGTTGTCTGTCCTGGCAGGTTTCACATGGGAATAATCTTTGGATATAATCAAATTTGGAGGAGTAATCCTAATTTCAGCCATGAATAACTGGAGGAGAAGGACAGTTCTTTCCCACGGGAAGGAAAGCATGTAACTCTAGGGTTTCAGGGACAGATGAGAAACAACCCTCAACATGCCAAGGTCACTTGGACCAGCCAGGCAGCCCCCCGGAGGCCCAAACAGACAGACCTGTTCCATGTTCTTGGATTCTTGGGGCCCTACGGCATCACATTTTCTCCTTGGTTCTATGTGGCCCTGTAGGATCACAACAGATTTTTGTTTCCACGAGGCCCTGTGATATCACAATGGTTTCCTTGGCTCCACAGTGGCACAATGGCCCCTTGCTTCCATGAGGCCTTGCAGTGTCAAAATGGTTTCCTTTTTTCCATGGGAAAATGCCACAATGGCCCCTTGGTTATGTGAGGTCACGGAGTCTCAAAATGGCTCCTTGGTTCTGTTGGGTTCCCCAGGATCACAATGGCCCTTTGGTTCCACCAGGCCTGGATGTGTTACACTGGCCCCTTGTTTCCATGGGGATGCAGTGTCACAATGGCCCCTTGCTTCCATGGGGACTCGGAGTGTCAGAATGGTCGCATTGATTCCGTGGAGCCCCGCAGTGTCACAATGGTCTCTTTTGGTTCCACAGTGTCACACTGGCAACTTGGTTCCATGAAGCCCTGAAGTCATAATGGATCCTTGGTTCCATTGGGCTCCTCACTGTTACATGAGTCCTCAGTGCCACGGAGTCCTGCAGTGTCACAGAGCTCTCCTGGGTTCCATGGTGCCACACAAGGTCACCACGGCCCCTCAGCTCTACAAGGCCCCACAGTGTCACAAGGGCCCCTTGTTCCCATGAGGCTGGGCCATGTCACAATGGTCTCATTGGTTCCATGAGGCCCTGCAGTTCCACAATGGCCCTTGAAGTGTCACCATAATCTCGGTGGGTTCCCCCCCGGGTTCACAATGTCCTCCTTGGTACCATGATGCCCCATAGTGTAACAATGGTGTCCTTGGTTTCACAGTCAGAATGGCCCTGTGGTCTCATGGAGACCCACAGCCCCTTATAGAGCCCCACAGCCCCTTATGGAGCCCCACGGCCCCTTATGGAGTCCCACAGTGTCACTGTGATCCCCTTGAATCCATGAGGCTGTGTTGTGCTACCATGGCCCCGTGGTTATACAAAGCCCCGCAGTAACACAATGGCCCCTTTGGTTCTAGTGAGTCCTGAAGTGTCACAATTGTTGAAGAATGATTGTTGGAACAAGGCCATGATTCTATGGAATACTTGTTTTAAAAAACCTCTGTTTAAGACCCCAGAATCAGGCTGTGTCTGACCTGGGAACAGAGCTTGGGAACCAGGTTCTGTGTCTAGGCTTGGGAAACCGCATTCTGTACAAGGTCTAGGAATGAGATAATAAGGACAGGTATAGCCTTGAAGATATGCTATGATACAAGGACAGGCTGTAAGATATGTTCAACAAAGATGAAATGTCCTTGGAAGACATGATGTAGAGATGAGAATTTAGCTTGAGAAACTTAGCTGCAGCTATAAGTGCACATAGGAGAAATAAAACAAAGACCTTTGTAAATTAACCAATGAGAGCTTACTGCTGATTATGCTTGTAGAATACCTATATATGTTAAGTGGCTTTTTGATTAAAGTTGGAGCTTGCTATCAATCATATTGATTGCATGCCTTTTTCCCCACCACCCACATCACATAATGGTCTCCATGGTTCCATGAGGCCCCACAATGTCACAATGAACCTTTGGTTCCATGAGCCTTTGTACTGCCAGCAACAGTCTCCTTGGTACCACAGTGTCACAATGTACCCTTGGTTCCATGAAATGCCTGGCCTCCCACAGCCCCGCCCAGGCGTGGGGCCCCTCATGGCCCCTCACAGCCCCTCACGGCCCCTCACGGCCCCTCATGGCCCCTCACAGCCCCTCACAGCCCCTCACGGCCTCTCATGGTCCCTAACAGCCCCTCACGGCCCCTCACAGCCCCTCACAGTCCCTCACAGCCCCTCACGGCCCCTCACAGCCCCTCATGGCCCCTCACGGCCCCTCACAGCCCCTCACGGCCCCTCAGGGCCCCTCACAGCCCCTCATGGCCCCTCACGGCCCCTCATGGCCCCTCACGGCCTCTCACAGCCCCTCACGGCCCCTCAGGGCCCCTCACAGCCCCTCACAGCCCCTCATGGGCCCTCATGGCCCCTCACAGCCCCTCAAAGCCTCTCACAGCCTCTCACAGCCCCTCACTGCCCCTCACGGCCCCTCATGGCCCCTCAGGGCCCCTCATGGCCTCTCACAGCCCCTCACAGCCCCTCACGGCCCCTCATGGCCCCTCACGGCCCCTCACAGCCCCTCACAGCCCCAGGCGTGGGGCTCCTCCCAAAGGAGAAGGGGTCGGGCCCTGCTGTTCTCCTTTAATTTCAGTCCCTTCCCAGTGCCGAGCAAAGAAAGGCTGGAATGGAGCCTTTCCCAGCCTTTCGCTCTGGGCTGGCTGCGGGCTGAAGCTCTGTGCCGGCGCTGGCCGAGCACCAACAGCCCTGCAGCCCCGGCCTTTGCTGTGCCGTGTCCGTCCCTGTCCCGACCCCGCCCGGCTCTGGCAGCAGCAGCAGCCGCAGCACAGCGGGCGCCGGCCCGGCCCGGCCGGGGCTCCCGGGCAGGAGCAGCAGCAGCGCCGGCCCCTTCCCGCCTGCTCCTGCCTCGGCTGCCGAGGGCTTTTCCAGACGGACTCTGGAGCAGAGCAACAAGCACCCGCACACAGCCCTGGCTCCTCAGGGCCCGCCTGTGCTGCCCCGAGCCAGCCCTCAGGGGAAGGAAGGATCGGGTTCCAGCGCTGTTTTCAGCACTGTTTTACTCACCCTGAGCTGACAGCAGGAGGCTGCTGCTGCCTTTGCCTTGGGAATTGCAGATCACGGCTGCTCTTGTCCTTCTACTTACCACCTGAATTTTATCCATAAAACTGCAAGTGCCTCTTTCAGTTGGTGCTACCCACAGTGCTTTCATGACAGTGAAGTCAGTATTTTTGTCACAGGCATGAGGATCAGCAGATACTGGAATGCCCACCAGTTCCTGAGCACTAAGGTGAGGGGAATTAAAGCCACAAAGGCCACATTTGCAGTACTCAAACACAGCCCTGTTGCTGGTGCTGATGAAATAGAATAAACTGAAAGAGGCCATCACAAAAATTGCCTCTGTAGTATGGAATTGAATTTAAAAACCCACCAGGAGAAAGCAGAACTTCTCGATTTGTTTCATTGCTTCTTCCCAGCAGCAGGAAACTTAGATGCCCAGAGGTGTTTTCCCTGCTGGTGAGCACAGTGAGAGCCCAGCCTGTGCCCAGTCCCAGCGGGAGCCTGAGCCCAGCCCAGGGAGCTCAGCGCACGCGGGGCCAGGCCCAGAGCCCCGGGCACGGCCGCCCATTGCGGGGCAGCGGCGCAGATGGAATGTCCTGCGGCCCAAACCTCCTGCTCCTGCCACACAGCGCTCAGCACTCTCCCCCTCCTCATCCTCTCCCAGCACGACACAAATTCCAGCTCGGAGGAGGCTTCCCCAGAGAGGGCTCCGGCTCCTGTCTCAGCCTGAGTGTCCCTGCAGAGGAACAGGGCATCTTTCAGGCACTTCCACAAGCTCACGCTTCTCACTTCATGTGAATCTGGGGTGGAAATGTGCTTGTTAATAAAGCCAAAAGCCATGGGAATGGACTAGTAATTATTAGAAGAAAAACACTCTTTTCCAGGGAAGGTTCACCAAGTCATTGCCTGCATTTGTCCTTTTCAGATTCTTTCAGTTGGCTACTCTGAGAAGTCCAGCTTGTTCTGGTGCTTATCAGGAACTGATTGTACTCTTGATTTATGCATCAATGCACCAGATGTGGAATCATCTACACTGAACTCAGAAACAAACTCCCTCTGTCAGAGCATTTTCACATTCCAGATCATTTTCAAGATGTCCACTGACAAGCTGGAATGATTATTATTACACAACTCTCCAATTTGGGCTGCAGGCTCTGGAGATTCTTTCTCTGAATTCAGCCAGGTTTGTATTCTCTTAACAATTCATGGTAACACCTCCTGTTTTCTTAGCCTCGAACAGTAACAATGAAAACCTTACCCCCAGCACAACTCCCCAGCCCACCAGTTAAAGAAAGGACAAGCTGTCAACTTCTCCAAAGCTTTGTCCTGCTCTGCTGCAAGAGTCCGGCGGCACACAGGGTGTGGAAACCCAAGAGAAACTGCAGTTGGTGGCACATCCTGTGGCAGGAGCTTGACCTCACTTTCCAGGAAGGGTTCTTGAGAAGAGCAAACAGGACTGTGGAGAAGATTCCTGAAAAAACTAAAACAGCTTTCCAGAAGTGAAATGAAAATGAAAAGAAACAATATGAAATGTTTTCCCCTATTTATTTCTATGCTCCCCTTTTCCATCTTGTTTTCCATCTCATAAACTCCAAATGCATCTCACATCTAAGATCAATGACTTAGCAAGTTTTAGACACTCTAACATACCATGAGCTACACACAGTTTGCCTTCCCCTGTGTCTGCTGGAAAGCAGTGCTGGAGCCATAAGAGCAGTGCTTGGGTCGGGCACAAATCCTGCAGCCAGGGAATGTGCCCCGCCAGTGTGAGACCCTCAGCAGGGACAATACACAGCAGCGTTGCTGTGCTGGGTCTCCATGGAGCCATCCCAGGAGCAGCTGCTGAGCTCAGAAGCCATCGCAGCCACCGCCCTGCTCCAAAAACCCTTGGCAGGGTGGGCTCCTGGCCTGGCTCTGTGTGCCAGGAGCCGGCAGCGCTGGGTGCAGGCAGCCCAGGGAGGGCACAGAAACGCTGGGTGAGAAATGCTGGGGCACAGCGAGATGGGCAAGTGCAGCCGGCCAGGGCACAGGAGCAGCGTGCACAGGGGACACAGCCCCAGGACAGATGGGCAGGGCTGGGCAGGGCTGGCAGGGCCAGAGGCACAAATCAGAAAGAAAGAGTCTACATTTTTTCATTTCAGGGGAGGGTCTTGCCTTTCTCAGCACACACCTGTCATTCCAAACCAAAACAGCTCCTTTCTCTCCTGCCTTCCTTTGCCTGCTCTGTTTCTCTCTCAGTGTCTCCCCTGACCCAGGGCAGCTTTCACCAAAGGCCCTGCCCTAATTTCATCCCTATTCCACCAGCTACAACAACCATGGGTGAACTTATGAAGGCTGGCAATGAAATGTCACTGTAAGATCTTACTCCACTTGGCTTTTGGGCCTTCCATAAGAACTTTGCCTTCAAGGGCAGGAACATCTTTTCCTGACTGGGAACTGAAATTCCAGGCCCTGGTAGTGTGTGCCATGGATCCCAGAGGGGCATTCCCGAGGCTCTCAGGGTGCTGCTCCTGCCGTGCCTCCCAAGGAGCTGTGCAGGACAAAGGACAAGGTGCAGCAGCTGTGTTGGTTCTGCAGTGTCACAACAGCCCCTGGTTCCAGGAGTTTCCATACTGCCAACAGTGGTTCCTGGGTTCCATGATGCCCTGCTATGTCCCCATGGATATTTGGTGCAATGAAGTTCTTCAGTGTCACAATGGTGATCTCGCTCTATGAGCTTCTACAGTGTCCAAATGGCCTCCTTGGATGGGCAGTGTCACCATGGACCATTGGCTCCATGCAGCCCCGCTGGGTCACCATGGACTCCTTGGTTCCATGAGGTTCTGGGGGTGTCTCCATGGTCTCCTTGGATCCACAGTGTCACAATGGACCACTGGATCCACGTGTCCCTGCTGTGTCACCATGGCCCCTTGGTTCCATGGGACCCCAGGGACACAACTGACTTCTTGCTTCCACGTAACCCCCTCAGTGCCAAAATGGCCCCTTTGTTCCATAGGGGACACAAAAGATTTATAGAAACATTGAACAAATCCTGCTTAACACACATGGGAACACCTGTTTGCCTTCCAAAGAAAGGTTAAAGGTGAGGATGGCCCCAGCAGCTTCCATCTGCAACAGAGATCCAGGGAAAGGACAGGGACAGAGAATTCAGCTGGGAGACTCAGAGAATTCTACTTCCAGAGATCATTTCTGGTCACACTGTCCCTTGTAGAAAGGTGACACCATTCCAGGCAGCCTGTACTGAGCAGGTGGCTCCTGAGTGGGGTTTGTTGTTTAGGAAACCTGCTCAGGCTTTTCCATTCTTTGCTTCCTAGTAGGAAAATCTCTCCTGGGTCTGTGTGCAGGCAGAGCGCTGAGGAGAGCAGGTTGGACACGGTGCAATGGGCTGGGACATGGAGCTGCAGAGCTCAGGGACAAGGTTCTGCTGTAGGGCACAGGGATGTCAGTGCCAGGTGGGTGATGTCAGACATGGGGAGGCTGGGGGTGAGGGGCAACTTGTCCAAACAGGGTCAGCCCTCATTGGGCTCATTCTTCTACATGCCCAGACCTCCTAATGAGACACTGAGCATTAAGGTCACCTGGGGAATGCTTCTATCAGTTCTTCTCTGAACTGAAAAATAAAAAAAAATACTCACTTGATTAAAGAAAAAAAGTCATGAATTGCACTTTGAAATCTTCCTCCTTAACAAAACTCCAGACTGTGTCCAGTGAGCTGCACAAGCTCTGGAGATTTGCAGACCATTGTAGGAAGACAAAGCACCCTTGAGGGCTTTGTGTACTTTAATAAGCCCTACAATGGATCTTCAGCTGAGTCCAGGAGCCTCAGGCACTGAGAGAAGGCTGAAAAAGCTGCTCAAGGAGTCAGGAGCAAAACTCCAAGTCCTTTGGAGCATCACTGGGCCCCATAGAGGGCAGGGACTGCCAAAGGCTCCCAGGCACTGGAGAGAGCAGATCCTGGAGGCCAGGATTGCAAGGAGCCCAAGACTCAGAGCAGGGAGCTGCAATGCTGAGCAAGGCCTGGGCTGGCTGGGGGAAGCAGAAAGGCCAAGCCCTGAGTCCAGCCTGGCACAGCAGGGCCCGTCCCTGACGGGTGGCTCGGGGCTGTTTGTGGGGCAGGGGGATGTGAGGGGCAGCAAGGACAAATGCCATAAACCTGCAGCCCCTGCCAGCCTCCTCAGGGAGGGCGAGGGAGAAGCAAAGTGCAGCCCCTCCGAGGGAAGTTCCTTCTGTGGGGCTCCCGAGGCACTGCCCGAGCCCAGGGACAAAGGCCTGGGTGCCTCTGGCCCTGCCAGCCCTGCCCAGCCCTGCCCATCTGTCCTGGGGCTGTGCCCCCTGTGCGCGCTGCTCCTGTGCCCTGGCCGGCTGCACTCGCCCATCTCGCTGTGCCCCAGCATTTCTCACCCAGCGTTTCTGTGCCCTCCCTGGGCTGCCTGCACCCAGCGCTGCCGGCTCCTGGCACACAGAGCCAGGCCAGGAGCCCACCCTGCCAAGGGTTTTTGGAGCAGGGCGGTGGCTGCGATGGCTTCTGAGCTCAGCAGCTGCTCCTGGGATGGCTCCATGGAGACCCAGCACAGCAACGCTGCTGTGCATTGTCCCTGCTGAGGGTCTCACACTGGCGGGGCACATTCCCTGGCTGCAGGATTTGTGCCCGACCCAAGCACTGCTCTTATGGCTCCAGCACTGCTTTCCAGCAGACACAGGGGAAGGCAAACTGTGTGTAGCTCATGGTATGTTAGAGTGTCTAAAACTTGCTAAGTCATTGATCTTAGATGTGAGATGCATTTGGAGTTTATGAGATGGAAAACAAGATGGAAAAGGGGAGCATAGAAATAAATAGGGGAAAACATTTCATATTGTTTCTTTTCATTTTCATTTCACTTCTGGAAAGCTGTTTTAGTTTTTTCAGGAATCTTCTCCACAGTCCTGTTTGCTCTTCTCAAGAACCCTTCCTGGAAAGTGAGGTCAAGCTCCTGCCACAGGAT
Organism: Lonchura striata; assembly: GCF_050655825.1. Lineage (NCBI taxonomy): Eukaryota > Metazoa > Chordata > Aves > Passeriformes > Estrildidae > Lonchura > Lonchura striata. Next base: position 5,206,920 of record NC_140735.1, on the reverse strand, counting down.
GTGCCACCAACTGCAGTTTCTCTTGGGTTTCCACACCCTGTGTGCTGCCGGACTCTTGCAGCAGAGCAGGACAAAGCTTTGGAGAAGTTGACAGCTTGTCCTTTCTTTAACTGGTGGGCTGGGGAGTTGTGCTGGGGGTAAGGTTTTCATTGTTACTGTTCGAGGCTAAGAAAACAGGAGGTGTTACCATGAATTGTTAAGAGAATACAAACCTGGCTGAATTCAGAGAAAGAATCTCCAGAGCCTGCAGCCCAAAGTGGAGAGTTGTGTAATAATAATAATTCCAGCCTGTCAGTGGACATCTTGAAAATGATCTGGAATGTGAAAATGCTCTGACAGAGGGAGTTTGTTTCTGAGTTCAGTGTAGATGATTCCACATCTGGTGCATTGATGCATAAATCAAGAGTACAATCAGTTCCTGATAAGCACCAGAACAAGCTGGACTTCTCAGAGTAGCCAACTGAAAGAATCTGAAAAGGACAAATGCAGGCAATGACTTGGTGAACCTTCCCTGGAAAAGAGTGTTTTTCTTCTAATAATTACTAGTCCATTCCCATGGCTTTTGGCTTTATTAACAAGCACATTTCCACCCCAGATTCACATGAAGTGAGAAGCGTGAGCTTGTGGAAGTGCCTGAAAGATGCCCTGTTCCTCTGCAGGGACACTCAGGCTGAGACAGAAGCCGGAGCCCTCTCTGGGGAAGCCTCCTCCGAGCTGGAATTTGTGTCGTGCTGGGAGAGGATGAGGAGGGGGAGAGCGCTGAGCGCTGTGTGGCAGGAGCAGGAGGTTTGGGCCGCAGGACATTCCATCTGCGCCGCTGCCCCGCAATGGGCGGCCGTGCCCGGGGCTCTGGGCCTGGCCCCGCGTGCGCTGAGCTCCCTGGGCTGGGCTCAGGCTCCCGCTGGGACTGGGCACAGGCTGGGCTCTCACTGTGCTCACCAGCAGGGAAAACACCTCTGGGCATCTAGGTTTCCTGCTGCTGGGAAGAAGCAATGAAACAAATCGAGAAGTTCTGCTTTCTCTTTCTCCTGGTGGATTTTTTAATTCAATTCCATACTACAGAGGCAATTTTTGTGATGGCCTCTTTCAGTTTATTCTATTTCATCAGCACCAGCAACAGGGCTGTGTTTGAGTGCTGCAAATGTGGCCTTTGTGGCTTTAATTCCCCTCACCTTAGTGCTCAGGAACTGGTGGGCATTCCAGTATCTGCTGATCCTCATGCCTGTGACAAAAATACTGACTTCACTGTCATGAAAGCACTGTGGGTAGCACCAACTGAAAGAGGCACTTGCAGTTTTATGGATAAAATTCAGGTGGTAAGTAGCAGGGCAAGAGCAGCCGTGATCTGCAATTCCCAAGGGAAAGGCAGCAGCAGCCTCCTGCTGTCAGCTCAGGGTGAGCAAAACAGTGCTGAAAACAGCGCTGGAACCCGATCCTCCCTTCCCCTGAGGGCTGGCTCGGGGCAGCACAGGCGGGCCCTGAGGAGCCAGGGCTGTGTGCGGGTGCTTGTTGCTCTGCTCCAGAGTCCATCTGGAAAAGCCCTCGGCAGCCGAGGCAGGAGCAGGCGGGAAGGGGCCGGCGCTGCTGCTGCTCCTGCCCGGGAGCCCCGGCCGGGCCGGGCCGGCGCCCGCTGCGCTGCGGCTGCTGCTGCTGCCAGAGCCGGGCGGGGTCGGGACAGGGACGGACACGGCACAGCAAAGGCCGGGGCTGCAGGGCTGCTGGTGCTCGGCCAGCGCCGGCACAGAGCTTCAGCCCGCAGCCAGCCCAGAGCGAAAGGCTGGGAAAGGCCCCATTCCAGCCTTTCTTTGCTCGGCACTGGGAAGGGACTGAAATTAAAGGAGAACAGCAGGGCCCGACCCCTTCTCCTTTGGGAGGAGCCCCATGCCTGGGGCTGTGAGGGGCTGTGAGGGGCCGTGAGGGGCCATGAGGGGCCGTGAGGGGCCATGAGGGGCTGTGAGGGGCCCTGAGGGGCCGTGAGGGGCCATGAGGGGCCGTGAGCGGCTGTGAGGGGCCATGAGGGGCTGTGAGGGGCCATGAGAGGCCGTGAGGGGCCATGAGGGGCCGTGAGGGGCCATGAGGGGCTGTGAGGGGCCATGAGGGGCTGTGAGGGGCCATGAGGGGCTGTGAGGGGCTGTGAGGGGCTGTGAAGGGCCATGAGGGGCTGTGAGGGGCTGTGAGGGGCCATGAGGGGCTGTGAGGGGCTGTGGGAGGCCAGGCACCTCATGGAACTAAGGGTCCATTGTGACACTGCAGAACGAAGGAGATCATTGTGACACTGCAGAACCAAGGAGATCATTGTGACACTACACTGCCCCATGGAATCAAAGTGTCCATGTTACGCTACTGAACCTCATGGAACCAAGGGTCCATTGTGACACTGTGGTACCAAGGAGACTGTTGCTGGCAGTACAAAGGCTCATGGAACCAAAGGTTCATTGTGACATTGTGGGGCCTCATGGAACCATGGAGACCATTATGTGATGTGGGTGGTGGGGAAAAAGGCATGCAATCAATATGGTTGATTGCAAGCTCCAACTTTAATCAAAAAGCCACTTAACATATATAGGTATTCTACAAGCATAATCAGCAGTAAGCTCTCATTGGTTAATTTACAAAGGTCTTTGTTTTATTTCTCCTATGTGCACTTATAGCTGCAGCTAAGTTTCTCAAGCTAAATTCTCATCTCTACATCATGTCTTCCAAGGACATTTCATCTTTGTTGAACATATCTTATCTTACAGCCTGTCCTTGTACAAGCATATCTTCAAGGCTATACCTGTCCTTATTATCTCATTCCTAGACCTTGTACAGAATGCGGTTTCCCAAGCCTAGACACAGAACCTGGTTCCCAAGCTCTGTTCCCAGGTCAGACACAGCCTGATTCTGGGGTCTTAAACAGAGGTTTTTTAAAACAAGTATTCCATAGAATCATGGCCTTGTTCCAACAACCATTCTTCAACAATTGTGACACTTCAGGACTCACTAGAACCAAAGGGGCCATTGTGTTACTGCGGGGCTTTGTATAACCAAGGGGCCATGGTAGCACAACACAGCCTCATGGATTCAAGGGGATCACAGTGACACTGTGGGACTCCATAAGGGGCCGTGGGGCTCCATAAGGGGCTGTGGGGCTCTATAAGGGGCTGTGGGTCTCCATGAGACCACGGGGCCATTCTGACTGTGAAACCAAGGACACCATTGTTACACTATGGGGCATCATGCTACCAAGGAGGACATTGTGAACCCGGGGGGGAACCCACCGAGATTATGGTGACACTTCAAGGGCCATTGTGGAACTGCAGGGCCTCATGGAACCAATGAGACCATTGTGACATGGCCCAGCCTCATGGGAACAAGGGGCCCTTGTGACACTGTGGGGCCTTGTAGAGCTGAGGGGCCGTGGTGACCTTGTGTGGCACCATGGAACCCAGGAGAGCTCTGTGACACTGCAGGACTCCGTGGCACTGAGGACTCATGTAACAGTGAGGAGCCCAATGGAACCAAGGATCCATTATGACTTCAGGGCTTCACGGAACCAAGGTGCCAGTGTGACACTGTGGAACCAAAAGAGACCATTGTGACACTGCGGGGCTCCACGGAACCAATGCGACCATTCTGACACTCCGAGTCCCCATGGAAGCAAGGGGCCATTGTGACACTGCATCCCCATGGAAACAAGGGGCCAGTGTAACACATCCAGGCCTGGTGGAACCAAGGGGCCATTGTGATCCTGGGGAACCCAACAGAACCAAGGAGCCATTTTGAGACTCCGTGACCTCACATAACCAAGGGGCCATTGTGGCATTTTCCCATGGAAAAAAGGAAACCATTTTGACACTGCAAGGCCTCATGGAAGCAAGGGGCCATTGTGCCACTGTGGAGCCAAGGAAACCATTGTGATATCACAGGGCCTCGTGGAAACAAAGATCTGTTGTGATTCTACAGGGCCACATGGAACCAAGGAGAATTTGTGATGATGCAGGGCCCTAAGAATCCAAGAACATGGAACAGGTCTGTCTGGCTGGGCCTCCAGGGGGCTGCCTGACTGGTCCAAGTGACCTTGGCATGTTGAGGGTTGTTTCTCATCTGTCCCTGAAACCCTAGAGTTACATGCTTTCCTTTCCATGGGAAAGAACTGTCCTTCTCCTCCAGTTATTCATGGCTGAAATTAGGGTTACTCCTCCAAATTTGATTATATCCAAAGATTATTACCATGTGAAACCTGCCAGGACAGACAGCTCTGGGCTGGCCTTGGCCTTTTTGGGGCCACCTGTCATCTGGCTTCAAAACACTGGGGGCTGTTCTTTCCTTCCCATGGAAAAAAAACATCTTTCATGGCCAAAATTGAGAATGCACCTCCAAAATTCCTTATATCCATAAACAGCTCCCAGACAAAAGCTGCCAGGACTGTCTAGATTCCCTTGGGCCAGGTCTCACATGCATTTCAAACACTGGGGCTGTGTATTTTCCTTTGTATGGAACAGAATTGTCCTTCTTGTCTCAATGCCCATAGTCAAAAGTGGGATTTGGCCTCCCAGATTATATCTATCCAAGAATTCTTCCTTGACAACAGATCTGGCTGGCAGGTCTGGCTGCCTTGCCCTCCTTGGGGCTGCCTCTAAGCAGCCTTTGAAACACTGGGACTCCACCCTTTCCTTCCCATGAGAGCTGTCATTCCAGTCCAGGAACCCACAGCTGAATTGGAATTCCAACCCTAAAACTCCTCATATATCCAAAGGCTGCTTTCAGAAAGAAGCTGCAGGTACAGACAGGTCAGGCTTGCCTTGGTCACTGGTGACAGCTTCACATCTGCCTTCAAAGCCCTGGGGCTCTGTGGTTTCCTTCCTGAAGAAAAGAACTGTCCCTCTTGTCCAGGTGCTGTTGGCCTCAGGCACTTGACCACTCTATATGGACACAGGATCTCTGTGCTCAGTGGGGTGGAGACTGAAGACAGCAGAGGAGAGCCCTGGGAGGGACTGAAGGGTGGTTTTAGAGATGGTGGATCCTTCTGACATAGTAGAGAACAGCCAGAGAAAGAGAATTAATGCCAAGGACAGCTGGGGAGGTCCAGACTGGACACCAGGAGGAAGGAATTTCCCTCCCAGGGCAGGGCTGTGGTGCAACACGTCCCCAGCAGGAGCCTGGAGCAGCCCAAGGCTTTGTGTGGCCAGGCAGGGGCAGGCAGGAGGCAGAGCTGCCAGCAAAGGAAGGGCCAGCGAGGTGGGGCAGCCGGGGGTGACAACAGCCTGCAGGGACAGAGGCGCAGGGCAGGGACACCGTGGGACAGCCTGGGCTGCAGAGGGCTCAGGGATGTGCAGCAGCTGCAAGGCCCTGACAGAGCCAACCTGTGCAGCCCTTTGGCCGTGGCTGCTGGCCCTGGGCCTGAGGCCACGAGGGGACAAGGCACCCTTGCAGCCCTGGGGCCTCAGTGCCTCCTTGTCCCTGCTCAGCAGCCTGGCAGGGCCGCCCCATGGTCCTGCCCTTGGCATTGCACATCCCCACATGCCAGTGCCCATTCCAGGAAGAGCCCTGAGCAATGAGGGAGGGACAGGATCTGCCTTGCCAGGGGCTGGGGCTCAGGCCTGGGCCCTTTGCATTCCTGAAACACATCCAGGTTTGCTCAGCACCAGAGACACCTTTGCCTTGCTTGTCCCCAGCTGTCATCTCTGCCTCCAGGGTTCTGCTCTGTCCGGAATCTGGGGACACTTTCTCAGTCGTGTCCCTGACAGGGATCTCTTCAAGGTCAAAGAAACTTCAGTGTTTTAATCTCACTTGGAGTTCTCAAGAAGTTCTTTGAGCACACTCTGAGGGTATGGGTCTGATGCAAAGAACACCAAAGCCCCGGAGGCTCGTTAAAGCCCTTGTGCTGTGTCTGTGCTGCTGAGCTGGGCCAGGCTCCTGGCCCAGAGGCAGCTCCTGGCAAGGGCAGCGCTGCAGAAAGACAGCTCTGGCCAGGAGCAGCTCCTGGGCACAGCCCAGCAGGGCTGGGGCTCTGCCAGGGCATCCCAGGGACACGAGAAGGGCACAGACAGAGCTCACAGGGGCTCAGCACTGGCAGGGGCTGTGGGATGTCCCAGAGGGGGCTGTGTCACAGCAGCACCTCTGTGGCTGTGCCAGAGGGGCACAGAGCAGCTGTGATGTCAGAAAGGGGCTGTGTGACAGCACACACTGGGTTGTGTGAGGTCACAGATTGGCTATGAAATCACAGAGTGGGCTGTGTGAGGTCATTGAGCAGCTATGGCATGATAGAGGGGACTGTGTGACATCACAGGGCAGGCTGTGACATCATGACATGTCTGTATGACATCATAGAGCAGGAAGTGAGGTCAAAGTGTGTGCTGTGACATTACAGAGTGGCAGTATGACATCACAGGAAGGGTTTTGTGACATCACTGAGGGGGTTTTAACATCACAGAGCAGGCTGTGACATCAGAGAGGAGGGTATAATGCCATAGAGGAGATTCTGCCATAATAGAGGGTGGCTCTGTTACATCAGAAAGTGGGTTGAGACATCACCGTGTGGCTGTGTAACATCATAGAGCAGGCTGTGACATCAAAGTACAGACAGTGACATCTCAGGGAGACTTTGTGACATCACAGAATCATCTGTGACATCACAGAGCAGCTGTATGATATCACAGGGTGACATCTCAGAGTTGGCTCTGTGATATCAGAGTGTGGGAATCCAGAGCATCCCTCTGGCTTCCCTGGCAGGTCTGGGACCCTGGCAGGGGGTCAGGAACCTCCCTGTACAGAGCTCCGAGAGACTCTGTCTGTGATCTCTGTCCATGGAAAAGAGTTTTCAATCTTACAGAATGAATTACAAGCTCTGAGTGTTTGATATGAGTAATAATTAAGTGTGGCCCAGGTGCAAAAGTAAAATTTTAGGATTCTAGATTAGGAGTTCAAAGGGGGCAAGATGGAGGAAATTGGGTGTCCTGTCCTTTTCCTTCTTCTTCATGCCCTCCATGTTTCACTGTAGTGTTGGCATTTTTCTATTGGTTTAGGCTGGGGACACACTGTTCAACGTAGGTGACAGATATTGGCACGTTATTGTTGTAAATCCAGCACAGGGAGTTTCTGGTATTTAATGTTTGTAACATCCCACTGAGGGCAGAGCCCCACACGCTGCCCTGCAGGACAGACCTGCAGCAGGGCAGCAGAACATGTTAGAGATAAACAGAATAAACAACCTCTAAACCAGCACAGACGAATTATGGCTTCTTCTTTGGCAACGGGGCAGAAAAACAGAGAATTTCTACAATCTCGGAATCATCAATACCACGGATTCCAACATCACAGGGGCTATGTGACATCACAGAGGTTGTGTGAGGTCACTGGGGAGGTCACTCTGCCCCAGCCCCCCTCCCAGTTCCCCCAGAGAAGTCCAACGCTGCTCGTGCACAGCGGGGTCCCCTGTCCCCCCGGGTCCCCCCACCCCTGGCGCCGCAGCCTCCCCCAGAGGATGTTCCACGAGATGGACCCCAGAGCCTGACACGGGGACGGGGGCTGGAGCCATGGGGGGTGGGACAGGGGGACAGGGACCCCCCGGCAGCGTCCCCGTGTCCCCCAGGGCCAGAGCCTGGGACAGGGCTCCTTCAGCCTGGTATCAACGAGGGCTTGAGAGTGCTGAAAAATCCCCAGCAAAAACCAGATTTAATATTAAAGTGACAGCAGCACAAAGTTCCTTGGCAAGAGTCACTCTGCTCCTGACTGGACACTTCAGGCACAGCAAGAAAACAAAGCAGCAACAAAACCAAACAAAATCCAGGCAATCAAACCAGAAATGAACCAAGAACTGTGTGACACGAGGACAGTGAGGGCAAGGCTGAAAGGAATATGGCCTAAAAGCTTTACTGTATTCAAACTTAAGAGGACGTAACCTATACCTTCACATAAACTGATACCTTCAACTTCACAATTTAGCAAAAGAACAGAGCTCAATTGTGGAAAAAATGACGGGAGACAAGTCCATTCTATAATGTCAACAAGTCTCAGTTTATTTCAAGCACACATGTATAGTTATACCCGTTATAATGAAGCTTATGCATATTGCAAAATTTAAGCTCATCATTGGTGTATGAAAAACAGGTCAATCCCGCCTTTGGAGCTTTCTAAGCTTGCTTTGTTTTCCCTTACATTTATCTTTTTGCTGAACATTCTACTGTTGGGAACCAGCTTACCCAAGGACATAAGATATTGTTGCTACATCTGCTATTGCTGCACTGTGCAATTTTCAGCTACTGCTTCACTAACTGCACGTAGTCATGTCCTTTCTCACGAAGCCATTCATCCACAAAACTCTCATTATAACAGCAAGGAGCTCAAGTTCCCTGATTTTAGAGTGTGAGCAGGAGAGTTTGAGGACCTGTGGGTTTCACAGAAGAACTGGCCCAGGGCATTGCCCTGGCACAGGGGCATGGAAAATGTATTGGCCGTGAGCAGCAGAGCATTGAGAATGGCACTGGCCCAGGCAGCTGCTGCCATGTGGGCACAAGCTCTGCTGCCCAGGAGGGTCCCGTAGTGCAGGGGTTTGCAGATGGACATGTAGCTCTTGTATCACATGAAAGTGAGAAGGGAAACCTCTGCTGAAATGAAAAAGACAAACAGAAGCAGCTGTGCAGCACACCCTGAGTAGGAGATGTCCCTGGTGTCCCAGAGGGAATTGTGCATGGCTTTGGAGACAATGGTGCAGATGTAGCCCAGGTCGCTGAGGGCCAGGTTGAGCAGGAAGAAGAACATGGGTGTGTGCAGGTGGTGGCCGCAGGCTCCGGCGCTGATGGTGAGGCCGTTGCCCAGGAGGGCAGCCAGGGAGATGCCCAGGAAGAGGCAGAAGTGCAGGAGCTGCAGCTGCTGCGTGTCTGCCAGTGCCAGCAGGAGGAAGGGGCTGATGGAGCTGCTGTTGGACATTTCTGCCTCAGGAAATTATTGTCTCCTGAGGAGAAAAATACAGCACTGAGTCAGGCCACACTTCCGTGAGCAAAATCTATTGCATATCTCATAGCAATGGAACATTTAGGGTCTCTCCTTTTAAGAACACTTCTCTACATTCCCCTCACCTGGGCTCTTGGTTTTGCAGGAATTCAGAGCACGGCTCAGGAGGATTCCTTCTTCTTGAGCAGTGAGAGGTAACTGAGAATGCTGGGTGATCTCCAATTAAATGAACTTGGAAACACCAAAAATCATTTCAGCTCTGCTGTTTGCATTTTGCCCATCTGAAGAACTGAGCTGAGGGAATTCCTTGTATTTGTTCACCCAGCTGCAGCTGCCACAGTCAGGAGTGGTTGTGGCTGTTTGAAATCCCTGACATTTCTAATTAACTGCAGGTGAAATCGTGTGGGTCTGAGAGGCACAGGGATGGTCTCTCAGTGCAGGGACAATGGAGCAGCTCTGGCCATCAGGGCTGTTCTCAGCTGTCCCTTGCTGGCAGCTTCAAGCTGCAGGAGAGGCATGCAGAAGAGTTCCCCTAGAGTGAACCAGGGCAGTGCTGAGAGCAGAGGCTCTGGGGTCAGACAGCACATGGACAGAGCCCTCGCCTTCCCTCAGGGTGCCTCACTGGGATCTCAGCTGTCTCCTGCCAGGCTGCTGGACAGAGGGATCACTGCAGCTGCCCAGGTGCAGGTGCCCAGCAGCATTTCCCTGGCCCTAAACTGAGCTGTCTCCTCCATGAGGATCCCACGCAGCACAGAGACACCACGGGAGAGCTGTGCCCTTCTGGAGGGCACCTGCAGCCCTGCAGGACAACCAGGGAATCAGCTGAAGGGCCCCTGAGGGCACCTGGGCACTCTGCTCCGACAGACACATGTCCACAGCAGGGTCCCAAGGCTCCCTGCATGGACGGGCACCTGCCACCACCAGACCCTGGCACTGCCTTAGAAAACCCAATGATGGCAATGGGGACAACACAGGCATCTGGGCATGGCAGTGAAATGTCACAATGCTCCTGCCAGTGGAGGAGGGACAGAGAGACTGATGGAAACCGGGGCCTTGTCCTTCCCTGCCTGGGCTCTGGCTGCTGCAGGGGCCCTGCACAGCTGAGCCTGTGTGGGATGAGGGCAGGGGCTCTGCTTGGGATGGGAAAGGAGCCTGGGCAGGAGCTGCTGGGGGAAGGTGTCTGAGCCACAGGGACAGCAGGGAGGTGGCACATCCCCCTGCCCGGCATTTGTGGCAGCAGCTCCCTGTCCCTCCCTGCCCGTGTCTCTGCTGAGGGAGCTGTTCCTGCCAGCAGCGTCTCCCTGTGCCCAGCTCCACTCCCTGCCAGCGCTCACTGAGCCCATCCCCACCCCACGGCCCCGGGGCAGCTCTGCCTGTGCAGGGACCTGTCCTGTGCCTCTGAGGGGGCAGCAGGGAAGCCCCGCTCTGGAGCTTGTTCTGCTCCACGCCAGGACATCCAGGAGAGCCACCCTGACAGGTCCTGTCAGTGCTGGCATTGTCAGAGACACTTCCAGGAACTTACCTGCATTGCTCTGCAGCCAGAGACTCAGCGTGTCCAGGGGCTGTGCAGATTTCTCTATGGAGAGTTTTGTGGAAGAATGGCTTCGTGAGAAAGGACATGACTACGTGCAGTTAGTGAAGCAGTAGCTGAAAATTGGACAGTGCAGCAATAGCAGATGTAGCAATAATATCTTATGTCCTTGGGTAAGCTGGTTCCCAACAGTAGAATGTTCAGCAAAAAGATAAATGTAAGGGAAAACAAAGCAAGCTTAGAAAGCTCCAAAGGCGGGGTTGACCTGTTTTTCATACACCAATGATGAGCTTAAATTTTGCAATATGCATGAGCTTCATTATAACAGGTATAACTATACATGTGTGCTTGAAATAAACTGAGACTTGTTGACATTATAGAATGGACTTGTCTCCCGTCATTTTTTCCACAAAATGGTGACCTGATCGACATGATAGGTGCCACGGTGGAGTGACGAAAAAAGGGTTCGGGTCCTGATGCAGCCAGGACGGCAAAAGTGCTGAATTGAAATAGAGTGCACCGTGCCCCAGGTGACTGCACAGGCAAGCCTGGCCGATACGTGCTGCTGACGACCTCGGAGGGCTGCAACAGCGCTGGCAATATAGGTATGGAGAGGCAAGCAGCATATGATTTATTTACTACATTCTTGCAGAGAAGGCAGATTAAAGGCATTGATTTGCAAAAAGATCTGCCAGGGTTATTAACATATGGGTATTCTAAGGGGTTCTTTGTAAATCCTCATACAGTACATGAGTTGTCTGAGTGGCGTAAGTTTGGGGATAAACTGTGGGAGGAAGTTTTAGATGATGATAAGACAGCTAAAAAGTTGGGAAAGTGGTGGAAGGTAGTTCACAATGAGTTATTACAACATCAGGCAGAAAAGAAAGCTGCTGAACAGAGAACTTCAGCACTAGAGAAAAATAGAGGTTTTAGCGGGGAGGATTGGTTGCCTGGTGTTTCCATGCCACCTGCTGTGTCTACAGTGGAGTTACCTCCATTGCGACCTGTGTCTGAGGACACGGAAACAGAGTCACATTGTGAGCCCACGGCTCCTCCAGCCCCCTCAGAACAGAAATCGACAGTTTGTCAAAGTTTGTCTGCCAGTAAGCCGACCCCTAGGGCAGAGTCTGACCTAACGGAGGCTCTGGCCAGGGAACGGAGGGAAGTTTGGGCGACTTTGGCAAGAGAGGAGCTGGACAAAGGAGATGGGCAGGCTTTGGAACTAGCAGCAGAACTGGCTTGTCCTGTAATTTTTCAGCAGCAGGCAGGCGGAGGGTTAACAGCTCAGATTACACCGTTAGATTGGAAGTTATTGTCACAGTTGCGAGCTACAGTGAGTCAATTTGGAGTTACTAGTGAACCGGCTAGGCAGATATTGGATTATGTTTGGAGTACTAATATATTGCTACCAGGAGATTGTAGAAGTCTTGCTAAGCTGATTTTCTCGCCACATCAGAGGCTTTTGTTTGGTGCACACTGGCAGGCAGAAGTTAATGAAGCTGTAGCTATACAAAGGCAGCCTGGAGATCCTCTTCATGGAGTAACTATGGATGAATTGATGGGCTTAGGAGCATATTTTCGCACTGAGGCACAAGCTATGCTAGGACCTGAGAAGTGTCGAGAGGCAATGCGACTAGCTCGAAGGGCTATAGATAAGGTGAAAGACCCGGGAGGTTTGCCAGCATATATGGGAATTAAACAAGGAAGGGATGAGACTTTTGGAGCATTTATTGATAAGGCAGCGGCAGCAATAGAGAGAGCTGGAGTGCCTGAGTTTATGCGTGGATCATTGTTGAAGCAGTGTGCTTTGCAAAATTGTAATGCTTCTACAAGAAGTGTGTTAAACACATTAGGAGCTAATTGGACTATAGAAGATGCATTAGAGAGGATGGCTACTATACCAACGGGGCAGCAGGCATTTTTAGTTGAGGCTATTAAAGAGCTGGGGGAGGGATTAAAAGAGCAGGCAAAAGCTTCACAGACACAGGTGTTAGCTGCTCTTGCACCCCTCCAAGCGTCAGTAGCAACCCAGGGAAGTCTTTACGGCAGCCGTGTGAGATGTTTCCGATGTGGAGGGACAGGACACGTTCGGCGAGAATGCTCTGCTGCTGGAGTATGGTGTCCTAAGTGCAAATCGGATACTCATAACATTGCTGCCTGTAAGAGGAGACCGGGAAACGCCCGAAACAGCGCGAACAAGAGCAGCCGCGCTCCGACACAAATAGCTGCTCCAGCCTTTCCAACAGCGACACCTTGCATCCAGCCACAAGAGAGAGCCTCGGAATGGACTTGGCAGCCGCAGTAGAAGTGACTTTAATGACACCACAGCCGCAGAAGGTCCCCACTGGAGTTAATGGACCTATTATAATGGAGGGCAGGACAATGGGAGCTTTGTTATTGGGAAGATCGTTGGCCTCTATGCTTGGATTATTTGTGCTGCCTGGTGTCATTGATGCAGACTATACTGGTGAAATTATGATTATGGTTCATACTCCATTTCCTCCTATTCGGAATAATAAAGGACAAAGGATTGCTCAATTGGTTCCTCTGGAGCAAGTTACTAAGGCTGTATCCTCACGGAAAAGCCGTGGAGGAGATGGATTTGGATCTACAGGAGGCTTGACTCTATTAACTTTGGATCTGAATGACAGACCAAGAAAAGAGGTTTTGTTGGAGTATAAGGGACAAAAATGCATGCTTACAGGTTTGCTGGACACAGGTGCTGATTCAAGTATTATTGCACCACAGTGTTGGCCTGCACATTGGCCTTTACAGCCAGCTGCTACAGCAGTAACAGGAGTTGGAGGTTTAACTCTTGCAAGTCGCTCGCCACCTCTTACTGTCTCAATAGATGGTAAAGTCATAAAAGCAATATTTTCTGTTGTTCAATTACCACCTACGGTGCAATGCCTAGTTGGGTGAGACATTTTAACACAGTTAGGGGTTGTCCTGACAAATGAGCACCCTTTGGGATAATAGCCATTGCTTGGACTTTCCCGATTCCCATAATTTGGAAAAGTGATGAGCCTATATGGGTAAAGCAATGGCCTTTAAAAAGGGAAAGTCTGCAACATGCTCATGCCTTGGTCACTGAACAATATCAACAAGGGCATCTGAAATTGTCTACAAGTCCTTGGAATACCCCTATCTTTGTAATAAAGAAAAAGTCAGGGAAATATCGCTTGTTACATGACTTGCAGGAGGTTAATAAACAGATGGAGCCAATGGGTGCACTACAGCCAGGTCTGCCTAATCCAGCAATGTTACCTGAAGGATGGCCTCTATTGATAATAGATCTCAAAGATTGCTTTTTTACAATAGCTTTGCATGACAGGGATACAAAGCGCTTTGCATTTACTTTGCCAGCTCTGAACAGAGAAGGTCCAGATCAAAGATTTGAATGGACGGTTTTGCCTCAGGGTATGCGTAACAGCCCTACTTTATGTCAACTTTACGTAGATTCTGCATTACAACCATTGAGGCAACAGTGGCCACAAGCTATCATTTATCACTATATGGATGATATTTTGATTGCTCAGCCTAAATCATTTACAGGTTAATATGTACAAAACTTGCTGGGACGTTTTCAGCTTGTTGTGGCCCCAGAGAAAATACAGTTAACTTCTCCTTGGAAATACTTGGGATGGACATTGTCTCAAAGCTTGGTAACACCTCAGAAATTAGAACTGAAAACACAGATTGTTACTTTAAATGATGCTCAGAAATTACTAGGTGATTTACAATGGCTTAAACCTATAGTGGGCCTTCCAAATGAACTGTTGGATTCTCTTAGACCCTTATTAAAGGGCACAGACCCAACAGCACGAGTGACCCTTAATCCTCAGCAGAAAAGAACTCTTCAGCAAATTACAGACTGTGTGGTTCAGGGTCGTGTACATCGGCGAATACTGGGAATCCCGCTTAATCTCACTATATGGTGTGGTGAAAAACATTTGCTGGGATCTTTAACCCAGCTAGAAACAAAAACGGGGGAGATAAGGGTGTTGGAATGGCTATCCCCTCCACTTCAGCAAACAAAGACTTTAATTCAAAAAATTGAAGTGTTAGCAGCTTTGATAAAACGGGGTCGTGAGAGAATTTTGCAGGTTGATGGGCGAGAGCCTGAATTAATACAGATTCCTATGAAAAAGGACTCTTTACAAGGGTATTTGGTCAATAGTGAAGAACTGCAGGAAGCTCTGCTAGGAATAGGAGGTGCTGTCATAACTGAAAGTATTAAAAATCCTCCATTACAGTGGATTGGAAAACTGAGTTGGATGGTTCGGCCACAGCGAGAAAAGGAGCCGATTCCTGGTGCAATAACGGCATACACAGATGCAGGGAAGAGGTCAAGAACAGCAGCAATTACATGGCAGGAGCAGGGAGTCTGGAATCATGAAATCCTTACTGCAAATAACTCAGATACCCTTCAGACCTTGGAGTTAGCAGCTGTGGTTTGGGCTCTGACAGTCCTGAAGGGGCCTTTGAATATTGTTACAGATTCCTTGTATGTAGTTGGTGTTGTGGAAAGAATAGAAGATGCTGCTATCAAGGAAGTACGAAATCAGAGACTATTTGAACTGTTCATGCAACTTCAAAAAGCAGTAAAAATCCGAGAACATCCTTATGCTATCATTCATATAAGAAGTCACAAATGGGAAATTGGCTTAGGAGGGGGTAATGCCCGGGCAGATAAGCTTGTCACAGTGACTCAAACTTCTCCTTTGTCAGGGCAAAGGCTTGCTAGGGAGGCACATTCTATGTTTCATCAGAATGCAAAAGGGTTACAACGGGAGTTTGGAATATCCCATGCAGATGCCACTGCTATAGTGAGAGCTTGTCCTATCTGTAGTCATCATAATGGGGGTCATGGCATGGGATGGGGAGTTAACCCACGAGGTCTTTCATCTAATGAACTCTGGCAGATGGATGTTACTCATGTAAATAGTTTTGGTCGCTTGAAATATGTTCATGTTACTATAGATACATATAGTAAATACATCTGGGCAACAGCTCAAGCTGGAGAAAAATCATTAAATGTTATAAGGCATTTGTGTAGTTGCTTTGCAGTAATGGGAGTGCCAAAGCAGATTAAGACAAACAATGGTCCTGCATACATTGGTGGCAGGGTGAATAGATTTTTAAAATCATGGGGAATTAAGCACATTACAGGAATAGCACATTCTCCCACTGGACAAGCAATTGTAGAAAGGGCAAATGGAACTTTGAAGAGATATCTGGAAAAACATAGGGAAATTAGAGATGTTCAGGAAAGGCTAATGAAGGTGCTCTTTGTTCTTAATAATTTGTGTATATTTGGGGATTCAGAGGCACCACATGCGATGATACATTATGGACAAAAAGAAATAAGCAAAAAGGGCAAAGAAGTATGGGTCAGGTATAGGGACCCTAAAACAGGGGGTTGGCAGAACCCAGCAAAGGTCCTATATTGGGGAAGGGGATATCTTTGTGTTTCCACCCCTACAGGTTCACTCTGGGTGCCAGCAAAGTGGACCAAACCAGCTCTGGATGAGTCGTCTCTTAGCTTGCCTGACGGATCAGGACCAGAGGAGAATTGAAGAGAAGCTGATTCGCACAGTGGGACCTATTCTTCAAGAGATAAGAGGACTTTCCCCAGTGATTGATCAACTTTTGCCTTCAGAGTCAACTTTTCTAGCAATTGTTACAGCTATTGAGGCTTTACAGACTGTTGATATTCCAGGACCAAAGAATCCCGAGTGTCTTAGTTGTGGGAATTTTAATTGTAACAGTTGGATTGCTTTTGTTTGTGGGGGTTGTGGAAAAACATACTGGGAAGATCAAGTATTTTTAAAACGACATTTTTGGTGTAAACATTGTGACTTTCGAAAACGAGGAGATTCTTGGCAGAGAGATTTAATACGAGACACAGGCTTAGGAGTTGCTATAGCTTTACAGTTATTTGAAGCACCAGAACAAAAGATATTAGCTTTTTATAGGTGGGAAGCAGAACACGCTTGTGATAGATTAATTAAGCAAGCAAATTCAAAAGTTTTATCAACAAGGTGTCAAAAGCAAGTGAAGGTATCTATAAGATCTTATTTAGGAAAACCAGTAGTAGGAAATCCAGACATAGAATTAGATAAGCTTATTAAATATGTGCAGACATTAAAGTTAAAATTCAAGCAAAAGAAATCATGAGGGCGATAAGGTGGATAATCTATTTTGTTCTTTTGACTAATCTTTGTCATGGACTAATACAATTTAATCAGCCCAGAGAAAATATTTGGGTAACCTTGGCTAACATGACTAATCAAAGTTCGCTATGCCTTAGCTTGGGAGGAGTGACAAATCCATTTCGTACCTGCCTAACAGGTGTTCCTGTCTGGAGACCAGAGGAATTTTGTGGGTTGATAAGGAATCAGACGCTTTGCAAGAATTTTGCAAAGGTGAAAGGGCCAGACAAGAATATTGCTTACACAGAAGCTCAACGAGATGGCTATAGGCAATGTTTGTTGGTACTGTCACTTAAAGAAACATTGCAATCTCCACCAGAGGAATTAGATCTCTTTGGAAGTGCTAATGCTAGTTTAGGGAATGTTTCAACAGGAGGATGGTTTAGCTTTGTTCCATTGAATTTGCAGAGTGTAAATAACCCAAGAAACAAATGGGCTTCTCTAGACTCTTCACTGGACTCAGGTAGGGTAGCATCACAGTTATATTCTAACTGTGATGGTTCCAAGATAACCAAACCCTTAAGGTTGCCAAAGGGTGTATTTTTGATCTGTGGAAATAGAGCTTGGAATGGAATTCCGGTAAAACCACAAGGGGGACCATGTTACCTAGGAAAACTAGCACTGTTCCATCCTAATATATCCTTGCTAATGCAATGGGACAGGCTAGGGAAGACAAGGAAGAGGCCTGATGTGCATGACTTAAAATGTGATCAGGTTGGACAACCTCAATTTTGGAGTACTTTAAAACAGGTAATAGTGGCAACCCTGTTACCAGGAGGAGCTGCCAGAAAGGCTATGGTGTTAGCTGAACAATTGGGATGCTGGACTAAAGATGAACTTAACAAAACATCAGAGGTTTTATCTATGCTTGCTATGGATGTACAAAGTGTAAATCATGCTGTACTACAGAACAGAGCAGCCATTGATTTTTTGTTGTTAGCCCAGGGACATGGATGTGAGGAATTTGAAGGAATGTGTTGCATGAATCTCTCTGATCATTCTATATCAATACATGCTAAGATTAAAGAACTACAACAGGGCCTTCATCAATTAAAAGAAGAAGATGGTCTGGGGATAGAAGAATGGCTTAAAAGTTTAGGGATTGGTCCTTGGCTAAGAACTTTTATCATGTATGCAGTAGGAATCTTGATTGTTGTTTTACTACTCTTGCTGATTTTACCCTGCCTGTTTAATTGTCTTCAGAAGCTGATAGAATGCATGGTTCAAAAGATGTGGACAACTAACTCAATGGTCCAAAACAAAAACAGGGGAAATATGGAGAGTTTTGTGGAAGAATGGCTTCGTGAGAAAGGACATGACTACGTGCAGTTAGTGAAGCAGTAGCTGAAAATTGCACAGTGCAGCAATAGCAGATGTAGCAATAATATCTTATGTCCTTGGGTAAGCTGGTTCCCAACAGTAGAATGTTCAGCAAAAAGATAAATGTAAGGGAAAACAAAGCAAGCTTAGAAAGCTCCAAAGGCGGGATTGACCTGTTTTTCATACACCAATGATGAGCATAAATTTTGCAATATGCATAAGCTTCATTATAACGGGTATAACTATACACGTGTGCTTGAAATAAACTGAGACTTGTTGACATTATAGAATGGACCTGTCTCCCGTCATTTTTTCCACACTGTTAGTGCCTTTTTGTCATTTGCCTGTTTTGTGTTCATGGGTTTCTCCTATGTGCAGATCTTTAGGGCTGTGCTGAGGATCCCCTCTGAGCAGGGACGGCACAAAGCCTTTCTCACCTGCCTCCCTCACCTGGCCGTGGTCTCCCTGTTTCTCTGCACTGCAGCCTTTGCCTACCTGAAGCCCCACTCCCTCTCCTTCCCATCCCTGGATCTGGCAGTGTCAGTTCTGTACTCGGTGGTGCCCCCAGCCCTGAACCCTCTCATCTACAGCCTGAGGAACCAGGAGCTCAAGGATGCCCTGAGGAAAATTATGACTGGCTGCTTCTCTGAAGCTACCTATTGCCTGTTTTCTTCTGCCAAACTTTTGGAATGGAACTCATGACATGCCCAACAGGCCTGCCCAGATCCTTGGGTAATGTTCAGTGGGTTTTTAGCTCATAAAAGTATCCTCAATAACATTTTTTTAACCCCCACCATCTAATTCACTGTCTGCCTCTTGAATGTGACCCATAAGCTCTGTTAACCAGGTTTGTGCTATTGCTACATTTGAACAAAATAAAGTACCCTGCAGTGCCTGTTTTATCTGGGATCCCAGCTCTGAGGCCTGCATGAAGTTAGAGGGGAGAAGGGGAAGAGAGCTCCAGCAGAGCAGCACTGCCAGGGAGCAGCAGGGATCGGTCCTTTTGGAGCTGCCCTTCCCACTCCACCCTCTCCTTGCCAGCCCTGCTGTGGCTGTGAGGCCGCAGTGCTCTGGCAGCTTGGTCACTGTCCTGCTGCGTGTCCGTGCTGTGACCACAGGCAGGGACAGGCCGTGGGCACTGCTGGGACACAGCTGGGCTCCAGCACAGCAGCTCCATCAGCCAAGGGCATCTCCTGAGGGCAGGGCAGGAAGGCTTTGCTCTCCTCCAGAGCTGCTGTCAGCAATGTGCTCCAGGAATGCCCTGGCACAGCAAAGCCCAGTGCCTGGGCAGAGGGGGAGTGTGCAGGGAGGGCACACAGCAGTGTCCTGGCACAGCCAGAGCTCCTGGCATGGCCCTGATGGAGGAGCAGAGCAGGGCCTGGGCTGTGTCTTTGTTCTGGGGACAGCCTGGGAAGGTGCCCCACGACAATTGTCCCACACCAGCCCCTGCAACCACCACTGCCAGTACTGGCCTCTCCCCCACCTGCAGGAGATTGTTTGTCCCTGCATGGAGGGACACCAAGTGACCAGGCCAGCAGGCCATGTTTGCTCTGTACTGGGGAGATTTCAGCAGTGCATCCTGTGTGTGTGGGGAGATGAACCTGAGTGAGCACACACACCATCAGCAGCACTTGGGGGTGGCACAATTCCAGTGGCACAAACAGTGCCTTGAGGCCATTTTACTCTGAGAGTAATGTCCTCGGGGAAACCACCTGAATTCTTTGCTGGGCTGTGGTTAGGACAGCATAGAGACAAACATCCTGGGCAGGGAGGCTCCAGGAAAAAATGCTCAGGGCATCCATGGACTGCACAGAGAGACATTGGAAGGAGTGAGGGTCTGTGGGGAGAAAACCCTGCTGCCTCCCTTCTGAAGCACCCTGAGGACCTGGATAGGCTGTGCTGTGTTCTGGGCACTGATCTCGGACTGAGGGATGTGGAAAAGGCCTTTGGTGTCAGGCCTGTTGAGAAGGCTGGGCAGTGTCACTGTGGGACCTCTCTCAAACCCCCTGGAAAGGCCAGAGCCATCCCAGAGGGTCCTGGGCCCTTGGGAAGGGCAGCCATGGAACCAGTCTGGGCAGGGAGGGGCACTGGGAGAGTCACGGACTGGTCAGGCTCAGCAGGGAAGGGGATGTGGCAAATCCTCCTGCAGCCATTCCAGGCACTGGCAGGACAAGGCAGGGACTGCAGAACCCACGTGGGAGGGAAGAGAAGGGGATGTTGTGTGCCCAGGCTTCAGCAGGCCTGTGACAGGGTCTGCTGTGGTCTCCTCAGAGCCAGACTGGAGAGAGCTGGGCTGAAGGAGTGGAACATGGGGTGGGTGGGAATGTGGCTGAACAATGAGGGTCAAATGTCATCCATGGTACAGAGTCCTCTTGGCAGCCACGCCCTGGTGACATCCCTCAGTGACCAGCCCTTGACCACCACTGTGGATTATTTCTATTATCTCTACAAGGACATGAAATGCACTTTCAATACTTTGTGGATGCTGCCAAATGGCAGGGAGTCTGTGACTGAACTCATCTAGTTAATGGTCACTGCTAAACATAACTGGGCAAGATGACTGAGTTGGGTAAATTTGTCTTGCAATCAGGTGCCAAGCAAGCTATAAGGAAAGGGAGAAAAATTGTATGCATGAGAAGAAAGGCAGTTCAACAGGGAAAAAAACAAAGCCGACCAAAAAAACCCTCCAAACCCAACTAAAAAAAAGCACAGCAAGACACACTAACAGAAGAAAAGCAAATCCACAGGAAATTGCCTACCAGCAGAAAATGTCTGACAACCTTGTGGCAGGATAAGATTCTGTGTGTGTAGGTGCTGCTTTGAAAGAAAAATATCTTCAAACAGAAATTAATCCTCTACCCCCTTTGTCACCAGTTCTCTCAGTTGATTGCTGATCATGGTGTCACATGGAATGGAACATCCTTTGGGTCAGTCCAGCTCAGCTGGCCCATCCCTGTTCCCCCAGGAACATTTGCCCTCCCCAATCCCAGAGGTTGCAGGGCTTGCAGACACATCTCATGCAGGGTGAGCACTGTGACAAGGACAGGAGAACAGAACATTTACTCTTATGAAGGACAGCAGAACAATCCTTTTATTCCATGTGGTGTCAGTGGCATGGTGGCAGAGGAAACTTTTCCTTTAAACATCCACCCCAGCACCAGCAGTCAGGGTGCCAGGAGGAGCTGTGTTTCCATGACAATCACCTCCAAGGTGGCTTGAACTCTTTCACGGGCAGCCAGGATTTCCTTCTCTGTAGGAGTGTAGTTGGCTTCAGACCCTCTGAAACTTTGGCTGCAGAAACCCAGTGGTCAGCCTCGAGTCTCCCCAGGCACCTTCTGCCAAAGGCTCCAGGACAAACCATTGCTCCTGGCTGCAGAGTAGAGCACATTCTTCACCTCTGGTCCTGTCCTGACTGGGCCAAGGGCTACAGCATGAGCAATTTCCTGCTTGATCTGGGCAAAGGCTTGCAGCTGCACAGGGCCCCCGTGAAAATCGTTCTTCTTGTGGGTGACCAGGTAAAGAAGGCTCACAATCTGGTTGTACTCGGGAATGTGCATTCTCCAAAAGCCAATGGTGCATAGGAAAGCTTGTGTTTCCCTCTTGCTGCTTGGTGATGACATTGCACTGATCTTATTGGTGACCTCAGTGGGAATGTGACTCTGTCTGTCTTGCAACTTTGCTCCCAGGAACTGGATCTCTTGGGCAGGTCCCTTAACTTTGCTCTTCTTGATGGCGAAGCTGACTTCCAGCAGAATCTGGATGATGCGCTGTTCTTTCTCAAATACTTCCATTGCTG
Organism: Lonchura striata; assembly: GCF_050655825.1. Lineage (NCBI taxonomy): Eukaryota > Metazoa > Chordata > Aves > Passeriformes > Estrildidae > Lonchura > Lonchura striata. The sequence continues at coordinate 5,185,124 of NC_140735.1, read as the reverse complement.
TGTTCCCCCACACAATGATGCCATCGATGTACTGCAGGTGTTTTGGAGCTTCACCATTTTCCAGTGCAGCCTGGATCAGTCCATGGCAGATGGTGGGGCTGCACTTCCACCCCTGGGGCAGTCGGTTCCAGGTGCACTGCACGCCCCTCCAGGTGAAAGCAAACTGAGGCCTGCATTCTGCTGCCAGAGGAATGGAGAAAAACGCCTTAGCAATGCCAATAGTGGTGTACCACCTTGCTGCCAGCTCGTGCTGGAGTTCCAGCTTGTCCGGCACAGCAGCGCTCAGTGGTGGAGTCCCTTCATTCAAGGCATAATAATGCAATCAATCTCCAATCTTCCTCATCTCCTCTTTAAACTCCTCTTTGAGTTCCTTGATCACAGCAGAGCCATGAGCCTGCATCGGGCCATTGACCATACTCTCACAATTTCTAAACTTGTTGGCAGCAGAACCCACTATCTCTCGGTTGGTATCAGCAGTAATCGTTGCAATGAAGGTGGTGCTTGACATGGCCCTAGATTTGCCAGAATCCACAGCATTTGCCCTGTGCACCTGACCTTGCCAGGGTCATTATCATGCTGTCCATCCCTCCCAAAGAGAACCTCCAATGCTGCCACTTTTCTCAGCTGTTGGATCCCTTCCTCAAGGGTCTTCCAGCACATTCTATGGTGGTGCTCCTGCATTCTCTCCTTGTGGACAAACCTCTCTCTGACACTCATTAAAAGCCACTCCCAGAGGAAAAGGGAGCCTGGCTCTCTTACAAAAATCTGATTCATACCTGGCTCCTGGGTCAAGGGTCCCAAATTCCTTGCCTCACCACCATCCAGGTGCATGCCTGTTCTCCTAAGGTCCCAGACACGCAGTTACCAGGTTGTATAAGCCTCATGTCCCTGTCGTACAATGTCTTTGTGCAGATTACAGAGACTTTGTACGTCAGGGACTTGGTGATGATCTCAACTATTGGCTCCCCCGTGGGTGGCGAGGGCCTTCCTTTCTTATCCTTGTCTGGGTGCTCTGATTTCATCTCAGACCTCCTTGAGTGTGAATGAGGGCAGTGGGCAGTCAGCAGGGGCTGGCCGGGCGAGCTGCAATGCCTGGGCAGGGAGCTGCAATCCCTGGAGAGGGCAGAACCAGAGACCATCCGGGCTTAACCGAGAGCTTTGGGTGTGCCTAAGAGCAAATGAAGCAGCAGCACGGTGCCCGAAACTCAGACTGTGCCAGAGCCTGGAGCGCTGTCAGGCAGTGCCGGGATCCCAGGTGTGGTTCTGGTCCCCATAACCCAGGAATGGAAGCCCCAGCCTCAGAGCCAGTCAGAAAGCCAACCAAGTGAGACCAGGGGGAGGGCACCTTCCAGTTTCTCCTGGGTATGGCTGCAAAACAACACCTGCTGCTTCTTCCTCTGCCTGTCTTTGGGGTGTGCTGGTGGCAGAGCCAGCCAGGTTGTGCTCTGCCTTCCAAGGCCTGTTGAGAGCGGGCATGAAAAACGCTGCGTGCACAGCGGAGAGTCCTGGAAGGTGCTGGCAAGAGCATCCTGTGGGAACAGGGCTCTGGGCTCTGGCTGGGAACAGCCTGGTTTTGCTGCCGTGACCACAGGCTGGAGTTGAGGCAGGTGAAGAGGCAGTGGACAGCTTGTGTTTGTAGAGGGCCTGGAGCTGCACCTCTGAGCCTCCACCTGGAAACACACTTGGGGGAATACGGGCTACAGCTGGAGCGCCTGACTGGAAATCATTCAGCCTTGCCAGCTTTTCTTAAGAGTGTGTTGGTGTTCCCCAGGAAAGATACACATTTGGGGAAATGCCTTTGGAGGAAAGGGGCTTGCTTCTCAAGGACAGTGCTTCCCAGGGAGCTCCCAGTGATGCAGGTGCAAGGGTCCCCCTTTGGCTCTCTGAGGTCCTTTCAGTCCTTGAGGCATGTTGTGCTTGGCAGAGGGGCAGGGCAAGGGAGAAGGCTGTGAAGAGCAGGTTTGGCATCCGCCTCGACCTGCAGAGACTGACCAAGCACCTGCAGCAAGGTGTGATCCCCCGCTTTGGACAGAGGTGTGAGCAGCAGCATCTCTGTCCAGCTGTGAGCCCCAAAGCTCTCTCTGAGAGCTGTGAATTAACAGGCCTTTACACACACACTTTTCACATCTTCCCTGTCTGCTATGTTTCAACTCTTGGCTACATGCATTTGCCCTTGCTTGGTGGAAGCTGCTGTGGCCCAGGGCCAGCACAGAGCAGGGCTGGGTGGGCCAGGCAGCGTGGAGAGTCTTGGCTGATCTTGGGGTGTCCCTGGCCTCAGAAAAGGCTTGGAAGGATTTCTTCCCAAATGTCCTGCTCTGCTTCTTTGGCTCTCCCTGTGCATCTTGGAGAGAACAAGGTAGGCCTTTCTGGAAGCTGGGCATCAGCAGGCCAGCAGGCCTTCCAATGGGGGCGTGTTGTGGAGCGAGCCCAGCTGAGATACCCTGAGAGGAGCCCAGTGCTCCTTGCTCCCCTCTGCTGACACATGAACATTTGTTTGTTTTCGGGATGACCCTGGCTGTGTGAGGGGTGCTATGTGGACACGACACAGGCAGTCCTGTCCTGCTGGGTCCCAGCAGTGCCTCACAGCAGTTCTGCATCCACGTCAGGATGCTGGCCAAGAGAAGTCCTGGAAGCTGAGGCAGCAGATTTTAAGCTTGTGCAGCTGCCTACAGGTCAAGGCCAATGGTGTTCCCTCAGGATATAGCAGTCCTGAGGGGTCTCCCTCATTCAAAGAAATTGGCAGGCAAATGCACTGTCTGCCAAAAGCTCTTTTATTGACCTGGCGGGAGGGGGGGATCTGCACCCCACTCAAATATTCCTCCGCCACGTATAAATTTCAGTGGGTTGAGGCAGGAACTGTACCAAACATACCATCCATCTTTACACTGCTGAGGCGATTTGATAGGCAGGGGGTTGGAAATATATTGGGTCAGATTCCTATCCTTGAAGCTGATGTCCAGGCACTGGCCAGGAGCGGTCTCGATGCCCTAAAGCAGCACAAAGTCTTCCTCATGGCTTCCCTGCACAGGGCTGACTCCACACTTGCCCTTAGTTCTTCTGGTACACTGTCTAAAGCTTTTTGTCAAGTCACTCTCAGGTCAAGTTAGGCCTGCCAGGTTTTTCTTATGCTAACTGGTGCTGAGTACTTATGTATGGCTGTGCTAATTACCTGTTTACTTTTGGGAATTGCTTGGGCTTACTTATGTCAAACAAAGGCTTTGTTTCATTGCCAAAGGTGCTTGAGGCCACCCCTCTCCTTGTGGCATCAGTTGCTTTCCTGTGGAATGTTCTACCTTTCCAAGAGTAAAGAGGGAGCTGGAGAAAGAGCTTGTCAGGCTGCTCTCCATCCTTTACCAGCACTCCTGGTTTAGTGGAGAAGTCTGAGCTGAGCCCAGAGGTGCAGATGGAACAGCCGTGCACAGGAAGGCTCGGTGGGAAGGATGATCCAGGATCCATAGGCCTGGCAGCCTGAGCTTGCTCCAGGGGAAGGCCTTGGAGCAGATCCTCCTGAGTGCCATCCCACGGCATGTGCAGGGAACCAGGGCGTCTGCTGGAGGGTGGGAAAGCTCTGCAGAGGGATGGGGACAGCTGGGGCCCCTGACGGGGTGTTGAGGGCTTCTGTGCAGGAGTTTGGGGGGTTGGTGTTAGTGGGGTGTTGAGGAAGGAGTTGTCTGGGAGGTGAGAGCTCTAGGCTGGAATTAGAGTCACTTTGAAGGCAGCATCTGTGGTTTTGCACAGCTGTGGTTACGGAGGGCAGAAAGAATATTTGTGACTTTTCCTTTTCATGGTCCTGATTCTCCTGCAGGGAACAAGATGGGAGAGCTGTACTTTATTGGACAATTAGTTATCTGTAGCGGGGGAAGATTAGCCCTTTTGCCATCTATTCATTTGTTTGAGCTACTTGTTGTGGCGCGGTACGCGCTCCTCGCCGCGGCACTCCGAGCCGTGCCGTGCTGGGCGGTAAGGGAAGAGAAACGGGCAGCCGCTTTCCCCTGCAAGCTCTGCAGTTCAGTTCGTGGCGCGCGGGGACAGACGAAGGCGACACGGGACTTGGGGGGGAACGAGATGGTTTTATTCCATGAGCCCCAAGACCCCGGCGGGCGGGGGGGCAAAGGTTTTATACAGAACTCAGGAGGACGGGAGTAGGAACAGTAACCAATGAGGGAATAGCAGGGGAGGAGTTTAGGGCAGAACTAACATCTGGAAGTTGAGGAGGGGGTTAGAATGAATGACAGGGAAGGTTCTAGGGAAAGGGGCAGGGAAAGGGGGGTTGGGGGGGGGGAAACAGATATTAAACTAATATTAAATGAAAGAAAAACACACCACCGCAGCTACTTTTGTACCACTGAGTGGACTTTCATTTCTTGAGAGCTTTTAATCCTTAAGAGACCTAGGATATTATCATCCCTTCATAGAAAACCATTTGCAAACCAAAGGATGGCCCTTGGTTTTGCCCTTTTTTTGTGTAGTGTTATGTTCTGTAAAGTGACCCTCAGTGGATGAGGTTAAGGCAAATGAGTTGCTGCTTTGAGATGGGAAGCAAAATTCCAAATCTTCACCTCCTCAGGCCATCCCAAATAATTTGAGAAGTTTGCACTTGTTTGGAACTACTTGAGTTGAGCAATGGGATGTAAAGCTTTCCTGAACTGAGGATTCTTCCTTGCCAGATTTTCCTGTGCCTTTGCCGCTAAGGTGTTTTTGTGCTGAAGGCAATAACTTCAATGAGAAAATAATTTCAGCATGGAGTAAGAGCTTCTGACAGAGACCAAGTGTTCCCAGCAGTTGCTCCAGGTGTTCCTGCTAACAGCCCCTGCAGGCAGGAGCACAGCCCCCAGTGCACCTGGGCTTTGGCTCCCTCTGGCACAGAAGCCCCCAGGGGCACAGGTCTCTGGGGCAGGACACGGCACCAACCCTGCCAGGGCTCGGGGGTGGCAGGTCTGCTTGGGCAGGGACTCTGCCTCACCTGCTGGTGTGAGCACTCCCCAGGCCCCAGGGCTCAGAGCAGCATTCCTGCCCTGGCCCACAGTTCCTTGTGTGTGCCACACCTGCGGGTTTGGGATGGCCACAGGCTGGGACGTGTCCCAAGGAGGCCGTACCAGCTTCTGTGGAAGGCCCCGTGCCCTTCCCAGCACGGCTGCATCGGCAGCCCTGGGGGCTCCTTCTGCTGCCCTGAGCCCGCAGGGCAGGGCAGCGTTTGCTGATGGTTTGAGCCATTCCTGAAGACCCTGTTGGGCTGTCTTAGACACTTGGGATGAGGGATTCCTTCCAACCTGAGCCACTTTGGGTGAGCCAGGGGCGGCCGTAGCGCAGGGGGCAGTGTGTGCAGGGGCCCTTTGTGACACGCTGCAGCATGGTCACCATGGCATGGAACAGTGTGTCAAAGGGCCCTTTGTGACACGTGGTGACATAGGAGCTGACAGTGACAGGACCATGCCACAGTGCTCCGAGCACGTGACGGGACAGGACAGGACAGAGCAGTGCTGTGAGGAGCCCCCGCACAGCACACTCGTTCGTGTCTGACCCAGAGATTTCTGAGGCGTTATTCCTGCAGCTGACGTCGAGGCCAGACCACAAGACTTGCTGACCCGTGGCCTTCCTAGGCTTCAATTCTGCAGGTGCCCTCAAGGGCAGAGCGTGGGACTTGGTGCCCTGGAGGCATCTCCCATCCCTGCCACCAGTGCCCTCGAGGCGAAAGCACAATCCTTGACAGGAGTCTCCTGTCCTTGTGGCAGGAGCCCTCGAGACCAGAGTGCAGGACTTGCTGTCCTGAAACTTCCTGAGGCTTCTCTCTTGAAGGTGCCGTGCAGGCACAAAAGCAGGACTTGCTGACTCGGAGTTTTCCGAGGCATCTCTCCTGCAAGTAGCCACAGATCCAGTCAGTGACATGGAGCAGAGACCCCCAAGAGTGCCCAAGCTGGCCTGGGTGGAGGAAGAGGAAGAAGGCCCTGGAGCTGCCCCAGTGCACGAGACTGAAGAGATGGTGCCATTCAAGCAGCTGCAGGAGGGTGAGTGGCAGTGCTGGGTTGCTGGGCTGCATGGCTGGTGGCTGCAGCCAGCTTGGCCACATCCCATCCCATCCCATCCCATCCCATCCCATCCCATCCCATCCCATCCCATCCCATCCCATCCCACATGCCCATGGATAGGACAGAAGCTGGGCTGGGCCTGGACCACATGGCAGCTCCATGCCTGGGGCATCGCGAGGCTCTCCCTGCCAGGAGAGAACAGGGCTGGGCTGTGTTTTCTGGCCTCTCCTGCAGCCCCTCAGCAGCTCTGGCCGCGCTCGCTCTTTACCAGATGCAGCCCTGGACCGGACACAAGAACAGGAACCCGCCCATGGCCGCTTCCGCAGAACAGCGCAGGTACCTGCGGCCATACCCACCTGGGCTGGGCCTGCTGGCACTGCTCAGCCCAGCACCGAGTGGTTGCAGCACTCCATGCATTCTCCCTCTCTTCCTGCTCTTCTCCTGCAGACCATCTGTCAATTCATCACGTGCATTAGGCAGGAAGAGACCACAGGTGTGCGCACCGGGACCTTGGCAAGCTTTCACCTCTTCAGTGCCGAGACCAGTGCTGCCATGCTGGATTTGCTGGTGGAGAAGGGTGTCTCCAATGCAAAGCAAGTAAGCAGTCTGGGGCAAGGGCTTGATTGCCCCAGGAATGGTGTGGCACATCTTGCTGGGTCTGCTGGGCTCCCTCAGCCTGTGAGGTCCAGCCCAATGTGGTGGAAAGGGAAGCACTCCTCAGGGGAAGCTGGGCAAGTTGCTGCCCTGGCAGCTCTCCAAGTCTCCCTGTGCCTTCTGTAGGTGCCAGCCATGGTGAGGTACATCCACCAGTGGCTCACGGCCAACAAATCTGCTGAGCACAGGCTGGACAAGGCCCTTCTGGAGCTGACCAAGGAATACCCCTGTGACGTGCTGATCACTCTCTTGCGCTGGGCCCCATCGTGTGACAGGCATGGCATCCCCACCTGCCTCGAGGCCTTAGGCTTCACCGGCCCCCCCACCCCGTAGAGCCTGTCCCTGACAGACAGGTGGAGAGTTCCAGGAGCCTCTGGCCCCTCTGTTTTCCAGTCCTGGCATGTCAACTCCGGAGCCTGCTGCCATGCTCCCTCCCTGCCCCTCAGTGCCTGGACCCACGTGGGCTGGCTGGCTGCTGCCAGCCAGGGCCAGGAGTCAGAGGCAGGGCTGAGGGCCAGTGCAGGCCCCTGCAGCTGCCCAGACCACGCTGCTGTGGCTGAGACCCCCCTGACACAGAGCTCTGGCCCCACAGAGCTGCCGTGATCATGTGGGGGACCATCATGTCCTCGAGCAGGACCGCGGAGCCGGCGCTGCAGATCCTCCTCGATGTGCTGAGTGCCTGGCCAGAGGACAGCGTGTACACCTCCGATGGGGACAGCACAGGGGTCTTTGCCCTGGCTGTGAGTTTCTGGAAGCGGCCTTTGCCATCCCCCAGGCCACCTCTCCAGCAGCTAGCTCTCTGCCCTGCCCCCAGCTGCATCTCCCTGCCTCAGGCGCTGGGCTGAAACCTGGCTTGGGGGCAAGGTTCTGGGGCACCAGGCCGGCTGCTCCCCATGTGTCTCCCTTGGCCTCTCCCTCGCAGGCTGGGGCCATGCCACATGCATGTCTTGGCACTGATTACTGTCTCTGGCTGTTTTATTTCTTGCAGGCAACCTTGACACTGTGGAGGCTCTTCAATCTGACCTGGTGCCCACCTGTAGTGCTGGAGTATTTCCCCAACCTCTTTCTGCGTCTGCTCTTCCAAGCTTACATCAGCACTCTGAATATGCCAGAAGAGGTGGATACCTTCTGGAAGAGATGCCAGGAGCAACACGGCCTTGCCGCCCACCCCAACAGGTGCTCCATACCAGCCTTCCCAGTCTCCCCATCCCTGCCATGCTCCCAGGGCAGGAGCCGGGCCTCCCAGCGTGACCTGGGCTTTGCTTTGCACACAGCTTTGCACTGCAGACCCTGAAGGCCCTGCTCTGCCAAATGCAGTACGAGGACGTGGTGCTAGCAATGGAACGCAGGTGTGCCTGGGACACACTGCTCTGTGCCAACACCCACCACTATGCAGTGGGTCTGCTGGCCAGGTGAGACCTCATTCTCCCCACCACCCCTCTCCTTTGTGCCCAGATCACCCCACGCAGTCCCTGTGCTCATGGGCGGCAAGGCCTTGTCCTCAAGGGAGGGATGAGCAGACTGGAATGGGCTGGGAGAGGAGGGTGCCCTGGAGCAGCTGCCTCCCAAAGAACCCGTGCTGGGGAGTGCTCGGGAGAAGACCAGACTTCTGTGAGTCAGCCCTGGGAGAGGTTTGGCTACTCAGCTCAGGAGCAATGGTGCCTTTTTCTCCCCCCCAGGGAGATGCGCCGTGTCTCCATCATCTGGTGTTGCAGCATGGCATCCTGCCTCTTTGACTTACTAAGCCAAGACAGTTCAGACTGGGAACTGCCCGCTCTGGCCTTCCTGGTGGAGGTGAGCCTGATGGCCAGCGCTGCCTCGCTCAGCTGCCTCCCACGCCTCTGCCCTCTGGTAGCCGCAGCTGCCTGGGATGGTGCCCTGTGCTGCTGCTTTGGTTCAGCCCTGTGCAGTTCTGAGCTCCTGCCAGCTGGGCACTCCTGTCACTGCTCTGTGCCTTTCAGGTCCTGGACTGCCTGGACTTGAGCGAATACGGTGAAAACGTCCTGCAGATCATGACAAGGCACCTGCAGAGCAAGTCCAGAGAGATGCGTCGCGTGGCGCTCAGAGGCCTCGTGGTGCTCAGCCAGGACCCCTCGATGGTGAGAAGGAGGCAGCAGCTGAAGCTGTGCTGGCAGCGTGGGGCTGGGGAAAGCAGCTCCTTGGGCTTGGCTCCTTTGGGAGCTGTGGCAGCTGCTCCCAGCTCTCCAAGGTGGCTGTTCAGCTGCCTGAGTGCTCTGGGACAGGCCTTCGGCCTCTGAGCCCTGCAGCAGCAGCAGCAGCAGCGTGGGGTTGTACAGCCTTGTTTTCCACACAGAACGAAAGAATGTACAGCCTGACTGAAAGCCTTGGCAAACTCCTGTGGGCTGTGGATGAAGACATTGTTGAGATGTCCATCGTTGTTCTCAGCTCTGTGCTTTGCAACAAAGACCTTGCAATAGCCAGCCCCATCGCCCTGCAGCTGGCTGAGGCGCTCTGGCAACTCTTTGACAATGTAAGGCTCTGTGCCCCCAGCCTTGGGCACCGGGTGTTGCCTGGAAGCCCGGTGCCTTGTGCCTGTGCACAGGGGGGCCTGAAGCAGCTGGTGTGGAGGGGTTTTGCTTCCATTCCAACAGGACAACAGCCTTGTGAAGCTGCTCTCCGTTTGCCTCTTCCAAGAGGTGATGAATTTGGTGGTGGCCAAGGGAAAAAAGCCCCTGAAGAAGCCTGTGAGCCAGAGCCTGCTCCCACTCTTCTTCAACTGCCACGATGAGAACTGGCGTGTGGCACAGGTGAGGGCTCCTGGGCGCCGGGGTCCCCATGGCAGGGGGCTCAGCTGTCTCCCCAGAGCCTGGCTCCTCCTCATGGGCTCCAGCTCCCTCCTGGCCTTGGCACGGGGACGTGGTTCCTGTGCCCTGGGCTGCGGTGCCATCTCCGGCTCTCTGCCGCCCTGCAGGCCTCTCGAGAAACGCTGCTTTCTGCAGTAAGGTTCCTGAAGAGAAGGGATCTTCAGCAGCTGGTGAAAACGGATCAGATGTGGAGCTTTGCCGAGCGCTTGGTAAGCACAGCCCGGAAGCCCCAGCCCCGGCCTGGAGAAGCCGCCTGCCCACGGTGCCCAGTCTATGCCCTGGCAGCTGCGGCCCCTGCCCAGTGCTGCCCGCAGGGGCACCGGCCGGCGCCCCACACGCCGCTGCCTTCCCTGGGCCGCGCGGGCTCTGCTCCAGGCTCCTCTGGCCCCAAGGCCAGTGCTGAGGGAGCCCCGAGGCAGCCGGGCTCTGCCGCGGGGCGGCACCGTGGCTCGCCGGGCCCTCTGCTCCCTGCAGAGCCCGGCGCCGGCGGCTGCTGGCCGGGCCTCGGCGCTGTGCGGGCAGGGGGAGCGGCGCCGGGCGGAGGGAGCGCCCGGCCGAGGGGCAGGGCCCGCACCAACCCTTCCCTTCGTGCCCCGCCGCTCTCTGCAGCTGGCAGAGGACAGGAGCCGAGCGGCCGAGCACCTGCGCCGGGCCCTGCCCTACGTGCAGAGCCCACAGGAGCCCCTGCGAGAGGCGGCCGTCAGGTTCATGGGTGAGCCACGAGCCCGGCTCCTTCCCCGCCCCGCCGCAGCTCGGCCCCAGCCCTGCCTGCTGCCCCGGCAGCAGCATCCGCGCGCGGCCATCTGGAGCCCCGCCTGGCCTCGGCGCTGCCGCCGCCCTCTGGCAGCCGTGCCCTGGGGCGGCAGGATGCGCCAGGGGCCCGGGCCGAGCCCTGCCGGGCCAGGAGCCCGTGTGGCCTCGGGCCGGGCAGCGCCCGCGGGCGGCAGCTGTGGCTCTGAAGCCAGCTCACGCTCTCTGTTCCCAAGGGATGGCCGGGCGCTGCCTCAGAGGACAGCAGCAAGAGTTCCGCATCCTCTGCAGGGGTGAGTGAGGCCAGCGGGCTCTCAGCGGGGGCTGCCGCTGGCAGCTGCCTTCCCTGGCCCGGCACGCACCAAGGGCAGCGTGGGCACAGCACACAGACCTTTCGGGGGCCTGTGGCACATTCGTGGCCAGCACCTTCCAGCTCGCCCTTCTTGTCTCCTGCTTCCTCCAGGCCATGGCAAGAGCTGCCTGGCATGGATGTGGAAGGAGGGTCTCCCCATGTTTCTGCAGACGCAGGCTCTGACGGTGGCTCTTTTCCTCTCTCTCGCAGCCCTTCAGGACCTGGCGGATGACGTCAGCCCTGCCATCTCATGCCTGGCCCTTCAAACCCTGTACATCAATTTAGCTGTACAGGCCATTCCCTCCTCCCGACTCCAGAATGTGCAGGATCAACTCCGCTGGCTCTGGAAGTCACGGCCTTTCCCGTGCCGCCGTGGCTGGCTGTTCTGCTGCAGCGCTGTGGAGAACTGATCTGCCAGGCTGCGTCTGCTGGGGCCACCTGAGCCTGCGAGGAACAGCTGCCCTCTGCAAGCCCGTCCTTTCACCCCAGAGTAGCATTAATAAATGGTTGTTGTCATACCCGGAGGTCCAGGAGCTTTCTCTTAGTGCCCAGATTCTTCAGGCCAATGAAGAGGAGGGGAAAAAGGGCGCTTGCACTCGGCTAGTTGCCCAAGCGTGCGGTGGGCAAGGGAAAGTGGCCGAAAGCCCCCTGGCCTTTGGTGCTCCTGTTGAATGTTTTTCTTCCTGCATCAAGCCTTCGGGAGCTATGGGAACAAGTGTGTTCTGTGTCCATGGAACAGCAGAAAGCGGCAGGATGTGTCTGCTTCCAGTGCTTCTCTTGGCTCTTCCTTCACACTGCTGGCACCATCATCAGAGACACGGAACGGCTTCTCTCATGCCAGCATTATCCCAATCTTCTGCACTTCCCCAGGTTCCTCCCAGCTTCAGCAGGGAAATTCTCTGCTCATGCCTGTCCATTCCCTTGCTCAGAAGGCAGCACCCACTTTTCTTTGGACATGAGCTGCTGGCCACAGCCAGACAGGCAGCAACCGGAGCATTGGGCATCAGATGCTGGGCTGATGTTCTTTCCCGGAAAGCTAGAAAAAACAGAAGGACACAAGGAAACTTGACAGTATCTCTGTAATAATGCCATTGTCCTCTGGAAGTCAACATTGGATGGTGTTTTTGTGTTGCAGATTATCACTTCCAAGCAAAAATCATTCTAGGAAGGAGCAACAGCTTTTGACAGATACCAAGGGCTGCTCCCGGTGCTCCTGCCTGCAGCCACCTGCAGAAAGGATCACATAGACACCAAGGCACGTTGGCTTTGGCTGTCCTTTGGCACACAAGTCCCCCGGGGCCACAGGTCTCTGTGGCAGGTGACAGGCACCAGCATTGGCAGAGCTTGGGGCTTTTTCCAGGAACTCAGGGGAAAAATTAGGATGCATCACTTTGGGAGGGAGGACCAGGAAACTCAGGACATGTTTATGGATGTTATTAGGTGTCCTGGGTTGTAAGATAAGCTTGTATTCCATTTGCCATCTGTTGAAGGCAAACCGGTTGGACAGGTTTTTGTTATCTCTCTCAGAGACAATGGTTTGCCCCGTAGAGGCAATGGTTTGTTTATACACTATTGACTGACTCACTGCCGGGCTGGTAAATATAACACTATCCCATTGTGAGGGGTCCCACCCAGAGGGGGAAGCCAAGCACTCTATTATTGTATAAAGGGGTAGCTGTTTGGGGAGAGAGGCAGCTGGCTCTCTCTTCGCGGGATTCCCAGAGAAGCAGCTCTCTTCGGCGGCACTCACAGCGAAGCAGCCGGAGCGCGCTGAGGCGACGGCAGCGGAGCTCAGAGGCAACCCCGGCGCAGAGGAAGACCGGCCCCACTGCCACCAGATCTTCAGAGGAAAACTGTACCCTTCTAAAGATCACCACTTCAGCTGCAACTCATCAACCATTGCAAGGGGAGCAATTGTCCCAGCAGAACTGCTACAGGCACCCCGACTCCTCAGGTTCTGGACTTTCTCACTGGTTTTGTTTGTACCAATTGCATTTGCCTTTTTAAATTGTTGTCTAGTTTTCTCCTAGTAAAGAATTGTTACTCCCATTCCCACATCTTTGCCTGAGAGCCTTTTAATTTAAAGATCCTGGTAATTCAGAGGGAGGGGGGTTTGCCGTTCTCCATTGCACAGGAGGCTTTGCCCTCTTTCACAGACTCCTGTCTTGTCAAACCAAGACATTAGGTCATGCAGAAAGCAAATTAGAGCGGTGAAAGGTCAATTAGGACTTAACCAGGCCACTTCTGTGAAGGAGAATAAAAATGTTTTTATAACTACATTATGGCAAAAGGAATGGTAAGGACAACCTCCATTTCTTATTGTGGGGGATATGGTTACCAAGGATGAGGAAAAGGCTGAGGTACTTAACCCCTTTGCCTCAGTTTTCAAGAGTAAGTCAAGTTGTGCTCAGGACAAGTGATCTGAGCTGGTGGATGGGGACAGGGAGCAGAACAATCCCCCTGTAATCCAGGAGGAAGCAGCTGGGGTCCTGCTGAGCCACTCAAATGCTCACAGGTCTCTCTGGGAGCAGATGGGATCCATCCTAGGGGGATGAGGGAGCTGGTGGATGAGCTCCCCAAGCTGCTCTCCATCATTTACCATCAGTGCTGGCTCAGCAGGGAGGTCCCAGAGCACTGGAGGTACGAGTGTGAGCCCATCCCCAAGAAGGGCTGGAAGGAGGAACTCCAGGCCTGTCAGCCTGACCTCGGTGCCTGGCAAGGTTATGGAACAGATCACCCTGAGTGCCATCACAGCGCACCCACAGGATGGCCGAGGGATCAGAGCCAGCCACGTGGATTTCAATGTCGGCATTAAATGATGCCACGGGCAGAGGGAAGCACAATCAGTATGATTGATAAGCGAGCTTCATTTTTTCAAAAATCCTGTCAGTTTTTATAGGGTTTGCTACAAGCAAAGTCAGCAACAGCTCTCATTGGTCAAGTTTACAAAGGTCTTTGTTTTATGTCTCCTATGTGCATTTACAGCTGTAGCTAAGTTCTCCAAGCCAAGTTCTCATTGCTAAGTCATGCCTTCCAAGGACAGAGCATATCTTCAAGGCTATGCCTGTCCTTATTATCTCATTGCGACCTTGTTCTATTTCCCAGGCCTAGACAGACCTTGTACAGTTTCCCAGGCCTAGACACAGAGCTGGTTTCCCAAACTCTGTTCCCAGGCCAGACACAGGCTGATTCTGATTCTGGGGTCTTAGAGAGAGGTATCAATGAATAACTGTTCCATTGATCCATGACCCCTCTCCTGCAACCATTCTCCAACAATTCTCCTCTTTTTCTCTTGCACCAACATTGCCTGATCAGTGACTGATGAGGCAATTTGGTGCATAGCTCTCTGAAGGCAAGCACAAATATAGCAAGCATATAATCAGCAAAATCACTAAACCAAGCATAATCAGATATTGAATGATAGAGCGAAACCATGGTCCTAGACTTAATGATTTTATCCAGTCATCTAACCCAAAGCCATGTTGTTGTTGTAACTGAGCAGTAAGCCTGTGCAATTCACTAATCTGCTTATGTATCGACTTAGAATGATCAGACAGATTCATGCAGCACATTCCCTCAGAATCTTCACAGCCATGTCCCTGAGCCAATAGTAAAAAGTCAATAGCAGCACGATTCTGTAAAGTAGCATGCCAAATAGAATCTACATCCAACAAGAGACTAGATAATGCAGCAGATGTTGGCAAGCCAACAACCTAGTCTGTTTAACAGTGTAAGTGATCTACCTGCTTCTGCTCCAGGGACAAATATAGAAGAAGTAACAATTGCTTCTGTGGACCAAAACTTAGCATCATCCCTACAATTGCTCTGAAATGCATGGGTCATCCTTTTTTGTCTATGTTGTCGGTACATCTGTAATATCATGGACATAGTAGGTGTCAGTAGAGACAGTCAACCAATTTTGCGAGGACCTCTTTTGAGTTTAGAAGGGATACCAGACCAGGCACAATCTCCACAGATGAGAAAGTACCCAGCAGGTAGCTGCAGTGGAGAACTGGAAGAAACTGAAACATGTGCTGAAGTGTAATTACACCAATAGGAAGAATTTCTATATATTGGGAGACTGGAATTTACTGATGCCGGATACTTGTCAGGATTTTGTTGCTCCATACCAGTCCAATTAAAAACAATGCATGCATCAGCTTGAATTGATCCCAAAAGCTCTAACTCTTGTGGTTCAAGAGGAGCAGGGGGAAGGTGAGGAACCCAAGAATCCCAATTATCCACATTATTTTGGGGATTTGTCACCTTACAAGATGGTGTGTTCTGAGGGCAAGGCCAATTGTCAACAGGTATCCCTACCAGACAGGTAGAGAATGGATTTCCAGGTGAGGATAGAGACAGACAGCACTCCGATTTGTCAGCTTAGCTAAAGTAACCCATATGTTTGTTCTTGGTTGTGCAGGAGCCCAAGCATTAGCTTGCAACAAAATTGACAGTATCAGAGTCAAAAGTATAATTTTGTTCCTTAGAACATAATTTATTTCCTGTAGAATAGGCTCAAGCCGAAGTCGTCGTCTGTGGAGTCTTCGGTCTTCGGCAGAGGTGTTGGCAGCCGTGTTGAAACAGGACGTGTCCACTTCCTGGGAACCCACAAGGGCCCTGTAGGTGTAGACACACACATATGACCTCTACCCATATCATTTACAGGTGGTGGTCCTGACCATATCCCTGTAGCAGGATGCCTATGCATTACGGTCATTGGCTTATCAACACCTTGTTTTGCAAGTATCCCATGTACCTAGGCAGGTGGCATATCATGAACACCAAATATACAAAGATGATTTAAAGTAAACAATGCTTTTCCCAATCTTTCCTGAGGATCAGTAATTATCTTAAATTTTGCAAGATACTGTTTTAGAGTTTGGTTTTCCCTTTCTACTATAGCTTGTCCTGTGGGAGAGTGTGGTATTCCTGTAATATGCTTAACACCCCATTGCTGCCAAAAGCAATTAACTTTCTTCCCTACTTATGCAGGACCATTATCTGTTTTAATAACTCTAGGTACCCCTAAGATAGCAAAGCACAGTGTTAAATGTTGAATAACATGAACTGCTTTCTCTCCAGCTTGTGGGGAGGCCCAAATGAAGTGACTGTAGGTGTCAATGACCACATGGACATAACGTAAATGCCCAAATTCATTCACATGAGTCACGTCCATTTGCCACAACTCAGTGGGGCCTGGACCTCGGGGATTTACCCCCAGGCCAAGACCTGGTCCATTGTGATGACTACAGTCTGGACATGCTCTGACAATTCCTCGGGCTTCCTCCATGGTAATATCAAAGCAACATCGTTGCCCTTTTGCATTCTGATGAAATGAGGCATGAGCATTGCATGCTTTTGTAGAATTCTCCATGGGTACAGTCACTGATACCAGCTGATCAGCACAAGCATTGCCCTCCCCTAATCCTTCCATCCACTTGTGACTCCTGATGTGAAAAACAGCATATGGAGAAGATCTTTGTCTAATAGCTGATTGCAATTGTGCAGAAAGTGGAATCAGGCATTGATTCTGTACTTCTCGCAGCAATGCATCTTCAATACGCTGTGCTACTCCAACTGCATACAAGGAATCAGACACAACATTTATAGGGTCATGCATCCATCGACAAAATGCACAAACAATAGCTAAAAGTTCTAAAGTCTGCAAAGTGTCTGATTTCTGTCCCTCTAAAATGTTATGATTCCATGGTCCTTGCTCATTCCAGGTGAGAGCAGCTTTTCGTGATTATCTGCCTGCATCTGTGTATACAGAGACAGCTGAGCCCCCTGCCATGGGGACCCCGGCGCCCAGGAGCCCTCACCTCTGCTGATTTCACATTATACTTATAGCTAGTTATACTCAGGTATATGTCAGAAAGTACAAAAAGAACTCTTGGTCACTTTGCTTTGTTTGTTTTAAGGTCTGAGGAGTCTTTCTTACCTCTTATCTTTTAGTGTGGAAATTTGCATTAATTTTCTTTAGCCAGGGTAGTTTTGCAAGTGCTGCAGTTATTAGACTAAACAGCACATTTAGCAAGCTCAAAGTGGCACATTTTACTTAAATCCAAATGGATTTCTACACTGTTCATTCTGTCTCATTCCCCCCTTTCCTTAAGATGATAAGTAAATTATTTTAATGTAAATTTTTGAATTAGTAAGTGCCCATTAGTGATTTACTATGTACATTTGACATCAGAAGGATTTTTTTATTATTTTTTCTTTACTGAACAGTCAGTAAAGAGAGCAACAATCAGGAGATTAGAATGGCAGCAAGGAAGTGGAGTGCCCAAAAGGGAGCACCGGGGTCCCAGTGCACGATGGAATGCAGAAAGGGATTTCTCGAGAAGTGATAAATAAAATAAATAAATAAATAAATAAAATAAATAACTTAAAGTGATAAATAAAATAAATAAATAAATAAAATAACTTAAAGTAATAAAAAAAAATAAATAAAATAAATAAAGTGATTAAATAAATAAGTAAAAAATAACTTAAATAAATTGATAAATTAAATAAAAAAAAATAAAGTGATAAATAAAATAAATAAATCCACTACTGTTCTGGAGGATATAGTGCTAGGGGAAAAGGAAAATCGCACTGAAACAGAGTAAGATTTAACAGGGTAGAAAATCCATCTGGCTTTAGGTGAAGTGTACTGCATAGTGGCTTGCTAACATGAGTGAAATATGCTGTTTAGTCTGTTAACTTTGCTGTGCTTGTAAAACTGTCCCAGCCAAGGAGAAAAGAATGTAATCTCCAAGGTGAAGAGATAAGAGGGGCCCCTTGAACTCTAAAACTAAGAGAAAAAGAAGTCTGAAAAAAGAGACAAAGGAATTAGAGAGTTCTCTGTACAAAGGGCCAACTGTAAATTGTAAGGCAAAATCAACAGAATGAATATGCATGAACCTATTCTAAGATTCTATATATATATGTAAATTAGTGCAAGATAAAGAAAAGATCGAGAATCCCCAAGGGGCGCTCATGCCCTTTAAAGAGAGATCCCTGCAGCAAGGGAAATCCTGGTGTGTGCCCAGCCCTAGAAAAAAAAAATAAAATTACCCTTTCCCAACAAATCTTTATTAAAATTGTAAAGTTGCAATTTTCATCTGCATATCAGCACTCCCTTGCCACAAGCAGGATAAAATGCTGATGTGGGAGTTGGAACTCCTGAGAGACCTATAATTACTATGGCCCCACAGGCTAATGTTGTTAATTGGAGTCTCAGAAACAACTTTTGCCATCCTCAGCGAGTTGGGTGCTGCCGGCTGCAGTTAAGGAGGCTCACCAAAAATAAGACTCACACAAAAAATGAGGTATCAAAGTCACCACTGGCTTCTGAGATGGAGACTGGAGAAAAACTGAGAATCCAAGTGGACAAACTTATGACTGAGAAAGATCATCTCAGGACCCAAATTTCTTCGGCAGAGTGTAAAGAAAGACAATTATTTGAGAATTTGAATAGGGAAAAGTATAGAAGAGAGAAACTAGACTTGAGAGGTAACCTGATTTATCCCCGTTACTGAATTGAACATTTGCAGAAACATTTCCAGAAGGAAAAGGAGAAAATATGAAAACTGAAAGAAATGGTAAAGGTGATGCTTAAGCAAGCTCCCAATTCCCCCTGTGTTGTGCAGAGTCCATTCAGGTGGCTGACTGGCAGAAGCATCCCAGGCACAAGCCAAGTGAGACTGAAATGCAGTAAGTGGAACCCCATCAATACATATGTACTAATCCCTATCAATACATCAATACAAAACCCCATCAATACATATGTACTAATCCCTATCAATACATCAATACAAACCCCATCAATACATATGTACTAATCTCTATCAATACATCAATACAAACCCCATCAATACATACGTACTAATGACCCACACATCCACATTCACACTGGCTCTTGCCAATGACTAATTACATTTCTAACAGATACAGGAACACAGCATTCAGCACTAACAAAGCAGGATGCCGAGAAGCTGGGTGTGTGACTCGGATGCCAAGTGTCAAAATTACTTTACTAAAAGGAGCAAATATTATCTACCAAGCTGCTAAGGTTAATTTATAGGTCCTGGATGAGATGTGGATATTGGCTACTTGCTTTGCAATCAAGGATCACAATGACAATATTGCGGTGTTTTGAACAGTCAAATCTGATATTCTGAACAATCAAATCTGTTGTCTGCCTGATGGCAGGGACTCAACGTTAATGTTTGAACATTGGCCCAAAGCCTAAAAGGAGTCCAGAGACTGTGCTGACTCCATGTGGCACCTGCACCCCTGGTCCAAGCACTGCTAGTATCCCCGTGCTGGATTTCTGCTGCAGGGAGAAGTGGAATTTCGGAAGTTCTGACCAGTTTGTCCCCACTAACAGCTGACGTAGCCAATGCTGTAAACCTAACAGCCACAATATAAGCACCCATGTGCCTGGGCATTGATGGGGTGGTGACAGGTTAAGAGAAGAAAGGAACTACCACTCAGTCCCACTTCTATCTCTCCTGTCTGAGACAGTGGACAGTGATCATTTTAACACACTCCAGTCTCATAGAACTTGCCAGTGTTTAGCCAGTGTTTGCTGTTGACATTGCCATTGCAGAAGACCCCGCTGAAAACACTGGAAGCAGCAACAGCAGTGGGCAAGCACTTCATAAAATAGAGGTTGAGATTCCTCCTGAAGGATATCAAGGCCTAGCACCATGAAAGACCAAAGAAATATTCACCATTCAACTCAACCGCATTAAAAGAGATGGAACAGGGGGATTCTGAGTTGGAAAAAGGACTTTTGTCATTATTCTGAGTGATTAAACAACTTGAGCCACTAAGGGGTAACCTGTCCAGGAGACACATACTGTTTCTATCCAGGAATGGTATCAGCAACAATCCCAGCACACCCCCAATGAGGATCAAGTTAACCATCAAAGGACAGCTTATCCTTATTGCAGGAGCAATCCCTGCCAGCAGGAAACAAATTTAACAAGTTTAAATTAACAAATTCAACCCACAAGGTAGAATTACTTCTTTTATTTAAGCTAGGAAGTAAGGTAACTTAGTACATGCATTCTACACCACACGTGCTTGTCAGTTGTAAGTGCAATTAATTGAGTATGACCAGGGATTTTACCCATTACCCAAATTAGGTAACACTTCCATTATTATGTCCAAGGATGGATCCCACTAAAAGGTGCCACGATAGAGAGGTCTTGGCTGGCGTTCCCTGGCTCCCCTGTGCAGCCTCTCATCAGCACCACAAACACTGGGGCCACGTGCTTTCCTTCCTACAGAAAAGAACTCTCATTCTCATCCAGAAGCGATTATTCAAATGTGGATACCACCTCCCATATTATATGTGCCCAGAGATGACTCTCATACAAAAACTGCCAGATCAGAAAGCTTTCACTGATCTTGATAGTAAAAGGGTTTTAAAATCAAGGGGATTTAGGGTTAAAAGGAAAATTAAGCTTTGTAGGCCCTGAAAAAAAAAATAAATGTCCTAGGTACATGAAGGATTTGTACCTTGCTAGAACTGCACCTGTGTAGCTAGTACATGATAAATGATATGACTGTTAGATGTGATGATTGTTTAGTAATTAAATATAATTACTGTTTAATCATAAGAATAATTATGAGAAACTGTGGTAAGTGGCCTCAGAAAGATCATGAGAAACTCATGTCAATGTATACAACAGAACAATATAATTTTAATAATTAATATGTAGATTATATAACGATAGAATATAAAATACATTAAGCTCAAAAGCCATGTTGGAGTCAGATTTGGGTCTGTACCCCTGATTGCCAGAGTTCTCAATAAAAGCACCTGCAGATGATCATATCCCGTGATTATGTGTGTTCCTGAATGCTAACACACTGTCTGTCCACATTTTGTGTGGGAGCAATCCTTGGATGTTTTCAGTGCTGGAGGTGGTATCCAGATTTCAGTGGATGAGCTCCTTAAAGATGATTGAAACACTTTTACAGGGGAAGGAAAGCCCCTAGGCCCAGGGTTCAACGTGCAGATTACATGCTGCCCAGGGAGGTAGAATTCAGTAATAATTTTCTGACCTGGCACATACTGTGTGAGAGCAATCCTTGGATATATGTCATGTTGGAAAGTTGTATCCAAAGTAAGATGGTGGACTCCTGAAGAGGAATAAAGTGATTTTCTACAGGAAGGAAAGGACATAACCCACTGTTTCTAGCGCAGATATGCTTCTCAGGGGAGGTAAAGGCCACAAAGACCTTTCTGCTCTGGATCGTCCTGTGTTAGACATCCACTGGAAGTATTTAGTATTGGTGTGTGGCTCCAAATGCTGTAACTGTGCTCCTGGACATGAATGACAGTACCTTTCTTTGGGAAGGCAAACACATAGTCCTGCTGGTGGTGTTCACATGACTGCAAAGTGAAGGTAAAAGCCAGCAACAGCTTTCTGTTCTCACATGCTTTGTGTGGCAGCAATCCTTAGACATTCAATATTGGAGCTTGAATCCAAATGCCAGAACCCAGGCCCTCCAAGTGAATGACAGTACCTTTCCTAGAAAATGAAACTCCCAGTCCTAATGTTGGTGCCACAGATGATCATCTGCCTAGTAGAGAGACAAGTCAGCAAAACCTTTCTGTCCTGGAGTCTTTGTTTGGCAGCAATCCTTGGACATATTTGATATTGGAGGTGGTTTACAAAAGTTTTGACTCCTGAAATGGAATGACAGTGCTTTTACATGGGAAGGAAAGCAGCTAGCCTCAGATTATAAACTGGAGAGGGGAGGAAAATGCCAGCAAGAGTTTCCTGCCCTAGTCTGTTTGGTGTGAGAGCAATGTCTAGAGCCCTAGATGTATTCAATACTGGAACTCAGCTCCAAATGCTGCAGCTAGGTTCTTCAACGTGAATAACAGCACCTATTCTTGTGAAGGGAAACACCTTGTCCGACTGACAGTGCTGCAGATGATCATCTGCCAGGTGGAGGTGAACGCCAGCAAAACGTTTTCATCCTAAAACACTGTGACTAGTGCTTTATTTTCCAAGGAAAAATATTGTCATTCCCTTTCAGGAGCACATATGAGGAATTTGGAAACCATCTCTACTAACGAATATGTCCAAGGATTTCTCCAACAGAATAGGTGTCTGGAGAGATAGGTCTTGTTTGCCTTTTCCTTTCCTGGGCCAACAATCATCTGCAGCACTAACAGTAAGACTAGGTGTTTCTCCTCCCAAGGAAATGTGCTTTCATTCACTTTCTGAGCCCAACCTCCTAAATTTGGCGCTAAGCTCAAAATTTGGATCCATCCACGGATTGCTCCCACACAAAATGTTCCAGGACAGGAAGGTCTTTACTTCGCCCGGACAGCCTCTCATCTGCCCCTGAAACACTGGCTACCTGAGGCATCGTGGGCCCACTGAGCCAGAAATAACTCAGCCAAGTGTGGCCAGTCCAGACCCACCTGGGACACTTTAATCCTGGCAGCCCCATCCCCTTGTCCATTGCTATGATGCTCTTCAGTGCCCGACTCTTGGGTACGTGAGCACCCACAGGAGGGACTTTCACAACCAGCTTGTCCCCTGGGCAGTGATGTCCTGCCCCAGCCCAGCAGCCCCAACGGGTTTCCCTTGTGCTGCCAATTGTCCTTTTTCCATTGTTCCAACCACCCCACAGAGCACTTGCCACCATCCATGAGTCAGTGCTGAGGTAGAGTTGGCCATTTCTCTCATTCAGCCATGTCCAAAGCTAGCTAGACGGCTTTAGGCTTTAAGCTCTGTAACGTGCCTGGAGCCACCTTGTCCTTCAGTGGCTTCCATAAGTTGCCATGTAGCATGTAGCATCCCATGAACTCTCCCACCTCACTCCCAAGTCCTCAGCCCTGGCAACAGCAGTAACTGCTCACCACAGAGCCAGTCCTCCTGGGGGGAAAAGCAGTCTCGCATTTGAGTCTCTGTGTCAACTTCCCCTGTGCAACTTCCCCTGGTTTCTCCTTTCCCTGTCCCCTCACAGGATCGGTAGCCCTGGTGGCCACCCCCCTTTCCCTGGAGACCAAACCCCTCTGCCCAGCCCTTAGCCCTGTCCCCCACCCCTTCCCCTTCTCAAGCTGTCTCTTCCACATGGTCCCCCTCTTTTATCTCGCTGAGCTCCCTTCAGCCACATGTGATATCCTCCACTGAAATAAAACCCTGCAAAAAGAGCCTTTCTTGCCTCTGTCACTGAGCCAGCTGTGGTGGGTGCTAATTGAGGGTCTGACTGCATTGACTGAAGGTTATCTCAACTTGCTTTTCCGCAGGAGACAGATTATAGGCAGCAGCAACCACTACTCTAACACCCACATTTTCAATTGATGCACAACTGGGCCCTGACCTTGAGGCTTTACTGAGCCTTTTGGAAGCATCTCCATTGGATCTCCTCTGGATTCTAAATCACTATCAGAGAGAAAAACCCCAATTTTCTGGGGGATTTCTCTGGGGGTGGCCGACAACCCTCGAAGCTTTGAGGACCAGTCTAATCAGTGAAACCTCCTCTGAAGAGTTTTTTCTGACACACCAAGGTGGCAAGTATAGCCTAGTGACAGTCACCTTTTTGTATTGTTTTCCCTTTTTTTTATCTCTTAGGAGGCAAAGGGGTTAATGGAGTAGGACTCCACACAGCAGCTTTCCATTTTTGATGCATCCCTACAATATGGCAGGAACCATCAGGAACATGAGAGTGACGCTTTTCATTTCCTGGTAGTCAGGGCCTCCCTAGCACGTGCCACCTTCACCTCTTCCCCTTCTGATGATAATCTGAAAATTTTGCCACAGGGCCAGTTTGTAATGACTTCCAAGATATCATTCCCTTTGAACATCCCATCCCAGCACTGGCAGTCGGGTGCCAGTGGGAGCTGTGCTTCAGTGCCAGTCCCTTCTGAAACAGATGGAACCTCCTCATAAGCTGCAGAGTGCTGTATGGGTATAGCTGGCCTCAGATCCTTTGTATCCCAGACTCAAGAACCATAGGGTGGTCCTCCAACTTCCCCAGGTCCCTTCTGCTGGAGGCTCCAGGGTGGACCATTCTCCCTGGCTGCAGTGTGGAGCATTTTTTCCATACCTTGTCCTCTCCTGACTGCCCCAACGGCTACTGTAAGGAAGAATCTCCTCTTTAATTTGTTCAAAAGCTTGTTGCTGTGAAGGACCCCACTTGAAATCAATCTTCTTCGATGTCTGTCATATGATAGAGAGGGTTTACAATCTGACTGTAACCTGGAATATGCATATTCCAAAATACCACAGTGCCAGGAAAGCCTGTGTTTCCTTCCTGTGGGTCAGTGGGGATATGGCTGCTATTTTGTTGACCACATCCGCTGGAATCTGACAATGTCCATCTTGCTATTTTACTTCTAAAAACTGAATTTCTTGGGCAGGTCACTTGACTTTACTCTGTTTTATGGCAAAACCAGCCTTCAGGAGGATCTGAATCACCTTATCCTCTTTCTCAAAAGCTTTCTCTGCTGTGGCACCACTTTGCTGCCTTGGACTCCAGCTCACGCTGAAGTTCCAACACGTCCAGCATGGCAGCACTCAGTGATGGTGGGACTTCATTCAGGCCATGACAGTCCGCTGCCAGTGTCCACTCTCCACGGGACTCAGGCAGGGGCCATGTGGGGCTACTGAGGGGTGAGCGAGTCTTGCTGAGCACGCCCAGCTCTCCAGCGCCCGGATCAGCTCATGGACAGCCTCCTGAAGTTCCACTTGGTGCCATGTTGCCGATGGGACACTGCTGGGCTGGCCATCAGTACCTGCTGTTCTTCAACCCTCAGCAGTCCCACAGCAGAAGGGTCCTCTGAAAGACCAAACAAGAGATTCAGCTGTCTAAAGTTCTTCTTTATCCACAGCAGCTCTCCCAAAGCCCGGCGGTGTCCTTTTGGGTTTTTGAAATACCTCTCCTGAGGTGACGTATGCCCAGGATACACGGAGCCTCTAGGCCAGTAACAACTGCATTTTTCTGTCACTCATGCCCAGTCAGGAGCACTTCAGCCCCCAGTATAGTCCCTGTTGGGACCCCCCTGTCATCCCAGAAACAGCGATGGATTCTGCCCCTGCATGATGGCATCAGGGTACATTATCCACCCATGTCAACTAAGGCTGCTCCTGTGGCTCTGCTGTGCCAGGCCATGGATCCACACAATCCAACAGACCCCATTGTCCTTTTCCCACACCTGGCTGGAGCCAGGGCCCCTCCAGCTCTGATCATGGTACTTGTTGCTCGCCTCTTGTAAATATGACCTGGAGGTTCCTTCCAGAGGGTCTGAAGTAACATCAGCCCTTCAATTCTGCCTGAGGACTCGCCCAGTGGAAACTGAGTGGCATTTTTCCTTAAAGAGTTTTCTGCCTGCAAGAACACTTTGAGACTTCTATGAGACTTACCCTTGTGACACCCCTGTGAGACCCTCATGAGACCCCCTTGAGAGACCCTTGTGTGAGAGACCTCAGGTGTCCTCCAGGTACCCCAAGAGTCACCAGAGGGCATAAGCCCCCAGGAAGGGCAGGTAGAAGTAGCGGTGCTCAAGGACCATGGTGACAGTGATGGAAATGGCACTGCACAACCAGCTGAAGGCCCTGAACTGCAGCACAATGAGCCTGTGCCCCACAGGTGACTTGTAGGGGTGCATCACCCGACCAGGATCAAAAAACTGCCTCTCCCCCCAAAGACAAACTCCACAAAGCAAACACCATCCAAATACCCCATATCCCTTCAAATGCCTCCCATATTCCCCAAATACAGCTGGGCACATGGGTCTCACCTGAACCTCAATTATAAAGCACCTCATGGTGGTCAAAGAACTGCCCCCCAAAATGTACCTCCTTGTGGGCAAAGAACTGCCCCTCCATCCCAAAATACCCCCCAAATACCCACAAACCCTCTATATACAGCAAAAATACAGGTGGGTGTAGGGGTCTCACCTGGGCCTTGTAGGCGAGCAGGGTGATATGGGTGACACTGTACAGGGTGACGTTCATGGAGAGCTGGATGGAGTTCCCCAGTCTGATGTGGTCTCTGAAAGCAACAACCCTCTGGGTGCCCCATAGAGACCCCCAAACTACCCCACAGACCCCCTGCAAATGTTCTATAGGGACCCCTGACTGCCCCATAGTGACCCACAGCTGCCCCCGTGCTCCCCAATCACCTCCCCATACCCTCCGTGGTACCTGTGATGGAAAAGCACTTGCCCAGCAGGATGAGCACGAGGAGGAAGATGAGGAAGCTGATGGGGTGGAGGGAGCAGCCAGCATGGGGGTATGGGGAGGGCTGGGCACCCCCCTTCATCACATCCCCGACACGAGGGTCTGTGCACCCCTACACCTCCTGTACTCCCCCAAGCCCCTCATTAACTCCCATGACTTCAAAGTGCCCCTGTGCTCCCCCATACCCCCTATACTTTGCTGGGAAAGGCCCCCAAACCCACCCAGAACCCCCAGCCCCATCAAATCTCAATATGCCACTTGGACCTTGAACCTCCCAGTCTCTGAAGATCCCCCAAATCCCAATGTAACTTCCCCAGAGCCCGATGCTCTCCAGTCCCTGCAGCTGCTGCTGGACCCCACAAACCTGCCCATAGCCCCACAGGCTCCCCCTTCATGCTCCATGCTGGCAGCCACCATGAGCCTCTTCAGGTGGTGTGGAGCGGCTGCCACCCTAGACAGGTCTGGGGGGACTGGAGGGGTGAGCACAGGATCTCTCATAGCACTGCCTCCCCCAGACCCCCTTGAAGCTCAGATCTCCCCCAGCTGCTCGCTGATGAGTAACGTGAGGATGATGATGGGGACGAGGGTGATGTCTGTCTCCAGAACACCTGGGGAAGGTGGGGGGCAGGGTGAGAAGGGCTTGTCCTGGGTTGTAAGATAAGCTTGTATTCCATTTGCCATCTGTCGAAGGCGAACCGGTTGGACAGGTTTTTTGTTATCTCTCTCAGAGACAATGGTTTGTGTATACACCTTCGACTGATTCAATGAAGGGGGTCCCACCCAGAGGGGGGAAGCAGCTCTCTCCCTCTTCTTCGCGGGACTCCGAGAGAAGCAGCTCTCTCTCTCTCTCTGCGCGGGATTCCCGGGGAAAGCAGCTCTCTCTCTCTTTCTTCGCGGGATTCCTGGGGAAGCAGCTCTCTCTCGCTCTCTCTTCGGCGGCACTCGCAGCGAAGCAGCCGGCGCGTTGAGCCGACGGCGGCGGAGCTCAGAGGCAACCCCGGCGCAGAGGAAGACCGGCCCCACTGCCACCAGATCTTCAGAGGGAAACTATACCCTTCTAGAGATCACCACTGCAGCTACAATTCACCAGCCACTGCAAGGGAAGCAAATTGTCCCAGTAGAACTGATACTGGCACCCCGCAGGTTCTGGACCTTTTTTTTTTTCTTTCACTGGTTTTGTTTGTACCGATTGCATTTGCCTTTTTAAATTGTTGTCTAGTTTTCTCCTAGTAAAGAATTGTTACTCCCACTCCCATATCTTTGCCTGAGAGCCTTTTAATTTAAAGATCCTCGTAATTCAGAGGGAGGGGGGTTTGCCGTTCTCCATTGCACAGGAGGCTTTGCCCTCTTTCACAGACTCCTGTCTTGTCGAACCAAGACAGAATTTGGCGCCCAACGTGGGGCACGAGGGCATTGAGAGGGAAAAAGGATTAACAGTTCTTAAGTAATTTGGTTTTGTTGTGTGTAAAAACATCTTCAGCATCACCATGTGGTCTAGTTTACCTTGGTTTGGGTGGCATGTGATCGTAGCTATACTTTTCCCATTTGCAGACCCTTATCTAAAAATGGGTCCTATAACTAAGGCTACGGTGTCTGTTATCAAGTTTGGCTTCTGGGTTAATTGGGTGAGGAATTCATGGATCTTTAATTTCCTCTGGAAGGCAGGTACATGGATTCATAGCTATCACACGTTAACTGTATGTTTTTGGGGTTACTTTAATAACGGTACCTACTGCGAGGAAATAGCACCTGGGCAAACTTTCTCTCAACCTTTTAACCATCTTTTTGGGTCTGCTCCACCAGTTCTCAAAGGGTTAAGATCCTTTATAAGTGCTAATGATACCATACAATGGGTGGTGTTGCTGATAGTCCTGTTATATTTAGCATTCAGAGATAAGGGAAGATTAACCTGGATAACTACCCTCACACCTACACCACAGACTCGAGATGCTGCTGCTCCAGAGCCTGACCCTGCCCCACAGCCCACCTCAGAAATGAACCGCCCAGATTGGGTGAGGGTTCTGGTTAAGGAGATACGAGAGATGCTGAAGGAGTGCATTTCCCCAGCTGGTGAGAAACCGGCCCTTTGCCTTGAGGAGGGACAGTCTAATAGTACAGCTGTGGAACCCACAGATGTTACAACTGTCCAGGTTCCAGCTGAACCACAAAGGCAGTCACGGTCAGCAGCAGTGGCCCCGGTAGAAACAAGGAAGTCTAAGGTGAAAGCAGAGCACCCTGCAGATAGGGACAGGAATGGAGGAACCTCACAACCCACAGGGGACCCAGAGATTGCTATCATCACCGAGTCCCTGACGTACGAAAGTCTTCGCAATCTGCATAAAGACATTGTGCGACGAGGGCGTGAGGCTTATGCTACCTGGCTACTCCGGGTTTGGGATCTTATGGGTACAGGCGTGCAGCTGGACGGTGGTGAGGCAAGGAACTTGGGACCCTTGACCCAGGACTCAGGTATAAATCAGGTTTTTGTAAGGGAACCAGGGTCCCTTTCTCTCTGGGAGCGGCTCTTAATGAGTGTCAGGGAGAGGTTTATCCACAGAGAGAGAATGCAAGAGCACCATCATAGAATGCGCTGGAAGACCCTCGAGGAAGGGATCCAACAGCTGAGAGAAGTGGCAGTATTGGAGGTACTCTTTGGGAGGGATGGACGACACAATAATGATCCTGACAAGGTCAGGTGTACGGGACAAATGCTGTGGAGTCTGGCAAATCTTGGGCCATCTCAATACGCCACCTTCATTGCAACGATCAATGCTGACACCCACCGGGAGACAATAGGTTCTGTTGCCAACAAACTTAGGAATTATGAGAGTATGATTAATGGCCCAATGCAGGCTCATATCTCAGCTGTGATTAAGGAGTTTAAAGAGGAGATGAGGGAGGAGATAAGGAAGGTTAATACAGCACCCGTGAGAGTCACAGGCCCCAGAATCAGCACCCAACAATCCCCAGCTAGAGAGAGAGGGTACACCCCAAGGGCTAATCTGTGGTTCTTCCTGCGTGACCATGGGGAAGACATGGGGAGGTGGGATGGGAAACCCACTTCTGTCCTGGCAGCACGGGTCCGTCAACTCAAGGAGGGAAACTCTAACCGGGGGAGTTCCACCAAAGTGAAGGTAGCCTCAACCTCCCGTGACCAAGCTTGTGGGTACGATCTGTCAGACCCCCTTGAAGGGACCTCTAGTATGTATGCCCAGGGAAGGAATGATAACCAGTGTTAGAGGGGCCCTGTCTCTAGCCAGGGAGAGGCACGGGAAAACCGGATCTTCTGGACAGTGTGGATCCGATGGCCTGGCACATCAGAGCCACAAAAATATGATGCTTTGGTTGATACTGGTGCACAGTGTACTCTGATACCATCGGGACATGTGGGGGCAGAGCCTGTTTCCATTGCTGGTGTGACAGGGGGATCACAACAATTGACTCTGGTGGAAGCTGAGGTGAGCCTGACTGGGAAGGAGTGGAAGAAACACCCTATAGTGACTGGCCCAGATGCTCCGTGTATCCTAGGCATAGACTTCCTCCGGAACGGATATTACAAAGACCCAAAGGGACTCAGGTGGGCTTTTGGAATAGCCGCTGTAGAGGCAGAAGACATTAAGCAATTGAACACCTTGCCTGGACTGTCAGAAAACCCCTCTGCAGTAGGACTCCTAAGGGTGGAAGAACAACGCGTGCCAATTGCGACCTCGACAGTGCACCGCCGGCAGTATCGGACGGATCGAGATGCCGTGATCCCCATCCACAAAATGATTCGGGAGCTGGAGAGCCAAGGGGTGGTCAGCAAAACCCACTCACCCTTCAACAGCCCCATCTGGCCTGTGCGCAAATCTGACAAAGAATGGAGATTGACTGTGGACTATCGTGGCTTAAATGAAGTGACTCCACCGCTGAGCGCTGCTGTGCCGGACATGCTGGAACTCCAGTACGAGCTGGAGACCAAGGCAGCAAAGTGGTATGCCACCATTGATATTGCTAATGCGTTTTTCTCCATTCCTCTGGCAGCAGAATGCAGGCCTCAGTTTGCTTTCACCTGGAGGGGCGTGCAGTACACCTGGAACCGACTGCCCCAGGGGTGGAAACACAGCCCCACCATCTGCCATGGACTGATCCAGGCTGCACTGGAAAAGGGTGAGGCTCCAGAACACCTGCAATACATTGATGACATCATTGTGTGGGGGAGCACAGCGGCAGAAGTGTTTGAGAAAGGTGAGAGGATCATCCAGATACTACTAGAAGCTGGCTTTGCCATCAAGAAGAGCAAAGTCAAGGGACCTGCCCGAGAGATCCAGTTCCTGGGAGTGAAATGGCAAGATGGACGGCGCCAGATTCCCACTGAGGTCATCAACAAGATCACAGCTATGTCCCCACCAACCAGCAAAAAGGAAACACAAGCTTTCCTGGGTGCCATAGGTTTCTGGAGAATGCACATTCCTGAGTATAGCCAGATTGTGAGCCCTCTTTATCTGGTTACCCGAAAGAAGAATGATTTCCACTGGGGCCCTGAGCAGCAACAAGCCTTCACCCAGATCAAGCAGGAGATCGCTCATGCTGTAGCCCTTGGCCCAGTCAGAACGGGACCAGAGGTCAAGAATGTGCTCTACTCTGCAGCCGGGAACCATGGGTTGTCCTGGAGCCTTTGGCAGAAAGTGCCTGGGGAGACTCGAGGCCGACCACTGGGATTCTGGAGCCGAAGTTACAGAGGGTCTGAAGCCAACTACACTCCCACAGAGAAGGAAATCTTGGCTGCCTTTGAAGGAGTTCAAGCCGCCTCGGAGGTAATTGGCACAGAAACACAACTCCTCCTGGCACCCCGACTACCGGTGCTGGGGTGGATGTTTAAAGGAAAGGTTCCTACTACCCACCATGCCACTGACGCCACATGGAGCAAATGGATTGCCCTCATCACTCAACGCGCCCGTATTGGAAACCTGAATCGCCCTGGGATTTTGGAGATAATTACGAACTGGCCAGAAGGTGAAAACTTTGGTCTCACTGATGATGAGGAGCAGGTACAAGTGACAAGGGCTGAAGAGGCTCCACCATACAACCAAC
The DNA here is from genome assembly GCF_050655825.1 of Lonchura striata. Lineage (NCBI taxonomy): Eukaryota > Metazoa > Chordata > Aves > Passeriformes > Estrildidae > Lonchura > Lonchura striata. Next base: position 5,154,238 of record NC_140735.1, on the reverse strand, counting down.
TACCAGCAGAAGAGACCTGCTACGCTCTTTTCACTGATGGTTCCTGTCGCATTGTAGGGATGAACCGGAAGTGGAAAGCAGCCGTATGGAGCCCCACACGCCAAGTTGCACAAGCTACCGAAGGAGAAGGTGGATCGAGCCAACTCGCCGAACTCAAGGCCGTTCAGCTGGCTCTGGACATTGCTGAAAGGGAGAAGTGGCCAAAGCTCTACCTTTATACTGATTCATGGATGGTAGCCAATGCTCTGTGGGGCTGGCTGGGAAGGTGGAGGAAGGCCAACTGGCAACGTAGAGGAAAGCCAATCTGGGCTGCTGATATATGGAAAGACATTGCCTCTCGGGTGGAAAAGCTGACGGTGAAAGTCCGTCATGTAGATGCCCATGTCCCCAAAAGTCGGGCTAATGAGGAGCACCGAAACAACGAGCAGGTAGATCAGGCAGCAAAAATAGAGGTGTCAAAGATAGACTTAGATTGGCACCATAAGGGGGAGTTGTTCCTGGCTCGATGGGCTCATGATGCCTCAGGTCATCAGGGCAGAGATGCCACCTACAAGTGGGCACGAGACCGAGGGGTGGATCTAACCATGGACAGTGTTTCCCAGGTTATCCATGACTGTGAGACGTGTGCTGCCATCAAACAGGCCAAGAGAGTGAAGCCCCTATGGTATGGTGGGCGGTGGTCCAAGTACAAGTATGGGGAGGCCTGGCAGATTGACTATATCACACTGCCCCAGACACGCCAAGGCAAGCGCTACGTGCTGACCATGGTGGAAGCCACCACTGGATGGCTGGAGACTTTCCCTGTACCTCATGCCACTGCCCGGAACACCATCTTAGGCTTGGAAAAGCAAGTCCTGTGGAGACACGGCACCCCTGAGAGAATTGAGTCTGACAACGGCACCCATTTCAAGAACAGCCTTATCAACACCTGGGCCAGAGAACATGGTATCGAATGGATATATCATATTCCCTATCATGCTCCAGCTGCCGGCAAAGTTGAACGGTGCAACGGACTCCTTAAGACTACCCTGAAGGCACTTGGTGGGGGAACATTTAGAAACTGGGAAATTAACCTGGCAAAAGCAACCTGGATGGTCAACACCCGGGGGTCTGTCAATCGAGCTGGCCCTGCTCAGTCAGAACCCTTACACGCAGTAGATGGAGATAAGGTCCCTGTAGTACATATGAAAGGTATTTTAGGGAAAACTGTTTGGATTAATCCCACCTCAGGCAAAGACCAACCCATTCGTGGGATTGTCTTTGCTCAAGGACCTGGTTACACTTGGTGGGTAATGCAGGAAGATGGGGAGACCCGCTGTGTACCACAGGGAAACTTGGTCTTAAGAGAGAACTGGGTGTAAGATTTCATGGTGTGCAGATGGAAATAGAATAAGGGGTGGATAATGTCCTGGGTTGTAAGATAAGCTTGTATTCCATTTGCCATCTGTCGAAGGCGAACCGGTTGGACAGGTTTTTTGTTATCTCTCTCAGAGACAATGGTTTGTGTATACACCTTCGACTGATTCAATGAAGGGGGTCCCACCCAGAGGGGGGAAGCAGCTCTCTCCCTCTTCTTCGCGGGACTCCGAGAGAAGCAGCTCTCTCTCTCTCTCTGCGCGGGATTCCCGGGGAAAGCAGCTCTCTCTCTCTTTCTTCGCGGGATTCCTGGGGAAGCAGCTCTCTCTCGCTCTCTCTTCGGCGGCACTCGCAGCGAAGCAGCCGGCGCGTTGAGCCGACGGCGGCGGAGCTCAGAGGCAACCCCGGCGCAGAGGAAGACCGGCCCCACTGCCACCAGATCTTCAGAGGGAAACTATACCCTTCTAGAGATCACCACTGCAGCTACAATTCACCAGCCACTGCAAGGGAAGCAAATTGTCCCAGTAGAACTGATACTGGCACCCCGCAGGTTCTGGACCTTTTTTTTTTTCTTTCACTGGTTTTGTTTGTACCGATTGCATTTGCCTTTTTAAATTGTTGTCTAGTTTTCTCCTAGTAAAGAATTGTTACTCCCACTCCCATATCTTTGCCTGAGAGCCTTTTAATTTAAAGATCCTCGTAATTCAGAGGGAGGGGGGTTTGCCGTTCTCCATTGCACAGGAGGCTTTGCCCTCTTTCACAGACTCCTGTCTTGTCGAACCAAGACAGGGCTTCACCCCATGAAGCCCCCAATACCCACCAGGGTATCCACAGATGACCCCTGCATTGCAGCCCCACCACAATTCCCCATGTACCCCAACCCCTTTAGCTTCCTCTCACCTCAATAACCTCAAATATATCCCCCATACTGATGCACCCCAATCCTTACAAACCCCCAAACCCCTAAACAGTCCTCCAGACCCTCATACACATCGCCATCTCAAAGTGCCCCAATCCCTGCAGCCCCCCAGACCACCATAACTCCCCATGTAGCCCCAGACCCTGATGTACACCAATCCCTCATCCCCTCCAGAGCCCAATAAGCCTCCTCAGACCCCCATAACCCCCAATATACCCCCCGATCGTGATGCACACCAGTCCCCCTTGCACGGCCTTTCCCCGGCCGCGGCCGCACCGAACTCATCAGCCGAGAGGTGCCGCGCCCGGCAGGAATCCCCGGTGCTCGGCACCATCTCGTACTCCAGCTCCAGCCCATGGCCCGGGGGGCCGAGGCCTTCCTGGGCTCAGATGTGGGGTGCTCGCCCCGCGTTCGCTGAGGACTCCGCACCACCAGCGCTCGGGTCGGGGCGGAAGCTGCAGCCCCGGCACAGCGCAGTCCCTGCAGCCCCGCCCGCCCGCCCCCCATCATTGCCCCGTGCACCCCGGTCCCTGCAGCCCCCCAATCCCCCGAGCCCGCCCGTAACCCCCCGGCCGAAATGCGCCCCCCGTTCTGACGGACCCCCACTCTCCCGGCGCCCCCGTTCCCAACAGGGCCCCGCCCTCAGCCTCGGCCCCGCCCCTCCCGCAGGCCCCGCCCAGCCCCGCTGCTGCGCGGGCCCCGCCCCTGCAGGCCCCGCCCGGGTGACGTCATTGGGCAGGCCACGCCCCCAGATCAGGCCACGCCCCCTGCGCCGCAGTGGGGCCGCGACTCTGTCCCAGTACAGACCAGTACAGACCAGTACAGACCAGTACAGCCCAGTACAGTCCAGTATAGACCAGTACAGACCACTACAGAGCAGTAAGGACCAGTATAGACCAGTACAGACCAGTACAGACCAGTACAGACCAGTACAGAGCAGTATAGACCAGTACAGAGCAGTACAGACCAGTACAGAGCAGTACGGACCAGTACAGACCAGTACAGACCAGTAAAGACCAGTATAGACTTGTACAGATCAGTGCAGACCAGTACAGACCAGTACAGGCCAGTGCAGACCAGTACAGACCAATACAGAGCAGTATAGACCAGTACAGAGCAGTACAGACCAGTATGTTAAAAATAAAGGGCCAGGAGACCTTGTGCTCCTTTCTTGACAGGCCTTTATTTAATAGGAAAGCCTATGGGGGTGGGGGTGCAGGGTTCGCGACGCCTCCGCTGCTCCCAGACGAGTCGACGTCCCAGAGAAGGGGTCAGCGAGCCTGTCGATTCCGGCAGGGTCGGAGTCTGCGCCCTCACGGGATACGTCCCGAGACTCGTTCTGCTGCTCGTTGGTCTAGGGGTTTTCTGCGCGTTGTCTCCCTTAAGATTACAGCAACCAGCTTCGGTGATTCTGTGGGTCTTCCCCAGTTTCCTGAAGTTTGCCTGACAGGCAGGTATAAGTCTTTTTATTGTCTTGGCTTTTGGCTCGTTGTCTCAGTCTGTTTTGGTTTGCGCGGGAATCTAGTAATTAATAGTCTGTGCTCGCTCGGCCTTCTGGGAATCGGGAAGTCTCTGGGAGCAAGTCTCTGGGAGCAGCTTCGGAATTACCCGACGCAGTGGAAGGGACAAGGGGGCTTCAAACTATTAAAAGCAGGGAAACTAACAGGTATGATTTCTTCTATAAGGGGTTCTAACAAGGCACTTATAACAAGAGGGGGTACAGAGACTCAGGGAATTAACGGGGGACATATTCTGGGTATAAGGATAGATACATATAGGGGTGGAATTAACAATGGCATGCATCAGGGAACTCCTAAAACTGTAAAAAGGTAAACAGATAGAAAAGTTAGATATTAATTTTATTTATAACAACTCCCCCCTCTCTTATTTTGACCGGGCGTAAGCCCGCGTCAATTAGCTAACTCTGACTCCTGGCAGTAGATCTTTCTTAGTTTTTGGTATTGTTCATATGCTTCTCTAGCTGTTCCCTGTTCTGTACCTTTTAACATCATTATTTTGTTTGGCTTATCTTTTTGAGGAGTCTCTAGGGTAGTGGGAATCATATGGCTAGATTGGATTATGGATAGAATTATTTTGCTTAAACAAGGTATAAGACAGGGGAGGAATAATAGCCCGGCTAACCCTGCTATAATAAAGAATGCTGCTTTTTTCCACCAGTTACCTTTCCATGACCAGAAATTGTCCCACCAATCTGAATTAATAAGAGGGGTCCATTCTTGGGTTCCTACATGCGCAATTTTTCTAATTTCTTTGGAGATGTTACGGATGACTTCACTCTTATCATCTATTTCTAGGCAACACTCAGTGGTGTTAAATTTTCCGCATATTCCCCCTTCATCAGCTAATAGGTAATCGACTGCTAGTCTTATTTGGTATACCACTGTTCGAGTCTGGGAGAGTTGGTCACTGATATGTTCTAGGGCTAGGGCTGTTCTGTTGGAAACAGTTTCTATTACGGCTTGTAGTCTTATTAGCCGATTTAACAGATATATAGGGGTTCGATACCCCCATGAGCCATCCTGTGCCCAAGTGGCAGGCCCATAAGTTCTAATTATTCTCTCTGGAGTCCAGGTCTCTCCTTTCCATTCTTGGGTTGCCCCTAGGTGTGGAGTTGCGTTATGTATATGTTTTATTATCCCTGTATTATGTATTGGTTTATTCCTTTGTACCCCCGTGTGCAACTTGGTTTATCCCCAGTTTTCCCGCCTTGTCCGCCCTTCCCGCCTTCCCAGTATCTATCCATCACCCTGAAAGAGGCATTTTACCCCCCCCGGGTGCCTTGTCTATCACTCGGTGCCCCTTCCCATCCATCCAGAAGCTTCTACTCAGGGCACCGGGTGATTGGGCGAGGACCTGGGGCTCCCTCCATATCCTTCCCCCATTGGACCCCACCATATCCCCCCATCCCGGAGCCACCCCCTATCCCTATCCCCATTGGTCATTGGATACCCCTCCCTTACAGTTTATAAGCCAGTGCAAGCACCTTGTGCTTGTTCCTGTTGGCTGGCACTGTTCTAGGACATTTGGCCCCGTTGGGCTACAATAAACTCGGACTTAGCCCCCAGCAGGATCCGCTCTTCATTTACCACCGCGAGGCTTGCCAGCGCTGCCCGGAACCCACAAAGGCACTCTCCAAACCCCAGCTGGGAGCGGCGGAGGGTGCCTCCATCGCCCGCCCTCGCCCCACAAGAGCTAGCCGGGGCTGAGACAAAGGGAACCGGGGCGGGAGCGCGGCAGCTGGCGCCCAACGAGCGGCCCCGTTTTCGCGGCGTTGGACCCTCGTTTGAGGATTTTAGGGTCGCGCAGACCTGAAGAATCGTCCTCCTGGCCGTCAGCTACCCCGGCGAGAGCAGACCCACGTTTTAGTGGGTGGCACTCTTGGGGACAGGATCGGCAGCTCTGGAAAGCACCTCCGGAGTCGATTCTCTCGCGGAGAAGCCCTGCGATTGGTTTTTCTTTTCCACCCTTCCCTCTCGGACCCCTGTGGTTTGTGAGTATAGGGGCCCCTGGGGCTTTCCCGGTCCTTTTTTTTTGGTTGGTTCCTTTCCCCTAGGTTTTAGGGGAAGGATCCCTTTTTAGTGGGTTTCTTTTTCCCCGGGGTTCGGGGAAAAAATTCCTGTTTTTAGTGCTTCCCTTTCCGGGCGGGAAGCTTAAGGACCGCGACAAAGCCGGAAGTGTGGTCTTTTGTTTTTCGTTCGTGTTTTCCCAATCGTAGGCGCTGCAGCACGATTTAACATCTAACAGCCATGGGTGCAAGGCTGTCCGTGCCGCAGAAGAGCATTTATTCCCAAGTTGTGGGTATCCTTTTAGTGGGGGGAATTAAGGTTAGAAAATCTGAAGTAAAACGGTTCGTTCAGTGGTTGTCGCAAACTTTCCCTGACATTTCGCCAGCTAAATTATACCAAGCCCCTTTTTGGGAACAGGTAGCGGGGAAGATCCTGCAACAGTCAGATCTCTCTCTCTCCATATTCACCCATTTGGCTCTCCAAATTCGCGATATAATTAAATATCGCTACGAAAGTCTGCCACAGCCAGCCGCAAACAAACCGATCCCCAGTTCGGCGGGTAGTTCATATAACCCTACTCCGCTTCCCTGTCCCTCAGCCCGGTCGCTGCAGTACGATGCAGCGCTCGCCGCTGCAGCGGGGCGCAGGGCAGCTGCTGTCGCTGCTCCCGAGGCTGCGGCTGCGGCGGGCGCTGCGGGAAAACTGCGGCAAAACTCTCCCTCTCTCACGAAGTCGGATATTATCAGACAAGCATCCCGGCATTGCCCGCAGGCAGATTCTGGCCCCTCTGAGAATACCCTAGACACCCCGCAGAGCGGTGCAGGCACTGTCTCTGCTTCTACCCGTTCCCCTTCTTCCCCGCACTATACAGCCCCGTCCCGTAGAGACTCCGTTCGTTTTCAGTTATCCCAGACCCCCGAAGATCCCTCATCCCCCATCCTCCATCCCCAAACCCCACGAAATGGCTCCCCTTCTTCCCCCTTCCCCAGGACACAAGATGGAGGTGACCACGTGGGTTTTCCCGCCACTCGTGCTATTTCTTCCCATGATCCCTGTCCTCCCCCCTCCCATAATCCCTTCCGGCAGACCAACCCCTTCTGCTCCCCAGATTTCTCCGCCCACCTCCCTCCTCCACCCCCCGTCAACTCCCCCTCCCTTGAATTATTCAACACCCCACCCCTCAGCTCCACCCCCGGGGAGGGGAGTCCCCACCATACCACTCCTCCTGCTCCAGACCACGCCTCGTCCCCTGGTTCCCACGACCCCACTTCCAGTTCCCACGCTTTCGGTTCCGGGGGGGGGGAGCGTGGGAACCCCGATCCACCCCAGTCCCTACCTGCCTTCTCGGCCGCACCTGTCACCTGTACCCCGCGGCAGGGGGGTAGGCCCCTTGCACAGTGGTCCCCCATCCCCCAGCAGACCATCAAAGAGCTCTGCAAGGCCAAGAAGGGGTTCGGGATGGAAAGTGAATACTTCCGAGGCTTATTAAAAGCAACCCTCTCCTCCAAAAAATATGTCCCAGCAGACATACGAACTCTCTTCTCCTGTTTAATTACCCACGGAGAATTCCTCATCTGGGAGTCCAAGTGGAAGCGGGAGATCAGAGAGGTGTTACCTGACCTCTAGACCAATGCAGATAGCTCTAGGGATGAGGATGGGGCAATAATATCGCTAGACCACTTGTGCGGGGAGGGGGATTGGAAAATGGGGACCAAGCAGGCGGAAAAAATTCCCAGAGAGGCGCTGCAAGTCAGCACTAGGGCGGCAGAAAAGGCGTTTTTTAAGTTAAGACCCAACGGTACGGTTATTAACTTCTTGTCCCTAAAGCAGGAACCCCTAGAACCTTTTGTCGCGTTCGTGGATCGCTTGCATTACGCGATGGAGGCTCAGGTCCCGGACGAGAGGCTGCGAGAGGAGATGCTTGCCACAGTTGCGAGGCAGAACGCTAACGACGCGTGCCGGCAAGCAATCCTCAGTCTGCCCCTGGACCCTGAGCCTACCCTTCAAAGCATGCTACAAGTCTGTGCGAGGAAGGTGACAGTTCCTGCTAAAAACATTCCAGAGACTCCTAAACCACCAACAAAGAGAGTAGCCTTCGTTGAAGCCGTGACACCGCCAGCCACCCCTTCTCCAGATCGCCGCCCTACAGGAGCACCCCCGAGGGGACAACAGCACCATCAGGCCTGCAATCTATGTAGGCAGAAGGGACATTGGGCTTCCCAATGCCCGCTGAGGGACGAGTTTTTTAGGTTTAAACAGCAGCGACAAGAAAAGAGTGCCCCCAACTCGGGGGGAAAACAAAAAAACTGAGTCATCAGCGCAGTCCCTCCCTGCGCGAGGACATAAATATGGTGAGTTCTATAACATCAGAGGAGGGGAGAGACGACTACCTGCAATGCCCACCTGAAAACATTTCACTGGACTTGACACACCAGATTATGGCTGACAAACCAGCCTATATGAGAGAAGATGTGGATTTCATTCCCACTGCTTGGCTGGGTCGAGGCCCGAACCAGCCCAAGCCGATACTTAACATCGTATCTGGTTTCTCCCCATATAGGTTGGCCCTGACTGAGGCTCTGCACCTAAGGGACAGCGACTGGCACTCCATCGCTGTCGACACAGAAGACCCAGGAACCTGGAGGAACCTCCACAGTAAGTACATCATTCTTGGGGACACAAAATTCACGCCTCTCGAAGTCACTATTGCACCATCCCTGACATCCAGGAACACCGAGCGATTAGTGGTGTGGCTGCACTGCCCCCATCCTCCAGTCTTCCTTCCCAAGGGCCAAATCATCGCCCAAGCCATTCCAGCATCTGGGCCTCCGGCACACCCTGAAGATCTATGGAAGAAGTCAGCGAAGAAGAGCTACCAGGTGTGCCAGGCCCAGGTCATAGGGAAGGAAAGACCAAAGCTCTCCTGCTATATGCGGAAGGATGGGGAGTACAAACACCTAAGCGGTCTCCTGGATACAGGGGCAGACGTGACAGTCATTCCCGCACGGGATTGGCCGTCACGCTGGGAATTGCAAAACGTGGCGGGGAAAATTCAAGGTGTAGGGGGTTCTCAATTGGCAAAGCAATCAAAAAACATCGTAAAATTTGAGGGGCCGAACGGACAATCAGCCTATTTACGCCCGTTCGTATTAGATTACACGGAACCCTTATGGGGGAGAGACCTGATGGCCCAGTGGGGGGCCACAATTAACATCCCGACCCCCCAGGTTTTTCGGGCAACAGTCACTGAAGAGCGTCCTACCCAGAAACTTAATTGGCTCACAGATACACCAGTGTAGGTAGAGCAGTGGCCGCTCAATAAACAGAAATTAAAAGCGCTTCGGGAGCTCGTGAAGGAGCAACTCGCCAAAGGGAATATCCAGGAAACAACATCCCCCTAGAATTCCCCTGTCTTTGTCCTGAAAAAACCTGGCAAAGACGAGTGGCGCCTCCTTCATGACCTTCGCGCCATCAACAATATAATAGAAGACATGGGTCCTCTCCAGCCAGGGATGCCGTCCCCAACGATGTTACCAGAAAATTGGGAATTAGCTGTCATTGACATCAAAAATTGTTTTTTCCAAATTCCCCTACACCCTAATAACGCACCACAGTTCGCCTTCTCGGTTCCTTCCATCAACCGAGAAGCCCCAATAGAGAGATACCACTAGAAAGTTCTTCCCCAAGGCATGAAAGTCAGCCCAAGCATTTGCCAGTAGTACGTCTCTTCATTACTGTCCCCTGTGCGTGCAGCCACCGAGGGCGTGATCATCTAGCACTATATGGATGATATTCTTATTTGTGCCCCCAACAGCGATCTACTTACACACGCGCTTGAACTGACAACCAGTGCGTTGGTTGCTATAGGGTTCGAGCTGCGAGAAGATAAGATTCAAAAAATGCCACCTTAGAAATACCTGGGTTTGGAGATAAACAAGCGGACCATTGTTCCGCAGAAATTGGCCATAAAAAATTCAATTCAGACTCTAGCCGACGTGCAACAGCTGTGTGGGTCTTTAAATTGGGTGAGACCCTGGTTAAGTATTAACAACGAAGACCTAGCCCCTCTTTTCAATTTATTGAAAGGGGGGGAAGAGCCTAGTTCTCCCAGGGAACTCACTCCAGAGGCCAAAGCTGCTTTGCAGAAGGTTCAGGAGGCAATGTCTGCCAGGCAGGCCCACAGGTACGATCCGGGCCTGCCCTTCAGATTCATCATATTGGGCAGACTGCCACACCTCCACGGAGTCATCTTCCAATGGGCAGACACCCTAGGAAAGGGCAAGGATCAGGACAAAAGGGACCCACTCTCCATCATAGAGTGGGTATTCCTGAGTCATTCACGATCCAAAAGGTTGACACGGCCACAAGAGCTGGTGGCAGAGCTAATCCGCAAAGCGAGAACGCGGATTCGGGAGCTGGCGGAGTGTGACTTTGATCACATCTACATTCCTTTGAAATTGGAATCGGGCCAATTCACAAAGGCAATGTTGGAACACCTGCTGCAAGAGAATGAATCATTGCAGTTTGCACTGGACAGCTACACCGGAAAAATTTCTGTTTTGAGACCGGCCCACAAAATTTTCAATTCCGAAATCCAATTCACTCTGTCAACAAAACAAATTCAGAGCAAAAAACCCTTAAAGGCTCTAACAGTTTTTACAGACGCGTCCGGAGGGTCCCACAAGTCAGTAGTGACTTGGAAAGATCCTCAAACTCAGCAGTGGGAGGCAGATGTTGTTGAGGTGGAAGGATCCCCTCAAGTAGCTGAGTTGGCCGCAGTCGTTAGAGCTTTTGAGCGGTTCTCTGAACCTTTTAATTTGGTAACTGATTCGGCCTATGTAGCAGGTGTAGTGTCTAGAGCACAGGATGCAATCCTGCAAAGTGTCTCCAACGATGCCCTTAACAAGTTGCTCTCTAAGCTGATAAGGCTAGTCTCCCACCGAGAGCAACCGTTTTATGTGATGCATATCAGGTCACACACCGACCTGCCGGGGTTCTTGGCGGAGGGCAATCGGCGTGCCGATTCCCTCGCTGCCGCCCCCGCACAGCTGGCGCCGCTCCCGGACAAGTTCCAGCAAGCAAAGATCAGCCACCAGCTTTACCACCAGAATGTGCCTGGTCTGGTCCGGCAGTTCCATCTAACCCGGGACCAGGCCAAGGCCATTGTGGCCACATGCCCGTCCTGTAAGTCGCTCCCACTACCATCGGTGAGCGCAGGGGCTAACCCTAGGGGTCTGAAGTCCTGTGAGGTGTGGCAAATGGACGTTACTCACATCCCCTCCTTCGGGAGGATGAAGTACGTCCATGTCTCCGTGGACACCTTCTCTGGAGCAGTTTTCGCCTCTGCCCACACAGGGGAGAAGGCCAAGGAAATAGAGAAACACCTGATACAAGCCTTCTCCATGCTGGGCGTCCCAAAACAGATAAAAACAGACAATGCCCCCGGGTACACGTCCAAGGAATTCGCAGGCTTCCTGCAGCAATGGGGAATAGAACATAAAACTGGCATCGCCTATTCCCCGACAGGTCAAGCCGTGGTAGAGAGGACTCATCAAAGCATCAAAAGGATGCTTAAACAACAACAGCCGTCAGCTAAAAATGAGTCCCCCCAGGTTCAGTTAACGCAGGCCCTTTTTACCATCAATTTCTTAAACTGTTCCTTCGAGTGCCTCAACCCCCCCATCGCGAGGCACTTTAATTCCTACGAGCAGAGCAAGGTCAGGGAAAAGCCGCCAGTTCTCATTAAAGACCCTGAGACCTGGCGGCAGGAAGGACCCTATGACTTGGTCACCTGGGGACGGGGGTACGCTTGCGTATCCACGCCCTCAAGCCTGAGATGGGTCCCTTCCAAATTCGTCAGACCATATGTCCCTAAGACCCAGAAGAGAAAACCGGACAGTCCTCAAGTTGGGTACGCCGCCCTCCGACGGCGGAAAAGGTCCCCCTCACCTGGTCCCCCCTCTTCCCTCCCTGGCTCCTGGGATTCTCTGTTCCCCTTTGAGTTAGACCTCCCCTACCTCGACTATTAATTTCAGTTGCTTTCTAAAAAAACAGGACTTTTGCTGCTGCTGGGACTCATTGTGTTTATTACAGGCTTTAGCGTAGTGATGAACTAGAACCCTTGAACAAGGAAGGGTTCCAAGAAGAAAAACTTCCTGAAGAAAACAACATCTAGTTTCAAGATGAGCCCAGAAACTGTGCAGCCCCCGTTTAAAGACTTACTTTATCCTCTTCACCTTTCTTTCTTTTTAAACAAAAAAAAGGAGGAGATGTGGAGTTGCGTTATGTATATGTTTTATTATCCCTGTATTATGTATTGGTTTATTCCTTTGTACCCCCGTGTGCAACTTGGTTTATCCCCAGTTTTCCCGCCTTGTCCGCCCTTCCCGCCTTCCCAGTATCTATCCATCACCCTGAAAGAGGCATTTTACCCCCCCCGGGTGCCTTGTCTATCACTCGGTGCCCCTTCCCATCCATCCAGAAGCTTCTACTCAGGGCACCGGGTGATTGGGCGAGGACCTGGGGCTCCCTCCATATCCTTCCCCCATTGGACCCCACCATATCCCCCCATCCCGGAGCCACCCCCTATCCCTATCCCCATTGGTCGTTGGATACCCCTCCCTTACAGTTTATAAGCCAGTGCAAGCACCTTGTGCTTGTTCCTGTTGGCTGGCACCGTTCTAGGACATTTGGCCCCGTTGGGCTACAATAAACTCGGACTTAGCCCCCAGCAGGATCCGCTCTTCATTTACCACCGCGAGGCTTGCTAGCGCTGCTCGGGACCCACAAAGGCACTCTCCAAACCCCAGCTGGGAGCGGCGGAGGGTGCCTCCATCGCCCACTCTCGCCCCAGAGAAGAGCTAGCCGGGGCTGAGACAAAGGGAACCGGGGCGGGAGCGCGGCACCTAGGTCAATTAGACTCCTTTTCTTTCTTTTTGTTGGATTCTCCAGATTATCATATAAAGGGACTCCTAACCCTGGACCTGCTTCTTTCGGGAGTAAGAAAAAAGATGGTTTTATGATTCCTATTGTGCAGCTGCCCGTCCAATCTCCCGGTAACTGCGTGTAAGCTGCTTGCCCACAAATCCAAAAAAGGTTCCCTGGAGCTTTCCAGAAGCTTTCATCAGTTACGTGCGGAAGTTCCCAATATTTTGAGATGGAACGTATTCCCTGGAAGGGATTTGTCCCTTTTTCTGCGCATTCGAACAAACGATATCCCTCATGATATATGCATCCTCTTGCCCTTTTGTTTAGGCTCCAGTACCTGTTGGGTTCTTGGGGGACCCATCAAATGAGAAAAGGTGTTCCTTTTGTTATTAAATACCTTTTACAGGCTATCCTGCCCACCGGGGTGCGAAACTGGTTTCCTGTCCGTAGGATACATTCTTCTCCGATTATATCACCTTTTAATTCCCACTTTTCCTTCTTTCTATAGTCTGGTAACATCTGTTCTTCCCCTAGCAGATTAATTCCCAAAACCTCTCTTGGTTTGAGGCTTATGCCTTCCCAAGGCCACACATCTGACATTTGTGTGCTCCCACACACCCAGCACTTGGTGATGTTCAACTCCTTACTGATTCTTTCTATTAAATCAATAAATAGATTCTTATTACTTAAACCTTCCCACTCTGTGCTACTGGTTCTTATGTTTACTTTCTTTTCTTTGATGATATCTATTTCTCCTTTTGTTTTCTCCTTTCTTTCAAAGCATAGCCAGGTATCTTTCATGGGACACTCCCCCAGGAGTCTTTGCCTAAACGAGGCTGTGTTCCTAGTGATCCCATAGATCTTCCCTCCCTCTTGGCAGGTTTCCAATTGGGACTGATTGTAGCAGGAAGGACTTAGATTACTATGCACTCTGATTAGAGACTCTAGATTCTCCCCGTTATATAAAGGATGGTAACACTTAATACAGGAGTCTATTCCTCCCGTGCTATAGAGGCACATCATTATTATCATTAGCACCTTTAGGGTGGATTGACTCATTCCTCTCAGGAGTCCGGTAGGAGCCATTTTCCTCGACCTCCCCCGGTCTTGCCTCCTGGAATGATTTTTGGTTTTTGCTGTGCGGGGGAGCTGAATCTTAGAGTCTCTCTCCCTGCTTCCCTCCCGTCCTCCCTCTTTTTGGAATTTTGTTTCTCTCTTAAGGGGTGCTTGTCCCAGGAAAGATATATGATATACCTTTAAGGAAGTGGAGCTGTCTCTTGGGGGGTCTTGAGATATCAGTAACAATTAAACATATTAAGGAAACCTATACACTTTTTTGCTTATAACTATTTCAGTCTATAAAAATTATACTGGCAGCAGAAATTACTGATCTGGTTTCACTGTTATTAGTCCTTAGGCGTTTTTCTCAGTTTCACCTTTAAAGTTCCAGCGGGAAAAGCAGTCCAGGCTGGGGTGGTCCCTGCTGGATCGGCGTCTTCACTCGGGGGTTTCACAGGCCCTTTGACTCTCGAGATGTGTGTCCACCCTTTTTCCAGAGTTCTGATGGCTGTATGGGTGGTAAGCAGGACTTGATATGGTCCTTCGAATCGGGGAGTAAGAGGAGCATTATTCCATGATTTAATTAGGACCCAATCCCCAGGATTAATTTTGTGGGTGCATACATCTATAGGAGGGGTCTGAGGGAGATATCCTTTTTTCCTGAGTTGTTCTAGTGTTTTCACAATGGTTTCTAAGTACTTTCGGGAGGCTTCTTCCCCCTCCACATACTGAGCGGTGCTGTAAGGGGAGATTAAAAATGGGAGGCCAAATAACATTTCGTATGGAGACACCCCTAGATCTGCTCTAGGGCGGGTTCTTATTTGCAAGAGCGCCAGAGGGAGACACTGTACCCAATCTAGGCCCGTTTCTAGAACCACTTTTGTGAGGGTTGTTTTGATGGTTTTGTTCATCCTTTCGACTCTGCCGGAGCTTTGGGGGTGCCACGGGGTGTGTAACCTCCATTTAATGCCCAGAGCTTCGGTGACATTATGTAAAATGCGGGCTGTGAAGTGAGGGCCTTGGTCAGAATCGATGTTATTGATTAGCCCATATCGGGGGATAATGTTTTCTAGTAGAATTTTCACTACTGTCCCTGAGGTTTCATTTCGGGTGGGAAAAACTTCAGGCCAGTGGGTCAGATGATCTACAATTACTAGGAGATGTTTATACCCCCTTGCTGGAGGCATTTCCGTAAAATCAATTTGGACATTTTGGAATGGTCTCTCGGCTAATTCTCTCCCTCCTGGTACGGGTTTTCTCATTACTTTTTGATTAACTTTTTGGCACGTTACACACCCCTGAGTGACAGCTCTCGCAATGTCATACACCCCTATGCACACATAGTTTCTCAGGAAATGATCGCAGAGTCCCTGGGTTCCCCAATGGGTAAGTTGGTGCATCTCAGCTAAAAGTCTCCTAGCTAGGGCCTTACATATAAACTTTCTCCCATCTGGGAGACTCCACTCTCCTTGAGGTCCTTGTTGTAATTTTAAATCCTTCATAGCTTTCTGTTCCCGCTCAGTGAATATTAGTTCCTCCTGCAGAGTACGCCCTTCTCCGCTTGTTCCTGTCGTACTGGTTAGTTTTAGGACTTTAATTGATTCCTCTGGGCCTTGGGCCGCTCTTTTGGCAGCTAAATCTGCCGCCCGGTTCCCTCTCGCTTCTAGGGAATCACCCTTTTGATGCCCCTTCACATGGACTACTGCAATCTCTTCAGGTGTTTGCAACGCCTCTAGGAGGGATTGGATAATTTCCCTATGGGCTAAGTCCTTCCCTTTAGAGTTTAAATAGCCCCTTTCTTCCCAAATTTTGCCAAAGGTGTGGACTATACCAAAGGCATACTTAGAATCCGTGAAGATGGTTCCGCACTTTCTACCTAGGAGTTCTAATCCCCTCTTTAGAGCGTACACTTCACATAACTGTGCTGACCAATGCGCTGGCAATTTCCCTTCCTCTAGGACCTCTAGATCTTTTTCACCACACACTTGTATTATTGCATAGCCCGACATTCGTTTCCCGTTTGCAACCCGTGATGACCCGTCACTGAAATATATTTCTCCTCGTTCTAGAGGTGTTTCACTTAGATCTGCCCGAACCTTTGTCTGCAGACTAATGACATCTACACAATAATGTTCGAAGCCCGAGGCTGGCTCCCCTGACAAGAACTGGGCTGGATTTATTACCTTGGCGGTTGTTAATTCTAGATGGTCTGAACTCATTAATATAATTTCATACTTTAATATCCGGGCATCAGAGAGCCATTTATGTGCCCCTTGGCTAAGGGTACCCTTGATGTCATGGGGAGTATATACCTTAGTCTTTCCTTGGAATGTCAGTTTTTGGGCTTCTTCCACGATAAGGGCTGTGGCCGCAATGGCTTGAAGGCAGGTGGGCCATCCCCTGGCTACAGGATCTAGGAGTTTCGATAGGTAAGCAATGGGCTTCTTAGAGCCAGCCCATTCTTGGGCTAATACCCCATGCGCTATCCCTTCATCTGTATTAACAAAGAGATGGAATTCTCTCTTTAGGTCTGGCAATCCCAGGACCGGGGCCGAAATAAGTGCTTGTTTGAGCTCTTCTAGTCTTTCATCATCCTTCTCAGTCCATCCCAATGGGTCCGGGAGAACTAATTTCTCGTATAGGAATTTGACCTTTTGGGTGTAGCTGTCTATCCATAATTTACAATAGCCGAATAGACCTAATAATTTCCTGATGTCCCTTTTTGTTTTTGGGGCTGGAAGGGATACTATTCCCGATATTCTCTCAGGACTCAGTTTCTTGTACCCCGGTCCAATTATGTGTCCCAGGTATATTACTTGGGATTCCATGAATTGCAATTTGCTCCTTGATACCTTGAGCCCAATTTCTCCTAGATAATTTAATAATTTTATGCTGGTTCTTCGGACCCGCTCTTGGTCTTCTCCAGAGATTAGAAGGTCACCCACGTATTGGAGCACCTGTACTCCTTCCTCAGAGGTGAATGTTTCTAATATCTTTTCTAGAGTTTGCCCAAAGAGGTTAGGAGAATCACAGAAGCCCTGTGCCAATCTGGTCCACCTCAACTGCATCCTTCTATTTCCTTCGATGTTTTCCCATTGAAAGGCAAACCAATCTCGACACTCTGTGGCTAAAGGGCAGGCCCAGAAAGCATCCTTTAAATCTACAACCGTGAACCAGGCATGATTATAGGGGATCTTACTCAGAAGGGTATAAGGGTCTGGTACAGTGGGGTGTTTTGCGATGGTCCTTTTGTTAATTTCTCTGAGATCCTGCACCAACCGGTATTTCCCTTCCGCCTTCCGGATTGCCAGGATTGGGGTGTTGTGTGGTGACATACATGGCTCTAAAATTTCTTCTTCTAACAGGGATTGAATGATGGGCTCCAAACCCTTTCTATTTTCCATTGATAATGGATATTGTTTAACTTGCACCGGCGGTCCCTCAGTCATTTGTACCCTTAAAGGGGGAATGTCTAACTTTCCGTACTTCTCCGCCTCAGCCCAGACTTTTGGATTAATTTCTCTTAAATCTATTTCGGTCAGCTTGAACATTTTTACGATCATTTTGCCCCCTTGCGGAATAATTCCTATCCCTAGTTGGACTTGAAGGTCTCTCCCCAACAGGTTGGTGTTTAAATCTGGGAGGTAGACCAAGTCCACCTGGCTTATTCGAGAGTTCCCTTTAACAGGTACTTCTTCTAAAACGGGTGCTAAAAAGGGTCGGTTCTCTGCCCCCACGAGCTCACAGGTCTTATTCCCGATCTTTATTCCACATGGAACTTTATTGATACTAGATCGGTCTGCCCCAGTATCTACTAAAAATTCAAATTCCTGAAGATGGGGACCTACTTCTAAAGTTATCAAGGGCTCAATATGATGGTATTTAAGGTCCCCCAGTGCATAGAGCCCCTGACACCCCTAGTCTCCTCCTCTCAACACCCTCTCCAGAGCTTCCTGCTCTCTCATGATTTCCTCATCGCGGGCGGCCTTTTTGCACTCCCTCTTGATATGTCCATTTTCCCCACAGTAATAACATCTTAAATCTTCGGGTCGTCTAGGTTTTACACGTCCCTGCGCCGCAGGGACTTTGTGTCCTCCTGATGGATTCGAACTCCTCTCTTCTCCTGCTATTTCTTTCCTTATCCCCACATTCTCTCTCGCCACTGCCACCATCATACGTGCCTTGTTCCTTGTCCTCTCTTCCTCCCTACGCAAATATACCTTCAGAGCCTCCTTCAACAATTCATTAATCCCTTTCTCCTGCCAATCCTCCAACCTTTCTAATTTCCTTCTAATATCTGGCCATGCCTTGGACACAAATTGAACCTTCAGCAATACTTGGCCCTCCCGATTTTCTGGATCTATGTTAGAGTATTGTTGGAAACTTTTCTTCAATCTGCCTAACCAGGCAGCAGGGGTCTCATCTTTCTCCTGGCAGCAATCAAAGGCTAGCTTTGAATTAGTCCCTTTTGGCACGGCTTCTCTAACTCCTCGGATCATTAACGTCCGGTATTCTTCCATGCTTCTTCTGTCTTGCTCTCTATTTGGGTCCCAGCCCGGATCGTCTGCTGGTAATTTACGATCCGCAGGGATCCCTGTTCGGTTTTCTCTTTCCCAGATTTTCGTTGCCGCTGCCCGGATTAACTTCACCTCCTCGGGACTAAATAGTATTTTTAAAATGGAGGTGAGCTCCCCCCAGGTGTAAATATTGGGGCCCAGGAATTGATCGATTTGCTGGGATACCCCAACTGGGTCTTCTACCAGATTACTCAGTTCTTTTTTAAAACTCCTCACTTCTGAGGAGGTTAACGGTGCATTTACGTATCCTATTCCCCCAAGGACTCCCCCCATTGGGACTTCTCTTAGTGGGAATAGTTTGTCCGTCCGGGAGGCCCGAGATCGGGTATTACAATACGGGCCTTCATCTAAACTTTCTCTTATATTCTCCTGAGAGGACCGCGAGAATGATGGTGTCTTGGGTCCAGTTCCGTCCTGTACCACAGCCTGGGATTTCTCCCACTGGGGAGGAGGTCTAGGGACTACTCCTGGAGAGGGGGACTGCTCAGAGCGAGCTAGAGCACTTAGGGTATATGGGGGAGGGACTAGAGAAGTAAGTGGGGTTTGGTGCGGGGAAACTTGGTTCTGGCTCTCGGGAACCAGGGGGACAGAGGTTATAGGAGTAGTAGGGGGTGGAGGTAGAGAATGGGGAATCTGGGAAGGAGGAGATATTATAGGGATAAGGGTCAGAGCGAGGGGCGTCTGGGGTGCAGAGGGAGTCACCTGTGATGATGTAGTAGACGGTGACTGGAGGGGTTGGGATTGCGGGACTTGAGGAGGTGACAGGGGGATGGAGGTAGGGTTAGGAGGAGGTGGTAGGGGAATAGGATCTCGGGGTGGCGAGGGGGTTTCTGGAGCAAGAGGAGGAGGTAAGTGATCTAGAGGGTCCCAGGTTTTGCTTTTTCCCTCCCGTTCCTCCTCTGCTTCTTCCTTATTCTCTTTCAGTTTACATATTTTTGCTGGCTTCGTACCAGATCTTTCCCTTTTCCAGCAAGCTGCATACTCCAACTGCTCTCTATCTGGTTCGGGCTGTGTGCTTAATCTTTCTCTTAACTGTGCACACATCCACGCATCCGTCGACCCGAACCATGGCCATTCGATGTCTAGCCTTGGCCAAACCTCCATACAAAAATACACCATCCTGATCCTATCCAAATCCCGCGTCACCTCATTCTTCTCCCAATCATCTAACATCCTCCCGAGGGGGCTGTTCAGGGGAATGTTTTTAACCCTCTTTATCTTCTTTCCGCGGGAAAGCTCTTTACCGCCACACTGTCCCATTCCGAAAAAAACTTAACGTGCCCCTACCCGAACGTAGAACAACTGACGGGCAACACAAACCAAAACTAAACTTATTCCTCTTATAACTAAAATTCAACGAAAAAAGTCTACCTCCTGTGGCCTATCACTGACCGGTCCACAGAAACAAAAATCCGCAGTCCCCCTTTCCTCTTGGGTCCTGGCCTAGAGGCCGAGTCCTAGCGGAGTCCGCAGTCCCCCTTTCCTCTTGGGTCCTGGCCTAGAGGCCGAGTCCTCCTCGCACCTCTCTCAAGGCCCCCACCCCAGGGAACTGCCTGCCTACTCCCTCCTCGCACCTCTCTCAAAGCCCCCACCCCAGGGAACTGCCTGAACTTAACAAAACCTAGGGGTCCCTTCCCACGCCTTTTCCCTCAGGCTGGGTCCCAGCGGCTACCCCTAGGGTCGGGAGGCTTTTGGAGTGGGGTCCTAACGGGCTAATCCCCCCCACCAGTCCTCAACCCCCCTTCCCAGAAACCTGGAGCCCGATCCCAACGGGGTCAGCGCTACCCCCTTTCGGCCGCTCCCAGGTCCTGTCCTATGAGGCCGGGTCCTAGCGGAGGTCCCGGGGGCCTACCCTGGCCCCTACTCCCTCCCCGTACCTCGTGAGGCTCGGTCTTAGCGGGGGGCCCGGGGTCCTCCCTCCCTTCACCTCACTGCCACTCAGGGAAGCCGCCACCCGGCTAACCCTGAAGGGAGACGCCTCACTCGCCCCTCTGGGCCCTGGATCGGGCCTCTTGCGCTTCCCCCCGTTCCCGGCCGGCCCCCTCGCGGGAGTCCGGAACCGCGGTACTAGGAGGTCCCACTCGTTTCGGGGGTCCGAGCTGCCGGCCCCCGTCTCATTCACTCACACACTCGCTCGTCTCCCGTATCCCGCCGCCGGGGGGGCTTACCAACCCGGCGCTCTTCGGGCGTCGATTCTCCCCGTAGGCCGTCCTCCGTCGTCCGGATGTGGCCAGCGGTCCCATGAAGGTCCGAGGAGGATGGCCAGTCCTCTCCGGTTTCCGTAGGCGTGGCCGATCCCGGACGAGCCCCCAAAATTGTTAAAAATAAAGGGCCAGGAGACCTTGTGCTCCTTTCTGGACAGGCCTTTATTTAATAGGAAAGCCTATGGGGGTGGGAGTGCGGGGTTCGCGATGCCTCCACTGCTCCCAGACGAGTCTCGGGACGTATCCCGTGAGGGCGCAGACTCCGACCCTGACGGAATCGACAGGCTCGCTGACCCCTCCTCTGGGACGTCGACTCGTCTGGGAGCAGCGGAGGCGTCGCAAACCCTGCACCCCCACCCCCATAGGCTTTCCTATTAAATAAAGGCCTGTCAAGAAAGGAGCACAAGGTCTCCTGGCCCTTTATTTTTAACAAGTACAGAGCAGTACGGACCAGTACAGACCAGTATAGACCAGTACAGACCAGTACAGACCAGTACAGAGCAGTATAGATCAGTACAGACCAGTATAGACCAGTACAGACCAATACAGATCAGTACAGAAAAGTACAGAGCAGTACAGACCAGTATAGACCAGTATAGAGCAGTATAGACCAGTACAGACCAGTACAGACCAGTATAGACCAGTACAGACCAGTACAGACCAGTACAGACCAGTACAGAGCAGTATAGACCAGTGCAGAGCAGTACAGACCTGTACAGACCAGTACAGAGCAGTACGGACCAGTACAGACCAGTATAGACCAGTACAGACCAGTACAGCCCAGTATAGCCCAGCACTGCCCACTAGCAGCCTGTAGAGTCCAGTATAACTCAGTACAACTGGCACAGCCCACTATAGACCAATATAGTACAGTATAGCCCAGTATAAGAAAGTAGAACCCAGTACAGCCCAGTATTTTCCCCGAAGGAACCAAAACCAGCTGGTTCAGTCTGAGGAAGGGGAAGAGGAACCAAGAGCAGCACGTGGCAGCAGGGGGACGGCGCGGCAGGAGAAAAGAGGCTTGGGTGTCCCAGGGGCCCCCCAGACTCCGGGAGTCTGCACCGAGGCGGGGTGACCCAGCTGTGTGGACTCGTAGCCCTGCCAGCCCCTCGGGGACCCCTAAATCCGTCTGGGCAGGGGCCTCCCCCACCTACGTCACTGGGAGGTGGGTGGGGCAGTGGTGACAAAAAGCGATACCCCAAACTTCCCGTTTCTAACCCCAAAATCACCCAAAGCAGAGGCAGTGGCACAGTGGTAACTTGACGGGGAGCAGGGGGGTGGCCAAAATCCCTGGGGGCTGGGGGGCAAGGGGTCCTTGGGGTGTGTGGAGGTTCTTTGGCCCTAGGGGAGGTCCCTGGGCTCTGGTGGGGGTCCCTGGAGTGTGTCTGCCTGGGCTGTGGATGGGGGTTGGGGGGTCCTCTGTGCCCTTGGTTCCATGAGGATCTGGAGGATCACAAAGGATCCTTGGATCCACAGCGTGTTGAGGAATTTCTCATGGAACAAGGACATGCTATCCTTGATGCTGTTCCTTTGCAGGAGCTGGACAACCCTGGCCTGCAGATTACAGAGTTACTTTAGTTACTTTAAAGTACTTAGGACATCCTTGGAAAGAGAATAAGCCTTGTACAAACACAATAGCCAATGCTGGTTGCTGAGTAGTATATGAAAACTATCACATACTATAACCTGATCAGATGCTTGTAGAATAACAGCCAATCTATAAGTGAAAATAGCAAATAAATATTCATTGGTTACCATAACATAATTTCATATATTATGTTAAGCCATGAATGTTAATTTGCTATTGTATTATGTAAGGCGATAAAGGCATAAAACATGAAGAAAATAGACAATAAAGGAGGATGACATCAAGCCATATTGGTTTGGGTGTCATTACTCCAGCTGGTTTGCCGCGCTCCCGCCCCGGTTCCCTTTGTCTCAGCCCCGGCTAGCTCTTCTCTGGGGCGAGAGTGGGCGATGGAGGCACCCTCCGCCGCTCCCAGCTGGGGTTTGGAGAGTGCCTTTGTGGGTCCCGAGCAGCGCTAGCAAGCCTCGCGGTGGTAAATGAAGAGCGGATCCTGCTGGGGGCTAAGTCCGAGTTTATTGTAGCCCAACGGGGCCAAATGTCCTAGAACGGTGCCAGCCAACAGGAACAAGCACAAGGTGCTTGCACTGGCTTATAAACTGTAAGGGAGGGGTATCCAACGACCAATGGGGATAGGGATAGGGGGTGGCTCCGGGATGGGGGGATATGGTGGGGTCCAATGGGGGAAGGATATGGGGGGAGCCCCAGGTCCTCGCCCAATCACCCGGTGCCCTGAGTAGAAGCTTCTGGATGGATGGGAAGGGGCACCGAGTGATAGACAAGGCACCCGGGGGGGGTAAAATGCCTCTTTCAGGGTGATGGATAGATACTGGGAAGGCGGGAAGGGAGGACAAGGCGGGAAAACTGGGGATAAACCAAGTTGCACACGGGGGTACAAAGGAATAAACCAATACATAATACAGGGATAATAAAACATATACATAACGCAACTCCACACTGGTTCTCCATGGGACCCTCTTCAGATTGGCAGCAACAAGGGGTCTTGATTTTCATACCTACTAAACATGGATTAGGAGATGCTGGGGATCCATATCAACTGGGGATTGATGATATCAATCTGTAAATAAGAAAAGTATACAGGACAAAACAATTCCCTCTGTACCCTTTTCAGTATAGTGGGTTGACTTTGAATACACTTGTGCAATCTGTCTAATTAACCACTGAAGAATTGAAGACTTGAATTATTTCCATGGGCTTGTCATGTTTGGGTGTTTTGAAGAAATATGAATGAGCCTTTGCCACTGAATTTCTATACTGAAGAGCTCAAGAAAGAAGAGGCCTCTGGAGTAGTAAAGTTCATCACCAACCTCCAAGGTGCTGAGGATTCATCCCCATCAGAGCAGGAATGAGCAGAAATGGGCACAGCTTTGGGGCTGCCCCAGCTCTGGGATGGGCCCTGGGCCTGGAGCAGGAGCAGCTCTGGAGGGCCCCAGGGCCGGGGCTCTTGTGCTGGCCTGGGCAGATGGGATGGCAGGAGGGGCTGCAGAGCTCTCAGCACCTCAGGCAGAGGGGAGCAGGGCAGCCAGGGAGCTCCTTTGGCCTTGGCCAAGCCCCTTCCCCCATGGTGGGGCTGAGTCCTGGCTGAGCTGCAGCTGCTGCTGTGCCCTTGGCAGGGGCTGAGGCCGTGGGGCAGTGCCCAGAGCAGCCTGGGCTGAGCAGAGCTGTGGGGCCAGAGCCGGCTGGGCTGTGCTGGGGAGAGGCCCTTGGTGCTGCCCAGAGCTCAGGGCAGCTGGCAGAGCTGGCAGGGAGCTGGGCTGGGCTGGGAGAGCCTGGCACAGAAACCATCAGTGTCCATCTCAGCCTGGCTGAGTGGGCAGGGGCAGGACTCAGCCCAGGCCTTGTGGGGCAGAGCCAGCACCCGGGCAGGCACTGAAAACAGGCAAGAGCCCGAGAGAGGAGGCTGCTCTGTGCCCTTGGGGCATGGACAGAGCAGGGAGGGGCACACCTCAGCACACACCTCAGCTCTCTGATGGTCCCAGCACTGTGCTGGGCCCTGTTCCAGACTGGAGCAGAGCAGATGCTGATGGCACAGGAGCCCTGCGGGGCTGGCTGGGACCTGCAGCTTGCAAGGTGCTCTGCTCTCCCTCAGCTCCTCTCTGAGAGATCCAGTCCCAGCTCGGCACCTCAGGGCACAAGTGGCACTGCCTGGTCATGGGCACACAGCTGATATCTGCCTGGAAAGGGACACAGGTATTAGTACTTGTACATTTCATAATATAGAAACACGTTTTTATTATCTGGGTCGAGTAGTTTTAAGAAATGACAAAGCTTTCTACCAGGAAGAGAAATTTCCTGGATGTGTAATGATGGCATAATTAGAAGAAATACTGATATTTCCTCCATCTTGTGTCACCAATACTCTCTTTATTCTTTCCTCTCCCTCTTCCTTCAGGTGTTTCCAGCTCTCCTGTTGAAATGGCCATATCTAAAGACATCACTTCACGAGGTAGAACTATGTCCTTCCCATTGCTCCTCCTGCAGCTTTCCTCCTGAAGCTTCTCTACAGTCATTGAGCTGCAGGAAATTGCCCAATGTTTCTGAAGTTCAAATAAATATCATATTAGAGAACATCTCAATTGGTCTTATATCCATCACAGACTTATATTTTCTTATGTCTTTATCAAAAACTGTTCCTGTACAGAAATCCCTTATGCATGGGTAACATATCAGATGCTGCTGGGATATCACAAATAGCTGAGGGAAGAGCTGTGATGCTTATTAAACTGTTCAAATGTTCAACTTGTGTTTGTTGGCAAGAAACCTTTCTGTGCCTCTGAGTGTCACCATCCCTGAGCCCAAATGACACAAACCTGATGAGTTGTGGTTCCCACTGCAGGGGCTGCACTTGGACCTTGGCTCTGCACAGGAGAGCTCTTCATCCACTTTCCCTCTTTTCCTCCCTCTGGCCATGGAGGGAGCTCCTGATTTCAGCCTGTGGCTCGGGTGTGCAAAGAGCAAATCTGGGCAGAATCGGGGCAAGGAGGGTTGGGGGGACCTTGGGATCGGTGCTGGGCACAGAAGGTGTTTTCCACTGCTCTGAGACTGCCTGCTGTGCACAGTGGATTTAATAGCCAGCAGAGGAATGACTTTTGCACTTGATGGAGCTGTGCCTTCCCCAGGCTTTGTTGGCTGGCAAGAAATGAACATCCCTCTGTGTCTGGGGCAGCTCCTTCTCCAAGGAAAGCAGGTGGGAGTGGGAGCCAAGGAGCTGAAACCTGCAGGTGCAGCCTGGGCTGGAGGGAGCTCAGATTTGCACAAGGCTGCTCTGAGTGCCAGGGCTTGGATGGGGGAAATGGTGGGGTGGGGATAGGGACAGAGTCTGATGGATTGTCAGCCGTAAAGGCTCTTGATTTTCATATGAATTCAAACTGCATGAGGAGGTACTTGGATTCTGTGTCAAGTGCAGATTGCACATATCAATGTATTTACAGTAAAAAAAAAAAAAAAAAAAAAAAAAAAAATCCCAACTTAAACAGGACCTAAAATATCTTTTCTCATTGTCTTTATAAAAATAATATTTTGAACACACTTCTGAAATATCTTGTATTAACCACAAAGGATTTGAATACTTAAATTATTCCCAGAGGCTAGGCTTGTTAAGGTGTTCTGAATGTTAATGAGCCCTGGGCCACTGAATTCCTGAACTGAAGAGCTGAAGACTGAAGAAGCCTCTGGAGCAGTAAAATTCAGCAGCAGCCTCCAAGTTGCTGAGGATGTCAGCAGCCCCCACTGAGGCCATCCCTGCCCAGAGACCCTGGGGGAATAGGCAGGCAAGGAGAGCGTCCCTGGGGCTGGGGCAGCAGAACTCAGAGGCACCAGCAGCTCCATCTGGGAAATGGAGTGTGGGATGGGGTGTGAAAGCCCTGCCTGGGCTGTGCCAAGCAGGACAGACAAGCCTTGACCCCCATCCACTAAAAAAACTCTCTCACAGAGACATTTAATAGGAATTGCAATTATTTGTGTACTTTGAGTTGGATGTACTGGAGAAATACCAACAAGAGATTCTCAGGAGGTCAAAAGAGCAAAACAGCCTTTACTGGCAACTTTAGAAAATCAGAGAAAATTTGGCAAAATGTTTATTTTTATATTCAATGAACAAAAAAGCTTCTCAAAGCATTAACTTGGCCCATTCATATTGACAAACTGTTAGCTCGTTCAATTTTAAGTTAATCAAAATCCTCAAGAGGACAGAAATAGAAGTAGACATTGAGAGAAAGACAAATTAGATACAGAGAAGCACACACAGAGTTACCAACTCCTGGAATCCAGCAGTGTTGAGATGGAAATTCTAAGAGGAGGCAGAGCCAAAATGTGTGCTTGCCTTGTGGTCAGCCTTAAATACCCCTTGGTGTTACTGGGCCCTTCCCCCAGGTGGGACTTGGGGTCATTTGGTCACTCAAGAGCTGGGCTGGGGCTCCAGAGGTGGCTGTGGAGCATTGCCTGTGCTGTGCCAGGGACTGGCAGACACTGCTGGGCTGGGATAGAGGCTCTGGGGGGATTGGGGTTCCAGGGCAGGGCAAGGCTGGACCTGCCCATTCCTGCCCCCCACATGAAATGTTTCCAGACAACAATCTCCTTCAGTCTGTCGTAACAGGCAGTGTTGGAGGTGGAGCCCAAATTATTCCCATGGGCACCTGGATGAGGACCATTATTTTCCATAGGAAGGAAAGCCCAGAGCCCCAGTGTATGGAAGGCAGGTGAGAGCCTCACTAGGCCAAGGCCAGCCCAAATTGTCAGTAATGGCAAATTTTGCCTGGGAGCAGTCTTTGGAGATAGGGAATTTTGGAGGTGGAAGCCAATCTCAGCCATGTGCACCCTGAGAAGCAGGACAGTTCTTTCCCTTAGGAAAACACAGACCCTCTCCAGATGGAAAGTGACCTTCATTAAACTATTGCCCACCAGACTTGTCCTGGCAATATTCCAATGGGAGAAATCCCTTGATATTAGGAAATTTGGAGGTGAAATCCCAGTTATGGCCATGGGTGCTTGGAGGAGAAGGACAGTTCTTTTCCATAGGAAGGAAAGCACAGAGCCCCAGTGTTTCATTAGCAGAACAGAAGAGACCCTCAACATGCCCAAGTCAGCTGGATCAGTCAGGTGCCCCCTGGGAGGCCAAGCCAAGCCTGTTCCATGTTCCCTTCGTTTTATGGGGACCTGCAGTGTCATAATGCCCCCTGGGTTCCAGAATGTCCCGCAGTGTCACAATGGTCTCCATAGTTATACAAGCCCCACAATGTCACTTCACTTCTCTGTTCCATGAGGCCCACAATGGACCTAAGGTCCCCGGGGGTTTGTGGTGTCACAATGGTCTCCTTTGGATCCATAGTGTCACAATGGACACTGATGACACAAGGCCCTCCAGTGTCACCCTGGAGTTTTTTGTTCCATGCAGCCCTGCAGTGCCACAAAAGCCTCTTGGTTTCACGAGGCCCCACAGTGTCACAATGGTCCTCTTGGTTCTGTGGGGACGCCAGAGTCACAATGGTCTCACTGGTGTCATGAGGCCTCACAGTGTCACAATGCTTTGCTTATTCCATGGGGCCTCACCGTGTCCCAATGGTCTCCATGATCCCATGAGTCCCCTTAGTGTCACAATGGTCTCCTTGGTTCCATGGTGCCCCACAGTGTCACAATGGTCCCTTGGTCTCACAGGGCCCACAGTGTCACAATGGTCTCCTTGGTTCCATGGTGCCCCACAGTGTCACAATGGTCTCCTTGGTTCCATGGTGCCCCACAGTGTCACAATGGTCCCTTGGTCTCACAGGCCCCACAGTGTCACAATGGTCCCTTGGTTCCATGGTTCCTGTGCTGGTGCATTCCCCCCTCCCCTTCTCAGCCCGCCCTGCCAGCTGAGAAATGCTCGCTGGGCCTCGGCCTTGGCCAGCAGCCCCTGGGCTCAGCTCCTCTGGAGCTCATCACAAACACGCTCTGCTCCAGGCACTGCTGCTGCCCAGCCAGCTCCTGGCTGCTTCAGGAGCAGCCCTGGGAACTGTTTGTGTTCCCTCAGTGGCACAACATCCCTGTTCTCACCCTGCCAAAGAAAGCTGCTGATGCCAAGTGTGGCCAGGATGAAACATGGCTGGGACTGCAGCCCCTCTCTTGGGGCCCTACAAACAGTGCTCCAAAATGAGCCCTTGGAGCGCTCCTGAGCCAGCGACTCCCTCTGAGTGGGGCCTCTCCGAGCTGGGAACTCTCCCGTTTGCTGCACTCAGGGATCCCCAACAACGAGGGAGTCTGGGCCGATCCCCCCACTCCTCCAGGCTCAACCCTTCCTTGCTGGGGAGATGCCAAAGCATCCCCAGGGAGCATTTCCCTGCCCTCAGGGGAATTTCTCACGGGTGCCCTGCACTGACTCTCTGTGTCTGTGTGCACACAGGAGTGCCTGTGCTGGGGAAATGTGGCAGAAATGCTGCTCCCTGAGGGGTCTGAGTGCCTTGGATAGCTGAGCCAGTCAGGCCTGTAAGTGAGGTGAAATCACAAGGTCTAAGCTAAGTTAAATGCTGGTAAGAGTTGTTCTTTTGCCAAGTTCCAATGTTTAATATAAGTTATCATGTAAGTTGAATATTGTTAAATGCTATTCCTTTGCTAATTTGCAAATTCACGGGTTATTAATTAGGTTAAATACGCTTAACCTCTGTTCTTTTGCTAAATTGTGAAGTTGAAGGTATCAGTTTATGTGAAGGTATAGGTTACGTCCTCTTAAGTTTGAATACAGTAAAGCTTTTAGGCCATATTCCTTTCATCCTTGCCCTCACTGTCCTCGTGTCACACACACACAGGGACAGTTCTTGGTTCATTTCTGGTTTGATTGCCTGGATTTTGTCCGGTTTTGTTGTTGCTTTGTTTTCTTGCTGTGCCTGAAGTGTCCAGTCAGGAGCAGAGTGACTCTTGCCAAGGAACTTTGTGCTGCTGTCACTTTAATATTAAATCTGGTTTTTGCTGGGGATTTTTC
Source organism: Lonchura striata (assembly GCF_050655825.1). Lineage (NCBI taxonomy): Eukaryota > Metazoa > Chordata > Aves > Passeriformes > Estrildidae > Lonchura > Lonchura striata. Next base: position 5,125,111 of record NC_140735.1, on the reverse strand, counting down.
AGCACTCTCAAGCCCTCGTTGATGCCAGGCTGAAGGAGCCCTGTCCCAGGCTCTGGCCCTGGGGGACACGGGGACGCTGCCGGGGGGGTCCCTGTCCCCCTGTCCCACCCCCCATGGCTCCAGCCCCCGTCCCTGTGTCAGGCTCTGGGGTCGATCTTGTGGAACATCCTCTGGGGGAGGCTGCGGCGCCAGGGGCGAGGGGGCCAGGGGGACAGGGGACCCCGCTGTGCACGAGCAGCGTTGGACTTCTCTGGGGGGACCTGTGAGGGGGGTTGGGGCAGAGTGACCTCCCCAGTGACTTCAGAGTGTCCCTGTGATGTCACTGAGTGCCTGTGATGTCACACAGGCCCTCTGATGTCATATTTCCCCTGTGATGTCACACAGCCCCTGTGATGTCTCACAGCCCGCTCTGAGATGTAACAGGCCACCTGTGATTTCACACAGATGCCCTGTCATGTCACAGCCTGCTGTTTGAGGTCCCAGTCTGCTCTGTGATGTCCCAAAATCTGTCCTGTGATGTCACATCCCAGCCTGTGATGTCACAGACACCCTGTGATGTCACAGCCAGCTCTCTGATGGCACAGCTACTTGTGTGATGTTATGCAGCCTCGCTGTGATGTCACAGCCTGCTCTGTGATTTCACAGTCAGCTCTGTGATGTCACAGCCCACTCTGTATTGTCTCAGGCTTCTCTGTGACATCACACAGCTGCTCTGAGATGTCACAAAGCCCTTATCTACGATGGCAGTGTCTTCTCTGTGGCCTCACAGCCAGTCTGTGATGTCACACAGCCAGCCTGTAATGGCACAGCTGACTTTGTGACATCACAACCTCCTCTGTGATGTCACAGCCTGCTCTATGATGTCACAGCCTGCTCTGTGATGGCAGAACTCACTTATCAAGTCACACAGCACCTCTGTGTGCTCACAGACCCACCCTGTGATGTCACAACACCTTCTGTGATGTAACACAGCCACCCTATAATGTCACAGCACACACTCTGACCTCACAGCCTGCTCTGGGATGCCATAAAAGCATCCTGTGATGTCCCATCCTGCTTTCTGATGTCACATAATAGACCTGTGATATCACTCTTGACTATATGATGTCACAACCTGGTCTGTGATGTCAAACAATCACAGAATCACAGAATTAGTGGGTTGGAAGAGACCTTTAAGGTCATAAGTCCAACCCACACACTAACACCGCCTTAGCAAAACTATGGCACTGAGTGCAACATCCAGTCTTTTTTTTAAACACATTTCATGATGATGACTCCACCACCTCCCTGGACAGACTATTCCAGTACTTTATCACCCCTTCCATAAAAAACTTTTTCCTAATATCCAACCTAAATTTTCCTTGGTGTAGCTTAGGACTGTGTCCTCTTGTTCAGTCACTTGCTGTGAGGAGAAAGAGACCGACACCCACCTGACTGCAACCACCTTTCAGGGAGTGTAGACAGTGATAAGGTCACCTCTGAGTGTCCTCTTCTCCAGGCTAAACAACCCCAGCTCCCTCAGTTGTTCCTCACAGGACTTGTGTTCCAGACCCCTCACCAGCCTTGGTGCCCTTCTCTGGACATGCTCCAGCCCCTCCATGTCCTCCCCAAACTGGGCGTCCCAGAACTGGACACAGCACTTGAGGAACAGTGCCAGGACAGGGGAGGAATGCCAAGTACACCAGTGCCAAGTACAGGGGAAGAATGACCTCCCTGCTCCTGCTGGCCACACCATTCCTGACCCAGGCCAGGAGCCATTGGCCTTCTTGGCCTTCTGGGCACACTGCTGGCTCATGTCCAGCCTGCTGTCGACCAGTGCCCCCAGGTCCCTTTCTGCCTGGGCACTGTCCAGCCACACCATCCCCAGCCTACAGCAGTGCAGGGGTTGTTGTGGCCAAAGTGCAGGACTTGGCACATGGATTGATTAAACTTCATCTTGTTGGACTTTGCCCATCCATCCAACCATTCCAGGCCTCCCTGCAGAGCCCTCCTACCCTCCAGCAGATCCACACTCACATCCAGCTTGGTGTCATCTGCAAAGATGTCCTTGGTTCCAAGGGGCCCCTGAGTGTCACAATGTCCCTTTGGTTACACCAGGCCCTACACTGTCACACTGGTCTCCTTGGTTCCATGGGGCCTCAAAATGTGACAATGGACTCCTTGGTTCCATGGGATTTCTCAGTGCCACAATGTTCTCATTGGTGCTGCAGTTTCACAGGGGCCCCTTGGTTCCATGGGGCCCCAGGGTGCCACAAAGGCCCCATGGTCACATGAGGTCCCACACTGTCACAATGCTCTCTGTGGTTCCACAAGTTCCCTCAGTGTCACAATTGACTCCTTGTTTCCACGAGGCCACACAGTGTCACCATGGCCTCTGTGGTTCCACCAGGACCCAGTGTCACGGGGACTCCCTGGTCCCATTGGGCCCCAGAGCACCACAATGGAGCCCTGGTTCAATGGGGCTGCACAGTGTCACCTTGGTCCTCTTAGTTCCACGAGGCCCTGCAGTGTCACAATGGCCCCAGAGTGTCCCAATCATCACAGAATGACATAATCAAATAGGCTGGAAAAGACCTTTGGAATCATCAAGTCTAACCAATGCCCTAATACCGCCTTGTTACCCAGACCATGCCACTGAATGCCACTGGAGAGGGACAGTGACTCTGCCACCTCCCCCCTGGCCTGCCCATTCCAATGCCCACTCACCCTTTCTGTGAAGAACTTCTTCCCCTTGCCCAGCCTAAACCTCCCTTGCTGCAGCATAAGGCTGTGTCTTCTTGTCCTGCCCTCCAGCAGATCCACACTCACACCCAGCTTGGTGTCACCTGCAAATTTGGGGATGGTGGGCTCGATCCCCTCACCCAGATCATCGGTGAAGATGTTAAACAGGACTGGGCCCAACACAGATCCCTGGGCGACAGCACCAGAGACTGGACACCAGCTGGGTGCAGCACCATCCCCACCCCTCTCTGGGCCCAGCTTCCAGCCAGCTCTTCCATCTTCCAGCCAGGAGGGAACCTGCCCAAGCCGTGGGCTGCAGCTTTTCCAGGGAATGCTGTCAGAGACAGTGTCCAAGGCTTTGCTGAAGTCCAGATGGACACATCCACAGCCTTTCCCCATGCCATGGTGGGTCACCTGGTTATAAAAGGAGATCAGGTTGCTCAGGCAGGACCTGCCCCTCTTAAATTCACGCTGGCTGGCTCTGACCCCTCGGCCATCCTGTGGGTTCCCTGTGGTGGCTTTCAAGGTGATCTGTTCCATAACCTTCCCAGACACCGAGGTCAGGCTGACAGGCCTGGAGCTCCCCACATCCTCCTTCCAGCCCTTCTTGGGGATGGGCTCACACTGGCACCTCCAGTGCTCTGGGACCTCCCTGCTGAGCCAGCACTGATGGTAAATGATGGGGAGCAGCTTGGGGAGCTCATCCACCAGCCCCCTCATCCCTCTAGGATGGATCCCATCTGATCCCATACACCTGTGAGCATCTGAGTGGCTCAGCAGGACCCCAGCTGCTTCCTCCTGGATTACAGGGGGCTGTTCTTCTCCCTGTCCCCATCTACCAGCTCAGGAGAGCTCTTGTCCTGAGAACAGCCTATCCTAAGATTGAAAATTAAAAGAAACAAGATGTTAAGGAGCTTGGCCTATTCCTTATCTTTAGCTACTATATTTTCCACTGCATCCAATAAAGAGTGGAGGTTCTCATTATCCCATAAATTGCAACTGAGTTATTTGTAGAAAAGTTTTCTAATATTTTTCACAGAAGTGGCCAGGTTAATCTATTATTGAGATTTCACCTCTTTCCTCTTTTTTCCTGCATGACCTAACAACATCCTTAAACGCTTGCTAAGTTGCCTGACCTTCTGTCCAAAGTTGATGCACCCTCTTCTTTCCCCTGAGTTCCCACAAAAGCTCCATGGGCAGTCAGGGCAGTCATTTTCCTCACCAGCTCATCTTTTGCCACACTGGGACAGTCTGCTCCTTCCCCCTTAAGATTACTTTCTCAAAATGTGCCCTTTGTTCCTGACCCCTTTGTTTTTAAGGGCTTTTTCCCTTAAAAATATCGGTACCTGATTTGGTACTCCTCAAGTCAGCATCCTAAATAGGCCAAAGACTGCCCTACCTAATTCCAGTGTGGAAGTTTTGTTGCTGTCCCTCCTTGTGTCACAGATCATTGAAAACTTGATTATTTCATGGTCCCTGTGCCCCAAGCAGCCTCCAACCCCCACATCTGCCACCAGCCCTTCTCTGTTTGTGAGCAGCAGGAGACAGAGATTTCCTTGGGAGTGGAGTGTTACAAAAATTTGGTAAAACAGAAAACTCCTTAACACCAGTGCAGCATTAAGAAGCAGCATTCTTTATTCAGCCGGATGCACGGGGGATAGCTCCTCCCAAAGCCGAGCTTGCTGAGTACAGGAAAGTTTCTGTTCATGTTCTATATTTTGCACACATATTCATTGATTGTCCTGGACTAAACACACATCTGATAATCATTTTTCCAGAATCATTAACATATTTCCCCTCCCCATTACCCATGCTGTCTTCTGTCCCGGGGATCTTCCCTGGTGGTCCCTGGTGGTCGTGGACCCCAATGTTCCCGTGGGCCTGGCTGAGCTGGCAGGACACTGAGGCTGGTGAACTTCCAGTTCCCCTTCTCCCACAGTTGGCATTGTGTGGTTTCCATAGGCCTGGGGAGTTGGAGAACAAGCTCCAGTTGTCAGCTCACCTGGTGGAGACAATTCATCATCTGGTGACATGAGGTCACAGAGTGGACTGTGACATCACAGAGTGGACATCAAGCAACTACAGCATCATTGACTGTCTCTGTGACATCAGATAAGAGGCTGTGACATAACAGCAGACTATGATATCACAGAGTGACATCAGAGACCAGCTGTGTGACATTAGAGATCTGGCTGTGACATCTCAGAGCAGGCTGAGACATCCCAGAGGGGCTTTGTGACATCCCAGGAGGGCTCTGTGAGGTCACTGGGTTGGTCACTCCGCCCCAGCCCCCCCTCACAGTTTCTCCCAACAAGTCCAATGCTGTTCATGCCCAGCGGAGTCCCTGTTCCCCAGTATCCCCCCGGTCCCCCTGGAGCCACAGCCTCCACCCAAGGATGTTCCACAGGATCCACCCCAGAGCCTGACATGGGGACAAGGGGCCAGGGCTGTTTGACCAGGACATCAAGTACGTGGATTATCCAAGTCCCTGTGGCCGGAGTTGAGTTCCCCAGGGCAGGAAAGATGTCTGGCAGCTGGAGCAGGGCTAGGGAAGGGCCTCCAAGGTGGGGCTGGAGCCCTTGGGCTGTGAGCAGAGGCTGAGGGAGCTGGGCTTGTCCAGCCTGGAGCAGGGAAGGCTGAGGGGCTCCTCATCCCAGCCTGGCAATGCCAGCAAGGAGGAGATGGAGAACACAGAGCCAGGCTCTTCACCGGGGGCCTGGTGGGAGACAAAAGCCAATGGGTGGAAGGGGAAACAGGGAAGATCAGCCAGGACAGGAGAAGATTAAATGAGTCAGTTGGTTTCAGCATTTCCTCAACACCAAAAGCATCCTGACCTCCCTTCTCCATTCACCACTGACAGCTTTGCAAATCAGGAATTGTTTGAGCTCTTTTGCCCCCACTCCAGGATGAGCATCCTGATGCAAGAACTTAACTGTGTTTATATCTATCAGAGAACCATGTAAGTCTAAAATCAGCTTTAGTATGGAAATCACTTGTGGATGGTGGACTCATCAGATGCTGCTGGGATGTTGCACATAGCTCAGGGAAGAGCGTGTTTGTTATTAAATTGTGTTCTGTTCAACCATGGTCTGTTTGCCATGAAGAGAAACTTTCTGTGCCTCTGAGTCTCACCAGTTCCTGACCCCAAAGGACACAAACCTGATAAGTTGTGGTTCCCACTCCAGTCGTGGCACTTGGAGCTCCCTCCATCCCCAGAGCAGAGCTCCCTTGTCCCAGAAAGTCCCTGGCAATGCAGGGATGAAGGAAACAGGACAGGCTGTAGGGATCAGGGGCAGGGCACGGCCAGGGATTTTGGGGTGGTTGTGAGCCCAGGGCAGGACCCGGCCCTTGACCTTGGTGAACCTCATCCCACTGTCCTGGGCCCATGGCTCCAGCCTGTCCAGATCCCTCTGCAGAGCTTCCTGCCCTCCAGCACAGCCACACTCCACCCAGCCTGGGCTCACCTGGAACTGACTGAGGGTGCCCTCGATGGCCTTGTCCAGATCAGCAATAAAGAGATTTCACTGACCTGGCCCCAGCCCTGATCCCTGGGGACACCCCTGGATGTGACTCCATTCCTCAGCTGCTCTGAGTGCCAGGGGGTGGATGAGGGAAATGGTGGGGAGGGGGTAGGGACAAAGTGTGATTGATTGTCAGCCATGAAGGATCTTTGTCGCTGTTGAGGCAGGACGGGAATTAAGAGGCTCTGACTCAGAAGGCTGTTGAGAGTAAACTCCGGTTAATTCAAAATGCACTGCTCTTTTATACAGAGCTCCGCAAGGACCAAATCCATTGGTTCTGAAGTGAAAACAACCCACCACCATTGGTGCAGTGTGGAGAGTTTTGTGGATGAATGGCTTCGTGAGAAAGGACATGACTACGTGCAGTTAGTGAAGCAGTAGCTGAAAATTGCACAGTGCAGCAATAGCAGATGTAGCAACAATATCTTATGTCCTTGGGTAAGCTGGTTCCCAACAGTAGAATGGTCAGCAAAAAGATAAATGTAAGGGAAAACAAAGCAAGCTTAGAAAGCCCCAAAGGCAGGGTTGACCTGTTTTTGATACACCAATGATGAGCCTAAGTTTTGCAATATGCATGAGCTTCATTATAACGGGTATAACTGTACATGCGTGCTTGTAATAAACTGAGACTTGTTGACATTATAGAATGGACTTGTCTCCTTTCATTTTTTCTACACCACAGCATCACCATGGTCTTATTGGATACGCAATCTCTCTATGGACCATTGGTTCCATGCAGCCCTGCTGTGTCACAGTGGTTCCTTGGTTCCATGAAGCCCCACTGCATAGCAATGGAATCTTGGTTCTGTGAGGTTCTGTGCGGTCACAATGGTGTCCCTGATTCTGGAGACCCTTGGTTCCACAAGGTTCCATGATGTCACAATGGTCTCCCTGCTTCCAGACTGTAACAATGGACCCTTGGTTCCACGAGGTTCCATGATGTCACAATGATCTCCTTGGTTCCACACTGTAACAATGGACCCTTGGTTTCATGAGATTCCATGATGTCACAATGATCTCCTTGATCCAGACTGTAACAAGAGACCCTCGGTTCCACGAGGTTCCATGATGTCACAATGGTCTCCATGGTCCCAGACTGTAACAACAGACCCTTGGTTCCACAAGGTTCCACATTGTCACAATGGTCTCCTTGGTTCTGGACTGTAACAATGGACCCTTGGTTCCATGAGTTTCCTAATGCCACAATGGTCTCCATGGCTCTGGAGTATAACAATGAACCCTTGCTTCTACAGTGTTCCACGATATCACAATTCTCTTTTGTTCTGGTCTGTAACAATGGACCCTTGGTTCCACGAGGTTCCACAATGTCACAATGCTCTCCTTGGTTCTGGACTGTAACAATGGAACCCTGGTTCCATGAGATTCCATGATGTCACAATGATCTACTTGGGTCCACTAGGTTCTATGGTGTCACAATGGTCTCCGTGGCTCTGGATTCTAACAATGGATCCTTGGTTCTATGAGATTCCATGATGTCACAATGATCTCCTTGGTTCCATGAGGCCTTGCTTTGTCACAATGGACCCATGGTTCCATGAGCTTCCGTAGTGTCACCATGGTCTCCTCGGATCTGCGTTGTCACAATGGACAACTGGTTCCATGGGACCCTGCTGTGTCACAATAAACTCTTAGTGCCATCAGGTTTTCTAGGGTCACAATGGTCTCCCCGGTTCAACGACACCTTGCAGTGTCACAATGGCTGCCTGGTTCCCTGAGCTTCCATAGTGTCAGCCATAGTCTCCTTGTTTCTGCAGTGTCACAATGGACCCTTGGTTCCATGAGCTTCCTAAATGTCACTGGTCTCCTTGGTTCCATGTGGCCCTGCTGTGTCACAATGGTCCCATGAGTCCATGTCCCTTGGTTCCATGAGTTTCTCTACTGTCAGCAATGGTTCCTCTCCTCCAATGCGGGACCATTGTGTCACAATGGACCCTGGGTTCCATGAAGTTCTTCAGCATCACAATGGCCCTTTGGATCCATGAGGTTCCTTCGTGTCACCACGGTCTCTGTGGATCCACATTGTCATAATGGACAATTCCTCCCATGCAGTCCCACTGTGTCGCAGTGACCCCTTGTTTCCATGAGGCCCCACTTTGTCACCATGGACCCTTGGTTCCATAGGTTTTTTTCTCTAACAATGGACTCCTTGGTTCTGTGAGTTACCCTGCATTTTACAGAGGTTTCTTTGCTTGCCACAAGGCCTGGCTGTGCCTCAATGCACCCTTGGTTCCATGAGGATCTGGAGGATCACAAAGGATCCTTGGATCCACAGCGTGTTGAGGAGTTTCTCATGGAACAAGGACATGCTATCCTTGATGCTGTTCCTTTGCAGGAGCTGGACAACCCTGGCCTGCAGATTACAGAGTTACTTTAGTTACTTTAAAGTACTTAGGACATTCTTGGAAAGACAATAGGCCTTGCACAAACACAATAGCCAATGCTGGGTGCTGAGTAGTACATGAAAACTGGCACATACTATAACCTGATCAGATGCTTGTAGAATAACAGCCAATCAATAAGTGACAATAGCAAATAAATATTCATTGGTTAACATAATATGATTACATTTATTATGTTAACCAATGAATGTTAATTTGCTATTGTATTATGTAAGGCAATAAAGGCATAAAATAAGACATGAAAAAATTAGACAATAAAGGAGGATGACATCAAGCCATATTGGTTTGGGTGTCATTACTCCAGCTGGCTCTCTGTGGGACCCTCTTCAGATTGTCAGCAACAAGGGATCTTGATTTTCATACCTAGTAAAAATGGATTAGGAGATGCTGGGGATCCATATCAACTGGGGTTTGATGATATCAATCTATAAATAGGAAAAGTAAACAGGACAAAACAATTCCCTCTGCACTGTTTTCAATATAGTGGCTTGACTTTGAATACACTTCTGCAATCTGTCTAATTAACCACTGAAGAATTGAAGACTTGAATTATTTCCATGGGCTTGTTTTGTTTGGGTGTTTGGAAGAAATATGAATGAGCCTTTGTCACTGAATTTCTACACTGAAGAGCTCAAGAAAGAAGAGGCCTCTGGAGTAGTAAAGTTCATCACCAACCTCCAAGGTGCTGAGGATTCATCCCCATTAGAGCAGCAATGAGCAGAAATGGGCTCAGCTTTGGGGCTACCCCAGCTCTGGGATGGGCCCTGGGCCTGGAGCAGGAGCAGCTCTGGAGGGCCCCAGGGCCGGGGCTCTTGTGCTGGCCTGGGCAGATGGGATGGCAGGAGGGGCTGCAGAGCTCTCAGCACCTCAGGCAGAGGGGAGCAGGGCAGCCAGGGAGCTCCTTTGGCCTTGGCCAGGCCCCTTCCCCCATGGTGGGGCTGAGTCCTGGCTGAGCTGCAGCTGCTGCTGTGCCCTTGGCAGGGGCTGAGGCCGTGGGGCAGTGCCCAGAGCAGCCTGGGCTGAGCAGAGCTGTGGGGCCAGAGCCGGCTGGGCTGTGCTGGGGAGAGGCCCTTGGTGCTGCCCAGAGCTCAGGGCAGCTGGCAGAGCTAGCAGGGAGCTGGGCTGGGCTGGGAGAGCCTGGCACAGAAACCATCAGTGTCCATCTCAGCCTGGCTGAGCAGGCAGGGGCCAAGGACAGCAGAACATGGTCGGCAAGTTCTCTGTGTGGGAGATGAGCTGGTGAGTCCTTGAGCCCTCCCAAGCGCTGGGGCTGCACCTCCAGCTCCAGAGATGTGACAGATGGGAGCAGAGACAAATCATTCCTGCTGCATTCTTCATTGTGTTTGCTTGTACAGGTGACCTGGATCCATATGTAGACGAGCTGTTTTGTGTCTGAAAACACTGGTAAAGTAAGAAGAATACTATTTTTTAGCTGAAAATAATATTTCATGCATAACACACAATGAGAAAGAAAAGACACATATGATCAGAAGAGCATCTGAGTTTTTCAGAGGACAAGAGGCTCATTGATGTTGCAGCAGTCAAACCTCTTCAAATACTTTCCTCAAGGCTTCCTTGAAACGGGAGGTGACCACCAGAGGCCAAGGCCAGCCAGAGCTGTCTGTCCTGGCAGATTTTGTCTGGGAGAACCCTTGCAAATCGGGAATTTTGGAGGAAAAGTGTCAATTTTGGCCATGGTTGCCTGTGCAGAAGGGATGGTACTTTTCCACAGGAAGAAAAGCACAGATCCCCAGTGTTTGAAGCAAGGTGAGAGCCAGCTCTCAGGAAGACAAGGTCAAAAAGACTTGTTTGTAATGGCAGCTTTTGATGGGAGCAATCCCTGGATATTGGGAATTTTGAGGGGAAAATCCCATTTTGGCCATGGGTGCTTGAATGTGAAGGGCAGTTCTTTTCCATTGGAAAGAAAGCCCAGAGCCCTTGGCTCCATGAGGCTCTGATGTGCCACAGAGGCCCTTTGGTTTCACAAGGCCTAAAAATGTAGAAATGGTCTCCATGGTTCCATGAGGCCCTGCTGGGTCACAACAGACCATTGGTTTCACTGAGCCCCACAGTGTCACTATGGTCCCTTTGGCTCCAAGAGGCCCTGAAGTGCCACAGTGGCCCTTTGGTTTCACAGGCCTCAAAGTGTCAAAATGGCCTCCATGGTTCCATGAGGCCCTGCTGTGTCACAAGGGACCTTTGGTTCCATGATGCCCCAGATTGTCACAATGGCATCCTTTGTCCCGTGGAGTCAGAATGGACCCTTCATCCCATGGACCCCGACAGTGTTCACTGTAGTCCCCTTGATTCCACGAGGGCCTGCCATGCTCTAATGGTCTCTGTGTTCCAGTGGGTCCCAAAGTGTCAGGATAGTCTCCATTGTTCCATGAGGCCACGCAATGTCACTGTGCTCCCCTTGGTTCCACAGAGCCCCACAGTGGAACAATGGACTCTTGGTTCCATGAGGTTCCTCAGTCACAATGGTCTCCCTGGATCTGCAGTGTCACAGTGGCCCCTTGGCTCCGTGTGGCCACGCTGTGTCACAATGGCTCATGGTTCCATGAGGCCACACAGTTTAACAAGGGACCCTTGGTTCCACGAGGCCTTGCTGTGTCAGAGTGTCCCCTTGGTTCCCAGAGGTTTCTCAGTGTCACAATGATCTCCTTGGATCTGCACTATCACAATGGACCACTGGTTCAATGTGGCCCCAATGTGCCAAAATGGATTTTGGTTCCATGGGGTTCTGCGGTGTCACCATGGACCCTTTGTTCCATGAGTTTGGGCAGTGTCACAGGTGAGTCCTGGGTTCTGTGAGGCCCCGCTGGCACCAAATCTTGGAAATATCACCATGAGGCTCCTTAACACTAATTTGCTATTTCAGAGGGTATAATTTATTCAGGCCTGAGGCCTAGTGAGGGCTAACTCCTGATCTGATGCAGACATGTAATTTTACCAGTGTATTGCTCATATACAGTTCCTAAATGCTAATTATGATTTACCCATTTCCATTAAACCCACCCCAAGTTCCCAGATTCAGTCCTTGTTTTCTCTGTCACTGCACCCTTGAGCCAGATATCTTATCTTCCAGCCATCCCTGCTGGGAAAGCAGCCCCTGAATGCCTTGTTCCTGTGCTGGAAGTTCACAGGCAGGGTAAAAATGGAATTAACCCTTTGGGTATCAGCCCAAGGCTTTGTGTGGCCAGGCAGGGGCAGCAGGAGGCAGAGCTGCCAGCAAAGGAAGGGGCCAGCGAGGTGGGGCAGCCGGGGGTGACAACAGCCTGCAGGGACAGAGGCACAGGGCAGGGACACCGTGGGACAGCCTGGGCTGCAGAGGGCTCAGGGATGTGCAGCAGCTGCAAGGCCCTGACAGAGCCAACCTGTGCAGCCCTTTGGCCGTGGCTGCTGGCCCTGGGCCTGAGCCACGAGGGGACAAGTGACCCTTGCAGCCCTGGGGCCTCAGTGCCTCCTTGTCCCTGCTCAGCAGCCTGGCAGGGCCGCCCCATGGTCCTGCCCTTGGCATTACACATCCCCACATGCCAGTGCCCATCCCGGGAAGAGCCCTGAGCAATGAGGAAGGGACAGGATCTGCCTTGCCAGGGGCTGGGGCTCAGGCTTGGGCCCTTTGCATTCCTGAAACACATCCAGGTTTGCTCAGCACCAGAGACACCTTTCCCTTGCCTGTCCCAGCTGTCATCACTGCCTCCAGTGTTCTGCTCTGACTGGAACCTGGGGACACTTTCTCAGTCCTGTCCCTCAATGGGATCCATTAAAACTTCAAGAAGCTCTGAAGTTTTAATTTTGAGTTCTTGAGAAGTTTTTTGAAGACACATTCAGGGACTGAGTCTAATGTAAACAACACCAAAGCCTTGAGAGGGTCATTAAAATTTTCCTATTCCAGTTGTGGAGAAAGATTTCAAAGTGCTTGTAAGAAATACACATTCCTATTTTAAAGGGTGTATTTTATTACATTTCTCTTTAGATCAGAGGTGATTGCAGCATTCTGTGTTTGATATTGACCCAGGGTCTCCCCTCAGGAGCTCTGGCCTGCTCAGAGAAGCTGTGCCCTGAGCTCTGGCCCAGCGTGGACAACCTTGCTCCACATTGCCCCAGCCCATCCTGTCTGTCCTCACTCACCTGGGACCTGCTGTGCCTGCAGAGCTGGCTGCACCCAGCCTAAGAGGGGCTTTCCCTTTTTCTATGTTTGAAGCAATCTAAAACTCCTGAGTTTCCCCATGAAAACAGACACCCTCCTCAGGTGTGTGCCAGCCCAAGGTGCCACCAAAACCATCCAGACCGGCCCTCGACCAGCTGTGAGGGTGGATCATCAGCCCCAGCTGCACTGGGCACTGCAAGGAGCTGTGGCCATGGGCACTGCACTGACCCCACTGCTGGGTTTGGCTGCCACGGCAGCCCTGAGAAATTAAAACTGTCCTTGGAAACACTAGGGAGGACTGGGACATACTGGGGAACACTGGGAATGCTGTGGGAGACACTGGGACATACTGGGAGTGATACTGTGGGGATCTGGGACAGCCTGGGAACATGAGGAATGCTGAGGGGGAATCTGGGTGGACTGGGATGGACTGCGGGGGTACACTGGGACACACTGGTACATACTGGGTGTGAAACAGGGAGTGAAACTGGGGGATACTGGGACAAACAGAGAACATTGTGGGGAAGACTGGGCAACACTGGGGCATATTGTAGATGACATGGGAGGAACTGGGAGGGCCTGGGAATGAACTCAGGTGTATTGGGAGGGACTGGGCTGTGCTGGGAGGGACTGGAGGGGCACTGGTGCTCTACTGGGCTGTACTGGGGATGAACTGGGCTGTACTGGGAGGGACTGGAGGGGCACTGGGACTGTACTGGGCTGTACTGGAAGGGACTGGAGGGGTTCAAGGGGCTGTTCCCGTCCCCTCCCATTGGCCGAGGCTCCCGCCCATCACAGCATCCAACCAATCAGCGCCAGGGATCGTGGCTTTGGGGGCGGTGCCTACAGTCAGCGCCATCTTTCCTTTTGCCTACATCTCCCATCATGCCCAGCAAGCCAATAGAGCCTCATTGGGGCCGGGACTACAACGCCCGTCATGCCCCGCGCTCCACAGAACCCCGGTACCGCCCCCATTTGTCCCGTAAGTGCCCCCCAGACCCTCCGGGATCACCAAGTGCCCCTCAGCGCCCATTCGGGACCCCCCAAAAGCGTCCTAGGATCCCCTGAGTGCTCCCAGCCCCACAGATGCCCGGTACAGCCACTTCTGGGAATTCCTCTCCTCTCATCCCCCGCGGCCCCAGAGCCCCTCAGAACACAGTTCCGCGCCTAAAATTCCTGCTGCGCCCTGCGCTCTAAGGAACCCGGTTAAATCTCCCCAAGCTCCCCCCGAGTGCTCCAGAGCCCCCGAGGACCTCACGTCGTGGCTCGGACGCAAAAGTGTCCCCCGACTGCATTCCCGGTCCGCAAACACCGCGTCCGAGGCACTTCCGGGACTACAGCTCCCATCATGCTCCGCGGCGCACGCCCAGCACTGTTCCAACCGTGCCTTCATCTCCCGTCATGCCCCGCGCCCCAGCGAGAGCCGCTGTCACCGAGCCTGGAACTCCCGTGATGCTCCGCGGTCCCGTTACACTCCATTGTACCCGCGCCTACAACTCCCGTCAGCCCCCGCGCCCAGCGAGCCCCGCCCGAGCCCCCCTGGTCTCCCCCGGACCCCGAAGGGCCCCAAATTCCCCTCCCTGACCTCCAGGGCCCCCCTGGACCCCCGAGTGCTCCCCCGGACCCCGAACTGCCCCTCAGGATCCCTGAGTGCCCCTCCAAGTGCCCGCCCGGCTCCCCCAGGTGTCCTCCAGACCCTCAAGTTCTCTCTGAATTCCCTCCCCAGACACAAAACTGCCCCAAATGTGCCCCAGAAATGTCTCCATGGACCCCAAAGTGGCCCCTTTTACCCTGTCTGAGAAAATAATACAAAAAACGACAAAAAGCTTAAAAACAGGAGTTATAGCGCAGAGGGCAAAATCAATAGCTGAAAGTGGTCAATGAATTAATGAAGGGAATTGTGATACTTAGAACCCATGACCAAAAAATTTTTTGTTTCCTAAAACATATACATTTTTTGTATAAATTTTAAAAATTACGTGTTAAAGATACAGAATAATATTATTAGACATAAGAAAAAACAATTATAACTGTATTTATTAATTAACCTTTATTTATAAAGAAAAATGCACAATTTTTTAATGCTTTGGGCTGTCAGTCTTAAGCAGGCCCTGTCAGACATGGTGAGGCTGGTGGTGAGGAGCAGCTTGTCCAAACAGGGTCAGCCCTCAAGGAGCTCATTCTTCTCCATGCCCAGCCCTGCTAAGGAGCCATTGAGCATCAAGATCACCTGGGAAATGATTCTATCAACTCTTCTCTGAACAGAAAAATAAAAGAATATTCATGTGATGAAAAAATAAAAATCAGGAGGTGGACTTTGAAGTTTCCCTCCTGAACAGAACAGCAAACTGCACAATCCCTGGAGACTTGAAGACAATGGAAGGAAGACAAAGAGCTCCTGAGGGCTTTCTGTATTTTAAGGATCCCCAGGGTGGATGTGGGGCTGGGTCCAGGAGCCTCAGGCACTGAGAGAAGGATGAAGAAGCTGCTGAAGGAGTCAGAAGCAAAACTCCAAGTTGCTCGGAGAATCCCTGGTCCCCAGTGAGGGCAGGGACTGCCAAAGGCTCCCCAGGCACTGGAGAGAGCAGATCCTGGAGGCCAGGACTGCAGGGAGCCCAAGGCTCAGAGCAGGGAACTGCAATGCTGAGCAAGGCCTGGGCTGGCTGGGGGAAGCAGAAAGGCCAAGCCCTGAGCCCAGCCTGGCACAGCAGGGCCTGTCCCTCACGGGTGGCTCGGGGCTGTTTGTGGGGCAGGGGGATGTGAGGGGCAGCAAGGACAAATGCCATAAACCTGCAGCCCCTGCAGCCTCCTCAGGGAGGGCGAGGGAGAATGTGAAAAATGCCAATCACTTGGTTTTTAAAATTTTAAAAGTTTAATACTAATAAAATGGTTATAAAAATAATAATAATACAATTACAGTAATAAAGTTTAGAGTTAGGACAATTACAAGACAATAAAAAGCAAAGAATTATGGATGTCCAGGTGCTCTCAGACACTAAATCGCAAAAAGCATGCCTTGTGAACAAAGGAATAATGTTACAAGCAACAGCCTGTTGCATATTCATATATCTCATCCATGATGCATAAATTCCTTGCAAATTAAGAACATTTCTGCTTTTTGTCAACTTCTTCTCCTTAATCCTGTTGGTTCCACAAAGATGGAGAGAAGGTGGAAGAATGTTTGTCTTTTCTGATAAGGAGGCTGTGACTTTTTATGGGCCCCCTTCGCTGACATCTCTGTGTGAGGAGTTTCTTGATTATCTCATCTTCCTGCTTGAGCTTTTAACAAATCCTATATCACAGAGTTTCTATTTTAACATTATGTTGTAACCTAAAGCTACATTTAACTCACTATGTAAGAAATTAATACAGCATAACTTTCTAACATGACACATATAATATTCATTGTAACATTTGCGAAAAGCCAATCATAAAATATGCATTTTTCACAGAGAAGCAAAGTGCAGCCCCTCACAGGGAAGTTCCTTCTGTGGGGCTCCCGAGGCGCTGCCCGAGCCCAGGGACAAAGGCCTGGGTGCCTCTGGCCCTGCCAGCCCTGCCCAGCCCTGCCCATCTGTCCTGGGGCTGTGCCCCTGTGCGCGCTGCTCCTGTGCCCTGGCCGGCTGCACTCGCCCATCTCGCTGTGCCCCAGCATTTCTCACCCAGCGTTTCTGTGCCCTCCCTGGGCTGCCTGCACCCAGCGCTGCCGGCTCCTGGCACACAGAGCCGGCCCATGACCCAGCCCCATGCTGGGACACCTCCAGCACCAAAATTCTACCCTGGCAGGGACTTTTCTTCCTCCTCAGCTCCAGGCTGAACCTTCCAAGCTGTGCTTTGGGCAGGTTTCCTTCTCTTCCCACTGCCAAGGAAAGCTCTGTCTCCTGCTGGTAACAGACAGGGAAGGGCTGGTGGGAGATGTGGTGGTCAGAGACTGTTTGGGGCACAGGGGCCAGGAAATTACTGAGTTTTTAAATACTCTGTGAAAGGAGGGCCATCAATAAATCTTCTACCCTGGAGTTACAGAGAGCAGACTTTGGCCTATTCAGGATTGATTTGGGGAGTACCAAATCAGGTACTGATGTTTTAAAAGGAAACAGCCCTTAAAAACCAAGGATTCCAGGAAGGATGGACACAGTTCAAGAAAGAAATGTTGAAGGAGCAGCAACAGCTTGTCCCTCTGTGCCAAAAAGTGAGCTAGCAAGGAAAAAAAATGGCCTGGCAGGTCATGGAGCTTTTTCCAGGAACTCAGGGGAAAAATTAGGGTGCATCACCTTGGGAGGGAGGACCAGGAAACTCAGGACATGCTTAAGAATGTTATTAGGTCATGCAGAAAGCAAAATAGAGAGGTAAAAGCTCAATTACAACTTAGCCAGGCCACTTATGTGAAGGAGAATAAAAATGTTTTTATAAATACATTAATGGCAAAAGGAGCGGTAAAGACAACCTCCATTTGGTGGGTCAAAAAAAAGGTTCCATGAGGCCTCTGGGTGCCACAATGAATTCCTTGGTGCTGCAGTGTCATGATGGAGCCCTGGTGACACAAGATCCTGCAGTGTCACCAGGGACCCTTGGCTCCATGGGCACCACAGTGTGACAATTGTTCCCTCAATTCCCAGAGTCCTTGCAGTGGAGCAATGGCCCCTTGATTCCATTGTCCCCAGGCTCTCCTGCTGGGGAAAGCAACTGAGTGATGAAGCATTTGCTGCATCTGAACACTGAGGTCCATCTTGCCCCCTCTTTTCCTTATTGCCATTGTTCCAACTGCACATTTCTCAGAGGATAACCAGGGATTTTGGGACAAAACCACATTTTTTTGATTGGGAATGTCCCTGGGGATCCCCATTACACCAGGGTGAGGTCGCTCTAGAGCAGCTTCTCTCTCTCCTGGCAACCTTTTTCCTCCTCCCCAACCTCCTCCTTCTCTGCCTCCTCCTCCTTCTTGTTACCTTCATCCCCACTGTTCAGAGCATAATTCCAAGAGAAAAGCCAGTGATTTTGGGGCAGAAAACTGCTTTTCTGAGAGGGAACCTCCACAGTGGTTCTGGTCCTGTCAGGGCACCCTTCCTCCCTGTCCTCCTCCTCCTGCCCCGCACTGAGGGCACACCTGAGCTTTGCCCAGAAGAGGGGCCGCGCAGGGAGCTCGGAGGGCCAGTGCAGGTGTGTGTGCCGCAGCAGCACACGGCGCATGCGGTGGAAGGCCGAGAGCTCGGCCTCGGGGATGTCCTCGAGGAAGATGAGGACGAGGACATCGCGCAGCTCATCAAAGAGGCGATAGCTGGCCATCTGGATCTCCAGTGAGTACCACTCGCTGCGCAGGTACCCGCGGCTCACCACGCACACCGTGTGCTGGCTGTTGTACACAGCGTCCACGATGTTGTCCACTATGGCGCGGCCGGGGTGAAAGTCACGGTGGTGCAGGCAGAGCCACAGGGCTCCGCGCTCCAGCTCAGGCACCAACTCCTCCAGCACCCACCGCTCATCCCCAGAGTTGTAGGACACAAAGGTGTCGTAGGTGTAGCGCCGCTGCTCCCGCCACCAGTGCCCACGTGCCCACGCGTGCAGCGGGAACAGCTGGTAGCGCAACCGCCAGTACCCACGGTGGTACAGCAGTGGCAGCACTAGCAGCAGCAGCACGGCTGGTGCTGTCCCTGCAAACAGGTACCGCCCCATGTCCAGGTAGCACACGCGTGTGTCAAAGGAGTGCAGGTACGTGGAGGCCCCACCTGTCTCACCACAGGTGTAGTTATACAGGTAGACCACCTGTTAGAGGGAATGCCGCGGGAGACAAGACTCATGATATCATGATCATCAAGTCTCAGTTTATTGTGACAGATTACACAGTTTATGTATGTTCGTTAATTAGCTCATACATATTGCAAAAGCCAAGCTCATGATTGGTTGCTATGTGACTTGTACTATTATCTTAAAAGTATCTTTATGATCGATACATGCCTGTCCATCTGGCCTTGCAGTTAGAACAGCTTAGTACTCCTTTGTTCTTCTCTATCTACTTTTACATACCAAGCAGTTTCAATATCCTGCTTTCTGCACACCATCTACTCTTCAGGGCCATGCAAACTTTGCAGCAGTCACGTAGCCCTCCCTATTTGGATTAATTTTACAGTATCATGTCCCTTGTCGTTCAACCATTCCTCTGTCAGGCTCTCTTCATCTCCCCCGTTTTCCTTTTGTACAAGAAGGTGTGCATTCAGCATTTTCTGCAAAAGCTGCTGCATCAAGCCTTGTAAGCAAGTAAACACACAGGGCAAAACAAACAGAAGTATCACAATTATGCTTAGAACTATTATGCCGTATTTGATAATGTCTCTTAACTATGGTCCAATCCCCAATCCTTTTAGCTATCTTTCTAAACCTAATCTATCCTCTACCTTTAACTGTTGAGTTAGCTCAGTCAATTTTCGTATTTGCTTATGGATAGATGTAGAGTGATCAGATAAGTTCATACAGCACATTCCTTCAAATTCTTCACAACTATGACCTTGGGCTAGAAGAAGTAAATTAGTGGCAGCTGCTCTGTTTTGCAGAACTGCATGACAGATACTACCTATATTTGTGGAAAGCTCACTTAATATTTTAGATGAAATATTAATTTATTTTTCTGTCCAGTAGGCTAGGATTTTTAATTGTGTGAGAGCTTGCACTGAAGCAACTCGTGGGGTGAAAAATGAGGTTAGTATTACAGAAGTGCACCCCACTTCATATTTCTCATGGTTTTGATTGTTCTGTTTAACATGAAAGGAACAAACTTAATTCTAAATACAAACTATATTTATGATAAACTTAATGTTATGCTTTTGATTATCTAATTGATTGTCCCTCTTTTTCTTTTGCCATTGAAAAGCAATGGTAAAATGAACAGAAAAATCACAGGCATTACTAAAACTCATTAAAACTTAGTAAAAAAAGTCTATAACATAATTAAAAACACACTTATGAAAAAACCCAAAGTCTACAATCTTCTGTGGGTGAAACACAAATCTTTGCACAATCCACTTTTGCTGTGCATCCTCTGATTTACTTGTGGAGAGATTAGTGTTCTCTTGAAATTGATAAGTTTAACATTCTTCAATGAAATCTATCCAGATTCTGCACCTGCTAAAACACAAACAAACTCAACACTCCCCACAGGGACTGGAGGGTCCTCTCTCAATTCTGTTTCCTAAAATTTGCATGAAGAAATGGAAATATCAACATCTTTATAATAAACATGAAAAAACATCAAGAACAAAACAATGCATATAGTAAAGAAACTAACAACAAATAAAAATCAATCAGATAATACACAATTAATATTACATATAAAATCACAGTTACCAAGTGCTACACTATCAAATTGTCATCCCAGAGTCTGCAGCAGCTGATAAACCTTAAAACAACAGAGATTTGGATAAAACATGTCCGGATCATGTCTCTCCAAAACTCCCTTTGAGGCTCAGCTGCCCTATATGGTCAAATTGTCAAGCCAAAAGGACTTGAATACTTTTTGATGCAGAAAACACCTGGGTCAATCACACCATCCACGTAGAGCCAGAGCTTGGCCAGAGCTCAAACTCTAATTGGAGGATATGTTTTAACACATTATAAAACAAAAGTCCTAGAAATAACAGTTATAAGTAAAAAACCTTATTATTAAAACTTTATCAAACTATCAAATAATTGAACCTGTCTAAAATCTCTTTCAAGACAAAAATTCTCTAAATACAACAAACCCTTTCTTCAGAAATCTGAAAATTTGAAGTCTGAAATCTTGAACTAAAATTTGGACAATGAATTTTTAAAGGAAGATGAATTGCAGCTGCATAAAAGATTGGATAAAGAAAACACATGAGTAGTTAAAAAATCAAAAACACAGGATCCTGAAAAAATATCTTGTAATCAATCACCTAAAGAGACAATAAAACATATGAAAACTGACTGTAAATACTATAACAACACCTTAATACCTTAATACCTTAATAATAATTCTTATCACAAAAATCAGACAACTCACATTTTATGATTAACCTATTAACAGGAAATGTTTAAAATAGTTTAAGCAAATCCTTTTAAAGCACTCATATAACATTAGTAACAATCACTACTTATCATTACTTACAAAAACTTAACAATCACTATTTATCGTATTATCTATAAAACTTAAAAATCACTATTACTTATATTATTATCTATAAAAACCCAAAGACGGAGATTACAAACTCAATACTAAAATTCCATCAGATGACATTTTCTCAACTCTTTGTTTTCAGAGACATTTTTGGTAATTAAATCATTACTAACATTTCTATCTTTATACAGTGATTTTTATCTATATCATATTTGAAATAACATTGATTCACATAATGTTCATCCTTCTTGGTATCTTGGAAAACACTCAGTCCTGCTGTACTTTTTCATTACGTCTCTGACTCTTGTAAGAAATTGGGAAGATGCTGTTGAAATTTTTGCTGTAGTGTTGCGATCCCGCCATCGGCGGCGCTGCTGCTCTCGGCGTTGTCGCTGCCATGGCAACCAGGACTGTGCCGCCATCTCCGCCGCCATTGCTGGGCGCTGCGGGGAGATGAGGGGCGGCGCCGCCTCGCTCCCGTCCTTGTTGTGTCACCTTGTGGATGGGAGAAGAGACACCCCCGCCACGGCCGCGCCCCGCCTGCTCCGGCTCCAGCGCGGCCGAGCCCCCAGGAACGCCCCTCTCCCCCCTTGCGCTGTTGCTCGGCAGCAAGGAGCCTTCCGTCTCTCGGCTGATGTCCGCTCCGCCCCGGGCTCGCCTCCGGCTCGGTGCTGGCCGGCCCCGCTCTGTCTGGCCCCGCGCCTGCTCCGTTCTACCTGATTCCCGTTCACAAAAAGTGAATTTGGGATCCCAGTCCCGTTGCCATAAAGCAATTTGGATCTCAATTTCCAGCACCTCAATGCTACTAGTGTCTATGGGAGGTACAGGCATTTCAGAAGCAGAGATGGGAATGGGAAAATTTGTGAGAACCGGAGGGTTTGGCTCACTGGAGAGAAGCGAGGATTTACATTCCTTATTTTTCTCCAGAGCTGTCCGTATCATTTCCACCGCCCTCTATTCTGCCTGACACATTAACAATTCGTTATCAACCACTCTCCAAAGTTTACTCATTTTCTTGCCCGGTTTATCCTCATCTAACACTAATTCCCACAACTTATCCCTATATCTTCTCCATTCTGAAAGTTTATGAACACTATGGGGGTTAACGAAAAAGCCGTAAGACTCAGCATGATGCAATAGCGAAGGGAGATCCTTATCTAAGTCAATCCCCCTAATCTGCCTTTTTATAAGAGAAGCACTAAATAAATCATATGCTGCTTGCCTTTCCATGATTACGTCGGTACCGTTGCTGGCTCCTTCAGGCTTCGGCAGCACGTATCGGCTGAGCCCGCCGCTGCGGTCACTCAGGGCGCGGAGCAGAGCGTTTCGCCTCTTCTCTTTATTTTCGCCGTCCTTCCAGCTGCAGGACCCGAACCCCAACGCAGCACCTCTCTCGCCTTAGGCTCGGATCAGGTCCCTGCTTTCGGGCGCCAGTTGTTAGAGGGAATGCCGCGGGAGACAAGACTCATGATATCATGATCATCAAGTCTCAGTTTATTGTGACAGATTACACAGTTTATGTATGTTCGTTAATTAGCTCATACATATTGCAAAAGCCAAGCTCATGATTGGTTGCTATGTGACTTGTACTATTATCTTAAAAGTATCTTTATGATCGATACATGCCTGTCCATCTGGCCTTGCAGTTAGAACAGCTTAGTACTCCTTTGTTCTTCTCTATCTACTTTTACATACCAAGCAGTTTCAATATCCTGCTTTCTGCACACCATCTACTCTTCAGGGCCATGCAAACTTTGCAGCAGTCACGTAGCCCTCCCTATTTGGATTAATTTTACAGTATCATGTCCCTTGTCGTTCAACCATTCCTCTGTCAGGCTCTCTTCAACCACCTGCACGGGCCCACCTTCCAGCCAGGCAGGCAGCCAGGCATTGGCACAGCTGCAACTCAGCGGGCACTTGCGCAGGTCCAGATAGCGCAGGGCGGGGAGGCGGGTGGCCAGAGTCACATCCAATGTACGCAGCTCGTTCTTGGCCAGGTGCAGCTCCTGCAGTCGTGTTAGGTTGCCGAAGACCTCGGGGCCAAGGCTGCGCAGTCCTGCACTCTCCAGGTTCAGGCTGCGCAGCTGGCTCAGGTTCTTGAAGACGCCGGCAGGCAGGTGGCCCATCCCGCCATTGCTGTCAGCCAGCGTCAGGTTCCGCAGCTGTGCCAGGTCATCGAAGGCATCGTCAGGGATGGCCGAGAGTGAGTTCTGTGCCAGAGAGAGTGAGCGCAAGGCACCGAGGCCCTGGAAGAAACGTTGTGGGACTACACGCATCCCATATGGCTGCTGTGCCTGCAGATTCAGGTCATAGAGGTTATGCAGGTAGCGGAAAGGCGGCAGCTGCCGCAGATGTCGGCTCAGGTAGTGCAGCGCGTTGGCACGCAGGTCCAGCACACCCAGCATCAGCTGCACCGGCTGGAACGCGGCCGCTCTCACCTCCAGCAGCCGGTTGTGGTCCAGGTAAAGTCGGCAAAGCCGCGGGAGGCCCTGGAATGCCTTGGCTGCCAAGTGCTGCAGGTTGTTCCCACCCAGGTCAAGCGTCTGCAGCTGGTCAAGCCCCTTGAAGGCGCCAGGGAAGAGCACGGCCACGCGGTTGTTGCGCAGGTTGAGGTCTCCCAGCTGGTGCAGGTCAGCAAAGGAGCCGGGCAGGAGGTCAGTGAGCAGGTTGTTGTCAAGGCGTAGGTGCCGCAGGTCGTGGAGTCCACGCAGCGCTGTGCGGTCCAGCCGTGCCAGCCCGTTCACATCCAGCCGCAGCTGCCGCAGCGCCGGTGCATTGTCAAAAGCACCCGCACCAGCCACCAGGATGCGGTTGAAGCGCAGGGACACGTTGTGCAGCTGCCGCAGAACTGGGGACCCGTTGCACGATGGCAGCCACTGCAGCAAGTTGTGCTCAGCCACCAGCTCGCTCAGCTCTGCGCGCTGTGCCTGGTTCAGCAGCCGCCCTACACAGCCCAGGTGCCGCAGCCGGTTGCCAGATAAATCCAGGGCACCCAGCACCGGACACTCAGCCAGAGCCCCATCGGGCATTGCTGTGAGCCCCATGCGCTGCAGCTGCAGCCTCTGCAGCTGCTGTCCTCTCAGCTGCTGGCACAGGTATTCCAGGCCGCTCGTGCCTACCTGTAGCCCTGACACGTCCACCTGGTGCGGGTAGATTCCAGGCACACGCAGCAGCTGCACTACGTCCAGCGGGTTCCCAGCCAGGTGCAGGTATGTCAGGTTGCTCAGGCACAGGTGAGCGAGTGGTGCAGGGTCTGAAATGTTGTTGTAGGACAGGTCAAGCTCACGCAGCCCTGAGGGCATCACCCCAGGGGTGGCCCCTGAAAGAGCTCCCAGGGAGTTGTTGCAGAGGTGCAAGACCCTCAGCGTGGGTGGCAGCCCCGGGCCCAGTGTCGACAGCATGTTTACACACAGGTCGAGCAGGTCTAGGTGCGTCAGATTCCCCACAGCCATGGCCACGGGCTCCAGTGCTTGGAGCCGGCCATCCCGCAGCCAGAGCGTGGTGAGTGCGGCCAGTGGCTGGAAAGCTCCAGGGGCCACTTTCTGTAGCGGATTGTGGTCCAGCCGCAGCGTGCTCAGATTTCCCAGCCCAGAGAACACACCCGTGGCCAGCACTGACACCTTGTTGTGGGCCAGGTCTAGGTGCACCAGTGCTGACAGCCCCCAGAAAGCCCCTGGGGCCAGGCGTTCCAGCTGGTTGTGGGTCAGATCAAGGGTGTAGAGCTGCGGCAGGTGGGCAAAGGCACCAGGGGGCACCTGGTGCAAGATATTGACAGAGAGGTTGAGGAATGTGGCAGTGGAAGGGAGGTCGCCCACTGCAGCCCCCACGGTGCTCAGGAAGCGCTGGATGCAGTGGAACAGACCAGGGTCCCGCGGTGCCTGGATGCAGTTGCGGAAGCCATAGGGAGAGACCCCTGCAGGCACCACCACCAGTGTCACCAGTGTCACCAGCAGCGGGGTGCACATCCTGACTCACCCTGCAGAGATCCTGGATGCAGTGGGAGAGAGAGGAGGAGGAAGCATATCCTTGGTACCACAGAGACCACGCTCAAGGCCCAGAGACCACACTTGGGGACTCAGGGATCCCCACCACCCTAGGGATCCCCTTGTGAACCAGAGACCCCACCAGCATCCCAAAGACCCAACTCAGGGCCCAGGGACCCCCGATCCACACCCCAGAGACCCAAACAGAACACCGGGACTCCCACTCTGTGTCCAAGGACTCCTCATCCCCACCCCAGGGAATCACATACATACTCCAGGGACTCCCGTCAGGGCCCAGAGGACCCCCCCACCCCCATCCACAACCCAGGCAGACACACTCCAGGGACCCCCACCAGAGCCCAGGGACCTCCCCTAGGGCCAAAGAACCTCCACACACCCCAAGGACCCCTTGCCCCCCACGGATTTTGGGCACCCCCCTGCTCCCCGTCAAGTTCCCACCGTGCCACTGCCTCTGCTTTGGGTGATTTTGGGGTTAGAAATGGGAAGTTTGGGGTATCGCTTTTTGTCACCACTGCCCCAACCACCTCCCAGTGACGTTGGTGGGGGAGGCCCCTGCCCAGACGGATTTAGGGGTCCCCAAGGGGCTGGCAGGGCTACGAGTCTACACAGCAGGGTCACCCCGCCTCGGTGCAGACTCCCGGAGTCTGGGGGGCCCCTGGGACACCCAAGCCTCTTAGCCCAGGCCGCGCCGTCCCCCTGCTGCCACGTGCTGCTCTTGGTTCCTCTTCCCCTTCCTCAGACTGAACCAGCTGGTTTTGGTTCCTTCGGGGAAAATACTGGGCTGTACTGGGTTCTACTTTCTTATACTGGGCTATACTGTACTATATTGGTCTACAGTGGGCTGTGCCAGTTGTACTGAGTTATCCTGGACTCTAAAGGCTGCTAGTGGGCTGTACTGGGCTGTACTGGGCTGTATGGGTCTGTACTGGGCTGTACTGGGCAGTACTGGCCTGTACTGGGCTGTAATGGTCTGTACTGGGCTGTACTGGTCTGTACTGGTCTGTACTGAGCTCTAATGGGCTCTACTGGTCTGTATTGGTCTTTACTGGGTTGTACTGGTCTGTACTGGTCTGTACTGGTCTGTACTGGTCTATACTGCTCTGTACTGGTCTAGACTGGTCTTTACTGGTCTGTACTGGTCTGTACTGCTCTGTACTGTTCTGTGTTATAAGTTGAGGTGAATAATTTGATTCAGCCTGTTAAGATCAATTAATAATTTTATTAATTACAGCAAGCGATAGCAAGCAAAACAGCGCTGGGTTCAGCTGTGAGCCTGGCTCCGCCAAAAGCTGACAACCTTTCCTTCTCTTCAGTCCCTTTTTATCTTGCATGAGTGGGGGTGATGAGTCTCGTTCCACCGTGGTTATCAGTCCCAGGAACAATGGGTTTCACAAGTGGGGTGGTGTGTCTCCTTCCACTGCGGTTTATCAGTTTCAGCAACAATGGGTTTCCACTGCGGTTATCAGTTCCAGCCAGTCCTGCAAAATCTTTCACAATCTTTGTTTGTGGTTACCAGTCAAGCCTGCAAATTCCATGTCCCGACTTCCCCCCCTTTTATCCTAATTTCATACTTTTGATGAACAAACAAGTCAATGCAGTTTCTCACAGTCCCCCATTCCATATTTTATCATTTTGTTCATCAAATAGTTTTATTTCTTGGTGGGCTAGAATCAAAGTCTCTTCTACTTCAGGATCTCTAGGGATAGTTTCATATTTGGCTTTGATTAGCATCAGGTGTGCTGCTTCCGATCTTCTTTTTACTATTTCAATTACCTTGTTGAATATACATGGGCCAAATGTTAATCCTAACACTAATAATATTAAAGGACCCGCAATTGTAGATAGCAAGGTAGTTAACCAAGGGGAGTGATTAAACCAGGTCTCATACCAGCTCTGCTGGGCCTCCCTTTCCCTTTTCCTTTTCTCAAGTCCTGCTTTCAGTTTTGTCATAGTGTCTCCTACCACCCCAGTGTGATCTGCATACACACAACATTCTTCCCGGAGGGCCACACACAGTCCTCCCTGTTGTAAGAATAGAAGATCTAGTCCTCTTCTATTCTGCAGAACTACTTCCGATAAGGACCTTACTGACTTTTCCAATGCTGATATTGATTGTTCTATACGTTCCAAATCTTCGTCTACAGCAATCCTCAGGGAATTAAACTCCTTTGTTTGTTTTACTAGGGAGGCTACTCCCGTACCGATACCTGCTCCCCCTGCAAGCATTAAAAGTGAGACTGTAAGTGTGGTCAAAGGCTCTCGTTTTTGTATGTGGTGTTCTGGGATGTTTTGTACATTATACATATATTCGTTGGGGTGATAGATAATTTTGGGAATCACAGCCACCTGTATACAATAGTCAGAGGTTTCGTCAAATATTTCTAAGGAAATACAGGGGGTGAATCCTCCTTTTGAGCAGATCCACTTGGTGTTTTTAGCGGGAACTAGCCATTTAGCTGGAGTATCTTCCCGTTTAGCTTTAGTAACAGTCTCAGTGTGGGTACTCTGCCAATACATCGTCCCCTCCCCGTTATTGAAGCCAAAGTCATTCCTTTACCCCGGGAATCTTTCCAATTACATTGCGGGGGATTGCTACCATTAAGACATCTCGCCTTTTCAGATATCCTTACAGCTTCGTAAAATGGAGGCCTAACATCAAAGCAGAGCCAACAGCGTTCTGTTAATTCTGGCTGAGTAGCATTTAAGACTTTATATACTCCCTCCATTAATTTCCAGAGAGTGTTAAACCGGGAATCCCCACTTGGCGGTGTTGTAGGAGTTGTAGTTTGGTTATCCGTTATCAGGTTCCTAGCTGTTAAATCCCCAACTATTACAACTATTACTGCTGGTACAGGCCCTTTCTTTATGGTAAATACGCTCCCTCTGTCTTTTCCAGGTTCCCAATACCGAAAGCCCCATGATCTTCCTACCATCCATCCTGGGTCTGTGGGCTCAGTTATGTTTAAATGCACAAATTGGCAACTCCCTTTCCACCCGCCCAAGAAGGCGCCACTAGAATCCTTTTGTGGAGGGGTACACCCATAGGGTCCCCATGATACTTTAAGAAATTTATCTCCTGCTGCTTGCCAGTCTGAGGCTATTGTTTCACACCCCCAGTACCCACAGAAATATTCTCCAGGGTAATTGCAATACCCCTTTCATGGGTTCGATGCTGGACACATGTAAAATCCTGCGGTATTAAAACAGGGCTCTACAGGGGCTAGTTCACATAACTGTGGGATAAAACTAGGGGGTCCGGATGTTATCTGACTCCGAATTACCCTGCCATCTATTCCGGTTAGCGTCCACTTAAAGGGCTGGTGCAGAGCCGGGGAACCCTCCCCTTTATGTATGATACAAAGCATTAAAATACTTATAATCTGCCAATAAGGGTGGGGTCCTGACCTTGTTTTTACTGCATAATATCCTGTTTTCCCTTTTTGGGTTTGTTGCCTTTTTGGTGTTTCAGAGGTAATCAGACGGGTCGTCCAGGGGAACCTAGTACTCGGTTGGCAATAGTTGGAGCATTTCAGCATTATTCCATTGCGGGGGGACCTGGCTTTTTCCCCTCTGCCTCACTCGCCGACCCAGTTGCTTCGAGCCGCGAGGTGAACCATCTTCTCGGCAGCAGCGGTACTCGCCTGGGCGTCCCTTCCCCTGCTCCTGCCTAACCTTGTACTGATCCCAATTTTTATCCTTGACCGAGGGTGGGTTGCACGGGACCCCCTTTAGTTCCCTCCGACAACACCCTTTTATAATTTGGGCAACAAATGGAGTGGGTTCGTTAGTATGGAAACAAAAGTTTCCTGGATGCACTCGTTTTGTGTATATTTTCCACCAATCCTCAGACTCGAAACGAACCCACTGATTTTCCAATTCCCCTAATTTTAACACAATTTTGGTTAACTTTCGTTCAGCCTTATAGCATTCTGTACAGACCCCAGTTGGCGGCCTCCCCTTTTGGCAATGGACCCACCACCGTTCTTGGCAAACTTTACATGCAAAGCACACAAAAGGATAACAATCACAATCTACCTTATTACAAATTATCAAATAATCACTAACAAGCAGGTAATCATATCCCTTTTGTTCCCCTTTGTGATCAACTTGAATGGTACACACAGAGTTCATCGGTTTTTCTTAATGGTAACCTTCAATTCCCCAGGCAGGCTGGTCACTTTCCACTGGTCATCTGTGGTGATCGGACCTTTAACTCGACTGGCATGTGTCCACCCCTTCTCGGCTGTCCGTATCGCAGTTCCTGTGGTAAGCAGAACAACAAAGGGGCCTTCCCAACGTGGGGTTAAAGAATTTTCTTTCCAGGATTTAATAAGCACATTGTCCCCTGGTTTGATTTTATGTATTGTAATGTCTAAAGGTGGCCTCTGTGTCAACATCCATTTTTCCCTCAATTCCTGCCTTCGGCTCATAATTTGTATGATATAATGCTTAATCTGGGAATCCTTCAAGCATGGATGGTCTGTAGGGGCTTCCATATCATAAGGCATTCCAAATAACATTTCAAATGGGGAGATTCCTACATCAGTTCGGGGTTGAGTTCGAATATTTAATAAAGCCAGAGGCAAACATTTTACCCATGACATCTTGGTTTCTAACATCAACTTCGTCAGTTGTTTTTTTATTTCCCCGTTCATCCTTTCCACTCTCCCCAAGCTCTGTGGATGCCAAGGAGTGTGATATTTCCACTGGGTTCCTAAGGCCGTTAAAACATCTTTTGCGATTTTAGAAGTGAAATGAGGTCCCCTATCTGAGTCTAAATATTCAATTAATCCATATCGGGGAATAATTTGTTCTAGTAACACTTTTACTACGGTATTTGAGGTGGCTCGGGCAGTAGGATAGGCTTCCACGTAATGGGTCAAATGGTCTACCAGTACCAATAAATATTTATACCTCCCCACTTTTGGTAATTCTGTAAAATCTACTTGTATGTGTGAGAAGGGTCTTTGTGCTAGCTCCCTGCCGCCCATTGGTCTTTCTCTCAGTTGTTGTTTATTCACTTTTTGACAAGTTAAACACTGTTGAGTTACCTGTTTTGCAAGGTTATAGACTCCTATACACATATATTTTATAGCAAATTGATCAACCAAGGCTTGTGTACCCCAGTGGGTTTTCTCATGGATTGCTTGTAGGACCCTCATTGCCATCCCTTTTGGGAGTACTTCCCGCCCGTCGGGCAATACCCATTTGCCTTCCTCTTTTTCTCTTATCCCCATCTGGCCTAATTTCTCCTTTTCTTGCACAGTGAAGTCTAGTATGTAATCAATAGGTCCATGAAACCAGCAATGTTTCTTTCGAGGGGTATCACAGGCACATTTTATTGAGTCTATCCCATAGTATTTCCAGCAAACCCAACACGGTGGATCTTCTAAGTCAGCTCCACAAGTGGAGCAATCCTCTCTCCTTGTGACAAGCCCTGTCCATGGCTTTAAATTCATCAGGGCCGCTCGTTTCGCTTCCTGGTCCGCCAAATTGTTTCCTCGTATTGAATTTCCAATCCCTGCTTGATGTCCTTTTACATGGACAATGGCTATTTTCTCTGGCCCTCTCAAAGCTTGTAATACCTGCCGAATCAATTCTTTATGTACCAGCCCCTTTCCCGGTGAGTTCATAAGTCCCCTTTCTTCCCAGATTTTTCCAAAAGTATGAACTACTCCATAGGCATATTTAGAATCAGTGAAAATAGTCCCACTTTTTCCTTCCAATAATTTTAGAGCCCTAAGCACCGCATATAATTCGCATGCTTGGGCTGACCAGCTGGGGCTAAGGAGACCCGATTCTGCTGTCTTAAATGTTTTCCCATCTATTATAGCATACCCGGATTTCCTTTTCCCTTCCAGAACTCGAGAGGACCCATCTACATACAATCGAGTCCCTTCTTCTAGCTCTTCTTCCTCAAGATCCGGCCTTATTTTTGTTTGTTCCTCTATTTGTTGAAGGCAATCATGTGTTAGTTCTGTAATTGGTTCTCCATATAAAAACTGGGCCGGGTTTTGCAGGCTCGTTGTTTCTATACTTAACTTAGGAGAAGAGACTAGGATGCCTTCATACCTTAGAAGTCTGGCATCCATTATCCATTTATCAGCCTTCTGTTACAAAACTCCACAAATGTTATGGGGAGATATGACTTTTAGCTCACTTCCAAAGGTTATCTTCCCAGCTTCCTCTACCAGGAGAGCAGCAGCCACTATAGCCTGTAAGCATGTGGGCCACCCCCGGCTAACGGGATCCAGGAGTTTGGAGAGGTATGCTACTGGTTTCTTTTTCCCAGCCCAATCCTGAGCTAATACACCATATGCTACTCCCTCATTTGCACAAATAAATAAGTAAAATGATCTCTTCAAATCTGGAATGCTAAGGACTGGAGCATTGACTAGTTCAGTTTTTAATGCTTCTAATTGATCTTCATCATTGGTGCTCCATTTCAATAACCCATCATTAGTTAATTTTTCATATAAAAATTTGACTTTTCCACTAAAATTTTCGATCCATTGTCGGCAATACCCGAAGAGTCCCAGTAACTGTCGGACTTGTCTTTTGTTCTGTGGGGCCTGTAGGGAAAGTATTCCTTGGATTCTATCAGTGTCCAATTTCTTGGTTCCCCTTGTTAACCAGTGCCCAAGATATTTGACCTCTTCTTCTACAAACTGCAATTTTGGCTTAGAGACTTTAAGTCCCTTAAGGCTTAAATAATTTAGGAGGAGTTTTATACTTTCTTCCCTTACCTTTTTTTCCTCTTTCCCTGCAATTAATAAATCATCCACATATTGTAGTAACACCATCCCTTCCCCTAAAGAATAACCTTCCAGTACTTGTTCCAAAGCTTGTCCAAACAGATTTGGGGATTCTGTAAATCCCTGGGGAAGGACTGTCCACCTCAATTGTTGTTTTCTATGTGTATCTGGATCCTCCCATTCAAAAGCAAAATAATCTCTAGAAGTTTCCTTAAGGGGACAAGCCCAGAAGGCATCTTTGAGATCTATTACACTATACCACTGGTTTTCTGGGCCAAGTTGACTTAATAAAAGGGTATGTGGGTTAGCTACCACGGGGAACCTTTCAACGGTTCTTTTGTTAATTTCCCGTAAATCATGTACTAACCTATAACTACCATTGGGTTTCTTTACTGGTAAAATGGGGGTATTAAAAGGGGACATACATGGTTCTAAAAGTCCCTTTTCTAAAAGCCTTTCTATTTCCGGTTTCAGTCCTTGCCTCCCCTCCTTAGATATAGGATATTGCCTAATTCTGACAGGTATCTCTGGGTTCCTAATAGTTACTTCAAAGGGTTCAATATTCAATTTTCCTACACTATCAGGGGTATACCACACCTCTGGATTAATCTTTTTCTCATCCTCAGCCCGGAGAGAACACAATTTTACTGTCAGTTCTCCCTCACTAATCTCTATCCCTATCCCCAATTCAATCATCAAATCCCTTCCCAGTAAATTATAATCTGCTTCTGGTACTAATAAAAATGACCCAATTCCTAATTTGGAGTTACTTTCTAAGAGTACATCCTTGATTATAGGTACTCCAAAGGGTTCCCCTTTTGCTCCAATCACCTGTATGATTTCAGATGAAATCTTACACCCTAGGGGAAGGGTCTGGACGGTCGATCTTTCTGCCCCTGAGTCCACAAGGAACTCATATTCTTGCTGCTGGGGACCTATTTTTAATTTTACCAGGGGCTCTGTTCTTTCTCTTGTCCCCAGCAGATAGAGCCCCTGACACCCCTAATCTTCCTTAAACTGCTTTTCATCAGCCATCCTTTGTCGACATTCCTGTTTCATATGTCCCTTTTTCCCACAGTAAAAACAAACAATCCTATCTCCTCCACCTTGTCTTCCTTCATGCACCTGTTGACCTGCTCCCTTCAAACCTCCTGGGTGACCACCACCCCTCCTTTGGGGAGATTGCCTCTGTCCTTCCCTTACAGCTGCTAACATAATCTTAGACTGCTTCTTGTAGTTCTCATCCTCCCTCCTAACATAAACCTTTTGAGCCTCCCGCAGTAACTCATCCAGCCCCCTTGCTTGCCACCCTTCTAACTTTTCCAACTTCTTTCGAATATCCACCCACGAATTTACCACAAAATGAACTTTCAACAATGTCTCTCCTTCAGGAGTGTTAGGGTCCACCCCTGAATATAACTGAAAGGCTTTTCTCAGCCTCTCCAACCACTCAGTTGGATCTCCATCCTTCTTTTGTTGTTCCTTGAATGCCTTTTGTACATTCCGTCCACGAGGGACAGCTTTCCTTATTCCCTGTATTATTATATTTCGCAAATCGCCCATATGGGTACGGTGTAACGCGTCTTGATTATTCCACTGGGGATTATGTAGGGGCCATTTAATATCTGCTAATGGTCCCTGTTGATGTTCATCATCCCAGATTCTCATGCCCATTTCTCTAATCATTCTTCTTTCTTCTGCAGAAAACAAAATCCCTAACATGGATTGCATCTCCTCCCAAGTATAAATATTAGGTCCCAAAAATTGATCCAACCGCTCTGCCACCCCTAAAGGATCTTCTAACAGATGTCCCATTTCCTTTTTAAATTCCCTAACATTCCCTGAGTTTAATGGAACAGATATATATACTATTCCCAGAATCTGGGCAGGCTGTCCTGGTTGCGCAGCATTCGGGTTAGGCACCATTCCCATTCCATGCTCTCTAAGGGGAAATATACCCAATTCTTGCTTTCCCTTTTGTCAGGTCTGGCTTCGGGTTACTCGTCGAGAACCCTCAGGGATATTTTCCTCCAACCTTTCACCTTCCGGTCCCTCATCCTCCGATAATTCTTGGGTGGGTGCCGAGGGACCCGGGTGGTCGATTAGTGAAGGTTCCAGGTGGGGGGGTATAAAAGTTGTGGCGGTGGAGGTGGCAATGGAAGAGGTGGGGGTGGTGGCGGTATGTATGGAGGGGGAATGCCTGGAGGTAATTCAATTTCTTTTGACCTCTTTTTCTTCCTCTCGGTATTGAGAGCAAATAATTTTGCCCTTGTCTCTCCTCCAGAGGGCTGCATATTCACTTTCTTCTAGATTAAAGGGTTCTTTTGAATTAACGTAAATATTTAAGGCCTGACAGATCCAATCCTCAGAAGACCCAAATACTGGCCAATATAACTGATCCCCTCTTATTTGTTTCCCCCCCACAAACTTCCATGCAGTAATGAGCCATTTTCACTTTATCTT
This sequence comes from Lonchura striata, assembly GCF_050655825.1. Classification (NCBI taxonomy): domain Eukaryota; kingdom Metazoa; phylum Chordata; class Aves; order Passeriformes; family Estrildidae; genus Lonchura; species Lonchura striata. Next base: position 5,090,949 of record NC_140735.1, on the reverse strand, counting down.
TTCCCTTCCTAGAAGGAAAGGCATTCCAATATTTAATCATTAAGCCTAATGGACTATCCTCTGAAATATGGGGAAGTTTTACAGGGATTCCCCCACCCATGGGTTCAGCAGGCTTGCTTTTCCTCTGACCCATCTTCTGGAGTGCCTTCTCTCACACACACACTTGCTTCCCCCAATTCGTGGCCCAGTCCGTCGCCAGATATGGGAACCGCACTACTATGAGGTCCGCACTTGCTTGGGGAGTCCGAGCTGCCGGCCCCCCTCTCATACACCACACTCGGCACACTCCAGGATCTCCAACCCCCGACCAGGCGGTCCCATTCTCCCAGAACAGGCCTCCTCCGGACACCAGGTCCTTCGCAAAATACTTACACCATTCGGTGTCTTCGCCCGGGGCTTCGTGCACAAAGATTAAGGGGGTAGCCGGCAGTTCCTTGCTTGCTATCGGATTTTAGGTTCGTTGGTCAGAGTCCGTGGAGGAGTGTCCCCGTAAGGCCACTGTTAAAGCAAAGGCAGTGGGGCGCCTCCTTAGGACACCTCCTCTCCACGTGTTCCGATCCGAGTCACGGCACCAAATTTGTTATAAGTTGAGCGAATAATTCGATTCAGCCTGTTAAGATCAATTAATAATTTTATTAATTACAGCAAGCGATAGCAAGCAAAACAGTGCTGGGTTCAGCTGTGAGCCTGGCTCCGCCAAAAGCTGACAACCTTTCCTTCTCTTCAGTCCCTTTTTATCTTGCATAAGTGGGGGTGATGAGTCTCGTTCCACCGTGGTTATCAGTCCCAGGAACAATGGGTTTCACAAGTAGGGTGGTGTGTCTCCTTCCACTGCGGTTTATCAGTTTCAGCAACAATGGGTTTCCACTGTGGTTATCAGTTCCAGCCAGTCCTGCAAAATCTTTCACAATCTTTGTTTGTGGTTACCAGTCAAGCCTGCAAATTCCATGTCCCGACTTCCCCCCCTTTTATCCTAATTTCATACTTTTGATGAACAAACAAGTCAATGCAGTTTCTCACACTCTGTACCAGTCTATACTGGTCTATACTGCTCTGTACTGATCTATACTGCTCTGTACTGGTCTACACTGGTCTGTACTGGTCTATACTGGTCTGTACTGGTCCGTACTGGTCTGTACTGCTCTGTACTGGTCTGTACTGGTCTGTACTGGTCTGCACTGGTCTGTACTAGTCTGCACTGGTCTGTACTGGTCTGTACTGGTCTATACTGGTGTGCACTGGTCTGTACAGGTCTGTACTGGTCTGTACTGGTCTGTACTGGTCTATACTGGACCGTACTGGTCTGTACTGGTCTATACTGGACTGTACTGGGCTGTACTGGTCTGTACTGGTCTGTACTGGTCTATACTGGTCTGTACTGGTCTGTACTGGGACAGAGTCGCGGCCCCGCTGCGGCGCAGGGGGCGTGGCCTGATCTGGGGGCGTGGCCTGCCCAATGACGTCACCCGGGCGGGCCTGCAGGGGCGGGGCCCGCGCAGCAGCGGGGCTGGGCGGGGCCTGCGGGAGGGGCGGGGCCGAGGCTGAGGGCGGGGCCCTGTCGGGAACGGGGGCGCCGGGAGAGTGGGGGTCCGTCAGAACGGGGGGCGCATTTCGGCCGGGGGGTTACGGGCGGGCTCGGGGGACTGGGGGGCTGCAGGGACCGGGGTGCACGGGGCAATGATGGGGGGCGGGCGGGCGGGGCTGCAGGGACTGCGCTGTGCCGGGGCTGCAGCTTCCGCACCGACCCGAGCGCTGGTGGTGCGGAGTCCTCAGCGAACGCGGGGCAAGCACCCCACATCTGAGCCCAGGAAGGCCTCGGCCCCCCGGGCCATGGGCTGGAGCTGGAGTACGAGATGGTGCCGAGCACCGGGGATTCCTGCCGGGCGTGGCACCTCTCGGCTGATGAGTTCGGTGCGGCCGCGGCCAGGGAAAGGTCGTGCAAGGGGGACTGGTGTGCATCGAGATCGGGGGGTATATTGGGGGTTATGGGGGTCTGAGGAGGCTTATTGGGCTCTGGAGGGGATGAGGGATTGGTGTACATCAGGGTCTGGGGCTACATGGGGAGTTATGGTGGTCTGGGGGGCTGCAGGGATTGGGGCACTTTGAGATGGCGATGTATATGAGGGTCTGGAGGACTGTTTGGGGTTTGAGGGGGTTGGAAGGATTGGGGTGCATCAGTATGGGGGATATATTTGAGGTTATTGAGGTGAGAGGAAGCTGAAGGGGTTGGGGTACATGGGGGATTGTGGTGGGGCTGCAATGCAGGGGTCATCTGTGGATACCCTGGTGGGTATTGGGGGCTTCATGGAGTGAAGCCCTTCTCACCCTGCCCCCCACCTTCCCCAGGTGTTCTGGAGACAGACATCACCCTCGTCCCCATCATCATCCTCACGTTACTCATCAGTGAGCAGCTGGGGGAGATCTGAGCTTCAAGGGGGCCTGGGGGAGGCAGTGCTCTGAGAGATCCTGTGCTCACCCCTCCAGTCCCCCCAGACCTGTCTAGGGTGGCAGCTGCTCCACACCACCTGAAGAGGTTCATGGTGGCTGCCAGCATGGAGCATGAAGGGGGAGCCTGTGGGGCTATGGGCAGGTTTGTGGGGTCCAGCAGCAGCTGCAGGGACTGGAGAGCATCGGGCTCTGGGGAAGTTACATTGGGATTTGGGGGATCTTCAGAGACTGGGAGGTTCAAGGTCCAAGTGGCATATTGATATTTGATGGGGCTGGGGGTTCTGGGTGGGTTTGGGGGCCTTTCCCAGCAAAGTATAGGGGGTATGGGGGAGCACAGGGGCACTTTGAAGTCATGGGAGTTAATGAGGGGCTTGGGGGAGTACAGGAGGTGTAGGGGTGCACAGACCCTCATGTCGGGGATATGATGAAGGGAGGTGCCCAGCCCTCCCCATACCCCCATGCTGGCTGCTTCCTCCACCCCATCAGCTTCCTCATCTTCCTCCTTGTGCTCATCCTGCTGGGCAAGTGCTTTTCCATCACAGGTACCACGGAGGGTATGGGGAGGTGACTGGGGAGCACGGGGGCAGCTGTGGGTCACTATGGGGCAGTCAGGGGTCCCTATAGAACATTTGCAGGGTGTCTGTGGGGTAGTTTGGGGGTCTCTATGGGGCACCCAGAGGGTTGGTGCTTTCAGAGACCTCATTAGACTGGGGAACTCCATCCAGCTCTCCATGAACGTCACCCTGTACAGTGTCACCCATATCACACTGCTCACCTACAAGGCCCAGGTGAGACCCCTACACCCACCTGTATTTTTGCTGTATATAGAGGGTTTGTGGGTTATTTGGGGGGTATTTTGGGATGCAGGGGCAGTTCTTTGCCCACAAGGAGGTACATTTTGGGGGGCAGTTCTTTGACCACCATGAAGTGCTTTATAATTGAGGTTCAGGTGAGACCCATGTGCCCAGCTGTATTTGGGGAATATGGGAGGCATTTGAAGGGATATGGGGTATTTGGATGGTGTTTGCTTTGTGAAGTTTGTCTTTGGGGGGAGAGGCAGTTTTTTGACCCTGGTCAGGTGATGTACCCCTACAAGTCACCTGTGGGGCACAGGCTCATTGTGCTGCAGTTCAGGGCCTTCAGCTGGTTGTGCAGTGCCATTTCCATCACTGTCACCATTGTCCTTGAGCACCGCTACTTCTACCTGCCCTTCCTGGGGGCTTATGCCCTCTGGTGCCTCCTGGGGTACCTGGAGGACACCTGAGGTCTCTCACACAAGGGTCTCTCAAGGGGGTCTCATGAGGGTCTCACAGGGGTGTCACAAGGTTCAGTCTCATAGAAGTCTCAAAGTGTTCTTGCAGTCAGAAAACTCTTTAAGGAAAAATGCCACTCAGTTTCCACTTGGCAAGTCCTCAGGTAGAATTGAAGGGCTGATGTTACTTCAGACCCTCTGGAAGGGACCTCCAGGTCATATTTACAAGAGGCGAGCAACAAGTACCATGATCAGAGCTGGAGGGGCCCTGGCTCCAGCCAGGTGTGGGAAAAGGACAATGGGGTCTGTTGGATTGTGTGGATCCATGGCCTGGCACAGCAGAGCCACAGGAGCACAAGGCCTTAGTTGACATGGGTGGATAATGTACCCTGATGCCATCATGCAGGGGCAGAATCCATCTCTGTTTCTGGGATGACAGGGGGTCCCAACAGGGACTATACTGGGGGCTGAAGTGCTCCTGACTGGGCATGAGTGGCAGAAAAATGCAGTTGTTAATGGCCTAGAGGCTCCGTGTATCCTTGGCATATGTCACCTCAGGAGAGGTATTTCAAAAACCCAAAAGGACACCGCCGGGCTTTGGGAGAGCTTCTGTGGATAAAGAAGAACTTTAGACAGCTGAATCTCTTGTTTGGTCTTTCAGAGGACCCTTCTGCTGTGGGACTGCTGAGGGTTGAAGAACAGCAGGTACTGATGGCCAGCCCAGCAGTGTCCCATCGGCAACATGGCACCAAGTGGAACTTCAGGAAGCTGTCCATGAGCTGATCCGGGCGCTGGAGAGCTGGGCGTGCTCAGCAAGACTCGCTCACCCCTCAATAGCCCCACATGGCCCCTGCCTGAGTCCCGTGGAGAGTGGACACTGGCAGCGGACTGTCACGGCCTGAATGAAGTCCCACCATCACTGAGTGCTGCCATGCTGGACGTGTTGGAACTTCAGCGTGAGCTGGAGTCCAAGGCAGCAAAGTGGTGCCACAGAAGAGAAAGCTTTTGAGAAAGAGGATAAGATAATTCAGATCCTCCTGAAGGCTGGTTTTGCCATAAAACAGGGTAATGTCAAGTGACCTGCCCAAGAAATTCAGTTTTTAGAAGTAAAATAGCAAGATGGACATTGTCAGATTCCAGCGGATGTGGTCAACAAAATAGCAGCCATATCCCCACTGACCCATAGGAAGGAAACACAGGCTTTCCTGGCACTGTGGTATTTTGGAATGTGCATATTCCAGGTTACAGTCAGATTGTAAACCCTCTCTATCATATGACAGACATCGAAGAAGATTGATTTCAAGTGGGGTCCTTCACAGCAACAAGCTTTTGAACAAATTAAAGAGGAGATTCTTCCTTACAGTAGCCGTTGGAGCAGTCAGGAGAGGACAAGGTGTGGAAAAAATGCTCCACACTGCAGCCAGGGAGAATGGTCCACCCTGGAGCCTCCAGCAGAAGGGACCTGGGGAAGTTGGAGGACCACCCTATGGTTCTTGAGTCTGGGATACAAAGGATCTGAGGCCAGCTATACCCATACAGCACTCTGCAGCTTATGAGGAGGTTCCATCTGTTTCAGAAGGGACTGGCACTGAAGCACAGTTCCCACTGGCACCTGACTGCCAGTGCTGGGACGGGATGTTCAAAGGGAATGATATCTTGGAAGTCATTACAAACTGGCCCTGTGGCAAAATTTTCAGATTATCATCAGAAGGGGAAGAGGTGAAGGTGGCACATGCTAGGGAGGCCCTGACTACCAGGAAATGAAAAGCGTCACTCTCTCTTTCCTGATGGTTCCTGCCATATTGTAGGGATGCATCAAAAATGGAAAGCTGCTGTGTGGAGTCCTACTCCATTAACCCCTTTGCCTCCTAAGAGATAAAAAAAAGGGAAAACAATACAAAAAGGTGACTGTCACTAGGCTATACTCGCCACCTTGGTGTGTCAGAAAAAACTCTTCAGAGGAGGTTTCGCTGATTAGACTGGTCCTCAAAGCTTCGAGGGTTGTCGGCCACCCCCAGAGAAATCCCCCAGAAAATTGGGGTTTTTCTCTCTGATAGTGATTTAGAATCCAGAGGAGATCCAATGGAGACACTTCCAAAAGGCTCAGTAAAGCCTCAAGGTCAGGGCCTAGTTGTGCATCAATTGAAAATGTGGGTGTTAGAGTAGTGGTTGCTGCTGCCTATAATCTGTCTCCTGTGGAAAAGCAAGTTGAGATAACCTTCAGGCAATGCAGTCAGACCCTCACTTAGCACCCACCACAGCTGGCTCAGTGACAGAGGCAAGAAAGGCTCATTTTGCTCTTTTTGCAGGGTTTTATTCCAGTGGAGGATATCACATGTGGCTGAAGGGAGCTCAGCGAGATAAAAGAGGGGGACCACGTGGAAGAGACAGCTTGAGAAGGGGAAGGGGTGGGGGACAGGGCTAAGGGCTGGGCAGAGGGGTTTGGTCTCCAGGGAAAGGGGGGTGGCCACCAGGGCTACCGATCCTGTGAGGGGACAGGGAAAGGAGAAACCAGGGGAAGTTGCACAGGGGAAGTTGACACAGAGGCCCAAATGCGAGACTGCTTTTCCCCCCAGGAGGACTGGCTCTGTGGTGAGCAGTTACTGCTGTTGCCAAGGCTGAGGACTTGGGAGTGAGGTGGGAGAGTTCATGGGATGCTACATGCTACATGGCAACTTACGGAAGCCACTGAAGGACAAGGTGGCTCCAGGCACGTTACAGAGCTTAAAGCCTAAAGCCGTCTAGCTAGCTTTGGACATGGCTGAATGAGAGAAATGGCCAACTCTACCTCAGCTCTGACTCATGGATGGTGGCAAGTGCTCTGTGGGGTGGCTGGAACAATGGAAAAAGGACAATTGGCAGCACAAGGGAAACCCATTGGAGCTGCTGGGCTGGGGCAGGACATCACTGCCCAGGGGACAAGCTGGTTGTGAAAGTCCCTCCTGTGGGTGCTCACGTACCCAGGAGTCGGGCACTGATGAGCATCACAGCAATGGACAAGGGGATGGGGCTGCCAGGATTAAAGTGTCCCAGGTGGGTCTGGACTGGCCACACAAGGCTGAGTTATTTCTGACTCAGTGGACCCACGATGCCTCAGGTAGCCAGTGTTTCAGGGGCAGATGAGAGGCTGTCCGGGCGAAGTAAAGACCTTCCTGTCCTGGAACATTTTGTGTGGGAGCAATCCGTGGATGGATCCAAATTTTGAGCTTAGCGCCAAATTTAGGAGGTTGGGCTCAGAAAGTGAATGAAAGCACATTTCCTTGGGAGGAGAAACACCTAGTCTTACTGTTAGTGCTGCAGATGATTGTTGGCCCAGGAAAGGAAAAGGCAAACAAGACCTATCTCTCCAGACACCTATTCTGTTGGAGAAATCCTTGGACATATTCGTTAGTAGAGATGGTTTCCAAATTCCTCATATGTGCTCCTGAAAGGGAATGACAATATTTTTCCTTGGAAAATAAAGCACTAGTCACAGTGTTTTAGGATGAAAACGTTTTGCTGGCCTTCACCTCCACCTGGCAGATGATCATCTGCAGCACCGTCAGTCAGACAAGGTGTTTCCCTTCACAAGAATAGGTGCTGTCATTCACGTTGAAGAACCTAGCTGCAGCATTTGGAGCTGAGTTCCAGTATTGCATAAATCTAGGGCTCTAGACATTGCTCTCACACCAAACAGACTAGGGCAGGAAACTCTCACTGGCATTTTTCTCCCCTCTCCAGTTTATAATCTGAGGCTAACTGCTTTCCTTCCCACGTAAAAGCACTGTCATTCCATTTCAGGAGTCAAAACTTTTGTAAACCACCTCCAATATCAAATATGTCCAAGGATTGCTGCCAAACAAAGACTCCAGGACAGAAAGGTTTTGCTGACTTGTCTCTCTACTAGGCAATGATCATCTGTGGCACCAACATTAGGACTGGGAGTTTCATTTTCTAGGAAAGGTACTGTCATTCACTTGGAGGGCCTGGGTTCTGACATTTGGATTCAAGCTCCAATATTGAATGTCTAAGCATTGCTGCCACACAAAGCATGTGAGAACAGAAAGCTGTTGCTGGCTTTTACCTTTACTTTGCAGTCATGTGAACACCACCAGCAGGACTATGTGTTTGCCTTCCCAAAGAAAGGTACTGTCATTCATGTCCAGGAGCACAGTTACAGCATTTGGAGCCACATGCCAATACTAAATACTTCCAGTGGATGTCTAACAGAAGAGGATCCAGAGCAGAAAGGTCTTTGTGCCTTTACCTCCCCTGAGAAGCATATCTGCGCTAGAAACAGTGGGTTAGGTCCTTTCCTTCCCATAGAAAATCACTTTATTCCTCTTCAGGAGTCCACCATCTTACTTTGGATACAACTTTCCAACATGACATATATCCAAGGATTGCTCTCACACAATATGTGCCAGGTCAGAAAATTATTACTGAATTCTACCTCCCTGGGCAGCATGTAATCTGCACATTGAACCCTAGGCCTAGGGGCTTTCCTTCCCCTGTAAAAGTGTTTCAATCATCTTTAAGGAGCTCATCCACTGAAATCTGGATACCACCTCCAGCACTGAAAACATCCAAGGATTGCTCCCACACAAAATGTGGACAGACAGTGTGTTAGCATTCAGGAACACACATAATCACGGGATATGATCATCTGCAGGTGCTTTTATTGAGAACTCTGGCAATCAGGGGTACAGACCCAAATCTGACTCAGACATAGATTTCGAGCTGAATGTATTTTATATTCTATCGTTATATAACCTACATATTAATTATTAAACTTATATTGTTCCACTGTATACATTGAAATGAGTTTCTTGTGATCTTTCTGAGGCCCCTGACCACGGTTTCTCATGATTATTCTTACGATAAACAGTAATTATATTTAATTACTAAACAATCATCACATCTAACAGTCATATCATTTATCATGTACTAGCTACACAGGTGCAGTTCTAGCAAGGTACAAATCCTTCATGTACCTAGGACATTTATTTTTTTTTTCAGGGCCTACAAAGCTTAATTTTCCTTTTAACCCTAAATCCCCTTGATTTTAAAACCCTTTTACTATCAAGATCAATGAAAGCTTTCTGATCTGGCAGCTTTTGTATGAGAGTCATCTCTGGGCACATAAAATATGGGAGGTGGTATCCACATTTGAATAATCGCTTCTGGATGAGAATGAGAGTTCTTTTCTGTAGGAAGGAAAGCACGTGGCCCCAGTGTTTGTGATGCTGATGAGAGGCTGCACAGGGGAGCCAGGGAACGCCAGCCAAGACCTCTCTATCGTGGCACCTTTTTGGTGGGATCCATCCTTGGACATAATAATGGAAGTGTTACCTAATTTGGGTAATGGGTAAAATCCCTGGTCATACTCAATTAATTGCACTTACAACTGACAAGCATGTGTGGTGTAGAATGCATGTACTAAGTTACCTTACTTCCTAGCTTAAATAAAGAAGTAATTCTACCCTGTGGGTTGAACTTGTTAATTTAAACTTGTTAAATTTGTTTCCTGCTGGCAGGGATTGCTCCTGCAATAAGTATAAGCTGTCCTTCGATGGTTAACTTGATCTTCAGTGGGGGTGTGCTGGAATTGTTACCGATACCATTCCTGGTTAGAAACAGTATGTGTCTCCTGGACAGGTTACCCCTTAGTGGCTCAAGTTGTTTAATCACTCAGAATAATGACAAAAGTCCTTTTCCCAACTCAGAATCCCTCTGTTCCATCTCTTTTAATGCGGTTGAGTTGAATGGTGAATATTTCTTTGGTCTTTCATGGTGCTAGGCCTTGATATCCTTCAGGAGGAATCTCAACCTCTATTTTATGAAATGCTTGCCCACTGCTGTTGCTGCTTCCAGTGTTTTCAGCGGGGTCTTCTGCAATGGCAATGTCAACAGCAAACACTGGCTAAACACTGGCAAGTTCTATGAGACTGGAGTGTGTTAAAATGATCACTGTCCACTGTCTCAGACAGGAGAGATAGAAGTGGGACTGAGTGGTAGTTCCTTTCTTCTCTTAACCTGTCACCACCCCATCAATGCCCAGGCACATGGGTGCTTATATTGTGGCTGTTAGGTTTACAGCATTGGCTACGTCAGCTGTTAGTGGGGACAAACTGATCAGAACTTCCGAAATTCCACTTCTCCCTGCAGCAGAAATCCAGCACGGGGATACTAGCAGTGCTTGGACCAGGGGTGCAGGTGCCACATGGAGTCAGCACAGTCTCTGGACTCCTTTTATGCTTTGGGCCAATGTTCAAACATTAACGTTGAGTCCCTGCCATCAGGCAGACAACAGATTTGATTGTTCACAATATCAGATTTGACTTTTCAAAACACCGCAATATTGTCATTGTGATCCTTGATTGCAAAGCAAGTAGCCAATATCCACATCTCATGCAGGACCTATAAATTAACCTTAGCAGCTTGGTAGATAATATTTGCTCCTTTTACTAAAGTAATTTTGACACTTGGCATCCGGGTCATACACCCAGCTTCTCGGCATCCTGCTTTGTTAGTGCTGAATGCTGTGTTCCTGTATCTGTTAGAAATGTAATTAGTCATTGGCAAGAGCCAGTGTGAATGTGGATGTGTGGGTCATTAGTACGTATGTATTGATGGGGTTTGTATTGATGTATTGATAGAGATTAGTACATATGTATTGATGGGGTTTGTATTGATGTATTGATAGGGATTAGTACATATGTATTGATGGGGTTTTGTATTGATGTATTGATAGGGATTAGTACATATGTATTGATGGGGTTCCACTTACTGCATTTCAGTCTCACTTGGCTTGTGCCTGGGATGCTTCTGCCAGTCAGCTACCTGAATGGACTCTGCACAACACAGGGGGAATTGGGAGCTTGCTTAAGCATCACCTTTACCATTTCTTTCAGTTTTCATATTTTCTCCTTTTCCTCCTGGAAATGTTTCTGCAAATGTTCAATTCAGTAACGGGGATAAATCAGGTTACCTCTCAGGTCTAGTTTCTCTCTTCTATACTTTTCCCTATTCAAATTCTCAAATAATTGTCTTTCCTTACACTCTGCTGAAGAAATTTGGGTCCTGAGATGATCTTTCTCAGTCATAAGTTTGTCCACTTGGATTCTCAGTTTTTCTCCAGTCTCCATCTCAGAAGCCAGTGGTGACTTTGATACCTCATTTTTTGTGTGAGTCTTATTTTTGGTGAGCCTCCTTAACTGCAGCCGGCAGCCCCCAACTCGCTGAGGATGGCAAAAGTTGTTTCTGAGACTCCAATTAACAACATTAGCCTGTGGGGCCATAGTAATTATAGGTCTCTCAGGAGTTCCAACTCCCACATCAGCATTTTATCCTGCTTGTGGCAAGGGAGTGCTGATATGCAGATGAAAATTGCAACTTTACAATTTTAATAAAGATTTGTTGGGAAATGGTAATTTTTTTTTTTTTTTTCTAGGGCTGGGCACACATCAGGATTTCCCTTGCTGCAGGGATCTCTCTTTAAAGGGCATGAGCGCCCCTTGGGGATTCTCGATCTTTTCTTTATCTTGCACTAATTTACATATATATATAGAATCTTAGAATAGGTTCATGCATATTCATTCTGTTGATTTTGCCTTACAATTTACAGTTGGCCCTTTGTACAGAGAACTCTCTAATTCCTTTGTCTCTTTTTTCAGACTTCTTTTTCTCTTAGTTTTAGAGTTCAAGGGGCCCCTCTTATCTCTTCACCTTGGAGATTACATTCTTTTCTCCTTGGCTGGGACAGTTTTACAAGCACAGCAAAGTTAACAGACTAAACAGCATATTTCACTCATGTTAGCAAGCCACTATGCAGTACACTTCACCTAAAGCCAGATGGATTTTCTACCCTGTTAAATCTTACTCTGTTTCAGTGTGATTTTCCTTTTCCCCTAGCACTATATCCTCCAGAACAGTAGTGGATTTATTTATTTTATTTATCACTTTATTTTTTTTTATTTAATTTATCAATTTATTTAAGTTATTTTTTACTTATTTATTTAATCATTTAATTTAATTTATTTATTTTATTTATTTATTTTTTATTACTTTAAGTTATTTTATTTATTTATTTATTTTATTTATCACTTTAAGTTATTTATTTTATTTATTTATTTATTTATTTTATTTATCACTTCTCGAGAAATCCCTTTCTGCATTCCATCGTGCACTGGGACCCCGGTGCTCCCTTTTGGGCACTCCACTTCCTTGCTGCCATTCCAATCTCCTGATTGTTGCTCTCTTTACTGACTGTTCAGTAAAGAAAAAATAATTAAAAAATCCTTCTGATGTCAAATGTACATAGTAAATCACTAAGGGGCACTTACTAATTCAAAAATTTACATTAAGTAAAAGAATTTCCTTATCATCTTAAGGAAAGGGGGGAATGAGACAGAGCGAACAGTGTAGAAATCCATTTGGATTTAAGTAAAATGTGCCACTTTGAGCTTGCTAAATGTGCTGTTTAGTCTAATAACTGCAGCACTTGCAAAACTACCCTGGCTAAAGAAAATTAATGCAAATTTCCACACTAAAAGATAAGAGGTAAGAAAGACTCCTCAGACCTTAAAACAAACAAAGCAAAGTGACCAAGAGTTCTTTTTGTACTTTCTGACAAAAACCTGAGTATAACTAGCTATAAGTATAATGTGAAATCAGCAGAGGTGAGGGCTCCTGGGCGCCGGGGTCCCCATGGCAGGGGGCTCAGCTGTCTCTGTATACACAGATGCAGGCAGATAATCACGAAAAGCTGCTCTCACCTGGAATGAGCAAGGACCATGGAATCATAACATTTTAGAGGGACAGAAATCAGACACTTTGCAGACTTTAGAACTTCTAGCTATTGTTTGTGCATTTTGTCGATGGATGCATGACCCTATAAATGTTGTGTCTGATTCCTTGTATGCAGTTGGAGTAGCACAGCGTATTGAAGATCCATTGCTGCGAGAAGTACAGAATCAATGCCTGATTCCACTTTCTGCACAATTCCAATCAGCTATTAGACAAAGATCTTCTCCATATGCTGTTTTTCACATCAGGAGTCACAAGTAGATGGAAGGATTAGGGGAGGGCAATGCTTGTGCTGATCAGCTGGTATCAGTGACTGTACCCATGGAGAATTCTACAAAAGCATGCAATGCTCATGCCTCATTTCATCAGAATGCAAAAGGGCAACGACGTTGCTTTGATATTACCATGGAGGAAGCCCGAGGAATTGTCAGAGCATGTCCAGACTGTAGTCATCACAATGGACCAGGTCTTGGCCTGGGGGTAAATCCCCGAGGTCCAGGCCCCACTGAGTTGTGGCAAATGGACGTGACTCATGTGAATGAATTTGGGCATTTACGTTATGTCCATGTGGTCATTGACACCTACAGTCACTTCATTTGGGCCTCCCCACAAGCTGGAGAGAAAGCAATTCATGTTATTCAACATTTAACACTGTGCTTTGCTATCTTAGGGGTACCTAGAGTTATTAAAACAGATAATGGTCCTGCATAAGTAGGGAAGAAAGTTAATTGCTTTTGGCAGCAATGGGGTGTTAAGCATATTACAGGAATACCACACTCTCCCACAGGACAAGCTATAGTAGAAAGGGAAAACCAAACTCTAAAACAGTATCTTGCAAAATTTAAGATAATTACTGATCCTCAGGAAAGATTGGGAAAAGCATTGTTTACTTTAAATCATCTTTGTATATTTGGTGTTCATGATATGCCACCTGCCTAGGTACATGGGATACTTGCAAAACAAGGTGTTGATAAGCCAATGACTGTAATGCATAGGCATCCTGCTACAGGGATATGGTCAGGACCAGCACCTGTAAATGATATGGGTAGAGGTCATATGTGTGTGTCTACACCTACAGGACCCTTGTGGGTTCCCAGTAAGTGGACACGTCCTGTTTCAACACGGCTGCCAACACCTCTGCCGAAGACCGAAGACTCCACAGACGACGACTTCGGCTTGAGCCTATTCTACAAGAAATAAATTATGCTTTAAGGAACAAAATTATACTTTTGACTCTGATACTGTCAATTTTGTTGCAAGTTAATGCTTAGGCTCCTGCACAACCAAGAACAAACAGATGGGTTACTTTAGCTAAGCTGACAAATCGGAGTGCTGTCTGTCTCTATCCTCACCTGGAAATCCATTCTCTACCTGTCTGGTAGGGATACCTGTTGACAATTGGCCTTGCCCTCAGAACACACCATCTTGTAAGGTGACAAATCCCAAAAATAATGTGGATAATTGGGATTCTTGGGTTCCTTACCTTCCCCCGCTCCTCTTGAACCACAAGAGTTAGAGCTTTTGGGATCAATTCAAGCTGATGCATGCATTGTTTTTAATTGGACTGGTATGGAGCAACAAAATCCTGACAAGTATCCGGTATCAGTAAATTCCAGTCTCCCAATATATAGAAATTCTTCCTATTGGTGTAATTACACTTCAGCACATGTTTCAGTTTCTTCCAGTTCTCCACTGCAGCTACCTGCTGGGTACTTTCTCATCTGTGGAGATTGTGCCTGGTCTGGTATCCCTTCTAAACTCAAAAGAGGTCCTCGCAAAATTGGTTGACTGTCTCTACTGACACCTACTATGTCCATGATATTACAGATGTACCGACAACATAGACAAAAAAGGATGACCCATGCATTTCAGAGCAATTGTAGGGATGATGCTAAGTTTTGGTCCACAGAAGCAACTGTTACTTCTTCTATATTTGTCCCTGGAGCAGAAGCAGCTAGATCACTTACATTGTTAAACAGACTAGGTTGTTGTCTTGCCAACATCTGCTGCATTATCTAGTCTCTTGTTGGATGTAGATTCTATTTGGCATGCTACTTTACAGAATCGTGCTGCTATTGACTTTTTACTATTGGCTCAGGGACATGGCTGTGAAGATTCTGAGGGAATGTGCTGCATGAATCTGTCTGATCATTCTAAGTCGATACATAAGCAGATTAGTGAATTGCACAGGCTTACTGCTCAGTTACAACAACAACATGGCTTTGGGTTAGATGACTGGATAAAATCATTAGGTCTAGGACCATGGTTTTGCTCTATCATTCAATATCTGATTATGCTTGGTTTAGTGATTTTGCTGATTATATGCTTGCTATATTTGTGCTTGCCTTCAGAGAGCTATGCACCAAATTGCCTCATCAGTCACTGATCAGGCAATGTTGGTGCAAGAGAAAAAGAGGGGAATTGTTGGAGAATGGTTGCAGGAGAGGGGTCATGGATCAATGGAACAGTTATTCATTGATACCTCTCTCTAAGACCCCAGAATCAGAATCAGCCTGTGTCTGGCCTGGGAGCAGAGTTTGGGAAACCAGCTCTGTGTCTGGGCCCGGGAAACTGTACAAGGTCTGTCTAGGCCTGGGAAATAGAACAAGGTCGGAATGAGATAATAAGGACAGGCATAGCCTTGAAGATATGCTCTGTCCTTGGAAGGCATGACTTAGCAATGAGAACTTGGCTTGGAGAACTTAGCTACAGCTGTAAATGCACATAGGAGAAGTAAAACAAAGACCTTTGTAAACTTGACCAATGAGAGCTGTTGCTGACTTTGCTTGTAGCAAACCCTATATAAACTGACAGGATTTTTGAATAAATGAAGCTCGCTTATCAATCATACTGATTGTGCTTCCCTCTGCCCGTGGCATCATTTAATGCCAACATTGAAATCCACGTGGCTGGCTCTGATCCCTCGGCCATCCTGTGGGTGCCCTGTGATGACACTCAGGGTGATCTGTTCCATAACCTTGCCAGGCACTGAGATCAGGCTGACAGGCCTGGAGATCCTCCTTCCAGCCCTTCTTGGGGATGGGCTCACACTGGCACCTCCAGTGCTCTGGGACCTTCCTGCTGAGCCAGCACTGATGGTAAATGATGGAGAGCAGCTTGGGGAGCTCATCCACCAGCTCCCTCATCCCCCTAGGATGGATCCCATCTGCTCCCAGAGACAACTGTGAGCATTTGAGTGGCTCAGCAGGTCACCAGCTGCTTCCTCCTGGATTACAAGGGGGTTGTTCTGCTCCCTGTCCCCATCCACCAGCTCAGATCACTTGTCCTGAGCACAACTTGACTTACTCTTGAAAACTGAGGCAAAGGGGTTAAGTACCTCAGCCTTTTCCTCATCCTTGGTAACCATATCCCCCACAATAAGAAATGGAGGTTGTCCTTACCATTCCTTTTGCCATAATGTAGTTATAAAAACATTTTTATTCTCCTTCACAGAAGTGGCCTGGTTAAGTCCTAATTGACCTTTCACCGCTCTAATTTGCTTTCTGCATGACCTAATAACATCCTTAAACATGCCCTGAGTTTCCTGGTCCTCCCTCCCAAAGTGATGCATCCTAATTTTTCCCCTGAGTTCCTGGAAAAAGCCCCAAGCTCTGCCAGTGCTGGTGCCTGTCACCTGCCACAGAGACCTGTGGCCCCGGGGGACTTGTGTGCCAGAGGACAGCCAAAGCCAACGTGCCTTGGTGTCTATGTGATCCTTTCTGCAGGTGGCTGCAGGCAGGAGCACCGGGAGCAGCCCTTGGTATCTGTCAAAAGCTGTTGCTCCTTCCTAGAATGATTTTTGCTTGGAAGTGATAATCTGCAACACAAAAACACCATCCACTGTTGACTTCCAGAGGACAATGACATTCTTACAGAGATACTGTCAAGTTTCCTTGTGTCCTTTTGTTTTTTCTTGCTTTCTGGGAAAGAACATCAGCCCAGCATCTGATGCCCAATGCTCCGGTTGATGCCTGTCTGGCTGTGGCCAGCAGCTCATGTCCAAAGACAAGCGGGTGCTGCCTTCTGAGCAAGGGAATGGACAGGCATGAGCAGAGAATTCCCCTGCTGAAGCTGGGAGGAACCTGGGGAAGTGCAGAAGATTGGGATAACGCTGGCATGAGAGAAGCCATTCCGTGTCTCTGATGATGGTGCCAGCAGTGTGAGGGAAGAGCCAAGAGAAGCGCTGGAAGCAGACACATCCTGCTGCTTTCTGCTGTTCCCTGGACACGGAACACACTTGTTCCCATAGTTCCCAAAGGCTTGATGCAGGAAGAAAAACATTCAACAGGAGCACCAAAGGCCAGGGGGTTATTGGCCACTTTCCCTTGCCCACCGCACGCTTGGGCAACTAGCCAAGTGCAAGCGCCCTTTTTCCCCTCCTCTTCATTGGCCTGAAGAATCTGGGCACTAAGAGAAAGCTCCTGGACCTCTGGGTATGACAACAACCATTTATTAATGCTACTCTGGGGTGAAAGGAAGTGCTTGCAGAGGGCAGTTGTTCCTCGCAGGCTCAGGAGGCCCCAGCAGACGCAGCCTGGCGGATCAGTTCTCCACAGCGCTGCAGCAGGACAGCCAGCCACGGCGGCATGGGAAAGGCCGTGACTTCCAGAGCCGGCGGAGTTGATCTTGCACATTCTGGAGTCGGGAGGAGGGAATGGCCTGTACAGCTAAATTGATGTACAGGGTTTGAAGGGCCAGGCATGAGATGGCAGGGCTGGCGTCATCCGCCAGGTCCTGAAGGGCTGCGAGAGAGAGGAACAGAGCCACCGTCAGAGCCTGCGTCTGCAGAAACATGGGGAGACCCTCCTGCCACGTCCATGCCAGGCAGCTCTTGCCATGGCCTGGAGGAAGCAGGAGACAAGAAGGGCGAGCTGGAAGGTGCTGGCCACGAATGTGCCACAGGCCCCCGAAAGGTCTGTGTGCTGTGCCCACGCTGCCCTTGGTGCGTGCCGGGCCAGGGAAGGCAGCTGCCAGCGGCAGCCCCGCTGAGAGCCCGCTGGCCTCACTCACCCCTGCAGAGGATGCGGAACTCTTGCTGCTGTCCTCTGAGGCAGCGCCCGGCCATCCCTTGGGAACAGAGAGCGTGAGCTGGCTCCAGAGCCACAGCTGCCGCCCGCGGGCGCTGCCCGGCCCGAGGCCACACGGGCTCCTGGCCCGGCAGGGCTCAGCCCGGGCCCCTGGCGCATCCTGCCGCCCCAGGGCACGGCTGCCAGAGGGCGGCGGCAGCGCCGAGGCCAGGCGGGGCTCCAGATGGCCGCGCGCGGATGCTGCTGCCGGGGCAGCAGGCGGGGCTGGGGCCGAGCTGCGGCGGGGCGGGGAAGGAGCCGGGCTCGTGGCTCACCCATGAACCTGACGGCCGCCTCTCGCAGGGGCTCCTGTGGGCTCTGCACGTAGGGCAGGGCCCGGCGCAGGTGCTCGGCCGCTCGGCTCCTGTCCTCTGCCAGCTGCAGAGAGCGGCGGGGCACGAAGGGAAGGGTTGGTGCGGGCCCTGCCCCTCGGCCGGGCGCTCCCTCCGCCCGGCGCCGCTCCCCCTGCCCACACAGCGCCGAGGCCCGGCCAGCAGCCGCCGGCGCCGGGCTCTGCAGGGAGCAGAGGGCCCGGCGAGCCGCGGTGCCGCCCCGCGGCAGAGCCCGGCTGCCTCGGGGCTCCCTCAGCACCGGCCTTGGGGCCAGAGGAGCCTGGAGCAGAGCCCACGCGGCCCAGGGAAGGCAGCGGCGTGTGGGGCGTCGGCCGGTGCCCCTGCGGGCAGCACTGGGCAGGGGCCGCAGCTGCCAGGGCACAGACTGGGCACCGTGGGCAGGCGGCTTCTCCAGGCCGGGGCTGGGGCTTCCGGGCTGTGCTTACCAAGCGCTCGGCAAAGCTCCACATCTGATCCGTTTTCAGCAGCTGCTGAAGATCCCTTCTCTTCAGGAACCTTACTGCAGAAAGCAGCGTTTCCCGAGAGGCCTGCAGAGCGGCAGAGAGCCGGAGATGGCACCGCAGCCCAGGGCACAGGAGCCACGTCCCCGTTCCAAGGCCAGGAGGGAGCTGGAGCCCATGAGGAGGAGCCAGGCTCTGGGGAGACAGCTGAGCCCCCTGCCATGGGGACCCCGGCGCCCAGGAGCCCTCACCTGTGCCACACGCCAGTTCTCATCATGGCAGTTGAAGAAGAGTGGGAGCAGGCTCTGGCTCACAGGCTTCTTCAGGGGCTTTTTTCCCTTGGCCACTATCAAATTCATCACCTCTTGGAAGAGGCGAACGGAGAGCAGCTTCACAAGGCTGTTGTCCTGTTGGAATGGAAGCAAAACCCCTCCACACCAGCTGCTTCAGGCCCCCCTGTGCACAGGCACAAGGCACCGGGCTTCCAGGCGGCGCCCGGTGCCCGTGGCTGGGGGCACAGAGCCTTACATTGTCAAAGAGTTGCCAGAGCGCCTCAGCCAGCTGCAGGGCAATGGGGCTGGCTATTGCAAGGTCTTTGTTGGAGAGCAGAGAGCTGAGAACAACGATGGACATCTCAACAATGTCTTCATCCACAGCCCGCAGGAGTTTGCCAAGGCTTTCAGTCAGGCTGTACATTCTTTCGTTCTGTGTGGAAAACAAGGCTGTACAACCCCACGCTGCTGCTGCTGCTGCAGGGCTCAGAGGCTGAAGGCCTGTCCCAGAGCACTCAGGCAGCTGAACAGCCACCCTGGAGAGCTGAGAGCAGCTGCCACAGCTCCCAAAGCCCAGCCAAGCCCAAGGAGCTGCTTTCCCCAGCCCCACGCTGCCAGCACAGCTTCAGCTGCTGCCTCCTTCTCACCATCGAGAGGTCCTGGCTGAGCACCATGAGGCCTCTGAGCGCCACGCGACGCATCTCCCTGGACTTGCTCTGCAGGTGCCTTGTCATGATCTGCAGGACGTTTTCAGCGCATTCACTTAAGTCCAGGCAGTCCAGGACCTGAAAGGCACAGAGCAGTGACAGGAGTGCCCAGCTGGCAGGAGCTCAGAACTGCACAGGGCTGAGCCAAGGCAGCAGCACAGAGCACCATCCCAGGCAGCTGCGGCTACCAGAGGGCAGAGGTGTGGGAGGCAGCTGAGCGAGGCAGCGCTGGCCATCGGGCTCACCTCCACCAGGAAGGCCAGAGCGGGCAGTTCCCAGTCTGAATTGTCTTGGCTGAGTAAGTCAAAGAGGCAGGATGCCATGCTGCAACACCAGATGATGGAGACACGGCGCATCTCCCTGGCGGGGAGAAAAAGGCACCATTGCTCCTGAGCTGAGTGGCCAAACCTCTCCCAGGGCTGACTCACAGAAGTTTGGTCTTCTCCCGAGCACTCCCGAGCACGGGTGCTTTGGGAGGCTGCTGCTCCAGGGCACCCTCCTCTCCCAGCCCATTCCAGTCTGCTCATCCCTCCCTTCGGGACAAGGCCCTGCCGCCCATGAGCACAGGGACTGCGTGGGGTGATCTGGGCACAAAGGAGAGGGGCGGTGGGGAGAATGAGGTCTCACCTGGCCAGCAGACCCACTGCATAGTGGTGGGTGTTGGCACAGAGCAGTGTGTCCCAGGCACACCTGCGTTCCATTGCTAGCACCACGTCCTCGTACTGCATTTGGCAGAGCAGGGCCTTCAGGGTCTGCAGTGCAAAGCTGTGTGCAGAGCAAAGCCCAGGTCACGCTGGGAGGCCTGGCTCCTGCCCTGGGAGCATGGCAGGGATGAGGAGACTGGGAAGACTGGCATGGAGCACCTGTTGGGGTGGGCAGCAAGGCCGTGTTGCTCCTGGCATCTCTTCCAGAAGGTATCCACCTCTTCTGGCATATTCAGCGTGCTGATGTAAGCTTGGAAGAGCAGACGCAGAAAGAGGTTGGGGAAATACTCCAGCACTACAGGTGGGCACCAGGTCAGATTGAAGAGCCTCCACAGTGTCAAGGTTGCCTGCAAGAAATAAAACAGCCAGAGACAGTAATCAGTGCCAAGACATGCATGTGGCATGGCCCCAGCCTGCGAGGGAGAGGCCAAGGGAGACACATGGGGAGCAGCCGGCCTGGTGCCCCAGAACCTTGCCCCCAAGCCAGGTTTTAGCCCAGCGCCTGAGGCAGGGCGATGCAGCTGGGGGCAGGGCAGAGAGCTAGCTGCTGGAGAGGTGGCCTGGGGGCTGGCAAAGGCCGCTTCCAGAAACTCACAGCCAGGGCAAAGACCCCTGTGCTGTCCCCATCGGAGGTGTACACGCTGTCCTCTGGCCAGGAGCTCAGCACATCGAGAAGGATCTGTAGCGCCGGCTCCGCGGTCCTGCTCGAGGACATGATGGTCCCCCACATGATCACGGCAGCTCTGTGGGGCCAGAGCTCTGTGTCAGGGGGGTCTCAGCCACAGCAGCGTGGCCTGGGCAGCTGCAGGGGCCTGCACTGGCCCTCAGCCCTGCCTCTGACTCCTGGCCCTGGCTGGCAGCAGCCAGCCAGCCCACGTGGGTCCAGGCCCTGAGGGGCAGGGAGGGAGCATGGCAGCAGGCTCCGGAGTTGACATGCCAGGACTGGAAAACAGAGGGGCCAGAGGCTCCTGGAACTCTCCACCTGTCTGTCAGGGACAGGCTCTACGGGGTGGGGGGGCCGGTGAAGCCTAAGGCCTCAAGGCAGGTGGGGATGCCATGCCTGTCACACGATGGGGCCCAGCGCAAGAGAGTGATCAGCACGTCACAGGGGTATTCCTTGGTCAGCTCCAGAAGGGCCTTGTCCAGCCTGTGCTCAGCAGATTTGTTGGCCGTGAGCCACTGGTGGATGTACCTCACCATGGCTGGCACCTACAGAAGGCACAGGGAGACTTGGAAAGCTGCCAGGGCAGCAACTTGCCCAGCTTCCCCTGAGGAGTGCTTCCCTTTCCACCACATTGGGCTGGACCTCACAGGCTGAGGGAGCCCAGCAGACCCAGCATGATGTGCCACACCATTCCTGGGGCAATCAAGTCCTTGCCCCAGACTGCTTACTTGCTTTGCATTGGAGACACCCTTCTCCACCAGCAAATCCAGCATGGCAGCACTGGTCTCGGCACTGAAGAGGTGAAAGCTTGCCAAGATCCCGGTGCCCACACCTGTGGTCTCTTCCTGCCTAATGCACGTGATGAATTGACAGATGGTCTGCAGGAGAAGAGCAGGAAGAGAGGGAGAATGCATGGAGTGCTGCAACCACTCGGTGCTGGGCTGAGCAGTGCCAGCAGGCCCAGCCCAGGTGGGGATGGCCGCAGGTACCTGCGCTGTTCTGCGGAAGCGGCCATGGGCGGGTTCCTGTTCTTGTGTCCGGTCCAGGGCTGCATCTGGTAAAGAGCGAGCGCGGCCAGAGCTGCTGAGGGGCTGCAGGAGAGGCCAGAGAACACAGCCCAGCCCTGTTCTCTCCTGGCAGGGAGAGCCTCGTGATGCCCCAGGCATGGAGCTGCCATGTGGTCCAGCCCCAGCCCAGCGTCTGTCCTATCCATGGGCATGTGGGATGGGATGGGATGGGATGGGATGGGATGGGATGGGATGGGATGGGATGGGATGGGATGGGATGGGATGGGATGGGTTGTGGCCAAGCTGGCTGCAGCCACCAGCCATGCAGCCCAGCAACCCAGCTCTGCCACTTACCCTCCTGCAGCTGCTTGAATGGCACCATCTCTTCAGTCTCGTGCACTGGGGCAGCTCCAGGGCCTTCTTCCTCTTCCTCCACCCAGGCCAGCTTGGGCACTCTTGGGGGTCTCTGCTCCATGTCACTGACTGGATCTGTGGCTACTTGCAGGAGAGATGCCTCGGAAAACTCCGAGTCAGCAAGTCCTGCTTTTGTGCCTGCACGGCACCTTCAAGACAGAAGCCTCAGGAAGGCTCAGGACAGCAAGTCCTGCACTCTGGTCTTGAGGGCTCCTGCCACAAGGACAGGAGACTGCTGTCAAGGATTGTGCTCTCGCCTCGAGGGCACTGGTGGCAGGGATGGGAGATGCCTCCAGGGCACCAAGTCCCACGCTCTGCCCTCGAGGGCACCTGCAGAATTGAAGCCTAGGAAGGCCATGGGTCAGCAAGTCCTGTGGTCTGGCCTCGACGTCAGCTGCAGGAATAACGCCTCAGAAATCTCCGGGTCAGACACGAACGAGTGCGCTGTGTGGGGGCTCCTCACAGCACTGCTCTGTCCTGTCCTGTCCCGTCGCGTGCTCGAGCACTGTGGCATGGTCCTGTCACTGTCAGCTCCTATGTCACCACGTGTCACAAAGGGCCCTTTGACACACTGTTCCATGCCATAGTGACCATGCTGCAGCGTGTCACAAAGGGACCCTGCACACACTGCCCCCTGCGCTACGGCCGCCCCTGGCCCACCCAAAGTGGCTCAGGTTGGAAGGAATCCCTCACCCCAAGTGTCTGAGACAGCCCAACAGGGTCTTTAGGAACGGCTCAAACCATCAGCAAACGCTGCCCTGCTCTGCGGGCTCAGGGCAGCAGAAGGAGCCCCCAGGGCTGCCGATGCAGCCGTGCTGGGAAGGGCACGGGGCCTTCCACAGAAACTGGCACGGCCTCCTCGGGACTCGTCCCAGCCCGTGGCCATCCCAAACCCGCGGATGTGGCACACACAAGGAACTGTGGGCCAGGGAAGGAATGCTGCTCTGAGCCCTGGGGCCTGGGGAGCGCTGACACCAGCAGGTGAGGCAGAGTCCCTGCCCAAGCAGACCTGCCACCCCTGAGCCCTGGCAGGGTTGGTGCCGTGTCCTGCCCCAGAGACCTGTGCCCCTGGGGGCTTCTGTGCCAGAGGGAGCCAAAGCCCAGGTGCACTGGGGGCTGTGCTCCTGCCTGCAGGGGCTGTTAGCAGGAACACCTGGAGCAACTGCTGGGAACACTTGGTCTCTGTCAGAAGCTCTTACTCCATGCTGAAATTATTTTCTCACTGAAGTTATTACCTTCAGAACAAAAACACCTTAGCGGCAAAGGCACAGGAAAATCTGGCAAGGAAGAATCCTCAATTCAGGAAAGCTTTACATCCCATTGCACAACTCAAGTAGTTCCAAACAAGTGCAAACTTCCCAAATTATTTGGGATGGCCTGAGGAGGTGAAGATTTGGAATTTTGCTTCCCATCTCAAAGCAGCAACTCATTTGCATTAACCTCATCCACTGAGGGTCACTTTACAGAACATAACACTACACAAAAAAAGGGCAAAACCAAGGACCATTCTTTGGTTTGCAAATGGTTTTCTATGAAGGGATGATAATAGCCTAGGTCTCTTAAGGAATAAAAGCTCTCAAGAAATGAAAGTCCACAGAGTGGTACAAAAGTAGCTCAAACAAATGAGTAGATGGCAAAAGGGCTAATCCTCCCCCTGCAGCAGATATCTAAATGCCCAGTAAAGTACAGCTCTCCCCTCTTGTTCCCTGCAGGAGAATCAGGACCATGAAAAGGAAAAGTCACAAATATTCTTTCTGCCCTCCGTAACCACAGCTGTGCCAAAGCACAGATGCTGCCTTCAAAGTGACTCTAATTCCAGCCTAGAGCTCTCACCTCCCAGACAACTCCTTCCTCAACACCCCACCAACACCAACTCCCCCAAACTCCTGCACAGAAGCCCTCAACACCCAGTCAGGGGCCCTAGCTGTCCCCATCCCTCTGCAGAGCTTTCCCACCCTCCAGCAGACACCCTGGTTCCCTGCACATGCCGTGGGATGGCACTCGGGAGGATCTGCTCCAAGGCCTTCCCCTGGAGCAAGCTCAGGCTGCCAGGCCTATGGATCCTGGATCATCCTTCCCACTGAGCCTTCCTGTGCACGGCTGTTCCATCTGCACCTCTGGGCTCAGCTCAGACTTCTCCACTAAACCAGGAGTGCTGGTAAAGGATGGAGAGCAGCCTGGCAAGCTCTTTCTCCAGGTCCCTCTTTACTCCTGGGGAGGTAGAACATTCCACAGGAAAGCAACTGATGCCACAAGGAGAGGGGTGGCCTCAAGCACCTTTGGCAATGAAACAAAGCCTTTGTTTGACATAAGCCAAAGCAATTCCCAAAAGTAAACAGGTAATTAGCACAGCCATACATAAGTACTCAGCACCAGTTAGCATTAGAAAAACCTGGCAGGCCTAACTTGACCTGAGAGTGACTTGACAAAAAGCTTTAGACAGTGTACCAGAAGAACTAAGGGCAAGTGTGGAGTCAGCCCTGTGCAGGGAAGCCATGAGGAAGACTTTGTGCTGCTTTAGGGCATCGAGACCGCTCCTGGCCAGTGCCTGGACATCAGCTTCAAGGATAGGAATCTGACCCAATGTATTTCCAAACCCCTGCCTATCGAATCGCCTCAGCAGTGTAAAGATGGATGGTATGTTTGGTACAGTTCCTGCATCAACCCACTGAAATTTATACGTGGCGGAGGAATATTTGAGTGGGGTGCAGATCCCCCCCCTCCCGCCAGGTCAATAAAAGAGCTTTTGGCAGACAGTGCATTTGCCTGCCAATTTCTTTGGATGAGGGAGACCCCTCAAGACTGCTATATCCTGAGGGAACACCATTGGCCTTGACCTGTAGGCAGCTGCACAAGCTTAAAATCTACTGCCTCAGCTGCCAGGACCTCTCTTGGCCAGCATCCTGACGTGGATGCAGAACTGCTGTGAGGCACTGCTGGGACCCAGCAGGACAGGACTGCCTGTGTCGTGTCCATATAGCACCCCTCACACAGCCAGGGTCATCCCGAAAACAAACAAATGCTCAGCTGTCAGCAGAGGGGAGCAAGGAGCACTGGGCTCATCTCAGGGTATCTCAGCTGGGCTCGCTCCACAACACGCCCCCATTGGAAGGCCTGCTGGCCTGCTGATGCCCAGCTTCCAGAAAGGCTTACCTTGTTCTCTCCAAGATGCACAGGGAGAGCCAAAGAAGCAGAGCAGGACATTTGGGAAGCAATCCTTCCAAGCCTTTTCTGAGGCCAGGGACACCCCAAGATCAGCCAAGACTCTCCACGCTGCCTGGCCCACCCAGCCCAGCTCTGTGCTGGCCCTGGGCCACAGCAGCTTCCACCAAGCAAGGGCAAATGCATGTAGCCAAGTGTTGAAACACAGCAGACAGGGAAGATGTGAAAAGTGTGTGTGTAAAGGCCTGTTAACTCACAGCTCTCAGAGAGAGCTTTGGGGCTTGCAGCTGGACAGAGATGCTGCTGCTCACACCTCTGTCCAAAGCGGGGGATCACACCTTGCTGCAGGTGCTTGGTCAGTCTCTGCAGGTCGAGGTGGATGCCAAACCTGCTCTTCACAGCCTTCTCCCTTGCCCTGCCCCTCTGCCAAGCTCAACATGCCTCAAGGACTGAAAGGACCTCAGAGAGCCAAAAGGGGACCCTTGCACCTGCATCACTGGGAGCTCCCTGGGAAGCACTGTCCTTGAGAAGCAAGCCCCTTTCCTCCAAAGGCATTTCCCCAAATGTGTAGCTTTCCTGGGGAACACCAACACACTCTTAAGAAAAGCTGGCAAGGCTGAATGATTTCCAGTCAGGCGCTCCAGCTGTAGCCCGTATTCCCCTAAGTGTGTTTCCAGGTGGAGGCTCAGAGATGCAGCCCCAGGCCCTCTACAAACACAAGCTGCCCACTGCCTCTTCACCTGCCTCAACTCCAGCCTGTGGTCACGGCAGCAAAACCAGGCTGTTCCCAGCCAGAGCCCAGAGCCCTGTTCCTGCAGGATGCTCTTGCCAGCACCTTCCAGGACTCTCTGCTGTGTACGCAGCGCTTTTCATGCCCACTCTCAACAGGCCTTGGAAGGCAGAGCACAACCTGGCTGGCTCTGCCACCAGCACACCCCAAAGACAGGCGTAGGAAGAAGCAGCAGGTGTTGTTTTGCAGCCATACCCAGGAGAAACTGGAAGGTGCCCTCCCTCTGGTCTCACTTGGTTGGCTTTCTGACTGGCTCTGAGGCTGGGGCTGCCATTCCTTGGTTCTGGGGACCAGAACCACATCTGGGATCCCGGCACTGCCTGACAGTGCTCCAGGCTCTGGCACAGTCTGAGTTTCGGGCACCGTGCTGCTGCTTCATTTGCTCTTAGGCACACCCAAAGCTCTCGGTTAAGCCCAGATGGTCTCTGGTTCTGCCCTCTCCAGGGATTGCAGCTCCCTGCCCAGGCATTGCAGCTCGCCCGGCCAGCCCCTGCTGACTGCCCACTGCCCTCATTCACACTCAAGGAGGTCTGAGATGAAATCAGAGCACCCAGACAAGGATAAGAAAGGAGGGCTGTTGCCTTCAGGGGAAGGCAAGGCGACCTGGTTTCAAGGAACAGCACGGCAGCCCAGTCTCCCCTGGGCCACTCGGGCTAACAACACGCGCTGGACACCAATGTGGTGGACGGTCGAAAAGCCTTTATTATCTTATCTCATGGGTTTAAATAGTCTTGGGGGACTCTGCTACGTCAGGGGGGGTTGGTAGGGTCTCTAGGGTTAGTCAGGAGTGGAAAACTACTGGGTTAGGTGTGGTTACATTCTTTGGGGTAATGGATAACATGTTGCAGGGTGAGAGGGGGAAGGGGTCTTTCTTTCCGTCACATCCCGAAATCTTCCGTTCGCCTGTCCCTATCTACTACAGAGGGCCCTCGCCACCCACGGGGGAGCCAATAGTTGAGATCATCACCAAGTCCCTGACGTACAAAAGTCTCCATAATCTGCACAAAGACATTGTACGTCAGGGACGTGAGGCTTATACAACCTGGTAACTGCGTGTCTGGGACCTTAGGAGAACAGGCATGCACCTGGATGGTGGTGAGGCAAGGAATTTGGGACCCTTGACCCAGGAGCCTGGTATGAATCAGATTTTTGTAAGAGAGCCAGGCTCCCTTTTCCTCTGGGAGCAGCTTTTAATGAGTGTCAGAGAGAGGTTTGTCCACAAGGAGAGAATGCAGGAGCACCACCATAGAATGAGCTGGAAGACCCTTGAGGAAGGGATCCAACAGCTGAGAAAAGTGGCAGCATTGGAGGAACTCTTTGGGAGGGATGGACAGCATGATAATGACCCTAGCAAGGTCAGGTGCACAGGGCAAATGCTGTGGAGTCTGGCAAATCTAGGGCCATGTCAATGCACCACCTTCATTGCAACGATTACTGCTGATACCAACCGAGAGAGAGTGGGTTCTGCTGCCAACAAGTTTAGAAATTGTGAGAGTATGGTCAATGGCCCGATGCAGGCTCATGGCTCTGCTGTGATCAAGGAACTCAAAGAGGAGTTTAAAGAGGAAATGAGGAAGATTGGAGATTGATTGCATTATTGTGCCTTGAATGAAGGGACTCCACCACTGAGCGCTGCTGTGCTGGACATGCTGGAACTCCAGCACGAGCTGGCAGCAAGGTGGTACACCACTATTGACATTGCTAAGGCGTTTTTCTCCATTCCTCTGGCAGCAGAATGCAGCCCTCAGTTTGCTTTCACCTGGAGGGGCGTGCAGTGCACCTGGAACTGACTGCCCCAGGGGTGGAAGTGCAGCCCCACCATCTGCCATGGACTGATCCAGGCTGCACTGGAAAAGGGAGAAGCTCCAGAACACCTGCAGTACATCGATGACATCATTGTGTGGGAGAACACAGCAATGGAAGTATTTGAGAAAGAACAGCGCATCATCCAGATTCTGCTGGAAGTCAGCTTCGCCATCAAGAAGAGCAAAGTCAAGGGACCTGCCCAAGAGATCCAGTTCCTGGGAGCAAAGTTGCAAGACAGACAGAGTCACATTCCCACTGAGGTCACCAATAAGATCACTGCAATGTCATCACCAAGCAGCAAGAGGGAAACACAAGCTTTCCTATGCACCATTGGCTTTTGGAGAATGCACATTCCCGAGTACAACCAGATTGTGAGCCTTCTTTACCTGGTCACCCACAAGAAGAACGATTTTCACTGGGGCCCTGCACAGCTGCAAGCCTTTGCCCAGATCAAGCAGGAGATCGCTCATGCTGTAGCCCTTGGCCCAGTCAGGACAGGACCAGAGGTGAAGAATGTGCTCTACTCTGCAGCCAGGAGCAATGGTTTGTCCTGGAGCCTTTGGCAGAAGGTGCCTGGGGAGACTCGAGGCTGACCACTGGGATTCTGCAGCCGAAGTTACAGAGGGTCTGAAGCCAACTACACTCCTACAGAGAAGGAAATCTTGGCTGCCCATGAAAGAGTTCAAGCCACCTTGGAGGTGATTGTCATGGAAACACAGCTCCTCCTGGCACCCCGACTGCTGGTGCTGGGGTGGATGTTTAAAGGAAAAGTTTCCTCTGCCACCATGCCACTGACACCACATGGAACAAAAGGATTGTTCTGCTGTCCTTCGTAAGAGTAAATGTTGTTCTGTTCTCCTGTCCTTGTCACAGTGCTCACCCTGCATAAGGTGTGTCTGCAAGCCCTCCAACCTCTTGGCTTGGGGAGGGCAAGTGTTCCTGAGGAAACAGGGATGGGGCAGCTGGGCTGGACTGACCCAAAGGATGTTCCATTCCATGTGACACCATGATCAGCAATCAACTGAGAGAACTGGGTGACAAGGGGAGTAGGGGATTAATTTCTGTTTGAAGATATTTTTCTTTCAAAGCAGCACCTACACATACAGAATCTTATCCTGCCACAAGGTTGTCAGACATTTTCTGCTGGTAGGCAATTTCCTGTGGATTTGTTTTTCTTCTGTTAGTGTGTCTTGCTGTGCTTTTTTTTTAGTTGGGTTTGGAGGGTTTTTTTGGTCGGCTTTGTTTTTTTCCCTGTTGAACTGCCTTTCTTCCCATGTATACATTTTTTCTCCCTTTCCTTGTGGCTTGCTTGGCACCTGATGGCAAGACAAATTTACCCAACTCAGTCATCTTGACCAGTTATGTTTAGCAGTCACCATTAACTAGATGAGTTCAGTCACAGACTCCCTGCCATTTGGCAGCATCCACAAAGTATTGAAAGTGCATTTCATGTCCTTGTAGAGATAATAGAAATAATCCACAGTGGTGGTCAAGGGCTGGTCACTGAGGGATGTCACCAGGGCCTGGCTGCCAAGAGGACTCTGTACCATGGATGACATTTGACCCTCATTGTTTAGCCACATTCCCACCCACCCCATGTTCCACTCCTTCAGCCCAGCTCTCTCCAGTCTGGCTCTGAGGCGACCACAGCAGACCCTGTCACAGGCCTGCTGAAGCCTGGGCACACAACATCCCCTTCTCTTCCCTCCCACGTGGGTTCTGCAGTCCCTGCCTTGTCTTGACAGTGCCTGGAATGGCTGCAGGAGGATTTGCCACATCCCCTTCCCTGCTGAGCCTGACCAGTCCGTGACTCTCCCAGTGCCCCTCCCTGCCCAGACTGGTTCCATGGCTGCCCTTCCCAAGGGCCCAGGACCCTCTGGGATGGCTCTGGCCTTTCCAGGGGGTTTGAGATAGGTCCCACAGTGACACTGCCCAGCCTTCTCAACAGGCCTGACACCAAAGGCCTTTTCCACATCCCTCAGTCCCAGATCAGTGCCCAGAACACAGCACAGCCTATCCAGGTCCTCAGGGTGGTTCAGAAGGGAGGCAGCAGGGTTTTCTCCCCACAGACCCTCACTCCATCCAATGTCTCTCTGTGCAGTCCATGGCTGCCCTGAGCATTTTGTCCTGGAGCCTCCCTGCCCAGGATGTTTGTCTCTATGCTGTCCTAACCACAGCCCAGCAAAGAATTCAGGTGGTTTCCCCGAGGATGTTACTTTCAGAGTAAAATGGCCTCAAGGCACTGTTTGTGCCACTGGAATTGTGCCACCCCCAAGTGCTGCTGATGTTGTTTGTGCTCACTCAGGTTCATCTCCCCACACACACAGGATGCACTGCTGAAATCTCCCCAGTACAGAGCAAACATGGCCTGCTGGCCTGGTCACTTGGTGTCCCTCCATGCAGGGACAAACAATCTCCTGCAGGTGGGGGAGAGGCCAGTGCTGGCAGTGGTGGTTGCAGGGGCTGGTGTGGGACAATTGTCGTGGGGCACCTTCCCAGGCTGTCCCCTGAACAAAGACACAGCCCAGGCCCTGCTCTGCTCCTCCATCAGGGCCATGCCAGGAGCTCTGGCTGTGCCAGGACACTGCTGTGTGCCCTCCCTGCACACTCCCCCTCTGCCCAGGCACTGGGCTTTGCTGAGCCAGGGCATTCCTGGAGCACATTGCTGACAGCAGCTCTGGAGGAGAGCAAAGCCTTCCTGCCCTGCCCTCAGGAGATGCCCTTGGCTGATGGAGCTGCTGTGCTGGAGCCCAGCTGTGTCCCAGCAGTGCCCACGGCCTGTCCCTGCCTGTGGTCACAGCATGGACACGCAGCAGGACAGTGACCAAGCTGCCAGAGCACTGCGGCCTCACAGCCACAGCAGGGCTGGCAAGGAGAGGGTGGAGTGGGAAGGGCAGCTCCAAAAGGAACAATCCCTGCTGCTCCCTGGCAGTGCTGCTCTGCTGGAGCTCTCTTCCCCTTCTCCCCTCTAACTTCATGCAGGCCTCAGAGCTGGGATCCCAGATAAAACAGGCACTGCAGGGTACTTTATTTTGTTCAAATGTAGCAATAGCACAAACCTGGTTAACAGAGCTTATGGGTCACATTCAAGAGGCAGACAGTGAATTAGATGGTGGGGGTTAAAAAAATGTTATTGAGTATTAGAGGGAATGCCGCGGGAGACAAGACTCATGATATCATGATCATCAAGTCTCAGTTTATTGTGACAGATTACACAGTTTATATATGTTCGTTAATTAGCTCATACATATTGCAAAAGCCAAGCTCATGATTGGTTGCTATGTGACTTGTACTATTATCTTAAAAGTATCTTTATGATCGATACATGCCTGTCCAGCTGGCCTTGCAGTTAGAACAGCTTAGTACCCCTTTGTTCTTCTCTATCTACTTCTACATACCAAGCAGTTTCAATATCCTGCTTTCTGCACACCATCTACTCTTCAGGGCCATGCGAACTTTGCAGCAGTTAGTAGCCCTCCCTATTTGGATTAATTTTACAGTGTCATGTCCCTTGTCGTCCAACCATTCCTCTGTCGGGCTCTCTTCAATTGAGGATACTTTTATGAGCTAAAAACCCACTGAACATTACCCAAGGATCTGGGCAGGCCTGTTGGGCATGTCATGAGTTCCATTCCAAAAGTTTGGCAGAAGAAAACAGGCAATAGGTAGCTTCAGAGAAGCAGCCAGTCATCATTTTCCTCAGGGCATCCTTGAGCTCCTGGTTCCTCAGGCTGTAGATGAGAGGGTTCAGGGCTGGGGGCACCACCAAGTACAGAACTGACACTGCCAGATCCAGGGATGGGAAGGAGAGGGAGTGGGGCTTCAGGTAGGCAAAGGCTGCAGTGCAGACAAACAGGGAGACCACGGCCAGGTGAGGGAGGCAGGTGAGAAAGGCTTTGTGCCGTCCCTGCTCAGAGGGGATCTTCAGCGCAGCCCTGAAGATCTGCACATAGGAGAAAACCATGGACACAAAACAGGCAAATGACAAAAAGGCACTAACAGCAAGGAGCTCAAGTTCCCTGAGTTTAGAGTGTGAGCAGGAGAGTTTGAGGACCTGTGGGTTTCACAGAAGAACTGGCCCAGGGCATTGCCCTGGCACAGGGGCATGGAAAATGTATTGGCCGTGAGCAGCAGAGCATTGAGAATGGCACTGGCCCAGGCAGCTGCTGCCATGTGGGCACAAGCTCTGCTGCCCAGGAGGGTCCCGTAGTGCAGGGGTTTGCAGATGGACATGTAGCTCTTGTATCACATGAAAGTGAGAAGGGAAACCTCTGCTGAAATGAAAAAGACAAACAGAAGCAGCTGTGCAGCATACCCTGAGTAGGAGATGTCCCTGGTGTCCCAGAGGGAATTGTGCATGGCTTTGGAGACAATGGTGCAGATGTAGCCCAGGTCGCTGAGGGCCAGGTTGAGCAGGAAGAAGAACATGGGTGTGTGCAGGTGGTGGCCGCAGGCTCCGGCGCTGATGGTGAGGCCGTTGCCCAGGAGGGCAGCCAGGGAGATGCCCAGGAAGAGGCAGAAGTGCAGGAGCTGCAGCTGCCGCGTGTCTGCCAGTGCCAGCAGGAGGAAGGGGCTGATGGAGCTGCTGTTGGACATTTCTGCCTCAGGAAATTATTGTCTCCTGAGGAGAAAAATACAGCACTGAGTCAGGCCACACTTCCGTGAGGAAAATCTATTGCATATCTCATAGCAATGGAACATTTAGGGTCTTTCCTTTTAAGAACATTTCTCTACATTCCCCTCACCTGGGCTCTTGGTTTTGCAGGAATTCAGAGCAGGGCTCAGGAGGATTCCTTCTTCTTGAGCAGTGAGAGGTAACTGAGAATGCTGGGTGATCTCCAACTAAATGAACTTGGAAACACCAAAAATCTTTTCAGCTCTGCTGTTTGCATTTTGCCCATCTGAAGAACTGAGGTGAGGGAATTCCTGGTATTTGTCCACCCAGCTGCAGCTGCCACAGTCAGGAGTGGTTGTGGCTGTTTGAAATCCCTGACATTTCTAATTAACTGCAGGTGAAATCGTGTGGGTCTGAGAGGCACAGGGATGGTCTCTCAGTGCAGGGACAATTGAGCAGCTCTGGCCATCAGGGCTGTTCTCAGCTGTCCCTTGCTGGCAGCTTCGAGCTACAGGAGAGGCATGCAGAGGAGTTCCCCTAGAGAGAACCAGGGCAGTGCTGAGAGCAGAGGCTCTGGGGTCAGACAGCACATGGACAGAGCCCTCGCCTTCCCTCAGGGTGCCTCACTGGGATCTCAGCTGTCTCCTGCCAGGCTGCTGGACAGAGGGATCACTGCAGCTGCCCAGGTGCAGGTGCCCAGCAGCATTTCCCTGGCCCTAACACTGAGCTGTCTCCTCCATGAGGATCCCACGCAGCCCAGAGACACCACGGGAGAGCTGTGCCCTTCTGGAGGGCACCTGCAGCCCTGCAGGACACCCAGGGAATCAGCTGAAGGGCCCCTGAGGACACCTGGGCACTCTGCTCCCACAGACACATGTCCACAGCAGGGTCCCAAGGCTCCCTGCCTGGACGGGCACCTGCCACCCCCAAACCCTGGCACTGCCTCAGAAAACCCAATGGTGGCAATGGGGACAACACAAGCATCTGGGCATGGCAGTGAAATGTCACAATGCTCCTGCCAGGGGAGGAGGGACAGAGAGACTGATGGAAACCGGGGCCTTGTCCTTCCCTGCCTGGGCTCTGGCTGCTGCAGGGGCCCTGCACAGCTGAGCCTGTGTGGGATGAGGGCAGGGGCTCTGCTTGGGATGGGAAAGGAGCCTGGGCAGGAGCTGCTGGGGGAAGGTGTCTGAGCCACAGGGACAGCAGGGAGGTGGCACATCCCCCTGCCCGGCATTTGTGGCAGCAGCTCCCTGTCCCTCCCTGCCCGTGTCTCTGCTGAGGGGGCTGTTCCTGCCAGCAGCGTCTCCCTGTGCCCAGCTCCACTCCCTGCCAGCGCTCACTGAGCCCATCCCCACCCCACGGCCCCGGGGCAGCTCTGCCTGTGCAGGGACCTGTCCTGTGCCTCTGAGGGAGCAGCAGGGAAGCCCCGCTCTGGAGCTTGTTCTGCTCCACGCCAGGACATCCAGCAGAGCCACCCTGACAGGTCCTGTCAGTGCTGGCATTGTCAGAGACACTTCCAGGAACTCACCTGCATTGCTCTGCAGCCAGAGACTCAGCGTGTCCAGGGGCTGTGCAGATTTCTCCCCTGATGGGGTCTCTCCTGTCCTGCCACCCCAGGCTGCCTTTGACCTCTTTGGCACTGCTGCTGCCTGCCCTCGCTGCCTGCAGGCACTGCCCTGTCTGCCCCACGGCCACGTCCTCTGCCCCAGAGGAACTGGGAGAGCCCTTGCAAAAGATCATGGAAAGTGGGGCACAGGCCAGCCTTCGGAGAAGCCTCCAGGAATGGAAGTGGAATTTTCCTAGAGGCAGAGAATGATTCATTCAAACGCTGTGAAGATTTCTCCCCTAGTGAGAGCTCAGTCACCCTCCCAGCCCAAGCTGCCTCTCCTCTCTCTGTGCCTCTGTGCTGTGCCCGGGCTGGCTGCAGGCAGTGCCCCAGCCCTGCTGGGCTGTGCCCAGGAGCTGCTCCTGGCCAGAGCTGTCTCTCTGCAGCGCTGCCCTGGCCAGGAGCTGCCTCTGTGCCAGGAGCCCGGCCCAGCTCAGCAGCACAGACACAGCATCAGGACTTCTCCTGTGGGTTGGCTGCTGAGTCCTTGGCCATCAGTCCCTGAAAGGGCGTGGCAGAAATCTTTCAAGAATTCAAAGTTACAATCAAACTCCAAAGTTTCCTGAAGTTTTAATGGGTCCCACTGAGGGACAGGACTGAGAAAGTGTCCCCAGGTTCCAATCAGAGCAGAGCACTGGAGGCACTGATGTCAGCTGGGGACAGGCAAGGCAAAGGTGTCTATGATGCTGATCAAATCTGGATGTGTTTCAGGAATGCAAAGGGCCCAGGCCTGAGCCCCAGCCCCTGGCAAGGCAGATTCTGTCCCTCCCTCATTGCTCAGGGCTCTTCCCGGGATGGGCACTGGGATGTGGGGATGTGCAATGCCAAGGGCAGGACCATGGGGCGGCCCCTGCCAGGCTGCTGAGCAGGGACAAGGAGGCACTGAGGCCCCAGGGCTGCAAGGGTCACTTGTCCCCTCGTGGCCTCAGGCCCAGGGCCAGCAGCCATAGCGAAAGGGCTGCACAGGTTGGCTCTGTCAGGGCCTTGCAGCTGCTGCACATCCCTGTGCCCTCTGAAGCCCAGGCTGTCCCACGGTGTCCCTGCCCTGCGCCTCTGTCCCTGCAGGCTGTTGTCACCCCCGGATGCCCCACCTCGCTGGCCTCTTCCTTTGCTGGCAGCTCTGCCTCCTGCTGCCCCTGCCTGGCCACACAAAGCCTTGGGCTGATACCCAAAGGGTTCATTCCATTTTTACCCTGCCTGTGAACTTCCAGCACAGGAACAAGGCGTGCAGGGGCTGCTTTCCCAGCAGGGATGGCTGGAAGAGAAGAAGAAGACATCTGGCTCAAGGGTGCAGTGACAGAGAAAACAAGGACTGAATCTGGGAACTTGGGGTGGGTTTAATGGAAATGGGTAAATCATAATTAGCATTTAGGAACTGTATATGAGCAATACACTGGTAAAATTACATGTCTGCATCAGATCAGGAGTTAGCCCTCACTAGGCCTCAGGCCTGAATAAATTATACCCTCTGAAATAGCAAATTAGTGTTAAGGAGCCTCATTGTGATATTTCCGAGATTTGGTGACAGCGGGGCCTCACAGAACCCAGGAGTCACCTGTGACACTGCCCAAACTCATGGATCAAAGGGTCCATGGTGACACAGCAGAACCCCATGGAACCAAAATCCATTTTGGCACATTGGGGCCACATTGAACCAGTGGTCCATTGTGATAGTGCAGATCCAAAGAGATAATTGTGACACTGAGAAACCTCTGGGAACCAAGGGGACACTCTGACACAGCAAGGCCTCGTGGAACCAAGGGTCCCTTGTTAAACTGTGTGGCCTCATGGAACCATGAGCCATTGTGACACAGCGTGGCCACATTGAGCCAAGGGGCCACTGTGACACTGCAGATCCAGGGAGACCATTGTGACTGAGGAACCTCATGGAACCAAGAGTCCATTGTTCCACTGTGGGGCTCTGTGGAACCAAGGGGAGCACAGTGACATTGCGAGGCCTCATGGAACAATGGAGACTATTCTGACACTTTGGGACACACTGGAACCAAGGGACCATTAGAGCATGGCAGGCCCTCATGGAATCAAGGGGACTACAGTGAACACTGTCGGGGTCCATGGGATGAAGGGTCCATTCTGACTCCACGGGACAAAGGATGCCATTGTGACACTCTGGGGCATCATGGAACCAAAGGTCCCTTGTGACACAGCAGGGCCTCATGGAACCATGGAGGCCATTGGGACACTTTGAGGCCTGTGAAACCAAAGGGCCATTGTGACCCATCAGGGCCTCATGGAACCATGGACACCATTTCTACATTTTTAGGCCTTGTGAAACCAAAGGGCCTCTGTGGCACGTCAGAGCCTCATGGAGCCAAGGGCTCTGGGCTTTCTTTCCAATGGAAAAGAACTGCCCTTCACATTCAAGCACCCATGGCCAAAATGGGATTCTCCCCTCAAAATTCCCAATATCCAGGGATTGCTCCCAAACAAAAGCTGCCATTACAAACAAGTCTTTTTGACCTTGTCTTCCTGAGAGCTGGCTCTCCCCTTGCTGGGGATCTGTGCTTTTCTTCCTGTGGAAAAGTACCATCCCTTCTGCACAGGCAACCATGGCCAAAATTGACACTTTTCCTCCAAAACTGCCGATTTGCAAGGGTTCTCCCAGACAAAATCTGCCAGGACAGACAGCTCTGGCTGGCCTTGGCCTCTGGTGGTCACCTCCCGTTTTAAAGAAGCCCTGAGGAAAGTATTTGAACAGGTTTGACTGCTGCAACATCAATGAGCCTCTTGTCCTCTGAAAAACTCAGATGCTCTTCTGATCATATGTGTCTTTTCTTTATCATTGTGTGTTATGCATGAAATATTATTTTCAGCTAAAAATTAGTATTCTTCTTACTTTACCAGTGTTTTAAGACACAAAACAGGTCATCTACATATGGATCCAGGTCACCTGTACAAGCAAACACAACGAAGAATGCAGCAGGCATGATTTGTCTCTGCTCCCATCTGTCAAATCTCTGGAGCTGGAGGTGCAGCCCCAGACCTTGGGAGGGCTCAAGGGCTCACCAGCTCAGCTCCCACACAGAGAACTTGCCGACCATGTTCTGCTGGCCTTGGCCCCTGCCCGCTCAGCCAGGCTGAGATGGACACTGATGGTTTCTGTGCCAGGCTCTCCCAGCCCAGCCCAGCTCCCTGCCAGCTCTGCCAGCTGCCCTGAGCTCTGGGCAGCACCAAGGGCCTCTCCCCAGCACAGCCCAGCCAGCTCTGGCCCCACAGCTCTGCTCAGCCCAGGCTGCTCTGGGCACTGCCCCACGGCCTCAGCCCCTGCCAAGGGCACAGCAGCAGCTGCAGCTCAGCCAGGACTCAGCCCCACCATGGGGGAAGGGGCTTGGCCAAGGCCAAAGGAGCTCCCTGGCTGCCCTGCTCCCCTCTGCCTGAGGTGCTGAGAGCTCTGCAGCCCCTCCTGCCATCCCATCTGCCCTGGCCTTGGGGCCCTCCAGAGCTGCTCCTGCTCCAGGCCCAGGGCGCATCCCAGAGCTGGGGCAGCCCCAAAGCTGAGCCCATTTCTGCTCATTCCTGCTCTGATGGGGATGAATCCTCAGCACCTTGGAGGTTGGTGATGAACTTTACTACTCCAGAGGCCTCTTCTTTCTTGAGCTCTTCAGTGTAGAAATTCAGTGACAAAGGCTCATTCGCATTTCTTCAAAACACCCAAGCAAGCCAAGCCCATGGGAATAATTCAAATCTTAAATTCTTCTATGGTTAATTAGACAGATTGCAGAAGTGTATTCAAAGTCAACCAACTATATTGAAAACAGTGCAGAGGGAATTGTTTTGTCCTGTTTACTTTTCCTATTTATAGATTGATATCATCAATCCTCAGTTGATATGGATCCCCAACATTTCCTAA
Source organism: Lonchura striata (assembly GCF_050655825.1). Taxonomy (NCBI): domain Eukaryota; kingdom Metazoa; phylum Chordata; class Aves; order Passeriformes; family Estrildidae; genus Lonchura; species Lonchura striata. Next base: position 5,052,985 of record NC_140735.1, on the reverse strand, counting down.
TCCATTTTTAGTAGGTGTGAAAATCAAGACCCCTTGTTGATGACAATCTGAAGAGGGTCCCACAGAGACCCAGCTGGAGTAATGACACCCAAACCAATATGGCTTGATATCATCCTCCTTTATTGTCTAATTTTTTCATGTCTTATTTTATGCCTTTATTGCCTTACATAATACAATAGCAAATTAACATTCATTGGTTAACATAATAAATGTAATCATATTATGTTAACCAATGAATATTTATTTGCTATTGTCACTTATTGATTGGCTGTTATTCTACAAGCATCTGATCAGGTTATAGTATGTGCCAGTTTTCATGTACTACTCAGCAACCAGCATTGGCTATTGTGTTTGTGCAAGGCCTATTGTCTTTCCAAGGATGTCCTAAGTACTTTAAAGTAACTAAAGTAACTCTGTAATCTGCAGGCCAGGGTTGTCCAGCTCCTGCAAAGGAATAGCATCAAGGATAGCACGTCCTTGTTCCACGAGAAATTCCTCAACACGCTGTGGATCCAAGGATCCTTTGTGATCCTCCAGATCCTCATGGAACCAAGGGTGCATTGAGGCACAGCCGGGCTTTGTGGCAAGCAAAGAAACCTCTGTAAAATGCAGGGTAACTCACAGAACCAAGGAGTCCATTGTTAGAGGAAAAAACCTATGGAACCAAGGGTCCATGGTGACAAAGTGGGGCCTCATGGAAACAAGGGGTCACTGCGACACAGTGGGACTGCATGGGAGGAATTGTCCATTAGGACAATGTGGATCCACGGAGACCGTGGTGACACGAAGGAACCTCATGGATCCAAAGGGCCATTGTGATGCTGAAGAACTTCATGGAACCCATGGTCCATTATGACACAGTGGGCCCGCATTGGAGGAGAGGAACCATTGCTGACAGTAGAGAAACTCATGGAACCAAGGGACATGGACTCATGGGACCATTGTGACACAGCAGGGCCACATGGAACCAAGGAGACCAGTGACATTTAGGAAGCTCATGGAACCAAGGGTCCATTTTGACACTGCAGAAACAAGGAGACCATGGCTGACACTATGGAAGCTCATGGAACCAAGCAGCCATTGTGACACTGCAAGGTGTCGTTGAACCGGGGAGACCATTGTGACCCTAGAAAACCTGATGGCACTAAGGGTTTATTGTGACACAGCAGGGTCCCATGGAACCAGTTGTCCATTGTGACAATGCAGATCCGAGGAGACCATGGTGACACTACGGAAGCTCATGGAACCATGGGTCCATTGTGACAAAGCAGGGCCTCATGGAACCAAGGAGATCATTGTGACATCATGGAATCTCATGGAACCAAGGATCCATTGTTAGAATCCAGAGCCACGGAGACCATTGTGACACCATAGAACCTAGTGGACCCAAGTAGATCATTGTGACATCATGGAATCTCATGGAACCAGGGTTCCGTTGTTACAGTCCATAACCAAGGAGATCATTGTGGCATCGTGGAACCTCGTGGAACCAAGGGTCCATTGTTACAGACCAGAACAAAAGAGAATTGTGATATCGTGGAACACTGTAGAAGCAAGGGTTCATTGTTATACTCCAGAGCCATGGAGACCATTGTGGCATTAGGAAACTCATGGAACCAAGGGTCCATCATTACAGTCCAGAACCAAGGAGACCATTGTGACAATGTGGAACCTTGTGGAACCAAGGGTCTGTTGTTACAGTGTGGAACCAAGGAGATCATTGTGACATCATGGAACCTCGTGGAACCAAGGGTCCATTGTTACAGTCTGGAACCATGGAGACCATTGTGACATCATGGAACCTTGTGGAACCAAGGGTCCATTGTTACAGTCTGGAACCAGGGAGACCATTGTGACATCATGGAACCTTGTGGAACCAAGGGTCTCCAGAATCAGGGACACCATTGTGACCGCACAGAACCTCACAGAACCAAGATTCCATTGCTATGCAGTGGGGCTTCATGGAACCAAGGAACCACTGTGACACAGCAGGGCCGCATGGAACCAGTGGTCCATAGAGATACTGCGTATCCAAGGAGACCATGGTGATGCTGTGGTGTGGAAAAAATGACGGGAGACAAGTCCATTCTATAATGTCAACAAGTCTCAGTTTATTCCAAGCACACATGTACAGTTATACCCATTATAATGAAGCTCATGCATATTGCAAAACTTAGGCTCATCATTGGTGTATCAAAAACAGGTCAACCCTGCCTTTGGGGCTTTCTATGCTTGCTTTGTTTTCCCTTACACTTATCTTTTTGCTGACCATTCTACTGTTGGGAACCAGCTTACCCAAGGACATAAGATATTGTTGCTACATCTGCTATTGCTGCACTCTGCAATTTTCAGCTACTGTTTCACTAACTGCACGTAGTCATGTCCTTTCTCATGAAGCCATTCATCCACAAAACTCTCCACACTGCACCAATGGTGGTGGGTTGTTTTCACTTCAGAACCAATGGATTTGGTCCTTGCGGAGCTCTGTATAAAAGAGCAGTGCATTTTGAATTAACCGGAGTTTACTCTCAACAGCCTTCTGAGTCAGAACCTCTTAATTCCCGTCCTGCCTCAACAGCGACAAAGACCCTTCATGGCTGACAATCAATCACACTTTGTCCCTACCCCCTCCCCACCATTTCCCTCATCCACTCCCTGGCACTCAGAGCAGCTGAGGAATGGAGTCACATCCACGGGTGTCCCCAGGGATCAGGGCTGGGGCCAGGTCAGTGAAATCTCTTTATTGCTGATCTGGATGAGGCCATCGAGGGCACCCTCAGTCAGTTCCAGGTGAGCCCAGGCTGGGTGGAGTGTGGCTGTGCTGGAGGGCAGGAAGCTCTGCAGAGGGATCTGGACAGGCTGGAGCCATGGGCCCAGGACAGTGGGATGAGGTTCACCAAGGCCAAGGGCCGGGTCCTGCCCTGGGCTCACAACCACCCCAAATCCCTGTCTGTGCCCTGCCCCTGATCCCTACAGCCTGTCCTGTTTCCTTCATCCCTGCATTGTCAGGGACTTTCTGGGACAAGGGAGCTCTGCTTTGTGGATGGAGGGAGCTCCAAGTGCCAGCACTGGAGTGGGAACCACAACTCATCAGGTTTGTGTCCTTTGGGGTCAGGAACTGGTGAGACTCAGAGGCACAGAAAGTTTCTCTTCATGGCCAACAGACCATGGTAGAACAGGACACAATTTAATAACAATCACGCTCTTCCCTGAGCTATGTGCAACATCCCAGCAGCATCTGATGAGTCCACCATCCACAAGTGATTTCCATACTAAAACTGATTTTAGACTTACATGGTTCTCTGATAGATATAAACACAGTTAAGTTCTTGCATCAGGATGCTCATCCTGGAGTGGGGGCAAAAGAGCTCAAACAATTCCTGATTTGCAAAGCTGTCAGTGGTGAATGGAGAAGGGAGGTCAGGCTGCTTTTGGTGTTGAGGAAATGCCGAAACCAACTGACTCATTTAATCTTCTCCTGTCCTGGCTGATCTTCCCTGTTTCCCCTTCCACCCATTGGCTTCTGTCTCCCACCAGGCCCCTGGTGAAGAGCCTGGCTCTGTGTTATCCATCCCCTCCTCGCTGGCACTGCCAGGCTGGGATGAGGAACCTCTCAGCCTTCCCTGCTCCGGGCTGGACAAGCCCAGCTCCCTCAGCCTCTGCTCACAGCCCAAGGGCTCCAGCCCCACCTTGGAGGCCCTTCCCTAGCCCTGCTCCAGCTGCCAGACATCTTTCCTGCCCTGGGGAACTCAACTCAGGCCACAGGGACTTGGATAATCCACATCCTTGATGTCCTGGTCACACAGCCCTGGCCCCTTGTCCCATGTCAGGCTCTGGGGTGGATCCTATGGAACATCCTTGGGTGGAGGCTGTGGCTCCAGGGGGACCGGGGGGATACCGGGGGACAGGGACCCCGCTGGGCATGAACAGCATTGGACTTGTTGGGAGAAACTGTGAGGGGGGGCTGGGGCGGAGTGACCAACCCAGTGACCTCACAGAGCCCTCCTGGGATGTCACAAAGCCCCTCTGTGATGTCTCAGCCTGCTCTGAGATGTCACAGCCAGATCTCTAATGTCACACAGCTGGTCTCTGATGGCACTCTGTGATATCATAGTCTGCTGTTATGTCACAGCCTGTTATCTGATGTCACAGAGACAGTCAATAATGCTGTAGTTGCTTGATGCCCACTCTGTGATGTCACAGTCTACTCTGTGACCTCATGTCACCAGATGATGAATTGTCTCCACCAGGTGAGCTGACAACTGGAGCTTGTTCTCCAACTCCCCAGGCCTATGGAAACCACACAATGCCAACTGTGGGAGAAGGGGAACTGGAAGTTCACCAGCCTCAGTGTCCTGCCAGCTCAGCCAGGCCCACGGGAACATTGGGGTCCACGACCACCAGGGACCACCAGGGAAGATCCCCAGGACAGAAGACAGCATGGGTATTGGGGAGGGGAAATATGTTAATGATTCTGGAAAAATGATTATCAGATGTGTGTTTAGTCCAGGACAATCAATGAATATGTGTGCAAAATACAGAACATGAACAGAAACTTTCCTGTACTCAGCATGCTCGGCTTTGGGAGGAGCTATCCTCCGTGCACCCAGCTGAATAAAGAATGCTGCTTCTTAAAGCTGCACTGGTGTTAAGGAGTTTTCTGTTTTACCCAATTTTTGTAACACTCCACTCCCAAGGAAAGCTCTGTCTCCTGCTGCTCACAAACAGAGGGGCTGGTGGCAGATGTGGGGCTCAGAGGCTGCCTGGGGCACAGGGACCATGAAATAATCAAGTTTTCAATGATCTGTGAAAGAAGGAGGGACAGCAACAAAACTTCCACACTGGAATTAGGAAGGGCAGTCTTTGGCTTATTTAGGATGCTGACTTGAGGAGTACCAAATGAGGTACCGATATTTTTAAGGGAAAAAGCCCTTAAAAACAAAGGGGTTCAGGAACAAAGGGCACATTTTGAGAAAGTAATCTTAAGGGGGAAGGAGCAGCCTGTCCCAGTGTGGCAAAAGATGAGCTGGTGTGGAAAATGACTGTCCTAGCTGCCCATGGAGCTTTTGTGGGAACTCAGGGGAAAGAAGAGGGTGCATTAACTTTGGACAGAAGGTCAGGCAACTGTCGTGGTTTGACACAGAAAGAGAATTTTTTCCGGAAGGAAGAGGTCAATTTAGATATTGACCAATTGAAAGTAGACACGCCTCTGAGAACACAGAGGGGTTAAAAGCAGAATTCCCAGGGGAACTCGCTCTCTTTGGTTCCGGTCAGCGTGCAGTGCAAACTCTCCCCTGCCCAGCCACGAGCTGGGTGGGGGAGGGGAAGCCCCATGGCCTGAGAAAGGTAGGCCGAAAGCCCCAAGGGTGGTGGAAGGACTGGAACCGGGCTGGCCCCTGCAGATGGAAGGGTGGAAGAAATCGGGGATGTCTCCATTTCCCCCCCCAGAGTTCCTCTCCCGAGAGGGAGAGAGAAAGCCGCAAGGAAGGAGGAGCGGGGGGAGCTGCTGCAAGGTGCCCAGTTGTGTGGGAGTTGCTGGATGTCCGGGCATCGAGCCATCCTGGGAGTTCGGACTTTTAACCCTTCCTTGAGAAGTGAAAGCTTTGTGAATTTTCCTTTCCCGTCCTCAGTTTGAAAGAGAGGAAGAGGGACACCTTGGACCCTGAGATGGGATGTTGGAAGAAGGAATTCTGGATGGGAGGGGGACAAGGAGTGGCTTTTGGCTGGACTTTTCCGTGTTAGCCACAACCTGAACCAATCTTCTCCTCCAAGAGGGACTGTGTTTTGGGAGGATGCCAGTGAGTCAAGAGACCTGCTTCAGCTGGGAAAAAAGACAAAAGTGGAGTGAACAGAGAAAAGGTTAGGGGGTTTGTGGTGGTGCCCCCTTGCCCTGGAAAGGAAAGAGAAGAGATCTCTGTTCTTGAGCCCTCGGTCCCAGGGGAAAATGGGGGGGGGACTGTGGTCCCAAACAATGAAAAACTGAACTGTTGTTTTCTCCCCTCTTAGCAGGGCATCCTTGAAAAGAAAAATCCTAAAAGCAGTCTGTCCGTCCATGCATTGTGGTGAGAGCACTGTGCATGGAAAGGAGAAGGGTCACCATGGCAAACTTTTCTCCGGGCGGTGCCATGTGTGACATGGAAACACAGGATGTGGAGCTGTGTTTTCTTAGGGGGTCTGTGGCACAGGAGAGACTCTGTTCCCTCGATGGACTGAGTATCGATTGTTTGGAGGGTGGAAACCTGATTGGGGTCCAGATTGTGTCTCACTGTGGTTTGTTGGAGTTGGGTGGTGGGGAGGAGGAATGTTTTGCAAGGTTTTCATTTGGATCTTTGTGTGGTTTTTTTTTCCCCTTCTTTAGTTTTCTCTTTTCTTTTGTAGTGGTAGCTTAATAAAGTTTTTTTCAGTTATTAAGCTTGGGCCTGCTTTGCTCTATTCTAGATTCCACTTCACAGCATTCAAGGTAGGGATCACATTTTCATGGGGGCACTGGCATTGTGCCAGTGTCAAACCATGACAGCAACTTAGCAAGCATTTAAGGATGTTGCTAAGTCATGCAGGAAAAAAGAGGAAAGAGGTAAAATCTCAATAATAGATTAACCTGGCCACTTCTGTGAAAAATATTAGAAAACTTTTCTACAAATAACTCAGTTGCAATTTATGGGATGATGAGAACCTCCACTCTTTATTGGATACAGTGGAAAATATGGTAGCTAAAGATAAGGAATAGGCCAAGCTCCTTAACATCTTGTTTCTTTTAATTTTCAATATTAGGATAGGCTGTTCTCAGGACAAGAGCTCTCCTGAACTGGTAGATGGGCACAGGAAGCAGAACAGCCCCCTGTAATCCAGGAGGAAGCAGCTGGGGTCCTGCTGAGCCACTCAAATGCTCACAGGTGTCTCTGGGAGCAGATGGGATCCATCCTAGGGGGATGAGGGAGCTGGTGGATGAGCTCCCCAAGCTGCTCTCCATCATTTACCATCAGTGCTGGCTCAGCAGGGAGGTCCCAGAGCACTGGAGGTGCCAGTGTGAGCCCATCCCCAAGAAGGGCTGGAAGGAGGATCTGGGGAGCTCCAGGCCTGTCAGCCTGACCTCGGTGTCTGGGAAGGTTATGGAACAGATCACCTTGAGAGCCACCACAGAGCACCCACATGATGGCCGAGGGGTCAGAGCAAGCCAGCGTGGATTTAAGAGGGGCAGGTCCTGCCTGAGCAACCTGATCTCCTTTTATGACCAGGTGACCCACCTGTGGATGTGGGAAAGGCTGTGGATGTGTCCATCTGGACTTCAGCAAAGCCTTGGACACTGTCTCTGACAGCATTCCCTGGAAAAGCTGCCGCCCATGGCTTGGGCAGGTTCCCTCCTGGCTGGGAGATGGAAGAGCTGGCTGGAAGCTGGGCCCAGAGAGGGGTGGGGATGGTGCTGCACCCAGCTGGTGTCCAGTCCCTGGTGCTGTCCCCCAGGGATCTGTGTTGGGCCCAGTCCTGTTTAACATCTTCACTGATGGTCTGGGTGAGGGGATCAAGCCCACCATCCCCAAATTTGCAGGTGACACCAAGCTGGGTGTGAGTGTGGATCTGCTGGAGGGCAGGACAAGAAGACACAGCCTCATGCTGCACCAGGGGAGGATTAGGCTGGGCAAGAGGAAGAAGTTCTTCACAGAAATGGTGAGTGGGCATTGGAATGGGCAGGCCAGGGGGGAGGTGGCAGTCACTGTCCCTCTCCAGTGGCATTCAGTGGCATGGTCTGGGTGACAAGGTGGTATTAGGGCATTGGTTATACTTGATGATCCCAAAGGTCTTTTCCAGCCTATTTGATTCTGTCATTCTGTGATGATTGGGACACTCTGGGGCCATTGTGACACTGCAGGGCCTCGTGGAACTAAGAGGACCATGGTGACACTGTGCAGCCCCATTGAACCAGGGCTCCATTGTGGTGCTCTGGGGCCCAATGGAACCAGGGAGTCCCCGTGACACTGGGTCCTGGTGGAACCACAGAGGCCATGGTGACACTGTGTGGCCTCGTGGAAACAAGGAGTCAATTGTGACACTGAGGGAACTTGTGGAACCACAGAGAGCATTGTGACAGTGTGGGACCTCATGTGACCATGGGGCCTTTGTGGCACCCTGGGGCCCCATGGAACCAAGGGGCCCCTGTGAAACTGCAGTACCAATGAGAACATTGTGACACTGTGAAGCCCCATGGAACCAAGGAGTCCATTGTCACATTTTGGGGCCCCATGGGACCAAGGAGACCAGTGTGACAGTGTAGGGCCTGGTGTAACCAAAGGGACATTGTGACACTCAGGGGCCCCTTGGAACCAAGGACATCTTTGCAGGTGACACCAAGGTGGATGTGAGTGTGGATCTGCTGGAGGGTAGGAGGGCTCTGCAGGGAGGCCTGGAATGGTTGGATGGATGGGCAAAGTCCAACAAGATGAAGTTTAATCAATCCATGTGCCAAGTCCTGCACTTTGGCCACAACAACCCCTGCACTGCTGTAGGCTGGGGATGGTGTGGCTGGACAGTGCCCAGGCAGAAAGGGACCTGGGGGCACTGGTCGACAGCAGGCTGGACATGAGCCAGCAGTGTGCCCAGGTGGCCAAGAAGGCCAATGGCTCCTGGCCTGGGTCAGGAATGGTGTGGCCAGCAGGAGCAGGGAGGTCATTCTTCCCCTGTACTTGGCACTGGTGTACTTGGCATTCCTCCCCTGTCCTGGCACTGTTCCTCAAGTGCTGTGTCCAGTTCTGGGACGCCCAGTTTGGGAAGGACATGGAGGGGCTGGAGCATGTCCAGAGAAGGGCAACAAGGCTGGTGAGGGGTCTGGAACACAAGTCCTGTGAGGAACAACTGAGGGAGCTGGGGTTGTTTAGCCTGGAGAAGACTCATAGGTGACCTTATCACTGTCTACACTCCCTGAAAGGTGGTTGCAGTCAGGTGGGTGTCGGTCTCTTTCTCCTCACAGCAAGTGACTGAACAAGAGGACACAGTCCTACGCTACACCAAGGAAAATTTAGGTTGGATATTAGGAAAAAGTTTTTTATGGAAGGGGTGATAAAGTACTGGAATAGTCTGTCCAGGGAGGTGGTGGAGTCATCATCATGAGATGTGTTTAAAAAAAAGACTGGATGTGGCACTCAGTGCCATAGTTTTGCTAAGGTGGTGTTAGTGTGTGGGTTGGACTTATGACCTTAAAGGTCTCTTCCAACCCAGTAATTCTGTGATTCTGTGATTGTGTGACATCACAGACCAGGTTGTGACATCATATAGTCAAGAGTGATATCACTGGTCTATTATGTGACATCAGAAAGCAGGATGGGACATCACAGAATGCCTTTATGACATCACAGAGCAGGCTGTGAGGTCAGAGTGTGTGCTGTGACATTATAGGGTGGCTGTGTTACATCACAGAAGGTGTTGTGACATCACAGGGTGGGTCTGTGAGCACACAGAGGTGCTGTGTGACTTGATAAGTGAGTTCTGCCATCACAGAGCAGGCTGTGACATCATAGAGCAGGCTGTGACATCACAGAGGAGGTTGTGATGTCACAAAGTCAGCTGTGCCATTACAGGCTGGCTGTGTGACATCACAGACTGGCTGTGAGGCCACAGAGAAGACTCTGCCATTGTAGATAAGGGCTCTGTGACATCTCAGAGCAGCTGTGTGATGTCACAGAGAAGCCTGAGACAATACAGAGTGGGCTGTGACATCACAGAGCTGACTGTGAAATCACAGAGCAGGCTGTGACATCACAGAGAGGCTGCATAACATCACACAAGTAGCTGTGCCATCAGAGAGCTGGCTGTGACATCACAGGGTGTCTGTGACATCACAGGCTGGGCTGTGACATCACAGGACAGATTTTTGGGACATCACAGAGCAGACTGGGACCTCAAAGAGCAGGCTGTGACTTGACAGGGAATCTGTGTGAAATCACAGGTGGCCTGTTACATCTCAGAGCAGGCTCTGAGACATCACAGGGGCTGTGTGACATCACAGTGGAAATATGACATCAGAGGGCCTGTGTGACATCACAGGGGCTGTGTGACATCACAGGGGCTCTTTGAGGTCACTGGGGAGGTCACTCTGCCCCAGCCCCCCTCCCAGTTCCTCCAGAGAAGTCCAACGCTGCTCGTGCACAGTGGGGTCCCCTATCCCCCTGGTATCCCCCCCGCCCCGGCGCCGCAGCCTCCCCCAGACGATGTTCCACAAGATCGACCCCAGAGCCTGACACGGGGACGGGGGCTGGAGCCATGGGGGGTGGGACAGGGGGACAGGGACCCCCCGGCAGCGTCCCCATGTCCCCCAGAGCCAGAGCCTGGGACAGGGCTCCTTCACCCTGTGACCAACGAGGGTTTGAGAGCGCTGAAAAATTCCCCAGCAAAAACCAGATTTAATATTCAAGTGACAGCAGCACAAAGTTCCTTGGCAAGAGTCACTCTGCCCCTGACTGGACACTTCAGGCACAGCAAGAAAACAAAGCAGCAACAAAACCAAACAAAATCCAGGCAATCAAACCAGAAATGAACCAAGAACTGTCCCTGTGTGTGTGTGACACGAGGACAATGAGGGCAAGGATGAAAGGAATATGGCCTAAAAGCTTTACTGTATTCAAACTTAAGAGGATGTAACTTATACCTTCACATAAACTAATACCTTCAACTTCACAATTTAGCAAAAGAACAGAGGTTAAGCGTATTTAACCTAATTAATAACCCGTGAATTTGCAAATTAGCAAAGGAATAGCATTTAACAATATTCAACTTACATGATAACTTATATTAAACATTGGAACTTGGCAAAAGAACAACTCTTACCAGCATTTAACTTAGCTTAGACCTTGTGATTTAACCTCACTTACAGGCCTGACTGGGTCAGCTATCCAAGGCACTCAGACCCCTCAGGGAGCAGCATTTCTGCCACATTTCCCCAGCACAGGCACTCCTGTGTGCACACAGACACAAAGAGTCAGTGCAAGGCACCCGTGAGAAATTCCCCTGAGGGCAGGGAAATGCTCCCTGGGGATGCTTTGGCATCTCCCCAGCAGGGAAGGGTTGAGCCTGGAGGAGTGGGGGGATCGGCCCAGGCTCCCTCGTTGTTTGGGATCCCCGAGTGCAGCAAATGGGAGAGTTCCCGGCTCGGAGAGGCCCCACTCAGAGGGAGTCGCTGGCCCAGGAGAGCTCCAAGGGCTCCTTTTGGAGCTGTTTGTAGGGCCCCAAGAGAGGGGCTGCAGTCCCAGCCATGTTTCACCCTGGCCACACTTGGCATCAGCAGCTTTCTTTGGCAGGGTGAGAACAGGGATGTTGTGCCACTGAGGGAACACAAACAGTTCCCAGGGCTGCTCCTGAAGCAGCCAGGAGCTGGCTGGGCAGCAGCAGTGCCTGGAGCAGAGCGTGTTTGTGATGAGCTCCAGAGGAGATGAGCCCAGGGGCTGCTGGCCAAGGCCGAGGCCCAGAGAGCATTTCTCAGCTGGCAGGGCGGCCTGAGAAGGGGAGGGGGGAATGCACCAGCACAGGAACCATGGAACCAAGGGACCATTGTGACACTGTGGGGCCTGTGAGACCAAGGGACCATTGTGACACTGGGGCCCTGTGAGACCCAGGGACCATTGTGACACTGTGGGGCAGCATGGAATGTCAGGTTCACTAGGACACTGAGGCCCCATCAAACCAAGGGTCTGTTGTGACACCACAGGGCCTCAGGGAACCATGGAGACCATTATGACTCTTTGGGGTGTCATGGGCCCAAGGGAACATTGTGACACTGTGAGACCCCAGGGAGCCAAAGGTCCATTGTGACATTGCAAGGCCTCATGGAATCATGGAGACACCATTAAGAAACTTCACAGCCTCATGGAACCAAGGGGTCATTGTGACACTGTGGGGCACCATGGAACCAAGGAGACCATTGTGACACTGAGGCGACTCATGGAATCATGGAGACCATTGGGACACTATGAGACCCCACAGAATAAGCAAAGCATTGTGACACTGTGAGGCCTCATGGCACCACTGAGACCATTGCGAACCCGGGGGTCTCCACAGAACCATGAGGACCATTGTGACACTGTGGGGTCTCGTGAAATCATGAGGCCTTTGTGGCACTGCAGGGCTGCAGGGAACCAAAGGTCCATTGTGACACTGCAGGCCCTCGTGTAATCAGTGCTCCATTGTGACACTGTGGAGCCAAAGGAGACCATTGTGACACCGCAAACCCCCAGGGTCCAAAGGTCCATTGTGACGTTGTGGGCCTCATGGAACAGAGGAATCCCGTGACACTGTGGGGCTTGAGGAACCACAGAGACCCCTGGGACACTGCGGGTCCCCATGGAACCAAGGGAACACAGAACAGGTCTGGCTGCAAGTAGGGCATGCGTAACAGCCCTACTTTATGTCAACTTTATGTAGATTCTGCATTACAACCATTGAGGCAACAGTGGCCATAAGCTTTTATTTATCACTATATGGATGATATTTTGATTGCACAACCTAAGTCATTTACGAGTTGACAGGTTAAACATGTACAAAATTTGCTGGGATGTTTTAGGCTTGTTGTGGCCCCAGAGAAAATACAGTTAACTCCTCCTTGGAAATACCTGGGATGGACATTGTCTCAAAGCTTGGTAACACCTCAAAAATTAGAAATGAAAACACAGATTGTTACTTTAAACGATGCTCAGGAATTACTAGGTGATTTACAATGGCTTAAACCTATAGTGGGCCTTCCAAATGAACTGTTGGATTCTCTTAGACCCTTATTAAAGGGCACAGACCCAACAGCACCAGTGACCCTTAATCCTCAGCAGAAAAGAACTCTTCAGCAAATTACAGACTGTGTGGTTCAGGGTCGTGTACATCGGCGAATACTGGGAATCCCGCTTAATCTCACTATATGGTGTGGTGAAAAACATTTGCTGGGGGCTTTAATCCAGTTAGAAACAAAAACAGGGGAGATCAGGGTGTTAGAATGGATATCCCCTCCACTTCAGCAAACAAAGACTTTAGTTCAAAAAAAATGAACTGTTAGCAGCTTTGGTAAAACAGGGTCGTGAGAGAATTTTGCAGGTTGATGGGCGAGAGCCTGAACTAATACAGCTTCCTATGAAAAAGGACTCTTTACAATGGCATTTGGTCAATAGTGAAGAACTGCAGGAAGCTCTGCTAGGAGTAGGAGGTGCTGTCATAACTGAAAGTATCAAAAATCCTCCATTACAGTGGATTGCAAAATTGAGTTGGATGGTTCGGCCACAGCGAGAAAAGGAGCCGATTCCTGGTGCAATAACGACATACACAGATGCAGGGAAGAGGTCAGGAACAGCAGCAATTACATGGCAGGAGCAGGGAGTCTGGAATCATGAAATTCTTACTGCAAATGACTCAGATACCCTTCAGACCTTGGAGTTAGCAGCTGTGGTTTGGGCTCTGACAGTCCTGAAGGGGCCTTTGAATATTGTTACAGATTCCTTGTATGTAGTTGGTGTTGTGGAAAGAATAGAAGATGCTGCTATCAAGGAAGTACGAAATCAGAGACTATTTGAACTGTTCATACAACTTCAAAAAGCAGTAAAAATCCGAGAACATCCTTATGCTATCATTCATATAAGAAGTCACAAATGGGATATTGGCTTAGGAGAGGGTAATGCTCAGGCAGATAAGCTCGTCACAGTGACTCAAACTTCTCCTTTATCAGGGCAAATGCTCGCTAGGGAGGCACATTCTATGTTTCATCAGAACGCAAAAGGGTTACAACGGGAGTTTGGAATATCCCATGCAGATGCCACTGCTATAGTGAGAGCTTGTCCTATCTGTAGTCATCATAATGGGGGTCATGGCATGGGATGGGGAGTTAACCCACGAGGTCTTTCATCTAATGAACTCTGGCAGATGGATGTTACTCATGTAAATAGTTTTGGTCACTTGAAATATGTTCATGTTACTATAGATACATATAGTAAATACATCTGGGCAACAGCTCAAGCTGGAGAAAAAGCATTACATGTTATAAGGCATTTGTGTAGTTGTTTTGCAGTAATGGGAGTGCCAAAGCAGATTAAGACAGACAATGGTCCTGCATACATTGGTGGCAGGGTGAATAGTTTTTTAAAATCATGGGGAATTAAGCACATTACAGGAATAGCACATTCTCCCACTGGACAAGCAATTGTAGAAAGGGCAAATTGAACTTTGAAGAGATATCTGGAAAAACATAGAGAGATTGGAGATGTTCAGGAAAGATTAATGAAAGTGCTCTTTGTTCTTAATCATTTGTGTATATTTGGGAATTCAGAGGCACCACCTGCGATGGTACATTATGGACAAAAAGAAATAAGCAAAAAGGGCAAAGAAGTATGGGTCAGGTATAGGGACCCTAAAACAGGGGTTTGGCAGAACCCAGCAAAGGTCCTATATTGGGGAAGGGGATATCTTTGTGTTTCCACCCCTACAGGTTCACTCTGGGTGCCAGCAAAGTGGACCAAACCAGCTCTGGATGAGTCGTCTCTTAGCTCGCCTGACGGATCAGGACCAGAGGAGAATTGAAGAGAAGCTGATTCGCACAGTGGGACCTATTCTTCAAGAGATAAGAGGACTTTCCCCAGTGATTGATCAACTTTTGCCTTCAGAGTCAACTTTTCTGGCAATTGTTACAGCTATTGAGGCTTTACAGACTGTTCATATTCCAGGACCAAAGAATCCTGAGTGTCTTAGTTGTGGGAATTTTAATTGTAACAGTTGGATTGCTTTTGTTTGTGGGGGTTGTGGAAAAACATACTGGGAAGATCAAGTATTTTTAAAACGACATTTTTGGTGTAAACATTGTGACTTTCGAAAACGAGGAGATTCTTGGCAGAGAGATTTAATACGAGACACAGGCTTAGGAGTTGCTATAGCTTTACAGTTATTTGAAGCACCAGAACAAAAGATATTAGCTTTTTATAGGTGGGAAGCAGAACACGATTGTGCTAGATTAATTAAGCAAGCAAATTCAAAAGTTTTATCAACAAGGTGTCAAAAGCAAGTGAAGGTATCTATAAGATCTTATTTAGGAAAACCAGTAGTAGGAAATCCAGACATAGAATTAGATAAGCTTATTAAATATGTGCAGACATTAAAATTAAAATTCAAGCAAAAGAAATCATGAGGGCGATAAGGTGGATAACCTATCTTGTTCTTTTGACTAATCTTTGTCATGGACTAATACAATTTAATCAGCCCAGAGAAAATATTTGGGTAACCTTGGCTAACATGACTAATCAAAGTTCGCTATGCCTTAGCTTGGGAGGAGTGACAAATCCATTTCGTACCTGCCTAACAGGTGTTCCTGTCTGGAGACCAGAGGAATTTTGTGGGTTGATAAGGAATCAGACGCTTTGCAAGAATTTTGCAAAGGCGAAAGGGCCAGACAAGAATATTGATTACACAGAAGCTCAATGAGATGGCTATAGGCAATGTTTGTTGGTACTGTCACTTAAAGAAACATTGCAATCTCCCCCAGAGGAATTAGATCTCTTTGGAAGTGCTAATGCTAGTTTAGGGAATGTTTCAACAGGAGGATGGTTTAGCTTTGTTCCATTGAATTTGCAGAGTGTAAATAACCCAAGAGACAAATGGGCTTCTCTAGACTCTTCACTGGACTCAGGCAGGATAGCATCACAGTTATATTCTAACTGTGATGGTTCCAAGATAACCAAACCCTTAAGGTTGCCAAAGGGTGTATTTTTGATCTGTGGAAATAGAGCTTGGAATGGAATTCCGGTAAAACCACAAGGGGGACCCTGTTACCTAGGAAAACTAGCACTGTTCCATCCTAATATATCCTTGCTAATGCAAAGGGACAGGCTAGGGAAGACAAGGAAGAGGCGTGATGTGCATGACTTAAAATGTGATCAGGTTGGACAACCTCAATTTTGGAGTACTTTAAAACAGGTAATAGTGGCAACCCTGTTACCAGGAGGAGCTGCCAGAAAGGCTATGGTGTTAGCTGAACAATTGGGATGCTGGGGTAAAGATTAACTTAACAAAACATCAGAGGTTTTATCTATGCTTGCTATGGATGTACAAAGTGTAAATCATGCTGTACTACAGAACAGAGCAGCAATTGATTTTTTGTTGTTAGCCCAGGGACATGGATGTGAGGAATTTGAAGGAATGTGTTGCATGAATCTCTCTGATCATTCTGTATCAATACATGCTAAGATTAAAGAACTACAACAGGGCCTTCATCAATTAAAAGAAGAAAATGGTCTGGGGATAGAAGAATGGCTTAAAAGTTTAGGGATTGGTCCATGGCTAAGAACTTTTATCATGTATGCAGTAGGAATCTTGATTGTTGTTTTACTACTCTTGCTGATTTTACCCTGCCTGTTTAACTGTCTTCAAAAGCTGGTGGAACGCATGGTTCAAAAGATGTGGACAACTAACTTAATGGTCCAAAACAAAAACGGGGGAAATATGGAGAGTTTTGTGGATGAATGGCTTTGTGAGAAAGGACATGACTACGTGCCGTTAGTGAAGCAGTAGCTGAAAATTGCACAGTGCAGCAATAGCAGATGTAGCAACAATATCTTATGTCCTTGGGTAAGCTGGTTCCCAACAGTAGAATGTTCAGCAAAAAGATAAATGTAAGGGAAAACAAAGCAAGCTTAGAAAGCTCCAAAGGCGGGATTGACCTGTTTTTCATACACCAATGATGAGCTTAAATTTTGCAATATGCATGAGCTTCATTATAACGGGTATAACTATACATGTGTGCTTGAAATAAACTGAGACTTGTTGACATTATAGAATGGACTTGTCTCCCGTCATTTTTTCCACAATTGAGCTCTGTTCTTTTGCTAAATTGTGAAGTTGAAGGTATCAGTTTATGTGAAGGTATAGGTTACGTCCTCTTAAGTTTGAATACAGTAAAGCTTTTAGGCCATATTCCTTTCATCCTTGCCCTCACTGTCCTCGTGTCACACACACACAGGGACAGTTCTTGGTTCATTTCTGGTTTGATTGCCTGGATTTTGTTTGGTTTTGTTGCTGCTTTGTTTTCTTGCTGTGCCTGAAGTGTCCAGTCAGGAGCAGAGTGACTCTTGCCAAGGAACTTTGTGCTGCTGTCACTTTAATATTAAATCTGGTTTTTGCTGGGGATTTTTCAGCACTCTCAAGCCCTCGTTGATACCAGGCTGAAGGAGCCCTGTCCCAGGCTCTGGCCCTGGGGGACACAGGGACGCTGCCGGGGGGTCCCTGTCTTCCTGTCCCACCCCCCACGGCCCCAGCCCCAGTCCCCGTGTCAGGCTCTGGGGTCAATCTCGTGGAACATCCTCTCGGGGATGCTGCGGCGCCGGGGGTGGGGGGACCCGGGGGCACAGGGGACCCCGCTGTGCACGAGCAGAGTTGGACTTCTCTGGGGGAACTGGGAGGGGGGCTGGAGCAGAGTGACCTCCCCAGTGACCTCACACAACCTCTGTGATGTCACATAGCCCCTGTGATGTTGGAATCCGTGGTATTGATGATTCCGAGATTGTAGAAAGTCTCTGTCTTTCTGCCCTGTTGCCAAAGAAGAAGCCATAATTCGTCTGTGCTGGTTTAGAGGTTGTTTATTCTGTTTATCTCTAACATGTTCTGCTGCCCTGCTGCAGGTCTGTCCTGCAGGGCAGCGTGTGGGGCTCTGCCCTCAGTGGGATGTTACAAACATTAAATACCAGAAACTCCCTGTGCTGGATTTACAACAATAACGTGCCAATATCTGTCACCTACGTTGAACAGTGTGTCCCCAGCCTAAACCAATAGAAAAATGCCAACACCACAGTGAGACATGGAGGGCATGAAGAAGGAGAAAAAGGACAAGGCACACCCAATTTCCTCCATCTTGCCCCCTTTGAACTCCTAATCTAGAATCCTAAAATTTTACTTTTGCACCTGGGCCACACTTAATTATTACTCATATCAAACACTCAGAGCTTGTAATTCATTCTGTAAGATTGAAAACTCTTTTCCATGGACAGAGATCACAGACAGTGTCTCTCGGGGCTCTGTACAGGGAGGTTCCTGACCCCCTGCCAGGGTCCCAGACCTGCCAGGGAAGCCAGAGGGATGCTCTGGATTCCCACACTCTGATATCACAGAGCCAACTCTGAGATGTCACCCTGTGATGTCATACAGCTGCTCTGTGATGTCACAGATGATTCTGTGATGTCACAAAGTCTCCCTGAGATGTCACTGTCTGTACTTTGATGTCACAGCCTGCTCTATGATGTTACACAGCCACACGGTGATGTCTCAACCCACTCTCTGATGTAACAGAGCCACCCTCTATTATGGCAGAATCTCCTCTATGGCATTATACCATCCTCTCTGATGTCACAGCCTGCTCTGTGATGTTAAAACCCCCTCAGTGATGTCACAAAACCCTCCCTGTGATGTCACACTGCCACTCTGTAATGTCACAGCACACACTTTGACCTCACTTCCTGCTCTATGATGTCATACAGACATGTCATGATGTCACAGCCTGCCCTGTGATGTCACACAGTCCCCTCTATCATGCCATAGCTGCTCAATGACCTCACACAGCTCACTCTGTGATTTCATAGCCAATCTGTGACCTCACACAACCCAGTGTGTGCTGTCACACAGCCCCTTTCTGACATCACAGCTGCTCTGTGCCCCTGTGGCACAGCCACAGAGGTGCTGCTGTGACACAGCCCCCTCTGGGACATCCCACAGCCCCTGCCAGTGCTGAGCCCCTGTGAGCTCTGTCTGTGCCCTGCTCGTGTCCCTGGGATGCCCTGGCAGAGCCCCAGCCCTGCTGGGCTGTGCACAGGAGCTGCTCCTGGCCAGAGCTGTCTTTCTGCAGCGCTGCCCTTGCCAGGAGCTGCCTCTGGGCCAGGAGCCCGGCCCAGCTCAGCAGCACAGACACAGCACAAGGGCTTTAACAAGCCTCCGGGGCTTTGGTGTTCTTTGCATCAGACCCATACCCTCAGAGTGTGCTCAAAGAACTTCTTGAGAACTCCAAGTGAGATTAAAACACTGAAGTTTCTTTGACCTTGAAGAGATCCCTGTCAGGGACACGACTGAGAAAGTGTCCCCAGATTCCAGACAGAGCAGAACCCTGGAGGCAGAGATGACAGCTGGGGACAAGCAAGGCAAAGGTGTCTCTGGTGCTGAGCAAACCTGGATGTGTTTCAGGAATGCAAAGGGCCCAGGCCTGAGCCCCAGCCCCTGGCAAGGCAGATCCTGTCTCTCCCTCATTGCTCAGGGCTCTTCCCAGGATGAGCACTGGCATGTGGGGATGTGCAATGCCAAGGGCAGGACCATGGGGCGGCCCTGTCAGGCTGCTGAGCAGGGACAAGGAGGCACTGAGGCCCCAGGGCTGCAAGGGTCCCTTGTCCCCTTGTGGCCTCAGGCCCAGGGCCAGCAGCCATGGCCAAAGGGCTGCACAGGTTGGCTCTGTCAGGGCCTTGCAGCTGCTGCACATCCCTGAGCCCTCTGCAGCCCAGGCTGTCCCACGGTGTCCCTGCCCTGCGCCTCTGTCCCTGCAGGCTGTTGTCACTCCCGGCTGCCCCACCTCGCTGGCCCCTTCCTTTGCTGGCAGCTCTGCCTCCTGCCTGCCCCGGCCTGGCCACACAAAGCCTTGGGCTGCTCCAGGCTCCTGCTGGGGACGTGTTGCACCACAGCCCTGCCCTGGGAGGGAAATTCCTTCCTCCTGGTGTCCAGTCTGGACCTCCCCAGCTGTCCTTGGCATTAATTCTCTTTCTCTGGCTGTTCTCTACTATGTCAGAGGGATCCACCATCTCTAAAACCACCCTTCAGTCCCTCCCAGGGCTCTCCTCTGCTGTCTTCAGTCTCCACCCTACTGAGCACAGAGATCCTGTGTCCATATAGAGTGGTCAAGTGCCTGAGGCCAACAGCACCTGGACAAGAGGGACAGTTCTTTTCTTCAGGAAGGAAACCACAGAGCCCCAGGGCTTTGAAGGCAGATGTGAAGCTGTCACCAGTGACCAAGGCAAGCCTGACCTGTCTGTACCTGCAGCTTCTTTCTGAAAGCAGCCTTTGGATATATGAGGAGTTTTAGGGTTGGAATTCCAATTCAGCTGTGGGTTCCTGGACTGGAATGACAGCTCTCATGGGAAGGAAAGGGTGGAGTCCCAGTGTTTCAAAGGCTGCTTAGAGGCAGCCCCAAGGAGGGCAAGGCAGCCAGACCTGCCAGCCAGATCTGTTGTCAAGGAAGAATTCTTGGATAGATATAATCTGGGAGGCCAAATCCCACTTTTGACTATGGGCATTGAGACAAGAAGGACAATTCTGTTCCATACAAAGGAAAATACACAGCCCCAGTGTTTGAAATGCATGTGAGACCTGGCCCAAGGGAATCTAGACAGTCCTGGCAGCTTTTGTCTGGGAGCTGTTTATGGATATAAGGAATTTTGGAGGTGCATTCTCAATTTTGGCCATGAAAGATGTTTTTTTTCCATGGGAAGGAAAGAACAGCCCCCAGTGTTTTGAAGCCAGATGAGAGGTGGCCCCAAAAAGGCCAAGGCCAGCCCAGAGCTGTCTGTCCTGGCAGGTTTCGCATGGGAATAATCTTTGGATATAATCAAATTTGGAGGAGTAACCCTAATTTCAGCCATGAATAACTGGAGGAGAAGGACAGTTCTTTCCCATGGAAAGGAAAGCATGTAACTCTAGGGTTTCAGGGACAGATGAGAAACAACCCTCAACATGCTAAGGTCACTTGGACCAGTCAGGCAGCCCCCTGGAGGCCCAGACAGACAGACCTGTTCCATGTTCTTGGATTCTTGGGGCTCTGCAGCATCACAAATTCTCCTTGGTTCCATGTGGCCCTGTAGAATCACAACAGATCTTTGTCTCCACGTGGCCCTGTGATATCACAATGGTTTCCTTGGCTCCACAGTGGCACAATGGCCCCTTGCTTCCATGAGGCCTTGCAGTGTCAAAATGGTTTCCTTTTTTCCATGGGAAAATGCCACAATGGCCCCTTGGTTATGTGAGGTCACGGAGTCTCAAAATGGCTCCTTGGTTCTGTTGGGTTCCCCAGGATCACACTGGCCCCTTGGTTCCACCAGGCCTGGATGTGTTACACTGGCCCCTTGTTTCCATGGGGATGCAGTGTCACAATGGCCCCTTGCTTCCATTGGGACTCGGAGTGTCAGAATGGTCGCATTGGTTCCGTGGAGCCCCGCAGTGTCACAATGGTCTCTTTTGGTTCCACAGTGTCACACTGGCACCTTGGTTCCGTAAAGCCCTGAAGTCATAATGGATCCTTGGTTCCATTGGGCTCCTCACTGTTACATGAGTCCTCAGTGCCACGGAGTCCTGCAGTGTCACAGAGCTCTCCTGGGTTCCATGGTGCCACACAAGGTCACCACGGCCCCTCAGCTCTACAAGGCCCCACAGTGTCACAAGGGCCCCTTGTTCCCATGAGGCTGGGCCATGTCACAATGGTCTCATTGGTTCCATGAGGCCCTGCAGTTCCACAATGGCCCTTGAAGTGTCACCAAAATCTCGGTGGGTTCCCCCCCGGGTTCACAATGTCCTCCTTGGTACCATGATGCCCCATAGTGTAACAATGGTGTCCTTGGTTTCACAGTCAGAATGGCCCCGTGGTCTCATGGAGACCCACAGCCCCTTATAGAGACCCACAGCCCCTTATGGAGCCCCACGGCCCCTTATGGAGTCCCACAGTGTCACTGTGATCCCCTTGAATCCATGAGGCTGTGTTGTGCTACCATGGCCCCTTGGTTATACAAAGCCCCGCAGTAACACAATGGCCCCTTTGGTTCTAGTGAGTCCTGAAGTGTCACAATTGTTGAAGAATGGTTGTTGGAACAAGGCCATGATTCTATGGAATACTTGTTTTAAAAAACCTCTGTTTAAGACCCCAGAATCAGGCTGTGTCTGACCTGGGAACAGAGCTTGGGAACCAGGTTCTGTGTCTAGGCTTGGGAAACCGCATTCTGTACAAGGTCTAGGAATGAGATAATAAGGACAGGTATAGCCTTGAAGATATGCTTGTACAAGGACAGGCTGTAAGATAAGATATGTTCAACAAAGATGAAATGTCCTTGGAAGACATGATGTAGAGATGAGAATTTAGCTTGAGAAACTTAGCTGCAGCTATAAGTGCACATAGAAGAAATAAAACAAAGACCTTTGTAAATTAACCAATGAGAGCTTACTGCTGATTATGCTTGTAGAATACCTATATATGTTAAGTGGCTTTTTGATTAAAGTTGGAGCTTGCTATCAATCATATTGATTGCATGCCTTTTTCCCCACCACCCACATCACATAATGGTCTCCATGGTTCCATGAGGCCCCACAATGTCACAATGAACCTTTGGTTCCATGAGCCTTTGTACTGCCAGCAACAGTCTCCTTGGTACCACAGTGTCACAATGGACCCTTGGTTCCATGAGGTTCAGTAGCGTAACATGGACACTTTGATTCTAATGGACTGTGTAGTGTCACAATGATCTCCTTGGTTCTGCAGTGTCACAATGGACCCTTGGTTCCATGAGGTGCCTGGCCTCCCACAGCCGCTCACAGCCCCTCATGGCCCCTCATGGCCCCTCACAGCCCCTCATGGCCCCTCACAGCCCTTCACAGCCCCTCACAGCCCCTCACATAGCCTCATGGCCCCTCATGGCCCCTCACAGCCCCTCACGGCCCCTCATGGCCCCTCATAGCCCTTTACAGCCCCTCACAGCCCCTCACAGCCCCTCACAGCCCCTCACAGCCCCTCAGGGCTCCTCACAGCCCCTCATGGCCCCTCATGGCCCCTCATGGCCCCTCACGGCCCCTCACGGCCCCTCACAGCCCCTCACAGCCCCAGTCATGGGGCTCCTCCCAAAGGAAAAGGGGTCGGGCCCTGCTGTTCTCCTTTAATTTCAGTCCCTTCCCAGTGCCGAGCAAAGAAAGGCTGGAATGGAGCCTTTCCCAGCCTTTCGCTCTGGGCTGGCTGCGGGCTGAAGCTCTGTGCCGGCGCTGGCCGAGCACCAACAGCCCTGCAGCCCCGGCCTTTGCTGTGCCGTGTCCGTCCCTGTCCCGACCCCGCCTGGCTCTGGCAGCAGCAGCAGCCGCAGCGCAGCGGGCGCCGGCCCGGCCCGGCCGGGGCTCCCGGGCAGGAGCAGCAGCAGCGCCGGCCCCTTCCCGCCTGCTCCTGCCTCGGCTGCCGAGGGCTTTTCCAGATGGACTCTGGAGCAGAGCAACAGGCACCCGCACACAGCCCTGGCTCCTCAGGGCCCGCCTGTGCTGCCCCGAGCCAGCCCTCAGGGGAAGGAAGGATCGGGTTCCAGCGCTGTTTTCAGCACTGTTTTACTCACCCTGAGCTGACAGCAGGAGGCTGCTGCTGCCTTCGCCTTGGGAATTGCAGATCACGGCTGCTCTTGCCCTTCTACTTACCACCTGAATTTTATCCATAAAACTGCAAGTGCCTCTTTCAGTTGGTGCTACCCACAGTGCTTTCATGACAGTGAAGTCAGTATTTTTGTCACAGGCATGAGGATCAGCAGATACTGGAATGCCCACCAGTTCCTGAGCACTAAGGTGAGGGGAATTAAAGCCACAAAGGCCACATTTGCAGTACTCAAACACAGCCCTGTTGCTGGTGCTGATGAAATAGAATAAACTGAAAGAGGCCATCACAAAAATTGCCTCTGTAGTATGGAATTGAATTAAAAAATCCACCAGGAGAAAGAGAAAGCAGAACTTCTCGATTTGTTTCATTGCTTCTTCCCAGCAGCAGGAAACCTAGATGCCCAGAGGTGTTTTCCCTGCTGGTGAGCACAGTGAGAGCCCAGCCTGTGCCCAGTCCCAGCGGGAGCCTGAGCCCAGCCCAGGGAGCTCAGCGCACGCGGGGCCAGGCCCAGAGCCCCGGGCACGGCCGCCCATTGCGGGGCAGCGGCGCAGACGGAATGTCCTGCGGCCCAAACCTCCTGCTCCTGCCACACAGCGCTCAGCGCTCTCCCCCTCCTCATCCTCTCCCAGCACGACACAAATTCCAGCTCGGAGGAGGCTTCCCCAGAGAGGGCTCCGGCTCCTGTCTCAGCCTGAGTGTCCCTGCAGAGGAACAGGGCATATTTCAGGCACTACCACAAGCTCACGCTTCTCACTTCATGTGAATCTGGGGTGGAAATGTGCTTGTTAATAAAGCCAAAAGCCATGGGAATGGACTAGTAATTATTAGAAGAAAAACACTCTTTTCCAGGGAAGGTTCACCAAGTCATTGCCTGCATTTGTCCTTTTCAGATTCTTTCAGTTGGCTACTCTGAGAAGTCCAGCTTGTTCTGGTCCTTATCAGGAACTGATTGTACTCTTGATTTATGCATCAATGCACCAGATGTGGAATCATCTACACTGAACTCAGAAACAAACTCCCTCTGTCAGAGCATTTTCACATTCCAGATCATTCTCAAGATGTCCACTGACAGGCTGGAATGATTATTATTACACAACTCTCCACTTTGGGCTGCAGGCTCTGGAGATTCTTTCTCTGAATTCAGCCAGGTTTGTATTCTCTTAACAATTCCTGGTAACACCTCCTGTTTTCTTAGCCTCGAACAGTAACAATGAAAACCTTACCCCCAGCACAACTCCCCAGCCCACCAGTTAAAGAAAGGACAAGCTGTCAACTTCTCCAAAGCTTTGTCCTGCTCTGCTGCAAGAGTCCAGCAGCACACAGGGTGTGGAAACCCAAGAGAAACTGAGTTGGTGGCACATCCTGTGGCAGGAGCTTGACCTCACTTTCCAGGAAGGGTTCTTGAGAAGAGCAAACAGGACTGTGGAGAAGATTCCTGAAAAACTAAAACAGCTTTCCAGAAGTGAAATGAAAATGAAAAGAAACAATATGAAATGTTTTCCCCTATTTATTTCTATGCTCCCCTTTTCCATCTTGTTTTCCATCTCATAAACTCCAAATGCATCTCACATCTAAGATCAATGACTTAGCAAGTTTTAGACACTCTAACATACCATGAGCTACACACAGTTTGCCTTCCCCTGTGTCTGCTGGAAAGCAGTGCTGGAGCCATAAGAGCAGTGCTTGGGTCGGGCACAAATCCTGCAGCCAGGGAATGTGCCCCGCCAGTGTGAGACCCTCAGCAGGGACAATGCACAGCAGCGTTGCTGTGCTGGGTCTCCATGGAGCCATCCCAGGAGCAGCTGCTGAGCTCAGAAGCCATCGCAGCCACCGCCCTGCTCCAAAAACCCTTGGCAGGGTGGGCTCCTGGCCTGGCTCTGTGTGCCAGGAGCCGGCAGCGCTGGGTGCAGGCAGCCCAGGGAGGGCACAGAAACGCTGGGTGAGAAATGCTGGGGCACAGCGAGATGGGCGAGTGCAGCCGGCCAGGGCAGAGGAGCAGCGCGCACAGGGGACACAGCCCCAGGACAGATGGGCAGGGCTGGGCAGGGCTGGCAGGGCCAGAGGCACCCAGGCCTTTGTCCCTGGGCTCGGGCAGCGCCTCGGGAGCCCCACAGAAGGAACTTTCCTCGGAGGGGCTGCACTTTGCTTCTCCCTTGCCCCTCCCTGAGGAGGCTGCAGGGGCTGCAGGTTTATGGCATTTGTCCTTGCTGCCCCTCACATCCCCCTGCCCCACAAACAGCCCCGAGCCACCCGTGAGGGACGGGCCCTGCTGTGCCAGGCTGGGCTCAGGGCTTGGCCTTTCTGCTTCCCCCAGCCAGCCCAGGCCTTGCTCAGCATTGCAGTTTCCTGCTCTGAGCCTTGGGCTCCTTGCAATCCTGGCCTCCAGGATCTGCTCTCTCCAGTGCCTGGGAGCCTTTGGCAGTCCCTGCCCTCTATGGGGCCCAGGGATGCTCCAAAGGACTTGGAGTTTTGCTCCTGACTCCTTGAGCAGCTTTTTCAGCCTTCTCTCAGTGCCTGAGGCTCCTGGACTCAGCTGAAGATCTATTGTAGGGCTTATTAAAGTACAAAAAGCCCTCAAGGGTGCTTTGTCTTCCTACAATGGTCTGCAAATCTCCAGAGCTTGTGCAGCTCACTGGACACAGTCTGGAGTTTTGTTAAGCAGGAAGATTTCAAAGTGCAATTCATTACTTTTTTTCTTTAATCAAGTGAGTATTTTTTTTTATTTTTCAGTTCAGAGAAGAACTGATAGAAGCATTCCCCAGGTGACCTTAATGCTCAGTGTCTCATTAGGATGTCTGGGCATGTAGAAGAATGAGCTCCCTGAGGGCTGACCCTTTTTGGACAAGTTGCCCCTCACCCCCAGCCTCCCCATGTCTGACATCACCCACCTGGCACTGACATCCCTGTGCCCTACAGCAGAACCTTGTCCCTGAGCTCTGCAGCTCCATGTCCCAGCCCATTGCACCGTGTCCAACCTGCTCTCCTCAGCGCTCTGCCTGCACACAGACCCAGGAGAGATTTTCCTACTAGGAAGCAAAGAATGGAAAAGCCTGAGCAGGTTTCCTAAACAACAAACCCCACTCAGGAGCCACCTGCTCAGTACAGGCTGCCTGGAATGGTGTCACCTTTCTACAAGGGACAGTGTGACCAGAAATGATCTCTGGAAGTAGAATTCTCTGAGTCTCCCAGCTGAATTCTCTGTCCCTGTCCTTTCCCTGGATCTCTGTTGCAGATGGAAGCTGCTGGGGCCATCCTCACCTTTAACCTTTCTTTGGAAGGCAAACAGGTGTTCCCAGGTGTGTTAAGCAGGATTTGTTCAATGTTTCTATAAATCTTTTGTGTCCCCTATGGAACAAAGGGGCCATTTTGGCACTGAGGGGGTTACGTGGAAGCAAGAAGTCAGTTGTGTCCCTGGGGTCCCATGGAACCAAGGGGCCATGGTGACACAGCAGGGACACGTGGATCCAGTGGTCCATTGTGACACTGTGGATCCAAGGAGACCATGGAGACACCCCCAGAACCTCATGGAACCAAGGAGTCCATGGTGACCCAGCGGGGCTGCATGGAGCCAATGGTCCATGGTGACACTGCCCATCCAAAGAGGCCATTTGGACACTGTAGAAGCTCATAGAGCGAGATCACCATTGTGACACTGAAGAACTTCATGACACCAAATATCCATGGGGACATAGCAGGGCATCATGGAACCCAGGAACCACTGCTGGCAGTATGGAAACTCCTGGAACCAGGGGCTGTTGTGACACTGCAGAACCAACACAGCTGCTGCACCTTGTCCTATGTCCTGCACAGCTCCTTGGGAGGCACGGCAGGAGCAGCACCCTGAGAGCCTCGGGAATGCCCCTCTGGGATCCATGGCACACACTACCAGGGCCTGGAATTTCAGTTCCCAGTCAGGAAAAGATGTTCCTGCCCTTGAAGGCAAAGTTCTTATGGAAGGCCCAAAAGCCAAGTGGAGTAAGATCTTACAGTGACATTTCATTGCCAGCCTTCATAAGTTCACCCATGGTTGTTGTAGCTGGTGGAATAGGGATGAAATTAGGGCAGGGCCTTTGGTGAAAGCTGCCCTGGGTCAAGGGAGACACAGAGAGAAACAGAGCAGGCAAAGGCAGGCAGGAGGGAAAGGAGGACACAAACACAATCAGCTGAGAAGGTGGCACTCTGAAAAACAAACCAAAACTGACTGAAAACAAATGGAACAGAAATCACTAATTCTTAAAGTTTTATTTACTGCTAAACCCAACCACGCAGTCCCACACAATCCCAATCCCACCCCTCCAAATTTGATTCCCACTTCTCCTAATCTCCTTCCAATCCCATCTCACCCTAGAGGCTAAGGAATTGAGTAATTTTGGCAAGGGATTGAGTTTCTTTGGGGTGGGAACAAGCCATTTTTAAATGGGATTGAGACTTTTTGGGGTAAGATTGAGTTGTTTGCAGTGAGAGTGAGTAGTTTTGAGGTGACAGATCAATCCATCTTGACCTTTGGATTGCTGAGAGATGAAGAGCACTGCCCGAAATCCCCAAAGAATGAACAAATCTTCCATAATATCTCCTCAAACCATAATTTCACCCTTAATTAGCTGTTAAATGGTGGGACATTAAACATCTCTGTTCAATTTCTTTCTTATTCTATATTGGGTGTTTTAGGGAATGAAGATAGATCAGAAGAATATTAGGGCCAAACCAAAAGGATTATCAGTCAGGTGTCTTCCCAACATGGATCATAGGGAATGTGCGTAATTGGGGCTCTGACCAACGTGGGTCCTCCCATGGGGGATGGAGATGGAGCAGTGCACAAAGCTTTTCCTGCAGCTGGGGCACTTGCAGGGCTTCCCTTACAGGTGTCTCCGTTGGTGTCTGGTCAAGATAGAGCTCCTGGAGAAGCTCTTCCCACACTGGGGACATTCATAGGGCCTCTCCCCAGTGTGGATGCGCCGGTGGATGATGAGGTGGGAGTTGCGCTTGAAGCCCTTTCCACACTCAGGGCAGCAGAAGGGCCTCTCATCTGTGTGAATCCGCTGGTGCAGGAGGAGATCAGAGCTGGTCTGAAACCTCTTCTGACACTCGGGACACTCATAGGGCCTCTCCCCAGTGTGGGTCCTCTGGTGGCACATCAGGCTGGAGCTCTGGCTGAAGCTCTTCCCACATTCTCCACACTTGTAGGGCCTCTCCCCGGTGTGGATGCGCTGATGTTTGACAAGGGTGGAGTTGTACCTGAAGCCCTTCCTGCAGTCAGGGCAGCGGAAGGGCCTCTCATCCGTGTGAATCCGCTGGTGCAGGAGTAGATCTGAGCTGGTCCGAAACCTCTTCTGACACTCAGGACATTCGTAGGGCCTCTCCCCATTGTGGATCATTTGGTGGATGATCAGTTTGGACCTATGGCTGAAGCTCTTCCCACATTGCTCACACTTGTATGGCCTTTCCCCAGTGTGGAGGATCTGGTGGCTGATCAAGTGTGACTTCTGGCTGAAGCTCTTCCCACATTCCCCGCACTCATAGGGCCTCTCCCCAGTGTGGATGCGTTTGTGGATGACAAGGGCAGAGCTGCAGCTGAAGCCCTTCCCACACTCCCCACACTCGTAGGGCCATTCCCCAGTGTGGATCATCTGGTGGCGGATCAGGTTGAAATTCCTCCTGAAGCTCTTCCCACACTCCAAGCACTTGTAGGGCTTCTCTCCAACACGATGCTGTTCATGGACAGCCAGCTCTGAGCTCTGGCTTGATCTCTGGCTGCCTCCCTGGCCCACGGTGGGTCTTTCCTGCTCAGATCCCCGTGATCTGCCTTTGCAGCCCCTCCTCATGCGGGATCGACAGGGCTTTTCCTCCCCTTTGGGTTCCAGCACTGTGGAGCCACTCAAAACGGCCTCTTCCACGAGTTTCTGCTGCGGGGATTTGTCCTCTCTGCTCTCCATCCTCAGCTCCTGCTCTGGGGGAGGAAGGACAAGGAGAGGATGGGATTTGCCTCCATGCCACAGGGAAGGGCAAGGAGATCCCCCCAGTGCGTCCCTGGCAGGAGGACACCGGCAGCGGGGCTGTCCTGCAGCCAGGGGCCAGGCTGGTCTGGAAGATGGAGCAGGAGAGAGGAGGAAAGGGGCACTGACTTCCTCCTCCTCACCTGCCTGGGCGTCCCAGGGCTCCTTCCTCTTCCTTGCAACCTCCTTCTCCATTTTTTGAAGTTTTGGGGATGGGAAATTCTGTTTTGGGAGGAAAACAAGGGATGAGCACAGTGAGTTTTGTACTGGTTTGAAGGCAAACCAGGGGGAGAGTCTAAGCCAGAATCACAATTGAGTAAGAAAATTAGGATCGAGGCAATGATACAGAAACACTGACTTAATCTGACAGAGTCAGGATATAACCTGACACCCCGTTGCTCAGGGTGGTGGTAGCAGGCTGACGAAATGGTGGCTGCAGCCCTGTTGGAGTGATGAACGTGATTCTGTTAAAGCAGTGATCCTGTAGAAGGGTCTGGTCTTCCTCTGAAGGTCCAGTGGTGCTTATGGAGCTCTTGTCCTCTGGGAATGCAGTAGGCAAGGTGATCGTGGTGTTGCAGGGGTGAGATTATATCCAGGCAGGAATGCTTGGTTCCTCCCTCTGGGCGGAGCATCCCACAATGGGATGATGTAATTTTATCAGTGCTACAGTGACACTCAATGGCCCATTAGCAGAAGATGGCCCCTGGAGGGCGTTATCAGGGTTGAGCCATGGAAGAGATAAAGAACACTGCCCCACCTGTTGATAACAGGTTATGGAGATGGTGACTGAAAACACTTTTGGTTACATCTGACATTGTAACCGGAAACAGTGAGGCAATCCCTGCCCGGGGTGGGGGATGAACACCACCCCCCTTACCCAAACTGGCTCCGGTGTAAAACCCCCACTCTGGGAAGGCCACACACACAGGGGACAATGTCACACTTGCCCTGCCCCAGGGGAGATCTCTGTCCCTGTCACTCCCTTGCTCTCCTCTCTTTTTTTCTTTCTTTCCATCTCTCTCTACATCACATTTACTGTTCAATAAAATCCACTTTGTATTTGGTCTTGTTAGCACCTTAATTGGGGCAGAGGCATCTAAAAATTTTATTAACCAGATTGGGGCATTATTTTGGCACAATGACTTCAGGGCACTGTTGTCTGACCCCAAGTGTCTTTGACAACAGCCTGGTTCCCTCCTCTGAGGAGTTTGTGGCTCTTTCCAGAGGAACTCTTGAAAACTTAGATGCAGCTTCCTCTGAGCAACTTTTGGGAGAACTTATAATTGTAAAGAAGATATTTTGTTGTCCTTCCCTGAAAAGTTTGTTAAAATCACTGGAGGAAAGGGAACAAATGATACCAGCAAGACTGACAAGGATCATTCACCCCAAGGAGAGGAACACAAGGGTATTTAAATCCTACAAGAAGCCCAGCTCAAGTAGCTAAATTCCCAAGTAATTCCTGAATTCACAGGCTTGGGGGCTTTTCCAAATATGAGAATCATTATTATCTTTGTCCCTGTCACCTTTGTGACAGCTACACAAACCTTTTCCTTCCTTTTAATAATCTGTATTGGGCCAAATTTCCATGTTTCTTTTTATGGAACCTGCCAGCATCTGACTTGGAGCTGTGCTGGAACTGATGAAATTTGGAATTGCCAAAGAATTGCTTCTGTTGTTGGTTTATTAATGTTTGGGATTTGTTTGCATTTCCATCACAAGTGACTTGTGGGAAGAGCAAATCTTCCTCAAGGCATTTTATGTAGGGTTAAATTTAATTTCTGCTGAGTTTGTTTTGTCCAATGCCCAGGGGATGCTCAAGGGGTCTCTGGTCCCTAATTTTCTTCTGATTTGGCTTTATCACTTAAAAACACTTGAAAAATGACTAAAATTATTATTGACCAGAGATGTCAGAAGTCCCACCATTTAAGAGGTATTTGAGGTGGAATTTACAGTTTGGGAACATATTCTGGAGGATTTGTGGGTTCTTGGGGGATATGTGGTAGTATTCTCCATATTTTTGCACTCCAAAATCCAAGGTGGATTGCTCTGTCATCTCAAAATGATTCAATCCCACTTGAAACCCCTCAATCTTACCCCAAAATGACTCAATCCCACCTCAAATTGCTGGTTCCCACCTCAGTCCCATGCCAAAATTACTCAATTCTACACCCTCCAGGGTGAGATGGGGAAGGAGATTGGGAGAAGTGAGATCCAAATTTGAGGTTGTGGGATCAGGAGTGTGCGGGGCTGGGTGGGTGTGATTTATTTTGATAATAAATAAAACTATCAGAATTATTGTTTTCTGTCCCATTCATTTTCTGTCAGTTCTGGTTTGCTTTTCAGTGTGCTGCCTTCTCATCTGATTTTGTTTCTGTCCTCCTGTTCCAGACTGAAAAGCAAGATGTGTTCTATTTGCCATCTACATGGCAGTTGTCCTGTGTTAAGTGGGCAGTTTTTCCTTATCTCTTCCACAATCAATCCTCCCTCAGGGGAGACCTATGCTGATAATGGGCTATTGAATGTCACAGCATGACTGATAAGAACTGTAACATCCCATTGTGAGATGCCCCGCCCAGAGGGAGGAGCCAAGCATTCCTACCTGAATCTAGTCTTGAGATTCTGGCCCACCAACACAGATTTTTCTTTGCTGGATTTCCCAGAGGAACAGCTGCCTCTTCCTCTTCAGAGGAAGACACCCTTTCCTATAGGATCACTTCTCCAACAGAACCACACCTGACACTCCAGGAGGACTGCAGCCAGAATTCCAATTGGACTGTGGCTGACACCCTGTCCAACAGGGTGTCACGTTGTATTCTGGCTCTCTCAGTGTTGCTTTGGTTCACTGCATTGTTCATATTTTAATTTTCTTCCCTAATAAAAAGCTGTTATTCCTGCTACCATATTTTTACCTGAAAGCCCCCCCCCCCTTAATTTCAAATTAATAACAAATCAGAAAGAAAGAGTCTACATTTTTTCATTTCAGGGGAGGGTCTTGCCTTTCTCAGCAGACACCTGTCATTCCAAACCAAAACACCTCCTTTCTCTCCTGCCTTCCTTTGCCTGCTCTGTTTCTCTCTCAGTGTCTCCCCTGACCCAGGGCAGCTTTCACCAAAGGCCCTGCCCTAATTTCATCCCTATTCCACCAGCTACAACAACCATGGGTGAAGTTATGAAGGCTGGCAATGAAATGTCACTGTAAGATCTTGCTCCACTTGGCTTTTGGGCCTTCCATAAGAGCTTTGCCTTCAAGGGCAGGAACATCTTTTCCTGACTGGGAACTGAAATTCCAGGCCCTGGTAGTGTGTGCCATGGATCCCAGAGGGGCATTCCCGAGGCTCTCAGGGTGCTGCTCCTGCCGTGCCTCCCAAGGAGCTGTGCAGGACAGAGGACAAGGGGCAGCAGCTGTGTTGGTGCTGCTGTGACACCACAGCCCCTGGTTCCAGGAGTTTCCATACTGCCAACAGTGGTTCCTGGGTTCCATGATGCCCTGCTATGTCCCCATGGATATTTGGTGTCATGAAGTTCTTCAGTGTCACAATGGCGATCTCGCTCTATGAGCTTCTACAGTGTCCAAATGGCCTCCTTGGATGGGCAGTGTCACCATGGACCATTGGCTCCATGCAGCCCCGCTGGGTCACCATGGACTCCTTGGTTCCATGAGGTTCTGGGGGTGTCTCCATGGTCTCCTTGGATCCACAGTGTCACAATGGACCACTGGATCCACGTGTCCCTGCTGTGTCACCATGGCCCCTTGGTTCCATGGGACCCCAGGGACACAACTGACTTCTTGCTTCCACGTAACCCCCTCAGTGCCAAAATGGCCCCTTTGTTCCATGGGGGACACAAAAGATTTATAGAAACATTGAACAAATCCTGCTTAACACACATGGGAACACCTGTTTGCCTTCCAAAGAGAGGTTAAAGGTGAGGATGGCCCCAGCAGCTTCCATCTGCAACAGAGATCCAGGGAAAGGACAGGGACAGAGAATTCAGCTGGGAGACTCAGAGAATTCTACTTCCAGAGATCATTTCTGGTCACACTGTCCCTTGTAGAAAGGTGACACCATTCCAGGCAGCCTGTACTGAGCAGGTGGCTCCTGAGTGGGGTTTGTTGTTTAGGAAACCTGCTCAGGCTTTTCCATTCTTTGCTTCCTAGTAGGAAAATCTCTCCTGGGTCTGTGTGCAGGCAGAGCGCTGAGGAGAGCAGGTTGGACACGGGGCAATGGGCTGGGACATGGAGCTGCAGAGCTCAGGGACAAGGTTCTGCTGTAGGGCACAGGGATGTCAGTGCCAGGTGGGTGATGTCAGACATGGGGAGGCTGGGGGTGAGGGGCAACTTGTCCAAAAAGGGTCAGCCCTCAGGGAGCTCATTCTTCTACATGCCCAGACATCCTAATGAGACACTGAGCATTAAGGTCACCTGGGGAATGTTTCTATCAGTTCTTCTCTGAACTGAAAAATAAAAAAAAATACTCACTTGATTAAAGAAAAGAAGTCATGAATTGCACTTTGAAATCTTCCTCGTTAACAAAACTCCAGACTGTGTCCAGTGAGCTGCACAAGCTCTGGAGATTTGCAGACCATTGTAGGAAGACAAAGCACCCTTGAGGGCTTTGTGTACTTTAATGATCCCCACAGTAGATCTGGGGCTGAGTCCAGGAGCCTCAGGCACTGAGAGAAGGCTGAAGAAGCTGCTCAAGGAGTCAGGAGCAAAACTCCAAGTCCTTTGGAGCATCACTGGGCCCCAGTGAGGGCAGGGACTGCCAAAGACTCCCAGGCACTGGAGAGAGCAGATCCTGGAGGCCAGGATTGCAAGGAGCCCAAGGCTCAGAGCAGGGAACTGCAATGCTGAGCAAGGCCTGGGCTGGCTGGGGGAAGCAGAAAGGCCAAGCCCTGAGCCCAGCCTGGCACAGCAGGGCCTGTCCCTCACGGGTGGCTCGGGGCTGTTTGTGGGGCAGGGGGATGTGAGGGGCAGCAAGGACAAATGCCATAAACCTGCAGCCCCTGCAGCCTCCTCAGGGAGGGGCAAGGGAGAAGCAAAGTGCAGCCCCTCCGAGGAAAGTTCCTTCTGTGGGGCTCCCGAGGCGCTGCCTGAGCCCAGGGACAAAGGCCTGGGTGCCTCTGGCCCTGCCAGCCCTGCCCAGCCCTGCCCATCTGTCCTGGGGTTGTGTCCCTTGCGCACGCTGCTCCTGTGCCCTGGCCGGCTGCACTCGCCCATCTCGCTGTGTCCCAGCATTTCTCACCCAGCGTTTCTGTGCCCTCCCTGGGCTCCCTGCACCCAGCGCTGCCGGCTCCTGGCACACAGAGCCAGGCCAGGAGCCCACCCTGCCAAGGGTTTTTGGAGCAGGGCGGTGGCTGCGATGGCTTCTGAGCTCAGCAGCTGCTCCTGGGATGGCTCCATGCAGACCCAGCACAGCAACGCTGCTGTGCATTGTCCCTGCTGAGGGTCTCACACTGGCGGGGCACATTCCCTGGCTGCAGGATTTGTGCCCGACCCAAGCACTGCTCTTATGGCTCCAGCACTGCTTTCCAGCAGACACAGGGGAAGGCAAACTGTGTGTAGCTCATGGTATGTTAGAGTGTCTAAAACTTGCTAAGTCATTGATCTTAGATGTGAGATGCATTTGGAGTTTATGAGATGGAAAACAAGATGGAAAAGGGGAGCATAGAAATAAATAGGGGAAAACATTTCATATTGTTTCTTTTCATTTTCATTTCACTTCTGGAAAGCTGTTTTAGTTTTTCAGGAATCTTCTCCACAGTCCTGTTTGCTCTTCTCAAGAACCCTTCCTGGAAAGTGAGGTCAAGCTCCTGCCACAGGATGTGCCACCAACTGCAGTTTCTCTTGGGTTTCCACACCCTGTGTGCTGCTGGACTCTTGCAGCAGAGCAGGACAAAGCTTTGGAGAAGTTGACAGCTTGTCCTTTCTTTAACTGGTGGGCTGGGGAGTTGTGCTGGGGGTAAGGTTTTCATTGTTACTGTTCGAGGCTAAGAAAACAGGAGGTGTTACCAGGAATTGTTAAGAGAATACAAACCTGGCTGAATTCAGAGAAAGAATCTCCAGAGCCTGCAGCCCAAAGTGGAGAGTTGTGTAATAATAATCATTCCAGCCTGTCAGTGGACATCTTGAGAATGATCTGGAATGTGAAAATGCTCTGACAGAGGGAGTTTGTTTCTGAGTTCAGTGTAGATGATTCCACATCTGGTGCATTGATGCATAAATCAAGAGTACAATCAGTTCCTGATAAGGACCAGAACAAGCTGGACTTCTCAGAGTAGCCAACTGAAAGAATCTGAAAAGGACAAATGCAGGCAATGACTTGGTGAACCTTCCCTGGAAAAGAGTGTTTTTCTTCTAATAATTACTAGTCCATTCCCATGGCTTTTGGCTTTATTAACAAGCACATTTCCACCCCAGATTCACATGAAGTGAGAAGCGTGAGCTTGTGGTAGTGCCTGAAATATGCCCTGTTCCTCTGCAGGGACACTCAGGCTGAGACAGGAGCCGGAGCCCTCTCTGGGGAAGCCTCCTCCGAGCTGGAATTTGTGTCGTGCTGGGAGAGGATGAGGAGGGGGAGAGCGCTGAGCGCTGTGTGGCAGGAGCAGGAGGTTTGGGCCGCAGGACATTCCGTCTGCGCCGCTGCCCCGCAATGGGCGGCCGTGCCCGGGGCTCTGGGCCTGGCCCCGCGTGCGCTGAGCTCCCTGGGCTGGGCTCAGGCTCCCGCTGGGACTGGGCACAGGCTGGGCTCTCACTGTGCTCACCAGCAGGGAAAACACCTCTGGGCATCTAGGTTTCCTGCTGCTGGGAAGAAGCAATGAAACAAATCGAGAAGTTCTGCTTTCTCTTTCTCCTGGTGGATTTTTTAATTCAATTCCATACTACAGAGGCAATTTTTGTGATGGCTTCTTTCAGTTTATTCTATTTCATCAGCACCAGCAACAGGGCTGTGTTTGAGTACTGCAAATGTGGCCTTTGTGGCTTTAATTCCCCTCACCTTAGTGCTCAGGAACTGGTGGGCATTCCAGTATCTGCTGATCCTCATGCCTGTGACAAAAATACTGACTTCACTGTCATGAAAGCACTGTGGGTAGCACCAACTGAAAGAGGCACTTGCAGTTTTATGGATAAAATTCAGGTGGTAAGTAGCAGGGCAAGAGCAGCCGTGATCTGCAATTCCCAAGGGAAAGGCAGCAGCAGCCTCCTGCTGTCAGCTCAGGGTGAGCAAAACAGTGCTGAAAACAGCGCTGGAACCCGATCCTTCCTTCCCCTGAGGGCTGGCTCGGGGCAGCACAGGCGGGCCCTGAGGAGCCAGGGCTGTGTGCGGGTGCTTGTTGCTCTGCTCCAGAGTCCATCTGGAAAAGCCCTCGGCAGCCGAGGCAGGAGCAGGCGGGAAGGGGCCGGCGCTGCTGCTGCTCCTGCCCGGGAGCCCCGGCCGGGCCGGGCCGGCGCCCGCTGCGCTGCGGCTGCTGCTGCTGCCAGAGCCGGGCGGGGTCGGGACAGGGACGGACACGGCACAGCAAAGGCCGGGGCTGCAGGGCTGCTGGTGCTCGGCCAGCGCCGGCACAGAGCTTCAGCCCGCAGCCAGCCCAGAGCGAAAGGCTGGGAAAGGCTCCATTCCAGCCTTTCTTTGCTCGGCACTGGGAAGGGACTGAAATTAAAGGAGAACAGCAGGGCCCGACCCCTTCTCCTTTGGGAGGAGCCCCACGCCTGGGGCTGTGAGGGGCTGTGGGCGGCCAGGCACCTCATGGAACTAAGGGTCCATTGTGACACTGCAGAACCAAGGAGATCATTGTGACACTACACAGTCCCATGGAATCAAATTGTCCATGTTACGCTACTGAATCTCATGGAACCAAGGGTCCATTGTGACACTGTGGTACCAAGGAGACTGTTGCTGGCAGTACAAAGGCTCATGGAACCAAAGGTTCATTGTGACATTGTGGGGCCTCATGGAACCATGGAGACCATTATGTGATGTGGGTGGTGGGGAAAAAGGCATGCAATCAATATGATTGATAGCAAGCTCCAACTTTAATCAAAAAGCCACTTAACATATATAGGTATTCTACAAGCATAATCAGCAGTAAGCTCTCATTGGTTAATTTACAAAGGTCTTTGTTTTATTTCTTCTATGTGCACTTATAGCTGCAGCTAAGTTTCTCAAGCTAAATTCTCATCTCTACATCATGTCTTCCAAGGACATTTCATCTTTGTTGAACATATCTTACAGCCTGTCCTTGTACAAGCATATCTTCAAGGCTATACCTGTCCTTATTATCTCATTCCTAGACCTTGTACAGAATGCGGTTTCCCAAGCCTAGACACAGAACCTGGTTCCCAAGCTCTGTTCCCAGGTCAGACACAGCCTGATTCTGGGGTCTTAAACAGAGGTTTTTTAAAACAAGTATTCCATAGAATCATGGCCTTGTTCCAACAACCATTCTTCAACAATTGTGACACTTCAGGACTCACTAGAACCAAAGGGGCCATTGTGTTACTGCGGGGCTTTGTATAACCAAGGGGCCATGGTAGCACAACACAGCCTCATGGATTCAAGGGGATCACAGTGACACTGTGGGACTCCATAAGGGGCCGTGGGGCTCCATAAGGGGCTGTGGGTCTCTATAAGGGGCTGTGGGTCTCCATGAGACCACGGGGCCATTCTGACTGTGAAACCAAGGACACCATTGTTACACTATGGGGCATCATGGTACCAAGGAGGACATTGTGAACCCGGGGGGGAACCCACCGAGATTATGGTGACACTTCAAGGGCCATTGTGGAACTGCAGGGCCTCATGGAACCAATGAGACCATTGTGACATGGCCCAGCCTCATGGGAAAAAGGGGCCCTTGTGACACTGTGGGGCCTTGTAGAGCTGAGGGGCCGTGGTGACCTTGTGTGGCACCATGGAACCCAGGAGAGCTCTGTGACACTGCAGGACTCCGTGGCACTGAGGACTCATGTAACAGTGAGGAGCCTAATGGAACCAAGGATCCATTATGACTTCAGGGCTTCATGGAACCAAGTTGCCAGTGTGACACTGTGGAACCAAAAGAGACCATTGTGACACTGCGGGGCTCCACGGAACCAATGCGACCATTCTGACACTCCGAGTCCCAATGGAAGCAAGGGGCCATTGTGACACTGCATCCCCATGGAAACAAGGGGCCAGTGTAACACATCCAGGCCTGGTGGAACCAAGGGGCCATTGTGATCCTGGGGAACCCAACAGAACCAAGGAGCCATTTTGAGACTCCGTGACCTCACATAACCAAGGGGCCATTGTGGCATTTTCCCATGGAAAAAAGGAAACCATTTTGACACTGCAAGGCCTCATGGAAGCAAGGGGCCATTGTGCCACTGTGGAGCCAAGGAAACCATTGTGATATCACAGGGCCTCGTGGAAACAAAGATCTGTTGTGATCCTACAGGGCCACATAGAACCAAGGAGAAAATGTGATGCCGTAGGGCCCCAAGAATCCAAGAACATGGAAAAGGTCTGTCTGTTTGGGCCTCCGGGGGGCTGCCTGGCTGGTCCAAGTGACCTTAGCATGTTGAGGGTTGTTTCTCATCTGTCCCTGAAACCCTAGAGTTACATGCTTTCCTTCCCGTGGGAAAGAACTGTCCTTCTCCTCCAGTTATTCATGGCTGAAATTAGGATTACTCCTCCAAATTTGATTATATCCAAAGATTATTCCCATGCGAAACCTGCCAGGACAGACAGCTCTGGGCTGGCCTTGGCCTCTTTGGGCCACCTCTCATCTGGCTTCAAAACACTGAGGGCTGTGCTTTTCTTCCCATGAAAAAAAAAAAAAAAATCATGGCCAAAATTGAGAATGCACCTCCAAAATTCCTTATATCCATAAACAGCTCCCAGACAAAAGCTGCCAGGACTGTCTAGATTCCCTTGGGCCAGGTCTCACATGCATTTCAAACACTGGGGCTGTGTATTTTCCTTTGTATGGAACAGAATTGTCCTTCTTGTCTCAATGCCCATAGTCAAAAGTGGGATTTGGCCTCCCAGATTATATCTATCCAAGAATTCTTCCTTGACAACAGATCTGGCTGGCAGGTCTGGCTGCCTTGCCCTCCTTGGGGCTGCCTCTAAGCAGCCTTTGAAACACTGGGACTCCACCCTTTCCTTCCCATGAGAGCTGTCATTCCAGTCCAGGAACCCACAGCTGAATTGGAATTCCAACCCTAAAACTCCTCATATATCCAAAGGCTGCTTTCAGAAAGAAGCTGCAGGTACAGACAGGTCAGGCTTGCCTTGGTCACTGGTGACAGCTTCACATCTGCCTTCAAAGCCCTGGGGCTCTGTGGTTTCCCTCCTGAAGAAAAGAACTGTCCCTCTTGTCCAGATGCTGTTGGCCTCAGGCACTTGACCACTCTATATGGACACAGGATCTCTGTGCTCAGTAGGGTGGAGACTGAAGACAGCAGAGGAGAGCCCTGGGAGGGACTGAAGGGTGGTTTTAGAGATGGTGGATCCTTCTGACATAGTAGAGAACAGCCAGAGAAAGAAAGAATTAATGCCAAGGACAGCTGGGGAGGTCCAGACTGGACACCAGGAGGAAGGAACTTCCCTCCCAGGGCAGGGCTGTGGTGCAACACGTCCCCAGCAGGAGCCTGGAGCAGCCCAAGGCTTTGTGTGGCCAGGCCGGGGCAGGCAGGAGGCAGAGCTGCCAGCAAAGGAAGGGCCAGCGAGGTGGGGCAGCCGGGAGTGACAACAGCCTGCAGAGACAGAGGCGCAGGGCAGGGACACCGTGGGACAGCCTGGGCTGCAGAGGGCTCAGGGATGTGCAGCAGCTGCAAGGCCCTGACAGAGCCAACCTGTGCAGCCCTTTGGCCACGGCTGCTGGCCCTGGGCCTGAGGCCACGAGGGGACAAGTGACCCTTGCAGCCCTAGGGCCTCAGTGCCTCCTTGTCCCTGCTCAGCAGCCTGGCAGGGCCGCCCCATGGTCCTGCCCTTGGCATTGCACATCCCCACATGCCAGTGCCCATCCCGGGAAGAGCCCTGAGCGATGAGGGAGGGACAGGATCTGCCTTGCCAGGGGCTGGGGCTCAGGCCTGGGCCCTTGCATTCCTGAAACACATCCAGATTTGCTCAGCATCATAGACACCTTTGCCTTGCTTGTCCCCAGCTGTCATCTCTGCCTCCAGTGTTCTGCTCTAACTGGAACCTGGGGACACTTTCTAAGTCGTGTCCCTGACAGGGATCTCTTCAAGGTCAAAGAAACTTCAGTGTTTTAATCTCACTTGGAGTTCTCAAGAAGTTCTTTGAGCACACTCTGAGGGTATGGGTCTGATGCAAAGAACACCAAAGCCCCGGAGGCTTGTTAAAGCCCTTGTGCTGTGTCTGTGCTGCTGAGCTGGGCCAGGCTCCTGGCCCAGAGGCAGCTCCTGGCAAGGGCAGCGCTGCAGAGAGACAGCTCTGGCCAGGAGCAGCTCCTGTGCACAGCCCAGCAGGGCTAGGGCACTGCCAGGGCATCCCAGGGACACGAGAAGGGCACAGACAGAGCTCACAGGGGCTCAGCACTGGCAGGGGCTGTGGGATGTCCCAGAGGGGGCTGTGTCACAGCAGCACCTCTGTGGCTGTGCCAGAGGGGCACAGAGCAGCTGTGATGTCAGAAAGGGGCTGTGTGACAGCACACACTGGGTTGTGTGAGGTCACAGATTGGCTATGAAATCACAGAGTGGGCTGTGTGAGGTCATTGAGCAGCTATGGCATGATAGAGGGGACTGTGTGACATCACAGGGCAGGCTGTGACATCATGACATGTCTGTATGACATCATAGAGCAGGAAGTGAGGTCAAAGTGTGTGCTGTGACATTACAGAGTGGCAGTATGACGTCACAGGGAGGGTTTTGTGACATCACTGAGGGGTTTTTAACATCACAGAGCAGGCTGTGACATCAGAGAGGAGGGTATAATGCCATAGAGGAGATTCTGCCATAATAGAGGGTGGCTCTGTTACATCAGAGAGTGGGTTGAGACATCACCGTGTGGCTGTGTAACATCATAGAGCAGGCTGTGACATCAAAGTACAGACAGTGACATCTCAGGGAGACTTTGTGACATCACAGAATCATCTGTGACATCACAGAGCAGCTGTATGATATCACAGGGTGACATCTCAGAGTTGGCTCTGTGATATCAGAGTGTGGGAATCCAGAGCATCCCTCTGGCTTCCCTGGCAGGTCTGGGACCCTGGCAGGGGGTCAGGAACCTCCCTGTACAGAGCCCCGAGAGACACTGTCTGTGATCTCTGTCCATGGAAAAGAGTTTTCAATCTTACAGAATGAATTACAAGCTCTGAGTGTTTGATATGAGTAATAATTAAGTGTGGCCCAGGTGCAAAAGTAAAATTTTAGGATTCTAGATTAGGAGTTCAAAGGGGGCAAGATGGAGGAAATTGGGTGTCCTGTCCTTTTCCTTCTTCTTCATGCCCTCCATGTTTCACTGTAGTGTTGGCATTTTTCTATTGGTTTAGGCTGGGGACACACTGTTCAACGTAGGTGACAGATATTGGCACGTTATTGTTGTAAATCCAGCACAGGGAGTTTCTGGTATTTAATGTTTGTAACATCCCACTGAGGGCAGAGCCCCACACGCTGCCCTGCAGGACAGACCTGCAGCAGGGCAGCAGAACATGTGAGAGATAAACAGAATAAACAACCTCTAAACCAGCACAGACGAATTATGGCTTCTTCTTTGGCAACAGGGCAGAAAGACAGAGACTTTCTACAATCTCGGAATCATCAATACCACGGATTCCAACATCACAGGGGCTATGTGACATCACAGGGGCTCTTTGAGGTCACTGGGGAGGTCACTCTGCCCCAGCCCCCCTCCCAGTTCCCCCAGAGAAGTCCAACGCTGCTCGCGCACAGCGGGGTCCCCTGTCCCCCCGGGTCCCCCCACCCCCGGCGCCGCAGCATCCCCGAGAGGATGTTCCACGAGATTGACCCCAGAGCCTGACACGGGGACGGGGGCTGGAGCCATGGGGGGTGGGACAGGGGGACAGGGACCCCCCGGCAGCGTCCCTGTGTCCCCCAGGGCCAGAGCCTGGGACAGGGCTCCTTCAGCCTGGTATCAACGAGGGCTTGAGAGTGCTGAAAAATCCCCAGCAAAAACCAGATTTAATATTAAAGTGACAGCAGCACAAAGTTCCTTGGCAAGAGTCACTCTGCTCCTGACTGGACACTTCAGGCACAGCAAGAAAACAAAGCAGCAACAAAACCAAAAAAAATCCAGGCAATCAAACCAGAAATGAACCAAGAACTGTCCCTGTGTGTGTGT
The DNA here is from genome assembly GCF_050655825.1 of Lonchura striata. NCBI lineage: Eukaryota > Metazoa > Chordata > Aves > Passeriformes > Estrildidae > Lonchura > Lonchura striata. The sequence continues at coordinate 5,010,323 of NC_140735.1, read as the reverse complement.
GACACGAGGACAGTGAGGGCAAGGATGAAAGGAATATGGCCTAAAAGCTTTACTGTATTCAAACTTAAGAGGACGTAACCTATACCTTCACATAAACTGATACCTTCAACTTCACAATTTAGCAAAAGAACAGAGATCAAGCGTATTTAACCTAATTAATAACCCGTGACTTTGCAATTTAGCAAAGGAACAGCATTTAACAATATTCAACTTAGATGATAACTTATATTAAACATTGGAACTTGGCAAAAGAACAACTCTTACCAGCATTTAACTTAGCTTAGACCTTGTGATTTAACCTCACTTACAGGCCTGACTGGCTCAGTTATCCAAGGGATTCAGAGCCCTCAGAGAGCAGCATTTCTGCCACATTCCCCAGCACAGGCACTCCTGTGTGCACACAGACACAGAGAGTCAGTACAAGGCACCTGTGAGAAATTCCCCTGAGGGCAGGGAAATGCTCCCTGGGGATGCTTTGGCATCTCCCCAGCAGGGAAGGGTTGAGCCTGGAGGAGTGGGGGGATCAGCCCAGACTCCCTCGTTGTTTGGGATCCCCGAGTGCAGCAAACGGGAGAGTTCCTGGCTCGGAGAGGCCCCACTCAGAGGGAGTCGCTGGCCCAGGAGAGCTCTAAGGGCTCCTTTTGGAGCTGTTTGTAGGGCCCCAAGAGAGGGGCTGCAGTCCCAGCCATGTTTCACCCTGGCCGCACTTGGCATCAGCAGCTTTCTTTGGCAGGGTGAGAACAGGGATGTTGTGCCACCGAGGGAACACAAACAGTTCCCAGGGCTGCTCCTGAAGCAGCCAGGAGCTGTCTGGGCAGCAGCAGTGCCTGGAGCAGAGCGTGTTTGTGATGAGCTCCAGAGGAGCTGAGCCCAGGGGCTGCTGGCCAAGGCTGAGGCCCAGCGAGCATTTCTCAGCTGGCAGGGCGGCCTGAGAAGGGGAGGGGGGAATGCACCAACACAGGAGCCATGGAACCAAGGGACCATTGTGACACTGTGGGGCCTGTGAGACCAAGGGACCATTGTGACACTGGGGCCCTGTGAGACCCAGGGACCATTGTGACACTGTGGGCCCTGTGAGACCAAGGGACCATTGTGATACTGTGGGGCACCATGGGACCAAGAAGACCATTGTGACACTGAGAGGACTCATGGATTAAGGAGACCATTGGGATTTTTTGAGGCCCCCTGGAATAAGCAAAGCATTGTGACACTGTGAGGCCTCATGGTACCAGTGAGACCATTGTGACTGTGGCGTCCCCACAGAACCAAGAGGACCACTGTGACACTGTGGGGCCTCATGAAACCAAGAGGCCTTTGTGGCACTGCAGGGCTGCATGGAACAAAAAACTCCAGGGTGACACTGGAGGGCCTCGTGTCATCAGTGGTCCATTGTGACACTACGATCCAAAGGAGACCATTGTGACACCACAAACCCCCAGGGTCCAAAGGTCCATTGTGGGCCTCATGGAACAGAGAAGTGAAGTGACATTGTGGAGCTTGTATAACCATGGAGACCATTGTGACACTGCGGGACCTTCTGGAACCCAGGGGGCCTTATGACACTGGAGGCCCCCATAAAACGAAGGGAACATGGAACAGACTTGGCTTGGCCTCCCAGGGGCCACCTGACTGATCCAGATGACTTGGGCATGTTGAGGGTCTCTTCTGTTCTGCTAATGAATCACTGGGGCTCTGTGCTTTCCTTCCTATGGAAAAGAACTGTCCTTCTCCTCCAAGCACCCATGGCCATAACTGGGATTTCACCTCCAAATTTCCTAATATCCAGGGATTGCTCCCATAGGAATATTGCCAGGACAAGTCTGGTGGGCAATAGTTTCATGAAGGTCACTTTCCCTCTGGAGAGGTGTGGGAACACAAAATGTCTCTCAGACATTTTTAGAGGTTCCAGGCCTTGGTCAGAGGCATTCTAGACCCTGGCAGACAGCTGAAAAACAGCTGTGATTTTGAGTTTGAACCATGGAATGAATTGCCAACTTTGGAGGTGGAACAAGCAATCACAAAAGGTTAGATAGTATAGTAAAAGTAGTTAACAAACTAGAGGGGAAATTTTTTTTGTAGTGTACAGGGGGGTTTTAGCACATGTACAGGGGGGGTTTTACTTTGTACATGGGGGTCAGAAGTTCTAAGATGGAGGAAAGTGGGCTGATCCTCTTCTTCCTCTTTCTTTTTCCTTACCTCCATGTTCTTGGTGATGTTGGCACTCACAGATTGGTTTAGAATAGAAAAACACTTGGCAACGTAGGTAGTAGGTATTGGGAAATAATTGTAAACATGTTATACGTAATATATCATATAAAAGATAGCAGCAGCCCTGGGCGGGGAGAGAGACGAAGAAGACAGCAGATAGAGAGGATGTCAGTGTGTGTGTGCGCCTCTACCCAGGCCACTGATCAAATAGCTGCAGTCCAAGAACATAATCTGTTAGATAACTAGCAATAAACTGCCTTGAGACCGAACAGCTAAAGCCTGCGGAGTTTTTCTTTGGAAGCACGGGTTGCAAGAGGAATTTCACCACCACATGAGATCCCAGAGCAAGGCCGGGGTTCTCACAATCCAGTATCTATAAATTCCAGTCTCCCAATATATAGAAATTCTTCCTATTGGTGTAATTACACTTCAGCACATGTTTCAGTTTCCTCCAGTTCTCCACTGCAGCTACCTGCTGGGTACTTTCTCATCTGTGGAGATTGTGCCTGGTCTGGTATCCCTTCTAAACTCAAATAAGGTCCCTGCACAATTGGTCAACTGTCTCTACTGATACCTAAAATGTCCATAATATTACAGATGTACTGTCCTGGGTTGTAAGATAAGCTTATATTCTATTTGCCATCTGTTGAAGGCAAACCTGTTGGGCAGGTTTTGTTATCTTTTCCAAGAACCGGTTTTGCTCCTAAGAGGCAATGGTTTGTTAGTGGGCTATTGACTGATTCAATGCAGGGCTGGTAACATAACACCATGCTATTGTGAGATGTTCCACCCAGAGGGGGAAGCCAAGCACTCTTTTATTGGATATAAGGGGGTACCTTTTTGGGGACAGAGCAGCTCTTTACTTTGGGGGATTGCCAGAGAAGCAGCTCTCTTCGGCGGCACTCGTAGCGAAGCAGCCGGAGCGCGCTGAGGCGACGGCGGCGGAGCTCGGAGGCAACCCCGGCGCAGAGGAAGACCGGCCCCACTGCCACCAGATCTTCAGAGGAAACCTATACCCTTCTAAAGATCACCACTGCAGCTGCAGTTCATCAACCACTGCAAGGGGAGCAATCGTCCCAGCAGGACTGCTACTGGTACCCCGAATCCTCAGGTTCTGGACTTTTTTCACTGGTTTTGTTTGTACCGAGGGGGTTTACCTTCTCCATTGCACAGGAGGCTTTAGCCCTCCTTCGCAGATTCCTGTCTTGTCGAACCAAGACAGATTTTGGCGCATCAACGTGAGGCCCGAGGGCATTGAGAGGGAAAAAGGATTAACAGTTCTTAAGTAATTTGGTTTTGTTTTTCGTTGTTGTTGTGTGTAGAAACATCTCCAGCATCACCATGTGGTCTAGTTTACCTTGGTTTGGGTGGCATGTGATCGTAGCTATACTTTTCCCATTTGCAGACCCTTATCTAAAAATGGGTCCTATAAAAAAGGCTGCGGTGTCTATTGTCAGGTTTGGCTTCTGGGTTAATTGGGTGAGGAATTCATGGATCTTTAATTTCCTCTGGAAAGTAGGTACATGGATTCATAGCTATCACACATTAACTGTATGTTTTTGGGGTTACTTTAATAAAGGTACCTACTGCGAGGAAATAGCGCCTGGGCAAACTTTCTCCCAACCTTTTAACCATCTTTTTGGGTCTGCTCCACCAGTTCTCAAAGGGTTAAGATCCTTTCTAAGTGCTAATGATACCATTCAATGGGTGGTGTTGTGGATAGTCCTGTTATATTTAGCATTCAGAGATAAGGGAAGATTAACCTGGATAACTACCCTCACACCTGCACCAGAGACTCGAGATGCTGCTGCTCCAGAGCCTGACCCTGCCCCACAGCCCACCTCAGAAATGAACCGCCCAGATTGGGTGAGGGTTCTGGTTAAGGAGATACGAGAGATGCTGAAGGAGTGCATTTCCCCAGCTGGTGAGAAACCGGCCCTTTGCCTTGAGGAGGGACAGTCTAATAGTACAGCTGTGGAACCCACAAATGTTACAACTGTCCAGGTTCCAGCTGAACCACAAAGGCAGTCACGGTCAGCAGCAGTGGCCCCGGTAGAAACAAGGAAGTCTAAGGTGAAAGCAGAGCACCCTGCAGATAGGGACAGGAATGGAGGAACCTCACAACCCACAGGGGAGCCAGAGATTGCTATCATCACCGAGTCCCAGACGTATGAAAGTCTTCGTAATCTGCATAAAGACATTGTGTGACGAGGGCGTGAGGCTTATGCTACCTGGCTACTCCGGGTTTGGGATCTTATGGGTACAGGCGTGCAGCTGGACGGTGGTGAGGCAAGGAACTTGGGACCCTTGACTCAGGACTCGGGTATAAATCAGGTTTTTGTAAGGGAACCAGGGTCCCTTTCTCTCTGGGAGCGGCTCTTAATGAGTGTCAGGGAGAGGTTTGTCCACAGAGAGAGAATGCAAGAGCACCATCATAGAATGCGCTGGAAGACCCTCGAGGAAGGGATCCAACAGCTGAGGGAAGTGGCAGTATTGGAGGTACTCTTTGGGAGGGATGGACGACACAATAATGACCCTGACAAGGTCAGGTGTACGGGACAAATGCTGTGGAGTCTGGCAAATCTTGGGCCATCTCAATACACCACCTTCATTGCAACAATCAATGCTGACGCCCACCGGGAGACAATAGGTTCTGTTGCCAACAAACTTAGGAATTATGAGAGTATGATTAATGGCCCAATGCAGGCTCATATCTCAGCTGTGATTAAGGAGTTTAAAGAGGAGATGAGGGAGGAGATAAGGAAGGTTAATACAGCACCCGTGAGAGTCACAGGCCCCAGAATCAGCGCCCAACAATCCCCAGCTAGAGAGAGAGGGTACACCCCAAGGGCTAATCTGTGGTTCTTCCTGCGTGACCATGGGGAAGACATGGGGAGGTGGGATGGGAAACCCACTTCTGTCCTGGCAGCACGGGTCCGTCAACTCAAGGAGGGAAACTCTAACCGGGGGAGTTCCACCAAAGTGAAGGTAGCCTCAACCTCCCATGACTAAGCTTGTGGGTACGATCTGTCAGACCCCCTTGAAGGGACCTCTAGTATGTATGCCCAGGAAAGGAATGATAACCAGTGTTAGAGGGGCCCTGTCTCTAGCCAGGGAGAGGCACGGGAAAACCGGATCTTCTGGACAATGTGGATCCGATGGCCTGGCACATCAGAGCCACAAAAATATGATGCTTTAGTTGATACTGGTGCACAGTGTACTCTGATACCATCGGGACATGTGGGGGCAGAGCCTGTTTCCATTGCTGGTGTGAGAGAGGGATCACAACAATTGACTCTGGTGGAAGCTGAGGTGAGCCTGACTGGGAAGGAGTGGAAGAAACATCCTATAGTGACTGGCCCAGATGCTTCGTGTATCCTAGGCATAGACTTCCTCCGGAACGGATATTACAAAGACCCAAAGGGACTCAGGTGGGCTTTTGGAATAGCCGCTGTAGAGGCAGAAGACATTAAGCAATTGAACGCCTTGCCTGGACTGTCAGAAAACCCCTCTGCAGTAGGACTCCTAAGGGTGGAAGAGCAACGAGTGCCAATTGCGACCTCGACAGTGCACCGCCGGCAGTATCGGACGGATCGAGATGCCGGGATCCCCATCCACAGAATGATACGGGAGCTGGAGAGCCAAGGGGTGGTCAGCAAAACCCACTCACCCTTCAACAGCCCCATCTGGCCTGTGCGCAAATCTGACAAAGAATGGAGATTGACTGTGGACTATCGTGGCTTAAATGAAGTGACTCCGCCACTGAGCGCTGCTGTACCGGATATGCTGGAACTCCAGTACGAGCTGGAGTCCAAGGCAGCAAAGTGGTATGCCACTATTGACATTGCTAAGGCATTTTTCTCCATTCCTCTGGCAGCAGAATGCAGGCCTCAGTTTGCTTTCACCTGGAGGGGCGTGCAGTACACCTGGAACCGACTGCCCCAGGGGTGGAAACACAGCCCCACCATCTGCCATGGACTGATCCAGGCTGCACTAGAAAAGGGTGAGGCTCCAGAACACCTGCAATACATTGATGACATCATTGTGTGGGGGAGCACAGCGGCAGAAGTGTTTGAAAAAAGTGAGAGGATCATCCAGATACTACTAGAAGCTGGCTTTGCCATCAAGAAGAGCAAAGTCAAGGGACCTGCCCGAGAGATCCAGTTCCTGGGAGTGAAATGGCAAGATGGACGGCGCCAGGTTCCCACTGAGGTCATCAACAAGATCACAGCTATGTCCCCACCAACCAGCAAAAAGGAAACACAAGCTTTCCTGGGTGCCATAGGTTTCTGGCGAATGCACATTCCTGAGTATAGCCAGATTGTGAGCCCTCTTTATCTGGTTACCCGAAAGAAGAATGATTTCCACTGGGGCCCTGAGCAGCAACAAGCCTTCACCCAGATCAAGCAGGAGATCGCTCATGCTGTAGCCCTTGGCCCAGTCAGAACGGGACCAGAGGTCAAGAATGTGCTCTACTCTGCAGCCGGGAACCATGGGTTGTCCTGGAGCCTTTGGCAGAAAGTGCCTGGGGAGACTCGAGGCCGACCACTGGGATTCTGCAGCCGAAGTTACAGAGGGTCTGAAGCCAACTACACTCCCACAGAGAAGGAAATCTTGGCTGCCTTTGAAGGAGTTCAAGCCGCCTCGGAGGTAATTGGCACAGAAGCACAACTCCTCCTGGCACCCCGACTACCGGTGCTGGGGTGGATGTTTAAAGGAAAGGTTCCCTCTACCCACCATGCCACTGACGCCACATGGAGCAAATGGATTGCCCTCATCACTCAACGCACCCGTATTGGAAACCTGAATCGCCCTGGGATTTTGGAGATAATTACGAACTGGCCAGAAGGTGAAAACTTTGGTCTCACTGATGATGAGGAGCAGGTACAAGTAGCAAGGGCTGAAGAAGCTCCACCATACAACCAACTACCAGCAGAGGAGACCTGCTACGCTCTTTTCACTGACGGCTCCTGTCGCATTGTAGGGATGAACCGGAAGTGGAAAGCAGCCGTATGGAGCCCCACACGCCAAGTTGCACAAGCTACCGAAGGAGAAGGTGGATCAAGCCAACTCGCTGAACTGAAGGCCGTTCAGCTGGCTCTGGACATTGCTGAAAGGGAGAAGTGGCCAAAGCTCTACCTTTATACTGATTCATGGATGGTAGCCAATGCTCTGTGGGGCTGGCTGGGAAGGTGGAGGAAGGCCAGCTGGCAACGTAGAGGAAAGCCAATCTGGGCTGCTGATATATGGAAAGACATTGCCTCTCGGGTGGAAAAGCTGACGGTGAAAGTCCATCATGTCGATGCCCATGTCTCCAAAAGTCGGGCTAATGAGGAGCACCGAAACAACGAGCAGGTAGATCAGGCAGCAAAAATAGAGGTGTCAAAGATAGACTTAGATTGGCACCATAAGGGGGAGTTGTTCCTGGCTCGATGGGCTCATGATGCCTCAGGTCATCAGGGCAGAGATGCCACCTACAAGTGGGCACGAGACCGAGGGGTGGATCTAACCATGGACAGTGTTTCCCAGGTTATCCATGACTGTGAGACGTGTGCTGCCATCAAACAGGCCAAGAGAGTGAAGCCCCTATGGTATGGTGGGCGGTGGTCCAAGTACAAGTATGGGGAGGCCTGGCAGATTGACTATATCATACTGCCCCAGACACGCCAAAGCAAGCGCTACGTGCTGACCATGGTGGAAGCCACCACTGGATGGCTGGAGACTTTCCCTGTACCTCATGCTACTGCCCGGAACACCATCTTAGGCTTGGAAAAGCAAGTCCTGTGGAGACATGGCACCCCTGAGAGAATTGAGTCTGACAACGGCACCCATTTCAAGAACAGCCTTATCAACACCTGGGCCAGAGAACATGGTATCGAATGGATATATCATATTCCCTATCATGCTCCAGCTGCCGGCAAAGTTGAACGGTGCAACGGACTCCTTAAGACTACCCTAAAAGCACTTGGTGGGGGAACATTTAGAAACTGGGAAATTAACCTGGCAAAAGCAACCTGGATGGTCAACACCTGAGGGTCTGTCAATCGAGCTGGCCCTGCCCAGTCAGAACCCTTACACGCAGTAGATGGAGATAAGGTCCCTGTAGGGACCTTAGGGAAAACTGTTTGGATTAATCCCACCTCAGGCAAAGACCAACCCATTCGTGGGATTGTCTTTGCTCAAGGACCTGGTTACACTTGGTGGGTAATGCAGAAAGATGGGGAGACCCACTGTGTACCACAGGGAAACTTGGTCTTAAGTAAGAACTAGGTGTAAGATTTCATAGTGTGCAGATGGAAATAGAATAAGGGGTAGATAATGTCCTGGGTTGTAAGATAAGCTTGTATTCTATTTGCCATCTGTTGAAGGCAAACCTGTTGGGCAGGTTTTGTTATCTTTTCCAAGAACCGGTTTTGCTCCTAAGAGGTAATGGTTTGTTAGTGGGCCATTGACTGATTCAATGCAGGGCTGGTAACATAACACCATGCTATTGTGAGATGTTCCTCCCAGAGGGGGAAGCCAAGCACTCTTTTATTGGATATAAGGGGGTACCTTTTTGGGGACAGAGCAGCTCTTTACTTTGGGGGATTGCCAGAGAAGCAGCTCTCTTCGGCGGCACTTGCAGCGAAGCAGCCGGAGCGCGCTGAGGCAACGGCGGCGGAGCTCGGAGGCAACCCCGGCGCAGAGGAAGACCGGCCCCACTGCCACCAGATCTTCAGAGAAAACTATACCCTTCAAAAGATCACCACTGCAGCTGCAGTTCATCAACCACTGCAAGGGGAGCAATCGTCCCAGCAGGACTGCTACTGGTACCCCGAATCCTCAGGTTCTGGACTTTTTTCACTGGTTTTGTTTGTACCGATTGCCTTTTTAAATTGTTGTCTAGTTTTCTTCTAGTAAAGAATTGTTACTCCCATTCTCATATCTTTGCCTGAGAGCCTTTTGATTTAAAACTCCTAGTAATTCGGAAGGAGGGGGTTTACCTTCTCCATTGCACAGAAGGCTTTAGCCCTCCTTCGCAGATTCCTGTCTTGTCGAACCAAGACATGTACCAACAACATAGACAAAAAAGGACAACCCATGCATTTCAGAGCAATTGTAGGGATGATGCTAAGTTTTGGTCCACAGAAGCAATTGTTACTTCTTCTATATTTGTCCCTGGAGCAGAAGCAGCTAGATCACTTACACTGTTAAACAGACTAGGTTGTTGGCTTGCCAACATCTGCTGCATTATCTAGTCTCTTGTTGGATGTAGATTCTATTTGGCATGCTACTTTACAGAATCGTGCTGCTATTGACTTTTTACTATTGGCTCAGGGACATGGCTGTGAAGATTTTGAGGGAATGTGCTGCATGAATCTGTCTGATCATTCTAAGTCGATACATAAGCAGATTAGTGAATTGCACAGGCTTACTGCTCAGTTACAACAACAACATGGCTTTGGGTTAGATGACTGGATAAAATCATTAGGTTTAGGACCATGGTTTCGCTCTATCATTCAATATCTGATTATGCTTGGTTTAGTGATTTTGCTGATTATATGCTTGCTATATTTGTGCTTGCCTTCAGAGAGCTATGCACCAAATTGCCTCATCAGTCACCGATCAGGCAATGTTGGTGCAAGAGAAAAAGAGGGAATTGTTGGAGAATGGTTGCAGAGAGGGGTCATGGATCAATGGAACAGTTATTCATTGATACCTCTGTCTAAGACCCCAGAATCAGAATCAGCCTGTGTCTGGCCTGGGAACAGAGTTTGGGAAACCAGCTCTGTGTCTAGGCCTGGGAAACTGTACAAGGTCTTTCTAGGCCTGGGAAATAGAACAAGGTCGCAATGAGATAATAAGGACAGGCATAGCCTTGAAGATATGCTCTGTCCTTGGAAGGCATGACTTAGCAATGAGAACTTGGCTTGGAGAACTTAGCTACAGCTGTAAATGCACATAGGAGAAGTAAAACAAAGACCTTTGTAAACTTGACCAATGAGAGCTGTTGCTGACTTTGCTTGTAGCAAACCCTATATAAACTGAGAGGATTTTTGAAAAAATGAAGCTCACATATCAATCATACTGATTGTGCTTCCCTCCGCCTGCGGCATCATTTAATGCCAACATTGAAATCCACGTGGCTGGCTCTGATCCCTCGGCCATCCTGTGGGTGCCCTGTGATGGCACTAAGGGTGATCTGTTCCATAACCTTGCCAGGCACCGAGGTCAGGCTGACAGGCCTGGAGTTCCTCCTTCCAGCCCTTCTTGGGGATGGGCTCACACTGGCACCTCCAGTGCTCTGGGACCTCCCTGCTGAGCCAGCACTGATGGTAAATGATGGGGAGCAGCTTGGGGAGCTCATCCACCAGCTCCCTCATCCCCCTAGGATGGATCCCATCTGCTCCCAGAGAGACCTGTGAGCATTTGAGTGGCTCAGCAGGACCCCAGCTGCTTCCTCCTGGATTACAGGGGGGTTGTTCTGCTCCCTATCCCCATCCACCAGCTCAGGAGATCACTTGTCCTGAGCACAACTTGACTTACTCTTGAAAACTGAGGCAAAGGGGTTAAGTACCTCAGCCTTTTCCTCATCCTTGGTAACCATATCCCCCACAATAAGAAATGGAGGTTGTCCTTACCATTCCTTTTGCCATAATGTAGTTATAAAAACATTTTTATTCTCCTTCACAGAAGTGGCCTGGTTAAGTCCTAATTGACCTTTCACCGCTCTAATTTGCTTTCTGCATGACCTAATAACATCCTTAAACATGCCCTGAGTTTCCTGGTCCTCCCTCCCAAAGTGATGCATCCTAATTTTTCCCCTGAGTTCCTGGAAAAAGCCCCAAGCTCTGCCAGTGCTGGTGCCTGTCACCTGCCACAGAGACCTGTGGCCCCGGGGGACTTGTGTGCCAGAGGACAGCCAAAGCCAACGTGCCTTGGTGTCTATGTGATCCTTTCTGCAGGTGGCTGCAGGCAGGAGCACCTGGAGCAGCACTTGATAGCCGCACTTGGTATCTGTCAAAAGCTGTTGCTCCTTCCTAGAATGATTTTTGCTTGGAAGTGATAATCTGCAACACAAAAACACCATCCACTGTTGACTTCCAGAGGACAATGACATTCTTACAGAGATACTGTCAAGTTTCCTTGTGTCCTTCTGTTTTTTCTTGCTTTCTGGGAAAGAACATCAGCCCAGCATCTGATGCGCAATGCTCCAGTTGCTGCCTGTCTGGCTGTGGCCAGCAGCTCATGTCCAAAGAAAAGCGGGTGCTGCCTTCTGGGCAAGGGAATGGACAGGCACGAGCAGAGAATTTCCCTGCTGAAGCTGGGAGGAACCTGGGGAAGTGCAGAAGATTGGGATAATGCTGGCATGAGAGAAGCCGTTCCGTGTCTCTGATGACGGTGCCAGCAGTGTGAGGGAAGAGCCAAGAGAAGCGCAGGAAGCAGACACATCCTGCTCTTTTCTGCTCTTCCCTGGACACGGAACACACTTGTTCCCATAGCTCCCAAAGACTTGAAGCAGGAAGAAAAACATTCAACAGGAGCACCAAAGGCCAGGGGGCTATTGGCCACTTTCCCTTGCCCACCGCACGCTTGGGCAACTAGCCGAGTGCAAGCGCCCTTTTTCCCCTCCTCCCCATTGGCCTGAAAAATCTGGGCACCAAGAGATAGCTCCTGGACCTCCGGGTATGACAACAACAATTTATTAATGCTACCCTGGGGTCAAAGGAAGTGCTTGCAGAGGGCAGCTGTTCCTTGCAGGCTCAGGTGGCCCCAGCAGACGCAGCCTGGCGGATCAGTTCTCCACAGCGCTGCAGCAGAACAGCCAGCCACGGCGGCATGGGAAAGGCCGTGACTTCCAGAGCCGGCGGAGTTGATCTTGCACATTCTGGAGTCGGGAGGAGGGAATGGCCTGTACAGCTAAATTGATGTACAGGGTTTGAAGGGCCAGGCATGAGATGGCAGGGCTGGCGTCATCCGCCAGGTCCTGAAGGGCTGCGAGAGAGAGGAACAGAGCCACCGTCAGAGCCTGCGTCTGCAGAAACATGGGGAGACCCTCCTGCCACGTCCATGCCAGGCAGCTCTTGCCATGGCCTGGAGGAAGCAGGAGACAAGAAGGGCGAGCTGGAAGGTGCTGGCCACGAATGTGCCACAGGCCCCCGAAAGGTCTGTGTGCTGTGCCCACGCTGCCCTTGGTGCGTGCCGGGCCAGGGAAGGCAGCTGCCAGCGGCAGCCCCCGCTGAGAGCCCGCTGGCCTCACTCACCCCTGCAGAGGATGCGGAACTCTTGCTGCTGTCCTCTGAGGCAGCGCCCGGCCATCCCTTGGGAACAGAGAGCGTGAGCTGGCTTCAGAGCCACAGCTGCCGCCCGCGGGCGCTGCCCGGCCCGAGGCCACACGGGCTCCTGGCCCGGCAGGGCTCAGCCCGGGCCCCTGGCGCATCCTGCCGCCCCAGGGCACGGCTGCCAGAGGGCGGCGGCAGCGCCGAGGCCAGGCGGGGCTCCAGATGGCCGCGCGCGGATGCTGCTGCCGGGGCAGCAGGCGGGGCTGGGGCCGAGCTGCGGCGGGGCGGGGAAGGAGCTGGGCTCGTGGCTCACCCATGAACCTGACGGCCGCCTCTCGCAGGGGCTCCTGTGGGCTCTGCACGTAGGGCAGGGCCCGGCGCAGGTGCTCGGCCGCTCGGCTCCTGTCCTCTGCCAGCTGCAGAGAGCGGCGGGGCACGAAGGGAAGGGTTGGTGCGGGCCCTGCCCCTCGGCCGGGCGCTCCCTCCGCCCGGCGCCGCTCCCCCTGCCCACACAGCGCCGAGGCCCGGCCTGCAGCCGCCGGCGCCGGGCTCTGCAGGGAGCAGAGGGCCCAGCGAGCCGCGGTGCCGCCCCGCGGCAGAGCCCGGCTGCCTCGGGGCTCCCTCAGCACCGGCCTTGGGGCCAGAGGAGCCTGGAGCAGAGCCCGCGCGGCCCAGGGAAGGCAGCGGCGTGTGGGGCGCCGGCCGGTGCCCCTGCGGGCAGCACTGGGCAGGGGCCGCAGCTGCCAGGGCACAGACTGGGCACCGTGGGCAGGCGGCTTCTCCAGGCCGGGGCTGGGGCTTCCGGGCTGTGCTTACCAAGCGCTCGGCAAAGCTCCACATCTGATCCGTTTTCAGCAGCTGCTGCAGATCCCTTCTCTTCAGGAACCTTACTGCAGAAAGCAGCGTTTCCCGAGAGGCCTGCAGAGCGGCAGAGAGCCGGAGATGGCACCGCAGCCCAGGGCACAGGAGCCACGTCCCCGTTCCAAGGCCAGGAGGGAGCTGGAGCCCATGAGGAGGAGCCAGGCTCTGGGGAGACAGCTGAGCCCCCTGCCATGGGGACCCCGGCGCCCAGGAGCCCTCACCTGTGCCACACGCCAGTTCTCATCATGGCAGTTGAAGAAGAGTTGGAGCAGGCTCTGGCTCACAGGCTTCTTCAGGGGCTTTTTTCCCTTGGCCACCACCAAATTCATCACCTCTTGGAAGAGGCAAACGGAGAGCAGCTTCACAAGGCTGTTGTCCTGTTGGAATGGAAGCAAAACCCCTCCACACCAGCTGCTTCAGGCCCCCCTGTGCACAGGCACAAGGCACCGGGCTTCCAGGCAACACCCGGTGCCCAAGGCTGGGGGCACAGAGCCTTACATTGTCAAAGAGTTGCCAGAGCGCCTCAGCCAGCTGCAGGGCAATGGGGCTGGATATTGCAAGGTCTTTGTTGCAAAGCACAGAGCTGAGAACAACGATGGACATCTCAACAATGTCTTCATCCACAGCCCACAGGAGTTTGCCAAGGCTTTCAGTCAGGCTGTACATTCTTTCGTTCTGTGTGGAAAACAAGGCTGTACAACCCCACGCTGCTGCTGCTGCTGCAGGGCTCAGAGGCTGAAGGCCTGTCCCAGAGTGCTCAGGAAGCTGAACAGCCACCCTGGAGAGCTGGGAGCAGCTGCCACAGCTCCCAAAGCCCAGCCAAGCCCAAGGGGCTGCTTTCCCCAGCCCCACGCTGCCAGCACAGCTTCAGCTGCTGCCTCCTTCTCACCATCGAGGGGTCCTGGCTGAGCACCATGAGGCCTCTGAGCGCCACGCGATGCATCTCCCTGGACTTGCTCTGCAGCTGCCTTGTCATGATCTGCAGGACGTTTTCAGCGCATTCACTCAAGTCCAGGCAGTCCAGGACCTGAAAGGCACAGAGCAGTGACAGGAGTTCCCAGCTGGCAGGAGCTCAGAACGACACAGGGCTGAGCCAAGGCAGCAGCACAGGGCACCATCCCAGGCAGCTGCGGCTACCAGAGGGCAGAGGTGTGGGAGGCAGCTGAGCGAGGCAGCGCTGGCCATCGGGCTCACCTCCACCAGGAAGGCCAGGGCGGGCAGTTCCCAGTCTGAAATGTCTTGGCTTAGTAAGTCAAAGAGGCAGGATGCCATGCTGCAACACCAGATGATGGAGACACGGCGCATCTCCCTGGGAGGGAGAAAAAGGCACCATTGCTCCTGAGCTGAGTGGCCAAACCTCTCCCAGGGCTGACTCACAGAAGTCTGGTCTTCTCCCGAGCACTCCCCAGCACGGGTGCTTTGGGAGGCAGCTGCTCCAGGGCACCCTCCTCTCCCAGCCCATTCCAGTCTGCTCATCCCTCCCTTGAGGGCAAGGCCCTGCCGCCCATGAGCACAGGGACTGCGTGGGGTGATCTGGGCACAAAGGAGAGGGGCGGTGGGGAGAATGAGGTCTCACCTGGCCAGCAGACCCACTGCATAGTGGTGGGTGTTGGCACAGAGCAGCGTGTCCCAGGCACACCTGCGTTCCATTGCTAGCACCACGTCCTCGTACTGCATTTGGCAGAGCAGGGCCTTCAGGGTCTGCAGTGCAAAGCTGTGTGCAGAGCAAAGCCCAGATCACGCTGGGAGGCCTGGCTCTTGCCCTGGGAGCATGGCAGGGATGGGGAGACTGGGAAGACTGGTATGGAGCACCTGTTGGGGTGGGCAGCAAGGCCGTGTTGCTCCTGGCATCTCTTCCAGAAGGTATCCACCTCTTCTGGCATATTCTGCGTGCTGATGTAAGCTTGGAAGAGCAGACGCAGAAAGAGGTTGGGGAAATACTCCAGCACTACAGGTGGGCACCAGGTCAGATTGAAGAGCCTCCACAGTGTCAAGGTTGCCTGCAAGAAATAAAACAGCCAGAGACAGTAATCAGTGCCAAGACATGCATGTGGCATGGCCCCAGCCTGCGAGGGAGAGGCCAAGGGAGACACATGGGGAGCAGCCAGCCTGGTGCCCCAGAATCTTGCCCCCAAGCCAGGTTTCAGCCCAGCGCCTGAGGCAGGGAGATGCAGCTGGGGGCAGGGCAGAGAGCTAGCTGCTGGAGAGGTGGCCTGGGGGATGGCAAAGGCTGCTTCCAGAAACTCACAGCCAGGGCAAAGACCCCTGTGCTGTCCCCATCGGAGGTGTACACGCTGTCCTCTGGCCAGGCGCTCAGCACATCGAGAAGGATCTGTAGCGCCGGCTCCGCGGTCCTGCTCGAGGACATGATGGTCCCCCACATGATCACGGCAGCTCTGTGGGGCCAGAGCTCTGTGTCAGGGGGGTCTCAGCCACAGCAGCGTGGCCTGGGCAGCTGCAGGGGCCTGCACTGGCCCTCAGCCCTGCCTCTGACTCCTGGCCCTGGCTGGCAGCAGCCAGCCAGCCCACGTGGGCCCAGGCCCTGAGGGGCAGGGAGGGAGCATGGCAGCAGGCTCCGGAGTTGACATGCCAGGACTGGAAAACAGAGGGGCCAGAGGCTCCTGGAACTCTCCACCTGTCTGTCAGGGACAGGCTCTACGGGGTGGGGGGGCCGGTGAAGCCTAAGGCCTCAAGGCAGGTGGGGATGCCATGCCTGTCACACGATGGGGCCCAGCGCAAGAGAGTGATCAGCACGTCACAGGGGTATTCCTTGGTCAGCTCCAGAAGGGCCTTGTCCAGTCTGTGCTCAGCAGATTTGTTGGCCGTGAGCCACTGGTGGATGTACCTCACCATGGCTGGCACCTACAGAAGGCACAGGGAGACTTGGAAAGCTGCCAGGGCAGCAACTTGCCCAGCTTCCCCTGAGGAGTGCTTCCCTTTCCACCACATTGGGCTGGACCTCACAGGCTGAGGGAGCCCAGCAGACCCAGCATGATGTGCCACACCATTCCTGGGGCAGTCAAGCCCTTGCCCCTGACTGCTTACTTGCTTTGCATTGGAGACACCCTTCTCCACCAGCAAATCCAGCATGGCAGCACTGGTCTCGGCACTGAAGAGGTGAAAGCTTGCCAAGATCCCGGTGCCCACACCTGTGGTCTCTTCCTGCCTAATGCACGTGATGAATTGACAGATGGTCTGCAGGAGAAGAGCAGGAAGAGAGGGAGAATGCATGGTGTGCTGCAACCACTCGGTGCTGGGCTGAGCAGTGCCAGCAGGCCCAGCCCAGGTGGGGATGGCCGCAGGTACCTGCGCTGTTCTGCGGAAGCGGCCATGGGCGGGTTCCTGTTCTTGTGTCCGGTCCAGGGCTGCATCTGGTAAAGAGCGAGCGTGGCCAGAGCTGCTGAGGGGCTGCAGGAGAGGCCAGAAAACACAGCCCAGCCCTGTTCTCTCCTGGCAGGGAGAGCCTCGTGATGCCCCAGGCATGGAGCTGCCATGTGGTCCAGCCCCAGCCCAGCTTCTGTCCTATCCATGGGCATGTGGGATGGGATGGGATGGGATGGGATGGGATGGGATGGGATGGGATGGGATGGGATGGGATGGGATGGGATGGGATGGGATGTGGCCAAGCTGGCTGCAGCCACCAGCCATGCAGCCCAGCAACCCAGCTCTGCCACTTACCCTCCTGCAGCTGCTTGAATGGCACCATCTCTTCAGTCTCGTGCACTGGGGCAGCTCCAGGGCCTTCTTCCTCTTCCTCCACCCAGGCCAGCTTGGGCACTCTTGGGGGTCTCTGCTCCATGTCACTGACTGGATCTGTGGCTACTTGCAGGAGAGATGCCTTGGAAAACTCCGAGTCAGCAAGTCCTGCTTTTGTGCCTGCACGGCACCTTCAAGACAGAAGCCTCAGGAAGGCTCAGGACAGCAAGTCCTGCACTCTGATCTCGAGGGCTCCTGCCACAAGGACAGGAGACTGCTGTCAAGGATTGTGCTCTGGCCTCAAGGGCACTGGTGGCAGGGATGGGAGATGCCTCCAGGGCACCAAGTCCCACGCTCTGCCCTTGAGGGCACCTGCAGAATTGAAGCCTAGGAAGGCCACGGGTCAGCAAGTCCTGTGGTCTGGCCTCGACGTCAGCTGCAGGAATAACGCCTCAGAAATCTCTGGGTCAGACACGAACGAGTGTGCTGTGTGGGGGCTCCTCACAGCACTGCTCTGTCCTGTCCTGTCCCGTCGTGTGCTCGGAGCACTGTGGCATGTTCCTGTCACTGTCAGCTCCTATGTCACCACGTGTCACAAAGGTCCCTTTGACACACTGTTCCATGCCATAGTGACCATGCTGCAGCGTGTCACAAAGGGACCCTGCACACACTGCCCCCTGCGCTACGGCCGCCCCTGGCTCACCCAAAGTGGCTCAGGTTGGAAGGAATCCCTCACCCCAACTGTCTAAGACAGCCCAACAGGGTCTTCAGGAATGGCTCAAACCATCAGCAAACGCTGCCCTGCTCTGCGGGCTCAGGGCAGCAGAAGGAGCCCCCAGGGCTGCCGATGCAGCCGTGCTGGGAAGGGCACGGGGCCTTCCACAGAAGCTGGCACGGCCTCCTCGGGACTCGTCCCAGCCCGTGGCCATCCCAAACCCGCGGGTGTGGCACACAAGGAACTGTGGGCCAGGGCAGGAATGCTGCTCTGAGCCCTGGGGCCCGGGGAGCACTGACACCAGCAGGTGAGGCAGAGTCCCTGCCCAAGCAGACCTGCCACCCCCGAGCCCTGGCAGCGCTGGTGCCGTGTCCTGCCCCAGAGACCTGTGCCCCTGGGGGCTTCTGTGCCAGAGGAAGTCAAACCCACGTGCACTGGGCCTGTGTTCCTGCCTGCAGGGGCTGTTGGCAGGAGCACCTGGAGCAACTGTTGACAGCGCTTGCTCTCTGTCAGAAGCTCTTACTCCATGCTGAAATTATTTTTTCATTGAAGTTACTGCCTTCAGCACAAAAACACCTTAGCGGCAAAGGCACAGAAAAATCTGGCAAGGAAGAATCCTCAATTCAGGAAAGCTTTACATCCCATTGCTCAACTCAAGTAGTTCCAAAACACTGCAAACTTCCCAAAATATTTTGGATGGCCGGAGGAGGTGAAGATTTGGAATTTTGCTTCCCATCTCAAAGCAGCAACTCATTTGCCTTAACCTCATCCATTGAGGGTCACTTTACCGAACATAACACTACACAAAAAAGGGCAAAACCAAGGATCATTCTTTGGTTTGCAAATGGTTTTCTATGAAGGGATGATAATATCCTAGGTCTCTTAAGGATTAAAAGCTCAAAAGAAATGAAAGTCCACAGAGTGGTACAAAAGTAGCTCAAACAAATGAGTAGATGGCAAAAGGGTTAATCCTCCCCCTGCTGCAGATATCTAAATGCCCAGTAAAGTACAGCTCTCCCCTCTTGTTCCCTGCAGGAGAATCAGGACCATGAAAAGGAAAAGTCACAAATATTCTTTCTGCCCTCCGTAACCAAAGCTGTGCCAAAGCACAGATGCTGCCTTCAAAGTGACTCTAATTCCAGCCTAGAGCTCTCACCTCCCAGACAACTCCTCCCCCAACACCCCACTAACACCAACCCCCCCAAACTCCTGCACAGAAGCCCTCAACACCCAGTCAGGGGCCCCAGCTGTCCCCATCCCTCTGCAGAGCTTTCCCACCCTCCAGCAGACGCCCTGGTTCCCTGCACATGCCGTGGGATGGCACTCGGGAGGATCTGCTCCAAGGCCTTCCCCTGGAGCAAGCTCAGGCTGCCAGGCCTATGGATCCTGGATCATCCTTCCCACCTGTGAGAACCCCAGCCTTGTTTTGGGGCCACATGTGGTGGTGAAATTCCTCCTCCAACCCGTGCTTCCAAAGAAAAACTCCGCAGGCTTAGCTGTTCGGTCTCAAGGCAGTTTATTGCTAGTTATCTAACAGATTATGTTCTTGGACTGCGGCTATTTGATCAGCGGCCTGGGTAGAGGCGCACACACACACTGACATCCTCTCTATCTGCTGTCTTCTTCGTCTCTCCCCCCGCCCAGGGCTGCTGCTATCTTTTATAAGATATATTACGTATAACATGTTTACAATTATTCCCCAATACCTACTACCTACGTTGCCAAGTGTTTTTCTACTCTAAACCAATCTGTGAGTGCCAACATCACCAAGAACATGGAGGTAAGGAAAAAGAAAGAGGAAGAAGAGGATCAGCCCACTTTCCTCCATCTTAGAACTTCTGACCCCCATGTACAAAGCGAAAACCCCCCTGTACATGTGCTAAAAAAATTTCCCCTCTACTTCATAACTACTTATACTATACTATCTAACCTTTTGTGATTGCTTGTTCCACCTCCAAAGTTGGTAATTCATTCCATGGCTCAAACTCAAAATCACAGCTGTTTTTCAGCTATCTGCCAGGGTCTAGAATGCTTCTGACCAAGGCCTGGAACCTCTAAAAAGGTCTGAGAGACATTTTGAGTTCCCACATCTCCCCTCCCTGTTTCAACCAGAAACACCTGCTTTGCCATGTTGTTCAAGGCTCTTTGAATGCACATGAAAATGCATGGCAGAACAAGTAGAACTACAAACGCTATAAGAATATATAACACTATTTTAAAAAGTTTTTCCACAATGGTGAAAGATTAAAAAAGCCAATGAAATCATTTCACCAGAATCTTGTAAGTTTTTTTTTTCTCAATTTGCTGATACTACTTTGCATCCGTTTCATATTTTCATGAATAGATTTTGAATGATCAAACAAGTTCATGCAGCATGTCCCCTCAAATTTTTCACATCTGTGCCCGTGTGACAGCAGCAAATAACCAACTGCCGCGCCCTGTTCTGAAGCACCGCTTGTCTTGCACTGCTGATATCTGTTAATATGTCACTCAGTGCAGATGAAATGGCACGATTATGTTTACTCAATCCAGCATGCTGTGTGGTCCAATTGTGTCAAGGTCACCCCCAACGCTGTTTTTGGGGTGAGAAAATTGCTACTGCAATTCTCCGAGCCTTGTCCCAAGTACAGACATCATTATCACAATTTGGCTATATTGTTCAAAGGACCTTTTCTCTTTCCTGTGTGTCTGCTCCTTTAAAGTTCTCAAATCAGGTGTTATCAATGAGAGCTCCTCAATGCTGCATGGACTGCTTTTGACTTTTGCAGGGATAGCAGGCCAAATTCTGTCCCCGCAAATCAAAAAACACTCCCTTCGGTAAAGTGGCTGGGTGTTGAAGGGATAGTTTGCTCATCACTTTGGTGTGATTGCACCAAGCATTTCTATGAAAGAACTGATTTGGAATGATATCTACTATCTGATTATCTATCTTTGCCACTCTCAATGGATTGAATTCGGTACCAAATCCCATTTTTGTCGATCCAAAAATTTTCCAACTCTGGAGGTTCAAAGTGAGCCACAGGAAGGAACTGTGTCCAGACACGCCATCCCTCCATAGGATCCGAAAAGGACTTCAGAACCTTTTTGGAAGGGTGTCCCCTGGAATTGGACATTCCTTCACTGGCACACCTACCAAACATGTCAAAAATTGTTCCCCCAGTTCTGAATGGGTCAGGCAAATGCTATCCAGACCTGCTGCCTTTGTCAAAGTCTCCCACACCTTTTCCCTTGGTTGTCTCATGGGAAAGCCTGAAACATTGCCCAAGGCAACAAGCAAAGGAATGAAGCACATGAACACTATCTGTCTGAACCCCATGTCCATGTCCCCAACCTCTGTGAGAAACCCCGCAATGCAGCAACATCCAAACAACACTTGATTCCCCAGAAAAACCCCAAGTCTCTGAGTTCCCAATCGTTGTCTGACGAGACGTCTGCAGCGTTGCTGTCCATCTTTGTCTGCGTGCTTGCTTCTCTGCTTCTCTGGTCCATGTTCACTGGCATCTGTACCCGATGAGGTTTCACGTGCCTTGCCGACACCCACTTCGATCCTCGTTCTGTAGAAACACAAACAAAACCCTTGCCCCAAGTTATTAATGTAAATGAACTTTCAATTTGTCCTGACTCTGGGTTTTTGACCAAAACTGAAGAATTTTCCCTTAGCACTGCTCGTGCACTGTTTGTAAAATGTCTGACAATTCACATACAAAATTTTGTTCAACTGCATGTGAGATGTTGCTCCTGTCTCCTCCTTTTCTGTTTATCCAAATGGATTTCAAGGTATGATATATTCTGTGGTTTCTCCTGTATGTCATGATCCAAAAATTGCTCCTGAAAATGTGTGAACTGAAACATAAATGTGAAAACATATCAACTGAAACACAAATGTTTTCAAGCTTCTCAAAAAATGCATATTTTGTGACATCAGTTTGCCACAGCTGAAGACTTTTTTCAAACCTCTCAAATTGGTCACTCCTGTAAATACAGGACGCTGTACAAACTGACACTCTGACAAGCATTGATGATTCCTTTGCCTGACCTTTAGAAAGCGAAAGGATTCCATCAATGTTTGTATACTTTTGTGAAAAAATGCATGGCTCAATTTTTCTTGCTCAAAAATGTCTGGCAGTGTTTGTGAGATGGACACTGTGAATCTGTTTATTGAACATTTACTTTTACTAAAAACCTCAGAAATGAAGAATGCACTCTGATGTGCATAACAAAATATTTATGTTCTCTGTCTATCAGGATTATTTTCATACATAATAGATACGAATATAAAACTTCATTGTCCATATGTTTTAAAAGTGATTCCTCTAATTGTTTGGTCACATTTGCAATATACACTGAATCTGTGATCAGATTGATGGCTTCTGAAATAACTGAAAAACTCTGACTATTACTACTAATTTTACAATTTGTGGTGAGTCTTTTACCATTTTTTACATCTGATTCCCATTTCTCTATTTTTGGAATTTTCCATGTGATTTGTGAGTTTTCCTTGAACTATCAGTAAACACTGTCATCTTTTCTATTAATTCTTAACTTATTTTTGATTTTTCTCTAAAACTTATTTTTGCATTTAACGTATTGTGAGCTAAAAAATGAACTGTGCAAACTTCTGGGTATTCTAACAATGTGATTGAAAAATCTTGTGACTTTGGATTGTCCACTCAAAATATTTTTTCTTTCTTTAAATGTAAATGAATGATTAAGAAATCTCTGCCTGACATTGTCAGCAATCCGGTGTTTGCCTTAACAATGATCTGAGCCATTATCTCTAAGTCTATAAGAACACTTTTTGAGGGCCTGTAAGATAAAAACAAAGATCTATTTTAAACTTCATGAAAACATTACCACGATCCTTGCTCAAAGTTATTAACTTGACTGATTTTTTCAATTTGATCCGTCCAGTGTCTGGCACTCTCCTCATATTTTCCTCGACAATCAGTGAAATCAAATCTACAAAAGAACAATCTCAAAAGATTAAAATATACAAAATTTTCATTGCTTATTCCAGCCTTACTTCAGGCACTTCTTCACTTCTCTTCTTTTCTCTCTTTACACTTTTTTTCTTTTTTCTCTCTTTCTCTTCTTCTCTTTTGAAACAAGAAGGTTAAAATATAAAACATAATATAGAACAAGACAAAATATCTTAATAATAAAATGCAGAAAACTTATCAAAATCAATAACAATTCAAAAGAGTTCAAAAGAAAGATTCTAAATAACATATATAAAATTGAACAAAGCATAATTATCAGAAACATTGTGCCAGTGGTTCAGAGTCTGCAAACAGCTGAAACATTTGTTTCCAGTGAAAATTGGCATCCCTTCCCGGGCAGGGCTGACAAGTCTCACCCCAAAGCTGTGTCAGCTGTCAAATTTGTAGGATCGAATTGATGGATCAAAATGATCTATATAACATTCATTTTTGTGCAAAAACCTCTGAATTTTGCTGGCAAACTCATCCGTCCAAGTTAAAATCAGGGCCTGGCCAAAACCCAAACTTTAAATTGGAGTGATGCTCTTTAACATACTATCTTAAACAAAGCTTATACTAACATTACATATATGATACCTAAAACATAACAACTTATTATAACATTTTCATATAAAATAAACACTCAAAGTTCAAACTGATAAATTGATCAAATGACACGAGGATTCATTCTTCTTGAAACTCCTTTGAAGGAAACAGATGTGTTTTCAATTGAAAGAAACCATAAAATAAACATTGATAAAACATTGTCAGAATGCTTCAGGCATTTGTCTCTGAGATTTTCTAAAAAACATTCAAGAGTGTTAAAAAATAGAAATGCAATGATTCCACTCACAAGAAATATAAAAACAAACCAGAGAGTTCACCTAGAAAAATGCACAACATAGTTAAAGTCCAAAATGAAACTTCAGAATGACATGTAACCTGGATGAGATTACAAAAACAACAATAAAACATACGAAAATTCGCTATGAAAGAACAAAGCACAGAGCTTCACCTGATATCATGATAAAATTTCTTAACAATAACATTTATAAAACACTTAAATAGTTAAACGCAAAAGAAAGAATTTGGAAACAAACATCCTTTGTATCATTACACAAAGAAATAACAAAATAAAAAAATGATCATTAAACAATGAAATCGATCTCAGAAAAACTCAGAATAAATTTCTTCAAGACTCTTATACACTGATAAACTTACAATAAAACAGAAAAGACTAAAATAAAACCAAGAATCCGATAGACAATTTTCCCTTTAACTTAATATTCATTATCATCTCATAAACTCTTTCAATCAAAACCTTATTATTCTTAAAGAAAAACAACTAAACTTTGTTAATTGAACAAACTTAACCTTTGAAAAACTTAAAACAATTTTTTGAATTAAACACTACTTAAACTTAACATATAAAATATTGGTAAAAAAATCCCTAAATTATATTAACTTTATGAAACCTATATATATATATCAAATTAACAATATATAAATTCATTATCAATTAAACGCTTATAAACTTAACTTTTTCAGGGCCCAAACTAAGATAAACTTAAAGTGATATACTCTAATTAAACAATACTTAACTTAAACTTAAATTAAACTATATATAAAATTCAATTCTATTATTAATAAAATGCTAAAATACAACTTAACTTAAACCTTAACATAATAAATTACTAAAGTTTCATGCTATTCAATTCTTTATCTCAATTCTCATTATACTATCTCTTTTTCACATTATGTTCTATAAACAATATCCTTCACCACACCGGATGGGTGCATGTGCTGATCAATTCTGTCACCTAACTAAAAAATCTGGGGTTAGCATTTAGAAACATTGGAGAAGTTAGAAGGAGACCCTTGATTTCAAGTGGCGACTTAGCTGTATCTTATTTTTTGGGTGAATGTTGGAATTCCATCTCATCATTGCTGTGGGACATTTGGTGTAATAGATGTGATTGCAAAAAGTTATTTACTTTGACCGCTGTGGTTTCTGGGCTGTGCCGTGTATTTGTTGTTAATGTTTGGATGTGCACTGCAGTGGAAAAAGCCTCGGCATCTGTCACACCGCAGCTCTGCTGTGGAGAGGCAGTGACCAAAGAAATCCCTGCCTTGGCTCTGCCCAGTCCCCGCTTGCACGAGCCCGAGCGGAGCGCAGGGGAGCAGTTCTGGCACAGTCACACCCCGCTTCTGCCCGCATTGGGGTGACTGTGTCTCTCTCCTGCTCTCAGTCCCCGCTCACGCCCAGCGTCGGCTGCACTGAACCCGTGCTTGCAATCTGTCCCTCTCTGACACTTCTGCGTTCGCTTTAACTTCTGCAAACGCAGTGTGCATCCTGGATTCACCCGTCTCTGTCTGTGTCGCCATGGGAACGAGAGAAGGAACACCAGCCCCGACTGCACCCCGCCGCGCCGACCCCGGCCACGGCTGTGAGCTCGGGAATGTCCCCTCTCACGCCCGACTGAACCCGGCACCGTTCCAGTCCCGCTCGGGTCGTCCCGCCCGGCCCCGGTGTCTGTCCCTGCTCAGCGTGGTTCGGCGCTCTGCTGACGTCATCAGCGCGCGACCGCCGCTCCCCGCCGCCGCCGCGCCCCGCGCCGCGTCCCGCGCTCGGGATTCCCCCCCGCGCGGTCACCACGCAGCCTGTGGGCACTTGGCTGGCTGGCGGCCGCCGCCGCCGCTGACGCTGTCAGTGCCTGTGCCGCGCTCGAGATGCGAAAGACCCCGCTCTACCGTTCGGCGCACTCCGCTCTCCAATATGTACTTCCAACAATTGATTTACATTCGCAAACCCCGTACTAATTCCTGATAAACTTTCAGTCTAACATTTCTTCTAACAACCGATTCATGTGTAACTAATTTTTGATGCAATAACTATTCTGTTCTGGCTGTCTGAAACTCACAGGGGTGTCTGTGGGTTTGTGCTGGCTGTTGCCATGGGAACCGCGACGGACTGTGTCCTGAGTCATCCTGGCCACGCCCCTCCCTGCCTGTGTCACCCCGGGGGTGAGGACGCTCCTGCTCTGGTCCCGGCCGTGCTTTCGCCTAACTCCGGCTCGCAGCGCCCGGTTCAGAGCCACTGCCGTCCCCCCCAGGCTGACGCAATCACCCTCCTGTTTCCATTCCGGCACCGATGTTTCCCATGTTGCTTTGCCCCTCTCCTGACTGTCCCAGCACCCACAGCCCGCGCGCACCGGCCCCGCCCCGCCTGTGCTCGTGCCACGCGTTCCAGATGTGAGAATTCCCTGCACCCGTGGCTCTTGAGCTTTGCTCGACCTTCACGCGCGTGCCCGCCGCCTGAGTTGCAGCGAGGGACGCCTGTCGTTGTCCCTCTGCTATTTCCTCAGCGGGACTGCCTGCCGCGGTCCGGGAGCTGCCCCCCGCCTCTTGGGTGGCCGCTCTTGCGGCTTCACGGATTCTCGACACCGAACGCGTCACGGGACACCCAGGACGCCTGGCCGCTGCACCCGCGCCCCCACCGCCCTGTGTCTGCGCTGTTCCCGCTGTCCCCTCTCGCCTGCACCGCGGGCTGTTTTGAACTCCCAGCCCGAGTAGCCACGAGAGATTTCTCCTCTCCCCTCTGTTAAAAATAAAGGGCCAGGAGACCTTGTGCTCCTTTCTTGACAGGCCTTTATTTAATAGGAAAGCCTATGGGGGTGGGGGTGCGGGTGCGGGGTTCACAACGCCTCCGCTACTCCCAGACGAGTCGACGTCCCAGAGGAGGGGTCAGCGAGCCTGTCGATTCCGGCAGGGTCGGAGTCTGCGCCCTCATGGGATACGTCCCGAGACTCGTTCTGCTGCTCGTTGGTCTAGGGGTTTTCTGCGCGCCGTTTCCCTCAAGATTACAGCAACTAGCTTCGGTGATTCTGAGCGTCTTCTCCAGCTTTCTGAAGTTTTCCTGACAGGCAGGTATAGGTCTTTTTATTGTCTTGGCTTTTGGCTCGTTGTCTCAGTCTGTTTTTAGTTTGCGCGGGAATCTAGTAATTAATAGTCTGTGCTCGCTCGGCCTTCTGGGAATCAGGAAGCCTTCTCCTGGGAGCAAGTCTCTGGGAGCAGCTTCGGAATTACCCGACGCAGTGGAAGGGACAAGGGGGCTTCAAACTATTAAAAGCAGGGAAACTAACAGGTATGATTTCTTCTATAAGGGGTTCTAACAAGGCACTTATAACAAGAGGGGGTACAGAGACTCAGGGAATTAACGGGGGACATATTCTGGGTATAAGGATAGATACATATAGGGGTGGAATTAACAATGGCATGCATCAGGGAACTCCTAAAACTGTAAAAAGGTAAACAGATAGAAAAGTTAGATATTAATTTTATTTATAACACCTCCTCTTCCCTCTCTGCTCTGCACTCCCTCTGCACCCTCCCCCACCGGAGCCGCCGCCGCCGCCGCTGTTCCTCTCGCCGCAGGTTCGGACTCGAGCAGCGCTTGGTCCCTTCCCCCACCGGGGGCTGCGGCTGTGCTTGGCTTATCTCTCTGTCTGGGGGACTTGCATCGGAGGAGCTCAGGGATTGAGGTTCGAGGGAAACTGAGGAACAGTGGGAACCCGGACACACAGGGCATGATGACAGACCATCCCCTGATTGTCCATGGAAGGCAGTCCTGCTTTCCCTGGATCTGTGGTGAGGAAAACTGCCCCAAGCTGCTGGCTGGGCGATCTTCCCCCTTTGTGCTCCCATAGAAACCCCAGCTGTCCGGCTGGACGTGCCGTGCTGTAGAGCTGGCTATAATATTGTCCTTGTTAAAAGCAAAAGTTTTGCGGCAGTCTTATCTTTTTGTCCTTTTGTGGCTCAGTAATAAAGTTACTTATTGATCTTTTGCCAAAAATTCAATCCCAAGAAAAAATATATATCTGTGTGCGAGTGACTACACCACACCTATGATAACAAAGCTTTCATTTCATTTGGGCTGTCTCTACCTGATGGGTAGAAGTTTTGCCCTATAGGGCTAAAAAATATCTTTGGTGTGTCCTTGGGAAAATTCCTTCCCTCCCCATGTTCTTAATTTCAACCATTCTCACCAAAAGCTGAGTCAGCATGAAGTCAGTCCGGAGATGGCACT
Source organism: Lonchura striata (assembly GCF_050655825.1). NCBI lineage: Eukaryota > Metazoa > Chordata > Aves > Passeriformes > Estrildidae > Lonchura > Lonchura striata. The sequence continues at coordinate 4,982,516 of NC_140735.1, read as the reverse complement.
GTCCATCGTCCAGCAGGCCACAGGCGAGGAATCCCAGGCGCGCTTCTGGTTTCTCTCCTCCTGGCTGTCCTCCAGACGAAATGCCTTGGTGAAGGTCAAGTTCTTATCTTGAGCTTTCCTCTCCCTCTCTTCTTGAAAATGCGGAGAGTGTGTACTGCTCTTCTTTTTTTTTTTCTCTTTTTTTTCCTCTTTCTTTTTCTGCCGATGAAGGTTGGAGGTTGTTTGATGTTTCTTTTTCTTCTTTTTGTTGATGCCCGACTAGGGACGCCAGATGTGAGAACCCCAGCCTTGTTTTGGGGCCACATGTGGTGGTGAAATTCCTCCTCCAACCCGTGCTTCCAAAGAAAAGCTCCGCAGGCTTAGCTGTTCGGTCTCAAGGCAGTTTATTGCTAGTTATCTAACAGATTATGTTCTTGGACTGCGGCTATTTAATCAGCGGCCTGGGTAGAGGCACACACACACCCTGACATCCTCTCTATCTGCTGTCTTCTTCGTCTCTCTCCCCGCCCAGGGCTGCTGCTATCTTTTATAAGATATATTACGTATAACATGTTTACAATTATTCCCCAATACCTACTACCTACGTTGCCAAGTGTTTTTCTACTCTAAACCAATCTGTGAGTGCCAACATCACCAAGAACATGGAGGTAAGGAAGAAGAAGGAAGAAGGATGGGTTCAGCCCACTTTCCTCCATCTTAGAACTTCTGACCCCCATGTACAAAGCGAAAACCCCCCTGTACATGTGCTAAAAAAATTTCCCCTCTACTTCATAACTACTTATACTATACTATCTAACCTTTTGTGATTGCTTGTTCCACCTCCAAAGTTGGTAATTCATTCCATGGCTCAAACTCAAAATCACAGCTGTTTTTCAGCTATCTGCCAGGGTCTAGAATGCTTCTGACCAAGGCCTGGAACCTCTAAAAATGTCTGAGAGACATTTTGAGTTCCCACACCCACCGAGCCTTCCTGTGCATGGCTGTTCCATCTGCACCTCTGGGCTCAGCTCAGACTTCTCCACTAAACCAGGAGTGCTGGTAAAGGATGGAGAGCAGCCTGGCAAGCTCTTTCTCCAGCTCCCTCTTTACTCTTGGGGAGGTAGAACATTCCACAGGAAAGCAACTGATGCCACAAGGAGAGGGGTGGCCTCAAGCACCTTTGGCAATGAAACAAAGCCTTTGTTTGACATAAGTAAGCCCAAGCAATTCCCAAAAGTAAACAGGTAATTAGCACAGCCATACATAAGTACTCAGCACCAGTTAGCATAAGAAAAACCTGGCAGGGTGTCGTGGTTTGACACGGAAAGAGAATTTTTTCCGGAAGGAAGAGGTCAATTTAGATATTGACCAATTGAAGATGGACACACCTCTGAGAACACAGAGGGGTTAAAAGCAGAATTCCCAGGGGAACTCGCTCTCTTTGGTTAGGGTCAGCGTGCAGTGCAAACTCTCCCCTGCCCAGCCACGAGCTGGGTGGGGGAGGGGAAGCCCCATGGCCATCCTGCAGGGACAGCTGCAAACCGCCTGCAGCTTTGGGAATGTCATTAGTGCCTATGGTGGGGGGGAAGCTGCAAGTCCTTGACTGCTGTTTTGTGTTGCTGAGAAGAGAAGGACATCTCGGAACTGGGGATGCTGTATTTGAGGTCAAGCGAGCAACTTTGTGGTGGGGGAGCTGCGTGGGCCAAAAGGACCCAGGGGTGCTGGTTAAGAGCAGCTGAAGTTGGGCCAGCGACTGCCCAGGTGGCCAAGAAGGCCAAGGATGCCCTGGCCTGTGTCAGCAGCAGTGGGGCTGCAGGAGCAGGGCAGTGACCATCCCCCTGGGCTGGGCAGCTCTGCAGCCATAGCTGGGAGTGCTGTGTCCACTTGTGGGCCCCTCTGAAGCAGAAAGTCCTTGAGGGGCTGAAGCGTGTGCAGAGAAGGACACGGGAGCTGGGGAAGGCTGTGGAGCGCAAGGCCAAGGAGGAGGTGCTGAGGGAGCTTTAGCCTGGACAACGGGAGGCTCATGAGGGACCTTCAGATCCACAGATCCATACATGACAGTGCTCACCACAAGGGCTGTTTCCCTGCCAAACATGCCTCACTGCATCCAAGTGCTTTAGCCACCTGAGGAGGGGACACTTCCAACTTGTAGATTGTTGGTTTGCTAGGAGGAGAAGCCCCGCCCATTTTCTCTCTTTCCAGCAAGTAAAGAGTCTCCTGCACAAACTTTCCTGCCCTTTTCGTGCACTGCATGTGATTCTGATCCAGTTTGAGTTTTCCTTTTCTGCCACAGCAATAACAAAGTCCGTGCTGGCTATCTCCTGCTTTTCCATTTCAGAGTTTTCAAGAGCTAAAAGCTGCATTGTGCAGAGGCACCGTTGCTTGCTGATGGTAGCCAGGGAGGACTATCAAATTCATAGAGTGAATCAAATAGAGTTCTGTTGAGTTAGCCCATTTTAATATGGTCGGAGAGACTTAAGAGTCCCATCGCTAACAAAGTCACTGATTTCTCCTTGGAAGTGGTGTTTGTGGATGCGAGGAGGAACGAGGTTATAAATGAGAGGTAACAGCCTGTCCCTCATGCTTCTCTCTTGCCGCAGATGGCAGAAGGAACAGCAGTTTCTGCCCCAGCTCCCTCTGCTCCTGGAGAAGAGGCCAAAGAGGGGCAAAATGAGCAAGATGACCACAAGCTGGCAGCTGTGGCAGCAGCAGAGCCAGATGGTTCCAAGACAGTTGTGGAAAAAATGACGGGAGACAAGTCCATTCTATAATGTCAACAAGTCTCAGTTTATTCCAAGCACGCATGTAGTTATACCCGTTATAATGAAGCTCATGCATATTACAAAACTTAGGCTCATCATTGGTGTATCAAAAACAGGTCAACCCTGCCTTTGGGGCTTTCTAAGCTTGCTTTGTTTTCCCTTACATTTATCTTTTTGCTGAACATTCTACTGTTGGGAACCAGCTTACCCAAGGACATAAGATATTGTTGCTACATCTGCTATTGCTGCACTATGCAATTTTCAGCTACTGCTTCACTAACTGCATGTAGTCATGTCCTTTCTCACAAAGCCATTCATCCACAAAACTCTCCACACTGCACCAATGGTGGTGGGTTGTTTTCACTTCAGAACCAATGGATTTGGTCCTTGCGGAGCTCTGTATAAAGGAGCAGTGCATTTTGAATTAACCGGAGTTTACTCTCAACAGTCTTCTGAGTCAGAACCTCTTAATTCCCGTCCTGCCTCAACAGCGACAAAGACCCTTCAGGGCTGGGGCCAGGCCAGTGAAATCTCTTTATTGCTGATCTCGACAAGGCCATCGAGGGCACCCTCAGGCAGTTCCAGGTGAGCCCAGGCTGGGTGGAGTGTGGCTGTGCTGGAGGGCAGGAAGCTCTGCAGAGGGATCTGGACAGGCTGGAGCCATGGGCCCAGGACAATGGGTTCAGGTTCACCAAGGCCAAGGGCCGGGTCCTGCCCTGGGCTCACAACCACCCCAAATCCCTGTCTGTGCCCTGCCTGTGATCCTCACAGCCTGTCCTGTTTCCTTCATCCCTGCATTGCCAGGGACTTTCTGGGACAAGGGAGCTCTGCTCTGGGGATGGAGGGAGCTCCAAGTACCACCACTGGAGTGGGAACCACAACTCATCAGGTTTGTGTCCTTTGGGAGTCAGGAACTGGTGAGACTCAGAGGCACAGAAAGTTTCTCTTCATGGCCAACAGACCATGGTAAAACAGGACACAATTTAATAACAATCACGCTCTTCCCTGAGCTATGTGCAACATCCCAGCAGCATCTGATGAGTCCACCATCCACAAGTGATTTCCATACTAAAACTGATTTTAGACTTACATGGTTCTCTGATAGATATAAACACAGTTAAGTTCTTGCATCAGGATGCTCATCCTGGAGTGGGGGCAAAAGAGCTCAAACAATTCCTGATTTGCAAAGCTGTCAGTGGTGGATGGAGAAGGGAGGTCAGGCTGCTTTTGGTGTTGAGGAAATGCTGAAACCAACTGACTCATTTCATCTTCTGTCCTGGCTGATCTTCCCTGTTTCCCCTTCCACCCATTGGCTTTTGTCTCCCACCAGGCCCCCGGTGAAGAGCCTGGCTCTGTGTTCTCCATCTCCTCCTCGCTGGCACTGCCAGGCTGGGATGAGGAGCCTCTCAGCCTTCCCTGCTCCGGGCTGGACAAGCCCAGCTCCCTCAGCCTCTGCTCACAGCCCAAGGGCTCCAGCCCCACCTTGGAGGCCCTTCCCTAGCCCTGCTCCAGCTACCAGACATCTTTCCTGCCCTGGGGAACTCAACTCAGGCCACAGGGACTTGGATAATCCACATCCTTGATGTCCTGGTCACACAGCCCTGGCCCCTTGTCCCCATGTCAGGCTCTGGGGTGGATCCTATGGAACATCCTTGGGTGGAGGCTGTGGCTCCAGGTGGACTGGGAGGATACCGGGGAACAGGGACTCCACTGGGCATGAACAGCATTGGACTTGTTGGGAGAAACTGTGAGGGGGGGCTGGGGCGGAGTGACCAACCCAGTGACCTCACAGAGCCCTCCTGGGATGTCACAAAGCCCCTCTGGGATGTCTCAGCCTGCTCTGAGATGTCACAGCCAGATCTCTAATGTCACACAGCTGGTCTCTGATGTCACTCTGTGATATCATAGTCCGCTGTTATGTCACAGCCTGTTATCTGATGTCACAGAGACAGTCAATGATGCTGTAGTTGCTTGATGCCCACTCTGTGATGTCACAGTCCACTCTGTGACCTCATGTCACCAGATGATGAATTGTCTCCACCAGGTGAGCTGACAACTGGAGCTTGTTCTCCAACTCCCCAGGCCTATGGAAACCACACAATGCCAACTGTGGGAGAAGGGGAACTGGAAGTTCACCAGCCTCAGTGTCCTGCCAGCTCAGCCAGGCCCACGGGAACATTGGGGTCCACGACCACCAGGGACCACCAGGGAAGATCCCCAGGACAGAAGACAGCATGGGTAATGGGGAGAGGAAATATGTTAATGATTCTGGAAAAATGATTATCAGATGTGTGTTTAGTCCAGGACAATCAATGAATATGTGTGCAAAATACAGAACATGAACAGAAACTTTCCTGTACTCAGCAAGCTCGGCTTTGGGAGGAGCTATCCCCCGTGCATCCGGCTGAATAAAGAATGCTGCTTCTTAAAGCTGCACTGGTGTTAAGGAGTTTTCTGTTTTACCAAATTTTTGTAACACTCCACTCCCAAGGAAAGCTCTGTCTCCTGCTGCTCACAAACAGAGAAGGGCTGGTGGCAGATGTGGGGCTCAGAGGCTGCCTGGGGCACAGGGACCATGAAATAATCAAGTTTTCAATGATCTGTGAAAGAAGGAGGGAAAGCAACAAAACTTCCACACTGGAATTAGGAAGGGCAGTCTTTGGCCTATTTAGGATGCTAACTTGAGGAGTACCAAATCAGGTACCGATATTTTTAAGGGAAAAAGCCCTTAAAAACAAAGGGGTTCAGGAACAAAGGGCACATTTTGAGAAAGTAATCTTAAGGGGGAAGGAGCAGCCTGTCCCAGTGTGGCAAAAGATGAGCTGGTGAGGAAAATGACTGCCCTGACTGCCCATGGAGCTTTTGTGGGAACTCAGGGGAAAGAAGAGGGTGCATTAACTTTGGACAGAAGGTCAGGCAACTTAGCAAGCATTTAAGGATATTGTTAGGTCATGCAGGAAAAAAGAGGAAAGAGGTGAAATCTCAATAATAGATTAACCTGGCCACTTCTGTGAAAAATATTAGAAAACTTTTCTACAAATAACTCAGTTGCAATTTATGGGATAATGAGAACCTCCACTCTTTATTGGATGCAGTGGAAAATACAGTAGCTAAAGATAAGGAATAGGCCAAGCTCCTTAACATCTTGTTTCTTTTAATTTTCAATATTAGGATAGGCTGTTCTCAGGACAAGAGCTCTCCTGAGCTGGTAGATGGGCACAGGAAGCAGAACAGCCCCCTGTAATCCAGGAGGAAGCAGCTGGGGTCCTGCTGAGCCACTCAGATGCTCACAGGTGTATGGGATCAGATGGGTGTGGAGTTGTGTTATGTATATGTTTTATTATCCCTGTATTATGTATTGGTTTATTCCTTTGTACCCCCGTGTGCAACTTGGTTTATCCCCAGTTTTCCTGCCTTGTCCTCCCTTCCCGCCTTCCCAGTATCTATCCATCACCCTGAAAGAGGCATTTTACCCCCCCCAGGTGCCTTGTCTATCACTCGGTGCCCCTTCCCATCCATCCAGAAGCTTCTACTCAGGGCACCGGGTGATTGGGCGAGGACCTGGGGCTCCCCCCATATCCTTCCCCCATTGGACCCCACCATATCCCCCCATCCCGGAGCCACCCCCTATCCCTATCCCCATTGGTCGTTGGATACCCCTCCCTTACAGTTTATAAGCCAGTGCAAGCACCTTGTGCTTGTTCCTGTTGGCTGGCACTGTTCTAGGACATTTGGCCCCGTTGGGCTACAATAAACTCGGACTTAGCCCCCAGCAGGATCCGCTCTTCATTTACCACCGCGAGGCTTGCTAGCGCTGCCTGGAACCCACAAAGGCACTCTCCAAACCCCAGCTGGGAGCGGCGGAGGGTGCCTCCATCGCCCGCTCTCGCCCCAGAGAAGAGCTAGCCGGGGCTGAGAGAAAAGGGAACCGGGGCGGGAGCGCGGCAGATGGGATCCATCCTAGGGGGATGAGGGAGCTGGTGGATGAGCTCCCCAAGCTGCTCCCCATCATTTACCATCAGTGCTGGCTCAGCAGGGAGGTCCCAGAGCACTGGAGGTGCCAGTGTGAGCCCATCCCCAAGAAGGGCTGGAAGGAGGATCTGGGGAGCTCCAGGCCTGTCAGCCTGACCTCGGTGTCTGGGAAGGTTATGGAACAGATCACCTTGAGAGCCACCACAGGGCACCCACAGGATGGCCGAGGGGTCAGAGCCAGCCAGCGTGGATTTAAGAGGGGCAGGTCCTGCCTGAACAACCTGATCTCCTTTTATGACCAGGTGACCCACCTGTGGATGTGGGAAAGGCTGTGGATGTGTCCATCTGGACTTCAGAAAAGCCTTGGACACTGTCTCTGACAGCATTCCCTGGAAAAGCTGCCGCCCATGGCTTGGGCAGGTTTCCTCCTGGCTGGGAGATGGAAGAGCTGGCTGGAAGCTGGGCCCAGAGAGGGGTGGGGATGGTGCTGCACCCAGCTGGTGTCCAGTCTCTGGTGCTGTCGCCCAGGGATCTGTGTTGGGCCCAGTCCTGTTTAACATCTTCACCGATGATCTGGGTGAGGGGATCGAGCCCACCATCCCCAAATTTGCAGGTGACACCAAGCTGGGTGTGAGTGTGGATCTGCTGGAGGGCAGGACAAGAAGACACAGCCTCATGCTGCAGCAGGGGAGGTTTGGTCTGGACAAGAGGAAGAAGTTCTTCACAGAAAGGGTGAGTGGGCATTGGAATGGGCAGGCCAGGGAGGGAGGTGGCAGAGTCACTGTCCCTCTCCAGTGGCACTCAGTGGCATGTCTGGGTGACAAGGCGGTATTAGGGCATTGGTTGGACTTGATGATCCCAAAGGTCTTTTCCAGCCTATTTGATTCTGTCATTCTGTGATGATTGGGGCACTCTGGGGCCATTGTGACACTGCAGGGCCTCGTGGAACTAAGAGGACCAAGGTGACACTGTGCAGCCCCATAGAACCAGGGCTCCATTGTGGTGCTCTGGGGCCCAATGGGACCAGGGAGTCCCCGTGACACTGGGTCCTGGTGGAACCACAGAGGCCATGGTGACACTGTGTGGCCTCGTGGAAACAAGGAGTCAATTGTGACACTGAGGGAACTTGTGGAAGCACAGAGAGCATTGTGACAGTGTGGGACCTCATGTGACCATGGGGCCTTTGTGGCACCCTGGGGCCCCATGGAACCAAGGGGCCCCTGTGAAACTGCAGCACCAATGAGAACATTGTGACACTGTGAAGCCCCATGGAACCAAGGAGTCCATTGTCACATTTTGGGGCCCCATGGGACCAAGGAGACCAGTGTGACAGTGTAGGGCCTGGTGTAACCAAAGGGACATTGTGACACTCAGGGGCCTCTTGGAACCAAGGACATCTTTGCAGATGACGCCAAGCTGGATGTGAGTGTGGATCTGCTGGAGGGTAGGAAGGCTCTGCAGAGGGCCCTGGACAGGCTGGATCCAGGGCCCAAATCCAACAAGATGGGATTTAACAAGTCCAAGTGCCGGGTCCTGTGCTTTGTCCACAATAACCCCTGCACCGCTGTAGGCTGGGGATGGTGTGGCTGGACAGTGCCCAGGCAGAAAGGGACCTGGGGGCACTGGTCGACAGCAGGCTGGACATGAGCCAGCAGTGTGCCCAGGTGGCCAAGAAGGCCAATGGCCCCTGGCCTGGATCAGGAATGGTGTGGCCAGCAGGAGCAGGGAGGTCATTCTTCCCCTGTACTTGGCACTGGTGTACTTGGCATTCCTCCCCTGTCCTGGCACTGTTCCTCCAGTGCTGTGTCCAGTTCTGGGACGCCCAGTTTGGGAAGGACATGGAGGGGCTGGAGCATGTCCAGAGAAGGGCAACAAGGCTGGTGAGGGGTCTGGAACACAAGTCCTGTGAGGAACGACTGAGGGAGCTGGGGTTGTTTAGCCTGGAGAAGAGGACACTCAGAGGTGACCTTATCACTGTCTACACTCCCTGAAAGGTGGTTGCAGTCAGGTGCGTGTCGGTCTCTTTCTCCTCACAGCAAGTGACTGAACAAGAGGACACAGTCCTAAGCTACACCAAGAAAAATTTAGGTTGGATATTAGGAAAAAGTTTTTTATGGAAGGGGTGATAAAGTACTGGAATAGTCTGTCCAGGGAGGTGGTGGAGTCATCATCATGAAATGTGTTTAAAAAAAAGACTGGATGTGGCACTCAGTGCCATAATTTTGCAAAGGTGGTGTTAGTGTGTGGGTTGGACTTATGACCTTAAAGGTCTCTTCCAACCCAGTAATTCTGTGATTCTGTGATTGTGTGGCATCACAGACCAGGTTGTTGTGAGCCTGTGTGTGTCTGTATCGGCTGTATAAATCACTGTATAAAGATAAAAATGTTAATAATGATTTAATTACCAAAAATGTCTCTGAAAACAAAGAGTTGAGAAAATGTCATCTGGTGGAATTTTAGTATTGAGTTTGTAATCTCTGTCTTTGGGTTTTTATAGATAATAATATAAGTAATAATGATTTTTAAGTTTTTTAGATAATACGATAAATAGTGATTGTTAAGTTTTTGTAGGTAATGATAAGTAGTGATTGTTACTAATGTTATATGAGTGCTTTAAAAGGATTGTCTTAAACTATTTTAAACATTTCTTGTTAATAGGTTGATCATAAAATGTGAGTTGTCTGATTTTTGTGATAAGAATTATTATTAAGGTATTAAGGTATTAAGGTGTTGTTATAGTATTTACAGTCAGTTTTCATATGTTTTATTGTCTCTTTAGGTGATTGATTACAAGATGTTTTTTCAGGATCCTGTGTTTTTGATTTTTTAACTACTCATGTGTTTTCTTTATCCAATCTTTTATGCAGCTGCAATTCATCTTCCTTTAAAAATTCATTATCCAAATTTTAATTCAAAATTTCAGACTTCAAATTTTCAGATTTCTGAAGAAAGGGTTTATTGTATTTAGAGAATTTTTGTCTTGAAAGAGATTTTAAATAGGTTCAATTATTTAATGGTTTGATAACTTTTTAATAATAAGGTTTTTTACTTATAACTGTTATTTCTAGGACTTTTGTTTTATAATGTGTTAAAACATATCCTCCAATTAGAGTTTGAGCTCTGGCCAAGCTCTGGCTCTACGTGGATGGTGTGATTGACCCAGGCGTTTTCTGCATCAAAAAGTATTCAAGTCCTTTTGGCTTGACAATTTGACCATGTAGGGCAGCTGAGCCTCAAAGGGAGTTTTGGAGAAACATGATCCGGACATGTTTTATCCAAATCTCTGTTGTTTTAAGGTTTATCAGCTGCTGCAGACTCTGGGATGACAATTTGATAGTGTAGCACTTGGTAACTGTGATTTTATATGTAATATTAGTTGTGTATTATCTGATTGATTTTTATTTGTTGTTAGTTTCTTTACTATATGCATTGTTTTGTTCTTGATGTTTTTTCATGTTTATAACAAAGATGTTGATATTTCCATTTCTTCATGCAAATTTTAAGAAACAGAATTGAGAGAGGACACTCCAGTCCCTGTGGGGAGTATTGAGTTTGTTTGTGTTTTAGCAGGTGCAGAATCTGGATAGATTTCAGTGAAGAATGTTAAACTTATCAATTTCAAGAGAACACTAATCTCTCCACAAGTAAATCAGAGGATGCACAGCAAAAGTGGATTGTACAAAGATTCGTGTTTCACCCACAGAAGATTGTAGGCTTTTAAGTTTTTTCATAAGTGTGTTTTTAATTATGTTATAGACTTTTTTGCTAAGTTTTAATGAGTTTTAGTAATGCCTGTGATTTTTCTGTTCATTTTGCCATTGCTTTTCAATGGCAAAAGAAAAAGAGGGACAATCAATTAGGTAATCAAAAGCATAACATTAAGTTTATCATAAATATAGTTTGTATTTAGAATTAAGTTTGTTCCTTTCATGTTAAACAGAACAATCAAAAACATGAGAAATATGAAGTGGGGTGCACTTCTGTAATATAACCTCATTTTTCACCCCACGAGTTACTTCAGTGCAAGCTCTCACACAATTGAAAATCCTGGCCTACTGGACAAAAAAGTAAATTAGTATTCCATCTAAAATGTTGAGTGAGCTTGCCACAAATATAGGTAGTATCTGTCATGCAGTTCTGCAAAACAGAGCACTTACCACTAATTTGCTTCTTCTAGCCCAAGGTCATAGTTGTGAAGAATTTGAAGGAATGTGCTGTATGAACTTATCTGATCACTCTACATCTATCCATAAGCAAATACGAAAATTGACCAAGCTAACTCAACAGTTAAAAGTAGAAGATAGATTAGATTTAAAAAGATAGCTAAAAGGATTGGGGATCGGACCATGGTTAAGAGACATTATCAAATACAGCATAATAGTTCTAAGCATAATTGTGATGCTTTTGCTTGTTTTGCCCTGTGTGTTTACTTGCTTGCAAGGCTTGATGCAGCAGCTTTTGCAGAAAATGCTGAATGCACACCTTCTTGTACAAAAGGAAAACGGGGGAGATGAAGAGAGCCTGACAGAGGAATGGTTGAACGACAAGGGACATGATACTGTAAAATTAATCCAAATAGGGAGGGCTACGTGACTGCTGCAAAGTTCGCATGGCCCTGAAGAGTAGATGGTGTGCAGAAAGCAGGATATTGAAACTGCTTGGTATGTAGAAGTAGATAGAGAAACACAAAGAAGTACTAAGCTGTCCTAGCTGCAAGGCCAGCTGGACAGGCAAGTATCATTCACAAAGATACTTTTAAGATAATAGTACAAATCACATAGCAACCAATCATGAGCTTGGCTTTTGCAATATGTATGAGCTAATTAACGAACATATATAAACTGTGTAATCTGTCACAATAAACTGAGACTTGATGATCATGATATCATGAGTCTTGTCTCCCGCGGCATCCCTCCAACACCCAAGTGCTGGGGCTGCACCTCCAGCTCCAGAGATGTGACAGATGGGAGAAGAGACAAATCATTCCTGCTGCATTCTTCATTGTGTTTGCTTGTACAGGTGACCTGGATCCATATGTAGACGAGCTGTTTTGTGTCTGAAAACACTGGTAAAGTAAGAAGAATACTATTCTTTAGCTGAAAATAATATTTCATGCATAACACACAATGAGAAAGAAAAGACACATATGATCAGAAGAGCATCTGAGTTTTTCAGAGGAAGAGAGACTCATTGGTGTCTCAGTGGTCAAACCTGTTCAAATACTTTCTTCAGAGCTTCCTTGAGATAAGAGGTGACCACCAGAGGCCAAGGCCAGCCAGAGCTCTCTGTCCTGGCAACTTTTGTCTGGGAGAACCCTTGCATATAGGGAACTTTTCAGGAGGAGTATCAATTTTGGCCATGGGCACCTGGAAAGATGGATGGTTCATTTTAGTAGGAAGGAAGTCACAGGGCTCCAGGTCTCCAGAGACTGATGAGAGGCAGCCCTAGGCATTCCAAGATCAGCTGGACCTGTCAGGTGGTCCCTGGGAGGCCCAACCGGCCAGACCCATTCCATGTTCCCTTGGTTCCACCAGGCCCTGTAATGTCACAATGTTCTCCTTGCTTCTCAAGTGTCCCAATGGCCCTGCGCTTCCATGAGGCCCTGCAGGGTCACAATGGCCCTTTGGCTCCAATGGGCCCAAAGTGTCACAATGGTCTCCATGATTCCATGGGGCCTTGCAATGCCACAATGCTCTCCACGGATCCACAATGCCCCACAGGATCACAACAGCCTTTTGGTTCCACGAGACCCTTAAATACCTGCGATGGACTCTTGGATCCACCAAGCCCTGCTGCTTCTCACTGGCCCCTTGGGACCATGTGGCCCAGCAGTGCCACAGTGACGTCCTTGGTGCCACGAGGCCCCGCAGTGTCACAGTGGTCCCTTGGATCCATAGGGTCCCCACCATGTCACAATGCTATCCACAGGTAGAAACCCAAGGAGCCCCAGTGTTTCAGAGGCTGATGAACTGCAGCCACCAGAGGCCAAGGCCATGCCTGTCTGTCTGTCCTGGCAGCTTTGTCACACTGGTCTCTTGTTTCCATGGGCACTGCAATGTCACACCGGCCCCTTGTTTCCACGGGGCCCTGCAGTGTCACAATGGTGGTGTCATATTGGATCCTTGGTTCCATGAGGCCCAGATGTGTCACACTGGCCTCTTGTTTCCATGGGGCTCCATAGTGTCACAATGGTCCCTTCCATCAGGCCTTGCAATGTCACAAGGGTCTCCTTGGTGCCGCAGTATCACAATGGACCCTTGGTTCCATGGGGAGTCACAATGTCAGAAGGGTCTCCTTGGTTCCATGAGGCCCTGCAGAGCCCCTTGATTCAACAAGGCCTCAAGGTGTCACGATGGCCTCCAGGCTTCCAATGGGCCCCACAATGTCCCAATGGACCTTTGGTTCCATGGAGTCCTGCACTGTTCCATGGATCCTTAGTTCCATGAGGCCCTGGAGTGTCACAATGGACTCCTTGGTTCCATGGTGCCACACAGTGTGACAAGTGCCCCTTGGCCTGCCATGTCCCCATGGTGTCACAATGGCCCCTTGCTTCCATGAGGCCTTGTAGTGTCACAATGGCCCCTTGGTTCCATGGGGCCCAAAGTGTCACAGTGGTCTCCATGATGCCATAAAGCCCTGCAGTGTCACAACAGACCATTGGTTTCACTGAGCCCCACAGTGTCACTATGGTCCCTTTGGCTCCAAGAGGCCCTGAAGTGCCACAGTGGCCCTTTGGTTTCACAGGCCTCAAAGTGTCAAAAAGGCCTCCATGGTTCCATGAGGCCCTGCTGTGTCACAAGGGACCTTTGGTTCCATGATGCCCCAGAGTGTCACAATGGCATCCTTTGTCCCGTGGAGTCAGAATGGACCCTTCATCCCATGGACCCCAACAGTGTTCACTGTATTCCCCTTGATTCCATGAGGGCCTGCCATGCTCTAATGGTCCCTGTGTTCCAGTGTGTCCCAAAGTGTCAGGATAGTCTCCATTGTTCCATGAGGCCTCGCAATGTCACTGTGCTCCCCTTGGTTCCACAGAGCCCCACAGTGGAACAATGGACTCTTGGTTCCATGAGGTTCCTCAGTCACAATGGTCTCCCTGGATCTGCAGTGTCACAGTGGCCCCTTGGCTCCGTGTGGCCATGCTGTGTCACAATGGCTCATGGTTCCATGAGGCCACACAGTTTAACAAGGGACCCTTGGTTCCACGAGGCCTTTCTGTGTCAGAGTGTCCCCTTGGTTCCCAGAGGTTTCTCAGTGTCACAATGATCTCCTTGGATCTGCACTATCACAATGGACCACTGGTTCAATGTGTCCCCAATGTGCCAAAATGGATTTTGATTCCATGGGGTTCTGCTGTGTCACCATGGACCCTTTGTTCCATGAGTTTGGGCAGTGTCGCAGCTGAGTCCTGGGTTCTGTGAGGCCCCGCTGTCACCAAATCTCGGAAATATCACAATGAGGCTCCTTAACACTAATTTGCTTTTCAGAGGGTATAATTTATTCAGGCCTGAGGCCTAGTGAGGGATAACTCCTCATCTGATGCAGACATGTAATTTTACCAGTGTATTGCTCATATACAGTTCCTAAATGCTAATTACGATTTACCCATTTCCATTAAACCCACCCGAAGTTCCCAGATTCAGTCCTTGTTTTTTCTATCACTGCACCCTTGAGCCAGATGTCTTCTTCTTCTCTTCCAACTGTCCCTGCTGGGAAAGCAGCCCCTGCATGCCTTGTTCCTGTGCTGGAAGTTCACAGGCAGGGTAAAAATGGAATGAACCCTTTGGGTATCAGCCCAAGGCTTTGTGTGGCCAGGCAGGGTCAGCAGGAGGCAGAGCTGCCAGCAAAGGAAGGGCCAGCGAGGTGGGGCAGCCGGGGGTGACAACAGCCTGCAGGGACAGAGGCGCAGGGCAGGGACACCGTGGGACAGCCTGGGCTACAGAGGGCACAGGGATGTGCAGCAGCTGCAAGGCCCTGACAGAGCCAACCTGTGCAGCCCTTTGGCCGTGGCTGCTGGCCCTGGGCCTGAGGCCACGAGGGGACAAGTGACCCTTGCAGCCCTGGGGCCTCAGTGCCTCCTTGTCCCTGCTCAGCAGCCTGGCAGGGCCGCCCCATGGTCCTGCCCTTGGCATTGCACATCCCCACATGCCAGTGCCCATCCCGGGAAGAGCCCTGAGCAATGAGGGAGGGACAGGATCTGCCTTGCCAGGGGCTGGGGCTCAGGCCTGGGCCCTTTGCATTCCTGAAACACATCCAGATTTGCTCAGCACCAGAGACACCTTTCCATTGCCTGTCCCCAGCTGCCAACTCTGCCTCCAGTGTTCTGCTGTGACTGGAACCTGGGGACACTTTCTCAGTCCTGTCCCTCAGTGGGACCCATTAAAACTTCAGGAAACTTTGGAGTTTGATTGTAACTTTGAATTCTTGAGAGATTTCTGCCACTCCCTTTCAGGGACTGATGGCCAGGGACTCAGCAGCCAACCCACAGGAGAAGTCCTGATGCTGTGTCTGTGCTGCTGAGCTGGGCCGGGCTCCTGGAACAGAGGCAGCTCCTGGCCAGGGCAGTGCTGCAGAGAGACAGCTCTGGCCAGGAGCAGCTCCTGGGCACAGCCTGGCAGGAGCATTGTGACATTTCACTGCCATGCCCAGATGCCTGTGTTGTCCCCATTGCCATCATTGGGTTTTCTGAGGCAGTGCCAGGGTCTGGTGGTGGCAGGTGCCCGTCCAGGCAGGGAGCCTTGGGACCCTGTTGTGGACATGTGTCTGTGGGAGCAGAGTGCCCAGGTGTCCTCAGGGGCCCTTCAGCTGATTCCCTGGGTGTCCTGCAGGGCTGCAGGTGCCCTCCAGAAGGGCACAGCTCTCCCGTGGTGTCTCTGGGCTGCGTGGGATCCTCATGGAGGAGACAGCTCAGTGTTAGGGCCAGGGAAATGCTGCTGGGCACCTGCACCTGGGCAGCTGCAGTGATCCCTCTGTCCAGCAGCCTGGCAGGAGACAACTGAGATCCCAGTGAGGCACCCTGAGGGAAGGCGAGGGCTCTGTCCATGTGCTGTCTCACCCCAGAGCCTCTGCTCTCAGCACTGCCCTGGTTCTCTCTAGGGGAACTCCTCTGCGTGCCTCTCCTGCAGCTTGAAGCTGCCAGCAAGGGACAGCTGAGAACAGCCCTGATGGCCAGAGCTGCTCCATTGTCCCTGCACTGAGAGACCATCCCTGTGCCTCTCAGACCCACACGATTTCACCTGCAGTTAATTAGAAATGTCAGGGATTTCAAACAGCCACAACCACTTCTGACTGTGGCAGCTGCAGCTGGGTGAACAAATACAAGGAATTCGCTCAGCTCAGTTCTTCAGATGGGCAAAATGCAAACAGCAGAGCTGAAAAGATTTTTGGTGTTTCCAAGTTCATTTAATTGGAGATCACCCAGCATTCTCAGTTACCTCTCACTGCTCAAGAAGAAGGAATCCTCCTGAGCCCTGCTCTGAATTCCTGCAAAACCAAGAGCCCAGGTGAGGGGAATGTAGAGAAGTGTTCTTAAAAGTAAAGACCCTAAATGTTCCAGTGCTATGAGATATGCAATAGATTTTGCTCACGGAAGTGTGGCCTGACTTAGTGCTGTAGTTTTCTCCTCAGGAGACAATAATTTCCTGAGGCAGAAATGTCCAACAGCAGCTCCATCAGCCCCTTCCTCCTGCTGGCACTGTCAGACACGCGGCAGCTGCAGCTCCTGCACTTCTGCCTCTTCCTGGGCATCTCCCTGGCTGCCCTCCTGGGCACCGGCCTCACCATCAGCGCCGGAGCCTGCGGCCACCACCTGCACACGCCCATGTTCTTCTTCCTGCTCAACCTGGCCCTCAGCGACCTGGGCTACATCTGTCCCCAAAGCCATGCACAATTCCCTCTGGGACACCAGGGACATCTCCTACTCAGGGTATGCTGCACAGCTGCTTCTGTTTGTCTTTTTCATTTCAGCAGAGGTTTCCCTTCTCACTTTCATGTGATACAAGAGCTACATGTCCATCTGCAAACCCCTGCACTACGGGACCCTCCTGGGCAGCAGAGCTTGTGCCCACATGGCAGCAGCTGCCTGGGCCAGTGCCATTCTCAATGCTCTGCTGCTCACGGCCAATACATTTTCCATGCCCCTGTGCCAGGGCAATGCCCTGGGCCAGTTCTTCTGTGAAACCCACAGGTCCTCAAACTCTCCTGCTCACACTCTAAACTCAGGGAACTTGAGCTCCTTGCTGTTAGTGCCTTTTTGTCATTTGCCTGTTTTGTGTTCATGGTTTTCTCCTATGTGCAGATCTTCAGGGCTGTGCTGAGGATCCCCTCTGAGCAGGGACGGCACAAAGCCTTTCTCACCTGCCTCCCTCACCTGGCCGTGGTCTCCCTGTTTCTCTGCACTGCAGCCTTTGCCTACCTGAAGCCCCACTCCCTCTCCTTCCCATCCCTGGATCTGGCAGTGTCAGTTCTGTACTCGGTGGTGCGTCCAGCCCTGAACCCACTCATCTACAGCCTGAGGAACCAGGAGCTCAAGGATGCCCTGAGGAAAATGATGACTGGCTGCTTCTCTGAAGCTACCTATTGCCTGTTTTCTTCTGCCAAACTTTTGGAATGGAACTCATGAAATGCCCAACAGGCCTGCCCAGATCCTTGGGTAATGTTCAGTGGGTTTTTAGCTCATAAAAGTATCCTCAATAACATTTTTTTAACCCCCACCATCTAATTCACTGTCTGCCTCTTGAATGTGACCCATAAGCTCTGTTAACCAGGTTTGTGCTATTGCTACATTTGAACAAAATAAAGTACCCTGCAGTGCCTGTTTTATCTGGGATCCCAGCTCTGAGGCCTGCATGAAGTTAGAGGGGAGAAGGGGAAGAGAGCTCCAGCAGAGCAGCACTGCCAGGGAGCAGCAGGGATTGTTCCTTTTGGAGCTGCCCTTCCCACTCCACCCTCTCCTTGCCAGCCCTGCTGTGGCTGTGAGGCCGCAGTGCTCTGGCAGCTTGGTCACTGTCCTGCTGCGTGTCCGTGCTGTGACCACAGGCAGGGACAGGCCGTGGGCACTGCTGGGACACAGCTGGGCTCCAGCACAGCAGCTCCATCAGCCAAGGGCATCTCCTGAGGGCAGGGCAGGAAGGCTTTGCTCTCCTCCAGAGCTGCTGTCAGCAATGTGCTCCAGGAATGCCCTGGCACAGCAAAGCCCAGTGCCTGGGCAGAGGGGGAGTGTGCAGGGAGGGCACACAGCAGTGTCCTGGCACAGCCAGAGCTCCTGGCATGGCCCTGATGGAGCAGCAGAGCAGGGCCTGGGCTGTGTCTTTGTTCTGGGGACAGCCTGGGAAGGTGCCCCACGACAATTGTCCCACACCAGCCCCTGCAACCACCACTGCCAGCACTGGCCTCTCCCCCACCTGCAGGAGATTGTTTGTCCCTGCATGGAGGGACACCAAGTGACCAGGCCAGCAGGCCATGTTTGCTCTGTACTGGGGAGATTTCAGCAGTGCATCCTGTGTGTGTGGGGAGATGAACCTGAGTGAGCACACACACCATCAGCAGCACTTGGGGGTGGCACAATTCCAGTGGCACAAACAGTGCCTTGAGGCCATTTTACTCTGAGAGTAATGTCCTCGGGGAAACCACCTGAATTCTTTGCTGGGCTGTGGTTAGGACAGCATAGAGACAAACATCCTGGGCAGGGAGGCTCCAGGACAAAATGCTCAGGGCATCCATGGACTGCACAGAGAGACATTGGAAGGAGTGAGGGTCTGTGGGGAGAAAACCCTGCTGCCTCCCTTCTGAAGCACCCTTAGGACCTGGATAGGCTGTGCTGTGTTCTGGGCACTGATCTGGGACTGAGGGATGTGGAAAAGGCCTTTGGTGTCAGGCCTGTTGAGAAGGCTGGGCAGCGTCACTGTGGGACCTCTCTCAAACCCCCTGGAAAGGCCAGAGCCATCCCAGAGGGTCCTGGGCCCTTGGGAAGGGCAGCCATGGAACCAGTCTGGGCAGGGAGGGGCACTGGGAGAGTCACGGACTGGTCAGGCTCAGCAGGGAAGGGGATGTGGCAAATCCTCCTGCAGCCATTCCAGGCACTGGCAGGACAAGGCAGGGACTGCAGAACCCACGTGGGAGGGAAGAGAAGGGGATGTTGTGTGCCCAGGCTTCAGCAGGCCTGTGACAGGGTCTGCTGTGGTCTCCTCAGAGCCAGACTGGAGAGAGCTGGGCTGAAGGAGTGGAACATGGGGTGGGTGGGAATGTGGCTGAACAATGAGGGTCAAATGTCATCCATGGTACAGAGTCCTCTTGGCAGCCAGGCCCTGGTGACATCCCTCAGTGACCAGCCCTTGACCACCACTGGGGATTATTTCTATTATCTCTACAAGGACATGAAATGCACTTTCAATACTTTGTGAATGCTGCCAAATGGCAGGGAGTCTGTGACTGAACTCATCTAGTTAATGGTGACTGCTAAACATAACTGGGCAAGATGACTGAGTTGGGTAAATTTGTCTTGCAATCAGGTGCCAAGCAAGCCACAAGGAAAGGGAGAAAAAATGTATGCATGAGAAGAAAGGCAGTTCAACAGGGAAAAAAACAAAGCCGACCAAAAAAACCCTCCAAACCCAACTAAAAAAAAGCACAGCAAGACACACTAACAGAAGAAAAGCAAATCCACAGGAAATTGCCTACCAGCAGAAAATGTCTGATAACCTTGTGGCAGGATAAGATTCTGTGTGTGTAGGTGCTGCTTTGAAAGAAAAATATCTTCAAACAGAAATTAATCCTCTACCCCCTTTGTCACCAGTTCTCTCAGTTGATTGCTGATCATGGTGTCACATGGAATGGAAAATCCCCTGGGTCAGTCCAGCTCAGCTGGCCCATCCCTGTTCCCCCAGGAACATTTGCCCTCCCCAATCCCAGAGGTTGCAGGGCTTGCAGACACATCTCATGCAGGGTGAGCACTGTGACAAGGACAGGAGAACAGAACAACATTTACTCTTATGAAGGACAGCAGAACAATCCTTTTGTTCCATGTGGTGTCAGTGGCATGGTGGCAGAGGAAACTTTTCCTTTAAACATCCACCCCAGCACCAGCAGTCAGGGTGCCAGGAGGAGCTGTGTTTCCATGACAATCACCTCCAAGGTGGCTTGAACTCTTTCATGGGCAGCCAAGATTTCCTTCTCTGTAGGAGTGTAGTTGGCTTCAGACCCTCTGTAACTTTGGCTGCAGAATCCCAGTGGTCAGCCTCGAGTCTCCCCAGGCACCTTCTGACAAAGGTTCCAGGACATACCATTGCTCCTGGCTGCAGAGTAGAGCATATTCTTCACCTCTGGTCCTGTCCTGACTGGGCCAAGGGCTACAGCATGAGCGATCTCCTGCTTGATCTGGGCAAAGGCTTGCAGCTGCACAGGGCCCCAGTGAAAATCGTTCTTCTTGTGGGTGACCAGGTAAAGAAGGCTCACAATCTGGTTGTACTCGGGAATGTGCATTCTCCAAAAGCCAATGGTGCATAGGAAAGCTTGTGTTTCCCTCTTGCTGCTTGGTGATGACATTGCAGTGATCTTATTGGTGACCTCAGTGGGAATGTGAATCTGTCTGTCTTGCAACTTTGCTCCCAGGAACTGGATCTCTTGGGCAGGTCCCTTAACTTTGCTCTTCTTGATGGCGAAGCTGACTTCCAGCAGAATCTGGATGATGCGCTGTTCTTTCTCAAATACTTCCATTGCCGTGTTCCCCCACACAATGATGCCATCGATGTACTGCAGGTGTTCTGGAGCTCCACCATTTTCCAGTGCAGCCTGGATCAGTCCATGGCAGATGGTGGGGCTGTGCTTCCACCCCTGGGGCAGTCGGTTCCAGGTGCACTGCCCGCCCCTCCAGGTGAAAGCAAACTGAGGCCTGCATTCTGCTGCCAGAGGAATGGAGAAAAACGCCTTAGCAATGCCAATAGTGGTGTACCACCTTGCTGCCAGCTCGTGCTGGAGTTCCAGCATGTCCGGCACAGCAGCGCTCAGTGGTGGAGTCCCTTCATTCAAGGCACAATAATGCAATCAATCTCCAATCGTCCTCATCTCCTCTTTAAACTCCTCTTTGAGTTCCTTGATCACAGCAGAGCCATGAGCCTGCATCGGGCCATTGACCATACTCTCACAATTTCTAAACTTGTTGGCAGCAGAACCCACTGTCTCTCGGTTGGTATCAGCAGTAATCGTTGCAATGAAGGTGGTGCATTGACATGGCCCTAGATTTGCCAGACTCCACAGCATTTGCCCTGTGCACCTGACCTTGCCAGGGTCATTATCATGCTGTCCATCCCTCCCAAAGAGTTCCTCCAATGCTGCCACTTTTCTCAGCTGTTGGATCCCTTCCTCAAGGGTCTTCCAGCACATTCTATGGTGGTGCTCCTGCATTCTCTCCTTGTGGACAAACCTCTCTCTGACACTCATTAAAAGCCACTCCCACAGGAAAAGGGAGCCTGGCTCTCTTACAAAAATCTGATTCATACCTGGCTCCTGGGTCAAGGGTCCCAAATTCCTTGCCTCACCACCATCCAGGTGCATGCCTGTTCTCCTAAGGTCCCAGACACGCAGTTACCAGGTTGTATAAGCCTCATGTCCCTGTCGTACAATGTCTTTGTGCAGATTACAGAGACTTTTGTACGTCAGGGACTTGGTGATGATCTCAACTATTGGCTCCCCCGTGGGTGGCGAGGGCCTTCCTTTCTTATCCTTGTCTGGGTGCTCTGATTTCATCTCAGACCTCCTTGAGTGTGAATGAGGGCAGTGGGCAGTCAGCAGGGGCTGGCCGGGCGAGCTGCAATGCCTGGGCAGGGAGCTGCAATCCCTGGAGAGGGCAGAACCAGAGACCATCCGGGCTTAACCGAGAGCTTTGGGTGTGCCTAAGAGCAAATGAAGCAGCAGCACGGTGCCCGAAACTAAGATTGTGCCAGAGCCTGGAGCGCTGTCAGGCAGTGCCGGGATCCCAGGTGTGGTTCTGGTCCCCAGAACCAAGGAATGGAAGCCCCAGCCTCAGAGCCAGTCAGAAAGCCAACCAAGTGAGACCAGAGGGAGGGCACCTTCCAGTTTCTCCTGGGTATGGCTGCAAAACAACACCTGCTGCTTCTTCCTCTGCCTGTCTTTGGGGTGTGCTGGTGGCAGAGCCAGCCAGGTTGTGCTCTGCCTTCCAAGGCCTGTTGAGAGCGGGCATGAAAAACGCTGCGTACACAGCGGAGAGTCCTGGAAGGTGCTGACAAGATCATCCTGTGGGAACAGGGCTCTGGGCTCTGGCTGGGAACAGCCTGGTTTTGCTGCCGTGACCACAGGCTGGAGTTGAGGCAGGTGAAGAGGCAGTGGACAGCTTGTGTTTGTAGAGGGCCTGGAGCTGCACCTCTGAGCCTCCACCTGGAAACACACTTGGGGGAATACGGGCTACAGCTGGAGCGCCTGACTGGAAATCATTCAGCCTTGCCAGCTTTTCTTAAGAGTGTGTTGGTGTTCCCCAGGAAAGCTACACATTTGGGGAAATGCCTTTGGAGGAAAGGGGCTTGCTTCTCAAGGACAGTGCTTCCCAGGGAGCTCCCAGTGATGCAGGTGCAAGGGTCCCCCTTTGGCTCTCTGGGGTCCTTTCAGTCCTTGAGGCATGTTGTGCTTGGCAGAGGGGCAGGGCAAGGGAGAAGGCTGTGAAGAGCAGGTTTGGCATCTGCCTCGACCTGCAGAGACCGACCCAAGCACCTGCAGCAAGGTGTGATCTCCTGTTTTTGACAGAGGTGTGAGCAGCAGCATCTCTGTCCAGCTGTGAGCCCCAAAGCTCTCTCTGAGAGCTGTGAATTAACAGGCCTTTACGCACACACTTTTCACATCTTCCCTGTCTGCTATGTTTCAACTCTTGGCTACATGCATTTGCCCTTGCTTGGTGGAAGCTGCTGTGGCCCAGGGCCAGCACAGAGCTGGGCTGGGTGGGCCAGGCAGCGTGGAGAGTCTTGGCTGATCTTGGGGTGTCCCTGGCCTCAGAAAAGGCTTGGAAGGATTTCTTCCCAAATGTCCTGCTCTGCTTCTTTGGCTCTCCCTGTGCATCTTGGAGAGAACAAGGTAGGCCTTTCTGGAAGCTGGGCATCAGCAGGCCAGCAGGCCTTCCAATGGGGGCGTGTTGTGGAGCAAGCCCAGCTGAGATACCCTGAGAGTAGCCCAGTGCTCCTTGCTCCCCTCTGCTGACAGCTGAGCATTTGTTTGTTTTCGGGATGACCCTGGCTGTGTGAGGGGTGCTATGTGGACACGACACAGGCAGTCCTGTCCTGCTGGGTCCCAGCAGTGCCTCACAGCAGTTCTGCATCCACGTCAGGATGCTGGCCAAGAGAAGTCCTTTAAGCTGAGGCAGCAGATTTTAAGCTTGTGCAGCTGCCTACAGGTCAAGGCCAATGGTGTTCCCTCAGGATATAGCAGTCCTGAGGGGTCTCCCTCATTCAAAGGAATTGGCAGGCAAATGCACTGTCTGCCAAAAGCTCTTTTATTGACCTGGCGGGAGGGGGGGATCTGCACCCCACTCAAATATTCCTCCGCCACGTATAAATTTCAGTGGGTTGATACAGGAACTGTACCAAACATACCATCCATCTTTACACTGCTGAGGCGATTCGATAGGCAGGGGGTTGGAAATACATTGGGTCAGATTCCTATCCTTGAAGCTGATGTCCAGGCACTGGCCAGGAGCGGTCTCGATGCCCTAAAGCAGCACAAAGTCTTCCTCATGGCTTCCCTGCACAGGGCTGACTCCACACTTGCCCTTAGTTCTTCTGGTACACTGTCTAAAGCTTTTTGTCAAGTCACTCTCAGGTCAAGTTAGGCCTGCCAGGTTTTTCTTATGCTAACTGGTGCTGAGTACTTATGTATGGCTGTGCTAATTACCTGTTTACTTTTGGGAATTGCTTGGGCTTACTTATGTCAAACAAAGGCTTTGTTTCATTGCCAAAGGTGCTTGAGGCCACCCCTCTCCTTGTGGCATCAGTTGCTTTCCTGTGGAATGTTCTACCTCCCCAAGAGTAAAGAGGGAGCTGGAGAAAGAGCTTGTCAGGCTGCTCTCCATCCTTTACCAGCACTCCTGGTTTAGTGGAGAAGTCTGAGCTGAGCCCTGAGGTGCAGATGGAACAGCCGTGCACAGGAAGGCTCGGTGGGAAGGATGATCCAGGATCCATAGGCCTGGCAGCCTGAGCTTGCTCCAGGGGAAGGCCTTGGAGCAGATCCTTCCGAGTGCCATCCCACGGCATGTGCAGGGAACCAGGGTGTCTGCTGGAGGTTGGGAAAGCTCTGCAGAGGGATGGGGACAACTGGGGCCCCTGACGGGGTGTTGAGGGCTTCTGTGCAGGAGTTTGGGGGGGTTGGTGTTAGTGGGGTGTTGAGGAAGGAGTTGTCTGGGAGGTGAGAGCTCTAGGCTGGAATTAGAGTCACTTTGAAGGCAGCATCTGTGCCTTGGCACAGCTTTGGTTACGGAAGGCAGAAAGAATATTTGTGACTTTTCCTTTTCATGGTCCTGATTCTGCTGAAGGGAACAAGAGGGGAGAGCTGTACTTTACTGGGCATTTAGATATCTCCAGCAGGGGGAGATTAGCCCTTTTGCCATCTACTCATTTGTTTGACCTACTTTTCTACCACTGAGGAGACTTTCATTTCTTGAGAGCTTTTAATCCTTAAGAGACCTAGGATATTATCATCCCTTCATAGAAAACCATTTGCAAACCAAAGAATGGTCCTTGGTTTTGCCCTTTTTTTGTGTAGTGTTATGTTCTGTAAAGTGACCCTCAATGGATGAGGTTAAGGCAAATGAGTTGCTACTTTGAGATGGGAAGCAAAATTCCAAATCTTCACCTCCTCAGGCCATCCAAAATAATTTGGGAAGTTTGCAGTGTTTTGGAACTACTTGAGTTGAGCAATGGGATGTAAAGCTTTCCTGAATTGAGGATTCTTCCTTGCCAGATTTTTCTGTGCCTTTGCCGCTAAGGTGTTTTTGTGCTGAAGGCAGTAACTTCAATGAGAAAATAATTTCAGCATGGAGTAAGAGCTTCTGACAGAGAGCAAGCGCTGCCAGCAGTTGCTCCAGGTGCTCCTGCCAACAGCCCCTGCAGGCAGGAACACAGGCCCAGTGCACCTGGGCTTTGGCTCCCTCTGGCACAGAAGCCCCCAGGGGCACAGGTCTCTGGGGCAGGACACGGCACCAACCCTGCCAGAGCTCAGGGGATGGCAGGTCTGCTTGGGCAGGGACTCTGCCTCACCTGCTGGTGTCAGCACTCCCCAGGCCCCAGGGCTCAGAGCAGCATTCCTGCCCTGGCCCACAGTTCCTTGTGTGTGCCACACCCGCGGGTTTGGGATGGCCACAGGCTGGGACGTGTCCCAAGGAGGCCGTACCAGTTTCTGTGGAAGGCCCCGTGCCCTTCCCAGGACGGCTGCATCGGCAGCCCTGGGGGCTCCTTCTGCTGCCCTGAGCCTGCAGAGCAGGGCAGCATTTGCTGATGGTTTGAGCCATTCCTGAAGACCCTGTTGGGCTGTCTTAGACACTTGGGGTGAGGGATTCCTTCCAACCTGAGCCACTTTGGGTGGGCCAGGGGCGGCCGTAGCGCAGGGGGCAGTGTGTGCAGGGGCCCTTTGTGACATGCTGCAGCATGGTCACTATGGCATGGAACAGTGTGTCAAAGGGCCCTTTGTGACCTGTGGTGACATAGGAGCTGACAGTGACAGGACCATGCCACAGTGCTCCGAGCACGCGACGGGACAGGACAGGACAGAGCAGTGCTGTGAGGAGCCCCCGCACAGCACACTCGTTCGTGTCTGACCCGGAGATTTCTGAGGCGTTATTCCTGCAGCTGACCTCGAGGCCAGACTACAGGACTTGCTGACCCGTGGCCTTCCTGAGCCTTCTCTTCTGCAGGTGCCCTCGAGGGCAGAGCGTGGGACTTGGTGCCTTGGAGGCATCTCCCATCCCTGCCACCAGTGCCCTCGAGGCGAGAGCACAATCCTTGACAGGAGTCTCCTGTCCTTGTGGCAGGAGCCCTCAAGATCAGAGTGCAGGACTTGCTGTCCTGAGCCTTCCTGAGGCTTTTCTCTTGAAGGTGCCGTGCAGGCACAAAAGCAGGACTTGCTGACTCGGAGTTTTCCGAGGCATCTCTTCTGCAAGTAGCCACAGATCCAGTCATTGACATGGAGCAGAGACCCCCAAGAGTGCCCAAGCTGGCCTGGGTGGAGGAAGAGGAAGAAGGCCCTGGAGCTGCCCCAGTGCACAAGACTGAAGATATGGTGCCATTCAAGCAGCTGCAGGAGGGTGAGTGGCAGAGCTGGGTTGCTGGACTGCATGGCTGGTGGCTGCAGCCAGCTTGGCCACATCCCATCCCATCCCATCCCATCCCATCCCATCCCATCCCATCCCATCCCATCCCATCCCATCCCGTCCTATCCCACATGCCCATGGATAGGACAGAAGCTGGGCTGGGGCTGGACCACATGGCAGCTCCATGCCTGGGGCATCGCGAGGCTCCCCCTGCCAGGAGAGAACAGGGCTGGGCTGTGTTTTCTGGCCTCTCCTGCAGCCCCTCAGCAGCTCTGGCCGCGCTCGCTCTTTACCAGATGCAGCCCTGGACCGGACACAAGAACAGGAACCCGCCCATGGCCGCTTCCGCAGAACAGCGCAGGTACCTGCGGCCATCCCCACCTGGGCTGGGCCTGATGGCACTGCTCAGCCCAGCACCGAGTGGTTAGAGCACTCCATGCATTCTCCCTCTCTTCCTGCTCTTCTCCTGCAGACCATCTGTCAATTCATCACGTGCATTAGGCAGGAAGAGACCACAGGTGTGGGCACCGGGATCTTGGCAAGCTTTCACCTCTTCAGTGCCGAGACCAGTGCTGCCATGCTGGATTTGCTGGTGGAGAAGGGTGTCTCCAATGCAAAGCAAGTAAGCAGTCTGGGGCAAGGGTTTGATTGCCCCAGGAATGGTGTGGCACATCATGCTGGGTCTGCTGGGCTCCCTCAGCCTGTGAGGTCCAGACCAATGTGGTGGAAAGGGAAGCACTTCTCAGGGGAAGCTGGGCAAGTTGCTGCCCTGGCAGCTCTCCAAGTCTCCCTGTGCCTTCTGTAGGTGCCAGCCATGGTGAGGTACATCCACCAGTGGCTCACGGCCAACAAATCTGCTGAGCACAGGCTGGACAAGGCCCTTCTGGAGCTGACCAAGGAATACCCCTGTGACGTGCTGATCACTCTCTTGCGCTGGGCCCCATCGTGTGACAGGCATGGCATCCCCACCTGCCTTGAGGCCTTAGGCTTCGCCGGCCCCCCCACCCCGTAGAGCCTGTCCCTGACAGACAGGTGGAGAGTTCCAGGAGCCTCTGGCCCCTCTGTTTTCCAGTCCTGGCATGTCAACTCCGGAGCCTGCTGCCATGCTCCCTCCCTGCCCCTCAGGGCCTGGGCCCACGTGGGCTGGCTGGCTGCTGCCGGCCAGGGCCAGGAGTCAGAGGCAAGGCTGAGGGCCAGTGCAGGCCCCTGCAGCTGCCCAGACCACGCTGCTGTGGCTGAGACCCCCCTGACACAGAGCTCTGGCCCCACAGAGCTGCCGTGATCATGTGGGGGACCATCATGTCCTGGAGCAGGACCGCGGAGCCGGCGCTACAGATCCTTCTCGATGTGCTGAGCGCCTGGCCAGAGGACAGCGTGTACACCTCCGATGGGGACAGCACAGGGGTCTTTGCCCTGGCTGTGAGTTTCTGGAAGCGGCCTTTGCCATCCCCCAGGCCACCTCTCCAGCAGCTAGCTCTCTGCCCTGCCCCCAGCTGCATCTCCCTGCCTCAGGCGCTGGGCTGAAACCTGGCTTGGGGGCAAGGTTCTGGGGCATCAGGCTGGCTGCTCCCCTTGTGTCTCCCTTGGCCTCTCCCTCGCAGGCTGGGGCCATGCCAAATGCATGTCTTGGCACTGATTACTGTCTCTGGCTGTTTTATTTCTTGCAGGCAACCTTGACACTGTGGAGGCTCTTCAATCTGACCTGGTGCCCACCTGTAGTGCTGGAGTATTTCCCCAACCTCTTTCTGCGTCTGCTCTTCCAAGCTTACATCAGCACGCAGAATATGCCAGAAGAGGTGGATACCTTCTGGAAGAGATGCCAGGAGCAACACGGCCTTGCTGCCCACCCCAACAGGTGCTCCATGCCAGTCTTCCCAGTCTCCCCATCCCTGCCATGCTCCCAGGGCAAGAGCCAGGCCTCCCAGCGTGACCTGGGCTTTGCTCTGCACACAGCTTTGCACTGCAGACCCTGAAGGCCCTGCTCTGCCAAATGCAGTACGAGGACGTGGTGCTAGCAATGGAACGCAGGTGTGCCTGGGACACACTGCTCTGTGCCAACACCCACCACTATGCAGTGGGTCTGCTGGCCAGGTGAGACCTCATGTTCCCCACTGCCCCTCTCCTTTGTGCCCAGATCACCCCATGCAGTCCCTGTGCTCATGGGCGGCAGGGCCTTGTCCTCAAGGGAGGGATGAGCAGACTGGAATGGGCTGGGAGAGGAGGGTGCCCTGGAGCAGCTGCCTCCCAAAGCACCCGTGCTGGGGAGTGCTCGGGAGAAGACCAGACTTCTGTGAGTCAGCCCTGGGAGAGGTTTGGCCACTTAGCTCAGGAGCAATGGTGCCTTTTTCTCCCTCCCAGGGAGATGCGCCGTGTCTCCATCATCTGGTGTTGCAGCATGGCATCCTGCCTCTTTGACTTACTCAGCCAAGACAATTCAGACTGGGAACTGCCCGCTCTGGCCTTCCTGGTGGAGGTGAGTTTGATGGCCAGCGCTGCCTTGCTCAGCTGCCTCCCACGTCTCTGCCCTCTGGTAGCCGCAGCTGCCTGGGATGGTGCCCTGTGCTGCTGCCTTGGCTCAGCCCTGTGCAGTTCTGAGCTCCTGCCAGCTGGGCACTCCTGTCACTGCTCTGTGCCTTTCAGGTCCTGGACTGCCTGGACTTGAGTGAATGCGCTGAAAACGTCCTGCAGATCATGACAAGGCAGCTGCAGAGCAAGTCCAGGGAGATGCATCGCGTGGCGCTCAGAGGCCTCATGGTGCTCAGCCAGGACCCCTCGATGGTGAGAAGGAGGCAGCAGCTGAAGCTGTGCTGGCAGCGTGGGGCTGGGGAAAGCAGCCCCTTGGGCTTGGCTGGACTTTGGGAGCTGTGGCAGCTGCTCTCAGCTCTCCAGGGTGGCTGTTCAGCTGCCTGAGCACTCTGGGACAGGCCTTCGGCCTCTGAGCCCTGCAGCAGCAGCAGCAGCGTGGGGTTGTACAGCCTTGTTTTCCACACAGAACGAAAGAATGTACAGCCTGACTGAAAGTCTTGGCAACCTCCTGCGGGCCGTGGATGAAGACATTGTTGAGATGACCATCGTTGTTCTCAGCTCTGTGCTTTGCAACAAAGACCTTGCAATAGCCAGCCCCATCGCTCTGCAGCTGGCTGAGGCGCTCTGGCAACTCTTTGACAATGTAAGGCTCTGTGCCCCCAGCCACGGGCACTGGGCGCCGCCTGGAAGCCCGGTGCCTTGTGCCTGTGCACAGGGGGGCCTGAAGCAGCTGGTGTGGAGGGGTTTTGCTTCCTTTCCAACAGGACAACAGCCTTGTGAAGCTGCTCTCCATTCGCCTCTTCCAAGAGGTGATGAACTTGGTGGTGGCCAAGGGAAAAAAGCCCCTGAAGAAGCCTGTGAGCCAGAGCCTGCTCCCACTCTTCTTCAACTGCCACGATGAGAACTGGCATGTGGCACAGGTGAGGGCTCCTGGGCGCCGGGGTCCCCATGGCAGGGGGCTCAGCTGTCTCCCTACAGACTGGCTCCTCCTCATGGGCTCCAGCTCCCTCCTGGCCTTGGCACGGGGACGTGGCTCCTGTGCCCTGGGCTGCGGTGCCATCTCCGGCTCTCTGCCGCTCTGTAGGCCTCTCGGGAAACGCTGCTTTCTGCAGTAAGGTTCCTGAAGAGAAGGGATCTTCAGCAGCTGCTGAAAACGGATCAGATGTGGAGCTTTGCCGAGCGCTTGGTAAGCACAGCCCGGAAGCCCCAGCCCCGGCCTGGAGAAGCTGCCTGCCCACGGTGCCCAGTCTGTGCCCTGGCAGCTGCGGCCCCTGCCCAGTGCTGCCCGCAGGGGCACCGGCCGGCGCCCCACACGCCGCTGCCTTCCCTGGGCCGCGCGGGCTCTGCTCCAGGCTCCTCTGGCCCCAAGGCCGGTGCTGAGGGAGCCCCGAGGCAGCCGGGCTCTGCCGCGGGGCGGCACCGCAGCTCGCCGGGCCCTCTGCTCCCTGCAGAGCCCGGCGCCGGCGGCTGCTGGCCGGGCCTCGGCGCTGTGTG
Source organism: Lonchura striata (assembly GCF_050655825.1). Classification (NCBI taxonomy): domain Eukaryota; kingdom Metazoa; phylum Chordata; class Aves; order Passeriformes; family Estrildidae; genus Lonchura; species Lonchura striata. The sequence continues at coordinate 4,952,483 of NC_140735.1, read as the reverse complement.
GGCAGGGGGAGCGGCGCCGGGCGGAGGGAGCGCCCGGCCGAGGGGCAGGGCCCGCACCAACCCTTCCCTTCGTGCCCCGCCGCTCTCTGCAGCTGGCAGAGGACAGGAGCCGAGCGGCCGAGCACCTGCGCCGGGCCCTGCCCTACGTGCAGAGCCCACAGGAGCCCCTGCGAGAGGCGGCCGTCAGGTTCATGGGTGAGCCACGAGCCCGGCTCCTTCCCCGCCCTGCCGCAGCTCGGCCCCAGCCCCGCCTGCTGCCCCGGCAGCAGCATCCGCGCGCGGCCATCTGGAGCCCCGCCTGGCCTCGGCGCTGCCGCCGCCCTCTGGCAGCCGTGCCCTGGGGCGGCAGGATGCGCCAGGGGCCCGGGCTGAGCCCTGCCAGGCCAGGAGCCCGTGTGGCCTCGGGCCGGGCAGCGCCCGCGGGCGGCAGCTGTGGCTCTGAAGCCAGCTCACGCTCTCTGTTCCCAAGGGATGGCCGGGCGCTGCCTCAGAGGACAGCAGCAAGAGTTCCGCATCCTCTGCAGGGGTGAGTGAGGCCAGCGGGCTCTCAGCGGGGGCTGCCGCTGGCAGCTGCCTTCCCTGGCCCGGCACGCACCAAGGACAGCATGGGCACAGCACACAGACCTTTTGGGGGCCTGTGGCACATTCGTGGCCAGCACCTTCCAGCTCGCCCTTCTTGTCTCCTGCTTCCTCCAGGCCATGGCAAGAGCTGCCTGGCATGGACGTGGCAGGAGGGTCTCCCCATGTTTCTGCAGACACAGGCTCTGACGGTGGCTCTGTTCCTCTCTCTCGCAGCCCTTCAGGACCTGGCGGATGACGCCAGCCCTGCCATCTCATGCCTGGCCCTTCAAACCCTGTACATCAATTTAGCTGTACAAGCCATTCCCTCCTCCCGACTCCAGAATGTGCAGGATCAACTCCGCCGGCTCTGGAAGTCACGGCCTTTCCCGTGCCGCCGTGGCTGGCTGTCCTGCTGCAGCGCTGTGGAGAACTGATCCGCCAGGCTGCGTCTGCTGGGGCCACCTGAGCCTGTGAGGAACAACTGCCCTTTGCAAGCACTTCCTTTCACCCCAGAGTAGCATTAATAAATTGTTGTTGTCATACCCAGAGGTCCAGGAGCTTTCTCTTGGTGCCCAGATTCTTCAGGCCAATGGGGAGGAAGGGAAAAAGGGCGCTTGCACTTGGCTAGTTGCCCAAGCGTGCGGTGGGCAAGGGAAAGTGGCCAATAACCCCCTGGCCTTTGGTGCTCCTGTTGAATGTTTTTCTTCCTGCATCAAGCCTTCGGGAACTATGGGAACAAGTGTGTTCTGTGTCCATGGAACAGCAGAAAGCAGCAGGATGTGTCTGCTTCCAGCGCTTGGCTCTTCCCTCACACTGCTGGCACCATCATCAGAGACACGGAATGGCTTCTCTCATGCCAGCGTTATCCCAATCTTCTGCACTTCCCCAGGTTCCTCCCAGCTTCAGCAGGGAAATTCTCTGCTCGTGCCTGTCCATTCCCTTGCTCAGAAGACAGCACCCACTTGTCTTTGGATATGAGCTGCTGGCCACAGCCAGACAGGCAGCAACCGGAGCATTGGGCATCAGATGCTGGGCTGATGTTCTTTCCCAGAAAGCAAGAAAAAACAAAAGGACACAAGGAAACTTGACAGTATCTCTGTAAGAATGTCATTGTCCTCTGGAAGTCAACAGTGGATGGTGTTTTTGTGTTGCAGATTATCACTTCCAAGCAAAAATCATTCTAGGAAGGAGCAACAGCTTTTGACAGATACCAAGTGCGGCTACCAAGTGCTGCTCCAGGTGCTCCTGCCTGCAGCCACCTGCAGAAAGGATCACATAGACACCAAGGCACGTTGGCTTTGGCTGTCCTCTGGCACACAAGTCCCCCGGGGCCACAGGTCTCTGTGGCAGGTGACAGGCACCAGCATTGGCAGAGCTTGGGGCTTTTTCCAGGAACTCAGGGGAAAAATTAGGATGCATCACTTTGGGAGGGAGGACCAGGAAACTCAGGACGTGTTTAAGGATGTTATTAGGTCATGCAGAAAGCAAATTAGAGCGGTGAAAGGTCAATTAGGACTTAACCAGGCCACTTCTGTGAAGGAGAATAAAAATGTTTTTATAACTACATTATGGCACCCAAGTGCCTGGGCATTGATGGGGTGGTGACAGGTTAAGAGAAGAAAGGAACTATCACTCAGTCCCACTTCCATCTCTTCTGTCTGAGACAGTGCACAGTGATCATTTTAACACACTCCAGTCTCATAGAACTTGCCAGTGTTTAGCCAGTGTTTGCTGTTGACATTGCCATTGCAGAAGACCCCGCTGAAAACACTGGAAGCAGCAACAGCAGTGGACAAGCAATTCATAAAATAGAGGTTGAGATTCCTCCTGAAGGATATCAAGGCCTAGCACCATGAAAGACTGTCTTGGTTTGACAAGACAGGAGTCTGTGAAGGAGGGCAAAAGCCTCCTGTGCAATGGAGAAGGTAAACCCCCTCCCTCCAAATTACCAGGATTTTTAAATTAAAAGGCTCTCAGGCAAAGATGTGGGAATGAGAGTAACAATTCTTTCCTAGGAGAAAACTAGATAACAATTTAAAAAAAAGGCAAATGCAATTGGTACAAACAAAACTAGTGAAAAAGTCCACAACCTGAGGATTCGGGGTGTTGGTAGCAGTCTGGTTGAAATGATAGCTGCTCCCCTTGCAGTGGCTGATGAATTGCAGCTGAAGTGGTGATCTTTAGAAGGGTATAGTTTTCTCTGAAGATCTGGTGGCAGTGGGGCCGGTCTTCCTGTGCGCCGGGGATGCCTCTGAGCTCCGCCGCCGCCGCCTCACTGCGCTCCGGCTGCTTCTCTCAGGAGTCCTGCCGAAGGAGCTGCTTCTCTGGGAAATCCCGCAAAAAGAGAGCTGCTCTGTCTCCCCAAAAGGTACCCCTTTATACAATAAAAGAGTGCTTGGCTTCCCCCTCTGGGTGGAGCATCTCACAATGGGATGATGTTACATTACCAGCCCTGCAGTGAGTCAGTCAATGGCCCATTAACAAACCATTACCTCTTCGGAGCAAACCATCCTTCTTGGAAGAGATAACAAACCTGCCCAACCTCCAACAGATGGCAGATAGAATACAAGCTTATCTTACAAACCAGGACAAAGACCAAAGAAATATTCAGCATTCAACTCAACTGCATTTAAAGAGATGGAACAGAGGGATTCTGAGTTGGGAAAAGGACTTTTGTCATTATTCTGAGTGATTAAACAACTTGAGCCACTAAGGGGTAACCTGTCCAGGAGACACATACTGTTTCTAACCAGGAATGGTATCGGTAACAATTCCAGCACACCCCCACTGAAGATCAAGTTAACCATCGAAGGACAGCTTATCCTTATTGCAGGAGCAATCCCTGCCAGCAGGAAACAAATTTAACAAGTTTAAATTAACACGTTCAACCCACAGGGTAGAATTACTTCTTTATTTAAGCTAGGAAGTAAGGTAACTTAGTACATGCATTCTACACCACACATGCTTGTCAGTTGTAAGTGCAATTAATTGAGTATGACCAGGGATTTTACCCATTACCCAAATTAGGTAACACTTCCATTATTATGTCCAAGGATGGATCCCACCAAAAAGGTGCCACGATAGAGAGGTCTTGGCTGGCGTTCCCTGGCTCCCCTGTGCAGCCTCTCATCAGCATCACAAACACTGGGGCCACGTGCTTTCCTTCCTACAGAAAAGAACTCTCATTCTCATCCAGAAGCGATTATTCAAATGTGGATACCACCTCCCATATTATATGTGCCCAGAGATGACTCTCATACAAAAGCTGCCAGATCAGAAAGCTTTCATTGATCTTGATAGTAAAAGGGTTTTAAAATCATGGGGATTTAGGGTTAAAAGGAAAATTAAGCTTAGTGGGCCCTGAAAAAAAAATAAATAGGTACATGAAGGCCTTGTACCTTGCTAGAACCGCACCTGTGTAGCTAGTACATGATAAATGATATGACTGTTAGATGTGATGATTGTTTAGTAATTAAATATAATTACTGTTTAATCGTAAGAATAATCATGAGAAACCGTGGTCAGGGGCCTCAGAAAGATCACAAGAAACTCATTTCAATGTATACAGTGGAACAATATAAGTTTAATAATTAATATGTAGGTTATATAACGATAGAATATAAAATACATTCAGCTCGAAATCTATGTCTGAGTCAGATTTGGGTCTGTACCCCTGATTGCCAGAGTTCTCAATAAAAGCACCTGCAGATGATCATATCCCGTGATTATGTGTGTTCCTGAATGCTAAGACCCTGTCTGTCCACATTTTGTGTGGGAGCAATCCTTGTATGTTTTCAGTGCTGGAGGTGGTATCCAGATTTCAGTGGATGAGCTCCTTAAAGATGATTGAAACACTTTTACAGGGGAAGGAAAGCCCCTAGGCCTAGGGTTCAATGTGCAGATTACATGCTGCCCAGGGAGGTAGAATTCAGTAATAATTTTCTGACCTGGCACATATTGTGTGAGAGCAATCCTTGGATATATGTCATGTTGGAAAGTTGTATCCAAAGTAAGATGGTGGACTCCTGAAGAGGAATAAAGTGATTTTCTATGGGAAGGAAAGGACCTAACCCACTGTTTCTAGCGCAGATATGCTTCTCAGGGGAGGTAAAGGCACAAAGACCTTTCTGCTCTGGATCCTCTTCTGTTAGACATCCACTGGAAGTATATAGTATTGGCATGTGGCTCCAAATGCTGTAACTGTGCTCCTGGACATGAATGACAGTACCTTTCTTTGGGAAGGCAAACACATAGTCCTGCTGGTGGTGTTCACATGACTGCAAAGTAAAGGTAAAAGCCAGCAACAGCTTTCTGTTCTCACATGCTTTGTGTGGCAGCAATCCTTAGACATTCAATATTGGAGCTTGAATCCAAATGTCAGAACCCAGGCCCTCCAAGTGAATGACAGTACCTTTCCTAGAAAATGAAACTCCCAGTCCTAATGTTGGTGCCACAGATGATCATTGCCTAGTAGAGAGACAAGTCAGCAAAACCTTTCTGTCCTGGAGTCTTTGTTTGGCAGCAATCCTTGGACATATTTGATATTGGAGGTGGTTTACAAAAGTTTTGACTCCTGAAATGGAATGACAGTGCTTTTACATGGGAAGGAAAGCAGTTAGCCTCAGATTATAAACTGGAGAGGGGAGAAAAATGCCAGTGAGAGTTTCCTGCCCTAGTCTGTTTGGTGTGAGAGCAATGTCTAGAGCCCTAGATTTATGCAATACTGGAACTCAGCTCCAAATGCTGCAGCTAGGTTCTTCAACGTGAATGACAGCACCTATTCTTGTGAAGGGAAACACCTTGTCTGACTGACGGTGCTGCAGATGATCATCTGCCAGGTGGAGGTGAAGGCCAGCAAAATGTTTTCATCCTAAAACACTGTGACTAGTGCTTTATTTTCCAAGGAAAAATATTGTCATTCCCTTTCAGGAGCACATATGAGGAATTTGGAAACCATCTCTACTAACGAATATGTCCAAGGATTTCTCCAACAGAATAGGTGTCTTGAGAGATAGGTCTTGTTTGCCTTTTCCTTTCCTGGGCCAACAATCATCTGCAGCACTAACAGTAAGACTAGGTGTTTCTCCTCCCAAGGAAATGTGCTTTCATTCACTTTCTGAGCCCAACCTCCTAAATTTGGCACTAAGCACAAAATTTGGATCCATCCACGGATTGCTCCCACACAAAATGTTCCAGGACAGGAAGGTCTTTACTTCGCCCGGACAGCCTCTCATCTGCCCCTGAAACACTGGCTACCTGAGGCATCGTGGGCCCACTGAGTCAGAAATAACTCAGCCTTGTGTGGCCAGTCCAGACCCACCTGGGACACTTTAATCCTGGCAGCCCCATCCCTCTGTCCATTGCTGTGATGCTCTTCAGTGCCCGACTCCTGGGTATGTGAGCACCCACAGGAGGGACTTTCACAACCAGCTTGTCCCCTGGGCAGTGATGTCCTGCCCCAGCCCAGCAGCTCCAATGGGTTTCCCTTGTGCTGCCAATTGTCCTTTTTCCATCATTCCAACCACCCCACAGAGCACTTGCCACCATCCATGAGTCAGTGCCTAGGCAGAGTTGGCCATTTCTCTCATTCAGCCATGTCCAAAGCTAGCTAGATGGCTTCAGGCTTTAAGCTCTGTAACGTGCCTGGAGCCACCTTGTCCTTCAGTGGCTTCCGTAAGTTGCCATGTAGCATGTAGCATCCCATGAACTCTCCCACCTCACTCCCAAGTCCTCAGCCTTGGCAACAGCAGTAACTGCTCACCACAGAGCCAGTCCTCCTGGGGGGAAAAGCAGTCTCGCATTTGGGCCTCTGTGTCAACTTCCCCTGTGCAACTTCCCCTGGTTTCTCCTTTCCCTGTCCCCTCACAGGATCGGTAGCCCTGGTGGCCACCCCCCTTTCCCTGGAGACCAAACCCCTCTGCCCAGCCCTTAGCCCTGTCCCCCACCCCTTCCCCTTCTCAAGCTGTCTCTTCCACGTGGTCCCCCTCTTTTATCTCGCTGAGCTCCCTTCAGCCACATGTGATATCCTCCACTGGAATAAAACCCTGCAAAAAGAGCAAAATGAGCCTTTCTTGCCTCTGTCACTGAGCCAGCTGTGGTGGGTGCTAAGTGAGGGTCTGACTGCATTGACTGAAGGTTATCTCAACTTGCTTTTCCGCAGGAGACAGATTATAGGCAGCAGCAACCACTACTCTAACACCCACATTTTCAATTGATGCACAACTAGGCCCTGACCTTGAGGCTTTACTGAGCCTTTTGGAAGTGTCTCCATTGGATCTCCTCTGGATTCTAAATCACTATCAGAGAGAAAAACCCCAATTTTCTGGGGGATTTCTCTGGGGGTGGCCGACAACCCTCGAAGCTTTGAGGACCAGTCTAATCAGCGAAACCTCCTCTGAAGAGTTTTTTCTGACACACCAAGGTGGCGAGTATAGCCTAGTGACAGTCACCTTTTTGTATTGTTTTCCCTTTTTTTTATCTCTTAGGAGGCAAAGGGGTTAATGGAGTAGGACTCCACACAGCAGCTTTCCATTTTTGATGCATCCCTACAATATGGCAGGAACCATCAGGAAAGAGAGAGTGACACTTTTCATTTCCTGGTAGTCAGGGCCTCCCTAGCATGTGCCACCTTCACCTCTTCCCCTTCTGATGATAATCTGAAAATTTTGCCACAGGGCCAGTTTGTAATGACTTCCAAGATATCATTCCCTTTGAACATCCCGTCCCAGCACTGGCAGTCGGGTGCCAGTGGGAGCTGTGCTTCAGTGCCAGTCCCTTCTGAAACAGATGGAACCTCCTCATAAGCTGCAGAGTGCTGTATGGGTATAGCTGGCCTCAGATCCTTTGTATCCCAGACTCAAGAACCATAGGGTGGTCCTCCAACTTCCCCAGGTCCCTTCTGCTGGAGGCTCCAGGGTGGACCATTCTCCCTGGCTGCAGTGTGGAGCATTTTTTCCACACCTTGTCCTCTCCTGACTGCTCCAACGGCTACTGTAAGGAAGAATCTCCTCTTTAATTTGTTCAAAAGCTTGTTGCTGTGAAGGACCCCACTTGAAATCAATCTTCTTCGATGTCTGTCATATGATAGAGAGGGTTTACAATCTGACTGTAACCTGGAATATGCACATTCCAAAATACCACAGTGCCAGGAAAGCCTGTGTTTCCTTCCTATGGGTCAGTGGGGATATGGCTGCTATTTTGTTGACCACATCCGCTGGAATCTGACAATGTCCATCTTGCTATTTTACTTCTAAAAACTGAATTTCTTGGGCAGGTCACTTGACTTTACCCTGTTTTATGGCAAAACCAGCCTTCAGGAGGATCTGAATTATCTTATCCTCTTTCTCAAAAGCTTTCTCTTCTGTGGCACCACTTTGCTGCCTTGGACTCCAGCTCACGCTGAAGTTCCAACACGTCCAGCATGGCAGCACTCAGTGATGGTGGGACTTCATTCAGGCCATGACAGCCCGCTGCCAGTGTCCACTCTCCACGGGACTCAGGCAGGGGCCATGTGGGGCTATTGAGGGGTGAGCGAGTCTTGCTGAGCACGCCCAGCTCTCCAGCGCCCGGATCAGCTCATGGACAGCCTCCTGAAGTTCCACTTGGTGCCATGTTGCCGATGGGACACTGCTGGGCTGGCCATCAGTACCTGCTGTTCTTCAACCCTCAGCAGTCCCACAGCAGAAGGGTCCTCTGAAAGACCAAACAAGAGATTCAGCTGTCTAAAGTTCTTCTTTATCCACAGAAGCTCTCCCAAAGCCCGGCGGTGTCCTTTTGGGTTTTTGAAATACCTCTCCTGAGGTGACATATGCCAAGGATACACGGAGCCTCTAGGCCATTAACAACTGCATTTTTCTGCCACTCATGCCCAGTCAGGAGCACTTCAGCCCCCAGTATAGTCCCTGTTGGGACCCCCCTGTCATCCCAGAAACAGAGATGGATTCTGCCCCTGCATGATGGCATCAGGGTACATTATCCACCCATGTCAACTAAGGCCTTGTGCTCCTGTGGCTCTGCTGTGCCAGGCCATGGATCCACACAATCCAACAGACCCCATTGTCCTTTTCCCACACCTGGCTGGAGCCAGGGCCCCTCCAGCTCTGATCATGGTACTTGTTGCTCGCCTCTTGTAAATATGACCTGGAGGTCCCTTCCAGAGGGTCTGAAGTAACATCAGCCCTTCAATTCTACCTGAGGACTTGCCAAGTGGAAACTGAGTGGCATTTTTCCTTAAAGAGTTTTCTGACTGCAAGAACACTTTGAGACTTCTATGAGACTTACCCTTGTGACACCCCTGTGAGACCCTCATGAGACCCCCTTGAGAGACCCTTGTGTGAGAGACCTCAGGTGTCCTCCAGGTACCCCAGGAGTAACCAGAGGGCATAAGCCCCCAGGAAGGGCAGGTAGAAGTAGCGGTGCACAAGGACCATGGTGACAGTGATGGAAATGGCACTGCACAACCAGCTGAAGGCCCTGAACTGCAGCACAATGAGCCTGTGCCCCACAGGTGACTTGTAGGGGTGCATCACCCGACCAGGGTCAAAAAACTGCCTCTCCCCCCAAAGACAAACTCCACAAAGCAAACACCATCCAAATACCCCATATCCCTTCAAATGCCTCCCATATTCCCCAAATACAGCTGGGCACATGGGTCTCACCTGAACCTCAATTATAAAGCACCTCATGGTGGCCAAAGAACTGTCCCCCAAAATGTACCTCCTTGTGGGCAAAGAACTGCCCCTGCATCCCAAAATACCCCCCAAATACCCAAAACCCCTCTACATTGCACAAATACAGGTGGGTGTAGGGGTCTCATCTGGGCCTTGTAGGCAAACAGGGTGATCTTGGTGATACTGTACAGGGTGATGTTCGTGGAGAGCTGGATGGAGTTCCCCAGTCTGATGTGGTCCCTGAAAGCACCAACCCTGTGGGTGCCCCATAGAGACCCCCAAACTACCCCACAGACCCCCTGCAAATGTTCTATAGGGACCCCTGACTGCCCCATAGTGACCCACAGCTGCCCCCATGCTCCCCAGTCACCTCCCCATACCCTCCGTGGTACCTGTGATGGAAAAGCACTTGCCCAGCAGGATGAGCACGAGGAGGAAGATGAGGAAGCTGATGGGGTGGAGGGAGCAGCCAGCATGGGGGTATGGGGAGGGCTGGGCACCTCCCTTCATCATATCCCCGACACGAGGGTCTCTGCACCCCTACACCTCCTGTACTCCCCCAAGCCCCTCATTACCTCCCATGACTTCAAAGTGCCCCTGTGCTCCCCCATACCCCCTATACTTTGCTGGGAAAGCCCCCCAAACCCACCCAGAACCCCCAGCCCCATCAAATCTCAATATGCCACTTGGACCTTGAACCTCCCAGTCTCTGAAGGTCCCCCAAATCCCAATGTAACTTCCCCAGAGCCCGATGCTCTCCAGTCCCTGCAGCTGCTGCTGGACACCACAAACCTGCCCATAGCCCCACAAGCTCCACCTTCATGCTCCATGCTGGCAGCCACCATGAACCTCTTCAGGTGGTGTGGAGCAGCTGCCACCCCAGACAGGTCTGGGGGGACTGGAGGGGTGAGCACAGGATCTCTCAGAGCACTGCCTCCCCCAGGCCCCCTTGAAGCTCAGATCTCCCCCAGCTGCTCGCTGATGAGTAACGTGAGGATGATGATGGGGATGAGGGTGATGTCTGTCTCCAGGACACCTGGGGAAGGTGGGGGGCAGGGTGAGAAGGGCTTCAGTCCATGAAGCCCCCAATACCCACCAGGGTATCCACAGATGACCCCTGCATTGCAGCCCCACCACAATTCCCCATGTACCCCAACCCCTTCAGCTTCCTCACACCTCAATAACCTCAAATATATCCCCCATACTGATGCACCCCAATCCTTCCAACCCCCCCAAACCCCTAAACAGTCCTCCAGACCCTCATATACATCGCCATCTCAAAGTGCCCCAATCCCTGCAGCCCCCCAGACCACCATAACTCCCCATGTAGCCCCAGACCCTGATGTACACCAATCCCTCATCCCCTCCAGAGCCCAATAAGCCTCCTCAGACCCCCATAACCCCCAATATACCCCCCGATCTCGATGCACACCAGTCCCCCTTGCACGGCCTTTCCCCAGCCGCGGCCGCACCGAACTCATCAGCCGAGAGGTGCCGCGCCCGGCAGGAATCCCCGGTGCTCGGCACCATCTCGTACTCCAGCTCCAGCCCATGGCCCGGGGGGCCGAGGCCTTCCTGGGCTCAGATGTGGGGTGCTCGCCCCGCGTTCGCTGAGGACTCCGCACCACCAGCGCTCGGGTCGGGGCGGAAGCTGCAGCCCCGGCACAGCGCAGTCCCTGCAGCCCCGCCCGCCCGCCCGCCCCCCATCATTGCCCTGTGCACCCCGGTCCCTGCAGCCCCCCAGTCCCCCGAGCCCGCCCGTAACCCCCCGGCCGAAATGCGCCCCCCGTTCTGACGGACCCCCACTCTCCCGGCGCCCCCGTTCCCGACAGGGCCCCGCCCTCAGCCTCGGCCCCGCCCCTCCCGCAGGCCCCGCCCAGCCCCGCTGCTGCGCGGGCCCCGCCCCTGCAGGCCCCGCCCGGGTGACGTCATTGGGCAGGCCACGCCCCCAGATCAGGCCACGCCCCCTGCGCCGCAGCGGGGCCGTGACTCTGTCCCAGTACAGACCAGTACAGACCAGTACAGACCAGTACAGCCCAGTACTGACCAGTACAGAGCAGTGCAGACCAGTACAGACCTGTACAGACCAGTACAGACCAGTAAAGAACAGTACAGACCAGTACAGACCTGTACAGACCAGTACAGACCAGTACAGACCAGTACAGACCAGTACGGACCAGTACAGAGCAGTACAGAGCAGTATAGATCAGTACAGACCAGTACAGAGCAGTACAGAGCAGTACAGACCAGTACAGAGCAGTACAGAGCAGTACAGACCTGTACAGACCAGTACAGACCAGTACAGACCAGTACAGAGCAGTACAGAGCAGTATAGATCAGTACAGACTAGTATAGACCAGTACAGACCAATACAGATCAGTACAGAAAAGTACAGACCAGTGCAGACCAGTATAGACCAGTATAGAGCAGTATAGACCAGTACAGACCAGTATAGACCAGTACAAACCAGTACAGACCAGTACGGACCAGGACAGGCCAGTACGGACCAGTACAGAGCAGTACGGACCAGTACAGACCAGTACAGGCCAGTACAGACCAGTACAGAGCAGTATAGACCAGTACAGAGCAGTACAGAGCAGTACAGACCAGTACAGAGCAGTACGGACCAGTACAGACCAGTACAGACCAGTACAGCCCAGTACAGCCCAGTATAGCCCAGTACTGCCCACTAGCAGCCTGTAGAGTCCAGGATAACTCAGTACAACTGGCACAGCCCACTATAGACCAATACAGTACAGTATAGCCCAGTATAAGAAAGTAGAACCCAGTACAGCCCAGTATTTTCCCCGAAGGAACCAAAACCAGCTGGTTCAGTCTGAGGAAGGGGAAGAGGAACCAAGAGCAGCACGTGGCAGCAGGGGGACGGCGCGGCCGGGGAAAAGAGGCTTGGGTGTCCCAGGGGCCCCCCAGACTCCGGGAGTCTGCACCGAGGCGGGGTGACCCAGCTGTGTGGACTCGTAGCCCTGCCAGCCCCTCGGGGACCCCTAAATCCGTCTGGGCAGGGGCCTCCCCCACCTACGTCACTGGGAGGTGGGTGGGGCAGTTGTGACAAAAAGCAATACCCCAAACTTCCCGTTTCTAACCCCAAAATCACCCAAAGCAGAGGCAGTGGCACGGTGGGAACTTGACGGGGAGCAGGGGGGTGGCCAAAATCCGTGGGGGCTGGGGGGAAAGGGGTCCTTGGGGTGTGTGGAGGTTCTTTGGCCCTAGGGGAGGTCCCTGGGCTCTGGTGGGGGTCCCTGGAGTGTGTCTGCCTGGGCTGTGGATGGGGGTTGGGGGGTCCTCTGTGCCCTTGGTTCCATGAGGATCTGGAGGATCACAAAGGATCCTTGGATCCACAAGGTGTCGAGGAATTTCTCATGGAACAAGGACATGCTATCCTTGATGCTATTCCTTTGCAGGAGCTGGACAACCCTGGCCTGCAGATTACTGAGTTACTTTAGTTACTTTAAAGTACTTAGGACATCCTTGGAAAGAGAATAAGCCTTGTACAAACACAATAGCCAATGCTGGTTGCTGAGTAGTATATGAAAACTATCACATATTATAACCTGATCAGATGCTTGTAGAATAACAGCCAATCTATAAGTGACAATAGCAAATAAATATTCATTGGTTACCATAACATAATTTCATATATTATTTTAAGCAATGAATGTTAATTTGCTATTGTATTATGTAAGGCGATAAAGGCATAAAACATGAAGAAAATAGACAATAAAGGAGGATGACATCTAGCTGTATTGATTTGGGTGTCATTACTCCAGCTGGTTCTCCATGGGACCCTCTTCAGATTGGCAGCAACAAGGGGTCTTGATTTTCATACCTACTAAACATGGATTAGGAGATGCTGGGGATCCATATCAACTGGGGATTGATGATATCAATCTGTAAATAAGAAAAGTATACAGGACAAAACAATTCCCTCTGTACCCTTTTCAGTATAGTGGGTTGACTTTGAATACACTTGTGCAATCTGTCTAATTAACCACTGAAGAATTGACGACTTGAATTATTTCCATAGGCTTGTCATGTTTGGGTGTTTTGAAGAAATATGAATGAGCCTTTGTCACTGAATTTCTATACTGAAGAGCTCAAGAAAGAAGATGCCTCTGGAGTAGGAAAATTCATCAGCAAGCCCCAAGTGGCTGAGGATGCATCCCCATCAGAGCAGGAATGAGCAGAAATGGGCTCAGCTTTGGGGCTGCCCCAGCTCTGGGTTGGGCCCTGGGCCTGGAGCAGGAGCAGCTCTGGAGGGCCCCAGGGCCGGGGCTCTTGTGCTGGCCTGGGCAGATGGGATGGCAGGAGGGGCTGCAGAGCTCTCAGCACCTCAGGCAGAGGGGAGCAGGGCAGCCAGGGAGCTCCTTTGGCCTTGGCCAAGCCCCTTCCCCCATGGTGGGGCTGAGTCCTGGCTGAGCTGCAGCTGCTGCTGTGCCCTTGGCAGGGGCTGAGGCCGTGGGGCAGTGCCCAGAGCAGCCTGGGCTGAGCAGAGCTGTGGGGCCAGAGCCGGCTGGGCTGTGCTGGGGAGAGGTCCTTGGTGCTGCCCAGAGCTCAGGGCAGCTGGCAGAGCTGGCAGGGAGCTGGGCTGGGCTGGGAGAGCCTGGCACAGAAACCATCAGTGTCCATCTCAGCCTGGCTGAGCGGGCAGGGGCAGGACTCAGCCCAGGCCTTGTGGGGCAGAGCCAGCACCCGGGCAGGCACTGAAAACAGGCAAGAGCCCGAGAGAGGAGGCTGCTCTGTGCCCTTGGGGCATGGACAGGGCAGGGAGGGGCCCAGGACATTTGTCAGCGCCAGCCTCTGTCTGTGCCAGCCCTGGGCAGCCCTGGCTGCTGAGCCCAGCTCTGCCCTGGGCTGAGTTTGGCTGTGGCCCAGCTCCATCCTCCTGCGGGGCTCAGGGCCTGTTCCCGGCCATGGCCAGCCCTGGCCGCCTCTCTGCTGGCCCCGAGGCCGGCAGAGCCCGGGCAGGGCTGTCTGTGCAGCCCCACAGGTGCCACGGGCTCGGCAGGAGCTGGCAGAGGCTGCCCAGCAGGGAGGCCATGGGGCACAGAGCCCCAAGGCTGCCCAGGGCCCCACGGCACAGGGGCCGTTCCCAGCCGCAGTGCTCCTGTCCTGGGCTGGGCTGCACAGGGGCTGTGGCACCATGGCTGGGCCAGCACAGGGCCACAGAGGGGCCACGCAGCCGCTGCCGGGGCTGGCAGCAAGGCTGGGCACAGACAAGGAATTGCTGAGCATGGCCTGCGCTGGCCAGGGCTGCCTGTGCCCAAGGCAGAGCTCAGCTGCCCTTGGGGGCTGCAGGGACACTCAGGAGCCCAAAGAGCCTCCATGGCTGTGCTGGAGACCAAGGCTGGAGCAGGGAAATGCAGGGCTGCTGTGCCATGGGGAGGGCATGGAATTCCAGCACACACCTCAGCTCTCTGATGGTCCCGGCACCGTGCTGGGCCCTGTTCCAGACTGGAGCAGAGCAGATGCTGATGGCACAGGAGCCCTGCGGGGCTGGCTGGGACCTGCAGCTTGCAAGGTGCTCTGCTCTCCCTCAGCTCCTCTCTGAGAGATCCAGTCCCAGCTCGGCACCTCAGGGCACAAGTGGCACTGCCTGGTCATGGGCACACAGCTGATATCTGCCTGGAAAGGGACACAGGTATTAGTACTTGTACATTTCATAATATAGAAACACGTTTTTATTATCTGGGTCGAGTAGTTTTAAGAAATGACAAAGCTTTCTACCAGGAAGAGAAATTTCCTGGATGTGTAATGATGGCATAAGTAGAAGAAATACTGATATTTCCTCCATCTTGTGTCACCAATACTCTCTTTATTCTTTCCTCTCCCTCTTCCTTCAGGTGTTTCCAGCTCTCCTTTTGAAATGGCCATATCTAAAGACATCACTTCACGAGGTAGAACTATGTCCTTCCCATTGCTCCTCCTGCAGCTTTCCTCCTGAAGCTTCTCTACAGTCATTGAGCTGCAGGAAATTGCCCAATGTTTCTGAAGTTCAAATAAATATCATATTAGAGAACATCTCAATTGGTCTTATATCCATCACAGACTTATATTTTCTTATGTCTTTATCAAAAACTGTTCCTGTACAGAAATCCCTTATGCATGGGGAACATATCAGATGCTGCTGGGATATCACAAATAGCTGAGGGAAGAGCTGTGATGCTTATTAAACTGTTCAAATGTTCAACTTGTGTTTGTTGGCAAGAAACCTTTCTGTGCCTCTGAGTGTCACCATCCCTGAGCCCAAATGAAACAAACCTGATGAGTTGTGGTTCCCACTGCAGGGGCTGCACTTGGACCTTGGCTCTGCACAGGGGACCTATTCATCCACTTTCCCTCTTTTCCTCCCTCTGGCCATGGAGGGAGCTCCTGACTTCAGCCTGTGACTCGGGTGTGCAAAGAGCAAATCTGGGCAGAATCGGGGCAAGGAGGGTTGGGGGGACCTTGGGATCGGTGCTGGGCACAGAAGGTGTTTTCCACTGCTCTGAGACTGCCTGCTATGCACAGTGGATTTAATAGCCAGCAGAGGAATGACTTTTGCACTTGATGGAGCTGTGCCTTCCCCAGGCTTTGTTGGCTGGCAAGAAATGAACATCCCTCTGTGTCTCGGGCAGCTCCTTCTCCAAGGAAAGCAGGTGGGAGTGGGAGCCAAGGAGCTGAAACCTGCAGGTGTAGCATGGGCTGGAGGGAGCTCAGATTTGCACAAGGCTGCTCTGAGTGCCAGGGCTTGGATGGGGGAAATGGTGGGGTGGGGATAGGGACAGAGTCTGATGGATTGTCAGCCGTAAAGGGTCTTGATTTTCATATGAATTCAAACTGCATGAGGAGGTACTTGGATTCTGTGTCAAGTGCAGATTGCACATATCAATGTATTTACAGTAAAAAAAAAAAAAAAACAAAACAAAAAAAACCACCAAAAATCCCAACTTAAACAGGACCTAAAATATCTTTTCTCGTTGTCTTTATAAAAATAATATTTTGAACACACTTCTGAAATATCTTGTATTAACCACAAAGGATTTGAATACTTAAATTATTCCCAGAGGCTAGGCTTGTTAAGGTGTTCTGAATGTTAATGAGCCCTGGGCCACTGAATTCCTGAACTGAAGAGCTGAAGGCTGAAGAAGCCTCTGGAGCAGTAAAATTCAGCAGCAGCCTCCAAGTTGCTGAGGATGTCAGCAGCCCCCACTGAGGCCATCCCTGCCCAGAGACCCTGGGGGGAATAGGCAGGCAAGGAGAGCATCCCTGGGGCTGGGGCAGCAGAACTCAGAGGCACCAGCAGCTCCATCTGGGAAATGGAGTGTGGGATGGGGTGTGAAAGCCCTGCCTGGGCTATGCCAAGCAGGACAGACAAGCCTTGACCCCCATCCACTAAAAAAACTCTCTCACAGAGACATTTAATAGGAATTAAAATTATTTGTGTACTTTGAGTTGGATGTACTGGAGAAATACCAACAAGAAATTCTCAGGAGGTCAAAAGAGCAAAACAGCCTTTACTGGCAACTTTAGAAAATCAGAGAAAATTTGGCAAAATGTTTATTTTTATATTCAATGAACAAAAAAGCTTCTCAAAGCATTAACTTGGCCCATTCATATTGACAAACTGTTAGCTCGTTCAATTTTAAGTTAATCAAAATCCTCAAGAGGACAGAAATAGAAGTAGACATTGAGAGAAAGACAAATTAGATACAGAGAAGCACACACAGAGTTACCAACTCCTGGAATCCAGCAGTGTTGAGATGGAAATTCTAAGAGGAGGCAGAGCCAAAATGTGTGCTTGCCTTGTGGTCAGCCTTAAATACCCCTTGGTGTTACTGGGCCCTTCCCCCAGGTGGGACTTGGGGTCATTTGGTCACTCAAGAGCTGGGCTGGGGCTCCAGAGGTGGCTGTGGAGCATTGCCTGTGCTGTGCCAGGGACTGGCAGACACTGCTGGGCTGGGATAGAGGCTCTGGGGGGGATTGGGGTTCCAGGGCAGGGCAGGGCTGGGGTTCCAGGGCAGGGCAAGGCTGGACCTGCCCATTCCTGCCCCCCACATGAAATGTTTCCAGACAACAATCTCCTTCAGTCTGTCGTAACAGGCAATGTTGGAGGTGGAGCCCAAATTATTCCCATGGGCACCTGGATGAGGACCATTATTTTCCATAGGAAGGAAAGCCCAGAGCCCCAGTGTATGGAAGGCAGGTGAGAGCCTCACTAGGCCAAGGCCAACCCAAATTGTCAGTAATGGCAAATTTTGCCTGGGAGCAGTCTTTGGAGATAGGGAATTTTGGAGGTGGAAGCCAATCTCAGCCATGTGCACCCTGAGATGCAGGACAGTTCTTTCCCTTAGGAAAACACAGACCCTCTCCAGATGGAAAGTGACCTTCATTAAACTATTGCCCACCAGACTTGTCCTGGCAATAGTCCAATGGGAGAAATCCCTTGATATTAGGAAATTTGGAGGTGAAATCCCAGTTATGGCCATGGGTGCTTGGAGGAGAAGGACAGTTCTTTTCCATAGGAAGGAAAGCACAGAGCCCCATGTTTCATTAGCAGAACAGAAGAGACCCTCAACATGCCCAAGTCAGCTGGATCAGTCAGGTGCCCCCTGGGAGGCCAAGCCAAGTCTGTTCCATGTTCCCTTTGTTTTATGGGGACCTGCAGTGTCATAATGCCCCCTGGGTTCCAGAATGTCCCTCAGTGTCACAATGGTCTCCATGGTTATACAAGCCCCACAATGTCACTTCTCTGTTCCATGAGGCCCACAATGGACCTTTGGACCCCGGGGGTTTGTGGTGTCACAATGGTCTCCTTTGGATCCGTAGTGTCAAAATGGACACTGATGACACGAGGCCCTCCAGTGTCACCCTGGAGTTTTTTGTTCCATGCAGCCCTGCAGTGCCACAAAAGCCTCTTGGTTTCACGAGGCCCCACAGTGTCACAATGGTCCTCTTGGTTCTGTGGGGACACCAGAGTCACAATGGTCTCACTGGTGTCATGAGGCCTTCCAGTGTCACAATGCTTTGCTTATTCCATGGGGCCTCACCGTGTCCCAATGGTCTCCATGATCCCATGAGTCCCCTTAGTGTCACAATGGTCTCCTTGGTTCCATGGTGCCCCACAGTGTCACAATGGTCCCTTGGTTCCATGGCTCCTGTGCTGGTGCATTCCCCCCTCCCCTTCTCAGGCCGCCCTGCCAGCTGAGAAATGTTCGCTGGGCCTCGGCCTTGGCCAGCAGCCCCTGGGCTCAGCTCCTCTGGAGCTCATCACAAACACGCTCTGCTCCAGGCACTGCTGCTGCCCAGACAGCTCCTGGCTGCTTCAGGAGCAGCCCTGGGAACTGTTTGTGTTCCCTCAGTGGCACAACATCCCTGTTCTCACACTGCCAAAGAAAGCTGCTGATGCCAAGTGCGGCCAGGGTGAAACATGGCTGGGACTGCAGCCCCTCTCTTGGTTCCCTACAAACAGCTCCAAAAGGAGCCCTTGGAGCTCTCCTGGGCCAGCGACTCCCTCTGAGTGGGGCCTCTCCGAGCCGGGAACTCTCACGTTTGCTGCACTCGGGGATCCCAAACAACGAGGGAGCCTGGGCTGATCCCCCCACTCCTCCAGGCTCAACCCTTCCCTGCTGGGGAGATGCCAAAGCATCCTCAGGGAGCATTTCCCTGCCCTCAGGGGAATTTCTCACAGGTGCCCTGCACTGACTCTCTGTGTCTGTGTGCACACAGGAGTGCCTGTGCTGGGGAAATGTGGCAGAAATGCTGATCCCTGAGGGCTCTGAGTGCCTTGGATAGCTGAGCCAGTCAAATCTGTATGTGAGGTTAAATCACAAGGTCTAAGTGAAATTAAATGCTGCTAGGAGTTGTTCTTTTGCTAGAGTTGTTATATGTAATATAAGTTATAAACTGAGTGTCCTGGGTTGTAAGATAAGCTTGTATTCCATTTGCCATCTGTCGAAGGCGAACCGGTTGGACAGGTTTTTGTTATCTCTCTCAGAGACAATGGTTTGTCCTGTAGAGGCAATGGTTTGTTTATACACCATTGACTGATTTAATGAAGGGCTGAAAAAATGTAACACCGTGAGGGGTCCCACCCAGAGGGGGGAAGCAGCTCGCTCTCTTCTTCGCGGGACTCCGAGAGAAGCAGCTCTCTCTCTCTCTGCGCGGGATTCCCAGAGAAGCAGCTCTCTCTCTCGCTCTCTCTTCGGCGGCACTCGCAGCGAAGCAGCCGGCGCGCAGAGGCGACGGCAGCGGAGCTCAGAGGCAACCCCGGCGCAGAGGAAGACCGGCCCCACTGCCACCAGATCTTCAGAGGAAAATTATACCCTTCTAAAGATCACCACTTCAGCTGCAACTCATCAACTATTGCAAGGGAAAGCAATTGTCCCAGCAAAACTGTACTGGCATTCCTCAGGTTCTAGACTTTTTTCTTTCACTGGTTTTGTTTGTACCGATTGCATTTGCCTTTTTTTTAAATTGTTGTCCAGTTTTCTCCTAGTAAAGAATTGTTACTCCCACTCCCATATCTTTGCCTGAGAGCCTTTTAATTTAAAGATCCTGGTAATTCAGGGGGAGGGGGGTTTGCCGTTCTCCATTGTACAGGAGGCTTTGCCCTCTTTCACAGACTCCTGTCTTGTCTAACCAAGACACTGAGTTAAATATTTTTAAATGTTATTCTTCTGTTAAATTGCAGTTATGGGTTATAAGTTAGGTTGCATACTGTTAAGTGCTGTTCTCTTTCTAAATTGTGGAGTTTAATGTAGAAGTTAAGGTTAAGATATAAGTTAAGTCCTGTGAAGTTTGAGCTCTGTTCAGCTTTTATCTCTTTATTCTTTTTATCCTTGCCCTCCCTGTCCCTGTGTCACACACACACACACAAACACACACACACACACACACACACACACACACTTCTCTGTTCATTCCTGGTTTGATTGCCTGAATTTCGTTTGGTTTTGTTGTTGCTTTTGTTAGGAAAATAAGGCCTTTTTGTTCATATAGAGTCTCTCATATTCATAGCATAGAGTTTTAATTAGAGCTTGTACTTGTCTGAACATGTTCTCATCTTGTCAGGCATTCCAGTGTCTATCTCATGCATTCCAGTGTCTATGTCATGCATTCCAGTGACTATCTTTCAAGGTTGACTTCGTTACGAAGTTTTTAGGGAGTTAGAACTGTTTTGAAAAGGCTGCTACTAGACACCCAAACACCTAAGCAAATAGATATGTTTCAAGGATAGTTCCGTTACAGACTTGGCAAAACATGTAAACGTGCCTCGAGATAACATTTCTTGTTTTTGAGGGAATTTCCAGGTCGCAGAGACAACCTTAAAGAAGACCACTGGCGCCACCAAGAGGCAGAGAACGACCACCTAACAACAGGGTGCGCCTGCGCAGAAGAGACACTGGAGCGTCACCAGAGCGTCACACACCCGGAAGAGACAACCCAATAAGTGGGGGGGAAACGGGGAGCTAGGCGCGGTAGTTGAACCAACTGCCGCCCAGCGCGCGCTGGTTTGCTTTCGCTTTCTGCTATTAATAAATCCTTTTAATTGGATTTAACAGCCTATTGTGCTCGTTTATAACAATTTGGTGCCGTGACTCGGATCGGGATCTGGGGAACCTCTCTCTGAGAGGGGCGCCACGATTCCGCTCCCTTGAGCGGACTCAGACCGGGGTTTTTACCCTCATCCCGACCGACGAACCTAAAAGCCTAGAGAGCGAAAGCAAAGAAAGGGAAGCGGGCCCAGGGTACCCCGTAATTTTTGTGCACAAAAGTCCGGACGAAGAGAAGACGCAGGACGCGTGAGTATAAAGGGGATCCGTTCGGGCGGGGTTCGGGATCCCGGAGTACGGCGAGTGTGTGTGTGTGTGAGAGGAGGACTGGCAGCCGGATTCTCCAAGCGAGTGTGGACCCTCAGTAGTGCGTTTTCCAGAGCCCGCGAGGGCCTGGGCCACGAACCAGGGGAAGCGATTGTGCTGTCGTGAGTGATCGAAGGTACTCCGGAAGACATGGGGCAGGGGGGAAGCAAGGATAAATCCCCCTCCCCGGTGGGGGTAAAACTTCCCCCAATTCCTAAGGAGAGTCCCTTAGGGTTTATGCTAACAAATTGGGAGCACTTTCCAGGGGCACCTGGAAAGGATAAGGCAAAGATGATACACTATTGCATAGAAGTATGGGGAGGACAAGAGATTTCTAAAGGAGTGTTTTGGCCCGTCTTTGGATCCTCAGAGGACTGGGTAAAGCAACTGTTGAATGGTTGGGTACACGCTAAGCAACCTTCTAACCCTGAGGAGAGTGCCTATGCCCAAGTCTGGATAGAAAAGCCGGAGGTGCTCGTGTTTAAACTCTCGGAGGCTTCAGGGAGAAAGAAAAAGAAGGGGCGAGCGGAAGAAGTAATCATTGCACCCCCGCCCTACATTCCCCCTGCACCAAATGCACCCCCTCCTCCTCCACAATCGGATGAGGAAGAATCAGACTCAGACTCTGATCAACCCTCAGGCTCGCGTGGTCCTCTTACCCGAAGTAAGACGCAAGGCAAACTATTTCCCTTAAGGGAAATGCCGATGGGGGGACCAGAGCCGGGGATTGGATTTATTTCGGTGCCCTTAAGTTCGGGGGATGTTAGAGACTTTAAGAAGGAGATGGGAAATTTGCTAGAAGACCCCTTGGGCGTGGCAGAGCGGGTGGATCAATTCCTAGGTCCTAATATATACACCTGGGAGGAATTACAAGCTATACTTAACATTTTATTCACGGCCGAAGAAAGGAACATGATAAGAGTTGCTGGAATGCGAGCCTGGGATGCCCAACCCGCACATGCCCAGCAGCGGGCCGATACCAAATGGCCTCTGCAGAATCCTAATTGGGATAACCAGGATGAGGCTCATAGAGCTAACATGCGGGACTTTCGGACCATATTAATTGATGGCATAAGAGAATCCGTTCCTAGGGGCCAGAATATAAATAAAGCATTTAACGACCGACAAAAGAAGGATGAAACCCCCACTGAATGGTTAGAGAGGTTAAGGAAAAGTTTCCAGCTGTACTCGGGATTAGACCCGAATAACCCAATGGGACAGGCAATTCTCAAAGTCCAGTTTGTCTCGAAATCTTGGGATGATATCAGGAGAAAGATACAGAAAATGGATGATTGGCAGGATAGGGATTTAGCAGAATTATTGCGAGAGGCGCAGAAGGTTTATGTCCGCAGAGAGGATGAAAGTCAGAAAAGACAGGTGAAAATGATGGTTGCTGCAGTGAGGGAAAGCAGGCGGGTAGAGGAAGAACAAAAGAGAGTTACTCGGAAAGGGGGGGGTGACAAGGGAAAGGTAGGAGAAAGGGTATGCTATTATTGCGGTAAGAAGGGGCATTTCAAGAGGGAGTGCAGGAGGAGGCTAAGGGACGAGGAGGAGTTCAAAATCGAATAGGGGAGTCAGGGGCTCTATTTTATGGGGACCAAGAAACATCAGAAAGAGCCCTTGATAAAATTGAAGGTGGGTCCCCAAGGCCAGGAAATAGATTTCCTGGTCGATACAGGGGCAGAAAGATCTACCATTCAATTTCTGCCTCAGGGCTGTAATTTGTCAAAACAGACAGCCACGGTAATAGGAGCTAAGGGGGAACCTTTTGAAGTACAAATTATCAAAGGGGTGGTGGTGGAATCGGGAACTAAAGTGGGGTTGGGTGACTTCCTATTAGTTCCTGAAGCGGATTACAATTTGTTAGGGAGAGACCTGATTGTTGAATTGGGAGTTCAAATTGAAGTGGTAGAGAAGGAATTAAAGATCAGACTTTGTTCCCTCCGTTTAGAAGATGAAGAGAAAATAAACCCCGAAGTGTGGTATAATCCAGGGACTGTGGGCAAATTAAATATAACCCCATTTACAGTGAAAATCAGAAATCCTGAAATCCCGGTAAGAATAAAACAGTATCCAATTTCACTAGAAGGGAGGAGAGGGTTAAAACCTGAGGTTGAAAGGCTGTTAAACCAAGGACTGCTAGAGCCTTGTATGTCGCCTTTTAACACCCCTATACTCCCGGTAAAAAAGGCAGACGGATCCTATCGGCTGGTGCACGACCTTAGGGAAATTAATAAGCGAACCGTGGCCCGATTCCCAGTAGTGGCAAATCCCTATACTCTTTTAAGCAAACTGGGACCTGAAAATGAGTGGTATAGTGTAATAGACCTGAAGGATGCCTTTTGGGCTTGCCCTCTGGACGAATCCAGCCGAGATTATTTTGCCTTTGAATGGGAAGACCCTGACACGGGGAGGCGACAGCAACTCAGGTGGGCGGTACTTCCACAAGGCTTTACGGAATCACCTAATTTATTCGGGCAAGCCCTGGAACAAATTTTGCAAGACTATAAAACAGACCCAGAGGTAAAGCTAGTTCAGTATGTGGATGATTTGTTAATAGCAGGTAAAGAAGAAGACAAAGTCCGGAAGGAAAGTATTAAACTATTGAATTTCCTGGGACTAAAAGGATTAAAAGTCTCTAAAGCAAAACTACAATTTGTAGAAGAAGAAGTTAGGTACCTGGGACATTATTTGAAAAAGGGAGAAAAGAGAATTGATCCAGATAGAGTACAAGCAATCCTATCTCTGCCCCTACCGCAAAGTAAACGGCAAATTCGTCAGGTATTAGGACTTACAGGATATTGTAGGCAGTGGATTGAGAACTATAGTGGGAAGGCAAGATTTTTGTATCAAAAACTTACCCAAGACGGGCACCTCAAGTGGACAGAGGAGGAAAAATCTAAATTCCAAGAATTAAAAGAAACTCTGGTCCATGCTCCAGTCCTAAGCCTCCCAGATTTAAAGAGGCCCTTCTTTTTATTTGTTAATATCGCAGATGGAGTAACTTATGGAGTACTTACCCAGGACTGGGCGGGGAAAAAGAAACCTATTGCATATCTATCTAAAATTCTAGACCCTGTAAGCAGGGGATGGCCGGGCTGTTTACAAATAATTGCAGGCTGTGCAGAGTTAGTAGAAGAAGCAAGGAAGATCACCTTTAATGCCACTCTGAAGGTATTAACTCCACATAACATACGGAGTGTAATGCAACAAAAAGCAGACAAATGGATCTCTGATGCCAGGCTCCTAAAATATGAAGGGATTCTATTAGAAACCCCTAATTTCACTTTAGAAACCACCTCATTACAAAATCCAGCCTCCTTCCTCTTCGGAGAGCCCGAAACTGAATCACTAATACATGACTGTGTAATTACTATAGAAGAACAAACCAAAATTAGACCTGACCTGGAGGAAGAAGAATTAGAGACTGGAGAAAAATTGTTTGTTGATGGGTCATCCAGAGTAGTTGAGGGGCAAAGGAGATCAGGATATGCCATAGTGGGGGGGGCTGATTTAAAAGTAATCGAATCTGGACCCCTAGACAAAACATGGTCAGCCCAAGCCTGCGAGATATACGCTATCCTAAGAGCCTTGGAACTATTAAAAGGAAAAGAGGGGACCATCTATACAGATTCTAAATATGGATACGGGGTGGTGCACACTTTTGGAAAATTATGGGAAGAGAGAGGCCTCGTAAATTCACAGGGAAAGGACTTAATCCATCAGAAACTAATAATAGCCCTCCTGAGGGCCTTGAGAGGCCCTACTAGGATAGCAGTGGTCCATTTAAAAGGGCATCAACGGGGAATGGATTACCGGAGTAGGGGTAACAATGCGGCAGACTATGAGGCAAAGAAAGCTGCAATTATCAAGACATTAACCTTAAGTGAGGGAATTAGGAAGGACCTTGTAGATACCCCAAAGAACCCTGGGTCTACTACCCAGGATAAGCTTATATTTACAAGGGAAGAACAAGAGAAGCTTACAAAATTGGGAATAAAAGAGGAATCAGGGAAATGGCTGTTAAAGGATGGGAGGGAGGTTTTACCTAGAGCCATAGCCCAGCGGATGCTTAGTAAATTACACCAGAGAACACACTGGGGCGCTCAAGGACTGGTGGATCACTTTGCCACCCATTATATGACAGTGGGCCTACATGACTTAGCGAAAGGGATTACTAGAAGCTGTCCAACCTGTCTACGAGTAAACAGAAGAAACCTAAGGAAGCTACCCCTGGGTGGGAGGCCAGTGGCAAAGAGGCCCTTTTCAAATTTACAAGTAGACTTTACTGAGCTCCCCAAGATAGGGAGACTAAAATATCTTCTGGTTATAGTGGACCATTTAACACATTATGTAGAAGCAATCCCCACTGCCAGAGAAACAGCTCGGACGGTAACAAAAGCCTTGCTGGAAGAAATAATACCTAGATATGGGGTCCCAGAAACGATAGACTCTGATAAAGGCCCCCATTTCACTTCAAAAATAACACAGATGCTAGCAGAAGCTCTGGGCACAAAATGGGAACAACATACTCCCTGGCATCCACAGAGTTCGGGAAGGGTAGAAAGAATGAATGGGGAAATTAAGAAACAACTCACCAAATTAACACTAGAAACTAAATTATCCTGGATAAAATGTTTGCCGTTGGCATTATTAAATGTTCGAACTCAGCCACGAGCTGATGTAGGACTATCCCCATTTGAAATGCTATATGGGATGCCCTATTCCCTAGAAAAAGTTCAAACCAATCCTAATATTACTGATCAAAGTATTAATAAATACTTAACCATTTTAATGAAATATAAAAAACAGTTATGGGAAAAAGGGATGTGGGCCCAAAGACCACCCCTAGATCTTGTGTTACACCAGGTACAACCCGGCGACTGGGTCCTCATCCGGAGCTGGAAGGAAGATTCGATCACCCCAAAGTGGGACGGACCATACCTGGTTTTAATCACCACTGACTCCGCAGTCCGTACAGCAGAGAAGGGATGGACTCATGCTAGCAGAATAAAGGGGCCAGTGGATCCAACTCGATTTCATACAGCTTCCAAAGAAGCGAGCTGGAAAATTGACGGGAAGCCGGGGGATTTAAAGCTAACAGTAAAGAGAACTTACAAATAATTTTCATGAGCTCTATCAGCTCTAAAGACATTTGGGTTGGAGATAACTGGGAACTGCAAGTACAACTAGTTGGAGAAACAAAACCTCCAGGATACTGTAAACGTCTAGAGGATTCAGCCCAGCAGCCCTTCTATCGGTTCATCCGACTTGAAAAAGAACAGAGACCTTGGGAAGGGGAGGGCCACGCTGAACATCAAAGTATTAGAGTAAGGTGTAGTTGGTTAGATTGTCGTTGTTACCCTTTTGCCTGTTTTTCCTGCAAAATCTGTAAAGGATTGTGGTGGGCTCACTGCAGAAAGGGGAGAGCTCCAAAAAGTGTATGTCAACGCTGCTGGCTGGAGCAGCGCAAATTGACATCTGAAGTACTAAATTACAAGGTTGCCACTCGGGAATTGACTAAAGGATCCCCTGAGTGGTGGGAGGTTTTCGTAAAGGGAATCAACCCTGAATTCCACTGTTACCATTCCAACGAGCCCCTGGGTCCGTTTCTCACGGATATAGTCCAGGTTAAGTGTCGCAAATTAGTTAAAAAACTCAGGTGCGACACTCCACAGTTGAATACAAAAAATTGGATCTCCCGGAGATCAAAGTGGGAGAGAGGGAACGATCCCACCCCTGAAGAATATCTCTGCTGTCGGGAAGATGGCTTGCCCTGTAACTTGTAGCAACCAAGTTGACAGGCGAGACAGAGAGGTAGATAGTGGGGATGAGGGGCCCTCCCAAACCTTGAAAGAGAACGTAAATCATCATGAGTATGAGAATGGTGACAACGGAATGAGGGAAAATGGGAATGTAAAACTGAGCATGATAAGTAACATCCTCCCCTGCAGTGCGTATCACTCAATCCTATGGGTTTTTATGTTTGTATGGTTTCCCCTTCAGAGTGCTACAGCTAACTCACATGAACCCTTTAAATGGACCTTAAGCAGATGGGAAGATCACGATACCCGTCATATTTTACAAACAATAACGGGACCTGGAGCACCGAGCTTCAAAGTTGGAATCTGTGATTTAACTCGGAATTTAAAATGCGGGCGACTGTTAAACTTAACAAGCTTCTATATGTGCCCCGCTTCAAACCCAGGGAAGCAATACTGTAATTACCCCAAACATTATTACTGTGCCTATTGGGGCTGTGAAACAATAGCATCAGCGTGGGCTCCGGGTGGGGGATTAGATAAATATTTAAAGGTAGGACATGGACCAGTAGGATGTAAACGACCACGAGAGTGGCCTTGGACTGGGAAAAACTTACTTGGGAACTGCACCTTTCTTTACCTAAATATCACTCAACCAAGCGATTCTGGGTGGTTAATAGGCAAAACATGGGGGGTTAGGCATTGGATAGAAGGACATGATCCGGGAAATCTGATTCAAATAAAAAAAGAAGTAGCACCGCACGACCCTAGCCCTATAGGCCCAAATCCAATAATAAGCAATGACTTAAAAGAAAGTAATAAAGCCAGAGATAATGTTATAGACAAAGGTAATCAAGAACCTCAGTTATTAGTGCAGAGGTATACAACTTTATGGAAAATCATGCAAGCTACTTTTGGGGTTCTAAATCATACCCATCCTAACCTAACTAAAGGATGTTGGCTTTGCTATATGATAAATCCACCCTTTTATGAAGCTATTGGGATTACATCCGAAGCAAGGGAAATAAATGGTACAAATCCAAAGGAGTGTCTCTGGAAAAAAGAAGGAGATAATGTTCCAGGCATTACCTTGTCCCAAGTTAGTGGGCAAGGAAGATGCGTAGGAAAAATTCCTGCAGATATGCGACACCTCTGCAACACAACAATAAGCATTAACAGAACAGACAAACCTTTTGATTGGCTTATGCCAGCAGTCAATACTAAATGGGTATGTCAACAACTTGGAGTTACACCCTGCCTATCGGTAAAAGCCTTTAATAATTCAGACTTCTGCATTCAAGTTCTAATAATCCCCAGAATCGTATACCACCCAAAAGAATACGTGTTAGAACATCAACAAACCCCTGAACACTACTTAGTTAAGAGAGAACCACTTACAGCACTAACGGTAGCAATCTTGCTCAGCATAGGGGGAGCGGGAGTCGGAACAGGGGTCGCTTCCCTAGTAAGTCAAACCCAAGGTATGAAAGCTCTGCGCACATCTGTAGATGAAGATCTAAGTAGAATAGATAAAGCCATAAGTGAACTAGTTAAATCAGTAAAATCCCTTTCTGAGGTAGTCCTCCAAAACCGAAGGGGATTAGATTTGTTGTTCTTACAGCAAGGGGGACTATGTGTTGCTTTACAAGAAGAATGTTGCGCTTATGTAGACCACACAGGTATTGTAAAGGACACGATGGCTGAATTACGCAAACAAATAGAACAACGAAAAAGAGAAAGAGAATCCCAGAAAAGTTGGTATGAATCCTGGTTTACATATTCTCCCTGGCTGACCACTCTATTATCCACCCTTGCGGGACCAGTAATTTTACTAATTCTAATACTTACTTTTGGACCATGTATCCTTAGCAAACTTATTACCCTAGTGAAAAATAGGTTAGAAGCTGCACATTTAATGATAGTAAAGCCAAAGTATGAGCCACTTAGCGAAGTAGAGACTGAAGAGTATTTAGAGTTAAGCAAGAAAGAGTTAGAACGCTTTAATGAACAAAAAGAAGGTTAAAATAAAAAGGGGGGATATTGTTAGGAAAATAAGGCCTTTTTGTTCATATAGAGTCTCTCATATTCATAGAATAGAGTTTTAATTAGAGCTTGTACTTGTCTGAACATGTTCTCATCTTGTCAGGCATTCCAGTGTCTATCTCATGCATTCCAGTGTCTATGTCATGCATTCCAGTGACTATCTTTCAAGGTTGACTTCGTTACGAAGTTTTTAGGGAGTTAGAACTGTTTTGAAAAGGCTGCTACTAGACACCCAAACACCTAAGCAAATAGATATGTTTCAAGGATAGTTCCGTTACAGACTTGGCAAAACATGTAAACGTGCCTCGAGATAACATTTCTTGTTTTTGAGGGAATTTCCAGGTCGCAGAGACAACCTTAAAGAAGACCACTGGCGCCACCAAGAGGCAGAGAACGACCACCTAACAACAGGGTGCGCCTGCGCAGAAGAGACACTGGAGCGTCACCAGAGCGTCACACACCCGGAAGAGACAACCCAATAAGTGGGGGGGAAACGGGGAGCTAGGCGCGGTAGTTGAACCAACTGCCGCCCAGCGCGCGCTGGTTTGCTTTCGCTTTCTGCTATTAATAAATCCTTTTAATTGGATTTAACAGCCTATTGTGCTCGTTTATAACACTTTGTTTCCATTTTTGTGCCTGAAGTGTCCAGTCAGGAGCAGAGTGACTCTTGCCAAGGAACTTTGTGCTGCTGTCACTTGAATATTAAATCTGGTTTTTGCTGGGGAATTTTTCAGCGCTCTCAAGCCCTCGTTGGTCACAGGGTGAAGGAGCCCTGGCCCAGGCTCTGGCCCTGGGGGACACGGGGACGCTGCCGGGGGGTCCCTGTCCCCCTGTCCCACCCCCCATGGCTCCAGCCCCCGTCCCCGTGTCAGGCTCTGGGGTCGATCTCGTGGAACATCCTCTGGGGGAGGCTGCGGCGCCGGAGGTGGGGGGACTGGGGGGACAGGGGACCCCACTGTGCACGAGCAGCGTTGGACTTCTCTGGGGGGACCTGTGAGGGGGGTTGGGGCAGAGTGACCTCCCCAGTGACTTCAGTGTGTCCCTGTGATGTCACACAGCCCCGGTGATGTCACAAAGGCCCTCTGATGTCATATTTCCCCTATGATGTCACACAGCCCCTGTGATGTCACACAGGCCCTCTGATGTCATATTTCCACTGTGATGTCACACAGCCCCTGTGATGTCACACAGGCCCTCTGATGTAATATTTCCCCTGTGATGTCACACAGCCCCTGTGATGTCTCACAACCCGCTCTGAGATGTAACAGGCCACCTGTGATTTCACACAGATTCCCTGTCATGTCACAGCCTGCTCTTTGAGGTCCCAGTCTGCTCTGTGATGTCCCAAAATCTGTCCTGTGATGTCACATCCCAGCCTGTGGTGTCACAGACACCCTGTGATGTCACATCCAGCTCTCTGATGGCACAGCTACTTGTGTGATGTTATGCAGCCTCGCTGTGATGTCACAGCCTGCTCTGTGATGTCACAGTCAGCTCTGTGATGTCACAGCCCACTCTGTATTGTCTCAGCCTTCTCTGTGACATCACACAGCTGCTCTGTGATGTCACAGAGCCCTTATCTACGATGGCAGTGTCTTCTCTGTGGCCTCACAGCCAGTCTGTGATGTCACACAGCCAGCCTGTAATGGCACAGCCGACTTTGTGACATCACAACCTCCTCTGTGATGTCACAGCCTGCTCTATGATGTCACAGCCTGCTCTGCGATGGCAGAACTCACTTATCAAGTCACACAGCACCTCTGTGTGCTCACAGACCTACCCTGTGATGTCACAACACCTTCTGTGATGTAACACAGCCACCCTATAATGTCACAGCACACACTCTGACCTCACAGCCTGCTCTGGGATGTCATAAAGGCATCCTGTGATGTCCCATCCTGCTTTCTGATGTCACATAATAGACCAGTGATATCACTCTTGACTATATGATGTCACAACCTGGTCTGTGATGTCACACAATCACAGAATCACAGAATTACTGGGTTGGAAGAGACCTTTAAGGTCATAAGTCCAACCCACATACTAACACCACCTTAGCAAAACTATGGCACTGAGTGCAACATACAGTCTTTTTTTTAAACACATCTCATGATGATGACTCCACCACCTCCCTGGACAGACTATTCCAGTACTTTATCACCCCTTCCATAAAAAACTTTTTCCTAATATCCAACCTAAATTTTCCTTGGTGTAGCTTAGGACTGTGTCCTCTTGTTCAGTCACTTGCTGTGAGGAGAAAGAGACCGACACCCACCTGACTGCAACCACCTTTCAGGGAGTGTAGACAGTGATAAGGTCACCTCTGAGTGTCCTCTTCTCCAGGCTAAACAACCCCAGCTCCCTCAGTCGTTCCTCACAGGACTTGTGTTCCAGACCCCTCACCAGCCTTGTTGCCCTTCTCTGGACATGCTCCAGCCCCTCCATGTCCTCCCCAAACTGGGCGTCCCAGAACTGGACACAGCACTTGAGGAACAGTGCCAGGACAGGGGAGGAATGCCAAGTACACCAGTGCCAAGTACAGGGGAAGAATGACCACCCTGCTCCTGCTGGCCACATCATTCCTGATCCAGGCCAGGAGCCATTGGCCTTCTTGGCCACCTGGGCACACTGCTGGCTCATGTCCAGCCTGCTGTCGACCAGTGCCCCCAGGTCCCTTTCTGCCTGGGCACTGTCCAGCCACACCATCCCCAGCCTACAGCGGTGCAGGGGTTATTGTGGACAAAGCACAGGACCCGGCACTTGGACTTGTTAAACCTCACCTTGTTGGATTTGGGCCCTGGATCCAGCCTGTCCAGGCCCCTCTGCAGAGCCCTCCTACCCTCCAGCAGATCAACACTCACATCCACCTTGGTGTCACCTGCAAAGATGTCCTTGGTTCCAAGGGGCCCCTGAGTGTCACAATGTCCCTTTGGTTACACCAGGCCCTACACTGTCACACTGGTCTCCTTGGTTCCATGGGGCCTCAAAATGTGACAATGGACTCCTTGGTTCCATGGGGCTTCACAGTGTCACAATGTTCTCATTGGTGCTGCAGTTTCACAGGGGCCCCTTGGTTCCATGGGGCCCCAGGGTGCCACAAAGGCCCCATGGTCACATGAGGTCCCACACTGTCACAATGCTCTCTGTGCTTCCACAAGTTCCCTCAGTGTCACAATTGACTCCTTGTTTCCACGAGGCCACACAGTGTCACCATGGCCTCTGTGGTTCCACCAGGACCCAGTGTCACGGGGACTCCCTGGTTCCATTGGGCCCCAGAGCACCACAATGGAGCCCTGGTTCTATGGGGCTGCAGTGTCACCATGGTCCTCTTAGTTCCACGAGGCCCTGCAGTGTCACAATGGCCCCAGAGTGTCCCAATCATCACAGAATGACAGAATCAAATAGGCTGGAAAAGACCTTTGGAATCATCAAGTCCAACCAATGCCCTAATACCGCCTTGTCACCCAGACATGCCACTGAGTGCCACTGGAGAGGGACAGTGACTCTGCCACCTCCCCCCTGGCCTGCCCATTCCAATGCCCACTCACCCTTTTTGTGAAGAACTTCTTCCTCTTGCCCAGCCTAAACCTCCCCTGCTGCAGCATGAGGCTGTGTCTTCTTGTCCTGCCCTCCAGCAGATCCACACTCACACCCAGCTTGGTGTCACCTGCAAATTTGGGGATGGTGGGCTCGATCCCCTCACCCAGATCATCGGTGAAGATGTTAAACAGGACTGGGCCCAACACAGATCCCTGGGGGACAGCACCAGGGACTGGACACCAGCTGGGTGCAGCACCATCCCCACCCCTCTCTGGGCCCAGCTTCCAGCCAGCTCTTCCATCTCCCAGCCAGGAGGGAACCTGCCCAAGCCGTGGGCGGCAGCTTTTCCAGGGAATGCTGTCAGAGACAGTGTCCAAGGCTTTGCTGAAGTCCAGATGGACACATCCACAGCCTTTCCCACATCCACAGGTGGGTCACCTGGTTATAAAAGGAGATCAGATTGCTCAGGCAGGACCTGCTCCTCTTAAATCCACGCTGGCTGGCTCTGACCCCTCGGCCATCCTGTGGGTGCCCTGTGGTGGCTCTCAAGGTGATCTGTTCCATAACCTTCCCAGACACCGAGGTCAGGCTGACAGGCCTGGAGCTCCCCAGATCCTCCTTCCAGCCCTTCTTGGGGATGGGCTCACACTGGCACCTCCAGTGCTCTGGGACCTCCCTGCTGAGCCAGCACTGATGGTAAATGATGGGGAGCAGCTTGGGGAGCTCATCCACCAGCCCCCTCATCCCTCTAGGATGGATCCCATCTGCTCCCAGAGACACCTGTGAGCATTTGAGTGGCTCAGCAGGTCACCAGCTGCTTCCTCCTGGATTACAGGGGGCTGTTCTGCTTCCTGTGCCCATCTACCAGCTCAGGAGAGCTCTTGTCCTGAGAACAGCCTATCCTAATATTGAAAATTAAAAGAAACAAGATGTTAAGGAGCTTGGCCTATTCCTTATCTTTAGCTACTATGTGGAAAAAATGACGGGAGACAAGTCCATTCTATAATGTCAACAAGTCTCAGTTTATTTCAAGCACACATGTATAGTTATACCCGTTATAATGAAGCTCATGCATATTGCAAAATTTAAGCTCATCATTGGTGTATGGAAAACAGGTCAATCCCGCCTTTGGAGCTTTCTAAGCTTGCTTTGTCTTCCCTTACATTTATCTTTTTTGCTGAACATTCTACTGTTGAGAACCAGCTTAGCCAAGGACATAAGATATTATTGCTACATCTGCTATTGCTGCACTGTGCAATTTTCAGCTACTGCTTCACTAACTGCACGTAGTCATGTCCTTTCTCACGAAGCCATTCTTCCACAAAACTCTCCATATTTCCCCCGTTTTTGTTTTGGACCATTAAGTTAGTTGTCCACATCTTTTGAACCATGCGTTCCACCAGCTTCTGAAGACAGTTAAACAGGCAGGGCAAAATCAGCAAGAGTAGTAAAACAACAATCAAGATTCCCACTGCATACATGATAAAAGTTCTTAGCCAAGGACCAATCCCTAAACTTTTAAGCCATTCTTCTATCCCTAGACCATCTTCTTCTTTTAATTGATGAAGGCCCTGTTGTAGTTCTTTAATCCTAGCATGTATTGATACAGAATGATCAGAGAGATTCATGCAACACATTCCTTCAAATTCCTCACATCCATGTCCCTGGGCTAACAACAAAAAATCAATGGCTGCTCTGTTCTGCAGTACAGCATGATTTACACTTTGTACATCCATAGCAAGCATAGATAAAACCTCCGATGTTTTGTTAAGTTCATCTTTAGTCCAGCATCCCAATTGTTCAGCTAACACCATAGCCTTTTTGGCAGCTCCTCCTGGTAACAGGGTTGCCACTATTACCTGTTTTAAAGTACTCCAAAATTGAGGTTGTCCAACCTGATCACATTTTAAGTCATGCACATCACGCCTCTTCCTTGTCTTCCCTAGCCTGTCCCATTGCATTAGCAAGGATATATTAGGATGGAACAGTGCTAGTTTTCCTAGGTAACAGGGTCCCCCTTGTGGTTTTACCGGTATTCCATTCCAAGCTCTATCTCCACAAATCAAAAACACACCCTTTGGCAACCTTAAGGGTTTCGTTATCTTGGAACCATCACAGTTGGAATATAACTGAGATGATACCCTTTCTGAATCCAGTGAAGAGTCCAGAGAAGCCCATTTGTTTCTTGGATTATTTACACTCTGCAAATTCAATGGAACAAAGCTAAACCATCCTCCTGTTGAAGCATTCCCTAAACTAGCATTAGCACTTCCAAAGAGATCTAATTCCTCTGGTGGAGATTGCAATGTTTCTTTAAGTGACAGTATCAACAAACATTGCCTATAGCCATCTCGTTGAGCTTCTGTGTAATCAATATTCTTGTCTGGCCCTTTCACCTTTGCAAAATTCTTGCAAAGCGTCGGATTCCTTATCAACCCACAAAATTCCTCTGGTCTCCAGACAGGAACACCTGTTAGGCAGGTACGAAATGGATTTGTCACTCCTCCCAAGCTAAGGCATAGTGAACTTTGATTAGTCATGTTAGCCAAGGTTACCCAAATATTTTCTCTGGGCTGATTAAATTCTATTAGTCCATGACAAAGATTAGTCAAAAGAACAAGATAGATTATCCACCTTATCGCTCTCATGATTTCTTCTGCTTGGATTTTAATTTTAATGTCTGCACATATTTAATAAGCTTATCTAATTCTATGTCTGGATTTCCTACTACTGGTTTTCCTAAATAAGATCTTATAGATACCTTCACTTGCTTTTGACACCTTGTTGATAAAACTTTTGAATTTGCTTGCTTAATTAATCTATCACAAGCGTGTTCTGCTTCCCACCTATAAAAAGCTAATATCTTTTGTTCTGGTGCTTCAAATAACTGTAAAGCTATAGCAACTCCTAAGCCTGTATCCCGTATTAAATCTCTCTGCCAAGAATCTCCTCGTTTTTGAAAGTCACAATGTTTACACCAAAAATGTCGTTTTAAAAATACTTGATCTTCCCAGTATGTTTTTCCACAACCCCCACAAACAAAAGCAATCCAACTGTTACAATTAAAATTCCCACAACTAAGACACTCAGGATTCTTTGGTCCTGGAATATGAACAGTCTGTAAAGCCTCAATAGCTGTAACAATTGCTGTAAAAGTTAACTCTGAAGGCAAAAGTTGATCAATCACTGGGGAAAGTCCTCTTATCTCTTGAAGAATAGGTCCCACTGTGCGAATCAGCTTCTCTTCAATTCTCCTCTGGTCCTGATCCGTCAGGCGAGCTAAGAGACGACTCATCCAGAGCTGGTTTAGTCCACTTTGCTGGCACCCAGAGTGAACCTGTAGGGGTGGAAACACAAAGATATCCCCTTCCCCAATATAGGACCTTTGCTGGGTTCTGCCAAATACCTGTTTTAGGGTCCCTATACCTGACCCATACTTCTTTGCCCCTTTCTCTCATTTCTTTTTGACCATAATGAACCATTGCAGGTGGTGCCTCTGAATCCCCAAATACACACAAATGATTAAGAACAAAGAGCACTTTCATTAATCTTTCCTGAACATCTCCAATCTCTCTATGTTTTTCCAGATATCTCTTCAAAGTTCCATTTGCCCTTTCTACAATTGCTTGTCCAGTGGGAGAATGTGCTATTCCTGTAATGTGCTTAATTCCCCATGATTTTAAAAATCTATTCACCCTGCCACCAATGTATGCAGGACCATTGTCTGTCTTAATCTGCTTTGGCACTCCCATTACTGCAAAACAACTACACAAATGCCTTATAACATGTAATGCTTTTTCTCCAGCTTGAGCTGTTGCCCAGATGTATTTACTATATGTATCTATAGTAACATGAACATATTTCAAGCGACCAAAACTATTTACATGAGTAACATCCATCTGCCAGAGTTCATTAGATGAAAGACCTCGTGGGTTAACTCCCCATCCCATGCCATGACCCCCATTATGATGACTACAGGTAGGACAAGCTCTCACTATAGCAGTGGCATCTGCATGGGATATTCCAAACTCCCGTTGTAACCCTTTTGCGTTCTGATGAAACATAGAATGTGCCTCCCTAGCAAGCATTTGCCCTGATAAAGGAGAAGATTGAGTCACTGTGACGAGCTTATCTGCCCGAGCATTACCCTCTCCTAAACCAATTTCCCATTTGTGACTTCTTATATGAATGATAGCATAAGGATGTTCTCGGATTTTTACTGCTTTTTGAAGTTGTATGAACAGTTCAAATAGTCTCTGATTTCGTACTTCCTTGATAGCAGCGTCCTCTATTCTTTCCACGACACCAACTACATACAAGGAATCTGTAACAATATTCAAAGGCCCCTTCAGGACTGTTAGAGCCCATACCACAGCTGCTAACTCCAAGGTCTGAAGGGTATCTGAGTCATCTGCAGTAAGAATTTCATGATTCCAGACTCCCTGCTCCTGCCATGTAATTGCTGCTGTTCTTGACCTCTTCCCTGCATCTGTGTATGCCGTTATTGCACCAGGAATCGGCTCCTTTTCTCGCTGTGGCCGAACCATCCAACTCAATTTTCCAATCCACTGTAATGGAGGATTTTTAATACTTTCAGTTATGACAGCACCTCCTATTCCTAGCAGAGCTTCTTGCAATTCTTCACTATTGACCAAATACCATTGTAAAGAGTCCTTTTTCATAGGAATCTGTATTAGTTCAGGCTCTCGCCCATCAACCTGCAAAATTCTCTCACGACCCCGTTTTATCAAAGCTGCTAACAGTTCAATTTTTTGAATTAAAGTTTTTGTTTGCTGAAGTGGAGGGGATAGCCATTCCAACACCCTTATCTCCCCCGTTTTTGTTTCTAGCTGTGTTAAAGCTCCCAGCAAATGTTTTTCACCACACCATATAGTGAGATTAAGCGGGATTCCCAGTATTCGCCGATGTACACGACCCTGAACCACACAGTCTGTAATTTGCTGAAGAGTTCTTTTCTGCTGAGGATTAAGGATCACTGGTGCTGTTGGGTCTGTGCCCTTCAATAAGGGTCTAAGAGAATCTAACAGTTCATTTGGAAGGCCCACTATAGGTTTAAGCCATTGTAAATCACCTAATAATTTCTGAGCATCATTTAAAGTAACAATCTGTGTTTTCAGTTCTAATTTCTGAGGTGTTACCAAACTTTGAGACAATGTCCATCCCAAGTATTTCCAAGGAGAAGTTAACTGTATTTTCTCTGGGGCCACAACAAGCTTAAAACGTCCCAGCAAGTTTTGTACATGTTTAACCTGTTGACTTGTAAATGACTTAGGCTGAGCAATCAAAATATCATCCATATAGTGATAAATGATAGCTTGTGGCCACTGTTGCCTCAATGGTTGTAATGCAGAATCTACATAAAGTTGACATAAAGTAGGGCTGTTACGCATACCCTGAGGCAAAACCGTCCATTCAAATCGTTGATCTGGACCTTCTCTGTTCAGAGCTGGCAAAGTAAATGCAAAGCGCTTTGTATCCCTGTCATGCAAAGCAATTGTGAAAAAACAATCTTTGAGATCTATTATCAATAGAGGCCATCCTTCAGGTAACATTGCTGGATTAGGCAGACCTGGCTGTAGTGCACCCATTGGCTCCATCTGTTTATTAACCTCCCGCAAGTCATGCAGCAAGCGATATTTCCCTGACTTTTTCTTTATCACAAAGATAGGGGTATTCCAAGGACTTGTAGATAATTTCAGATGCCCTTGTTGATATTGTTCAGTGACCAAGGCATGAGCATGTTGCAGACTTTCCCTTTTTAAAGGCCATTGCTTTACCCATATAGGCTCATCACTTTTCCAAATTATGGGAATCGGGAAAGTCCAAGCAATGGCTATTATCCCAAAGGGTGCTCATTTGTCAGGACAACCCCTAACTGTGTTAAAATGTCTCGCCCAATTAGGCATTGCACCGTAGGTGGTAACTGAACATCAGAAAATATTGCCTTTATAATTTTGCCATCTATTGAGACAGTAAGAGATGGCGAGCGACTTGCAAGAGTTAAACCTCCAACTCCTGTTACTGCTGTAGCAGCTGGCTGTAAAGGCCAATGTGCAGGCCAACACTGTGGTGCAATAATACTTGAATCAGCACCCGTGTCCAGCAAACCTGTAAGCATACATTTTTGTCCCTTATATTCCAACAAAACCTCCTTTCTTGGTCTGTCATTCAGATCCAAAGTTAATAGAGTCAAACCTCCTGTAGATCCAAATCCATCTCCTCCACGGCTTTTCCGTGAGGATACAGCCTTAGTAACTTGCTCTAGAGGAACCAATTGAGCAATCCTTTGTCCTTTATTAATCCGAATAGGAGGAAATGGAGTATGAACCATAATCATCACCAGTATAGTCTGCATCAATGACACCAGGCAGCACAAATAATCCAAGCATAGAGGCCGATGATCTTCCCAATAACAAAGCTCCCATTGTCCTGCCCTCGATTATAATAGGTCCATTAACTCCAGTGGGGACCTTCTGCGGCTGTGGTGTCATTAAAGTCACTTCTACTGCGGCTGCCAAGTCCATCCCGAGGCTCCCTCTTGTGGCTGGACGCAAGGTGTCGCTGCTGGAAAGGCTGGAGCAGCTATTTGTGTCGGAGTGCGGCTGCTCTTGTTCGCGCTGTTTCGGGCGTTTCCCGGTCTCCTCTTACAGGCAGCAATGTTATGAGTATCCGATTTGCACTTAGGACACCATATTCCAGCAGCAGAGCATTCTCGCCGAACGTGTCCTGTCCCTCCACATCGAAAACATCTCATACGACTGCCGTAAA
This sequence comes from Lonchura striata, assembly GCF_050655825.1. Lineage (NCBI taxonomy): Eukaryota > Metazoa > Chordata > Aves > Passeriformes > Estrildidae > Lonchura > Lonchura striata. The sequence continues at coordinate 4,913,261 of NC_140735.1, read as the reverse complement.
CATTTCCCTGGGTTGCTACTGACGCTTGGAGGGGTGCAAGAGCAGCTAACACTTGTGTCTGTGAAGCTAACATTTGTGTCTGTGAAGCTTTTGCCTGCTCTTTTAATCCCTCTCCCAGCTCTTTAATAGCCTCAACTAAAAATGCCTGCTGCCCCGTTGGTATAGTAGCCATCCTCTCTAATGCATCTTCTATAGTCCAATTAGCTCCTAATGTGTTTAACACACTTCTTGTAGAAGCATTACAATTTTGCAAAGCACACTGCTTCAACAATGATCCACACATAAACTCAGGCACTCCAGCTCTCTCTATTGCTGCCGCTGCCTTATCAATAAATGCTCCAAAAGTCTCATCCCTTCCTTGTTTAATTCCCATATACGCTGGCAAACCTCCTGGGTCTTTCACCTTATCTATAGCCCTTCGAGCTAGTCGCATTGCCTCTCGACACTTCTCAGGTCCTAGCATAGCTTGTGCCTCAGTGCGAAAATATGGTCCTAAGCCCATCAATTCATCCATAGTTACTCCATGAAGAGGATCTCCAGGCTGTCTTTGTATAGCTACAGCTTCATTAACTTCTGCCTGCCAGTGTGCACCAAACAAAAGCCTCTGATGTGGCGAGAAAATAAGCTTAGCAAGACTTCTACAATCTCCTGGTAGCAATATATTAGTACTCCAAACATAATCCAATATCTGCCTAGCCGGTTCACTAGTAACTCCAAATTGACTCACTGTAGCTCGCAACTGTGACAACAACTTCCAATCTAACGGTGTAATCTGAGCTGTTAACCCCCCGCCTGCCTGCTGCTGAAAAATTACAGGACAAGCCAGTTCTGTTGCTAGTTCCAAAGCCTGCCCATCTCCTTTGTCCAGCTCCTCTCTTGCCAAAGTCGCCCAAACTTCCCTCCGTTCCCTGGCCAGAGCCTCCGTTAGGTCAGACTCTGCCCTAGGGGTCGGCTTACTGGCAGACAAACTTTGACGAACTGTCGATTTCTGTTCTGAGGGGGCTGGAGGAGCCGTGGGCTCACAACGCAACTCTGTTTCCGTGTCCTCAGGCACAGGTCACAAGGGAGGTAACTCCACTGTAGACACAGCAGGTGGCATGGAAACACCAGGCAACCAATCCTCCCCGTTAAAACCTCTATTTTTCTCTAGTGCTGAAGTTCTCTGCTCGGCAGCTTTCTTTTCTGCCTGATGTTGTAATAATTCATTGTGAACTATCTTCCACCACTTTCCCAACTTTTTAGCTGTCTTATCATCATCTAAAACTTCCTCCCATAGTTTATCCCCAAACTTACGCCACTCAGACAACTCATGTACTGTATGAGGATTTACAAAGAACCCCTTAGAATACCCATATGTTAATAACCCTGGCAGATCTTTTTGCAAATCAATGCCTTTAATCTGCCTTTTCTGCAAGAATGCAGTAAATAAATCATATGCTTCTTGCCTCTCCATACCTATATTGTCAGCGCTGTTGCAGCCCTCCGAGGTCGTCGGCAGCACGTATCGGCCAGGCTTGCCTCTGCAGTCACCTGGGGCACGGTGCACTCTATTTCAATTCAGCACTTTTGCCGTCCTGGCTGCATCAGGACCCGAACCCTTTTTCGTCACTCCACCGTGGCGCCTATCACGTCGATCGGGTCACCATTTTGTGGAAAAAATGACGGGAGACAAGTCCATTCTATAATGTCAACAAGTCTCAGTTTATTTCAAGCACACATGTATAGTTATACCCGTTATAATGAAGCTCATGCATATTGCAAAATTTAAGCTCATCATTGGTGTATGGAAAACAGGTCAATCCCGCCTTTGGAGCTTTCTAAGCTTGCTTTGTCTTCCCTTACATTTATCTTTTTTGCTGAACATTCTACTGTTGAGAACCAGCTTAGCCAAGGACATAAGATATTATTGCTACATCTGCTATTGCTGCACTGTGCAATTTTCAGCTACTGCTTCACTAACTGCACGTAGTCATGTCCTTTCTCACGAAGCCATTCTTCCACAAAACTCTCCATACTACTATATTTTCCACTGCATCCAATAAAGAGTGGAGGTTCTCATTATCCCATAAATTGCAACTGAGTTATTTGTAGAAAAGTTTTCTAATATTTTTCACAGAAGTGGCCAGGTTAATCTATTATTGAGATTTTAACTCTTTCCTCTTTTTTCCTGCATGACCTAACAACATCCTTAAACGCTTGCTAAGTTGCCTGACCTTCTGTCCAAAGTTAATGCACCCTCTTCTTTCCCCTGAGTTCCCACAAAAGCTCCATGGGCAGTCAGGGCAGTCATTTTCCTCACCAGCTCATCTTTTGCCACACTGGGACAGGCTGCTCCTTCCCCCTTAAGATTACTTTCTCAAAATGTGCCCTTTGTTCCTGACCCCTTTGTTTTTAAGGGCTTTTTCCCTTAAAAATATCGGTACCTGATTTGGTACTCCTCAAGTCAGCATCCTAAATAGGCCAAAGACTGCCCTTCCTAATTCCAGTGTGGAAGTTTTGTTGCTGTCCCTCCTTCTTTCACAGATCATTGAAAACTTGATTATTTCATGGTCCCTGTGCCCCAGGCAGCCTCTGAGCCCCACATCTGCCTCCAGCCCTTCTCTGTTTGTGAGCAGCAGGAGACAGAGCATTCCTTGGGAGTGGAGTGTTACAAAAATTGGGTAAAACAGAAAACTCCTTAACACCAGTGCAGCATTAAGAAGCAGCATTCTTTATTCAGCCGGATGCACGGGGGATAGCTCCTCCCAAAGCCGAGCTTGCTGAGTACAGGAAAGTTTCTGTTCATGTTCTGTATTTTGCACACATATTCATTGATTGTCCTGGACTAAACACACATCTGATAATCATTTTTCCAGAATCATTAACATATTTCCTCTCCCCATTACCCATGCTGTCTTCTGTCCTGGGGATCTTCCCTGGTGGTCCCTGGTGGTCATGGACCCCAATGTTCCCGTGGGCCTGGCTGAGCTGGCAGGACACTGAGGCTGGTGAACTTCCAGTTCCCCTTCTCCCACAGTTGGCATTGTGTGGTTTCCATAGGCCTGGGGAGTTGGAGAACAAGCTCCAGTTGTCAGCTCACCTGGTGGAGACAATTCATCATCTGGTGACATGAGGTCACAGAGTGGACTGTGACATCACAGAGTGGACATCAAGCAACTAAAGCATCATTGACTGTCTGTGTGACATCAGATAACAGGCTGTGACATAACAGCAGACTATGATATCACAGAGTGACATCAGAGACCAGCTGTGTGACATTAGAGATCTGGCTGTGACATCTCAGAGCAGGCTGAGACATCCCAGAGGGGCTTTGTGACATCCCAGGAGGGCTCTGTGAGGTCACTGGGTTGGTCACTCCACCCCAGCCCCCCCTCACAGTTTCTCCCAACAAGTCCAATGCTGTTCATGCCCAGCGGAGTCCCTGTTCCCCGGTATCCTCCCAGTCCCCCTGGAGCCACAGGCTCCACCCAAGGATGTTCCATAGGATCCACCCCAGAGCCTGACATGGGGACAAGGGGCCAGGGCTGTTTGACCAGGACATCAAGGATGTGGATTATCCAAGTCCCTGTGGCCTGAGTTGAGTTGCCCAGGGCAGGAAAGATGTCTGGCAGCTGGAGCAGGGCTAGGGAAGGGCCTCCAAGGTGGGGCTGGAGCCCTTGGGCTGTGAGCAGAGGCTGAGGGAACTGGGATTGTCCAGCCCGGAGCAGGGAAGGCTGAGGGGCTCCTCATCCCAGCCTGGCAGTGCCAGCAAGGAGGAGATGGAGAACACAGAGCCAGGCTCTTCACCGGGGGCCTGGTGGGAGACAAAAGCCAATGGGTGGAAGGGGAAACAGGGGAGATCAGCCAGGACAGAAGATGATGAAATGAATCAGATTTGTTTCAGCATTTCCTCAACACCAAAAGCAGCCTGACCTCCCTTCTCCATCAACCACTGACAGCTTTGCAAATCATGAATTGTTTGAGCTCTTTTGCCCCCACTCCAGGATGAGCATCCTGATGCAAGAACTTAACTGTGTTTATATCTATCAGAGAACCATGTAAGTCTAAAATCAGTTTTAGTATGGAAATCACTTGTGGATGGTGGACTCATCAGATGCTGCTGGGATGTTGCACATAGGGAAGAGCGTGATTGTTATTAAATTGTGTCCTGTTCTACCATGGTCTGTTGGCCATGAAGAGAAACTTTCTGTGCCTCTGAGTCTCACCAGTTCCTGACTCCCAAAGGACACAAACCTGATGATTTGTGGTTCCCACTCCAGTCGTGGTACTTGGAGCTCCCTCCATCCCCAGAGCAGAACTCCCTTGTCCCAGAAAGTCCCTGGCAATGCAGGGATGAAGGAAACAGGACAGGCTGTGGGGATCAGAGGCAGGGCACGGCCAGGGATTTTGGGGTGGTTGTGAGCCCAGGGCAGGACCCGGCCTTTGGCCTTGGTGAACCTCAACCCATTGTCCTGGGCCCATGGCTCCAGCCTGTCCAGATCCCTCTGCAGAGCTTCCTGCCCTCCAGCACAGCCACACTCCACCCAGCCTGGGCTCACCTGGAACTGACTGAGGGTGCCCTCGATGGCCTTGTCCAGATCAGCAATAAAGAGATTTCACTGACCTGGCCCCAGCCCTGATCCCTGGGGACACCCCTGGATGTGACTCCATTCCTCAGCTGCTCTGAGTGCCAGGGGGTGGATGAGGGAAATGGTGGGGAGGGGGTAGGGACAAAGTGTGATTGATTGTCAGCCATGAAGGATCTTTGTCGCTGTTGAGGCAGGACGGGAATTAAGAGGCTCTGACTCAGAAGGCTGTTGAGAGTAAACTCCGGTTAATTCAAAATGCACTGCTCTTTTATACAGAGCTCCGCAAGGACCAAATCCATTGGTTCTGAAGTGAAAACAACCCACCACCATTGGTGCAGTGTGGAGAGTTTTGTGGATGAATGGCTTCGTGAGAAAGGACATGACTACGTGCAGTTAGTGAAGCAGTAGCTGAAAATTGCACAGTGCAGCAATAGCAGATGTAGCAACAATATCTTATGTCCTTGGGTAAGCTGGTTCCCAACAGTAGAATGGTCAGCAAAAAGATAAATGTAAGGGAAAACAAAGCAAGCTTAGAAAGCCCCAAAGGCAGGGTTGACCTGTTTTTGATACACCAATGATGAGCCTAAGTTTTGCAATATGCATGAGCTTCATTATAACCGGTATAACTGTACATGCGTGCTTGTAATAAACTGAGACTTGTTGACATTATAGAATGGACTTGTCTCCTTTCATTTTTTCTACACCACAGCATCACCATGGTCTTATTGGATACGCAATCTCTCTATGGACCATTGGTTCCATGCAGCCCTGCTGTGTCACAGTGGTTCCTTGGTTCCATGAAGCCCCACTGCATAGCAATGGAATCTTGGTTCTGTGAGGTTCTGTGCGGTCACAATGGTGTCCCTGATTCTGGAGACCCTTGGTTCCACAAGGTTCCATGATGTCACAATGGTCTCCCTGGTTCCAGACTGTAACAATGGACCCTTGGTTCCACGAGGTTCCATGATGTCACAATGATCTCCTTGGTTCCACACTGTAACAATGGACCCTTGGTTTCATGAGATTCCATGATGTCACAATGATCTCCTTGATCCAGACTGTAACAAGAGACCCTCGGTTCCACGAGGTTCCATGATGTCACAATGGTCTCCATGGTTTCAGACTGTAACAACAGACCCTTGGTTCCACAAGGTTCCACATTGTCACAATGGTCTCCTTGGTTCTGGACTGTAACAATGGACCCTTGGTTCCATGAGTTTCCTAATGCCACAATGGTCTCCATGGCTCTGGAGTATAACAATGAACCCTTGCTTCTACAGTGTTCCACGATATCACAATTCTCTTTTGTTCTGGTCTGTAACAATGGACCCTTGGTTCCACGAGGTTCCACAATGTCACAATGCTCTCCTTGGTTCTGGACTGTAACAATGGAACCCTGGTTCCATGAGATTCCATGATGTCACAATGATCTACTTGGGTCCACTAGATTCTATGGTGTCACAATGGTCTCCGTGGCTCTGGATTCTAACAATGGATCCTTGGTTCCATGAGATTCCATGATGTCACAATGATCTCCTTGGTTCCATGAGGCCTTGCTTTGTCACAATGGACCCATGGTTCCATGAGCTTCCGTAGTGTCACCATGGTCTCCTCGGATCTGCGTTGTCACAATGGACAACTGGTTCCATGGGACCCTGCTGTGTCACAATAAACTCTTAGTGCCATCAGGTTTTCTAGGGTCACAATGGTCTCCCCGGTTCAACGACACCTTGCAGTGTCACAATGGCTGCTTGGTTCCATGAGCTTCCATAGTGTCAGCCATGGTCTTCTTGTTTCTGCAGTGTCACAATGGACCCTTGGTTCCATGAGCTTCCTAAATGTCACTGGTCTCCTTGGTTCCATGTGGCCCTGCTGTGTCACAATGGTCCCATGAGTCCATGTCCCTTGGTTCCATGAGTTTCTCTACTGTCAGCAATGGTTCCTCTCCTCCAATGCGGGACCATTGTGTCACAATGGACCCTGGGTTCCATGAAGTTCTTCAGCATCACAATGGCCCTTTGGATCCATGAGGTTCCTTCGTGTCACCACGGTCTCTGTGGATCCACATTGTCATAATGGACAATTCCTCCCATGCAGTCCCACTGTGTCGCAGTGACCCCTTGTTTCCATGAGGCCCCACTTTGTCACCATGGACCCTTGGTTCCATAGGTTTTTTTCTCTAACAATGGACTCCTTGGTTCTGTGAGTTACCCTGCATTTTACAGAGGTTTCTTTGCTTGCCACAAGGCCTGGCTGTGCCTCAATGCACCCTTGGTTCCATGAGGATCTGGAGGATCACAAAGGATCCTTGGATCCACAGGGTGTTGAGGAATTTCTCGTGGAACAAGGACGTGCTATCCTTGATGCTGTTCCTTTGCAGGAGCTGGACAACCCTGGCCTGCAGATTACTGAATTATTTTAGTTACTTTAAAGTACTTAGGACATCCTTGGAAAGAGAATAAGCCTTGTACAAACACAATAGCCAATGTTGGGTGCTGAGTAGTACATGAAAACTGGCACATACTATAACCTGATCAGATGCTTGTAGAATAACAGCCAATCAATAAGTGACAATAGCAAATAAATATTCATTGGTTAACATAATATGATTACATTTATTATGTTAACCAATGAATGTTAATTTGCTATTGTATTATGTAAGGCAATAAAGGCATAAAATAAGACATGAAAAAATTAGACAATAAAGGAGGATGACATCAAGCCATATTGGTTTGGGTGTCATTACTCCAGCTGGCTCTCTGTGGGACCCTCTTCAGATTGTCAGCAACAAGGGATCTTGATTTTCATACCTAGTAAAAATGGATTAGGAGATGCTGGGGATCCATATCAACTGGGGTTTGATGATATCAATCTATAAATAGGAAAAGTAAACAGGACAAAACAATTCCCTCTGCACTGTTTTCAATATAGTGGCTTGACTTTGAATACACTTCTGCAATCTGTCTAATTAACCACTGAAGAATTGAAGACTTGAATTATTTCCATGGGCTTGTTTTGTTTGGGTGTTTGGAAGAAATATGAATGAGCCTTTGTCACTGAATTTCTACACTGAAGGGCTCAAGAAAGAAGAGGCCTCTGGAGTAGTAAAGTTCATCACCAACCTCCAAGGTGCTGAGGATTCATCCCCATCAGAGCAGCAATGAGCAGAAATGGGCTCAGCTTTGGGGCTGCCCCAGCTCTGGGATGGGCCCTGGGCCTGGAGCAGGAGCAGCTCTGGAGGGCCCCAGGGCCGGGGCTCTTGTGCTGGCCTGGGCAGATGGGATGGCAGGAGGGGCTGCAGAGCTCTCAGCACCTCAGGCAGAGGGGAGCAGGGCAGCCAGGGAGCTCCTTTGGCCTTGGCCAGGCCCCTTCCCCCATGGTGGGGCTGAGTCCTGGCTGAGCTGCAGCTGCTGCTGTGCCCTTGGCAGGGGCTGAGGCCGTGGGGCAGTGCCCAGAGCAGCCTGGGCTGAGCAGAGCTGTGGGGCCAGAGCCGGCTGGGCTGTGCTGGGGAGAGGCCCTTGGTGCTGCCCAGAGCTCAGGGCAGCTGGCAGAGCTGGCAGGGAGCTGGGCTGGGCTGGGAGAGCCTGGCACAGAAACCATCAGTGTCCATCTCAGCCTGGCTGAGCGGGCAGGGGCCAAGGCCAGCAGAACATGGTCGGCAAGTTCTCTGTGTGGGAGCTGAGCTGGTGAGCCCTTGAGCCCTCCCAAGGTCTGGGGCTGCACCTCCAGCTCCAGAGATGTGACAGATGGGAGCAGAGACAAATCATTCCTGCTGCATTCTTCATTGTGTTTGCTTGTACAGGTGACCTGGATCCATATGTAGATGAGCTGTTTTGTGTCTGAAAACACTGGTAAAGTAAGAAGAATACTATTTTTTAGCTGAAAATAATATTTCATGCATAACACACAATGAGAAAGAAAAGACACATATGATCAGAAGAGCATCTGAGTTTTTCAGAGGACAAGAGGCTCATTGATGTTGCAGCAGTCAAACCTGTTCAAATACTTTCCTCAAGGCTTCCTTGAAACGGGAGGTGACCACCAGAGGCCAAGGCCAGCCAGAGCTGTCTGTCCTGGCAGATTTTGTCTGGGAGAACCCTTGCAAATCGGGAATTTTGGAGGAAAAGTGTCAATTTTGGCCATGGTTGCCTGTGCAGAAGGGATGGTACTTTTCCACAGGAAGAAAAGCACAGATCCCCAGTGTTTGAAGCAAGGTGAGAGCCAGCTCTCAGGAAGACAAGGTCAAAAAGACTTGTTTGTAATGGCAGCTTTTGATGGGAGCAATCCCTGGATATTGGGAATTTTGAGGGGAGAATCCCATTTTGGCCATGGGTGCTTGAATGTGAAGGGCAGTTCTTTTCCATTGGAAAGAAAGCCCAGAGCCCTTGGCTCCATGAGGCTCTGATGTGCCACAGAGGCCCTTTGGTTTCACAAGGCCTAAAAATGTAGAAATGGTCTCCATGGTTCCATGAGGCCCTGCTGGGTCACAACAGACCATTGGTTTCACTGAGCCCCACAGTGTCACTATGGTCCCTTTGGCTCCAAGAGGCCCTGAAGTGCCACAGTGGCCCTTTGGTTTCACAGGCCTCAAAGTGTCAAAATGGCCTCCATGGTTCCATGAGGCCCTGCTGTGTCACAAGGGACCTTTGGTTCCATGATGCCCCAGAGTGTCACAATGGCATCCTTTGTCCCGTGGAGTCAGAATGGACCCTTCATCCCATGGACCCCGACAGTGTTCACTGTAGTCCCCTTGATTCCACGAGGGCCTGCCATGCTCTAATGGTCTCTGTGTTCCAGTGGGTCCCAAAGTGTCAGGATAGTCTCCATTGTTCCATGAGGCCACGCAATGTCACTGTGCTCCCCTTGGTTCCACAGAGCCCCACAGTGGAACAATGGACTCTTGGTTCCATAAGGTTCCTCAGTCACAATGGTCTCCCTGGATCTGCAGTGTCACAGTGGCCCCTTGGCTCCGTGTGGCCACGCTGTGTCACAATGGCTCATGGTTCCATGAGGCCACACAGTTTAACAAGGGACCCTTGGTTCCACGAGGCCTTGCTGTGTCAGAGTGTCCCCTTGGTTCCCAGAGGTTTCTCAGTGTCACAATGATCTCCTTGGATCTGCACTATCACAATAGACCACTGGTTCAATGTGGCCCCAATGTGCCAAAATGGATTTTGGTTCCATGGGGTTCTGCTGTGTCACCATGGACCCTTTGATCCATGAGTTTGGGCAGTGTCACAGCTGAGTCCTGGGTTCTGTGAGGCCCCGCTGTCACCAAATCTCGGAAATATCACAATGAGGCTCCTTAACACTAATTTGCTATTTCAGAGGGTATAATTTATTCAGGCCTGAGGCCTAGTGAGGGCTAACTCCTGATCTGATGCAGACATGTAATTTTACCAGTGTATTGCTCATATACAGTTCCTAAATGCTAATTACGATTTACCCATTTCCATTAAACCCACCCCAAGTTCCCAGATTCAGTCCTTGTTTTCTCTGTCACTGCACCCTTGAGCCAGATATCTTATCTTCCAGCCATCCCTGCTGGGAAAGCAGCCCCTGAATGCCTTGTTCCTGTGCTGGAAGTTCACAGGCAGGGTAAAAATGGAATTAACCCTTTGGGTATCAGCCCAAGGCTTTGTGTGGCCAGGCAGGGGCAGCAGGAGGCAGAGCTGCCAGCAAAGGAAGGGCCAGCGAGGTGGGGCAGCCGGGGGTGACAACAGCCTGCAGGGACAGAGGCACAGGGCAGGGAAACCGTGGGACAGCCTGGGCTGCAGAGGGCACAGGGATGTGCAGCAGCTGCAAGGCCCTGACAGAGCCAACCTGTGCAGCCCTTTGGCCGTGGCTGCTGGCCCTGGGCCTGAGGCCACGAGGGGACAAGTGACCCTTGCAGCCCTGGGGCCTCAGTGCCTCCTTGTCCCTGCTCAGCAGCCTGGCAGGGCCGCCCCATGGTCCTGCCCTTGGCATTACACATCCCCACATGCCAGTGCCCATCCCGGGAAGAGCCCTGAGCAATGAGGAAGGGACAGGATCTGCCTTGCCAGGGGCTGGGGCTCAGGCTTGGGCCCTTTGCATTCCTGAAACACATCCAGGTTTGCTCAGCACCAGAGACACCTTTGCCTTGCCTGTCCCAGCTGTCATCACTGCCTCCAGTGTTCTGCTCTGACTGGAACCTGGGGACACTTTCTCAGTCCTGTCCCTCAATGGGATCCATTAAAACTTCAAGAAGCTCTGAAGTTTTAATTTTGAGTTCTTGAGAAGTTTTTTGAAGACACATTCAGGGACTGAGTCTAATGTAAACAACACCAAAGCCTTGAGAGGGTCATTAAAATTTTCCTATTCCAGTTGTGGAGAAAGATTTCAAAGTGCTTGTAAGAAATACACATTCCTATTTTAAAGGGTGTATTTTATTACATTTCTCTTTAGATCAGAGGTGATTGCAGCATTCTGTGTTTGATATTGAGCCAGAGTCTCCCCTCAGGAGCTCTGGCCTGCTCAGAGATGCTGTGCCCTGAGCTCTGGCCCAGCGTGGACAACCTTGCTCCACATTGCCCCAGCCCATCCTGTCTGTCCTCACTCACCTGGGACCTGCTGTGCTCGCAGAGCTGGCTGCACCCAGCCTAAGAGGGGCTTTCCCTTTTTCTATGTTTGAAGCAATCTAAAACTCCTGAGTTTCCCCATGAAAACAGACACCCTCCTCAGGTGTGTGCCAGCCCAAGGTGCCACCAAAACCATCCAGACCGGCCCTCGACCAGCTGTGAGGGTGGATCATCAGCCCCAGCTGCACTGGGCACTGCAAGGAGCTGTGGCCATGGGCACTGCACTGACCCCACTGCTGGGTTTGGCTGCCACGGCAGCCCTGAGAAATTAAAACTGTCCTTGGAAACACTGGGGAGGACTGGGACATACTGGGGAACACTGGGAATGCTGTGGGAGACACTGGGACATACTGGGAGTGATACTGTGGGGATCTGGGACAGCCTGGGAACATGAGGAATGCTGAGGGGGAATCTGGGTGGACTGGGATGGACTGCGGGGGTACACTGGGACACACTGGTACATACTGGGTGTGAAACAGGGAGTGAAACTGGGGGATACTGGGACAAACAGAGAACATTGTGGGGAAGACTGGGCAACACTGGGGCATATTGTAGATGACATGGGAGGAACTGGGAGGGCCTGGGAATGAACTCAGGTGTATTGGGAGGGACTGGGCTGTGCTGGGAGGGACTGGAGGGGCACTGGTGCTGTACTGGGCTGTACTGGGGATGAACTGGGCTGTACTGGGAGGGACTGGAGGGGCACTGGGACTGTACTGGGCTGTACTGGGAGGGACTGGAGGGGTTCAAGGGGCTGTTCCCGTCCCCTCCCATTGGCCGAGGCTCCCGCCCATCACAGCATCCAACCAATCAGCGCCAGGGATCGTGGCTTTGGGGGCGGTGCCTACAGTCAGCGCCATCTTTCCTTTTGCCTACATCTCCCATCATGCCCAGCAAGCCAATAGAGCCTCATTGGGGCCGGGACTACAACGCCCGTCATGCCCCGCGCTCCACAGAACCCCGGTACCGCCCCCATTTGTCCCGTAAGTGCCCCCCAGACCCTCCGGGATCACCAAGTGCCCCTCAGCGCCCATTCGGGACCCCCCAAAAGCGTCCTAGGATCCCCTGAGTGCTCCCAGCCCCACAGATGCCCGGTACAGCCACTTCTGGGAATTCCTCTCCTCTCATCCCCCGCGGCCCCAGAGCCCCTCAGAACACAGTTCCGCGCCTAAAATTCCTGCTGCGCCCTGCGCTCTAAGGAACCCGGTTAAATCTCCCCAAGCTCCCCCCGAGTGCTCCAGAGCCCCCGAGGACCTCACGTCGTGGCTCGGACGCAAAAGTGTCCCCCGAGTGCATTCCCGGTCCGCAAACACCGCGTCCGAGGCACTTCCGGGACTACAGCTCCCATCATGCTCCGCGGCGCACGCCCAGCACTGTTCCAACCGTGCCTTCATCTCCCGTCATGCCCCGCGCCCCAGCGAGAGCCGCTGTCACCGAGCCTGAAACTCCCGTGATGCTCCGCGGTCCCGTTACACTCCATTGTACCCGCGCCTACAACTCCCGTCAGCCCCCGCGCCCAGCGAGCCCCGCCCGAGCCCCCCTGGTCTCCCCCGGACCCCGAAGGGCCCCAAATTCCCCTCCCTGACCTCCAGGGCCCCCCTGGACCCCCGAGTGCTCCCCCGGACCCCGAACTGCCCCTCAGAATCCCTGAGTGCCCCTCCAAGTGCCCGCCCGGCTCCCCCAGGTGTCCTCCAGACCCTCAAGTTCTCTCTGAATTCCCTCCCCAGACACAAAACTGCCCCAAATGTGCCCCAGAAATGTCTCCATGGACCCCAAAGTGGCCCCTTTTACCCTGTCTGAGAAAATAATACAAAAAACGACAAAAAGCTTAAAAACAGGAGTTATAGCGCAGAGGGCAAAATCAATAGCTGAAAGTGGTCAATGAATTAATGAAGGGAATTGTGATACTTAGAACCCATGACCAAAAAATTTTTTGTTTCCTAAAACATATACATTTTTTGTATAAATTTTAAAAATTACGTGTTAAAGATACAGAATAATATTATTAGACATAAGAAAAAACAATTATAACTGTATTTATTAATTAACCTTTATTTATAAAGAAAAATGCACAATTTTTTAATGCTTTGGGCTGTCAGTCTTAAGCAGGCCCTGTCAGACATGGTGAGGCTGGGGGTGAGGAGCAGCTTGTCCAAACAGGGTCAGCCCTCAAGGAGCTCATTCTTCTCCATGCCCAGCCCTGCTAAGGAGCCATTGAGCATCAAGATCACCTGGGAAATGATTCTATCAACTCTTCTCTGAACAGAAAAATAAAAGAATATTCATGTGATGAAAAAATAAAAATCAGGAGGTGGACTTTGAAGTTTCCGTCCTGAACAGAACAGCAAACTGCACAATCCCTGGAGACTTGAAGACAATGGAAGGAAGACAAAGAGCTCCTGAGGGCTTTCTGTATTTTAAGGATCCCCAGGGTGGATGTGGGGCTGGGTCCAGGAGCCTCAGGCACTGAGAGAAGGATGAAGAAGCTGCTGAAGGAGTCAGAAGCAAAACTCCAAGTTGCTCGGAGAATCCCTGGTCCCCAGTGAGGGCAGGGACTGCCAAAGGCTCCCCAGGCACTGGAGAGAGCAGATCCTGGAGGCCAGGACTGCAGGGAGCCCAAGGCTCAGAGCAGGGAACTGCAATGCTGAGCAAGGCCTGGGCTGGCTGGGGGAAGCAGAAAGGCCAAGCCCTGAGCCCAGCCTGGCACAGCAGGGCCCGTCCCTGACGGGTGGCTCGGGGCTGTTTGTGGGGCAGGGGGATGTGAGGGGCAGCAAGGACAAATGCCATAAACCTGCAGCCCCTGCAGCCTCCTCAGGGAGGGCGAGGGAGAATGTGAAAAATGCCAATCACTTGGTTTTTAAAATTTTAAAAGTTTAATACTAATAAAATGGTTATAAAAATAATAATAATACAATTACAGTAATAAAGTTTAGAGTTAGGACAATTACAAGACAATAAAAAGCAAAGAATTATGGATGTCCAGGTGCTCTCAGACACTAAATCGCAAAAAGCATGCCTTGTGAACAAAGGAATAATGTTACAAGCAACAGCCTGTTGCATATTCATATATCTCATCCATGATGCATAAATTCCTTGCAAATTAAGAACATTTCTGCTTTTTGTCAACTTCTTCTCCTTAATCCTGTTGGTTCCACAAAGATGGAGAGAAGGTGGAAGAATGTTTGTCTTTTCTGATAAGGAGGCTGTGACTTTTTATGGGCCCCCTTCGCTGACATCTCTGTGTGAGGAGTTTCTTGATTATCTCATCTTCCTGCTTGAGCTTTTAACAAATCCTATATCACAGAGTTTCTATTTTAACATTATGTTGTAACCTAAAGCTACATTTAACTCACTATGTAAGAAATTAATACAGCATAACTTTCTAACATGACACATATAATATTCATTGTAACATTTGCGAAAAGCCAATCATAAAATATGCATTTTTCACAGAGAAGCAAAGTGCAGCCCCTCACAGGGAAGTTCCTTCTGTGGGGCTCCCGAGGCGCTGCCCGAGCCCAGGGACAAAGGCCTGGGTGCCTCTGGCCCTGCCAGCCCTGCCCAGCCCTGCCCATCTGTCCTGGGGCTGTGCCCCTGTGCGCGCTGCTCCTGTGCCCTGGCCGGCTGCACTCGCCCATCTCGCTGTGCCCCAGCATTTCTCACCCAGCGTTTCTGTGCCCTCCCTGGGCTGCCTGCACCCAGCGCTGCCGGCTCCTGGCACACAGAGCCAGCCCATGGCCCAGCCCCACGCTGGGACACCACCAGCACCAAAATTCTACCCTGGCAGGGACTTTTCTTCCTCCTCAGCTCCAGGCTGAACCTTCCAAGCTGTGCTTTGGGCAGGTTTCCTTCTCTTCCCACTGCCAAGGAAAGCTCTGTCTCCTGCTGGTAACAGACAGGGAAGGGCTGGTGGGAGATGTGGTGGTCAGAGACTGTTTGGGGCACAGGGGCCATGAAATTACTGAGTTTTTAAATAGTCTGTGAAAGGAGGGCCATCAATAAATCTTCTACCCTGGAGTTACAGAGAGCAGACTTTGGCCTATTCAGGATTGATTTGGGGAGTACCAAATCAGGTACTGATGTTTTAAAAGGAAACAGCCCTTAAAAACCAAGGATTCCAGGAAGGATGGACACAGTTCAAGAAAGAAATGTTGAAGGAACAGCAACAGCCTGTCCCTCTGTGCCAAAAAGTGAGCTAGCAAGGAAAAAAAATGGCCTGGCAGGTCATGGAGCTTTTTCCAGGAACTCAGGGGAAAAATTAGGGTGCATCACCTTGGGAGGGAGGACCAGGAAACTCAGGACATGCTTAAGAATGTTATTAGGTCATGCAGAAAGCAAAATAGAGAGGTAAAAGCTCAATTACAACTTAACCAGGCCACTTATGTGAAGGAGAATAAAAATGTTTTTATAAATACATTAATGGCAAAAGGAGTGGTAAAGACAACCTCCATTTGGTGGGTCAAAAAAAAGGTTCCATGAGGCCTCTGGGTGCCACAATGAATTCCTTGGTGCTGCAGTGTCATGATGGAGCCCTGGTGACACAAGATCCTGCAGTGTCACCAGGGACCCTTGGCTCCATGGGCACCACAGTGTGACAATTGTTCCCTCAATTCCCAGAGTCCTTGCAGTGGAGCAATGGCCCCTTGATTCCATTGTCCCCAGGCTCTCCTGCTGGGAAAAGCAACTGAGTGATGAAGCATTTGCTGCATCTGAACACTGAGGTCCATCTTGCCCCCTCTTTTCCTTATTGCCATTGTTCCAACTGCACATTTCTCAGAGGATAACCAGGGATTTTGGGACAAAACCACATTTTTTTGATTGTGAATGTCCCTGGGGATCCCCATTACACCAGGGTGAGGTCGCTCTAGAGCAGCTTCTCTCTCTCCTGGCAACCTTTTTCCTCCTCCCCAACCTCCTCCTTCTCTGCCTCCTCCTCCTTCTTGTTACCTTCATCCCCACTGTTCAGAGCATAATTCCAAGAGAAAAGCCAGTGATTTTGGGGCACAAAACTGCTTTTCTGAGGGGGAACCTCCACAGTGGTTCTGGTCCTGTCAGGGCACCCTTCCTCCCTGTCCTCCTCCTCCTGCCCCGCACTGAGGGCACACCTGAGCTTTGCCCAGAAGAGGGGCTGCGCAGGGAGCTCGGAGGGCCAGCGCAGGTGTGTGCGCCGCAGCAGCACATGGCGCATGCGGTGGAAGGCCGAGAGCTCGGCCTCGGGGATGTCCTCGAGGAAGATGAGGACGAGGACATCGCGCAGCTCATCAAAGAGGCGATAGCTGGCCATCTGGATCTCCAGTGAGTACCACTCGCTGCGCAGGTACCCGCGGCTCACCACGCACACCGTGTGCCGGCTGTTGTACACAGCGTCCACGATGTTGTCCACTATGGCGCGGCCGGGGTGAAAGTCACGGTGGTGCAGGCAGAGCCACAGGGCTCCGCGCTCCAGCTCAGGCACCAACTCCTCCAGCACCCACCGCTCATCCCCAGAGTTGTAGGACACAAAGGTGTCGTAGGTGTAGCGCCGCTGCTCCCGCCGCCAGCGCCCACGTGCCCACGCGTGCAGCGGGAACAGCTGGTAGCGCAACCGACAGTACCCACGGTGGTACAGCAGTGGCAGCACTAGCAGCAGCAGCACGGCTGGTGCTGTCCCTGCAAACAGGTACCGCCCCATGTCCAGGTAGCACACGCGTGTGTCAAAGGAGTGCAGGTACGTGGAGGCCCCACCTGTCTCACCACAGGTGCAGTTATACAGGTAGACCACCTGCACGGGCCCACCTTCCAGCCAGGCAGGCAGCCAGGCATTGGCACAGCTGCAACTCAGCGGGCA
Organism: Lonchura striata; assembly: GCF_050655825.1. NCBI lineage: Eukaryota > Metazoa > Chordata > Aves > Passeriformes > Estrildidae > Lonchura > Lonchura striata. Next base: position 4,896,267 of record NC_140735.1, on the reverse strand, counting down.
CTTGCGCAGGTCCAGATAGCGCAGGGTGGGGAGGCGGGTGGCCAGAGTCACATCCAATGTACGCAGCTCGTTCTTGGCCAGGTGCAGCTCCTGCAGTCGTGTTAGGTTGCCGAAGACCTCGGGGCCAAGGCTGCGCAGTCCTGCACTCTCCAGGTTCAGGCTGCGCAGCTGGCTCAGGTTCTTGAAGACGCCGGCAGGCAGTGGCCCATCCCGCCATTGCTGTCAGCCAGCGTCAGGTTCCGCAGCTGTGCCAGGTCATCGAAGGCATCGTCAGGGATGGCCGAGAGTGAGTTCTGTGCCAGAGAGAGTGAGCGCAAGGCACCGAGGCCCTGGAAGAAACGTTGTGGGACTACACGCATCCCATATGGCTGCTGTGCCTGCAGATTCAGGTCATAGAGGTTATGCAGGTAGCGGAAAGGCGGCAGCTGCCGCAGATGTCGGCTCAGGTAGCGCAGCGCGTTGGCACGCAGGTCCAGCACACCCAGCATCAGTTGCACCGGCTGGAACGCGGCCGCTCTCACCTCCAGCAGCCGGTTGTGGTCCAGGTAAAGTCGGCAAAGCCGCGGGAGGCCCTGGAATGCCTTGGCTGCCAAGTGCTGCAGGTTGTTCCCACCCAGGTCAAGCGTCTGCAGCTGGTCAAGCCCCTTGAAGGCGCCAGGGAAGAGCACGGCCACGCGGTTGTTGCGCAGGTTGAGGTCTCCCAGCTGGTGCAGGTCAGCAAAGGAGCCGGGCAGGAGGTCAGTGAGCAGGTTGTTGTCAAGGCGTAGGTGCCGCAGGTCGTGGAGTCCACGCAGCGCTGCGCGGTCCAGCCGTGCCAGCCCATTCACATCCAGCCGCAGCTGCCGCAGCGCCGGTGCATTGTCAAAAGCACCCGCACCAGCCACCAGGATGCGGTTGAAGCGCAGGGACACGTTGTGCAGCTGCCGCAGAACTGGGGACCCGTTGCACGATGGCAGCCACTGCAGCAAGTTGTGCTCAGCCACCAGCTCGCTCAGCTCTGCGCGCTGTGCCTGGTTCAGCAGCCGCCCTACGCAGCCCAGGTGCCGCAGCTGGTTGCCAGATAAATCCAGGGCACCCAGCACCGGACACTCAGCCAGAGCCCCATCGGGCATTGCTGTGAGCCCCATGCGCTGCAGCTGCAGCCTCTGCAGCTGCTGTCCTCTCAGCTGCTGGCACAGGTATTCCAGGCCGCTCGTGCCTACCTGTAGCCCTGACACGTCCACCTGGTGCGGGGAGATTCCAGGCACACGCAGCAGCTGCACTACGTCCAGCGGGTTCCCAGCCAGGTGCAGGTATGTCAGGTTGCTCAGGCACAGGTGAGCGAGTGGTGCAGGGTCTGAAATGTTGTTGTAGGACAGGTCAAGCTCACGCAGCCCTGAGGGCATCACCCCAGGGGTGGCCCTGAAAGAGCTCCCAGGGAGTTGTTGCAGAGGTGCAAGACCCTCAGCGTGGGTGGCAGCCCCGGGCCCAGTGTCGACAGCATGTTTACACACAGGTCGAGCAGGTCTAGGTGCGTCAGATTCCCCACAGCCATGGCCACGGGCTCCAGTGCTTGGAGCCGGCCATCCCGCAGCCAGAGCGTGGTGAGTGCGGCCAGTGGCTGGAAAGCTCCGGGGGCCACTTTCTGTAGCGGATTGTGGTCCAGCCGCAGCGTGCTCAGATTTCCCAGCCCAGAGAACACACCCGTGGCCAGCACTGACACCTTGTTGTGGGCCAGGTCTAGGTGCACCAGTGCTGACAGCCCCCAGAAAGCCCCTGGGGCCAGGCGTTCCAGCTGGTTGTGGGTCAGATCAAGGGTGTAGAGCTGCGGCAGGTGGGCAAAGGCACCAGAGGGCACCTGGCGCAAGATATTGACAGAGAGGTTGAGGAATGTGGCAGTGGAGGGGAGGTCGCCCACTGCAGCCCCCACGGTGCTCAGGAAGCGCTGGATGCAGCGGAACAGACCAGGGTCCCGCGGTGCCTGGATGCAGTTGCGGAAGCCATAGGGAGAGACCCCTGCAGGCACCACCACCAGTGTCACCAGTGTCACCAGCAGCGGGGTGCACATCCTGACTCACCCTGCAGAGATCCTGGATACAGTGGGAGAGAGAGGAGGAGGAAGCATATCCTTGGTACCACAGAGACCACGCTCAAGGCCCAGAGACCACACTTGGGGACTCAGGGATCCCCACCACCCTAGGGATCCCCTTGTGAACCAGAGACCCCACCAGCATCCCAAAGACCCAACTCAGGGCCCAGGGACCCACGATCCACACCCCAGAGACCCAAACAGAACACCGGGACTCCCACTCTGTGTCCAAGGACTCCTCATCCCCACCCCAGGGAATCACATACATACTCCAGGGACTCCCGTCAGGGCCCAGAGGACCCCCCCACCCCCATCCACAACCCAGGCAGACACACTCCAGGGACCCCCACCAGAGCCCAGGGACCTCCCCTAGGGCCAAAGAACCTCCACACACCCCAAGGACCCCTTGCCCCCCACGGATTTTGGGCACCCCCCTGCTCCCCGTCAAGTTCCCACCGTGCCACTGCCTCTGCTTTGGGTGATTTTGGGGTTAGAAACGGGAAGTTTGGGGTATCGCTTTTTGTCACCACTGCCCCACCCACCTCCCAGTGACGTAGGTGGGGGAGGCCCCTGCCCAGACGGATTTAGGGGTCCCCAAGGGGCTGGCAGGGCTACGAGTCTACACAGCTGGGTCACCCCGCCTCGGTGCAGACTCCCGGAGTCTGGGGGGCCCCTGGGACACCCAAGCCTCTTCGCCCCTGCCGCGCTGTCCCCCTGCTGCCACGTGCTGCTCTTGGTTCCTCTTCCCCTTCCTCAGACTGAACCAGCTGGTTTTGGTTCCTTCGGGGAAAATACTGGGCTGTACTGGGTTCTACTTTCTTATACTGGGCTATACTGTACTATATTGGTCTACAGTGGGCTGTGCCAGTTGTACTGAGTTATCCTGGACTCTAAAGGCTGCTAGTGGGCTGTACTGGGCTGTACTGGGCTGTATGGGTCTGTACTGGGCTGTACTGGGCAGTACTGGCCTGTACTGGGCTGTAATGGTCTGTACTGGGCTGTACTGGTCTGTACTGGTCTGTACTGAGCTCTAATGGGCTCTACTGGTCTGTATTGGTCTTTACTGGGTTGTACTGGTCTGTACTGGTCTGTACTGGTCTGTACTGGTCTGTACTGGTCTATACTGCTCTGTACTGGTCTAGACTGGTCTTTACTGGTCTGTACTGGTCTGTATTGCTCTGTACTGTTCTGTGTTATAAGTTGAGGCTAATAATTTGATTCAGCCTGTTAAGATCAATTAATAATTTTATTAATTACAGCAAGCGATAGCAAGCAAAACAGCGCTGGGTTCAGCTGTGAGCCTGGCTCCGCCAAAAGCTGACAACCTTTCCTTCTCTTCAGTCCCTTTTTATCTTGCATGAGTGGGGGTGATGAGTCTCGTTCCACCGTGGTTATCAGTCCCAGGAACAATGGGTTTCACAAGTGGGGTGGTGTGTCTCCTTCCACTGCGGTTTATCAGTTTCAGCAACAATGGGTTTCCACTGCGGTTATCAGTTCCAGCCAGTCCTGCAAAATCTTTCACAATCTTTGTTTGTGGTTACCAGTCAAGCCTGCAAATTCCATGTCCCGACTTCCCCCCCTTTTATCCTAATTTCATACTTTTGATGAACAAACAAGTCAATGCAGTTTCTCACAGTCCCCCATTCCATATTTTATCATTTTGTTCATCAAATAGTTTTATTTCTTGGTGGGCTAGAATCAAAGTCTCTTCTACTTCAGGATCTCTAGGGATAGTTTCATATTTGGCTTTGATTAGCATCAGGTGTGCTGCTTCCGATCTTCTTTTTACTATTTCAATTACCTTGTTGAATATACATGGGCCAAATGTTAATCCTAACACTAATAATATTAAAGGACCCGCAATTGTAGATAGCAAGGTAGTTAACCAAGGGGAGTGATTAAACCAGGTCTCATACCAGCTCTGCTGGGCCTCCCTTTCCCTTTTCCTTTTCTCAAGTCCTGCTTTCAGTTTTGTCATAGTGTCTCCTACCACCCCAGTGTGATCTGCATACACACAACATTCTTCCCGGAGGGCCACACACAGTCCTCCCTGTTGTAAGAATAGAAGATCTAGTCCTCTTCTATTCTGCAGAACTACTTCCGATAAGGACCTTACTGACTTTTCCAATGCTGATATTGATTGTTCTATACGTTCCAAATCTTCGTCTACAGCAATCCTCAGGGAATTAAACTCCTTTGTTTGTTTTACTAGGGAGGCTACTCCCGTACCGATACCTGCTCCCCCTGCAAGCATTAAAAGTGAGACTGTAAGTGTGGTCAAAGGCTCTCGTTTTTGTATGTGGTGTTCTGGGATGTTTTGTACATTATACATATATTCGTTGGGGTGATAGATAATTTTGGGAATCACAGCCACCTGTATACAATAGTCAGAGGTTTCGTCAAATATTTCTAAGGAAATACAGGGGGTGAATCCTCCTTTTGAGCAGATCCACTTGGTGTTTTTAGCGGGAACTAGCCATTTAGCTGGAGTATCTTCCCGTTTAGCTTTAGTAACAGTCTCACATAAATATTCCAGGTGTGTGGGTACTCTGCCAATACATCGTCCCCTCCCCGTTATTGAAGCCAAAGTCATTCCTTTACCCCGGGAATCTTTCCAATTACATTGCGGGGGATTGCTACCATTAAGACATCTCGCCTTTTCAGATATCCTTACAGCTTCGTAAAATGGAGGCCTAACATCAAAGCAGAGCCAACAGCGTTCTGTTAATTCTGGCTGAGTAGCATTTAAGACTTTATATACTCCCTCCATTAATTTCCAGAGAGTGTTAAACCGGGAATCCCCACTTGGCGGTGTTGTAGGAGTTGTAGTTTGGTTATCCGTTATCAGGTTCCTAGCTGTTAAATCCCCAACTATTACAGGACTAGGGCCCACTGCCTGTGTGTCTGCTGGTACAGGCCCTTTCTTTATGGTAAATACGCTCCCTCTGTCTTTTCCAGGTTCCCAATACCGAAAGCCCCATGATCTTCCTACCATCCATCCTGGGTCTGTGGGCTCAGTTATGTTTAAATGCACAAATTGGCAACTCCCTTTCCACCCGCCCAAGAAGGCGCCACTAGAATCCTTTTGTGGAGGGGTACACCCATAGGGTCCCCATGATACTTTAAGAAATTTATCTCCTGCTGCTTGCCAGTCTGAGGCTATTGTTTCACACCCCCAGTACCCACAGAAATATTCTCCAGGGTAATTGCAATACCCCTTTCCTGGGTTCGATGCTGGACACATGTAAAATCCTGCGGTATTAAAACAGGGCTCTACAGGGGCTAGTTCACATAACTGTGGGATAAAACTAGGGGGTCCGGATGTTATCTGACTCCGAATTACCCTGCCATCTATTCCGGTTAGCGTCCACTTAAAGGGCTGGTGCAGAGCCGGGGAACCCTCCCCTTTATGTATGATACAAAGCACTAAAATACTTATAATCTGCCAATAAGGGTGGGGTCCTGACCTTGTTTTTACTGCATAATATCCTGTTTTCCCTTTTTGGGTTTGTTGCCTTTTTGGTGTTTCAGAGGTAATCAGACGGGTCGTCCAGGGGAACCTAGTACTCTGTTGGCAATAGTTGGAGCATTTCAGCATTATTCCATTGCGGGGGGACCTGGCTTTTTCCCCTCTGCCTCACTCGCCGACCCAGTTGCTTCGAGCCGCGAGGTGAACCATCTTCTCGGCAGCAGTGGTACTCGCCTGGGCGTCCCTTCCCCTGCTCCTGCCTAACCTTGTACTGATCCCAATTTTTATCCTTGACCGGGGGTGGGTTGCACGGGACCCCCTTTAGTTCCCTCCGACAACACCCTTTTATAATTTGGGCAACAAATGGAGTGGGTTCGTTAGTATGGAAACAAAAGTTTCCTGGATGCACTCGTTTTGTGTATATTTTCCACCAATCCTCAGACTCGAAACGAACCCACTGATTTTCCAATTCCCCTAATTTTAACACAATTTTGGTTAACTTTCGTTCAGCCTTATAGCATTCTGTACAGACCCCAGTTGGCGGCCTGCCCTTTTGGCAATGGACCCACCACCGTTCTTGGCAAACTTTACATGCAAAGCACACAAAAGGATAACAATCACAATCTACCTTATTACAAATTATCAAATAATCACTAACAAGCAGGTAATCATATCCCTTTTGTTCCCCTTTGTGATCAACTTGAATGGTACACACAGAGTTCATCGGTTTTTCTTAATGGTAACCTTCAATTCCCCAGGCAGGCTGGTCACTTTCCACTGGTCATCTGTGGTGATCGGACCTTTAACTCGACTGGCATGTGTCCACCCCTTCTCGGCTGTCCGTATCGCAGTTCCTGTGGTAAGCAGAACAACAAAGGGGCCTTCCCAACGTGGGGTTAAAGAATTTTCTTTCCAGGATTTAATAAGCACATTGTCCCCTGGTTTGATTTTATGTATTGTAATGTCTAAAGGTGGCCTCTGTGTCAACATCCATTTTTCCCTCAATTCCTGTCTTCGGCTCATAATTTGTATGATATAATGCTTAATCTGGGAATCCTTCAAGCATGGATGGTCTGTAGGGGCTTCCATATCATAAGGCATTCCAAATAGCATTTCAAATGGGGAGATTCCTACATCAGTTCGGGGTTGAGTTCGAATATTTAATAAAGCCAGAGGCAAACATTTTACCCATGACATCTTGGTTTCTAACATCAACTTCGTCAGTTGTTTTTTTATTTCCCCGTTCATCCTTTCCACTCTCCCTGAGCTCTGTGGATGCCAAGGAGTGTGATATTTCCACTGGGTTGCTAAGGCCGTTAAAACATCTTTTGCGATTTTAGAAGTGAAATGAGGTCCCCTATCTGAGTCTAAATATTCAATTAATCCATATCGGGGAATAATTTGTTCTAGTAACACTTTTACTACGGTATTTGAGGTGGCTCGGGCAGTAGGATAGGCTTCCACGTAATGGGTCAAATGGTCTACCAGTACCAATAAATATTTATACCTCCCCACTTTTGGTAATTCTGTAAAATCTACTTGTATGTGTGAGAAGGGTCTTTGTGCTAGCTCCCTGCCGCCCATTGGTCTTTCTCTCAGTTGTTGTTTATTCACTTTTTGACAAGTTAAACACTGTTGAGTTACCTGTTTTGCAAGGTTATAGACTCCTATACACATATATTTTATAGCAAATTGATCAACCAAGGCTTGTGTACCCCAGTGGGTTTTCTCATGGATTGCTTGTAGGACCCTCATTGCCATCCCTTTTGGGAGTACTTCCCGCCCGTCGGGCAATACCCATTTGCCTTCCTCTTTTTCTCTTATCCCCATCTGGCCTAATTTCTCCTTTTCTTTCACAGTGAAGTCTAGTATGTAATCAATAGGTCCATGAAACCAGCAATGTTTCTTTCGAGGGGTATCACAGGCACATTTTATTGAGTCTATCCCATAGTATTTCCAGCAAACCCAACACGGTGGATCTTCTAAGTCAGCTCCACAAGTGGAGCAATCCTCTCTCCTTGTGACAAGCCCTGTCCATGGCTTTAAATTCATCAGGGCCGCTCGTTTCACTTCCTGGTCCGCCAAATTGTTTCCTCGTATTGAATTTCCAATCCCTGCTTGATGTCCTTTTACATGGACAATGGCTATTTTCTCTGGCCCTCTCAAAGCTTGTAATACCTGCCGAATCAATTCTTTATGTACCAGCCCCTTTCCTGGTGAGTTCATAAGTCCCCTTTCTTCCCAGATTTTTCCAAAAGTATGAACTACTCCATAGGCATATTTAGAATCAGTGAAAATAGTCCCACTTTTTCCTTCCAATAATTTTAGAGCCCTAAGCACCGCATATAATTCGCATGCTTGGGCTGACCAGCTGGGGCTAAGGAGACCCGATTCTGCTGTCTTAAATGTTTTCCCATCTATTATAGCATACCCGGATTTCCTTTTCCCTTCCAGAACTCGAGAGGACCCATCTACATACAATCGAGTCCCTTCTTCTAGCTCTTCTTCCTCAAGATCCGGCCTTATTTTTGTTTGTTCCTCTATTTGTTGAAGGCAATCATGTGTTAGTTCTGTAATTGGTTCTCCATATAAAAACTGGGCCGGGTTTTGCAGGCTCGTTGTTTCTATACTTAACTTAGGAGAAGAGACTAGGATGCCTTCATACCTTAGAAGTCTGGCATCCATTATCCATTTATCAGCCTTCTGTTACAAAACTCCACAAATGTTATGGGGAGATATGACTTTTAGCTCACTTCCAAAGGTTATCTTCCCAGCTTCCTCTACCAGGAGAGCAGCAGCCACTATAGCCTGTAAGCATGTGGGCCACCCCCGGCTAACGGGATCCAGGAGTTTGGAGAGGTATGCTACTGGTTTCTTTTTCCCAGCCCAATCCTGAGCTAATACACCATATGCTACTCCCTCATTTGCACAAATAAATAAGTAAAATGATCTCTTCAAATCTGGAATGCTAAGGACTGGAGCATTGACTAGTTCAGTTTTTAATGCTTCTAATTGATCTTCATCATTGGTGCTCCATTTCAATAACCCATCATTAGTTAATTTTTCATATAAAAATTTGACTTTTCCACTAAAATTTTCGATCCATTGTCGGCAATACCCGAAGAGTCCCAGTAACTGTCGGACTTGTCTTTTGTTCTGTGGGGCCTGTAGGGAAAGTATTCCTTGGATTCTATCAGTGTCAAATTTCTTGGTTCCCCTTGTTAACCAGTGCCCAAGATATTTGACCTCTTCTTCTACAAACTGCAATTTTGGCTTAGAGACTTTAAGTCCCTTAAGGCTTAAATAATTTAGGAGGAGTTTTATACTTTCTTCCCTTACCTTTTTTTCCTCTTTCCCTGCAATTAATAAATCATCCACATATTGTAGTAACACCATCCCTTCCCCTAAAGAATAACCTTCCAGTACTTGTTCCAAAGCTTGTCCAAACAGATTTGGGGATTCTGTAAATCCCTGGGGAAGGACTGTCCACCTCAATTGTTGTTTTCTATGTGTATCTGGATCCTCCCATTCAAAAGCAAAATAATCTCTAGAAGTTTCCTTAAGGGGACAAGCCCAGAAGGCATCTTTGAGATCTATTACACTATACCACTGGTTTTCTGGGCCAAGTTGACTTAATAAAAGGGTATGTGGGTTAGCTACCACGGGGAACCTTTCAACGGTTCTTTTGTTAATTTCCCGTAAATCATGTACTAACCTATAACTACCATTGGGTTTCTTTACTGGTAAAATGGGGGTATTAAAAGGGGACATACATGGTTCTAAAAGTCCCTTTTCTAAAAGCCTTTCTATTTCTGGTTTCAGTCCTTGCCTCCCCTCCTTAGATATAGGATATTGCCTAATTCTGACAGGTATCTCTGGGTTCCTAATAGTTACTTCAAAGGGTTCAATATTCAATTTTCCTACACTATCAGGGGTATACCACACCTCTGGATTAATCTTTTTCTCATCCTCAGCCCGGAGAGAACACAATTTTACTGTCAGTTCTCCCTCACTAATCTCTATCCCTATCCCCAATTCAATCATCAAATCCCTTCCCAGTAAATTATAATCTGCTTCTGGTACTAATAAAAATGACCCAATTCCTAATTTGGAGTTACTTTCTAAGAGTACATCCTTGATTATAGGTACTCCAAAGGGTTCCCCTTTTGCTCCAATCACCTGTATGATTTCAGATGAAATCTTACACCATAGGGGAAGGGTCTGGACGGTCGATCTTTCTGCCCCTGAGTCCACAAGGAACTCATATTCTTGCTGCTGGGGACCTATTTTTAATTTTACCAGGGGCTCTGTTCTTTCTCTTGTCCCCAGCAGATAGAGCCCCTGACACCCCTAATCTTCCTTAAACTGCTTTTCATCAGCCATCCTTTGTCGACATTCCCGTTTCATATGTCCCTTTTTCCCACAGTAAAAACAAACAATCCTATCTCCTCCACCTTGTCTTCCTTCATGCACCTGTTGACCTGCTCCCTTCAAACCTCCTGGGTGACCACCACCCCTCCTTTGGGGAGATTGCCTCTGTCCTTCCCTTACAGCTGCTAACATAATCTTAGACTGCTTCTTGTAGTTCTCATCCTCCCTCCTAACATAAACCTTTTGAGCCTCCCGCAGTAACTCATCCAGCCCCCTTGCTTGCCACCCTTCTAACTTTTCCAACTTCTTTCGAATATCCACCCACGAATTTACCACAAAATGAACTTTCAACAATGTCTCTCCTTCAGGAGTGTTAGGGTCCACCCCTGAATATAACTGAAAGGCTTTTCTCAGCCTCTCCAACCACTCAGTTGGATCTCCATCCTTCTTTTGTTGTTCCTTGAATGCCTTTTGTACATTCCGTCCACGAGGGACAGCTTTCCTTATTCCCTGTATTATTATATTTCGCAAATCGCCCATATGGGTACGGTGTAACGCGTCTTGATTATTCCACTGGGGATTATGTAGGGGCCATTTAATATCTGCTAATGGTCCCTGTTGATGTTCATCATCCCAGATTCTCATGCCCATTTCTCTAATCATTCTTCTTTCTTCTGCAGAAAACAAAATCCCTAACATGGATTGCATCTCCTCCCAAGTATAAATATTAGGTCCCAAAAATTGATCCAACCGCTCTGCCACCCCTAAAGGATCTTCTAACAGATGTCCCATTTCCTTTTTAAATTCCCTAACATTCCCTGAGTTTAATGGAACAGATATATATACTATTCCCAGAATCTGGGCAGGCTGTCCTGGTTGCGCAGCATTTGGGTTAGGCACCATTCCCATTCCATGCTCTCTAAGGGGAAATATACCCAATTCTTGCTTTCCCTTTTGTCAGGTCTGGCTTCGGGTTACTCGCCGAGAACCCTCAGGGATATTTTCCTCCAACCTTTCACCTTCCGGTCCCTCATCCTCCGATAATTCTTGGGTGGGTGCCGAGGGACCCGGGTGGTCGATTAGTGAAGGTTCCAGGTGGGGGGGTATAAAAGTTGTGGCGGTGGAGGTGGCAATGGAAGAGGTGGGGGTGGTGGCGGTATGTATGGAGGGGGAATGCCTGGAGGTAATTCAATTTCTTTTGACCTCTTTTTCTTCCTCTCGGTATTGAGAGCAAATAATTTTGCCCTTGTCTCTCCTCCAGAGGGCTGCATATTCACTTTCTTCTAGATTAAAGGGTTCTTTTGAATTAACGTAAATATTTAAGGCCTGACAGATCCAATCCTCAGAAGACCCAAATACTGGCCAATATAACTGATCCCCTCTTATTTGTTTCCCCCCCACAAACTTCCATGCAGTAATGAGCCATTTTCACTTTATCTTTTCCCTTCCTAGAAGGAAAGGCATTCCAATATTTAATCATTAAGCCTAATGGACTATCCTCTGAAATATGGGGAAGTTTTACAGGGATTCCCCCACCCATGGGTTCAGCAGGCTTGCTTTTCCTCTGACCCATCTTCTGGAGTGCCTTCTCTCACACACACACTTGCTTCCCCCAATTCGTGGCCCAGTCCGTCGCCAGATATGGGAACCGCACTACTATGAGGTCCGCACTTGCTTGGGGAGTCCGAGCTGCCGGCCCCCCTCTCATACACCACACTCGTCACACTCCAGGATCTCCAACCCCCGACCAGGCGGTCCCATTCTCCCAGACCAGGCCTCCTCCGGACACCAGGTCCTTCACAAAATACTTACACCATCCGGTGTCTTCGCCTGGGGCTTCATGCACAAAGATTAAGGGGGTAGCCGGCAGTTCCTTGCTTGCTATCGGATTTTAGGTTCGTTGGTCAGAGTCCGTGGAGCAGTGTCCCCGTAAGGCCACTGTTAAAGCAAAGGCAGTGGGGCGCCTCCTTAGGACACCTCCTCTCCAGGTGTTCCGATCCGAGTCACGGCACCAAATTTGTTATAAGTTGAGCGAATAATTCGATTCAGCCTGTTAAGATCAATTAATAATTTTATTAATTACAGCAAGCGATAGCAAGCAAAACAGCGCTGGGTTCAGCTGTGAGCCTGGCTCCGCCAAAAGCTGACAACCTTTCCTTCTCTTCAGTCCCTTTTTATCTTGCATAAGTGGGGGTGATGAGTCTCGTTCCACCGTGGTTATCAGTCCCAGGAACAATGGGTTTCACAAGTAGGGTGGTGTGTCTCCTTCCACTGCGGTTTATCAGTTTCAGCAACAATGGGTTTCCACTGTGGTTATCAGTTCCAGCCAGTCCTGCAAAATCTTTCACAATCTTTGTTTGTGGTTACCAGTCAAGCCTGCAAATTCCATGTCCCGACTTCCCCCCCTTTTATCCTAATTTCATACTTTTGATGAACAAAAAAGTCAATGCAGTTTCTCACACTCTGTACCAGTCTATACTGGTCTATACTGCTCTGTACTGATCTATACTGCCCTGTACTGGTCTACACTGGTCTGTACTGGTCTATACTGGTCTGTACTGGTCCGTACTGGTCTGTACTGCTCTGTACTGGTCTGTACTGGTCTGTACTGGTCTGCACTGGTCTGTACTAGTCTGCACTGGTCTGTACTGGTCTGTACTGGTCTATACTGGTGTGCACTGGTCTGTACTGGTCTGTACTGGTCTGTACTGGTCTGTACTGGTCTATACTGGTCTGTACTGGTCTGTACTGGACCGTACTGGTCTGTACTGGTCTATACTGGACTGTCCTGGGCTGTACTGGTCTGTACTGGTCTGTACTGGTCTATACTGGTCTATAGTGCTCTGTATTGGTCTGTACTGGTCTATACTGGTCTGTACTGGTCTGTACTGGTCTGTACTGGGACAGAGTCGCGGCCCCGCTGCGGCGCAGGGGGCGTGGCCTGATCTGGGGGCGTGGCCTGCCCAATGACGTCACCCGGGCGGGGCCTGCAGGGGCGGGGCCCGCGCAGCAGCGGGGCTGGGCGGGGCCTGCGGGAGGGGCGGGGCCGAGGCTGAGGGCGGGGCCCTGTCGGGAACGGGGGCGCCGGGAGAGTGGGGGTCCGTCAGAACGGGGGGCGCATTTCGGCCGGGGGGTTACGGGCGGGCTCGGGGGATTGGGGGGCTGCAGGGACCGGGGTGCACGGGGCAATGATGGGGGGCGGGCGGGCGGGCGGGGCTGCAGGGACTGCGCTGTGCCGGGGCTGCAGCTTCCGCCCCGACCCGAGCGCTGGTGGTGCGGAGTCCTCAGCGAACGCGGGGCGAGCACCCCACATCTGAGCCCAGGAAGGCCTCGGCCCCCCGGGCCATGGGCTGGAGCTGGAGTACGAGATGGTGCCGAGCACCGGGGATTCCTGCCGGGCGCGGCACCTCTCGGCTGATGAGTTCGGTGCGGCCGCGGCTGTGGAAAGGCCGTGCAAGGGGGACTGGTGTGCATCGAGATCGGGGGGTATATTGGGGGTTATGGGGGTCTGAGGAGGCTTATTGGGCTCTGGAGGGGATGAGGGATTGGTGTACATCAGGGTCTGGGGCTACATGGGGAGTTATGGTGGTCTGGGGGGCTGCAGGGATTGGGGCACTTTGAGATGGCGATGTATATGAGGGTCTGGAGGACTGTTTGGGGTTTGAGGGGGTTGGAAGGATTGGGGTGCATCAGTATGGGGGATATATTTGAGGTTATTGAGGTGAGAGGAAGCTGAAGGGGTTGGGGTACATGGGGGATTGTGGTGGGGCTGCAATGCAGGGGTCATCTGTGGGTATTGGGGGCTTCATGGAGTGAAGCCCTTCTCACCCTGCCCCCCACCTTCCCCAGGTGTTCTGGAGACAGACATCACCCTCATCCCCATCATCATCCTCACGTTACTCATCAGTGAGCAGCTGGGGGAGATCTGAGCTTCAAGGGGGCCTGGGGGAGGCAGTGCTCTGAGAGATCCTGTGCTCACCCCTCCAGTCCCCCCAGACCTGTCTAGGGTGGCAGCTGCTCCACACCACCTGAAGAGGTTCATGGTGGCTGCCAGCATGGAGCATGAAGGGGGAGCTTGTGGGGTTATGGGCAGGTTTGTGGGGTCCAGCAGCAGCTGCAGGGACTGGAGAGCATCGGGCTCTGGGGAAGTTACATTGGGATTTGGGGGATCTTCAGAGACTGGGAGGTTCAAGGTCCAAGTGGCATATTGATATTTGATGGGGCTGGGGGTTCTGGGTGGGTTTGGGGGCCTTTCCCAGCAAAGTATAGGGGGTATGGGGGAGCACAGGGGCACTTTGAAGTCATGGGAGTTAATGAGGGGCTTGGGGGAGTACAGGAGGTGTAGGGGTGCACAGACCCTCATGTCGGGGATATGATGAAGGGAGGTGCCCAGCCCTCCCCATACCCCCATGCTGGCTGCTTCCTCCACCCCATCAGCTTCCTCATCTTCCTCCTTGTGCTCATCCTGCTGGGCAAGTGCTTTTCCATCACAGGTACCACGGAGGGTATGGGGAGGTGACTGGGGAGCACGGGGGCAGCTGTGGGTCACTATGGGGCAGTCAGGGGTCCCTATAGAACATTTGCAGGGGGTCTGTGGGGTAGTTTGGGGGTCTCTATGGGGCACCCAGAGGGTTGGTGCTTTCAGAGACCTCATTAGACTGGGGAACTCCATCCAGCTCTCCATGAACGTCACCCTGTACAGTGTCACCCATATCACACTGCTCACCTACAAGGCCCAGGTGAGACCCCTACACCCACCTGTATTTTTGCTGTATATAGAGGGTTTGTGGGTTATTTGGGGGGTATTTTGGGATGCAGGGGCAGTTCTTTGCCCACAAGGAGGTACATTTTGGGGGGCAGTTCTTTGACCACCATGAAGTGCTTTATAATTGAGGTTCAGGTGAGACCCATGTGCCCAGCTGTATTTGGGGAATATGGGAGGCATTTGAAGGGATATGGGGTATTTGGATGGTGTTTGCTTTGTGGAGTTTGTCTTTGGGGGGAGAGGCAGTTTTTTGACCCTGGTCAGGTGATGTACCCCTACAAGTCACCTGTGGGGCACAGGCTCATTGTGCTGCAGTTCAGGGCCTTCAGCTGGTTGTGCAGTGCCATTTCCATCACTGTCACCATTGTCCTTGAGCACTGCTACTTCTACCTGCCCTTCCTGGGGGCTTATGCCCTCTGGTGACTCCTGGGGTACCTGGAGGACACCGGAGGTCTCTCAAGGGGGTCTCATGAGGCTCTCACAGGGGTGTCACAAGGGTAAGTCTCATAGAAGTCTCAAAGTGGTCTTGCAGGCAGAAAACTCTTCAAGGAAAAATGCACTCAGTTTCCACTGGCAAGTCCTCAGGCAGAATTGAAGGGCTGATGTTACTTCAGACCCTCTGGAAGGGACCTCCAGGTCATATTTACAAGAGGCGAGCAACAAGTACCATGATCAGAGCTGGAGGGGCCCTGGCTCCAGCCAGGTGTGGGAAAAGGACAATGGGGTCTGTTGGATTGTGTGGATCCATGGCCTGGCACAGCAGAGCCACAGGAGCAGCCTTAGTTGACATGGGTGGATAATGTACCCTGATGCCATCATGCAGGGGCAGAATCCATCTCTGTTTCTGGGATGACAGGGGGGTCCCAACAGGGACTATACTGGGGGCTGAAATGCTCCTGACTGGGCATGAGTGGCAGAAAAATGCAGTTGTTACTGGCCTAGAGGCTCCGTGTATCCTTGGCATATGTCACCTCAGGAGAGGTATTTCAAAAACCCAAAAGGACACCGCCGGGCTTTGGGAGAGCTGCTGTGGATAAAGAAGAACTTAAGACAGCTGAATCTCTTGTTTGGTCTTTCAGAGGACCCTTCTGCTGTGGGACTGCTGAGGGTTGAAGAACAGCAGGTACTGATGGCCAGCCCAGCAGTGTCCCATCGGCAACATGGCACCAAGTGGAACTTCAGGAAGCTGTCCATGAGCTGATCCGGGCGCTGGAGAGCTGGGCGTGCTCAGCAAGACTCGCTCACCCCTCAATAGCCCCACATGGCCCCTGCCTGAGTCCCGTGGAGAGTGGACACTGGCAGCGGGCTGTCATGGCCTGAATGAAGTCCCACCATCACTGAGTGCTGCCATGCTGGACGTGTTGGAACTTCAGCGTGAGCTGGAGTCCAAGGCAGCAAAGTGGTGCCACAGCAGAGAAAGCTTTTGAGAAAGAGGATAAGGTAATTCAGATCCTCCTGAAGGCTGGTTTTGCCATAAAACAGGGTAAAGTCAAGTGACCTGCCCAAGAAATTCAGTTTTTAGAAGTAAAATAGCAAGATGGACATTGTCAGATTCCAGCGGATGTGGTCAACAAAATAGCAGCCATATCCCCACTGACCCACAGGAAGGAAACACAGGCTTTCCTGGCACTGTGGTATTTTGGAAAATGCATATTCCAGGTTACAGTCAGATTGTAAACCCTCTCTATCATATGACAGACAAGGAAGAAGATTGATTTCACGTGGGGTCCTTCACAGCAACAAGCTTTTGAACAAATTAAAGAGGAGATTCTTCCTTACAGTAGCCGTTGGAGCAGACAGGAGAGGACAAGGTGTGGAAAAAATGCTCCACACTGCAGCCAGGGAGAATGGTCCACCCTGGAGCCTCCAGCAGAAGGGACCTGGGGAAGTTGGAGGACCACCCTGTGGTTCTTGAGTCTGGGATACAAAGGATCTGAGGCCAGCTATACCCATACAGCACTCTGCAGCTTATGAGGAGGTTCCATCTGTTTCAGAAGGGACTGGCACTGAAGCACAGCTCCCACTGGCACCTGACTGCCAGTGCTGGGACGGGATGTTCAAAGGGAATGATATCTTGGAAGTCATTACAAACTGGCCCTGTGGCAAAATTTTCAGATTATCATCAGAAGGGGAAGAGGTGAAGGTGGCACATGCTAGGGAGGCCCGGACTACCAGGAAATGAAAAGCATCACTCTCTCTTTCCTGATTGTTCCTGCCATATTGTAGGTATGCATCAAAAATGGAAAGCTGCTGTGTGGAGTCCTACTCCATTAACCCCTTTGCCTCCTAAGAGATAAAAAAAAGGGAAAACAATACAAAAAGGTGACTGTCACTAGGCTATACTTGCCACCTTGGTGTGTCAGAAAAAACCCTTCAGAGGAGGTTTCGCTGATTAGACTGGTCCTCAAAGCTTCGAGGGTTGTCGGCCACCCCCAGAGAAATCCCCCAGAAAATTGGGGTTTTTCTCTCTGATAGTGATTTAGAATCCAGAGGAGATCCAATGGAGATGCTTCCAAAAGGCTCAGTAAAGCCTCAAGGTCAGGGCCCAGTTGTGCATCAATTGAAAATGTGGGTGTTAGAGTAGTGGTTGCTGCTGCCTATCATCTGTCTCCTGCAGAAAAGCAAGTTGAGATAACCTTCAGTCAATGCAGTCAGACCCTCACTTAGCACCCACCACAGCTGGCTCAGCGACAGAGGCAAGAAAGGCTCTTTTTGCAGGGTTTTATTCCAGTGGAGGATATCACATGTGGCTGAAGGGAGCTCAGCGAGATAAAAGAGGGGGACCACGTGGAAGAGACAGCTTGAGAAGGGGAAGGGGTGGGGGATGGAGCTAAGGGCTGGGCAGAGGGGTTTGGTCTCCAGGGA
This sequence comes from Lonchura striata, assembly GCF_050655825.1. NCBI lineage: Eukaryota > Metazoa > Chordata > Aves > Passeriformes > Estrildidae > Lonchura > Lonchura striata. The sequence goes on along the minus strand of NC_140735.1, from coordinate 4,878,729 downwards.
AAGGGGGGTGGCCACCAGGGCTACCGATCCTGTGAGGGGACAGGGAAAGGAGAAACCAGGGGAAGTTGCACAGGGGAAGTTGACACAGAGGCCCAAATGCGAGACTGCTTTTCCCCCCAGGAGGACTGGCTCTGTGGTGAGCAGTTACTGCTGTTGCCAAGGCTGAGGACTTGGGAGTGAGGTGGGAGAGTTCATGGGATGCTACATGCTACATGGCAACTTATGGAAGCCACTGAAGGACAAGGTGGCTCCAGGCACGTTACAGAGCTTAAAGCCTAAAGCCGTCTAGCTAGCTTTGGACATGGCTGAATGAGAGAAATGGCCAACTCTACCTCAGCTCTGACTCATGGATGGTGGCAAGTGCTCTGTGGGGTGGTTGGAACAATGGAAAAAGGACAATTGGCAGCACAAGGGAAACCCATTGGAGCTGCTGGGCTGGGGCAGGACATCACTGCCCAGGGGACAAGCTGGTTGTGAAAGTCCCTCCTGTGGGTGCTCACGTACCCAGGAGTCGGGCACTGATGAGCATCACAGCAATGGACAGAGGGATGGGGCTGCCAGGATTAAAGTGTCCCAGGTGGGTCTGGACTGGCCACACAAGGCTGAGTTATTTCTGACTCAGTGGGCCCACGATGCCTCAGGTAGCCAGTGTTTCAGGGGCAGATGAGAGGCTGTCCGGGCGAAGTAAAGACCTTCCTGTCCTGGAACATTTTGTGTGGGAGCAATCCGTGGATGGACCCAAATTTTGAGCTTAGCGCCAAATTTAGGAGGTTGGGCTCAGAAAGTGAATGAAAGCACATTTCCTTGGGAGGAGAAACACCTAGTCTTACTGTTAGTGCTGCAGATGATTGTTGGCCCAGGAAAGGAAAAGGCAAACAAGACCTATCTCTCAAGACACCTATTCTGTTGGAGAAATCCTTGGACATATTCCTTAGTAGAGGTGGTTTCCAAATTCCTCATATGTGCTCCCGAAAGGGAATGACAATATTTTTCCTTGGAAAATAAAGCACTAGTCACAGTGTTTTAGGATGAAAACATTTTGCTGGCCTTCACCTCCACCTGGCAGATGATCATCTGCAGCACCGTCAGTCGGACAAGGTGTTTCCCTTCACAAGAATAGGTGCTGTCATTCACGTTGAGGAACCTAGCTGCAGCATTTGGAGCCGAGTTCCAGTATTGAATACATCTAGGGCTCTAGACATTGCTCTCACACCAAACAGACTAGGACAGGAAACTCTTGCTGGCATTTTCCTCCCCTCTCCAGTTTATAATCTGAGGCTAGCTGCTTTCCTTCCCATGCAAAAGCACTGTCATTCCATTTCAGGAGTCAAAACTTTTGTAAACCACCTCCAATATTGAATATGTCCAAGGATTGCTGCCAAACAAAGACTCCAGGACAGAAAGGTTTTGCTGACTTGTCTCTCTACTAGGCAGATGATCATCTGTTGCACCAACATTAGGACTGGGAGTTTCATTTTCTGGGAAAGGTACTGTCATTCACTTGGAGGGCCTGGGTTCTGGCATTTGGATTCAAGCTCCAATATTGAATGTCTAAGGATTGCTGCCACACAAAACATGTGAGAACAGAAAGCTGTTGCTGGCTTTTACCTTTACTTTGCAGTCATGTGAACACCACCAGCAGGACTATGTGTTTGCCTTCCCAAAGAAAGGTACTGTCATTCATGTCCAGGAGCACAGTTACAGCATTTGGAGCCACATGCCAATACTAAATACTTCCAGTGGATGTCTAACACAGGACGATCCAGAGCAGAAAGGTCTTTGTGGCCTTTACCTCCCCTGAGAAGCATATCTGCGCTAGAAACAGTGGGTTAGGTCCTTTCCTTCCCGTAGAAAATCACTTTATTCCTCTTCAGGAGTCCACCATCTCACTTTGGATACAACTTTCCAACATGACATATATCCAAGGATTGCTCTCACACAATATGTGCCAGGTCAGAAAATTATTACTGAATTCTACCTCCCTGGGCAGCATGTAATCTGCACGTTGAACCCTGGGCCTAGGGGCTTTCCTTCCCCTGTAAAAGTGTTTCAATCATCTTTAAGGAGCTCATCCACTGAAACCTGGATACCACCTCCAGCACTGAAAACATCCAAGGATTGCTCCCACACAAAATGTGGACAGACAGTGTGTTAGCATTCAGGAACACACATAATCACGGGATATGATCATCTGCAGGTGCTTTTATTGAGAACTCTGGCAATCAGGGGTACAGACCCAAATCTGACTCAGACATAGATTTCGAGCTGAATGTATTTTATATTCTATCGTTATATAATCTACATATTAATTATTAAAATTATGTTGTTCTATTGTATACATTGACATGAGTTTCTCATGATCTTTCTGAGGCCCCTTACCACAGTTTCTCATGATTATTCTTACGATTAAACAGTAATTATATTTAATTACTAAACAATCATCACATCTAACAGTCATATCATTTATCATGTACTAGCTACACAGGTGCAGTTCTAGCAAGGTACAAATCCTTCATGTACCTAGGACATTTATTTTTTTTTTCAGGGCCTACAAAGCTTAATTTTCCTTTTAACCCTAAATCCCCTTGATTTTAAAACCCTTTTACTATCAAGATCAGTGAAAGCTTTCTGATCTGGCAGCTTTTGTATGAGAGTCATCTCTGGGCACATATAATATGGGAGGTGGTATCCACATTTGAATAATCGCTTCTGGATGAGAATGAGAGTTCTTTTCTGTAGGAAGGAAAGCACGTGGCCCCAGTGTTTGTGATGCTGATGAGAGGCTGCACAGGGGAGCCAGGGAACGCCAGCCAAGATCTCTCTATCGTGGCACCTTTTTGGTGGGATCCATCCTTGGACGTAATAATGGAAGTGTTACCTAATTTGGGTAATGGGTAAAATCCCTGGTCATACTCAATTAATTGCACTTACAACTGACAAGCACGTGTGGTGTAGAATGCATGTACTAAGTTACCTTACTTCCTAGCTTAAATAAAAGAAGTAATTCTACCCTGTGGGTTGAATTTGTTAATTTAAACTTGTTAAATTTGTTTCCTGCTGGCAGGGATTGCTCCTGCAATAAGGATAAGCTGTCCTTTGATAGTTAACTTGATCTTCAGTGGGGGTGTGCTGGAATTGTTACTGATACCATTCCTGGATAGAAACAGTATGTGTCTCCTGGACAGGTTACCCCTTAGTGGCTCAAGTTGTTTAATCACTCAGAATAATGACAAAAGTCCTTTTTCCAACTCAGAATCCCCCTGTTCCATCTCTTTTAATGCGGTTGAGTTGAATGGTGAATATTTCTTTGGTCTTTCATGGTGCTAGGCCTTGATATCCTTCAGGAGGAATCTCAACCTCTATTTTATGAAGTGCTTGCCCACTGCTGTTGCTGCTTCCAGTGTTTTCAGTGGGGTCTTCTGCAATGGCAATGTCAACAGCAAACACTGGCTAAACACTGGCAAGTTCTATGAGACTGGAGTGTGTTAAAATGATCACTGGCCAGTGTCTCAGACAGGAGAGATAGAAGTGGGACTGAGTGATAGTTCCTTTCTTCTCTTAACCTGTCACCACCCCATCAATGCCCAGGCACATGGGTGTTTATATTGTGGCTGTTAGGTTTACAGCATTGGCTACGTCAGCTGTTAGTGGGGACAAATTGGTCAGAACTTCCGAAATTCCACTTCTCCCTGCAGCAGAAATCCAGCACGGGGATACTAGCAGTGCTTGGACCAGGGGTGCAGGTGCCACATGGAGTCAGCACAGTCTCTGGACTCCTTTTATGCTTTGGGCCAATGTTCAAACATTAACGTTGAGTCCCTGCCATCAGGCAGACAACAGATTTGATTGTTCAGAATATCAGATTTGACTGTTCAAAACACCGCAATATTGTCATTGTGATCCTTGATTGCAAAGCAAGTAGCCAATATCCACATCTCATCCAGGACCTATAAATTAACCTTAGCAGCTTGGTAGATAACATTTGCTCCTTTTACTAAAGTGATTTTGACACTTGGCATCCGGGTCATACACCCAGCTTCTCGGCATCCTGCTTTGTTAGTGCTGAATGCTGTGTTCCTGTATCTGTTAGAAATGTAATTAGTCATTGGCAAGAGCCAGTGTGAATGTGGATGTGTGGGTCATTAGTACGTATGTATTGATGGGGTTTGTATTGATGTATTGATAGAGATTAGTACATATGTATTGATGGGGTTTGTATTGATGTATTGATAGGGATTAGTACATATGTATTGATGGGGTTCCACTTACTGCATTTCAGTCTCACTTGGCTTGTGCCTGGGATGCTTCTGCCAGTCAGCCACCTGAATGGACTCTGCACAACACAGGGGGAATTGGGAGCTTGCTTAAGCATCACCTTTACCATTTCTTTCCGTTTTCATCTTTTCTCCTTTTCCTCCTGGAAATGTTTCTGCAAATGTTCAATTCAGTAACGGGGATAAATCAGGTTACCTCTCAAGTCTAGTTTCTCTCTTCTATACTTTTCCCTATTCAAATTCTCAAATAATTGTCTTTCCTTACACTCTGCTGAAGCAATTAGGGTCCCGAGATGATCTTTCTCAGTCATAAGTTTGTGCACTTGGATTCTCAGTTTTTCTCCTGTCTCCATCTCAGAAGCCAGTGGTGACTTTGATACCTCATTTTTTGTGTGAGTCTTATTTTTGGTGAGCCTCCTTAACTGCAGCCGGCAGCACCCAACTCGCTGAGGATGGCAAAAGTTGATTCTGAGACTCCAATTAACAACATTAGCCTGTGGGGCCATAGTAATTATAGGTCTCTCAGGAGTTCCAACTCCCACATCAGCATTTTATCCTGCTTGTGGCAAGGGAGTGCTGATATGTGGATGAAAAATTGCAACTTTACAATTTTAATAAAGATTTGTTGGGAAACGGTAATTTTATTTTTTTTTTCTAGGGCTGGGCACACACCAGGATTTCCCTTGCTGCAGGGATCTCTCTTTAAAGGGCATGAGCGCCCCTTGGGGATTCTCGATCTTTTCTTTATCTTGCACTAATTTACATATATATATAGAATCTTATAATAGGTTCATGCATATTCATTCTGTTGATTTTGCCTTACAATTTACAGTTGGCCCTTTGTACAGAGTACAAATTCCTTTGTCTCTTTTTTCAGACTTCTTTTTCTCTTAGTTTTAGAGTTCAAGGGGCCCCTCTTATCTCTTCACCTTGGAGATTACATTCTTTTCTCCTTGGCTGGGACAGTTTTACAAGCACAGCAGAGTTAACAGAATAAACAGCATATTTCACTCATGTTAGCAAGCCACTATGCAGTACACTTCACCTAAAGCCAGATGGATTTTCTACCCTGTTAAATCTTACTCTGTTTCAGTGCGATTTTCCTTTTCCCCTAGCACTATATCCTCCAGAACAGTAGTGGATTTATTTATTTTATTTATCACTTTATTTTTTTTTATTTAATTTATCACTTTATTTAAGTTATTTTTTACTTATTTATTTAATCACTTTATTTTATTTATTTATTTTATTTATTTATTTATTATCACTTTAAGTTATTTTATTTATTTATTTATTTTATTTATCACTTCTCGAGAAATCCCTTTCTGCATTCCATCGTGCACTGGGACCCCGGTGCTCCCTTTTGGGCACTCCACTTCCTTGCTGCCATTCTAATCTCATGATTGTTGCTCTCTTTACTGACTGTTCAGTAAAGAAAAAATAATTAAAAAATCCTTCTGATGTCAAATGTACATAGTAAATCACTAAGGGGCACTAACTAATTCAAAAATTTACATTAAGTAAAATAATTTACTTATCATCTTAAGGAAAGGGGGGAATGAGACAGAGCGAACAGTGTAGAAATCCATTTGGATTTAAGTAAAATGTGCCACTTTGAGCTTGCTAAATGTGCTGTTTAGTCTAATAACTGCAGCACTTGCAAAACTACCCTGGCTAAAGAAAATTAATGCAAATTTCCACACTAAAAGATAAGAGGTAAGAAAGACTCCTCAGACCTTAAAACAAACAAAGCAAAGTGACCAAGAGTTCTTTTTGTACTTTCTGACATATACCTGAGTATAACTAGCTATAAGTATAATGTGAAATCAGCAGAGGTGAGGGCTCCTGGGCGCCGGGGTCCCCATGGCAGGGGGCTCAGCTGTCTCTGTATACACAGATGCAGGCAGATAATCACGAAAAGCTGCTCTCACCTGGAATGAGCAAGGACCATGGAATCATAACATTTTAGAGGGACAGAAATCAGACACTTTGCAGACTTTAGAACTTTTAGCTATTGTTTGTGCATTTTGTCGATGGATGCATGACCCTATAAATGTTGTGTCTGATTCCTTGTATGCAGTTGGAGTAGCACAGCGTATTGAAGATGCATTGCTGCGAGAAGTACAGAATCAATGCCTGATTCCACTTTCTGCACAATTCCAATCAGCTATTAGACAAAGATCTTCTCCATATGCTGTTTTTCACATCAGGAGTCACAAGTGGATGGAAGGATTAGGGGAGGGCAATGCTTGTGCTGATCAGCTGGTATCAGTGACTGTACCCATGGAGAATTCTACAAAAGCATGCAATGCTCATGCCTCATTTCATCAGAATGCAAAAGGGCAACGACGTTGCTTTGATATTACCATGGAGGAAGCCCGAGGAATTGTCAGAGCATGTCCAGACTGTAGTCATCACAATGGACCAGGTCTTGGCCTGGGGGTAAATCCCTGAGGTCCAGGCCCCACTGAGTTGTGGCAAATGGACGTGACTCATGTGAATGAATTTGGGCGTTTACGTTATGTCCATGTGGTCATTGACACCTACAGCCACTTCATTTGGGCCTCCCCACAAGCTGGAGAGAAAGCAATTCATGCTATTCAACATTTAACACTGTGCTTTGCTATCTTAGGGGTACCTAGAGTTATTAAAACAGATAATGGTCCTGCATAAGTAGGGAAGAAAGTTAATTGCTTTTGGCAGCAATGGGGTGTTAAGCATATTACAGGAATACCACACTCTCCCACAGGACAAGCTATAGTAGAAAGGGAAAACCAAACTCTAAAACAGTATCTTGCAAAATTTAAGATAATTACTGATCCTCAGGAAAGATTGGGAAAAGCATTGTTTACTTTAAATCATCTTTGTATATTTGGTGTTCATGATATGCCACCTGCCTAGGTACATGGGATACTTGCAAAACAAGGTGTTGATAAGCCAATGACTGTAATGCATAGGCATCCTGCTACAGGGATAGGTCAGGACCAGCACCTGTAAATGATATGGGTAGAGGTCATATGTGTGTGTCTACACCTACAGGGCCCTTGTGGGTTCCCAGGAAGTGGACACGTCCTGTTTCAACACGGCTGCCAACACCTCTGCCGAAGACTCCACAGATGACAACTTCAGCTTGAGCCTATTCTACAGGAAATAAATTATGTTCTAAGGAACAAAATGATACTTTTGACTCTGATACTGTCAATTTTGTTGCAAGCTAATGTTTGGGCTCCTGCACAACCAAGAACAAACATATGGGTTACTTTAGCTAAGGTGACAAATCGGAGTGCTGTCTGTCTCTATCCTCACCTGGAAATCCATTCTCTACCTGTCTGGTAGGGATACCTGTTGACAATTGGCCTTGCCCTCAGAACACACCATCTTGTAAGGTGACAAATCCCCAAAATAATGTGGATAATTGGGATTCTTGGGTTCCTCACCTTCCCCCTGCTCCTCTTGAACCACAAGAGTTAGAGCTTTTGGGATCAATTCAAGCTGATGCATGCATTGTTTTTAATTGAACTGGTATGGAGCAACAAAATCCTGACAAGTATCCGGCATCAGTAAATTCCAGTCTCCCAATATATAGAAATTCTTCCTATTGGTGTAATTACACTTCAGCACATGTTTCAGTTTCTTCCAGTTCTCCACTGCAGCTACCTGCTGGGTACTTTCTCATCTGTGGAGATTGTGCCTGGTCTGGTATCCCTTCTAAACTCAAAAGAGGTCCTCGCACAATTGGTTGACTGTCTCTACTGACACCTACTATGTCCATGATATTACAGATGTACCGACAACATAGACAAAAAAGGATGACCCATGCATTTCAGAGCAATTGTAGGGATGATGCTAAGTTTTGGTCCACAGAAGCAATTGTTACTTCTTCTATATTTGTCCCTGGAGCAGAAGCAGCTAGATCACTTACACTGTTAAACAGACTAGGTTGTTGGCTTGCCAACATCTGCTGCATTATCTAGTCTCTTGTTGGATGTAGATTCTATTTGGCATGCTACTTTACAGAATCGTGCTGCTATTGACTTTTTACTATTGGCTCAGGGACATGGCTGTGAAGATTCTGAGGGAATGTGCTGCATGAATCTGTCTGATCATTCTAAGTCGATACATAAGCAGATTAGTGAATTGCACAGGCTTACTGCTCAGTTACAACAACAACATGGCTTTGGGTTAGATGACTGGATAAAATCATTAAGTCTAGGACCATGGTTTCGCTCTATCATTCAATATCTGATTATGCTTGGTTTAGTGATTTTGCTGATTATATGCTTGCTATATTTGTGCTTGCCTTCAGAGAGCTATGCACCAAATTGCCTCATCAGTCACTGATCAGGCAATGTTGGTGCAAGAGAAAAAGAGGGGAATTGTTGGAGAATGGTTGCAGGAGAGGGGTCATGGATCAATGGAACAGTTATTCATTGATACCTCTCTCTAAGACCCCAGAATCAGAATCAGCCTGTGTCTGGCCTGGGAACAGAGTTTGGGAAACCAGCTCTGTGTCTAGGCCTGGGAAACTGTACAAGGTCTGTCTAGGCCTGGGAAATAGAACAAGGTCGCAATGAGATAATAAGGACAGGCATAGCCTTGAAGATATGCTCTGTCCTTGGAAGGCATGACTTAGCAATGAGAACTTGGCTTGGAGAACTTAGCTACAGCTGTAAATGCACATAGGAGACATAAAACAAAGACCTTTGTAAACTTGACCAATGAGAGCTGTTGCTGACTTTGCTTGTAGCAAACCCTATAAAAACTGACAGGATTTTTGAAAAAATGAAGCTCACTTATCAATCATACTGATTGTGCTTCCCTCCGCCTGCGGCATCATTTAATGCCATCATTGAAATCCACGTGGCTGGCTCTGACCCCTCGGCCATCCTGTGGGTGCCCTGTGATGACACTCAGGGTGATCTGTTCCATAACCTTGCCAGGCACCGAGGTCAGGCTGACAGGCCTGGAGTTCCTCCTTCCAGCCCTTCTTGGGGATGGGCTCACACTCGTACCTCCAGTGCTCTGGGACCTCCCTGCTGAGCCAGCACTGATGGTAAATGATGGAGAGCAGCTTGGGGAGCTCATCCACCAGCTCCCTCATCCCCCTAGGATGGATCCCATCTGCTCCCAGAGAGACCTGTGAGCATTTGAGTGGCTCAGCAGGACCCCAGCTGCTTCCTCCTGGATTACAGGGGGATTGTTCTGCTCCCTGTCCCCATCCACCAGCTCAGATCACTTGTCCTGAGCACAACTTGACTTACTCTTGAAAACTGAGGCAAAGGGGTTAAGTACCTCAGCCTTTTCCTCATCCTTGGTAACCATATCCCCCACAATAAGAAATGGAGGTTGTCCTTACCATTCCTTTTGCCATAATGTAGTTATAAAAACATTTTTATTCTCCTTCACAGAAGTGGCCTGGTTAAGTCCTAATTGACCTTTCACCGCTCTAATTTGCTTTCTGCATGACCTAATGTCTTGGTTCGACAAGATAGGAGTCTGTGAAAGAGGGCAAAGCCTCCTGTGCAATGGAGAACGGCAAACCCCCCTCCCTCTGAATTACCAGGATCTTTAAATTAAAAGGCTCTCAGGCAAAGATGTGGGAATGGGAGTAACAATTCTTTACTAGGAGAAAACTAGACAACAATTTAAAAAGGAAAATGCAATTGGTACAAACAAAACCAGTGAGAAAGTCCAGAACCTGAGGAGTCGGGGTGCCCGTAGCAGTTCTGCTGGGACAATTGCTCCCCTTGCAATGGTTGATGAGTTGCAGCTGAAGTGGTGATCTTTAGAAGGGTACAGTTTTCCTCTGAAGATCTGGTGGCAGTGGGGCCGGTCTTCCTCTGCGCCGGGGTTGCCTCTGAGCTCCGCTGCCGTCGCCTCAGCGCGCTCCGGCTGCTTCGCTGTGAGTGCCGCCGAAGAGAGCTGCTTCTCTGGCAATCCCGCGAAGAGAGATCCAGCTGCCTCTCTCCCCAAAAGCTACCCCTTTTTTACAATAATAGAGTGCTTGGCTTCCCCCTCTGGGTGGGACCCCTCACAATGGGATAGTGTTATATTTACCAGCCTGGCAGTGAGTCAGTCAATAGTGTATAAACAAACCATTGCCTCTACGGGGCAAACCATTGTCTCTGAGAGAGATAACAAAAACCTGTCCAACCGGTTTGCCTTCAACAGATGGCAAATGGAATACAAGCTTATCTTACAACCCAGGACACCTAATAACATCCATAAACATGTCCTGAGTTTCCTGGTCCTCCCTCCCAAAGTGATGCATCCTAATTTTTCCCCTGAGTTCCTGGAAAAAGCCCCAAGCTCTGCCAATGCTGGTGCCTGTCACCTGCCACAGAGACCTGTGGCCCCGGGGGACTTGTGTGCCAGAGGACAGACAAAGCCAACGTGCCTTGGTGTCTATGTGATCCTTTCTGCAGGTGGCTGCAGGCAGGAGCACCGGGAGCAGCCCTTGGTATCTGTCAAAAGCTGTTGCTCCTTCCTAGAATGATTTTTGCTTGGAAGTGATAATCTGCAACACAAAAACACCATCCACTGTTGACTTCCAGAGGACAATGACATTCTTACAGAGATACTGTCAAGTTTCCTTGTGTCCTTCTGTTTTTTCTAGCTTTCCGGGAAAGAACATCAGCCCAGCATCTGATGCCCAATGCTCCGGTTGCTGCCTGTCTGGCTGTGGCCAGCAGCTCATGTCCAAAGACAAGTGGGTGCTGCCTTCTGAGCAAGGGAATGGACAGGCATGAGCAGAGAATTCCCCTGCTGAAGCTGGGAGGAACCTGGGGAAGTGCAGAAGATTGGGATAATGCTGGCATGAGAGAAGCCGTTCCGTGTCTCTGATGATGGTGCCAGCAGTGTGAAGGAAGAGCCAAGAGAAGCACTGGAAGCAGACACATCCTGCCGCTTTCTGCTGTTCCATGGACACAGAACACACTTGTTCCCATAGCTCCCGAAGGCTTGATGCAGGAAGAAAAACATTCAACAGAAGCACCAAAGGCCAGGGGGCTTTCGGCCACTTTCCCTTGCCCACCGCACGCTTGGGCAACTAGCCGAGTGCAAGCGCCCTGTCTTGGTTAGACAAGACAGGAGTCTGTGAAAGAGGGCAAAGCCTCCTGTGCAATGGAGAACGGCAAACCCCCCTCCCTCTGAATTACGAGGATCTTTAAATTAAAAGGCTCTCAGGCAAAGATATGGGAGTGGGAGTAACAATTCTTTACTAGGAGAAAACTAGACAACAATTTAAAAAGGAAAATGCAATCGGTACAAACAAAACTAGTGAAAGAAAAAAGTCTAGAACCTGAGGAATGCCAGTATCAGGTTTTGCTGGGACAATTGCTTTCCCTTGCAATAGTTGATGAGTTGCAGCTGAAGTGGTGATCTTTAGAAGGGTATAATTTTCCTCTGAAGATCTGGTGGCAGTGGGGGCCGGTCTTCCTCTGCGCCGGGGTTGCCTCTGAGCTCCGCTGCCGTCGCCTCTGCGCGCCGGCTGCTTCGCTGCGAGTGCCGCCGAAGAGAGAGAGAGCGAGAGCTGCTTTTCTGGGAATCCCGCGAAGAGAGAGAGAGAGCTGCTTCTCTCGGAGTCCCGCAAAGAAGAGGGAGAGCTGCTTCTCTCGGAATCCCGCGAAGAGAGAGTGAGAGAGCTGCTTCTCCCCTCTGGGTGGGACCCCTCACGGCGTTACATTTTTTCAGCCTTTCATTGAATCAGTCAAAGGTGTATACACAAACCATTGTCTCTGAGAGAGATAACAAAAAACCTGTCCAACCGGTTCGCCTTCGACAGATGGCAAATGGAATACAAGCTTATCTTACAACCCAGGACATTATCCACCCCTTATTCTATTTCCATCTGCACACCATGAAATCTTACACCCAGTTCTCTCTTAAGACTAAGTTTCCCTGTGGTACACAGCGGGTCTCCCCATCTTCCTGCATTACCCACCAAGTGTAACCAGGTCCTTGAGCAAAGACAATCCCACGAATGGGTTGGTCTTTGCCTGAGGTGGGATTAATCCAAACAGTTTTCCCTAAAATACCTTTCATATGTACTACAGGGACCTTATCTCCATCTACTGCGTGTAAGGGTTCTGACTGAGCAGGGCCAGCTCGATTGACAGACCCCCGGGTGTTGACCATCCAGGTTGCTTTTGCCAGGTTAATTTCCCAGTTTCTAAATGTTCCCCCACTGAGTGCCTTCAGGGTAGTCTTAAGGAGTCCGTTGCACCGTTCAACTTTGCCGGCAGCTGGAGCATGATAGGGAATATGATATATCCATTCGATACCATGTTCTCTGGCCCAGGTGTTGATAAGGCTGTTCTTGAAATGGGTGCCGTTGTCAGACTCAATTCTCTCAGGGGTGCCGTGTCTCCACAGGACTTGTTTTTCCAAGCCTAAGATGGTGTTCCGGGCAGTGGCATGAGGTACAGGGAAAGTCTCCAGCCATCCAGTGGTGGCTTCTACCATGGTCAGCACGTAGCGCTTGCCTTGGCGTGTCTGGGGCAGTGTGATGTAGTCAATCTGCCAGGCCTCCCCATACTTGTACTTGGACCACCGCCCACCATACCATAGGGGCTTCACCCTCTTGGCCTGTTTGATGGCAGCACACGTCTCACAGTCATGGATAACCTGGGAAACACTGTCCATGGTTAGATCCACCCCTCGGTCTCGTGCCCACTTGTAGGTGGCATCTCTGCCCTGATGACCTGAGGCATCATGAGCCCATCGAGCCAGGAACAACTCCCCCTTATGGTGCCAATCTAAGTCTATCTTTGACACCTCTATTTTTGCTGCCTGATCTACCTGCTCGTTGTTCCGGTGCTCCTCATTAGCCCGACTTTTGGGGACATGGGCATCTACATGACGGACTTTCACCGTCAGCTTTTCCACCCGAGAGGCAATGTCTTTCCATATATCAGCAGCCCAGATTGGCTTTCCTCTACGTTGCCAGTTGGCCTTTCTCCACCTTCCCAGCCAGCCCCACAGAGCATTGGCTACCATCCATGAATCAGTATAAAGGTAGAGCTTTGGCCACTTTTCCCTTTCAGCAATGTCCAGAGCCAGCTGAACGGCCTTGAGTTCAGCGAGTTGGCTCGATCCACCTTCTCCTTCGGTAGCTTGTGCAACTTGGCGTGTGGGGCTCCATACGGCTGCTTTCCACTTCCGGTTCATCCCTACGATGCGACAGGAACCGTCAGTGAAAAGAGCGTAGCAGGTCTCCTCTGCTGGTAGTTGGTTGTATGGTGGAGCTTCTTCAGCCCTTGCCACTTGTACCTGCTCCTCATCATCAGTGAGACCAAAGTTTTCACCTTCTGGCCAGTTCGTAATTATCTCCAAAATCCCAGGGCGATTCAGGTTTCCAATACGGGCGCGTTGAGTGATGAGGGCAATCCATTTGCTCCATGTGGCGTCAGTGGCATGGTGGGTAGTAGGAACCTTTCCTTTAAACATCCACCCCAGCACCGGTAGTCGGGGTGCCAGGAGGAGTTGTGTTTCTGTGCCAATTACTTCCGAGGCTGCTTGAACTCCTTCAAAGGCAGCCAAGATTTCCTTCTCTGTGGGAGTGTAGTTGGCTTCAGACCCTCTGTAACTTCGGCTCCAGAATCCCAGTGGTCGGCCTCGAGTCTCCCCAGGCACTTTCTGCCAAAGGCTCCAAGACAACCCATGGTTCCCGGCTGCAGAGTAGAGCACATTCTTGACCTCTGGTCCCGTTCTGACTGGGCCAAGGGCTACAGCATGAGCAATCTCCTGCTTGATCTGGGTGAAGGCTTGTTGCTGCTCAGGGCCCCAGTGGAAATCATTCTTCTTTCGGGTAACCAGATAAAGAGGGCTCACAATCTGGCTATATTCAGGAATGTGCATTCTCCAGAAACCTATGGCACCCAGGAAAGCTTGTGTTTCCTTTTTGCTGGTTGGTGGGGACATAGCTGTGATCTTGTTGATGACCTCAGTGGGAATCTGGCGCCGTCCATCTTGCCATTTCACTCCCAGGAACTGGATCTCTCGGGCAGGTCCCTTGACTTTGCTCTTCTTGACGGCAAAGCCAGCTTCTAGTAGTATCTGGATGATCCTCTCACCTTTCTCAAACACTTCTGCCGCTGTGCTCCCCCACACAATGATGTCATCAATGTATTGCAGGTGTTCTGGAGCCTCACCCTTTTCTAGTGCAGCCTGGATCAGTCCATGGCAGATGGTGGGGCTGTGTTTCCACCCCTGGGGCAGTCGGTTCCAGGTGTACTGCACGCCCCTCCAGGTGAAAGCAAACTGAGGCCTGCATTCTGCTGCCAGAGGAATGGAGAAAAACGCATTAGCAATATCAATGGTGGCATACCACTTTGCTGCCTTGGACTCCAGCTCGTACTGGAGTTCCAGCATGTCCGGCACAGCAGCGCTCAGCGGTGGAGTCACTTCATTTAAGCCACGATAGTCCACAGTCAATCTCCATTCTTTGTCAGATTTGCGCACAGGCCAGATGGGGCTGTTGAAGGGTGAGTGGGTTTTGCTGACCACCCCTTGGCTCTCCAGCTCCCGAATCATTTTGTGGATGGGGATCACGGCATCTCGATCCGTCCGATACTGCCGGCGGTGCACTGTCGAGGTCGCAATTGGCACGCGTTGTTCTTCCACCCTTAGGAGTCCTACTGCAGAGGGGTTTTCTGACAGTCCAGGCAAGGTGTTCAATTGCTTAATGTCTTCTGCCTCTACAGCGGCTATTCCAAAAGCCCACCTGAGTCCCTTTGGGTCTTTGTAATATCCGTTCCGGAGGAAGTCTATACCTAGGATACACGGAGCATCTGGGCCAGTCACTATAGGGTGTTTCTTCCACTCCTTCCCAGTCAGGCTCACCTCAGCTTCCACCAGAGTCAATTGTTGTGATCCCCCTGTCACACCAGCAATGGAAACAGGCTCTGCCCCCACATGTCCCGATGGTATCAGAGTACACTGTGCACCAGTATCAACTAAAGCATCATATTTTTGTGGCTCTGATGTGCCAGGCCATCGGATCCACACTGTCCAGAAGATCCGGTTTTCCCGTGCCTCTCCCTGGCTAGAGACAGGGCCCCTCTAACACTGGTTATCATTCCTTCCCTGGGCATACATACTAGAGGTCCCTTCAAGGGGGTCTGACAGATCGTACCCACAAGCTTGGTCACGGGAGGTTGAGGCTACCTTCACTTTGGTGGAACTCCCCCGGTTAGAGTTTCCCTCCTTGAGTTGACGGACCCGTGCTGCCAGGACAGAAGTGGGTTTCCCATCCCACCTCCCCATGTCTTCCCCATGGTCACGCAGGAAGAACCACAGATTAGCCCTTGGGGTGTACCCTCTCTCTCTAGCTGGGGATTGTTGGGTGCTGATTCTGGGGCCTGTGACTCTCACGGGTGCTGTATTAACCTTCCTTATCTCCTCCCTCATCTCCTCTTTAAACTCCTTAATCACAGCTGAGATATGAGCCTGCATTGGGCCATTAATCATACTCTCATAATTCCTAAGTTTGTTGGCAACAGAACCTATTGTCTCCCGGTGGGTGTCAGCATTGATCGTTGCAATGAAGGTGGCGTATTGAGATGGCCCAAGATTTGCCAGACTCCACAGCATTTGTCCTGTACACCTGACCTTGTCAGGGTCATTATTGTGTCGTCCATCCCTCCCAAAGAGTACCTCCAATACTGCCACTTCTCTCAGCTGTTGGATCCCTTCCTCGAGGGTCTTCCAGCGCATTCTATGATGGTGCTCTTGCATTCTCTCTCTGTGGATAAACCTCTCCCTGACACTCATTAAGAGCCGCTCCCAGAGAGAAAGGGACCCTGGTTCCCTTACAAAAACCTGATTTATACCCGAGTCCTGGGTCAAGGGTCCCAAGTTCCTTGCCTCACCACCGTCCAGCTGCACGCCTGTACCCATAAGATCCCAAACCCGGAGTAGCCAGGTAGCATAAGCCTCACGCCCTCGTCGCACAATGTCTTTATGCAGATTGCGAAGACTTTCGTACGTCAGGGACTCGGTGATGATAGCAATCTCTGGCTCCCCTGTGGGTTGTGAGGTTCCTCCATTCCTGTCCCTATCTGCAGGGTGCTCTGCTTTCACCTTAGACTTCCTTGTTTCTACCGGGGCCACTGCTGCTGACCGTGACTGCCCTTGTGGTTCAGCTGGAACCTGGACAGTTGTAACATTAGTGGGTTCCACAGCTGTACTATTAGACTGTCCCTCCTCAAGGCAAAGGGCCGGTTTCTCACCAGCTGGGGAAATGCACTCCTTCAGCATCTCTCGTATCTCCTTAACCAGAACCCTCACCCAATCTGGGCGGTTCATTTCTGAGGTGGGCTGTGGGGCAGGGTCAGGCTCTGGAGCAGCAGCATCTCGAGTCTGTGGTGTAGGTGTGAGGGTAGTTATCCAGGTTAATCTTCCCTTATCTCTGAATGCTAAATATAACAGGACTATCAGCAACACCACCCATTGTATGGTATCATTAGCACTTATAAAGGATCTTAACCCTTTGAGAACTGGTGGAGCAGACCCGAAAAGATGGTTAAAAGGTTGAGAGAAAGTTTGCCCAGGTGCTATTTCCTCGCAGTAGGTACCGTTATTAAAGTAACCCCAAAAACATACAGTTAACGTGTGATAGCTATGGATCCATGTACCTGCCTTCCAGAGGAAATTAAAGATCCATGAATTCCTCACCCAATTAACCCAGAAGCCAAACTTGATAACAGACACCGTAGCCTTAGTCATAGGACCCATTTTTAGATAAGGGTCTGCAAATGGGAAAAGTATAGCTACGATCACATGCCACCCAAACCAAGGTAAACTAGACCACATGGTGATGCTGAAGATGTTTTTACACACAACAAAACCAAATTACTTAAGAACTGTTAATCCTTTTTCCCTCTCAATGCCCTCGGGCCTCACGTTGATGCGCCAAATTCTGTCTTGGTTAGACAAGACAGGAGTCTGTGAAAGAGGGCAAAGCCTCCTGTGCAATGGAGAACGGCAAACCCCCCTCCCTCTGAATTACGAGGATCTTTAAATTAAAAGGCTCTCAGGCAAAGATATGGGAGTGGGAGTAACAATTCTTTACTAGGAGAAAACTAGACAACAATTTAAAAAGGAAAATGCAATCGGTACAAACAAAACTAGTGAAAGAAAAAAGTCTAGAACCTGAGGAATGCCAGTATCAGGTTTTGCTGGGACAATTGCTTTCCCTTGCAATAGTTGATGAGTTGCAGCTGAAGTGGTGATCTTTAGAAGGGTATAATTTTCCTCTGAAGATCTGGTGGCAGTGGGGGCCGGTCTTCCTCTGCGCCGGGGTTGCCTCTGAGCTCCGCTGCCGTCGCCTCTGCGCGCCGGCTGCTTCGCTGCGAGTGCCGCCGAAGAGAGAGAGAGCGAGAGCTGCTTTTCTGGGAATCCCGCGAAGAGAGAGAGAGAGCTGCTTCTCTCGGAGTCCCGCAAAGAAGAGGGAGAGCTGCTTCTCTCGGAATCCCGCGAAGAGAGAGTGAGAGAGCTGCTTCTCCCCTCTGGGTGGGACCCCTCACAGCGTTACATTTTTTCAGCCTTTCATTGAATCAGTCAAAGGTGTATACACAAACCATTGCCTCTGAGAGAGATAACAAAAAACCTGTCCAACCGGTTCGCCTTCGACAGATGGCAAATGGAATACAAGCTTATCTTACAACCCAGGACACGCCCTTTTTCCCCTCCTCTTCATTGGCCTGAAGAATCTGGGCACTAAGAGAAAGCTCCTGGACCTCCGGGTATGACAACAACCATTTATTAATGCTACTCTGGGGTGAAAGGAAGGGCTTGCAGAGGGCAGTTGTTCCTCACAGGCTCAGGTGGCCCCAGCAGACGCAGCGTGGCAGATCAGTTCTCCACAGCGCTGCAGCAGAACAGCCAGCCACGGCGGCACGGGAAAGGCCGTGACTTCCAGAGCCAGCGGAGTTGATCCTGCACATTCTGGAGTCGGGAGGAGGGAATGGCCTGTACAGCTAAATTGATGTACAGGGTTTGAAGGGCCAGGCATGAGATGGCAGGGCTGGCGTCATCCGCCAGGTCCTGAAGGGCTGCGAGAGAGAGGAAAAGAGCCACCGTCAGAGCTTGCATCTGCAGAAACATGGGGAGACCCTCCTTCCACATCCATGCCAGGCAGCTCTTGCCATGGCCTGGAGGAAGCAGGAGACAAGAAGGGCGAGCTGGAAGGTGCTGGCCACGAATGTGCCACAGGCCCCCGAAAGGTCTGTGTGCTGTGCCCATGCTGTCCTTGGTGCGTGCCGGGCCAGGGAAGGCAGCTGCCAGCGGCAGCCCCCGCTGAGAGCCCGCTGGCCTCACTCACCCCTGCAGAGGATGCGGAACTCTTGCTGCTGTCCTCTGAGGCAGCGCCCGGCCATCCCTTGGGAACAGAGAGCGTGAGCTGGCTTCAGAGCCACAGCTGCCGCCCGCGGGCGCTGCCCGGCCCGAGGCCACACGGGCTCCTGGCCCGGCAGGGCTCAGCCCGGGCCCCTGGCGCATCCTGCCGCCCCAGGGCACGGCTGCCAGAGGGCGGCGGCAGCGCCGAGGCCAGGCGGGGCTCCAGATGGCTGCGCGCGGATGCTGCTGCCGGGGCAGCAGGCGGGGCTGGGGCCGAGCTGCGGCGGGGCGGGGAAGGAGCCGGGCTCGTGGCTCACCCATGAACCTGACGGCCGCCTCTCGCAGGGGCTCCTGTGGGCTCTGCACGTAGGGCAGGGCCCGGCGCAGGTGCTCGGCCGCTCGGCTCCTGTCCTCTGCCAGCTGCAGAGAGTGGCGGGGCACGAAGGGAAGGGTTGGTGCGGGCCCTGCCCCTCGGCCGGGCGCTCCCTCCGCCCGGCGCCGCTCCCCCTGCCCGCACAGCGCCGAGGCCCGGCCAGCAGCCGCCGGCGCCGGGCTCTGCAGGGAGCAGAGGGCCCGGCGAGCCGCGGTGCCGCCCCGCGGCAGAGCCCGGCTGCCTCGGGGCTCCCTCAGCACCGGCCTTGGGGCCAGAGGAGCCTGGAGCAGAGCCCGCGCGGCCGAGGGAAGGCAGCAGCGTGTGGGGCGCCGGCCGGTGCCCCTGCGGGCAGCACTGGGCAGGGGCCGCAGCTGCCAGGGCACAGACTGGGCACCGTGGGCAGGCGGCTTCTCCAGGCCGGGGCTGGGGCTTCCGGGCTGTGCTTACCAAGCGCTCGGCAAAGCTCCACATCTGATCCGTTTTCAGCAGCTGCTGAAGATCCCTTCTCTTCAGGAACCTTACTGCAGAAAGCAGCGTTTCCCGAGAGGCCTACAGAGCGGCAGAGAGCCGGAGATGGCACCGCAGCCCAGGGCACAGGAGCCACGTCCCCGTGCCAAGGCCAGGAGGGAGCTGGAGCCCATGAGGAGGAGCCAGGCTGTGGGGAGACAGCTGAGCCCCCTGCCATGGGGACCCCGGCGCCCAGGAGCCCTCACCTGTGCCACACGCCAGTTCTCATCGTGGCAGTTGAAGAAGAGTGGGAGCAGGCTCTGGCTCACAGGCTTCTTCAGGGGCTTTTTTCCCTTGGCCACCACCAAATTCATCACCTCTTGGAAGAGGCAAACGGAGAGCAGCTTCACAAGGCTGTTGTCCTGTTGGAATGGAAGCAAAACCCCTCCACACCAGCTGCTTCAGGCCCCCCTGTGCACAGGCACAAGGCACCGGGCTTCCAGGCGGCGCCCGGTGCCCGTGGCTGGGGGCACAGAGCCTTACATTGTCAAAGAGTTGCCAGAGCGCCTCAGCCAGCTGCAGGGCAATGGGGCTGGCTAATGCAAGGTCTTTGTTGCAAAGCACAGAGCTGAGAACAACGATGGTCATCTCAACAATGTCTTCATCCACAGCCCGCAGGAGTTTGCCAAGGCTTTCAGTCAGGCTGTACATTCTTTCGTTCTGTGTGGAAAACAAGGCTGGGCAACCCCACGCTGCTGCTGCTGCAGGGCTCAGAGGCCGAAGGCCTGTCCCAGAGTGCTCAGGCAGCTGAACAGCCACCCTGGAGAGCTGGGAGCAGCTGCCACAGCTCCCAAAGCCCAGCCAAGCCCAAGGGGCTGCTTTCCCCAGCCCCACGCTGCCAGCACAGCTTCAGCTGCTGCCTCCTTCTCACCATCGAGGGGTCCTGGCTGAGCACCACGAGGCCTCTGAGCGCCATGCGATGCATCTCTCTGGACTTGCTCTGCAGGTGCCTTGTCATGATCTGCAGGACGTTTTCACCATATTCACTCAAGTCCAGGCAGTCCAGGACCTGAAAGGCACAGAGCAGTGACAGGAGTGCCCAGCTGGCAGGAGCTCAGAACTGCACAGGGCTGAGCCAAGGCAGCAGCACAGGGCACCATCCCAGGCAGCTGCAGCTACCAGAGGGCAGAGGCGTGGGAGGCAGCTGAGCGAGGCAGCGCTGGCCATTGGGCTCACCTCCACCAGGAAGGCCAGGGCGGGCAGTTCCCAGTCTGAACTGTCTTGGCTGAGTAAGTCAAAGAGGCAGGATGCCATGCTGCAACACCAGATGATGGAGACACGGCGCATCTCCCTGGTGGGGAGAAAAAGGCACCATTGCTCCTGAGCTGAGTGGCCAAACCTCTCCCAGGGCTGACTCACAGAAGTCTGGTCTTCTCCCGAGCACTCCCGAGCACGGGTGCTTTGGGAGGCAGCTGCTCCAGGGCACCCTCCTCTCCCAGCCCATTCCAGTCTGCTCATCCCTTCCTTGGGGACAAGGCCCTGCCGCCCATGAGCACAGGGACTGCATGGGGTGATCTGGGCACAAAGGAGAGGGGCGGTGGGGAGAATGAGGTCTCACCTGGCCAGCAGACCCACTGCATAGTGGTGGGTGTTGGCACAGAGCAGTGTGTCCCAGGCACACCTGCGTTCCATTGCTACCACCACGTCCTCGTACTGCATTTGGCAGAGCAGGGCCTTCAGGGTCTGCAGTGCAAAGCTGTGTGCAGAGCAAAGCCCAGGTCACGCTGGGAGGCCTGGCTCCTGCCCTGGGAGCATGGCAGGGATGGGGAGACTGGGAAGACTGGCATGGAGCACCTGTTGGGGTGGGCGGCAAGGCTGTGTTGCTCCTGGCATCTCTTCCAGAAGGTATCCACCTCTTCTGGCATATTCAGAGTGCTGATGTAAGCTTGGAAGAGCAGACGCAGAAAGAGGTTGGGGAAATACTCCAGCACTACAGGTGGGCACCAGGTCAGATTGAAGAGCCTCCACAGTGTCAAGGTTGCCTGCAAGAAATAAAACAGCCAGAGACAGTAATCAGTGCCAAGACATGCATGTGGCATGGCCCCAGCCTGCGAGGGAGAGGCCAAGGGAGACACATGGGGAGCAGCCAGCCTGGTGCCCCAGAACCTTGCCCCCAAGCCAGGTTTCAGCCCAGCGCCTGAGGCAGGGAGATGCAGCTGGGGGCAGGGCAGAGAGCTAGCTGCTGGAGAGGTGGCCTGGGGGCTGGCAAAGGCCACTTCCAGAAACTCACAGCCAGGGCAAAGACCCCTGTGCTGTCCCCATCGGAGGTGTACACGCTGTCCTCTGGCCAGGAGCTCAGCACATCGAGAAGGATCTGCAGCGCCGGCTCCGCGGTCCTGCTCGAGGACATGATGGTCCCCCACATGATCACGGCAGCTCTGTGGGGCCAGAGCTCTGTGTCAGGGGGGTCTCAGCCACAGCAGCGTGGCCTGGGCAGCTGCAGGGGCCTGCACTGGCCCTCAGCCCTGCCTCTGACTCCTGGCCCTGGCTGGCAGCAGCCAGCCAGCCGACGTGGGTCCAGGCCCTGAGGGGCAGGGAGGGAGCATGGCAGCAGGCTCCGGAGTTGACATGCCAGGACTGGAAAACAGAGGGGCCAGAGGCTCCTGGAACTCTCCACCTGTCTGTCAGGGACAGGCTCTACGGGGTGGGGGGGCCGGTGAAGCCTAAGGCCTCAAGGCAGGTGGGGATGCCATGCCTGTCACACGATGGGGCCCAGCGCAAGAGAGTGATCAGCACGTCACAGGGGTATTCCTTGGTCAGCTCCAGAAGGGCCTTGTCCAGCCTGTGCTCAGCAGATTTGTTGGCCGTGAGCCACCGGTGGATGTACCTCACCATGGCTGGCACCTACAGAAGGCACAGGGAGACTTGGAGAGCTGCCAGGGCAGCAACTTGCCCAGCTTCCCCTGAGGAGTGCTTCCCTTTCCACCACATTGGACTGGACCTCACAGGCTGAGGGAGCCCAGCAGACCCAGCAAGATGTGCCACACCATTCCTGGGGCAATCAAGCCCTTGCCCCTGACTGCTTACTTGCTTTGCATTGGAGACACCCTTCTCCACCAGCAAATCCAGCATGGCAGCACTGGTCTCGGCACTGAAGAGGTGAAAGCTTGCCAAGATCCCAGTGCCCACACCTGTGGTCTCTTCCTGCCTAATGCACGTGATGAATTGACAGATGGTCTGCAGGAGAAGAGCAGGAAGAGAGGGAGAATGCATGGAGTGCTGCAACCACTCGGTGCTGGGCTGAGCAGTGCCAGCAGGCCCAGCCCAGGTGGGGATGGCCGTAGGTACCTGCGCTGTTCTGCGGAAGCGGCCATGGGCGGGTTCCTGTTCTTCTGTCCGGTCCAGGGCTGCATCTGGTAAAGAGCGAGCACGGCCAGAGGTGCTGAAAGGCTGCAGGAGAGGCCAGAGAACACAGCCCAGCCCTGTTCTCTCCTGGCAGGGAGAGCCTCGTGATGCCCCAGGGATGGAGCTGCCATGTGGTCCAGCCCCAGCCCAGCTTCTGTCCTATCTATGGGCATGTCCAAAGGGATGGGATGGGATGGGATGGGATGGGATGGGATGGGATGGGATGGGATGGGATGGGATGCTGCCAAGCTGGCTGCAGCCACCAGCCATGCAGCCCAGCAACCCAGCTCTGCCACTCACCGTCCTGCAGATGCTTGAATGGCACCATCTCTTCAGTCTTGTGCACTGAGGCAGCTCCAGGGCCTTCTTCCTCTTCCTCCACCCAGGCCAGCTTGGGCACTCTTGGGGGTCTCTGCTCCATGTCACTGATTGGATCTGTGGCTACTTGCAGGAGAGATGCCTCGGAAAACTCCAAGTTAGCAAGTCCTGCTTTTGTGCCTGCACGGCACCTTCAAGACAGAAGCCTCAGGAAGTTTCAGGACAGCAAGTCCTGCACTCTGGTCTCGAGGGCTCCTGCCACAAGGACAGGAGACTCCTGTCAAGGATTGTGCTCTGGCCTCGAGGGCGCTGGTGGCAGGGATGGGAGATGCCTCCAGGGCACCAAGTCCCACGCTCTGCCCTTGAGGGCACCTGCAGAATTGAAGCCTAGGAAGGCCACGGATCAGCAAGTCCTGTGGTCTGGCCTCGATGTCAGCTGCAGGAATAACGCCTCAGAAATCTCTGGGTCAGACACGAACGAGTGTGCTGTGCGGGGGCTCCTCACAGCACTGCTCTGTCCTGTCCTGTCCCGTCGCGTGCTCGGAGCACTCTGGCATGGTCCTGTCACTGTCAGCTCCTATGTCACCACGTGTCACAAAGGTCCCTTTGACACACTGTTCCATGCCATAGTGACCATGCTGCAGCGTGTCACAAAGGGCCCCTGCACACACTGCCCCCTGCGCTACGGCCGCCCCTGGCCCACCCAAAGTGGCTCAGGTTGGAAGGAATCCCTCACCCCAAGTGTCTAAGACAGCCCAACAGGGTCTTTAGGAACGGCTCAAACCATCAGCAAATGCTGCCCTGCTCTGCGGGCTCAGGGCAGCAGAAGGAGCCCCCAGGGCTGCCGACGCAGCCGTGCTGGGAAGGGCACGAGGCCTTCCACAGAAGCTGGCACGGCCTCCTTGGGACACGTCCCAGCCCTTGGCCATCCTAAACCCGTGGGTGTGGCACGCACAAGGAACTGTGGGCCAGGGCAGGAATGCTGCTCTGAGCCCTGGGGCCCGGGGAGCGCTGACACCAGCAGGTGAGGCAGAGTCCCTGCCCAAGCAGACCTGCCACCCCTGAGCCCTGGCAGGGTTGGTGCCGTGTCCTGCCCCAGAGACCTGTGCCCCTGGGGGCTTCTGTGCCAGAGGGAGCCAAAGCCCAGGTGCACTGGGGGCTGTGCTCCTGCCTGCAGGGGCTGTTAGCAGGAACACCTGGAGCAACTGCTGGCAGCGCTTGCTCTCTGTCAGAAGCTCTTACTCCATGCTGAAATTATTTTCTCATTGAAGTTACTGCCTTCAGCACAAAAACACCTTAGCGGCAAAGGCACAGAAAAATCTGGCAAGGAAGAATCCTCAATTCAGGAAAGCTTTACATCCCATTGTTCAACTCAAGTAGTTCCAAAACACTGCAAACTTCCCAAATTATTTTGGATGGCCTGAGGAGGTGAAGATTTGGAATTTTGCTTCCCATCTCAAAGTAGCAACTCATTTGCCTTAACCTCATCCATTGAGGGTCACTTTACAGAACATAACACTACACAAAAAAAGGGCAAAACCAAGGACCATTCTTTGGTTTGCAAATGGTTTTCTATGAAGGGATGATAATATCCTAGGTCTCTTAAGGATTAAAAGCTCTCAAGAAATGAAAGTCCACAGAGTGGTACAAAAGTAGCTCAAACAAATGAGTAGATGGCAAAAGGGCTAATTTCCCCCTGCTGGAGATATCTAAATGCCCAGTAAAGTACAGCTCTCCCCTCTTGTTCCCTTCAGCAGAATCAGGACCATGAAAAGGAAAAGTCACAAATATTCTTTCTGCCCTCCGTAACCAAAGCTGTGCCAAAGCACAGATGCTGCCTTCAAAGTGACTCTAATTCCAGCCTAGAGCTCTCACCTCCCAGAAAACTCCTTCCTCAACACCCCACTAACACCAACCCCCCCCAACTCCTGCACAGAAGCCCTCAACACCCCGTCAGGGGCCCCAGTTGTCCCCATCCCTCTGCAGAGCTTTCCCACCCTCCAGCAGACGCCCTGGTTCCCTGCACATGCCGTGGGATGGCACTCGGGAGGATCTGCACAAGGCCTTCCCCTGAAGCAAGCTCAGGCTGCCAGGCCTATGGATCCTGGATCATCCTTCCCACCAAGCCTTCCTGTCATGGCTGTTCCATCTGCACCTCAGGGCTCAGCTCAGACTTCTCCACTAAACCAGGAGTGCTGGTAAAGGATGGAGAGCAGCCTGACAAGCTCTTTCTCCAGCTCCCTCTTTACTCTTGGGGAGGTAGAACATTCCACAGGAAAGCAACTGATGCCACAAGGAGAGGGGTGGCCTCAAGCACCTTTGGCAATGAAACAAAGCCTTTGTTTGACATAAGTAAGCCCAAGCAATTCCCAAAAGTAAACAGGTAATTAGCACAGCCATACATAAGTACTCAGCACCAGTTAGCATAAGAAAAACCTGGCAGGCCTAACTTGACCTGAGAGTGACTTGACAAAAAGTTTTAGACAGTGTACCAGAAGAACTAAGGGCAAGTGTGGAGTCAGCCCTGTGCAGGGAAGCCATGAGGAAGACTTTGTGCTGCTTTAGGGCATCGAGACCACTCCTGGCCAGTGCCTGGACATCAGCTTCAAGGATAGGAATCTGACCCAATATATTTCCAACCCCCTGCCTATCGAATCGCCTCAGCACTGTAAAGATGGATGGTATGTTTGGTACAGTTCCTGCATCAACCCACTGAAATTTATACGTGGCGGAGGAATATTTGAGTGGGGTGCAGATCCCCCCCTCCCGCCAGGTCAATAAAAGAGCTTTTGGCAGACAGTGCATTTGCCTGCCAATTTCTTTGAATGAGGGAGACCCCTCAGGACTGCTATATCCTGAGGGAACACCATTGGCCTTGACCTGTAGGCAGCTGCACAAGCTTAAAATCTGCTGCCTCAGCTTAAAGGACTTCTCTTGGCCAGCATCCTGACGTGGATGCAGAACTGCTGTGAGGCACTGCTGGGACCCAGCAGGACAGGACTGCCTGTGTTGTGTCCACATAGCACCCCTCACACAGCCAGGGTCATCCCGAAAACAAACAAATGCTCAGCTGTCAGCAGAGGGGAGCAAGGAGCACTGGGCTCCTCTCAGGGTATCTCAGCTGGGCTCGCTCCACAACACGCCCCCATTGGAAGGCCTGCTGGCCTGCTGATGCCCAGCTTCCAGAAAGGCCTACCTTGTTCTCTCCAAGATGCACAGGGAGAGCCAAAGAAGCAGAGCAGGACATTTGGGAAGAAATCCTTCCAAGCCTTTTCTGAGGCCAGGGACACCCCAAGATCAGCCAAGACTCTCCATGCTGCCTGGCCCACCCAGCCCAGCTCTGTGCTGGCCCTGGGCCACAGCAGCTTCCACCAAGCAAGGGCAAATGCATGTAGCCAAGAGTTGAAACATAGCAGACAGGGAAGATGTGAAAAGTGTGTGCGTAAAGGCCTGTTAATTCACAGCTCTCAGAGAGAGCTTTGGGGCTCCCAGCTGGACAGAGATGCTGCTGCTCACACCTCTGTCCAAAACAGGAGATCACACCTTGCTGCAGGTGCTTGGGTCGGTCTCTGCAGGTCGAGGCAGATGCCAAACCTGCTCTTCACAGCCTTCTCCCTTGCCCTGCCCCTCTGCCAAGCACAACATGCCTCAAGGACTGAAAGGACCCCAGAGAGCCAAAGGGGGACCCTTGCACCTGCCTCACTGGGAGCTCCCTGGGAAGCACTGTCCTTGAGAAGCAAGCCCCTTTCCTCCAAAGGCATTTCCCCAAATGTGTATCTTTCCTGGGGAACACCAACACACTCTTAAGAAAAGCTGGCGAGGCTGAACGATCTCCAGTCCTCTCAGGACAGGCGCTCCAGCTGTAGCCCGTATTCCCCCAAGTGTGTTTCCAGGTGGAGGCTCAGAGGTGCAGCTCCAGGCCCTCTACAAACACAAGCTGTCCACTGCCTCTTCACCTGCCTCAACTCCAGCCTGTGGTCACGACAGCAAAACCAGGCTGTTCCCAGCCAGAGCCCAGAGCCCTGTTCCTGCAGGATGCTCTTGTCAGCACCTTCCAGGACTCTCCGCTGTGCACGCAGTGCTTTTCATGCCCACTCTCAACAGGCCTTGGAAGGCAGAGCACAACCTGGCTGGCTCTGCCACCAGCACACCCCAAAGACAGGCAGAGGAAGAAGCAGCAGGTGTTGTTTTGCAGCCATACCCAGGAGAAACTGGAAGGTGCCCTCCCTCTGGTCTCACTTGGTTGGCTTTCTGACTGGCTCTGAGGCTGGGGCTTCCATTCCTTGGTTCTGGGGACCAGAACCACATCTGGGATCCCGGCACTGCCTGACAGCGCTCCAGGCTCTGGCACAGTCTGAGTTTCGGGCACCGTGCTGCTGCTTCATTTGCTCTTAGGCACACCCAAAGCTCTCGGTTAAGCCCAGATGGTCTCTGGTTCTGCCCTCTCCAGGGATTGCAGCTCCCTGCCCAGGCATTGCAGCTCACCCGGCCAGCCCCTGCTGACTGCCCACTGCCCTCATTCACACTCAAGGAGGTCTGAGATGAAATCAGAGCACCCAGACAAGGATAAGGCCCTTGCCACCCACGGGGGAGCCAATAGTTGAGATCATCACCAAGTCCCTGACGTACAAAAGTCTCTGTAATCTGCACAAAGACATTGTACGACAGGGACATGAGGCTTATACAACCTGGTAACTGCGTGTCTGGGACCTTAGGAGAACAGGCATGCACCTGGATGGTGGTGAGGCAAGGAATTTGGGACCCTTGACCCAGGAGCCAGGTATGAATCAGATTTTTGTAAGAGAGCCAGGCTCCCTTTTCCTGTGGGAGTGGCTTTTAATGAGTGTCAGAGAGAGGTTTGTCCACAAGGAGAGAATGCAGGAGCACCACCATAGAATGTGCTGGAAGACCCTTGAGGAAGGGATCCAACAGCTGAGAAAAGTGGCAGCATTGGAGGAACTCTTTGGGAGGGATGGACAGCATGATAATGACCCTGGCAAGGTCAGGTGCACAGGGCAAATGCTGTGGAGTCTGGCAAATCTAGGGCCATGTCAATGCACCACCTTCATTGCAACGATTACTGCTGATACCAACCGAGAGACAGTGGGTTCTGCTGCCAACAAGTTTAGAAATTGTGAGAGTATGGTCAATGGCCCAATGCAGGCTCATGGCTCTGCTGTGATCAATGAACTCAAAGAGGAGTTTAAAGAGGAGATGAGGAAGATTGGAGATTGATTGCATTATTGTGCCTTGAATGAAGGGACTCCACCACTGAGCGCTGCTGTGCCGGACATGCTGGAACTACAGCACGAGCTGGCAGCAAGGTGGTACACCACTATTGGCATTGCTAAGGCGTTTTTCTCCATTCCTCTGGCAGCAGAATGCAGCCCTCAGTTTGCTTTCACCTGGAGGGGCGGGCAGTGCACCTGGAACCGACTGCCCCAGGGGTGGAAGCGCAGCCCCACCATCTGCCATGGACTGATCCAGGCTGCACTGGAAAAGGGAGAAGCTCCAGAACACCTGCAGTACATCGATGGCATCATTGTGTGGGGGAACACAGCAATGGAAGTATTTGAGAAAGAACAGCGCATCATCCAGATTCTGCTGGAAGTCAGCTTCGCCATCAAGAAGAGCAAAGTTAAGGGACCTGCCCAAGAGATCCAGTTCCTGGGAGCAAAGTTGCAAGACAGACAGAGTCACATTCCCACTGAGGTCACCAATAAGATCACTGCAATGTCATCACCAAGCAGCAAGAGGGAAACACAAGCTTTCCTATGCACCATTGGCTTTTGGAGAATGCACATTCCCGAGTACAACCAGATTGTGAGCCTTCTTTACCTGGTCACCCACAAGAAGAACGATTTTCACGGGGGCCCTGTGCAGCTGCAAGCCTTTGCCCAGATCAAGCAGGAGATCGCTCATGCTGTAGCCCTTGGCCCAGTC
Source organism: Lonchura striata (assembly GCF_050655825.1). NCBI lineage: Eukaryota > Metazoa > Chordata > Aves > Passeriformes > Estrildidae > Lonchura > Lonchura striata. The sequence goes on along the minus strand of NC_140735.1, from coordinate 4,849,632 downwards.
AGGACAGGACCAGAGGTGAAGAATGTGCTGTACTCTGCAGCCAGGAGCAATGGTTTGTCCTGGAACCTTTGTCAGAAGGTGCCTGGGGAGACTCGAGGCTGACCACTGGGATTCTGCAGCCAAAGTTACAGAGGGTCTGAAGCCAACTACACTCCTACAGAGAAGGAAATCTTGGCTGCCCATGAAAGAGTTCAAGCCACCTTGGAGGTGATTGTCATGGAAACACAGCTCCTCCTGGCACCCTGACTGCTGGTGCTGGGGTGGATGTTTAAAGGAAAAGTTTCCTCTGCCACCATGCCACTGACACCACATGGAACAAAAGGATTGTTCTGCTGTCCTTCGTAAGAGTAAATGTTGTTCTGTTCTCCTGTCCTTGTCACAGTGCTCACCCTGCATGAGATGTGTCTGCAAGCCCTCCAACCTCTGGGCTTGAGGAGGGCAAATGTTCCTGGGGGAACAGGGATGGGCCAGCTGGGCTGGACTGACCCAGGGGATTTTCCATTCCATGTGACACCATGATCAGCAATCAACTGAGAGAACTGGTGACAAAGGGGATAGAGGATTAATTTCTGTTTGAAGATATTTTTCTTTCAAAGCAGCACCTACACACACAGAATCTTATCCTGCCACAAGGTTGTCAGACATTTTCTGCTGGTAGGCAATTTCCTGTGGATTTGCTTTTCTTCTGTTAGTGTGTCTTGCTGTGCTTTTTTTTAGTTGGGTTTGGAGGGTTTTTTTGGTCGGCTTTGTTTTTTTCCCTGTTGAACTGCCTTTCTTCTCATGCATACAATTTTTCTCCCTTTCCTTATGGCTTGCTTGGCACCTGATTGCAAGACAAATTTACCCAACTCAGTCATCTTGCCCAGTTATGTTTAGCAGTCACCATTAACTAGATGAGTTCAGTCACAGACTCCCTGCCATTTGGCAGCATCCACAAAGTATTGAAAGTGCATTTCATGTCCTTGTAGAGATAATAGAAATAATCCACAGTGGTGGTCAAGGGCTGGTCACTGAGGGATGTCACCAGGGCCTGGCTGCCAAGAGAACTCTGTACCATGGATGACATTTGACCCTCATTGTTCAGCCACATTCCCACCCACCCCATGTTCCACTCCTTCAGCCCGGCTCTCTCCAGTCTGGCTCTGAGGAGACCACAGCAGACCCTGTCACAGGCCTGCTGAAGCCTGGGCACACAACATCCCCTTCTCTTCCCTCCCACGTGGGTTCTGCAGTCCCTGCCTTGTCCTGCCAGTGCCTGGAATGGCTGCAGGAGGATTTGCCACATCCCCTTCCCTGCTGAGCCTGACCTGTCCGTGACTCTCCCAGTGCCCCTCCCTGCCCAGACTGGTTCCATGGCTGCCCTTCCCAAGGGCCCAGGACCCTCTGGGATGGCTCTGGCCTTTCCAGGGGGTTTGAGAGAGGTCCCACAGTGACACTGCCCAGCCTTCTCAACAGGCCTGACACCAAAGGCCTTTTCCACATCCCTCAGTCCCAGATCAGTGCCCAGAACACAGCACAGCCTATCCAGGTCCTCAGGGTGGTTCAGAAGGGAGGCAGCAGGGTTTTCTCCCCACAGACCCTCACTCCTTCCAATGTCTCTCTGTGCAGTCCATGGATGCCCTGAGCATTTTGTCCTGGAGCCTCCCTGCCCAGGATGTTTGTCTCTATGCTGTCCTAACCACAGCCCAGCAAAGAATTCAGGTGGTTTCCCCGAGGATGTTACTCTCAGAGTAAAATGGCCTCAAGGCACTGTTTGTGCCACTGGAATTGTGCCACCCCCAAGTGCTGCTGATGTTGTGTGTGCTCACTCAGGTTCATCTCCCCACACACACAGGATGCACTGCTGAAATCTCCCCAGTACAGAGCAAACATGGCCTGCTGGCCTGGTCACTTGGTGTCCCTCCATGCAGGGACAAACAATCTCCTGCAGGTGGGGGAGAGGCCAGTGCTGGCAGTGGTGGTTGCAGGGGCTGGTGTGGGACAATTGTCGTGGGGCACCTTCCCAGGCTGTCCCCAGAACAAAGACACAGCCCAGGCCCTGCTCTGCTCCTCCATCAGGGCCATGCCAGGAGCTCTGGCTGTGCCAGGACACTGCTGTGTGCCCTCCCTGCACACTCCCCCTCTGCCCAGGCACTGGGCTTTGCTGTGCCAGGGCATTCCTGGAGCACATTGCTGACAGCAGCTCTGGAGGAGAGCAAAGCCTTCCTGCCCTGCCCTCAGGAGATGCCCTTGGCTGATGGAGCTGCTGTGCTGGAGCCCAGCTGTGTCCCAGCAGTGCCCACGGCCTGTCCCTGCCTGTGGTCACAGCACGGACACGCAGCAGGACAGTGACCAAGCTGCCAGAGCACTGCGGCCTCACAGCCACAGCAGGGCTGGCAAGGAGAGGGTGGAGTGGGAAGGGCAGCTCCAAAAGGAACAATCCCTGCTGCTCCCTGGCAGTGCTGCTCTGCTGGAGCTCTCTTCCCCTTCTCCCCTCTAACTTCATGCAGGCCTCAGAGCTGGGATCCCAGATAAAACAGGCACTGCAGGGTACTTTATTTTGTTCAAATGTAGCAATAGCACAAACGTGGTTAACAGAGCTTATGGGTCACATTCAAGAGGCAGACAGTGAATTAGATGGTGGGGGTTAAAAAAATGTTATTGAGGATACTTTTATGAGCTAAAAACCCACTGAACATTACCCAAGGATCTGGGCAGGCCTGTTGGGCATTTCATGAGTTCCATTCCAAAAGTTTGGCAGAAGAAAACAGGCAATAGGTAGCTTCAGAGAAGCAGCCAGTCATCATTTTCCTCAGGGCATCCTTGAGCTCCTGGTTCCTCAGGCTGTAGATGAGTGGGTTCAGGGCTGGACGCACCACCGAGTACAGAACTGACACTGCCAGATCCAGGGATGGGAAGGAGAGGGAGTGGGGCTTCAGGTAGGCAAAGGCTGCAGTGCAGAGAAACAGGGAGACCACGGCCAGGTGAGGGAGGCAGGTGAGAAAGGCTTTGTGCCGTCCCTGCTCAGAGGGGATCCTCAGCACAGCCCTGAAGATCTGCACATAGGAGAAAACCATGAACACAAAACAGGCAAATGACAAAAAGGCACTAACAGCAAGGAGCTCAAGTTCCCTGAGTTTAGAGTGTGAGCAGGAGAGTTTGAGGACCTGTGGGTTTCACAGAAGAACTGGCCCAGGGCATTGCCCTGGCACAGGGGCATGGAAAATGTATTGGCCGTGAGCAGCAGAGCATTGAGAATGGCACTGGCCCAGGCAGCTGCTGCCATGTGGGCACAAGCTCTGCTGCCCAGGAGGGTCCCGTAGTGCAGGGGTTTGCAGATGGACATGTAGCTCTTGTATCACATGAAAGTGAGAAGGGAAACCTCTGCTGAAATGAAAAAGACAAACAGAAGCAGCTGTGCAGCATACCCTGAGTAGGAGATGTCCCTGGTGTCCCAGAGGGAATTGTGCATGGCTTTGGGGACAATGGTGCAGATGTAGCCCAGGTCGCTGAGGGCCAGGTTGAGCAGGAAGAAGAACATGGGTGTGTGCAGGTGGTGGCCGCAGGCTCCGGCGCTGATGGTGAGGCCGGTGCCCAGGAGGGCAGCCAGGGAGATGCCCAGGAATAGGCAGAAGTGCAGGAGCTGCAGCTGCCGCGTGTCTGCCAGTGCCAGCAGGAGGAAGGGGCTGATGGAGCTGCTGTTGGACATTTCTGCCTCAGGAAATTATTGTCTCCTGAGGAGAAAAATACAGCACTAAGTCAGGCCACACTTCCGTGAGCAAAATCTATTGCATATCTCATAGCAATGGAACATTTAGGGTCTCTCCTTTTAAGAACACTTCTCTACATTCCCCTCACCTGGGCTCTTGGTTTTACAGGAATTCAGAGCAGGGCTCAGGAGGATTCCTTCTTCTTGAGCAGTGAGAGGTAACTGAGAATGCTGGGTGATCTCCAATTAAATGAACTTGGAAACACCAAAAATCTTTTCAGCTCTGCTGTTTGCATTTTGCCCATCTGAAGAACTGAGCTGAGGGAATTCCTTGTATTTGTTCACCCAGCTGCAGCTGCCACAGTCAGGAGTGGTTGTGGCTGTTTGAAATCCCTGACATTTCTAATTAACTGCAGGTGCAATTGTGTGGGTCTGGGAGGCACAGGGGTGGTCTCTCAGTGCAGGGACAATGGAGCAGCTCTGGCCATCAGGGCTGTTCTCAGCTGTCCCTTGCTGGCAGCTTCAAGCTGCAGGAGAGGCATGCAGAAGAGTTCCCCTAGAGTGAACCAGGGCAGTGCTGAGAGCAGAGGCTCTGGGGTCAGACAGCACATGGACAGAGCCCTCGCCTTCCCTCAGGGTGCCTCACTGGGATCTCAGCTGTCTCCTGCCAGGCTGCTGCACAGAGGGATCACTGCAGCTGCCCAGGTGCAGGTGCCCAGCAGCATTTCCCTGGCCCTAACACTGAGCTGTCTCCTCCATGAGGATCCCACGCAGCCCAGAGACACCACGGGAGAGCTGTGCCCTTCTGGAGGGTACCTGCAGCCCTGCAGGACAACCAGGGAATCAGCTGAAGGGCCCCTGAGGACACCTGGGCACTCTGCTCCCACAGACACATGTCCACAGCAGGGTCCCAAGGCTCCCTGCCTGGACGGGCACCTGCCACCACCAGACCCTGGCACTGCCTCAGAAAACCCAATGATGGCAATGGGGACAACACAGGCATCTGGGCATGGCAGTGAAATGTCACAATGCTCCTGCCAGGGGAGGAGGGACAGAGAGACTGATGGAAACCGGGGCCTTTTCCTTCCCTGCCTGGGCTCTGGCTGCTGCAGGGGCCCTGCACAGCCGATCCTGTGTGGGTTGAGGGCAGGGGCTCTGCTTGGGATGGTAAAGGAGCCTGGGCAGGAGCTGCTGGGGGAAGGTGTCTGAGCCACAGGGACAGTAGGGAGGTGGCACATCCCCCTGCCCGGCATTTGTGGCAGCAGCTCCCTGTCCCTCCCTGCCCGTGTCTCTGCTGAGGGGGCTGTTCCTGCCAGCAGCGTCTCCCTGTGCCCAGCTCCACTCCCTGCCAGCGCTCACTGAGCCCATCCCCACCCCACGGCCCCGGGGCAGCTCTGCCTGTGCAGGGACCTGTCCTGTGCCTCTGAGGGAGCAGCAGGGAAGCCCCGCTCTGGAGCTTGTTCTGCTCCACGCCAGGACATCCAGGAGAGCCACCCTGACAGGTCCTGTCAGTGCTGGCATTGTCAGAGACACTTCCAGGAACTCACCTGCATTGCTCTGCAGCCAGAGACTCAGCGTGTCCAGGGGCTGTGCAGATTTCTCCCCTGATGGGGTCTCTCCTGTCCTGCCACCCCAGGCTGCCTTTGACCTCTTTGCACTGCTGCTGCCTGCCCTCGCTGCTGCAGGCACTGCCCTGTCTGCCTGATGGCCACGTCCTCTGCCCCAGAGGAACTGGGAGAGCCCTTGCAAAAGATCATGGAAAGTGGGGCACGGGCCAGCCTTAGGAGAAGCCTCCAGGAATGGAAGTGGAATTTTCCTAGAGGCAGAGAATGATTCATTCAAACGCTGTGAAGATTTCTCCCCTAGTGAGAGCTCAGTCACCCTCACAGCCCAAGCTGCCTCTCCTCTCTCTGTGCCTCTGTGCTGTGCCCGGGCTGGCTGCAGGCAGTGCCCCAGCCCTGCTGGGCTGTGCCCAGGAGCTGCTCCTGGCCAGAGCTGTCTCTCTGCAGCGCTGCCCTGGCCAGGAGCTGCCTCTGTGCCAGGAGCCCGGCCCAGCTCAGCAGCACAGACACAGCATCAGGACTTCTCCTGTGGGTTGGCTGCTGAGTCCCTGGCCATCAGTCCCTGAAAGGGAGTGGCAGAAATCTCTCAAGAATTCAAAGTTACAATCAAACTCCAAAGTTTCCTGAAGTTTTAATGGGTCCCACTGAGGGACAGGACTGAGAAAGTGTCCCCAGGTTCCAGTCACAGCAGAACACTGGAGGCACTGATGACAGCTGGGACAGGCAAGGCAAAGGTGTCTCTGATGCTGAGCAAACCTGGATGTGTTTCAGGAATGCAAAGGGCCCAGGCCTGAGCCCCAGCCCCTGGCAAGGCAGATCCTGTCCCTCCCTCATTGCTCAGGGCTCTTCCCGGGATGGGCACTGGCATGTGGGGATGTGCAATGCCAAGGGCAGGACCATGGGGCGGCCCCTGCCAGGCTGCTGAGCAGGGACAAGGAGGCACTGAGGCCCCAGGGCTGCAAGGGTCACTTGTCCCCTCGTGGCCTCAGGCCCAGGGCCAGCAGCCACGGCCAAAGGGCTGCACAGGTTGGCTCTGTCAGGGCCTTGCAGCTGCTGCACATCCCTGAGCCCTCTGCAGCCCAGGCTGTCCCACGGTGTCCCTGCCCTGCGCCTCTGTCCCTGCAGGCTGTTGTCACCCCCGGCTGCCCCACCTCGCTGGCCCTTCCTTTGCTGGCAGCTCTGCCTCCTGCTGCCCCTGCCTGGCCACACAAAGCCTTGGGCTGATACCCAAAGGGTTAATTCCATTTTTACCCTGCCTGTGAACTTCCAGCACAGGAACAAGGCATGCAGGGGCTGCTTTCCCAGCAGGGACAGTTGGAAGAGAAGACATCTGGCTCAAGGGTGCAGTGACAGAGAAAACAAGGACTGAATCTGGGAACTTGGGGTGGGTTTAATGGAAATGGGTAAATCATAATTAGCATTTAGGAACTGTATATGAGCAATACACTGGTAAAATTACATGTCTGCATCAGATCAGGAGTTATCCCTCACTAGACCTCAGGCCTGAATAAATGATATCCTCTGAAATAGCAAATTAGTGTTAAGGAGCTTCATTGTGATATTTCCGAGATTTGGTGACAGCGGGGCCTCACAGAACCCAGGACTCAGCTGTGACACTGCCCAAACTCATGGAACAAAGGGTCCATGGTGACACAGCAGAATCCCATGGAACCAAAATCCATTTTGGCACATTGGGGCCACATTGAACCAGTGGTCCATTGTGATAGTGCAGATCCAAGGAGATCATTGTGACACTGAGAAACCTCTGGGAACCAAGGGGACACTCTGACACAGAAAGGCCTCGTGGAACCAAGGGTCCCTTGTTAAACTGTGTGGCCTCATGGAACCATGAGCCATTGTGACACAGCGTGGCCACATTGAGCCAAGGGGCCACTGTGACACTGCAGATCCAGGGAGACCATTGTGACTGAGGAACCTCATGGAACCAAGAGTCCATTGTTCCACTGTGGGGCTCTGTGGAACCAAGGGGAGCACAGTGACATTGCGAGGCCTCATGGAACAATGGAGACTATTCTGACACTTTGGGACACACTGGAACCAAGGGACCATTAGAGCATGGCAGGCCCTCATGGAATCAAGGGGACTACAGTGAACACTGTCGGGGTCCATGGGATGAAGGGTCCATTCTGACTCCACGGGACAAAGGATGCCATTGTGACACTCTGGGGCATCATGGAACCAAAGGTCCCTTGTGACCCAGCAGGGCCTCATGGAACCATGGAGACCATTTCTACATTTTTAGGCCTTGTGAAACCAAAGGGCCTCTGTGGCACGTCAGAGCCTCATGGAGCCAAGGGCTCTGGGCTTTCTTTCCAATGGAAAAGAACTGCCCTTCACATTCAAGCACCCATGGCCAAAATGGGATTCTCCCCTCAAAATTCCCAATATCCAGGGATTGCTCCCAAACAAAAGCTGCCATTACAAACAAGTCTTTTTGACATTGTCTTCCTGAGAGCTGGCTCTCACCTTGCTTCAAACACTGGGGATCTGTGCTTTTCTTCCTGTGGAAAAGAACCGTCCCTTCTGCACAGGCAACCATGGCCAAAATTGACACTTTTCCTCCAAAATTCCCTATATGCAAGGGTTCTCCCAGACAAAATCTGCCAGGACAGACAGCCCTGGCTGGCCTTGGCCTCTGGTGGTCACCTCCCATTTAAAGGAAGCCTTGAGGAAAGTATTTGAACAGGTTTGACTGCTGCAACATCAATGAGCCTCTTGTCCTCTGAAAAACTCAGATGCTCTTCTGATCATATGTGTCTTTTCTTTATCATTGTGTGTTATGCATGAAATATTATTTTCAGCTAAAAAATAGTATTCTTCTTATTTTACCAGTGTTTTAAGACACGAAACAGGTCATCTACATATGGATCCAGGTCACCTGTATAAGCAAACACAATGAAGAATGCAGCAGGAATGATTTGTCTCTGCTCCCATCTGTCACCTCTCTGGAGCTGGAGGTGCAGCCCCAGCACTTGGGAGGGCTCAAGGGCTCACCAGCTCAGCTCCCACACAGAGAACTTGCCGACCATGTTCTGCTGGCCTTGGCCCCTGCCCGCTCAGCCAGGCTGAGATGGACACTGATGGTTTCCGTGCCAGGCTCTCCCAGCCCAGCCCAGCTCCCTGCCAGCTCTGCCAGCTGCCCTGAGCTCTGGGCAGCACCAAGGGCCTCTCCCCAGCACAGCCCAGCCGGCTCTGGCCCCACAGCACTGCTCAGCCCAGGCTGCTCTGGGCACTGCCCCACGGCCTCAGCCCCTGCCAAGGGCACAGCAGCAGCTGCAGCTCAGCCAGGACTCAGCCCCACCATGGGGGAAGGGGCTTGGCCAAGGCCAAAGGAGCTCCCTGGCTGCCCTGCTCCCCTCTGCCTGAGGTGCTGAGAGCTCTGCAGCCCCTCCTGCCATCCCATCTGCCCAGGCCAGCACAAGAGCCCCGGCCCTGGGGCCCTCCAGAGCTGCTCCTGCTCCAGGCCCAGGGCCCATCCCAGAGCTGGGGCAGCCCCAAAGCTGTGCCAATTTCTGCTCATTCCTGCTCTGATGGGGATGGATCCTCAGCACCTTGGAGGTTGGTGATGAACTTTACTACTCCAGAGGCCTCTTCTTTCTTGAGCTCTTCAGTGTAGAAATTCAGTGACAAAGGCTCATTTACATTTCTTTAAAACACCCAAACAAAACAAGCCCATGGAAATAATTCAAGTCTTCAATTCTTCAGTGGTCAATTAAACAGATTGCAGAAGTGTATTCAAAGTCAACCAACTATATTGAAAACAGTGCAGAGGGAATTGTTTTGTCCTGTTTACTTTTCTTATTTATAGATTGATATCATCAATCCTCAGTTGATATGGATCCCCAGCATTTCCCCTAATCCATTTTTAGTAGGTGTGAATATCAAGACCCCTTGTTGCTGACAATCTGAAGGGGGTCCCACAGAGACCCAGTTTTAGTAATGACACCCAAACCAATATGGCTTGATGTCATCCTCCTTTATTGTCTAATTTTTTCATGTTTTATGCCTTTATCGCCTTACATAATACAATAGCCAATTAACATTCATTGGCTAACGTAATAAATGTAATCATATTACGTTAACCAATGAATATTTATTTGCTATTGCCACTTATTGATTGGCTGTTATTCTACAAGCATCTGATCAGGTTATAGTACGTGACAGTTTTCATATACTACTCAGCGACCAGCATTGGCTATTGTGTTTGTGCAAGGCCTATTGTCTTTCCAAGGATGTCCTAAGTACTTTAAAGTAACTAAAGTAACTCTGTAATCTGCAGGCCAGGGTTGTCCAGCTCATGTAAAGGAACAGCATCAAGGAGAGCACGTCCTTGTTCCACGAGAAATTCCTCAACATGCTGTGGATCCAAGGATCCTTTGTGATCCTCCAGATCCTCATGGAACCAAAGGTGCATTGAGGCACAGCCGGGCTTTGTGGCAAGCAAAGAAACCTCTGTAAAATGCAGGGTAACTCACAGAACCAAGGAGTCCATTGTTAGAGGAAAAAACCTATGGAACCAAGGGTTCATGGTGACAAAGTGGGGCCTCATGGAAACAAGGGGTCACTGCAACACAGTGGGACTGCATGGTAGGAATTGTCCATTATGACAATATGGATCCATGGAGACTGTGGTGACACGAAGGAACCTCATGGATCCAAAGAGCCATTGTGATGCTGAAGAACTTCATGGAACCCAGGGTCCATTATGACACAATGGTCCCGCATTGGAGGAGAGGAACCATTGCTGACAGTAGAGAAACTCATGGAACCAAGGGACATGGACTCATGGGACCATTGTGAGACAGCAGGGCCACATGGAACCAAGGAGACCAGTGACATTTAGGAAGCTCATGGAACCAAGGGTCCATTTTGACACTGCAGAAACAAGGAGACCATGGCTGACACTATGGAAGCTCAGGGAACCAAGCAGCCATTGTGACACTGCAAGGTGTCGTTGAACCAGGGAGACCATTGTGACCCTAGAAAACCTGATGGCACTAAGGGTTTATTGTGACACAGCAGGGTCCCATGGAACCAGTTGTCCATTGTGACAATGCAGATCCGAGGAGACCATGGTGACACTACGGAAGCTCATGGAACCATGGGTCCATTGTGACAAAGCAAGGTCTCATGGAACCAAGGAGATCATTGTGACATCATGGAATCTCATGGAACCAAGGATCCATTGTTAGAATCCAGAGCCACGGAGACCATTGTGACACCATAGAACCTAGTGGACCCAAGTAGATCATTGTGACATCATGGAATCTCATGGAACTAGGGTTCCATTGTTATGGTCCAGAACCAAGGAGAGCATTGTGACATTGTGGAACCTTGTTGAACCAAGAGTCCATTGTTACAGACCAGAACAAAAGAGAATTGTGATATCGTGGAACACTGTAGAAGCAAGGGTTCATTGTTTTACACCAGAGCCATGGAGACCATTGTGGCATTAGGAAACTCATGGAACAGGGGTCCATTGTTACAGTCCAGACCCAAGGAGACCATTGTGACAATGTGGAACCTCGTGGAACCAAGGGTCTGTTGTTACAGTCTGAAACCATGGAGACCATTGTGACATCATGGAACCTTGTGGAACCGAGGGTCTCTTGTTACAGTCTGGATCAAGGAGATCATTGTGACATCATGGAATCTCATGAAACCAAGGGTCCATTGTTACAGTGTGGAACCAAGGAGATCATTGTGGCATCATGGAACCTCGTGGAACCAAGGGTCTCCAGAATCAGGGACACCATTGTGACCGCACGGAACCTCACAGAACCAAGATTCCATTGCTATGCAGTGGGGCTTCATGGAACCAAGGAACCACTGTGACACAGCAGGGCTGCATGGAACCAATGGTCCATAGAGATACTGCGTATCCAAGGAGACCATGGTGATGCTGTGGTGTAGAAAAAATGACAGGAGACAAGTCAATTCTATAATGTCAACAAGTCTCAGTTTATTACAAGCACGCATGTACAGTTATACCGGTTATAATGAAGCTCATGCATATTGCAAAACTTAGGCTCATCATTGGTGTATCAAAAACAGGTCAACCCTGCCTTTGGGGCTTTCTAAGCTTGCTTTGTTTTCCCTTACATTTATCTTTTTGCTGACCATTCTACTGTTGGGAACCAGCTTACCCAAGGACATAAGATATTGTTGCTACATCTGCTATTGCTGCACTATGCAATTTTCAGCTACTGCTTCACTAACTCCACGTAGTCATGTCCTTTCTCACGAAGCCATTCATCCACAAAACTCTCCAAACTGCACCAATGGTGGTGGGTTGTTTTCACTTCAGAACCAATGGATTTAGTCCTTGCAGAGCTCTGTATAAAAGAGCAGTGCATTTTGAATTAACTGGAGTTTACTCTCAACAGCCTTCTGAGTCAGAGCCTCTTAATTCCCGTCCTGCCTCAACAGCGACAAAGATCCTTCATGGCTGACAATCAATCACACTTTCTCCCTACCCCCTCCCCACCATTTCCCTCATCCACCCCCTGGCACTCAGAGCAGCTGAGGAATGGAGTCACATCCAGGGGTGTCCCCAGGGATCAGGGCTGGGGCCAGGTCAGTGAAATCTCTTTATTGCTGATCTCGACAAGGCCATCGAGGGCACCCTCGGTCAGTTCCAGGTGAGCCCAGGCTGGGTGGAGTGTGGCTGTGCTGGAGGGCAGGAAGCTCTGCAGAGGGATCTGGACAGGCTGGAGCCATGGGCCCAGGACAGTGGGATGAGGTTCACCAAGGCCAAAGGCCAGGTCCTGCCCTGGGCTCACAACCACCCCAAAATCCCTGTCTGTGCCCTGCCCCGATCCCTACAGCCTGTCCTGTTTCCTTCATCCCTGCATTGCCAGGGACTTTCTGGGACAAGTGAACTCTGCTCTGGGGATGGAGGGAGCTCCAAGTGCCACGACTGGAGTGGGAACCACAACTTATCAGGTTTGTGTCCTTTGGGGTCAGGAACTGGTGAGACTCAGAGGCACAGAAAGTTTCTCTTAATGGCCAACAGACCATGGTTGAACAGGACACAATTTAATAACAATCACGCTCTTCCCTGAGCTATGTGCAACATCCCAGCAGCATCTGATGAGTCCACCATCCACAAGTGATTTCCATACTAAAACTGATTTTAGACTTACATGGTTCTCTGATAGATATAAACACAGCTAAGTTCTTGCATCAGGATGCTCATCCTGGAGTGGGGGCAAAAGAGCTCAAACAATTCCTGATTTGCAAAGCTGTCAGTGGTGAATGGAGAAGGGAGGTCAGGCTGCTTTTGGTGTTGAGGAAATGCTGAAACCAACTGACTCATTTAATCTTCTCCTGTCCTGGCTGATCTTCCCTGTTTCCCCTTCCACCCATTGGCTTTTGTCTCCCACCAGGCCCCCGGTGAAGAGCCTGGCTCTGTGTTCTCCATCTCCTCCTTGCTGGCACTGCCAGGCTGGGATGAGGAGCCTCTCAGCCTTCCCTGCTCCGGGCTGGACAAGCCCAGCTCCCTCAGCCTCTGCTCACAGCCCAAGGGCTCCAGCCCCACCTTGGAGGCCCTTCCCTAGCCCTGCTCCAGCTGCCAGACATCTTTCCTGCCCTGGGGAACTCAACTCCGGCCACAGGGACTTGGATAATCCACGTACTTGATGTCCTGGTCAAACAGCCCTGGCCCCTTGTCCCCATGTCAGGCTCTGGGGTGGATCCTATGGAACATCCTTGGGTGGAGCCTGTGGCTCCAGGTGGACTGGGGCGATACCGGGGGACAGGGACCCCGCTGGGCATGAACAGCATTGGACTTGTTAGGAGAAACTGTGAGGGGGGGCTGGGGCGGAGTGACCAACCCAGTGACCTCACAGAGCCCTCCTGGGATGTCACACAGCCCCTCTGTGATGTCTCAGCCTGCTCTGAGATGTCACAGCCAGATCTCTAATGCCACACAGCTGGTCTCTGATGTCACTCTGTGATATCATGGTCTGCTGTTATGTCACAGCCTGTTATCTGATGTCACACAGACAGTCAATGATGCTGTAGTTGCTTGATGCCCACTCTGTGATGTCACAGTCCACTCTGTGACCTCATGTCACCAGATGATGAATTGTCTCCACCAGGTGAGCTGACAACTGGAGCTTGTTCTCCAACTCCCCAGGCCTATGGAAACCACACAATGCCAACTGTGGGAGAAGGGGAACTGGAAGTTCACCAGCCTCAGTGTCCTGCCAGCTCAGCCAGGCCCACGGGAACATTGGGGTCCACGACCACCAGGGACCACCAGGGAAGATCCCCAGGACAGAAGACAGCATGGGTAATGGGGAGAGGAAATATGTTAATGATTCTGGAAAAATGATTATCAGATGTGTGTTTAGTCCAGGACAATCAATGAATATGTGTGCAAAATACAGAACATGAACAGAAACTTTCCTGTACTCAGCAAGCTCGGCTTTGGGAGGAGCTATCCCCCGTGCATCCGGCTGAATAAAGAATGCTGCTTCTTAATGCTGCACTGGTGTTAAGGAGTTTTCTGTTTTACCAAATTTTTGTAACACTCCACTCCCAAGGAAAGCTCTGTCTCCTGCTGCTCACAAACAGAGGGGCTGGTGGCAGATGTGGGGCTCAGAGGCTGCCTGGGGCACAGGGACCATGAAATAATCAAGTTTTCAATGATCTGTGAAAGAAGGAGGGAAAGCAACAAAACTTCCACACTGGAATTAGGTAGGGCAGTCTTTGGCCTATTTAGGATGCTAACTTGAGGAGTACCAAATCAGGTACCGATATTTTTAAGGGAAAAAGCCCTTAAAAACAAAGGGGTTCAGGAACAAAGGGCACATTTTGAGAAAGTAATCTTAAGGGGGAAGGAGCAGCCTGTCCCAGTGTGGCAAAAGATGAGCTGGTGAGGAAAATGACTGCCCTGACTGCCCATGGAGCTTTTGTGGGAACTCAGGGGAAAGAAGAGGGTGCATTAGCTTTGGACAGAAGGTCAGGCAACTTAGCAAGCGTTTAAGGATGTTGTTAGGTCATGCAGGAAAAAAGAGGAAAGAGTTGAAATCTCAATAATAGATTAACCTGGCCACTTCTGTGAAAAATATTAGAAAATTTTTCTACAAATAACTCAGTTGCAATTTATGGGATAATGAGAACCTCCACTCTTTATTGGATGCAGTGGAAAATATAGTAGCTAAAGATAAGGAATAGGCCAAGCTCCTTAACATCTTGTTTCTTTTAATTTTCAATATTAGGATAGGCTGTTCTCAGGACAAGAGCTCTCCTGAGCTGGTAGATGGGCACAGGGAGCAGAACAGCCCCCTGTAATCCAGGAGGAAGCAGCTGGTGACCTGCTAAGCCACTCAGATGCTCACAGGTGTATGGGATCAGATGGGATCCATCCTAGGGGGATGAGGGAGCTGGTGGATGAGCTCCCCAAGCTGCTCCCCATCATTTACCATCAGTGCTGGCTCAGCAGGGAGGTCCCAGAGCACTGGAGGTGCCAGTGTGAGCCCATCCCCAAGAAGGGCTGGAAGGAGGATCTGGGGAGCTCCAGGCCTGTCAGCCTGACCTCGGTGCCTGGCAAGGTTATGGAACAGATCACCTTGAGAGCCACCACAGGGCACCCACAGGATGGCCGAGGGGTCAGAGCCAGCCAGCGTGGATTTAAGAGAGGCAGGTCCTGTCTGAGCAACCTGATCTCCTCTTATGACCAGGTGACCCACCTGTGGATGTGGGAAAGGCTGTGGATGTGTCCATCTGGACTTCAGCAAAGCCTTGGACACTGTCTCTGACAGCATTCCCTGGAAAAGCTGCCGCCCATGGCTTGGGCAGGTTCCCTCCTGGTTGGGAGATGGAAGAGCTGGCTGGAAGCTGGGCCCAGAGAGGGGTGGGGATGGTGCTGCACCCAGCTGGTGTCCAGTCCCTGGTGCTGTCCCCCAGGGATCTGTGTTGGGCCCTGTCCTGTTTAACATCTTCACTGATGGTCTGGGTGAGGGGATCAAGCCCACCATCCCCAAATTTGCAGGTGACACCAAGCTGGGTGTGAGTGTGGATCTGCTGGAGGGCAGGATAAGAAGACAGAGCCTCCAGCTGCACCAGGGGAGGTTTGGTCTGGACAAGAGGAAGAAGTTCTTCACAGAAAGGGTGAGTGGGCATTGGAATGGGCAGGCCAGGGGGGAGGTGGCAGAGTCACTGTCCCTCTCCAGTGGCACTCAGTGGCATGGTCTGGGTGACAAGGCAGTATTAGGGCATTGGTTAGACTTGATGATCCTAAAGGTCTTTTCCAGCCTATTTGATTCTGTCATTCTGTGATGATTGGGACACTCTGGGGCCATTGTGACACTGCAGGGCCTCGTGGAACTAAGAGGACCATGGTGACACTGTGCAGCCCCATAGAACCAGGGCTCCATTGTGGTGCTCTGGGGCCCAATGGAACCAGGGAGTCCCCGTGACACTGGGTCCTGGTGGAACCACAGAGGCCATGGTGACACTGTGTGGCCTCGTGGAAACAAGGAGTCAATTGTGACACTGAGGGAACTTGTGGAAGCACAGAGAGCATTGTGACAGTGTGGGACCTCATGTGACCATGGGGCCTTTGTGGCACCCTGGGGCCCCATGGAACCAAGGGGCCCCTGTGAAACTGCAGCACCAATGAGAACATTGTGACACTGTGAAGCCCCATGGAACCAAGGAGTCCATTGTCACATTTTGAGGCCCCATGGAACCAAGGAGACCAGTGTGACAGTGTAGGGCCTGGTGTAACCAAAGGGACATTGTGACACTCAGGGGCCCTTGGAACCAAGGACATCTTTGCAGGTGACACCAAGGTGGATGTGAGTGTGGATCTGCTGGAGGGTAGGAGGGCTCTGCAGGGAGGCCTGGAATGGTTGGATGGATGGGCAAAGTCCAACAAGATGAAGTTTAATCAATCCATGTGCCAAGTCCTGCACTTTGGCCACAACAACCCCTGCACTGCTGTAGGCTGGGGATGGTGTGGCTGGACAGTGCCCAGGCAGAAAGGGACCTGGGGGCACTGGTCGACAGCAGGCTGGACATGAGCCAGCAGTGTGCCCAGGTGGCCAAGAAGGCCAATGGCCCCTGGCCTGGATCAGGAACGGTGTGGCCAGCAGGAGCAGGGAGGTCATTCTTCCCCTGTACTTGGCACTGGTGTACTTGGCATTCCTCCCCTGTCCTGGCACTGTTCCTCAAGTGCTGTGTCCAGTTCTGGGACGCCCAGTTTGGGAAGGACATGGAGGGGCTGGAGCATGTCCAGAGAAGGGCAACAAGGCTGGTGAGGGGTCTGGAACACAAGTCCTGTGAGGAACAACTGAGGGAGCTGGGGTTGTTTAGCCTGGAGAAAAGGACACTCAGAGGTGACCTTATCACTGTCTACACTCCCTGAAAGGTGGTTGCAGTCAGGTGGGTGTCGATCTCTTTCTCCTCACAGCAAGTGACAGAACCAGAGGACACAGTCCTACGCTACACCAAGGAAAATTTAGGTTGGATATTAGGAAAAAGTTTTTTATGGAAGGGGTGATAAAGTACTGGAATAGTCTGTCCAGGGAGGTGGTGGAGTCATCATCATGAGATGTGTTTAAAAAAAAGACTGTATGTGGCACTCCGTGCCATAGTTTTGCTAAGGTGGTGTTAGTGTGTGGGTTGGACTTATGACCTTAAAGGTCTCTTCCAACCTAGTAATTCTGTGATTCTGTGATTGTGTGACATCACAGACCAGGTTGTGACATCATATAGTCAACAGTGAAATCACTGGTCTATTATGTGACATCAGAAAGCAGGATGGGACATCACAGGATGCCTTTATGACATCCCAGAGCAGGCTGTGAGGTCAGAGTGTGTGCTGTGACATTATAGGGTGGCTGTGTTACATCACAGAAGGTGTTGTGACATCACAGGGTGGGTCTGTGAGCACACAGAGGTGCTGTGTGACTTGATAAATGAGTTCTGCCATCGCAGAGCAGGCTGTGACATCATAGAGCAGGCTGTGACATCACAGAGGAGGTTGTGATGTCACAAAATAGGCTGTGCCATTACAGGCTGGCTGTGTGACATCACAGACTGGCTGTGAGGCCACAGAGAAGACACTGCCATCGTAGATAAGGGCTCTGTGACATCACAGAGCAGCTGTATGATGTCACAGAGAAGGCTGAGACAATACAGAGTGGGCTGTGACATCACAGAGCTGACTGTGAAATCACAGAGCAGGCTGTGACATCACAGCGAGGCTGCATAACATCACACAAGTAGCTGTGCCATCAGAGAGCTGGATGTGACATCACAGGGTGTCTGTGACATCACAGGCTGGGATGTGACATCACAGGACAGATTTTGGGACATCACAGAGCAGACTGGGACCTCAAAGAGCAGGCTGTGACATGACAGGGAATCTGTGTGAAATCACAGGTGGCCTGTTACATCTCAGAGCAGGCTGTGTGACATCACAGGGGCTGTGTGACATCACAGGGGAAATATGACATCAGAGGGCCTTTGTGACATCACAGGCACTCAGTGACATCACAGGGACACTCTGAAGTCACTGGGGAGGTCACTCTGCCCCAACCCCCCTCCCAGTTCCCCCGGAGAAGTCCAACGCTGCTCGTGCACAGCGGGGTCCCCTGTCCCCCCGGTCCCCCCGCCCCTGGTGCCGCAGCCTCCCCCAGAGGATGTTCCACGAGATCGACCCCAGAGCCTGACACGGGGACGGGGGCTGGAGCCATGGGGGGCGGGACAGGGGGACAGGGACCCCCCGGCAGCGTCCCCGTGTCCCCCAGGGCCAGAGCCTGGGCCAGGGCTCCCTCACCCTGTGACTAACGAGGGCTTGAGAGCGCTGAAAAAATCCCCAGCAAAAACCAGATTTAATATTCAAGTGACAGCAGCACAAAGTTCCTTGGCAAGAGTCACTCTGCTCCTGACTGGACACTTCAGGCACAAAAATGGAAACAAAGCAACAACAAAACCAAACGAAATTCAGGCAATCAAACCAGGAATGAACAGAGAAGTGTGTGTGTGTGTGTGTGTGTGTGTGTGTTTGTGTGTGTGTGTGTGTGTGTGACACAGGGACAGGGAGGGCAAGGATAAAAGGAATAAAGATATAAAAGCTGAACAGAGCTCAAACTTCACAGGACTTAACTTATATCTTAACCTTATCTTCTGCATTAAACTCCACAATTTAGAAAGAGAACAGCACTTAACAGTATGCAACCTAACTTATAACCCATAACTGCAATTTAACAGAAGAATAACATTTAAAAATATTTAACTCAGCTTATAACTTATATTAAATATAACAACTCTAGCAAAAGAACAACTCCTAGCAGCATTTAATTTCACTTAGACCTTGTGGATTAACCTCACATACAGATTTGACTGGCTCAGCTATACAAGGCACTCAGACCCCTCAGGGAGCAGCATTTCTGCCACATTTCCCCAGCACAGGCACTCCTGTGTGCACACAGACACAGAGTCAGTGCAAGGCACCTGTGAGAAATTCCCCTGAGGGCAGGGAAATGCTCCCTGAGGATGTTTTGGCATCTCCCCAGCAAGGAAGGGTTGAGCCTGGAGGAGTGGGGGGATCGGCCCAGGCTCCCTCGTTGTTTGGGATCCCCGAGTGCAGCAAACGGGAGAGTTCCCGGCTCGGAGAGGCCCCACTCAGAGGGAGTCGCTGGCCCAGGAGAGCTCCAAGGGCTCCTTTTGGAGCACTGTTTGTAGGGCCCCAAGAGAGGGGCTGCAGTCCCAGCCATGTTTCACCCTGGCCACACTTGGCATCAGCAGCTTTCTTTGGCAGGGTGAGAACAGGGATGTTGTGCCACTGAGGGAATACAAACAGTTCCCAGGGCTGCTCCTGAAGCAGCCAGGAGCTGGCTGGGCAGCAGCAGTGCCTGGAGCAGAGCGTGTTTGTGATGAGCTCCAGAGGAGCTGAGCCCAGGGGCTGCTGGCCAAGGCCGAGGCCCAGTGAGCATTTCTCAGCTGGCAGGGCGGCCTGAGAAGGGGAGGGGGGAATGCACCAGCACAGGAACCTTGGAACCAAGGGACCATTGTGACACTGTGGGGCACCATGGAACCAAGGAGACCATTGTGACACGAAGAGGACTCATGGGATCATGGAGACCATTGTGACACGGTGAGGCCCCATGGAATAAGCAAAGCATTGTGACACTGGAAGGCCTCATGACACCAGTGAGACCATTGTGACTCTGGTGTCCCCACAGAACCAAGAGGACCATTGTGACACTGTGGGGCCTTGTGAAACCAAGAGGCCTTCGTGGCACTGCAGGGCTGCATGGAACATAAAACTCCAGGGTGACACTGGAGGGCCTCGTGTCATCAGTGTCCATTGTGACACTATGGATCCAAAGGAGACCATTGTGACACCACAAACCCCCGGGGACCTTAGGTCCATTGTGGGCCTCATGGAACAGAGAAGTGAAGTGACATTGTGGGGCTTGTATAACCATGGAGACCATTGTGACACTGAGGGACATTCTGGAACGCTGGGGGCATTATGACACTGCAGGCCCCCATAAAACGAAGGGAACATGGAACAGGCTTGGCTTGGCCTCCCAGGGGCCACCTGACTGATCCAGCTGACTTGGGCATGTTGAGGGTCTCTTCTGTTCTGCTAATGAAACATGGGGCTCTGTGCTTTCCTTCCTATGGAAAAGAACTGTCCTTCTCCTCCAAGCACCCATGGCCATAACTGGGATTTCACCTCCAAATTTCCTAATATCAAGGGATTTCTCCCATTGGAATATTGCCAAGACAAGTCTGGTGGTCAATAGTTTCATGAAGGTCACTTTCCATCTGGAGAGGGTCTGTGTTTTCTTTCCTAAGGGAAAGAACTGTCCTGCTTCTCAGGGTGCACATGGCTGAGATTGGCTTCCACCTCCAAAATTCCCTATCTCCAAAGACTGCTCCCAGGCAAAATTTGCCATTACTGACAATTTGGGCTGGCCTTGGCCTAGTGAGGCTCTCACCTGCCTTCCATACACTGGGGCTCTGGGCTTTCCTTCCTATGGAAAATAATGGTCCTCATCCAGGTGCCCATGGGAATAATTTGGGCTCCACCTCCAACACTGCCTGTTACGACAGACTGAAGGAGATTGTTGTCTGGAAACATTTCATGTGGGGGGCAGGAATGGGCAGGTCCAGCCTTGCCCTGCCCTGGAACCCCAGCCCTGCCCTGCCCTGGAACCCAAATCCCCCCAGAGCCTCTATCCCAGCCCAGCAGTGTCTGCCAGTCCCTGGCACAGCACAAGCAATGCTCCACAGCCACCTCTGGAGCCCCAGCCCAGCTCTTGAGTGACCAAATGACCCCAAGTCCCACCTGGGGGAAGGGCCCAGTAACACCAAGGGGTATTTAAGGCTGACCACAAGGCAAGCACACATTTTGGCTCTGCCTCCTCTTAGAATTTCCATCTCAACACTGCTGGATTCCAGGAGTTGGTAACTCTGTGTGTGCTTCTCTGTATCTAATTTGTCTTTCTCTCAATGTCTACTTCTATTTCTGTCCTCTTGAGGATTTTGATTAACTTAAAATTGAACGAGCTAACAGTTTGTCAATATGAATGGGCCAAGTTAATGCTTTGAGAAGCTTTTTTGTTCATTGAATATAAAAATAAACATTTTGCCAAATTTTCTCTGATTTTCTAAAGTTGCCAGTAAAGGCTGTTTTGCTCTTTTGACCTCCTGAGAATTTCTTGTTGGTATTTCTCCAGTACATCCAACTCAAAGTACACAAATAATTTTAATTCCTATTAAATGTCTCTGTGAGAGAGTTTTTTTAGTGGATGGGGGTCAAGGCTTGTCTGTCCTGCTTGGCATAGCCCAGGCAGGGCTTTCACACCCCATCCCACACTCCATTTCCCAGATGGAGCTGCTGGTGCCTCTGAGTTCTGCTGCCCCAGCCCCAGGGACGCTCTCCTTGCCTGCCTATTCCCCCAGGGTCTCTGGGCAGGGATGGCCTCAGTGGGGGCTGCTGACATCCTCAGCAACTTGGAGGCTGCTGCTGAATTTTACTGCTCCAGAGGCTTCTTCAGTCTTCAGCTCTTCAGTTCAGGAATTCAGTGGCCCAGGGCTCATTACCATTCAGAACACCTTAACAAGCCTAGCCTCTGGGAATAATTTAAGTATTCAAATCCTTTGTGGTTAATACAAGATATTTCAGAAGTGTGTTCAAAATATTATTTTTATAAAGACAATGAGAAAAGATATTTTAGGTCCTGTTTAAGTTGGGATTTTTTTTTTTTTTTTTTTTTTTTTTACTGTAAATACATTGATATGTGCAATCTGCACTTGACACAGAATCCAAGTACCTCCTCATGCAGTTTGAATTCATATGAAAATCAAGACCCTTTACGGCTGACAATCCATCAGACTCTGTCCCTATCCCCACCCCACCATTTCCCCCATCCAAGCCCTGGCCCTCAGAGCAGCCTTGTGCAAATCTGAGCTCCCTCCAGCCCAGGCTGCACCTGCAGGTTTCAGCTCCTTGGCTCCCACTCCCACCTGCTTTCCTTGGAGAAGGAGCTGCCCCAGACACAGAGGGATGTTCATTTCTTGCCAGCCAACAAAGCCTGGGGAAGGCACAGCTCCATCAAGTGCAAAAGTCATTCCTCTGCTGGCTATTAAATCCACTGTGCACAGCAGGCAGTCTCAGAGCAGTGGAAAACACCTTCTGTGCCCAGCACCGATCCCAAGGTCCCCCCAACCCTCCTTGCCCCGATTCTGCCCAGATTTGCTCTTTGCACACCCGAGTCACAGGCTGAAATCAGGAGCTCCCTCCATGGCCAGAGGGAGGAAAAGAGGGAAAGTGGATGAAGAGGTCTCCTGTGCAGAGCCAAGGTCCAAGTGCAGCCCCTGCAGTGGGAACCACAACTCATCAGGTTTGTGTCATTTGGGCTCAGGGATGGTGACACTCAGAGGCACAGAAAGGTTTCTTGCCAACAAACACAAGTTGAACATTTGAACAGTTTAATAAGCATCACAGCTCTTCCCTCAGCTATTTGTGATATCCCAGCAGCATCTGATATGTTCCCCATGCATAAGGGATTTCTGTACAGGAACAGTTTTTGATAAAGACATAAGAAAATATAAGTCTGTGATGGATATAAGACCAATTGAGATGTTCTCTAATATGATATTTATTTGAACTTCAGAAACATTGGGCAATTTCCTGCAGCTCAATGACTGTAGAGAAGCTTCAGGAGGAAAGCTGCAGGAGGAGCAATGGGAAGGAATAGTTCTCCCTCGTGAAGTGATGTCTTTAGATATGGCCATTTCAACAGGAGAACTGGAAACACCTGAAGGAAGAGGGAGAGGAAAGAATAAAGAGAGTATTGGTGACACAAGATGGAGGAAATATCAGTATTTCTTCTAATTATGCCATCATTACACATCCAGGAAATTTCTCTTCCTGGTAGAAAGCTTTGTCATTTCTTAAAACTACTCGACCCAGATAATAAAAACGTGTTTCTATATTATGAAATGTACAAGTACTAATACCTGTGTCCCTCTCCAGGCAGATATCAGCTGTGTGCCCATGACCAGGCAGTGCCACTTGTGCCCTGAGGTGCCGAGCTGGGACTGGATCTCTCAGAGAGGAGCTGAGGGAGAGCAGAGCACCTTGCAAGCTGCAGGTCCCAGCCAGCCCTGCAGGGCTCCTGTGCCATCAACATCTGCTCTGCTCCAGTCTGGAACAGGGCCCAGCACGGTGCCGGGACCATCAGAGAGCTGAGGTGTGTGCTGGAATTCCATGCCCTCCCCATGGCGCAGCAGCCCTGCATTTCCCTGCTCCAGCCTTGGTCTCCAGCACAGCCATGGAGGCTCTTTGGGCTCCTGAGTGTCCCTGCAGCCCCCAAGGGCAGCTGAGCTCTGCCTTGGGCACAGGCAGCCCTGGCCAGCGCAGGCCATGCTCAGCAATTCCTTGTCTGTGCCCAGCCTTGCTGCCAGCCCCGGCAGCGGCTGCGTGGCCCCTCTGTGGCCCTGTGCTGGCCCAGCCATGGTGCCACAGCCCCTGTGCAGCCCAGCCCAGGACAGGAGCATTGCGGCTGGGAACGGCCCCTGTGCCGTGGGGCCCTGGGCAGCCTTGGGGCTCTGTGCCCCATGGCCTCCCTGCTGGGCAGCCTCTGCCAGCTCCTGCCGAGCCCGTGGCACCTGTGGGGCTGCACAGACAGCCCTGCCCGGGCTCTGCCGGCCTCTGGGCCAGCAGAGAGGCGGCCAGGGCTGGCCATGGCCGGGAACAGGCCCTGAGCCCCGCAGGAGGATGGAGCTGGGCCACAGCCAAACTCAGCCCAGGGCAGAGCTGGGCTCAGCAGCCAGGGCTGCCCAGGGCTGGCACAGACAGAGGCTGGCGCTGACAAATGTCCTGGGCCCCTCCCTGCTCTGTCCATGCCCCAAGGGCACAGAGCAGCCTCCTCTCTCGGGCTCTTGCCTGTTTTCAGTGCCTGCCCGGGTGCTGGCTCTGCCCCACAAGGCCTGGGCTGAGTCCTGCCCCTGCCCGCTCAGCCAGGCTGAGATGGACACTGATGGTTTCTATGCCAGGCTCTCCCAGCCCAGCCCAGCTCCCTGCCAGCTCTGCCAGCTGCCCTGAGCTCTGGGCAGCACCAAGGGCCTCTCCCCAGCACAGCCCAGCCGGCTCTGGCCCCACAGCTCTGCTCAGCCCAGGCTGCTCTGGGCACTGCCCCACGGCCTCAGCCCCTGCCAAGGGCACAGCAGCAGCTGCAGCTCAGCCAGGACTCAGCCCCACCACGGGGGAAGGGGCTTGGCCAAGACCAAGGGAGCTCCCTGGCTGCCCTGCTCCCCTCTGCCTGAGGTGCTGAGAGCTCTGCAGCCCCTCCTGCCATCCCATCTGCCCAGGCCAGCACAAGAGCCCCGGCCCTGGGGCCCTCCAGAGCTGCTCCTGATCCAGGCCCAGGGCCCAACCCAGAGCTGGGGCAGCCCCAAAGCTGAGCCCATTTCTGCTCATTCCTGCTCTGATGGGGATGCATCCTCAGCCACTTGGGGCTTGCTGATGAATTTTCCTACTCCAGAGGCATCTTCTTTCTAGAGCTCTTCAGTGTAGAAATTCAGTGACAAAGGCTCATTCACATTTCTTCAAAACACCCAAGCAAGACAAGCCCATGGGAATAATTCAAGTCTTCAATTCTTCAGTGGTTAATTAGACAGATTGCAGAAGTGTATTCAAAGTCAACCAACTATATTGAAAACAGTGCAGAGGGAATTGTTTTGTCCTGTTTACTTTTCCTATTTATAGATTGATATCATCATTCCCCAGTTGATATGGATCCCCAGCATTTCCTAATCCATTTTTAGTAGGTGTGAAAATCAAGACCCCTTGTTGCTGACAATCTGAAGAGGGTCTCACAGAGACCCAGCTGGAGTAATGACACCCAAACCAATATGGCTTGATGTCATCCTCCTTTATTGTCTAATTTTTTCATGTCTTATTTTATGCCTTTATTGCCTTACATAATACAATAGCAAATTAACATTCATTGGTTAACATAATAAATATAATCATATTATATTAACCAATGAATATTTATTTGCTACTGTCACTTATTGATTGGCTTTTATTCTACAAGCATCTGATCAGGTTATAGTATGTGCCAGTTTTCATGTACTACTCAGCACCCAGCATTGGCTATTGTGTTTGTACAAGGCTTATTCTCTTTCCAAGGATGTCCTAAGTACTTTAAAGTAACTAAAATAATTCAGTAATCTGCAGGCCAGGGTTGTCCAGCTCCTGCAAAGGAATAGCATCAAGGATAGCATGTCCTTGTTCCATGAGAAATTCCTCGACACCTTGTGGATCCAAGGATCCTTTGTGATCCTCCAGATCCTCATGGAACCAAGGGCACAGAGGACCCCCCAACCCCCATCCCCACCCCAGGGATTCATAGACACACTCCAGGGACCCCCACCAGAGCCCAGGGACCTCCCCTAGGGCCAAAGAACCTCCACACACCCCAAGGACCCCTTTCCCCCCAGCCCCCAGGGATTTTGGGCACCCCCCTGCTCCCCATCAAGTTCCCACCGTGCCACTGCCTCTGCTTTGGGTGATTTTTGGGGTTAGAAACGGGAAGTTTGGGGTATCGCTTTTTGTCACAACTGCCCCAACCACCTCCCAGTGACGTAGGTGGGGGAGGCCCCTGCCCAGACGGATTTAGGGGTCCCCGAGGGGCTGGCAGGGCTACGAGTCCACACAGCTGGGTCACCCCGCCTTGGTGCAGACTCCCGGAGTCTGGGGGGCCCCTGGGACACCCAAGCCTCTTCGCCCCGGCCGCGCCGTCCCCCTGCTGCCACGTGCTGCTCTTGGTTCCTCTTCCCCTTCCTCAGACTGAACCAGCTGGTTTTGGTTCCTTTGGGGAAAATACTGGGCTGTACTGGGTTCTACTTTCTTATACTGGGCTATACTGTACTATATTGGTCTATAGTGGGCTGTGCCAGTTGTACTGAGTTATACTGGCCTCTAAAGGCTGCTAGTGGGCAGTACTGGGCTATACTGGGCTGTACTGGTCTGTACTGGTCTATACTGGTCTGTACTGATCCGTACTGTCTGTACTGGTCCGTACTGGTCTGTACTGCTCTGTACTGGTCTATACTGCTCTGTACTGGTCTGTACTGCTCTGTACTGGTCTATACTGCTCTGTACTGGTCTGTACTGGTCCGTACTGGTCTGTACTGGTCTGTACTGCTCTGTACTGGTCCGTACTGGTCTGTCCTGGTCCGTACTGGTCTGTACTAGTCTATACTGGTCTGTACTGGTCTATACTGCTCTGTACTGGTCTGTACTGATCTGTACTGGTCTGTCCTGGTCTGTACTGGTCTGTACTGCTCTATACTGGTCTGTACTGGTCTGTACTGGTCTATACTGGTCTATACTGGTCTGTACTGGTTTGTACTGGTCCGTACTGGTCTGTACTGGTCTGTACTGGTCTGTACTGATCTATACTGCTCTGCACTGGTCTGTACTGGTCTGTACTGATCTATACTGGTCTGTACTGCTCTGTAGTGGTCTGTACTGGTCTGTACTGTTCTGTCCTGGTCTGTACTGGTCCGTACTGGTCTGTACTGGTCTGTACTGGTCTGTCCTGGTCTATACTGGTCCGTACTGGTCCGTACTGGTCTGTACTGGTCTGTACTGGTCTGTACTGGTCTGTACTGATCTATACTGCTCTGCACTGGTCTGTACTGGTCTGTACTGGTCTGTACTGGTCTATAGTGCTCTGTATTGGTCTGTACTGGTCTATACTGGTCTGTACTGGTCTGTACCGGTCTGTACTGGGACAGAGTCGCGGCCCCGCTGCGGCGCAGGGGGCGTGGCCTGATCTGGGGGCGTGGCCTGCCCAATGACGTCACCCGGGCGGGCCTGCAGGGGCGGGGCCCGCGCAGCAGCGGGGCTGGGCGGGGCCTGCGGGAGGGGCGGGGCCGAGGCTGAGGGCGGGGCCCTGTCGGGAACGGGGGCGCCGGGAGAGTGGGGGTCCGTCAGAACGGGGGGCGCATTTCGGCCGGGGGGTTACGGGCGGGCTCGGGGGATTGGGGGGCTGCAGGGACCGGGGTGCACGGGGCAATGATGGGGGGCGGGCGGGCGGGCGGGGCTGCAGGGACTGCGCTGTGCCGGGGCTGCAGCTTCCGCCCCGACCCGAGCGCTGGTGGTGCGGAGTCCTCAGCGAACGCGGGGCAAGCACCCCACATCTGAGCCCAGGAAGGCCTCGGCCCCCCGGGCCATGGGCTGGAGCTGGAGTACGAGATGGTGCCGAGCACCGGGGATTCCTGCCGGGCGCGGCACCTCTCGGCTGATGAGTTCGGTGCGGCCGCGGCCGGGGAAAGGCCGTGCAAGGGGGACTGGTGTGCATCGAGATCGGGGGGTATATTGGGGGTTATGGGGGTCTGAGGAGGCTTATTGGGCTCTGGAGGGGATGAGGGGTTGGTGTACATCAGGGTCTGGGGCTACATGGGGAGTTATGGTGGTCTGGGGGGCTGCAGGGATTGGGGCACTTTGAGATGGCGATGTGTATGAGGGTCTGGAGGACTGTTTGGGGTTTGAGGGGATTGGAAGGATTGGGGTGCATCAGTATGGGGGATATATTTGAGGTTATTGAGGTGAGAGGAAGCTAAAGGGGTTGGGGTACATGGGGAATTGTGGTGGGGCTGCAATGCAGGGGTCATCTGTGGATACCCTGGTGGGTATTGGGGGCTTCATGGAGTGAAGCCCTTCTCACCCTGCCCCCCACCTTCCCCAGGTGTCCTGGAGACAGACATCACCCTCGTCCCCATCATCATCCTCACGTTACTCATCAGTGAGCAGCTGGGGGAGATCTGAGCTTCAAGGGGGCCTGGGGGCGGCAGTGCTCTGAGAGATCCTGTGCTCACCCCTCCAGTCCCCCCAGACCTGTCTAGGGTGGCAGCTGCTCCACACCACCTGAAGAGGCTCATGGTGGCTGCCAGCATGGAGCATGAAGGGGGAGCTTGTGGGGTTATGGGCAGGTTTGTGGGGTCCAGCAGCAGCTGCAGGGACTGGAGAGCATCGGGCTCTGGGGAAGTTACATTGGGATTTGGGGGATCTTCAGAGACTGGGAGGTTCAAGGTCCAAGTGGCATATTGAGATTTGATGGGGCTGGGGGTTCTGGGTGGGTTTGGGGGCCTTTCCCAGCAAAGTATAGGGGGTATGGGGGAGCACAGGGGCACTTTGAAGTCATGGGAGGTAATGAGGGGCTTGGGGGAGTACAGGAGGTGTAGGGGTGCACAGACCCTCGTGTCGGGGATATGATGAAGGGGGGTGCCCAGCCCTCCCCATACCCCCATGCTGGCTGCTTCCTCCACCCCATCAGCTTCCTCATCTTCCTCCTCGTGCTCATCCTGCTGGGCAAGTGCTTTTCCATCACAGGTACCACGGAGGGTATGGGGAGGTGACTGGGGAGCACGGGGGCAGCTGTGGGTCACTATGGGGCAGTCAGGGGTCCCTATAGAACATTTGCAGGGGGTCTGTGGGGTAGTTTGGGGGTCTCTATGGGGCACCCAGAGGGTTGGTGCTTTCAGAGACCACATCAGACTGGGGAACTCCATCCAGCTCTCCATGAACTTAACCCTGTACAGTGTCACCCATATCACCCTGCTCGCCTACAAGGCCCAGGTGAGACCCCTACACCCACCTGTATTTTTGCTGTATATATAGGGTTTGTGGGTATTTGGGGGGTATTTTGGGATGCAGGGGCAGTTCTTTGCCCACAAGGAGGTACATTTTGGGGGGCAGTTCTTTGACCACCATAAGGTGCTTTATAATTGAGGTTCAGGTGAGACCCATGTGCCCAGCTGTATTTGGGGAATATGGGAGGCATTTGAAGGGATATGGGGTATTTGGATGGTGTTTGCTTTCTGGAGTTTGTCTTTGGGGGGAGAGGCAGTTTTTTGACCCTGGTCAGGTGATGTACCCCTACAAGTCACCTGTGGGGCACAGGCTCATTGTGCTGCAGTTCAGGGCCTTCAGCTGGTTGTGCAGTGCCATTTCCATCACTGTCACCATGGTCCTTGTGCACCGCTACTTCTACCTGCCCTTCCTGGGGGCTTATGCCCTCTGGTGACTCCTGGGGTACCTGGAGGACACCTGAGGTCTCTCACACAAGGGTCTCTCAAGGGGGTCTCATGAGGGTCTCACAGGGGTGTCACAAGGGTAAGTCTCATAGAAGTCTCAAAGTGTTCTTGCAGGCAGAAAACTCTTTAAGGAAAAATGCCACTCAGTTTCCACCTGGCAAGTCCTCAGGTAGAATTGAAGGGCTGATGTTACTTCAGACCCTCTGGAAGGGACCTCCAGGTCATATTTACAAGAGGCGAGCAACAAGTACCATGATCAGAGCTGGAGGGGCCCTGGCTCCAGCCAGGTGTGGGAAAAGGACAATGGGGTCTGTTGGATTGTGTGGATCCATGGCCTGGCACAGCAGAGCCACAGGAGCACAAGGCCTTAGTTGACATGGGTGGATAATGTACCCTGATGCCATCATGCAGGGGCAGAATCCATCTCTGTTTCTGGGATGACAAGGGGTCCCAACAGGGACTATACTGGGGGCTGAAATGCTCCTGACTGGGCATGAGTGGCAGAAAAATGCAGTTGTTACTGGCGTAGAGGCTCCGTGTATCCTTGGCATAGATCACCTCAGGAGAGGTATTTCAAAAACCCAAAAGGACACCGCCGGGCTTTGGGAGAGCTGCTGTGGATAAAGAAGAACTTTAGACAGCTGAACCTCTTGTTTGGTCTTTCAGAGGACCCTTCTGCTGTGGGCCTGCTGAGGGTTGAAGAACAGCAGGTACTGATGGCCAGCCCAGCAGTGTCCTATCGGCAACATGGCACCAAGTGGAACTTCAGGAGGCTGTCCATGAGCTGATCCGGGCGCTGGAGAGCTGGGCGTGCTCAGCAAGACTCGCTCACTCCTCAGTAGCCCCACATGGCCCCTGCCTGCGTCCCGTGGAGAGTGGACACTGACAGCGGGCTGTCATGGCCTGAATGAAGTCCCACCATCACTGAGTGCTGCCATGCTGGACGTGTTGGAACTTCAGCGTGAGCTGGAGTCCAAGGCAGCAAAGTGGTGCCACAGCAGAGAAAGCTTTTGAGAAAGAGGATAAGATGATTCAGATCCTCCTGAAGGCTGGTTTTGCCATAAAACAGGGTAAAGTCAAGTGACCTGCCCAAGAAATTCAGTTTTTAGAAGTAAAATAGCAAGATGGACATTGTCAGATTCCAGCGGATGTGGTCAACAAAATAGCAGCCATATCCCCACTGACCCACAGGAAGGAAACACAGGCTTTCCTGGCACTGTGGTATTTTGGAATATGCATATTCCAGGTTACAGTCAGATTGTAAACCCTCTCTATCATATGACAGACAAGGAAGAAGATTGATTTCAAGTGGGGTCCTTCACAGCAACAAGCTTTTGAACAAATTAAAGAGGAGATTCTTCCTTACAGTAGCCGTTGGAGCAGTCAGGAGAGGACAAGGTATGGAAAAAATGCTCCACACTGCAGCCAGGGAGAATGGTCCACCCTGGAGCCTCCAGCAGAAGGGACCTGGGGAAGTTGGAGGACCACCCTATGGTTCTTGAGTCTGGGATACAAAGGATCTGAGGCCAGCTATACCCGTACAGCACTCTGCAGCTTATGAGGAGGTTCCATCTGTTTCAGAAGGGACTGGCACTGAAGCACAGCTCCCACTGGCACCCGACTGCCAGTGCTGGGATGGGATGTTCAAAGGGAATGATATCTTGGAAGTCATTACAAACTGGACCTGTGGCAAAATTTTCAGATTATCATCAGAAGGGGAAGAGGTGAAGGTGGCACGTGCTAGGGAGGCCCTGACTACCAGGAAATGAAAAGCGTCACTCTCTCTTTCCTGATGGTTCCTGCCATATTGTAGGGATGCATCAAAAATGGAAAGCTGCTGTGTGGAGTCCTACTCCATTAACCCCTTTGCCTCCTAAGAGATGAAAAAAAGAGAAAACAATACAAAAAGGTGACTGTCACTAGGCTATACTTGCCACCTTGGTGTGTCAGAAAAAACCCTTCAGAGGAGGTTTCGCTGATTAGACTGGTCCTCAAAGCTTCGAGGGTTGTCGGCCACCCCCAGAGAAATCCCCCAGAAAATTGGGGTTTTTCTCTCTGATAGTGATTTAGAATCCAGAGGAGATCCAATGGAGATGCTTCCAAAAGGCTCAGTGAAGCCTCAAGGTCAGGGCCCAGTTGTGCATCAATTGAAAATGTGGGTGTTAGAGTAGTGGTTGCTGCTGCCTATAATCTGTCTCCTGCGGAAAAGCAAGTTGAGATAACCTTCAGTCAATGCAGTCAGACCCTCACTTAGCACCCACCACAGCTGGCTCAGCGACAGAGGCAAGAAAGGCTCTTTTTGCAGGGTTTTATTCCAGTGGAGGATATCACATGTGGCTGAAGGGAGCTCAGCGAGATAAAAGAGGGGGACCACGTGGAAGAGACAGCTTGAGAAGGGGAAGGGGTGGGGGACAGGGCTAAGGGCTGGGCAGAGGGGTTTGGTCTCCAGGGAAAGGGGGGTGGCCACCAGGGCTACCGATCCTGTGAGGGGACAGGGAAAGGAGAAACCAGGGGAAGTTGCACAGGGGAAGTTGACACAGAGGCCCAAATGCGAGACTGCTTTTCCCCCCAGGAGGACTGGCTCTGTGGTGAGCAGTTACTGCTGTTGCCAAGGCTGAGGACTTGGGAGTGAGGTGGGAGAGTTCATGGGATGCTACATGCTACATGGCAACTTACGGAAGCCACTGAAGGACAAGGTGGCTCCAGGCACGTTACAGAGCTTAAAGCCTAAAGCCGTCTAGCTAGCTTTGGACATGGCTGAATGAGAGAAATGGCCAACTCTGCCTCGGCACTGACTCATGGATGGTGGCAAGTGCGCTGTGAGGTGGTTGGAACAATGGAAAAAGGACAATTGGCAGCACAAGGGAAACCCATTGGAGCTGCTGGGCTGGGGCCGGACATCACTGCCCAGGGGACAAGCTGGTTGTGAAAGTCCCTCCTGTGGGTGCTCACGTACCCAGGAGTCGGGCACTGATGAGCATCACAGCAATGGACAGAGGGATGGGGCTGCCAGGATTAAAGTGTCCCAGGTGGGTCTAGACTGGCCACACTTGGCTGAGTTATTTCTGGCTCAGTGGGCCCACGATGCCTCGGGTAGCCAGTGTTTCAGGGGCAGATGAGAGGCTGTCCGGGCGAAGTAAAGACCTTCCTGTCCTGGAACATTTTGTGTGGGAGCAATCCGTGGATGGATCCAAATTTTGAGCTTAGCGCCAAATTTAGGAGGTTGGGCTCAGAAAGTGAATGAAAGCACATTTCCTTGGGAGGAGAAACACCTAGTCTTACTGTTAGTGCTGCAGATGATTGTTGGCCCAGGAAAGGAAAAGGCAAACAAGACCTATCTCTACAGACACCTATTCTGTTGGAGAAATCCTTGGACATATTCATTAGTAGAGGTGGTTTCCAAATTCCTTATATGTGCTCCTGAAATTCCTTATATGTGCACCTCCACCTGGCAGATGATCATCTGCAGCACCGTCAGTCGGACAAGGTGTTTCCCTTCACAAGAATAGGTGCTGTTATTCACGTTGAAGAACCTAGCTGCAGCATTTGGAGCCGAGTTCCAGTATTGAATACATCTAGGGCTCTAGACATTGCTCTCACACCAAACAGACTAGGACAGGAAACTCTTGCTGGCATTTTCCTCCCCTCTCCAGTTTATAATCTGAGGCTAGCTGGTTTCCTTCCCATGCAAAAGCACTGTCATTCCATTTCAGGAGTCAAAACTTTTGTAAACCACCTCCAATATTGAGTATGTCCAAGGATTGCTGCCAAACAAAGACTCCAGGACAGAAAGGTTTTGCTGACTTGTCTCTCTACTAGGCAGATGATCATCTGTGGCACCAACATTAGGACTGGGAGTTTCATTTTCTAGGAAAGGTACTGTCATTCACTTGGAGGGCCTGGGTTCTGACATTTGGATTCAAGCTCCAATATTGAATGTCTAAGGATTGCTGCCACACAAAACATGTGAGAACAGAAAGCTGTTGCTGGCTTTTACCTTCACTTTGCAGTCATGTGAACGCCACCAGCAGGACTATGTGTTTGCCTTCCCAAAGAAAGGTACTGTCATTCATGTCCAGGAGCACAGTTACAGCATTTGGAGCCACATGCCAATACTAAATACTTCCAGTGGATGTCTAACACAAGACGATCCAGAGCAGAAAGGTCTTTGTGGCCTTTACCTCCCCTGAGAAGCATATCTGCGCTAGAAACAGTGGGTTAGGTCCTTTCCTTCCCGTAGAAAATCACTTTATTCCTCTTCAGGAGTCCACCATCTTACTTTGGATACAACTTTCCAACATGACATATATCCAAGGATTGCTCTCACACAATATGTGCCAGGTCAGAAAATTATTACTGAATTCTACCTCCCTGGGCAGCATGTAATCTGCATGTTGAACCCTGGGCCTAGGGGCTTTCCTTCCCCTGTAAAAGTGCTTCAATCATCTTTAAGGAGCTCATCCACTGAAATCTGGATACCACCTCCAGCACTGAAAACATCCAAGGATTGCTCCCACACAAAATGTGGACAGACAGGGTGTTAGCGTTCAGGAACACACATAATCACGGGATATGATCATCTGCAGGTGCTTTTATTGAGAACTCTGGCAATCAGGGGTACAGACCCAAATCTGACTCAGACATAGATTTCGAGCTGAACGTATTTTATATTCTATCATTATATAACCTACATATTAATTATTAAACTGATATTGTTCCATTGTATACATTTAAATGAATTTCTCGTGATCTTTCTGAGGCCCCTGACCACAGTTTCTCATGATTATTCTTACGATTAAACAGTAATTATATTTAATTACTAAACAATCATCACATCTAACAATCATATCATTGTCATGGTTTGACACTGGCACAATGCCAGTGCCCCCATGAAAATGTGATCCCTCCCTTGAATGCTGTGAAGTGGAATCTAGAACAGAGCAAAGCAGGCCCAAGCTTAATAACAGAAAAAAAACTTTATTAAACTACTACTACAAAAGAACAGAGAAAACTAAAGAAGGAAAAAAAACACACAAAGATCAAATGAAAACCTTGCAAAATATTCCTCCCCCCACCACCCAACTCCAACAAACCACAGTGAGACACAATCTGGACCCCAATCAGGTTTCCACCCTCCAAACAATCGATACTCAGTCCATCGAGGGAACAGAGTCTCTCCTGTGCCACAGACCCCCCAAGAAAACACAGCTCCACATCCTGTGTTTCCATGTCACACATGGCACCGCCTGGAGAAAAGTTTGCCATGGTGACCCTTCTCCTTTCCATGCACAGTGCTCTCACCACCAATGCATGGATGGACAGACTGCTTTTAGGATTTTTCCTTTCAAGGATGCCCTGCCAAGAAGGGAGAAAACAACAGTTCAGTTTTTCATTGTTTGGGACCACAGTCCCCCCCATTTTCCCCTGGGGCCGAGGGCTCAAGAACAGAGATCTCCTTCTCTTCTCTTTCCTTTCCAGGACAGGGGGACGCCACCACAAACCCCCTAACCTTTTCTCCGTTCACTGCACTCTTGTCTTTTCCCAGCTGAAGCAGGTCTCTTGACTCACTGGCATCCTCCCAAAACACAGTCCCTCTTGGAGGAGAAGATTGGTTCAGGTTGTGGCTAACACGGAAAAGTCCAGGCAAAAAGCCACTCCTTGTCCCCCTCCCATCTAGAATTCCTCCTTCTAACATCTCAGGGTCCAAGATGTCCCTCTTCCTCTCTTTCAAACCGAGGAGGGGAGGGAAAAATTCACAAGCTTTCATTTCTCAAGGAAGGGTTTAAAGTCCAAACTCCCAGGGATTGCTTGATGCCCGGATATCCAGCAATTCCCACGCACTGGGCACCTTGCAGCTCCCCCCGCTCCTCCTTCCTCGCGGTGGAATTGCTGACAGGACTGCCGCTGTCTCTTTCTCTCTCCCTCTCAGGAGAGAAACCCTGGGGGGGTGGGAATGGAGACATCCCAGATTTCTTTCACCCTTCCATCTGCAGGGGCCAGCCCGGTTCCAGTCACTCCACCCTTGGCCTTCCTTTCAGGCCATGGGGCTTCCCCTCCCCCACCCAGCTCGTGGCTGGGCAGGGGAGAGTTTGCACTGCACGCTGACCGGAACCAAAGAGAGCGAGTTCCCCTGGGAATTCTGCTTTTAACCCTCTGTGTTCTCAGAGCTGTGTCCATCTTCAATTGGTCAATATCTAAATTGACCTCTTCCTTCTGGAAAAAAATTCTCTTTCCGTGTCAAACCAGGACAATCATTTATCATGTCATAGCTACACAGGTGCAGTTCTAGCAAGGTACAAGGCCTTCATGTACCTAGAGTATTTATTTTTTCTTTCAGGGCCCACTAAGCTTAATTTTCCTTTTAACCCTAAATCCCCATGATTTTAAAACCCTTTTACTATCAAGATCAATGAAAGCTTTCTTATCTGGCAGCTTTTGTATGAGAGTCATCTCTGGGCACATAAAATATGGGAGGTGGTATCCACATTTGAATAATCGCTTCTGGATGAGAATGAGAGTTCTTTTCTGTAGGAAGGAAAGCACGTGGCCCCAGTGTTTGTGGTGCTGATGAGAGGCTGCACAGGGGAGCCAGGCAACGCCAGCCAAGACCTCTCTATCGTGGCACCTTTTTGGTGGGATCCATCCTTGGACATAATAATGGAAGTGTTACCTAATTTGGGTAATGGGTAAAATCCCTGGTCATACTCAATTAATTGCACTTACAACTGACAAGCACATGTGGTCTAGAATGCATGTATTAAGAAAAAATCCCTCTGTTCTATCTCTTTAAATGCAGTTGAGTTGAATGCTGAGTATTTCTTTGGTCTTTCATGGTGCTAGGCCTTGATATCCTTCAGGAGGAATCTCAACCTCTATTTTATGAAGTGCTTGCCCACTGCTGTTGCTGCTTCCAGTGTTTTCAGCGGGGTCTTCTGCAATGGCAATGTCAACAGCAAACACTGGCTAAACACTGGCAAGTTCTATGAGACTGGAGTGTGTTAAAATTATCACTGGCCACTGTCTCAGACAGGAGAGATAGAAGTGGGACTGAGTGATAGTTCCTTTCTTCTCTTAACCTGTCACCACCCCATCAATGCCCAGGCACTTGGGTGCCATAATGTAATTATAAAAACATTTTTATTATCCTTCACAGAAGTGGCCTGGTTAAGTCCTAATTGACCTTTCACCGCTCTAATTTGCTTTCTGCATGACCTAATAACATCCTTAAACATGTCCTGAGTTTCCTGGTCCTCCCTCCCAAAGTGATGCATCCTAATTTTTCCCCTGAGTTCCTGGAAAAAGCCCCAAGCTCTGCCAATGCTGGTGCCTGTCACCTGCCACAGAGACCTGTGGCCCCGGGGGACTTGTTTGCCAGAGGACAGCCAAAGCCAACGTACCTTGCTGTCTATGTGATCCTTTCTGCAGGTGGCTGCAGGCAGGAGCACCTGGAGCAGCACTTGGTAGCCGCACTTGGTATCTGTCAAAAGCTGTTGCTCCTTCCTAGAATGATTTTTGCTTAGAAGTGATAATCTGCAACACAAAAACACCATCCACTGTTGACTTCCAGAGAACAATGACATTCTTACAGAGATACTGTCAAGTTTCCTTGTGTCCTTCTGTTCTTTCTTGCTTTCTGGGAAAGAACAACAGCCCAGCATCTGATGCCCAATGCTCTGGTTGCTGCCTGTCTGGCTGTGGCCAGCAGCTCATGTCCAAAGACAAGTGGGTGCTGCATTCTGAGCAAGGGAATGGACAGGCACAAGCAGAGAATTTCCCTGCTGAAGCTGGGAGGAACCTGGGGAAGTGCAGAAGACTGGGATAATGCTGGCATGAGAAAAGCCGTTCCGTGTCTGATGATGGTGCCAGGAGTGTGAAGGAAGAGCCAAGAGAAGCGCTGGAAGCAGACACATCCTGCTGCTTTCTGCTGTTTCATGGACACGGAACACACTTGTTCCCACAGCTCTACAAGACTTCATGCAGGAAGAAAAACCTTCAGCACAACCACCAAAGGCCAAGGGGCTTTTGGCCACTTTCCCTTGCCCACTGCATGCTTGGGCAACTTGCTGAGTACAAGTGCTCTTTTTCCCCTCCTCCCCACTAGCCTGAAGAATCTGGGCACCAAGAGATAGCTCCTGGACCTCCGGGTATGACAACAACCATTTATTAATGCTACCCTGGGGTGAAAGGAAGTCCTTGCAGAGGGCAGTTGTTCCTCACAGGCTCAGGTGGCCCCAGCAGACGCAGCGTGGCAGATCAGTTCTCCACAGCGCTGCAGCAGGACAGCCAGCCACGGCGGCACGGGAAAGGCCGTGACTTCCAGAGCCGGCGGAGTTGATCCTGCACATTCTGGAGTCGGGAGGAGGGAATGGCCTGTACAGCTAAATTGATGTACAGGGTTTGAAGGGCCAGGCATGAGATGGCAGGGCTGGCGTCATCCGCCATGTCCTGAAGGGCTGCGAGAGAGAGGAACAGAGCCACGGTCAGAGCCTGCGTCTGCAGAAACGTGGGGAGACCCTCCTGCCACGTCCATGCCAGGCAGCTCTTGCCATGGCCTGGAGGAAGCAGGAGACAAGAAGGGCGAGCTGGAAGGTGCTGGCCACGAATGTGCCACGGGCCCCCGAAAGGTCTGTGTGCTGTGCCCACGCTGCCCTTGGTGCGTGCCGGGCCAGGGAAGGCAGCTGCCAGCGGCAGCCCCCGCTGAGAGCCCGCTGGCCTCACTCACCCCTGCAGAGGATGCGGAACTCTTGCTGCTGTCCTCTGAGGCAGCGCCCGGCCATCCCTTGGGAACAGAGAGCGTGAGCTGGCTTCAGAGCCACAGCTGCCGCCCGCGGGCGCTGCCCGGCCCGAGGCCACACGGGCTCCTGGCCCGGCAGGGCTCAGCCCGGGCCCCTGGCGCATCCTGCCGCCCCAGGGCACGGCTGCCAGAGGGCGGCGGCAGCGCCGAGGCCAGGCGGGGCTCCAGATGGCCGCGCGCGGATGCTGCTGCCGGGGCAGCAGGCGGGGCTGGGGCCGAGCTGCGGCGGGGCGGGGAAGGAGCCGGGCTCGTGGCTCACCCATGAACCTGACGGCCGCCTCTCGCAGGGGCTCCTGTGGGCTCTGCACGTAGGGCAGGGCCCGGCGCAGGTGCTCGGCCGCTCGGCTCCTGTCCTCTGCCAGCTGCAGAGAGCGGCGGGGCACGAAGGGAAGGGTTGGTGCGGGCCCTGCCCCTCGGCCGGGCGCTCCCTCCGCCCGGCGCCGCTCCCCCTGCCCACACAGCGCCGAGGCCCGGCCAGCAGCCGCCGGCGCCGGGCTCTGCAGGGAGCAGAGGGCCCGGCGAGCCGCGGTGCCGCCCCGCGGCAGAGCCCGGCTGCCTCGGGGCTCCCTCAGCACCGGCCTTGGGGCCAGAGGAGCCTGGAGCAGAGCCCGCGCGGCCCAGGGAAGG
Organism: Lonchura striata; assembly: GCF_050655825.1. NCBI lineage: Eukaryota > Metazoa > Chordata > Aves > Passeriformes > Estrildidae > Lonchura > Lonchura striata. Next base: position 4,811,357 of record NC_140735.1, on the reverse strand, counting down.
CAGCGGCGTGTGGGGCGCCGGCCGGTGCCCCTGCGGGCAGCACTGGGCAGGGGCCGCAGCTGCCAGGGCACAGACTGGGCACCGTGGGCAGGCGGCTTCTCCAGGCCGGGGCTGGGGCTTCCGGGCTGTGCTTACCAAGCGCTCGGCAAAGCTCCACATCTGATCCGTTTTCAGCAGCTGCTGAAGATCCCTTCTCTTCAGGAACCTTACTGCAGAAAGCAGCGTTTCCCGAGAGGCCTGCAGAGCAGCAGAGACACGGACATGGCACCGCAGCCCAGGGCACAGGAGCCACGTCCCCGTTCCAAGGCCAGGAGGGAGCTGGAGCCCATGAGGAGGAGCCAGGCTGTGGGGAGACAGCTGAGCCCCCTGCCATGGGGACCCCGGCGCCCAGGAGCCCTCACCTGTGCCACATGCCAGTTCTCATCGTGGCAGTTGAAGAAGAGTGGGAGCAGGCTCTGGCTCACAGGCTTCTTCAGGGGCTTTTTTCCCTTGGCCACCACCAAGTTCATCACCTCTTGGAAGAGGCGAACAGAGAGCAGCTTTACAAGGCTGTTGTCCTGTTGGAATGGAAGCAAAACCCCTCCACACCAGCTGCTTCAGGCCCCCCTGTGCACAGGCACAAGGCACCGGGCTTCCAGGCAACACCCGGTGCCCAAGGCTGGGGGCACAGAGCCTTACATTGTCAAAGAGTTGCCAGAGCGCCTCAGCCAGCTGCAGGGCAATGGGGCTGGATATTGCAAGGTCTTTGTTGCAAAGCACAGAGCTGAGAACAACGATGGACATCTCAACAATGTCTTCATCCACAGCCCACAGGAGTTTGCCAAGGCTTTCAGTCAGGCTGTACATTCTTTCGTTCTGTGTGGAAAACAAGGCTGTACAACCCCACGCTGCTGCTGCTGCTGCAGGGCTCAGAGGCTGAAGGCCTGTCCCAGAGTGCTCAGGAAGCTGAACAGCCACCCTGGAGAGCTGGGAGCAGCTGCCACAGCTCCCAAAGCCCAGCCAAGCCCAAGGGGCTGCTTTCCCCAGCCCCACGCTGCCAGCACAGCTTCAGCTGCTGCCTCCTTCTCACCATCGAGGGGTCCTGGCTGAGCACCACGAGGCCTCTGAGCGCCACGCGATGCATCTCCCTGGACTTGCTCTGCAGCTGCCTTGTCATGATCTGCAGGACGTTTTCAGCGCATTCACTCAAGTCCAGGCAGTCCAGGACCTGAAAGGCACAGAGCAGTGACAGGAGTGCCCAGCTGGCAGGAGCTCAGAACTGCACAGGGCTGAGCCAAGGCAGCAGCACAGGGCACCATCCCAGGCAGCTGCGGCTACCAGAGGGCAGAGGCGTGGGAGGCAGCTGAGCGAGGCAGCGCTGGCCAGCGGGCTCACCTCCACCAGGAAGGCCAGAGCGGGCAGTTCCCAGTCTGAATTGTCTTGGCTGAGTAAGTCAAAGAGGCAGGATGCCATGCTGCAACACCAGATGATGGAGACACGGCGCATCTCCCTGGGAGGGAGAAAAAGGCACCATTGCTCCTGAGCTGAGTGGCCAAACCTCTCCCAGGGCTGACTCACAGAAGTCTGGTCTTCTCCCGAGCACTCCCCAGCACGGGTGCTTTGGGAGGCAGCTGCTCCAGGGCACCCTCCTCTCCCAGCCCATTCCAGTCTGCTCATCCCTCCCTTGAGGGCAAGGCCCTGCCGCCCATGAGCACAGGGACTGCGTGGGGTGATCTGGGCACAAAGGAGAGGGGCGGTGGGGAGAATGAGGTCTCACCTGGCCAGCAGACCCACTGCATAGTGGTGGGTGTTGGCACAGAGCAGTGTGTCCCAGGCACACCTGCGTTCCATTGCTAGCACCACGTCCTCGTACTGCATTTGGCAGAGCAGGGCCTTCAGGGTCTGCAGTGCAAAGCTGTGTGCAGAGCAAAGCCCAGGTCACGCTGGGAGGCCTGGCTCTTGCCCTGGGAGCATGGCAGGGATGGGGAGACTGGGAAGACTGGTATGGAGCACCTGTTGGGGTGGGCAGCAAGGCCGTGTTGCTCCTGGCATCTCTTCCAGAAGGTATCCACCTCTTCTGGCATATTCAGCGTGCTGATGTAAGCTTGGAAGAGCAGACGCAGAAAGAGGTTGGGGAAATACTCCAGCACTACAGGTGGGCACCAGGTCAGATTGAAGAGCCTCCACAGTGTCAAGGTTGCCTGCAAGAAATAAAACAGCCAGAGACAGTAATCAGTGCCAAGACATGCATGTGGCATGGCCCCAGCCTGCGAGGGAGAGGCCAAGGGAGACACATGGGGAGCAGCCGGCCTGGTGCCCCAGAACCTTGCCCCCAAGCCAGGTTTTAGCCCAGCGCCTGAGGCAGGGAGATGCAGCTGGGGGCAGGGCAGAGAGCTAGCTGCTGGAGAGGTGGCCTGGGGGCTGGCAAAGGCCGCTTCCAGAAACTCACAGCCAGGGCAAAGACCCCTGTGCTGTCCCCATCGGAGGTGTACACGCTGTCCTCTGGCCAGGCGCTCAGCACATCGAGAAGGATCTGTAGCGCCGGCTCCGCGGTCCTGCTCGAGGACATGATGGTCCCCCACATGATCACGGCAGCTCTGTGGGGCCAGAGCTCTGTGTCAGGGGGGTCTCAGCCACAGCAGCGTGGCCTGGGCAGCTGCAGGGGCCTGCACTGGCCCTCAGCCCTGCCTCTGACTCCTGGCCCTGGCTGGCAGCAGCCAGCCAGCCCACGTGGGCCCAGGCCCTGAGGGGCAGGGAGGGAGCATGGCAGCAGGCTCCGGAGTTGACATGCCAGGACTGGAAAACAGAGGGGCCAGAGGCTCCTGGAACTCTCCACCTGTCTGTCAGGGACAGGCTCTACGGGGTGGGGGGGCCGGTGAAGCCTAAGGCCTCAAGGCAGGTGGGGATGCCATGCCTGTCACACGATGGGGCCCAGCGCAAGAGAGTGATCAGCACGTCACAGGGGTATTCCTTGGTCAGCTCCAGAAGGGCCTTGTCCAGCCTGTGCTCAGCAGATTTGTTGGCCGTGAGCCACTGGTGGATGTACCTCACCATGGCTGGCACCTACAGAAGGCACAGGGAGACTTGGAAAGCTGCCAGGGCAGCAACTTGCCCAGCTTCCCCTGAGGAGTGCTTCCCTTTCCACCACATTGGGCTGGACCTCACAGGCTGAGGGAGCCCAGCAGACCCAGCATGATGTGCCACACCATTCCTGGGGCAGTCAAGCCCTTGCCCCAGACTGCTTACTTGCTTTGCATTGGAGACACCCTTCTCCACCAGCAAATCCAGCATGGCAGCACTGGTCTCGGCACTGAAGAGGTGAAAGCTTGCCAAGATCCCGGTGCCCACACCTGTGGTCTCTTCCTGCCTAATGCACGTGATGAATTGACAGATGGTCTGCAGGAGAAGAGCAGGAAGAGAGGGAGAATGCATGGTGTGCTGCAACCACTCGGTGCTGGGCTGAGCAGTGCCAGCAGGCCCAGCCCAGGTGGGGATGGCCGCAGGTACCTGCGCTGTTCTGCGGAAGCGGCCATGGGCGGGTTCCTGTTCTTGTGTCCGGTCCAGGGCTGCATCTGGTAAAGAGCGAGCGTGGCCAGAGCTGCTGAGGGGCTGCAGGGGAGGCCAGAAAATACAGCCCAGCCCTGTTCTCTCCTGGCAGGGAGAGCCTCGTGATGCCCCAGGCATGGAGCTGCCATGTGGTCCAGCCCCAGCCCAGCTTCTGTCCTATCCATGGGCATGTGGGATGGGATGGGATGGGATGGGATGGGATGGGATGGGATGGGATGGGATGGGATGGGATGGGATGGGATGGGATGGGATGGGATGCTGCCAAGCTGGCTGCAGCCACCAGCCATGCAGCCCAGCAACCCAGCTCTGCCACTTACCCTCCTGCAGCTGCTTGAATGGCACCATCTCTTCAGTCTCGTGCACTGGGGCAGCTCCAGGGCCTTCTTCCTCTTCCTCCACCCAGGCCAGCTTGGGCACTCTTGGGGGTCTCTGCTCCATGTCACTGACTGGATCTGTGGCTACTTGCAGGAGAGATGCCTTGGAAAACTCCGAGTCAGCAAGTCCTGCTTTTGTGCCTGCACGGCACCTTCAAGACAGAAGCCTCAGGAAGGCTCAGGACAGCAAGTCCTGCACTCTGATCTCAAGGGCTCCTGCCACAAGGACAGGAGAGTGCTGTCAAGGATTGTGCTCTCGCCTCGAGGGCACTGCTGGCAGGGATGGGAGATGCCTCCAGGGCACCAAGTCCCACGCTCTGCCCTTGAGGGCACCTGCAGAATTGAAGCCTAGGAAGGCCACGGGTCAGCAAGTCCTGTGGTCTGGCCTCGACGTCAGCTGCAGGAATAACGCCTCAGAAATCTCTGGGTCAGACATGAACGAGTGTGCTGTGTGGGGGCTCCTCACAGCACTGCTCTGTCCTGTCCTGTCCCGTCGTGTGCTCGGAGCACTATGGCATGTTCCTGTCACTGTCAGCTCCTATGTCACCACGTGTCACAAAGGTCCCTTTGACACACTGTTCCATGCCATAGTGACCATGCTGCAGCGTGTCACAAAGGGACCCTGCACACACTGCCCCCTGCGCTACGGCCGCCCCTGGCTCACCCAAAGTGGCTCAGGTTGGAAGGAATCCCTCACCCCAAGTGTCTAAGACAGCCCAACAGGGTCTTCAGGAATGGCTCAAACCATCAGCAAACGCTGCCCTGCTCTGCGGGCTCAGGGCAGCAGAAGGAGCCCCCAGGGCTGCCGATGCAGCCGTGCTGGGAAGGGCACGGGGCCTTCCACAGAAGCTGGCACGGCCTCCTCGGGACTCGTCCCAGCCCGTGGCCATCCCAAACCCGCGGGTGTGGCACACAAGGAACTGTGGGCCAGGGCAGGAATGCTGGTCTGAGCCCTGGGGCCCGGGGAGCGCTGACACCAGCAGGTGAGGCAGAGTCCCTGCCCAAGCAGACCTGCCACCCCCGAGCCCTGGCAGCGCTGGTGCCGTCTTCTGCCCCAGAGACCTCTGCCCCTGGGGGCTTCTGTGCCAGAGGAAGCCAAACCCACGTGCACTGGGCCTGTGTTCCTGCCTGCAGGGGCTGTTGGCAGGAGCACCTGGAGCAACTGTTGACAGCGCTTGCTCTCTGTCAGAAGCTCTTACTCCATGCTGAAATTATTTTTTCATTGAAGTTACTGCCTTCAGCACAAAAACACCTTAGCGGCAAAGGCACAGAAAAATCTGGCAAGGAAGAATCCTCAATTCAGGAAAGCTTTACATCCCATTGCTCAACTCAAGTAGTTCCAAAACACTGCAAACTTCCCAAAATATTTTGGATGGCCGGAGGAGGTGAAGATTTGGAATTTTGCTTCCCATCTCAAAGCAGCAACTCATTTGCCTTAACCTCATCCATTGAGGGTCACTTTACCGAACATAACACTACACAAAAAAGGGCAAAACCAAGGATCATTCTTTGGTTTGCAAATGGTTTTCTATGAAGGGATGATAATATCCTAGGTCTCTTAAGGATTAAAAGCTCTCAAGAAATGAAAGTCCACAGAGTGGTACAAAAGTAGCTCAAACAAATGAGTAGATGGCAAAAGGGTTAATCCTCCCCCTGCTGCAGATATCTAAATGCCCAGTAAAGTACAGCTCTCCCCTCTTGTTCCCTGCAGGAGAATCAGGACCATGAAAAGGAAAAGTCACAAATATTCTTTCTGCCCTCCGTAACCAAAGCTGTGCCAAAGCACAGATGCTGCCTTCAAAGTGACTCTAATTCCAGCCTAGAGCTCTCACCTCCCAGACAACTCCTCCCCCAACACCCCACTAACACCAACCCCCCCAAACTCCTGCACAGAAGCCCTCAACACCCAGTCAGGGGCCCCAGCTGTCCCCATCCCTCTGCAGAGCTTTCCCACCCTCCAGCAGACGCCCTGGTTCCCTGCACATGCCGTGGGATGGCACTCGGGAGGATCTGCTCCAAGGCCTTCCCCTGGAGCAAGCTCAGGCTGCCAGGCCTATGGATCCTGGATCATCCTTCCCACCTGTGAGAACCCCAGCCTTGTTTTGGGGCCACATGTGGTGGTGAAATTCCTCCTCCAACCCGTGCTTCCAAAGAAAAACTCCGCAGGCTTAGCTGTTCGGTCTCAAGGCAGTTTATTGCTAGTTATCTAACAGATTATGTTCTTGGACTGCGGCTATTTGATCAGCGGCCTGGGTAGAGGCGCACACACACACTGACATCCTCTCTATCTGCTGTCTTCTTCGTCTCTCCCCCCGCCCAGGGCTGCTGCTATCTTTTATAAGATATATTACGTATAACATGTTTACAATTATTCCCCAATACCTACTACCTACGTTGCCAAGTGTTTTTCTACTCTAAACCAATCTGTGAGTGCCAACATCACCAAGAACATGGAGGTAAGGAAGAAGAAGGAAGAAGGATGGGTTCAGCCCACTTTCCTCCATCTTAGAACTTCTGACCCCCATGTACAAAGCGAAAACCCCCCTGTACATGTGCTAAAAAAATTTCCCCTCTACTTCATAACTACTTATACTATACTATCTAACCTTTTGTGATTGCTTGTTCCACCTCCAAAGTTGGTAATTCATTCCATGGCTCAAACTCAAAATCACAGCTGTTTTTCAGCTATCTGCCAGGGTCTAGAATGCTTCTGACCAAGGCCTGGAACCTCTAAAAAGGTCTGAGAGACATTTTGAGTTCCCACATCTCCCCTCCCTGTTTCAACCAGAAACACCTGCTTTGCCATGTTGTTCAAGGCTCTTTGAATGCACATGAAAATGCATGGCAGAACAAGTAGAACTACAAACGCTATAAGAATATATAACACTATTTTAAAAAGTTTTTCCACAATGGTGAAAGATTAAAAAAGCCAATGAAATCATTTCACCAGAATCTTGTAAGTTTTTTTTTTCTCAATTTGCTGATACTACTTTGCATCCGTTTCATATTTTCATGAATAGATTTTGAATGATCAAACAAGTTCATGCAGCATGTCCCCTCAAATTTTTCACATCTGTGCCCGTGTGACAGCAGCAAATAACCAACTGCCGCGCCCTGTTCTGAAGCACCGCTTGTCTTGCACTGCTGATATCTGTTAATATGTCACTCAGTGCAGATGAAATGGCACGATTATGTTTACTCAATCCAGCATGCTATGTGGTCCAATTGTGTCAAGGTCACCCCCAACGCTGTTTTTGGGGTGAGAAAATTGCTACTGCAATTCTCCGAGCCTTGTCCCAAGTACAGACATCATTATCACAATTTGGCTATATTGTTCAAAGGACCTTTTCTCTTTCCTGTGTGTCTGCTCCTTTAAAGTTCTCAAATCAGGTGTTATCAATGAGAGCTCCTCAATGCTGCATGGACTGCTTTTGACTTTTGCAGGGATAGCAGGCCAAATTCTGTCCCCGCAAATCAAAAAACACTCCCTTCGGTAAAGTGGCTGGGTGTTGAAGGGATAGTTTGCTCATCACTTTGGTGTGATTGCACCAAGCATTTCTATGAAAGAACTGATTTGGAATGATATCTACTATCTGATTATCTATCTTTGCCACTCTCAATGGATTGAATTCGGTACCAAATCCCATTTTTGTCGATCCAAAAATTTTCCAACTCTGGAGGTTCAAAGTGAGCCACAGGAAGGAACTGTGTCCAGACACGCCATCTCTCCATAGGATCCGAAAAGGACTTCAGAACCTTTTTGGAAGGGTGTCCCCTGGAATTGGACATTCCTTCACTGGCACACCTACCAAACATGTCAAAAATTGTTCCCCCAGTTCTGAATGGGTCAGGCAAATGCTATCCAGACCCGCTGCCTTTGTCAAAGTCTCCCACACCTTTTCCCTTGGTTGTCTCATGGGAAAGCCTGTCCCATTGCCCAAGGCAACAAGCAAAGGAATGAAGCACATGAACACTATCTGTCTGAACCCCATGTCCATGTCCCCAACCTCTGTGAGAAACCCCGCAATGCAGCAACATCCAAACAACACTTGATTCCCCAGAAAAACCCCAAGTCTCTGAGTTCCCAATCGTTGTCTGACGAGACGTCTGCAGCGTTGCTGACTATCTTTGTCTGCGTGCTTGCTTCTCTGCTTCTCTGGTCCATGTTCACTGGCATCTGTACCCGATGAGGTTTCACGTGCCTTGCCGACACCCACTTCGATCCTCGTTCTATAGAAACACAAACAAAACCCTTGCCCCAAGTTATTAATGTAAATGAACTTTCAATTTGTCCTGACTCTGGGTTTTTGACCAAAACTGAAGAATTTTCCCTTAGCACTGCTCGTGCACTGTTTGTAAAATGTCTGACAATTCACATACAAAATTTTGTTCAACTGCATGTGAGATGTTGCTCCTGTCTCCTCCTTTTCTGTTTATCCAAATGGATTTCAAGGTATGATATATTCTGTGGTTTCTCCTGTATGTCATGATCCAAAAATTGCTCCTGAAAATGTGTGAACTGAAACATAAATGTGAAAACATATCAATTGAAACACAAATGTTTTCAAGCTTCTCAAAAAATGCATATTTTGTGACATCAGTTTGCCACAGCTGAAGACTTTTTTCAAACCTCTCAAATTGGTCACTCCTGTAAATACAGGACGCTGTACAAACTGACACTCTGACAAGCATTGATGATTCCTTTGCCTGACCTTTAGAAAGCGAAAGGATTCCATCAATGTTTGTATACTTTTGTGAAAAAATGCATGGCTCAATTTTTCTTGCTCAAAAATGTCTGGCAGTGTTTGTGAGATGGACACTGTGAATCTGTTTATTGAACATTTACTTTTACTAAAAACCTCAGAAATGAAGAATGCACTCTGATGTGCATAACAAAATATTTATGTTCTCTGTCTATCAGGATTATTTTCATACATAATAGATACGAATATAAAACTTCATTGTCCATATGTTTTAAAAGTGATTCCTCTAATTGTTTGGTCACATTTGCAATATACACTGAATCTGTGATCAGATTGATGGCTTCTGAAATAACTGAAAAACTCTGACTATTACTACTAATTTTACAATTTGTGGTGAGTCTTTTACCATTTTTTACATCTGATTCCCATTTCTCTATTTTTGGAATTTTCCATGTGATTTGTGAGTTTTCCTTGAACTATCAGTAAACACTGTCATCTTTTCTATTAATTCTTAACTTATTTTTGATTTTTCTCTAAAACTTATTTTTGCATTTAACGTATTGTGAGCTAAAAAATGAACTGTGCAAACTTCTGGGTATTCTAACAATGTGATTGAAAAATCTTGTGACTTTGGATTGTCCACTCAAAATATTTTTTCTTTCTTTAAATGTAAATGAATGATTAAGAAATCTCTGCCTGACATTGTCAGCAATCCGGTGTTTGCCTTAACAATGATCTGAGCCATTATCTCTAAGTCTATAAGAACACTTTTTGAGGGCCTGTAAGATAAAAACAAAGATCTATTTTAAACTTCATGAAAACATTACCACGATCCTTGCTCAAAGTTATTAACTTGACTGATTTTTTCAATTTGATCCGTCCAGTGTCTGGCACTCTCCTCATATTTTCCTCGACAATCAGTGAAATCAAATCTACAAAAGAACAATCTCAAAAGATTAAAATATACAAAATTTTCATTGCTTATTCCAGCCTTACTTCAGGCACTTCTTCACTTCTCTTCTTTTCTCTCTTTACACTTTTTTTCTTTTTTCTCTCTTTCTCTTCTTCTCTTTTGAAACAAGAAGGTTAAAATATAAAACATAATATAGAACAAGACAAAATATCTTAATAATAAAATGCAGAAAACTTATCAAAATCAATAACAATTCAAAAGAGTTCAAAAGAAAGATTCTAAATAACATATATAAAATTGAACAAAGCATAATTATCAGAAACATTGTGCCAGTGGTTCAGAGTCTGCAAACAGCTGAAACATTTGTTTCCAGTGAAAATTGGCATCCCTTCCCGGGCAGGGCTGACAAGTCTCACCCCAAAGCTGTGTCAGCTGTCACATGTGTAGGATCGAATTGATGGATCAAAATGATCTATATAACATTCATTTTTGTGCAAAAACCTCTGAATTTTGCTGGCAAACTCATCCGTCCAAGTTAAAATCAGGGCCTGGCCAAAACCCAAACTTTAAATTGGAGTGATGCTCTTTAACATACTATCTTAAACAAAGCTTATACTAACATTACATATATGATACCTAAAACATAACAACTTATTATAACATTTTCATATAAAATAAACACTCAAAGTTCAAACTGATAAATTGATCAAATGACACGAGGATTCATTCTTCTTGAAACTCCTTTGAAGGAAACAGATGTGTTTTCAATTGAAAGAAACCATAAAATAAACATTGATAAAACATTGTCAGAATGCTTCAGGCATTTGTCTCTGAGATTTTCTAAAAAACATTCAAGAGTGTTAAAAAATAGAAATGCAATGATTCCACTCACAAGAAATATAAAAACAAACCAGAGAGTTCACCTAGAAAAATGCACAACATAGTTAAAGTCCAAAATGAAACTTCAGAATGACATGTAACCTGGATGAGATTACAAAAACAACAATAAAACATACGAAAATTCGCTATGAAAGAACAAAGCACAGAGCTTCACCTGATATCATGATAAAATTTCTTAACAATAACATTTATAAAACACTTAAATAGTTAAACGCAAAAGAAAGAATTTGGAAACAAACATCCTTTGTATCATTACACAAAGAAATAACAAAATAAAAAAATGATCATTAAACAATGAAATCGATCTCAGAAAAACTCAGAATAAATTTCTTCAAGACTCTTATACACTGATAAACTTACAATAAAACAGAAAAGACTAAAATAAAACCAAGAATCCGATAGACAATTTTCCCTTTAACTTAATATTCATTATCATCTCATAAACTCTTTCAATCAAAACCTTATTATTCTTAAAGAAAAACAACTAAACTTTGTTAATTGAACAAACTTAACCTTTGAAAAACTTAAAACAATTTTTTGAATTAAACACTACTTAACATATAAAATATTGGTAAAAAAATCCCTAAATTATATTAACTTTATGAAACCTATATATATATATCAAATTAACAATATATAAATTCATTATCAATTAAACGCTTATAAACTTAACTTTTTCAGGGCCCAAACTAAGATAAACTTAAAGTGATATACTCTAATTAAACAATACTTAACTTAAATTAAACTATATATAAAATTCAATTCTATTATTAATAAAATGCTAAAATACAACTTAACTTAAACCTTAACATAATAAATTACTAAAGTTTCATGCTATTCAATTCTCTATCTCAATTCTCATTATACTATCTCTTTTTCACATTATGTTCTATAAACAATATCCTTCACCACACCGGATGGGTGCATGTGCTGATCAATTCTGTCACCTAACTAAAAAATCTGGGGTTAGCATTTAGAAACATTGGAGAAGTTAGAAGGAGACCCTTGATTTCAAGTGGCGACTTAGCTGTATCTTATTTTTTGGGTGAATGTTGGAATTCCATCTCATCATTGCTGTGGGACATTTGGTGTAATAGATGTGATTGCAAAAAGTTATTTACTTTGACCGCTGTGGTTTCTGGGCTGTGCCGTGTATTTGTTGTTAATGTTTGGATGTGCACTGCAGTGGAAAAAGCCTCGGCATCTGTCACACCGCAGCTCTGCTGTGGAGAGGCAGTGACCAAAGAAATCCCTGCCTTGGCTCTGCCCAGTCCCCGCTTGCACGAGCCCGAGCGGAGAGGAGGGGAGCAGTTCTGGCACAGTCACACCCCGCTTCTGCCCGCATTGGGGTGACTGTGTCTCTCTCCTGCTCTCAGTCCCCGCTCACGCCCAGCGTCGGCTGCACTGAACCCGTGCTTGCAATCTGTCCCTCTCTGACACTTCTGCGTTCGCTTTAACTTCTGCAAACGCAGTGTGCATTCTGGATTCACCCCTCTCTGTCTGTGTCGCCATGGGAACGAGAGAAGGAACACCAGCCCCGACTGTGCCCCGCCGCGCCGACCCCGGCCACGGCCGTGGGCTCGGGAATGTCCCCTCTCACGCCCGACTGGACCTGGCACCGTTCCAGTCCCAGTCTGGGTCGTCCCGCCCAGCCCCGGTGTCTGTCCCTGCTCAGCGTGGTTCGGCGCTCTGCTGACGTCATCAGCGCGCGACCGCCGCTCCCCGCCGCCGCCGCGCCCCGCGCCGCGTCCCGCGCTCGGGATTCCCCCCCGCGCGGTCACCACGCAGCCTGTGGGCACTTGGCTGGCTGGGGCCGCCGCCGCCGCTGACGCTGTCAGTGCCCGTGCCGCGCTCGAGATGCGAAAGACCCCGCGCCACGGTTCCATGCACTCCGCTCTCCAATATGTACTTCCGACAATTGATTTACATTCGCAAACCCCGTACTAATTCCTGATAAACTTTCAGTCTAACATTTCTTCTAACAACCGATTCATGTGTAACTAATTTTTGATGCAATAACTATTCTGTTCTGGCCGTCTGAAACTCACAGGGGTGTCTGTGGGTTTGTGCTGGCTGTTGCCATGGGAACCGCGACGGACTGTGTCCTGAGTCATCCTGGCCACGCCCCGTCCCTGCCTGTGTCACCCCGGGGGTGAGGACGCTCCTGCTCTGGTCCCGGCCATGCTTTCGCCTAACTCCGGCTCGCAGCGCCCGGTTCAGAGCCACTGCCGTCCCCCCCAGGCTGACGCAATCACCCTCCTGTTCCCATTCCGGTCCCGATGTTTCCCATGTTGCTTTGCCCCTCTCCTGACTGTCCCAGCACCCACAGCCCGCGCGCACCGGCCCCGCCCCGCCTGTGCTCGTGCCACGCGTTCCAGATGTGAGAATTCCCTGCACCCGTGGCTCTTGGGCTTTGCTCGACCTTCACGCGCGTGCCCGCCGCCTGAGTTGCAGCGAGGGACGCCTGTCGTTGTCCCTCTGCTATTTCCTCAGCGGGACTGCCTGCCGCGGTCCGGGAGCTGCCCCCCGCCTCTTGGGTGGCCGCTCTTGCGGCTTCACGGATTCTCGACACTGAACGCGTCACGGGACACCCGGGACGCCTGGCCGCTGCACCCGCGCCCCCGCCGCCCTGTGTCTGCGCTGTTCCCGCTGTCCCCTCTCGCCTGCACCGCGGGCTGTTTTGAACTCCCAGCCCGAGCAGCCACGAGAGATTTCTCCTCTCCCCTCTGTTAAAAATAAAGGGCCAGGAGACCTTGTGCCCCTTTCTTGACAGGCCTTTATTTAATAGGAAAGCCTATGGGGGTGGGGGTGCGGGGTTCACAACGCCTCCGCTACTCCCAGACGAGTCGACGTCCCAGAGGAGGGGTCAGCGAGCCTGTCGATTCCGGCAGGGTCGGAGTCTGCGCCCTCACGGGATACGTCCCGAGACTCATTCTGCTGCTCGTTGGTCTAGGGGTTTTCTGCGCGCCGTTTCCCTCAAGATTACAGCAACTAGCTTCGGTGATTCTGAGCGTCTTCTCCAGCTTTCTGAAGTTTTCCTGACAGGCAGGTATAGGTCTTTTTATTGTCTTGGCTTTTGGCTCGTTGTCTCAGTCTGTTTTTAGTTTGCGCGGGAATCTAGTAATTAATAGTCTGTGCTCGCTCGGCCTTCTGGGAATCAGGAAGCCTTCTCCTGGGAGCAAGTCTCTGGGAGCAGCTTCGGAATTACCCGACGCAGTGGAAGGGACAAGGGGGCTTCAAACTATTAAAAGCAGGGAAACTAACAGGTATGATTTCTTCTATAAGGGGTTCTAACAAGGCACTTATAACAAGAGGGGGTACAGAGACTCAGGGAATTAACGGGGGACATATTCTGGGTATAAGGATAGATACATATAGGGGTGGAATTAACAATGGCATGCATCAGGGAACTCCTAAAACTGTAAAAAGGTAAACAGATAGAAAAGTTAGATATTAATTTTATTTATAACACCTCCTCTTCCCTCTCTGCTCTGCACTCCCTCTGCACCCTCCCCCACCGGAGCCGCCGCCGCCGCCGCTGCCCCTCTCGCCGCGGGTTCGGACTCGAGCAGCGCTTGGTCCCTTCCCCCACCGGGGGCTGCGGCTGTGCTTGGCTTATCTCTCTGTCTGGGGGACTTGCATCGGAGGAGCTCAGGGATTGAGGTTCGAGGGAAACTGAGGAACAGTGGGAACCCGGACACACAGGGCATGATGACAGACCATCCCCTGATTGTCCATGGAAGGCAGTCCTGCTTTCCCTGGATCTGTGGTGAGGAAAACTGCCCCAAGCTGCTGGCTGGGCGATCTTCCCCCTTTGTGCTCCCATAGAAACCCCAGCTGTCCGGCTGGACGTGCCGTGCTGTAGAGCTGGCTATAATATTGTCCTTGTTAAAAGCAAAAGTTTTGCGGCAGTCTTATCTTTTTGTCCTTTTGTGGCTCAGTAATAAAGTTACTTATTGATCTTTTGCCAAAAATTCAATCCCAAGAAAAAATATATATCTGTGTGCGAGTGACTACACCACACCTATGATAACAAAGCTTTCATTTCATTTGGGCTGTCTCTACCTGATGGGTAGAAGTTTTGCCCTATAGGGCTAAAAAATATCTTTGGTGTGTCCTTGGGAAAATTCCTTCCCTCCCCATGTTCTTAATTTCAACCATTCTCACCAAAAGCTGAGTCAGCATGAAGTCAGTCCGGAGATGGCACTGTCCATCGTCCAGCAGGCCATAGGCGAGGAATCCCAGGCGCGCTTCTGGTTTCTCTCCTCCTGGCTGTCCTCCAGACGAAATGCCTTGGTGAAGGTCAAGTTCTTATCTTGAGCTTTCCTCTCCCTCTCTTCTTGAAAATGCGGAGAGTGTGTACTGCTCTTCTTTTTTTTTTTTCTCTTTTTTTTCCTCTTTCTTTTTCTGCCGATGAAGGTTGGAGGTTGTTTGATGTTTCTTTTTCTTCTTTTTGTTGATGCCCGACCAGGGACGCCAGATGTGAGAACCCCAGCCTTGTTTTGGGGCCACATGTGGTGGTGAAATTCCTCCTCCAACCCGTGCTTCCAAAGAAAAGCTCCGCAGGCTTAGCTGTTCGGTCTCAAGGCAGTTTATTGCTAGTTATCTAACAGATTATGTTCTTGGACTGCGGCTATTTAATCAGCGGCCTGGGTAGAGGCACACACACACCCTGACATCCTCTCTATCAGCTGTCTTCTTCGTCTCTCTCCCCGCCCAGGGCTGCTGCTATCTTTTATAAGATATATTACGTATAACATGTTTACAATTATTCCCCAATACCTACTACCTACGTTGCCAAGTGTTTTTCTACTCTAAACCAATCTGTGAGTGCCAACATCACCAAGAACATGGAGGTAAGGAAGAAGAAGGAAGAAGGATGGGTTCAGCCCACTTTCCTCCATCTTAGAACTTCTGACCCCCATGTACAAAGCGAAAACCCCCCTGTACATGTGCTAAAAAAATTTCCCCTCTACTTCATAACTACTTATACTATACTATCTAACCTTTTGTGATTGCTTGTTCCACCTCCAAAGTTGGTAATTCATTCCATGGCTCAAACTCAAAATCACAGTTGTTTTTCAGCTATCTGCCAGGGTCTAGAATGCTTCTGACCAAGGCCTGGAACCTCTAAAAATGTCTGAGAGACATTTTGAGTTCCCACACCCACCAAGCCTTCCTGTCATGGCTGTTCCATCTGCACCTCTGGGCTCAGCTCAGACTTCTCCACTAAACCAGGAGTGCTGGTAAAGGATGGAGAGCAGCCTGGCAAGCTCTTTCTCCAGCTCCCTCTTTACTCTTGGGGAGGTAGAACATTCCACAGGAAAGCAACTGATGCCACAAGGAGAGGGGTGGCCTCAAGCACCTTTGGCAGTGAAACAAAGCCTTTGTTTGACATAAGTAAGCCCAAGCAATTCCCAAAAGTAAACAGGTAATTAGCACAGCCATACATAAGTACTCAGCACCAGTTAGCATAAGAAAAACCTGGCAGGGTGTCGTGGTTTGACACGGAAAGAGAATTTTTTCCGGAAGGAAGAGGTCAATTTAGATATTGACCAATTGAAGATGGACACACCTCTGAGAACACAGAGGGGTTAAAAGCAGAATTCCCAGGGGAACTCGCTCTCTTTGGTTAGGGTCAGCGTGCAGTGCAAACTCTCCCCTGCCCAGCCACGAGCTGGGTGGGGGAGGGGAAGCCCCATGGCCATCCTGCAGGGACAGCTGCAAACCGCCTGCAGCTTTGGGAATGTCATTAGTGCCTATGGTGGGGGGGAAGCTGCAAGTCCTTGACTGCTGTTTTGTGTTGCTGAGAAGAGAAGGACATCTCGGAACTGGGGATGCTGTATTTGAGGTCAAGCGAGCAACTTTGTGGTGGGGGAGCTGCGTGGGCCAAAAGGACCCAGGGGTGCTGGTTAAGAGCAGCTGAAGTTGGGCCAGCGACTGCCCAGGTGGCCAAGAAGGCCAAGGATGCCCTGGCCTGTGTCAGCAGCAGTGGGGCTGCAGGAGCAGGGCAGTGACCATCCCCCTGGGCTGGGCAGCTCTGCGGCCATAGCTGGGAGTGCTGTGTCCACTTGTGGGCCCCTCTGAAGCAGAAAGTCCTTGAGGGGCTGAAGCGTGTGCAGAGAAGGACACGGGAGCTGGGGAAGGCTGTGGAGCGCAAGGCCAAGGAGGAGGTGCTGAGGGAGCTTTAGCCTGGACAACGGGAGGCTCATGAGGGACCTTCAGATCCACAGATCCATACATGACAGTGCTCACCACAAGGGCTGTTTCGCTGCCAAACATGCCTCACTGCATCCAAGTGCTTTAGCCACCTGAGGAGGGGACACTTCCAACTTGTAGATTGTTGGTTTGCTAGGAGGAGAAGCCCCGCCCATTTTCTCTCTTTCCAGCAAGTAAAGAGTCTCCTGCACAAACTTTCCTGCCCTTTTCGTGCACTGCATGTGATTCTGATCCAGTTTGAGTTTTCCTTTTCTGCCACAGCAATAACAAAGTCCGTGCTGGCTATCTCCTGCTTTTCCATTTCAGAGTTTTCAAGAGCTAAAAGCTGCATTGTGCAGAGGCACCGTTGCTTGCTGATGGCAGCCAGGGAGGACTATCAAATTCATAGAGTGAATCAAATAGAGTTCTGTTGAGTTAGCCCATTTTAATATGGTCGGAGAGACTTAGAGTCCCATCGCTAACAAAGTCACTGATTTCTCCTTGGAAGTGGTGTTTGTGGATGCGAGGAGGAACGAGGTTATAAATGAGAGGTAACAGCCTGTCCCTCATGCTTCTCTCTTGCCGCAGATGGCAGAAGGAACAGCAGTTTCTGCCCCAGCTCCCTCTGCTCCTGGAGAAGAGGCCAAAGAGGGGCAAAATGAGCAAGATGACCACAAGCTGGCAGCTGTGGCAGCAGCAGAGCCAGATGGTTCCAAGACAGTTGTGGAAAAAATGACGGGAGACAAGTCCATTCTATAATGTCAACAAGTCTCAGTTTATTCCAAGCACGCATGTAGTTATACCCGTTATAATGAAGCTCATGCATATTACAAAACTTAGGCTCATCATTGGTGTATCAAAAACAGGTCAACCCTGCCTTTGGGGCTTTCTAAGCTTGCTTTGTTTTCCCTTACATTTATCTTTTTGCTGAACATTCTACTGTTGGGAACCAGCTTACCCAAGGACATAAGATATTATTGCTACATCTGCTATTGCTGCACTATGCAATTTTCAGCTACTGCTTCACTAACTGCATGTAGTCATGTCCTTTCTCACAAAGCCATTCATCCACAAAACTCTCCACACTGCACCAATGGTGGTGGGTTGTTTTCACTTCAGAACCAATGGATTTGGTCCTTGCGGAGCTCTGTATAAAGGAGCAGTGCATTTTGAATTAACCGGAGTTTACTCTCAACAGTCTTCTGAGTCAGAACCTCTTAATTCCCGTCCTGCCTCAACAGCGACAAAGACCCTTCAGGGCTGGGGCCAGGTCAGTGAAATCTCTTTATTGCTGATCTCGACAAGGCCATCGAGGGCACCCTCAGTCAGTTCCAGGTGAGCCCAGGCTGGGTGGAGTGTGGCTGTGCTGGAGGGCAGGAAGCTCTGCAGAGGGATCTGGACAGGCTGGAGCCATGGGCCCAGGACAATGGGTTCAGGTTCACCAAGGCCAAGGGCCGGGTCCTGCCCTGGGCTCACAACCACCCCAAATCCCTGTCTGTGCCCTGCCTGTGATCCTCACAGCCTGTCCTGTTTCCTTCATCCCTGCATTGCCAGGGACTTTCTGGGACAAGGGAGCTCTGCTCTGGGGATGGAGGGAGCTCCAAGTACCACGACTGGAGTGGGAACCACAAATCATCAGGTTTGTGTCCTTTGGGAGTCAGGAACTGGTGAGACTCAGAGGCACAGAAAGTTTCTCTTCATGGCCAACAGACCATGGTAGAACAGGACACAATTTAATAACAATCACGCTCTTCCCTGAGCTATGTGCAACATCCCAGCAGCATCTGATGAGTCCACCATCCACAAGTGATTTCCATACTAAAACTGATTTTAGACTTACATGGTTCTCTGATAGATATAAACACAGTTAAGTTCTTGCATCAGGATGCTCATCCTGGAGTGGGGGCAAAAGAGCTCAAACAATTCCTGATTTGCAAAGCTGTCAGTGGTGGATGGAGAAGGGAGGTCAGGCTGCTTTTGGTGTTGAGGAAATGCTGAAACCAACTGACTCATTTCATCTTCTGTCCTGGCTGATCTTCCCTGTTTCCCCTTCCACCCATTGGCTTTTGTCTCCCACCAGGCCCCCGGTGAAGAGCCTGGCTCTGTGTTCTCCATCTCCTCCTCGCTGGCACTGCCAGGCTGGGATGAGGAGCCTCTCAGCCTTCCCTGCTCCGGGCTGGACAAGCCCAGCTCCCTCAGCCTCTGCTCACAGCCCAAGGGCTCCAGCCCCACCTTGGAGGCCCTTCCCTAGCCCTGCTCCAGCTACCAGACATCTTTCCTGCCCTGGGGAACTCAACTCAGGCCACAGGGACTTGGATAATCCACATCCTTGATGTCCTGGTCACACAGCCCTGGCCCCTTGTCCCCATGTCAGGCTCTGGGGTGGATCCTATGGAACATCCTTGGGTGGAGGCTGTGGCTCCAGGGGGACTGGGGGGATACCGGGGAACAGGGACTCCGCTGGGCATGAACAGCATTGGACTTGTTGGGAGAAACTGTGAGGGGGGGCTGGGGCGGAGTGACCAACCCAGTGACCTCACAGAGCCCTCCTGGGATGTCACAAAGCCCCTCTGGGATGTCTCAGCCTGCTCTGAGATGTCACAGCCAGATCTCTAATGTCACACAGCTGGTCTCTGATGTCACTCTGTGATATCATAGTCCGCTGTTATGTCACAGCCTGTTATCTGATGTCACAGAGACAGTCAATGATGCTGTAGTTGCTTGATGCCCACTCTGTGATGTCACAGTCCACTCTGTGACCTCATGTCACCAGATGATGAATTGTCTCCACCAGGTGAGCTGACAACTGGAGCTTGTTCTCCAACTCCCCAGGCCTATGGAAACCACACAATGCCAATTGTGGGAGAAGGGGAACTGGAAGTTCACCAGCCTCAGTGTCCTGCCAGCTCAGTCAGGCCCACGGGAACATTGGGGTCCACGACCACCAGGGACCACCAGGGAAGATCCCCAGGACAGAAGACAGCATGGGTAATGGGGAGAGGAAATATGTTAATGATTCTGGAAAAATGATTATCAGATGTGTGTTTAGTCCAGGACAATCAATGAATATGTGTGCAAAATACAGAACATGAACAGAAACTTTCCTGTACTCAGCAAGCTCGGCTTTGGGAGGAGCTATCCCCTGTGCACCCAGCTGAATAAAGAATGCTGCTTCTTAATGCTGCACTGGTGTTAAGGAGTTTTCTGTTTTACCAAATTTTTGTAACACTCCACTCCCAAGGAAAGCTCTGTCTCCTGCTGCTCACAAACAGAGAAGGGCTGGTGGCAGATGTGGGGCTCAGAGGCTGCCTGG
The DNA here is from genome assembly GCF_050655825.1 of Lonchura striata. Taxonomy (NCBI): domain Eukaryota; kingdom Metazoa; phylum Chordata; class Aves; order Passeriformes; family Estrildidae; genus Lonchura; species Lonchura striata. Next base: position 4,791,410 of record NC_140735.1, on the reverse strand, counting down.
GGCACAGGGACCATGAAATAATCAAGTTTTCAATGATCTGTGAAAGAAGGAGGGAAAGCAACAAAACTTCCACACTGGAATTAGGAAGGGCAGTCTTTGGCCTATTTAGGATGCTAACTTGAGGAGTACCAAATCAGGTACCGATATTTTTAAGGGAAAAAGCCCTTAAAAACAAAGGGGTTCAGGAACAAAGGGCACATTTTGAGAAAGTAATCTTAAGGGGGAAGGAGCAGCCTGTCCCAGTGTGGCAAAAGATGAGCTGGTGAGGAAAATGACTGCCCTGACTGCCCATGGAGCTTTTGTGGGAACTCAGGGGAAAGAAGAGGGTGCATTAACTTTGGACAGAAGGTCAGGCAACTTAGCAAGCGTTTAAGGATATTGTTAGGTCATGCAGGAAAAAAGAGGAAAGAGGTGAAATCTCAATAATAGATTAACCTGGCCACTTCTGTGAAAAATATTAGAAAACATTTCTACAAATAACTCAGTTGCAATTTATGGGATAATGAGAACCTCCACTCTTTATTGGATGCAGTGGAAAATACAGTAGCTAAAGATAAGGAATAGGCCAAGCTCCTTAACATCTTGTTTCTTTTAATTTTCAATATTAGGATAGGCTGTTCTCAGGACAAGAGCTCTCCTGAGCTGGTAGATGGGCACAGGAAGCAGAACAGCCCCCTGTAATCCAGGAGGAAGCAGCTGGGGTCCTGCTGAGCCACTCAGATGCTCACAGGTGTATGGGATCAGATGGGTGTGGAGTTGCGTTATGTATATGTTTTATTATCCCTGTATTATGTATTGGTTTATTCCTTTGTACCCCCGTGTGCAACTTGGTTTATCCCCAGTTTTCCTGCCTTGTCCTCCCTTCCCGCCTTCCCAGTATCTATCCATCACCCTGAAAGAGGCATTTTACCCCCCCCCAGGTGCCTTGTCTATCACTCGGTGCCCCTTCCCATCCATCCAGAAGCTTCTACTCAGGGCACCGGGTGATTGGGCGAGGACCTGGGGCTCCCCCCATATCCTTCCCCCATTGGACCCCACCATATCCCCCCATCCCGGAGCCACCCCCTATCCCTATCCCCATTGGTCATTGGATACCCCTCCCTTACAGTTTATAAGCCAGTGCAAGCACCTTGTGCTTGTTCCTGTTGGCTGGCACTGTTCTAGGACATTTGGCCCCGTTGGGCTACAATAAACTCGGACTTAGCCCCCAGCAGGATCCGCTCTTCATTTACCACCGCGAGGCTTGCTAGCGCTGCCCGGAACCCACAAAGGCACTCTCCAAACCCCAGCTGGGAGCGGCGGAGGGTGCCTCCATCGCCCGCTCTCGCCCCAGAGAAGAGCTAGCCGGGGCTGAGAGAAAAGGGAACCGGGGCGGGAGCGCGGCAGATGGGATCCATCCTAGGGGGATGAGGGAGCTGGTGGATGAGCTCCCCAAGCTGCTCCCCATCATTTACCATCAGTGCTGGCTCAGCAGGGAGGTCCCAGAGCACTGGAGGTGCCAGTGTGAGCCCATCCCCAAGAAGGGCTGGAAGGAGGATCTGGGGAGCTCCAGGCCTGTCAGCCTGACCTCGGTGTCTGGGAAGGTTATGGAACAGATCACCTTGAGAGCCACCACAGGGCACCCACAGGATGGCCGAGGGGTCAGAGCCAGCCAGCGTGGATTTAAGAGGGGCAGGTCCTGCCTGAACAACCTGATCTCCTTTTATGACCAGGTGACCCACCTGTGGATGTGGGAAAGGCTGTGGATGTGTCCATCTGGACTTCAGCAAAGCCTTGGACACTGTCTCTGACAGCATTCCCTGGAAAAGCTGCCGCCCATGGCTTGGGCAGGTTCCCTCCTGGCTGGGAGATGGAAGAGCTGGCTGGAAGCTGGGCCCAGAGAGGGGTGGGGATGGTGCTGCACCCAGCTGGTGTCCAGTCTCTGGTGCTGTCGCCCAGGGATCTGTGTTGGGCCCAGTCCTGTTTAACATCTTCACCGATGATCTGGGTGAGGGGATCGAGCCCACCATCCCCAAATTTGCAGGTGACACCAAGCTGGGTGTGAGTGTGGATCTGCTGGAGGGCAGGACAAGAAGACACAGCCTCATGCTGCACCAGGGGAGGTTTGGTCTGGACAAGAGGAAGAAGTTCTTCACAGAAAGGGTGAGTGGGCATTGGAATGGGCAGGCCAGGGAGGGAGGTGGCAGAGTCACTGTCCCTCTCCAGTGGCACTCAGTGGCATGTCTGGGTGACAAGGCGGTATTAGGGCATTGGTTGGACTTGATGATCCCAAAGGTCTTTTCCAGCCTATTTGATTCTGTCATTCTGTGATGATTGGGGCACTCTGGGGCCATTGTGACACTGCAGGGCCTCGTGGAACTAAGAGGACCAAGGTGACACTGTGCAGCCCCATAGAACCAGGGCTCCATTGTGGTGCTCTGGGGCCCAATGGGACCAGGGAGTCCCCGTGACACTGGGTCCTGGTGGAACCACAGAGGCCATGGTGACACTGTGTGGCCTAGTGGAAACAAGGAGTCCATTGTGACACTGAGGGAACTTGTGGAAGCACAGAGAGCATTGTGACAGTGTGGGACCTCATGTGACCATGGGGCCTTTGTGGCACCCTGGGGCCCCATGGAACCAAGGGGCCCCTGTGAAACTGCAGCACCAATGAGAACATTGTGACACTGTGAAGCCCCATGGAACCAAGGAGTCCATTGTCACATTTTGGGGCCCCATGGGACCAAGGAGACCAGTGTGACAGTGTAGGGCCTGGTGTAACCAAAGGGACATTGTGACACTCAGGGGCCTCTTGGAACCAAGGACATCTTTGCAGATGACGCCAAGCTGGATGTGAGTGTGGATCTGCTGGAGGGTAGGAAGGCTCTGCAGAGGGGCCTGGACAGGCTGGATCCAGGGCCCAAATCCAACAAGATGGGATTTAACAAGTCCAAGTGCCGGGTCCTGTGCTTTGTCCACAATAACCCCTGCACCGCTGTAGGCTGGGGATGGTGTGGCTGGACAGTGCCCAGGCAGAAAGGGACCTGGGGGCACTGGTCGACAGCAGGCTGGACATGAGCCAGCAGTGTGCCCAGGTGGCCAAAAGGCCAATGGCTCCTGGCCTGGGTCAGGAATGGTGTGGCCAGCAGGAGCAGGGAGGTCATTCTTCCCCTGTACTTGGCACTGGTGTACTTGGCATTCCTCCCCTGTCCTGGCACTGTTCCTCAAGTGCTGTGTCCAGTTCTGGGACGCCCAGTTTGGGAAGGACATGGAGGGGCTGGAGCATGTCCAGAGAAGGGCAACAAGGCTGGTGAGGGGTCTGGAACACAAGTCCTGTGAGGAACAACTGAGGGAGCTGGGGTTGTTTAGCCTGGAGAAGAGGACACTCAGAGGTGACCTTATCACTGTCTACACTCCCTGAAAGGTGGTTGCAGTCAGGTGCGTGTCGGTCTCTTTCTCCTCACAGCAAGTGACTGAACAAGAGGACACAGTCCTAAGCTACACCAAGAAAAATTTAGGTTGGATATTAGGAAAAAGTTTTTTATGGAAGGGGTGATAAAGTACTGGAATAGTCTGTCCAGGGAGGTGGTGGAGTCATCATCATGAAATGTGTTTAAAAAAAAGACTGGATGTGGCACTCAGTGCCATAATTTTGCAAAGGTGGTGTTAGTGTGTGGGTTGGACTTATGACCTTAAAGGTCTCTTCCAACCCAGTAATTCTGTGATTCTGTGATTGTGTGGCATCACAGATCAGGTTGTTGTGAGCCTGTGTGTGTCTGTATCGGCTGTATAAATCACTGTATAAAGATAAAAATGTTAATAATGATTTAATTACCAAAAATGTCTCTGAAAACAAAGAGTTGAGAAAATGTCATCTGGTGGAATTTTAGTATTGAGTTTGTAATCTCTGTCTTTGGGTTTTTATAGATAATAATATAAGTAATAATGATTTTTAAGTTTTTTAGATAATACGATAAATAGTGATTGTTAAGTTTTTGTAGGTAATGATAAGTAGTGATTGTTACTAATGTTATATGAGTGCTTTAAAAGGATTGTCTTAAACTATTTTAAACATTTCTTGTTAATAGGTTGATCATAAAATGTGAGTTGTCTGATTTTTGTGATAAGAATTATTATTAAGGTATTAAGGTATTAAGGTGTTGTTATAGTATTTACAGTCAGTTTTCATATGTTTTATTGTCTCTTTAGGTGGTTGATTACAAGATGTTTTTTCAGGATCCTGTGTTTTTGATTTTTTAACTACTCATGTGTTTTCTTTATCCAATCTTTTATGCAGCTGCAATTCATCTTCCTTTAAAAATTCATTATCCAAATTTTAATTCAAAATTTCAGACTTCAAATTTTCAGATTTCTGAAGAAAGGGTTTATTGTATTTAGAGAATTTTTGTCTTGAAAGAGATTTTAAATAGGTTCAATTATTTAATAGTTTGATAAATTTTTAATAATAAGGTTTTTTACTTATAACTGTTATTTCTAGGACTTTTGTTTTATAATGTGTTAAAACATATCCTCCAATTAGAGTTTGAGCTCTGGCCAAGCTCTGGCTCTACGTGGATGGTGTGATTGACCCAGGCGTTTTCTGCATCAAAAAGTATTCAAGTCCTTTTGGCTTGACAATTTGACCATGTAGGGCAGCTGAGCCTCAAAGGGAGTTTTGGAGAAACATGATCCGGACATGTTTTATCCAAATCTCTGTTGTTTTAAGGTTTATCAGCTGCTGCAGACTCTGGGATGACAATTTGATAGTGTAGCACTTGGTAACTGTGATTTTATATGTAATATTAGTTGTGTATTATCTGATTGATTTTTATTTGTTGTTAGTTTCTTTACTATATGCATTGTTTTGTTCTTGATGTTTTTTCATGTTTATAACAAAGATGTTGATATTTCCATTTCTTCATGCAAATTTTAAGAAACAGAATTGAGAGAGGACACTCCAGTCCCTGTGGGGAGTATTGAGTTTGTTTGTGTTTTAGCAGGTGCAGAATCTGGATAGATTTCAGTGAAGAATGTTAAACTTATCAATTTCAAGAGAACACTAATCTCTCCACAAGTAAATCAGAGGATGCACAGCAAAAGTGGATTGTACAAAGATTCGTGTTTCACCCACAGAAGATTGTAGGCTTTTAAGTTTTTTCATAAGTGTGTTTTTAATTATGTTATAGACTTTTTTGCTAAGTTTTAATGAGTTTTAGTAATGCCTGTGATTTTTCTGTTCATTTTGCCATTGCTTTTCAATGGCAAAAGAAAAAGAGGGACAATCAATTAGGTAATCAAAAGCATAACATTAAGTTTATCATAAATATAGTTTGTATTTAGAATTAAGTTTGTTCCTTTCATGTTAAACAGAACAATCAAAAACATGAGAAATATGAAGTGGGGTGCACTTCTGTAATATAACCTCATTTTTCACCCCACGAGTTACTTCAGTGCAAGCTCTCACACAATTGAAAATCCTGGCCTACTGGACAAAAAAGTAAATTAGTATTCCATCTAAAATGTTGAGTGAGCTTGCCACAAATATAGGTAGTATCTGTCATGCAGTTCTGCAAAACAGAGCACTTACCACTAATTTGCTTCTTCTAGCCCAAGGTCATAGTTGTGAAGAATTTGAAGGAATGTGCTGTATGAACTTATCTGATCACTCTACATCTATCCATAAGCAAATACGAAAATTGACCAAGCTAACTCAACAGTTAAAAGTAGAAGATAGATTAGATTTAAAAAGATAGCTAAAAGGATTGGGGATCGGACCATGGTTAAGAGACATTATCAAATACAGCATAATAGTTCTAAGCATAATTGTGATGCTTTTGCTTGTTTTGCCCTGTGTGTTTACTTGCTTGCAAGGCTTGATGCAGCAGCTTTTGCAGAAAATGCTGAATGCACACCTTCTTGTACAAAAGGAAAACGGGGGAGATGAAGAGAGCCTGACAGAGGAATGGTTGAACGACAAGGGACATGATACTGTAAAATTAATCCAAATAGGGAGGGCTACGTGACTGCTGCAAAGTTCGCATGGCCCTGAAGAGTAGATGGTGTGCAGAAAGCAGGATATTGAAACTGCTTGGTATGTAGAAGTAGATAGAGAAACACAAAGAAGTACTAAGCTGTCCTAGCTGCAAGGCCAGCTGGACAGGCAAGTATCATTCACAAAGATACTTTTAAGATAATAGTACAAATCACATAGCAACCAATCATGAGCTTGGCTTTTGCAATATGTATGAGCTAATTAACGAACATATATAAACTGTGTAATCTGTCACAATAAACTGAGACTTGATGATCATGATATCATGAGTCTTGTCTCCCGCGGCATCCCTCCAACACCCAAGTGCTGGGGCTGCACCTCCAGCTCCAGAGATGTGACAGATGGGAGAAGAGACAAATCATTCCTGCTGCATTCTTCATTGTGTTTGCTTGTACAGGTGACCTGGATCCATATGTAGACGAGCTGTTTTGTGTCTGAAAACACTGGTAAAGTAAGAAGAATACTATTCTTTAGCTGAAAATAATATTTCATGCATAACACACAATGAGAAAGAAAAGACACATATGATCAGAAGAGCATCTGAGTTTTTCAGAGGAAGAGAGACTCATTGGTGTCTCAGTGGTCAAACCTGTTCAAATACTTTCTTCAGAGCTTCCTTGAGATAAGAGGTGACCACCAGAGGCCAAGGCCAGCCAGAGCTCTCTGTCCTGGCAACTTTTGTCTGGGAGAACCCTTGCATATAGGGAACTTTTCAGGAGGAGTATCAATTTTGGCCATGGGCACCTGGAAAGATGGATGGTTCATTTTAGTAGGAAGGAAGTCACAGGGCTCCAGGTCTCCAGAGACTGATGAGAGGCAGCCCTAGGCATTCCAAGATCAGCTGGACCTGTCAGGTGGTCCCTGGGAGGCCCAACCGGCCAGACCCATTCCATGTTCCCTTGGTTCCACCAGGCCCTGTAATGTCACAATGTTCTCCTTGCTTCTCAAGTGTCCCAATGGCCCTGCGCTTCCATGAGGCCCTGCAGGGTCACAATGGCCCTTTGGCTCCAATGGGCCCAAAGTGTCACAATGGTCTCCATGATTCCATGGGGCCTTGCAATGCCACAATGCTCTCCACGGATCCACAATGCCCCACAGGATCACAACAGCCCTTTGGTTCCACGAGACCCTTAAATACCTGCGATGGACTCTTGGATCCACCAAGCCCTGCTGCTTCTCACTGGCCCCTTGGGACCATGTGGCCCAGCAGTGCCACAGTGACGTCCTTGGTGCCACGAGGCCCCGCAGTGTCACAGTGGTCCCTTGGATCCATAGGGTCCCCACCATGTCACAATGCTATCCACAGGTAGAAACCAAGGAGCCCCAGTGTTTTGGAGGCTGATGAACTGCAGCCACCAGAGGCCAAGGCCATGCCTGTCTGTCTGTCCTGGCAGCTTTGTCACACTGGTCTCTTGTTTCCATGGGCACTGCAATGTCACACCGGCCCCTTGTTTCCACGGGGCCCTGCAGTGTCACAATGGTGGTGTCATATTGGATCCTTGGTTCCATGAGGCCCAGATGTGTCACACTGGCCTCTTGTTTCCATGGGGCTCCATAGTGTCACAATGGTCCCTTGCTTCCATCAGGCCTTGCAATGTCACAAGGGTCTCCTTGGTGCCGCAGTATCACAATGGACCCTTGGTTCCATGGGGAGTCACAATGTCAGAAGGGTCTCCTTGGTTCCATGAGGCCCTGCAGAGCCCCTTGATTCAACAAGGCCTCAAGGTGTCACGATGGCCTCCAGGCTTCCAATGGGCCCCACAATGTCCCAATGGACCTTTGGTTCCATGGAGTCCTGCACTGTTCCATGGATCCTTAGTTCCATGAGGCCCTGGAGTGTCACAATGGACTCCTTGGTTCCATGGTGCCACACAGTGTGACAAGTGCCCCTTGGCCTGCCATGTCCCCATGGTGTCACAATGGCCCCTTGCTTCCATGAGGCCTTGTAGTGTCACAATGGCCCCTTGGTTCCATGGGGCCCAAAGTGTCACAGTGGTCTCCATGATGCCATAAAGCCCTGCAGTGTCACAACAGACCATTGGTTTCACTGAGCCCCACAGTGTCACTATGGTCCCTTTGGCTCCAAGAGGCCCTGAAGTGCCACAGTGGCCCTTTGGTTTCACAGGCCTCAAAGTGTCAAAAAGGCCTCCATGGTTCCATGAGGCCCTGCTGTGTCACAAGGGACCTTTGGTTCCATGATGCCCCAGAGTGTCACAATGGCATCCTTTGTCCCGTGGAGTCAGAATGGACCCTTCATCCCATGGACCCCAACAGTGTTCACTGTATTCCCCTTGATTCCATGAGGGCCTGCCATGCTCTAATGGTCCCTGTGTTCCAGTGTGTCCCAAAGTGTCAGGATAGTCTCCATTGTTCCATGAGGCCACGCAATGTCACTATGCTCCCCTTGGTTCCACAGAGCCCCACAGTGGAACAATGGACTCTTGGTTCCATAAGGTTCCTCAGTCACAATGGTCTCCCTGGATCTGCAGTGTCACAGTGGCCCCTTGGCTCCGTGTGGCCATGCTGTGTCACAATGGCTCATGGTTCCATGAGGCCACACAGTTTAACAAGGGACCCTTGGTTCCACGAGGCCTTTCTGTGTCAGAGTGTCCCCTTGGTTCCCAGAGGTTTCTCAGTGTCACAATGATCTCCTTGGATCTGCACTATCACAATGGACCACTGGTTCAATGTGTCCTCAATGTGCCAAAATGGATTTTGATTCCATGGGGTTCTGCTGTGTCACCATGGACCCTTTGTTCCATGAGTTTGGGCAGTGTCGCAGCTGAGTCCTGGGTTCTGTGAGGCCCCGCTGTCACCAAATCTCGGAAATATCACAATGAGGCTCCTTAACACTAATTTGCTTTTCAGAGGGTATAATTTATTCAGGCCTGAGGCCTAGTGAGGGATAACTCCTCATCTGATGCAGACATGTAATTTTACCAGTGTATTGCTCATATACAGTTCCTAAATGCTAATTACGATTTACCCATTTCCATTAAACCCACCCGAAGTTCCCAGATTCAGTCCTTGTTTTTTCTATCACTGCACCCTTGAGCCAGATGTCTTCTTCTTCTCTTCCAACTGTCCCTGCTGGGAAAGCAGCCCCTGCATGCCTTGTTCCTGTGCTGGAAGTTCACAGGCAGGGTAAAAATGGAATGAACCCTTTGGGTATCAGCCCAAGGCTTTGTGTGGCCAGGCAGGGTCAGCAGGAGGCAGAGCTGCCAGCAAAGGAAGGGCCAGCGAGGTGGGGCAGCCGGGGGTGACAACAGCCTGCAGGGACAGAGGCGCAGGGCAGGGACACCGTGGGACAGCCTGGGCTACAGAGGGCACAGGGATGTGCAGCAGCTGCAAGGCCCTGACAGAGCCAACCTGTGCAGCCCTTTGGCCGTGGCTGCTGGCCCTGGGCCTGAGGCCACGAGGGGACAAGTGACCCTTGCAGCCCTGGGGCCTCAGTGCCTCCTTGTCCCTGCTCAGCAGCCTGGCAGGGCCGCCCCATGGTCCTGCCCTTGGCATTGCACATCCCCACATGCCAGTGCCCATCCCGGGAAGAGCCCTGAGCAATGAGGGAGGGACAGGATCTGCCTTGCCAGGGGCTGGGGCTCAGGCCTGGGCCCTTTGCATTCCTGAAACACATCCAGATTTGCTCAGCACCAGAGACACCTTTCCCTTGCTTGTCCCCAGCTGCCAACTCTGCCTCCAGTGTTCTGCTGTGACTGGAACCTGGGGACACTTTCTCAGTCCTGTCCCTCAGTGGGACCCATTAAAACTTCAGGAAACTTTGGAGTTTGATTGTAACTTTGAATTCTTGAGAGATTTCTGCCACTCCCTTTCAGGGACTGATGGCCAGGGACTCAGCAGCCAACCCACAGGAGAAGTCCTGATGCTGTGTCTGTGCTGCTGAGCTGGGCCGGGCTCCTGGAACAGAGGCAGCTCCTGGCCAGGGCAGCGCTACAGAGAGACAGCTCTGGCCAGGAGCAGCTCCTGGGCACAGCCTGGCAGGAGCATTGTGACATTTCACTGCCATGCCCAGATGCCTGTGTTGTCCCCATTGCCATCATTGGGTTTTCTGAGGCAGTGCCAGGGTCTGGTGGTGGCAGGTGCCCGTCCAGGCAGGGAGCCTTGGGACCCTGCTGTGGACATGTGTCTGTGGGAGCAGAGTGCCCAGGTGTCCTCAGGGGCCCTTCAGCTGATTCCCTGGGTGTCCTGCAGGGCTGCAGGTGCCCTCCAGAAGGGCACAGCTCTCCCGTGGTGTCTCTGGGCTGCGTGGGATCCTCATGGAGGAGACAGCTCAGTGTTAGGGCCAGGGAAATGCTGCTGGGCACCTGCACCTGGGCAGCTGCAGTGATCCCTCTGTGCAGCAGCCTGGCAGGAGACAGCTGAGATCCCAGTGAGGCACCCTGAGGGAAGGCGAGGGCTCTGTCCATGTGCTGTCTGACCCCAGAGCCTCTGCTCTCAGCACTGCCCTGGTTCTCTCTAGGGGAACTCCTCTGCGTGCCTCTCCTGCAGCTTGAAGCTGCCAGCAAGGGACAGCTGAGAACAGCCCTGATGGCCAGAGCTGCTCCATTGTCCCTGCACTGAGAGACCATCCCTGTGCCTCTCAGACCCACACGATTTCACCTGCAGTTAATTAGAAATGTCAGGGATTTCAAACAGCCACAACCACTTCTGACTGTGGCAGCTGCAGCTGGGTGAACAAATACAAGGAATTCGCTCAGCTCAGTTCTTCAGATGGGCAAAATGCAAACAGCAGAGCTGAAAAGATTTTTGGTGTTTCCAAGTTCATTTAATTGGAGATCACCCAGCATTCTCAGTTACCTCTCACTGCTCAAGAAGAAGGAATCCTCCTGAGCCCTGCTCTGAATTCCTGCAAAACCAAGAGCCCAGGTGAGGGGAATGTAGAGAAGTGTTCTTAAAAGTAAAGACCCTAAATGTTCCAGTGCTATGAGATATGCAATAGATTTTGCTCACGGAAGTGTGGCCTGACTTAGTGCTGTAGTTTTCTCCTCAGGAGACAATAATTTCCTGAGGCAGAAATGTCCAACAGCAGCTCCATCAGCCCCTTCCTCCTGCTGGCACTGTCAGACACGCGGCAGCTGCAGCTCCTGCACTTCTGCCTCTTCCTGGGCATCTCCCTGGCTGCCCTCCTGGGCAACGGCCTCACCATCAGCGCCGGAGCCTGCGGCCACCACCTGCACACGCCCATGTTCTTCTTCCTGCTCAACCTGGCCCTCAGCGACCTGGGCTACATCTGTCCCCAAAGCCATGCACAATTCCCTCTGGGACACCAGGGACATCTCCTACTCAGGGTATGCTGCACAGCTGCTTCTGTTTGTCTTTTTCATTTCAGCAGAGGTTTCCCTTCTCACTTTCATGTGATACAAGAGCTACATGTCCATCTGCAAACCCCTGCACTACGGGACCCTCCTGGGCAGCAGAGCTTGTGCCCACATGGCAGCAGCTGCCTGGGCCAGTGCCATTCTCAATGCTCTGCTGCTCACGGCCAATACATTTTCCATGCCCCTGTGCCAGGGCAATGCCCTGGGCCAGTTCTTCTGTGAAACCCACAGGTCCTCAAACTCTCCTGCTCACACTCTAAACTCAGGGAACTTGAGCTCCTTGCTGTTAGTGCCTTTTTGTCATTTGATGTTTTGTGTTCATGGTTTTCTCCTATGTGCAGATCTTTAGGGCTGTGCTGAGGATCCCCTCTGAGCAGGGACGGCACAAAGCCTTTCTCACCTGCCTCCCTCACCTGGCTGTGGTCTCCCTGTTTCTCTGCACTGCAGCCTTTGCCTACCTGAAGCCCCACTCCCTCTCCTTCCCATCCCTGGATCTGGCAGTGTCAGTTCTGTACTCGGTGGTGCCCCCAGCCCTGAACCCTCTCATCTACAGCCTGAGGAACCAGGAGCTCAAGGATGCCCTGAGGAAAATGATGACTGGCTGCTTCTCTGAAGCTACCTATTGCCTGTTTTCTTCTGCCAAACTTTTGGAATGGAACTCATGACATGCCCAACAGGCCTGCCCAGATCCTTGGGTAATGTTCAGTGGGTTTTTAGCTCATAAAAGTATCCTCAATAACATTTTTTTAACCCCCACCATCTAATTCACTGTCTGCCTCTTGAATGTGACCCATAAGCTCTGTTAACCACGTTTGTGCTATTGCTACATTTGAACAAAATAAAGTACCCTGCAGTGCCTGTTTTATCTGGGATCCCAGCTCTGAGGCCTGCATGAAGTTAGAGGGGAGAAGGGGAAGAGAGCTCCAGCAGAGCAGCACTGCCAGGGAGCAGCAGGGATCGTTCCTTTTGGAGCTGCCCTTCCCACTCCACCCTCTCCTTGCCAGCCCTGCTGTGGCTGTGAGGCCGCAGTGCTCTGGCAGCTTGGTCACTGTCCTGCTGCGTGTCCGTGCTGTGACCACAGGCAGGGACAGGCCGTGGGCACTGCTGGGACACAGCTGGGCTCCAGCACAGCAGCTCCATCAGCCAAGGGCATCTCCTGAGGGCAGGGCAGGAAGGCTTTGCTCTCCTCCAGAGCTGCTGTCAGCAATGTGCTCCAGGAATGCCCTGGCACAGCAAAGCCCAGTGCCTGGGCAGAGGGGGAGTGTGCAGGGAGGGCACACAGCAGTGTCCTGGCACAGCCAGAGCTCCTGGCATGGCCCTGATGGAGCAGCAGAGCAGGGCCTGGGCTGTGTCTTTGTTCTGGGGACAGCCTGGGAAGGTGCCCCACGACAATTGTCCCACACCAGCCCCTGCAACCACCACTGCCAGCACTGGCCTCTCCCCCACCTTCAGGAGATTGTTTGTCCCTGCATGGAGGGACACCAAGTGACCAGGCCAGCAGGCCATGTTTGCTCTGTACTGGGGAGATTTCAGCAGTGCATCCTGTGTGTGTGGGGAGATGAACCTGAGTGAGCACACACACCATCAGCAGCACTTGGGGGTGGCACAATTCCAGTGGCACAAACAGTGCCTTGAGGCCATTTTACTCTGAGAGTAATGTCCTCTCGGGGAAACCACCTGAATTCTTTGCTGGGCTGCGGTTAGGACAGCATAGAGACAAACATCCTGGGCAGGGAGGCCCCAGGACAAAATGCTCAGGGCAGCCATGGACTGCACAGAGAGACATTGGAAGGAGTGAGGGTCTGTGGGGAGAAAACCCTGCTGCCTCCCTTCTGAACCACCCTGAGGACCTGGATAGGCTGTGCTGTGTTCTGGGCACTGATCTGGGACTGAGGGATGTGGAAAAGGCCTTTGGTGTCAGGCCTGTTGAGAAGGCTGGGCAGTGTCACTGTGGGACCTCTCTCAAACCCCCTGGAAAGGCCAGAGCCATCCCAGAGGTTCCTGGGCCCTTGGGAAGGGCAGCCATGGAACCAGTCTGGGCAGGGAGGGGCACTGGGAGAGTCACGGACAGGTCAGGCTCAGCAGGGAAGGGGATGTGGCAAATCCTCCTGCAGCCATTCCAGGCACTGGCAGGACAAGGCAGGGACTGCAGAACCCACGTGGGAGGGAAGAGAAGGGGATGTTGTGTGCCCAGGCTTCAGCAGGCCTGTGACAGGGTCTGCTGTGGTCGCCTCAGAGCCAGACTGGAGAGAGCTGGGCTGAAGGAGTGGAACATAGGGTGGGTGGGAATGTGGCTGAACAATGAGGGTCAAATGTCATCCATGGTACAGAGTCCTCTTGGCAGCCAGGCCCTGGTGACATCCCTCAGTGACCAGCCCTTGACCACCACTGTGGATTATTTCTATTATCTCTACAAGGACATGAAATGCACTTTCAATACTTTGTGGATGCTGCCAAATGGCAGGGAGTCTGTGACTGAACTCATCTAGTTAATGGTGACTGCTAAACATAACTGGGCAAGATGACTGAGTTGGGTAAATTTGTCTTGCAATCAGGTGCCAAGCAAGCCACAAGGAAAGGGAGAAAAAATGTATGCATGAGAAGAAAGGCAGTTCAACAGGGAAAAAAACAAAGCCGACCAAAAAAACCCTCCAAACCCAACTAAAAAAAAGCACAGCAAGACACACTAACAGAAGAAAAGCAAATCCACAGGAAATTGCCTACCAGCAGAAAATGTCTGACAACCTTGTGGCAGGATAAGATTCTGTGTGTGTAGGTGCTGCTTTGAAAGAAAAATATCTTCAAACAGAAATTAATCCTCTACCCCCTTTGTCACCAGTTCTCTCAGTTGATTGCTGATCATGGTGTCACATGGAATGGAAAATCCCCTGGGTCAGTCCAGCTCAGCTGGCCCATCCCTTTTCCCCCAGGAACATTTGCCCTCCCCAATCCCAGAGGTTGCAGGGCTTGCAGACACATCTCATGCAGGGTGAGCACTGTGACAAGGACAGGAGAACAGAACAACATTTACTCTTATGAAGGACAGCAGAACAATCCTTTTGTTCCATGTGGTGTCAGTGGCATGGTGGCAGAGGAAACTTTTCCTTTAAACATCCACCCCAGCACCAGCAGTCAGGGTGCCAGGAGGAGCTGTGTTTCCATGACAATCACCTCCAAGGTGGCTTGAACTCTTTCATGGGCAGCCAAGATTTCCTTCTCTGTAGGAGTGTAGTTGGCTTCAGACCCTCTGTAACTTTGGCTGCAGAATCCCAGTGGTCAGCCTCGAGTCTCCCCAGGCACCTTCTGACAAAGGTTCCAGGACAAACCATTGCTCCTGGCTGCAGAGTAGAGCACATTCTTCACCTCTGGTCCTGTCCTGACTGGGCCAAGGGCTACAGCATGAGCGATCTCCTGCTTGATCTGGGCAAAGGCTTGCAGCTGCACAGGGCCCCAGTGAAAATCGTTCTTCTTGTGGGTGACCAGGTAAAGAAGGCTCACAATCTGGTTGTACTCGGGAATGTGCATTCTCCAAAAGCCAATGGTGCATAGGAAAGCTTGTGTTTCCCTCTTGCTGCTTGGTGATGACATTGCAGTGATCTTATTGGTGACCTCAGTGGGAATGTGAATCTGTCTGTCTTGCAACTTTGCTCCCAGGAACTGGATCTCTTGGGCAGGTCCCTTAACTTTGCTCTTCTTGATGGCGAAGCTGACTTCCAGCAGAATCTGGATGATGCGCTGTTCTTTCTCAAATACTTCCATTGCTGTGTTCTCCCACACAATGATGCCATCGATGTACTGCAGGTGTTCTGGAGCTCCACCATTTTCCAGTGCAGCCTGGATCAGTCCATGGCAGATGGTGGGGCTGTGCTTCCACCCCTGGGGCAGTCGGTTCCAGGTGCACTGCCCGCCCCTCCAGGTGAAAGCAAACTGAGGCCTGCATTCTGCTGCCAGAGGAATGGAGAAAAACGCCTTAGCAATGCCAATAGTGGTGTACCACCTTGCTGCCAGCTCGTGCTGGAGTTCCAGCATGTCCGGCACAGCAGCGCTCAGTGGTGGAGTCCCTTCATTCAAGGCACAATAATGCAATCAATCTCCAATCTTCCTCATCTCCTCTTTAAACTCCTCTTTGAGTTCCTTGATCACAGCAGAGCCATGAGCCTGCATCGGGCCATTGACCATACTCTCACAATTTCTAAACTTGTTGGCAGCAGAACCCACTGTCTCTCGGTTGGTATCAGCAGTAATCGTTGCAATGAAGGTGGTGCATTGACATGGCCCTAGATTTGCCAGACTCCACAGCATTTGCCCTGTGCACCTGACCTTGCCAGGGTCATTATCATGCTGTCCATCCCTCCCAAAGAGTTCCTCCAATGCTGCCACTTTTCTCAGCTGTTGGATCCCTTCCTCAAGGGTCTTCCAGCACATTCTATGGTGGTGCTCCTGCATTCTCTCCTTGTGGACAAACCTCTCTCTGACACTCATTAAAAGCCACTCCCACAGGAAAAGGGAGCCTGGCTCTCTTACAAAAATCTGATTCATACCTGGCTCCTGGGTCAAGGGTCCCAAATTCCTTGCCTCACCACCATCCAGGTGCATGCCTGTTCTCCTAAGGTCCCAGACACGCAGTTACCAGGTTGTATAAGCCTCATGTCCCTGTCATACAATGTCTTTGTGCAGATTACAGAGACTTTTGTACGTCAGGGACTTGGTGATGATCTCAACTATTGGCTCCCCCGTGGGTGGCGAGGGCCTTCCTTTCTTATCCTTGTCTGGGTGCTCTGATTTCATCTCAGACCTCCTTGAGTGTGAATGAGGGCAGTGGGCAGTCAGCAGGGGCTGGCCGGGCGAGCTGCAATGCCTGGGCAGGGAGCTGCAATCCCTGGAGAGGGCAGAACCAGAGACCATCCGGGCTTAACCGAGAGCTTTGGGTGTGCCTAAGAGCAAATGAAGCAGCAGCACGGTGCCCGAAACTAAGATTGTGCCAGAGCCTGGAGCGCTGTCAGGCAGTGCCGGGATCCCAGGTGTGGTTCTGGTCCCCAGAACCAAGGAATGGAAGCCCCAGCCTCAGAGCCAGTCAGAAAGCCAACCAAGTGAGACCAGAGGGAGGGCACCTTCCAGTTTCTCCTGGGTATGGCTGCAAAACAACACCTGCTGCTTCTTCCTCTGCCTGTCTTTGGGGTGTGCTGGTGGCAGAGCCAGCCAGGTTGTGCTCTGCCTTCCAAAGCCTGTTGAGAGCGGGCATGAAAAACGCTGCGTGCACAGCGGAGAGTCCTGGAAGGTGCTGACAAGAGCATCCTGCAGGAACAGGGCTCTGGGCTCTGGCTGGGAACAGCCTGGTTTTGCTGCCGTGACCACAGGCTGGAGTTGAGGCAGGTGAAGAGGCAGTGGACAGCTTGTGTTTGTAGAGGGCCTGGAGCTGCACCTCTGAGCCTCCACCTGGAAACACACTTGGGGGAATACGGGCTACAGCTGGAGCGCCTGACTGGAAATCATTCAGCCTTGCCAGCTTTTCTTAAGAGTGTGTTGGTGTTCCCCAGGAAAGCTACACATTTGGGGAAATGCCTTTGGAGGAAAGGGGCTTGCTTCTCAAGGACAGTGCTTCCCAGGGAGCTCCCAGTGATGCAGGTGCAAGGGTCCCCCTTTGGCTCTCTGGGGTCCTTTCAGTCCTTGAGGCATGTTGTGCTTGGCAGAGGGGCAGGGCAAGGGAGAAGGCTGTGAAGAGCAGGTTTGGCATCTGCCTCGACCTGCAGAGACCGACCCAAGCACCTGCAGCAAGGTGTGATCTCCTGTTTTTGACAGAGGTGTGAGCAGCAGCATCTCTGTCCAGCTGTGGGCCCCAAAGCTCTCTCTGAGAGCTGTGAATTAACAGGCCTTTACGCACACACTTTTCACATCTTCCCTGTCTGCTATGTTTCAACTCTTGGCTACATGCATTTGCCCTTGCTTGGTGGAAGCTGCTGTGGCCCAGGGCCAGCACAGAGCTGGGCTGGGTGGGCCAGGCAGCGTGGAGAGTCTTGGCTGATCTTGGGGTGTCCCTGGCCTCAGAAAAGGCTTGGAAGGATTTCTTCCCAAATGTCCTGCTCTGCTTCTTTGGCTCTCCCTGTGCATCTTGGAGAGAACAAGGTAGGCCTTTCTGGAAGCTGGGCATCAGCAGGCCAGCAGGCCTTCCAATGGGGGCGTGTTGTGGAGCGAGCCCAGCTGAGATACCCTGAGAGTAGCCCAGTGCTCCTTGCTCCCCTCTGCTGACAGCTGAGCATTTGTTTGTTTTCGGGATGACCCTGGCTGTGTGAGGGGTGCTATGTGGACACGACACAGGCAGTCCTGTCCTGCTGGGTCCCAGCAGTGCCTCACAGCAGTTCTGCATCCACGTCAGGATGCTGGCCAAGAGAAGTCCTTTAAGCTGAGGCAGCAGATTTTAAGCTTGTGCAGCTGCCTACAGGTCAAGGCCAATGGTGTTCCCTCAGGATATAGCAGTCCTGAGGGGTCTCCCTCATTCAAAGGAATTGGCAGGCAAATGCACTGTCTGCCAAAAGCTCTTTTATTGACCTGGCGGGAGGGGGGGATCTGCACCCCACTCAAATATTCCTCCGCCACGTATAAATTTCAGTGGGTTGATACAGGAACTGTACCAAACATACCATCCATCTTTACAGTGCTGAGGCGATTCGATAGGCAGGGGGTTGGAAATACATTGGGTCAGATTCCTATCCTTGAAGCTGATGTCCAGGCACTGGCCAGGAGCGGTCTCGATGCCCAAAAGCAGCACAAAGTCTTCCTCATGGCTTCCCTGCACAGGGCTGACTCCACACTTGCCCTTAGTTCTTCTGGTACACTGTCTAAAGCTTTTTGTCAAGTCACTCTCAGGTCAAGTTAGGCCTGCCAGGTTTTTCTTATGCTAACTGGTGCTGAGTACTTATGTATGGCTGTGCTAATTACCTGTTTACTTTTGGGAATTGCTTGGGCTTACTTATGTCAAACAAAGGCTTTGTTTCATTGCCAAAGGTGCTTGAGGCCACCCCTCTCCTTGTGGCATCAGTTGCTTTCCTGTGGAATGTTCTACCTCCCCAAGAGTAAAGAGGGAGCTGGAGAAAGAGCTTGTCAGGCTGCTCTCCATCCTTTACCAGCACTCCTGGTTTAGTGGAGAAGTCTGAGCTGAGCCCTGAGGTGCAGATGGAACAGCCGTGCACAGGAAGGCTCGGTGGGAAGGATGATCCAGGATCCATAGGCCTGGCAGCCTGAGCTTGCTCCAGGGGAAGGCCTTGGAGCAGATCCTTCCGAGTGCCATCCCACGGCATGTGCAGGGAACCAGGGTGTCTGCTGGAGGTTGGGAAAGCTCTGCAGAGGGATGGGGACAACTGGGGCCCCTGACGGGGTGTTGAGGGCTTCTGTGCAGGAGTTTGGGGGGGTTGGTGTTAGTGGGGTGTTGAGGAAGGAGTTGTCTGGGAGGTGAGAGCTCTAGGCTGGAATTAGAGTCACTTTGAAGGCAGCATCTGTGCCTTGGCACAGCTTTGGTTACGGAAGGCAGAAAGAATATTTGTGACTTTTCCTTTTCATGGTCCTGATTCTGCTGAAGGGAACAAGAGGGGAGAGCTGTACTTTACTGGGCATTTAGATATCTCCAGCAGGGGGAGATTAGCCCTTTTGCCATCTACTCATTTGTTTGAGCTACTTTTGTACCACTGAGGAGACTTTCATTTCTTGAGAGCTTTTAATCCTTAAGAGACCTAGGATATTATCATCCCTTCATAGAAAACCATTTGCAAACCAAAGAATGGTCCTTGGTTTTGCCCTTTTTTTGTGTAGTGTTATGTTCTGTAAAGTGACCCTCAATGGATGAGGTTAAGGCAAATGAGTTGCTACTTTGAGATGGGAAGCAAAATTCCAAATCTTCACCTCCTCAGGCCATCCAAAATAATTTGGGAAGTTTGCAGTGTTTTGGAACTACTTGAGTTGAGCAATGGGATGTAAAGCTTTCCTGAATTGAGGATTCTTCCTTGCCAGATTTTTCTGTGCCTTTGCCGCTAAGGTGTTTTTGTGCTGAAGGCAGTAACTTCAATGAGAAAATAATTTCAGCATGGAGTAAGAGCTTCTGACAGAGAGCAAGCGCTGCCAGATGTTGCTCCAGGTGCTCCTGCCAACAGCCCCTGCAGGCAGGAGCACAGCCCCCAGTGCACCTGGGCTTTGGCTCCCTCTGGCACAGAAGCCCCCAGGGGCACAGGTCTCTGGGGCAGGACACGGCACCAACCCTGCCAGAGCTCAGGGGATGGCAGGTCTGCTTGGGCAGGGACTCTGCCTCACCTGCTGGTGTCAGCACTCCCCAGGCCCCAGGGCTCAGAGCAGCATTCCTGCCCTGGCCCACAGTTCCTTGTGTGTGCCACACCCGCGGGTTTGGGATGGCCACAGGCTGGGACGTGTCCCAAGGAGGCCGTACCAGTTTCTGTGGAAGGCCCCGTGCCCTTCCCAGGACGGCTGCATCGGCAGCCCTGGGGGCTCCTTCTGCTGCCCTGAGCCTGCAGAGCAGGGCAGCATTTGCTGATGGTTTGAGCCATTCCTGAAGACCCTGTTGGGCTGTCTTAGACACTTGGGGTGAGGGATTCCTTCCAACCTGAGCCACTTTGGGTGGGCCAGGGGCGGCCGTAGCGCAGGGGGCAGTGTGTGCAGGGGCCCTTTGTGACATGCTGCAGCATGGTCACTATGGCATGGAACAGTGTGTCAAAGGGCCCTTTGTGACCTGTGGTGACATAGGAGCTGACAGTGACAGGACCATGCCACAGTGCTCCGAGCACGCGACGGGACAGGACAGGACAGAGCAGTGCTGTGAGGAGCCCCCGCACAGCACACTCGTTCGTGTCTGACCCGGAGATTTCTGAGGCGTTATTCCTGCAGCTGACGTCGAGGCCAGACTACAGGACTTGCTGACCCGTGGCCTTCCTGAGCCTTCTCTTCTGCAGGTGCCCTCGAGGGCAGAGCGTGGGACTTGGTGCCTTGGAGGCATCTCCCATCCCTGCCACCAGTGCCCTCGAGGCGAGAGCACAATCCTTGACAGGAGTCTCCTGTCCTTGTGGCAGGAGCCCTCAAGATCAGAGTGCAGGACTTGCTGTCCTGAGCCTTCCTGAGGCTTCTCTCTTGAAGGTGCCGTGCAGGCACAAAAGCAGGACTTGCTGACTCGGAGTTTTCCAAGGCATCTCTTCTGCAAGTAGCCACAGATCCAGTCATTGACATGGAGCAGAGACCCCCAAGAGTGCCCAAGCTGGCCTGGGTGGAGGAAGAGGAAGAAGGCCCTGGAGCTGCCCCAGTGCACGAGACTGAAGAGATGGTGCCATTCAAGCAGCTGCAGGAGGGTGAGTGGCAGAGCTGGGTTGCTGGACTGCATGGCTGGTGGCTGCAGCCAGCTTGGCCACATCCCATCCCATCCCATCCCATCCCATCCCATCCCATCCCATCCCATCCCATCCCGTCCTATCCCACATGCCCATAGATAGGACAGAAGCTGGGCTGGGGCTGGACCACATGGCAGCTGCATCCCTGGGCCATCACGAGGCTCTCCCTGCCAGGAGAGAACAGGGCTGGGCTGTGTTCTCCGTCCTCTCCTGCGGCCTTTCAGCAGCTCTGGCTGCGCTCGCTCTTTACCAGATGCAGCCCTGGACCGGACACAAGAACAGGAACCCGCCCATGGCCGCTTCCGCAGAACAGCGCAGGTACCTGCGGCCATACCCACCTGGGCTGGGCCTGATGGCACTGCTCAGCCCAGCACCGAGTGGTTAGAGCACTCCATGCATTCTCCCTCTCTTCCTGCTCTTCTCCTGCAGACTATCTGTCAATTCATCACGTGCATTAGGCAGGAAGAGACCACAGGTGTGGGCACCGGGATCTTGGCAAGCTTTCACCTCTTCAGTGCCGAGACCAGTGCTGCCATGCTGGATTTGCTGGTGGAGAAGGGTGTCTCCAATGCAAAGCAAGTAAGCAGTCTGGGGCAAGGGTTTGATTGCCCCAGGAATGGTGTGGCACATCATGCTGGGTCTGCTGGGCTCCCTCAGCCTGTGAGGTCCAGACCAATGTGGTGGAAAGGGAAGCACTCCTCAGGGGAAGCTGGGCAAGTTGCTGCCCTGGCAGCTCTCCAAGTCTCCCTGTGCCTTCTGTAGGTGCCAGCCATGGTGAGGTACATCCACCGGTGGCTCACGGCCAACAAATCTGCTGAGCACAGGCTGGACAAGGCCCTTCTGGAGCTGACCAAGGAATACCCCTGTGACGTGCTGATCACTCTCTTGCGCTGGGCCCCATCGTGTGACAGGCATGGCATCCCCACCTGCCTTGAGGCCTTAGGCTTCGCCGGCCCCCCCACCCCGTAGAGCCTGTCCCTGACAGACAGGTGGAGAGTTCCAGGAGCCTCTGGCCCCTCTGTTTTCCAGTCCTGGCATGTCAACTCCGGAGCCTGCTGCCATGCTCCCTCCCTGCCCCTCAGGGCCTGGGCCCACGTGGGCTGGCTGGCTGCTGCCAGCCACGGCCAGGAGTCAGAGGCAAGGCTGAGGGCCAGTGCAGGCCCCTGCAGCTGCCCAGGCCACGCTGCTGTGGCTGAGACCCCCCTGACACAGAGCTCTGGCCCCACAGAGCTGCCGTGATCATGTGGGGGACCATCATGTCCTCGAGCAGGACCGCGGAGCCGGCGCTGCAGATCCTTCTCGATGTGCTGAGCGCCTGGCCAGAGGACAGCGTGTACACCTCCGATGGGGACAGCACAGGGGTCTTTGCCCTGGCTGTGAGTTTCTGGAAGCGGCCTTTGCCAGCCCCCAGGCCACCTCTCCAGCAGCTAGCTCTCTGCCCTGCCCCCAGCTGCATCTCCCTGCCTCAGGCGCTGGGCTGAAACCTGGCTTGGGGGCAAGGTTCTGGGGCATCAGGCTGGCTGCTCCCCTTGTGTCTCCCTTGGCCTCTCCCTCGCAGGCTGGGGCCATGCCAAATGCATGTCTTGGCACTGATTACTGTCTCTGGCTGTTTTATTTCTTGCAGGCAACCTTGACACTGTGGAGGCTCTTCAATCTGACCTGGTGCCCACCTGTAGTGCTGGAGTATTTCCCCAACCTCTTTCTGCGTCTGCTCTTCCAAGCTTACATCAGCACGCAGAATATGCCAGAAGAGGTGGATACCTTCTGGAAGAGATGCCAGGAGCAACACGGCCTTGCTGCCCACCCCAACAGGTGCTCCATGCCAGTCTTCCCAGTCTCCCCATCCCTGCCATGCTCCCAGGGCAAGAGCCAGGCCTCCCAGCGTGACCTGGGCTTTGCTCTGCACACAGCTTTGCACTGCAGACCCTGAAGGCCCTGCTCTGCCAAATGCAGTACGAGGACGTGGTGCTAGCAATGGAACGCAGGTGTGCCTGGGACACACTGCTCTGTGCCAACACCCACCACTATGCAGTGGGTCTGCTGGCCAGGTGAGACCTCATGTTCCCCACTGCCCCTCTCCTTTGTGCCCAGATCACCCCATGCAGTCCCTGTGCTCATGGGCGGCAGGGCCTTGTCCTCAAGGGAGGGATGAGCAGACTGGAATGGGCTGGGAGAGGAGGGTGCCCTGGAGCAGCTGCCTCCCAAAGCACCCGTGCTGGGGAGTGCTCGGGAGAAGACCAGACTTCTGTGAGTCAGCCCTGGGAGAGGTTTGGCCACTTAGCTCAGGAGCAATGGTGCCTTTTTCTCCCTCCCAGGGAGATGCGCCGTGTCTCCATCATCTGGTGTTGCAGCATGGCATCCTGCCTCTTTGACTTACTCAGCCAAGACAATTCAGACTGGGAACTGCCCGCTCTGGCCTTCCTGGTGGAGGTGAGTTTGATGGCCAGCGCTGCCTTGCTCAGCTGCCTCCCACGTCTCTGCCCTCTGGTAGCCGCAGCTGCCTGGGATGGTGCCCTGTGCTGCTGCCTTGGCTCAGCCCTGTGCAGTTCTGAGCTCCTGCCAGCTGGGCACTCCTGTCACTGCTCTGTGCCTTTCAGGTCCTGGACTGCCTGGACTTGAGTGAATGCGCTGAAAACGTCCTGCAGATCATGACAAGGCAGCTGCAGAGCAAGTCCAGGGAGATGCATCGCGTGGCGCTCAGAGGCCTCATGGTGCTCAGCCAGGACCCCTCGATGGTGAGAAGGAGGCAGCAGCTGAAGCTGTGCTGGCAGCGTGGGGCTGGGGAAAGCAGCCCCTTGGGCTTGGCTGGACTTTGGGAGCTGTGGCAGCTGCTCTCAGCTCTCCAGGGTGGCTGTTCAGCTGCCTGAGCACTCTGGGACAGGCCTTCGGCCTCTGAGCCCTGCAGCAGCAGCAGCAGCGTGGGGTTGTACAGCCTTGTTTTCCACACAGAACGAAAGAATGTACAGCCTGACTGAAAGTCTTGGCAACCTCCTGCGGGCCGTGGATGAAGACATTGTTGAGATGACCATCGTTGTTCTCAGCTCTGTGCTTTGCAACAAAGACCTTGCAATAGCCAGCCCCATCGCTCTGCAGCTGGCTAAGGCGCTCTGGCAACTCTTTGACAATGTAAGGCTCTGTGCCCCCAGCCTTGGGCACCGGGTGTTGCCTGGAAGCCCGGTGCCTTGTGCCTGTGCACAGGGGGGCCTGAAGCAGCTGGTGTGGAGGGGTTTTGCTTCCTTTCCAACAGGACAACATCCTTGTGAAGCTGCTCTCCATTCGCCTCTTCCAAGAGGTGATGAACTTGGTGGTGGCCAAGGGAAAAAAGCCCCTGAAGAAGCCTGTGAGCCAGAGCCTGCTCCCACTCTTCTTCAACTGCCACGATGAGAACTGGCATGTGGCACAGGTGAGGGCTCCTGGGCGCCGGGGTCCCCATGGCAGGGGGCTCAGCTGTCTCCCCACAGCCTGGCTCCTCCTCATGGGCTCCAGCTCCCTCCTGGCCTTGGCACGGGGACGTGGCTCCTGTGCCCTGGGCTGCGGTGCCATCTCCGGCTCTCTGCCGCTCTGTAGGCCTCTCGGGAAACGCTGCTTTCTGCAGTAAGGTTCCTGAAGAGAAGGGATCTTCAGCAGCTGCTGAAAACGGATCAGATGTGGAGCTTTGCCGAGCGCTTGGTAAGCACAGCCCGGAAGCCCCAGCCCCGGCCTGGAGAAGCCGCCTGCCCACGGTGCCCAGTCTGTGCCCTGGCAGCTGCGGCCCCTGCCCAGTGCTGCCCGCAGGGGCACCGGCCGGCGCCCCACACGCCGCTGCCTCCCCTGGGCCGCGCGGGCTCTGCTCCAGGCTCCTCTGGCCCCAAGGCCGGTGCTGAGGGAGCCCCGAGGCAGCCAGGCTCTGCCGCGGGGCGGCACCGCGGCTCGCCGGGCCCTCTGCTCCCTGCAGAGCCCGGCGCCGGCGGCTGCTGGCCGGGCCTCGGCGCTGTGTGGGCAGGGGGAGCGGCGCCGGGCGGAGGGAGCGCCCGGCCGAGGGGCAGGGCCCGCACCAACCCTTCCCTTCGTGCCCCGCCGCTCTCTGCAGCTGGCAGAGGACAGGAGCCAAGCGGCCGAGCACCTGCGCCGGGCCCTGCCCTACGTGCAGAGCCCACAGGAGCCCCTGCGAGAGGCGGCCGTCAGGTTCATGGGTGAGCCACGAGCCCAGCTCCTTCCCCGCCCCGCCGCAGCTCGGCCCCAGCCCCGCCTGCTGCCCCGGCAGCAGCATCCGCGCGCGGCCATCTGGAGCCCCGCCTGGCCTCGGCGCTGCCGCCGCCCTCTGGCAGCCGTGCCCTGGGGCGGCAGGATGCGCCAGGGGCCCGGGCTGAGCCCTGCTGGGCCAGGAGCCCGTGTGGCCTCGGGCCGGGCAGCGCCCGCGGGCGGCAGCTGTGGCTCTGGAGCCAGCTCACGCTCTCTGTTCCCAAGGGATGGCCGGGCGCTGCCTCAGAGGACAGCAGCAAGAGTTCCGCATCCTCTGCAGGGGTGAGTGAGGCCAGCGGGCTCTCAGCGGGGGCTGCCGCTGGCAGCTGCCTTCCCTGGCCCGGCACGCACCAAGGACAGCGTGGGCACAGCACACAGACCTTTTGGGGGCCTGTGGCACATTCGTGGCCAGCACCTTCCAGCTCGCCCTTCTTGTCTCCTGCTTCCTCCAGGCCATGGCAAGAGCTGCCTGGCATGGACGTGGCAGGAGGGTCTCCCCATGTTTCTGCAGACACAGGCTCTGACGGTGGCTCTGTTCCTCTCTCTCGCAGCCCTTCAGGACCTGGCGGATGACGTCAGCCCTGCCATCTCATGCCTGGCCCTTCAAACCCTGTACATCAATTTAGCTGTACAAGCCATTCCCTCCTCCCGACTCCAGAATGTGCAGGATCAACTCCGCCGGCTCTGGAAGTCACGGCCTTTCCCGTGCCGCCGTGGCTGGCTGTCCTGCTGCAGCGCTGTGGAGAACTGATCTGCCAGGCTGCATCTGCTGGGGCCACCTGAGCCTGTGAGGAACAACTGCCCTCTGCAAGCACTTCCTTTCACCCCAGAGTAGCATTAATAAATTGTTGTTGTCATACCCAGAGGTCCAGGAGCTTTCTCTTGGTGCCCAGATTCTTCAGGCCAATGGGGAGGAAGGGAAAAAGGGCGCTTGCACTTGGCTAGTTGCCCAAGCGTGCGGTGGGCAAGGGAAAGTGGCCAATAACCCCCTGGCCTTTGGTGCTCCTGTTGAATGTTTTTCTTCCTGCATCAAGCCTTCGGGAACTATGGGAACAAGTGTGTTCTGTGTCCATGGAACAGCAGAAAGCAGCAGGATGTGTCTGCTTCCAGCGCTTGGCTCTTCCCTCACACTGCTGGCACCATCATCAGAGACACGGAATGGCTTCTCTCATGCCAGCGTTATCCCAATCTTCTGCACTTCCCCAGGTTCCTCCCAGCTTCAGCAGGGAAATTCTCTGCTCGTGCCTGTCCATTCCCTTGCTCAGAAGACAGCACCCACTTGTCTTTGGATATGAGCTGCTGGCCACAGCCAGACAGGCAGCAACCGGAGCATTGGGCATCAGATGCTGGGCTGATGTTCTTTCCCAGAAAGCAAGAAAAAACAGAAGGACACAAGGAAACTTGACAGTATCTCTGTAAGAATGTCATTGTTCTCTGGAAGTCAACAGTGGATGGTGTTTTTGTGTTGCAGATTATCACTTCTAAGCAAAAATCATTCTAGGAAGGAGCAACAGCTTTTGACAGATACCAAGTGCGGCTACCAAGTGCTGCTCCAGGTGCTCCTGCCTGCAGCCACCTGCAGAAAGGATCACATAGACAGCAAGGTACGTTGGCTTTGGCTGTCCTCTGGCAAACAAGTCCCCCGGGGCCACAGGTCTCTGTGGCAGGTGACAGGCACCAGCATTGGCAGAGCTTGGGGCTTTTTCCAGGAACTCAGGGGAAAAATTAGGATGCATCACTTTGGGAGGGAGGACCAGGAAACTCAGGACGTGTTTAAGGATGTTATTAGGTCATGCAGAAAGCAAATTAGAGCGGTGAAAGGTCAATTAGGACTTAACCAGGCCACTTCTGTGAAGGAGAATAAAAATGTTTTTATAACTACATTATGGCACCCAAGTGCCTGGGCATTGATGGGGTGGTGACAGGTTAAGAGAAGAAAGGAACTATCACTCAGTCCCACTTCCATCTCTTCTGTCTGAGACAGTGCACAGTGATCATTTTAACACACTCCAGTCTCATAGAACTTGCCAGTGTTTAGCCAGTGTTTGCTGTTGACATTGCCATTGCAGAAGACCCCGCTGAAAACACTGGAAGCAGCAACAGCAGTGGACAAGCAATTCATAAAATAGAGGTTGAGATTCCTCCTGAAGGATATCAAGGCCTAGCACCATGAAAGACTGTCTTGGTTTGACAAGACAGGAGTCTGTGAAGGAGGGCAAAAGCCTCCTGTGCAATGGAGAAGGTAAACCCCCTCCCTCCAAATTACCAGGATTTTTAAATTAAAAGGCTCTCAGGCAAAGATGTGGGAATGAGAGTAACAATTCTTTCCTAGGAGAAAACTAGATAACAATTTAAAAAAAAGGCAAATGCAATTGGTACAAACAAAACTAGTGAAAAAGTCCACAACCTGAGGATTCGGGGTGTTGGTAGCAGTCTGGTTGAAATGATAGCTGCTCCCCTTGCAGTGGCTGATGAATTGCAGCTGAAGTGGTGATCTTTAGAAGGGTATAGTTTTCTCTGAAGATCTGGTGGCAGTGGGGCCGGTCTTCCTGTGCGCCGGGGATGCCTCTGAGCTCCGCCGCCGCCGCCTCACTGCGCTCCGGCCGCTTCTCTCAGGAGTCCTGCCGAAGGAGCTGCTTCTCTGGGAAATCCCGCAAAAAGAGAGCTGCTCTGTCTCCCCAAAAGGTACCCCTTTATACAATAAAAGAGTGCTTGGCTTCCCCCTCTGGGTGGAGCATCTCACAATGGGATGATGTTACGTTACCAGCCCTGCAGTGAGTCAGTCAATGGCCCATTAACAAACCATTACCTCTTCGGAGCAAACCATCCTTCTTGGAAGAGATAACAAACCTGCCCAACCTCCAACAGATGGCAGATAGAATACAAGCTTATCTTACAAACCAGGACAAAGACCAAAGAAATATTCAGCATTCAACTCAACTGCATTTAAAGAGATGGAACAGAGGGATTCTGAGTTGGGAAAAGGACTTTTGTCATTATTCTGAGTGATTAAACAACTTGAGCCACTAAGGGGTAACCTGTCCAGGAGACACATACTGTTTCTAACCAGGAATGGTATCGGTAACAATTCCAGCACACCCCCACTGAAGATCAAGTTAACCATCGAAGGACAGCTTATCCTTATTGCAGGAGCAATCCCTGCCAGCAGGAAACAAATTTAACAAGTTTAAATTAACACGTTCAACCCACAGGGTAGAATTACTTCTTTATTTAAGCTAGGAAGTAAGGTAACTTAGTACATGCATTCTACACCACACATGCTTGTCAGTTGTAAGTGCAATTAATTGAGTATGACCAGGGATTTTACCCATTACCCAAATTAGGTAACACTTCCATTATTATGTCCAAGGATGGATCCCACCAAAAAGGTGCCACGATAGAGAGGTCTTGGCTGGCGTTCCCTGGCTCCCCTGTGCAGCCTCTCATCAGCATCACAAACACTGGGGCCACGTGCTTTCCTTCCTACAGAAAAGAACTCTCATTCTCATCCAGAAGCGATTATTCAAATGTGGATACCACCTCCCATATTATATGTGCCCAGAGATGACTCTCATACAAAAGCTGCCAGATCAGAAAGCTTTCATTGATCTTGATAGTAAAAGGGTTTTAAAATCATGGGGATTTAGGGTTAAAAGGAAAATTAAGCTTAGTGGGCCCTGAAAAAAAAATAAATAGGTACATGAAAGCCTTGTACCTTGCTAGAACCGCACCTGTGTAGCTAGTACATGATAAATGATATGACTGTTAGATGTGATGATTGTTTAGTAATTAAATATAATTACTGTTTAATCGTAAGAATAATCATGAGAAACCGTGGTCAGGGGCCTCAGAAAGATCACAAGAAACTCATTTCAATGTATACAGTGGAACAATATAAGTTTAATAATTAATATGTAGGTTATATAACGATAGAATATAAAATACATTCAGCTCGAAATCTATGTCTGAGTCAGATTTGGGTCTGTACCCCTGATTGCCAGAGTTCTCAATAAAAGCACCTGCAGATGATCATATCCCGTGATTATGTGTGTTCCTGAATGCTAAGACCCTGTCTGTCCACATTTTGTGTGGGAGCAATCCTTGGATGTTTTCAGTGCTGGAGGTGGTATCCAGATTTCAGTGGATGAGCTCCTTAAAGATGATTGAAACACTTTTACAGGGGAAGGAAAGCCCCTAGGCCTAGGGTTCAATGTGCAGATTACATGCTGCCCAGGGAGGTAGAATTCAGTAATAATTTTCTGACCTGGCACATATTGTGTGAGAGCAATCCTTGGATATATGTCATGTTGGAAAGTTGTATCCAAAGTAAGATGGTGGACTCCTGAAGAGGAATAAAGTGATTTTCTATGGGAAGGAAAGGACCTAACCCACTGTTTCTAGCGCAGATATGCTTCTCAGGGGAGGTAAAGGCCACAAAGACCTTTCTGCTCTGGATCGTCTTGTGTTAGACATCCACTGGAAGTATTTAGTATCGGCATGTGGCTCCAAATGCTGTAACTGTGCTCCTGGACATGAATGACAGTACCTTTCTTTGGGAAGGCAAACACATAGTCCTGCTGGTGGTATTCACATGACTGCAAAGTAAAGGTAAAAGCCAGCAACAGCTTTCTGTTCTCACATGCTTTGTGTGGCAGCAATCCTTAGACATTCAATATTGGAGCTTGAATCCAAATGTCAGAACCCAGGCCCTCCAAGTGAATGACAGTACCTTTCCTAGAAAATGAAACTCCCAGTCCTAATGTTGGTGCCACAGATGATCATTGCCTAGTAGAGAGACAAGTCAGCAAAACCTTTCTGTCCTGGAGTCTTTGTTTGGCAGCAATCCTTGGACATATTTGATATTGGAGGTGGTTTACAAAAGTTTTGACTCCTGAAATGGAATGACAGTGCTTTTACATGGGAAGGAAAGCAGTTAGCCTCAGATTATAAACTGGAGAGGGGAGAAAAATGCCAGTGAGAGTTTCCTGTCCTAGTCTGTTTGGTGTGAGAGCAATGTCTAGAGCCCTAGATTTATGCAATACTGGAACTCAGCTCCAAATGCTGCAGCTAGGTTCTTCAACGTGAATGACAGCACCTATTCTTGTGAAGGGAAACACCTTGTCTGACTGACAGTGCTGCAGATGATCATCTGCCAGGTGGAGGTGAAGGCCAGCAAAACGTTTTCATCCTAAAACACTGTGACTAGTGCTTTATTTTCCAAGGAAAAATATTGTCATTCCCTTTCAGGAGCACATATGAGGAATTTGGAAACCATCTCTACTAACGAATATGTCCAAGGATTTCTCCAACAGAATAGGTGTCTTGAGAGATAGGTCTTGTTTGCCTTTTCCTTTCCTGGGCCAACAATCATCTGCAGCACTAACAGTAAGACTAGGTGTTTCTCCTCCCAAGGAAATGTGCTTTCATTCACTTTCTGAGCCCAACCTCCTAAATTTGGCACTAAGCACAAAATTTGGATCCATCCACGGATTGTTCCCACACAAAATGTTCCAGGACAGGAAGGTCTTTACTTCGCCCGGACAGCCTCTCATCTGCCCCTGAAACACTGGCTACCTGAGGCATCGTGGGCCCACTGAGTCAGAAATAACTCAGCCTTGTGTGGCCAGTCCAGACCCACCTGGGACACTTTAATCCTGGCAGCCCCATCCCTCTGTCCATTGCTGTGATGCTCTTCAGTGCCCGACTCCTGGGTACGTGAGCACCCACAGGAGGGACTTTCACAACCAGCTTGTCCCCTGGGCAGTGATGTCCTGCCCCAGCCCAGCAGCTCCAATGGGTTTCCCTTGTGCCTGCCAATTGTCCTTTTTCCATCATTCCAACCACCCCACAGAGCACTTGCCACCATCCATGAGTCAGTGCCTAGGCAGAGTTGGCCATTTCTCTCATTCAGCCATGTCCAAAGCTAGCTAGATGGCTTTAGGCTTTAAGCTCTGTAACGTGCCTGGAGCCACCTTGTCCTTCAGTGGCTTCCGTAAGTTGCCATGTAGCATGTAGCATCCCATGAACTCTCCCACCTCACTCCCAAGTCCTCAGCCTTGGCAACAGCAGTAACTGCTCACCACAGAGCCAGTCCTCCTGGGGGGAAAAGCAGTCTCGCATTTGGGCCTCTGTGTCAACTTCCCCTGTGCAACTTCCCCTGGTTTCTCCTTTCCCTGTCCCCTCACAGGATCGGTAGCCCTGGTGGCCACCCCCCTTTCCCTGGAGACCAAACCCCTCTGCCCAGCCCTTAGCCCTGTCCCCCACCCCTTCCCCTTCTCAAGCTGTCTCTTCCACGTGGTCCCCCTCTTTTATCTCGCTGAGCTCCCTTCAGCCACATGTGATATCCTCCACTGGAATAAAACCCTGCAAAAAGAGCAAAATGAGCCTTTCTTGCCTCTGTCACTGAGCCAGCTGTGGTGGGTGCTAAGTGAGGGTCTGACTGCATTGACTGAAGGTTATCTCAACTTGCTTTTCCGCAGGAGACAGATTATAGGCAGCAGCAACCACTACTCTAACACCCACATTTTCAATTGATGCACAACTAGGCCCTGACCTTGAGGCTTTACTGAGCCTTTTGGAAGTGTCTCCATTGGATCTCCTCTGGATTCTAAATCACTATCAGAGAGAAAAACCCCAATTTTCTGGGGGATTTCTCTGGGGGTGGCCGACAACCCTCGAAGCTTTGAGGACCAGTCTAATCAGCGAAACCTCCTCTGAAGAGTTTTTTCTGACACACCAAGGTGGCGAGTATAGCCTAGTGACAGTCACCTTTTTGTATTGTTTTCCCTTTTTTTTATCTCTTAGGAGGCAAAGGGGTTAATGGAGTAGGACTCCACACAGCAGCTTTCCATTTTTGATGCATCCCTACAATATGGCAGGAACCATCAGGAAAGAGAGAGTGACGCTTTTCATTTCCTGGTAGTCAGGGCCTCCCTAGCATGTGCCACCTTCACCTCTTCCCCTTCTGATGATAATCTGAAAATTTTGCCACAGGTCCAGTTTGTAATGACTTCCAAGATACCATTCCCTTTGAACATCCCGTCCCAGCACTGGCAGTCGGGTGCCAGTGGGAACTGTGCTTCAGTGCCAGTCCCTTCTGAAACAGATGGAACCTCCTCATAAGCTGCGGAGTGCTGTATGGGTATAGCTGGCCTCAGATCCTTTGTATCCCAGACTCAAGAACCATAGGGTGGTCCTCCAACTTCCCCAGGTCCCTTCTGCTGGAGGCTCCAGGGTGGACCATTCTCCCTGGCTGCAGTGTGGAGCATTTTTTCCACACCTTGTCCTCTCCTGACTGCTCCAACGGCTACTGTAAGGAAGAATCTCCTCTTTAATTTGTTCAAAAGCTTGTTGCTGTGAAGGACCCCACTTGAAATCAATCTTCTTCGGTGTCTGTCATATGATAGAGAGAGTTTACAATCTGACTGTAACCTGGAATATGCATTTTCCAAAATACCACAGTGCCAGTAAAGCCTGTGTTTCCTTCCTGTGGGTCAGTGGGGATATGGCTGCTATTTTGTTGACCACATCCGCTGGAATCTGACAATGTCCATCTTGCTATTTTACTTCTAAAAACTGAATTTCTTGGGCAGGTCACTTGACTTTACCCTGTTTTATGGCAAAACCAGCCTTCAGGACGATCTGAATTATCTTATCCTCTTTCTCAAAAGCTTTCTCTGCTGTGGCACCACTTTGCTGCCTTGGTCTCCAGCTCACGCTGAAGTTCCAACACGTCCAGCATGGCAGCACTCAGTGATGGTGGGAATTCATTCAGGCCATGACAGTCTGCTGTCAGTGTCCACTCTCCACGGGACTCAGGCAGGGGCCATGTGGGGCTACTGAGGGGTGAGCGAGTCTTGCTGAGCACGCCCAGCTCTCCAGCGCCCGGATCAGCTCATGGACAGCCTCCTGAAGTTCCACTTGGTGCCATGTTGCCGATGGGACACTGCTGGGCTGGCCATCAGTACCTGCTGTTCTTCAACCCTCAGCAGTCCCACAGCAGAAGGGTCCTCTGAAAGACCAAACAAGAGATTCAGCTGTCTAAAGTTCTTCTTTATCCACAGCAGCTCTCCCAAAGCCCGGCGGTGTCCTTTTGGGTTTTTGAAATACCTCTCCTGAGGTGACGTATGCCAAGGATACACGGAGCCTCTAGGCCAGCGACAATGGAGTTTTTCTGTCACTCATGCCCAGTCAGGAGCACTTCAGCCCCCAGTATAGTCCCTGTTGGGACCCCCTGTCATCCCAGAAACAGAGATGGATTCTGCCCCTGCATGATGGCATCAGGGTACATTATCCACCCATGTCAACTAAGGCCTTGTGCTCCTGTGGCTCTGCTGTGCCAGGCCATGGATCCACACAATCCAACAGACCCCATTGTCCTTTTCCCACACCTGGCTGGAGCCAGGGCCCCTCCAGCTCTGATCATGGTACTTGTTGCTCGCCTCTTGTAAATATGACATGGAGGTCCCTTCCAGAGGGTCTGAAGTAACATCAGCCCTTCAATTCTACCTGAGGACTTGCCAAGTGGAAACTGAGTGGCATTTTTCCTTAAAGAGTTTTCTGACTGCAAGACCACTTTGAGACTTCTATGAGACTGAACCTTGTGACACCCCTGTGAGACCCTCATGAGACCCCCTTGAGAGACCCTTGTGTGAGAGACCTCAGGTGTCCTCCAGGTACCCCAGGAGTCACCAGAGGGCATAAGCCCCCAGGAAGGGCAGGTAGAAGTAGCGGTGCTCAAGGACCATGGTGACAGTGATGGAAATGGCACTGCACAACCAGCTGAAGGCCCTGAACTGCAGCACAATGAGCCTGTGCCCCACAGGTGACTTGTAGGGGTACATCACCTGACCAGGGTCAAAAAACTGCCTCTCCCTCCAAAGACAAACTCCACAAAGCAAACACCATCCAAATACCCCATATCCCTTCAAATGCCTCCCATATTCCCCAAATACAGCTGGGCACATGGGTCTCACCTGAACCTCAATTATAAAGCACCTCATGGTGGTCAAAGAACTGCCCCCCAAAATGTACCTCCTTGTGGGCAAAGAACTGCCCCTGCATCCCAAAATACCCCCCAAATAACCCACAAACCCTATATATACAGCAAAAATACAGGTGGGTGTAGGGGTCTCACCTGGGCCTTGTAGGCGAGCAGGGTGATATGGGTGACACTGTACAGGGTGACGTTCATGGAGAGCTGGATGGAGTTCCCCAGTCTAATGAGGTCTCTGAAAGCACCAACCCTCTGGGTGCCCCATAGAGACCCCCAAACTACCCCACAGACCCCCTGCAAATGTTCTATAGGGACCCCTGACTGCCCCATAGTGACCCACAGCTGCCCCCGTGCTCCCCAGTCACCTCCCCATACCCTCCGTGGTACCTGTGATGGAAAAGCACTTGCCCAGCAGGATGAGCACGAGGAGGAAGATGAGGAAGCTGATGGGGTGGAGGAAGCAGCCAGCATGGGGGTATGGGGAGGGCTGGGCACCTCCCTTCATCATATCCCCGACACGAGGGTCTATGCACCCCTACACCTCCTGTACTCCCCCAAGCCCCTCATTACCTCCCATGACTTCAAAGTGCCCCTGTGCTCCCCCATACCCCCTATACTTTGCTGGGAAAGGCCCCCAAACCCACCCAGAACCCCCAGCCCCATCAAATATCAATATGCCACTTGGACCTTGAATCTCCCAGTCTCTGAAGATCCCCCAAATCCCAATGTAACTTCCCCAGAGCCCGATGCTCTCCAGTCCCTGCAGCTGCTGCTGGACCCCACAAACCTGCCCATAGCCCCACAGGCTCCCCCTTCATGCTCCATGCTGGCAGCCACCATGAGCCTCTTCAGGTGGTGTGGAGCAGCTGCCACCCTAGACAGGTCTGGGGGGACTGGAGGGGTGAGCACAGGATCTCTCAGAGCACTGCCTCCCCCAGGCCCCCTTGAAGCTCAGATCTCCCCCAGCTGCTCGCTGATGAGTAACGTGAGGATGATGATGGGGACGAGGGTGATGTCTGTCTCCAGAACACCTGGGGAAGGTGGGGGGCAGGGTGAGAAGGGCTTCAGTCCATGAAGCCCCCAATA
Source organism: Lonchura striata (assembly GCF_050655825.1). Lineage (NCBI taxonomy): Eukaryota > Metazoa > Chordata > Aves > Passeriformes > Estrildidae > Lonchura > Lonchura striata. The sequence continues at coordinate 4,756,361 of NC_140735.1, read as the reverse complement.
CCCACCAGGGTATCCACAGATGACCCCTGCATTGCAGCCCCACCACAATTCCCCATGTACCCCAACCCCTTCAGCTTCCTCTCACCTCAATAACCTCAAATATATCCCCCATACTGATGCACCCCAATCCTTACAAACCCCCAAACCCCTAAACAGTCCTCCAGACCCTCATATACATCGCCATCTCAAAGTGCCCCAATCCCTGCAGCCCCCCAGACCACCATAACTCCCCATGTAGCCCCAGACCCTGATGTACACCAATCCCTCATCCCCTCCAGAGCCCAATAAGCCTCCTCAGACCCCCATAACCCCCAATATACCCCCCGATCTCGATGCACACCAGTCCCCCTTGCACGGCCTTTCCCCGGCCGCGGCCGCACCGAACTCATCAGCCGAGAGGTGCCGCGCCCGGCAGGAATCCCCGGTGCTCGGCACCATCTCGTACTCCAGCTCCAGCCCATGGCCCGGGGGGCCGAGGCCTTCCTGGGCTCAGATGTGGGGTGCTCGCCCCGCGTTCGCTGAGGACTCCGCACCACCAGCGCTCGGGTCGGGGCGGAAGCTGCAGCCCCAGCACAGCGCAGTCCCTGCAGCCCCGCCCGCCCGCCCCCCATCATTGCCCCGTGCACCCCGGTCTCTGCAGCCCCCCAATCCCCCGAGCCCGCCCGTAACCCCCCGGCCGAAATGCGCCCCCCGTTCTGACGGACCCCCACTCTCCCGGCGCCCCCGTTCCCGACAGGGCCCCGCCCTCAGCCTCGGCCCCGCCCCTCCCGCAGGCCCCGCCCAGCCCCGCTGCTGCGCGGGCCCCGCCCCTGCAGGCCCCGCCCGGGTGACGTCATTGGGCAGGCCACGCCCCCAGATCAGGCCACGCCCCCTGCGCCGCAGCGGGGCCGCGACTCTGTCCCCGTACAGACCAGTAAAGACCAGTACAAACCAGTACAGACCAGTACAGACCAGTACGGACCAGTACAGACCAGTACAGACCAGTACGGACCAGTACAGACCAGTACAGACCAGTACAGACCAGTGCACACCAGTATAGACCAGTACAGACCAGTACAGACCAGTGCAGACTAGTACAGACCAGTGCAGACCAGTACAGACCAGTACAGACCAGTACAGAGCAGTACAGACCAGTACGGACCAGTACAGACCAGTGTAGACCAGTACAGAGCAGTATAGATCAGTACAGAGCAGTATAGACCAGTATAGACTGGTACAGAGTGTGAGAAACTGCATTGACTTGTTTGTTCATCAAAAGTATGAAATTAGGATAAAAGGGGGGGAAGTCGGGACATGGAATTTGCAGGCTTGACTGGTAACCACAAACAAAGATTGTGAAAGATTTTGCAGGACTGGCTGGAACTGATAACCACAGTGGAAACCCATTGTTGCTGAAACTGATAAACCGCAGTGGAAGGAGACACACCACCCCACTTGTGAAACCCATTGTTCCTGGGACTGATAACCACGGTGGAACGAGACTCATCACCCCCACTTATGCAAGATAAAAAGGGACTGAAGAGAAGGAAAGGTTGTCAGCTTTTGGCAGAGCCAGGCTCCCAGCTGAACCCAGCGCTGTTTTGCTTGCTATCGCTTGCTGTAATTAATAAAATTATTAATTGATCTTAACAGGCTGAATCGAATTATTCGCTCAACTTATAACAAATTTGGTGCCGTGACTCGGATCGGAACACCTGGAGAGGAGGTGTCCTAAGGAGGCGCCCCACTGCCTTTGCTTTAACAGTGGCCTTACAGGGACACTCCTCCACGGACTCTGACCAACGAACCTAAAATCCGATAGCAAGCAAGGAACTGCCGGCTACCCCCTTAATCTTTGTGCACGAAGCCCCAGGCGAAGACACCGGATGGTGTAAGTATTTTGCGAAGGACCTGGTGTCCGGAGGAGGCCTGTTCTGGGAGAATGGGACCGCCTGGTCGGGGGTTGGAGATCCTGGAGTGTGACGAGTGTGGTGTATGAGAGGGGGGCCGGCAGCTCGGACTCCCCAAGCAAGTGCGGACCTCATAGTAGTGCGGTTCCCATATCTGGCGACGGACTGGGCCACGAATTGGGGGAAGCAAGTGTGTGTGTGAGAGAAGGCACTCCAGAAGATGGGTCAGAGGAAAAGCAAGCCTGCTGAACCCATGGGTGGGGGAATCCCTGTAAAACTTCCCCATATTTCAGAGGATAGTCCATTAGGCTTAATGATTAAATATTGGAATGCCTTTCCTTCTAGGAAGGGAAAAGATAAAGTGAAAATGGCTCATTATTGCATGGAAATTTGTGGGGGGGAAACAAATAAGAGGGGATCAGTTATATTGGCCAGTATTTGGGTCTTCTGAGGATTGGATCTGTCAGGCCTTAAATATTTACGTTAATTCAAAAGAACCCTTTAATCTAGAAGAAAGTGAATATGCAGCCCTCTGGAGAAGAGGAGAGACAAGGGCAAAATTATTTGCTCTCAATACCGAGAGGAAGAAAAAGAGGTCAAAAGAAATTGAATTACCTCCAGGCATTCCCCCTCCATACATACCGCCACCACCCCCACCTCTTCCATTGCCACCTCCACCGCCACAACTTTTATACCCCCCCACCTAGAACCTTCGCTAATCGACCACCCGGGTCCCTCGGCACCCACCCAAGAATTATCGGAGGATGAGGGACCGGAAGGTGAAAGGTTGGAGGAAAATATCCCTGAGGGTTCTCGGCGAGTAACCCGAAGCCAGACTCGACAAAAGGGAAAGCAAGAATTGGGTATATTTCCCCTTAGAGAGCATGGAATGGGAATGGTGCCTAACCCGAATGCTGCGCAACCAGGACAGCCTGCCCAGATTCTGGGAATAGTATATATATCTGTTCCATTAAACTCAGGGAATGTTAGGGAATTTAAAAAGGAAATGGGACATCTGTTAGAAGATCCTTTAGGGCTGGCAGAGCGGTTGGATCAATTTTTGGGACCTAATATTTATACTTGGGAGGAGATGCAATCCATGTTAGGGATTTTGTTTTCTGCAGAAGAAAGAAGAATGATTAGAGAAATGGGCATGAGAATCTGGGATGATGAACATCAACAGGGACCATTAGCAGATATTAAATGGCCCCTACATAATCCCCAGTGGAATAATCAAGACGCGTTACACCGTACCCATATGGGCGATTTGCGAAATATAATAATACAGGGAACAAGGAAAGCTGTCCCTCGTGGACAGAATGTACAAAAGGCATTCAAGGAACAACAAAAGAAGGATGAAGATCCAACTGAGTGGTTGGAGAGGCTGAGAAAAGCCTTTCAGTTATATTCAGGGGTGGACCCTAACACTCCTGAAGGAGAGACATTGTTGAAAGTTCATTTTGTGGTAAATTCGTGGGTGGATATTCGAAAGAAGTTGGAAAAGTTAGAAGGGTGGCAAGCAAGGGGGCTGGATGAGTTACTGCGGGAGGCTCAAAAGGTTTATGTTAGGAGGGAGGATGAGAACTACAAGAAGCAGTCTAAGATTATGTTAGCAGCTGTAAGGGAAGGACAGAGGCAATCTCCCCAAAGGAGGGGTGGTGGTCACCCAGGAGGTTTGAAGGGAGCAGGTCAACAGGTGCATGAAGGAAGACAAGGTGGAGGAGATAGGATTGTTTGTTTTTACTGTGGGAAAAAGGGACATATGAAACGGGAATGTCGACAAAGGATGGCTGATGAAAAGCAGTTTAAGGAAGATTAGGGGTGTCAGGGGCTCTATCTGCTGGGGACAAGAGAAAGAACAGAGCCCCTGGTAAAATTAAAAATAGGTCCCCAGCAGCAAGAATATGAGTTCCTTGTGGACTCAGGGGCAGAAAGATCGACCGTCCAGACCCTTCCCCTAGGGTGTAAGATTTCATCTGAAATCATACAGGTGATTGGAGCAAAAGGGGAACCCTTTGGAGTACCTATAATCAAGGATGTACTCTTAGAAAGTAACTCCAAATTAGGAATTGGGTCATTTTTATTAGTACCAGAAGCAGATTATAATTTACTGGGAAGGGATTTGATGATTGAATTGGGGATAGGGATAGAGATTAGTGAGGGAGAACTGACAGTAAAATTGTGTCCTCTCCGGGCTGAGGATGAGAAAAAGATTAATCCAGAGGTGTGGTACACCCCTGATAGTGTAGGAAAATTGAATATTGAACCCTTTGAAGTAACTATTAGGAACCCAGAGATACCTGTCAGAATTAGGCAATATCCTATATCTAAGGAGGGGAGGCAAGGACTGAAACCGGAAATAGAAAGGCTTTTAGAAAAGGGACTTTTAGAACCATGTATGTCCCCTTTTAATACCCCCATTTTACCAGTAAAGAAACCCAATGGTAGTTATAGGTTAGTACATGATTTACGGGAAATTAACAAAAGAACCGTTGAAAGGTTCCCCGTGGTAGCTAACCCACATACCCTTTTATTAAGTCAACTTGGCCCAGAAAACCAGTGGTATAGTGTAATAGATCTCAAAGATGCCTTCTGGGCTTGTCCCCTTAAGGAAACTTCTAGAGATTATTTTGCTTTTGAATGGGAGGATCCAGATACACATAGAAAACAACAATTGAGGTGGACAGTCCTTCCCCAGGGATTTACAGAATCCCCAAATCTGTTTGGACAAGCTTTGGAACAAGTACTGGAAGGTTATTCTTTAGGGGAAGGGATGGTGTTACTACAATATGTGGATGATTTATTAATTGCAGGGAAAGAGGAAAAAAAGGTAAGGGAAGAAAGTATAAAACTCCTCCTAAATTATTTAAGCCTTAAGGGACTTAAAGTCTCTAAGCCAAAATTGCAGTTTGTAGAAGAAGAGGTCAAATATCTTGGGCACTGGTTAACAAGGGGAACCAAGAAATTGGACACTGATAGAATCCAAGGAATACTTTCCCTACAGGCCCCACAGAACAAAAGACAAGTCCGACAGTTACTGGGACTCTTCGGGTATTGCCGACAATGGATCGAAAATTTTAGTGGAAAAGTCAAATTTTTATATGAAAAATTAACTAATGATGGGTTATTGAAATGGAGCACCAATGATGAAGATCAATTAGAAGCATTAAAAACTGAACTAGTCAATGCTCCAGTCCTTAGCATTCCAGATTTGAAGAGATCATTTTACTTATTTATTTGTGCAAATGAGGGAGTAGCATATGGTGTATTAGCTCAGGATTGGGCTGGGAAAAAGAAACCAGTAGCATACCTCTCCAAACTCCTGGATCCCGTTAGCCGGGGGTGGCCCACATGCTTACAGGCTATAGTGGCTGCTGCTCTCCTGGTAGAGGAAGCTGGGAAGATAACCTTTGGAAGTGAGCTAAAAGTCATATCTCCCCATAACATTCATGGAGTTTTGTAACAGAAGGCTGATAAATGGATAATGGATGCCAGACTTCTAAGGTATGAAGGCATCCTAGTCTCTTCTCCTAAGTTAAGTATAGAAACAACGAGCCTGCAAAAACCGGCCCAGTTTTTATATGGAGAACCAATTACAGAACTAACACATGATTGCCTTCAACAAATAGAGGAACAAACAAAAATAAGGCCGGATCTTGAGGAAGAAGAGCTAGAAGAAGGGACTCGATTGTATGTAGATGGGTCCTCTCGAGTTCTGGAAGGGAAAAGGAAATCCGGGTATGCTATAATAGATGGGAAAACATTTAAGACAGCAGAATCGGGTCTCCTTAGCCCCAGCTGGTCAGCCCAAGCATGCGAATTATATGCGGTGCTTAGGGCTCTAAAATTATTGGAAGGAAAAAGTGGGACTATTTTCACTGATTCTAAATATGCCTATGGAGTAGTTCATACTTTTGGAAAAATCTGGGAAGAAAGGGGACTTATGAACTCACCGGGAAAGGGGCTGGTACATAAAGAATTGATTCGGCAGGTATTACAAGCTTTGAGAGGGCCAGAGAAAATAGCCATTGTCCATGTAAAAGGACATCAAGCAGGGATTGGAAATTCAATACGAGGAAACAATTTGGCGGACCAGGAAGCGAAACGAGCGGCCCTGATGAATTTAAAGCCATGGACAGGGCTTGTCACAAGGAGAGAGGATTGCTCCACTTGTGGAGCTGACTTAGAAGATCCACCGTGTTGGGTTTGCTGGAAATACTATGGGATAGACTCAATAAAATGTGCCTGTGATACCCCTCGAAAGAAACATTGCTGGTTTCATGGACCTATTGATTACATACTAGACTTCACTGTGAAAGAAAAGGAGAAATTAGGCCAGATGGGGATAAGAGAAAAAGAGGAAGGCAAATGGGTATTGCCCGACGGGCGGGAAGTACTCCCAAAAGGGATGGCAATGAGGGTCCTACAAGCAATCCATGAGAAAACCCACTGGGGTACACAAGCCTTGGTTGATCAATTTGCTATAAAATATATGTGTATAGGAGTCTATAACCTTGCAAAACAGGTAACTCAACAGTGTTTAACTTGTCAAAAAGTGAATAAACAACAACTGAGAGAAAGACCAATGGGCGGCAGGGAGCTAGCACAAAGACCCTTCTCACACATACAAGTAGATTTTACAGAATTACCAAAAGTGGGGAGGTATAAATATTTATTGGTACTGGTAGACCATTTGACCCATTACGTGGAAGCCTATCCTACTGCCCGAGCCACCTCAAATACCGTAGTAAAAGTGTTACTAGAACAAATTATTCCCCGATATGGATTAATTGAATATTTAGACTCAGATAGGGGACCTCATTTCACTTCTAAAATCGCAAAAGATGTTTTAACGGCCTTAGCAACCCAGTGGAAATATCACACTCCTTGGCATCCACAGAGCTCAGGGAGAGTGGAAAGGATGAACGGGGAAATAAAAAAACAACTGACGAAGTTGATGTTAGAAACCAAGATGTCATGGGTAAAATGTTTGCCTCTGGCTTTATTAAATATTCGAACTCAACCCCGAACTGATGTAGGAATCTCCCCATTTGAAATGCTATTTGGAATGCCTTATGATATGGAAGCCCCTACAGACCATCCATGCTTGAAGGATTCCCAAATTAAGCATTATATCATACAAATTATGAGCCGAAGACAGGAATTGAGGGAAAAATGGATGTTGACACAGAGGCCACCTTTAGACATTACAATACATAAAATCAAACCAGGGGACAATGTGCTTATTAAATCCTGGAAAGAAAATTCTTTAACCCCACGTTGGGAAGGCCCCTTTGTTGTTCTGCTTACCACAGGAACTGCGATACGGACAGCCGAGAAGGGGTGGACACATGCCAGTCGAGTTAAAGGTCCGATCACCACAGATGACCAGTGGAAAGTGACCAGCCTGCCTGGGGAATTGAAGGTTACCATTAAGAAAAACCGATGAACTCTGTGTGTACCATTCAAGTTGATCACAAAGGGGAACAAAAGGGATATGATTACCTGCTTGTTAGTGATTATTTGATAATTTGTAATAAGGTAGATTGTGATTGTTATCCTTTTGTGTGCTTTGCATGTAAAGTTTGCCAAGAACGGTGGTGGGTCCATTGCCAAAAGGGGAGGCCGCCAACTGGGGTCTGTACAGAATGCTATAAGGCTGAACGAAAGTTAACCAAAATTGTGTTAAAATTAGGGGAATTGGAAAATCAGTGGGTTCGTTTCGAGTCTGAGGATTGGTGGAAAATATACACAAAACGAGTGCATCCAGGAAACTTTTGTTTCCATACTAACGAACCCACTCCATTTGTTGCCCAAATTATAAAAGGGTGTTGTCGGAGGGAACTAAAGGGGGTCCCGTGCAACCCACCCCCGGTCAAGGATAAAAATTGGGATCAGTACAAGGTTAGGCAGGAACAGGGGAAGGGACGCCCAGGCGAGTACCACTGCTGCCGAGAAGATGGTTCACCTCGCGGCTCGAAGCAACTGGGTCGGCGAGTGAGGCAGAGGGGAAAAAGCCAGGTCCCCCCGCAATGGAATAATGCTGAAATGCTCCAACTATTGCCAACCGAGTACTAGGTTCCCCTGGACGACCCGTCTGATTACCTCTGAAACACCAAAAAGGTAACAAACCCAAAAAGGGAAAACAGGATATTATGCAGTAAAAACAAGGTCAGGACCCCACCCTTATTGGCAGATTATAAGTATTTTAGTGCTTTGTATCATACATAAAGGGGAGGGTTCCCCGGCTCTGCACCAGCCCTTTAAGTGGACGCTAACCGGAATAGATGGCAGGGTAATTCGGAGTCAGATAACATCCGGACCCCCTAGTTTTATCCCACAGTTATGTGAACTAGCCCCTGTAGAGCCCTGTTTTAATACCGCAGGATTTTACATGTGTCCAGCATCGAACCCAGGAAAGGGGTATTGCAATTACCCTGGAGAATATTTCTGTGGGTACTGGGGGTGTGAAACAATAGCCTCAGACTGGCAAGCAGCAGGAGATAAATTTCTTAAAGTATCATGGGGACCCTATGGGTGTACCCCTCCACAAAAGGATTCTAGTGGCGCCTTCTTGGGCGGGTGGAAAGGGAGTTGCCAATTTGTGCATTTAAACATAACTGAGCCCACAGACCCAGGATGGATGGTAGGAAGATCATGGGGCTTTCGGTATTGGGAACCTGGAAAAGACAGAGGGAGCGTATTTACCATAAAGAAAGGGCCTGTACCAGCAGACACACAGGCAGTGGGCCCTAGTCCTGTAATAGTTGGGGATTTAACAGCTAGGAACCTGATAACGGATAACCAAACTACAACTCCTACAACACCGCCAAGTGGGGATTCCCGGTTTAACACTCTCTGGAAATTAATGGAGGGAGTATATAAAGTCTTAAATGCTACTCAGCCAGAATTAACAGAACGCTGTTGGCTCTGCTTTGATGTTAGGCCTCCATTTTACGAAGCTGTAGGGATATCTGAAAAGGCAAGATGTCTTAATGGTAGCAATCCCCCGCAATGTAATTGGAAAGATTCCCGGGGTAAAGGAATGACTTTGGCTTCAATAACGGGGAGGGGACGATGTATTGGCAGAGTACCCACACACCTGGAATATTTATGTGAGACTGTTACTAAAGCTAAACGGGAAGATACTCCAGCTAAATGGCTAGTTCCCGCTAAAAACACCAAGTGGATCTGCTCAAAAGGAGGATTCACCCCCTGTATTTCCTTAGAAATATTTGACGAAACCTCTGACTATTGTATACAGGTGGCTGTGATTCCCAAAATTATCTATCACCCCAACGAATATATGTATAATGTACAAAACATCCCAGAACACCACATACAAAAACGAGAGCCTTTGACCACACTTACAGTCGCACTTTTAATGCTTGCAGGGGGAGCAGGTATCGGTACGGGAGTAGCCTCCCTAGTAAAACAAACAAAGGAGTTTAATTCCCTGAGGATTGCTGTAGACGAAGATTTGGAACGTATAGAACAATCAATATCAGCATTGGAAAAGTCAGTAAGGTCCTTATCGGAAGTAGTTCTGCAGAATAGAAGAGGACTAGATCTTCTATTCTTACAACAGGGAGGACTGTGTGTGGCCCTCCGGGAAGAATGTTGTGTGTATGCAGATCACACTGGGGTGGTAGGAGACACTATGACAAAACTGAAAGCAGGACTTGAGAAAAGGAAAAGGGAAAGGGAGGCCCAGCAGAGCTGGTATGAGACCTGGTTTAATCACTCCCCTTGGTTAACTACCTTGCTATCTACAATTGCGGGTCCTTTAATATTATTAGTGTTAGGATTAACATTTGGCCCATGTATATTCAACAAGGTAATTGAAATAGTAAAAGGAAGATCGGAAGCAGCACACCTGATGCTAATCAAAGCCAAATATGAAACTATCCCTAGAGATCCTGAAGTAGAAGAGACTTTGATTCTAGCCCACCAAGAAATAAAACTATTTGATGAACAAAATGATAAAATATGGAATGGGGGACTGTGAGAAACTGCATTGACTTGTTTGTTCATCAAAAGTATGAAATTAGGATAAAAGGGGGGGAAGTCGGGACATGGAATTTGCAGGCTTGACTGGTAACCACAAACAAAGATTGTGAAAGATTTTGCAGGACTGGCTGGAACTGATAACCGCAGTGGAAACCCATTGTTGCTGAAACTGATAAACCGCAGTGGAAGGAGACACACCACCCCACTTGTGAAACCCATTGTTCCTGGGACTGATAACCACGGTGGAACGAGACTCATCACCCCCACTCATGCAAGATAAAAAGGGACTGAAGAGAAGGAAAGGTTGTCAGCTTTTGGCGGAGCCAGGCTCACAGCTGAACCCAGCGCTGTTTTGCTTGCTATCGCTTGCTGTAATGAATAAAATTATTAATTGATCTTAACAGGCTGAATCAAATTATTCGCCTCAACTTATAACACAGAACAGTACAGAGCAGTACAGACCAGTACAGACCAGTAAAGACCAGTCTAGACCAGTACAGAGCAGTATAGACCAGTACAGACCAGTACAGACCAGTAAAGACCAGTCTAGACCAGTACAGAGCAGTATAGAACAGTACAGACCAGTACAGACCAGTACAACCCAGTAAAGACCAATACAGACCAGTAGAGCCCATTAGAGCTCAGTACAGACCAGTACAGACCAGTACAGCCCAGTACAGGCCCATACAGCCCAGTACAGGCCAGTACTGCCCACTAGCAGCCTTTAGAGTCCAGGATAACTCAGTACAACTGGCACAGCCCACTGTAGACCAATATAGTACAGTATAGCCCAGTATAAGAAAGTATAACCCAGTACAGCCCAGTATTTTCCCCAAAGGAACCAAAACCAGCTGGTTCAGTCTGAGGAAGGGGAAGAGGAACCAAGAGCAGCACGTGGCAGCAGGGGGACGGCGCGGCCGGGGCGAAGAGGCTTGGGTGTCCCAGGGGCCCCCCAGACTCCGCGAGTCTGCACCGAGGCGGGGTGACCCAGCTGTGTAGACTCGTAGCCCTGCCAGCCCCTTGGGGACCCCTAAATCCGTCTGGGCAGGGGCCTCCCCCACTAACGTCACTGGGAGGTGGTTGGGGCAGTGGTGACAAAAAGCGATACCCCAAACTTCCCATTTCTAACCCCAAAATCACCCAAAGCAGAGGCAGTGGCACGGTGGGAACTTGACGGGGAGCAGGGGGGTGCCCAAAATCCGTGGGGGGCAAGGGGTCCTTGGGGTGTGTGGAGGTTCTTTGGCCCTAGGGGAGGTCCCTGGGCTCTGGTGGGGGTCCCTGGAGTGTGTCTGCCTTGGCTGTGGATGGGGGTGGGGGGGTCCTCTGGGCCCTGACGGGAGTCCCTGGAGTATGTATGTGATTCCCTGGGGTGGGGATGAGGAGTCCTTGGACACAGAGTGGGAGTCCCGGTGTTCTGTTTGGGTCTCTGGGGTGTGGATGGGGGGTCACTGGGCCCTGAGTTGGGTCTTTGGGATGCTGGTGGGGTCTCTGGTTCACAAGGGGATCCCTAGGGTGGTGGGGATCCCTGAGCCCCAAGTGTGGGCCTTGAGCGTGGTCTCTGTGGTACCAAGGACATGCTTCCTCCTCCTCTCTCTCTCACTGCATCCAGGATCTCTGCAGGGTGAGTCAGGATGTGCACCCCGCTGCTGGTGACACTGGTGACACTGGTGGTGGTGCCTGCAGGGGTCTCTCCCTATGGCTTCCGCAACTGCATCCAGGCACCGCGGGACCCTGGTCTGTTCCGCTGCATCCAGCGCTTCCTGAGCACCGTGGGGGCTGCAGTGGGCGACCTCCCCTCCACTGCCACATTCCTCAACCTCTCTGTCAATATCTTGCGCCAGGTGCCCCCTGGTGCCTTTGCCCACCTGCCGCAGCTCTACACCCTTGATCTGACCCACAACCAGCTGGAACGCCTGGCCCCAGGGGCTTTCTGGGGGCTGTCAGCACTGGTGCACCTAGACCTGGCCCACAACAAGGTGTCAGTGCTGGCCACGGGTGTGTTCTCTGGGCTGGGAAATCTGAGCACGCTGCGGCTGGACCACAATCCGCTACAGAAAGTGGCCCCCGGAGCTTTCCAGCCACTGGCCGCACTCACCACGCTCTGGCTGCGGGATGGCCGGCTCCAAGCACTGGAGCCCGTGGCCATGGCTGTGGGGAATCTGACGCACCTAGACCTGCTCGACCTGTGTGTAAACATGCTGTCGACACTGGGCCCGGGGCTGCCACCCACGCTGAGGGTCTTGCACCTCTGCAACAACTCCCTGGGAGCTCTTTCAGGGGCCACCCCTGGGGTGATGCCCTCAGGGCTGCGTGAGCTTGACCTGTCCTACAACAACATTTCAGACCCTGCACCACTCGCTCACCTGTGCCTGAGCAACCTGACATACCTGCACCTGGCTGGGAACCCGCTGGACGTAGTGCAGCTGCTGCGTGTGCCTGGAATCTCCCCGCACCAGGTGGACGTGTCAGGGCTACAGGTAGGCACGAGCGGCCTGGAATACCTGTGCCAGCAGCTGAGAGGACAGCAGCTGCAGAGGCTGCAGCTGCAGCGCATGGGGCTCACAGCAATGCCCGATGGGGCTCTGGCTGAGTGTCCGGTGCTGGGTGCCCTGGATTTATCTGGCAACCAGCTGCGGCACCTGGGCTGCGTAGGGCGGCTGCTGAACCAGGCACAGCGCGCAGAGCTGAGCGAGCTGGTGGCTGAGCACAACTTGCTGCAGCGGCTGCCATCGTGCAACGGGTCCCCAGTTCTGCGGCAGCTGCACAACGTGTCCCTGCGCTTCAACCGCATCCTGGTGGCTGGTGCGGGTGCTTTTGACAATGCACCGGCGCTGCGGCAGCTGCGGCTGGATGTGAATGGGCTGGCACGGCTGGACCGCGCAGCGCTGCGTGGACTCCACGACCTGCGGCACCTACGCCTTGACAACAACCTGCTCACTGACCTCCTGCCCGGCTCCTTTGCTGACCTGCACCAGCTGGGAGACCTCAACCTGCGCAACAACCGCGTGGCCGTGCTCTTCCCTGGCGCCTTCAAGGGGCTTGACCAGCTGCAGATGCTTGACCTGGGTGGGAACAACCTGCAGCACTTGGCAGCCAAGGCATTCCAGGGCCTCCCGCGGCTTTGCCGACTTTACCTGGACCGCAACCGGCTGCTGGAGGTGAGAGCGGCCGCGTTCCAGCCGGTGCAGCTGACGCTGGGTGTGCTGGACCTGCGTGCCAACGCGCTGCACTACCTGAGCCGACATCTGCAGCAGCTGCCGCCTTTCCGCTACCTGCATAACCTCTATGACCTGAATCTGCAGGCACAGCAGCCATATGGGATGCGTGTAGTCCCACAACGTTTCTTCCAGGGCCTCGGTGCCTTGCGCTCACTCTCTCTGGCACAGAACTCACTCTCGGCCATCCCTGCCGATGCCTTCGATGACCTGGCACAGCTGCGGAACCTGACGCTGGCTGACAGCAACGGCGGGATGGGCCACCTGCCTGCCGGCGTCTTCAAGAACCTGAGCCAGCTGCGCAGCCTGAACCTGGAGAGTGCAGGACTGCGCAGCCTTGGCCCCGAGGTCTTCGGCAACCTAACACGACTGCAGGAGCTGCACCTGGCCAAGAACGAGCTGCGTACATTGGATGTGACTCTGGCCACCCGCCTCCCCGCCCTGCGCTATCTGGACCTGCGCAAGTGCCCGCTGAGTTGCAGCTGTGCCAATTCCTGGCTGCCTGCCTGGCTGGAAGGTGGGCCCGTGCAGGTGGTCTACCTGTATAACTACACCTGCGGTGAGACGGGTGGGGCCTCCACGTACCTGCACTCCTTTGACACACGCGTGTGCTACCTGGACATGGGGCGGTACCTGTTTGCAGGGACAGCACCAGCCGTGCTGCTGCTGCTAGTGCTGCCACTGCTGTACCACCGTGGGTACTGGCGGTTGCGCTACCAGCTGTTCCTGCTGCACGCGTGGGCACGTGGGCACTGGCGGCGGGAGCAGCGGCGCTACGCCTACGACACCTTTGTGTCCTACAACTCTGGGGATGAGCGGTGGGTGCTGGAGGAGTTGGTGCCTGAGCTGGAGCGCGGAGCCCTGCGGCTCTGCCTGCACCACCGTGACTTTCGCCCCGGCCGCGCCATAGTGGACAACATCGTGGACGCTGTGTACAACAGCCGGCACACGGTGTGCGTGGTGAGCCGCGGGTACCTGCGCAGCGAGTGGTGCTCACTGGAGATCCAGATGGCCAGCTATCGCCTCTTTGATGAGCTGCGCGATGTCCTTGTCCTCGTCTTCCTCGAGGACATCCCCGAGGCCGAGCTCTCGGCCTTCCACCGCATGCGCCGTGTGCTGCTGCGGCGCACACACCTGCGCTGGCCCTCCGAGCTCCCTGCGCGGCCCCTCTTCTGGGCAAAGCTCAGGTGTGCCCTCAGTGCGGGGCAGGAGGAGGAGGACAGGGAGGAAGGGTGCCCTGACAGGACCAGAACCACTGTGGAGGTTCCCCCTCAGAAAAGCAGTTTTCTGCCCCAAAATCACTGGCTTTTCTCTTGGAATTATGCTCTGAACAGTGGGGATGAAGGTAACAAGAGGGAGGAGGAGGCAGAGGAGGAGGAGGTTGGGGAGGAGGAAAAAGGTTGCCAGGAGAGAAAGAAGTTGCTCTAGAGCGACCTCACCCTGGTGTAATGGGGACCCCAGGGACATTCCCAATCAAAAAAATGTGGTTTTGTCCCAAAATCCCTGGTTATCCTCTGAGAAATGTGCAGTTGGAACAATGGCAATAAGGAAAAGAGGGGGCAAGATGGATCTCAGTGTTCAGATGCAGCAAATGCTTCATCACTCAGTTGCTTTCCCCAGCAGGAGAGCCTGGGGACAATGGAATCAAGGGGCCATTGCTCCACTGCAAGGACTCTGGGAATTGAGGGAACAATTGTCACACTGTGGTGCCCATGGAGCCAAGGGTCCCTGGTGACACTGCAGGATCTTGTGTCACCAGGGCTCCATCATGACACTGCAGCACCAAGGAATTCATTGTGGCACCCAGAGGCCTCATGGAACCTTTTTTTTGACCCACCAAATGGAGGTTGTCTTTACCGCTCCTTTTGCCATTAATGTATTTATAAAAACATTTTTATTCTCCTTCACATAAGTGGCCTGGCTAAGTTGTAATTGAGCTTTTACCTCTCTATTTTGCTTTCTGCATGACCTAATAACATTCTTAAGCATGTCCTGAGTTTCCTGGTCCTCCCTCCCAAGGTGATGCACCCTAATTTTTCCCCTGAGTTCCTGGAAAAAGCTCCATGACCTGCCAGGCCATTTTTTTTCCTTGCTAGCTCACTTTTTGGCACAGAGGGACAGGCTGTTGCTGCTCCTTCAACATTTCTTTCTTGAACTGTGTCCATCCTTCCTGGAATCCTTGGTTTTTAAGGGCTGTTTCCTTTTAAAACATCAGTACCGGATTTGGTACTCCCCAAATCAATCCTGAATAGGCCAAAGTCTGCTCTCTGTAACTCCAGGGTAGAAGATTTATTGATGGCCCTCCTTTCACAGACTATTTAAAAACTCAGTAATTTCATGGCCCCTGTGCCCCAAACAGTCTCTGACCACCACATCTCCCACCAGCCCTTCCCTGTCTGTGACCAGCAGGAGACAGAGCTTTCCTTGGCAGTGGGAAGAGAAGGAAACCTGCCCAAAGCACAGCTTGGAAGGTTCAGCCTGGAGCTGAGGAGGAAGAAAAGTCCCTGCCAGGGTAGAATTTTGGTGCTGGAGGTGTCCCAGCATGGGGCTGGGTCATGGGCTGGCTCTGTGTGCCAGGAGCCGGCAGCGCTGGGTGCAGGCAGCCCAGGGAGGGCACAGAAACGCTGGGTGAGAAATGCTGGGGCACAGCGAGATGGGCGAGTGCAGCCGGCCAGGGCAGAGGAGCAGCGTGCACAGGGGACACAGCCCCAGGACAGATGGGCAGGGCTGGGCAGGGCTGGCAGGGCCAGAGGCACCCAGGCCTTTGTCCCTGGGCTCGGGCAGCGCCTCGGGAGCCCCACAGAAGGAACTTCCCTGTGAGGGGCTGCACTTTGCTTCTCTGTGAAAAATGCATATTTTATGATTGGCTTTTTGCAAATGTTACAATGAATATTATATGTGTCATGTTAGAAAGTTATGCTGTATTAATTTCTTACATAGTGAGTTAAATGTAGCTTTAGGTTACAACATAATGTTAAAATAGAAACTCTGTGATATAGGATTTGTTAAAAGCTCAAGCAGGAAGATGAGATAATCAAGAAACTCCTCACACAGAGATGTCAGCGAAGGGGGCCCATAAAAAGTCACAGCCTCCTTATCAGAAAAGACAAACACTCTTCTGCCTTCTCTCCATCTTTGTGGAACCAACAGGATTAAGGAGAAGAAGTTGACAAAAAGCAGAAATGTTCTTAATTAGCAAGGAATTTATGCATCATGGATGAGATATATGAATATGCAACAGGCTGTTGCTTGTAACATTATTCCTTTGTTCACAAGGCATGCTTTTTGCCACTTAGTGTCTGAGAGCACCCGGACATCCATAATTCTTTGCTTTTTAGTGTCTTGTAATTGTCCTAACTCTAAACTTTATTACTGTAATTGTATTATTATTATTATTATTATAACCATTTTATTAGTATTAAACTTTTAAAATTTTAAAAACCAAGTGATTGGCATTTTTCACATCCTCCCTCGCCCTCCCTGAGGAGGCTGCAGGGGCTGCAGGTTTATGGCATTTGTCCTTGCTGCCCCTCACATCCCCCTGCCCCACAAACAGCCCCGAGCCACCCGTCAGGGACGGGCCCTGCTGTGCCAGGCTGGGCTCAGGGCTTGGCCTTTCTGCTTCCCCCAGCCAGCCCAGGCCTTGCTCAGCATTGCAGTTCCCTGCTCTGAGCCTTGGGCTCCCTGCAGTCCTGGCCTCCAGGATCTGCTCTCTCCAGTGCCTGGGGAGCCTTTGGCAGTCCCTGCCCTCACTGGGGACCAGGGATTCTCCGAGCAACTTGGAGTTTTGCTTCTGACTCCTTCAGCAGCTTCTTCATCCTTCTCTCAGTGCCTGAGGCTCCTGGACCCAGCCCCACATCCACCCTGGGGATCCTTAAAATACAGAAAGCCCTCAGGAGCTCTTTGTCTTCCTTCCATTGTCTTCAAGTCTCCAGGGATTGTGCAGTTTGCTGTTCTGTTCAGGAGGGAAACTTCAAAGTCCACCTCCTGATTTTTTATTTTTTCATCACATGAATATTCTTTTATTTTTCTGTTCAGAGAAGAGTTGACAGAATCATTTCCCAGGTGATCTTGATGCTCAATGGCTCCTTAGCAGGGCTGGGCATGGAGAAGAATGAGCTCCTTGAGGGCTGACCCTGTTTGGACAAGCTGCTCCTCACCCCCAGCCTCACCATGTCTGACAGGGCCTGCTTAAGACTGACAGCCCAAAGCATTAAAAAATTGTGCATTTTTCTTTATAAATAAAGGTTAATTAATAAATACAGTTATAATTATTTTTTCTTATGTCTAATAATATTATTCTGTATCTTTAACACGTAATTTTTAAAATTTATACAAAAAATGTATATGTTTTAGGAAACAAAAAATTTTTTGGTCATGGGTTCTAAGTATCACAATTCCCTTCATTAATTCATTGACCCCTTTCAGCTATTGATTTTGTCCTCTGCGCTACAACTCCTGTTTTTAAGCTTTTTGTAGTTTTTTGTATTATTTTCTCAGACAGGGTAAAAGGGGCCACTTTGGGGTCCATGGAGACATTTCTGGGGCACATTTGGGGCAGTTTTGTGTCTGGGGAGGGAATTCAGAGAGAACTTGAGGGTCTGGAGGACACCTGGGGGAGCCGGGCGGGCGCTTGGAGGGGCACTCAGGGATTCTGAGGGGCAGTTCGGGGTCCGGGGGAGCACTCGGGGGTCCAGGGGGGCCCTGGAGGTCAGGGAGGGGAATTTGGGGCCCTTCGGGGTCCGGGGGAGACCAGGGGGGCTCGGGCGGGGCTCGCTGGGCGCGGGGGCTGACGGGAGTTGTAGGCGCGGGTACAATGGAGTGTAACGGGACCGCGGAGCATCACGGGAGTTCCAGGCTCGGTGACAGCGGCTCTCGCTGGGGCGCGGGGCATGACGGGAGATGAAGTCACGGCTGGAACAGCGCTGGGCGTGCGCCGCGGAGCATGATGGGAGCTGTAGTCCCGGAAGTGCCTCGGACGTGGTGTTTGCGGACCGGGAATGCATTCGGGGGACACTTTTGCGTCCGAGCCACGACGTGAGGTCCTCGGGGGCTCTGGAGCACTCGGGGGGAGCTTGGGGAGATTTAACCGGGTTTCTTAGAGCGCAGGGCGCAGCAGGAATTTTAGGCGCGGAACTGTGTTCTGAGGGGCTCTGGGGCCGCGGGGGATGAGAGGAGAGGAATTCCCAGAAGTGGCTGTACCGGGCATCTGTGGGGCTGGGAGCACTCAGGGGATCCTAGGACGCTTTTGGGGGGTCCCGAATGGGCGCTGAGGGGCACTTGGTGATCCCGGAGGGTCTGGGGGGCACTTACAGGACAAATGGGGGCGGTACCGGGGTTCTGTGGAACGCGGGGCATGACGGGCGTTGTAGTCCCGGCCCCAATGAGGCTCTATTGGCTTGCTGGGCATGATGGGAGATGTAGGCAAAAGGAAAGATGGCGCTGACTGTAGGCACCGCCCTCAAAACCACGATCCCTGGCGCTGATTGGTTGGATGCTGTGATGGGCGGGAGCCTCGGCCAATGGGAGGGGACGGGAACAGCCCCTTGAACCCCTCCAGTCCCTCCCAGTACAGCCCAGTACAGTCCCAGTGCCCCTCCAGTCCCTCCCAGTACAGCCCAGTTCATCCCCAGTACAGCCCAGTACAGCACCAGTGCCCCTCCAGGCCCTCCCAGCACAGCCCAGTCCCTCCCAATACACCTGAGTTCATTTCCAGGCCCTCCCAGTTCCTCCCATGTCATCCACAATATGCCCCAGTGTTGCCCAGTCTTCCCCACAATGTTCCCTGTTTGTCCCAGTATCCCCCAGTTTCACTCCCAGTTTCACACCCAGTATGTCCCAGTGTGTCCCAGTGTACCCCCGCAGTCCATCCCAGTCCACCCAGATTCCCCCTCAGCATTCCTCATGTTCCCAGGCTGTCCCAGATCCCCACAGTATCACTCCCAGTATGTCCCAGTGTCTCCCACAGCATTCCCAGTGTTCCCCAGTATGTCCCAGTCCTCCCCAGTGTTTCCAAGGACAGTTTAATTTCTCTGGATTGCTGTGGCAGCCAAACCCAGCAGTGGGGTCAGTGCAGTGCCCATGGCCACAGCTCCTTGCAGTGCCCAGTGCAGCTGGGGCTGATGATCCACCCTCACAGCTGGCCCAGGGCTGGTCTGGATGGTTTTGGTGGCACCTTGGGCTGGCACACACCTGAGGAGGGTGTCTGTTTTCATGGGGAAACTCAGGAGTTTTAGATTGCTTCAAACATAGAAAAAGGGAAAGCCCCTCTTAGGCTGGGTGCAGCCAGCTCTGCAGGCACAGCAGGTCCCAGGTGAGTGAGGACAGACAGGATGGGCTGGGGCAATGTGGAGCAAGGTTGTCCACGCTGGGCCAGAGCTCAGGGCACAGCATCTCTGAGCAGGCCAGAGCTCCTGAGGGGAGACTCTGGCTCAATATCAAACACAGAATGCTGCAATCACCTCTGATCTAAAGAGAAATGTAATAAAATACACCCTTTAAAATAGGAATGTGTATTTCTTACAAGCACTTTGAAATCTTTCTCCACAACTGGAATAGGAAAATTTTAATGACCCTCTCAAGGCTTTGGTGTTGTTTACATTAGACTCAGTCCCTGAATGTGTCTTCAAAAAACTTCTCAAGAACTCAAAATTAAAACTTCAGAGCTTCTTGAAGTTTTAATGGATCCCATTGAGGGACAGGACTGAGAAAGTGTCCCCAGGTTCCAGTCAGAGCAGAACACTGGAGGCAGTGATGACAGCTGGGACAGGCAAGGGAAAGGTGTCTCTGGTGCTGAGCAAACCTGGATGTGTTTCAGGAATGCAAAGGGCCCAAGCCTGAGCCCCAGCCCCTGGCAAGGCAGATCCTGTCCCTTCCTCATTGCTCAGGGCTCTTCCCGGGATGGGCACTGGCATGTGGGGATGTGCAGTGCCAAGGGCAGGACCATGGGGCGGCCCCTGCCAGGCTGCTGAGCAGGGACAAGGAGGCACTGAGGCCCCAGGGCTGCAAGGGTCACTTGTCCCCTCGTGGCCTCAGGCCCAGGGCCAGCAGCCACGGCCAAAGGGCTGCACAGGTTGGCTCTGTCAGGGCCTTGCAGCTGCTGCACATCCCTGAGCCCTCTGCAGCCCAGGCTGTCCCACGGTGTCCCTGCCCTGCGCCTCTGTCCCTGCAGGCTGTTGTCACCCCCGGCTGCCCCACCTCGCTGGCCCCGTCCTTTGCTGACAGCTCTGCCTCCTGCTGCCCCTGCCTGGCCACACAAAGCCTTGGGCTGATACCCAAAGGGTTCATTCCATTTTTACCCTGCCTGTGAACTTCCAGCACAGGAACAAGGCATGCAGGGACTGCTTTCCCAGCAGGGATGGCAGGAAGATAAGACATCTGGCTCAAGGGTGCAGTGACAGAGAAAACAAGGACTGAATCTGGGAACTTGGGGTGGGTTTAATGGAAATGGGTAAATTGTAATTGGCATTTAGGAACTTTATGGAAGCCACACACTGGTAAAATTACATGTCTGCATCAGATCAGGAGTTATCCCTCACTAGGCCTCAGGCCTGAATAAATTATACCCTCTGAAATAGCAAATTAGTGTTAAGGAGCCTCATTGTGATATTTCCGAGATTTGGTGACAGCGGGGCCTCACAGAACCCAGGACTCAGCTGTGACACTGCCCAAACTCATGGAACAAAGGGTCCATGGTGACACCGCAGAACCCCATGGAACCAAAATCCACTTTGGCACATTGGGGCCACATTGAACCAGTGGTCCATTGTGATAGTGCAGATCCAAGGAGATCATTGTGACACTGAGAAACCTCTGGGAACCAAGGGGACACTCTGACACAGCAAGGCCTCGTGGAACCAAGGGTCCCTTGTTAAACTGTGTGGCCTCATGGAACCATGAGCCATTGTGACACAGCGTGGCCACACGGAGCCAAGGGGCCACTGTGACACTGCAGATCCAGGGAGACCATTGTGACTGAGGAACCTCATGGAACCAAGAGTCCATTGTTCCACTGTGGGGCTCTGTGGAACCAAGGGGAGCACAGTGACATTGCGAGGCCTCATGGAACAATGGAGACTATCCTGACACTTTGGGACACACTGGAACCAAGGGACCATTAGAGCACGGCAGGGCCTCATGGAATCAAGGGGACTACAGTGAACACTGTCGGGGTCCATGGGATGAAGGGTCCATTCTGACTCCACGGGACAAAGGATGCCATTGTGACACTCTGGGGCATCATGGAACCAAAGGTCCCTTGTGACGCAGCAGGGCCTCATGGAACCATGGAGGCCATTTTGACACTTTGAGGCCTGTGAAACCAAAGGGCCACTGTGGCACTTCAGGGCCTCTTGGAGCCAAAGGGACCATAGTGACACTGTGGGGCTCAGTGAAACCAATGGTCTGTTGTGACCCAGCAGGGCCTCATGGAACCATGGAGACCATTTCTACATTTTTAGGCCTTGTGAAACCAAAGGGCCTCTGTGGCACATCAGAGCCTCATGGAGCCAAGGGCTCTGGGCTTTCTTTCCAATGGAAAAGAACTGCCCTTCACATTCAAGCACCCATGGCCAAAATGGGATTCTCCCCTCAAAATTCCCAATATCCAGGGATTGCTCCCAAACAAAAGCTGCCATTACAAACAAGTCTTTTTGACCTTGTCTTCCTGAGAGCTGGCTCTCACCTTGCTTCAAACACTGGGGATCTGTGCTTTTCTTCCTGTGGAAAAGTACCATCCCTTCTGCACAGGCAACCATGGCCAAAATTGACACTTTTCCTCCAAAATTCCCGATTTGCAAGGGTTCTCCCAGACAAAATCTGCCAGGACAGACAGCTCTGGCTGGCCTTGGCCTCTGGTGGTCACCTCCCATTTAAAGGAAGCCTTGAGGAAAGTATTTGAACAGGTTTGACTGCTGCAACATCAATGAGCCTCTTGTCCTCTGAAAAACTCAGATGCTCTTCTGATCATATGTGTCTTTTCTTTCTCATTGTGTGTTATGCATGAAATATTATTTTCAGCTAAAAAATAGTATTCTTCTTACTTTACCAGTGTTTTCAGACACAAAACAGCTCATCTACATATGGATCCAGGTCACCTGTACAAGCAAACACAATGAAGAATGCAGCAGGAATGATTTGTCTCTGCTCCCATCTGTCACATCTGTGGAGCTGGAGGTGCAGCCCCAGCGCTTGGGAGGGCTCAAGGGCTCACCAGCTCAGCTCCCACACAGAGAACTTGCCGACCATGTTCTGCTGTCCTTGGCCCCTGCCTGCTCAGCCAGGCTGAGATGGACACTGATGGTTTCCGTGCCAGGCTCTCCCAGCCCAGCCCAGCTCCCTGCCAGCTCTGCCAGCTGCCCTGAGCTCTGGGCAGCACCAAGGGCCTCTCCCCAGCACAGCCCAGCCGGCTCTGGCCCCACAGCTCTGCTCAGCCCAGGCTGCTCTGGGCACTGCCCCACGGCCTCAGCCCCTGCCAAGGGCACAGCAGCAGCTGCAGCTCAGCCAGGACTCAGCCCCACCATGGGGGAAGGGGCCTGGCCAAGGCCAAAGGAGCTCCCTGGCTGCCCTGCTCCCCTCTGCCTGAGGTGCTGAGAGCTCTGCAGCCCCTCCTGCCATCCCATCTGCCCAGGCCAGCACAAGAGCCCCGGCCCTGGGGCCCTCCAGAGCTGCTCCTGCTCCAGGCCCAGGGCCCATCCCAGAGCTGGGGCAGCCCCAAAGCTGAGCCCATTTCTGCTCATTGCTGCTCTGATGGGGATGAATCCTCAGCACCTTGGAGGTTGGTGATGAACTTTACTACTCCAGAGGCCTCTTCTTTCTTGAGCTCTTCAGTGTAGAAATTCAGTGACAAAGGCTCATTCATATTTCTTCCAAACACCCAAACAAAACAAGCCCATGGAAATAATTCAAGTCTTCAATTCCTCAGTGGTTAATTAGACAGATTGCAGAAGTGTATTCAAAGTCAAGCCACTATATTGAAAACAGTGCAGAGGGAATTGTTTTGTCCTGTTTACTTTTCCTATTTATAGATTGATATCATCAAACCCCAGTTGATATGGATCCCCAGCATCTCCTAATCCATTTTTACTAGGTATGAAAATCAAGACCCCTTGTTGCTGACAATCTGAAGAGGGTCCCACAGAGAGCCAGCTGGAGTAATGACACCCAAACCAATATGGCTTGATGTCATCCTCCTTTATTGTCTAATTTTTTCATGTTTTATGCCTTTATCGCCTTACATAATACAATAGCAAATTAACATTCATTGGTTAACATAATCAATGTAATCGTATTATGTTAACCAATGAATATTTATTTGCTATTGTCACTTATTGATTGGCTGTTATTCTACAAGCATCTAATCAGGTTATAGTACATGACAGTTTTCATATACTACTCAGCACCCAGCATTGGCTATTGCGTTTGTGCAAGGCCTATTGTCTTTCCAAGGATGTCCTAAGTACTTTAAAGTAACTAAAGTAACTCAGTAATCTGCAGGCCAGGGTTGTCCAGCTCCTGCAAAGGAACAGCATCAAGGATAGCATGTCCTTGTTCCATGAGAAACTCCTCAACACCTTGTGGATCCAAGGATCCTTTGTGATCCTCCAGATCCTCATGGAACCAAGGGTGCATTGAGTCACAGCCGGGCCTTGTTGCAAGCAAAGAAACCTCTGTAAAATGCAGGGTAACTCACAGAACCAAGGAGTCCATTGTTAGAGGAAAAAACCTATGGAACCAAGGGTCCACGGTGACAAAGTGGGGCCTCATGGAAACAAGGGGTCACCGTGACACTGTGGGACTGCATGGTAGGAATTGTCCATTATGACAATGTGGATCCACAGAGACCGTGGTGACACTAAGGAACCTCATGGATCCAAAGGGCCATTGTGATGCTGAAGAACTTCATGGAACCCAGGGTCCATTATGACACAGTGGGCCCGCATTGGAGGAGAGGAACCATTGCTGACAGTCGAGAAACTCATGGAACCAAGGGACATGGACTCATGGGACCATTGTGACACAGCAGGGCCACATGGAACCAAGGAGACCAGTGACATTTAGGAAGCTCATGGAACCAAGGGTCCATTTTGACACTGCAGAAACAAGGAGACCATGGCTGACACTATGGAAGCTCAGGGAACCAGGCAGCCATTGTGACACTGCAAGGTGTCATTGAACCGGGGAGACCATTGTGACCCTAGAAAACCTGATGGCACTAAGGGCTTATTGTGACACAGCAGGGTCCCATGGAACCAGTTGTCCATTGTGACAACGCAGATCTGAGGAGACCATGGTGACACTTCGTAAGCTCATGGAACCATGGGTCCATTGTGACAAAGCAAGGCCTCATGGAACCAAGGAGATAATTGTGACATCATGGAATCTCATGGAACCAAGGATCCATTGTTAGAATCCAGAGCCACGGAGACCATTGTGACACCATAGAACCTAGTGGACCCAAGTAGATCACTGTGACATCATGGAATCTCATGGGACCAGGGTTCCATTGTTACAGTCCAGAACCAAGGAGACCATTGTGACATCATGGAACCTTGTGGAACCAAGGGTCTCCAGAATCAGGGACACCACTGTGACCGCACAGAACCTCACAGAATCAAGATTCCATTGCTATGCAGTGGGGCTTCATGGAACCAAGGAACCACTGTGACACAGCAGGGCCGCATGGAACCAATGGTCCATAGAGATATTGCGTATCCAAGGAAACCATGGTGATGCTGTGGAACCTCACGGAATCAGGGGGCCATAGTGACACAGCAGAATCCCTTGGAATCATGGCAACCATGTTACGCTATGGAACCTCATGGAAAAAAGAGGCCATTATGTCATTGTGTGGTCTCATTGGAACAAAGGACATGGCTGATGGGACAGAGGCTCCTGGAAACTATGGGACATTGTGTCACTGCAGGGCCTCATGGAACCAAGGAGACCACTGTGACACTGAGAACCCTCTGGAACCAGGCAGCCATTTTCACCCTAAAGAACCAAGGAGACCATTTCTGACAGCACAAACCTCATGGAACTGAGGGGCTGTTGGTATACAGCTGTCAGAACCCCGGCCTGGTTCAGGGGTTCCATGTGGTGGTAAAGTCTCTCCTCCAACCCGTGCTTTTAAAGAAAACTCTGCAGCCTCTTGTTGTTTGGGCTCAAGGCAGTTTATTGCAAGCTATCTGAAAGATTGTCTTCTCTGGCTACTGCGGTTTGGTCAGCAGCTCAGGCAGAGGCACACACACCTCTGACACCCTCTCTGACCGCTGTCTTCTTCTTCTCTCTCCGCCACCCAGGGCTCCTGCTATCATTCCCCAATACCTACTACCTATATTAAATGGTGCTTTTCTACTTTAAGACAATCCATAACTGCCAACATAATCAAGAACATGGAGGTAAGGAAGAAGAAAGAGGAGGAACAGGACTGGCCTACATTCCTCCATCTTAAAACATCTGACCCCCCATGTACAAAGTAAAAACCCCACTGTACAGGTGTTAAAACCCCCTTGTACAATACTAAAAATTCTTCCCTCTGCTTGGTAACTACTTCTACTCTAATATCTAAACTTTTGTGACTGCTTGTTCCACCTTCAAAGTTGCTAACTCATTCCATGGCTCAAACTCAAAATCACAGCTGTTTGCAGCTGCCTGCCAAGGTCTCAAATGCCTCCGACCAGGGCCTGGAACCTCCAAAAACTTCTGAGGGACATTTTGAATTCCAACATCTTTCCTTCCTGTTTGAACCAGAAACACCTGTTTGGTCACTTTGTTCATGGCCCTATGAATGCACAGAAAATGCATGGCAGAACAAGCAGAACTAGAAGCCCTATAAAAATATAAAATGCTACTTTCAAAAGCTCCCTCCACAATGGTGAGAGATGAAAGAAGCTAATGAAATCATCCCACCAGGATCCTGTAACTTCTTTCAATTTGCTGATGCTGCTTTGTATTTGCTTTATATTTTCATGGATAGATTTTGAGTAATCAGACAAGTTCATGCAGCATGTCCCCTCAAATTCTTCACACCCATGCCCATGTGACAGCAACAAATAATCAATTGCCGCCCTGTTCTGAAGTGTTGCTTGTCTTGCACTGCTGATATCTGTTAACATGTCGCTCAGTGCAGACGAAATGGCTCGAGTGTGTTTACTCCACCAACATGCCATGTGGTCCAATTGTGTCAAGGCCACACCTGATGCTGTTTGGGGTGAGAAAATTGCTACTGCAATTCTCCGAGCCTTGTCCCAGGTATAAACTTCAGCATCATAATTGGGACTATATTGTTCAAGGGATCTTTTTTCCCTGTGTGTCTGCTCCCTTAAAATTTCTAAATCAGGTGTTATCAATGAGAGTTCCCCAATGCTGTATGGGCCACCCTTGATTTTTGCAGGGATAGCAGGCCAAAATCTGTCCCCACAGAATAAAAACACTCCCTTTGGTAAAAAGCTGGATGCTGGAGGGATGGTTTGCTCATCATTTTGGTGTAATTACACCAGGATGATGCATTTCTATAAAAGAGTTGGTTTGGAGTGACATCTATTATGTGGTTATCTGTTTCTGCCACTCCCAATGGGTTAAATTTAATACAGAATTTCATTTTTGTTGACCCAAAAATGTCCAATTCCGGAGGTTCAAAGTGAGCCGCAGGAAGGTACTGTGTCCAAACAGGCTATCCTTCCACAGGATCCAAAAAAGATTTCAGAACCTTTGGAGGGATGCTTTTTGGGATTGGCCATTCCTCTGATAGTAAAATGGTTTTAAAATCATAGGGAGCAAGGGTTAAAAGGAAAAATAAGCTTAGTAGGCCCTGGAAAAACAAACACTCTAAGCACATGGAGAACTCGTACTCGCTAGAACTGCAACGTGTAGCTAGTACATGATAATTGATATAATTGTTAGATGTGATGATTGTTTAGTAATTAAATATAATTGCTGTTTAAATATTAGAATGATCATGAGAAACTCTGGTCAGTGACATTAGAAAGATCACAACCAACTTACGTCAATGCATACAATAGAACAATGTAAGTTTAATAATAAATATGTAAGTTGTGTAACGATAGAATATAAAATACATTCAGCTCGAAAGCCATGTCGGTGTCAGATTTGGGTCTGTACCCCTGATTCCCAGAGCTCTCAACAGAAGCAGCTGCAGATAATCATACCCCGGGATTATTTGTTTTTCCGAACGCTAACAATGGTTGCCATGGAAACTGACCATAGCAACAGGGGCTGCTGATGGTTGCCATGGAAACTGACCATAGCAAGAGAGGCACGGGATGGTTGCCATGGAAACTGACCATAGCAACTGGGGCTGGGGATGGTTGCCATGGAAACTGACCATAGCAACAGAGGCAGGGGATGGTTGCCATGGAAACTGAGCATAGCAACAACGGCTGGAGATGGTTGCCACGGAAAAGGACCATAGATCCAAGGGCTGGTGATGGTTGCCATGAAAACTGACCATAGAAACAGGGGGCATGAGATGGTCGCCATGGAAACTGACAATAGCAACAGTGTCTTCCAATGGTTGCCATGGAAACTGACCATAGGAACAAGAGGCTTGCCATGGTTGCCATGAAAACTGATCGTAGCAACAGCAGCTGGGGAGGTTGCCATGTAAAAAGTACCATAGCAATAGGGGCTAATGATGGTTGCTATGCAAACTGACCATACCAACATGGGTGGGTGACGGTTGCCATGGAAACTGACCATAGAAACATGGGATTTTGGATGGTTGCCATGGATATTGACCGTAGGAGCAGTGTCTGTCGACGGTTGCCATGGAAACTGACCACAGGAACAGCGGCTGGTGATGGTTGCCATAGAAACTGACCATAGCAACAGCGGGTTTGTGATGGCCACCATGGATACTGACCAGAGGAAAAGGGGCTGGTGATGATTGCCATGGAAACTGACCATAGCAAATGGGTCTGGTGATGGTTGCCATGGAAACTGACCATAGGAACAGCGGCTGGTGATGGTTGCCATGGGAACTATCCATAGGAACTGTGGCTGGTGATGGTTGCTATGGAAAAAAACCATAGCAACAGGGTCTTCTAATGGTTGACAAGGTAAAGGGCCATAGATCCAAGGGGTGGTGATGGTTGCCATGGAAACCGACCATAGGAACAGGGGCTAGTGATGATCGCCATGGGAACTGACCTTAGCAACATGGGCTGGTGATGGTTGCCATGGAAACTGACCATAGCAACAGGGGTTGAGGATGTTTGCCATGGGAACTGACCATAGAAACAGCGGCTGGTGATGGTTGCTATGGAAACTGACCATAGGAACAGCGGCTGGTGATGGTTGCTATGGAAACTTACCATAGGAACAGTTCGAGTTGATGGTTGCCATGGAAACTAACCATAAAACAGGGCCACGGGATGGTTGCTATGGAAACTTACCATAGCACCAGGGGCTAGAGATGGTTGCCATGGAAAAAAACCATAGCAACAGTGTCTTGTAATGGTTGACATGGAAAAGGACCATAGATCCAAGGGGTGGTGATGGTTGCCGTAGAAACTGACCATAGCAACAGGGGTTCAGGATGGTTGCCATGTAAACTGACCATAGGAACAGGGGCTAGTGATGATCGCCATGGGAACTGACCATAGCAACATGGGCTGGTGATGGTTGCCATGGAAACTGACCATAGGAACAGCGGCTCGTGATGGGTGCCATGGAAACTGACCATAGCAACAGGAGCTTGGGATCGTTGCCATGGATACTGACCAAAGAAACAAGCGCTGGTGTTGGTTGCCAGGGAAACTGACCATAGCAACAGGGGGCTTGTGATGGTCCCCATGCGAACTGACCATAGCAACAGGGGCTGGGGAAGGTTTCCATGGAAACTGACCATAGAAACATGGGTGGGAGGTGGTTGCCAGTGAAACTGACCAGAGCAAGAGGGGCTGGTGATGGTTGCTATGGAAACTGACCATAGGAACAGGGGCTGGATTTGGTTGCCATGGAAAAAAATCCATAGCAACAAGAGAATTGGGATGGTTACCATGGATACTGACCAAAGAAACAAGAGCTGGTGTTGGTTGTCAGGGAAACTGACGATAGCAACAGGGGGCTTGTGATGGTCCGCATAAGAACTGACCATAGCAACTGGGAGTTTGTGATGGCCGCCATGGATACTGACCATAGCAAAAGGGGCTGGTGATGATTGCCATGGAAACTGACTATAGCAAATGAGTCTGGTGATGGTTGCCATGGAAGCTGACCATAGAAAATGGGTCTGGTGATGGTTGCCATGGAAACTGATCATAGCAACAGGGGGTTTGTGATGGCCACCATGGATACTGACCATAGCAACCGGGGCTGGTGATGATTGCCATAAAAACTGACCATAGCAAATGGGGCTGGTGATGGTTGCCATGGAAACTGACCATAACAATAGGCATTGGTGTTGGTTGCCATGGATACTAACCATGCCAACAGGGGCTGGTTATGGTTTCCATGAAAACTGACCATAGCAAATGGGGTCTTGGGATGGTTTCCATGGAAACTGATCATAGCAACCGGGGCTCGTGATGGTTGCCATGGAAAAAAACCATAGCAACAAGGGAATTGGGATGGTTATCATGGATACTGACCATAGCAACTGGGGCTGGGGATGGTTGCCATGGTAACTGACCATAGTAAATATGTCTGGTGATGGTTGCCATGGATACTGACCATAGCAACTGGAGCTGGGGTGGTTGCCATGGAAACTCACCATAGCAAAAGGCATCTTGGGATGATTTCCATGGATACTGATCATAGCAACAGGGGCTCGTGATGGCTGCCATGGAAAAAAGCAATAGCAACAAGGGAATTGGGATGGTTGCCATGGATAATGATCATAACAACAGGGGCTCGTGATGGTTTCCATGGAAAAAAGCCATAGCAACAGGGGAATTCGCATGTTGCCATGGATACTGACCAAAGAAACAGGCGCTGGTGTTGGTTGCCATGGAAAACTGACCATAGCAACAGGAGGCTTGTGATGATCCCCATGAGAACTGACCATAGCAACAGAGGCTAGTGATGGTTGCCATGGAAACTGACCATAGCAACAGGGGGCTTGTGATCTTTGCCATGGAAACTGACCATAGCAACCGGGGTTTGTGATGGTTGCCATGGAAACTGACTATAGCAACAGAGGCTGGTGATGGTTGCCATGGATCATAGCAATGGGTCTTGATGAGGTTTGCTAGGGTAATCCAGGGAATCCCTATTGCTGCTCTGGCAGGTCTGGGATCCTGGTAGGGGGTCAGGAACCCCCCATACAGATCCCCGAGAGACACTCTTTCCGATCTCTGTCCATGGAAAAGACTTTTCAATCTTACAGGTTGAATTAGAAGATCTGAGTGTTTGAGATAAGTAATAATTAGTCTGGCATGGGTGCAAAAGTAGAATTTAAGTATTCTAGATAAGCAGTTCAAAGGAGGCAAGATGGAAGATATTGGGTGTGTCTTGTCTTTTTCTTCTTCATGCTTTCCATGTTTCACTGTAGTGTTGGCATTTTTCTATTGCTTTAGGCTGGGGACACACTGTTCAACGTAGGTGATAGGTATTGGCACGTTATTGTAAATATAGCACACATAGTTTCTGGTATATAATGTTTGTAACATCCCACTGAGTTGCTGAGCCCCACACGCTGCCCTGCAGGACAGTCCTGCGGAACGGCAGCAGAACATGTTAGACATAAACAAGAATAAACAACCTTGAAAACCAGCACAGATTAATTATGGCTTCTTCTTTGGCAGCGAGGCTGAGAGGGGTCTGCCAAGCAGAGCTGAGCCCCCAGGGCACAGGGAAGCAGCTGCTGGCAGGGACAGCTCCAGGCAGCAGAGCCCTAGGCAGGCAGTGGGGAAACTCCCTCCAAGCTGTGCTGAGATGTTTAAAATCCTCTCCAACCCAACCATTCCATGTTTGTTTTTTTTTTTACAGATCCGCATGCGAAGGCACCACAAATGTCCAACAGCAGCTCCATCAGCCCCTTCCTCCTGCTGACACTGGCAGACACGTGGCAGCTGCAGCTCCTGCAATTCTGCCTCTTCCTGGGCATCTCCCTGGCTGCCCTCCTGGGCAACGGCCTCATCATCAGCGCCGGAGCCTGCGGCCACCACCTGCACACGCCCATGTTCTTCTTCCTGCTCAACCTGGCCCTCAGGGACCTGGGCTCCATCTGCACCACTGTCCCCAAAGCCATGCACAATTTCCTCTGGGACGCCAGAGACATCTCCTACACAGGATGTGCTGCACAGCTCTTTTTTTTTTGTCTTTTTCATCTCAGCACAGCTTTCCCTCCTGACCATCATGTGTTACGACCGCTACGTGTCCATCTGCAAACCCCTGCACTACGGGACCCTCCTGGGCAGCAGAGCTTGTGCCCACATGGCAGCAGCTGCCTGGGCCAGTGCCTTTCTCAATGCTCTCATGCACACAGCCAATACATTTTCCATGCCCCTGTGCCAGGGCAATGCCCTGGGCCAGTTCTTCTGTGAAATCCCACACATCCTAAAGCTCTCCTGCTCACAGTGCCTGTTTATCATTTGGCTGTTTTGTGTTCATTGTTTTTTCAAATGTGCAGATCTTCAGGGCCATGCTGAGGATCCCCTGTGAGCAGGGACGGCTCAAAGCCTTTCCCACCTGC
Source organism: Lonchura striata (assembly GCF_050655825.1). NCBI lineage: Eukaryota > Metazoa > Chordata > Aves > Passeriformes > Estrildidae > Lonchura > Lonchura striata. Next base: position 4,724,592 of record NC_140735.1, on the reverse strand, counting down.
CTCCCTCACCTGGCCATGGGCTCCCTGTTTGTCAGCACTGCCGCATTTGTCTACCAGAAGCCCCACTCCATCTCCTCCCCATCCCTGGATCTGGCCCTGTCAGTTCTGTATTCGGTGGTGCCTCCAGCCCTGAACCCCCTCCTCTACAGCTGGAGGAACCAGGAGCTCAAGGCTGCAGTGAGGAGACTGATGACTGGATGTTTCAGGAACACTAAACTGCTGGTCAATTTCTGCAAATCACTTGTAATAAAAGAAATCTTTGATACTTCTTGGTTTCATTTGGAAGGATCTTTTTCTTTGTAGCACTCATTTAATATTATTCTCAAAGAAATGACATTTTTGGTGCCAATTCTCATTCTGAATCTTTCCACCTTCACTGTGCCCACAGACTGTGTCAATGAGGGGCTGCACTCTCAGTGGCTTTAAAAGAACTAAAGGATGTCCCAGCACAGTTTTCTGCAGAGATGCTCTTTTGTTGCCTTCTCTGGAGCTGTAGCAGCAATGTCTCTGTGCAGAGCTGGGGCAGATCAGGGCTGGCACAGCAGCTGTGCCCAGGAGCAGCAGCACTTGGTGGTGCCAGTGCTGTTCCATGGCCCTGCCCCGCTGCCCTGGTGGCCCTGGTGTTGCTGCAGGGCCTGAGTGCTCTCGGGGCCGGGCACAGTCCTGGGGGTGGCAGTGCCGGGGCTGCAGCAGGGACAGGCCATGGGCACTGCTGGGGCAGCACTGACACCTCAGGCCAGGGCCTGGGGGCTCCAGGCTCCTTGCCCAGGCTCTCTCAAGAACATGGCCAGGCCAATGCTCAGCACAGAAAACTCCCGTGAGCAGCCCCAGGCTGGCCGTGGGCAAGCTGGGGACAAACAGCATGGCTGGTGCTCTGCTAGGGCCCTGGGGGAGACGGGAAGGAGCAGCAGAGCAGGGGCTGATCCATCCCCAGTGTGCTGCACAGCCCAGGGCAGCGTCCCAGAGCGTCCTCATGGAGCTGCCAACAACATCCCCCCTCTGCAGCCCTGGCCTCTCCCCCAGCTCACAGAGGTGCCGCATCCTTGCAGGCACAGACACGGCAGCACTGGCTCAGCAGCCCCTGTTTGCATTGCACACAGCAGGCAGGAGAACCCCCATGCTGGTGCTGTGGGGACATGAACCTGAGGCAGCACAAATGCCATCAGCCCCTGGGGCCAGGAAGGGCTGGGGGACGCCAGGGAAACCACTCAGCTTTGTCCTGGCCTCTGCAGTCAGCCAGAAAGTTTGTTCCCATCAGCTGGGAGTTTCCTGTCCCACTGCAGACGCTGCTGCTCAGAGCCAGGGCTGCCTGGCAGCCACCCCCAAACTGCCCTGAGCATTTCCTCAGCTTCACCTTTGCTTTCTTTACTCTTCCTGCTACAAATTTCTTCCCATTGCCCACCCCTGTTCCCTCCCCTGCACACATACCATGCCTGTTTGCCCTTTCCTCTCTGGCCCCACTCCCCATTGCAGTTCCTGACTTGGCACCACGGGAACATCCCTTGGGGAGCAGGATCATCCCACAAGTGCTGCAGGAATTATCTGCAGGCTCCTGCAGTGCCTGGTGCTGCTCCCTTTGCCAGAGGCACCCCAGGCCAGGGGGCACATCTGGGCTGCTGTGTCTGGCTGTGGGGCTCCCTGTTCTGGGCAGTGAGGAGGAGCTGCAGAGGCTCTGCAGGACTGACAGGATGGGCTTTGGGGCTGTGAGGTGAAGCTGAGGGACCTGGGCTTCTGGAGATTCTGAAGAGGAGGCCCGGGGCTCCTCCTGCAACTGCTCCAAGGGTGGTTTCAGGGAATCCCAGAATCAGCAAGTTTGGAAAAGATCCTGGAGATCATCACGTCCAACCTGTGCCCTGACACCGCCTTGTGCCCTCTGAGCCTCCTCCAGGATCAACAACCCCAGCTCCTTCAGCTGCTCCTCACAGGATTTGTGCTCCATACCCCTCCCCAGCCTTGTTTCCCTCCTCTGAACACGCTCCAGCCCCTCCATGTCCTTCCTAAATTGGGGGGCCCAGAACTGGACACAGCACTCGAGGTGCTTCCCAACCAGTGCCAAGCACAGGGGAAGAATCACAGCCCTGGTCCTGCTGGCCACACCATTCCTGATCCAGGCAAGGAGCCCCAAGGAGGGTTTATCAGGGTCTGAAGCTCCAGGGGTCTGGGGGTTAAAGACAAAGACAAAGGCTGGTTTAGGGTATAAATACAGGAACAGAGGCGGTGGAGGAGAGCGTCAGGGATCTCAGGGTTTAGGGGTGGTACACAGGGAAAGGGACTAATAGGGAATGCCAGGGTGGACAGGGAATGGAGAACTTGCTAGAACATGAACATATCAGGGTAAAAAGGTTAGGAAAGGCCAACGGGCCAATAGGGAGGACAGAACTGGGACAAATTAACACAGTGCTGCTGAGCACCATGGGCGAAGCTTTTGTCCTCACCCTGAGCTGTGAGGAATGCCCGGAACCTAAAGCGCATTTCTCCAGGGCATTGCTGTTGCCCTCTCCCCAGTAAGCTCACAGGCCTCCACAAACACACACTGGAGATGTCTGGGGCCGTGCATAATTTCTCCACTCTCAGCACTGAGGCAATGGACTCTGGCACAGCTCTGAGCTCATGCCCGTGGCAAAAACCCCTGGCCATGGGGCTCCGTGGAGCTGCTCTCAGGAAACCCCCCAAGAGCTGGGGAGTGCTCCAAAACTGCCTCAGGAATGTGAGATAACCCAGCATCTCCTCATGAATGTAGACTATTCAAAAACTCACTAAGTAACGGGTTTCCCTGTTGCAGAGGATAGATAGATATGATTGTTCTCTTAGCTAGCCGAATGTCACTTCTGCCCTTGGATAAATCCTGGAGTGAAATGGACTGTTCCATCCCACCCCCCAAAAGATTGTGGCTCATCCCGCACCTCTGTACCTGCCCCTAAAACATCAGAGTCTGTAACCCCATTGGCCCATGCCTTGTCCCAGCCCACCTAGGAGCCCCTGATAAGGGGGCTCCGAGGGGCCATGCTGTCTCTTGTACCTCTCCCCCTCTCTTGGACTTCCTCCCTCTCTTGGACTTCCTCCCCTCTTCTCCTCCTGGGGCTTCCCCTCTCCTGAACCCTTCTCCTTTTGTCTCTCCCCTCCCCCACCCTCTGAGGCCCAGCCACGTGCTACGCCTGGGAGCACGAGGCTCGAACCTTCCTGCACCCCCAATAAACCTCTCTCCCCAAGAGCAAGCTTCAGAGATCTCTGCCTCCCTCCACCCCCACCGTGCAGGAGAATAATCTTCCCACATTTCCCCTATTTAATCATCTTGGCTGTCTCATTCCAGACCCCACCCCACCTCCCCAGTCCCAACCCCAATTCATACCACCCCTCCTGGACATCAAGACCCCTTCCCAAGCTGTACTTCCCCCATTTCACACCTCCCAAATCTCCATCCCACCTCACCCAATTCCCATCCTGACCTGCATACCACTTTGCCCAATCCCCTTCCAACCCAATTTCACCCTGAGAAGTGGTGGAATTGAGTTATTTTGGGGTGGGATTGAGTAGTTTTCAGTGGCATTGAGTGGTTTTGAGGTGACAGATCAATCCTTCTCATCATTTGGAGTGCCAAGATGTGGTGTCCGGGACCTGGGTCCTGCTGGGAACGCCACAGAGGGCAGGGTCTGCCGGAGCCGGACAGTGATAGCGAGGCTTCCGCCGAGGCGGGATGGCGCTCAGGCTGCTGTAGCTTCCAGAGAGTTTTATTGAGGGGAAGAGAAGTCGGAGGTGCAGGGAGACAACCACTCAGGAAGGGAGCGAGCTCTGGGCGCCCCATCCCAAGGCGAGGTAAGGTGTATAACAGCAATGGGATCGGAGGGTCAGGGTACAAATCAGCCAAAAATGGACAGGTACAGGGGAGGAGCAGGGGATGACCGACAGGGTGAGAACCGATGGGACAAGGGGAAGGGGTGGCTAACAAGGGGGAACCAATGAAGGCACAAAGAACAAGGAACATTCTAGAACAAAGGGATAGCTAAAACAATGATGGACATGAACAGGGATAACAAATGATTGGCCTCAGGGGAGGCGGGAAATTACACAGAAGTGGTCTCCCAGGGCATCCCAGGTGGACTGTCCCCAGGACCCCCTCCCACACTGGGAAGTAAAGACAACAAATAGCCCCCAACCCACCCACCCCCCCCCCCATATACTCCCAGCTATCTCCTGGAATCCAAGATTCCCCAAAAAACACAAGTAAAATGTGAGGTTTTAGATGTCTTTGATGAATTTATTGATATTTACACCAATTTTCCATGTTTTGAAGGGAAGAAGATAAAATATAATAAGAGGCAAAATAAAAGAGACAGCAGCCACTTCCCTCTGTGTATCACAGGAAATGTGATACAGGGAATGTGATAGCCACAGGGAATGTGGTCACCAGGGCTCTGACCAGGGTGGGTCCTCTGATGGGGATGGAGCTGGAGCAGCGCACGAAGCTCTTTCTGCGGGCGGGGTTGTCACAGGGCTTCCCTTACCGGTGCCTCCGCTGGTGCCGGGTAAAGAATGAACGGTCTGAGAAGCTCTTCCCACACCGGGGACACTCGTAGGGCCTCTCCCCGGTGTGGATGCGCCGGTGGGTGACGAGGGTGGAGTTGTGCTTGAAGCCCATCCCACAGTCGGGGCAGTGGAAGGGCCTCTCCTGTCTGTGGATCCGCTGATGCACAAGGAGATGGGAACTGGTGTGAAACCTCTTCCCACACTCAGGACACTCATAGGGCCTCTCCCCAGTGTGGAACCTCTGGTGGACAATCAGGTCAGACCTGTGGCTGAAGCCCTTCCCACACTCCCCACACTCGTAAGGCCGTTCCCCAGTGTGGATCCTCTGGTGGCAGACCAGGTTGAAACTCTTCCTGAAGCTCTTCCCACACTCCAAGCACTCGTAGGGCCTCTCCCTGTCATGAGGCTGCTCAAGGACCACCAGCTCTGAGCCCTGGCTGAAACTCTGCCCACCTTCCTGGCACAGAGTGGGTCTTTCCTCCTCAGATCCCTGTGATCTGTGTTTGCAGCCCCTCCTCCTGTGGGACCTCAAGGGATTTTCTTCCCCATTGGATTCCTGTGTCATGGAGGTGCTCGAAACAGCCTCTTCCGTGAGGTTCTGCCGTGGGGATTTGTTCTCCCTTGTCTCCATCCTCAGCTCCTGCTCTGGGGGAGGAAGGACAAGGAGAGGATGGGATTTGCCTCTGTGCCACAGGGAAGGGCAAGGAGATCCCTCCAGTGCGTCCCTGGCAGGAGGGCACCGGCAGCGGGGCTGTCCTGCAGCCGGGGGCTGTGCTGGGATGGGAGATGGAGCAGGAGAGAGGGGGAAAGGGGCACTGACTTCCTCCTCACCTGCCTCGGTGTCCCAGGGCATCTTCCTCACAGCCTCCTCCTCCATCCAGCCAAAGTTTGAGAATGGGAAATCCTGATGTGGGGAAAAACAAGGTGTCAATGCCTTGGGCTGGGGTGCTCTTCTGAGTGTTTAAACAGCTCCAAAGAAAAAGAAAAACCAGAGCCCGGGGAACTTCTCTGCCTCAGCGAGCTACAAACTAACTAAAAGCAAAGGAGAGCTCTGTCCTGCTGTCTGTCTGTTGGCAGACAACTGATACCTCAGGTTTAAGTTTTTCTGTTCTGTTTTGGTGTGCAGCTTCTAGCTCTATATTAGGGGTTACTGGCATCTTTTCACAGGGTGGTGAAGACAAAACAGTCCTGCTCTAGCTGGAGAGTCAAGGACAATCTCTTCAAACTTCAGGCCCAAAGCACAAACAACGTGAAAAGAGGAGGGCAGGCAAGCAAGCAAGGAAGGAGGAGGAAACTTCATCATTTGAACCTATTAACTGGGCAGTTAAATCCTGTATGGAAATGGACTAACACCTATAAAAATGTCAGATCTCATGACCAAGCCCTCTTTTGCTTCCATCTTGGAGCCATCCGGGCAGAGACCCGAGTGTGGCTCCAGTACTGCCAGGGTGTGGCCTTTGAAGGCACTTCAATAAATATCCTCTTTGTTCCTCTTGGCTCCCTCTGGCCTCTGTTCCAGCTCCTTAACGCATCACAGCAGCCCAGGAGCCGGAATGTGGAGGGGTGATGCAGTTCCTGAAAACAAACTGTGCTCTTCTTCCTCCCCCTCTTTGCTCTCAGAACCAGCCCTGAAGGTGCAGAACTCATTTCGGGGCTAAACGGACCAATGGGGGTACGAGCATCGTGAGCTCACCCCAGGACAGGCCCTGCCAGGGTCAGGGGTCCCGTCCCCGCCTCATCTCCGGGCTGCCGGGGGTCCCCCAGCTCCGGGATCGCCCCTTCCCCTCTGCCGCCTCGGGGGTCCCACGTTCCGCAGCCCCGGCTCTCAGGGGATCCCCAAAACCAATGTCCCGCCCTGTCAGCACCGGGCCAGCCCCGCGTGGTCCCCCGGGACCCTCCGAGGGGCGATCAAAGCTCCTGTCCCCCCGAAAAGCTCCTCTCAGGGAGCCCGGAGGGATGCGGGGCTCGGCATCTGCCGGCTCCGAGCACTCTCCAGAAAAATCCCCCCGGAGACCCCTCCATAGAGCCGGGGCGAGCTCGGCCTCCCCCTCCCCTGCGGCTCGGGGCTGGGGCGACGCTGGCGGGGCAGGGGTGCTGCAGCCCCGGCGTGCGGGCGGTGCGAGCGGCGGGATTCTCCCGCTCCTGCCGCTCCTGCCGCTCCTCCTGTCCCTGCTCCTCCTGCCGCAGCCCCTCCGCTCCAGCCCGGAGCTCCCTTTCCCCCTCTGCCCGCCGCCCCGCAGCCCCGGTGCTGGGTGGGGGAGCCCCCGGCCGGCCCCGGGGCGGGCAGGGGGCTCGGGGACCCCCCCGGGGCGGATCCGTCCCCCCGGGCCGAGCCCCGAGCTCCGCTCCGGGGCCGCGGGGCGCTGCGGGGCCGCCCGGCAACTGGTGACGCATCGGCGAGAACGGCTCTGGTTGGCTGGAAATTGTCCAGCGCCTTCGCTGATTGGCTGGAATTGTGAGGGCCGCTGCGCCCGGCGGGTATCCCGGGGAGCTGCGGAGGCCGGGCCGGAGCCTTTTCCGATTTCTTTCTGTCCCTCTGAGACCTTTTCCCATTTCTTTCTCTCTCTATGAGATCCCTTTACTATTTCTTTCTCTCCCTTTCTCCTTCCCATTTCTCGTTCCGTTCAGTCCGTGTTCAGTCAAATCCGCAGGCTGCGCTCCCATGGCTTCATTTGCACCTTCGCTGGGGCAGAGGCGTCTCTCCCTCCCGGGATCGTAACCCGCGGGCCGGCTCCGTTCCCACCGCGATCCTTCCGGGATTCTGTCAGGGACTCGCTTCCCTTTCCTCCCTCTGCCTGCAGCCGGGAATGTGCTGGGAAATGTCCAGCAAAGCCACCTTTGCTGCGTAAAAACATTCAATGAAAGGTTTTCATTTTGGATTTTCTGTGATTTTCTTTCTTTTTCCTTTCATAGTAGTAGCTTAATAAAGGTTTTGTTTTGGTTTGGTTTTTTTTGTTTTTTTTTTTTTTTTTCCCTTGTTATTAAGCTTTGGCCTGCTTTGCTCTGTTCTCGATCACATTTCACAGAATTCAATTGAGAGGTTGCATTTTCATGGGGGCGCTGGCATTGTGCCCGTGTCAAACCATGACAGCCTCCCAAGTGTCCTGCTCACTGGCTCTCCCTGTGCATCTTGGACAGCACAAGGTGGGCATTTCTGGCAGCTGGGCATCAGCAGGCCTTCCAATGGGGGCGTGTTGTGGAGTGAGCCCAGCTGAGATACCCTGAGAGGAGCCCAGGGCTCCTTGCTCCTCTCTGCTGGCCCGTGAGCGTCTGTCTGCTCTCGGGATGGCCCTGGCTGTGTCAGGGCTGCTGCGTGGGCACGAGACAGCCGGTCCTGTCCCGCTGGGTCCCAGCAGTGCCTGGCAGCCATCCTGCATCCATGTCAGGATGCCGGCCAAGAGAGACCCTGGAAGCTGAGGCAGCTGATTTCAAGCTTTTGCAGGTGCCAACAGGTCAAGGCCAACAGTGTTCCCTCTGAATTCCCGAGGGGCTTCCCCAGAGCTGCCTGATGCCACCCACTCCTTGTGGCACCAGTTGCTTTCCTGTGGAAGGTTCTACGTTCCCCAAGAGCACAGAGGGAGCTGGAGATAGACCTTGCCAGGCTGCTCTCTCTCCTTTACCAGCAGCCCTGGGTGAGCAGAGTAGTCCCAGCTGAGAGCAGATGTGCCAATGGAAGAGCCATGCACGGGAAGGCTCGGTGGGAAGGATGATCCAGGATCCATAGGCCTGGCAGCCTGAGCTTGCTCCAGGGGAAGGCCTTGGAGTAGATCCTCCTGAGTGCCATCCCACGGCATGTGCAGGGAACCAGGGGGTCTGCTGGAGGGTGGGAAAGCTCTGCAGAGAGACAGGGACAGCTGGGGGTCCTGGCGGGATGTTGAGGCCTTCTGTGTGGTGTTTGCAGGGTGTTGGTGTTGGAGGTGTGTTGGGGAAGGAGCTGTCTGGGAGGTGAGAGGTCTAGGTTGGAATTTGAGTCTGTTTGAAGGCAGCATCTGTGGTTTGGCATAGCTTTGCTTATAGAGTGCAGAAAGAATATCTGTGACTGTTTCTGTTCATGGTCCTGATTCTGCTGCAGGGAACAAGAGGGGAGAGCTGTACTTTATTGGCCACTTAGATCTCTATAACAGGGCAGGGTTAACCATTTTGCCATCTACTAATTGTTGCCAGCAGTTGCTCCAGGTGCTCCTGCCAACAGCCCCTGCAGGCAGGAACACAGCCCCCAGTGCCCGTGGGTTTGGCTCCCTCTGGCACAGAAACCCCCGGGGGCACAGGTCTCTGGGGCAGGACACGGCACCAACCCTGCCAGGGCTCGGGGGGTGGCAGGTCTGCTTGGGCAGGGACTCTGCCTCACCTGCTGGTGTCAGCGCTCCCCGGGCCCCAGGGCTCAGAGCAGCATTCCTGCCCTGGCCCACAGTTCCTTGTGTGTGCCACACCCACGGGTTTGGGATGGCCAAGGGCTGGGATGAGTCCCAAGGAGGCCGTGCCAGCTTCCATGGAAGGCCCCGTGCCCTTCCCAGCACGGCTGCATCGGCAGCCCTGGGGGCTCCTTCTGCTGCCCTGAGCCTGCAGAGCAGGGCAGCGTTTGCTGATGGTTTGAGCCATTCCTGAAGATCCTGTTGGGCTGTCTCAGACACTTGGGGCCAGGGATTCCTTCCAACCTGGGCCACTTTGGGTGGGCAGGGGGCAGCCCCAGGGCAGGTGGCAGTGTTTCCAAGGGCCCTTTGTGACACATGCAGCATGGAATGGAGCCAGGTGTCCAAGGGCCCTTTGTGACACGTGGTGACATAGGAGCTGGAAGTGGCAAGAGCACGCCACAGCGCTCGGAGCAGGTGACGGGACAGGACGGGACAGAGCGGAGCCGTGAGGAGCCCCCGCACAGCGCGCTCGTTCCTGTCCGACCCGGAGCTTTTCTGAGGCATTGTTCCTGCAGCTGACCTCGAGGCCAGACCACAGGACTCGGTGACCTGTGGCCTTCCGAGGCTTCAATTCTGCAGGTGCCCTTGAGGGCAGACCGTGGGACTTGGTGCCCCAGAGTTTTCCAAGGCATCTCTCCTGAGGGTAGCCAGACATCCGGTCAGTGAGATGGGGCAGGGAGTCCTGAGCTTGCCCAGTCTGGCCTGGATGGAGGAGGAATACGGCGGCCCTGCAGCTGCCGCAGCACAGGAGACTGAAGAGGTCATGCCGTTCCATCCACCGCAGGAGGGTGAGTGGCAGAGCCAGGCCTCAGGGCTGGTGCCTTCAGCCAGCTTGGCCCCATCCCATCCCATCCCATCCCATCCCATCCCATCCCATCCCATCCCATCCCATCCCATCTCCTGGGGACGTGCCCACGGACAGGACGGAAGAGGGGCCCGGGCAGACACCCCGCAGTGGCCATGCTCCATCCACCTGGGGCATCCCGGGGCTGTCCCTGCCTGGGCAGCGCAGGGCTGGGCTGTGTTCTCCGGCCTCTCCCGCAGCCCCTCAGCTCGGGCTGCGCTCGCTCTTTGCCAGATGCAGCCCTGGACCAGACACAAGAGCAGAAACCCGCCCATGGCCGCTTCCGCAGAACAGCGCAGGTACCTGCAGCCATCCCCACCTGGGCTGGGCCTGCTGGCACTGCTCAGCCCAGCAGCACGCCTGCAGCTCTCCATGGCTTCTTGCCCTTCTCCTACAGCTCGTTTGCAAATTCATCAAGAGAATTCGGCAGGAAGAAACCACCATGGGCACAGGCCTCAGAGCATATTCACGCATCTTCAAAACTAAGACCTGTGCTGGCCTGCTGAATATGCTGGTAGAGGAGGGGTTTTTCAATCCAAAGCAAGTAAGCAGCCTGTGGCCAGGGTTTGAGCCTCCCAGGAATTACTTGGCCTCCCAAGCCACTGGTGCTGTCCCCTGTGAGCCTCTGAGGCCATGCCAGTGTGGTGACAACAGAAGCACTTGTCTGGGGAAGCTGGGGACATTCCTCCCTCTGGCAGCTTTCCAAGTCTCCCTGTGCCTTCTCCAGGTGCCTGCCATGGTGAGGTACATCCACCAGTGGCTCGAGGCCAACCAGTTTGCTGAGCGCAAGCTGAACAGGACCCTGCTGAACCTCACCTTAGACCAGCCCGCTGATGTAGTAATGACGCTCCTGCGTGTGGCCCCATCCTGTGACAGGTATGGGGCCCACCTGTCCAGAGGGCTCAGGGCTCACCCCAACCCATCGCCCTGTACAGCCTGTGCCATGTGTCTGACCAACAGAGATTTCCAGGGCCCTCTGGATGCTCCCTCTGCCAGCCCTGGCACATTAGGCCTGAGCCTGCTGCCATGATCCCTCACTGCCCATCAGGGCCTGTCCCCACAGGGCTGGGCTGCCTGTGGCCCACAGGGCTGCAGAGCCAGCAGCCAGCTCAGGTCCCCACTGCTGCCCAGACCACAGTGCTGTGTCCTAGACTCCCCTGAGACAGAGCCCTAACCCCGCAGAGCTGCTTTGACCATGTGGAAGACCATCATGTGCCCGTCCTGGACTGCGGAGCTGGTGCAGCAGATACTCCTGGATGTGCTGGGGAGCTGGCCAGAGCACAGCACGTGCACCTCCGATGGGGACAAAACGGGTGTCTTTGCCCTGGCTGTGAGTTTCTGCCTCTGCTAGCCCCAAGGCCACCTCTCCATCCTCCCTCCCCCACTGCGTCTCCCTGCCTCAGGCGCTGGGCTGAAACCTGGCCTCGGGGCAGCTTCAGTGCCACCAGGCCTGGTGCTCCCCCTGTGTCTCTCTGGGCCTCTCCCTGCCACGCTCGGGCCCTGTCACACGGACACCTTGGCACTGAGCGCTGTATTGGGGGGCTTTGTCCTTTGCAGGCAACTGTGGTGATGTGGAAGATCCTCCAGCGGCCCTGTGTCCCACGTATGGTGATCGTGTATTTCCCCCGCCTACTTGTCCATCTGCTCTTCCAAGTGTTCTTCAGCACTCTGGATATGCCAGAGGAGGTCGATACGTTCTGGAAGGGATGTCAGCAGCAATATGGCCTTGACACCAGCCCCAACAGGTGCTCCATCCCAGTTCTCCTGTCCTTGCCAAATCCCTGGGCAGGAGCCAGTGCTCCCAGTGTGACCTGGGCTTTGCTCTGCACTCAGGTTTGCAGTGAGGACCCTGAAGTCCCTGCTCTGCCAAATGCAGCACGAGGATGTGGTGGTGGCAATGGAACGCAAGTGTGGCTGGGACACGCTGCTCTGTGCTGACACCCACCATTATGCCGTGGGTCTGCTGGCCAGGTGAGACCCCCTTCACACTGCTGCCTCTGACATTTGTGCTCTGTTCCTGGGGTGCCCCACACAGTCCCCGTGGTCACGGGCCAGAAGGCCTTGTCACCAAGGGACAGCCAAGCAGACTGGAAAAGGCTGGGAGAGGCGGGTGCCCACAAGGAGCCGCCTCCCAAATAGCCCAGGGGCCCTTGCAGGATGCTGGGGTAAGACCAGACCTCTGTGAGTAAGTCCTGGGAGAGGTTTGTCCCCCTGGCCCACAGTCTTGGTTACTTTGTCTCCTGCCAGGGAGATGTCCTGTGTCTCCATCCCCTTGTACTCTGAGATCGCTCACTACCTGCTCCAGCTGCTCAGCACACAGGAGCCACGCTGGGAGCTGGCCTCCCTGGCGTTCCTTGTGGAGGTGAGCCTGTTGGCCAGCGCTGCCTCGCTCAGCTGCCTCCCAGCTCTCTGCCCTCTCATAGCCGCAGCTGCCTGGGACGGTGCCCACGCCCTGTGCTGCTGCCTGGGCTCAGCCCTGTGCAGTTCTGGGCTCCTGCCGGCTGGTCCCCTGTCACTGCCCTGTGCCTTTCAGGTCCTCAAGTACCTGAACTTGAGTGCATGCAGTGCTAACAGAGTCCTGCAAATCTTGTCAAGGCACCTGCGGAGTGAGTGCAAGGAGAGGCGTCACCTGGCACTCAGGGCCCTTCTCCAGCTCATCAACGATCCCTTGATGGTGAGAAGGGGGCAGGGGCTGAGGCTGTGCTCCAAAATGCAGTCTCTTGGGCTTGGCTGGGCTTTGGGCACTGGGCCAGGAGCTCCCAGCTCTCCTGCCTCCCGCTTCAGCTGCCCAAGTGCTTCGGAACAGCCCTTTGGCCTCTAGGCCCTGCGGCAGCAGGATGGCGTTTCACAAACTTGTGTTCCTCACAGAGAGAAAAAATGTGGAGCCTGACTGAAAGTCTTGTGGAGCTCCTGTGGGATGCGGATGGAGAGATAGTTAGCATGACAGCCATGCTCCTCAACTTTATCATCTTGGACAAGGACATGCTCATACCCAGCCCCATCGCACTGCAGCTGGCTAAGGTGCTCCTGCCACTCCTTGACCACGTAAGGCTCACTGCCCCCAGCCATGGCCACTGGCTGCTGCCCAGACACTTTGTGCCCTCTGGATTTGCAGGCCTGCACCAAGCTGAGCCTCATGCAGCCGATGCTGAGGTCTTTTTTTCTTCCCTTCATACAGGACAATAGCCAGGTGCAGCTGCTCTCATTACTGCTCTTTCAAACAGTGGTGACACTTCCACAGGAAAAGGAAAACGAATCCCTGAAGGCACACGTGCTCCAGAGCCTGCTGCCACTCTTTTTCCACTGCCATGATGAGAACCAGCGAGTGGCAGAGGTGAGGACTCACGGGCGGCTGCTGTTCCCCTGGGAGGGGGCTCGGCTGCCTCCTGCCCTGGCGCCTGGTGGGCTGCAGCCTCCTCCAGCCTTGGCACAGGAACACAGGTCCTGTGTCCTGGGCTGTGGGGCTATCTCCACGTCTCTGCTGCTCTCCAGGCTTCTCAGGAAACACTGCTTTGTGTGGCCAAGTTCCTGAAGAGGAGGCATCTTGAAAAATGTGTAAAGAAGGAGAAACTGTGGAGGTTCATTGAGATCCTGGTAAGGAGGGCCGGGAAGCCGCAGCCCCAGCCTGGAGCAGCCCCTGAGCGCGGTGCTCGGTGTGCGGGCTGGCAGCTGTGCCCCTGCCCGCTGCTGCAGCCCGAGGCCGCGCGGGCTCTGCTCCAGGCTCCTGCGGCCCCAGCCGGGTGCCCATGGAGCCCCGGCCCGGGGGGCTGCGGGACCAACCCTTCCCTCCTGCCGCTCTCTGCAGCTGGCAGAGGACAGCAGCAGCGTGGCCGAGCACCTGCACCGGGCCCTGCCCTACCTGCAGAGCCCACAGGAGCCCCTGCGAGAGGCGGCCGTCAGGTTCATGGGTGAGCCACGAGCCGGGCCAGGAGGGCGTGTGGGCACAGGGCTGGCGGCGCCGCTGGCAGGGAGCTGTGCCCTGGGCCTGACAGGCTCTGTGTTCCCAGGGAGGGCCGGGCGGCACCTGAGAGGGAGGAAGGAAGAGCTCCAGCTCATCTGTGAGGGTGAGCGAGGGCAGCGGGCTGCCAGCGAGGGCTGGCGGGGGAGCTGCGAGCCCTGCCTCAGCTGCGGAGGGCTCTGCTCCCTGTGCGGACCAGGGCCGGCGTGGACAGAGCACACAGAGCTTTCAGGGCACCTGGGGGATTCGTGGCCAGCAGCTTCAGGCTGATCCAGCTGGTCCCTGTTCCCTGCTGGCCATGGCCAGAGCCGGCTGGGATGGCCCTGGCACAGAATCCCCTCAGGTCCCCTCAGATGCGGGAACTGACCCTGGCTCTGTTCCTCTCTCTTTCAGCCCTTGAAGGCATGGCCAATGACATCAGTGTTACCGTCGCAAGCCTGGCAATTCAAACATTGTATGTCCTCCAGGAAGCAGAGAGAGCTCCATATTCCATCTTTGATAACCTGCAGGATCGGCTCCGCAGGGCATGGAGGAGACGGCCTCGTCTGTCGGGGCTCGGCTGGCGGTGCTGCTGGAGCCCTGCAGAGAGCTGATCCCAGAGGCTCTGTCTGCTGGGGCCATCTGAGCCAGCAGGAATGTTTCATTTCTTCAAGACTGTTCTTTCCTTCTTTTTGTTTTTCTTTAGCATATAAATATAGGATGTGTTGTAATAGACAGATTCCCAGGATCTTTCTTTGGCTGCTCAGGCTCTGCAGGGCCTAGGGGAAGAGGGAGAAAAGGGTTCCTGGGCTCAGCAAGCTGCCCAGGCATGCAGGGTTGCAGGGAACATGGCCAGAAGCCCCTTGGCCTTTGGTGGCTCTGCTGAAGCCTTTGTGCTGTCCACAGAGCAGATGGGCAGGGGCTGGAGCTGTGGGGATCTCTGTGAGAGCGGTGCCTGGAGCTGGCCACAAGCCCTGTCCCAGGCAGGAAGCGCCATCCGTGTCCTCCTGCCCGTGTGTTGCTGGCTGGATTGCTGAGGGCTCCCAGGTGCCTCTTGGTGGGGCTCCTCTGGAGCTCCTGTGGGGCTGCGGCGCTGCTGCCGGGCAGGTTGGCCGGGCTGGGGAGATCCTGAGGGGACGGGGCCATGAAGGGATGAGGGGCTGTGGGAGCCCTGACAGGACGAGGCAGTGGGAAGGCACGGGGGGAATGTGTAAGGGAGTGGGTAACGTTGGCTCGGGGAGGAAAGTGGTTGGAGCCAAAGAGACCACTCACCCCGATGTTCATGTGGCAAACAGAGCACGTTTATTCTCAAGACCTTTCTTCTAAAGGGCCATTGAAAACCCAGTCTGGATGATTTCACTGATCTGATCTCTGTGCCCCTTCAGATTCTGGGCTGGGCAATGCCTGCAGCCTTGGGAGAGATATGAAGGGCCAGGCCCCTGTCAGTCAAACCAGGGCTGGTACATTCACCCCGTACAAGCCAGCCTGCATGGTGACACACGGCAACAGAGTGCGAGGCACAGCTCCGGGAGCTCCCCGTGAACCTCAGCTCTGGGACCACTGTCTGCCCCAAGCTTCAGGGGCTGCAGTGGGAGCCTGGCTGGGCTCTGCCCTGAGGCCATCCTGCAGGGACAGCTGCAAACCGCCTGCAGCTTTGGGAATGTCGTTAGTGCCTATGGTGGGGGGGAAGCTGCAAGTCCTTGACTGCTGTTTTGTGTTGCTGAGAAGAGAAGGACATCTCGGAACTGGGGATGCTGTATTTGAGGTCAAGCGAGCAACTTTGTGGTGGGGGAGCTGCGTGGGCCAAAAGGACCCAGGGGTGCTGGTTAAGAGCAGCTGAAGTTGGGCCAGCGACTGCCCAGGTGGCCAAGAAGGCCAAGGATGCCCTGGCCTGTGTCAGCAGCAGTGGGGCTGCAGGAGCAGGGCAGTGACCATCCCCCTGGGCTGGGCAGCTCTGCAGCCATAGCTGGGAGTGCTGTGTCCACTTGTGGGCCCCTCTGAAACAGAAAGTCCTTGAGGGGCTGAAGCGTGTGCAGAGAAGGACACGGGAGCTGGGGAAGGCTGTGGAGCGCAAGGCCAAGGAGGAGGTGCTGAGGGAGCTTTAGCCTGGAAAATGGGAGGCTCATGAGGGACCTTCAGATCCACAGATCCATACATGACAGTGCTCACCACAAGGGCTGTTTCGCTGCCAAACATGCCTCACTGCATCCAAGTGCTTTAGCCACCTGAGGAGGGGACACTTCCAACTTGTAGATTGTTGGTTTGCTAGGAGGAGAAGCCCCACTCATTTTCTCTCTTTCCAGCAAGTAAAGAGTCTCCTGCACAAACTTTCCTGCCCTTTTCGTGCACTGCATGTGATTCTGATCCAGTTTGAGTTTTCCTTTTCTGCCACAGCAATAACAAAGTCCGTGCTGGCTATCTCCTGCTTTTCCATTTCAGAGTTTTCAAGAGCTAAAAGCTGCATTGTGCAGAGGCACCGTTGCTTGCTGATGGTAGCCAGGGAGGACTATCAAATTCATAGAGTGAATCAAATAGAGTTCTGTTGAGTTAGCCCATTTTAATATGGTCGGAGAGACTTAGAGTCCGATCGCTAACAAAGTCACTGATTTCTCCTTGGAAGTGGTGTTTGTGGATGCGAGGAGGAACGAGGTTATAAATGAGAGGTAACAGCCTGTCCCTCATGCTTCTCTCTTGCCGCAGATGGCAGAAGGAACAGCAGTTTCTGCCCCAGCTCCCTCTGCTCCTGGAGAAGAGGCCAAAGAGGGGCAAAATGAGCAAGATGACCACAAGCTGGCAGCTGTGGCAGCAGCAGAGCCAGATGGTTCCAAGACAGTTGTGGAAAAAATGACGGGAGACAAGTCCATTCTATAATGTCAACAAGTCTCAGTTTATTCCAAGCACGCATGTAGTTATACCCGTTATAATGAAGCTCATGCATATTACAAAACTTAGGCTCATCATTGGTGTATCAAAAACAGGTCAACCCTGCCTTTGGCGCTTTCTAAGCTTGCTTTGTTTTCCCTTACATTTATCTTTTTGCTGACCATTCTACTGTTGGGGACCAGCTTACCCAAGGACATAAGATATTGTTGCTACATCTGCTATTGCTGCACTATGCAATTTTCAGCTACTGCTTCACTAACTGCACGTAGTCATGTCCTTTCTCACGAAGCCATTCATCCACAAAACTCTCCACACTGCACCAATGGTGGTGGGTTGTTTTCACTTCAGAACCAATGGATTTGGTCCTTGCAGAGCTCTGTATAAAAGAGCAATGCATTTTGAATTAACCGGAGTTTACTCTCAACAGCCTTCTGAGTCAGAACCTCTTAATTCCAGTCCTGCCTCAACAGCGACAAAGACCCTTCAGGGCTGGGGCCAGGTCAGTGAAATCTCTTTATTGCTGATCTCGACAAGGCCATCGAGGGCACCCTCAGTCAGTTCCAGGTGAGCCCAGGCTGGGTGGAGTGTGGCTGTGCTGGAGGGCAGGAAGCTCTGCAGAGGGATCTGGACAGGCTGGAGCCATGGGCCCAGGACAGTGGGATGAGGTTCACCAAGGCCAAGGGCCGGGTCCTGCCCTGGGCTCACAACCACCCCAAATCCCTGTCTGTGCCCTGCCCCTGATCCTCACAGCCTGTCCTGTTTCCTTCATCCCTGCATTGCCAGGGACTTTCTGGGACAAGGGAGCTCTGCTCTGGGGATGGAGGGAGCTCCAAGTACCACGACTGGAGTGGGAACCACAAATCATCAGGTTTGTGTCCTTTGGGAGTCAGGAACTGGTGAGACTCAGAGGCACAGAAAGTTTCTCTTCATGCCAACAGACCATGGTAGAACAGGACACAATTTAATAACAATCACGCTCTTCCCTGAGCTATGTGCAACATCCCAGCAGCATCTGATGAGTCCACCATCCACAAGTGATTTCCATACTAAAACCGATTTTAGACTTACATGGTTCTCTGATAGATATAAACACAGTTAAGTTCTTGCATCAGGATGCTCATCCTGGAGTGGGGGCAAAAGAGCTCAAACAATTCCTGATTTGCAAAGCTGTCAGTGGTGGATGGAGAAGGGAGGTCAGGATGCTTTTGGTGTTGAGGAAATGCTGAAACAAATCTGATTCATTTCATCATCTTCTGTCCTGGCTGATCTTCCCTGTTTCCCCTTCCACCCATTGGCTTCTGTCTCCCACCAGGCCCCCTGGTGAAGAGCCTGGCTCTGTGTTCTCCATCCCCTCCTCGCTGGCACTGCCAGGCTGGGATGAGGAGCCTCTCAGCCTTCCCTGCTCCGGGCTGGACAAGCCCAGCTCCCTCAGCCTCTGCTCACAGCCCTTGGAGGCCCTTCCCTAGCCCTGCTCCAGCTGCCAGACATCTTTCCTGCCCTGGGGAACTCAACTCAGGCCACAGGGACTTGGATAATCCACGTCCTTGATGTCCTGGTCACACAGCCCTGGCCCCTTGTCCCCATGTCAGGCTCTGGGGTGGATCCTATGGAACATCCTTGGGTGGAGGCTGTCGCTCCAGGGGGACTGGGGGGATACCGGGGGACAGGGACCCCGCTGGTCATGAACAGCATTGGACTTGTTGGGAGAAACTGTGAGGGGGGGCTGGGGCGGAGTGACCAACCCAGTGACCTCACAGAGCCCTCCTGGGATGTCACACAGCCCCTCTGGGATGTCTCAGCCTGCTCTGAGATGTCACAGCCAGATCTCTAATGTCACACAGCTGGTCTCTGATGTCACTCTGTGATATCATAGTCTGCTGTTATGTCACAGCCTGTTATCTGATGTCACACAGACAGTCAATGATGCTGTAGTTGCTTGATGTCCACTCTGTGATGTCACAGTCCACTCTGTGACCTCATGTCACCAGATGATGAATTGTCTCCACCAGGTGAGCTGACAACTGGAGCTTGTTCTCCAACTCCCCAGGCCTATGGAAACCACACAATGCCAACTGTGGGAGAAGGGGAACTGGAAGTTCACCAGCCTCAGTGTCCTGCCAGCTCAGCCAGGCCCACGGGAACATTGGGGTCCACGACCACCAGGGACCACCAGGGAAGATCCCCAGGACAGAAGACAGCATGGGTATTGGGGAGGGGAAATATGTTCATGATTCTGGAAAAATGATTATCAGATGTGTGTTTAGTCCAGGACAATCAATGAATATGTGTGCAAAATACAGAACATGAACAGAAACTTTCCTGTACTCAGCAAGCTCGGCTTTGGGAGGAGCTATCCCCCGTGCACCCAGCAGAATAAAGAATACTGCTTCTTAAAGCTGCACTGGTGTTAAGGAGTTTTCTGTTTTACCCAATTTTTGTAACACTCCACTCCCAAGGAAAGCTCTGTCTCCTGCTGCTCACAAACAGAGAATGGCTGGTAGCAGATGTGGGGCTCAGAGGCTGCCTGGGGCACAGGGACCATGAAATAATCAAGTTTTCAATGATCTGTGACACAAGGAGGGACAGCAACAAAACTTCCACACTGGAATTAGGAAGGGCAGTCTTTGGCCTATTTAGGATGCTGACTTGAGGAGTACCAAATCAGGTACCGATATTTTTAAGGGAAAAAGCCCTTAAAAACAAAGGGGTTCAGGAACAAAGGGCACATTTTGAGAAAGTAATCTTAAGGGGGAAGGAGCAGCCTGTCCCAGTGAGGCAAAAGATGAGCTGGTGAGGAAAATGACTGCCCTGACTGCCCATAGAGCTTTTGTGGGAACTCAGGGGAAAGAAGAGGGTGCATTAACTTTGGACAGAAAGTCAGGCAACTTAGCAAGTGTTTAAGGATGTTGTTAGGTCATGCAGGAAAAAAGAGGAATGAGGTGAAATCTCAATAATAGATTAACCTGGCCACTTCTGTGAAAAATATTAGAAAACTTTTCTACAAATAACTCAGTTGCAATTTATGGGATAATGAGAACCTCCACTCTTTATTGGATGCAGTGGAAAATATAGTAGCTAAAGATAAGGAATAGGCCAAGCTCCTTAACATCTTGTTTCTTTTAATTTTCAATATTAGGATAGGCTGTTCTCAGGACAAGAGCTCTCCTGAGCTGGTAGATGGGCACAGGAAGCAGAACAGCCCCCTGTAATCCAGGAGGAAGCAGCTGGTGTCCTGCTGAGCCACTCAAATGCTCACAGGTGTATGGGATCAGATGGGATCCATCCTAGGGGGATGAGGGAGCTGGTGGATGAGCTCCCCAAGCTGCTCCCCATCATTTACCATCAGTGCTGGCTCAGCAGGGAGGTCCCAGAGCACTGGAGGTGCCAGTGTGAGCCCATCCCCAAGAAGGGCTGGAAGGAGGATCTGGGGAGCTCCAGGCCTGTCAGCCTGACCTCGGTGCCTGGCAAGGTTATGGAACAGATCACCTTGAGAGCCACCACAGAGCACCCACAGGATGGCCGAGGGGTCAGAGCCAGCCAGTGTGGATTTAAGAGGGGCAGGTCCTGCCTGAGCAACCTGATCTCCTCTTATGACCAGGTGACCCACCTGTGGATGTGGGAGAGGCCGTGGATGTGTCCATCTGGACTTCAGCAAAGCCTTGGACACTGTCTCTGACAGCATTCCCTGGAAAAGCTGTAGCCCACGGCTTGGGCAGGTTCCCTCCTGGCTGGGAGATGGAAGAGCTGGCTGGAAGCTGGGCCCAGAGAGGGGTGGGGATGGTGCTGCACCCAGCTGGTGTCCAGTCCCTGGTGCTGTCCCCCAGGGATCTGTGTTGGGCCCAGTCCTGTTTAACATCTTCACTGATGGTCTGGGTGAGGGGATCAAGCCCACTATCCCCAAATTTGCAGGTGACACCAAGCTGGGTGTGAGTGTGGATCTGCTGGAGGGCAGGACAAGAAGACACAGCCTCCAGCTGCACCAGGGGAGGTTTAGGCTGGGCAAGAGGAAGAAGTTCTTCACAGAAAGGGTAAGTGGGCATTGGAATGGGCAGGCCAGGGGGGAGGTGGCAGAGTCACTGTCCCTCTCCAGTGGCATTCAGTGGCATGGTCTGGGTGACAAGGCGGTATTAGGGCATTGGTTAGACTTGATGATTCCAAAGGTCTTTTCCAGCCTATTTGATTCTGTCATTCTGTGATGACTGGGGCACTCTGGGGCCATTGTGACACTGCAGGGCCTCGTGGAACTAAGAGGACCAAGGTGACACTGCAGCCCCATAGAACCAGGGCTCCATTGTGGTGCTCTGGGGCCCAATGGAACCAGGGAGTCCCCGTGACACTGGGTCCTGGTGGAACCACAGAGGCCATGGTGACACTGCGGGGCCTCGTGGAAACAAGGAGTCAATTGTGACACTGAGGGAACTTGTGGAAGCACAGAGAGCATTGTGACAGTGTGGGACCTCATGTGACCATGGGGCCTTTGTGGCACCCTGGGGCCCCATGGAACCAAGGGGCCCCTGTGAAACTGCAGCACCAAGGAGAACATTGTGACACTGTGAAGCCCCATGGAACCAAGGAGTCCATTGTCACATTTTGGGGCCCCATGGGACCAAGGAGACCAGTGTGACAGTGTAGGGCCTGGTGTAACCAAAGGGACATTGTGACACTCAGGGGCCCCTTGGAACCAAGGACATCTTTGCAGATGACACCAAGGTGGATGTGAGTGTGGATCTGCTGGAGGGTAGGAGGGCTCTGCAGGGAGGCCTGGAATGGTTGGATGGATGGGCAAAGTCCAACAAGATGAAGTTTAATCAATCCATGTGCCAAGTCCTGCACTTTGGCCACAACAACCCCTGCACTGCTGTAGGCTGGGGATGGTGTGGCTGGACAGTGCCCAGGCAGAAAGGGACCTGGGGGCACTGGTCGACAGCAGGCTGGACATGAGCCAGCAGTGTGCCCAGGTGGCCAAGAAGGCCAATGGCCCCTGGCCTGGATCAGGAATGGTGTGGCCAGCAGGAGCAGGGAGGTCATTCTTCCCCTGTACTTGGCACTGGTGTACTTGGCATTCCTCCCCTGTCCTGGCACTGTTCCTCAAGTGCTGTGTCCAGTTCTGGGACGCCCAGTTTGGGAAGGACATGGAGGGGCTGGAGCATGTCCAGAGAAGGGCAACAAGGCTGGTGAGGGGTCTGGAACACAAGTCCTGTGAGGAACAACTGAGGGAGCTGGGGTTGTTTAGCCTGGAGAAGAGGACACTCAGAGGTGACCTTATCACTGTCTACACTCCCTGAAAGGTGGTTGCAGTCAGGTGCGTGTCGGTCTCTTTCTCCTCACAGCAAGTGACTGAACCAGAGGACACAGTCCTACGCTACACCAAGGAAAATTTAGGTTGGATATTAGGAAAAAGTTTTTTATGGAAGGGGTGATAAAGTACTGGAATAGTCTGTCCAGGGAGGTGGTGGATTCATCATCATGAGATGTGTTTAAAAAAAAGACTGTATGTTGCACTCAGTGCCATAGTTTTGCAAAGGTGGTGTTAGTGTGTGGGTTGGACTTATGACCTTAAAGGTCTCTTCCAACCCAGTAATTCTGTGATTCTGTGATTGTTTGACATCACAGACCAGGTTGTGACATCATATAGTCAAGAGTGAAATCACTGGTCTATTATGTGACATCAGAAAGCAGGATGGGACATCACAGGATGCTTTTATGGCATCCCAGAGCAGGCTGTGAGGTCAGAGTGTGTGCTGTGACATTATAGGGTGGCTGTGTTACATCACAGAAGGTGTTGTGACATCACAGGGTGGGTCTGTGAGCACACAGAGGTGCTGTGTGACTTGATAAGTGAGTTCTGCCATCGCAGAGCAGGCTGTGACATCATAGAGCAGGCTGTGACATCACAGAGGAGGTTGTGATGTCACAAAGTCAGCTGTGCCATTACAGGCTGGCTGTGTGACATCACAGACTGGCTGTGAGGCCACAGAGAAGACACTGCCATCGTAGATAAGGGCTCTGTGACATCACAGAGTAGCTGTGTGCTGTCACAGAGAAGGCTGAGACAATACAGAGTGGGCTGTGACATCACAGAGCTGACTGTGAAATCACAGAGCAGGCTGTGACATCACAGCGAGGCTGCATAACATCACACAAGTAGCTGTGCCATCAGAGAGCTGGATGTGACATCACAGGGTGTCTGTGACATCACAGGCTGGGATGTGACATCACAGGACAGATTTTGGGACATCACAGAGCAGACTGGGACCTCAAAGAGCAGGCTGTGACATGACAGGGAATCTGTGTGAAATCACAGGTGGCCTGTTA
Source organism: Lonchura striata (assembly GCF_050655825.1). NCBI lineage: Eukaryota > Metazoa > Chordata > Aves > Passeriformes > Estrildidae > Lonchura > Lonchura striata. The sequence goes on along the minus strand of NC_140735.1, from coordinate 4,701,677 downwards.
CATCTCAGAGCGGGCTGTGAGACATCACAGGGGCTGTGTGACATCACAGGGGAAATATTACATCAGAGGGCCTGTGTGACATCACAGGGGCTGTGTGACATCACAGGGGAAATATGACATCAGAGGGCCTGTGAGACATCACAGGGGCTGTGTGACATCATAGGGGAAATATGACATCAGAGGGCCTTTGTGACATCACAGGCACTCAGTGACATCACAGGGACACTCTGAAGTCACTGGGGAGGTCACTCTGCCCCAGCCCCCCTCCCAGTTCCCCCAGAGAAGTCCAACACTGCTCGTGCACAGCGGGGTCCCCAGTCCCCCCAGTCCCCCCACCTCCGGCGCCGCAGCCTCCCCCAGAGGATGTTCCACGAGATTGACCCCAGAGCCTGACACGGGGACAGGGGCTGGAGCCATGGGGTGGGACAGGGGGACAGGGACCCCCTGGCAGCGTCCCCGTGTCCCCCAGGGCCAGAGCCTGGGCCAGGGCTCCTTCACCCTGTGACCAACGAGGGCTTGAGAGCGCTGAAAAATTCCCCAGCAAAAACCAGATTTAATATTCAAGTGACAGCAGCACAAAGTTCCTTGGCAAGAGTCACTCTGCTCCTGACTGGACACTTCAGGCACAAAAATGGAAACAAAGCAACAACAAAACCAAACGAAATTCAGGCAATCAAACCAGGAATGAACAGAGAAGTGTGTGTGTGTGTGTGTGTGTGTGTGTGTTTGTGTGTGTGTGTGTGACACAGGGACAGGGAGGGCAAGGATAAAAAGAATAAAGAGATAAAAGCTGAACAGAGCTCAAACTTCACAGGACTTAACTTATATCTTAACCTTAACTTCTACATTAAACTCCACAATTTAGAAAGAGAACAGCACTTAACAGTATGCAACCTAACTTATAACCCATAACTGCAATTTAACAGAAGAATAACATTTAAAAATATTTAACTCAGCTTATAACTTATATTACATATAACAACTCTAGCAAAAGAACAACTCCTAGCAGCATTTAATTTCACTTAGACCTTGTGATTTAACCTCACATACAGATTTGACTGGCTCAGCTATCCAAGGGATTCAGACCCCTCAGGGAGCAGCATTTCTGCCACATTCCCCAGCACAGGCACTCCTGTGTGCACACAGACACAGAGAGTCAGTGCAGGGCACCCCTGAGAAATTCCCCTGAGGGCAGGGAAATGCTCCCTGGGGATGCTTTGGCATTTCCCCAGCAGGGAAGGGTTGAGCCTGGAGGAGTGGGGGGATCGGCCCAGGCTCCCTCGTTGTTGGGGATCCCCGAGTGCAGCAAACGGGAGAGTTCCCGGCTCGGAGAGGCCCCACTCAGAGGGAGTCACTGGCCCAGGAGAGCTCCAAGGGCTCCTTTTGGAGCGCTGTTTGTAGGGAACCAAGAGAGGGGCTGCAGTCCCAGCCATGTTTCACCCTGGCCACACTTGGCATCAGCAGCTTTCTTTGGCAGGGTGAGAACAGGGATGTTGTGCCACTGAGGGAACACAAACAGTTCCCAGGGCTGCTCCTGAAGCAGCCAGGAGCTGTCTGGGCAGCAGCAGTGCCTGGAGCAGAGCGTGTTTGTGATGAGCTCCAGAGGAGATGAGCCCAGGGGCTGCTGGCCAAGGCCGAGGCCCAGTGAGCATTTCTCAGCTGGCAGGGCGGCCTGAGAAGGGGAGGGGGGAATGCACCAGCACAGGAACCATGGAACCAAGGGACCATTGTGACACTGTGGGGCACCATGGAACCAAGGAGACCATTGTGACACTGTGGGGCCTGTGAGACCAAGGGACCATTGTGACACTGGGGCCCTGTGAGACCAAGGGACCATTGTGACACTGTGGGGCACCATGGAACCAAGGGACCATTGTGACACTGTGGGGCCTGTGAGACCGTGGGACCATTGTGACACTGTGGGGCACCATGGAACCAAGGAGACCATTGTGACACTAAGGGGACTCATGGGATCATGGAGACCATTGGGACATGGTGAGGCCCCATGGAATAAGCAAAGCATTGTGACACTGGAAGGCCTCATGACACCAGTGAGAGCATTGTGACTCTGGTGTCCCCACAGAACCAAGAGGACCATTGTGACACTGTGGGGCCTCGTGAAAGCAAGAGGCCTTTGTGGCACTGCAGGGCTGCATGGAACAAAAAAACTCCAGGGTGACACTGGAGGGCCTCGTGTCATCAGTGTCCATTTTGACACTACGGATCCAAAGGAGACCATTGTGACACCACAAACCCCCAGGGTCCAAAGGTCCATTGTGGGCCTCATGGAACAGAGAAGTGAAGTGACATTGTGGGGCTTGTATAACCATGGAGACCATTGTGACACTGAGGGACATTCTGGAACCCAGGGGGCATTATGACACTGCAGGCCCCCATAAAACGAAGGGAACATGGAACAGACTTGGCTTGGCCTCCCAGGGGGCACCTGACTGATCCAGCTGACTTGGGCATGTTGAGGGTCTCTTCTGTTCTGCTAATGAAACACTGGGGCTCTGTGCTTTCCTTCCTATGGAAAAGAACTGTCCTTCTCCTCCAAGCACCCATGGCCATAACTGGGATTTCACCTCCAAATTTCCTAATATCAAGGGATTTCTCCCATTGGACTATTGCCAGGACAAGTCTGGTGGGCAATAGTTTAATGAAGGTCACTTTCCATCTGGAGAGGGTCTGTGTTTTCCTAAGGGAAAGAACTGTCCTGCATCTCAGGGTGCACATGGCTGAGATTGGCTTCCACCTCCAAAATTCCCTATCTCCAAAGACTGCTCCCAGGCAAAATTTGCCATTACTGACAATTTGGGCTGGCCTTGGCCTAGTGAGGCTCTCACCTGCCTTCCATACACTGGGGCTCTGGGCTTTCCTTCCTATGGAAAATAATGGTCCTCATCCAGGTGCCCATGGGAATAATTTGGGCTCCACCTCCAACACTGCCTGTTACGACAGACTGAAGGAGATTGTTGTCTGGAAACATTTCATGTGGGGGGGAGGAATGGGCAGGTCCAGCCTTGCCCTGCCCTGGAACCCCAATCCCCCCAGAGCCTCTATCCCAGCCCAGCAGTGTCTGCCAGTCCCTGGCACAGCACAGGCAATGCTCCACAGCCACCTCTGGAGCCCCAGCCCAGCTCTTGAGTGACCAAATGACCCCAAGTCCCACCTGGGGGAAGGGCCCAGTAACACCAAGGGGTATTTAAGGCTGACCACAAGGCAAGCACACATTTTGGCTCTGCCTCCTCTTAGAATTTCCATCTCAACACTGCTGGATTCCAGGAGTTGGTAACTCTGTGTGTGCTTCTCTGTATCTAATTTGTCTTTCTCTCAATGTCTACTTCTATTTCTGTCCTCTTGAGGATTTTGATTAACTTAAAATTGAACGAGCTAACAGTTTGTCAATATGAATGGGCCAAGTTAATGCTTTGAGAAGCTTTTTTGTTCATTGAATATAAAAATAAACATTTTGCCAAATTTTCTCTGATTTTCTAAAGTTGCCAGTAAAGGCTGTTTTGCTCTTTTGACCTCCTGAGAATCTCTTGTTGGTATTTCTCCAGTACATCCAACTCAAAGTACACAAATAATTGCAATTCCTATTAAATGTCTCTGTGAGAGAGTTTTTTTAGTGGATGGGGGTCAAGGCTTGTCTGTCCTGCTTGGCACAGCCCAGGCAGGGCTTTCACACCCCATCCCACACTCAATTTCCCAGATGGAGCTGCTGGTGCCTCTGAGTTCTGCTGCCCCAGCCCCAGGGACGCTCTCCTTGCCTGCCTATTCCCCCAGGGTCTCTGGGCAGGGATGGCCTCAGTGGGGGCTGCTGACATCCTCAGACACTTGGAGCCTGCTGCTGAATTTTACTGCTCCAGAGGCTTCTTCAGCCTTCAGCTCTTCAGTTCAGGAATTCAGTGGCCCAGGGCTCATTAACATTCAGAACACCTTAACAAGCCTAGCCTCTGGGAATAATTTAAGTATTCAAATCCTTTGTGGTTAATACAAGATATTTCAGAAGTGTGTTCAAAATATTATTTTTATAAAGACAATGAGAAAAGATATTTTAGGTCCTGTTTAAGTTGGGATTTTTTTTTTTTTTTTTTTTTTACTGTAAATACATTGATATGTGCAATCTGCACTTGACACAGAACCCAAGTACCTCCTCATGCAGTTTGAATTCATATGAAAATCAAGAGCCTTTACGGCTGACAATCCATCAGACTCTGTCCCTATCCCCACCCCACCATTTCCCCCATCCAAGCCCTGGCACTCAGAGCAGCCTTGTGCAAATCTGAGCTCCCTCCAGCCCAGGCTGCACCTGCAGGTTTCAGCTCCTTGGCTCCCACTCCCACCTGCTTTCCTTGGAGAAGGAGCTGCCCCAGACGCAGAGGGATGTTCATTTCTTGTCAGCCAACAAAGCTGGGGGAAGGCACAGCTCCATCAAGTGCAAAAGTCATTCCTCTGCTGCCTATTAAATCCACTGTGCACAGCAGGCAGTCTCAGAGCAGTGGAAAACACCTTCTGTGCCCAGCACCGATCCCAAGGTCCCCCCAACTCTCCTTGCCCCGATTCTGCCCAGATTTGCTCTTTGCACACCCGAGTCACAGGCTGAAATCAGGAGCTCCCTCCATGGCCAGAGGGAGGAAAAGAGGGAAAGTGGATGAAGAGCTCTCCTGTGCAGAGCCAAGGTCCAAGTGCAGCCCCTGCAGTGGGAACCACAACTCATCAGGTTTGTGTCCTTTGGGCTCAGGGATGGTGACACTCAGAGGCACAGAAAGGTTTCTTGCCAACAAACACAAGTTGAACATTTGAACAGTTTAATAAGCATCACAGCTCTTCCCTCAGCTATTTGTGATATCCCAGCAGCATCTGATATGTTATCCATGCATAAGGGATTTCTGTACAGGAACAGTTTTTGATAAAGACATAAGAAAATATAAGTCTGTGATGGATATAAGACCAATTGAGATGTTCTCTAATATGATATTTATTTGAACTTCAGAAACATTGGGCAATTTCCTGCAGCTCAATGACTGTAGAGAAGCTTCAGGAGGAAAGCTGCAGGAGGAGCAATGGGAAGGACATAGTTCTACCTCGTGAAGTGATGTCTTTAGATATGGCCATTTCAACAGGAGAGCTGGAAACACCTGAAGGAAGAGGGAGAGGAAAGAATAAAGAGAGTATTGGTGACACAAGATGGAGGAAATATCAGTATTTCTTCTACTTATGCCATCATTACACATCCAGGAAATTTCTCTTCCTGGTAGAAAGCTTTGTCATTTCTTAAAACTACTCGACCCAGATAATAAAAACGTGTTTCTATATTATGAAATGTACAAGTACTAATACCTGTGTCCCTTTCCAGGCAGATATCAGCTGTGTGCCCATGACCAGGCAGTGCCACTTGTGCCCTGAGGTGCCGAGCTGGGACTGGATCTCTCAGAGAGGAGCTGAGGGAGAGCAGAGCACCTTGCAAGCTGCATGTCCCTGCCAGCCCCGCAGGGCTCCTGTGCCATCAGCATCTGCTCTGCTCCAGTCTGGAACAGGGCCCAGCACGGTGCCGGGACCATCAGAGAGCTGAGGTGTGTGCTGGAATTCCATGCCCTCCCCATGGCGCAGCAGCCCTGCATTTCCCTGCTCCAGCCTTGGTCTCCAGCACAGCCATGGAGGCTCTTTGGGCTCCTGAGTGTCCCTGCAGCCCCCAAGGGCAGCTGAGCTCTGCCTTGGCACAGGCAGCCCTGGCCAGCGCAGGCCATGCTCAGCAATTCCTTGTCTGTGCCCAGCCTTGCTGCCAGCCCCGGCAGCGGCTGCGTGGCCCCTCTGTGGCCCTGTGCTGGCCCAGCCATGGTGCCACAGCCCCTGTGCAGCCCAACCCAGGACAGGAGCATTGCGGCTGGGAACGGCCCCTGTGCCGTGGGGCCCTGGGCAGCCCTGGGGCTCTGTGCCCCATGGCCTCCCTGCTGGGCAGCCTCTGCCAGCTCCTGCCGAGCCCGTGGCACCTGTGGGGCTGCACAGACAGCCCTGCCCGGGCTCTGCCGGCCTCTGGGCCAGCAGAGAGGCGGCCAGGGCTGGCCATGGCCGGGAACAGGCCCTGAGCCCCGCAGGAGGATGGAGCTGGGCCACAGCCAAACTCAGCCCAGGGCAGAGCTGGGCTCAGCAGCCAGGGCTGCCCAGGGCTGGCACAGACAGAGGCTGGCGCTGACAAATGTCCTGGGCCCCTCCCTGCTCTGTCCATGCCCCAAGGGCACAGAGCAGCCTCCTCTCTGGGGCTCTTGCCTGTTTTCCGTGCCTGCCCGGGTGCTGGCTCTGCCCCACAAGGCCTGGGCTGAGTCCTGCCCCTGCCCGCTCAGCCAGGCTGAGATGGACACTGATGGTTTCTGTGCCAGGCTCTCCCAGCCCAGCCCAGCTCCCTGCCAGCTCTGCCAGCTGCCCTGAGCTCTGGGCAGCACCAAGGGCCTCTCCCCAGCACAGCCCAGCCGGCTCTGGCCCCACAGATCTGCTCAGCCCAGGCTGCTCTGGGCACTGCCCCACGGCCTCAGCCCCTGCCAAGGGCACAGCAGCAGCTGCAGCTCAGCCAGGACTCAGCCCCACCATGGGGGAAGGGGCTTGGCCAAGGCCAAAGGAGCTCCCTGGGTGTCCTGCTCCCCTCTGCCTGAGGTGCTGAGAGCTCTGCAGCCCCTCCTGCCATCCCATCTGCCCAGGCCAGCACAAGAGCCCCGGCCCTGGGGCCCTCCAGAGCTGCTCCTGCTCCAGGCCCAGGGCCCATCCCAGAGCTGGGGCAGCCCCAAAGCTGAGCCCATTTCTGCTCATTCCTGCTCTGATGGGGATGCATCCTCAGCCACTTGGGGCTTGCTGATGAATTTTCCTACTCCAGAGGCATCTTCTTTCTTGAGCTCTTCAGTATAGAAATTCAGTGGCAAAGGCTCATTCATATTTCTTCAAAACACCCAAACATGACAAGCCCATGGAAATAATTCAAGTCGTCAATTCTTCAGTGGTTAATTAGACAGATTGCAGAAGTGTATTCAAAGTCAACCCACTGTACTGCAAAGGGTACAGAGGGAATTGTTTTTTCCTGTATACTTTTCTTATTTACAGATTGATATCATCAATCCCCAGTTGATATGGATCCCCAGCATCTCCTAATCCATGTTTAGTAGGTATGAAAATCAAGACCCCTTGTTGCTGCCAATCTGAAGAGGGTCCCATGGAGAACCAGCTGGACTAATGACACCCAAATCAATACAGCTAGATGTCATCCTCCTTTATTGTCTATTTTCTTCATGTTTTATGCCTTTATCGCCTTACATAATACAATAGCAAATTAACATTCATTGCTTAACATAATATATGAAATTATGTTATGGTAACCAATGAATATTTATTTGCTATTGTCACTTATAGATTGGCTGTTATTCTACAAGCATCTGATCAGGTTATAATATGTGATAGTTTTCATATACTACTCGGCAACCAGCATTGGCTATTGTGTTTGTACAAGGCTTATTCTCTTTTCAAGGATGTCCTAAGTACTTTAAAGTAACTAAAATAACTCAGTTATCTGCAGGCCAGGGTTGTCCAGCTCCTGCAAAGGAACAGCATCAAGGATAGCATGTCCTTGTTCCATGAGAAATTCCTCGACACCTTGTGGATCCAAGGATCCTTTGTGATCCTCCAGATCCTCATGGAACCAAGGGCACAGAGGACCCCCCCACCCCCATCCACAGCCAAGGCAGACACACTCCAGGGACCCCCACCAGAGCCCAGGGACCTCCCCTAGGGCCAAAGAACCTCCACACACCCCAAGGACCCCTTTCCCCCCAGCCCCCAGGGATTTTGGCCACCCCCCTGCTCCCCGTCAAGTTCCCACCGTGCCACTGCCTCTGCTTTGGGTGATTTTGGGGTTAGAAATGGGAAGTTTGGGGTATCGCTTTTTGTCACAACTGCCCCAACCACCTCCCAGTGACGTTGGTGGGGGAGGCCCCTGCCCAGACGGATTTAGGGGTCCCCGAGGGGCTGGCAGGGCTACGAGTCCACACAGCTGGGTCACCCCGCCTTGGTGCAGACTCCTGGAGTCTGGGGGGCCCCTGGGACACCCAAGCCTCTTCGCCCCGGCCGCGCCGTCCCCCTGCTGCCACGTGCTGCTCTTGGTTCCTCTTCCCCTTCCTCAGACTGAACCAGCTGGTTTTGGTTCCTTCGGGGAAAATACTGGTCTGTACTGGTCTGCACTGGTCTGTACTGGTCTGTACTGCTCTGTACTGGTCTATACTGCTCTGTATTGGTCTGTACTGGTCTATACTGGTCTGTACTGGTCCGTACTGGTCTGTACTGGTCTTTACTGGTCTGTACTGGTCTGTACTGGCCTATACTGGTCTGTACTGGTCTGTACTGGTCTGTACTGGTCTGTACTGCTCTGCACTGGTCTGTACTGGTCTGCACTGGTCTGTACTGGTCTGTACTGCTCTGTACTGGTCTATACTGCTCTGTATTGGTCTGTACTGGTCTATACTGGTCTGTACTGGTCTGTACTGGTCTGTACTGGTCTGTACTGGGACAGAGTCGCGGCCCCGCTGCGGCGCAGGGGGCGTGGCCTGATCTGGGGGCGTGGCCTGCCCAATGACGTCACCCGGGCGGGGCCTGCAGGGGCGGGGCCCGCGCAGCAGCGGGGCTGGGCGGGGCCTGCGGGAGGGGCGGGGCCGAGGCTGAGGGCGGGGCCCTGTCGGGAACGGGGGCGCCGGGAGAGTGGGGGTCCGTCAGAACGGGGGGCGCATTTCGGCCGGGGGGTTACGGGCGGGCTCGGGGGATTGGGGGGCTGCAGGGACCGGGGTGCACGGGGCAATGATGGGGGGCGGGCGGGCGGGGCTGCAGGGACTGCGCTGTGCCGGGGCTGCAGCTTCCGCCCCGACCCGAGCGCTGGTGGTGCGGAGTCCTCAGCGAACGCGGGGCGAGCACCCCACATCTGAGCCCAGGAAGGCCTCGGCCCCCCGGGCCATGGGCTGGAGCTGGAGTACGAGATGGTGCCGAGCACCGGGGATTCCTGCCGGGCGCGGCACCTCTCGGCTGATGAGTTCGGTGCGGCCGCGGCTGGGGAAAGGCCGTGCAAGGGGGACTGGTGTGCATCGAGATCGGGGGGTATATTGGGGGTTATGGGGGTCTGAGGGGGCTTATTGGGCTCTGGAGGGGATGAGGGATTGGTGTACATCAGGGTCTGGGGCTACATGGGGAGTTATGGTGGTCTGGGGGGCTGCAGGGATTGGGGCACTTTGAGATGGCGATGTATATGAGGGTCTGGAGGACTGTTTGGGGTTTGGGGGTTTGTAAGGATTGGGGTGCATCAGTATGGGGGATATATTTGAGGTTATTGAGGTGAGAGGAAGTTGAAGGGCTTGGGGTACATGGGGAATTGTGGTGGGGCTGCAATGCAGGGGTCATCTGTGGATACCCTGGTGGGTATTGGGGGCTTCATGGAGTGAAGCCCTTCTCACCCTGCCCCCCACCTTCCCCAGGTGTTCTGGAGACAGACATCACCCTTGTCCCCATCATCATCCTCACGTTACTCATCAGTGAGCAGCTGGGGGAGATCTGAGCTTCAAGGGGGCCTGGGGGAGGCAGTGCTCTGAGAGATCCTGTGCTCCCCCCTCCAGTCCCCCCAGACCTGTCTAGGGTGGCAGCTGCTCCACACCACCTGGAGAGGCTCATGGTGGCTGCCAGCATGGAGCATGAAGGGGGAGCCTGTGGGGCTATGGGCAGGTTTGTGGTGTCCAGCAGCAGCTGCAGGGACTGGAGAGCATCGGGCTCTGGGGAAGTTACATTGGGATTTGGGGGATCTTCAGAGACTGGGAGGTTCAAGGTCCAAGTGGCATATTGAGATTTGATGGGGCTGGGGGTTCTGGGTGGGTTTGGGGGGCTTTCCCAGCAAAGTATAGGGGGTATGGGGGAGCACAGGGGCACTTTGAAGTCATGGGAGGTAATGAGGGGCTTGGGGGAGTACAGGAGGTGTAGGGGTGCGCAGACCCTCGTGTCGGGGATATGATGAAGGGGGGTGCCCAGCCCTCCCCATACCCCCATGCTGGCTGCTTCCTCCACCCCATCAGCTTCCTCATCTTCCTCCTCGTGCTCATCCTGCTGGGCAAGTGCTTTTCCATCACAGGTACCACAGAGGGTATGGGGAGGTGACTGGGGAGCACGGGGGCAGCTGTGGGTCACTATGGGGCAGTCAGGGGTCCCTATAGAACATTTGCAGGGGGTCTGTGGGGTAGTTTGGGGGTCTCTATGGGGCACCCAGATGGTTGTTGCTTTCAGAGACCACATCAGACTGGGGAACTCCATCCAGCTCTCCATGAACGTCACCCTGTACAGTGTCACCCATATCACCCTGCTCGCCTACAAGGCCCAGGTGAGACCCCTACACCCACCTGTATTTTTGCTGTATATATAGGGTTTGTGGGTATTTGGGGGGTATTTTGGGATGCAGGGGCAGTTCTTTGCCCACAAGGAGGTACATTTTGGGGGGCAGTTCTTTGACCACCATGAGGTGCTTTATAATTGAGGTTCAGGTGAGACCCATGTGCCCAGCTGTATTTGGGGAATATGGGAGGCATTTGAAGGGATATGGGGTATTTGGATGGTGTTTGCTTTCTGGAGTTTGTCTTTGGGGGGAGAGGCAGTTTTTTGACCCTGGTCAGGTGATGTACCCCTACAAGTCACCTGTGGGGCACAGGCTCATTGTGCTGCAGTTCAGGGCCTTCAGCTGGTTGTGCAGTGCCATTTCCATCACTGTCACCATGGTCCTTGAGCACCGCTACTTCTACCTGCCCTTCCTGGGGGCTTATGCCCTCTGGTGACTCCTGGGGTACCTGGAGGACACCTGAGGTCTCTCACACAAGGGTCTCTCAAGGGGGTCTCATGAGGGTCTCACAGGGGTGTCACAAGGGTAAGTCTCATAGAAGTCTCAAAGTGTTCTTGCAGTCAGAAAACTCTTTAAGGAAAAATGCCACTCAGTTTTCACTTGGCAAGTCCTCAGGTATAATTGAAGGGCTGATGTTACTTCAGACCCTCTGGAAGGGACCTCCAGGTCATATTTACAAGAGGCGAGCAACAAGTACCATGATCAGAGCTGGAGGGGCCCTGGCTCCAGCCAGGTGTGGGAAAAGGACAATGGGGTCTGTTGGATTGTGTGGATCCATGGCCTGGCACAGCAGAGTCACAGGAGCACCAGGCCTTAGTTGGCATGGGTGGATAATGTACCCTGATGCCATCATGCAGGGGCAGAATCCATCTCTGTTTCTGGGATGACAGGGGGGTCCCAACAGGGACTATACTGGGGGCTGAAGTGCTCCTGACTGGGCATGAGTGACAGAAAAACGCCGTTGTCGCTGGCCTAGAGGCTCCGTGTATCCTTGGCATAGATCACCTCAGGAGAGGTATTTCAAAAACCCAAAAGGACACCGCTGGGCTTTGGGAGAGCTGCTGTGGAGAAAGAAGAAATTAAGACAGCTGAATCCCTTGTTTGGTCTTTCAGAGGACCCTTCTGCTGTGGGCCTGCTGAGGGTTGAAGAACAGCAGGTACTGATGGCCAGCCCAGCAGTGTCCCATCGGCAACATGGCACCAAGTGGAACTTCAGGAGGCTGTCCATGAGCTGATCCGGGCGCTGGAGAGCTGGGCGTGCTCAGCAAGACTCGTTCACCCCTCAATAGCCCCACATGGCCCCTGCCTGAGTCCCGTGGAGAGTGGACACTGACAGCGGACTGTCATGGCCTGAATGAAGTCCCACCATCACTGAGTGCTGCCATGCTGGACGTGTTGGAACTTCAGCGTGAGCTGGAGTCCAAGGCAGCAAAGTGGTGCCACAGCAGAGAAAGCTTTTGAGAAAGAGGATAAGATAATTCAGATCCGCCTGAAGGCTGGTTTTGCCATAAAACAGGGTAAAGTCAAGTGACCTGCCCAAGAAATTCAGTTTTTAGAAGTAAAATAGCAAGATGGACATTGTCAGATTCCAGCGGATGTGGTCAACAAAATAGCAGCCATATCCCCACTGACCCACAGGAAGGAAACACAGGCTTTCCTGGCACTGTGGTATTTTGGAATATGCATATTCCAGGTTACAGTCAGATTGTAAACCCTCTCTATCATATGACAGACAAGGAAGAAGATTGATTTCAAGTGGGGTCCTTCACAGCAACAAGCTTTTGAACAAATTAAAGAGGAGATTCTTCCTTACAGTAGCCGTTGGAGCAGTCAGGAGAGGACAAGGTATGGAAAAAATGCTCCACACTGCAGCCAGGGAGAATGGTCCACCCTGGAGCCTCCAGCAGAAGGGACCTGGGGAAGTTGGAGGACCACCCTATGGTTCTTGAGTCTGGGATACAAAGGATCTGAGGCCAGCTATACCCATACAGCACTCTGCAGCTTATGAGGAGGTTCCATCTGTTTCAGAAGGGACTGGCACTGAAGCACAGCTCCCACTGGCACCCGACTGCCAGTGCTGGGATGGGATGTTCAAAGGGAATGATATCTTGGAAGTCATTACAAAGTGGACCTGTGGCAAAATTTTCAGATTATCATCAGAAGGGGAAGAGGTGAAGGTGGCACGTACTAGGGAGGCCCTGACTACCAGGAAATGAAAAGCGTCACTCTCTCTTTCCTGATGGTTCCTGCCATATTGTAGGGATGCATCAAAAATGGAAAGCTGCTGTATGGAGTCCTACTCCATTAACCCCTTTGCCTCCTAAGAGATGAAAAAAAGAGAAAACAATACAAAAAGGTGACTGTCACTAGGCTATACTCGCCACCTTGGTGTGTCAGAAAAAACCCTTCAGAGGAGGTTTCGCTGATTAGACTGGTCCTCAAAGCTTCGAGGGTTGTCGGCCACCCCCAGAGAAATCCCCCAGAAAATTGGGTTTTTTCTCTCTGATAGTGATTTAGAATCCAGAGGAGATCCAATGGAGATGCTTCCAAAAGGCTCAGTAAAGCCTCAAGGTCAGGGCCCAGTTGTGCATCAATTGAAAATGTGGGTGTTAGAGTAGTGGTTGCTGCTGCCTATAATCTGTCTCCTGCGGAAAAGCAAGTTGAGATAACCTTCAGTCAATGCAGTCAGACCCTCACTTAGCACCCACCACAGCTGGCTCAGCGACAGAGGCAAGAAAGGCTCTTTTTGCAGGGTTTTATTCCAGTGGTGGATATCACATGTGGCTGAAGGGAGCTCAGCGAGATAAAAGAGGGGGACCACGTGGAAGAGACAGCTTGAGAAGGGGAAGGGGTGGGGGATGGGGCTAAGGGCTGGGCAGAGGGGTTTGGTCTCCAGGGAAAGGGGGGTGGCCACCAGGGCTACCGATCCTGTGAGGGGACAGGGAAAGGAGAAACCAGGGGAAGTTGCACAGGGGAAGTTGACACAGAGGCCCAAATGCGAGACTGCTTTTCCCCCCAGGAGGACTGGCTCTGTGGTGAGCAGTTACTGCTGTTGCCAAGGCTGAGGACTTGGGAGTGAGGTGGGAGAGTTCATGGGATGCTACATGCTACATGGCAACTTATGGAAGCCACTGAAGGACAAGGTGGCTCCAGGCACGTTACAGAGCTTAAAGCCTAAAGCCGTCTAGCTAGCTTTGGACATGGCTGAATGAGAGAAATGGCCAACTCTGCCTCGGCACTGACTCATGGATGGTGGCAAGTGTGCTGTGAGGTGGTTGGAACAATGGAAAAAGGACAATTGGCAGCACAAGGGAAACCCATTGGAGCTGCTGGGCTGGGGCCGGACATCACTGCCCAGGGGACAAGCTGGTTGTGAAAGTCCCTCCTGTGGGTGCTCACGTACCCAGGAGTCGGGCACTGATGAGCATCACAGCAATGGACAAGGGGATGGGGCTGCCAGGATTAAAGTGTCCCAGGTGGGTCTAGACTGGCCACACTTGGCTGAGTTATTTCTGGCTCAGTGGGCCCACGATGCCTCAGGTAGCCAGTGTTTCAGGGGCAGATGAGAGGCTGTCCGGGCGAAGTAAAGACCTTCCTGTCCTGGAACATTTTGTGTGGGAGCAATCCGTGGATGGATCCAAATTTTGAGCTTAGCGCCAAATTTAGGAGGTTGGGCTCAGAAAGTGAATGAAAGCACATTTCCTTGGGAGGAGAAACACCTAGTCTTACTGTTAGTGCTGCAGATGATTGTTGGCCCAGGAAAGGAAAAGGCAAACAAGACCTATCTCTACAGACACCTATTCTGTTGGAGAAATCCTTGGACATATTCATTAGTAGAGGTGGTTTCCAAATTCCTTATATGTGCTCCTGAAAGGGAATGACAATATTTTTCCTTGGAAAATAAAGCACTAGTCACAGTGTTTTAGGATGAAAACGTTTTGCTGGCCTTCACCTCCACCTGGCAGATGATCATCTGCAGCACCGTCAGTCGGACAAGGTGTTTCCCTTCACAAGAATAGGTGCTGTTATTCACGTTGAAGAACCTAGCTGCAGCATTTGGAGCCGAGTTCCAGTATTGAATACATCTAGGGCTCTAGACATTGCTCTCACACCAAACAGACTAGGACAGGAAACTCTTGCTGGCATTTTCCTCCCCTCTCCAGTTTATAATCTGAGGCTAGCTGGTTTCCTTCCCATGCAAAAGCACTGTCATTCCATTTCAGGAGTCAAAACTTTTGTAAACCACCTCCAATATTGAGTATGTCCAAGGATTGCTGCCAAACAAAGACTCCAGGACAGAAAGGTTTTGCTGACTTGTCTCTCTACTAGGCAGATGATCATCTGTGGCACCAACATTAGGACTGGGAGTTTCATTTTCTAGGAAAGGTACTGTCATTCACTTGGAGGGCCTGGGTTCTGACATTTGGATTCAAGCTCCAATATTGAATGTCTAAGGATTGCTGCCACACAAAACATGTGAGAACAGAAAGCTGTTGCTGGCTTTTACCTTCACTTTGCAGTCATGTGAACACCACCAGCAGGACTATGTGTTTGCCTTCCCAAAGAAAGGTACTGTCATTCATGTCCAGGAGCACAGTTACAGCATTTGGAGCCACACACCAATACTAAATACTTCCAGTGGATGTCTAACACAAGATGATCCAGAGCAGAAAGGTCTTTGTGGCCTTTACCTCCCCTGAGAAGCATATCTGCGCTAGAAACAGTGGGTTAGGTCCTTTCCTTCCCGTAGAAAATCACTTTATTCCTCTTCAGGAGTCCACCATCTTATTTTGGATACAACTTTCCAACATGACATATATCCAAGGATTGCTCTCACACAATATGTGCCAGGTCAGAAAATTATTACTGAATTCTACCTCCCTGGGCAGCATGTAATCTGCATGTTGAACCCTGGGCCTAGGGGCTTTCCTTCCCCTGTAAAACTGCTTCAATCATCTTTAAGGAGCTCATCCACTGAAATCTGGATACCACCTCCAGCACTGAAAACATCCAAGGATTGCTCCCACACAAAATGTGGACAGACAGGGTGTTAGCGTTCAGGAACACACATAATCACGGGATATGATTATCTGCAGGTGCTTTTATTGAGAGCTCTGGGAATCAGGGGTACAGACCCAAATCTGACTCCAACATGGCTTTTGAGCTTAATGTATTTTATATTCTATCGTTATATAATCTACATATTAATTATTAAAATTATATTGTTCTGTTGTATACATTGACATGAGTTTCTCATGATCTTTCTGAGGCCACTTACCACAGTTTCTCATGATTATTCTTACAATTAAACAGTAATTATATTTAATTACTAAACAATCATCACATCTAACAATCATATCATTGTCATGGTTTGACACTGGCACAATGCCAGTGCCCCCATGAAAATGTGATCCCTCCCTTGAATGCTGTGAAGTGGAATCTAGAACAGAGCAAAGCAGGCCCAAGCTTAATAACAGAAAAAAAACTTTATTAAACTACTACTACAAAAGAACAAAGAAAACTAAAGAAGGAAAAAAACCACACAAAGATCAAATGAAAACCTTGCAAAATATTCCTCCCCCCACCACCCAACTCCAACAAACCACAGTGAGACACAATCTGGACCCCAATCAGGTTTCCACCCTCCAAACAATCGATACTCAGTCCATCGAGGGAACAGTGTCTCTCCTGTGCCACAGACCCCCCAAGAAAACACAGCTCCACATCCTGTGTTTCCATGTCACACATGGCACCGCCCGGAGAAAAGTTTGCCATGGTGACCCTTCTCCTTTCCATGCACAGTGCTCTCACCACCAATGCATGGATGGACAGACTGCTTTTAGGATTTTTCCTTTCAAGGATGCCCTGCCAAGAAGGGAGAAAACAACAGTTCAGTTTTTCATTGTTTGGGACCACAGTCCCCCCCATTTTCCCCTGGGGCCGAGGGCTCAAGAACAGAGATCTCCTTCTCTTCTCTTTCCTTTCCAGGACAGGGGGACGCCACCACAAACCCCCTAACCTTTTCTCCGTTCACTGCACTCTTGTCTTTTCCCAGCTGAAGCAGGTCTCTTGACTCACTGGCATCCTCCCAAAACACAGTCCCTCTTGGAGGAGAAGATTGGTTCAGGTTGTGGCTAACACGGAAAAGTCCAGGCAAAAAGCCACTCCTTGTCCCCCTCCCATCTAGAATTCCTCCTTCTAACATCTCAGGGTCCAAGATGTCCCTCTTCCTCTCTTTCAAACCGAGGAGGGGAGGGAAAAATTCACAAGCTTTCATTTCTCAAGGAAGGGTTTAAAGTCCAAACTCCCAGGGATTGCTCGATGCCCGGACATCCAGCAACTCCCACGCACTGGGCACCTTGCAGCTCCCCCCGCTCCTCCTTCCTCGCGGTGGAATTGCTGACAGGACTTCCGCTGTCTCTTTCTCTCTCCCTCTCAGGAGAGAAACCCTGGGGGGGTGGGAATGGAGACATCCCAGATTTCTTTCACCCTTCCATCTGCAGGGGCCAGCCCGGTTCCAGTCACTCCACCCTTGGCCTTCCTTTCAGGCCATGGGGCTTCCCCTCCCCCACCCAGCTCGTGGCTGGGCAGGGGAGAGTTTGCACTGCACGCTGACCGGAACCAAAGAGAGCGAGTTCCCCTGGGAATTCTGCTTTTAACCCTCTGTGTTCTCAGAGCTGTGTCCATCTTCAATTGGTCAATATCTAAATTGACCTCTTCCTTCTGGAAAAAAATTCTCTTTCCGTGTCAAACCAGGACAATCATTTATCATGTCATAGCTACACAGGTGCAGTTCTAGCAAGGTACAAGGCCTTCATGTACCTAGAGTATTTATTTTTTCTTTCAGGGCCCACTAAGCTTAATTTTCCTTTTAACCCTAAATCCCCATGATTTTAAAACCCTTTTACTATCAAGATCAATGAAAGCTTTCTTATCTGGCAGCTTTTGTATGAGAGTCATCTCTGGGCACATAAAATATGGGAGGTGGTATCCACATTTGAATAATCGCTTCTGGATGAGAATGAGAGTTCTTTTCTGTAGGAAGGAAAGCACGTGGCCCCAGTGTTTGTGGTGCTGATGAGAGGCTGCACAGGGGAGCCAGGGAACGCCAGCCAAGACCTCTCTATCGTGGCACCTTTTTGGTGGGATCCATCCTTGGACATAATAATGGAAGTGTTACCTAATTTGGGTAATGGGTAAAATCCCTGGTCATACTCAATTAATTGCACTTACAACTGACAAGCACATGTGGTCTAGAATGCATGTATTAAGAAAAAATCCCTCTGTTCTATCTCTTTAAATGCAGTTGAGTTGAATGCTGAGTATTTCTTTGGTCTTTCATGGTGCTAGGCCTTGATATCCTTCAGGAGGAATCTCAACCTCTATTTTATGAAGTGCTTGCCCACTGCTGTTGCTGCTTCCAGTGTTTTCAGCGGGGTCTTCTGCAATGGCAATGTCAATAGCAAACACTGGCTAAACACTGGCAAGTTCTATGAGACTGGAGTGTGTTAAAATTATCACTGGCCACTGTCTCAGACAGGAGAGATAGAAGTGGGACTGAGTGATAGTTCCTTTCTTCTCTTAACCTGTCACCACCCCATCAATGCCCAGGCACTTGGGTGCCATAATGTAATTATAAAACCATTTTTATTATCCTTCACAGAAGTGGCCTGGTTAAGTCCTAATTGACCTTTCACCGCTCTAATTTGCTTTCTGCATGACCTAATAACATCCTTAAACATGTCCTGAGTTTCCTGGTCCTCCCTCCCAAAGTGATGCATCCTAATTTTTCCCCTGAGTTCCTGGAAAAAGCCCCAAGCTCTGCCAATGCTGGTGCCTGTCACCTGCCACAGAGACCTGTGGCCCCGGGGGACTTGTTTGCCAGAGGACAGCCAAAGCCAACGTACCTTGCTGTCTATGTGATCCTTTCTGCAGGTGGCTGCAGGCAGGAGCACCTGGAGCAGCACTTGGTAGCCGCACTTGGTATCTGTCAAAAGCTGTTGCTCCTTCCTAGAATGATTTTTGCTTAGAAGTGATAATCTGCAACACAAAAACACCATCCACTGTTGACTTCCAGAGAACAATGACATTCTTACAGAGATACTGTCAAGTTTCCTTGTGTCCTTCTGTTTTTTCTTGCTTTCTGGGAAAGAACAACAGCCCAGCATCTGATGCCCAATGCTCTGGTTGCTGCCTGTCTGGCTGTGGCCAGCAGCTCATGTCCAAAGACAAGTGGGTGCTGCATTCTGAGCAAGGGAATGGACAGGCACAAGCAGAGAATTTCCCTGCTGAAGCTGGGAGGAACCTGGGGAAGTGCAGAAGACTGGGATAATGCTGGCATGAGAAAAGCCGTTCCGTGTCTGATGATGGTGCCAGGAGTGTGAAGGAAGAGCCAAGAGAAGCACTGGAAGCAGACACATCCTGCTGCTTTCTGCTGTTTCATGGACACGGAACACACTTGTTCCCACAGCTCTACAAGACTTCATGCAGGAAGAAAAACCTTCAGCACAACCACCAAAGGCCAAGGGGCTTTTGGCCACTTTCCCTTGCCCACTGCATGCTTGGGCAACTTGCTGAGTACAAGTGCTCTTTTTCCCCTCCTCCCCACTAGCCTGAAGAATCTGGGCACCAAGAGATAGCTCCTGGACCTCCGGGTATGACAACAACCATTTATTAATGCTACCCTGGGGTGAAAGGAAGTGCTTGCAGAGGGCAGTTGTTCCTCACAGGCTCAGGTGGCCCCAGCAGACGCAGCCTGGCGGATCAGTTCTCCACAGCGCTGCAGCAGGACAGCCAGCCACGGCGGCACGGGAAAGGCCGTGACTTCCAGAGCCGGCGGAGTTGATCCTGCACATTCTGGAGTCGGGAGGAGGGAATGGCCTGTACAGCTAAATTGATGTACAGGGTTTGAAGGGCCAGGCATGAGATGGCAGGGCTGGCGTCATCCGCCAGGTCCTGAAGGGCTGCGAGAGAGAGGAACAGAGCCACCGTCAGAGCCTGCCTCTGCAGAAACATGGGGAGACCCTCCTGCCACGTCCATGCCAGGCAGCTCTTGCCATGGCCTGGAGGAAGCAGGAGACAAGAAGGGCGAGCTGGAAGGTGCTGGCCACGAATGTGCCACAGGCCCCCGAAAGGTCTGTGTGCTGTGCCCACGCTGTCCTTGGTGCGTGCCGGGCCAGGGAAGGCAGCTGCCAGCGGCAGCCCCCGCTGAGAGCCCGCTGGCCTCACTCACCCCTGCAGAGGATGCGGAACTCTTGCTGCTGTCCTCTGAGGCAGCGCCCGGCCATCCCTTGGGAACAGAGAGCGTGAGCTGGCTTCAGAGCCACAGCTGCCGCCCGCGGGCGCTGCCCGGCCCGAGGCCACACGGGCTCCTGGCCCGGCAGGGCTCAGCCCGGGCCCCTGGCGCATCCTGCCGCCCCAGGGCACGGCTGCCAGAGGGCGGCGGCAGCGCCGAGGCCAGGCGGGGCTCCAGATGGCCGCGCGCGGATGCTGCTGCCGGGGCAGCAGGCGGGGCTGGGGCCGAGCTGCGGCAGGGCGGGGAAGGAGCCGGGCTCGTGGCTCACCCATGAACCTGACGGCCGCCTCTCGCAGGGGCTCCTGTGGGCTCTGCACGTAGGGCAGGGCCCGGCGCAGGTGCTCGGCCGCTCGGCTCCTGTCCTCTGCCAGCTGCAGAGAGCGGCGGGGCACGAAGGGAAGGGTTGGTGCGGGCCCTGCCCCTCGGCCGGGCGCTCCCTCCGCCCGGCGCCGCTCCCCCTGCCCACACAGCGCCGAGGCCCGGCCAGCAGCCGCCGGCGCCGGGCTCTGCAGGGAGCAGAGGGCCCGGCGAGCCGCGGTGCCGCCCCGCGGCAGAGCCCGGCTGCCTCGGGGCTCCCTCAGCACCGGCCTTGGGGCCAGAGGAGCCTGGAGCAGAGCCCGCGCGGCCCAGGGAAGGCAGCGGCGTGTGGGGCGCCGGCCGGTGCCCCTGCGGGCAGCACTGGGCAGGGGCCGCAGCTGCCAGGGCACAGACTGGGCACCGTGGGCAGGCGGCTTCTCCAGGCCGGGGCTGGGGCTTCCGGGCTGTGCTTACCAAGCGCTCGGCAAAGCTCCACATCTGATCCGTTTTCAGCAGCTGCTGCAGATCCCTTCTCTTCAGGAACCTTACTGCAGAAAGCAGCGTTTCCCGAGAGGCCTGCAGAGCGGCAGAGACATGGACATGGCACCGCAGCCCAGGGCACAGGAGCCACGTCCCCGTGCCAAGGCCAGGAGGGAGCTGGAGCCCATGAGGAGGAGCCAGGCTGTGGGGAGACAGCTGAGCCCCCTGCCATGGGGACCCCGGCGCCCAGGAGCCCTCACCTGTGCCACACGCCAGTTCTCATCATGGCAGTTGAAGAAGAGTGGGAGCAGGCTGTGGCTCACAGGCTTCTTCAGGGGCTTTTTTCCCTTGGCCACCACCAAGTTCATCACCTCTTGGAAGAGGCGAACAGAGAGCAGCTTTACAAGGCTGTTGTCCTGTTGGAAAGGAAGCAAAACCCCTCCACACCAGCTGCTTCAGGCCCCCCTGTGCACAGGCACAAGGCACCGGGCTTCCAGGCAGTGCCCGGTGCCCGTGACTGGGGGCACAGAGCCTTACATTGTCAAAGAGTTGCCAGAGCGCCTCAGCCAGCTGCAGAGCGATGGGGCTGGCTATTGCAAGGTCTTTGTTGGAGAGCAGAGAGCTGAGAACAACTAGAGTCATCTCAACATTGTCTTCATCCACAGCCCGCAGGAGGTTGCCGAGGCTTTCAGTCAGGCTGTACATTCTTTCATTCTGTGTGGAAAACAAGGCTGTACAACCCCACGCTGCTGCTGCTGCTGCAGGGCTCAGAGGCCGAAGGCCTGTCCCAGAGTGCTCAGGCAGCTGAACAGCCACCCTGGAGAGCTGAGAGCAGCTGCCACAGCTCCCAAAGCCCAGCCAAGCCCAAGGAGCTGCTTTCCCCAGCCCCACGCTGCCAGCACAGCTTCAGCTGCTGCCTCCTTCTCACCATTGAGGGGTCCTGGCTGAGCACCACGAGGCCTCTGAGCGCCACGCGATGCATCTCCCTGGACTTGCTCTGCAGCTGCCTTGTCATGATCTGCAGGACGTTTTCAGCGTATTCACTCAAGTCCAGGCAGTCCAGGACCTGAAAGGCACAGAGCAGTGACAGGAGTGCCCAGCTGGCAGGAGCTCAGAACCGCACAGGGCTGAACCAAGGCAGCAGCACAGGGCACCATCCCAGGCAGCTGCGGCTACCAGAGGGCAGAGGCGTGGGAGGCAGCTGAGCGAGGCAGCGCTGGCCATCGGGCTCACCTCCACCAGGAAGGCCAGGGAGGGCAGTTCCCAGTCTGAACTGTCTTGGCTGAGTAAGTCAAAGAGGCAGGATGCCATGCTGCAACACCAGATGATGGAGACACGGCGCATCTCCCTGGGAGGGAGAAAAAGGCACCATTGCTCCTGAGCTGAGTGGCCAAACCTCTCCCAGGGCTGACTCACAGAAGTCTGGTCTTCTCCCGAGCACTCCCGAGCACGGGTTCTTTGGGAGGCAGCTGCTCCAGGGCACCCTCCTCTCCCAGCCCATTCCAGTCTGCTCATCCCTCCCTTCGGGACAAGGCCCTGCCGCCCATGAGCACAGGGACTGCGTGGGGTGATCTGGGCACAAAGGAGAGGGGCGGTGGGGAGAATGAGGTCTCACCTGGCCAGCAGACCCACTGCATAGTGGTGGGTGTTGGCACAGAGCAGTGTGTCCCAGGCACACCTGCGTTCCATTGCTAGCACCACGTCCTCGTACTGCATTTGGCAGAGCAGGGCCTTCAGGGTCTGCAGTGCAAAGCTGTGTGCAAAGCAAAGCCCAGGTCACGCTGGGAGGCCTGGCTCCTGCCCTGGGAGCATGGCAGGGATGGGGAGACTGGGAAGGCTGGCATGGAGCACCTGTTGGGGTGGGCGGCAAGGCCGTGTTGCTCCTGGCATCTCTTCCAGAAGGTATCTACCTCTTCTGGCATATTCAGAGTGCTGATGTAAGCTTGGAAGAGCAGACGCAGAAAGAGGTTGGGGAAATACTCCAGCACTACAGGTGGGCACCAGGTCAGATTGAAGAGCCTCCACAGTGTCAAGGTTGCCTGCAAGAAATAAAACAGCCAGAGACAGTAATCAGTGCCAAGACATGCATTTGGCATGGCCCCAGCCTGCGAGGGAGAGGCCAAGGGAGACACATGGGGAGCAGCCAGCCTGGTGCCCCAGAACCTTGCCCCCAAGCCAGGTTTCAGCCCAGCGCCTGAGGCAGGGAGATGCAGCTGGGGGCAGGGCAGAGAGCTAGCTGCTGGAGAGGTGGCCTGGGGGCTGGCAAAGGCCGCTTCCAGAATTCACAGCCAGGGCAAAGACCCCTGTACTGTCCCCATCGGAGGTGTACACGCTGTCTTCTGGCCAGGCGCTCAGCACATCGAGGAGGATCTGCAGCGCCGGCTCCGCGGTCCTGCTCGAGGACATGATGGTCCCCCACATGATCACGGCAGCTCTGTGGGGCCAGAGCTCTGTGTCAGGGGGGTCTCAGCCACAGCAGCGTGGTCTGGGCAGCTGCAGGGGCCTGCACTGGCCCTCAGCCCTGCCTCTGACTCCTGGCCCTGGCTGGCAGCAGCCAGCCAGCCCACGTGGGTCCAGGCCCTGAGGGGCAGGGAGGGAGCATGGCAGCAGGCTCCGGAGTTGACATGCCAGGACTGGAAAACAGAGGGGCCAGAGGCTCCTGGAACTCTCCACCTGTCTGTCAGGTACAGGCTCTACGGGGTGGGGGGGCCGGTGAAGCCTAAGGCCTCAAGGCAGGTGGGGATGCCATGCCTGTCACACGATGGGGCCCAGCGCAAGAGAGTGATCAGCACGTCACAGGGGTATTCCTTGGTCAGCTCCAGAAGGGCCTTGTCCAGCCTGTGCTCAGCAGATTTGTTGGCCGTGAGCCACTGGTGGATGTACTTCACCATGGCTGGCACCTACAGAAGGCACAGGGAGACTTGGAGAGCTGCCAGGGCAGCAACTTGCCCAGCTTCCCCTGAGGAGTGCTTCCCTTTCCACCACATTGGGCTGGACCTCACAGGCTGAGGGAGCCCAGCAGACCCAGCAAGATGTGCCACACCATTCCTGGGGCAATCAAACCCTTGCCCCAGACTGCTTACTTGCTTTGCATTGGACACACCCTTCTCCACCAGCAAATCCAGCATGGCAGCACTGGTCTCGGCACTGAAGAGGTGAAAGCTTGCCAAGATCCCAGTGCCCACACCTGTGGTCTCTTCCTGCCTAATGCACGTGATGAATTGACAGATGGTCTGCAGGAGAAGAGCAGGAAGAGAGGGAGAATGCATGGAGTGCTGCAACCACTCGGTGCTGGGCTGAGCAGTGCCAGCAGGCCCAGCCCAGGTGGGGATGGCCGCAGGTACCTGCGCTGTTCTGCGGAAGCGGCCATGGGCGGGTTCCTGTTCTTGTGTCCGGTCCAGGGCTGCATCTGGTAAAGAGCGAGCGTGGCCAGAGCTGCTGAGGGGCTGCAGGAGAGGCGGGAGAACACAGCCCAGCCCTGTTCTCTCCTGGCAGGGAGAGCCTCGTGATGCCCCAGGGATGGAGCTGCCATGTGGTCCAGCCCCAGCCCAGCTTCTGTCGTATCCATGGGCATGTCCGATTGGATGGGATGGGATGGGATGGGATGGGATGGGATGGGATGGGATGGGATGGGATTGGATGGGATGGGATGTGGCCAAGCTGGCTGCAGCCACCAGCCATGCAGCCCAGCAACCCAGCTCTGCCACTCACCCTCCTGCAGCTGCTTGAATGGCACCATCTCTTCAGTCTCGTGCACTGGGGCAGCTCCAGGGCCTTCTTCCTCTTCCTCCACCCAGGCCAGCTTGGGCACTCTTGGGGGTCTCTGCTCCATGTCAGTGACTGGATCTGTGGCTACTTGCAGGAGAGATGCCTCGGAAAACTCCGAGTCAGCAAGTCCTGCTTTTTTGCCTTCACGGCAACTTCAAGAGAGAAGCGTCTGGAAGGCTCAGGACAGCAAGTCCTGCACTCTGGCCTCAAGGGCGCTGGTGGCAGGGATGGGAGATGCCTCCAGGGCACCAAGTCCCACGCTCTGCCCTCGAGGGCACCTGCAGAATTGAAGCCTAGGAAGGCCACGGGTCAGCAAGTCCTGTGGTCTGGCCTCGAGGTCAGCTGCAGGAATAACGCCTCAGAAATCTCTGGGTCAGACACGAACGAGTGCGCTGTGCGGGGGCTCCTCACAGCACTGCTCTGTCCTGTCCTGTCCCGTCGTGTGCTCGGAGCACTGTGGCATGGTCCTGTCACTGTCAGCTCCTATGTCACCACGTGTCACAAAGGTCCCTTTGACACACTGTTCCATGCCATAGTGACCATGCTGCAGCGTGTCACAAAGGGCCCCTGCACACACTGTCCCCTGCGCTACGGCCGCCCCTGGCCCACCCAAAGTGGCTCAGGTTGGAAGGAATCCCTCACCCCAAGTGTCTGAGACAGCCCAACAGGGTCTTTAGGAACGGCTCAAACCATCAGCAAACGCTGCCCTGCTCTGCAGGCTCAGGGCAGCAGAAGGAGCCCCCAGGGCTGCCGACACAGCTGTGCTGGGAAGGGCACGGGGCCTTCCACAGAAACTGGCGCGGCCTCCTTGGGACTCGTCCCAGCCCTTGGCCATCCTAAACCCGCGGATGTGGCACATAAGGAACTGTGGGCCAGGGCAGGAATGCTGCTCTGAGCCCTGGGGCCCGGGGAGCGCTGACACCAGCAGGTGAGGCAGAGTCCCTGCCCAAGCAGACCTGCCACCCCTGAGCCCTGGCAGGGTTGGTGCCGTGTCCTGCCCCAGAGACCTGTGCCCCTGGGGGCTTCTGTGCCAGAGGGAGCCAAAGCCCAGGTGCACTGGGGGCTGTGTTCCTGCCTGCAGGGGCTGTTAGCAGGAACACCTGGAGCAACTGCTGGGAACACTTGGTCTCTGTCAGAAGCTCTTACTCCATGCTGAAATTATTTTCTCATTGAAGTTATTGCCTTCAGCACAAAAACACCTTAGCAGCAAAGGCACAGGAAAATCTGGCAAGGAAGAATCCTCAATTCAGGAAAGCTTTACATCCCATTGCTCAACTCAAGTAGTTCCAAACAAGTGCAAACTTCCCAAATTATTTGGGATGGCCTGAGGAGGTGAAGATTTGGAATTTTGCTTCCCATCTCAAAGCAGCAACTCATTTGCCTTAACCTCATCCACTGAGGGTCACTTTACAGAACATAACACTACACAAAAAAAGGGCTAAACCAAGGGCCATCCTTTGGTTTGCAAATGGTTTTCTATGAAGGGATGATAATATCCTAGGCCTCTGAAGGAATAAAAGCTCTCAAGAAATGAAAGTCCACTCAGTGGTACAAAAGTAGCTCAAACAAATGAATAGATGGCAAAACGGCTAATCCTCCCCCTGCTACAGATAACTAATTGTCCAATAAAGTACAGCTCTCCCGTCTTGTTCCCTGCAGGAGAATCAGGACCATGAAAAGGAAAAGTCACAAATATTCTTTCTGCCCTCTGTAACCACAGCTGTGCAAATCACAGATGCTGCCTTCAAAGTGACTCTAATTCCAGCCTAGATCTCTCACCTCCCAGACAACTCCTTCCTCAACACCCCACTAACACCAACCCCCCCAAACTCCTGCACAGAAGCCCTCAACATCCCACCAGGACCCCCAGCTGTCCCCATCCCTCTGCAGAGCTTTCCCACCCTCCAGCAGATGCCCTGGTTCCCTGCACATGCCGTGGGATGGCACTCGGGAGGATCTGCTCCAAGGCTTCCCCTGGAGCAAGCTCAGGCTGCCAGGCCTATGGATCCTGGATCATCCTTCCCACCGAGCCTTCCTGTCATGGCTGTTCCATCTGCACCTCAGGGCTCAGCTCAGACTTCTCCACTAAACCAGGAGTGCTGGTAAAGGATGGAGAGCAGCCTGGCAAGCTCTTTCTCCAGCTCCCTCTTTACTCTTGGAAAGGTAGAACATTCCACAGGAAAGCAACTGATGCCACAAGGAGAGGGGTGGCCTCAAGCACCTTTGGCAATGAAACAAAGCCTTTGTTTGACATAAGTAAGCCCAAGCAATTCCCAAAAGTAAACAGGTAATTAGCACAGCCATACATAAGCACTCAGCACCAGTTAGCATAAGAAAAACCTGGCAGGCCTAACTTGACCTGAGAGTGACTTGACAAAAAGCTTTAGACAGTGTACCAGAAGAACTAAGGGCAAGTGTGGAGTCAGCCCTGTGCAGGGAAGCCATGAGGAAGACTTTGTGCTGCTTTAGGGCATCGAGACCGCTCCTGGCCAGTGCCTGGACATCAGCTTCAAGGATAGGAATCTGACCCAATGTATTTCCAACCCCCTGCCTATCGAATCGCCTCAGCAGTGTAAAGATGGACGGTACGTTTGGTACAGGTCCTGCATCAACCCACTGAAATTTATACGTGGCGGGGGAATATTTGAGTGGGGTGCAGACCCCCGCCCTCCCACCAGGTCAATAAAAGAGCTTTTGGTGGACAGTGCATTTGCCTGCCAATTTCTTTGAATGAGGCAGACCCCTCAGGACTGCTATATCCTGAGGGAACACCATTGGCCTTGACCTGTAGGCAGCTGCACAAGCTTAAAATCTGCTGCCTCAGCTTCCAGGACCTCTCTTGGCCAGCATCCTGACGTGGATGCAGAACTGCAGTGAGGCACTGCTGGGACCCAGCAGGACAGGACTGCCTGTGTCGTGTCCACATAGCACCCCTCACACAGCCAGGGTCATCCCGAAACCAGACAAATGCTCAGGTGTCAGCAGAGGGGAGCAAGGAGCACTGGGCTCCTCTCAGGGTATCTCAGCTGGGCTCGCTCCACAACACGCCCCCATTTTGAGGCCTGCTGATGCCCAGCTACCAGAAAGGCCTACCTTGTTCTCTCCAAGATGCACAGGGAGAGCCAAGGAGCAGGACACCTTGGGAAGCAATCCTTCCAAGCCTTTTCTGTGGCCAGACACACACCAAGATCAGCCAAGACTCTCCACGCTGCCTGGCCCACCCAGCCCAGCTCTGTGCTGGCCCTGGGCCACAGCAGCTTCCACCAAGCAAGGGCAAATGCATGTAGCCAAGAGTTGAAACACAGCAGACAGGGACGATGTGAAAAGTGTGTGCGTAAAGGCCTGTTAATTCATAGCTCTCAGAGAGAGCTTTGGGGCTCACAGCTGGACAGAGATGCTGCTGCTCACACCTCTGTCCAAAGCGGGGGATCACACCTTGCTGCAGGTGCTTGGGTCAGTCTCTGCAGGTCGAGGCAGATGCCAAACCTGCTCTTCACAGCCTTCTCCCTTGCCCTGCCCCTCTGCCAGGCACAACATGCCTCAAGGACTGAAAGGACCCCAGAGAGCCAAAGGGTAACACTCCCACCTGCCTCACTGGGAGCTCCCTGGGAAGCACTGTCCTTGAGAAGCAAGCCCCTTTCCTCCAAAGGCATTTCCCCAAATGTGTATCTTTCCTGGGGAACACCAACACACTCTTAAGAAAAGCTGGCGAGGCTGAATGATTTCCAGTCCTCTCAGGACAGGCGCTCCAGCTGTAGCCCATATTCCCCCAAGTGTGTTTCCAGGTGGAGGCTCAGAGGTGCAGCCCCAGGCCCTCTACAAACACAAGCTGTCCACTGCCTCTTCACCTGCCTCAACTCCAGCCTGTGGTCACGGCAGCAAAACCAGGCTGTTCCCAGCCAGAGCCCAGAGCCCTGTTCCTGCACGATGCTCTTGCCAGCACCTTCCAGGACTCTCCGCTGTGTACACAGCGCTTTTCATGCCCGCTCTCAACAGGCTTTGGAAGGCAGAGCACAACCTGGCTGGCTCTGCCACCAGCACACCCCAAAGACAGGCAGAGGAAGAAGCAGCAGGTGTTGTTTTGCAGCCATACCCAGGAGAAACTGGAAGGTGCCCTCCCTCTGGTCTCACTTGGTTGGCTTTCTGACTGGCTCTGAGGCTGGGGCTGCCATTCCTTGGTTCTGGGGACCAGAACCACACCTGGGATCTAGGCACTGCCTGACAGCGCTCCAGGCTCTGGCACAGTCTGAGTTTCGGGCACTGTGCTGCTGCTTCATTTGCTCTTAGGCACACCCAAAGCTCTCGGTTAAGCCCAGATGGTCTCTGGTTCTGCCCTCTCCAGGGATTGCAGCTCCCTGCCCAGGCATTGCAGCTTGCCCGGCCAGCCCCTGCTGACTGCCCACTGCCCTCATTCACACTCAAGGAGGTCTGAGATGAAATCAGAGCACCCAGACAAGGATAAGAAAGGAGGGCCCTTCCCACCCACAGGGGAGCCAATGAATCATCAACAAGTCCCTGACGTACAAAAGTCTCTGTAATCTGCACAAAGACATTGTACGACAGGGGTGTGAGGCTTATACAACCTGGTTACTGCGGGTCTGGGACCTTATGGGAACAGGCATGCACCTGGATGGTGGTGAGGCAAGAAATTTGGGACCCTTGACCCAGGAGCCAGGTATGAATCAGATTTTTGTAAGAGAGCCAGGCTCCCTTTTCCTGTGGGAGTGGCTTTTAATGAATGTCAGAGAGAGGTTTGTCCACAAGGAGAGAATGCAGGAGCACCACCATAGAATGAGCTGGAAGACCCTTGAGGAAGGGATCCAACAGCTGAGAAAAGTGGCAGCATTGGAGGTTCTCTTTGGGAGGGATGGACAGCATGATAATGACACTGGCAAGGTCAGGTGCACAGGGCAAATGCTGTGGAGTCTGGCAAATCTAGGGCCATGTCAATGCACCACCTTCATTGCAACAATTACTGCTGATACCAACCGAGAGACAGTGGGTTCTGCTGCCAACAAGTTTAGAAATTGTGAGAGTATGGTCAATGGCCCGATGCAGGCTCATGGCTCTGCTGTGATCAAGGAACTCAAAGAGGAGTTTAAAGAGGAGATGAGGACGATTGGAGATTGATTGCATTATTGTGCCTTGAATGAAGGGACTCCACCACTGAGCGCTGCTGTGGCAGACATGCTGGAACTCCAGCATGAGCTGGAGTCCAAGGCAGCAAAGTGGTACGCCACTATTGACATTGCTAAGGCGTTTTTCTCCATTCCTCTGGCAGCAGAATGCAGACCTCAGTTTGCTTTCACCTGGAGGGGCGTGCAGTGCACCTGGAACCGACTGCCCCAGGGGTGGAAGCGCAGCCCCACCATCTGCCATGGACTGATCCAGGCTGCACTGGAAAAGGGAGAAGCTCCAGAACACCTGCAGTACATTGATGGCATCATTGTGTGGGGGAACACAGCAATGGAAGTATTTGAGAAAGAACAGCGCATCATTCAGATTCTGCTGGAAGTCAGCTTCGCCATCAAGAAGAGCAAAGTCAAGGGACCTGCCCAAGAGATCCAGTTCCTGGGAGCAAAGTTGCAAGACGGACAGCGTCACATTCCCACTGAGGTCACCAATAAGATCACTGCGATGTCATTACCAAGCAGCAAGTAGGAAACACAAGCTTTCCTATGCACCATTGGCTTTTGGAGAATGCACATTCCCGAGTACAACCAGATTGTGAGCCTTCTTTACCTGGTCACCCACAAGAAGAATGATTTTCACTAGGCCCCTGCGCAGCTACAAGCCTTTGCCCAGATCAAGCAGGAAATTGCTCATGCTGTAGCCCTTGGCCCAGTCAGGACAGGACCAGAGGTCAAGAATGTGCTCTACTCTGCAGCCGGGAACCATGGGTTGTCCTGGAGCCTTTGGCAGAAGGTGCCTGGGGAGACTCGAGGCTGACCACTGAGATTCTGGAGCCGAAGTTACAGAGGGTCTGAAGCCAACTACACTCCTACAGAGAAGGAAATCTTGGCTGCCCATGAAAGAGTTCAAGCCACCTTGGAGGTGATTGTCATGGAAACACAGCTCCTCCTGGCACCCCGACTGCTGATGCTGGGGTGGATGTTTAAAGGAAAAGTTTCCTCTGCCACCATGCCACTGACACCACATGGAACAAAAGGATTGTTCTGCTGTCCTTCATAAGAGTAAATGTTGTTCTGTTCTCCTGTCCTTGTCACAGTGCTCACCCTGCATGAGATGTGTCTGCAAGCCCTCCAACCTCTGGGCTTGGGGAGGGCAAATGTTCCTGGGGGAACAGGGATGGGGCAGCTGGGCTGGACTGACCCAAAGGATGTTCCATTCCATGTGACACCATGATCAGCAATCAACTGAGAGAACTGGTGACAAAGGGGGTAGAGGATTAATTTCTTTTTGAAGATACTTTTCTTTCAAAGCAGCACCTACACATACAGAATTTTATCCTGCCACAAAGTTGTCAAACATTTTCTGCTGATAGGCAATTTTTTGTGGATTTGCTTTTCTTCTGTTAGTGTGTCTTGCTGTGCTTTTTTTTAGTTGGGTTTGGAGGGTTTTTTTGGTCGGTTTTGTTTTTTTCCCTGTTGAACTGCCTTTCTTCTCATGCATACATTTTTCTCCCTTTCCTTGTGTCTTGCTTGGTACCTGATGGCAAGACAAATTTACCCAACTCAGTCATCTTGCCCAGTTATGTTTAGCAGTCACCATTAACTAGATGAGTTCAGTCACAGACTCCCTGCCATTTGGCAGCATCCACAAAGAATTGAAATTGCATTTCATGTCCTTGTAGAGATAATAGAAATAATCCACAGTGGTGGTCAAGGGCTGGTCACTGAGGGATGTCACCAGGGCGTGGCTGCCAAGAGGACTCTGTACCATGGATGACATTTGACCCTCATTGTTCAGCCACATTGCCACCCACCCCATGTTCCACTCCTTCAGCCCAGCTCTCTCCAGTCTGGCTCTGAGGAGACCACAGCAGACCCTGTCACAGGCCTGCTGAAGCCTGGGCACACAACATCCCCTTCTCTTCCCTCCCACATGGGTTCTGCAGTCCCTGCCTTGTCCTGCCAGTGCCTGGAATGGCTGCAGGAGGATTTGCCACATCCCCTTCCCTGCTGAGCCTGACCAGTCCGTGACTCTCCCAGTGCCCCTCCCTGCCCAGACTGGTTCCATGGCTGCCCTTCCCAAGGGCCCAGGACCCTCTGGGATGGCTCTGGCCTTTCCAGGGGGTTTGAGAGAGGTCCCACAGTGACACTGCCCAGCCTTCTCAACAGGCCTGACACCAAAGGCCTTTTCCACATCCCTCAGTCCCAGATCAGTGCCCAGAACACAGCACAGCCTATCCAGGTCCTCAGGGTGGTTCAGAAGGGAGGCAGCAGGGTTTTCTCCCCACAGACCCTCACTCCATCCAGTGTCTCTCTGTGCAGTCCATGGCTGCCCTGAGCATTTTGTCCTGGAGCCTCCCTGCCCAGGATGTTTGTCTCTATGCTGTCCTAACCACAGCCCAGCAAAGAATTCAGGTGGTTTCCCCGAGGACATTACTCTCAGAGTAAAATGGCCTCAAGGCACTGTTTGTGCCACTGGAATTGTGCCACCCCCAAGTGCTGCTGATGGTGTGTGTGCTCACTCAGGTTCATCTCCCCACACACACAGGATGCACTGCTGAAATCTCCCCAGTACAGAGCAAACATGGCCTGCTGGCCTGGTCACTTGGTGTCCCTCCATGCAGGGACAAACAACCTCCTGCAGGTGGGGGAGAGGCCAGTGCTGGCAGTGGTGGTTGCAGGGGCTGGTGTGGGACAATTGTCGTGGGGCACCTTCCCAGGCTGTCCCCAGAACAAAGACACAGCCCAGGCCCTGCTCTGCTCCTCCATCAGGGCCATGCCAGGAGCTCTGGCTGTGCCAGGACACTGCTGTGTGCCCTCCCTGCACACTCCCCCTCTGCCCAGGCACTGGGCTTTGCTGTGCCAGGGCATTCCTGGAGCACATTGCTGACAGCAGCTCTGGAGGAGAGCAAAGCCTTCCTGCCCTGCCCTCAGGAGATGCCCTTGGCTGATGGAGCTGCTGTGCTGGAGCCCAGCTGTGTCCCAGCAGTGCCCACGGCCTGTCCCTGCCTGTGGTCACAGCACGGACACGCAGCAGGACAGTGACCAAGCTGCCAGAGCACTGCGGCCTCACAGCCACAGCAGGGCTGGCAAGGAGAGGGTGGAGTGGGAAGGGCAGCTCCAAAAGGAACGATCCCTGCTGCTCCCTGGCAGTGCTGCTCTGCTGGAGCTCTCTTCCCCTTCTCCCCTCTAACTTCATGCAGGCCTCAGAGCTGGGATCCCAGATAAAACAGGCACTGCAGGGTACTTTATTTTGTTCAAATGTAGCAATAGCACAAACCTGGTTAACAGAGCTTATGGGTCACATTCAAGAGGCAGACAGTGAATTAGATGGTGGGGGTTAAAAAATGTTATTGAGGATACTTTTATGAGCTAAAAACCCACTGAACATTACCCAAGGATCTGGGCAGGCCTGTTGGGCATGTCATGAGTTCCATTCCAAAAGTTTGGCAGAAGAAAACAGGCAATAGGTAGCTTCAGAGAAGCAGACAGTCATCATTTTCCTCAGGGCATCCTTGAGCTCCTGGTTCCTCAGGCTGTAGATGAGTGGGTTCAGGGCTGGACGCACCACCGAGTACAGAACTGACACTGCCAGATCCAGGGATGGGAAGGAGAGGGAGTGGGGCTTCAGGTAGGCAAAGGCTGCAGTGCAGACAAACAGGGAGACCACGGCCAGGTGAGGGAGGCAGGTGAGAAAGGCTTTGTGCCGTCCCTGCTCAGAGGGGATCCTCAGCACAGCCCTGAAGATCTGCACATAGGAGAAAACCATGAACACAAAACAGGCAAATGACAAAAAGGCACTAACAGCAAGGAGCTCAAGTTCCCTGAGTTTAGAGTGTGAGCAGGAGAGTTTGAGGACCTGTGGGTTTCACAGAAGAACAGGCCCAGGGCATTGCCATGGCACAGGGGCATGGAAAATGTATTGGCCGTGAGCAGCAGAGCATTGAGAATGGCACTGGCCCAGGCAGCTGCTGCCATGTGGGCACAAGCTCTGCTGCCCAGGAGGGTCCCGTAGTGCAGGGGTTTGCAGATGGACATGTAGCTCTTGTATCACATGAAAGTGAGAAGGGAAACCTCTGCTGAAATGAAAAAGACAAACAGAAGCAGCTGTGCAGCATACCCTGAGTAGGAGATGTCCCTGGTGTCCCAGAGGGAATTGTGCATGGCTTTGGGGACAGATGTAGCCCAGGTCCCTGAGGGCCAGGTTGAGCAGGAAGAAGAACATGGGTGTGTGCAGGTGGTGGCCGCAGGCTCCGGCGCTGATGGTGAGGCCGTTGCCCAGGAGGGCAGCCAGGGAGATGCCCAGGAAGAGGCAGAAGTGCAGGAGCTGCAGCTGCCACGTGTCTGCCAGTGCCAGCAGGAGGAAGGGGCTGATGGAGCTGCTGTTGGACATTTCTGCCTCAGGAAATTATTGTCTCCTGAGGAGAAAAATACAGCACTGAGTCAGGCCACACTTCCGTGAGGAAAATCTATTGCATATCTCATAGCAATGGAACATTTAGGGTCTCTCCTTTTAAGAACACTTCTCTACATTCCCCTCACCTGGGCTCTTGGTTTTGCAGGAATTCAGAGCAGGGCTCAGGAGGATTCCTTCTTCTTGAGCAGTGAGAGGTAACTGAGAATGCTGGGTGATCTCCAACTAAATGAACTTGGAAACACCAAAAATCTTTTCAGCTCTGCTGTTTGCATTTTGCCCATCTGAAGAACTGAGCTGAGGGAATTCCTTGTATTTGTTCACCCAGCTGCAGCTGCCACAGTCAGGAGTGGTTGTGGCTGTTTGAAATCCCTGACATTTCTAATTAACTGCAGGTGAAATCGTGTGGGTCTGAGAGGCACAGGGATGGTCTCTCAGTGCAGGGACAATGGAGCAGCTCTGGCCATCAGGGCTGTTCTCAGCTGTCCCTTGCTGGCAGCTTCAAGCTGCAGGAGAGGCATGCAGAGGAGTTCCCCTAGAGAGAACCAGGGCAGTGCTGAGAGCAGAGGCTCTGGGGTCAGACAGCACATGGACAGAGCCCTCGCCTTCCCTCAGGGTGCCTCACTGGGATCTCAGCTGTCTCCTGCCAGGCTGCTGCACAGAGGGATCACTGCAGCTGCCCAGGTGCAGGTGCCCAGCAGCATTTCCCTGGCCCTAACACTGAGCTGTCTCCTCCATGAGGATCCCACGCAGCCCAGAGACACCACGGGAGAGCTGTGCCCTTCTGGAGGGCACCTGCAGCCCTGCAGGACACCCAGGGAATCAGCTGAAGGGCCCCTGAGGACACCTGGGCACTCTGCTCCCACAGACACATGTCCACAGCAGGGTCCCAAGGCTCCCTGCCTGGACGGGCACCTGCCACCCCCAGACCCTGGCACTGCCTCAGAAAACCCAATGGTGGCAATGGGGACAACACAGGCATCTGGGCATGGCAGTGAAATTTCACAATGCTCCTGCCAGGGGAGGAGGGACAGAGAGACTGATGGAAATCAGGGCCTTGTCCTTCCCTGCCTGGGCTCTGGATGCTGCAGGGGCCCTGCACAGCTGAGCCTGTGTGGGATGAGGGCAGGGGCTCTGCTTGGGATGGGAAAGGAGCCTGGGCAGGAGCTGCTGGGGGAAGGTGTCTGAGCCACAGGGACAGCAGGGAGGTGGCACATCCCCCTGCCCGGCATTTGTGGCAGCAGCTCCCTGTCCCTCCCTGCCCGTGTCTCTGCTGAGGGGGCTGTTCCTGCCAGCAGCGTCTCCCTGTGCCCAGCTCCACTCCCTGCCAGCGCTCACTGAGCCCATCCCCACCCCACAGCCCCGGGGCAGCTCTGCCTGTGCAGGGACCTGTCCTGTGCCTCTGAGGGAGCAGCAGGGAAGCCCCGCTCTGGAGCTTGTTCTGCTCCACGCCAGGACATCCAGCAGAGCCACCCTGACAGGTCCAGTCAGTGCTGGCATTGTCAGAGACACTTCCAGGAACTCACCTGCATTGCTCTGCAGCCAGAGACTCAGCGTGTCCAGGGGCTGTGCAGATTTCTCCCCTGATGGGGTCTCTCCTGTCCTGCCACCCCAGGCTGCCTTTGACCTCTTTGGCACTGCTGCTGCCTGCCCTCGCTGCTGCAGGCACTGCCCTGTCTGCCTGATGGCCACGTCCTCTGCCCCAGAGGAACTGGGAGAGCCCTTGCAAAAGATCATGGAAAGTGGGGCACGGGCCAGCCTTAGGAGAAGCCTCCAGGAATGGAAGTGGAATTTTCCTAGAGGCAGAGAATGATTCATTCAAACGCTGTGAAGATTTCTCCCCTAGTGAGAGCTCAGTCACCCTCCCAGCCCAGGCTGTCTCTCCTCTCTCTGTGCCTCTGTGCTGTGCTCGGGCTGGCTGCAGGCAGTGCCCCAGCCCTGCTGGGCTGTGCCCAGGAGCTGCTCCTGGCCAGAGCTGTCTCTCTGCAGCGCTGCCTCTGTGCCAGGAGCTGCCTCTGTGCCAGGAGCCCGGCCCAGCTCAGCAGCACAGACACAGCATCAGGACTTCTCCTGTGGGTTGGCTGCTGAGTCCCTGGCCATCAGTCCCTGAAAGGGAGTGGCAGAAATCTCTCAAGAATTCAAAGTTACAATCAAACTCCAAAGTTTCCTGAAGTTTTAATGGGTCCCACTGAGGGACAGGACTGAGAAAGTGTCCCCAGGTTCCAGTCAGAGCAGAACACTGGAGGCACTGATGACAGCTGGGACAGGCAAGGGAAAGGTGTCTCTGATGCTGAGCAAACCTGGATGTGTTTCAGGAATGCAAAGGGCCCAGGCCTGAGCCCCAGCCCCTGGCAAGGCAGATCCTGTCCCTCCCTCATTGCTCAGGGCTCTTCCCGGGATGGGCACTGGCATGTGGGGATGTGCAATGCCAAGGGCAGGACCATGGGGCGGCCCTGCCAGGCTGCTGAGCAGGGACAAGGAGGCACTGAGGCCCCAGGGCTGCAAGGGTCACTTGTCCCCTCGTGGCCTCAGGCCCAGGGCCAGCAGCCACGGCCAAAGGGCTGCACAGGTTGGCTCTGTCAGGGCCTTGCAGCTGCTGCACATCCCTGAGCCCTCTGCAGCCCAGGCTGTCCCACGGTGTCCCTGCCCTGCGCCTCTGTCCCTGCAGGCTGTTGTCACCCCCGGATGCCCCACCTCGCTGGCCTCTTCCTTTGCTGGCAGCTCTGCCTCCTGCCTGCCCCTGCCTGGCCACACAAAGCCTTGGGCTGATACCCAAAGGGTTAATTCCATTTTTACCCTGCCTGTGAACTTCCAGCACAGGAACAAGGCGTGCAGGGGCTGCTTTCCCAGCAGGGATGGCTGGAAGAGAAGAAGAAGACATCTGGCTCAAGGGTGCAGTGACAGAGAAAACAAGGACTGAATCTGGGAACTTGGGGTGGGTTTAATGGAAATGGGTAAATCATAATTAGCATTTAGGAACTGTATATGAGCAATACACTGGTAAAATTACATGTCTCCATCAGATCAGGAGTTAGCCCTCACTAGGCCTCAGGCCTGAATAAATTATACCCTCTGAAAAGCAAATTAGTGTTAAGGAGCCTCATTGTGATATTTCCGAGATTTGGTGACAGCGGGGCCTCACAGAACCCAGGAGTCACCTGTGACACTGCCCAAACTCATGGAACAAAGGGTCCATGGTGACACAGCAGAACCCCATGGAACCAAAATCCATTTTGGCACATTGGGGCCACATTGAACCAGTGGTCCATTGTGATAGTGCAGATCCAAAGAGATAATTGTGACACTGAGAAACCTCTGGGAACCAAGGGGACACTCTGACACAGCAAGGCCTCGTGGAACCAAGGGTCCCTTGTTAAACTGTGTGGCCTCATGGAACCATGAGCCATTGTGACACAGCGTGGCCACATTGAGCCAAGGGGCCACTGTGACACTGCAGATCCAGGGAGACCATTGTGACTGAGGAACCTCATGGAACCAAGAGTCCATTGTTCCACTGTGGGGCTCTGTGGAACCAAGGGGAGCACAGTGACATTGCGAGGCCTCATGGAACAATGGAGACTATTCTGACACTTTGGGACACACTGGAAACAAGGGACCATTAGAGCATGGCAGGCCCTCATGGAATCAAGGGGACTACAGTGAACACTGTCGGGGTCCATGGGATGAAGGGTCCATTCTGACTCCACGGGACAAAGGATGCCATTGTGACACTCTGGGGCATCATGGAACCAAAGGTCCCTTGTGACCCAGCAGGGCCTCATGGAACCATGGAGGCCATTTTGACACTTTGAGGCCTGTGAAACCAAAGCGCCACTGTGGCACTTCTGGGCCTCTTGGAGCCAAAGGGACCATAGTGACACTGTGGGGCTCAGTGAAACCAATGGTCTGTTGTGACCCATCAGGGCCTCATGGAACCATGGACACCATTTCTACATTTTTAGGCCTTGTGAAACCAAAGGGCCTCTGTGGCACGTCAGAGCCTCATGGAGCCAAGGGCTATGGGCTTTCTTTCCAATGGAAAAGAACTGCCCTTCACATTCAAGCACCCATGGCGAAAATGGGATTCTCCCCTCAAAATTCCCAATATCCAGGGATTGCTCCCAAACAAAAGCTGCCATTACAAACAAGTCTTTTTGACCTTGTCTTCCTGAGAGCTGGCTCTCCCCTTGCTGGGGATCTGTGCTTTTCTTCCTGTGGAAAAGTACCATCCCTTCTGCACAGGCAACCATGGCCAAAATTGACACTTTTCCTCCAAAACTGCCGATTTGCAAGGGTTCTCCCAGACAAAATCTGCCAGGACAGACAGCTCTGGCTGGCCTTGGCCTCTGGTGGTCACCTCCCGTTTTAAAGAAGCCCTGAGGAAAGTATTTGAACAGGTTTGACTGCTGCAACATCAATGAGCCTCTTGTCCTCTGAAAAACTCAGATGCTCTTCTGATCATATGTGTCTTTTCTTTATCATTGTGTGTTATGCATGAAATATTATTTTCAGCTAAAAATTAGTATTCTTCTTACTTTACCAGTGTTTTAAGACACAAAACAGGTCATCTACATATGGATCCAGGTCACCTGTACAAGCAAACACAACGAAGAATGCAGCAGGCATGATTTGTCTCTGCTCCCATCTGTCAAATCTCTGGAGCTGGAGGTGCAGCCCCAGACCTTGGGAGGGCTCAAGGGCTCACCAGCTCAGCTCCCACACAGAGAACTTGCCGACCATGTTCTGCTGGCCTTGGCCCCTGCCCGCTCAGCCAGGCTGAGATGGACACTGATGGTTTCTGTGCCAGGCTCTCCCAGCCCAGCCCAGCTCCCTGCCAGCTCTGCCAGCTGCCCTGAGCTCTGGGCAGCACCAAGGGCCTCTCCCCAGCACAGCCCAGCCGGCTCTGGCCCCACAGCTCTGCTCAGCCCAGGCTGCTCTGGGCACTGCCCCACGGCCTCAGCCCCTGCCAAGGGCACAGCAGCAGCTGCAGCTCAGCCAGGACTCAGCCCCACCATGGGGGAAGGGGCTTGGCCAAGGCCAAAGGAGCTCCCTGGCTGCCCTGCTCCCCTCTGCCTGAGGTGCTGAGAGCTCTGCAGCCCCTCCTGCCATCCCATCTGCCCAGGCCAGCACAAGAGCCCCGGCCCTGGGGCCCTCCAGAGCTGCTCCTGCTCCAGGCCCAGGGCGCATCCCAGAGCTGGGGCAGCCCCAAAGCTGAGGCCATTTCTGCTCATTCCTGCTCTGATGGGGATGAATCCTCAGCACCTTGGAGGTTGGTGATGAACTTTACTACTCCAGAGGCCTCTTCTTTCTTGAGCTCTTCAGTGTAGAAATTCAGTGACAAAGGCTCATTCGCATTTCTTCAAAACACCCAAGCAAGCCAAGCCCATGGGAATAATTCAAATCTTAAATTCTTCTATGGTTAATTAGACAGATTGCAGAAGTGTATTCAAAGTCAACCAACTATATTGAAAACAGTGCAGAGGGAATTGTTTTGTCCTGTTTACTTTTCCTATTTATAGATTGATATCATCAATCCTCAGTTGATATGGATCCCCAACATTTCCTAATCCATTTTTAGTAGGTGTGAAAATCAAGACCCCTTGTTGCTGACAATCTGAAGAGGGTCCCACAGAGACCCAGCTGGAGTAATGACACCCAAACCAATATGGCTTGATATCATCCTCCTTTATTGTCTAATTTTTTCATGTCTTATTTTATGCCTTTATTGCCTTACATAATACAATAGCAAATTAACATTCATTGGTTAACATAATAAATGTAATCATATTATGTTAACCAATGAATATTTATTTGCTATTGTCACTTATTGATTGGCTGTTATTCTACAAGCATCTGATCAGGTTATAGTATGTGCCAGTTTTCATGTACTACTCAGCAACCAGCATTGGCTATTGTGTTTGTACAAGGCCTATTGTCTTTCCAAGGATGTCCTAAGTACTTTAAAGTAACTAAAGTAACTCTGTAATCTGCAGGCCAGGGTTGTCCAGCTCCTGCAAAGGAATAGCATCAAGGATAGCACGTCCTTGTTCCACGAGAAATTCCTCAACACGCTGTGGATCCAAGGATCCTTTGTGATCCTCCAGATCCTCATGGAACCAAGGGTGCATTGAGGCACAGCCGGGCTTTGTGGCAAGCAAAGAAACCTCTGTAAAATGCAGGGTAACTCACAGAACCAAGGAGTCCATTGTTAGAGGAAAAAACCTATGGAACCAAGGGTCCATGGTGACAAAGTGGGGCCTCATGGAAACAAGGGGTCACTGCGACACAGTGGGACTGCATGGGAGGAATTGTCCATTAGGACAATGTGGATCCACGGAGACCGTGGTGACACGAAGGAACCTCATGGATCCAAAGGGCCATTGTGATGCTGAAGAACTTCATGGAACCCAGGGTCCATTATGACACAGTGGGCCCGCATTGGAGGAGAGGAACCATTGCTGACAGTAGAGAAACTCATGGAACCAAGGGACATGGACTCATGGGACCATTGTGACACAGCAGGGCCACATGGAACCAAGGAGACCAGTGACATTTAGGAAGCTCATGGAACTAAGGGTCCATTGTGACACTGCAGAAACAAGGAGACCATGGCTGACACTATGGAAGCTCATGGAACCAAGCAGCCATTGTGACACTGCAAGGTGTCGTTGAACCGGGGAGACCATTGTGACCCTAGAAAACTTGATGGCACTAAGGGTTTATTGTGACACAGCAGGGTCCCATGGAACCAGTTGTCCATTGTGACAACGCAGATCCGAGGAGACCATGGTGACACTACGGAAGCTCATGGAACCATGGGTCCATTGTGACAAAGCAGGGCCTCATGGAACCAAGGAGATCATTGTGACATCATGGAATCTCATGGAACCAAGGATCCATTGTTAGAATCCAGAGCCATGGAGACCATTGTGTCACCATAGAACCTAGTGGACCCAAGTAGATCATTGTGACATCATGGAATCTCATGGAACCAGGGTTCCGTTGTTACAGTCCATAACCAAGGAGATCATTGTGGCATCGTGGAACCTCGTGGAACCAAGGGTCCATTGTTACAGACCAGAACAAAAGAGAATTGTGATATCGTGGAACACTGTAGAAGCAAGGGTTCATTGTTATACTCCAGAGCCATGGAGACCATTGTGGCATTAGGAAACTCATGGAACCAAGGGTCCATCATTACAGTCCA
The DNA here is from genome assembly GCF_050655825.1 of Lonchura striata. Classification (NCBI taxonomy): domain Eukaryota; kingdom Metazoa; phylum Chordata; class Aves; order Passeriformes; family Estrildidae; genus Lonchura; species Lonchura striata. Next base: position 4,660,679 of record NC_140735.1, on the reverse strand, counting down.
GAACCAAGGAGACCATTGTGACAATGTGGAACCTTGTGGAACCAAGGGTCTGTTGTTACAGTGTGGAACCAAGGAGATCATTGTGACATCATGGAACCTCGTGGAACCAAGGGTCCATTGTTACAGTCTGGAACCAGGGAGACCATTGTGACATCATGGAACCTTGTGGAACCAAGGGTCTCCAGAATCAGGGACACCATTGTGACCGCACAGAACCTCACAGAACCAAGATTCCATTGCTATGCAGTGGGGCTTCATGGAACCAAGGAACCACTGTGACACAGCAGGGCCGCATGGAACCAGTGGTCCATAGAGATACTGCGTATCCAAGGAGACCATGGTGATGCTGTGGTGTGGAAAAAATGACGGGAGACAAGTCCATTCTATAATGTCAACAAGTCTCAGTTTATTCCAAGCACACATGTACAGTTATACCCATTATAATGAAGCTCATGCATATTGCAAAACTTAGGCTCATCATTGGTGTATCAAAAACAGGTCAACCCTGCCTTTGGGGCTTTCTATGCTTGCTTTGTTTTCCCTTACACTTATCTTTTTGCTGACCATTCTACTGTTGGGAACCAGCTTACCCAAGGACATAAGATATTGTTGCTACATCTGCTATTGCTGCACTCTGCAATTTTCAGCTACTGTTTCACTAACTGCACGTAGTCATGTCCTTTCTCATGAAGCCATTCATCCACAAAACTCTCCACACTGCACCAATGGTGGTGGGTTGTTTTCACTTCAGAACCAATGGATTTGGTCCTTGCGGAGCTCTGTATAAAAGAGCAGTGCATTTTGAATTAACCGGAGTTTACTCTCAACAGCCTTCTGAGTCAGAGTCTCTTAATTCCCGTCCTGCCTCAACAGCGACAAAGATCCTTCATGGCTGACAATCAATCACACTTTGTCCCTACCCCCTCCCCACCATTTCCCTCATCCACTCCCTGGCACTCAGAGCAGCTGAGGAATGGAGTCACATCCAGGGGTGTCCCCAGGGATCAGGGCTGGGGCCAGGTCAGTGAAATCTCTTTATTGCTGATCTGGATGAGGCCATCGAGGGCACCCTCAGTCAGTTCCAGGTGAGCCCAGGCTGGGTGGAGTGTGGCTGTGCTGGAGGGCAGGAAGCTCTGCAGAGGGATCTGGACAGGCTGGAGCCATGGGCCCAGGACAGTGGGATGAGGTTCACCAAGGCCAAGGGCCGGGTCCTGCCCTGGGCTCACAACCACCCCAAATCCCTGTCTGTGCCCTGCCCCTGATCCCTACAGCCTGTCCTGTTTCCTTCATCCCTGCATTGTCAGGGACTTTCTGGGACAAGGGAGCTCTGCTTTGTGGATGGAGGGAGCTCCAAGTGCCAGCACTGGAGTGGGAACCACAACTCATCAGGTTTGTGTCCTTTGGGGTCAGGAACTGGTGAGACTCAGAGGCACAGAAAGTTTCTCTTCATGGCCAACAGACCATGGTAGAACAGGACACAATTTAATAACAATCACACTCTTCCCTGAGCTATGTGCAACATCCCAGCAGCATCTGATGAGTCCACCATCCACAAGTGATTTCCATACTAAAACTGATTTTAGACTTACATGGTTCTCTGATAGATATAAACACAGTTAAGTTCTTGCATCAGGATGCTCATCCTGGAGTGGGGGCAAAAGAGCTCAAACAATTCCTGATTTGCAAAGCTGTCAGTGGTGAATGGAGAAGGGAGGTCAGGCTGCTTTTGGTGTTGAGGAAATGCCGAAACCAACTGACTCATTTCATCTTCTCCTGTCCTGGCTGATCTTCCCTGTTTCCCCTTCCACCCATTGGCTTCTGTCTCCCACCAGGCCCCTGGTGAAGAGCCTGGCTCTGTGTTATCCATCTCCTCCTCGCTGGCACTGCCAGGCTGGGATGAGGAGCCTCTCAGCCTTCCCTGCTCCGGGCTGGACAAGCCCAGCTCCCTCAGCCTCTGCTCACAGCCCAAGGGCTCCAGCCCCACCTTGGAGGCCCTTCCCTAGCCCTGCTCCAGCTGCCAGACATCTTTCCTGCCCTGGGGAACTCAACTCAGGCCACAGGGACTTGGATAATCCACATCCTTGATGTCCTGGTCACACAGCCCTGGCCCCTTGTCCCATGTCAGGCTCTGGGGTGGATCCTATGGAACATCCTTGGGTGGAGGCTGTGGCTCCAGGGGGACTGGGGGGATACTGGGGAACAGGGACTCCGCTGGGCATGAACAGCATTGGACTTGTTGGGAGAAACTGTGAGGGGGGGCTGGGGCGGAGTGACCAACCCAGTGACCTCACAGAGCCCTCCTGGGATGTCACAAAGCCCCTCTGTGATGTCTCAGCCTGCTCTGAGATGTCACAGCCAGATCTCTAATGTCACACAGCTGGTCTCTGATGGCACTCTGTGATATCATAGTCTGCTGTTATGTCACAGCCTGTTATCTGATGTCACAGAGACAGTCAATAATGCTGTAGTTGCTTGATGCCCACTCTGTGATGTCACATTCCCTCTGTGACCTCATGTCACCAGATGATGAATTGTCTCCACCAGGTGAGCTGACAACTGGAGCTTGTTCTCCAACTCCCCAGGCCTATGGAAACCACACAATGCCAACTGTGGGAGAAGGGGAACTGGAAGTTCACCAGCCTCAGTGTCCTGCCAGCTCAGCCAGGCCCACGGGAACATTGGGGTCCACGACCACCAGGGACCACCAGGGAAGATCCCCAGGACAGAAGACAGCATGGGTATTGGGGAGGGGAAATATGTTCATGATTCTGGAAAAATGATTATCAGATGTGTGTTTAGTCCAGGACAATCAATGAATATGTGTGCAAAATACAGAACATGAACAGAAACTTTCCTGTACTCAGCATGCTCGGCTTTGGGAGGAGCTATCCCCCGTGCACCCAGCTGAATAAAGAATGCTGCTTCTTAAAGCTGCACTGGTGTTAAGGAGTTTTCTGTTTTACCCAATTTTTGTAACACTCCACTCCCAAGGAAAGCTCTGTCTCCTGCTGCTCACAAACAGAGGGGCTGGTGGCAGATGTGGGGCTCAGAGGCTGCCTGGGGCACAGGGACCATGAAATAATCAAGTTTTCAATGATCTGTGAAAGAAGGAGGGACAGCAACAAAACTTCCACACTGGAATTAGGAAGGGCAGTCTTTGGCCTATTTAGGATGCTGACTTGAGGAGTACCAAATGAGGTACCGATATTTTTAAGGGAAAAAGCCCTTAAAAACAAAGGGGTTCAGGAACAAAGGGCACATTTTGAAAAAGTAATCTTAAGGGGGAAGGAGCAGCCTGTCCCAGTGTGGCAAAAGATGAGCTGGTGTGGAAAATGACTGTCCTAGCTGCCCATGGAGCTTTTGTGGGAACTCAGGGGAAAGAAGAGGGTGCATCAACTTTGGACAGAAGGTCAGGCAACTGTCGTGGTTTGACACAGAAAGAGAATTTTTTCCGGAAGGAAGAGGTCAATTTATATATTGACCAATTGAAAGTAGACACGCCTCTGAGAACACAGAGGGGTTAAAAGCAGAATTCCCAGGGGAACTCGCTCTCTTTGGTTCCGGTCAGCGTGCAGTGCAAACTCTCCCCTGCCCAGCCACGAGCTGGGTGGGGGAGGGGAAGCCCCATGGCCTGAGAAAGGTAGGCCGAAAGCCCCAAGGGTGGTGGAAGGACTGGAACCGGGCTGGCCCCTGCAGAGGGAAGGGTGGAAGAAATCTGGGATGTCTCCATTTCCCCCCCCAGAGTTCCTCTCCCGAGAGGGAGAGAGAAAGCCGCAAGGAAGGAGGAGCGGGGGGAGCTGCTGCAAGGTGCCCAGTTGTGTGGGAGTTGCTGGATGTCCGGGCATCGGGCCATCCTGGGAGTTCGGACTTTTAACCCTTCCTTGAGAAGTGAAAGCTTTGTGAATTTTCCTTTCCCGTCCTCAGTTTGAAAGAGAGGAAGAGGGACACCTTGGACCCTGGGATGGGATGTTGGAAGAAGGAATTCTGGATGGGAGGGGGACAAGGAGTGGCTTTTGGCTGGACTTTTCCGTGTTAGCCACAACCTGAACCAATCTTCTCCTCCAAGAGGGACTGTGTTTTGGGAGGATGCCAGTGAGTCAAGAGACCTGCTTCAGCTGGGAAAAAAGACAAAAGTGGAGTGAACAGAGAAAAGGTTAGGGGGTTTGTGGTGGCGCCCCCTTGCCCTGGAAAGGAAAGAGAAGAGAAGATCTCTGTTCTTGAGCCCTCGGCCCCAGGGGAAAATGGGGGGGGGACTGTGGTCCCAAACAATGAAAAACTGAACTGTTGTTTTCTCCCCTCTTAGCAGGGCATCCTTGAAAAGAAAAATCCTAAAGGCAGTGACCATCCACGCATTGGTGGTGAGAGCACTGTGCATGGAAAGGAGAAGGGTCACCATGGCAAACTTTTTTCTCCGGGCGGTGCCATGTGTGACATGGAAACACAGGATGTGAAGCTGTGTTTCTTGGGGGGTCTGTGGCACAGGAGAGACTCTGTTCCCTCGATGGACTGAGTATCGATTGTTTGGAGGGTGGAAACCTGATTGGGGTCCAGATTGTGTCTCACTGTGGTTTGTTGGAGTTGGGTGGTGGGGAGGAGGAATGTTTTGCAAGGTTTTCATTTGGATCTTTGTGTGGTTTTTTTTTTCCCTTCTTTAGTTTTCTCTTTTCTTTTGTAGTGGTAGCTTAATAAAGTTTTTTTCAGTTATTAAGCTTGGGCCTGCTTTGCTCTATTCTAGATTCCACTTCACAGCATTCAAGGTAGGGATCACATTTTCATGGGGGCACTGGCATTGTGCCAGTGTCAAACCATGACAGCAACTTAGCAAGCATTTAAGGATGTTGCTAAGTCATGCAGGAAAAAAGAGGAAAGAGGTGAAATCTCAATAATAGATTAACCTGGCCACTTCTGTGAAAAATATTAGAAAACTTTTCTACAAATAACTCAGTTGCAATTTATGGGATGATGAGAACCTCCACTCTTAATTGGATACAGTGGAAAATATGGTAGCTAAAGATAAGGAATAGGCCAAGCTCCTTAACATCTTGTTTCTTTTAATTTTCAATATTAGGATAGGCTGTTCTCAGGACAAGAGCTCTCCTGAGCTGGTAGATGGGCACAGGAAGCAGAACAGCCCCCTGTAATCCAGGAGGAAGCAGCTGGTGACCTGCTGAGCCACTCAGATGCTCACAGGTGTCTCTGGGAGCAGATGGGATCCATCCTAGAGGGATGAGGGGGCTGGTGGATGAGCTCCCCAAGCTGCTCCCCATCATTTACCATCAGTGCTGGCTCAGCAGGGAGGTCCCAGAGCACTGGAGGTGCCAGTGTGAGCCCATCCCCAAGAAGGGCTGGAAGGAGGATCTGGGGAGCTCCAGGCCTGTCAGCCTGACCTCGGTGTCTGGGAAGGTTATGGAACAGATCACCTTGAGAGCCACCACAGGGCACCCACAGGATGGCCGAGGGGTCAGAGCCAGCCAGCGTGGATTTAAGAGGGGCAGGTCCTGCCTGAGCAACTGATCTCCTTTTATGACCAGGTGACCCACCTGTGGTTGTGGGAGAGGCCGTGGATGTGTCCATCTGGACTTCAGCAAAGCCTTGGACACTGTCTCTGACAGCATTCCCTGGAAAAGCTGCCACCCATGGCTTGGGCAGGTTCCCTCCTGGCTGGGAGATGGAAGAGCTGGCTGGAAGCTGGGCCCAGAGAGGGGTGGGGATGGTGCTGCACCCAGCTGGTGTCCAGTCCCTGGTGCTGTCCCCCAGAGATCTGTGTTGGGCCCAGTCCTGTTTAACATCTTCATTGATGATCTGGGTGAGGGGATCAAGCCCACCATCCCCAAATTTGCAGGTGACACCAAGCTGGGTGTGAGTGTGGATCTGCTGGAGGGCAGGACAAGAAGACACAGCCTTCAGCTGCACCAGGGGAGGATTAGGCTGGGCAAGAGGAAGAAGTTCTTCACAGAAATGGTGAGTGGGCATTGGAATGGGCAGGCCAGGGGGGAGGTGGCAGAGTCACTGTCCCTCTCCAGTGGCATTCAGTGGCATGGTCTGGGTGACAAGGCGGTATTAGGGCATTGGTTGTACTTGATGATCCCAAAGGTTTTTTCCAGCCTATTTGATTCTATCATTCTGTGATGATTGGGACACTCTGGGGCCATTGTGACACTGCAGGGCCTCGTGGAACTAAGAGGACCAAGGTGACACTGTGCAGCCCCATTGAACCAGGGCTCCATTGTGGTGCTCTGGGGCCCAATGGAACCAGGGAGTCCCCGTGACACTGGGTCCTGGTGGAACCACAGAGGCCATGGTGACACTGTGTGGCCTCGTGGAAACAAGGAGTCAATTGTGACACTGGGGGAACTTGTGGAAGCACAGAGAGCATTGTGACAGTGTGGGACCTCATGTGACCATGGGGCCTTTGTGGCACCCTGGGGCCCCATGGAACCAAGGGGCCCCTGTGAAACTGCAGCACCAATGAGAACATTGTGGCACTGAGAAATCCCATGGAACTAAGGAGTCCATTGTCACATTTTGGGGCCCCATGGGACCAAGGAGACCAGTGTGACAGCGTAGGGCCTGGTGTAACCAAAGGGACATTGTGACACTGAGGGGCCCCTTGGAACCAAGGACATCTTTGCAGATGACACCAAGGTGGATGTGAGTGTGGATCTGCTGGAGGGTAGGAGGGCTCTGCAGGGAGGCCTGGAATGGTTGGATGGATAGGCAAAGTCCAACAAGATGAAGTTTAATCAATCCATGTGCCAAGTCCTGTATTTTGGCCACAATAACCCCTGCACTGCTGTAGGCTGGGGATGGTGTGGCTGGACAGTGCCCAGGCAGAAAGGGACCTGGGGGCACTGGTCGACAGCAGGCTGGACATGAGCCAGCAGTGTGCCCAGGTGGCCAAGAAGGCCAATGGCTCCTGGCCTGGGTCAGGAATGGTGTGGCCAGCAGGAGCAGGGAGGTCATTCTTCCCCTGTACTTGGCACTGGTGTACTTGGCATTCCTCCCCTGTCCTGGCACTGTTCCTCAAGTGCTGTGTCCAGTTCTGGGACCCCCAGTTTGGGAAGGACATGGAGGGGCTGGAGCATGTCCAGAGAAGGGCAACAAGGCTGGTGAGGGGTCTGGAACACAAGTCCTGTGAGGAACAACTGAGGGAGCTGGGGTTGTTTAGCCTGGAGAAGAGGAGACTCAGAGGTGACCTTATCACTGTCTACACTCCCTGAAAGGTGGTTGCAGTCAGGTGGGTGTCGGTCTCTTTCTCCTCACAGCAAGTGACAGAACCAGAGGACACAGTCCTAAGCTACACCAAGAAAAATTTAGGTTGGATATTAGGAAAAAGTTTTTTATGGAAGGGGTGATAAAGTACTGGAATAGTCTGTCCAGGGAGGTGGTGGAGTCATCATCATGAAATGTGTTTAAAAAAAAGACTGGATGTGGCACTCAGTGCCATAATTTTGCAAAGGTGGTGTTAGTGTGTGGGTTGGACTTATGACCTTAAAGGTCTCTTCCAACCCAGTAATTCTGTGATTCTGTGATTGTGTGACATCACAGACCAGGTTGTTGTGAGCCTGTGTGTGTCTGTATCGGCTGTATAAATCACTGTATAAAGATAAAAATGTTAATAATGATTTAATTACCAAAAATGTCTCTGAAAACAAAGAGTTGAGAAAATGTCATCTGGTGGAATTTTAGTATTGAGTTTGTAATCTCTGTCTTTGGGTTTTTATAGATAATAATATAAGTAATAATGATTTTTAAGTTTTTTAGATAATACGATAAATAGTGATTGTTAAGTTTTTGTAGGTAATGATAAGTAGTGATTGTTACTAATGTTATATGAGTGCTTTAAAAGGATTGTCTTAAACTATTTTAAACATTTCTTGTTAATAGGTTGATCATAAAATGTGAGTTGTCTGATTTTTGTGATAAGAATTATTATTAAGGTATTAAGGTATTAAGGTGTTGTTATAGTATTTACAGTCAGTTTTCATATGTTTTATTGTCTCTTTAGGTGATTGATTACAAGATGTTTTTTCAGGATCCTGTGTTTTTGATTTTTTAACTACTCATGTGTTTTCTTTATCCAATCTTTTATGCAGCTGCAATTCATCTTCCTTTAAAAATTCATTATCCAAATTTTAATTCAAAATTTCAGACTTCAAATTTTCAGATTTCTGAAGAAAGGGTTTGTTGTATTTAGAGAATTTTTGTCTTGAAAGAGATTTTAAATAGGTTCAATTATTTAATAGTTTGATAAATTTTTAATAATAAGGTTTTTTACTTATAACTGTTATTTCTAGGACTTTTGTTTTATAATGTGTTAAAACATATCCTCCAATTAGAGTTTGAGCTCTGGCCAAGCTCTGGCTCTACGTGGATGGTGTGATTGACCCAGGTGTTTTCTGCATCAAAAAGTATTCAAGTCCTTTTGGCTTGACAATTTGACCATATAGGGCAGCTGAGCCTCAAAGGGAGTTTTGGAGAAACATGATCCGGACATGTTTTATCCAAATCTCTGTTGTTTTAAGGTTTATCAGCTGCTGCAGACTCTGGGATAACAATTTGATAGTGTAGCACTTGGTAACTGTGATTTTATATGTAATATTAATTGTGTATTATCTGATTGATTTTTATTTGTTGTTAGTTTCTTTACTATATGCATTGTTTTGTTCTTAATGTTTTTTCATGTTTATAACAAAGATGTTGATATTTCCATTTCTTCATGCAAATTTTAAGAAACAGAATTGAGAGAGGACACTCCAGTCCCTGTGGGGAGTATTGAGTTTGTTTGTGTTTTAGCAGGTGCAGAATCTGGATAGATTTCAGTGAAGAATGTTAAACTTATCAATTTCAAGAGAACACTAATCTCTCCACAAGTAAATCAGAGGATGCACAGCAAAAGTGGATTGTACAAAGATTCGTGTTTCACCCACAGAAGATTGTAGGCTTTTAAGTTTTTTCATAAGTGTGTTTTTAATTATGTTATAGACTTTTTTGCTAAGTTTTAATGAGTTTTAGTAATGCCTGTGATTTTTCTGTTCATTTTGCCATTGCTTTTCAATGGCAAAAGAAAAAGAGGGACAATCAATTAGGTAATCAAAAGCATAACATTAAGTTTATCATAAATATAGTTTGTATTTAGAATTAAGTTTGTTCCTTTCATGTTAAACAGAACAATCAAAAACATGAGAAATATGAAGTGGGGTGCACTTCTGTAATATAACCTCATTTTTCACCCCACGAGTTACTTCAGTGCAAGCTCTCACACAATTGAAAATCCTGGCCTACTGGACAAAAAAGTAAATTAGTATTCCATCTAAAATGTTGAGTGAGCTTGCCACAAATATAAGTAGTATCTGTCATGCAGTTCTGCAAAACAGAGCACTTACCACTAATTTGCTTCTTCTAGCCCAAGGTCATAGTTGTGAAGAATTTGAAGGAATGTGCTGTATGAACTTATCTGATCACTCTACATCTATCCATAAGCAAATACGAAAATTGACCGAGCTAACTCAACAGTTAAAAGTAGAAGATAGATTAGATTTAAAAAGATAGCTAAAAGGATTGGGGATCGGACCATGGTTAAGATACATTATCAAATACGGCATAATAGTTCTAAGCATAATTGTGATGCTTTTGCTTGTTTTGCCCTGTGTGTTTACTGCTTACAAGGCTTGATGCAGCAGCTTTTGCAGAAAATGCTGAATGCACACCTTCTTGTACAAAAGGAAAACGGGGGAGATGTAGAGAGCCTGACAGAGGAATGGTTGAACGACAAGGGACATGATACTGTAAAATTAATCCAAATAGGGAGGGCTACGTGACTGCTGCAAAGTTCGCATGGCCCTGAAGAGTAGATGGTGTGCAGAAAGCAGGATATTGAAACTGCTTGGTATGTAGAAGTAGATAGAGAAACACAAAGAAGTACTAAGCTGTCCTAGCTGCAAGGCCAGCTGGACAGGCATGTATCGATCACACAGATACTTTTAAGATAATAGTACAAGTCACATAGCAACCAATCATGAGCTTGGCTTTTGCAATATGTATGAGCTAATTAACGAACATATATAAACTGTGTAATCTGTCACAATAAACTGAGACTTGATGATCATGATATCATGAGTCTTGTCTCCCGCGGCATCCCTCCAACACCCAAGTGCTGGGGCTGCACCTCCAGCTCCAGAGATGTGACAGATGGGAGAAGAGACAAATCATTCCTGCTGCATTCTTCATTGTGTTTGCTTGTACAGGTGACCTGGATCCATATGTAGACGAGCTGTTTTGTGTCTGAAAACACTGGTAAAATAAGAAGAATACTATTCTTTAGCTGAAAATAATATTTCATGCATAACACACAATGAGAAAGAAAAGACACATATGATCAGAAGAGCATCTGAGTTTTTCAGAGGAAGAGAGACTCATTGATGTCTCAGTGGTCAAACCTGTTCAAATACTTTCTTCAGGGCTTCCTTGAGATAAGAGGTGACCACCAGAGGCCAAGGCCAGCCAGAGCTCTCTGTCCTGGCAACTTTTGTCTGGGAGAACCCTTGCATATAGGGAACTTTTCAGGAGGAGTATCAATTTTGGCCATGGGCACCTGGGAAGATGGATGGTTCATTTTAGTAGGAAGGAAGTCACAGGGCTCCAGGTCTCCAGAGACTGATGAGAGGCAGCCCTAGGCATTCCAAGATCAGCCGGACCTGTCAGGTGGTCCCTGGGAGGCCCAACCGGCCAGACCCATTCCATGTTCCCTTGGTTCCACCAGGCCCTGTAATGTCACAATGTTCTCCTTGCTTCTCAAGTGTCCCAACGGCCCTGCGCTTCCATGAGGCCCTGCAGGGTCACAATGGCCCTTTGGCTCCTATGGGCCCAAAGTGTCACAATGGTCTCCATGATTCCATGGGGCCTTGCAATGCCACAATGCTCTCCACAGATCCACAATGCCCCACAGGATCACAACAGCCCTTTGGTTCCACGAGACCCTTAAATACCTGCGATGGACTCTTGGATCCACCAAGCTCTGCTGCTTCTCACTGGCCCCTTGGGACCATGTGGCCCAGCAGTGCCACAGTGATTTCCTTGGTGCCACGAGGCCCCGCAGTGTCACAATGGTCCCTTGGATCCATAGGGTCCCCACCATGTCACAATGCTATCCACAGGTAGAAACCAAGGAGCCCCAGTGTTTCGGAGGCTGATGAACTGCAGCCACCAGAGGCCAAGGCCATACCTGCCTGTCTGTCCTGGCAGCTTTGTCACACTGGTTTCTTCTTTCCATGGGGCACTGCAATGTCACACCGGCCCTTGTTTCCACGGGGCCCTGCAGTGTCACAATGGTGGTGTCATATTGGATCCTTGGTTCCATGAGGCCCAGATGTGTCACACTGGCCCCTTGTTTCCATGGGGCTCCATAGTGTCACAATGGTCCCTTGCTTCCATCAGGCCTTGCAATGTCACAAGGGTCTCCTTGGTGCCGCAGTATCACAATGGACCCTTGGTTCCATGGGGAGTCACAATGTCAGAAGGGTCTCCTTGGTTCCATGAGGCCCTGCAGAGCACCTTGATCCAACTAGGCCTCAAGGTGTCACGATGGCCTCCAGGATTCCATGAGGCCCAACAATGTCTCAATGGACCTTTGGTTCCATGGAGTCCTGCACTGTTCCATAGATCCTGAGTTCCATGAGGCCCTGGAGTGTCACAATGGACTCCTTGGTTCCATGGTGCCACACAGTGTGACAACTGCCCCTTGGCCTGCCATGCCCCCATGGTGTCACAATGGCCCCTTGCTTCCAAGAGGCCTTGTAGTGTCACAATGGCTCCTTGGTTCCATGGGGCCCGTAGTGTCACAGTGGTCTCCATGATGCCATAAAGCCCTGCAGTGTCACAACAGACCATTGGTTTCACTGAGCCCCACAGTGTCACTATGGTCCCTTTGGCTCCAAGAGGCCCTGAAGTGCCACAATGGCCCTTTGGTTTCACAGGCCTCAAAGTGTCAAAAAGGCCTCCATGGTTCCATGAGGCCCTGCTGTGCCACAAGGGACCTTTGGTTCCATGATGCCCCAGAGTGTCACAATGGCATCCTTTGTCCCACGGAGTCAGAATGGACCCTTCATCCCATGGACACCCACCATGTTCACTGTAGTCCCCTTGATTCCATGAGGCCCTGCCATGCTCTAATGGTCCCTTGTTTCCAGTGTGTCCCAAAGTGTCAGAATAGTCTCCATTGTTCCATGAGGCCTCGCAATGTCACTGTGCTCCCCTTGGTTCCACAGAGCCCCACAGTGGAACAATGGACTCTTGGTTCCATGAGGTTCCTCAGTCACAATGGTCTCCCTGGATCTGCAGTGTCACAGTGGCCCCTTGGCTCCATGTGGCCACGCTGTGTCACAATGGCTCATGGTTCCATGAGGCCACACAGTTTAACAAGGGACCCTTGGTTCCACGAGGCCTTGCTGTGTCACAATGGGCCCTTGGTTCCCAGAGGTTTCTCAGTGTCACAATGATCTCCTTGGATCTGCACTATCACAATGAACCATTGGTTCAATGTGGGCCCAATGTGCCAAAATGGATTTTGGTTCCATGGAGTTCTGCTGTGTCACCATGGTCCCTTTTTTCCATGAGTTTGGGCAGTGTCACAGCTGAGTCCTGGGTTCTGTGAGGCCCCGCTGTCACCAAATCTCGGAAATATCACAATGAGGCTCCTTAACACTAATTTGCTATTTCAGAGGGTATAATTTATTCAGGCCTGAGGCCTAGTGAGGGATAACTCCTGATCTGATGCAGACATGTAATTTTACCAGTGTATTGCTCATATACAGTTCCTAAATGCTAATTACGATTTACCCATTTCCATTAAACCCACCCCAAGTTCCCAGATTCAGTCCTTGTTTTTTCTATCACTGCACCCTTGAGCCAGATGTCTTCTTCTTCTCTTCCAGCCATCCCTGCTGGGAAAGCAGCCCCTGCATGCCTTGTTCCTGTGCTGGAAGTTCACAGGCAGGGTAAAAATGCAATTAACCCTTTGGGTATCAGCCCAAGGCTTTGTGTGGCCAGGCAGGGGCAGCAGGAGGCAGAGCTGCCAGCAAAGGAAGGGGCCAGCGAGGTGGGGCAGCCGGGGGTGACAACAGCCTGCAGGGACAGAGGCGCAGGGCAGGGACACCGTGGGACAGCCTGGGCTGCAGAGGGCTCAGGGATGTGCAGCAGCTGCAAGGCCCTGACAGAGCCAACCTGTGCAGCCCTTTGGCCGTGGCTGCTGGCCCTGGGCCTGAGGCCACGAGGGGACAAGTGACCCTTGCAGCCCTGGGGCCTCAGTGCCTCCTTGTCCCTGCTCAGCAGCCTGGCAGGGCCGCCCCATGGTCCTGCCCTTGGCATTGCACATCCCCACAACCCAGTGCCCATCCCGGGAAGAGCCCTGAGCAATGAGGGAGGGACAGGATCTGCCTTGCCAGGGGCTGGGGCTCAGGCCTGGGCCCTTTGCATTCCTGAAATACATCCAGGTTTGCTCAGCACCAGAGACACCTTTCCCTTGCTTGTCCCCAGCTGCCATCACTGCCTCCAGTGTTCTGCTCTGACTGGAACCTGGGGACACTTTCTCAGTCCTGTCCCTCAGTGGGACCCATTAAAACTTCAGGAAACTTTGGAGTTTGATTCTAACTTTGAATTCTTGGGAGATTTCTGCCACTCCCTTTCAGGGACTGATGGCCAGGGACTCAGCAGCCAACCCACAGGAGAAGTCCTGATGCTGTGTCTGTGCTGCTGAGCTGGGCCGGGCTCCTGGCACAGAGGCAGCTCCTGGCCAGGGCAGCGCTGCAGAGAGACAGCTCTGGCCAGGAGCAGCTCCTGGGCACAGCCCAGCAGGGCTGGGGCACTGCCTGCAGCCAGCCCGAGCACAGCACAGAGGCACAGAGAGAGGAGAGGCAGCCTGGGCTGGGAGGGTCTGAGCTCTCGCTAGGGGAGAAATCTTCACAGCGTTTGAATGAATCATTCACTGCCTCTAGGAAAATTCCACTTCCATTCCTGGAGGTTTCTCCTAAGGCTGGCCCGTGCCCCACTTTCCATGATCTTTTGCAAGGGCTCTCCCAGTTCCTCTGGGGCAGAGGACGTGGCCATCAGGCAGACAGGGCAGTGCCTGCAGCAGCGAGGGCAGGCAGCAGCAGTGCCAAAGAGGTCAAAGGCAGCCTGGGGTGGCAGGACAGGAGAGACCCCATCAGGGGAGAAATCTGCACAGCCCCTGGACACACTGAGTCTCTGGCTGCAGAGCAATGCAGGTGAGTTCCTGGAAGTGTCTCTGACAATGCCAGCACTGACAGGACCTGTCAGGGTGGCTCTGCTGGATGTCCTGGCGTGGAGCAGAACAAGCTCCAGAGCGGGGCTTCCCTGCTGCTCCCTCAGAGGCACAGGACAGGTCCCTGCACAGGCAGAGCTGCCCCGGGGCCGTGGGGTGGGGATGGGCTCAGTGAGCGCTGGCAGGGAGTGGAGCTGGGCACAGGGAGACGCTGCTGGCAGGAACAGCCCCCTCAGCAGAGACACGGGCAGGGAGGGACAGGGAGCTGCTGCCACAAATGCCGGGCAGGAGGATGTGCCACCTCCCTGCTGTCCCTGTTGCTCAGACACCTTCCCCCAGCAGCTCCTGCCCAGGCTCCTTTCCCATCCCAAGCAGAGCCCCTGCCCTCATCCCACACAGGCTCAGCTGTGCAGGGCCCCTGCAGCAGCCAGAGCCCAGGCAGGGAAGGACAAGGCCCCGGTTTCCATCAGTCTCTCTGTCCCTCCTCCCCTGGCAGGAGCATTGTGACATTTCACTGCCATGCCCAGATGCCTGTGTTGTCCCCATTGCCACCATTGGGTTTTCTGAGGCAGTGCCAGGGTCTGGGGGTGGCAGGTGCCCGTCCAGGCAGGGAGCCTTGGGACCCTGCTGTGGACATGTGTCTGTGGGAGCAGAGTGCCCAGGTGTCCTCAGGGGCCCTTCAGCTGATTCCCTGGGTGTCCTGCAGGGCTGCAGGTGCCCTCCAGAAGGGCACAGCTCTCCCGTGGTGTCTCTGTGCTGCGTGGGATCCTCATGGAGGAGACAGCTCAGTGTTAGGGCCAGGGAAATGCTGCTGGGCACCTGCACCTGGGCAGCTGCAGTGATCCCTCTGTGCAGCAGCCCGGCAGGAGACAGCTGAGATCCCAGTGAGGCACCCTGAGGGAAGGCGAGGGCTCTGTCCATGTGCTGTCTGACCCCAGAGCCCTCTGCTCTCAGCATTGCCCTGGTTCACTCTAGGGGAACTCCTCTGCATGCCTCTCCTGCAGCTTGAAGCTGCCAGCAAGGGACAGCTGAGAACAGCCCTGATGGCCAGAGCTGCTCCATTGTCCCTGCACTGAGAGACCACCCCTGTGCCTCTCAGACCCACACGATTTCACCTGCAGTTAATTAGAAATGTCAGGGATTTCAAACAGCCACAACCACTCCTGACTGTGGCAGCTGCAGCTGGGTGAACAAATACAAGGAATTCCCTCAGCTCAGTTCTTCAGATGGGCAAAATGCAAACAGCAGAGCTGAAAAGATTTTTGGTGTTTCCAAGTTCATTTAATTGGAGATCACCCAGCATTCTCAGTTCCCTCTCACTGCTCAAGAAGAAGGAATCCTCCTGAGCCCTGCTCTGAATTCCTGCAAAACCAAGAGCCCAGGTGAGGGGAATGTAGAGAAGTGTTCTTAAAAGGAGAGACCCTAAATGTTCCATTGCTATGAGACATGCAATAGATTTTCCTCACGGAAGTGTGGCCTGACTCAGTGCTGTAGTTTTCTCCTCAGGAGACAATAATTTCCTGAGGCAGAAATGTCCAACAGCAGCTCCATCAGCCCCTTCCTCCTGCTGGCACTGGCAGACACGCGGCAGCTGCAGCTCCTGCACTTCTGCCTGTTCCTGGGCATCTCCCTGGCTGCCCTCCTGGGCAACGGCCTCACCATCAGCGCCGGAGCCTGCGGCCACCACCTGCACACACCCATGTTCTTCTTCCTGCTCAACCTGGCCCTCAGCGACCTGGGCTACATCTGTCCCCAAAGCCATGCACAATTCTCTCTGGGACACCAGGGACATCTCCTACTCAGGGTGTGCTGCACAGCTGCTTCTGTTTGTCTTTTTCATTTCAGCAGAGGTTTCCCTTCTCACTTTCATGTGATACAAGAGCTACATGTCCATCTGCAAACCCCTGCACTACGGGACCCTCCTGGGCAGCAGAGCTTGTGCCCACATGGCAGCAGCTGCCTGGGCCAGTGCCATTCTCAATGCTCTGCTGCTCACGGCCAATACATTTTCCATGCCCCTGTGCCAGGGCAATGCCCTGGGCCTGTTCTTCTGTGAAACCCACAGGTCCTCAAACTCTCCTGCTCACACTCTAAACTCAGGGAACTTGAGCTCCTTGCTGTTAGTGCCTTTTTGTCATTTGCCTGTTTTGTGTTCATGGTTTTCTCCTATGTGCAGATCTTCAGGGCTGTGCTGAGGATCCCCTCTGAGCAGGGACGGCACAAAGCCTTTCTCACCTGCCTCCCTCACCTGGCCGTGGTCTCCCTGTTTCTCTGCACTGCAGCCTTTGCCTACCTGAAGCCCCACTCCCTCTCCTTCCCATCCCTGGATCTGGCAGTGTCAGTTCTGTACTCGGTGGTGCCCCCAGCCCTGAACCCTCTCATCTACAGCCTGAGGAACCAGGAGCTCAAGGATGCCCTGAGGAAAATGATGACTGTCTGCTTCTCTGAAGCTACCTATTGCCTGTTTTCTTCTGCCAAACTTTTGGAATGGAACTCATGACATGCCCAACAGGCCTGCCCAGATCCTTGGGTAATGTTCAGTGGGTTTTTAGCTCATAAAAGTATCCTCAATAACATTTTTTTAACCCCCACCATCTAATTCACTGTCTGCCTCTTGAATGTGACCCATAAGCTCTGTTAACCAGGTTTGTGCTATTGCTACATTTGAACAAAATAAAGTACCCTGCAGTGCCTGTTTTATCTGGGATCCCAGCTCTGAGGCCTGCATGAAGTTAGAGGGGAGAAGGGGAAGAGAGCTCCAGCAGAGCAGCACTGCCAGGGAGCAGCAGGGATCGTTCCTTTTGGAGCTGCCCTTCCCACTCCACCCTCTCCTTGCCAGCCCTGCTGTGGCTGTGAGGCCGCAGTGCTCTGGCAGCTTTGTCACTGTCCTGCTGCGTGTCCGTGCTGTGACCACAGGCAGGGACAGGCCGTGGGCACTGCTGGGACACAGCTGGGCTCCAGCACAGCAGCTCCATCAGCCAAGGGCATCTCCTGAGGGCAGGGCAGGAAGGCTTTGCTCTCCTCCAGAGCTGCTGTCAGCAATGTGCTCCAGGAATGCCCTGGCACAGCAAAGCCCAGTGCCTGGGCAGAGGGGGAGTGTGCAGGGAGGGCACACAGCAGTGTCCTGGCACAGCCAGAGCTCCTGGCATGGACCTGATGGAGCAGCAGAGCAGGGCCTGGGCTGTGTCTTTGTTCTGGGGACAGCCTGGGAAGGTGCCCCACGACAATTGTCCCACACCAGCCCCTGCAACCACCACTGCCAGCACTGGCCTCTCCCCCACCTGCAGGAGGTTGTTTGTCCCTGCATGGAGGGACACCAAGTGACCAGGCCAGCAGGCCATGTTTGCTCTGTACTGGGGAGATTTCAGCAGTGCATCCTGTGTGTGTGGGGAGATGAACCTGAGTGAGCACACACACCATCAGCAGCACTTGGGGGTGGCACAATTCCAGTGGCACAAACAGTGCCTTGAGGCCATTTTACTCTGAGAGTAACATCCTCGGGGAAACCACCTGAATTCTTTGCTGGGCTGTGGTTAGGACAGCATAGAGACAAACATCCTGGGCAGGGAGGCTCCAGGACAAAATGCTCAGGGCAGCCATGGACTGCACAGAGAGACATTGGATGGAGTGAGGGTCTGTGGGGAGAAAACCCTGCTGCCTCCCTTCTGAACCACCCTGAGGACCTGGATAGGCTGTGCTGTGTTCTGGGCACTGATCTGGGACTGAGGGATGTGGAAAAGGCCTTTGGTGTCAGGCCTGTTGAGAAGGCTGGGCAGTGTCACTGTGGGACCTCTCTCAAACCCCCTGGAAAGGCCAGAGCCATCCCAGAGGGTCCTGGGCCCATTGGGAAGGGCAGCCATGGAACCAGTCTGGGCAGGGAGGGGCACTGGGAGAGTCACGGACTGGTCAGGCTCAGCAGGGAAGGGGATGTGGCAAATCCTCCTGCAGCCATTCCAGGCACTGGCAGGACAAGGCAGGGACTGCAGAACCCACGTGGGAGGGAAGAGAAGGGGATGTTGTGTGCCCAGGCTTCAGCAGGCCTGTGACAGGGTCTGCTGTGGTCTCCTCAGAGCCAGACTGGAGAGAGCTGGGCTGAAGGAGTGGAACATGGGGTGGGTGGCAATGTGGCTGAACAATGAGGGTCAAATGTCATCCATGGTACAGAGTCCTCTTGGCAGCCACGCCCTGGTGACATCCCTCAGTGACCAGCCCTTGACCACCACTGTGGATTATTTCTATTATCTCTACAAGGACATGAAATGCAATTTCAATTCTTTGTGGATGCTGCCAAATGGCAGGGAGTCTGTGACTGAACTCATCTAGTTAATGGTGACTGCTAAACATAACTGGGCAAGATGACTGAGTTGGGTAAATTTGTCTTACCATCAGGTGCCAAGCAAGCCACAAGGAAAGGGAGAAAAATTGTATGCATGAGAAGAAAGGCAGTTCAACAGGGAAAAAAACAAAGCCGACCAAAAAAACCCTCCAAACCCAACTAAAAATAAGCAGAGCAAGACACACTAACAGAAGAAAAGCAAATCCACAGGAAATTGCCTACCAGCAGAAAATGTCTGACAACCTTGTGGCAGGATAAGATTCTGTGTGTGTAGGTGCTGCTTTGAAAGAAAAATATCTTCAAACAGAAATTAATCCCCTACCCCCCTTGTCACCCAGTTCTCTCAGTTGATTGCTGATCATGGTGTCACATGGAATGGAGCATCCCTTGGGTCAGTCCAGCCCAGCTGCCCCATCCCTGTTTCCTCAGGAACACTTGCCCTCCCCAAGCCAAGAGGTTGCAGGGCTTGCAGACACATCTCATGCAGGGTGAGCACTGTGACAAGGACAGGAGAACAGAACAACATTTACTCTTATGAAGGACAGCAGAACAATCCTTTTGTTCCATGTGGTGTCAGTGGCATGGTGGCAGAGGAAACTTTTCCTTTAAACATCCACCCCAGCACCAGCAGTCAGGGTGCCAGGAGGAGCTGTGTTTCCATGACAATCACCTCCAAGGTGGCTTGAACTCTTTCATGGGCAGCCAAGATTTCCTTCTCTGTAGGAGTGTAGTTGGCTTCAGACCCTCTGTAACTTCGGCTGCAGAATCCCAGTGGTCAGCCTCGAGTCTCCCCAGGCACCTTCTGACAAAGGTTCCAGGACAAACCATTGCTCCTGGCTGCAGAGTACAGCACATTCTTCACCTCTGGTCCTGTCCTGACTGGGCCAAGGGCTACAGCATGAGCGATCTCCTGCTTGATCTGGGCAAAGGCTTGCAGCTGTGCAGGGCCCCAGTGAAAATCGTTCTTCTTGTGGGTGACCAGGTAAAGAAGGCTCACAATCTGGTTGTACTCGGGAATGTGCATTCTCCAAAAGCCAATGGTGCATAGGAAAGCTTGTGTTTCCCTCTTGCTGCTTGGTGATGACATTGCAGTGATCTTATTGGTGACCTCAGTGGGAATGTGACTCTGTCTGTCTTGCAACTTTGCTCCCAGGAACTGGATCTCTTGGGCAGGTCCCTTGACTTTGCTCTTCTTGATGGCGAAGCTGACTTCCAGCAGAATCTGGATGATGCGCTGTTCTTTCTCAAATACTTCCATTGCTGTGTTCCCCCACACAATGATGCCATCGATGTACTGCAGGTGTTCTGGAGCTTCACCATTTTCCAGTGCAGCCTGGATCAGTCCATGGCAGATGGTGGGGCTGCGTTTCCACCCCTGGGGCAGTCGTTTCCAGGTGCACTGCACGCCCCTCCAGGTGAAAGCAAACTGAGGGCTGCATTCTGCTGCCAGAGGAATGGAGAAAAACACCTTAGCAATGCCAATAGTGGCGTACCACTTTGCTGCCTTGGACTCCAGCTCGTGCTGGAGTTCCAGCTTGTCCGGCACAGCAGCACTCAGTGGTGGAGTCCCTTCATTCAAGGCACAATAATGCAATCAATCTCCAATCTTCCTCATCTCCTCTTTAAACTCCTCTTTGAGTTCCTTGATCACAGCAGAGCCATGAGCCTGCATCGGGCCATTGACCATACTCTCACAATTTCTAAACTTGTTGGCAGCAGAACCCACTGTCTCTCGGTTGGTATCAGCAGTAATTGTTGCAATGAAGGTGGTGCATTGACATGGCCCTAGATTTGCCAGACTCCACAGCATTTGCCCTGTGCACCTGACCTTGCCAGGGTCATTATCATGCTGTCCCTCCCTCCCAAAGAGTACCTCCAATACTGCCACTTTTCTCAGCTGTTGGATCCCTTCCTCAAGGGTCTTCCAGCTCATTCTATGGTGGTGCTCCTGCATTCTCTCCTTGTGGACAAACCTCTCTCTGACATTCATTAAAAGCCACTCCCACAGGAAAAGGGAGCCTGGCTCTCTTACAAAAATCTGATTCATACCTGGCTCCTGGGTCAAGGGTCCCAAATTTCTTGCCTCACCACCATCCAGTTGCATGCCTGTTCCCATAAGGTCCCAGACCCGCAGTAACCAGGTTGTATAAGCCTCACGTCCCTGTCGTGCAATGTCTTTGTGCAGATTACAGAGACTTTTGTACGTCAGGGACTTGGTGATGATCTCAACCATTGGCTCCCCCGTGGGTGGCGAGGGCCCTCCTTTCTTATCCTTGTCTGGGTGCTCTGATTTCATCTCAGACCTCCTTGAGTGTGAATGAGGGCAGTGGGCAGTCAGCAGGGGCTGGCCGGGCGAGCTGCAATGCCTGGGCAGGGAGCTGCAATCCCTGGAGAGGGCAGAACCAGAGACCATCTGGGCTTAACCGAGAGCTTTGGGTGTGCCTAAGAGCAAATGAAGCAGCAGCACGGTGCCCAAAACTCAGACTGTGCCAGATCCTGGAGCGCTGTCAGGCAGTGCCGGGATCCCAGATGTGGTTCTGGTCCCCAGAACCAAGGAATGGCAGCCCCAGCCTCAGAGCCAGTCAGAAAGCCAACCAAGTGAGACCAGAGGGAGGGCACCTTCCAGTTTCTCCTGGGTATGGCTGCAAAACAACACCTGCTGCTTCTTCCTCTGCCTGTCTTTGGGGTGTGCTGGTGGCAGAGCCAGCCAGGTTGTGCTCTGCCTTCCAAGGCCTGTTGAGAGTGGGCATGAAAAGCGCTGCGTACACAGCGGAGAGTCCTGGAAGGTGCTGACAAGAGCATCCTGCAGGAACAGGGCTCTGGGCTCTGGCTGGGAACAGCCTGGTTTTGCTGCCGTGACCACAGGCTGGAGTTGAGGTAGGTGAAGAGGCAGTGGGCAGCTTGTGCTTGTAGAGGGCCTGGGGCTGCACCTCTGAGCCTCCACCTGGAAACACACTTGGGGGAATACGGGCTACAGCTGGAGCGCCTGTCCTGAGAAGACTGGAAATCGTTCAGCCTCGCCAGCTTTTCTTAAGAGTGTGTTGGTGTTCCCCAGGAAAGATACACATTTGGGGAAATGCCTTTGGAGGAAAGGGGCTTGCTTCTCAAGGACAGTGCATCCCAGGGAGCTCCCAGTGAGGCAGGTGCAAGGGTCCCCCTTTGGCTCTCTGGGGTCCTTTCAGTCCTTGAGGCATGTTGTGCTTGGCAGAGGGGCAGGGCAAGGGAGAAGGCTGTGAAGAGCAGGTTTATCATCCACCTCAACCTGCAGAGACCGACCAAGCACCTGCAGCAAGGTGTGATCCCCCGCTTTGGACAGAGGTGTGAGCAGCAGCATCTCTGTCCAGCTGTGAGCCCCAAAGCTCTCTCTGAGAGCTGTGAATTAACAGGCCTTTATGCACAAACTTTTCACATCTTCCCTGTCTGCTGTGTTTCAACTCTTGGCTACATGCATTTGCCCTTGCTTGGTGGAAGCTGCTGTGGCCCAGGGCCAGCACAGAGCTGGGCTGGGTGGGCCAGGCAGCGTGGAGAGTCTTGGCTGATCTTGGTGTGTGTCTGGCCGCAGAAAAGGCTTGGAAAGATTGCTTCCCAAGGTGTCCTGCTCCTTGGCTCTCCCTGTGCATCTTGGAGAGAACAAGGTAGGCCTTTCTGGCAGCTGGGCATCAGCAGGCCTTAAAATGGGGGCATGTTGTGGAGCGAGCCCAGCTGAGACACCTTGAGAGGAGCCCAGGGCTCCTTGCTCCCCTCTGCTGACACCTGAGCATTTGTCTGTTTTCAGGATGACCCTGGCAGTGTGAGGGGTGCTATGTGGACACGACACAGGCAGTCCTGTCCTGCTGGGTCCTGGCAGTGCCTCACTGCAGTTCTGCATCCATGTCAGGATGCTGGCCAAGAGAGGTCCTGGAAGCTGAGGCAGCAGATTTTAAGCTTCTGCAGCTGCCTACAGGTCAAGGCCAATGGTGTTCCCTCAGGATATAGCAGTCCTGAGGGGTCTCCCTCATTCAAAGAAATTGGCAGGCAAATGCACGGTCCGCCAAAAGCTCTTTTATTGACCTGGCAGGAGGGCGGGGGTCTGCACCCCACTAAAATATTCCTCCGACACGTATAAATTTCAGTGGGTTGATGCAGGAACTGTACCAAACATACCATCCATCTTTACAGTGCTGAGGCGATTTGATAGGCAGGGGGTTGGAAATACATTGGGTCAGATTCCTATCCTTGAAGCTGATGTCCAGGCGCTGGCCAGGAGCGGTCTCGATGCCCTAAAGCAGCACAAAGTCTTCCTCATGGCTTCCCTGCACAGGGCTGACTCCACACTTGCCCTTATTTCTTCTGGTACACTGTCTAAAACTTTTTGTCAAGTCACTCTCAGGTCAGTTTAGGCCTGTGTCATGGTTTGACAGTGGCACAATGCCAGTGCCCCCATGAAAATGTGATCTCTCCCTTGAATGCTGTGAAGTGGAATCTAGAACAGAGCAAAGCAGGCCCAAGCTTAATAACTGAAAAAAAACTTTATTAAGCTACTACTACAAAAGAAAAGAGAAAACTAAAGAAGGGAAAAAAAAACCCACACAAAGATCAAGTGAAAACCTTGCAAAATATTCCTCCCCCCACCACCCAACTCCAACAAACCACAGTGAGACACAATCTGGACCCCAATCAGGTTTCCACCCTCCAAACAATCGATACTCAGTCCATCAAGGGAACAGAGTCTCTCCTGTGCCACAGACCCCCCAAGAAACACAGCTCCACATCCTGTGTTTCCATGTCACACATGGCACCGCCCGGAGAAAAGTTTGCCATGGTGACCCTTCTCCTTTCCATGCACAGTGCTCTCACCACCAATGCATGGATGGACAGACTACTTTTAGGATTTTTCCTTTCAAGGATGCCCTGCCAAGAGGGGAGAAAACAACAGTTCAGTTTTTCATTGTTTGGGACCACAGTCCCCCCCATTTTCCCCTGGGGCCGAGGGCTCAAGAACAGAGACCTTCTTCTCTTCTCTTTCCTTTCCAGGACAGGGGGACGCCACCACAAACCCCCTAACCTTTTCTCCGTTCACTGCACTCTTGTCTTTTCCCAGCTGAAGCAGGTCTCTTGACTCACTGGCATCCTCCCAAAACACAGTCCCTCTTGGAGGAGAAGATTGGTTCAGGTTGTGGCTAACACGGAAAAGTCCAGCCAAAAGCCACTCCTTGTCCCCCTCCCATCCAGAATTCCTCCTTCCAACATCCCAGGGTCCAAGGTGTCCCTCTTCCTGTCTTTCAAACTGAGGAGGGGAAGGAAAAAAAAATTCACAAGCTTTCATTTCTCAAGGAAGGGTTAAAAGTCCGAACTCCCAGGGATGGCTCAATGCCCAGACATCCAGCAACTCCCACGCACTGGGCACCTTGCAGCTCCCCCCGTTCCTCCTTCCTCGCGGTGGAATTGCTGACAGGACTGCCGCTGTCTCTTTCTCTCTCCCTCTCGGGAGAGAAACCCTGGGGGGGTGGGAATGGAGACATCCCAGATTTCTTTCACCCTTCCATCTGCAGGGGCCAGCCCGGTTCCAGTCACTCCACCCTTGGCCTTCCTTTCAGGCCATGGGGCTTCCCCTCCCCCACCCAGCTCGTGGCTGGGCAGGGGAGAGTTTGCACTGCACGCTGACCGGAACCAAAGAGAGCGAGTTCCCCTGGGAATTCTGCTTTTAACCCTCTGTGTTCTCAGAGGTGTGTCCATCTTCAATTGGTCAATATCTAAATTGACCTCTTCCTTCCGGAAAAAATTCTCTTTCCGTGTCAAACCACGACACCCTGCCAGGTTTTTCTTATGCTAACTGGTGCTGAGTACTTATGTATGGCTGTGCTAATTACCTGTTTACTTTTGGGAATTGCTTGGGCTTACTTATGTCAAACAAAGGCTTTGTTTCATTGCCAAAGGTGCTTGAGGCCACCCCTCTCCTTGTGGCATCAGTTGCTTTCCTGTGGAATGTTCTACCTCCCCAAGAGTAAAGAGGGAGCTGGAGAAAGAGCTTGCCAGGCTGCTCTCCATCCTCTACCAGCACTCCTGGTTTAGTGGAGAAGTCTGAGCTGAGCCCAGAGGTGCAGATGGAACAGCCATGCACAGGAAGGCTCGGTGGGAAGGATGATCCAGGATCCATAGGCCTGGCAGCCTGAGCTTGCCCCAGGGGAAGCCTTGGAGCAGATCCTCCCGAGTGCCATCCCACGGCATGTGCAGGGAACCAGGGCGTCTGCTGGAGGGTGGGAAAGCTCTGCAGAGGGATGGGGACAGCTAGGGCCCCTGACTGGGTGTTGAGGGCTTCTGTGCAGGAGTTTGGGGGAGTTGATGTTGGTGGGGTGTTGAGGAAGGAGTTGTCTGGAAGGTGAGAGCTCTAGGCTGGAATTAGAGTCACTTTGAAGGCAGCATCTGTGCTTTGGCACAGCTTTGGTTACGGAGGGCAGAAAGAATATTTGTGACTTTTCCTTTTCATGGTCCTGATTCTCCTGCAGGGAACAAGAGGGGAGAGCTGTACTTTACTGGGCATTTAGATATCTGCAGCAGGGGGAGGATTAGCCCTTTTGCCATCTACTCATTTGTTTGAGCTACTTTTGTACCACTCTGTGGACTTTCATTTCTTGAGAGCTTTTATTCCTTAAGAGGCCTAGGATATTATCATCCCTTCATAGAAAACCATTTGCAAACCAAAGGATGGCCCTTGGTTTTGCCCTTTTTTGTGTAGTGTTATGTTCGGTAAAGTGACCCTCAATGGATGAGGTTAAGGCAAATGAGTTGCTGCTTTGAGATGGGAAGCAAAATTCCAAATCTTCACCTCCTCAGGCCATCCAAAATATTTTGGGAAGTTTGCAGTGTTTTGGAACTACTTGAGTTGAAAAATGGGATGTAAAGCTTTCCTGAATTGAGGATTCTTCCTTGCCAGATTTTTCTGTGCCTTTGCCGCTAAGGTGTTTTTGTGCTGAAGGCAGTAACTTCAATGAAAAAATAATTTCAGCATGGAGTAAGAGCTTCTGACAGAGAGCAAGCGCTGTCAACAGTTGCTCCAGGTGCTCCTGCCAACAGCCCCTGCAGGCAGGAACACAGGCCCAGTGCACGTGGGTTTGGCTTCCTCTGGCACAGAAGCCCCCAGGGGCAGAGGTCTCTGGGGCAGAAGACGGCACCAGCGCTGCCAGAGCTCAGGGGGTGGCATTCCTGCCCTGGCCCACAGTTCCTTGTGCGTGCCACACCCACGGGTTTAGGATGGCCACGGGCTGGGACGAGTCCCGAGGAGGCCGTCCCAGCTTCTGTGGAAGGCCCCGTGACCTTCCCAGCGAGGCTGCATCGGCAGCCCTGGGGGCTCCTTCTGCTGCCCTGAGCCCGCAGAGCAGGGCAGCGTTTGCTGATGGTTTGAGCCATTCCTGAAGACCCTGTTGGGCTGTCTTAGACAGTTGGGGTGAGGGATTCCTTCCAATCTGAGCCACTTTGGGTGGGCCAGGGGCGGCCGTAGCGCAGGGGGCAGTGTGTGCAGGGGCCCTTTGTGACACACTGCAGCATGGTCACTATGGCATGGAACAGTGTGTCAAAGGGATCTTTGTGACACGTGGTGACATAGGAGCTGACGGTAACAGGACCATGCCACAGTGCTCCGAGCACGCGACGGGACAGGACAGGACAGAGCAGTGCTGTGAGGAGCCCCCACACAGCGCACTCGTTCGTGTCTGACCCAGAGATTTCTGAGGCGTTATTCCTGCAGCTGACGTCGAGGCCAGACCACAGGACTTGCTGATCCGTGGCCTTCCTAGGCTTCAATTCTGCAGGTGCCCTCAAGGGCAGAGCGTGGGACTTGGTGCCCTGGAGGCATCTCCCATCCCTGCCACCAGCGCCCTCGAGGCCAGAGCACAATCCTTGACAGCAGTCTCCTGTCCTTGTGGCAGGAGCCCTCGAGACCAGAGTGCAGGACTTGCTGTCCTGAGCCTTCCTGAGGCTTCTGTCTTGAAGGTGCCGTGCAGGCACAAAAGCAGGACTTGCTGACTCGGAGTTTTCCGAGGCATCTCTCCTGCAAGTAGCCACAGATCCAGTCAGTGACATGGAGCAGAGACCCCCAAGAGTGCCCAAGATGGCCTGGATGGAGGAAGAGGAAGAAGGCCCTGGAGCTGCCCCAGTGCACGAGACTGAAGAGATGGTGCCATTCAAGCATCTGCAGGAGGGTGAGTGGCAGAGCTGGGTTGCTGGGCTGCATGGCTGGTGGCTGCAGCCAGCTTGGCCACATCACATCCCATCCCATCCCATCCCATCCCATCCCATCCCATCCCATCCCATCCCATCCCATCCCATCCCATCCCACATGCCCATGGATAGGACAGAAGCTGGGCTGGGGCTGGACCACATGGCAGCTCCATCCCTGGGCCATCGCGAGGCTCCCCCTGCCAGGAGAGAACAGGGCTGGGCTGTGTTCTCCGGCCTCTCCTGCAGCCCCTCAGCAGCTCTGGCCGCGCTCGCTCTTTACCAGATGCAGCCCTGGACCGGACACAAGAACAGGAACCCGCCCATGGCCGCTTCCGCAGAACAGCGCAGGTACCTGCGGCCATCCCCACCTGGGCTGGGCCTGCTGGCACTGCTCAGCCCAGCACCGAGTGGTTGCAGCACTCCATGCATTCTCCCTCTCTTCCTGCTCTTCTCCTGCAGACCATCTGTCAATTCATCACGTGCATTAGGCAGGAAGAGACCACAGGTGTGGGCACCGGGATCTTGGCAAGCTTTCACTTCTTCAGTGCCGAGACCAGTGCTGCCATGCTGGATTTGCTGGTGGAGAAGGGTGTCTCCAATGCAAAGCAAGTAAGCAGTCAGGGGCAAGGGCTTGATTGCCCCAGGAATGGTGTGGCACATCATGCTGGGTCTGCTGGGCTCCCTCAGCCTGTGAGGTCCAGCCCAATGTGGTGGAAAGGGAAGCACTTCTCAGGGGAAGCTGGGCAAGTTGCTGCCCTGGCAGCTCTCCAAGTCTCCCTGTGCCTTCTGTAGGTGCCAGCCATGGTGAGGTACATCCACCGGTGGCTCACGGCCAACAAATCTGCTGAGCACAGGCTGGACAAGGCCCTTCTGGAGCTGACCAAGGAATACCCCTGTGACGTGCTGATCACTCTCTTGCGCTGGGCCCCATCGTGTGACAGGCATGGCATCCCCACCTGCCTTGAGGCCTTAGGCTTCACCGGCCCCCCCACCCCGTAGAGCCTGTCCCTGACAGACAGGTGGAGAGTTCCAGGAGCCTCTGGCCCCTCTGTTTTCCAGTCCTGGCATGTCAACTCTGGAGCCTGCTGCCATGCTCCCTCCCTGCCCCTCAGGGCCTGGACCCACATGGGTTGGCTGGCTGCTGCCAGCCAGGGCCAGGAGTCAGAGGCAGGGCTGAGGGCCAGTGCAGGCCCCTGCAGCTGCCCAGGCCACGCTGCTGTGGCTGAGACCCCCCTGACACAGAGCTCTGGCCCCACAGAGCTGCCGTGATCATGTGGGGAACCATCATGTCCTCGAGCAGGACCGCGGAGCCGGCGCTGCAGATACTCCTCGATGTGCTGAGCGCCTGGCCAGAGGACAGCGTGTACACCTCCGATGGGGACAGCACAGGGGTCTTTGCCCTGGCTGTGAGTTTCTGGAAGCGGCCTTTGCCATCCCCCAGGCCACCTCTCCAG
Organism: Lonchura striata; assembly: GCF_050655825.1. Classification (NCBI taxonomy): domain Eukaryota; kingdom Metazoa; phylum Chordata; class Aves; order Passeriformes; family Estrildidae; genus Lonchura; species Lonchura striata. The sequence goes on along the minus strand of NC_140735.1, from coordinate 4,632,415 downwards.
CAGCTAGCTCTCTGCCCTGCCCCCAGCTGCATCTCCCTGCCTCAGGCGCTGGGCTGAAACCTGGCTTGGGGGCAAGGTTCTGGGGCACCAGGCCGGCTGCTCCCCATGTGTCTCCCTTGGCCTCTCCCTCGCAGGCTGGGGCCATGCCACATGCATGTCTTGGCACTGATTACTGTCTCTGGCTGTTTTATTTCTTGCAGGCAACCTTGACACTGTGGAGGCTCTTCAATCTGACCTGGTGCCCACCTGTAGTGCTGGAGTATTTCCCCAACCTCTTTCTGCGTCTGCTCTTCCAAGCTTACATCAGCACGCTGAATATGCCAGAAGAGGTGGATACCTTCTGGAAGAGATGCCAGGAGCAACACGGCCTTGCTGCCCACCCCAACAGGTGCTCCATGCCAGTCTTCCCAGTCTCCCCATCCCTGCCATGCTCCCAGGGCAGGAGCCGGGCCTCCCAGCGTGACCTGGGCTTTGCTCTGCACACAGCTTTGCACTGCAGACCCTGAAGGCCCTGCTCTGCCAAATGCAGTACGAGGACGTGGTGCTAGCAATGGAACGCAGGTGTGCCTGGGACACACTGCTCTGTGCCAACACCCACCACTATGCAGTGGGTCTGCTGGCCAGGTGAGACCTCATTCTCCCCACCGCCCCTCTCCTTTGTGCCCAGATCACCCCATGCAGTCCCTGTGCTCATGGGCGGCAGGGCCTTGCCCTCAAGGGAGGGATGAGCAGACTGGAATGGGCTGGGAGAGGAGGGTGCCCTGGAGCAGCTGCCTCCCAAAGCACCCGTTCTCGGGAGTGCTCGGGAGAAGACCAGACTTCTGTGAGTCAGCCCTGGGAGAGGTTTGGCCACTCAGCTCAGGAGCAATGGTGCCTTTTTCTCCCCACCAGGGAGATGCGCCGTGTCTCCATCATCTGGTGTTGCAGCATGGCATCCTGCCTCTTTGACTTACTAAGCCAAGACAGTTCAGACTGGGAACTGCCCGCCCTGGCCTTCCTGGTGGAGGTGAGCCCGATGGCCAGCGCTGCCTCGCTCAGCTGCCTCCCACGCCTCTGCCCTCTGGTAGCCGCAGCTGCCTGGGATGGTGCCCTGTGCTGCTGCCTTGGCTCAGCCCTATGCGGTTCTGAGCTCCTGCCAGCTGGGCACTCCTGTCACTGCTCCGTGCCTTTCAGGTCCTGGACTGCCTGGACTTGAGTGAATACGGTGAAAACGTCCTGCAGATCATGACAAGGCACCTGCAGAGCAAGTCCAGGGAGATGCATCGTGTGGCGCTCAGAGGCCTCGTGGTGCTCAGCCAGGACCCCTCGATGGTGAGAAGGAGGCAGCAGCTGAAGCTGTGCTGGCAGCGTGGGGCTGGGGAAAGCAGCCCCTTGGGCTTGGCTGGGCTTTGGGAGCTGTGGCAGCTGCTCCCAGCTCTCCAGGGTGGCTGTTCAGCTGCCTGAGTGCTCTGGGACAGGCCTTCAGCCTCTGAGCCCTGCAGCAGCAGCAGCAGCAGCGTGGGGTTGCCCAGCCTTGTTTTCCACACAGAACGGAAGAATGTACAACCTGACTGAAAGCCTCGGCAACCTCCTGCAGGCCGTGGATGAAGACATTGTTGAGATGACCATCGTTGTTCTCAGCTCTGTGCTTTGCAACAAAGACCTTGCAATAGCCAGCCCCATCGCTCTGCAGCTGGCTGAGGCGCTCTGGCAACTCTTTGACAATGTAAGGCTCTGTGCCCCCAGCCACGGGCAACAGGCGCCGCCTGGAAGCCCGGTGCCTTGTGCCTGTGCACAGGGGGTCCTGAAGCAGCTGATGTGGAGGGGTTTTGCTTCCTTTCCAACAGGACAACAGCCTTGTAAAGCTGCTCTCCGTTCGCCTCTTCCAAGAGGTGATGAACTTGGTGGTGGCCAAGGGAAAAAAGCCCCTGAAGAAGCCTGTGAGCCAGAGCCTGCTCCCACTCTTCTTCAACTGCCATGATGAGAACTGGCATGTGGCACAGGTGAGGGCTCCTGGGCGCCGGGGTCCCCATGGCAGGGGGCTCAGCTGTCTCCCTACAGCCTGGCTCCTCCTCATGGGCTCCAGCTCCCTCCTGGCCTTGGAACGGGGACGTGGCTCCTGTGCCCTGGGCTGCGGTGCCATCTCCGGCTCTCTGCCGCTCTGCAGGCCTCTCGGGAAACGCTGCTTTCTGCAGTAAGGTTCCTGAAGAGAAGGGATCTGCAGCAGCTGCTGAAAACGGATCAGATGTGGAGCTTTGCCGAGCGCTTGGTAAGCACAGCCCGGAAGCCCCAGCCCCGGCCTGGAGAAGCCGCCTGCCCACGGTGCCCAGTCTGTGCCCTGGCAGCTGCGGCCCCTGCCCAGTGCTGCCCGCAGGGGCACCGGCCGGCGCCCCACACGCCGCTGCCTTCCCTGGGCCGCGCGGGCTCTGCTCCAGGCTCCTCTGGCCCCAAGGCCGGTGCTGAGGGAGCCCCGAGGCAGCCGGGCTCTGCCGCGGGGCGGCACCGCGGCTCGCCGGGCCCTCTGCTCCCTGCAGAGCCCGGCGCCGGCGGCTGCTGGCCGGGCCTCGGTGCTGTGTGGGCAGGGGGAGCGGCGCCGGGCGGAGGGAGCGCCCGGCCGAGGGGCAGGGCCCGCACCAACCCTTCCCTTCGTGCCCCGCCGCTCTCTGCAGCTGGCAGAGGACAGGAGCCGAGCGGCCGAGCACCTGCGCCGGGCCCTGCCCTACGTGCAGAGCCCACAGGAGCCCCTGCGAGAGGCGCCCGTCAGGTTCATGGGTGAGCCACGAGCCCGGCTCCTTCCCCGCCCCGCCGCAGCTCGGCCCCAGCCCCGCCTGCTGCCCCGGCAGCAGCATCCGCGCGCGGCCATCTGGAGCCCCGCCTGGCCTCGGCGCTGCCGCCGCCCTCTGGCAGCCGTGCCCTGGGGCGGCAGGATGCGCCAGGGGCCCGGGCTGAGCCCTGCCGGGCCAGGAGCCCGTGTGGCCTCGGGCCGGGCAGCGCCCGCGGGCGGCAGCTGTGGCTCTGAAGCCAGCTCACGCTCTCTGTTCCCAAGGGATGGCCGGGCGCTGCCTCAGAGGACAGCAGCAAGAGTTCCGCATCCTCTGCAGGGGTGAGTGAGGCCAGCGGGCTCTCAGCGGGGGCTGCCACTGGCAGCTGCCTTCCCTGGCCCGGCACGCACCAAGGGCAGCGTGGGCACAGCACACAGACCTTTTGGGGGCCTGTGGCACATTCGTGGCCAGCACCTTCCAGCTCGCCCTTCTTGTCTCCTGCTTCCTCCAGGCCATGGCAAGTGCTGCCTGGCATGGACGTGGCAGGAGGGTCTCCCCATGTTTCTGCAGACGCAGGCTCTGACCGTGGCTCTGTTCCCCTCTCTCGCAGCCCTTCAGGACCTGGCGGATGACGCCAGCCCTGCCATCTCATGCCTGGCCCTTCAAACCCTGTACATCAATTTAGCTGTACAGGCCATTCCCTCCTCCCGACTCCAGAATGTGCAGGATCAACTCCGCCGGCTCTGGAAGTCACGGCCTTTCCCGTGCCGCCGTGGCTGGCTGTCCTGCTGCAGCGCTGTGGAGAACTGATCCACCAGGCTGCGTCTGCTGGGGCCACTGAGCCTGCGAGGAACAACTGCCCTCTGCAAGCACTTCCTTTCACCCCAGGGTTGCATTAATAAATGGTTGTTGTCATTCCCAGAGGTCCAGGAGCTTTCTCTTGGTGCCCAGATTCTTCAGGCCAATGGGGAGGAAGGGAAAAAGGGCGCTTGCACTCAGCTAGTTGCCCAAGCGTGTGGTGGGCAAGGGAAAGTGGCCAAAAGCCCCTTGGCCTTTGGTGGTTGTGCTGAAGGTTTTTCTTCCTGCATGAAGTCTTGTAGAGCTGTGGGAACAAGTGTGTTCCGTGTCCATGAAACAGCAGAAAGCAGCAGGATGTGTCTGCTTCCATCGCTTCTCTTGGCTCTTCCCTCACACTGCTGGCACCATCATCAGAGACACGGAACGGCTTCTCTCATGCCAGCATTATCCCAGTGTTCTGCACTTCCCCAGCTTCCTCCCAGCTTCAGCAGGGAAATTCTCTGCTCGTGCCTGTCCATTCCCTTGCTCAGAATGCAGCACCCGCTTGTCTTTGGACATGAGCTGCCGGCCACAGCCAGACAGGCAGCAACCAGAGCATTGGGCATCAGATGCTGGGCTGATGTTCTTTCCCAGAAAGCAAGAAAAAACAGAAGGACACAAGGAAACTTGACAGTATCTCTGTAAGAATGTCATTGTCCTCTGGAAGTCAACAGTGGATGGTGTTTTTGTGTTGCAGATTATCACTTCTAAGCAAAAATCATTCTAGGAAGGAGCAACAGCTTTTGACAGATACCAAGTGCAGCTACCAAGTGCTGCTCCAGGTGCTCCTGCCTGCAGCCACCTGCAGAAAGGATCACATAGACAGCAAAGTACGTTGGCTTTGACTGTCCTCTGGCACACAAGTCCCGTGGGGCCACAGGTCTCTGTGGCAGGTGACAGGCACCAGCATTGGCAGAGCTTGGGGCTTTTTCCAGGAACTCAGGGGAAAAATTAGGATGCATCACTTTGGGAGGGAGGACCAGGAAACTCAGGACATGTTTAAGGATGTTATTAGGTCATGCAGAAAGCAAATTAGAGCGGTGAAAGGTCAATTAGGACTTAACCAGGCCACTTCTGTGAAGGAGAATAAAAATGTTTTTATAATTACATTATAAGCACCCAAGTGCCTGGGCATTGATGGGGTGGTGACAGGTTAAGAGAAGAAAGGAACTATCACTCAGTCCCACTTCTATCTCTCCTGTCTGAGACAGTGCACAGTGGTCATTTTAACACACTCCAGTCTCATAGAACTTGCCAGTGTTTAGCCAGTGTTTGCTGTTGACATTGCCATTGCAGAAGACCCCGCTGAAAACACTGGAAGCAGTAACAGCAGTGGGCAAGCACTTCATAAAATAGAGGTTGAGATTCCTCCTGAAGGATATCAAGGCCTAGCACCATGAAAGACCAAAGAAATACTCAGCATTCAACTCAACTGCATTTAAAGAGATGGAACAGAGGGATTTTGAGTTGGAAAAAGGACTTTTGTCATTATTCTGAGTGATTAAACAACTTGAGCCACTAAGGGGTAACCTGTCCAGGAGACACATACTGTTTCTATCCAGGAATGGTATCAGCAACAATTCCAGCACACCCCCACTGAAGATCAAGTTAACCATCGAAGGACAGCTTATCCTTATTGCAGGAGCAATCCCTGCCAGCAGGAAACAAATTTAACAAGTTTAAATTAACAAGTTCAACCCACAGGGTAGAATTACTTCTTTTATTTAAACTAGGATGTAAGGTAACAATACATGCATTCTACACCACACGTGCTTCTCAGTTGTAAGTGCAATTAATTGAGTATGACCAGGGATTTTACCCATTACCCAAATTAGGTAACACTTCCATTATTATGTCCAAGGATGGATCCCACCAAAAAGGTGCCACGATAGAGAGGTCTTGGCTGGCGTTCCCTGGCTCCCCTGTGCAGCCTCTCATCAGCACCACAAACACTGGGGCCACGTGCTTTCCTTCCTACAGAAAAGAACTCTCATTCTCATCCAGAAGCGATTATTCAAATGTGGATACCACCTCCCATATTTTATGTGCCCAGAGATGACTCTCATACAAAAGCTGCCGGATAAGAAAGCTTTCACTGATCTTGATAGTAAAAGGGTTTTAAAATCATGGAGATTTAGGGTTAAAAGGAAAATTAAGCTTAGTGGGCCCTGAAAAAAAAAATAAATACTCTAGGTACATGAAGGCCTTGTACCTTGCTAGAACCGCACCTGTGTAGCTAGTACATGATAAATGATATGACTGTTAGATGTGATGATTGTTTAGTAATTAAATATAATTACTGTTTAATCGTAAGAATAATCATGAGAAACTGTGGCCAGGGGCCTCAGAAAGATCACAAGAAACTCATTTCAATGTATACAGTGGAACAATATAAGTTTAATAATTAATATGTAGGTTATATAACGATAGAATATAAAATACATTCAGCTGAAAAGCCATGTTGGAGTCAGATTTGGGTCTGTACCCCTGATTGCCAGAGCTCTCAATAAAAGCACCTGCAGATAATCATATCCTGTGATTATGTGTGTTCCTGAATGCTAAGACCCTGTCTGTCCACATTTTGTGTGGGAGCAATCCTTGGATGTTTTCAGTGCTGGAGGTGGTATCCAGATTTCAGTGGATGAGCTCCTTAAAGATGATTGAAACACTTTTACAGGGGAAGGAAAGCCCCTAGGCCTAGGGTTCAATGTGCAGATTACATGCTGCCCAGGGAGGTAGAATTCAGTAATAATTTTCTGACCTGGCACATATTGTGTGAGAGCAATCCTTGGATATATGTCATGTTGGAAAGTTGTATCCAAAGTAAGATGGTGGACTTCTGAAGAGGAATAAAGTGATTTTCCATGGGAAGGAAAGGACATAACCCACTGTTTCTAGCGCAGATATGCTTCTTAGGGGAGGTAAAGGCCACAAAGACCTTTCTGCTCTGGATCGTCTTGTGTTAGACATCCACTGGAAGTATTTAGTATTGGCATGTGGCTCCAAATGCTGTAACTGTGCTCCTGGACATGAATGACAGTACCTTTCTTTGGGAAGGCAAACACATAGTCCTGCTGGTGGTGTTCACATGACTGCAAAGTGAAGGTAAAAGCCAGCAACAGCTTTCTGTTCTCACATGCTTTGTGTGGCAGCAATCCTTAGACATTCAATATTGGAGCTTGAATCCAAATGCCAGAACCCAGGCCCTCCAAGTGAATGACAGTACCTTTCCTAGAAAATGAAACTCCCAGTCCTAATGTTGGTGCCACAGATGATCATCTGCCTAGTAGAGAGACAAGTCAGCAAAACCTTTCTGTCCTGGAGCCTTTGTTTGGCAGCAATCCTTGGACATACTCGATATTGGAGGTGGTTTACAAAAGTTTTGACTCCTGAAATGGAATGACAGTGCTTTTACATGGGAAGGAAAGCAGCTAGCCTCAGATTATAAACTGGAGAGGGGAGGAAAATGCCAGCAAGAGTTTCCTGCCCTAGTCTGTTTGGTGTGAAAGCAATGTCTAGAGCCCTAGATGTATTCAATACTGGAACTCAGCTCCAAATGCTGCAGCTAGGTTCTTCAATGTGAATGACAGCACCTATTCTTGTGAAGGAAAACACCTTGTCCGACTGACGGTGCTGCAGATGATCATCTGCCAGGTGGAGGTGAAGGCCAGCAAAACGTTTTCATCCTAAAACACTGTGACTAGTGCTTTATTTTCCAAGGAAAAATATTGTCATTCCCTTTCAGGAGCACATATAAGGAATTTGGAAACCACCTCTACTAATGAATATGTCCAAGGATTTCTCCAGCAGAATAGGTGTCTGGAGAGATAGGTCTTGTTTGCCTTTTCCTTTCCTGGGCCAACAATCATCTGCAGCACTAACAGTAAGACTAAGTGTTTCTCCTCCCAAGGAAATGTGCTTTCATTCACTTTCTGAGCCCAACCTCCTAAATTTGGCGCTAAGCTCAAAATATGGGTCCATCCACGGATTGCTCCCACACAAAATGTTCCAGGACAGGAAGGTCTTTACTTCTCCCGGACAGCCTCTCATCTGCCCCTGAAACACTGGCTACCTGAGGCATCGTGGGCCCACTGAGCCAGAAATAACTCAGCCAAGTGTGGCCAGTCCAGACCCACCTGGGACACTTTAATCCTGGCAGCCCCATCCCTCTGTCCATTGCTGTGATGCTCATCAGTGCCCGACTCCTGGGTACGTGAGCACCCACAGGAGGGGCTTTCACAACCAGCTTGTCCCCTGGGCAGTGATGTCCTGCCCCAGCCCAGCAGCCCCAATGGGTTTCCCTTGTGCTGCCAATTGTCTTTTTTCCATTGTTCCAACCACCTCACAGAGCACTTGCCACCATCCATGAGTCAGAGCTGAGGTAGAGTTGGCCATTTCTCTCATTCAGCCATGTCCAAAGCTAGCTAGACGGCTTTAGGCTTTAAGCTCTGTAACGTGCCTGGAGCCACCTTGTCCTTCAGTGGCTTCCATAAGTTGCCATGTAGCATGTAGCATCCCATGAACTCTCCCACCTCACTCCCAAGTCCTCAGCCTTGGCAACAGCAGTAACTGCTCACCACAGAGCCAGTCCTCCTGGGGGGAAAAGCAGTCTCGCATTTGGGCCTCTGTGTCAACTTCCCCTGTGCAACTTCCCCTGGTTTCTCCTTTCCCTGTCCCCTCACAGGATCGGTAGCCCTGGTGGCCACCCCCCTTTCCCTGGAGACCAAACTCCTCTGCCCAGCCCTTAGCTCCATCCCCCACCCCTTCCCCTTCTCAAGCTGTCTCTTCCACATGGTCCCCCTCTTTTACCTCGCTGAGCTCCCTTCAGCCACATGTGATATCCTCCACTAGAATAAAACTCTGCAAAAAGAGCAAAAAGAGCCTTTCTTGCCTCTGTCGCTGAGCCAGCTGTGGTGGGTGGTGAGTGAGGGTCTGACTGCATTGACTGAAGGTTATCTCAACTTGCTTTTCCGCAGGAGACAGATTATAGGCAGCAGCAACCACTACTCTAACAACCACATTTTCAATTGATGCACAACTGGGCCCTGACCTTGAGGCTTCACTGAGCCTTTTGGAAGCATCTCCATTGGATCTCCTCTGGATTCTAAATCACTATCAGAGAGAAAAACCCCAATTTTCTGGGGGATTTCTCTGGGGGTGGCCGACAACCCTCGAAGCTTTGAGGACCAGTCTAATCAGCGAAACCTCCTCTGAAGGGTTTTTTCTGACACACCAAGGTGGCGAGTATAGCCTAGTGACAGTCACCTTTTTGTATTGTTTTCCCTTTTTTTTATCTCTTAGGAGGCAAAGGGGTTAATGGAGTAGGACTCCATACAGCAGCTTTCCATTTTTGATGCATACCTACAATATGGCAGGAACCATCAGGAAAGAGAGAGTGACGCTTTTCATTTCCTGGTAGTCAGGGCCTCCCTAGCACGTGCCACCTTCACCTCTTCCCCTTCTGATGATAATCTGAAAATTTTGCCACAGGTCCAGTTTGTAATGACTTCCAAGATATCATTCCCTTTGAACATCCTGTCCCAGCACTGGCAGTCGGGTGCCAGTGGGAGCTGTGCTTCAGTGCCAGTCCCTTCTGAAACAGATGGAACCTCCTCATAAGCTGCAGAGTGCTGTATGGGTATAGCTGGCCTCAGATCCTTTGTATCCCAGACTCAAGAACCATAGGGTGGTCCTCCAACTTCCCTAGGTCCCTTCTGCTGGAGGCTCCAGGGTGGACCATTCTCCCTGGCTGCAGTGTGGAGCATTTTTTCCACACCTTGTCCTCTCCTGACTGCTCCAATGGCTACTGTAAGGAAGAATCTCCTCTTTAATTTGTTCAAAAGATTGTTGCTGTGAAGGACCCCACTTGAAATCAATCTTCTTCGATGTCTGTCATATGATAGAGAGGGTTTACAATCTGACTGTAACCTGGAATATGCATATTCCAAAATACCACAGTGCCAGGAAAGCCTGTGTTTCCTTCCTGTGGGTCAGTGGGGATATGGCTGCTATTTTGTTGACCACATCCGCTGGAATCTGACAATGTCCATCTTGCTATTTTACTTCTAAAAAATGAATTTCTTGGGCAGGTCACTTGACTTTACCCTGTTTTATGGCAAAACCAGCCTTCAGGAGGATCTGAATTATCTTATCCTCTTTCTCAAAAGCTTTCTCTGCTGTGGCACCACTTTGCTGCCTTGGACTCCAGCTCACGCTGAAGTTCCAACACGTCCAGCATGGCAGCACTCAGTGATGGTGGGACTTCATTCAGGCCATGACAGTCCGCTGCCAGTGTCCACTCTCCACGGGACTCAGGCAGGGGCCATGTGGGGCTATTGAGGGGTGAGCGAGTCTTGCTGAGCACGCCCAGCTCTCCAGCGCCCGGATCAGCTCATGGACAGCCTCCTGAAGTTCCACTTGGTGCCATGTTGCCGATGGGACACTGCTGGGCTGGCCATCAGTACCTGCTGTTCTTCAACCCTCAGCAGTCCCACAGCAGAAGGGTCCTCTGAAAGACCAAACAAGAGATTCAGCTGTCTAAAGTTCTTCTTTATCCACAGCAGCTCTCCCAAAGCCCGGCAGTGTCCTTTTGGGTTTTTGAAATACCTCTCCTGAGGTGACGTATGCCAAGGATACACGGAGCCTCTAGGCCAGTAACAACTGCATTTTTCTGCCACTCATGCCCAGTCAGGAGCACTTCAGCCCCCAGTATAGTCCCTGTTGGGACCCCCTGTCATCCCAGAAACAGAGATGGATTCTGCCCCTGCATGATGGCATCAGGGTACATTATCCAGCAATGCCAACTAAGGCCTGGTGCTCCTGTGACTCTGCTGTGCCAGGCCATGGATCCACACAATCCAACAGACCCCATTGTCCTTTTCCCACACCTGGCTGGAGCCAGGGCCCCTCCAGCTCTGATCATGGTACCCCCAAGCCCCTCATTACGTCCCATGACTTCAAAGTGCCCCTGTGCTCCCCCATACCCCCTATACTTTGCTGGGAAAGCCCCCCAAACCCACCCAGAACCCCCAGCCCCATCAAATCTCAATATGCCACTTGGACCTTGAACCTCCCAGTCTCTGAAGATCCCCCAAATCCCAATGTAACTTCCCCAGAGCCCGATGCTCTCCAGTCCCTGCAGCTGCTGCTGGACCCCACAAACCTGCCCATAGCCCCACAAGCTCCCCCTTCATGCTCCATGCTGGCAGCCACCATGAGCCTCTTCAGGTGGTGTGGAGCGGCTGCCACCCTAGACAGGTCTGGGGGGACTGGAGGGGTGAGCACAGGATCTCTCAGAGCACTGCCTCCCCCAGGCCCCCTTGAAGCTCAGATCTCCCCCAGCTGCTCACTGATGAGTAACGTGAGGATGATGATGGGGACGAGGGTGATGTCTGTCTCCAGAACACCTGGGGAAGGTGGGGGGCAGGGTGAGAAGGGCTTCACTCCATGAAGCCCCCAATACCCACCAGGGTATCCACAGATGACCCCTGCATTGCAGCCCCACCACAATTCCCCATGTACCCCAAGCCCTTCAGCTTCCTCACACCTCAATAACCCCAAATATATCCCCCATACTGATGCACCCCAATCCTTCCAACCCCCTCAAACCCCAAACAGTCCTCCAGACCCTCATATACATCGCCATCTCAAAGTGCCCCAATCCCTGCAGCCCCCCAGACCACCATAACTCCCCATGTAGCCCCAGACCCTTATGTACACCAACCCCTCATCCCCTCCAGAGCCCAATAAGCCTCCTCAGACCCCCATAACCCCCAATATACCCCCCGATCTCGATGTACACCAGTCCCCCTGGCACGGCCTTTCCCCGGCCGCGGCCGCACCGAACTCATCAGCCGAGAGGTGCCGCGCCCGGCAGGAATCCCCGGTGCTCGGCACCATCTCGTACTCCAGCTCCAGCCCATGGCCCGGGGGGCCGAGGCCTTCCTGGGCTCAGATGTGGGGTGCTCGCCCCGCGTTCGCTGAGGACTCCGCACCACCAGCGCTCGGGTCGGGGCGGAAGCTGCAGCCCCGGCACAGCGCAGTCCCTGCAGCCCCGCCTGCCCGCCCCCCATCATTGCCCCGTGCACCCCGGTCCCTGCAGCCCCCCAATCCCCCGAGCCCGCCCGTAACCCCCCGGCCGAAATGCGCCCCCCGTTCTGACGGACCCCCACTCTCCCGGCGCCCCCGTTCCCGACAGGGCCCCGCCCTCAGCCTCGGCCCCGCCCCTCCCGCAGGCCCCGCCCAGCCCCGCTGCTGCGCGGGCCCCGCCCCTGCAGGCCCGCCCGGGTGACGTCATTGGGCAGGCCACGCCCCCAGATCAGGCCACGCCCCCTGCGCCGCAGCGGGGCCGCGACTCTGTCCCCGTACAGACCAGTACAGACCAGTACAGACCAGTATAGACCAGTACAGACCAATACAGAGCACTATAGACCAGTACAGACCAGTACAGACCAGTACAGACCAGTACAGAGCAGTATAGATCAGTACAGACCAGTATAGACCAGTACAGACCAATACAGATCAGTACAGAAAAGTACAGACCAGTGCAGACCAGTATAGACCAGTATAGAGCAGTATAGACCAGTACAGACCAGTACAGACCAGTACAGACCAGTACAGAGCAGTATAGATCAGTACAGACCAGTACAGACCAGTACAGACCAGTACAGAGCAGTATAGATCAATACAGACCAGTATAGACCAGTACAGACCAATACAGATCAGTACAGAAAAGTACAGACCAGTGCAGACCAGTATAGACCAGTATAGAGCAGTATAGACCAGTACAGACCAGTACAGACCAGTACAGACCAGTATAGACCAGTACAGACCAGTACAGACCAGTACGGACCAGGACAGACCAGTACGGACCAGTACAGAGCAGTACGGACCAGTACAGACCAGTACGGACCAGTACAGACCAGTACAGAGCAGTATAGACCAGTACAGAGCAGTACAGACCTGTACAGACCAGTACAGAGCAGTACGGACCAGTACAGACCAGTATAGCCCAGTACTGCCCACTAGCAGCCTGTAGAGTCCAGGATAAATCAGTACAACTGGCACAGCCCACTATAGACCAATACAGTACAGTATAGCCCAGTATAAGAAAGTAGAACCCAGTACAGCCCAGTATTTTCCCCGAAGGAACCAAAACCAGCTGGTTCAGTCTGAGGAAGGGGAAGAGGAACCAAGAGCAGCACGTGGCAGCAGGGGGACGGCGCGGCAGGGGAAAAGAGGCTTGGGTGTCCCAGGGGCCCCCCAGACTCCGGGAGTCTGCACCAAGGCGGGGTGACCCAGCTGTGTGGACTCGTAGCCCTGCCAGCCCCTCAGGGACCCCTAAATCCGTCTGGGCAGGGGCCTCCCCCACCAACGTCACTGGGAGGTGGTTGGGGCAGTTGTGACAAAAAGCGATACCCCAAACTTCCCGTTTCTAACCCCAAAATCACCCAAAGCAGAGGCAGTGGCACAGTGGTAACTTGACGGGGAGCAGGGGGGTGGCCAAAATCCCTGGGGGCTGGGGGAAAGGGGTCCTTGGGGTGTGTGGAGGTTCTTTGGCCCTAGGGGAGGTCCCTGGGCTCTGGTGGGGGTCCCTGGAGTGTGTCTGCCTTGGCTGTGGATGGGGGTGGGGGGGTCCTCTGTGCCCTTGGTTCCATGAGGATCTGGAGGATCACAAAGGATCCTTGGATCCACAAGGTGTCGAGGAATTTCTCATGGAACAAGGACATGCTATCCTTGATGCTATTCCTTTGCAGGAGCTGGACAACCCTGGCCTGCAGATTACTGAGTTATTTTAGTTACTTTAAAGTACTTAGGACATCCTTGGAAAGAGAATAAGCCTCGTACAAACACAATAGCCAATGCTGGTTGCTGAGTAGTATATGAAAACTATCACATATTATAACCTGATCAGATGCTTGTAGAATAACAGCCAATCTATAAGTGACAATAGCAAATAAATATTCATTGGTTACCATAACATAATTTCATATATTATGTTAAGCAATGAATGTTAATTTGCTATTGTATTATGTAAGGCGATAAAGGCATAAAACATGAAGAAAATAGACAATAAAGGAGGATGACATCTAGCTGTATTGATTTGGGTGTCATTACTCCAGCTGGTTCTCCATGGGACCCTCTTCAGATTGGCAGCAACAAGGGGTCTTGATTTTCATACCTACTAAACATGGATTAGGAGATGCTGGGGATCCATATCAACTGGGGATTGATGATATCAATCTGTAAATAAGAAAAGTATACAGGACAAAACAATTCCCTCTGTACCCTTTTCAGTATAGTGGGTTGACTTTGAATACACTTTGCAATCTGTCTAATTAACCACTGAAGAATTGAAGACTTGAATTATTTCCATGGGCTTGTCATGTTTGGGTGTTTGGAAGAAATATGAATGAGCCTTTGTCTCTGAATTTCTGTACTGAAGAGCTCAAGAAAGAAGAGGCCTCTGGAGTAGGAAAATTCATCAGCAAGCCCCAAGTGGCTGAGGATGCATCCCCATCAGAGCAGGAATGAGCAGAAATGGGCTCAGCTTTGGGGCTGCCCCAGCTCTGGGATGGGCCCTGGGCCTGGAGCAGGAGCAGCTCTGGAGGGCCCCAGGGCCAGGGCTCTTGTGCTGGCCTGGGCAGATGGGATGGCAGGAGGGGCTGCAGAGCTCTCAGCACCTCAGGCAGAGGGGAGCAGGACAGCCAGGGAGCTCCTTTGGCCTTGGCCAGGCCCCTTCCCCCATGGTGGGGCTGAGTCCTGGCTGAGCTGCAGCTGCTGCTGTACCCTTGGCAGGGGCTGAGGCCGTGGGGCAGTGCCCAGAGCAGCCTGGGCTGAGCAGAGCTGTGGGGCCAGAGCCGGCTGGGCTGTGCTGGGGAGAGGCCCTTGGTGCTGCCCAGAGCTCAGGGCAGCTGGCAGAGCTGGCAGGGAGCTGGGCTGGGCTGGGAGAGCCTGGCACAGAAACCATCAGTGTCCATCTCAGCCTGGCTGAGCGGGCAGGGGCAGGACTCAGCCCAGGCCTTGTGGGGCAGAGCCAGCACCCGGGCAGGCACTGAAAACAGGCAAGAGCCCGAGAGAGGAGGCTGCTCTGTGCCCTTGGGGCATGGACAGAGCAGGGAGGGGCCCAGGACATTTGTCAGCGCCAGCCTCTGTCTGTGCCAGCCCTGGGCAGCCCTGGCTGCTGAGCCCAGCTCTGCCCTGGGCTGAGATTGGCTGTGGCCCAGCTCCATCCTCCTGCGGGGCTCAGGGCCTGTTCCCGGCCATGGCCAGCCCTGGCCGCCTCTCTGCTGGCCCAGAGGCTGGCAGAGCCCAGGCAGGGCTGTCTGTGCAGCCCCACAGGTGCCACGGGCTCGGCAGGAGCTGGCAGAGGCTGCCCAGCAGGGAGGCCATGGGGCACAGAGCCCCAAGGCTGCCCAGGGCCCCACGGCACAGGGGCCGTTCCCAGCCGCAGTGCTCCTGTCCTGGGCTGGGCTGCACAGGGGCTGTGGCACCATGGCTGGGCCAGCACAGGGCCACTGAGGGGCCACGCAGCCGCTGCCAGGGCTGGCAGCAAGGCTGGGCACAGACAAGGAATTGCTGAGCATGGCCTGCGCTGGCCAGGGCTGCCTGTGCCAAGGCAGAGCTCAGCTGCCCTTGGGGGCTGCAGGAACACTCAGGAGCCCAAAGAGCCTCCATGGCTGTGCTGGAGACCAAGGCTGGAGCAGGGAAATGCAGGGCTGCTGTGCCATGGGGAGGGCATGGAATTCCAGTACACACCTCAGCTCTCTGATGGTCCCGGCACCGTGCTGGGCCCTGTTCCAGACTGGAGCAGAGCAGATGCTGATGGCACAGGAGCCCTGCGGGGCTGGCAGGGACCTGCAGCTTGCAAGGTGCTCTGCTCTCCCTCAGCTCCTCTCTGAGAGATCCAGTCCCAGCTCGGCACCTCAGGGCACAAGTGGCACTGCCTGGTCATGGGCACACAGCTGATATCTGCCTGGAGAGGGACACAGGTATTAGTACTTGTACATTTCATAATATAGAAACACGTTTTTATTATCTGGGTCGAGTAGTTTTAAGAAATGACAAAGCTTTCTACCAGGAAGAGAAATTTCCTGGATGTGTAATGATGGCATAAGTAGAAGAAATACTGATATTTCCTCCATCTTGTGTCACCAATACTCTCTTTATTCTTTCCTCTCCCTCTTCCTTCAGGTGTTTCCAGCTCTCCTGTTGAAATGGCCATATCTAAAGACATCACTTCACGAGGTAGAACTATGTCCTTCCCATTGCTCCTCCTGCAGCTTTCCTCCTGAAGCTTCTCTACAGTCATTGAGCTGCAGGAAATTGCCCAATGTTTCTGAAGTTCAAATAAATATCATATTAGAGAACATCTCAATTGCTCTTATATCCATCACAGACTTATATTTTCTTATGTCTTTATCAAAAACTGTTCCTGTACAGAAATCCCTTATGCATGGGGAACATATCAGATGCTGCTGGGATATCACAAATAGCTGAGGGAAGAGCTGTGATGCTTATTAAACTGTTCAAATGTTCAACTTGTGTTTGTTGGCAAGAAACCTTTCTGTGCCTCTGAGTGTCACCATCCCTGAGCCCAAAGGACACAAACCTGATGAGTTGTGGTTCCCACTGCAGGGGCTGCACTTGGACCTTGGCTCTGCACAGGAGACCTCTTCATCCACTTTCCCTCTTTTCCTCCCTCTGGCCATGGAGGGAGCTCCTGATTTCAGCCTGTGACTCGGGTGTGCAAAGAGCAAATCTGGGCAGAATCGGGGCAAGGAGGGTTGGGGGGACCTTGGGATCGGTGCTGGGCACAGAAGGTGTTTTCCACTGCTCTGAGACTGCCTGCTGTGCACAGTGGATTTAATAGCCAGCAGAGGAATGACTTTTGCACTTGATGGAGCTGTGCCTTCCCCAGGCTTTGTTGGCTGGCAAGAAATGAACATCCCTCTGTGTCTGGGGCAGCTCCTTCTCCAAGGAAAGCAGGTGGGAGTGGGAGCCAAGGAGCTGAAACCTGCAGGTGCAGCCTGGGCTGGAGGGAGCTCAGATTTGCACAAGGCTGCTCTGAGTGCCAGGGCTTGGATGGGGGAAATGGTGGGGTGGGGATAGGGACAGAGTCTGATGGATTGTCAGCCGTAAAGGGTCTTGATTTTCATATGAATTCAAACTGCATGAGGAGGTACTTGGATTCTGTGTCAAGTGCAGATTGCACATATCAATGTATTTACAGTAAAAAAAAAAAAAAAAAAACAACAAAAACAAACCACCAAAAATCCCAACTTAAACAGGACCTAAAATATCTTTTCTCGTTGTCTTTATAAAAATAATATTTTGAACACACTTCTGAAATATCTTGTATTAACCACAAAGGATTTGAATACTTAAATTATTCCCAGAGGCTAGGCTTGTTAAGGTGTTCTGAATGGTAATGAGCCCTGGGCCACTGAATTCCTGAACTGAAGAGCTGAAGACTGAAGAAGCCTCTGGAGCAGTAAAATTCAGCAGCAGCCTCCAAGTTGCTGAGGATGTCAGCAGCTCCCACTGAGCCATCCCTGCCCAGAGACCCTGGGGGAATAGGCAGGCAAGGAGAGCGTCCCTGGGGCTGGGGCAGCAGAACTCAGAGGCACCAGCAGCTCCATCTGGGAAATGGAGTGTGGGATGGGGTGTGAAAGCCCTGCCTGGGCTATGCCAAGCAGGACAGACAAGCCTTGACCCCCATCCACTAAAAAAACTCTCTCACAGAGACATTTAATAGGAATTAAAATTATTTGTGTACTTTGAGTTGGATGTACTGGAGAAATACCAACAAGAGATTCTCAGGAGGTCAAAAGAGCAAAACAGTCTTTACTGGCAACTTTAGAAAATCAGAGAAAATTTGGCAAAATGTTTATTTTTATATTCAATGAACAAAAAAGCTTCTCAAAGCATTAACTTGGCCCATTCATATTGACAAACTGTTAGCTCGTTCAATTTTAAGTTAATCAAAATCCTCAAGAGGACAGAAATAGAAGTAGACATTGAGAGAAAGACAAATTAGATACAGAGAAGCACACACAGAGTTACCAACTCCTGGAATCCAGCAGTGTTGAGATGGAAATTCTAAGAGGAGGCAGAGCCAAAATGTGTGCTTGCCTTGTGGTCAGCCTTAAATACCCCTTGGTGTTACTGGGCCCTTCCCCCAGGTGGGACTTGGGGTCATTTGGTCACTCAAGAGCTGGGAGGTGGCTGTGGAGCATTGCCTGTGCTGTGCCAGGGACTGGCAGACACTGCTGGGCTGGGATAGAGGCTCTGGGGGGATTGGGGTTCCAGGGCAGGGCAAGGCTGGACCTGCCCATTCCTCCCCCCAACATGAAATGTTTCCAGACAACAATCTCCTTCAGTCTGTCGTAACAGGCAGTGTTGGAGGTGGAGCCCAAATTATTCCCATGGGCACCTAGATGAGGACCATTATTTTCCATAGGAAGGAAAGCCCAGAGCCCCAGTGTATGGAAGGCAGGTGAGAGCCTCACTAGGCCAAGGCCAACCAAAATTGTCAGTAATGGCAAATTTTGCCTGGGAGCAGTCTTTGGAGATAGGGAATTTTGGAGGTGGAAGCCAATCTCAGCCATGTGCACCCTGAGAAGCAGGACAGTTCTTTCCCTTAGGAAAGAAAACACAGACCCTCTCCGGATGGA
The DNA here is from genome assembly GCF_050655825.1 of Lonchura striata. Classification (NCBI taxonomy): domain Eukaryota; kingdom Metazoa; phylum Chordata; class Aves; order Passeriformes; family Estrildidae; genus Lonchura; species Lonchura striata. Next base: position 4,614,162 of record NC_140735.1, on the reverse strand, counting down.
AAGTGACCTTCATTAAACTATTGCCCACCAGACTTGTCCTGGCAATATTCCAATGGGAGAAATCCCTTGATATTAGGAAATTTGGAGGTGAAATCCCAGTTATGGCCATGGGTGCTTGGAGGAGAAGGACAGTTCTTTTCCATAGGAAGGAAAGCACAGAGCCCCAGTGTTTCATTAGCAGAACAGAAGAGACCCTCAACATGCCCAAGTCAGCTGGATCAGTCAGGTGCCCCCTGGGAGGCCAAGCCAAGCCTGTTCCATGTTCCCTTTGTTATATGGGGACCTGCAGTGTCATAATGCCCCCTGGGTTCCAGAATGTCCCTCAGTGTCACAATGGTCTCCATGGTTATACAAGCCCCACAATGTCACTTCACTTCTCTGTTCCATGAGGCCCACAATGGACCTTTGGACCCTGGGGGTTTGTGATGTCACAATAGTCTCCTTTGGATCCGTAGTGTCACAATGGACACTGATGACACAAGGCCCTCCAGTGTCACCCTGGAGTTTTTTGTTCCATGCAGCCCTGCAGTGCCACAAAGGCCTCTTGCTTTCACGAGGCCCCACAGTGTCACAATGGTCCTCTTGGTTCTGTGGGGACACCAGAGTCACAATGGTCTCACTGGTGTCATGAGGCCTTCCAGTGTCACAATGCTTTGCTTATTCCATGGGGCCTCACCGTGTCCCAATGGTCTCCATGATCCCATGAGTCCCCTTAGTGTCACAATGGTCTCCTTGGTTCCATGGTGCCCCACAGTGTCACAATGGTCCCTTGGTCTCACAGGCCCCACAGTGTCACAATGGTCTCCTTGGTTCCATGGTGCCCCACAGTGTCACAATGGTCCCTTGGTCTCACAGGCCCCACAGTGTCACAATGGTCCCTTGGTTCCATGGTTCCTGTGCTGGTGCATTCCCCCCTCCCCTTCTCAGGCCGCCCTGCCAGCTGAGAAATGCTCACTGGGCCTCGGCCTTGGCCAGCAGCCCCTGGGCTCATCTCCTCTGGAGCTCATCACAAACACGCTCTGCTCCAGGCACTGCTGCTGCCCAGCCAGCTCCTGGCTGCTTCAGGAGCAGCCCTGGGAACTGTTTGTGTTCCCTCAGTGGCACAACATCCCTGTTCTCAGCCTGCCAAAGAAAGCTGCTGATGCCAAGTACGGCCAGGGTGAAACATGGCTGGGACTGCAGCCCCTCTCTTGGGGCCCTACAAACAGTGCTCCAAAAGGAGCCCTTGGAGCTCTCCTGGGCCAGCGACTCCCTCTGAGTGGGGCCTCTCCGAGCCGGGAACTCTCCCGTTTGCTGCACTCGGGGATCCCAAACAACGAGGGAGCCTGGGCTGATCCCCCCACTCCTCCAGGCTCAACCCTTCCTTGCTGGGGAGATGCCAAAGCATCCTCAGGGAGCATTTCCCTGCCCTCAGGGGAATTTCTCACAGGTGCCTTGCACTGACTCTGTGTCTGTGTTCACACAGGAGTGCCTGTGCTGGGGAAATGTGGCAGAAATGCTGCTCTCTGAGGGGTCTGAGTGCCTTGTATAGCTGAGCCAGTCAAATCTGTATGTGAGGTTAATCCACAAGGTCTAAGTGAAATTAAATGCTGCTAGGAGTTGTTCTTTTGCTAGAGTTGTTATATGTAATATAAGTTATAAGCTGAGTTAAATATTTTTAAATGTTATTCTTCTGTTAAATTGCAGTTATGGGTTATAAGTTAGGTTGCATACTGTTAAGTGCTGTTCTCTTTCTAAATTGTGGAGTTTAATGCAGAAGATAAGGTTAAGATATAAGTTAAGTCCTGTGAAGTTTGAGCTCTGTTCAGCTTTTATCTCTTTATTCCTTTTATCCTTGCCCTCCCTGTCCCTGTGTCACACACACACACACACACAAACACACACACACACACACACACACACACACACACACTTCTCTGTTCATTCCTGGTTTGATTGCCTGAATTTCGTTTGGTTTTGTTGTTGCTTTGTTTCCATTTTTGTGCCTGAAGTGTCCAGTCAGGAGCAGAGTGACTCTTGCCAAGGAACTTTGTGCTGCTGTCACTTGAATATTAAATCTGGTTTTTGCTGGGGATGTTTTCAGCGCTCTCAAGCCCTCGTTAGTCACAGGGTGAGGGAGCCCTGGCCCAGGCTCTGGCCCTGGGGGACACGGGGACGCTGCCGGGGGGTCCCTGTCCCCCTGTCCCGCCCCCCATGGCTCCAGCCCCCGTCCCCGTGTCAGGCTCTGGGGTCGATCTCATGGAACATCCTCTGGGGGAGGCTGCGGCGCCAGGGGCGAGGGGGCCGGGGGGACAGGGGACCCCGCTGTGCACGAGCAGCGTTGGACTTCTCTGGGGGGACCTGTGAGGGGGGTTGGGGCAGAGTGACCTCCCCAGTGACTTCAGAGTGTCCCTGTGATGTCACTGAGTGCCTGTGATGTCACAAAGGCCCTCTGATGTCATATTTCCCCTGTGATGTCACACAGCCCCTGTGATGTCTCACAGCCCACTCTGAGATGTAACAGGCCACCTGTGATTTCACACAGATTCCCTGTCATGTCACAGCCTGCCCTTTGAGGTCCCAGTCTGCTCTGTGATGTCCCAAAATCTGTCCTGTGATGTCACATCCCAGCCTGTGGTGTCACAGACACCCTGTGATGTCACAGCCAGCTCTCTGATGGCACAGCTACTTGTGTGATGTTATGCAGCCTCGCTGTGATGTCCCAGCCTGCTCTGTGATTTCACAGTCAGCTCTGTGATGTCACAGCCCACTCTGTATTGTCTCAGCCTTCTCTGTGACATCACACAGCTGCTCTGTGATGTCACAGAGCCCTTATCTACGATGGCAGAGTCTTCTCTGTGGCCTCACAGCCAGTCTGTGATGTCACACAGCCAGCCTGTAATGGCACAGCTGACTTTGTGACATCACAACCTCCTCTGTGATGTCACAGCCTGCTCTATGATGTCACAGCATGCTCTGCGATGGCAGAACTCACTTATCAAGTCACACAGCACCTCTGTGTGCTCACAGACCCACCCTGTGATGTCACAACACCTTCTGTGATGTAACACAGCCACCCTATAATGTCACAGCACACACTCTGACCTCACAGCCTGCTCTGGGATGTCATAAAGGCATCCTGTGATGTCCCATCCTGCTTTCTGATGTCACATAATAGACCAGTGATTTCACTCTTGACTATATGATGTCACAACCTGGTCTGTGATGTCACACAATCACAGAATCACAGAATTACTGGGTTGGAAGAGACCTTTAAGGTCATAAGTCCAACCCACACACTAACACCACCTTTGCAAAACTATGGCACTGAGTGCAACATACAGTCTTTTTTTTAAACACATCTCATGATGATGAATCCACCACCTCCCTGGACAGACTATTCCAGTACTTTATCACCCCTTCCATAAAAAACTTTTTCCTAATATCCAACCTAAATTTCCCTTGGTGTAGCGTAGGACTGTGTCCTCTGGTTCTGTCACTTGCTGTGAGGAGAAAGAGACCGACACCCACCTGACTGCAACCACCTTTCAGGGAGTGTAGACAGTGATAAGGTCACCTCTGAGTGTCCTCTTCTCCAGGCTAAACAACCCCAGCTCCCTCAGTTGTTCCTCACAGGACTTGTGTTCCAGACCCCTCACCAGCCTTGTTGCCCTTCTCTGGACATGCTCCAGCCCCTCCATGTCCTTCCCAAACTGGGCGTCCCAGAACTGGACACAGCACTTGAGGAACAGTGCCAGGACAGGGGAGGAATGCCAAGTACACCAGTGCCAAGTACAGGGGAAGAATGACCTCCCTGCTCCTGCTGGCCACACCATTCCTGATCCAGGCCAGGGGCCATTGGCCTTCTTGGCCACCTGGGCACACTGCTGGCTCATGTCCAGCCTGCTGTCGACCAGTGCCCCCAGGTCCCTTTCTGCCTGGGCACTGTCCAGCCACACCATCCCCAGCCTACAGCAGTGCAGGGGTTGTTGTGGCCAAAGTGCAGGACTTGGCACATGGATTGATTAAACTTCATCTTGTTGGACTTTGCCCATCCATCCAACCATTCCAGGCCTCCCTGCAGAGCCCTCCTACCCTCCAGCAGATCCACACTCACATCCACCTTGGTGTCATCTGCAAAGATGTCCTCGGTTCCAAGGGGCCCCTGAGTGTCACAATGTCCCTTTGGTTACACCAGGCCCTACACTGTCACACTGGTCTCCTTGGTCCCATGGGGCCCCAAAATGTGACAATGGACTCCTTGGTTCCATGGGGCTTCACAGTGTCACAATGTTCTCATTGGTGCTGCAGTTTCACAGGGGCCCCTTGGTTCCATGGGGCCCCAGGGTGCCACAAAGGCCCCATGGTCACATGAGGTCCCACACTGTCACAATGCTCTCTGTGCTTCCACAAGTTCCCTCAGTGTCACAATTGACTCCTTGTTTCCACGAGGCCACACAGTGTCACCATGGCCTCTGTGGTTCCACCAGGACCCAGTGTCACGGGGACTCCCTGGTTCCATTGGGCCCCAGAGCACCACAATGGAGCCCTGGTTCTATGGGGCTGCACAGTGTCACCATGGTCCTCTTAGTTCCACGAGGCCCTGCAGTGTCACAATGGCCCCAGAGTGCCCCAGTCATCACAGAATGACAGAATCAAATAGGCTGGAAAAGACCTTTGGAATCATCAAGTCTAACCAATGCCCTAATACCGCCTTGTCACCCAGACCATGCCACTGAATGCTACTGGAGAGGGACAGTGACTCTGCCACCTCCCCCCTGGCCTGCCCATTCCAATGCCCACTCACCATTTCTGTGAAGAACTTCTTCCCCTTGCCCAGCCTAAACCTCCCCTGGTGCAGCTGGAGGCTGTGTCTTCTTGTCCTGCCCTCCAGCAGATCCACACTCACACCCAGCTTGGTGTCACCTGCAAATTTGGGGATAGTGGGCTTGATCCCCTCACCCAGACCATCAGTGAAGATGTTAAACAGGACTGGGCCCAACACAGATCCCTGGGGGACAGCACCAGGGACTGGACACCAGCTGGGTGCAGCACCATCCCCACCCCTCTCTGGGCCCAGCTTCCAGCCAGCTCTTCCATCTCCCAGCCAGGAGGGAACCTGCCCAAGCCGTGGGCGGCAGCTTTTCCAGGGAATGCTGTCAGAGATAGTGTCCAAGGCTTTGCTGAAGTCCAGATGGACACATCCACAGCCTCTCCCACATCCACAGGTGGGTCACCTGGTCATAAGAGGAGATCAGGTTGCTCAGGCAGGACCTGCCCCTCTTAAATCCACACTGGCTGGCTCTGACCCCTCGGCCATCCTGTGGGTGCCCTGTGGTGGTTCTCAAGGTGATCTGTTCCATAACCTTCCCAGACACCGAGGTCAGGCTGACAGGCCTGAAGCTCCCCAGATCCTCCTTCCAGCCCTTCTTGGGGATGGGCTCACACTGGCACCTCCAGTGCTCTGGGACCTCCCTGCTGAGCCAGCACTGATGGTAAATGATGGGGAGCAGCTTGGGGAACTCATCCACCAGCTCCCTCATCCCCCTAGGATGGATCCCATCTGATCCCATACACCTGTGAGCATCTGAGTGGCTTAGCAGGACCCCAGCTGCTTCCTGCTGGATTACAGGGGGCTGTTCTGCTTCCTGTGCCCATCTACCAGCTCAGGAGAGCTCTTGTCCTGAGAACAGCCTATCCTAATATTGAAAATTAAAAGAAACAAGATGTTAAGGAGCTTGGCCTATTCCTTATCTTTAGCTACTATATTTTCCACTGCATCCAATAAAGAGTGGAGGTTCTCATTATCCCATAAATTGCAACTGAGTTATTTGTAGAAAAGTTTTCTAATATTTTTCACAGAAGTGGCCAGGTTAATCTATTATTGAGATTTCACCTCTTTCCTCTTTTTTCCTGCATGACCTAACAACATCCTTAAACGCTTGCTAAGTTGCCTGACCTTCTGTCCAAAGTTAATGCACCCTCTTCTTTCCCCTGAGTTCCCACAAAAGCTCCATGGGCAGTCAGGGCAGTCATTTTCCTCACCAGCTCATCTTTTGCCACACTGGGACAGGCTGCTCCTTCCCCCTTAAGATTACTTTCTCAAAATGTGCCCTTTGTTCCTGAACCCCTTTGTTTTTAAGGGCTTTTTCCCTTAAAAATATCGGTACCTGATTTGGTACTCCTCAAGTCAGCATCCTAAATAGGCCAAAGACTGCCCTTCCTAATTCCAGTGTGGAAGTTTTGTTGCTGTCCCTCCTTGTGTCACAGATCATTGAAAACTTGATTATTTCATGGTCCCTGTGCCCCAGGCAGCCTCTGAGCCCCACATCTGCCACCAGCCCCTCTGTTTGTGAGCAGCAGGAGACAGAGCTTTCCTTGGGAGTGGAGTGTTACAAAAATTGGGTAAAACAGAAAACTCCTTAACACCAGTGCAGCTTTAAGAAGCAGCATTCTTTATTCAGCTGGGTGCACGGGGGATAGCTCCTCCCAAAGCCGAGCTTGCTGAGTACAGGAAAGTTTCTGTTCATGTTCTGTATTTTGCACACATATTCATTGATTGTCCTGGACTAAACACACATCTGATAATCATTTTTCCAGAATCATTAACATATTTCCCCTCCCTAATACCCATGCTGTCTTCTGTCCTGGGGATCTTCCCTGGTGGTCTCTGGTGCTTGTGGACCCCAATGTTCCCGTGGGCCTGACTGAGCTGGCAGGACACTGAGGCTGGTGAACTTCCAGTTCCCCTTCTCCCACAGTTGGCATTGTGTGGTTTCCATAGGCCTGGGGAGTTGGAGAACAAGCTCCAGTTGTCAGCTCACCTGGTGGAGACAATTCATCATCTGGTGACATGAGGTCACAGAGTGGACTGTGACATCACAGAGTGGACATCAAGCAACTACAGCATCATTGACTGTCTGTGTGACATCAGATAACAGGCTGTGACATAACAGCAGACTATGATATCACAGAGTGACATCAGAGACCAGCTGTGTGACATTAGAGATCTGGCTGTGACATCTCAGAGCAGGCTGAGACATCACAGAGGGGCTGTGTGACATCCCAGGAGGGCTCTGTGAGGTCACTGGGTTGGTCACTCCGCCCCAGCCCCCCCTCACAGTTTCTCCCAACAAGTCCAATGCTGTTCATGCCCAGTGGGGTCCCTGTCCCCCGGTATCCCCCCAGTCCACCTGGAGCCACAGCCTCCACCCAAGGATGTTCCATAGGATCCACCCCAGAGCCTGACATGGGGACAAGGGGCCAGGGCTGTGTGACCAGGACATCAAGGACGTGGATTATCCAAGTCCCTGTGGCCTGAGTTGAGTTCCCCAGGGCAGGAAAGATGTCTGGCAGCTGGAGCAGGGCTAGGGAAGGGCCTCCAAGGTGGGGCTGGAGCCCTTGGGCTGTGAGCAGAGGCTGAGGGAGCTGGGCTTGTCCAGCCCGGAGCAGGGAAGGCTGAGGGGCTCCTCATCCCAGCCTGGCAGTGCCAGTGAGGAGGGGATGGAGAACACAGAGCCAGGCTCTTCACCAGGGGGCCTGGTGGGAGACAAAAGCCAATGGGTGGAAGGGGAAACAGGGGAGATCAGCCAGGACAGAAGATGATGAAATGAATCAGATTTGTTTCAGCATTTCCTCAACACCAAAAGCAGCCTGACCTCCCTTCTCCATCCACCACTGACAGCTTTGCAAATCAGGAATTGTTTGAGCTCTTTTGCCCCCACTCCAGGATGAGAATCCTGATGCAAGAACTTAACTGTGTTTATATCTATCAGAGAACCATGTAAGTCTAAAATCAGTTTTAGTATGGAAATCACTTGTGGATGGTGGACTCATCAGATGCTGCTGGGATGTTGCACATAGCTCAGGGAAGAGCGTGATTGTTATTAAATTGTGTCCTGTTCTACCATGGTCTGTTGGCATGAAGAGAAACTTTCTGTGCCTCTGAGTCTCACCAGTTCCTGACTCCCAAAGGACACAAACCTGATGATTTGTGGTTCCCACTCCAGTCGTGGTACTTGGAGCTCCCTCCATCCCCAGAGCAGAGCTCCCTTGTCCCAGAAAGTCCCTGGCAATGCAGGGATGAAGGAAACAGGACAGGCTGTAGGGATCAGGGGCAGGGCACAGCCAGGGATTTGGGGTGGTTGTGAGCCCAGGGCAGGACCTGGCCCTTGGCCTTGGTGAACCTCAACCCATTGTCCTGGGCCCATGGGTCCAGCCTGTCCAGATCCCTCTGCAGAGCTTCCTGCCCTCCAGCACAGCCACACTCCACCCAGCCTGGGCTCACCTGGAACTGACTGAGGGTGCCCTCGATGGCCTTGTTGAGATCAGCAATAAAGAGATTTCACTGACCTGGCCCAGCCATGATCCCTGGGGACACCCCTGGATGTGACTCCATTCCTCAGCTGCTCTGAGTGCCAGGGAGTGGATGAGGGAAATGGTGGGGAGGGGGTATGGACAAAGTGTGATTGATTGTCAGCCATGAAGAGTCTTTGTCGCTGTTGAGGCAGGACGGGAATTAAGAGGCTCTGACTCAGAAGGCTGTTGAGAGTAAACTCCGGTTAATTCAAAATGCACTGCTCTTTTATACAGAGCTCCGCAAGGACCAAATCCATTGGTTCTGAAGTGAAAACAACCCACCACCATTGGTGCAGTGTGGAGAGTTTTGTGGATGAATGGCTTCGTGAGAAAGGACATGACTACGTGCAGTTAGTGAAGCAGTAGCTGAAAATTGCATAGTGCAGCAATAGCAGATGTAGCAACAATATCTTATGTCCTTGGGTAAGCTGGTTCTCAACAGTAGAATGGTCAGCAAAAAGATAAATGTAAGGGAAAACAAAGCAAGCTTAGAAAGCGCCAAAGGCAGGGTTGACCTGTTTTTGATACACCAATGATGAGCCTAAGTTTTGCAATATGCATGAGCTTCATTATAACGGGTATAACTACATGCGTGCTTGTAATAAACTGAGACTTGTTGACATTATAGAATGGACTTGTCTCCCGTCATTTTTTCCACACCACAGCATCACCATGGTTTCCTTGGATACGCAATACCTCTATGGACCATTGGTTCCATGCAGCCCTGCTGTGTCACAGTGGTTCCTTGGTTCCATGAAGCCCCACTGCATAGCAATGGAATCTTGGTTCTGTGAGGTTCTGTGCGGTCACAATGGTGTCCCTGATTCTGGAGACCCTTGGTTCCACAAGGTTCCACGTTGTCACAATGGTCTCCTTGGGTCTGGACTGGAACGATGGACCCTTGGTTCCACAAGGTTCCATGATGTCACAATGGTCTCCATGGTCCCAGACTGTAATAACAGACCCTTGGTTCCACAAGGTTCCACATTGTCACAATGGTCTCCTTGGGTCTGGACTGTAACGATGGACCCTTGGTTCCATGAGTTTCCTAATGCCACAATGGTCTCCATGGCTCTGGAGTATAACAATGAACCCTTGCTTCTACAGTGTTCCACGATATCACAATTCTCTTTTGTTCTGATCTGTAACAATGGACCCTTGGTTCCACGAGGTTCCACGATGCCACAATGATCTCCTTGGTTATGGACTGTAACAATGGAACCCTGGTTCCATGAGATTCCATGATGTCACAATGATCTACTTGGGTCTACTAGGTTCTATGGTGACACAATGGTCTCCATGGCTCTGGATTCTAACAATGGATCCTTGGTTCCATGAGATTCCATGATGTCACAATGATCTCCTTGGTTCCATGAGGCCTTGCTTTGTCACAATAGACCCATGGTTCCATGAGCTTCCGTAGTGTCACCATGGTCTCCTCAGATCTGCGTTGTCACAATGGACAACTGGTTCCATGGGACCCTGCTGTGTCACAATAAACCCTTAGTGCCATCAGGTTTTCTAGGGTCACAATGGTCTCCCTGGTTCAACGACACCTTGCAGTGTCACAATGGCTGCCTGGTTCCCTGAGCTTCCATAGTGTCAGCCATGGTCTCCTTGTTTCTGCAGTGTCAAAATGGACCCTTGGTTCCATGAGCTTCCTAAATGTCAGTGGTCTCCTTGGTTCCATGTGGCCCTGCTGTGTCACAATGGTCCCATGAGTCCATGTCCCTTGGTTCCATGAGTTTCTGTACTGTCAGCAATGGTTCCTCTCCTCCAATGCGGGCCCACTGTGTCACAATGGACCCTGGGTTCCATGAAGTTCTTCATCATCACAATGGCCCTTTGGATCCATGAAGTTCCTTCGTGTCACCATGGTCTCCGTGGATCCACATTGTCCTAATGGACAATTCCTACCATGCAGTCCCATAGTGTCACGGTGACCCCTTGTTTCCATGAGGCCCCACTTTGTCACCATGGACCCTTGGTTCCATAGGTTTTTTCCTCTAACAATGGATTCCTTGGTTCTGTGAGTTACCCTGCATTTTACAGAGGTTTCTTTGCTTGCAACAAAGCCCGGCTGTGCCTCAATGCACCCTTGGTTCCATGAGGATCTGGAGCATCACAAAGGATCCTTGGATCCACAGGGTGTCGAGGAATTTCTCGTGGAACAAGGACGTGCTATCCTTGATGCTGTTCCTTTGCAGGAGCTGGACAACCCTGGCCTGCAGATTACAGAGTTACTTTAGTTACTTTAAAGTACTTAGGACATCCTTGGAAAGACAATAGGCCTTGTACAAACACAATAGCCAATGCTGGGTGCTGAGTAGTATATGAAAACTCACGTACTATAACCTGATCAGATGCTTGTAGAATAACAGCCAATCAATAAGTGACAGAAGTAAATAAATATTCATTGATTAAGGTAATATGATTACATTTATTACGTTAACCAATGAATGTTAATTTGCTATTGTATTATGTAAGGCGATAAAGGCATAAAACATGAAAAAATTAGACAATAAAGGAGGATGATATCAAGCCATATTGGTTTGGGTGTCATTACTCCAGCTGGCTCTCTGTGGGACCCTCTTCAGATTGTCAGCAATAAGGGATCTTGATTTTCATACCTACTAAAAATGGATTAGGAAATGCTGGGGATCCTTATCAACTGAGGATTGATGATAATCAATCTATAAATAGGAAAAGTAAACAGGACAAAACAATTCCCTCTGCACCATTTTCAATATAGTGGGTTGACTTTGAATACACTTGTGCAATCTGTCTAATTAACCACTGAAGAATTGAAGACTTGAATTAATTCCATGGGCTTGTCTTGTTTGGGTGTTTGGAAGAAATGTGAATGAGCCTTTATCACTGAATTTCTACACTGAAGAGCTCAAGAAAGAAGAGGCCTCTGGAGTAGTAAAGTTCATCACCAACCTCCAAGGTGCTGAGGATCCATCCCCATCAGAGCAGCAATGAGCAGAAATGGGCTCAGCTTTGGGGCTGCCCCAGCTCTGGGATGGGCCCTGGGCCTGGAGCAGGAGCAGCTCTGGAGGGCCCCAGGGCCGGGGCTCTTGTGCTGGCCTGGGCAGATGGGATGGCAGGAGGGGCTGCAGAGCTCTCAGCACCTCAGGCAGAGGGGAGCAGGACACCCAGGGAGCTCCTTTGGCCTTGGCCAGGCCCCTTCCCCCATGGTGGGGCTGAGTCCTGGCTGAGCTGCAGCTGCTGCTGTGCCCTTGGCAGGGGCTGAGGCCGTGGGGCAGTGCCCAGAGCAGCCTGGGCTGAGCAGAGCTGTGGGGCCAGAACCGGCTGGGCTGTGCTGGGGAGAGGCCCTTGGTGCTGCCCAGAGCTCAGGGCAGCTGGCAGAGCTAGCAGGGAGCTGGGCTGGGCTGGGAGAGCCTGGCACAGAAACCATCAGTGTCCATCGCAGCCTGGCTGAGCTGGCAGGGGCCAAGGCCAGCAGAACATGGTCGGCAAGTTCTCTGTGTGGGAGCTGAGCTGGTGAGCCCTTGAGCCCTCCCAAGGTCTGGGGCTGCACCTCCTGCTCCAGAGATGTGACAGATGGGAGCAGAGACAAATCATTCCTGCTGCATTCTTCATTGTGTTTGCTTGTACAGGTGACCTGGATCCATATGTAGATGACCTGTTTTGTGTCTTAAAACACTGGTAAAGTAAGAAGAATACTATTTTTTAGCTGAAAATAATATTTCATGCATAACACACAATGAGAAAGAAAAGACACATATGATCAGAAGAGCATCTGAGTTTTTCAGAGGACAAGAGGCTCATTGATGTTGCAGCAGTCAAACCTGTTCAAATACTTTCCTCAAGGCTTCCTTGAAACGGGAGGTGACCACCAGAGGCCAAGGCCAGCCAGAGCTGTCTGTCCTGGCAGATTTTGTCTGGGAGAACCCTTGCAAATCGGGAATTTTGGAGGAAAAGTGTCAATTTTGGCCATGGTTGCCTGTGCAGAAGGGATGGTACTTTTCCACAGGAAGAAAAGCACAGATCCCCAGTGTTTGAAGCAAGGTGAGAGCCAGCTCTCAGGAAGACAAGGTCAAAAAGACTTGTTTGTAATGGCAGCTTTTGTTTGGGAGCAATCCCTGGATATTGGGAATTTTGAGGGGAGAATCCCATTTTCGCCATGGGTGCTTGAATGTGAAGGGCAGTTCTTTTCCATTGGAAAGAAAGCCCAGAGCCCTTGGCTCCATGAGGCTCTGACGTGCCACAGAGGCCCTTTGGTTTCACAAGGCCTAAAAATGTAGAAATGGTCTCCATGGTTCCATGAGGCCCTGCAGTGTCACAACAGACCATTGGTTTCACTGAGCCCCACAGTGTCACTATGGTCCCTTTGGCTCCAAGAGGCCCTGAAGTGCCACAGTGGCCCTTTGGTTTCACAGGCCTCAAAGTGTCAAAATGGCCTCCATGGTTCCATGAGGCCCTGCTGTGTCACAAGGGACCTTTGGTTCCATGATGCCCCAGAGTGTCACAATGGCATCCTTTGTCCCGTGGAATCAGAATGGACCCTTCATCCCATGGACCCCGACAGTGTTCACTGTAGTCCCCTTGATTCCATGAGGCCCTGCCTTGCTCTAATGGTCTCTGTGTTCCAGTGGGTCCCAAAGTGTCAGGTTAGTCTCCATTGTTCCATGAGGCCACGCAATGTCACTGTGCTCCCCTTGGTTCCACAGAGCCCCACAGTGGAACAATGGACTCTTGGTTCCATGAGGTTCCTCAGTCACAATGGTCTCCCTGGATCTGCAGTGTCACAGTGGCCCCTTGGCTCCGTGTGGCCACGCTGTGTCACAATGGCTCATGGTTCCATGAGGCCGCACAGTTTAACAAGGGACCCTTGGTTCCACGAGGCCTTGCTGTGTCAGAGTGTCCCCTTGGTTCTCAGAGGTTTCTCAGTGTCACAATGATCTCCTTGGATCTGCACTATCACAATGGACCACTGGTTCAATGTGGCCCCAATGTGCCAAAATGGATTTTGGTTCCATGGGGTTCTGCGGTGTCACCATGGACCCTTTGATCCATGAGTTTGGGCAGTGTCACAGCTGAGTCCTGGGTTCTGTGAGGCCCCGCTGTCACCAAATCTTGGAAATATCACAATGAGGCTCCTTAACACTAATTTGCTATTTCAGAGGGTATAATTTATTCAGGCCTGAGGCCTAGTGAGGGCTAACTCCTGATCTGATGCAGACATGTAATTTTAGCAGTGTATTGCTCATATACAGTTCCTAAATGCTAATTACGATTTACCCATTTCCATTAAACCCACCCCAAGTTCCCAGATTCAGTCCTTGTTTTCTCTGTCACTGCACCCTTGAGCCAGATATCTTATCTTCCAGCCATCCCTGCTGGGAAAGCAGCCCCTGCATGCCTTGTTCCTGTGCTGGAAGTTCACAGGCAGGGTAAAAATGGAATTAACCCTTTGGGTATCAGCCCAAGGCTTTGTGTGGCCAGGCAGGGGCAGCAGGAGGCAGAGCTGCCAGCAAAGGAAGGGCCAGCCAGGTGGGGCAGCCGGGGGTGACAACAGCCTGCAGGGACAGAGGCACAGGGCAGGGAAACCGTGGGACAGCCTGAGCTGCAGAGGGCTCAGGGATGTGCAGCAGCTGCAAGGCCCTGACAGAGCCAACCTGTGCAGCCCTTTGGCCGTGGCTGCTGGCCCTGGGCCTGAGGCCACGAGGGGACAAGTGACCCTTGCAGCCCTGGGGCCTCAGTGCCTCCTTGTCCCTGCTCAGCAGCCTGGCAGGGCCGCCCCATGGTCCTGCCCTTGGCATTGCACATCCCCACATGCCAGTGCCCATCCCGGGAAGAGCCCTGAGCAATGAGGGAGGGACAGGATCTGCCTTGCCAGGGGCTGGGGCTCAGGCTTGGGCCCTTTGCATTCCTGAAACACATCCAGGTTTGCTCAGCACCAGAGACACCTTTCCCTTGCCTGTCCCAGCTGTCATCACTGCCTCCAGTGTTCTGCTCTGACTGGAACCTGGGGACACTTTCTCAGTCCTGTCCCTCAATGGGATCCATTAAAACTTCAAGAAGCTCTGAAGTTTTAATTTTGAGTTCTTGAGAAGTTTTTTGAAGACACATTCAGGGACTGAGTCTAATGTAAACAACACCAAAGCCCTGAGAGGGTCATTAAAATTTTCCTATTCCAGTTGTGGAGAAAGATTTCAAAGTGCTTGTAAGAAATACACATTCCTATTTTAAAGGGTGTATTTTATTACATTTCTCTTTAGGTCAGAGGTGATTGCAGCATTCTGTGTTTGATATTGAGCCAGAGTCTCCCCTCAGGAGCTCTGGCCTGCTCAGAGAAGCTGTGCCCTGAGCTCTGGCCCAGCGTGGACAACCTTGCTCCACATTGCCCCAGCCCATCCTGTCTGTCCTCACTCACCTGGGACCTGCTGTGCCTGCAGAGCTGGCTGCACCCAGCCTAAGAGGGGCTTTCCCTTTTTCTATGTTTGAAGCAATCTAAAACTCCTGAGTTTCCCCATGAAAACAGACACCCTCCTCAGGTGTGTGCCAGCCCAAGGTGCCACCAAAACCATCCAGACCGGCCCTCGACCAGCTGTGAGGGTGGATCATCAGCCCCAGCTGCACTGGGCACTGCAAGGAGCTGTGGCCATGGGCACTGCACTGACCCCACTGCTGGGTTTGGCTGCCACAGCAATCCAGAGAAATTAAACTGTCCTTGGAAACACTGGGGAGGACTGGGACATACTGGGGAACACTGGGAATGCTGTGGGAGACACTGGGACATACTGGGAGTGATACTGTGGGGATCTGGGACAGCCTGGGAACATGAGGAATGCTGAGGGGGAATCTGGGTGGACTGGGATGGACTGCGGGGGTACACTGGGACACACTGGGACATACTGGGTGTGAAACTGGGAGTGAAACTGGGGGATACTGGGACAAACAGGGAACATTGTGGGGAAGACTGGGCAACACTGGGGCATATTGTGGATGACATGGGAGGAACTGGGAGGGCCTGGGAATGAACTCAGGCGTATTGGGAGGGACTGGGCTGTGCTGGGAGGGCCTGGAGGGGCACTGGTGCTGTACTGGGCTGTACTGGGGATGAACTGGGCTGTACTGGGAGGGACTGGAGGGGCACTGGGACTGTACTGGGCTGTACTGGGAGGGACTGGAAGGGTTCAGAGGGCTGTTCCCGTCCCCTCCCATTGGCCGAGGCTCCCGCCCATCACAGCGTCCAACCAATCAGCGCCAGGGATCGTGGTTTTGGGGGCGGTGCCTACAGTCAGCGCCATCTTTCCTTTTGCCTACATCTCCCATCATGCCCAGCAAGCCAATAGAGCCTCATTGGGGCCGGGACTACAACGCCCGTCATGCCCCGCGCTCCACAGAACCCTGGTACCGCCCCCATTTGTCCCGTAAGTGCCCCCCAGACCCTCCGGGATCACCAAGTGCCCCTCAGCGCCCATTCGGGACCCCCCAAAAGCGTCCTAGGATCCCCTGAGTGCTCCCAGCCCCACAGATGCCCGGTACAGCCACTTCTGGGAATTCCTCTCCTCTCATCCCCCGCGGCCCCAGAGCCCCTCAGAACACAGTTCCGCGCCTAAAATTCCTGCTGCGCCCTGCGCTCTAAGGAACCCGGTTAAATCTCCCCAAGCTCCCCCCGAGTTCTCCAGAGCCCCCGAGGACCTCACGTCGTGGCTAGGACGCAAAAGTGTCCCCCGAGTGCATTCCCGGTCCGCAAACACCGCGTCCGAGGCACTTCCGGGACTACAGCTCCCATCATGCTCCGCGGCGCACGCCCAGCGCTGTTCCAGCCGTGACTTCATCTCCCGTCATGCCCCGCGCCCCACCGAGAGCCGCTGTCACCGAGCCTGGAACTCCCGTGATGCTCCGCGGTCTCGTTACGCTCCATTGTACCCGCGCCTACAACTCCCATCAGCCCCCGCGCCCAGCGAGCCCCGCCCGAGCCCCCCTAGTCTCCCCCGGACCCCGAAGGGCCCCAAATTCCCCTCGCTGACCTCCAGGGCCCCCCTGGACCCCCGAGTGCTCCCCCGGACCCCGAACTGCCCCTCAGGATCCCTGAGTGCCCCTCCAAGTGCCCGCCCGGCTCCCCCAGGTGTCCTCCAGACCCTCAAGTTCTCTCTGAATTCCCTCCCCAGACACAAAACTGCCCCAAATGTGCCCCAGAAATGTCTCCATGGACCCCAAAGTGGCCCCTTTTACCCTGTCTGAGAAAATAATACAAAAAACGACAAAAAGCTTAAAAACAGGAGTTATAGCGCAGAGGGCAAAATCAATAGCTGAAAGTGGTCAATGAATTAATGAAGGGAATTGTGATACTTAGAACCCATGACCAAAAAATTTTTTGTTTCCTAAAACATATACATTTTTTGTATAAATTTTAAAAATTACGTGTTAAAGATACAGAATAATATTATTAGACATAAGAAAAAATAATTATAACTGTATTTATTAATTAACCTTTATTTATAAAGAAAAATGCACAATTTTTTAATGCTTTGGGCTGTCAGTCTTAAGCAGGCCCTGTCAGACATGGTGAGGCTGGGAGTGAGGAGCAGCTTGTCCAAACAGGGTCAGCCCTCAAGGAGCTCATTCTTCTCCATGCCCAGCCCTCCTAAGGAGCCATTGAGCATCAAGATCACCTGGGAAATGATTCTATCAACTCTTCTCTGAACAGAAAAAGAAAAGAATATTCATGTGATGAAAAAATAAAAATCAGGAGGTGGACTTTGAAGTTTCCCTCCTGAACAGAACAGCAAACTGCACAATCCCTGGAGACTTGAAGACAATGGAAGGAAGACAAAGAGCTCCTGAGGGCTTTCTGTATTTTAAGGATCCCCAGGGTGGATGTGGGGCTGGGTCCAGGAGCCTCAGGCACTGAGAGAAGGCTGAAGAAGCTGCTGAAGGAGTCAGAAGCAAAACTCCAAGTTGCTCAGAGAATCCCTGGTCCCCAGTGAGGGCAGGGACTGCCAAAGGCTCCCCAGGCACTGGAGAGAGCAGATCCTGGAGGCCAGGACTGCAGGGAGCCCAAGGCTCAGAGCAGGGAACTGCAATGC
Organism: Lonchura striata; assembly: GCF_050655825.1. Lineage (NCBI taxonomy): Eukaryota > Metazoa > Chordata > Aves > Passeriformes > Estrildidae > Lonchura > Lonchura striata. The sequence continues at coordinate 4,596,760 of NC_140735.1, read as the reverse complement.
TGAGCAAGGCCTGGGCTGGCTGGGGGAAGCAGAAAGGCCAAGCCCTGAGCCCAGCCTGGCACAGCAGGGCCTGTCCCTGACGGGTGGCTCGGGGCTGTTTGTGGGGCAGGGGGATGTGAGGGGCAGCAAGGACAAATGCCATAAACCTGCAGCCCCTGCCAGCCTCCTCAGGGAGGGCGAGGGAGAATGTGAAAAATGCCAATCACTTGGTTTTTAAAATTTTAAAAGTTTAATACTAATAAAATGGTTATAAAAATAATAATAATACAATTACAGTAATGAAGTTTAGAGTTAGGACAATTAGAAGACAATAAAAAGCAAAGAATTATGGATGTCCAGGTGCTCTCAGAGACTAAATCGCAAAAAGCATGCCTTGTGAACAAAGGAATAATGTTACAAGCAACAGCCTGTTGCATATTCATATATCTCATCCATGATGCATAAATTCCTTGCTAATTAAGAACATTTCTGCTTTTTGTCAACTTCTTCTCCTTAATCCTGTTGGTTCCACAAAGATGGAGAGAAGGCAGAAGAGTGTTTGTCTTTTCTGATAAGGAGGCTGTGACTTTTTATGGGCCCCCGTCGCTGACATCTCTGTGTGAGGAGTTTCTTGATTATCTCATCTTCCTGCTTGAGCTTTTAACAAATCCTATATCACAGTTTCTATTTTAACATTATGTTGTAACCTAAAGCTACATTTAACTCACTATGTAAGAAATTAATACAGCATAACTTTCTAACATTACACATATAATTTTCATTGTAACATTTGCGAAAAGCCAATCATAAAATATGCAATTTCACAGAGAAGCAAAGTGCAGCCCCTCACAGGGAAGTTCCTTCTGTGGGGCTCCCGAGGCGCTGCCCGAGCCCAGGGACAAAGGCCTGGGTGCCTCTGGCCCTGCCAGCCCTGCCCATCTGTCCTGGGGCTGTGCCCCCTGTGCACGCTGCTCCTCTGCCCTGGCCGGCTGCACTCGCCCATCTCGCTGTGCCCCAGCATTTCTCACCCAGCGTTTCTGTGCCCTCCCTGGGCTGCCTGCACCCAGCGCTGCCGGCTCCTGGCACACAGAGCCAGCCCATGACCCAGCCCCATGCTGGGACACCACCAGCACCAAAATTCTACCCTGGCAGGGACTTTTCTTCCTCCTCAGCTCCAGGCTGAACCTTCCAAGCTGTGCTTTGGGCAGGTTTCCTTCTCTTCCCACTGCCAAGGAAAGCTCTGTCTCCTGCTGGTCACAGACAGGGAAGGGCTGGTGGGAGATGTGGTGGTCAGAGACTGTTTGGGGCACAGGGGCCATGAAATTACTGAGTTTTTAAATAGTCTGTGAAAGGAGGGCCATCAATAAATCTTCTACCCTAGAGTTACAGAGAGCAGACTTTGGCCTATTCAGGATTGATTTGGGGAGTACCAAATCAGGTACTGATGTTTTAAAAGGAAACAGCCCTTAAAAACCAAGGATTCCAGGAAGGATGGACACAGTTCAAGAAATAAATGTTGAAGGAGCAGCAACAGACTGTCCCTCTGTGCCAAAAAGTGAGCTAGCAAGGAAAAAAAATGGCCTGGCAGGTCATGGAGCTTTTTCCAGGAACTCAGGGGAAAAATTAGGGTGCATCACCTTGGGAGGGAGGACCAGGAAACTCAGGACATGCTTAAGAATGTTATTAGGTCATGCAGAAAGCAAAATAGAGAGGTAAAAGCTCAATTACAACTTAACCAGGCCACTTATGTGAAGGAGAATAAAAATGTTTTTATAAATACATTAATGGCAAAAGGAGCGGTAAAGACAACCTCCATTTGGTGGGTCAAAAAAAAGGTTCCATGAGGCCTCTGGGTGCCACAATGAATTCCTTGGTGCTGCAGTGTCATGATGGAGCCCTGGTGACACAAGATCCTGCAGTGTCACCAGGGACCCTTGGCTCCATGGGCACCACAGTGTGACAATTGTTCCCTCAATTCCCAGAGTCCTTGCAGTGGAGCAATGGCCCCTTGATTCCATTGTCCCCAGGCTCTCCTGCTGGGAAAAGCAACTGAGTGATGAAGCATTTGCTGCATCTGAACACTGAGATCCATCTTGCCCCCTCTTTTCCTTATTGCCATTGTTCCAACTGCACATTTCTCAGAGGATAACCAGGGATTTTGGGACAAAACCACATTTTTTTGATTGGGAATGTCCCTGGGGATCCCCATTACCAGGGTGAGGTCGCTCTAGAGCAGCTTCTCTCTCTCCTGGCAACCTTTTTCCTCCTCCCCAACCTCCTCCTCCTCTGCCTCCTCCTCCTTCTTGTTACCTTCATCCCCACTGTTCAGAGCATAATTCCAAGAGAAAAGCCAGTGATTTTGGGGCAGAAAACTGCTTTTCTGAGGGGGAACCTCCACAGTGGTTCTGGTCCTGTCAGGGCACCCTTCCTCCCTGTCCTCCTCCTCCTGCCCCGCACTGAGGGCACACCTGAGCTTTGCCCAGAAGAGGGGCCGCGCAGGGAGCTCGGAGGGCCAGCGCAGGTGTGTGCGCCGCAGCAGCACACGGCGCATGCGGTGGAAGGCCGAGAGCTCGGCCTCGGGGATGTCCTCGAGGAAGATGAGGACGAGGACATCGCGCAGCTCATCAAAGAGGCGATAGCTGGCCATCTGGATCTCCAGTGAGCACCACTCGCTGCGCAGATACCCGCGGCTCACCACGCACACCGTGTGCCGGCTGTTGTACACAGCGTCCACGATGTTGTCCACTATGGCGCGGCCGGGGCGAAAGTCACGGTGGTGCAGGCAGAGCCGCAGGGCTCCGCGCTCCAGCTCAGGCACCAACTCCTCCAGCACCCACCGCTCATCCCCAGAGTTGTAGGACACAAAGGTGTCGTAGGTGTAGCGCCGCTGCTCCCGCCGCCAGTGCCCACGTGCCCACGCGTGCAGCAGGAACAGCTGGTAGCGCAACCGCCAGTACCCACGGTGGTACAGCAGTGGCAGCACTAGCAGCAGCAGCACGGCTGGTGCTGTCCCTGCAAACAGGTACCGCCCCATGTCCAGGTAGCACACGCGTGTGTCAAAGGAGTGCAGGTACGTGGAGGCCCCACCCGTCTCACCGCAGGTGTAGTTATACAGGTAGACCACCTGCACGGGCCCACCTTCCAGCCAGGCAGGCAGCCAGGCATTGGCACAGCTGCAACTCAGCGGGCACTTGCGCAGGTCCAGATAGCGCAGGGCAGGGAGTCGGGTGGCCAGAGTCACATCCAATGTACGCAGCTCGTTCTTGGCCAGGTGCAGCTCCTGCAGTCGTGTTAGGTTGCCGAAGACCTCGGGGCCAAGGCTGCGCAGTCCTGCACTCTCCAGGTTCAGGCTGCGCAGCTGGCTCAGGTTCTTGAAGACGCCGGCAGGCAGGTGGCCCATCCCGCCGTTGCTGTCAGCCAGCGTCAGGTTCCGCAGCTGTGCCAGGTCATCGAAGGCATCGTCAGGGATGGCCGAGAGTGAGTTCTGTGCCAGAGAGAGTGAGCGCAAGGCACTGAGGCCCTGGAAGAAACGTTGTGGGACTACACGCATCCCATATGGCTGCTGTGCCTGCAGCTTCAGGTCATAGAGGTTATGCAGGTAGCGGAAAGGCGGCAGCTGCCGCAGATGTCGGCTCAGGTAGTGCAGCGCGTTGGCACGCAGGTCCAGCACACCCAGCATCAGCTGCACCGGCTGGAACGTGGCCGCTCTCACCTCCAGCAGCCGGTTGCGGTCCAGGTAAAGTCGGCAAAGCCGCGGGAGGCCCTGGAATGCCTTGGCTGCCAAGTGCTGCAGGTTGTTCCCACCCAGGTCAAGCGTCTGCAGCTGGTCAAGCCCCTTGAAGGCGCCAGGGAAGAGCACGGCCACGCGGTTGTTGCGCAGGTTGAGGTCTCCCAGCTGGTGCAGGTCAGCAAAGGAGCCGGGCAGGAGGTCAGTGAGCAGGTTGTTGTCAAGGCGTAGGTGCCGCAGGTCGTGGAGTCCACGCAGCGCTGCGCGGTCCAGCCGTGCCAGCCCGTTCACATCCAGCCGCAGCTGCCGCAGCGCCGGTGCATTGTCAAAAGCACCCGCACCAGCCACCAGGATGCGGTTGAAGCGCAGGGACATGTTGTGCAGCTGCCACAGAACTGGGGACCCGTTGCACGATGGCAGCCGCTGCAGCAAGTTGTGCTCAGCCACCAGCTCGCTCAGCTCTGCGCGCTGTGCCTGGTTCAGCAGCCGCCCTACGCAGCCCAGGTGCCGCAGCCGGTTGCCAGATAAATCCAGGGCACCCAGCACCGGACACTCAGCCAGAGCCCCATCGGGCATTGCTGTGAGCCCCATGCGCTGCAGCTGCAGCCTCTGCAGCTGCTGTCCTCTCAGCTGCTGGCACAGGTATTCCAGGCCGCTCGTGCCTACCTGTAGCCCTGACACGTCCACCTGGTGCGGGGAGATTCCAGGCACACGCAGCAGCTGCACTACGTCCAGCGGGTTCCCAGCCAGGTGCAGGTATGTCAGGTTGCTCAGGCACAGGTGAGCGAGTGGTGCAGGGTCTGAAATGTTGTTGTAGGACAGGTCAAGCTCACGCAGCCCTGAGGGCATCACCCCAGGGGTGGCCCCTGAAAGAGCTCCCAGGGAGTTGTTGCAGAGGTGCAAGACCCTCAGCGTGGGTGGCAGCCCCGGGCCCAGTGTCGACAGCATGTTTACACACAGGTCGAGCAGGTCTAGGTGCGTCAGATTCCCCACAGCCATGGCCACGGGCTCCAGTGCTTGGAGCCGGCCATCCCGCAGCCAGAGTGTGGTGAGTGCGGCCAGTGGCTGGAAAGCTCCGGGGGCCACTTTCTGTAGCGGATTGTGGTCCAGCCGCAGCGTGCTCAGATTTCCCAGCCCAGAGAACACACCCGTGGCCAGCACTGACACCTTGTTGTGGGCCAGGTCTAGGTGCACCAGTGCTGACAGCCCCCAGAAAGCCCCTGGGGCCAGGTGTTCCAGCTGGTTGTGGGTCAGATCAAGGGTGTAGAGCTGCGGCAGGTGGGCAAAGGCACCAGGGGGCACCTGGCGCAAGATATTGACAGAGAGGTTGAGGGATGTGGCAGTGGAGGGGAGGTCGCCCACTGCAGCCCCCACGGTGCTCAGGAAGCGCTGGATGCAGCGGAACAGACCAGGGTCCCGCGGTGCCTGGATGCAGTTGCGGAAGCCATAGGGAGAGACCCCTGCAGGCACCACCACCAGTGTCACCAGTGTCACCAGCAGCGGGGTGCACATCCTGACTCACCCTGCAGAGATCCTGGATGCAGTGGGAGAGAGAGGAGGAGGAAGCATATCCTTGGTACCACAGAGACCACGCTCAAGGCCCAGAGACCACACTTGGGGACTCAGGGATCCCCACCACCCTAGGGATCCCCTTGTGAACCAGAGACCCCACCAGCATCCCAAAGACCCAAATCAGGGCCCAGGGACCCCCCATCCACACCCCAGAGACCCAAACAGAACACCGGGACTCCCACTCTGTGTCCAAGGACTCCTCATCCCCACCCCAGGGAATCACATACATACTCCAGGGACTCCCGTCAGGGCCCAGAGGACCCCCCCACCCCCATCCACAGCCCAGGCAGACACACTCCAGGGACCCCCACCAGAGTCCAGGGACCTCCCCTAGGGCCAAAGAACCTCCACACACCCCAAGGACCCCTTGCCCCCCACGGATTTTGGGCACCCCCCTGCTCCCCGTCAAGTTCCCACCGTGCCACTGCCTCTGCTTTGGGTGATTTTGGGGTTAGAAACGGGAAGTTTGGGGTATCGCTTTTTGTCACCACTGCCCCACCCACCTCCCAGTGACGTAGGTGGGGGAGGCCCCTGCCCAGACGGATTTAGGGGTCCCCAAGGGGCTGGCAGGGCTACGAGTCTACACAGCTGGGTCACCCCGCCTCGGTGCAGACTCCCGGAGTCTGGGGGGCCCCTGGGACACCCAAGCCTCTTCGCCCAGGCCGCGCCGTCCCCCTGCTGCCACGTGCTGCTCTTGGTTCCTCTTCCCCTTCCTCAGACTGAACCAGCTGGTTTTGGTTCCTTCGGGGAAAATACTGGGCTGTACTGGGTTATACTTTCTTATACTGGGCTATACTGTACTATATTGGTCTACAGTAGGCTGTGCCAGTTGTACTGAGTTATCCTGGACTCTAAAGGCTGCTAGTGGGCTGTACTGGGCTGTACTGGGCTGTATGGGTCTGTACTGGGCTGTACTGGGCAGTACTGGCCTGTACTGGGCTGTAATGGTCTGTACTGGGCTGTACTGGTCTGTACTGGTCTGTACTGAGCTCTAATGGGCTCTACTGGTCTGTATTGGTCTTTACTGGGTTGTACTGGTCTGTACTGGTCTGTACTGGTCTGTACTGGTCTGTACTGGTCTATACTGCTCTGTACTGGTCTAGACTGGTCTTTACTGGTCTGTACTGGTCTGTACTGCTCTGTACTGTTCTGTGTTATAAGTTGAGGCGAATAATTTGATTCAGCCTGTTAAGATCAATTAATAATTTTATTAATTACAGCAAGCGATAGCAAGCAAAACAGCGCTGGGTTCAGCTGTGAGCCTGGCTCCGCCAAAAGCTGACAACCTTTCCTTCTCTTCAGTCCCTTTTTATCTTGCATGAGTGGGGGTGATGAGTCTCGTTCCACCGTGGTTATCAGTCCCAGGAACAATGGGTTTCACAAGTAGGGTGGTGTGTCTCCTTCCACTGCGGTTTATCAGTTTCAGCAACAATGGGTTTCCACTGCGGTTATCAGTTCCAGCCAGTCCTGCAAAATCTTTCACAATCTTTGTTTGTGGTTACCAGTCAAGCCTGCAAATTCCATGTCCCGACTTCCCCCCCTTTTATCCTAATTTCATACTTTTGATGAACAAACAAGTCAATGCAGTTTCTCACAGTCCCCCATTCCATATTTTATCATTTTGTTCATCAAATAGTTTTATTTCTTGGTGGGCTAGAATCAAAGTCTCTTCTACTTCAGGATCTCTAGGGAGAGTTTCATATTTGGCTTTAATTAGCATCAGGTGTGCTGCTTCCGATCTTCTTTTTACTATTTCAATTACCTTGTTGAATATACATGGGCCAAATGTTAATCCTAACACTAATAATATTAAAGGACCCGCAATTGTAGATAGCAAGGTAGTTAACCAAGGGGAGTGATTAAACCAGGTCTCATACCAGCTCTGCTGGGCCTCCCTTTCCCTTTTCCTTTTCTCAAGTCCTGCTTTCAGTTTTGTCATAGTGTCTCCTACCACCCCAGTGTGATCTGCATACACACAACATTCTTCCCGGAGGGCCACACACAGTCCTCCCTGTTGTAAGAATAGAAGATCTAGTCCTCTTCTATTCTGCAGAACCACTTCCGATAAGGACCTTACTGACTTTTCCAATGCTGATATTGATTGTTCTATACGTTCCAAATCTTCGTCTACAGCAATCCTCAGGGAATTAAACTCCTTTGTTTGTTTTACTAGGGAGGCTACTCCCGTACTGATACCTGCTCCCCCTGCAAGCATTAAAAGTGCGACTGTAAGTGTGGTCAAAGGCTCTCGTTTTTGTATGTGGTGTTCTGGGATGTTTTGTACATTATACATATATTCGTTGGGGTGATAGATAATTTTGGGAATCACAGCCACCTGTATACAATAGTCAGAGGTTTCATCAAATATTTCTAAGGAAATACAGGGGGTGAATCCTCCTTTTGAGCAGATCCACTTGGTGTTTTTAGCGGGAACTAGCCATTTAGCTGGAGTATCTTCCCGTTTAGCTTTAGTAACAGTCTCACATAAATATTCCAGGTGTGTGGGTACTCTGCCAATACATCGTCCCCTCCCTGTTATTGAAGCCAAAGTCATTCCTTTACCCCAGGAATCTTTCCAATTACATTGCGGGGGATTGCTACCATTAAGACATCTTGCCTTTTCAGATATCCCTACAGCTTCGTAAAATGGAGGCCTAACATCAAAGCAGAGCCAACAGTGTTCTGTTAATTCTGGCTGAGTAGCATTTAAGACTTTATATACTCCCTCCATTAATTTCCAGAGAGTGTTAAACCGGGAATCCCCACTTGGCGGTGTTGTAGGAGTTGTAGTTTGGTTATCCGTTATCAGGTTCCTAGCTGTTAAATCCCCAACTATTACAGGATTAGGGCCCACTGCCTGTGTGTCTGCTGGTACAGGCCCTTTCTTTATGGTAAATACGCTCCCTCTGTCTTTTCCAGGTTCCCAATACCGAAAGCCCCATGATCTTCCTACCATCCATCCTGGGTCTGTGGGCTCAGTTATGTTTAAATGCACAAATTGGGAACTCCCTTTCCACCCGCCCAAGAAGGCGCCACTAGAATCCTTTTGTGGAGGGGTACATCCATAGGGTCCCCATGATACTTTAAGAAATTTATCTCCTGCTGCTTGCCAGTCTGAGGCTATTGTTTCACACCCCCAGTACCCACAGAAATATTCTCCAGGGTAATTGCAATACCCCTTTCCTGGGTTCGATGCTGGACACATGTAAAATCCTGCGGTATTAAAACAGGGCTCTACAGGGGCTAGTTCACATAACTGTGGGATAAAACTAGGGGGTCCGGATGTTATCTGACTCCGAATTACCCTGCCATCTATTCCGGTTAGCGTCCACTTAAAGGGCTGGTGCAGAGCCGGGGAACCCTCCCCTTTATGTATGATACAAAGCATTAAAATACTTATAATCTGCCAATAAGGGTGGGGTCCTGACCTTGTTTTTACTGCATAATATCCTGTTTTCCCTTTTTGGGTTTGTTGCCTTTTTGGTGTTTCAGAGGTAATCAGACGGGTCGTCCAGGGGAACCTAGTACTCGGTTGGCAATAGTTGGAGCATTTCAGCATTATTCCATTGCGGGGGGACCTGGCTTTTTCCCCTCTGCCTCACTCGCCGACCCAGTTGCTTCGAGCCGCGAGGTGAACCATCTTCTCGGCAGCAGCGGTACTCGCCTGGGCGTCCCTTCCCCTGCTCCTGCCTAACCTTGTACTGATCCAAATTTTTATCCTTGACCGGGGGTGGGTTGCACGGGACCCCCTTTAGTTCCCTCCGACAACACCCTTTTATAATTTGGGCAACAAATGGAGTGGGTTCGTTAGTATGGAAACAAAAGTTTCCTGGATGCACTCGTTTTGTGTATATTTTCCACCAACCCTCAGACTCGAAACGAACCCACTGATTTTCCAATTCCCCTAATTTTAACACAATTTTGGTTAACTTTCGTTCAGCCTTATAGCATTCTGTACAGACCCCAGTTGGCGGCCTCCCCTTTTGGCAATGGACCCACCACCGTTCTTGGCAAACTTTACATGCAAAGCACACAAAAGGATAACAATCACAATCTACCTTATTACAAATTATCAAATAATCACTAACAAGCAGGTAATCATATCCCTTTTGTTCCCCTTTGTGATCAACTTGAATGGTACACACAGAGTTCATCGGTTTTTCTTAATGGTAACCTTCAATTCCCCAGGCAGGCTGGTCACTTTCCACTGGTCATCTGTGGTGATCGGACCTTTAACTCGACTGGCATGTGTCCACCCCTTCTCGGCTGTCCGTATCACAGTTCCTGTGGTAAGCAGAACAACAAAGGGGCCTTCCCAACGTGGGGTTAAAGAATTTTCTTTCCAGGATTTAATAAGCACATTGTCCCCTGGTTTGATTTTATGTATTGTAATGTCTAAAGGTGGCCTCTGTGTCAACATCCATTTTTCCCTCAATTCCTGTCTTCGGCTCATAATTTGTATGATATAATGCTTAATTTGGGAATCCTTCAAGCATGGATGGTCTGTAGGGGCTTCCATATCATAAGGCATTCCAAATAGCATTTCAAATGGGGAGATTCCTACATCAGTTCGGGGTTGAGTTCGAATATTTAATAAAGCCAGAGGCAAACATTTTACCCATGACATCTTGGTTTCTAACATCAACTTCGTCAGTTGTTTTTTTATTTCCCCGTTCATCCTTTCCACTCTCCCTGAGCTCTGTGGATGCCAAGGAGTGTGATATTTCCACTGGGTTCCTAAGGCCGTTAAAACATCTTTTGCGATTTTAGAAGTGAAATGAGGTCCCCTATCTGAGTCTAAATATTCAATTAATCCATATCGGGGAATAATTTGTTCTAGTAACACTTTTACTACGGTATTTGAGGTGGCTCGGGCAGTAGGATAGGCTTCCATGTAATGGGTCAAATGGTCTACCAGTACCAATAAATATTTATACCTCCCCACTTTTGGTAATTCTGTAAAATCTACTTGTATGTGTGAGAAGGGTCTTTGTGCTAGCTCCCTGCCGCCCATTGGTCTTTCTCTCAGTTGTTGTTTATTCACTTTTTGACAAGTTAAACACTGTTGAGTTACCTGTTTTGCAAGGTTATAGACTCCTATACACATATATTTTATAGCAAATTGATCAACCAAGGCTTGTGTACCCCAGTGGGTTTTCTCATGGATTGCTTGTAGGACCCTCATTGCCATCCCTTTTGGGAGTACTTCCCGCCCGTCGGGCAATACCCATTTGCCTTCCTCTTTTTCTCTTATCCCCATCTGGCCTAATTTCTCCTTTTCTTGCACAGTGAAGTCTAGTATGTAATCAATAGGTCCATGAAACCAGCAATGTTTCTTTCGAGGGGTATCACAGGCACATTTTATTGAGTCTATCCCATAGTATTTCCAGCAAACCCAACACGGTGGATCTTCTAAGTCAGCTCCACAAGTGCTCTCTCCTTGTGACAAGCCCTGTCCATGGCTTTAAATTCATCAGGGCCGCTCGTTTCGCTTCCTGGTCCGCCAAATTGTTTCCTCGTATTGAATTTCCAATCCCTGCTTGATGTCCTTTTACATGGACAATGGCTATTTTCTCTGGCCCTCTCAAAGCTTGTAATACCTGCCGAATCAATTCTTTATGTACCAGCCCCTTTCCCGGTGAGTTCATAAGTCCCCTTTCTTCCCAGATTTTTCCAAAAGTATGAACTACTCCATAGGCATATTTAGAATCAGTGAAAATAGTCCCACTTTTTCCTTCCAATAATTTTAGAGCCCTAAGCACCGCATATAATTCGCATGCTTGGGCTGACCAGCTGGGGCTAAGGAGACCCGATTCTGCTGTCTTAAATGTTTTCCCATCTATTATAGCATACCCGGATTTCCTTTTCCCTTCCAGAACTCGAGAGGACCCATCTACATACAATCGAGTCCCTTCTTCTAGCTCTTCTTCCTCAAGATCTGGCCTTATTTTTGTTTGTTCCTCTATTTGTTGAAGGCAATCATGTGTTAGTTCTGTAATTGGTTCTCCATATAAAAACTGGGCCGGTTTTTGCAGGCTCGTTGTTTCTATACTTAACTTAGGAGAAGAGACTAGGATGCCTTCATACCTTAGAAGTCTGGCATCCATTATCCATTTATCAGCCTTCTGTTACAAAACTCCACGAATGTTATGGGGAGATAAGACTTTTAGCTCACTTCCAAAGGTTATCTTCCCAGCTTCCTCTACCAGGAGAGCAGCAGCCACTATAGCCTGTAAGCATGTGGGCCACCCCCGGCTAACGGGATCCAGGAGTTTGGAGAGGTATGCTACTGGTTTCTTTTTCCCAGCCCAATCCTGAGCTAATACACCATATGCTACTCCCTCATTTGCACAAATAAATAAGTAAAATGATCTCTTCAAATCTGGAATGCTAAGGACTGGAGCATTGACTAGTTCAGTTTTTAATGCTTCTAATTGATCTTCATCATTGGTGCTCCATTTCAATAACCCATCATTAGTTAATTTTTCATATAAAAATTTGACTTTTCCACTAAAATTTTCGATCCATTGTCGGCAATACCCGAAGAGTCCCAGTAACTGTCGGACTTGTCTTTTGTTCTGTGGGGCCTGTAGGGAAAGTATTCCTTGGATTCTATCAGTGTCCAATTTCTTGGTTCCCCTTGTTAACCAGTGCCCAAGATATTTGACCTCTTCTACAAACTGCAATTTTGGCTTAGAGACTTTAAGTCCCTTAAGGCTTAAATAATTTAGGAGGAGTTTTATACTTTCTTCCCTTACCTTTTTTTCCTCTTTCCCTGCAATTAATAAATCATCCACATATTGTAGTAACACCATCCCTTCCCCTAAAGAATAACCTTCCAGTACTTGTTCCAAAGCTTGTCCAAACAGATTTGGGGATTCTGTAAATCCCTGGGGAAGGACTGTCCACCTCAGTTGTTGTTTTCTATGTGTATCTGGATCCTCCCATTCAAAAGCAAAATAATCTCTAGAAGTTTCCTTAAGGGGACAAGCCCAGAAGGCATCTTTGAGATCTATTACACTATACCACTGGTTTTCTGGGCCAAGTTGACTTAATAAAAGGGTATGTGGGTTAGCTACCACGGGGAACCTTTCAACGGTTCTTTTGTTAATTTCCCGTAAATCATGTACTAACCTATAACTACCATTGGGTTTCTTTACTGGTAAAATGGGGGTATTAAAAGGGGACATACATGGTTCTAAAAGTCCCTTTTCTAAAAGCCTTTCTATTTCCGGTTTCAGTCCTTGCCTCCCCTCCTTAGATTTAGGATATTGCCTAATTCTGACAGGTATCTCTGGGTTCCTAATAGTTACTTCAAAGGGTTCAATATTCAATTTTCCTACACTATCAGGGGTATACCACACCTCTGGATTAATCTTTTTCTCATCCTCAGCCCGGAGAGGACACAATTTTACTGTCAGTTCTCCCTCACTAATCTCTATCCCTATCCCCAATTCAATCATCAAATCCCTTCCCAGTAAATTATAATCTGCTTCTGGTACTAATAAAAATGACCCAATTCCTAATTTGGAGTTACTTTCTAAGAGTACATCCTTGATTATAGGTACTCCAAAGGGTTCCCCTTTTGCTCCAATCACCTGTATGATTTCAGATGAAATCTTACACCCTAGGGGAAGGGTCTGGACGGTCGATCTTTCTGCCCCTGAGTCCACAAGGAACTCATATTCTTGCTGCTGGGGACCTATTTTTAATTTTACCAGGGGCTCTGTTCTTTCTCTTGTCCCCAGCAGATAGAGCCCCTGACACCCCTAATCTTCCTTAAACTGCTTTTCATCAGCCATCCTTTGTCGACATTCCCGTTTCATATGTCCCTTTTTCCCACAGTAAAAACAAACAATCCTATCTCCTCCACCTTGTCTTCCTTCATGCACCTGTTGACCTGCTCCCTTCAAACCTCCTGGGTGACCACCACCCCTCCTTTGGGGAGATTGCCTCTGTCCTTCCCTTACAGCTGCTAACATAATCTTAGACTGCTTCTTGTAGTTCTCATCCTCCCTCCTAACATAAACCTTTTGAGCCTCCCGCAGTAACTCATCCAGCCCCCTTGCTTGCCACCCTTCTAACTTTTCCAACTTCTTTCGAATATCCACCCACGAATTTACCACAAAATGAACTTTCAACAATGTCTCTCCTTCAGGAGTGTTGGGGTCCACCCCTGAATATAACTGAAAGGCTTTTCTCAGCCTCTCCAACCACTCAGTTGGATCTTCATCCTTCTTTTGTTGTTCCTTGAATGCCTTTTGTACATTCTGTCCACGAGGGACAGCTTTCCTTATTCCCTGTATTATTATATTTCGCAAATCGCCCATATGGGTACGGTGTAACGCGTCTTGATTATTCCACTGGGGATTATGTAGGGGCCATTTAATATCTGCTAATGGTCCCTGTTGATGTTCATCATCCCAGATTCTCATGCCCATTTCTCTAATCATTCTTCTTTCTTCTGCAGAAAACAAAATCCCTAACATGGATTGCATCTCCTCCCAAGTATAAATATTAGGTCCCAAAAATTGATCCAACCGCTCTGCCAGCCCTAAAGGATCTTCTAACAGATGTCCCATTTCCTTTTTAAATTCCCTAACATTCCCTGAGTTTAATGGAACAGATATATATACTATTCCCAGAATCTGGGCAGGCTGTCCTGGTTGCGCAGCATTCGGGTTAGGCACCATTCCCATTCCATGCTCTCTAAGGGGAAATATACCCAATTCTTGCTTTCCCTTTTGTCGGGTCTGGCTTCGGGTTACTCGCCGAGAACCCTCAGGGATATTTTCCTCCAACCTTTCACCTTCCGGTCCCTCATCCTCCGATAATTCTTGGGTGGGTGCCGAGGGACCCGGGTGGTCGATTAGCGAAGGTTCCAGGTGGGGGGGTATAAAAGTTGTGGCGGTGGAGGTGGCAATGGAAGAGGTGGGGGTGGTGGCGGTATGTATGGAGGGGGAATGCCTGGAGGTAATTCAATTTCTTTTGACCTCTTTTTCTTCCTCTCGGTATTGAGAGCAAATAATTTTGCCCTTGTCTCTCCTCTTATCCAGAGGGCTGCATATTCACTTTCTTCTAGATTAAAGGGTTCTTTTGAATTAACGTAAATATTTAAGGCCTGACAGATCCAATCCTCAGAAGACCCAAATACTGGCCAATATAACTGATCCCCTCTTATTTGTTTCCCCCCCACAAACTTCCATGCAGTAATGAGCCATTTTCACTTTATCTTTTCCCTTCCTAGAAGGAAAGGCATTCCAATATTTAATCATTAAGCCTAATGGACTATCCTCTGAAATATGGGGAAGTTTTACAGGGATTCCCCCACCCATGGGTTCAGCAGGCTTGCTTTTCCTCTGACCCATCTTCTGGAGTGCCTTCTCTCACACACACACTTGCTTCCCCCAATTCGTGGCCCAGTCCGTCGCCAGATATGGGAACCGCACTACTATGAGGTCCGCACTTGCTTGGGGAGTCCGAGCTGCCGGCCCCCCTCTCATACACCACACTCGTCACACTCCAGGATCTCCAACCCCCGACCAGGCGGTCCCGTTCTCCCAGAACAGGCCTCCTCCGGACACCAGGTCCTTCACAAAATACTTACACCATCCGGTGTCTTCGCCTGGGGCTTCGTGCACAAAGATTAAGGGGGTAGCCGGCAGTTCCTTGCTTGCTATCGGATTTTAGGTTCGTTGGTCAGAGTCCGTGGAGCAGTGTCCCCGTAAGGCCACTGTTAAAGCAAAGGCAGTGGGGCGCCTCCTTAGGACACCTCCTCTCCAGGTGTTCCGATCCGAGTCACGGCACCAAATTTGTTATAAGTTGAGCGAATAATTCGATTCAGCCTGTTAAGATCAATTAATAATTTTATTAATTACAGCAAGCGATAGTAAGCAAAACAGCGCTGGGTTCAGCTGGGAGCCTGGCTCTGCCAAAAGCTGACAACCTTTCCTTCTCTTCAGTCCCTTTTTATCTTGCATGAGTGGGGGTGATGAGTCTCGTTCCACCGTGGTTATCAGTCCCAGGAACAATGGGTTTCACAAGTAGGGTGGTGTGTCTCCCTCCACTGCGGTTTGTCAGTTTCAGCAACAATGGGTTTCCACTGTGGTTATCAGTTCCAGCCAGTCCTGCAAAATCTTTCACAATCTTTGTTTGTGGTTACCAGTCAAGCCTGCAAATTCCATGTCCCGACTTCCCCCCCTTTTATCCTAATTTCATACTTTTGATGAACAAAAAAGTCAATGCAGTTTCTCACACTCTGTACCAGTCTATACTGGTCTATACTGCTCTGTACTGATCTATACTGCTCTGTACTGGTCTACACTGGTCTGTACTGGTCTATACTGGTCTGTACTGGTCCGTACTGGTCTGTACTGCTCCGTACTGGTCTGTACTGGTCTGTACTGGTCTGCACTGGTCTGTACTAGTCTGCACTGGTCTGTACTGGTCTGTACTGGTCTATACTGGTGTGCACTGGTCTATACTGCTCTGTACTGGTCTGTACTGGTCTATACTGGTCTGTACTGGTCTGTACTGGTCTGTACTGGTCTGTACTGGGACAGAGTCGCGGCCCCGCTGCGGCGCAGGGGGCGTGGCCTGATCTGGGGGCGTGGCCTGCCCAATGACGTCACCCGGGCGGGGCCTGCAGGGGCGGGGCCCGCGCAGCAGCGGGGCTGGGCGGGGCCTGCGGGAGGGGCGGGGCCGAGGCTGAGGGCGGGGCCCTGTCGGGAACGGGGGCGCCGGGAGAGTGGGGGTCCGTCAGAACGGGGGGCGCATTTCGGCCGGGGGGTTACGGGCGGGCTCGGGGGATTGGGGGGCTGCAGGGACCGGGGTGCACGGGGCAATGATGGGGGGCGGGCGGGCGGGGCTGCAGGGACTGCGCTGTGCCGGGGCTGCAGCTTCCGCCCCGACCCGAGCGCTGGTGGTGCGGAGTCCTCAGCGAACGCGGGGCGAGCACCCCACATCTGAGCCCAGGAAGGCCTCGGCCCCCCGGGCCATGGGCTGGAGCTGGAGTACGAGATGGTGCTGAGCACCGGGGATTCCTGCCGGGCGCGGCACCTCTCGGCTGATGAGTTCGGTGCGGCCGCGGCTGGGGAAAGGCCGTGCAAGGGGGACTGGTGTGCATCCAGATCGGGGGGTATATTGGGGGTTATGGGGGTCTGAGGAGGCTTATTGGGCTCTGGAGGGGATGAGGGATTGGTGTACATCAGGGTCTGGGGCTACATGGGGAGTTATGGTGGTCTGGGGGGCTGCAGGGATTGGGGCACTTTGAGATGGCGATGTGTATGAGGGTCTGGAGGACTGTTTAGGGGTTTGGGGGGGTTGGAAGGATTGGGGTGCATCAGTATGGGGGATATATTTGAGGTTATTGAGGTGAGAGGAAGCTAAAGGGCTTGGGGTACATGGGGAATTGTGGTGGGGCTGCAATGCAGGGGTCATCTGTGGATACCCTGGTGGGTATTGGGGGCTTCATGGAGTGAAGCCCTTCTCACCCTGCCCCCCACCTTCCCCAGGTGTTCTGGAGACAGACATCACCCTCATCCCCATCATCATCCTCACGTTACTCATCAGTGAGCAGCTGGGGGAGATCTGAGCTTCAAGGGGGCCTGGGGGAGGCAGTGCTCTGAGAGATCCTGTGCTCCCCCCTCGAGTCCCCCCAGACCTGTCTAGGGTGGCAGCCGCTCCACACCACCTGAAGAGGCTCATGGTGGCTGCCAGCATGGAGCATGAAGGGGGAGCCTGTGGGGCTATGGGCAGGTTTGTGGGGTCCAGCAGCAGCTGCAGGGACTGGAGAGCATCGGGCTCTGGGGAAGTTACATTGGGATTTGGGGGATCTTCAGAGACTGGGAGATTCAAGGTCCAAGTGGCATATTGATATTTGATGGGGCTGGGGGTTCTGGGTGGGTTTGGGGGCCTTTCCCAGCAAAGTATAGGGGGTATGGGGGAGCACAGGGGCACTTTGAAGTCATGGGAGTTAATGAGGGGCTTGGGGGAGTACAGGAGGTGTAGGGGTGCACAGACCCTCATGTCGGGGATATGATGAAGGGGGGTGCCCAGCCCTCCCCATACCCCCATGCTGGCTGCTTCCTCCACCCCATCAGCTTCCTCATCTTCCTCCTTGTGCTCATCCTGCTGGGCAAGTGCTTTTCCATCACAGGTACCACGGAGGGTATGGGGAGGTGACTGGGGAGCACGGGGGCAGCTGTGGGTCACTATGGGGCAGTCAGGGGTCCCTATAGAACATTTGCAGGGGGTCTGTGGGGTAGTTTGGGGGTCTCTATGGGGCACCCAGAGGGTTGGTGCTTTCAGAGACCTCATTAGACTGGGGAACTCCATCCAGCTCTCCATGAACGTCACCCTGTACAGTGTCACCTATATCACCCTGCTCACCTACAAGGCCCAGGTGAGACCCCTACACCCACCTGTATTTTTGCTGTATATATAGGGTTTGTGGGTTATTTGGGGGGTATTTTGGGATGCAGGGGCAGTTCTTTGCCCACAAGGAGGTACATTTTGGGGGGCAGTTCTTTGACCACCATGAAGTGCTTTATAATTGAGGTTCAGGTGAGACCCATGTGCCCAGCTGTATTTGGGGAATATGGGAGGCATTTGAAGGGATATGGGGTATTTGGATGGTGTTTGCTTTGTGGAGTTTGTCTTTGGGGGGAGAGGCAGTTTTTTGACCCTGGTCAGGTGATGTACCCCTACAAGTTACCTGTGGGGCACAGGCTCATTGTGCTGCAGTTCAGGGCCTTCAGCTGGTTGTGCAGTGCCATTTCCATCACTGTCACCATTGTCCTTGAGCACCGCTACTTCTACCTGCCCTTCCTGGGGGCTTATGCCCTCTGGTGACTCCTGGAGTACCTGGAGGACACCTGAGGTCTCTCACACAAGGGTCTCTCAAGGGGGTCTCATGAGGGTCTCACAGGGGTGTCACAAGGTTCAGTCTCATAGAAGTCTCAAAGTGTTCTTGCAGTCAGAAAACTCTTTAAGGAAAAATGCCACTCAGTTTCCACTTGGCAAGTCCTCAGGCAGAATTGAAGGGCTGATGTTACTTCAGACCCTCTGGAAGGGACCTCCAGGTCATATTTACAAGAGGCGAGCAACAAGTACCATGATCAGAGCTGGAGGGGCCCTGGCTCCAGCCAGGTGTGGGAAAAGGACAATGGGGTCTGTTGGATTGTGTGGATCCATGGCCTGGCACAGCAGAGCCACAGGAGCACAAGGCCTTAGTTGACATGGGTGGATAATGTACCCTGATGCCATCATGCAGGGGCAGAATCCATCTCTGTTTCTGGGATGACAGGGGGTCCCAACAGGGACTATACTGGGGGCTGAAGTGCTCCTGACTGGGCATGAGTGGCAGAAAAATGCAGTTGTTACTGGATTAGAGGCTCCATGTATCCTTGGCATAGATCACCTCAGGAGAGGTATTTCAAAAACCCAAAAGGACACCGCCAGGCTTTGGGAGAGCTGCTGTGGAGAACGAAGAAATTAAGACAGCTGAATCCCTTGTTTGGTCTTTCAGAGGACCCTTCTGCTGTGGGACTGCTGAGGGTTGAAGAACAGCAGGTACTGATGGCCAGCCCAGCAGTGTCCCGTCGGCAACATGGCACCAAGTGGAACTTCAGGAGGCTGTCCATGAGCTGATCCGGGCGCTGGAGAGCTGGGCGTGCTCAGCAAGACTCGTTCACCCCTCAATAGCCCCACATGGCCCCTGCCTGAGTCCCGTGGAGAGTGGACACTGGCAGCGGACTGTCATGGCCTGAATGAAGTCCCACCATCACTGAGTGCTGCCATGCTGGACGTGTTGGAACTTCAGCGTGAGCTGGAGTCCAAGGCAGCAAAGTGGTGCCACAGCAGAGAAAGCTTTTGAGAAAGAGGATAAGATAATTCAGATCCTCCTGAAGGCTGGTTTTGCCATAAAACAGGGTAAAGTCAAGTGACCTGCCCAAGAAATTCAGTTTTTAGAAGTAAAATAGCAAGATGGACATTGTCAGATTCCAGCAGATGTGGTCAACAAAATAGCAGCCATATTCCCACTGACCCACAGGAAGGAAACACAGGCTTTCCTGGCACTGTGGTATTTTGGAATGTGCATATTCCAGGTTACAGTCAGATTGTAAACCCTCTCTATCATATGACAGACAAGGAAGAAGATTGATTTCAAGTGGGGTCCTTCACAGCAACAAGCTTTTGAACAAATTAAAGAGGAGATTCTTCCTTACAGTAGCCGTTGGAGCAGTCAGGAGAGGACAAGGTGTGGAAAAAATGCTCCACACTGCAGCCAGGGAGAATGGTCCACCCTGGAGCCTCCAGCAGAAGGGACCTGGGGAAGTTGGAGGACCACCCTATGGTTCTTGAGTCTGGGATACAAAGGATCTGAGGCCAGCTATACCCATACAGCACTCTGCAGCTTATGAGGAGGTTCCATCTGTTTCAGAAGGGACTGGCACTGAAGCACAGCTCCCACTGGCACCTGACTGCCAGTGCTGGGACGGGATGTTCAAAGGGAATGATATCTTGGAAGTCATTACAAACTGGCCCTGTGGCAAAATTTTCAGATTATCATCAGAAGGGGAAGAGGTGAAGGTGGCACGTGCTAGGGAGGCCCTGACTACCAGGAAATGAAAAGCGTCACTCTCTCTTTCCTGATGGTTCCTGCCATATTGTAGGGATGCATCAAAAATGGAAAGCTGCTGTATGGAGTCCTACTCCATTAACCCCTTTGCCTCCTAAGTGATAAAAAAAAGGGAAAACAATACAAAAAGGTGACTGTCACTAGGCTATACTCGCCACCTTGGTGTGTCAGAAAAAACTCTTCAGAGGAGGTTTCGCTGATTAGACTGGTCCTCAAAGCTTCGAGGGTTGACGGCCACCCCCAGAGAAATCCCCCAGAAAATTGGGGTTTTTCTCTCTGATAGTGATTTAGAATCCAGAGGAGATCCAATGGAGACACTTCCAAAAGGCTCAGTAAAGCCTCAAGGTCAGGGCCTAGTTGTGCATCAATTGAAAATGTGCGTGTTAGAGTAGTGGTTGCTGCTGCCTATAATCTGTCTCCTGCGGAAAAGCAAGTTGAGATAACCTTCAGGCAATGCAGTCAGACCCTCACTTAGCACCTACCACAGCTGGCTCAGTGACAGAGGCAAGAAAGGCTCTTTTTGCTCTTTTTGCAGGGTTTTATTCCAGTGGAGGATATCACATGTGGCTGAAGGGAGCTCAGCGAGATAAAAGAGGGGGACCACGTGGAAGAGACAGCTTGAGAAGGGGAAGGGGTGGGGGACAGGGCTAAGGGCTGGGCAGAGGGGTTTGGTCTCCAGGGAAAGGGGGGTGGCCACCAGGGCTACCGATCCTGTGAGGGGACAGGGAAAGGAGAAACCAGGGGAAGTTGCACAGGGGAAGTTGACACAGAGGCCCAAATGCGAGACTGCTTTTCCCCCCAGGAGGACTGGCTCTGTGGTGAGCAGTTACTGCTGTTGCCAAGGCTGAGGACTTGGGAGTGAGGTGGGAGAGTTCATGGGATGCTACATGGCAACTTACGGAAGCCACTGAAGGACAAGGTGGCTCCAGGCACGTTACAGAGCTTAAAGCCTAAAGCCGTCTAGCTAGCTTTGGACATGGCTGAATGAGAGAAATGGCCAACTCTGCCTAGGCACTGACTCATGGATGGTGGCAAGTGCTCTGTGGGGTGGTTGGAAGGATGGAAAAAGGACAATTGGCAGCACAAGGGAAACCCATTGGAGCTGCTGGGCTGGGGCAGGACATCACTGCCCAGGGGACAAGCTGGTTGTGAAAGTCCCTCCTGTGGGTGCTCACGTACCCAGGAGTCGGGCACTGAAGAGCATCACAGCAATGGACAGAGGGATGGGGCTGCCAGGATTAAAGTGTCCCAGGTGGGTCTGGACTGGCTACACTTGGCTGAGTTATTTCTGGCTCAGTGGGCCCACGATGCCTCAGGTAGCCAGTGTTTCAGGGGCAGATGAGAGGCTGTCCGGGCGAAGTAAAGACCTTCCTGTCCTGGAACATTTTGTGTGGGAGCAATCCGTGGATGGATCCAAATTTTGTGCTTAGTGCCAAATTTAGGAGGTTGGGCTCAGAAAGTGAATGAAAGCACATTTCCTTGGGAGGAGAAACACCTAGTCTTACTGTTAGTGCTGCAGATGATTGTTGGCCCAGGAAAGGAAAAGGCAAACAAGACCTATCTCTCAAGACACCTATTCTGTTGGAGAAATCCTTGGACATATTCGTTAGTAGAGATGGTTTCCAAATTCCTCATATGTGCTCCTGAAAGGGAATGACAATATTTTTCCTTGGAAAATAAAGCACTAGTCACAGTGTTTTAGGATGAAAACGTTTTGCTGGCCTTCACCTCCACCTGGCAGATGATCATCTGCAGCACCGTCAGTCAGACAAGGTGTTTCCCTTCACAAGAATAGGTGCTGTTATTCACGTTGAAGAACCTAGCTGCAGCATTTGGAGCTGAGTTCCAGTATTGAATACATCTAGGGCTCTAGACATTGCTCTCACACCAAACAGACTAGGGCAGGAAACTCTCACTGGCATTTTTCTCCCCTCTCCAGTTTATAATCTGAGGCTAACTGCTTTCCTTCCCATGTAAAAGCACTGTCATTCCATTTCAGGAGTCAAAACTTTTGTAAACCACCTCCAATATCAAATATGTCCAAGGATTGCTGCCAAACAAAGACTCCAGGACAGAAAGGTTTTGCTGACTTGTCTCTCTACTAGGCAATGATCATCTGTGGCACCAACATTAGGACTGGGAGTTTCATTTTCTAGGAAAGGTACTGTCATTCACTTGGAGGGCCTGGGTTCTGACATTTGGATTCAAGCTCCAATATTGAATGTCTAAGGATTGCTGCCACACAAAGCATGTGAGAACAGAAAGCTGTTGCTGGCTTTTACCTTTACTTTGCAGTCATGTGAACACCACCAGCAGGACTATGTGTTTGCCTTCCCAAAGAAAGGTACTGTCATTCATGTCCAGGAGCACAGTTACAGCATTTGGAGCCACATGCCAATACTAAATACTTCCAGTGGATGTCTAACACAGGACGATCCAGAGCAGAAAGGTCTTTGTGGCCTTTACCTCCCCTGAGAAGCATATCTGCGCTAGAAACAGTGGGTTAGGTCCTTTCCTTCCCGTGGAAAATCACTTTATTCCTCTTCAGGAGTCCACCATCTTACTTTGGATACAACTTTCCAACATGACATATATCCAAGGATTGCTCTCACACAATATGTGCCAGGTCAGAAAATTATTACTGAATTCTACCTCCCTGGGCAGCATGTAATCTGCACATTGAACCCTAGGCCTAGGGGCTTTCCTTCCCCTGTAAAAGTGTTTCAATCATCTTTAAGGAGCTCATCCACTGAAATCTGGATACCACCTCCAGCACTGAAAACATCCAAGGATTGCTCCCACACAAAATGTGGACAGACAGTGTGTTAGCATTCAGGAACACACATAATCACAGGATATGATCATCTGCAGGTGCTTTTATTGAGAACTCTGGCAATCAGGGGTACAGACCCAAATCTGACTCAGACATAGATTTCGAGCTGAATGTATTTTATATTCTATCGTTATATAACCTACATATTAATTATTAAACTTATATTGTTCCACTGTATACATTGAAATGAGTTTCTTGTGATCTTTCTGAGGCCCCTGACCACGGTTTCTCATGATTATTCTTACGATTAAACAGTAATTATATTTAATTACTAAACAATCATCACATCTAACAGTCATATCATTTATCATGTACTAGCTACACAGGTGCGGTTCTAGCAAGGTACAAGGCTTTCATGTACCTATTTATTTTTTTTCAGGGCCCACTAAGCTTAATTTTCCTTTTAACCCTAAATCCCCATGATTTTAAAACCCTTTTACTATCAAGATCAGTGAAAGCTTTCTGATCTGGCAGTTTTTGTATGAGAGTCATCTCTGGGCACATATAATATGGGAGGTGGTATCCACATTTGAATAATCGCTTCTGGATGAGAATGAGAGTTCTTTTCTGTAGGAAGGAAAGCACGTGGCCCCAGTGTTTGTGGTGCTGATGAGAGGCTGCACAGGGGAGCCAGGGAACGCCAGCCAAGACCTCTCTATCGTGGCACCTTTTTGGTGGGATCCATCCTTGGACATAATAATGGAAGTGTTACCTAATTTGGGTAATGGGTCAAATCCCTGGTCATACTCAATTAATTGCACTTACAACTGACAAGCACGTGTGGTGTAGAATGCATGTACTAAGTTACCTTACTTCCTAGCTTAAATAAAGAAGTAATTCTACCCTGTGGGTTGAACGTGTTAATTTAAACTTGTTAAATTTGTTTCCTGCTGGCAGGGATTGCTCCTGCAATAAGGATAAGCTGTCCTTCGATGGTTAGCTTGATCTTCAGTGGGGGTGTGCTGGAATTGTTACCGATACCATTCCTGGTTAGAAACAGTATGTGTCTCCTGGACAGGTTACCCCTTAGTGGCTCAAGTTGTTTAATCACTCAGAATAATGACAAAAGTCCTTTTCCCAACTCAGAATCCCTCTGTTCCATCTCTTTAAATGCAGTTGAGTTGAATGCTGAATCTTTCTTTGGTCTTTGTCCTGGTTTGTAAGATAAGCTTGTATTCTATCTGCCATCTGTTGGAGGTTGGGCAGGTTTCTTATCTCTTCCAAGAAGGATGGTTTGCTCGGAAGAGGTAATGGTTTGTTAATGGGCCATTGACTGACTCACTGCAGGGCTGGTAACGTAACATCATCCCATTGTGAGATGCTCCACCCAGAGGGGGAAGCCAAGCACTCTTTTATTGTATGAAGGGGTACCTTTTGGGGAGACAGAGCAGCTCTCTTTTTGCGGGATTTCCCAGAGAAGCAGCTCCTTCGGCAGGACACCTGAGAGAAGCGGCCGGAGCGCAGTGAGGCGGCGGCGGCGGAGCTCAGAGGCATCCCCGGCGCACAGGAAGACCGGCCCCACTGCCACCAGATCTTCAGAGAAAACTATACCCTTCTAAAGATCACCACTTCAGCTGCAATTCATCAGCCACTGCAAGGGGAGCAGCTATCATTTCAACCAGACTGCTACCAACACCCCGAATCCTCAGGTTGTGGACTTTTTCACTAGTTTTGTTTGTACCAATTGCATTTGCCTTTTTTTTAAATTGTTATCTAGTTTTCTCCTAGTAAAGAATTGTTACTCTCATTCCCACATCTTTGCCTGAGAGCCTTTTAATTTAAAAATCCTGGTAATTTGGAGGGAGGGGGTTTACCTTCTCCATTGCACAGGAGGCTTTTGCCCTCCTTCACAGACTCCTGTCTTGTCAAACCAAGACAGTCTTTCATGGTGCTAGGCCTTGATATCCTTCAGGAGGAATCTCAACCTCTATTTTATGAATTGCTTGTCCACTGCTGTTGCTGCTTCCAGTGTTTTCAGCAGGGTCTTCTGCAATGGCAATGTCAACAGCAAACACTGGCTAAACACTGGCAAGTTCTATGAGACTGGAGTGTGTTAAAATGATCACTGGCCCCTGTCTCAGACAGGAGAGATAGAAGTGGGACTGAGTGATAGTTCCTTTCTTCTCTTAACCTGTCACCACCCCATCAATGCCCAGGCACTTGGGTGCCATAATGTAGTTATAAAAACATTTTTATTCTCCTTCACAGAAGTGGCCTGGTTAAGTCCTAATTGACCTTTCACCGCTCTAATTTGCTTTCTGCATGACCTAATAACATCCTTAAACACGTCCTGAGTTTCCTGGTCCTCCCTCCCAAAGTGATGCATCCTAATTTTTCCCCTGAGTTCCTGGAAAAAGCCCCAAGCTCTGCCAATGCTGGTGCCTGTCACCTGCCACAGAGACCTGTGGCCCCGGGGGACTTGTGTGCCAGAGGACAGCCAAAGCCAACGTACCTTGCTGTCTATGTGATCCTTTCTGCAGGTGGCTGCAGGCAGGAGCACCTGGAGCAGCACTTGGTAGCCGCACTTGGTATCTGTCAAAAGCTGTTGCTCCTTCCTAGAATGATTTTTGCTTGGAAGTGATAATCTGCAACACAAAAACACCATCCACTGTTGACTTCCAGAGGACAATGACATTCTTACAGAGATACTGTCAAGTTTCCTTGTGTCCTTTTGTTTTTTCTTGCTTTCTGGGAAAGAACATCAGCCCAGCATCTGATGCCCAATGCTCCGGTTGCTGCCTGTCTGGCTGTGGCCAGCAGCTCATATCCAAAGACAAGTGGGTGCTGCCTTCTGAGCAAGGGAATGGACAGGCACGAGCAGAGAATTTCCCTGCTGAAGCTGGGAGGAACCTGGGGAAGTGCAGAAGATTGGGATAACGCTGGCATGAGAGAAGCCATTCCGTGTCTCTGATGATGGTGCCAGCAGTGTGAGGGAAGAGCCAAGCGCTGGAAGCAGACACATCCTGCTGCTTTCTGCTGTTCCCTGGACACGGAACACACTTGTTCCCATAGTTCCCGAAGGCTTGATGCAGGAAGAAAAACATTCAACAGGAGCACCAAAGGCCAGGGGGTTATTGGCCACTTTCCCTTGCCCACTGCACGCTTGGGCAACTAGCCAAGTGCAAGCGCCCTTTTTCCCTTCCTCCCCATTGGCCTGAAGAATCTGGGCACCAAGAGAAAGCTCCTGGACCTCCGGGTATGACAACAACCATTTATTAATGCTACTCTGGGGTGAAAGGAAGTGCTTGCAGAGGGCAGTTGTTCCTCACAGGCTCAGGTGGCCCCAGCAGACGCAGCCTGGCAGATCAGTTCTCCACAGCGCTGCAGCAGGACAGCCAGCCACGGCGGCACGGGAAAGGCCGTGACTTCCAGAGCCAGCGGAGTTGATCCTGCACATTCTGGAGTCGGGAGGAGGGAATGGCTTGTACAGCTAAATTGATGTACAGGGTTTGAAGGGCCAGGCATGAGATGGCAGGGCTGACGTCATCCGCCAGGTCCTGAAGGGCTGCGAGAGAGAGGAACAGAGCCACCGTCACAGCCTGCGTCTGCAGAAACATGGGGAGACCCTCCTGCCACGTCCATGCCAGGCAGCTCTTGCCATGGCCTGGAGGAAGCAGGAGACAAGAAGGGCTAGCTGGAAGGTGTTGGCCACGAATGTGCCACAGGCCCCCGAAAGGTCTGTGTGCTGTGCCCACGCTGCCCTTGGTGCGTGCCGGGCCAGGGAAGGCAGCTGCCAGCGGCAGCCCCCGCTGAGAGCCCGCTGGCCTCACTCACCCCTGCAGAGGATGCGGAACTCTTGCTGCTGTCCTCTGAGGCAGCGCCCGGCCATCCCTTGGGAACAGAGAGCGTGAGCTGGCTCCAGAGCCACAGCTGCCGCCCGCGGGCGCTGCCCGGCCCGAGGCCACACGGGCTCCTGGCCCAGCAGGGCTCAGCCCGGGCCCCTGGCGCATCCTGCCGCCCCAGGGCACGGCTGCCAGAGGGCGGCGGCAGCGCCGAGGCCAGGCGGGGCTCCAGATGGCCGCGCGCGGATGCTGCTGCCGGGGCAGCAGGCGGGGCTGGGGCCGAGCTGCGGCGGGGCGGGGAAGGAGCCGGGCTCGTGGCTCACCCATGAACCTGACGGCCGCCTCTCGCAGGGGCTCCTGTGGGCTCTGCACGTAGGGCAGGGCCCGGCGCAGGTGCTCGGCCGCTCGGCTCCTGTCCTCTGCCAGCTGCAGAGAGCGGTGGGGCACGAAGGGAAGGGTTGGTGCGGGCCCTGCCCCTCGGCCGGGCGCTCCCTCCGCCCGGCGCCGCTCCCCCTGCCCACACAGCGCCGAGGCCCGGCCAGCAGCCGCCGGCGCCGGGCTCTGCAGGGAGCAGAGGGCCCGGCGAGCCGCGGTGCCGCCCCGCGGCAGAGCCTGGCTGCCTCGGGGCTCCCTCAGCACCGGCCTTGGGGCCAGAGGAGCCTGGAGCAGAGCCCGCGCGGCCCAGGGAAGGCAGCGGCGTGTGGGGCGCCGGCCGGTGCCCCTGCGGGCAGCACTG
Organism: Lonchura striata; assembly: GCF_050655825.1. Lineage (NCBI taxonomy): Eukaryota > Metazoa > Chordata > Aves > Passeriformes > Estrildidae > Lonchura > Lonchura striata. The sequence goes on along the minus strand of NC_140735.1, from coordinate 4,569,490 downwards.
GGCAGGGGCCGCAGCTGCCAGGGCACAGACTGGGCACCGTGGGCAGGCGGCTTCTCCAGGCCGGGGCTGGGGCTTCCGGGCTGTGCTTACCAAGCGCTCGGCAAAGCTCCACATCTGATCCGTTTTCAGCAGCTGCTGAAGATCCCTTCTCTTCAGGAACCTTACTGCAGAAAGCAGCGTTTCCCGAGAGGCCTGCAGAGCGGCAGAGACACGGACATGGCACCGCAGCCCAGGGCACAGGAGCCATGTGCCCGTGCCAAGGCCAGGAGGGAGCTGGAGCCCATGAGGAGGAGCCAGGCTGTGGGGAGACAGATGAGCCCCCTGCCATGGGGACCCCGGCGCCCAGGAGCCCTCACCTGTGCCACATGCCAGTTCTCATCGTGGCAGTTGAAGAAGAGTGGGAGCAGGCTCTGGCTCACAGGCTTCTTCAGGGGCTTTTTTCCCTTGGCCACCACCAAGTTCATCACCTCTTGGAAGAGGCGAACAGAGAGCAGCTTTACAAGGCTGTTGTCCTGTTGGAAAGGAAGCAAAACCCCTCCACACCAGCTGCTTCAGGCCCCCCTGTGCACAGGCACAAGGCACCGGGCTTCCAGGCGGCGCCCGGTGCCCGTGGCTGGGGGCACAGAGCCTTACATTGTCAAAGAGTTGCCAGAGCGCCTCAGCCAGCTGCAGAGCGATGGGGCTGGATATTGCAAGGTCTTTGTTGCAAAGCACAGAGCTGAGAACAACGATGGTCATCTCAACAATGTCTTCATCCACGGCCTGCAGGAGGTTGCCGAGGCTTTCAGTCAGGCTGTACATTCTTCCGTTCTGTGTGGAAAACAAGGCTGGGCAACCCCACGCTGCTGCTGCTGCTGCAGGGCTCAGAGGCTGAAGGCCTGTTCCAGAGTGCTCAGGAAGCTGAACAGCCACCCTGGAGAGCTGGGAGCAGCTGCCACAGCTCCCAAAGCCCAGCCAAGCCCAAGGAGCTGCTTTCCCCAGCCCCACGCTGCCAGCACAGCTTCAGCTGCTGCCTCCTTCTCACCATCGAGGGGTCCTGGCTGAGCACCACGAGGCCTCTGAGCGCCACACGATGCATCTCTCTGGACTTGCTCTGCAGGTGCCTTGTCATGATCTGCAGGACGTTTTCAGCGCATTCACTCAAGTCCAGGCAGTCCAGGACCTGAAAGGCACAGAGCAGTGACAGGAGTGCCCAGCTGGCAGGAGCTCAGAACTGCACAGGGCTGAGCCAAGGCAGCAGCACAGGGCACCATCCCAGGCAGCTGCGGCTACCAGAGGGCAGAGGCGTGGGAGGCAGCTGAGCGAGGCAGCGCTGGCCATCGGGCTCACCTCCACCAGGAAGGCCAGGGCGGGCAGTTCCCAGTCTGAACTGTCTTGGCTTAGTAAGTCAAAGAGGCAGGATGCCATGCTGCAACACCAGATGATGGAGACACGGCGCATCTCCCTGGGAGGGAGAAAAAGGCACCGTTGCTCCTGAGCTGAGTGGCCAAACCTCTCCCAGGGCTGACTCACAGAAGTCTGGTCTTCTCCCGAGCACTCCCGAGCACGGGTGCTTTGGGAGGCAGCTGCTCCAGGGCACCCTCCTCTCCCAGCCCATTCCAGTCTGCTCATCCCTCCCTTGAGGGCAAGGCCCTGCCGCCCATGAGCACAGGGACTGCGTGGGGTGATCTGGGCACAAAGGAGAGGGGCGGTGGGGAGAATGAGGTCTCACCTGGCCAGCAGACCCACTGCATAGTGGTGGGTGTCGGCACAGAGCAGTGTGTCCCAGGCACACCTGCGTTCCATTGCTAGCACCACGTCCTCGTACTGCATTTGGCAGAGCAGGGCCTTCAGGGTCTGCAGTGCAAAGCTGTGTGCAGAGCAAAGCCCAGGTCACGCTGGGAGGCCCAGCTCCTGCCCTGGGAGCATGGCAGGGATGGGGAGACTGGGAAGACTGGCATGGAGCACCTGTTGGGGTGGGCGGCAAGGCCGTGTTGCTCCTGGCATCTCTTCCAGAAGGTATCCACCTCTTCTGGCATATTCAGAGTGCTGATGTAAGCTTGGAAGAGCAGACGCAGAAAGAGGTTGGGGAAATACTCCAGCACTACAGGTGGGCACCAGGTCAGATTGAAGAGCCTCCACAGTGTCAAGGTTGCCTGCAAGAAATAAAACAGCCAGAGACAGTAATCAGTGCCAAGACATGCATGTGGCATGGCCCCAGCCTGCGAGGGAGAGGCCAAGGGAGACACATGGGGAGCAGCCGGCCTGGTGCCCCAGAACCTTGCCCCCAAGCCAGGTTTCAGCCCAGCGCCTGAGGCAGGGAGATGCAGCTGGGCTCAGGGCAGAGAGCTAGCTGCTGGAGAGGTGGCCTGGGGGATGGCAAAGGCTGCTTCCAGAAACTCACAGCCAGGGCAAAGACCCCTGTGCTGTCCCCATCGGAGGTGTACACGCTGTCCTCTGGCCAGGCGCTCAGCACATCGAGGAGTATCTGCAGCGCCGGCTCCGTGGTCCTGCTCGAGGACATGATGGTCCCCCACATGATCATGGCAGCTCTGTGGGGCCAGAGCTCTGTGTCAGGGGGGTCTCAGCCACAGCAGCGTGGCCTGGGCAGCTGCAGGGGCCTGCACTGGCCCTCAGCCCTGCCTCTGACTCCTGGCCCTGGCTGGCAGCAGCCAGCCAACCCACGTGGGTCCAGGCCCTGAGGGGCAGGGAGGGAGCATGGCAGCAGGCTCCGGAGTTGACATGCCAGGACTGGAAAACAGAGGGGCCAGAGGCTCCTGGAACTCTCCACCTGTCTGTCAGGGACAGGCTCTACGGGGTGGGGGGGCCGGTGAAGCCTAAGGCCTCAAGGCAGGTGGGGATGCCATGCCTGTCACACGATGGGGCCCAGCGCAAGAGAGTGATCAGCACGTCACAGGGGTATTCCTTGGTCAGCTCCAGAAGGGCCTTGTCCAGCCTGTGCTCAGCAGATTTGTTGGCCGTGAGCCACTGGTGGATGTACCTCACCATGGCTGGCACCTACAGAAGGCACAGGGAGACTTGGAGAGCTGCCAGGGCAGCAACTTGCCCAGCTTCCCCTGAGAAGTGCTTCCCTTTCCACCACATTGGGCTGGACCTCACAGGCTGAGGGAGCCCAGCAGACCCAGCAAGATGTGCCACACCATTCCTGGGGCAATCAAGCTCTTGCCCCTGACTGCTTACTTGCTTTGCATTGGAGACACCCTTCTCCACCAGCAAATCCAGCATGGCAGCACTGGTCTCGGCACTGAAGAGGTGAAAGCTTGCCAAGATCCCGGTGCCCACACCTGTGGTCTCTTCCTGCCTAATGCACGTGATGAATTGACAGATGGTCTGCAGGAGAAGAGCAGGAAGAGAGGGAGAATGCATGGTGTGCTGCAACCACTCGGTGCTGGGCTGAGCAGTGCCAGCAGGCCCAGCCCAGGTGGGGATGGCCGCAGGTACCTGCGCTGTTCTCCGGAAACGGCCATGGGCGGGTTCCTGTTCTTGTGTCCGGTCCAGGGCTGCATCTGGTAAAGAGCGAGCGCGGCCAGAGCTGCTGAGGGGCTGCAGGAGAGGCCAGAGAACACAGCCCAGCCCTGTTCTCGCCCGGCAGGGAGAGCCTTGCGATGCCCCAGGGATGGAGCTGCCATGTGGTCCAGCCCCAGCCCAGCTTCTGTCCTATCTATGGGCATGTCCGAAGGGATGGGATGGGATGGGATGGGATGGGATGGGATGGGATGGGATGGGATGGGATGGGATGGGATGTGGCCAAGCTGGCTGCAGCCACCAGCCATGCAGCCCAGCAACCCAGCTCTGCCACTCACCCTCCTGCAGCTGCTTGAATGGCACCATCTCTTCAGTCTCGTGCACTGGGGCAGCTCCAGGGCCTTCTTCCTCTTCCTCCACCCAGGCCAGCTTGGGCACTCTTGGGGGTCTCTGCTCCATGTCAGTGACTGGAACTGTGGCTACTTGCAGGAGAGATGCCTCGGAAAACTCCGAGTCAGCAAGTCCCGCTTTTGTGCCTGCACGGCACCTTCAAGAGAGAAGCCTCAGGAAGGCTCAGGACAGCAAGTCCTGCACTCTGGTCTCGAGGGCCCCTGCCACAAGGACAGGAGACTCCTGTCAAGGATTGTGCTCTGGCCTCAAGGGCACTGGTGGCAGGGATGGGAGATGCCTCCAGGGCACCAAGTCCCACGCTCTGCCCTTGAGGGCACCTGCAGAATTGAAGCCTAGGAAGGCCACGGGTCAGCAAGTCCTGTGGTCTGGCCTCGACGTCAGCTGCAGGAATAACGCCTCAGAAATCTCTGGGTCAGACACGAACGAGTGCGCTGTGTGGGGGCTCCTCACAGCACTGCTCTGTCCTGTCCTGTCCCGTCGCGTGCTCGGAGCACTGTGGCATGGTCCTGTCACTGTCAGCTCCTATGTCACCACGTGTCACAAAGGTCCCTTTGACACACTGTTCCATGCCATAGTGACCATGCTGCAGCGTGTCACAAAGGGACCCTGCACACACTGCCCCCTGCGCTACGGCCGCCCCTGGCTCACCCAAAGTGGCTCAGGTTGGAAGGAATCCCTCACCCCAACTGTCTAAGACAGCCCAACAGGGTCTTCAGGAATGGCTCAAACCATCAGCAAACGCTGCCCTGCTCTGCGGGCTCAGGGCAGCAGAAGGAGCCCCCAGGGCTGCCGATGCAGCCGTGCTGGGAAGGGCACGGGGCCTTCCACAGAAGCTGGCGCGGCCTCCTTGGGACTCATCCCAGCCTGTGGCCATCCCAAACCCGCAGGTGTGGCACGCACAAGGAACTGTGGGCCAGGGCAGGAATGCTGGTCTGAGCCCTGGGGCCTGGGGAGCGCTGACACCAGCAGGTGAGGCAGAGTCCCTGCCCAAGCAGACCTGCCACCCCCGAGCCCTGGCAGCGCTGGTGCCGTGTCCTGCCCCAGAGACCTGTGCCCCTGGGGGCTTCTGTGCCAGAGGAAGCCAAACCCACGTGCACTGGGCCTGTGTTCCTGCCTGCAGGGGCTGTTGGCAGGAGCACCTGGAGCAACTGTTGACAGCGCTTGCTCTCTGTCAGAAGCTCTTACTCCATGCTGAAATTATTTTTTCATTGAAGTTACTGCCTTCAGCACAAAAACACCTTAGCGGCAAAGGCACAGAAAAATCTGGCAAGGAAGAATCCTCAATTCAGGAAAGCTTTACATACCATTGCTCAACTCAAGTAGTTCCAAAACACTGCAAACTTCCCAAAATATTTTGGATGGCCTGAGGAGGTGAAGATTTGGAATTTTGCTTCCCATCTCAAAGCAGCAACTCATTTGCCTTAACCTCATCCATTGAGGGTCACTTTACCGAACATAACACTACACAAAAAAGGGCAAAACCAAGGATCATTCTTTGGTTTGCAAATGGTTTTCTATGAAGGGATGATAATATCCTAGGTCTCTTAAGGATTAAAAGCTCTCAAGAAATGAAAGTCCACAGAGTGGTACAAAAGTAGCTCAAACAAATGAGTAGATGGCAAAAGGGTTAATCCTCCCTCTGCTGCAGATATCTAAATGCCCAGTAAAGTACAGCTCTCCCGTCTTGTTCCCTGCAGGAGAATCAGGACCATGAAAAGGAAAAGTCACAAATATTCTTTCTGCCCTCTGTAACCATAGCTGTGCCAAAGCACAGATGCTGCCTTCAAAGTGACTCTAATTCCAGCCTAGAGCTCTCACCTCCCAGACAACTCCTCCCCCAACACCCCACTAACACCAACCCCCCCAAACTCCTGCACAGAAGCCCTCAACACCCAGTCAGGGGCCCCAGCTGTCCCCATCCCTCTGCAGAGCTTTCCCACCCTCCAGCAGATGCCCTGGTTCCCTGCACATGCCGTGGGATGGCACTCGGGAGGATCTGCTCCAAGGCCTTCCCCTGGAGCAAGCTCAGGCTGCCAGGCCTATGGATCCTGGATCATCCTTCCCACCGAGCCTTCCTGTGCACGGCTGTTCCATCTGCACCTCAGGGCTCAGCTCAGACTTCTCCACTAAACCAGGAGTGCTGGTAAAGGATGGAGAGCAGCCTGGCAAGCTCTTTCTCCAGCTCCCTCTTTACTCTTGGGGAGGTAGAACATTCCACAGGAAAGCAACTGATGCCACAAGGAGAGGGGTGGCCTCAAGCACCTTTGGCAATGAAACAAAGCCTTTGTTTGACATAAGTAAGCCAAAGCAATTCCCAAAAGTAAACAGGTAATTAGCACAGCCATACATAAGTACTCAGCACCAGTTAGCATAAGAAAAACCTGGCAGGCCTAACTTGACCTGAGAGTGACTTGACAAAAAGCTTTAGACAGTGTACCAGAAGAACTAAGGGCAAGTGTGGAGTCAGCCCTGTGCAGGGAAGCCATGAGGAAGACTTTGTGCTGCTTTAGGGCATCGAGACCGCTCCTGGCCAGTGCCTGGACATCAGCTTCAAGGATAGGAATCTGACCCAATGTATATCCAACCCCCTGCCTATCGAATCGCCTCAGCAGTGTAATGATGGACGGTACGTTTGGTACAGGTCCTGCATCAACCCACTGAAATTTATACGTGGCGGGGGAATATTTGAGTGGGGTGCAGACCCCCGCCCTCCCGCCAGGTCAATAAAAGAGCTTTTGGTGGACAGTGCATTTGCCTGCCAATTTCTTTGAATGAGGGAGACCCCTCAGGACTGCTATATCCTGAGGGAACACCATTGGCCTTGACCTGTAGGCAGCTGCACAAGCTTAAAATCTGCTGCCTCAGCTTCCAGGACCTCTCTTGGCCAGCATCCTGACATGGATGCAGAACTGCTGTGAGGCACTGCCAGGACCCAGCAGGACAGGACTGCCTGTGTCATGTCCACATAGCACCCCTCACACAGCCAGGGCCATCCCGAAACCAGACAAATACTCAGGTGTCAGCAGAGGGGAGCAAGGAGCACTGGGCTCCTCTCAGGGTATCTCAGCTGGGGTCGCTCCACAACACGCCCCCATTTTGAGGCCTGCTGATGCCCAGCTGCCAGAAAGGCCTACCTTGTTCTCTCCAAGATGCACAGGGAGAGCCAAGGAGCAGGACACCTTGGGAAGCAATCCTTCCAAGCCTTTTCTGTGGCCAGACACACACCAAGATCAGGCAAGACTCTCCACGCTGCCTGGCCCACACAGCCCAGCTCTGTGCTGGCCCTGGGCCACAGCAGCTTCCACCAAGCAAGGGCAAATGCATGTAGCCAAGAGTTGAAACACAGCAGACAGGGACGATGTGAAAGATGTGTGTGTAAAGGCCTGTTAATTCACAGCTCTCAGAGAGAGCTTTGGGGCTTGCAGCTGGACAGAGATGCTGCTGCTCACACCTCTGTCCAAAGCGGGGGATCACACCTTGCTGCAGGTGCTTGGGTCGGTCTCCGCAGGTCGAGGCGGATGATAAACCTGCTCTTCACAGCCTTCTCACTTGCCCTGCCCCTCTGCCAAGCTCAACATGCCTCAAGGACTGAAAGGACCCCAGAGAGCCAAAGGGGGACCCTTGCACCTGCATCACTGGGAGCTCCCTGGGAAGCACTGTCCTTGAGAAGCAAGCCCCTTTCCTCCAAAGGCATTTCCCCAAATGTGTAGCTTTCCTGGGGAACACCAACACACTCTTAAGAAAAGCTGGCGAGGCTGAACGATTTCCAGTCCTCTCAGGACAGGCGCTCCAGCTGTAGCCCATATTCCCCCAAGTGTGTTTCCAGGTGGAGGCTCAGAGGTGCAGCCCCAGGCCCTCTACAAGCACAAGCTGCCCACTGCCTCTTCACCTGCCTCAACTCCAGCCTGTGGTCACGGCAGCAAAACCAGGCTGTTCCCAGCCAGAGCCCAGAGCCCTGTTCCTGCAGGATGCTCTTGCCAGCACCTTCCAGGACTCTCCGCTGTGTACGCAGCGCTTTTCATGCCCACTCTCAACAGGCCTTGGAAGGCAGAGCACAACCTGGCTGGCTCTGCCACCAGCACATCCCAAAGACAGGCAGAGGAAGAAGCAGCAGGTGTTGTTTTGCAGCCATACCCAGGAGAAACTGGAAGGTGCCCTCCCTCTGGTCTCACTTGGTTGGCTTTCTGACTGGCTCTGAGGCTGGGGCTGCCATTCCTTGGTTCTGGGGACCAGAACCACACCTGGGATCCCAGCACTGCCTGACAGCGCTCCAGGCTCTGGCACAGTCTGAGTTTCGGGCACCGTGCTGCTGCTTCATTTGCTCTTAGGCACACCCAAAGCTCTCGGTTAAGCCCAGATGGTCTCTGGTTCTGCCCTCTCCAGGGATTGCAGCTCCCTGCCCAGGCATTGCAGCTCGCCCGGCCAGCCCCTGCTGACTGCCCACTGCCCTCATTCACACTCAAGGAGGTCTGAGATGAAATCAGAGCACCCAGACAAGGATAAGAAAGGAGGGCCCTCCCCACCCACAGGGGAGCCAATGAATCATCAACAAGTCCCTGACGTACAAAAGTCTCCGTAATCTGCACAAAGACATTGTACGTCAGGGACGTGAGGCTTATACAACCTGGTTACTGCGGGTCTGGGACCTTATGGGAACAGGCATGCACCTGGATGGTGGTGAGGCAAGAAATTTGGGACCCTTGACCCAGGAGCCAGGTATGAATCAGATTTTTGTAAGAGAGCCAGGCTCCCTTTTCCTCTGGGAGCAGCTTTTAATGAGTGTCAGAGAGAGGTTTGTCCACAAGGAGAGAATGCAGGAGCACCACCATAGAATGAGCTGGAAGACCCTTGAGGAAGGGATCCAACAGCTGAGAAAAGTGGCAGCATTGGAGGTACTCTTTGGGAGGGATGGACAGCATGATAATGACCCTGGCAAGATCAGGTGCACAGGGCAAATGCTGTGGAGTCTGGCAAATCTAGGGCCATGTCAATGCACCACCTTCATTGCAACGATTACTGCTGATACCAACCGAGAGACAGTGGGTTCTGCTGCCAACAAGTTTAGAAATTGTGAGAGTATGGTCAATGGCCTGATGCAGGCTCATGGCTCTGCTGTGATCAAGGAACTCAAAGAGGAGTTTAAAGAGGAGATGAGGAAGATTGGAGATTGATTGCATTATTGTGCCTTGAATTAAGTGACTCCACCACTGAGCGCTGCTGTGGCGGACATGCTGGAACTCCAGCACAAGCTGGAGTCCAAGGCAGCAAAGTGGTACACCACTATTAACATTGCTAAGGCGTTTTTCTACATTCCTCTGGCAGCAGAATGCAGGCCTCAGTTTGCTTTCACCTGGAGGGGCGTGCAGTGCACCTGGAAACGACTGCCCCAGGGGTGGAAGCACAGCCCCACCATCTGCCATGGACTGATCCAGGCTGCACTGGAAAATGGTGAAGCTCCAAAACACCTGCAGTACATCGATGACATCATTGTGTGGGGGAACACAGCAATGGAAGTATTTGAGAAAGAACAGCGCATCATCCAGATTCTGCTGGAAGTCAGCTTCGCCATCAAGAAGAGCAAAGTCAAGGGACCTGCCCAAGAGATCCAGTTCCTGGGAGCAAAGTTGCAAGACGGACAGCGTCACATTCCCACTGAGGTCACAAATAAGATCACTGCAATGTCATCACCAAGCAGCAAGTAGGAAACACAAGCTTTCCTATGCACCATTGGCTTTTGGAGAATGCACATCCCCGAGTACAACCAGATTGTGAGCCTTCTTTACCTGGTCACCCACAAGAAGAACAATTTTCACTGGGGCGCTGTGCAGCTGCAAGCCTTTGCCCAGATCAAGCAGGAGATCGCTCATGCTGTAGCCCTTGGCCCACTCAGGACAGGACCAGAGGTGAAGAATGTGCTCTACTCTGCAGCCAGGAGCAATGGTTTGTCCTGGAGCCTTTGGCAGAAGGTGTCTGGGGAGACTCGAGGCTGACCACTGGGATTCTGCAGCCGAAGTTACAGACGGTCTGAAGCCAACTACACTCCTACAGAGAAGGAAATCTTGGCTGCCCATGAAAGAGTTCAAGCCACCTTGGAGGTGATTGTCATGGAAACACAGCTCCTCCTGGCACCCCGATTGCTGGTGCTGGGGTGGATGTTTAAAGGAAAAGTTTCCTCTGCCACCATGCCACTGACACCACATGGAACAAAAGGATTGTTCTGCTGTCCTTCATAAGAGTAAATGTTGTTCTGTTCTCCTGTCCTTGTCACAGTGCTCACCCTGCATGAGATGTGTCTGCAAGCCCTTGTCTAGGTTCGACAAGACAGGAATCTGCGAAGGAGGGCTAAAGCCTCCTGTGCAATGGAGAAGATAAACCCCCCCCCCCTCCGAATTACTAGGAGTTTTAAATCAAAAGGCTCTCAGGCAAAGATATGGGAATGGGAGTAACAATTCTTTACTAGGAGAAAAACTAGACAACAATTTAAAAAGGCAAATGCAATCGGTACAAACAAAACCAGTGAAAAAAAAAAAGTCCAGAACCTGAGGAACCTGCCAGTAGCAGTCCTGCTGGGCGATTGCTCCCCTTGCAGTGGTTGATGAACTGCAGCTGCAGTGGTGATCTTTTGAAGGGTATAGTTTTCCTCTGAAGATCTGGTGGCAGTGGGGCCGGTCTTCCTCTGCACCGGGGTTGCCTCCGAGCTCCGCCGCCGCCACCTCCCCGGCTGTTTCGCTGCGAGATCCCGCGAAAAAAAGAGAGCGCTGCTTCTCTGGGAATCCCGCGAAGAGAGAGAGCGAGCTGCTTCTCTCGGAGTGCCGCCCAGAGAGCTGCCTCGTCTCCCCAAAAAGCTACCCCTTTAAACAATAATAGAGTGCTTGGCTTCCCCCTCTGGGTGGGACCCCTCACGGTGTTACATTTACCAGCCCGGCAGTGAGTCAGTCAATAGTGTATAAACAAACCATTGCCTCTACGGGGCAAACCATTGTCTTTGGGAGAGATAACAAAACCTGCCCAACAGGTTTGCCTTCAACAGATGGCAAATAGAATACAAGCTTATCTTACAACCCAGGACAGCCCTCCAACCTGTTGGCTTGGGGAGGGCAAGTGTTCCTGAGGAAACAGGGATGGGGCAGCTGGGCTGGACTGACCCAAGGGATGCTCCATTCCATGTGACACCATGATCAGCAATCAACTGAGAGAACTGGGTGACAAAGGGGGTAGAGGATTAATTTCTGTTTGAAGATATTTTTCTTTCAAAGCAGCACCTACACATACAGAATCTTATCCTGCCACAAGGTTGTCAGACATTTTCTGCTGGTAGGCAATTTCCTGTGGATTTGCTTTTCTTCTGTTAGTGTGTCTTGCTGTGCTTTTTTTCAGTTGGGTTTGGAGGGTTTTTTTGGTCGGCTTTGTTTTTTTCCCTGTTGAACTGCCTTTCTTCCCATGTATACATTTTTCTCCCTTTCCTTGTGGCTTGCTTGGCACCTGATGGCAAGACAAGTTTACCCAACTCAGTCATCTTGCCCAGTTATGTTTAGCAGTCACCATTAACTAGATGAGTTCAGTCACAGACTCCCTGCCATTTGGCAGCATCCACAAAGAATTGAAAGTGCATTTCATGTCCTTGTAGAGATAATAGAAATAATCCACAGTGGTGGTCAAGGGCTGGTCACTGAGGGATGTCACCAGGGCCTGGCTGCCAAGAGGACTCTGTACCATGGATGACATTTGACCCTCATTGTTCAGCCACATTCCCACCCACCCCATGTTCCACTCCTTCAGCCCAGCTCTCTCCAGTCTGGCTCTGAGGAGACCACAGCAGACCCTGTCACAGGCCTGCTGAAGCCTGGGCACACAACATCCCCTTCTCTTCCCTCCCACGTGGGTTCTGCAGTCCCTGCCTTGTCCTGCCAGTGCCTGGAATGGCTGCAGGAGGATTTGCCACATTCCCTTCCCTGCTGAGCCTGACCAGTCCGTGACTCTCCCAGTGCCCCTCCCTGCCCAGACTGGTTCCATGGCTGCCCTTCCCAAGGGCCCAGGACCCTCTGGGATGGCTCTGGCCTTTCCAGGGGGTTTGAGAGAGGTCCCACAGTGACACTGCCCAGCCTTCTCAACAGGCCTGACACCAAAGGCCTTTTCCACATCCCTCAGTCCCAGATCAGTGCCCAGAACACAGCACAGCCTATCCAGGTCCTCAGGGTGGTTCAGAAGGGAGGCAGCAGGGTTTTCTCCCCACACACCCTCACTCCATCCAATGTCTCTCTGTGCAGTCCATGGCTGCCCTGAGCATTTTGTCCTGGAGCCTCCCTGCCCAGGATGTTTGTCTCTATGCTGTCCTAACCACAGCCCAGCAAAGAATTCAGGTGGTTTCCCCGAAGACATTACTCTCAGAGTAATATGGCCTCAAGGTACTGTTTGTGCCACTGGAATTGTGCCACCCCGAAGTGCTGCTGATGGTGTGTGTGCTCACTCAGGTTCATCTCCCCACACACACAGGATGCACTGCTGAAATCTCCCCAGTACAGAGCAAACATGGCCTGCTGGCCTGGTCACTTGGTGTCCCTCCATGCAGGGACAAACAACCTCCTGCAGGTGGGGGAGAGGCCAGTGCTGGCAGTGGTGGTTGCAGGGGCTGGTGTGGGACAATTGTCGTGGGGCACCTTCCCAGGCTGTCCCCAGAACAAAGACACAGCCCAGGCCCTGCTCTGCTCCTCCATCAGGGCCATGCCAGGAGCTCTGGCTGTGCCAGGACACTGCTGTGTGCCCTCCCTGCACACTCCCCCTCTGCCCAGGCACTGGGCTTTGCTGTGCCAGGGCATTCCTGGAGCACATTGCTGACAGCATCTCTGGAGGAGAGCAAAGCCTTCCTGCCCTGCCCTCAGGAGATGCCCTTGGCTGATGGAGCTGCTGTGCTGGAGCCCAGCTGTGTCCCAGCAGTGCCCACGGCCTGTCCCTGCCTGTGGTCACAGCACGGACACGCAGCAGGACAGTGACCAAGCTGCCAGAGCACTGCGGCCTCACAGCCACAGCAGGGCTGGCAAGGAGAGGGTGGAGTGGGAAGGGCAGCTCCAAAAGGACCGATCCCTGCTGCTCCCTGGCAGTGCTGCTCTGCTGGAGCTCTCTTCCCCTTCTCCCCTCTAACTTCATGCAGGCCTCAGAGCTGGGATCCCAGATAAAACAGGCACTGCAGGGTACTTTATTTTGTTCAAATGTAGCAATAGCACAAACCTGGTTAACAGAGCTTATGGGTCATATTCAAGAGGCAGACAGTGAATTAGATGGTGGGGGTTAAAAAAATGTTATTGAGGATACTTTTATGAGCTAAAAACCCACTGAACATTACCCAAGGATCTGGGCAGGCCTGTTGGGCATGTCATGAGTTCCATTCCAAAAGTTTGGCAGAAGAAAACAGGCAATAGGTAGCTTCAGAGAAGCAGACAGTCATCATTTTCCTCAGGGCATCCTTGAGCTCCTGGTTCCTCAGGCTGTAGATGAGAGGGTTCAGGGCTGGGGGCACCACCGAGTACAGAACTGACACTGCCAGATCCAGGGATGGGAAGGAGAGGGAGTGGGGCTTCAGGTAGGCAAAGGCTGCAGTGCAGAGAAACAGGGAGACCACGGCCAGGTGAGGGAGGCAGGTGAGAAAGGCTTTGTGCCGTCCCTGCTCAGAGGGGATCCTTAGCACAGCCCTAAAGATCTGCACATAGGAGAAAACCATGAACACAAAACAGGCAAATGACAAAAAGGCACTAACAGCAAGGAGCTCAAGTTCCCTGAGTTTAGAGTGTGAGCAGGAGAGTTTGAGGACCTGTGGGTTTCACAGAAGAACTGGCCCAGGGCATTGCCCTGGCACAGGGGCATGGAAAATGTATTGGCCGTGAGCAGCAGAGCATTGAGAATGGCACTGGCCCAGGCAGCTGCTGCTATGTGGGCACAAGCTCTGCTGCCCAGGAGGGTCCCGTAGTGCAGGGGTTTGCAGATGGACATGTAGCTCTTGTATCACATGAAAGTGAGAAGGGAAACCTCTGCTGAAATGAAAAAGACAAACAGAAGCAGCTGTGCAGCACACCCTGAGTAGGAGATGTCCCTGGTGTCCCAGAGGGAATTGTGCATGGCTTAGGGGACAATGGTGCAGATGGAGCCCAGGTCGCTGGGGGCCAGGTTGAGCAGGAAGAAGAACATGGGCGTGTGCAGGTGGTGGCCGCAGGCTCCGGCGCTGATGGTGAGGCCGTTGCCCAGGAGGGCAGCCAGGGAGATGCTCAGGAAGAGGCAGAAGTGCAGGAGCTGCAGCTGCCGCATGTCTGCCAGTGCCAGCAGGAGGAAGGGGATGATGGAGCTGCTATTGGACATTTCTGCCTCAGGAAATTATTGTCTCCTGAGGAGAAAACTACAGCACTGAGTCAGGCCACACTTCCGTGAGCAAAATCTATTGCATATCTCATAGCAATGGAACATTTAGGGTCTCTCCTTTTAAGAACACTTCTCTACATTCCCCTCACCTGGGCTCTTGGTTTTGCAGGAATTCAGAGCAGGGCTCAGGAGGATTCCTTCTTCTTGAGCAGTGAGAGGTAACTGAGAATGCTGGGTGATCTCCAATTAAATGAACTTGGAAACACCAAAAATCTTTTCAGCTCTGCTGTTTGCATTTTGCCCATCTGAAGAACTGAGGTGAGGGAATTCCTTGTATTTGTTCACCCAGCTGCAGCTGACACAGTCAGGAGTGGTTGTGGCTTTTTGAAATCCCTGACATTTCTAATTAACTGCAGGTGAAATCGTGTGGGTCTGAGAGGCACAGGGATGGTCTCTCAGTGCAGGGACAATGGAGCAGCTCTGGCCATCAGGGCTGTTCTCAGCTGCCCTTGGCTGGCAGCTTCGAGCTACAGGAGAGGCACGCAGAGGAGTTCCCCTAGAGAGAACCAGGGCAGTGCTGAGAGCAGAGGCTCTGGGGTGAGACAGCACATGGACAGAGCCCTCGCCTTCCCTCAGGGTGCCTCACTGGGATCTCAGCTGTCTCCTGCCAGGCTGCTGGACAGAGGGATCACTGCAGCTGCCCAGGTGCAGGTGCCCAGCAGCATTTCCCTGGCCCTAACACTGAGCTGTCTCCTCCATGAGGATCCCACGCAGCCCAGAGGCACCACGGGAGAGCTGTGCCCTTCTGGAGGGCACCTGCAGCCCTGCAGGACACCCAGGGAATCAGCTGAAGGGCCCCTGAGGGCACCTGGGCACTCTGCTCCCACAGACACATGTCCACAGCAGGGTCCCAAGGCTCCCTGCCTGGACGGGCACCTGCCACCTCCAGACCCTGGCACTGCCTCAGAAAACCCAATGGTGGCAATGGGGACAACACAGGCATCTGGGCATGGCAGTGAAATGTCACAATGCTCCTGCCAGGGGAAGAGGGACAGAGAGACTGATGGAAACCGAGGCCTTGTCCTTCCCTGCCTGGGCTCTGGCTGCTGCAGGGGCCCTGCACAGCCGAGCCCGTGTGGGATGAGGGCAGGGGCTCTGCTTGGGATGGGAAAGGAGCCTGGGCAGGAGCTGCTGGGGGAAGGTGTCTGAGCCACAGGGACAGTAGGGAGGTGGCACATCTCCCTGCCCGGCATTTGTGGCAGCAGCTCCCTGTCCCTCCCTGCCCGTGTCTCTGCTGAGGGGGCTGTTCCTGCCAGCAGCGTCTCCCTGTGCCCAGCTCCACTCCCTGCCAGCGCTCACTGAGCCCATCCCCACCCCACGGCCCCGGGGCAGCTCTGCCTGTGCAGGGACCTGTCCTGTGCCTCTGAGGGAGCAGCAGGGAAGCCCCACTCTGGAGCTTGTTCTGCTCCACGCCAGGACATCCAGGAGAGCCACCCTGACAGGTCCTGTCAGTGCTGGCATTGTCAGAGACACTTCCAGGAACTCACCTGCATTGCTCTGCAGCCAGAGACTCAGCGTGTCCAGGGGCTGTGCAGATTTCTCCCCTGATGGGGTCTCTCCTGTCCTGCCACCCCAGGCTGCCTTTGACCTCTTTGGCACTGCTGCTGCCTGCCCTCGCTGCCTGCAGGCACTGCCCTGTCTGCCTGATGGCCACGTCCTCTGCCCCAGAGGAACTGGGAGAGCCCTTGCAAAAGATCATGGAAAGTGGGGCACGGGCCAGCCTTTGGAGAAGCCTCCAGGAATGGAAGTGGAATTTTCCTAGAGGCAGAGAATGATTCATTCAAACGCTGTGAAGATTTCTCCCCTAGCGAGAGCTCAGACCCTTCCAGCCCAGGCTGCCTCTCTTCTCTCTGTGCCTCTGTGCTGTGCTCGGGCTGGCTGCAGGCAGTGCCCCAGCCCTGCTGGGCTGTGCCCAGGAGCTGCTCCTGGCCAGAGCTGTCTCTCTGCAGCGCTGCCCTGGCCAGGAGCTGCCTCTGTGCCAGGAGCCCGGCCCAGCTCAGCAGCACAGACACAGCATCAGGACTTCTCCTGTGGGTTGGCTGCTGAGTCCCTGGCCATCAGTCCCTGAAAGGGAGTGGCAGAAATCTCTCAAGAATTCAAAGTTACAATCAAACTCCAAAGTTTCCTGAAGTTTTAATGGGTCCCACTGAGGGACAGGACTGAGAAAGTGTCCCCAGGTTCCAATCAGAGCAGAGCACTGGAGGCACTGATGTCAGCTGGGGACAGGCAAGGCAAAGGTGTCTATGATGCTGAGCAAATCTGGATGTGTTTCAGGAATGCAAAGGGCCCAAGCCTGAGCCCCAGCCCCTGGCAAGGCAGATCCTGTCCCTCCCTCATTGCTCAGGGCTCTTCCCGGGATGGGCACTGGGTTGTGGGGATGTGCAATGCCAAGGGCAGGACCATGGGGCGGCCCCTGCCAGGCTGCTGAGCAGGAACAAGGAGGCACTGAGGCCCCAGGGCTGCAAGGGTCACTTGTCCCCTCGTGGCCTCAGGCCCAGGGCCAGCAGCCACGGCCAAAGGGCTGCACAGGTTGGCTCTGTCAGGGCCTTGCAGCTGCTGCACATCCCTGTGCCCTCTGCAGCCCAGGCTGTCCCACGGTGTCCCTGTCCTGCGCCTCTGTCCCTGCAGGCTGTTGTCACCCCCGGCTGCCCCAGCTCGCTGGCCCTTCCTTTGCTGGCAGCTCTGCCTCCTGCTGCCCCTGCCTGGCCACACAAAGCCTTGGGCTGATACCCAAAGGGTTAATTCCATTTTTACCCTGCCTGTGAACTTCCAGCACAGGAACAAGGCATGCAGGGGCTGCTTTCCCAGCAGGGATGGCTGGAAGAGAAGAAGAAGACATCTGGCCATCTGGCTCAAGGGTGCAGTGACAGAGAAAACAAGGACTGAATCTGGGAACTTGGGGTGGGTTTAATGGAAATGGGTAAATCGTAATTGGCATTTAGGAACTGTATGGAAGCAACACACTGGTAAAATTACATGTCCGCATCAGATCAGGAGTTATCCCTCACTAGGCCTCAGGCCTGAATAAATTATACCCTCTGAAAAGCAAATTAGTGTTAAGGAGACTCATTCTGATATTTCCGTGATTTGGTGACAGTGGGGCCTCACAGAACCCAGAACTCAGCTGCGACACTGCCAAACTCATGGAACAAAGGGTCCATGGTGACACAGCAGAACCCCATGGAACCAAAATCCATTTTGGCACATTGGGGCCACATTGAACCAGTGGTCCATTGTGATAGTGCAGATCCAAGGAGATCATTTTGACACTGAGAAACCTCTGGGAACCAAGGGGCCATTGTGACAGAGCAAGGCCTCGTGGAACCAAGGGTCCCTTGTTAAACTGTGTGGCCTCATGGAACCATGAGCCATTGTGACACAGCGTGGCCACATGGAGCCAAGGGGCCACTGTGACACTGCAGATCCAGGGAGACCATTGTGACTGAGGAACCTCATGGAACCAAGAGTCCATTGTTCCACTGTGGGGCTCTGTGGAACCAAGGGGAGCACAGTGACATTGCGTGGCCTCATGTAACAATGGAGACTATCCTGACACTTTGGGACACACTGGAACCAAGGGACCATTAGAGCATGGCAGGCCCTCATGGAATCAAGGGGACTACAGTGAACATGGTGGGTGTCCATGGGATGAAGGGTCCATTCTGACTCCATGGGACAAAGGATGCCATTGTGACACTATGAGGCATCATGGAACCAAAGGTCCCTTGTGACGCAGCAGGGCCTCATGGAACCATGGAGGCCATTTTGACACTTTGAGGCCTGTGAAACCAAAGGGCCATTGTGGCACTTCAGGGCCTCTTGGAGCCAAAGGGACCATAGTGACACTGTGGGGCTCAGTGAAACCAATGGTCTCTAGGGACACTGCAGGGCCTTATGGCATCATGGAGACCACTGTGACACTTTGGGCCTCATGGAACCAAGGGGCCATTGTGACACTACAAGGCCTCATGGAAGCAAGGGGCCATTGTGACACCATGGGGGCATGGCAGGCCAAGGGGCACTTGTCACACTGTGTGGCACCATGGAACCAAGGAGTCTATTGTGACACTCCAGGGCCTCATGGAACTAAGGATCCATGGAACAGTGCAGGACTGCATGGAACCAAAGGTCCACTGGGACATTGTGGGTCCCATTGGAAGCCTGGAGGCCATCGTGACACCTTGAGGCCTTGTTGAATCAAGGGGCTCTGCAGGGCCTCATGGAACCAAGGAGACCCTTCTGACATTGTGACTCCCCATGGAACCAAGGGTCCATTGTGATACTGCGGCACCAAGGAGATCCCTGTGACATTGCAAGGCCTGATGGAAGCAAGGGACCATTGTGACACTATGGAGCCCCATGGAAACAAGAGGCCAGTGTGACACATCTGGGCCTCATGGAACCAAGGATCCAATATGACACCACCATTGTGACACTGCAGGGCCCCGTGGAAACAAGGGGCCGGTGTGACATTGCAGTGCCCCATGGAAATGAGGCCAGTATGACAAAGCTGCCAGGACAGACAGACAGGCATGGCCTTGGCCTCTGGTGGCTGCAGTTCATCAGCCTCCGAAACACTGGGGCTCCTTGGTTTTCTTCCTGGGGATAGCATTGTGACATGGTGGGGACCCTATGGATCCAAGGGACCACTGTGACACTGCAGGGCCTCGTGGCACCAAGGACATCACTGTGGCACTGCTGGGCCACATGGTTCCAAGGGGCCAGTGAGAAGCAGCAGGGCTTGGTGGATCCAAGAGTCCATCGCAGGTATTTAAGGGTCTCGTGGAACCAAAGGGCTGTTGTGATCCTGTGGGGCATTGTGGATCCATGGAGAGCATTGTGGCATTGCAAGGCCCCATGGAATCATGGAGACCATTGTGACACTTTGGGCCCCATGGAACCAAAAAACCATTGTGACCCTGCAGGGCCTCTTGGAAGCGCAGGGCCGTTGGGACATTGAGAAGCAAGGAGAACATTGTGACATTACAGGGCCTGGTGGAACCAAGGGAACATGGAATGGGTCTGGCCGGTTGGGCCTCCCAGGGACCACCTGACAGGTCCAGCTGATCTTGGAATGCCTAGGGCTGCCTCTCATCCGTCTCTGGAGACCTGGAGCCCTGTGACTTCCTTCCTACTAAAATGAACCATCCATCTTTCCAGGTGTCCATGGCCAAAATTGATACTCCTCCTGAAAAGTTGCTTATATGCAAGGGTTCTCCCAGACAAAAGTTGCCAGGACAGAGAGCTCTGGCTGGCCTTGGCCTCTGGTGGTCACCTCTTATCTCAAGGAAGCCCTGAAGAAAGAATTTGAACAGGTTTGACTACTGAGACATCAGTGAGTCTCTCTTCCTCTGAAAAACTCAGATGCTCTTCTGATCATATGTGTCTTTTCTTTCTCATTGTGTGTTATGCATGAAATATTATTTTCAGCTAAAAAATAGTATTCTTCTTACTTTACCAGGGTTTTCAGACACAAAACAGCTTGTCTACATATGGATCCAGGTCACCTGTACAAGCAAACACAATGAAGAATGCAGCAGGAATGATTTGTCTCTGCTCCCATCTGTCACCTCTCTGGAGCTGGAGGTGCAGCCCCAGCACTTGGGAGGGCTCAAGGGCTCACCAGCTCAGCTCCCACACAGAGAACTTGCCGACCATCTTCTGCTGTCCTTGGCCCCTGCCCGCTCAGCCAGGCTGCGATGGACACTGATGGTTCCTGTGCCAGGCTCTCCCAGCCCAGCCCAGCTCCCTGCCAGCTCTGCCAGCTGCCTTGAGCTCTGGGCAGCACCAAGGGCCTCTCCCCAGCACAGCCCAGCTGGCTCTGGCCCCACAGCTCTGCTCAGCCCAGGCTGCTCTGGGCACTGCCCCACGGCCTCAGCCCCTGCCAAGGGCACAGCAGCAGCTGCAGCTCAGCCAGGACTCAGCCCCACCATGGGGGAAGGGGCCTGGCCAAGGCCAAAGGAGCTCCCTGGCTGTCCTGCTCCCCTCTGCCTGAGGTGCTGAGAGCTCTGCAGCCCCTCCTGCCATCCCATCTGCCCAGGCCAGCACAAGAGCCCCGGCCCTGGGGCCCTCCAGAGCTGCTCCTGCTCCAGGCCCAGGGCCCATCCCAGAGCTGGGGCAGCCCCAAAGCTGTGCCCATTTCTGCTCATTCCTGCTCTGATGGGGATGGATCCTCAGCACCTTGGAGGTTGGTGATGAACTTTACTACTCCAGAGGCCTCTTCTTTCTTGAGCTCTTCAGTGTAGAAATTCAGTGATAAAGGCTCATTCATATTTCTTCCAAACACCCAAACAAAACAAGCCCATGGAAATAATTCAAGTCTTCAATTCTTCAGTGGTTAATTAGACAGATTGCACAAGTGTATTCAAAGTCAACCAACTATATTGAAAACAGTGCAGAGGGAATTGTTTTGTCCTGTTTACTTTTCCTATTTATACATTGATATCATCAAACCCCAGTTGATATGGATCCCCAGCATCTCCTAATCCATTTTTACTAGGTATGAAAATCAAGATCCCTTTTTCCTGACAATCTGAAGAGGGTCCCACAGAGAGCCATCTGGAGTAATGACACCCAAACCAATATGGCTTGATGTCATCCTCCTTTATTGTCTAATTTTTTCATGTTTTATGCCTTTATCACCTTACATAATACAATAGCAAATTAACATTCGTTGGTTAACGTAATCAATGTAATCATATTATGTTAATCAATGAATATTTATTTGCTATTGTCACTTATTGATTGGCTTTTATTCTACAAGCATCTAATCAGGTTATAGTACGTGACAGTTTTCATATACTACTCAGCACCCAGCATTGGCTATTGTGTTTGTGCAAGGCCTATTGTCTTTCCAAGGATGTCCTAAGTACTTTAAAGTAACTAAAGTAACTCTGTAATATGCAGGCCAGGCTTGTCCAGCTCCTGCAAAGGAACAGCATCAAGGATAGCATGTCCTTGTTCCACGAGAAACTCCTCAACACCTTGTGGATCCAAGGATCCTTTGTGATCCTCCAGATCCTCATGGAACCAAGGGTGCATTGAGGCACAGCCGGGCCTTGTTGCAAGCAAAGAAACCTCTGTAAAATGCAGGGTAACTCACAGAACCAAGGAATCCATTGTTAGAGGATAAAACCTATGGAACCAAGGGTCCATGTTGACAAAGTGGGGCCTCATGGAAACAAGGGGTCACTGCGACACTGTGGGACTGCATGGTAGGAATTGTCCATTATGACAATGTGGATCCACAGAGACCATGGTGACACGAAGGAACCTCATGGATCCAAAGGGCCATTGTGATGCTGAAGAACTTCATGGAACCCAGGGTCCATTATGACACAGTGGGCCAGCATTGGAAGAGAGGAACCATTGCTGACAGTAGAGAAACTCATGGAACCAAGGGACATGGACTCATGGGACCATTGTGACACAGCAGGGCCACATGGAACCAAGGAGACCAGTGACATTTAGGAAGCTCATGGAACCAAGGGTCCATTTTGACACTGCAGAAACAAGGAGACCATGGCTGACACTATGGAAGCTCATGGAACCAAGCAGCCATTGTGACACTGCAAGGTGTCGTTGAACCGGGAAGACCATTGTGACCCTAGAAAACCTGATGGCACTAAGGGCTTATTGTGACACAGCAGGGTCCCATGGAACCAGTTGTCCATTGTGACAATGCAGATCCGAGGAGACCATGGTGACACTACGGAAGCTCATGGAACCATGGGTCCATTGTGACAAAGCAAGGCCTCATGGAACCAAGGAGATCATTGTGACATCATGGAATCTCATGGAACCAAGGATCCATTATTAGAATCCAGAGCCACGGAGACCATTGTGACACCATAGAACCTAGTGGACCCAAGTAGATCACTGTGACATCATGGAATCTCATGGAACCAGGGTTCCATTGTTACAGTCCAGAACCAAGGTGACCATTGTGACATCGTGGAAACTCATGGAACCAAGGGTCAATAGTTACAGTCCGTAACCAAGGAGACCATTGTGGCATTGCGGAACCTTGTGGAACCAAGGGTCCATTGTTACAGTCCAGAACCACAGAGACCATTGTGATATCATGGAACCTCGTGGAACCGAGGGTCCATTGTTGCAGTCTGGAACCAAGGAGATCATTGTGGCATCATGGAATCTCATGGAACCAAGGATCCATTGTTACAGACTGGAACCAAGGAGACCATTGTGACATCATGGAACCTTGTGGAACCAAGGGTCTCCAGAATCAGGGACACTACTGTGACTGCACAGAACCTCACAGAACCAAGATTCCATTGCTATGCAGTGGGGCTTCATGGAACCAAGGAACCACTGTGACACAGCAGGGCCGCATGGAACCAATGGTCCATAGAGATATTGCGTATCCAAGGAAACCATGGTGATGCTGTGGAACCTCACGGAATCAGGGGGCCATAGTGACACAGCAGAATCCCTTGGAATCATGGCAACCATGTTACGCTATGGAACCTCATGGAAACAAGAGGCCATTATGTCATTGTGTGGTCTCATTGAAACAAAGGACATGGCTGATGGGACAGAGGCTCCTGGAAACTATGGGACATTGTGTCACTGCAGGGCCTCATGGAACCAAGGAGACCACTGTGACACTGAGAACCTTCTGGAACCAGGCAGCCATTTTCACCCTAAAGAACCAAGGAGACCATTTCTGACAGCACAAACCTCATGGAACTGAGGGGCTGTTGGTATACAGCTGTCAGAACCCCGGCCTGGTTCAGGGGTTCCATGTGGTGGTAAAGTCTCTCCTCCAACCCGTGCTTTTAAAGAAAACTCTGCAGCCTCTTGTTGTTTGGTCTCAAGGCAGTTTATTGCAAGCTATCTGAAAGATTGTCTTCTCTGGCTACTGCGGTTTGGTCAGCAGCTCAGGCAGAGGCACACACACCTCTGACACCCTCTCTGACCGCTGTCTTCTTCTTCTCTCTCCGCCGCCCAGGGCTCCTGCTATCATTCCCCAATACCTACTACCTATATTAAATGGTGCTTTTCTACTTTAAGACAATCCATAGCTGCCAACATAATCAAGAACATGGAGGTGAGGAAGAAGAAAGAGGAGGAACAGGACTGGCCTACATTCCTCCATCTAAAAACATCTGACCCCCCATGTACAAAGTAAAAACCCCACTGTACAGGTGTTAAAACCCCCTTGTACAATACTAAAAATTCTTCCCTCTGCTTGGTAACTACTTCTACTATAATATCTAAACTTTTGTGACTGCTTGTTCCACCTTCAAAGTTGCTAACTCATTCCATGGCTCAAACTCAAAATCACAGCTGTTTGCAGCTGCCTGCTAAGGTCTCAAATGCCTCCGACCAGGGCCTGGAACCTCCAAAAACTTCTGAGGGACATTTTGAATTCCAACATCTTTCCTTCCTGTTTGAACCAGAAACACCTGTTTGGTCACTTTGTTCATGGCCCTACGAATACACAGAAAATGCATGGCAGAACAAGCAGAAGAACTAGAAGCCCTATAAAAATATAAGATGCTATTTTCAAAAGCTCCCTTCGCAATGGTGAGAGATTAAAGAAGTTAATGAAATCATCCCACCAGGATCCTGTAACTTCTTTCAATTTTCTGATGCTGCTTTGTATTTTCTTTATATTTTCATGGATAGATTTTGAGTAATCAGACAAGTTCATGCAGCACATCCCCTCAAATTCTTCACACCCATGCCCATGTGACAGCAACAAATAATCAATTGCCGCCCTGTTCTGAAGTGTTGCTTGTCTTGCACTGCTGATATCTGTTAACATGTCGCTCAGTGCAGATGAAATGGCTCGAGTGTGTTTACTCCACCAACATGCCATGTGGTCCAATTGTGTCAAGGCCACCCCTGATGCTGTTTGTGGTGAGAAAATTGCTACTGCAATTCTCCGAGCCTTGTCCCAGGTATAAACTTCATCATCACAATTGGGACTATATTGTTCAAGGGATCTTTTTTCCCTGTGTGTCTGCTCCCTTAAAATTTCTAAATCAGGTGTTATCAATGAGAGTTCCCCAATGCTGCATGGGCCACCCTTGATTTTTGCAGGGATAGCAGGCCAAAATCTGTCCCCACAGAATAAAAACACTCCATTTGGTAAAAAGCTGGATGCTGGAGGGATGGTTTGCTCATCATTTTGGTGTAATTACACCAGGATGATGCATTTCTATAAAAGAGTTGGTTTGGAGTGACATCTATTATGTGGTTATCTGTTTCTGCCACTCCCAATGGGTTAAATTTAATACAGAATTTCATTTTTGTTGACCCAAAAATGTCCAATTCCGGAGGTTCAAAGTGAGCCACAGGAAGGTACTGTGTCCAAACAGGCTATCCTTCCACAGGATCCAAAAAAGATTTCAGAACCTTTGGAGGGATGCTTTTTGGGATTGGCCATTCCTCTGATAGTAAAATGGTTTTAAAATCATAGGGAGCAAGGGTTAAAAGGAAAAATAAGCTTAGTAGGCCCTGGAAAAACAAACACTCTAAGCACATGGAGAACTCGTACTTGCAAGAACTGCACCGTGTAGCTAGTACATGATAATTGATATAAGTGTTAGATGTGATGATTGTTTAGTAATTAAATATAATTGCTGTTTAAATATTAGAATGATCATGAGAAACTCTGATCAGTGACATTAGAAAGATCACAACCAACTTACGTCAATGCATACAATAGAACAATGTAAGTTTAATAATAAATATGTAAGTTGTGTAACGATAGAATATAAAATACGTTCAGCTCGAAAGCCGTGTCGGAGTCAGATTTGGGTCTGTACCCCTGATTCCCCTGACTCTCAACAAAAGCAGCTGCAGATAATCATATCCCGGGATTATTTGTTTTTCCGAACGCTAACGATGGTTGCCATGGAAACGGACCATAGCAACAGGGGCTGCTGATGGTTGCCATGGAAACTGACCATAGCAACAGAGGCAGGGGATGGTTGCCATGGAAACTGACCATAGCAACTGAGGCTGGGGATGGTTGCCACGGAAAAGGACCATAGATCCAAGGGGTGGTGATGGTTCCCATGGAAACTGAGCATAGCAACAGGGGCTGGTGATGGTTGCCATGGGAACTGACCATAGAAACAGGGGGCATGAGATGGTCGCCATGGAAACTGACAATAGCAACAGTGTCTTCCGATGGTTGCCATGGAAACTGACCATAGGAACAGGAGGCTTGCCATGGTTGCCATGAAAACTGATCGTAGCAACAGCAGCTGGGGAGGTTGCCATGGAAAAAGTACCATAGCAATAGGGGCTAATGATGGTTGCTATGCAAACTGACCATACCAACATGGGTGGGTGACGGTTGCCATGGAAATTGACCATAGAAACATGGGATTTTGGATGGTTGCCATGGATATTGACCATAGGAGCAATGTCTCTCGACGGTTGCCATGGAAACTGACCACAGGAACAGCAGCTGGTGATGGTTGCCATAGAAACTGATCATAGCAACAGGGGGTTTGTGATGGCCGCCATGGATACTGACCAGAGGAAAAGGGGCTGGTGATGATTGCCATGGAAACTGACCATAGCAAATGGGTCTGGTGATGGTTGCCATGGAAACTGACCATAGCAAATGGGTCTGGTGATGGTTGCCATGGAAACTGACCATAGGAACAGCGGCTGGTGATGGTTGCCATGGGAACTGACCATAGGAACAGCGGCTGGTGATGGTTGCTATGGAAAAAAACCATAGCAACAGGGTCTTCTAATGGTTGACAAGGTAAAGGGCCATAGATCCAAGGGGTGGTGATGGTTGCCATAGAAACTGACCATAGCAACAGGGGTTGAGGATGGTTGCCATGGAAACTGACCATAGCAAATGGGTCTGGTGATGGTTGCCATGGAAACTGACCATAGGAACAGAGGCTAGTGATGATCGCCATGGGAACTGACCTTAGCAACATGGGCTGGTGATGGTTGCCATGGAAACTGACCATAGCAACAGGAGCTCGTGATGCTTGCCATGAAAATGGACAATAGCAACTGGTGGTGGTGATGGTTGCCATGGATACTGACCATAGTAAAAAAGAGTGGTGATGGTTGCCATGGAAACTGACCATAGAAACATGGGCAGGAGATGCTTGCAATGGAAAAGGACCATGGCAACAAGGGGATTGGGATGGTTGCCATGGATACTGACCACAGGAACCGGGGCTGGTGATGGTTGGCATGGAAACTGATCATAGCAACAGCGGCTGGTGATGTTCATTATGAGAACTGACCATAACCACAGCAGCTGGGGATCGTTATCATGGATACTGACCAGAGGAACAGGGGCTGGAGGTGGTTGCCATGGAAAAAATCCATAGCAACAAGGGAATTGGGATGGTTGCCATGGAAACTGACTATAAAACAGGGCCACGGGATGGTTGCCAGGGAAACTGACCATAGCAACAGGGGGCTTGTGATGGTCCCCATGAGAACTGACGATAGCAACTGGGGCTGTTGATGGTTGCCATGGAAACTGATCATAGCAAATGGGTCTGGTGATGGTTGCCATGGAAACTGACCATAGCAAATGGGTCTGGTGATGTTTGCCATGGGAACTGACCATAGGAACAGCGGCTGTTGATGGTTGCTATGGAAACTTACCATAGGAACAGTTCCTGTTGATGGTTGCCATGGAAACTAACCATAGCAGCAAGGGAATTGGGATGGTTGCCATGGAAACTGACCATAAAACAGGGCCACGGGATGGTTGCTATGGAAACTTACCATAGCAACAGGGGCTAGACATGGTTGCCATGGGAAAAAACCATAGCAACAGTGTCTTGTAATGGTTGACATGGAAAAGGACCATAGATCCAAGGGGTGATGATGGTTGCCGTAGAAACTGACCATAGCAACAGGGGTTCAGGATGGTTGCCATGGAAACTGACCATAGGAACAGGGGCTCGTGATGTTTGCCATGGAAACTGACCATAGCAACAGGAGCTTGGGATCGTTGCCATGGATACTGACCAAAGAAACAAGCGCTGGTGTTGGTTGCCAGGGAAACTGACCATAGCAACAGGGGCTGGGGATGGTTTCCATGGAAACTGACCATAGAAACATGGGTGGGAGGTGGTTGCCAGTGAAACTGACCATAGCAACAGGGGCAGGTGATGGTTGCTATGGAAACTGACCATAGGAACAGGGGCTGGATTTGGTTGCCATGGAAAAAAATCCATAGCAACAAGGGAATTGGGATGGTTACCATGGATACTGACCAAAGAAACAAGCGCTGGTGTTGGTTGTCAGGGAAACTGACGATAGCAACAGGGGGCTTGTGATGGTCCGCATAAGAACTGACCATAGCAACTGGGAGATTGTGATGGCCGCCATGGATACTGACCATAGCAAAAGGGGCTGGTGATGATTGCCATGGAAACTGACCATAGCAAATGAGTCTGGTGATGGTTGCCATGGAAGCTGACCATAGCAAATGGGTCTGGTGATGGTTGCCATGGAAACTGACCATAACAACAGGCATTGGTGTTGGTTGCCATGGATACTAACCATGCCAACAGGGGCTGGTTATGGTTTCCATGAAAACTGACCATAGCAAATGGGGTCTTGGGATGGTTTCCATGGAAACTGATCATAGCAACAGAGGCTGGTGATGGTTGGCTTGGAATCTGATCATAGCAACAGCGGCTGGTGATGTTCACTATGAGAACTGACCATAGAACCGGGGCTGGGGATGGTTGCCATGGTAACTGACCATAGCAACAAGGGCTGGTGATGGTTGCTATGGAAACTGACCATAGTAACAGTGGCCTGGAAATGGTTTCCATGGAAACTGACCACAGCAACCGGGGCTTGTGATGGTTGCCATGGAAAAAAGCCATAGCAACAAGGGAATTGGGATGGTTATCATGGATACTGACCATAGCAACTGGGGCTGGGGATGGTTGCCATGGTAACTGACCATAGTAAATATGTCTGGTGATGGTTGCCATGGATACTGACCATAGCAACTGGAGCTGGGGTGGTTGCCATGGAAACTCACCATAGCAAAAGGCATCTTGGGACGATTGCCATGGATACTGATCATAGCAACAGGGGCTCGTGATGGCTGCCATGGAAAAAAGCCATAGCAACAGGGGAATTTGCATGTTGCCATGGATACTGACCACAGAAACAGGCGATGGTGTTGGTTGCCATGGAAAACTGACCACAGCAACAGGGGGCTTGTGATGGTAATCATGAGAACTGACCATAGCAACAGAGGCTAGTGATGGTTGCCATGGAAACTGACCATAGCAACAGGGGGCTTGTGATCTTTGCCATGGAAACTGACCATAGCACCCGGGGTTTGTGATGGTTGCCATGGAAACTGACCATAGCAACAGAGGCTGGTGATGGTTGCATGGATCATAGCAATGGGTCTTGATGAGGTTTGCTAGGGTAATCCAGGGAATCCCTATTGCTGCTCTGGCAGGTCTGGGATCCTGGTAGGGGGTCAGGAACCCCCCATACAGATCCCCGAGAGACACTCTCTCCGATCTCTGTCCATGGAAAAGACTTTTCAATCTTACAGGTTGAATTAGAAGATCTGAGTGTTTGAGATAAGTAATAATTAGTGTGGCATGGGTGCAAAAGTAGAATTTAAGTATTCTAGATAAGCAGTTCAAAGGAGGCAAGATGGAAGATATTGGGTGTGTCTTGTCCTTTTTCTTCTTCATGCTTTCCATGTTTCACTGTAGTGTTGGCATTTTTCTATTGCTTTAGGCTGGGGACACACTGTTCAACGTAGGTGATAGGTATTGGCACGTTATTGTAAAAATAGCACACATAGTTTCTGGTATATAATGTTTGTAACATCCCACTGAGTTGCTGAGCCCCACACGCTGCCCTGCAGGACAGTCCTGCGGAACGGCAGCAGAACATGTTAGACATAAACAAGAATAAACAACCTTGAAAACCAGCACAGATTAATTATGGCTTCTTCTTTGGCAGCGAGGCTGAGAGGGGTCTGCCAAGCAGAGCTGAGCCCCCAGGGCACAGGGAAGCAGCTGCTGGCAGGGACAGCTCCAGGCAGCAGAGCCCTGGGCAGGCAGTGGGGGAAACTCCCTCCAAGCTGTGCTGAGATGTTTAAAGTCCTCTCCAACCCAACCATTCCATGTTTGGTTTTTTTTTTTACAGATCCGCATGCGAAGGCACCACAAATGTCCAACAGCAGCTCCATCAGCCCCTTCCTCCTGCTGGCACTGGCAGACACGTGGCAGCTGCAGCTCCTGCACTTCTGCCTGTTCCTGGGCATCTCCCTGGCTGCCCTCCTGGGCAACGGCCTCATCATCAGCTCCGTAGCCTGTGGCCACCACCTGCACATGCCCATGTTCTTCTTCCTGCTCAACCTGGCCCTCAGGGACCTGGGCTCCATCCGCACCACTGTCCCCAAAGCCATGCACAATTCCCTCTTGGACACCAGAGACATCTCCTACACAGGATGTGCTGCACAGCTCTTTTTTTTTTGTCTTTTTCATCTCAGCACAGCTTTCCCTCCTGACCATCATGTGTTACGACCGCTACGTGTCCAT
The DNA here is from genome assembly GCF_050655825.1 of Lonchura striata. Taxonomy (NCBI): domain Eukaryota; kingdom Metazoa; phylum Chordata; class Aves; order Passeriformes; family Estrildidae; genus Lonchura; species Lonchura striata. The sequence continues at coordinate 4,539,653 of NC_140735.1, read as the reverse complement.
CTGCAAACCCCTGCACTACGGGACCCTCCTGGGCAGCAGAGCTTGTGCCCACATGGCAGCAGCTGCCTGGGCCAGTGCCTTTCTCAATGCTCTCATGCACACAGCCAATACATTTTCCATGCCCCTGTGCCGTGGCTATGCCCTGGGCCAGTTCTTCTGTGAAATCCCACACATCCTAAAACTCTCCTGCTCACAGTGCCTGTTTAGCATTTGGCTGTTTTGTGTTCATTGTTTTTTCAAATGTGCAGATCTTTAGGGCCCTGCTGAGGATCCCCTGTGAGCAGGGACGGCTCAAAGCCTTTTCCACCTGCCTCCCTCACCTGGCCATGGGCTCCCTGTTTGTCAGCACTGCCGCATTTGCCTACCAGAAGCCCCACTCCATCTCCTCCCCATCCCTGGATCTGGCCCTGTCAGTTCTGTATTCGGTGGTGCCTCCAGCCCTGAACCCCCTCATCTACAGCCGGAGGAACCAGGAGCTCAAGGCTGCAGTGAGGAGACTGATGACCGGATGTTTCAGGAACACTAAACTGCTGGTCAATTTCTGCAAATCACTTGTAATAAAAGAAATCTTTGATACTTCTTGGTTTCATTTGGAAGGATCTTTTTCTTTGTAGCACTCATTTAATATTATTCTCAAAGAAATGCCATTTTTGGTGCCAATTCTCATTCTGAATCTTTCCACCTTCACTGTGCCCACAGACTGTGTCAATGAGGGGCTGCACTCACAGTGGCTTTAAAAGAACTAAAGGATGTCCCAGCACAGTTTTCTGCAGAGATGCTCTTTTGTTGCCTTCTCTGGAGCTGTAGCAGCAATGTCTGTGTGCAGAGCTGGGGCAGATCAGGGCTGGCACAGCAGCTGTGCCCAGGAGCAGCAGCACTTGGTGGTGCCAGTGCTGTTCCATGGCCCTGCCCCGCTGCCCTGGTGGCCCTGGTGTTGCTGCAGGGCCTGAGTGCTCTCGGGGCCGGGCACAGTCCTGGGGGTGGCAGTGCCGGGGCTGCAGCAGGGACAGGCCATGGGCACTGCTGGGGCAGTGCTGACGCCTCAGGCCAGGGCCTGGGGGCTCCAGGCTCCTTGCCCAGGCTCTCTCAAGAACACGGCCAGGCCAATGCTCAGCACAGAAAACTCCCGTGAGCAGCCCCAGGCTGGCTGTGGGCAAGCTGGGGACAAACAGCATGGCTGGTGCTCTGCTAGGGCCCTGGGGGAGACGGGAAGGAGCAGCAGAGCAGGGGCTGATCCATCCCCAGTGTGCTGCACAGCCCAGGGCAGCGTCCCAGAGCGTCCTCATGGAGCTGCCAACAACATTCCTCCTCTGCAGCCCTGGCCTCTCCCCCAGCTCACAGAGGTGCCACATCCTTGCAGGCACAGACACGGCAGCACTGGCTCAGCAGCCCCTGTTTGCATTGCACACAGCAGGCGGGAGCACCCCCATGCTGGTGCTGTGGGGACATGAACCTGAGGCAGCACAAATGCCATCAGCCCCTGGGGCCAGGAAGGGCTGGGGGATGCCAGGGAAACCACTCAGCTTTGTCCTGGCCTCTGCAGTCAACCAGAAAGTTTGTTCCCATCAGCTGGGAGTTTCCTGTCCCACTGCAGACGCTGCTGCTCAGAGCCAGGGCTGCCTGGCAGCCACCCCCAAACTGCCCTGAGCATTTCCTCAGCTTCACCTTTGCTTTCTTTACGCTTCCTGCTACAAATTTCTTCCTGTTGCCCACCCCTCTTCCCTCCCCTGCACACATCCCATGCCTGTTTGCCCTTTCCTCTCTGGCCCCACTCCCCATTGCAGTTCCTGACTTGGCACCACGGAACATCCCTTGGGGAGCAGGATCATCCCACAAGTGCTGCAGGAATTATCTGCAGGCTCCTGCAGTGCCTGGTGCTGCTCCCTTTGCCAGGGGCACCCCAGGCCAGGGGGGCACATCTGGGCTGCTGTGTCTGGCTGTGGGGCTCCCTGTTCTGGGCAGTGAGGAGGAGCTGCAGAGGCTCTGCAGGACTGACAGGATGGGCTTTGGGGCTGTGAGGTGAAGCTGAGGGACCTGGGCTTCTGGAGATTCTGAAGAGGAGGCCCAGGGCTCCTCCTGCAACTTCTCCAAGGGTGGTTTCAGGGAATCCCAGAATCAGCAAGTTTGGAAAAGACCCTGGAGATCATCACGTCCAACCTGTGCCCTGACACCACCTTGTGCCCTCTGAGCCTCCTCCAGGATCAACAACCCCAGCTCCTTCAGCTGCTCCTCACAGGATTTGTGCTCCATACCCCTCCCCAGCCTTGTTTCCCTTCTCTGAACACGCTCCAGCCCCTCCATGTCCTTCCTAAATTGGGGGGCCCAGAACTGGACACAGCACTCAAGGTGCTTCCCAACCAGTGCCAAGCACAGGGGAAGAATCACAGCCCTGGTCCTGCTGGCCACACCATTCCTGATCCAGGCAAGGAGCCCCAAGGAGGGTTTATCAGGGTCTGAAGCTCCAGGGGTCTGCGGGTTAAAGACAAAGACAAAGGCTGGTTTAGGGTATAAATACAGGAACAGAGGCGGTGGAGGAGAGCGTCAGGGATCTCAGGGTTTAGGGGTGGTACACAGGGAAAGGGACTAATAGGGAATACCAGGGTGGACAGGGAATGGAGAACTTGCTAGAACATGAACATATCAGGGTAAAAAGGTTAGGAAAGGCCAACGGGCCAATAGGGAGGACAGAACTGGGACAAATTAACACAGTGCTGCTGAGCACCATGGGCGAAGCTTCTGTCCTCACCCTGAGCTGTGAGGAATGCCCGGAACCTAAAGCGCATTTCTCCAGGGCATTGCTGTTGCCCTCTCCCCAGTAAGCTCACAGGCCTCCACAAACACACACTGGAGATGTCTGGGGCCGTGCATAATTTCTCCACTCTCAGCACTGAGGCAATGGACTCTGGCACAGCTCTGAGCTCATGCCCGTGGCAAACACCCCTGGCCATGGGGCTCCGTGGAGCTGCTCTCAGGAAACCCCCCAAGAGCTGGGGAGTGCTCCAAAACTGCCTCAGGAATGTGAGATAACCCAGCATCTCCTCATGAATGTAGACTATTCAAAAACTCACTAAGTAACGGGTTTCCCTGTTGCAGAGGATAGATAGATATGATTGTTCTCTTAGCTAGCCGAATGTCACTTCTGCCCTTGGATAAATCCTGGAGTGAAATGGACTGTTCCATCCCACCCCCCAAAAGATTGTGGCTCATCCCGCACCTCTGTACCTGCCCCTAAAACATCAGAGTCTGTAACCCCATTGGCCCATGCCTTGTCCCAGCCCACCTAGGAGCCCCTGATAAGGGGGCTCCGAGGGGCCATGCGGTCTCTTGTACCTCTCCCCCTCTCTTGGACTTCCTCCCTCTCTTGGACTTCCTCCCCTCTTCTCCTCCTGGGGCTTCCCCTCTCCTGAACCCTTCTCCTTTTGTCTCTCCCCTCCATCCCACCTCACCCAATTCCCATCCTGACCTGCATACCACTTTGCCCAATCCCCTTCCAACCCAATTTCACCCTGAGAAGTGGTGGAATTGAGTTATTTTGGGGTGGGATTGAGTAGTTTTCAGTGGCATTGAGTGGTTTTGAGGTGACAGATCAATCCTTCTCATCATTTGGAGTGCCAAGATGTGGTGTCCGGGACCTGGGTCCTGCTGGGAACGCCACAGAGGGCAGGGTCTGCCGGAGCTGGACAGTGATAGCGAGGCTTCCGCCGAGGCGGGATGGCGCTCAGGCTGCTGTAGCTTCCAGAGAGTTTTATTGAGGGGAAGAGAAGTCGGAGGTGCAGGGAGACAACCACTCAGGAAGGGAGCGAGCTCTGAGCGCCCCGTCCCAAGGCGGGGTAAGGTGTATAACAGCAATGGGATCGGAGGGTCAGGGTACAAATCAGCCAAAAATGGACAGGTACAGGGGAGGAGCAGGGGATGACTGACAGGGTGAGAACCGATGGGACAAGGGGAAGGGGTGGCTAACAAGGGGGAACCAATGAAGGCACAAAGAACAAGGAACATTCTAGAACAAAGGGATAGCTAAAACAATGATGGACATGAACAGGGATAACAAATGATTGGCCTCAGGGGAGGCAGGAAATTACACAGAAGTGGTCTCCCAGGGCATCCCAGGTGGACTGTCCCCAGGACCCCCTCCCACACTGGGAAGTAAAGACAACAAATAGCCCCCAACCCACCCCCCCCCCCCCATATACTCCCAGCTATCTCCTGGAATCCAAGATTCCCCAAAAAACACAAGTAAAATGTGAGGTTTTAGATGCCTTTGATGAATTTATTGATTTTTATGCCAATTTTCCATGTTTTGAAGGGAAGAATATAAAATATAATAAGAGGCAAAATAAAAGAGACACCAGCCACTTCCCTCTGTGTATCACAGGAAATGTGATACAGGGAATGTGATAGCCACAGGGAATGTGGTCACCAGGGCCTGACCAGGGTGGGTCCTCTGATGGGGATGGAGCTGGAGCAGCGCACGAAGCTCTTCCTGCGGGCGGGGTTGTCACAGGGCTTCCCTTACCGGTGCCTCTGCTGGTGCCGGGTAAAGAATGAGCGGTCTGAGAAGCTCTTCCCACACCGGGGACACTCGTAGGGCCTCTCCCCGGTGTGGATGCGCCGGTGGGTGACGAGGGTGGAGTTGTGCTTGAAGCCCATCCCACAGTCGGGGCAGTGGAAGGGCCTCTCCTGTCTGTGGATCCGCTGATGCACAAGGAGATGGGAACTGGTGTGAAACCTCTTCCCACACTCAGGACACTCATAGGGCCTCTCCCCAGTGTGGAACCTCTGGTGGACAATCAGGTCAGACCTGTGGCTGAAGCCCTTCCCACACTCCCCACACTCATAAGGCCGTTCCCCAGTGTGGATCCTCTGGTGGCAGACCAGGTTGAAACTCTTCCTGAAGCTCTTCCCACACTCCAAGCACTCGTAGGGCCTCTCCCTGTCATGAGGCTGCTCAAGGACCACCAGCTCTGAGCCCTGGCTGAAACTCTGCCCACCTTCCTGGCACAGAGTGGGTCTTTCCTCCTCAGATCCCTGTGATCTGTGTTTGCAGCCCCTCCTCCTGTGGGACCTCAAGGGATTTTCTTCCCCATTGGATTCCTGTGCCATGGAGGTGCTCAAAACAGCCTCTTCCATGAGGTTCTGCCGTGGGGATTTGTTCTCCCTTGTCTCCATCCTCAGCTCCTGCTCTGGGGGAGGAAGGACAAGGAGAGGATGGGATTTGCCTCCGTGCCACAGGGAAGGGCAAGGAGATCCCCCCAGTGTGTCCCTGGCAGGAGGGCACCGGCAGCGGGGCTGTCCTGCAGCTGGGGGCTGTGCTGGGATGGGAGATGGAGCAGGAGAGAGGGGGAAAGGGGCACTGACTTCCTCCTCACCTGCCTCGGTGTCCCAGGGCATCTTCCTCACAGCCTCCTCCTCCATCCAGCCAAAGTTTGAGAATGGGAAATCCTGATGTGGGGAAAAACAAGGTGTCAGTGCCTTGGGCTGGGGTGCTCTTCTGAGTGTTCAGTCCAGAGCAGGTTTAAACAGCTCCAAAGAAAAAGAAAAACCAGAGCCGGGGGAACTTCTCTGCCTCAGTGAGCTAAAAACTAACTAAAAGCAAAGGAGAGCTCTGTCCTGCTGTCTGTCTGTTGGCAGACAACTGATACCTCAGGTTTAAGTTTTTCTGTTCTGTTTTGGTGTGCAGCTTCTAGCTCTATATTAGGGGTTACTGGCATCTTTTCACAGGGTGGTGAAGACAAAACAGTCCTGCTCTAGCTGGAGAGTCAAGGACAATCTCTTCAAACTTCAGGCCCAAAGCACAAACAACGTGAAAAGAGGAGGGCAGGCAAGCAAGCAAGGAAGGAGGAGGAAACTTCATCATTTGAACCTATTAACTGGGCAGTTAAATCCTGTATGGAAATGGACTAACACCTATAAAAATGTCAGATCTCATGACCAAGCCCTCTTTTGCTTCCATCTTGGAGCCATCCGGGCAGAGACCCGAGTGTGGCTCCAGTACTGCCAGGGTGTGGCCTTTGAAGGCACTTCAATAAATATCCTCTTTGTTCCTCTTGGCTCCCTCTGGCCTCTGTTCCAGCTCCTTAAGGCATCACAGCAGCCCAGGAGCCGGAATGTGGAGGGGTGATGCAGTTCCTGAAAACAAACTGTGCTCTTCTTCCCCCCCCTCTTTGCTCTCAGAACCAGCCCTGAAGGTGCAGAACTCATTTCGGGGCTAAACGGACCAATGGGGGTACGAGCATCGTGAGCTCACCCCAGGACAGGTCCTGCCAGGGTCAGGGGTCCCGTCCCCGCCTCATCTCCGGGCTGCCGGGGGTCCCCCAGCTCCGGGATCGCCCCTTCCCCTCTGCCGCCTCGGGGGCCCCACGTTCCGCAGCCCCGGCTCTCACGGGATCCCCAAAACCAATGTCCCGCCCTGTCAGCACCGGGCCAGCCCCGCGTGGTCCCCCGGGACCCTCCGAGGGGCGATCAAAGCTCCTGTCCCCCCGAAAAGCTCCTCTCAGGGAGCCCGGAGGGATGCGGGGCTCGGCATCTGCCGGCTCCGAGCACTCTCCAGAAAAATCCCCCCGGAGACCCCTCGATAGAGCCGGGGCGAGCTCGGCCTCCCCCTCCCCTGCTGCTCGGGGCTGGGGCGACGCTGGCGGGGCAGGGGTGCTGCAGCCCCGGCGTGCGGGCGGTGCGAGCGGCGGGATTCTCCCGCTCCTGCCGCTCCTGCCGCTCCTCCTGTCCCTGCTCCTCCTGCCGCAGCCCCTCCGCTCCAGCCCGGAGCTCCCTTTCCCCCTCTGCCCGCCGCCCCGCAGCCCCGGTGCTGGGTGGGGGAGCCCCCGGCCGGCCCCGGGGCGGGCAGGGGGCTCGGGGACCCCCCCGGGGCGGATCCGTCCCCCCGGGCCGAGCCCCGAGCTCCGCTCCGGGGCCGCGGGGCGCTGCGGGGCCGCCCGGCAACTGGTGACGCATCGGCGAGAACGGCTCTGGTTGGCTGGAAATTGTCCAGCGCCTTCGCTGATTGGCTGGAATTGTGAGGGCCGCTGCGCCCGGCGGGTGTCCCGGGGAGCTGCGGAGGCCGGGCCGGAGCCTTTTCCGATTTCTTTCTGTCCCTCTGAGACCTTTTCCCATTTCTTTATCTCTCTATGAGATCCCTTTACTATTTCTTTCTCTCCCTTTCTCCTTCCCATTTCTTGTTCCGTTCAGTCCGTGTTCAGTCAAATCCGCAGGCTGCGCTCCCATGGCTTCATTTGCACCTTCGCTGGGGCAGAGGCGTCTCTCCCTCCCGGGATCGTAACCCGCGGGCCGGCTCCGTTCCCACCGCGATCCTTCCGGGATTCTGTCAGGGACTCGCTTCCCTTTCCTCCCTCTGCCTGCAGCCGGGAATGTGCTGGGAAATGTCCAGCAAAGCCACCTTTGCTGCGTAAAAACATTCAATGAAAGGTTTTCATTTTGGATTTTCTGTGTTTTTCTTTCTTTTTCCTTTCATAGTAGTAGCTTAATAAAGGTTTGTTTTTTTGTTTTTTTCCCTTGTTATTAAGCTTTGGCCTGCTTTGCTCTGTTCTCGATCACATTTCACAGAATTCAATTGAGAGGTTGCATTTTCATGGGGGCGCTGGCATTGTGCCCGTGTCAAACCATGACAGCCTCCCAAGTGTCCTGCTCACTGGCTCTCCCTGTGCATCTTGGACAGCACAAGGTGGGCATTTCTGGCAGCTGGGCATCAGCAGGCCTTCCAATGGGGGCGTGTTGTGGAGTGAGCCCAGCTGAGATACCCTGAGAGGAGCCCAGGGCTCCTTGCTCCTCTCTGCTGGCCCGTGAGCGTCTGTCTGCTCTCGGGATGGCCCTGGCTGTGTCAGGGCTGCTGTGTGGACACGAGACAGCCGGTCCTGTCCCGCTGGAGCCCAGCAGTGCCTGGCAGCCGTCCTGCATCCACGTCAGGATGCCGGCCAAGAGAGGCCCTGGAAGCTGAGGCAGCTGATTTCAAGCTTTTGCAGGTGCCAACAGGTCAAGGCAAACAGTGTTCCCTCTGAATTCCAGAGGGTCTTCCCCAGAGCTGCCTGATGCCACCCACTCCTTGTGGCACCACTTGCTTTCCTGTGGAAGGTTCTACCTTCCCCAAGAGCACAGAGGGAGCTGGAGATAGACCTTGCCAGGCTGCTCTCTCTCCTTTACCAGCAGCCCTGGGTGGGCAGAGTAGTCCCAGCTGAGACCAGATGTGCCAATGGAAGAGCCATGCACGGGAAGGCTCGGTGGGAAGGATGATCCAGGATCCATAGGCCTGGCAGCCTGAGCTTGCTGCCGGGGAAGGCCTTGGAGCAGATCCTCCTGAGTGCCATCCCACAGCACGTGCAGGGAACCAGGGGGTCTGCTGGAGGGTGGGAAAGCTCTGCAGAGAGACAGGGACAGCTGGGGGCCCTGGCGGGTTGTTGAGGCCTTCTGTGTGGTGTTTGCAGGGTGTTGGTGTTGGAGGTGTGTTGGGGAAGGAGCTGTCTGGGAGGTGAGAGGTCTAGGCTGGAATTTGAGTCAGTTTGAAGGCAGCATCTGTAGTCTGGCATAGCTTTGCTTAGAGAGTGCAGAAAGAATATCTGTGACTGTTTCTGTTCATGGTCCTGATTCTGCTGCAGGGAACAAGAGGGGAGAGCTGTACTTTATTGGCCACTTAGATCTCTATAACAGGGCAGGGTTAACCATTTTGCCATCTACTAATGGTTGCCAGCAGTTGCTCCAGGTGCTCCTGCCAACAGCCCCTGCAGGCAGGAACACATCCCCCAGTGCCCGTGGGTTTGGCTCCCTCTGGCACAGAAGCCCCCGGGGGCACAGGTCTCTGGGGCAGGACACGGCACCAGCCCTGCCAGGGCTCGGGGGTGGCAGGTCTGCTTGGGCAGGGACTCTGCCTCACCTGCTGGTGTCAGCGCTCCCCGGGCCCCAGGGCTGAGAGCAGCATTCCTGCCCTGACCCACAGTTCCTTGTGTGTGCCACACCCACGGGTTTACGATGGCCAAGGGCCAGGACGTGTCCCAAGGAGGCCGTGCCAGCTTCCATGGAAGGCCCCGTGACCTTCCCAGTGAGGCTGCATTGGCAGCCCTGGGGGCTCCTTCTGCTGCCCTGAGCCCGCAAAGCAGGGCAGCGTTTGCTGATGGTTTGAGCCATTCCTGAAGATCCTGTTGGGCTGTCTCAGACACTTGGGGCCAGGGATTCCTTCCAACCTGGGCCACTTTGGGTGGGCAGGGGGCAGCCCCAGGGCAGGTGGCAGTGTTTCCAAGGGCCCTTTGTGACACATGAAGCATGGAATGGAGCCAGGTGTCCAAGGGCCCTTTGTGACACGTGGTGACATAGGAGCTGGAAGTGGCAAAAGCACGCCACAGCGCTCGGAGCAGGTGACGGGACAGGACGGGACAGAGCGGAGCCGTGAGGAGCCTCCACACAGTGCGCTCGTTCCTGTCCGACCCGGAGCTTTTCTGAGGCATTGTTCCTGCAGCTGACCTCGAGGCCAGACCACAGGACTCGGTGACCTGTGGCCTTCCGAGACTTCAATTCTGCAGGTGCCCTTGAGGGCAGACCGTGGGACTTGGTGCCCCAGAGTTTTCCAAGGCATCTCTCCTGAGGGTAGCCAGACATCCGGTCAGTGAGATGGGGCAGGGAGTCCTGAGCTTGCCCAGTCTGGCCTGGATGGAGGAGGAATACGGCGGGGCAGCAGCTGCCGCAGCACAGGAGACTGAAGAGGTCATGCCGTTCCATCCACCGCAGGAGGGTGAGTGGCAGAGCCAGGCCTCAGGGCTGGTGCCTTCAGCCAGCTTGGCCCCATCCCATCCCATCCCAACCCAACCCATCCCATCCCATCCCATCCCATCCCATCCCATCCCATCCCATCCCATCCCATCCCATCCCATCCCATGGGGACGTGCCCACAGACAGGACGGAAGAGGGGCCCGGGCAGACACCCCGCAGTGGCCATGCTCCATCCACCTGGGGCATCCCGGGGCTGTCCCTGCCTGGGGACCGCAGGGCTGGGCTGTGTTCTCTGGCCTCTCCCGCAGCCCCTCAGCCCTGGCTGCGCTCGCTCTTTGCCAGATGCAGCCCTGGACCAGACACAAGAGCAGAAACCCGCCCATGGCCGCTTCTGCAGAACAGCGCAGGTACCTGCAGCCATCCCCACCTGGGCTGGGCCTGCTGGCACTGCTCAGCCCAGCAGCACGCCTGGAGCTCTCCATGGCTTCTTGCCCTTCTCCTACAGCTCGTTTGCAAATTCATCAAGAGAATTCGGCAGGAAGAAACCACCATGGGCACAGGCCTCAGCATATTCACGCATCTTCAAAACTAAGACCTGTGCTGGCCTGCTGAATATGCTGGTAGAGGAGGGGTTTTTCAATCCAAAGCAAGTAAGCAGCCTGTGGCCAGGGTTTGAGCCTCCCAGGAATTACTTGGCCTCCCAAGCCACTGGTGCTGTCCCCTGTGAGCCTCTGAGGCCATGCCAGTGTGGTGACAACAGAAGCACTTGTCTGGGGAAGCTGGGGACATTCCTCCCTCTGGCAGCTTTCCAAGTCTCCCTGTGCCTTCTCCAGGTGCCTGCCATGGTGAGGTACATCCACCAGTGGCTCGAGGCCAACCAGTTTGCTGAGCGCAAGCTGAACAGGACCCTGCTGAACCTCACCTTAGACCAGCCCGCTGATGTAGTAATGACGCTCCTGCGTGTGGCCCCATCCTGTGACAGGTATGGGGCCCACCTGTCCAGAGGGCTCAGGGCTCACCCCAACCCATCGCCCTGTACAGCCTGTGCCATGTGTCTGACCAACAGAGATTTCCAGGGCCCTCTGGATGCTCCCTCTGCCAGCCCTGGCACATTAGGCCTGAGCCTGCTGCCATGATCCCTCACTGCCCATCAGGGCCTGTCCCCACAGGGCTGGGCTGCTTGTGGCCCACAGGGCTGCAGAGCCGGCAGCCAGCTCAGGTCCCCACTGCTGCCCAGACCACAGTGCTGTGTCCTAGACTCCCCTGAGACAGAGCCCTAACCCCGCAGAGCTGCTTTGACCATGTGGAAGACCATCATGTGCCCGTCCTGGACTGCGGAGCTGGTGCAGCAGATACTCCTGGATGTGCTGGGGAGCTGGCCAGAGCACAGCACGTGCACCTCCGATGGGGACAAAACGGATGTCTTTGCCCTGGCTGTGAGTTTCTGCCTCTGCTAGCCCCAAGGCCACCTCTCCATCCTCCCTCCCCCACTGCGTCTCCCTGCCTCAGGCGCTGGGCTGAAACCTGGCCTCAGGGCAGCTTCAGTGCCACCAGGCCTGGTGCTCCCCCTGTGTCTCTCTGGGCCTCTCCCTGCCACGCTCGGGCCCTGTCACACGGACACCTTGGCACTGAGCGCTGTATTGGGGGGCTTTGTCCTTTGCAGGCAACTGTGGTGATGTGGAAGATCCTCCAGCGGCCCTGCGTCCCACGTATGGTGATCGTGTATTTCCCCCGCCTACTTGTCCATCTGCTCTTCCAAGTGTTCTTCAGCACTCTGGATATGCCAGAGGAGGTCGATACGTTCTGGAAGGGATGTCAGCAGCAATATGGCCTTGACATCAGCCCCAACAGGTGCTCCATCCCAGTTCTCCTGTCCTTGCCAAATCCCTGGGCAGGAGCCAGTGCTCCCAGTGTGACCCGGGCTTTGCTCTGCACTCAGGTTTGCAGTGAGGACCCTGAAGTCCCTGCTCTGCCAAATGCAGCACGAGGATGTGGTGGTGGCAATGGAACGCAAGTGTGGCTGGGACACGCTGCTCTGTGCTGACACCCACCATTATGCCGTGGGTCTGCTGGCCAGGTGAGACCCCCTTCACACTGCTGCCTCTGACATTTGTGCTCTGTTCCTGGGGTGCCCCACACAGTCCCCGTGGTCACAGGCCAGAAGGCCTTGTCACCAAGGGACAGCCAAGCAGACTGGAAAAGGCTGGGAGAAGCGGGTGCCCACAAGGAGCCGCCTCCCAAATAGCCCAGGGGCCCTTGCAGGATGCTGGGGTAAGACCAGACCTCTGTGAGTAAGTCCTGGGAGAGGTTTGTCCCCCTGGCCCACAGTCTTGGTTACTTTGTCTCCTGCCAGGGAGATGTCCTGTGTCTCCATCCCCTTGTACGCTGAGATCGCTCACTACCTGCTCCAGCTGCTCAGCACACAAGAGCCACGCTGGGAGCTGGCCTCCCTGGCGTTCCTTGTGGAGGTGAGCCTGTTGGCCAGCGCTGCCTCGCTCAGCTGCCTCCCAGCTCTCTGCCCTCTCATAGCCGCAGCTGCCTGGGACGGTGCCCACGCCCTGTGCTGCTGCCTGGGCTCAGCCCTGTGCAGTTCTGGGCTCCTGCCGGCTGGTCCCCTGTCACTGCCCTGTGCCTTTCAGGTCCTCAAGTACCTGAACTTGAGTGCATGCAGTGCTAACAGAGTCCTGCAAATCTTGTCAAGGCACCTGCGGAGTGAGTGCAAGGAGAGGCGTCACCTGGCACTCAGGGCCCTTCTCCAGCTCATCAACGATCCCTTGATGGTGAGAAGGGGGCAGGGGCTGAGGCTGTGCTCCAAAATGCAGTCTCTTGGGCTTGGCTGGGCTTTGGGTACTGGGCCAGGAGCTCCCAGCTCTCCTGCCTCCCGCTTCAGCTGCCCAAGTGCTTCGGAACAGCCCTTTGGCCTCTAGGCCCTGCGGCAGCAGGATGGCGTTTCACAAACTTGTGTTCCTCACAGAGAGAAAAAATGTGGAGCCTGACTGAAAGTCTTGTGGAGCTCCTGTGGGATGCGGATGGAGAGATAGTTAGCATGACAGCCATGCTCCTCAACTTTATCATCTTGGACAAGGACATGCTCATACCCAGCCCCATCGCACTGCAGCTGGCTAAGGTGCTCCTACCACTCCTTGACCACGTAAGGCTCACTGCCCCCAGACACGGCCACTGGCTGCTGCCCAGACACTTTGTGCCCTCTGGATTTGCAGGCCTGCACCAAGCTGAGCCTCATGCAGCCGATGCTGAGGTCTTTTTTTCTTCCCTTCATACAGGACAATAGCCAGGTGCAGCTGCTCTCATTACTGCTCTTTCAAACAGTGGTGACACTTCCACAGGAAAAGGAAAACGAATCCCTGAAGGCACACGTGCTGCAGAGCCTGCTGCCACTCTTTTTCCACTGCCATGATGAGAACCAGCGAGTGGCAGAGGTGAGGACTCACGGGCGGCTGCTGTTCCCCTGGGAGGGGGCTCGGCTGCCTCCTGCCCTGGCGCCTGGTGGGCTGCAGCCTCCTCCAGCTTTGGCACAGGAACACAGGTCCTGTGTCCTGGGCTGTGGGGCCATCTCCGCATCTCTGCTGCTCTCCAGGCTTCTCAGGAAACACTGCTTTGTGTGGCCAAGTTCCTGAAGAGGAGGCATCTTGAAAAATGTGTAAAGAAGGAGAAACTGTGGAGGTTCATTGAGATCCTGGTAAGGAGGGCCGGGAAGCCGCAGCCCCAGCCTGGAGCAGCCCCTGAGCGCGGTGCTCGGTGTGCGGGCTGGCAGCTGTGCCCCTGCCCGCTGCTGCAGCCCGAGGCCGCGCGGGCTCTGCTCCAGGCTCCTGCGGCCCCAGCCAGGTGCCCATGGAGCCCCGGCCTGGGGGGCTGCGGGGCCAACCCTTCCCTCCTGCTGCTCTCTCCAGCTGGCAGAGGACAGCAGCAGCGTGGCCGAGCACCTGCGCCGGGCCCTGCCCTACCTGCAGAGCCCACAGGAGCCCCTGCGAGAGGCGGCCGTCAGGTTCATGGGTGAGCCACAAGCCGGGCCAGGAGGGCGTGTGGGCACAGGGCTGGCGGCGCCGCTGGCAGGGAGCTGTGCCCTGGGCCTGACAGGCTCTGTGTTCCCAGGGACGGCCGGGCGGCACCTGAGAGGGAGGAAGGAAGAGCTCCAGCTCATCTGTGAGGGTGAGTGAGGGCAGCGGGCTGCCAGCGAGGGCTGGCAGGGGAGCTGCGAGCCCTGCCCCGGCTGCGGAGGGCTCTGCTCCCTGTGCGGACCAGGGCCGGCGTGGGCAGAGCACACAGAGCTTTCAGGGCACCTGGGGGATTCGTGGCCAGCAGCTTTGGGCTGATCCAGCTGGTCCCTGTTCCCTGCTGGCCATGGCCAGAGCCGGCTGGGATGGCCCTGGCACAGAATCCCCGCAGGTCCCCTCAGATGCGGGAACTGACCCTGGCTCTGTTCCTCTCTCTTTCAGCCCTTGAAGGCATGGCCAATGACATCAGTGTTACCGTCGCAAGCCTGGCAATTCAAACATTGTATGTCCTCCAGGAAGCAGAGAGAGCTCCATATTCCATCTTTGATAACCTGCAGGATCGGCTCCGCAGGGCATGGAGGAGACGGCCTCGTCTGTCGGGGCTCGGCTGGCGGTGCTGCTGGAGCCCTGCAGAGAGCTGATCCCAGAGGCTCTGTCTGCTGGGGCCATCCGAGCCAGCAGGAATGTTTCATTTCTTCAAGATTGTTCTTTCCTTCTTTTTGTTTTTCTTTAGCATATAAATATAGGATGTGTTGTAATAGACAGATTCCCAGGATCTTTCTTTGGCTGCCCAGGCTCTGCAGGGCCTAGGGGAAGAGGGAGAAAAGGGTTCCTGGGCTCAGCAAGCTCCCCAGGCATGCAGGGTTGCAGGGAAAATGGCCAGAAGCCCCTTGGCCTTTGGTGGCTCTGCTGAAGCCTTTGTGCTGTCCACAGAGCAGATGGGCAGGGGCTGGAGCTGTGGGGATCTCTGTGAGAGCGGTGCCTGGAGATGGCCACAAGCCCTGTCCCAGGCAGGAAGCGCCATCTGTGTCCTCCTGCCCGTGTGTTGCTGGCTGGATTGCTGAGGGCTCCCAGGTGCCTCTTGGTGGGGCTCCTCTGGAGCTCCTGTGGGGCTGCGGCGCTGCTGCCGGGCAGGTTGGCCGGGCTGGGGAGATCCTGAGGGGACGGGGCCACGAAGGGATGAGGGGCTGCGGAAGCCCTGACAGGATGAGGCAGTGGGAAGGCACGGGGGGAATGTGTAAGGGAGTGGGTAACATTGGCTTGGGGAGGAAAGTGGTTGGAGCCAAAGAGACCACTCACCCCGATGTTCATGTGGCAAACAGAGCACGTTTATTCTCAAGACCTTTCTTCTAAAGGGCCTTTGAAAACCCAGTCTGGATGATTTCACTGGTCTGATCTCTGTGCCCCTTCAGATTCTGGGCTGGGCAATGCCTGCAGCCTTGGGAGAGATATGAAGGGCCAGGCCCCTGTCAGTCAAACCAGGGCTGGTACATTCACCCCGTACAAGCCAGCCTGCATAGTGACACACGGCAACAGAGTGCGAGGCACAGCTCCGGGAGCTCCCCGTGAACCTCAGCTCTGGGACCACTGTCTGCCCCAAGCTTCAGGGGCTGCAGTGGGAGCCCAGCTGGGCTCTGCCCTGGGGCCATCCTGCAGGGACAGCTGCAAACCGCCTGCAGCTTTGGGAATGTCATTAGTGCCTATGGTGGGGGGGAAGCTGCAAGTCCTTGACTGCTGTTTTGTGTTGCTGAGAAGAGAAGGACATCTCGGAACTGGGGATGCTGTATTTGAGGTCAAGCGAGCAACTTTGTGGTGGGGGAGCTGCGTGGGCCAAAAGGACCCAGGGGTGCTGGTTAAGAGCAGCTGAAGTTGGGCCAGCGACTGCCCAGGTGGCCAAGAAGGCCAAGGATGCCCTGGCCTGTGTCAGCAGCAGTGGGGCTGCAGGAGCAGGGCAGTGACCATCTCCCTGGGCTGGGCAGCTCTGCGGCCATAGCTGGGAGTGCTGTGTCCACTTGTGGGCCCCTCTGAAACAGAAAGTCCTTGAGGGGCTGAAGCGTGTGCAGAGAAGGACACGGGAGCTGGGGAAGGCTGTGGAGCGCAAGGCCAAGGAGGAGGTGCTGAGGGAGCTTTAGCCTGGACAACGGGAGGCTCATGAGGGACCTTCAGATCCACAGATCCATACATGACAGTGCTCACCACAAGGGCTGTTTCCCTGCCAAACATGCCTCACTGCATCCAAGTGCTTTAGCCACCTGAGGAGGGGACACTTCCAACTTGTAGATTGTTGGTTTGCTAGGAGGAGAAGCCCCACTCATTTTCTCTCTTTCCAGCAAGTAGAGTCTCCTGCACAAACTTTCCTGCCCTTTTCGTGCACTGCATGTGATTCTGATCCAGTTTGAGTTTTCCTTTTCTGCCACAGCAATAACAAAGTCCGTGCTGGCTATCTCCTGCTTTTCCATTTCAGAGTTTTCAAGAGCTAAAAGCTGCATTGTGCAGAGGCACCGTTGCTTGCTGATGGTAGCCAGGGAGGACTATCAAATTCATAGAGTGAATCAAATAGAGTTCTGTTGAGTTAGCCCATTTTAATATGGTCGGAGAGACTTAGAGTCCCATCGCTAACAAAGTCACTGATTTCTCCTTGGAAGTGGTGTTTGTGGATGCGAGGAGGAACGAGGTTATAAATGAGAGGTAACAGCCTGTCCCTCATGCTTCTCTCTTGCCGCAGATGGCAGAAGGAACAGCAGTTTCTGCCCCAGCTCCCTCTGCTCCTGGAGAAGAGGCCAAAGAGGGGCAAAATGAGCAAGATGACCACAAGCTGGCAGCTGTGGCAGCAGCAGAGCCAGATGGTTCCAAGACAGTTGTGGAAAAAATGACGGGAGACAAGTCCATTCTATAATGTCAACAAGTCTCAGTTTATTCCAAGCACACATGTAGTTATACCCGTTATAATGAAGCTCATGCATATTACAAAACTTAGGCTCATCGTTGGTGTATCAAAAACAGGTCAACCCTGCCTTTGGCGCTTTCTAAGCTTGCTTTGTTTTCCCTTACATCTATCTTTTTGCTGACCATTCTACTGTTGGGGACCAGCTTACCCAAGGACATAAGATATTGTTGCTACATCTGCTATTGCTGCACTGTGCAATTTTCAGCTACTGCTTCACTAACTGCACGTAGTCATGTCCTTTCTCACGAAGCCATTCATCCACAAAACTCTCCACACTGCACCAATGGTGGTGGGTTGTTTTCACTTCAGAACCAATGGATTTGGTCCTTGCAGAGCTCTGTATAAAAGAGCAATGCATTTTGAATTAACCGGAGTTTACTCTCAACAGCCTTCTGAGTCAGAACCTCTTAATTCCCGTCCTGCCTCAACAGCGACAAAGACCCTTCAGGGCTGGGGCCAGGTCAGTGAAATCTCTTTATTGCTGATCTCAACAAGGCCATCGAGGGCACCCTCAGTCAGTTCCAGGTGAGCCCAGGCTGGGTGGAGTGTGGCTGTGCTGGAGGGCAGGAAGCTCTGCAGAGGGATCTGGACAGGCTGGAGCCATGGGCCCAGGACAATGGGTTCAGGTTCACCAAGGCCAAGGGCCGGGTCCTGCCCTGGGCTCACAACCACCCAAAATCCCTGTCTGTGCCCTGCCCCTGATCCCTACAGCCTGTCCTGTTTCCTTCATCCCTGCATTGCCAGGGACTTTCTGGGACAAGGGAGCTCTGCTCTGGGGATGGAGGGAGCTCCAAGTGCCACCACTGGAGTGGGAACCACAACTCATCAGGTTTGTGTCCTTTGGGAGTCAGGAACTGGTGAGACTCAGAGGCACAGAAAGTTTCTCTTCATGGCCAGCAGACCATGGTAGAACAGGACACAATTTAATAACAATCACGCTCTTCCCTGAGCTATGTGCAACATCCCAGCAGCATCTGATGAGTCCACCATCCACAAGTGATTTCCATACTAAAACTGATTTTAGACTTACATGGTTCTCTGATAGATATAAACACAGTTAAGTTCTTGCATCAGGATGCTCATCCTGGAGTGGGGGCAAAAGAGCTCAAACAATTCCTGATTTGCAAAGCTGTCAGTGGTGGATGGAGAAGGGAGGTCAGGTTGCTTTTGGTGTTGAGGAAATGCTGAAACGAATCTGACTCATTTCATCTTCTCCTGTCCTGGCTGATCTTCCCTGTTTCCCCTTCCACCCATTGGCTTTTGTCTCCCACCAGGCCCCTGGTGAAGAGCCTGGCTCTGTGTTCTCCATCTCCTCCTTGCTGGCACTGCCAGGCTGGGATGAGGAGCCTCTCAGCCTTCCCTGCTCCGGGCTGGACAAGCCCAGCTCCCTCAGCCTCTGCTCACAGCCCAAGGGCTCCAGCCCCACCTTGGAGGCCCTTCCCTAGCCCTGCTCCAGCTGCCAGACATCTTTCCTGCCCTGGGGAACTCAACTCAGGCCACAGGGACTTGGATAATCCACATCCTTGATGTCCTGGTCACACAGCCCTGGCCCCTTGTCCCCATGTCAGGCTCTGGGGTGGATCCTGTGGAACATCCTTGGGTGGAGGCTGTGGCTCCAGGTGGACCAGGGGCATACCGGGGGGCAGGGACCCCGCTGGGCATGAACAGCATTGGACTTGTTGGGAGAAACTGTGAGGGGGGGCTGGGGCGGAGTGACCAATCCAGTGACCTCACAGAGCCCTCCTGGGATGTCACAAAGCCCCTCTGTGATGTCTCAGCCTGCTCTGAGATGTCACAGCCAGATCTCTAATGCCACACAGCTGGTCTCTGATGTCACTCTGTGATATCATAGTCTGCTGTTATGTCACAGCCTGTTATCTGATGTCACACAGACAGTCAATGATGCTGTAGTTGCTTGATGTCCACTCTGTGATGTCACAGTCCACTCTGTGACCTCATGTCACCAGATGATGAATTGTCTCCACCAGGTGAGCTGACAACTGGAGCTTGTTCTCCAACTCCCCAGGCCTATGGAAACCACACAATGCCAATTGTGGGAGAAGGGGAACTGGAAGTTCACCAGCCTCAGTGTCCTGCCAGCTCAGCCAGGCCCACGGGAACATTGGGGTCCACAAGCACCAGAGACCACCAGGGAAGATCCCCAGGACAGAAGACAGCATGGGTATTGGGGAGGGGAAATATGTTAATGATTCTGGAAAAATGATTATCAGATGTGTGTTTAGTCCAGGACAATCAATGAATATGTGTGCAAAATACAGAACATGAACAGAAACTTTCCTGTACTCAGCATGCTCGGCTTTGGGAGGAGCTATCCCCCGTGCACCCAGCTGAATAAAGAATGCTGCTTCTTAAAGCTGCACTGGTGTTAAGGAGTTTTCTGTTTTACCCAATTTTTGTAACACTCCACTCCCAAGGAAAGCTCTGTCTCCTGCTGCTCACAAACAGAGGGGCTGGTGGCAGATGTGGGGCTCAGAGGCTGCCTGGGGCACAGGGACCATGAAATAATCAAGTTTTCAATGACCTGTGAAAGAAGGAGGGACAGCAACAAAACTTCTACACTGGAATTAGGAAGGGCAGTCTTTGGCCTATTTAGGATGCTGACTTGAGGAGTACCAAATCAGGTACCGATATTTTTAAGGGAAAAAGCCCTTAAAAACAAAGGGGTTCAGGAACAAAGGGCACATTTTGAGAAAGTAATCTTAAGGGGGAAGGAGCAGCCTGTCCCAGTGTGGCAAAAGATGAGCTGGTGTGGAAAATGACTGCCCTGACTGCCCATGGAGCTTTTGTGGGAACTCAGGGGAAAGAAGAGGGTGCATCAACTTTGGACAGAAGGTCAGGCAACTGTCGTGGTTTGACATGGAAAGAGAATTTCTCCCGGAAGGAAGAGGTCAATTTAGATATTGACCAATTGAAAGTAGACACGCCTCTGAGAACACAGAGGGGTTGAAAGCAGAATTCCCAGGGGAACTCGCTCTCTTTGGTTCCGGTCAGCGTGCAGTGCAAACTCTCCCCTGCCCAGCCACGAGCTGGGTGGGGGAGGGGAAGCCCCATGGCCTGAGAAAGGTAGGCCGAAAGCCCCAAGGGTGGTGGAAGGACTGGAACCGGGCTGGCCCCTGCAGATGGAAGGGTGGAAGAAATCTGGGATGTCTCCATTTCCCCCCCCAGAGTTCCTCTCCCGAGAGGGAGAGAGAAAGCCGCAAGGAAGGAGGAGCGGGGGGAGCTGCTGCAAGGTGCCCAGTGCGTGGGAATTGCTGGATGTCCAGGCATCGAGCCATCCTGGGAGTTCGGACTTTTAACCCTTCCTTGAGAAGTGAAAGCTTGTGAATTTTCCTTTCCCCTCCTCAGTTTGAAAGAGAGGAAGAGGGACACCTTGGACCCTGGGATGGGATGTTGGAAGAAGGAATTCTGGATGGGAGGGGGACAAGGAGTGGCTTTTGGCTGGACTTTTCCATGTTAGCCACAACCTGAACCAATCTTCTCCTCCAAGAGGGACTGTGTTTTGGGAGGATGCCAGTGAGTCAAGAGACCTGCTTCAGCTGAGAAAAAAGACAAAAGTGGAGTGAACAGAGAAAAGGTTAGGGGGTTTGTGGTGGCGTCCCCCTGTCCTGGAAAGGAAAGAGAAGAGAAGAAGATCTCTGTTCTTGAGCCCTCAGCCCCAGGGGAAAATGGGGGGGGACTGTGGTCCCAAACAATGAAAAACTGAACTGTTGTTTTCTCCCCTCTTAGCAGGGCATCCTTGAAAGGAAAAATCCTGAAGGCAGTGACCATCCATGCATTGTGGTGAGAGCACTGTGCATGGAAAGGAGAAGGGTCACCATGGCAAACTTTTTTCTCCGGGCGGTGCCATGTGTGACATGGAAACACAGGATGTGGAGCTGTGTTTCTTGGGGGGTCTGTGGCACAGGAGAGACTCTGTTCCCTCGATGGACTGAGTATCGATTGCTTGGAGGGTGGAAACCTGATTGGGGTCCAGATTGTGTCTCACTGTGGTTTGTTGGAGTTGGGTGGTGGGGAGGAGGAATGTTTTGCAAGGTTTTCATTTGGATCTTTGTGTGGTTTTTTTTTTTCCCTTCTTTAGTTTTCTCTTTTCTTTTGTAGTGGTAGCTTAATAAAGTTTTTTTCAGTTATTAAGCTTGGGCCTGCTTTGCTCTATTCTAGATTCCACTTCACAGCATTCAAGGTAGGGATCACATTTTCATGAGGGCACTGGCATTGTGCCAGTGTCAAACCATGACAGCAACTTAGCAAGCATTTAAGGATGTTGCTAAGTCATGCAGGAAAAAAGAGGAAAGAGGTGAAATCTCAATAATAGATTAACCTGGCCACTTCTGTGAAAAATATTAGAAAACTTTTCTACAAATAACTCAGTTGCAATTTATGGGATGATGAGAACCTCCACTCTTTATTGGATGCAGTGGAAAATATAGTAGCTAAAGATAAGGAATAGGCCAAGCTCCTTAACATCTTGTTTCTTTTAATTTTCAATATTAGGATAGGCTGTTCTCAGGACAAGAGCTCTTCTGAGCTGGTAGATGGGCACAGGAAGCAGAACAGCCCCCTGTAATGCAGGAGGAAGCAGCTGGTGACCTGCTAAGCCACTCAGATGCTCACAGGTGTATGGGATCAGATGGGATCCATCCTAGGGGGATGAGGGAGCTGGTGGATGAGCTCCCCAAGCTGCTCTCCATCATTTACCATCAGTGCTGGCTCAGCAGGGAGGTCCCAGAGCACTGGAGGTGCCAGTGTGAGCCCATCCCCAAGAAGGGCTGGAAGGAGGATCTGGGGAGCTCCAGGCCTGTCAGCCTGACCTCGGTGTCTGGGACGGTTATGGAACAGATCACCTTGAGAGCCACCACAGGGCACCCACATGATGGCCGAGGGGTCAGAGCCAGCCAGCGTGGATTTAAGAGGGGCAGGTCCTGCCTGAGCAACTGATCTCCTTTTATGACCAGGTGACCCACCTGTGGTTGTGGGAGAGGCTGTGGATGTGTCCATCTGGACTTCAGCAAAGCCTTGGACACTGTCTCTGACAGCATTCCCTGGAAAAGCTGCAGCCCACAGCTTGGGCAGGTTCCCTCCTGGCTGGGAGATGGAAGAGCTGGCTGGAAGCTGGGCCCAGAGAGGGGTGGGGATGGTGCTGCACCCAGCTGGTGTCCAGTCCCTGGTGCTGTCCCCCAGGGATCTGTGTTGGGCCCAGTCCTGTTTAACATCTTCATTGATGATCTGGGTGAGGGGATCAAGCCCACCATCCCCAAATTTGCAGGTGACACCAAGCTGGGTGTGAGTGTGGATCTGCTGGAGGGCAGGACAAGAAGACACAGCCTCCAGCTGCACCAGGGGAGGTTTAGGCTGGGCAAGAGGAAGAAGTTCTTCACAGAAATGGTGAGTGGGCATTGGAATGGGCAGGCCAGGGGGGAGGTGGCAGAGTCACTGTCCCTCTCCAGTGGCATTCAGTGGCATGGTCTGGGTGACAAGGCGGTATTAGGGCATTGATTGTACTTGATGATCCCAAAGGTTTTTTCCAGCCTATTTGATTCTATCATTCTGTGATGACTGGGACACTCTGGGGCCATTGTGACACTGCAGGGCCTCGTGGAACTAAGAGGACCATGGTGACACTGTGCAGCCCCATAGAACCAGGGCTCCATTGTGGTGCTCTGGGGCCCAATGGGACCAGGGAGTCCCCGTGACACTGGGTCCTGGTGGAACCACAGAGGCCATGGTGACACTGCGGGGCCTCGTGGAAACAAGGAGTCCATTGTGACACTGAGGGAACTTGTGGAAGCACAGAGAGCATTGTGACAGTGTGGGACCTCATGTGACCATGGAGCCTTTGTGACACCCTGGGGCCCCATGGAACCAAGGGGCCCCTGTGAAACTGCAGCACCAATGAGAACATTGTGACACTGTGAAGCCCCATGGAACCAAGGAGTCCATTGTCACATTTTGGGGCCCCATGGGACCAAGGAGACCAGTGTGACAGTGTAGGGCCTGGTGTAACCAAAGGGACATTGTGACACTCAGGGGCCCCTTGGAACCGAGGACATCTTTGCAGATGACACCAAGGTGGATGTGAGTGTGGATCTGCTGGAGGGTAGGAGGGCTCTGCAGGGAGGCCTGGAATGGTTGGATGGATGGGCAAAGTCCAACAAGATGAAGTTTAATCGATCCATGTGCCAAGTCCTGTATTTTGGCCACAATAACCCCTGCACCGCTGTAGGCTGGGGATGGTGTGGCTGGACAGTGCCCAGGCAGAAAGGGACCCGGGGGCACTGGTCGACAGCAGGATGGACATGAGCCAGCAGTGTGCCCAGGTGGCCAAGAAGGCCAATGGCTCCTGGCCTGGGTCAGGAATGGTGTGGCCAGCAGGAGCAGGGAGGTCATTCTTCCCCTGTACTTGGCACTGGTGTACTTGGCATTCCTCCCCTGTCCTGGCACTGTTCCTCAAGTGCTGTGTCCAGTTCTGGGACCCCCAGTTTGGGGAGGACATGGAGGGGTTGGAGCATGTCCAGAGAAGGGCAACAAGGCTGGTGAGGGGTCTGGAACACAAGTCCTGTGAGGAACAACTGAGGGAGCTGGGGTTGTTTAGCCTGGAGAAGAGGACACTCAGAGGTGACCTTATCACTGTCTACACTCCCTGAAAGGTGGTTGCAGTCAGGTGGGTGTCGGTCTCTTTCTCCTCACAGCAAGTGACTGAACAAGAGGACACAGTCCTAAGCTACACCAAGAAAAATTTAGGTTGGATATTAGGAAAAAGTTTTTTATGGAAGGGGTGATAAAGTACTGGAATAGTCTGTCCAGGGAGGTGGTGGAGTCATCATCATGAGATGTGTTTAAAAAAAAGACTGGATGTGGCTCTCAGTGCCATAATTTTGCAAAGGTGGTGTTAGTGTGTGGGTTGGACTTATGACCTTAAAGGTCTCTTCCAACCCAGTAATTCTGTGATTCTGTGATTGTGTGACATCACAGACCAGGTTGTTGTGAGCCTGTGTGTGTCTGTATCGGCTGTATAAATCACTGTATAAAGATAAAAATGTTAATAATGATTTAATTACCAAAAATGTCTCTGAAAACAAAGAGTTGAGAAAATGTCATCTGATGGAATTTTAGTATTGAGTTTGTAATCTCTGTCTTTGGGTTTTTATAGATAATAATATAAGTAATAATGATTTTTAAGTTTTATAGATAATACGATAAATAGTGATTGTTAAGTTTTTGTAGGTAATGATAAGTAGTAATTGTTACTAATATTATATGAGTGCTTTAAAAGGATTGTCTTAAACTATTTTAAACATTTCTTGTTAATAGGTTGATCATAAAATGTGAGTTGTCTGATTTTTGTGATAAGAATTATTATTAAGGTATTAAGGTATTAAGGTGTTATAGTATTTACAGTCAGTTTTCATATGTTTTTTTGTCTCTTTAGGTGATTGATTACAAGATGTTTTTTCAGGATCCTGTGTTTTTGATTGTTTAACTACTCATGTGTTTTCTTTATCCAATCTTTTATGCAGCTGCAATTCATCTTCCTTTAAAAATTCATTATCCAAATTTTAATTCAAAATTTCAAACTTCAAATTTTCAGATTTCTGAAGAAAGGGTTTGTTGTATTTAGAGAATTTTTGTCTTGAAAGAGATTTTAAATAGGTTCAATTATTTAATAGTTTGATAAATTTTTAATAATAAGGTTTTTTACTTATAACTGTTATTTCTAGGACTTTTGTTTTATAATGTGTTAAAACATATCCTCCAATTAGAGTTTGAGCTCTGGCCAAGCTCTGGCTCTACGTGGATGGTGTGATTGACCCAGGTGTTTTCTGCATCAAAAAGTATTCAAGTCCTTTTGGCTTGACAATTTGACCATATAGGGCAGCTGAGCCTCAAAGGGAGTTTTGGAGAAACATGATCCGGACATGTTTTATCCAAATCTCTGTTGTTTTAAGGTTTATCAGCTGCTGCAGACTCTGGGATGACAATTTGATAGTGTAGCACTTGGTAACTGTGATTTTATATGTAATATTAATTGTGTATTATCTGATTGATTTTTATTTGTTGTTAGTTTCTTTACTATATGCATTGTTTTGTTCTTGATGTTTTTTCATGTTTATAACAAAGATGTTGATATTTCCATTTCTTCATGCAAATTTTAAGAAACAGAATTGAGAGAGGACACTCCAGTCCCTGTGGGGAGTATTGAGTTTGTTTGTGTTTTAGCAGGTGCAGAATCTGGATAGATTTCAGTGAAGAATGTTAAACTTATCAATTTCAAGAGAACACTAATCTCTCCACAAGTAAATCAGAGGATGCACAGCAAAAGTGGATTGTACAAAGATTCGTGTTTCACCCACAGAAGATTGTAGGCTTTTAAGTTTTTTCATAAGTGTGTTTTTAATTATGTTATAGACTTTTTTGCTAAGTTTTAATGAGTTTTAGTAATGCCTGTGATTTTTCTGTTCATTTTGCCATTGCTTTTCAATGGCAAAAGAAAAAGAGGGACAATCAATTAGGTAATCAAAAGCATAACATTAAGTTTATCATAAATATAGTTTGTATTTAGAATTAAGTTTGTTCCTTTCATGTTAAACAGAACAATCAAAAACATGAGAAATATGAAGTGGGGTGCACTTCTGTAATATAACCTCATTTTTCACCCCACGAGTTACTTCAGTGCAAGCTCTCACACAATTGAAAATCCTGGCCTACTGGACAAAAAAGTAAATTAGTATTCCATCTAAAATGTTGAGTGAGCTTGCCACAAATATAAGTAGTATCTGTCATGCAGTTCTGCAAAACAGAGCACTTACCACTAATTTGCTTCTTCTAGCCCAAGGTCATAGTTGTGAAGAATTTGAAGGAATGTGCTGTATGAACTTATCTGATCACTCTACATCTATCCATAAGCAAATACGAAAATTGACCGAGCTAACTCAACAGTTAAAAGTAGAAGATAGATTAGATTTAAAAAGATAGCTAAAAGGATTGGGGATCGGACCATGGTTAAGAGACATTATCAAATACGGCATAATAGTTCTAAGCAATTGTGATGCTTTTGCTTGTTTTGCCCTGTGTGTTTACTTGCTTGCAAGGCTTGATGCAGCAGCTTTTGCAGAAAATGCTGAATGCACACCTTCTTGTACAAAAGGAAAACGGGGGAGATGTAGAGAGCCTGACAGAGGAATGGTTGAACGACAAGGTACATGATACTGTAAAATTAATCCAAATAGGGAGGGCTACGTGACTGCTGCAAAGTTCGCATGGCCCTGAAGAGTAGATGGTGTGCAGAAAGCAGGATATTGAAACTGCTTGGTATGTAGAAGTAGATAGAGAAACACAAAGAAGTACTAAGCTGTTCTAACTGCAAGGCCAGCTGGACAGGCATGTATCGATCACACAGATACTTTTAAGATAATAGTACAAGTCACATAGCAACCAATCATGAGCTTGGCTTTTGCAATATGTATGAGCTAATTAACGAACATATATAAACTGTGTAATCTGTCACAATAAACTGAGACTTGATGATCATGATATCATGAGTCTTGTCTCCTGCGGCATCCCTCCAACACCCAAGTGCTGGGGCTGCACCTCCAGCTCCAGAGATGTGACAGATGGGAGAAGAGACAAATCATTCCTGCTGCATTCTTCATTGTGTTTGCTTGTACAGGTGACCTGGATCCATATCTAGACGAGCTGTTTTGTGTCTGAAAACACTGGTAAAATAAGAATACTATTCTTTAGCTGAAAATAATATTTCATGCATAACACACAATGAGAAAGGACACATATGATCAGAAGAGCATCTGAGTTTTTCAGAGGAAGAGAGACTCATTGATGTCTCAGTGGTCAAACCTGTTCAAATACTTTCTTCAGGGCTTCCTTGAGATAAGAGGTGACCACCAGAGGCCAAGGCCAGCCAGAGCTCTCTGTCCTGGCAACTTTTGTCTGGGAGAACCCTTGCATATAGGGAACTTTTCAGGAGGAGTATCAATTTTGGCCATGGACACCTGGAAAGATGGATGGTTCATTTTAGTAGGAAGAAAGGCACAGAGCTCCAGGTCTCCAGAGACTGATGAGAGGCAGCCCTAGGCATTCCAAGATCAGCCAGACCCGTCAGGTGGTCCCTGGGAGGCCCAACCGGCCAGACCCATTCCATGTTCCCTTGGTTCCACCAGGCCCTGTAATGTCACAATGTTCTCCTTGCTTCTCAATGTCTCAATGGCCCTGCGCTTCCATGAGGCCCTGCAGGGTCACAATGGCCCTTTGGCTCCAATGGGCCCAAAGTGTCACAATGGTCTCCATGATTCCATGGGGCCTTGCAATGCCACAATGCTCTCCACGGATCCACAATGCCCCACAGGATCACAACAGCCCTTTGGTTCCACGAGACCCTTAAATACCTGCGATGGACTCTTGGATCCACCAAGCCCTGCTGCTTCTCACTGGCCCCTTGGGACCATGTGGCCCAGCAGTGCCACAGTGATGTCCTTGGTGCCACGAGGCCCCGCAGTGTCACAGTGGTCCCTTGGATCCATAGGGTCCCCACCATGTCACAATGCTATCCACAGGTAGAAACCAAGGAGCCCCAGTGTTTCGGAGGCTGATGAACTGCAGCCACCAGAGGCCAAGGCCATGCCTGTCTGTCTGTCCTGGCAGCTTTGTCACACTGGTCTCTTCTTTCCATGGGGCACTGCAATGTCACACCGGCCCCTTGTTTCCACGGGGCCCTGCAGTGTCACAATGGTGGTGTCATATTGGATCCTTGGTTCCATGAGGCCCAGATGTGTCACACTGGCCTCTTGTTTCCATGGGGCTCCATAGTGTCACAATGGTCCCTTGCTTCCATCAGGCCTTGCAATGTCACAAGGGTCTCCTTGGTGCCGCAGTATCACAATGGACCCTTGGTTCCATGGGGAGTCACAATGTCAGAAGGGTCTCCTTGGTTCTATGGGGCCCTGCAGAGCACCTTGATTCAACAAGGCCTCAAGGTGTCACGATGGCCTCCAGGATTCCATGAGGCCCAACAATGTCCCAATGGACCTTTGGTTCCATGGAGTCCTGCACTGTTCCATGGATCCTTAGTTCCATGAGGCCCTGGAGTGTCACAATGGACTCCTTGGTTCCATGGTGCCACACAGTGTGACAAGTGCCCCTTGGCCTGCCATGCCCCCATGGTGTCACAATGGCCCCTTGCTTCCAAGAGGCCTTGTAGTGTCACAATGGCTCCTTGGTTCCATGGGGCCCAAAGTGTCACAGTGGTCTCCATGATGCCATAAAGCCCTGCAGTGTCACAACAGACCATTGGTTTCACTGAGCCCCACAGTGTCACTATGGTCCCTTTGGCCCTGAAGTGCCACAGTGGCCCTTTGGTTTCACAGGCCTCAAAGTGTCAAAAAGGCCTCCATGGTTCCATGAGGCCCTGCTGTGTCACAAGGGACCTTTGGTTCCATGATGCCCCAGAGTGTCACAATGGCATCCTTTGTCCCATGGAGTCAGAATGGACCCTTCATCCCATGGACACCCACCATGTTCACTGTAGTCCCCTTGATTCCATGAGGGCCTGCCATGCTCTAATGGTCCCTTGGTTCCAGTGTGTCCCAAAGTGTCAGAATAGTCTCCATTGTTCCATGAGGCCACGCAATGTCACTGTGCTCCCCTTGGTTCCACAGAGCCCCACAGTGGAACAATGGACTCTTGGTTCCATGAGGTTCCTCAGTCACAATGGTCTCCCTGGATCTGCAGTGTCACAGTGGCCCCTTGGCTCCGTGTGGCCACGCTGTGTCACAATGGCTCATGGTTCCATGAGGCCACACAGTTTAACAAGGGACCCTTGGTTCCACGAGGCCTTGCTGTGTCAGAGTGTCCCCTTGGTTCCCAGAGGTTTCTCAGTGTCACAATGATCTCCTTGGATCTGCGCTATACAATGGACCACTGGTTCAATGTGTCCCCAATGTGCCAAAATGGATTTTGGTTCCATGGGGTTCTGCTGTGTCACCATGGACCCTTTGATCCATGAGTTTGGGCAGTGTCACAGCTGAGTCCTGGGTTCTGTGAGGCCCCGCTGTCACCAAATCTCAGAAATATCACAATGAGGCTCCTTAACACTAATTTGCTATTTCAGAGGATATAATTTATTCAGGCCTGAGGCCTAGTGAGGGGTAACTCCTGATCTGATGCAGACATGTAATTTTACCAGTGTATTGCTCATATACAGTTCCTAAATGCCAATTACGATTTACCCATTTCCATTAAACCCACCCCAAGTTCCCAGATTCAGTCCTTGTTTTTTCTATCACTGCACCCTTGAGCCAGATGTCTTCTTCTTCTCTTCCAGCTATCCCTGCTGGGAAAGCAGCCCCTGCATGCCTTGTTCCTGTGCTGGAAGTT
Organism: Lonchura striata; assembly: GCF_050655825.1. Classification (NCBI taxonomy): domain Eukaryota; kingdom Metazoa; phylum Chordata; class Aves; order Passeriformes; family Estrildidae; genus Lonchura; species Lonchura striata. The sequence continues at coordinate 4,510,577 of NC_140735.1, read as the reverse complement.
CACAGGCAGGGTAAAAATGGAATTAACGCTTTGGGTATCAGCCCAAGGCTTTGTGTGGCCAGGCAGGGGCAGCAGGAGGCAGAGCTGCCAGCAAAGGAAGGGGCCAGCGAGGTGGGGCAGCCGGGGGTGACAACAGCCTGCAGGGACAGAGGCGCAGGGCAGGGACACCGTGGGACAGCCTGGGCTGCAGAGGGCTCAGGGATGTGCAGCAGCTGCAAGGCCCTGACAGAGCCAACCTGTGCAGCCCTTTGGCCGTGGCTGCTGGCCCTGGGCCTGAGGCCACGAGGGGACAAGTGACCCTTGCAGCCCTGGGGCCTCAGTGCCTCCTTGTCCCTGCTCAGCAGCCTGGCAGGGCCGCCCCATGGTCTTGGCATTGCACATCCCCACATGCCAGTGCCCATCCCGGGAAGAGCCCTGAGCAATGAGGGAGGGACAGGATCTGCCTTGCCAGGGGCTGGGGCTCAGGCCTGGGCCCTTTGCATTCCTGAAACACATCCAGGTTTGCTCAGCACCAGAGACACCTTTGCCTTGCTTGTCTCAGCTGTCATCACTGCCTCCAGTGTTCTGCTCTGACTGGAACCTGGGGACACTTTCTCAGTCCTGTCCCTCAGTGGGACCCATTAAAACCTCAGGAAACTTTGGAGTTTGATTGTAACTTTGAATTCTTGAGAGATTTCTGCCACTCCCTTTCAGGGACTGATGGCCAGGGACTCAGCAGCCAACCCACAGGAGAAGTCCTGATGCTGTGTCTGTGCTGCTGAGCTGGGCCAAGCTCCTGACACAGAGACAGCTCCTGGCCAGGGCAGCGCTGCAGAGAGACAGCTCTGGCCAGGAGCAGCTCCTGGGCACAGCCCAGCAGGGCTGGGGCACTGCCTGCAGCCAGCCCGGGCACAGCACAGAGGCACAGAGAGAGGAGAGGCAGCCTGGGCTGGGAGGGTGACTGAGCTCTCGCTAGGGGAGAAATCTTCACAGGGTTTGAATGAATCATTCTCTGCCTCTAGGAAAATTCCACTTCCATTCCTGGAGGCTTCTCCTAAGGCTGGCCCGTGCCCCACTTTCCATGATCTTTTGCAAGGGCTCTCCCAGTTCCTCTGGGGCAGAGGACGTGGCCATCAGGCAGACAGGGCAGTGCCTGCAGCAGCGAGGGCAGGCAGCAGCAGTGCCAAAGAGGTCAAAGGCAGCCTGGGGTGGCAGGACAGGAGAGACCCCATCAGGGGAGAAATCTGCACAGCCCCTGGACACGCTGAGTCTCTGGCTGCAGAGCAATGCAGGTGAGTTCCTGGAAGTGTCTCTGACAATGCCAGCACTGACAGGACCTGTCAGGGTGGCTCTGCTGGATGTCCTGGCATGGAGCAGAACAAGCTCCAGAGCGGGGCTTCCCTGCTGCTCCCTCAGAGGCACAGGACAGGTCCCTGCACAGGCAGAGCTGCCCCAGGGCCGTGGGGTGGGGATGGGCTCAGTGAGCGCTGGCAGGGAGTGGAGCTGGGCACAGGGAGACGCTGCTGGCAGGAACAGCCCCCTCAGCAGAGACACGGGCAGGGAGGGACAGGGAGCTGCTGCCACAAATGCCGGGCAGGGGGATGTGCCACCTCCCTGCTGTCCCTGTGGCTCAGACACCTTCCCCCAGCAGCTCCTGCCCAGGCTCCTTTCCCATCCCAAGCAGAGCCCCTGCCCTCATCCCACACAGACTCGGCTGTGCAGGGCCCCTGCAGCAGCCAGAGCCCAGGCAGGGAAGGACAAGGCCCTGATTTCCATCAGTCTCTCTGTCCCTCCTCCCCTGGCAGGAGCATTGTGACATTTCACTGCCATGCCCAGATGCCTGTGTTGTCCCCATTGCCATCATTGGGTTTTCTGAGGCAGTGCCAGGGTCTGGGGGTGGCAGGTGCCCGTCCAGGCAGGGAGCCTTGGGACCCTGCTGTGGACATGTGTCTGTGGGAGCAGAGTGCCCAGGTGTCCTCAGGGGCCCTTCAGCTGATTCCCTGGGTGTCCTGCAAAGCTGCAGGTACCCTCCAGAAGGGCACAGCTCTCCCGTGGTGTCTCTGGGCTGCGTGGGATCCTCATGGAGGAGACAGCTCAGTGTTAGGGCCAGGGAAATGCTGCTGGGCACCTGCACCTGGGCAGCTGCAGTGATCCCTCTGTGCAGCAGCCTGGCAGGAGACAGCTGAGATCCCAGTGAGGCACCCTGAGGGAAGGCGAGGGCTCTGTCCATGTGCTGTCTCACCCCAGAGCCTCTGCTCTCAGCACTGCCCTGGTTCTCTCTAGGGGAACTCCTCTGCATGCCTCTCCTGCAGCTTGAAGCTGCCAGCAAGGGACAGCTGAGAACAGCCCTGATGGCCAGAGCTGCTCCATTGTCCCTGCACTGAGAGACCACCCCTGTGCCTCTCAGACCCACACGATTTCACCTGCAGTGCATTAGAAATGTCAGGGATTTCAAACAGCCACAACCACTCCTGACTGTGGCAGCTGCAGCTGGGTGAACAAATACAAGGAATTCCCTCAGCTCAGTTCTTCAGATGGGCAAAATGCAAACAGCAGAGCTGAAAAGATTTTTGGTGTTTCCAAGTTCATTTAATTGGAGATCACCCAGCATTCTCAGTTACCTCTCACTGCTCAAGAAGAAGGAATCCTCCTGAGCCCTGCTCTGAATTCCTGCAAAACCAAGAGCCCAGGTGAGGGGAATGTAGAGAAGTGTTCTTAAAAGGAGAGACCCTAAATGTTCCATTGCTATGAGATATGCAATAGATTTTCCTCACGGAAGTGTGGCCTGACTCAGTGCTGTATTTTTCTCCTCAGGAGACAATAATTTCCTGAGGCAGAAATGTCCAACAGCAGCTCCATCAGCCCCTTCCTCCTGCTGGCACTGTCAGACACGCGGCAGCTGCAGCTCCTGCACTTCTGCCTCTTCCTGGGCATCTCCCTGGCTGCCCTCCTGGGCAACGGCCTCACCATCAGCGCCGGAGCCTGTGGCCACCACCTGCACACACCCATGTTCTTCTTCCTGCTCAACCTGGCCCTCAGCGACCTGGGCTACATCTGTCCCCTAAGCCATGCACAATTCCCTCTGGGACACCAGGGACATCTCCTACTCAGGGTGTGCTGCACAGCTGCTTCTGTTTGTCTTTTTCATTTCAGCAGAGGTTTCCCTTCTCACTTTCATGTGATACAAGAGCTACATGTCCATCTGCAAACCCCTGCACTACGGGACCCTCCTGGGCAGCAGAGCTTGTGCCCACATGGCAGCAGATGCCTGGGCCAGTGCCATTCTCAATGCTCTGCTGCTCACGGCCAATACATTTTCCATGCCCCTGTGCCAGGGCAATGCCCTGGGCCAGTTCTTCTGTGAAACCCACAGGTCCTCAAACTCTCCTGCTCACACTCTAAACTCAGGGAACTTGAGCTCCTTGCTGTTAGTGCCTTTTTGTCATTTGCCTGTTTTGTGTTCATGGTTTTCTCCTATGTGCAGATCTTCAGGGCTGTGCTGAGGATCCCCTCTGAGCAGGGACGGCACAAAGCCTTTCTCACCTGCCTCCCTCACCTGGCCGTGGTCTCCCTGTTTCTCTGCACTGCAGCCTTTGCCTACCTGAAGCCCCACTCCCTCTCCTTCCCATCCCTGGATCTGGCAGTGTCAGTTCTGTACTCGGTGGTGCCCCCAGCCCTGAACCCTCTCATCTACAGCCTGAGGAACCAGGAGCTCAAGGATGCCCTGAGGAAAATGATGGCTGTCTGCTTCTCTGAAGCTACCTATTGCCTGTTTTCTTCTGCCAAACTTTTGGAATGGAACTCATGACATGCCCAACAGGCCTGCCCAGATCCTTGGGTAATGTTCAGTGGGTTTTTAGCTCATAAAAGTATCCTCAATAACATTTTTTAACCCCCACCATCTAATTCACTGTCTGCCTCTTGAATATGACCCATAAGCTCTGTTAACCAGGTTTGTGCTATTGCTACATTTGAACAAAATAAAGTACCCTGCAGTGCCTGTTTTATCTGGGATCCCAGCTCTGAAGCCTGCATGAAGTTAGAGGGGAGAAGGGGAAGAGGGCTCCAGCAGAGCAGCACTGCCAGGGAGCAGCAGGGATCGGTCCTTTTGGAGCTGCCCTTCCCACTCCATCCTCTCCTTGTGTCGTGGTTTGACACGTAAAGATAATTTTTCCTGGAAGGAAGAGGTCAATTTAGATATTGACCAATTGAAAGTAGACACGCCTCTGAGAACACAGAGGGGTTGAAAGCAGAATTCCCAGGGGAACTCGCTCTCTTTGGTTCTGGTCAGCGTGCAGTGCAAACTCTCCCCTGCCCAGCCACGAGCTGGGTGGGGGAGGGGAAGCCCCCATGGCCTGAGAAAGGTAGGCCGAAAGCCCCAAGGGTGGTGAAAGGACTGGAATCGGGCTGGCCCCTGCAGATGGAAGGGTGGAAGAAATATGGGATGTCTCCATTTTCCCCCCCCAGAGTTCCTCTCCCAAGAGGGAGAGAGAAAGCCGCAAGGAAGAAGGAGCGGGGGGAGCTGCTGCAAGGTGCCCAGTTGTGTGGGAGTTGCTGGATGTCCGGGCATCGAGCCATCCTGGGAGTTCGGACTTTTAACCCTTCCTTGAGAAATGAAAGCTTTGTGAATTTTTCCTTTCCCCTCCTCGGTTTGAAAGAGAAGAAGAGGGACACCTTGGACCCTGGGATGGGATGTTGGAAGGAGGAATTCTGGATGGGAGGGGGACAAGGAGTGGCTTTTGGCTGGACTTTTCCATGTTAGCCACAACCTGAACCAAATCTTCTCCTTCAAGAGGGACTGTGTTTTGGGAGGATGCCAGTGAGTCAAGAGACCTGATTCAGCTGGGAAAAAGACGAAAGTGGAGTGAACAGAGAAAAGGTTAGGGGGTTTGTGGTGGCACCCCCTTGCCCTGGAAAGGAAAGAGAAGAGAAGAAGATCTCTGTTCTTGAGCCCTCGGCCCCAGGGGAAAATGGGGGGGACTGTGGTCCCAAAAAATGAAAAACTGAACTGTTGTTTTCTCCCCTCTTGGCAGGGCATCCTTGAAAGGAAAAATCCTAAAGGCAGTGACCATCCATGCATTGGTGGTGAGAGCACTGTGCATGGAAAGGAGAAGGGTCACCATGGCAAACTTTTTTCTCCGGGCGGTGCCATGTGTGACATGGAAACACAGGATGTGGAGCTGTGTTTCTTGGGGGGTCTGTGGCACAGGAGAGACTCTGTTCCCTCGATGGACTGAGTATCGATTGCTTGGAGGGTGGAAACCTGATTGGGGTCCAGATTGTGTCTCACTGTGGTTTGTTGGAGTTGGGTGGTGGGGGGGAGGAATGTTTTGCAAGGTTTTCATTTGGATCTTTGTGTGTTTTTTTTTTCCCTTCTTTAATTTTCTCTTTTCTTTTGTAGTGGTAGTTTAATAAAGTTTTTTTTTCCTGTTATCAAGCTTGGGCCTGCTTTGCTCTATTCTAGATTCCACTTCACAGCATTCCAGGTAGGGATCACATTTTCATGGGGGCACTGGCCTTGTGCCAGTGTCAAACCATGACACCTTGTCAGCCCTGCTGTGGCTGTGAGGCCGCAGTGCTCTGGCAGCTTGGTCACTGTCCTGCTGCGTGTCCGTGCTGTGACCACAGGCAGGGACAGGCCGTGGGCACTGCTGGGACACAGCTGGGCTCCAGCACAGCAGCTCCATCAGCCAAGGGCATCTCCTGAGGGCAGGGCAGGAAGGCTTTGCTCTCCTCCAGAGCTGCTGTCAGCAATGTGCTCCAGGAATGCCCTGGCACAGCAAAGCCCAGTGCCTGGGCAGAGGGGGAGTGTGCAGGGGGGGCACATAGCAGTGTCCTGGCACAGCCAGAGCTCCTGGCATGGCCCTGATGGAGCAGCAGAGCAGGGTCTGGGCTGTGTCTTTGTTCTGGGGACAGCCTGGGAAGGTGCCCCACGACAATTGTCCCACACCAGCCCCTGCAACCACCACTGCCAGCACTGGCCTCTCCCCCACCTGCAGGAGGTTGTTTGTCCCTGCATGGAGGGACACCAAGTGACCAGGCCAGCAGGCCATGTTTGCTCTATACTGGGGAGATTTCAGCAGTGCATCCTGTGTGTGTGGGGAGATGAACCTGAGTGAGCACACACACCATCAGCAGCACTTGGGGGTGGCACAATTCCAGTGGCACAAACAGTACCTTGAGGCCATTTTACTCTGAGAGTAACATCCTCGGGGAAACCATCTGAATTCTTTGCTGGGCTGTGGTTAGGACAGCATAGAGACAAACATCCTGGGCAGGGAGGCTCCAGGACAAAATGCTCAGGGCAGCCATGGACTGCACAGAGAGACATTGGATGGAGTGAGGGTGTGTGGGGAGAAAACCCTGCTGCCTCCCTTCTGAACCACCCTGAGGACCTGGATAGGCTGTGCTGTGTTCTGGGCACTGATCTGGGACTGAGGGATGTGGAAAAGGCCTTTGGTGTCAGGCCTGTTGAGAAGGCTGGGCAGTGTCACTGTGGGACCTCTCTCAAACCCCCTGGAAAGGCCAGAGCCATCCCAGAGGGTCCTGGGCCCTTGGGAAGGGCAGCCATGGAACCAGTCTGGGCAGGGAGGAGCACTGGTAGAGTCACAGACTGGTCAGGCTCAGCAGGGAAGGGGATGTGGCAAATCCTCCTGCAGCCATTCCAGGCACTGGCAGGACAAGGCAGGGACTGCAGAACCCACGTGGGAGGGAAGAGAAGGGGATGTTGTGTGCCCAGGCTTCAGCAGGCCTGTGACAGGGTCTGCTGTGGTCTCCTCAGAGCCAGACTGGAGAGAGCTGGGCTGAAGGAGTGGAACATGGGGTGGGTGGGAATGTGGCTGAACAATGAGGGTCAAATGTCATCCATGGTACAGAGTCCTCTTGGCAGCCAGGCCCTGGTGACATCCCTCAGTGACCAGCCCTTGACCACCACTGTGGATTATTTCTATTATCTCTACAAGGACATGAAATGCACTTTCAATACTTTGTGGATGCTGCCAAATGGCAGGGAGTCTGTGACTGAACTCATCTAGTTAATGGTGACTGCTAAACATAACTGGGCAAGATGACTGAGTTGGGTAAATTTGTCTTGCCATCAGGTGCCAAGCAAGCCACAAGGAAAGGGAGAAAAATTGTATGCATGAGAAGAAAGGCAGTTCAACAGGGAAAAAAACAAAGCCGACCAAAAAAACCCTCCAAACCCAACTAAAAATAAGCACAGCAAGACACACTAACAGAAGAAAAGCAAATCCACAGGAAATTGCCTACCAGCAGAAAATGTCTGACAACCTTGTGGCAGGATAAGATTCTGTGTGTGTAGGTGCTGCTTTGAAAGAAAAATATCTTCAAACAGAAATTAATCCCCTACCCCCCTTGTCACCCAGTTCTCTCAGTTGATTGCTGATCATGGTGTCACATGGAATGGAACATCCCTTGGGTCAGTCCAGCCCAGCTGCCCCATCCCTGTTTCCTCAGGAACACTTGCCCTCCCCAAGCCAAGAGGTTGCAGGGCTTGCAGACACATCTCATGCAGGGTGAGCACTGTGACAAGGACAGGAGAACAGAACATTTACTCTTATGAAGGACAGCAGAACAATCCTTTTGTTCCATGTGGTGTCAGTGGCATGGTGGCAGAGGAAACTTTTCCTTTAAACATCCACCCCAGCACCAGCAGTCGGGGTGCCAGGAGGAGCTGTGTTTCCATGACAATCACCTCCAAGGTGGCTTGAACTCTTTCATGGGCAGCCAAGATTTCCTTCTCTGTAGGAGTGTAGTTGGCTTCAGACCGTCTGTAACTTCGGCTGCAGAATCCCAGTGGTCAGCCTCGAGTCTCCCCAGGCACCTTCTGCCAAAGGCTCCAGGACAAACAATTGCTCCTGGCTGCAGAGTAGAGCACATTCTTCACCTCTGGTCCTGTCCTGAGTGGGCCAAGGGCTACAGCATGAGAGATCTCCTGCTTGATCTGGGCAAAGGCTTGCAGCTGCGCAGGGCCCCAGTGAAAATCGTTCTTCTTGTGGGTGACCAGGTAAAGAAGGCTCACAATCTGGTTGTACTCGGGAATGTGCATTCTCCAAAAGCCAATGGTGCATAGGAAAGATTGTGTTTCCCTCTTGCTGCTTGATGATGACATTGCAGTGATCTTATTGGTGACCTCAGTGGGAATGTGACTCTGTCTGTCTTGCAACTTTGCTCCCAGGAACTGGATCTCTTGGGCAGGTCCCTTGACTTTGCTCTTCTTGATGGCGAAGCTGACTTCCAGCAGAATCTGGATGATGCACTGTTCTTTCTCAAATACTTCCATTGCTGTGTTCCCCCACACAATGATGCCATCGATGTACTGCAGGTGTTCTGGAGCTTCACCATTTTCCAGTGCAGCCTGGATCAGTCCATGGCAGATGGTGGGGCTGCGCTTCCACCCCTGGGGCAGTCGTTTCCAGGTGCACTGCACGCCCCTCCAGGTGAAAGCAAACTGAGGCCTGCATTCTGCTGCCAGAGGAATGGAGAAAAACACCTTAGCAATGGCAATAGTGGTGTACCACTTTGCTGCCAGCTCGTGCTGGAGTTCCAGCTTGTCCGGCACAGCAGCGCTCAGTGGTGGAGTCCCTTCATTCAAGGCACAATAATGCAATCAATCTCCAATCTTCCTCATCTCCTCTTTAAACTCCTCTTTGAGTTCCTTGATCACAGCAGAGCCATGAGCCTGCATCAGGCCATTGACCATACTCTCACAATTTCTAAACTTGTTGGCAGCAGAACCCACTGTCTCTCGGTTGGTATCAGCAGTAATTGTTGCAATGAAGGTGGTGCTTGACATGGCCCTAGATTTGCCAGACTCCACAGCATTTGCCCTGTGCACCTGACCTTGCCAGGGTCATTATCATGCTGTCCCTCCCTCCCAAAGAGTACCTCCAATACTGCCACTTTTCTCAGCTGTTGGATCCCTTCCTCAAGGGTCTTCCAGCTCATTCTATGGTGGTGCTCCTGCATTCTCTCCTTGTGGACAAACCTCTCTCTGACACTCATTAAAAGCTGCTCCCAGAGGAAAAGGGAGCCTGGCTCTCTTACAAAAATCTGATTCATACCTGGCTCCTGGGTCAAGGGTCCCAAATTCCTTGCCTCACCACCATCCAGTTGCATGCCTGTTCTCCTAAGGTCCCAGACACGCAGTAACCAGGTTGCATAAGCCTCACGTCCCTGTCGTGCAATGTCTTTGTGCAGATTACATAGACTTTTGTACGTCAGGGACTTGGTGATGATCTCAACCATTGGCTCCCCCGTGGGTGGCGAGGGCCCTCCTTTCTTATCCTTGTCTGGGTGCTCTGATTTCATCTCAGACCTCCTTGAGTGTGAATGAGGGCAGTGGGCAGTCAGCAGGGGCTGGCCGGGCGAGCTGCAATGCCTGGGCAGGGAGCTGCAATCCCTGGAGAGGGCAGAACCAGAGACCATCTGGGCTTAACCGAGAGCTTTGGGTGTGCCTAAGAGCAAATGAAGCAGCAGCACGGTGCCCGAAACTCAGACTGTGCCAGAGCCTGGAGCGCTGTCAGGCAGTGCCGGGATCCCAGATGTGGTTCTGGTTCCCAGAACCAAGGAATGGCAGTCCCAGCCTCAGAGCCAGTCAGAAAGCCAACCAAGTGAGACCAGAGGGAGGGCACCTTCCAGTTTCTCCTGGGTATGGCTGCAAAACAACCCATGCTGCTTCTTCCTCTGCCTGTCTTTGGGGTGTGCTGGTGGCAGAGCCAGCCAGGTTGTGCTCTACCTTCCAAGGCCTGTTGAGAGCAGGCATGAAAAGCGCTGCGTGCACAGCGGAGAGTCCTGGAAGGTGCTGGCAAGAGCATCCTGCAGGAACAGGGCTCTGGGCTCTGGCTGGGAACAGCCTGGTTTTGCTGCCGTGACCACAGGCTGGAGTTGAGGCAGGTGAAGAGGCAGTGGGCAGCTTGTGTTTGTAGAGCGCCTGGGGCTGCACCTCTGAGCCTCCACCTGGAAACACACTTGGGGGAATATGGGCTACAGCTGGAGCGCCTGTCCTGAGAGGACTGGAAATCATTCAGCCTCGCCAGCTTTTCTTAAGAGTGTGTTGGTGTTCCCCAGGAAAGCTACACATTTGGGGAAATGCCTTTGGAGGAAAGGGGCTTGCTTCTCAAGGACAGTGCTTCCCAGGGAGCTCCCAGTGATGCAGGTGCAAGGGTCCCCCTTTGGCTCTCTGGGGTCCTTTCAGTCCTTGAGGCATGTTGTGTTTAGCAGAGGGGCAGGGCAAGGGAGAAGGCTGTGAAGAGCAGGTTTGGCATCCACCTCAACCTGCAGAGACCGACCAAGCACCTGCAGCAAGGTGTGATCCCCCGCTTTGGACAGAGGTGTGAGCAGCAGCATCTCTGTCCAGCTGTGAGCCCCAAAGCTCTCTCTGAGAGCTGTGAATTAACAGCCTTTACGCACAAACTTTTCACATCGTCCCTGTCTGCTGTGTTTCAACTCTTGGCTACATGCATTTGCACTTGCTTGGTGGAAGCTGCTGTGGCCCAGGGCCAGCACAGAGCTGGGCTGTGTGGGCCAGGCAGCATGGAGAGTCTTGGCTGATCTTGGTGTGTGTCTGGCCGCAGAAAAGGCTTGGAAAGATTTCTTCCTAGAGTGTCCTGCATCTTTGGCTCACCCTGTGCATCTTGGAGAAAACAAGGTAGGCCTTTCTGGCAGCTGGGCATCAGCAGGCCTTAAAATGGGGGCATGTTGTGGAGCGAGCCCAGCTGAGATACCCTGAGAGGAGCCCAGTGCTCCTTGCTCCCCTCTGCTGACAGCTGAGCATTTGTCTGTTTTCAGGATGACCCTGGATGTGTGAGGGGTGCTATGTGGACACAACACAGGCAGTCCTGTCCTGCTGGGTCCTGGCAGTGCCTCACTGCAGTTCTGCATCCACGTCAGGATGCTGGCCAAGAGAGGTCCTGGAAGCTGAGGCAGCAGATCTGAAGCTTGTGCAGCTGCCTACAGGTCAAGGCCAATGGTGTTCCCTCAGGATATAGCAGTCCTGAGGGGTCTCCCTCATTCAAAGAAATTGGCAGGCAAATGCACGGTCTGCCAAAAGCTCTTTTATTGACCTGACAGGAGGGCGGGGGTCTGCACCCCACTAAAATATTCCTCCGACACGTATAAATTTCAGTGGGTTGATGCAGGAACTGTACCAAACATACCATCCATCTTTACACTGCTGAGGCGATTCGATAGGCAGGGGGTTGGAAATACATTGGGTCAGATTCCTATCCTTGAAGCTGATGTCCAGGCGCTGGCCAGGAGCGGTCTCGATGCCCTAAAGCAGCACAAAGTCCTCCTCATGGCTTCCCTGCACAGGGCTGACTCCACACTTGCCCTTAGTTCTTCTGGTACACTGTCTAAAACTTTTTGTCAAGTCACTCTCAGGTCAGTTTAGGCCTGTGTCATGGTTTGACAGTGGCACAATGCCAGTGCCCCCATGAAAATGTGATCTCTCCCTTGAATGCTGTGAAGTGGAATCTAGAACAGAGCAAAGCAGGCCCAAGCTTAATAACTGAAAAAAAAAACTTTATTAAGCTACTACTACAAAAGAAAAGAGAAAACTAAAGAAGGGGAAAAAAAACCCACACAAAGATCAAGTGAAAACCTTGCAAAATATTCCTCCCCCCACCACCCAACTCCAACAAACCACAGTGAGACACAATCTGGACCCCAATCAGGTTTCCACCCTCCAAACAATCGATACTCAGTCCATCGAGGGAACAGAGTCTCTCCTGTGCCACAGACCCCCCAAGAAACACAGCTCCACATCCTGTGTTTCCATGTCACACATGGCACCACCCGGAGAAAAGTTTGCCATGGTGACCCTTCTCCTTTCCATGCACAGTGCTCTCACCACCAATGCATGGATGGACAGACTGCTTTTAGGATTTTTCCTTTCAAGGATGCCCTGCCAAGAGGGGAGAAAACAACAGTTCAGTTTTTCATTGTTTGGGACCACAGTCCCCCCCATTTTCCCCTGGGGCCGAGGGCTCAAGAACAGAGATCTTCTTCTCTTCCCTTTCCTTTCCAGGACAGGGGGACGCCACCACAAACCGCCTAACCTTTTCTCCGTTCACTGCAGTCTTGTCTTTTCCCAGCTGAATCAGGTCTCTTGACTCACTGGCATCCTCCCAAAACACAGTCCCTCTTGGAGGAGAAGATTGGTTCAGGTTGTGGCTAACACGGAAAAGTCCAGCCAAAAGCCACTCCTTGTCCCCCTCCCATCCAGAATTCCTCCTTCCAACATCCCAGGGTCCAAGGTGTCCCTCTTCCTCTCTTTCAAACTGAGGAGGGGAAGGAAAAAAAATTCACAAGCTTTCATTTCTCAAGGAAGGGTTAAAAGTCCGAACTCCCAGGGATGGCTCAATGCCCAGACATCCAGCAACTCCCACGCACTGGGCACCTTGCAGCTCCCCCCGCTCCTCCTTCCTCGCGGTGGAATTGCTGACAGGACTGCCGCTGTCTCTTTCTCTCTCCCTCTCGGGAGAGAAACCCTGGGGGGGGGGGATGGAGACATCCCAGATTTCTTTCACCCTTCCATCTGCAGGGGCCAGCCCGGTTCCAGTCACTCCATCCTTGGCCTTCCTTTCAGGCCATGGGGCTTCCCCTTCCCCACCCAGCTCGTGGCTGGGCAGGGGAGAGTTTGCACTGCACGCTGACCGGAACCAAAGAGAGCGAGTTCCCCTGGGAATTCTGCTTTTAACCCCTCTGTGTTCTCAGAGGTGTGTCCATCTTCAATTGGTCAATATCTAAATTGACCACTTCCTTCCGGAAAAAATTCTCTTTCTGTGTCAAACCACGACACCCTGCCAGGTTTTTCTTATGCTAACTGGTGCTGAGTACTTATGTATGGCTGTGCTAATTACCTGTTTACTTTTGGGAATTGCTTGTGCTTACTTATGTCAAACAAAGGCTTTGTTTCATTGCCAAAGGTGCTTGAGGCCACCCCTCTCCTTGTGGCATCAGTTGCTTTCCTGTGGAATGTTCTACCTCCCCAAGAGTAAAGAGGGAGCTGGAGAAAGAGCTTGCCAGGCTGCTCTCCATCCTTTACCAGCACTCCTGGTTTAGTGGAGAAGTCTGAGCTGAGCCCAGAGGTGCAGATGGAACAGCCATGCACAGAAAGGCTCGGTGGGAAGCATGATCCAGGATCCATAGGCCTGGCAGCCTGAGCTTGCTCCAGGGGAAGGCCTTGGAGCAGATCCTCCCGAGTGCCATCCCACGGCATGTGCAGGGAACCAGGGCATCTGCTGGAGGGTGGGAAAGCTCTGCAGAGGGACGGGGACAGCTGGGGCCCCTGACTGGGTGTTGAGGGCTTCTGTGCAGGAGTTTGGGGGAGTTGGTGTTGGTGGGGTGTTGAGGAAGGAGTTGTCTGGAAGGTGAGAGCTCTAGGCTGGAATTAGAGTCACTTTGAAGGCAGCATCTGTGCTTTGGCACAGCTTTGGTTACAGAGGGCAGAAAGAATATTTGTGACTTTTCCTTTTCATGGTCCTGATTCTCCTGCAGGGAACAAGAGGGGAGAGCTGTACTTTACTGGGCATTTAGATATCTGCAGCAGGGGGAGGATTAGCCCTTTTGCCATCTACTCATTTGTTTGAGCTACTTTTGTACCACTGAGTGGACTTTCATTTCTTGAGAGCTTTTAATCCTTAAGAGACCTAGGATATTATCATCCCTTCATAGAAAACCATTTGCAAACCAAAGAATGATCCTTGGTTTTGCCCTTTTTTGTGTAGTGTTATGTTCGGTAAAGTGACCCTCAATGGATGAGGTTAAGGCAAATGAGTTGCTGCTTTGAGATGGGAAGCAAAATTCCAAATCTTCACCTCCTCAGGCCATCCAAAATATTTTGGGAAGTTTGCAGTGTTTTGGAACTACTTGAGTTGAACAATGGGATGTAAAGCTTTCCTGAATTGAGGATTCTTCCTTGCCAGATTTTTCTGTGCCTTTGCCGCTAAGGTGTTTTTGTGCTGAAGGCAGTAACTTCAATGAAAAAATAATTTCAGCATGGAGTAAGAGCTTCTGACAGAGAGCAAGCGCTGCCAGCAGTTGCTCCAGGTGCTCCTGCCAACAGCCCCTGCAGGCAGGAACACAGGCCCAGTGCACCTGGGTTTGGCTTCCTCTGGCACAGAAGCCCCCAGGGGCAGAGGTCTCTGGGGCAGAAGACGGCACCAGCGCTGCCAGAGCTCGGGGGGTGGCATTCCTGCCCTGGCCCACAGTTCCTTGTGCGTGCCACACCTGCAGGTTTGGGATGGCCACGGGCTGGGACGAGTCCCGAGGAGGCCGTGCCAGCTTCTGTGGAAGGCCCCGTGACCTTCCCAGCGAGGCTGCATCGGCAGCCCTGGGGGCTCCTTCTGCTGCCCTAAGCCCGCAGAGCAGGGCAGCGTTTGCTGATGGTTTGAGCCATTCCTGAAGACCCTGTTGGGCTGTCTTAGACAGTTGGGGTGAGGGATTCCTTCCAACCTGAGCCACTTTGGGTGAGCCAGGGGCGGCCGTAGCGCAGGGGGCAGTGTGTGCAGGGTCCCTTTGTGACACGCTGCAGCATGGTCACTATGGCATGGAACAGTGTGTCAAAGGGACCTTTGTGACACGTGGTGACATAGGAGCTGACAGTGACAGGACCATGCCACAGTGCTCCGAGCACGCGACGGGACAGGACAGGACAGAGCAGTGCTGTGAGGAGCCCCCACACAGCACACTCGTTCGTGTCTGACCCAGAGATTTCTGAGGCGTTATTCCTGCAGCTGACGTCGAGGCCAGACCACAGGACTTGCTGACCCGTGGCCTTCCTAGGCTTCAATTCTGCAGGTGCCCTCAAGGGCAGAGCGTGGGACTTGGTGCCCTGGAGGCATCTCCCATCCCTGCCACCAGTGCCCTTGAGGCCAGAGCACAATCCTTGACAGGAGTCTCCTGTCCTTGTGGCAGGGGCCCTCGAGACCAGAGTGCAGGACTTGCTGTCCTGAGCCTTCCTGAGGCTTCTCTCTTGAAGGTGCCGTGCAGGCACAAAAGCAGGACTTGCTGACTCGGAGTTTTCCGAGGCATCTCTCCTGCAAGTAGCCACAGTTCCAGTCACTGACATGGAGCAGAGACCCCCAAGAGTGCCCAAGCTGGCCTGGGTGGAGGAAGAGGAAGAAGGCCCTGGAGCTGCCCCAGTGCACGAGACTGAAGAGATGGTGCCATTCAAGCAGCTGCAGGAGGGTGAGTGGCAGAGCTGGGTTGCTGGGCTGCATGGCTGGTGGCTGCAGCCAGCTTGGCCACATCCCATCCCATCCCATCCCATCCCATCCCATCCCATCCCATCCCATCCCATCCCATCCCATCCCACATGCCCATGGATAGGACAGAAGCTGGGCTGGGGCTGGACCACATGGCAGCTCCATCCCTGGGGCATCACGAGGCTCTCCCTGCCAGGAGAGAACAGGGCTGGGCTGTGTTCTCCCGCCTCTCCTGCAGGCCCTCAGGAGCTCTGGCCGTGCTCGCTCTTTACCAGATGCAGCCCTGGACCGGACACAAGAACAGGAACCCGCCCATGGCCGCTTCCGCAGAACAGCGCAGGTACCTGCGGCCATCCCCACCTGGGCTGGGCCTGCTGGCACTGCTCAGCCCAGCACCGAGTGGTTGCAGCACTCCATGCATTCTCCCTCTCTTCCTGCTCTTCTCCTGCAGACCATCTGTCAATTCATCACGTGCATTAGGCAGGAAGAGACCACAGGTGTGGGCACCGGGATCTTGGCAAGCTTTCACCTCTTCAGTGCCGAGACCAGTGCTGCCATGCTGGATTTGCTGGTGGAGAAGGGTGTCTCCAATGCAAAGCAAGTAAGCAGTCTGGGGCAAGGGCTTGATTGCCCCAGGAATGGTGTGGCACATCATGCTGGGTCTGCTGGGCTCCCTCAGCCTGTGAGGTCCAGCCCAATGTGGTGGAAAGGGAAGCACTTCTCAGGGGAAGCTGGGCAAGTTGCTGCCCTGGCAGCTCTCCAAGTCTCCCTGTGCCTTCTGTAGGTGCCAGCCGTGGTGAGGTACATCCACCAGTGGCTCACGGCCAACAAATCTGCTGAGCACAGGCTGGACAAGGCCCTTCTGGAGCTGACCAAGGAATACCCCTGTGACGTGCTGATCACTCTCTTGCGCTGGGCCCCATCGTGTGACAGGCATGGCATCCCCACCTGCCTTGAGGCCTTAGGCTTCACCGGCCCCCCCACCCCGTAGAGCCTGTCCCTGACAGACAGGTGGAGAGTTCCAGGAGCCTCTGGCCCCTCTGTTTTCCAGTCCTGGCATGTCAACTCCGGAGCCTGCTGCCATGCTCCCTCCCTGCCCCTCAGGGCCTGGACCCACGTGGGTTGGCTGGCTGCTGCCAGCCAGGGCCAGGAGTCAGAGGCAGGGCTGAGGGCCAGTGCAGGCCCCTGCAGCTGCCCAGGCCACGCTGCTGTGGCTGAGACCCCCCTGACACAGAGCTCTGGCCCCACAGAGCTGCCGTGATCATGTGGGGGACCATCATGTCCTCGAGCAGGACCGCGGAGCCGGCGCTGCAGCTCCTCCTCGATGTGCTGAGCGCCTGGCCAGAGGACAGCATGTACACCTCCGATGGGGACAGCACAGGGGTCTTTGCCCTGGCTGTGAGTTTCTGGAAGCAGCCTTTGCCAGCCCCCAGGCCACCTCTCCAGCAGCTAGCTCTCTGCCCTGCCCCCAGCTGCATCTCCCTGCCTCAGGCGCTGGGCTGAAACCTGGCTTGGGGGCAAGATTCTGGGGCACCAGGCTGGCTGCTCCCCATGTGTCTCCCTTGGCCTCTCCATCGCAGGCTGGGGCCATGCCACATGCATGTCTTGGCACTGATTACTGTCTCTGGCTGTTTTATTTCTTGCAGGCAACCTTGACACTGTGGAGGCTCTTCATTCTGACCTGGTGCCCACCTGTAATGCTAGAGTATTTCCCCAACCTCTTTCTGCGTCTGCTCTTCCAAGCTTACATCAGCACGCTGAATATGCCAGAAGAGGTGGATACCTTCTGGAAGAGATGCCAGGAGCAACACGGCCTTGCCGCCCACCCCAACAGGTGCTCCATGCCAGTCTTCCCAGTCTCCCCATCCCTGCCATGCTCCCAGGGCAGGAGCCGGGCCTCCCAGCGTGACCTGGGCTTTGCTCTGCACACAGCTTTGCACTGCAGACCCTGAAGGCCCTGCTCTGCCAAATGCAGTACGAGGACGTGGTGCTAGCAATGGAACGCAGGTGTGCCTGGGACACACTGCTCTGTGCCGACACCCACCACTATGCAGTGGGTCTGCTGGCCAGGTGAGACCTCATTCTCCCCACCGCCCCTCTCCTTTGAGCCCAGATCACCCCATGCAGTCCCTGTGCTCATGGGCGGCAGGGCCTTGTCCCCAAGGAAGGGATGAGCAGACTGGAATGGGCTGGGAGAGGAGGGTGCCCTGGAGCAGCTGCCTCCAAAGCACCCGTGCTCGGGAGTGCTCGGGAGAAGACCAGACTTCTGTGAGTCAGCCCTGGGAGAGGTTTGGCCACTCAGCTCAGGAGCAATGGTGCCTTTTTCTCCCCCCCAGGGAGATGCGCCGTGTCTCCATCATCTGGTGTTGCAGCATGGCATCCTGCCTCTTTGACTTACTCAGCCAAGACAATTCAGACTGGGAACTGCCCGCTCTGGCCTTCCTGGTGGAGGTGAGCCCGATGGCCAGCGCTGCCTCGCTCAGCTGCCTCCCACGCCTCTGCCCTCTGGTAGCCGCAGCTGCCTGGGATGGTGCCCTGTGCTGCTGCCTTGGCTCAGCCCTGTGCAGTTCTGAGCTCCTGCCAGCTGGGCACTCCTGTCACTGCTCTGTGCCTTTCAGGTCCTGGACTGCCTGGACTTGAGTGAATGCGCTGAAAACGTCCTGCAGATCATGACAAGGCACCTGCAGAGCAAGTCCAGAGAGATGCGTCGCGTGGCGCTCAGAGGCCTCGTGGTGCTCAGCCAGGACCCCTCGATGGTGAGAAGGAGGCAGCAGCTGAAGCTGTGCTGGCAGCGTGGGGCTGGGGAAAGCAGCTCCTTGGGCTTGGCTCCTTTGGGAGCTGTGGCAGCTGCTCCCAGCTCTCCAGGGTGGCTGTTCAGCTGCCTGAGTGCTCTGGGACAGGCCTTCAGCCTCTGAGCCCTGCAGCAGCAGCAGCAGCGTGGGGTTGTACAGCCTTGTTTTCCACACAGAACGAAAGAATGTACAGCCTGACTGAAAGCCTTGGCAAACTCCTGTGGGCTGTGGATGAAGACATTGTTGAGATGTCCATCGTTGTTCTCAGCTCTGTGCTTTGCAACAAAGACCTTGCAATATCCAGCCCCATCGCCCTGCAGCTGGCTGAGGCGCTCTGGCAACTCTTTGACAATGTAAGGCTCTGTGCCCCCAGCCACGGGCACCGGGCGCCGCCTGGAAGCCCGGTGCCTTGTGCCTGTGCATAGGGGGTCCTGAAGCAGCTGGTGTGGAGGGGTTTTGCTTCCTTTCCAACAGGACAACAGCCTTGTGAAGCTGCTCTCCGTTTGCCTCTTCCAAGAGGTGATGAATTTGGTGGTGGCCAAGGGAAAAAAGCCCCTGAAGAAGCCTGTGAGCCAGAGCCTGCTCCCACTCTTCTTCAACTGCCACGATGAGAACTGCCGTGTGGCACAGGTGAGGGCTCCTGGGCGCCGGGGTCCCCATGGCAGGGGGCTCAGCTGTCTCCCCACAGCCTGGCTCCTCCTCATGGGCTCCAGCTCCCTCCTGGCCTTGGAACGGGGACGTGGCTCCTGTGCCCTGGGCTGCGGTGCCATGTCCGTGTCTCTGCCGCTCTGCAGGCCTCTCGGGAAACGCTGCTTTCTGCAGTAAGGTTCCTGAAGAGAAGGGATCTTCAGCAGCTGCTGAAAACGGATCAGATGTGGAGCTTTGCCGAGCGCTTGGTAAGCACAGCCCGGAAGCCCCAGCCCCGGCCTGGAGAAGCCGCCTGCCCACGGTGCCCAGTCTGTGCCCTGGCAGCTGCGGCCCCTGCCCAGTGCTGCCCGCAGGGGCACCGGCCGACGCCCCACACGCCGCTGCCTTCCCTGGGCCGCGCGGGCTCTGCTCCAGGCTCCTCTGGCCCCAAGGCCGGTGCTGAGGGAGCCCCGAGGCAGCCGGGCTCTGCCGCGGGGCGGCACCGCGGCTCGCCGGGCCCTCTGCTCCCTGCAGAGCCCGGCGCCGGCGGCTGCTGGCCGGGCCTCGGCGCTGTGTGGGCAGGGGGAGCGGCGCCGGGCGGAGGGAGCGCCCGGCCGAGGGGCAGGGCCCGCACCAACCCTTCCCTTCGTGCCCCTCCGCTCTCTGCAGCTGGCAGAGGACAGGAGCCGAGCGGCCGAGCACCTGCGCCGGGCCCTGCCCTACGTGCAGAGCCCACAGGAGCCCCTGCGAGAGGCGGCCGTCAGGTTCATGGGTGAGCCACGAGCCCGGCTCCTTCCCCGCCCCGCCGCAGCTCGGCCCCAGCCCCGCCTGCTGCCCCGGCAGCAGCATCCGCGCGCGGCCATCTGGAGCCCCGCCTGGCCTCGGCGCTGCCGCCGCCCTCTGGCAGCCGTGCCCTGGGGCGGCAGGATGCGCCAGGGGCCCGGGCTGAGCCCTGCCGGGCCAGGAGCCCGTGTGGCCTCGGGCCGGGCAGCGCCCGCGGGCGGCAGCTGTGGCTCTGGAGCCAGCTCACGCTCTCTGTTCCCAAGGGATGGCCGGGCGCTGCCTCAGAGGACAGCAGCAAGAGTTCCGCATCCTCTGCAGGGGTGAGTGAGGCCAGCGGGCTCTCAGCGGGGGCTGCCGCTGGCAGCTGCCTTCCCTGGCCCGGCACGCACCAAGGACAGCGTGGGCACAGCACACAGACCTTTCGGGGGCCTGTGGCACATTCGTGGCCAGCACCTTCCAGCTCGCCCTTCTTGTCTCCTGCTTCCTCCAGGCCATGGCAAGAGCTGCCTGGCATGGACGTGGCAGGAGGGTCTCCCCACGTTTCTGCAGACGCAGGCTCTGACGGTGGCTCTGTTCCTCTCTCTCGCAGCCCTTCAGGACCTGGCGGATGACGCCAGCCCTGCCATCTCATGCCTGGCCCTTCAAACCCTGTACATCAATTTAGCTGTACAGGCCATTCCCTCCTCCCGACTCCAGAATGTGCAAGATCAACTCCGCTGGCTCTGGAAGTCACGGCCTTTCCCGTGCCGCCGTGGCTGGCTGTCCTGCTGCAGCGCTGTGGAGAACTGATCCGCCAGGCTGCTTCTGCTGGGGCCACCTGAGCCTGTGAGGAACAGCTGCCCTTTGCAAGCACTTCCTTTCACCCCAGGGTAGCATTAATAAATGGTTGTTGTCATACCCAGAGGTCCAGGAGCTTTCTCTTGGTGCCCAGATTCTTCAGGCCAATGAAGAGGAGGGGAAAAAGGGCGCTTGCACTCGGCTAGTTGCCCAAGCGTGCGGTGGGCAAGGGAAAGTGGCCGAAAGCCCCCTGGCCTTTGGTGCTCCTGTTGAATGTTTTTCTTCCTGCATCAAGTCTTTGGGAGCTTTGGGAACAAGTGAGTTCTTTGTCCATGGAACAGCAGAAAAGTGCAGGATGTGTCTGCTTCCAGCGCTTCTCTTGGCTCTTCCTTTGCACTGCTGGCACCGTCATCAGAGACACGGAACGGCTTCTCTCATGCCAGCATTATCCCAATCTTCTGCACTTCCCCAGGTTCCTCCCAGCTTCAGCAGGGAAATTCTCTGCTCGTGCCTGTCCATTCCCTTGCCCAGAAGGCAGCACCCACTTGTCTTTGGATATGAGCTGCTGGCCACAACCTGACAGGCAGCAACTGGAGCATTGCGCATCAGATGCTGGGCTGATGTTCTTTTCCAGAAAGCAAGAAAAAACAGAAGGACACAAGGAAACTTGACAGTATCTCTGTAAGAATGTCATTGTCCTCTGGAAGTCAACAGTGGATGGTGTTTTTGTGTTGCAAATTATCACTTCTAAGCAAAAATCATTCTAGGAAGGAGCAACAGCTTTTGACAGATACCAAGTGCGGCTATCAAGTGCTGCTCCAGGTGCTCCTGCCTGCAGCCACCTGCAGAAAGGATCACATAGACACCTAGGCACGTTGGCTTTGGCTGTCCTCTGGCACACAAGTCCCCCGGGGCCACAGGTCTCTGTGGCAGGTGACAGGCACCAGCATTGGCAGAGCTTGGGGCTTTTTCCAGGAACTCGGGGGAAAAATTAGGATGCATCACTTTGGGAGGGAGGACCAGGAAACTCAGGACATGTTTAAGGATGTTATTAGGTCATGCAGAAAGCAAATTAGAGCGGTGAAAGGTCAATTCGGACTTAACCAGGCCACTTCTGTGAAGGAGAATAAAAATGTTTTTATAACTACATTATGGCAAAAGGTGGGGTAAGGACAACCCCCATTTCTTATTGTGGGGGATATGGTTACCAAGGATGAGGAAAAGGCTGAGGTACTTAACCCCTTTGCCTCAGTTTTTTTGCTTCTCTTTGGATCGCCACTTGCTGCTCTCGGGGGTTTCTCGCCGCTGTGCCCCGCCCCTCCCCGGCCCCCCCAGACCCTCCGGCTAGCTGTCCCCTCTCGGGGCTGGGGTTTTGCCGCGGTCCCGCTGCCCTGGGCTTACCAGGCAGCGTCTGGGTTAGCATGGTCCGAGCGGCAGTGTTGCCTCGGTCACCGCTAGGATTCGAGATAAAGAGACCAAGAGAGACCAATGGTATGCTTGTCCAGAGAGATTGTATTGCCTGAACGGTAGCAGGGACCAAAGGCCTCGGACTATTGCCCAGATACAGTTTTATTCAGCAAAATTAAGAGATAAGGTCTAAACAATAGAGACAGTGTCTAGCTAAGGCACATCAGAACCACCCCAGGGGCCAGGTCCAATGGGAACTGCTCAGGGGTGGGGAGAAGGGGGTTTACAGAGGAATGCTGAAGCGGGACTTTCCCGAGACAGTGGAGCATACATAAATGTATCTTTTCTCTCAGTTTCTCATTTCCAAGGCCTTTCTAAAACAATGGGGCATACATGAATGTATCCTTTTCCTCAGTTTACCATTCCCAAGGCCTTTCTAAAACAATGGGGCATACATGAATGTATCCTTTTCCTCAGTTTACCATTCCCAAGGCCTTTCTAAAACCTTCCTCCACACTACCATGCCAGCATGATAGCAACAAGTTTTCAAGAGTAAGTCAAGTTGTGCTCAGGACAAGTGATCTCCTGAGCTGCTGGATGGGGACAGGGAGCAGAACAACCCCCCTGTAATCCAGGAGGAAGCAGCTGGGGTCCTGCTGAGCCACTCAAATGCTCACAGGTGTCTCTGGGAGCAGATGGGATCCATCCTAGGGGGATGAGGGAGCTGATGGATGAGCTCTCCAAGCTGCTCTCCATCATTTACCATCAGTGCTGGCTCAGCAGGGAGGTCCCAGAGCACTGGAGGTGCCAGTGTGAGCCCATCCCCAAGAAGGGCTGGAAGGAGGAACTCCAGGCCTGTCAGCCTGACCTCGGTGCCTGGCAAGGTTATGGAACAGATCACCCTTAGTGCCATCACAGGGCACCCACAGGATGGCCGAGGGGTCAGAGCCAGCCACGTGGATTTCAATGTCGGCATTAAATGATGCCACGGGCAGAGGGAAGCACAATCGGTATGATTGATAAGCAAGCTTTGTTTATTCAAAAATCCTGTCAGTTTATATAGGGTTTGCTACAAGCAAAGTCAGCAACAGCTCTCATTGGTCAAGTTTACAAAGGTCTTTGTTTTACTTCTCCTATGTGCATTTACAGCTGTAGCTAAGTTCTCCAAGCCAAGTTCTCATTGCTAAGTCATGCCTTCCAAGGACAGAGCATATCTTCAAGGCTATGCCTGTCCTTATTATCTCATTGCGACCTTGTTCTATTTCCCAGGCCTAGACAGACCTTGTACAGTTTCCCAGGCCTAGACACAGAGCTGGTTTCCCAAGCTCTGCTCCCAGGCCAGACACAGGCTGATTCTGATTCTGGGGTCTTAGAGAGAGGTATCAATGAATAACTGTTCCATTGATCCATGACCCCTCTCTGCAACCATTCTCCAACAATTCCCTCTTTTTCTCTTGCACCAACATTGCCTGATCGGTGACTGATGAGGCAATTTGGTGCATAGCTCTCTGAAGGCAAGCACAAATATAGCAAGCATATAATCAGCAAAATCACTAAACCAAGCATAATCAGATATTGAATGATAGAGCAAAACCATGGTCCTAGACTTAATGATTTTATCCAGTCATCTAACCCAAAGCCATGTTGTTGTTGTAACTGAGCAGTAAGCCTGTGCAATTCACTAATCTGCTTATGTATCGACTTAGAATGATCAGACAGATTCATGCAGCACATTCCCTCAGAATCTTCACAGCCATGTCCCTGAGCCAATAGTAAAAAGTCAATAGCAGCACGATTCTGTAAAGTAGCATGCCAAATAGAATCTACATCCAACAAGAGACTAGATAATGCAGCAGATGTTGGCAAGCCAACAACCTAGTCTGTTTAACAATGTAAGTGATCTAGCTGCTTCTGCTCCAGGGACAAATATAGAAGAAGTAACAGTTGCTTCTGTGGACCAAAACTTAGCATCATCCCTACAATTGCTCTGAAATGCATGGGTCGTCCTTTTTTGTCTATGTTGTAGGTACATCTGTAATATCATGGACATAGTAGGTGTCAGTAGAGACAGTCAACCAATTGTGCGAGGACCTCTTTTGAGTTTAGAAGGGATACCAGACCAGGCACAATCTCCACAGATGAGAAAGTACCCAGCAGGTAGCTGCAGTGGAGAACTGGAAGAAACTGAAACATGTGCTGAATTGTAATTACACCAATAGGAAGAATTTCTATATATTGGGAGACTGGAATTTACTGATACCGGATACTTGTCAGGATTTTGTTGCTCCATACCAGTCCAATTAAAAACAATGCATGCATCAGCTTGAATTGATCCCAAAAGCTCTAACTCTTGTGGTTCAAGAGGAGCAGGGGGAAGGTGAGGAACCCAAGAATCCCAATTATCCACATTATTTTGGGGATTTGTCACCTTACAAGATGGTGTGTTCTGAGGGCAAGGCCAATTGTCAACAGGTATCCCTACCAGACAGGTAGAGAATGGATTTCCAGGTGAGGATAGAGACAGACAGCACTCCGATTTGTCAGCTTAGCTAAAGTAACCCGCATGTTTGTTCTTGGTTGTGCAGGAGCCCAAGCATTAGCTTGCAACAAAATTGACAGTATCAGAGTCAAAAGTATCATTTTGTTCCTTAAAGCATAATTTATTTCCTGTAGAATAGGCTCAAGCGGAAGTCGTCGTCTGTGGAGTCTTCGGTCTTCGGCAGAGGTGTTGGCAGCCGTGTTGAAACAGGACGTGTCCACTTCCTGGGAACCCACAAGGGCCCTGTAGGTGTAGACACACACATATGACCTCTACCCATATCATTTACAGGTGCTGGTCCTGACCTATCCCTGTAGCAGGATGCCTATGCATTATGGTCATTGGCTTATCAACACCTTTCTGTTTTGCAAGTATCCCATGTACCTAGGCAGGTGGCATATCATGAACACCAAATATACAAAGATGATTTAAAGTAAACAATGCTTTTCCCAATCTTTCCTGAGGATCAGTAATTATCTTAAATTTTGCAAGATACTGTTTTAGAGTTTGGTTTTCCCTTTCTACTATAGCTTGTCCTGTGGGAGAGTGTGGTATTCCTGTAATATGCTTAACACCCCATTGCTGCCAAAAGCAATTAACTTTCTTCCCTACTTATGCAGGACCATTATCTGTTTTAATAACTCTAGGTACCCCTAAGATAGCAAAGCACAGTGTTAAATGTTGAATAACATGAATTGCTTTCTCTCCAGCTTGTGGGGAGGCCCAAATGAAGTGACTGTAGGTGTCAATGACCACATGGACATAACGTAAACGCCCAAATTCATTCACATGAGTCACGTCCATTTGCCACAACTCAGTGGGGCCTGGACCTCGGGGATTTACCCCCAGGCCAAGACCTGGTCCATTGTGATGACTACAGTCTGGACATGCTCTGACAATTCCTCGGGCTTCCTCCATGGTAATATCAAAGCAACGTCGTTGCCCTTTTGCATTCTGATGAAATGAGGCATGAGCATTGCATGCTTTTGTAGAATTCTCCATGGGTACAGTCACTGATACCAGCTGATCAGCACAAGCATTGCCCTCCCCTAATCCTTCCATCCACTTGTGACTCCTGATGTGAAAAACAGCATATGGAGAAGATCTTTGTCTAATAGCTGATTGCAATTGTGCAAAAAGTGGAATCAGGCATTGATTCTGTACTTCTCGCAGCAATGCATCTTCAATACCGCTGTGCTACTCCAACTGCATACAAGGAATCAGACACAACATTTATAGGGTCATGCATCCATCGACAAAATGCACAAACAATAGCTAAAAGTTCTAAAGTCTGCAAAGTGTCTGATTTCTGTCCCTCTAAAATGTTATGATTCCATGGTCCTTGCTCATTCCAGGTGAGAGCAGCTTTTCGTGATTATCCGCCTGCATCTGTGTATACAGAGACAGCTGAGCCCCCTGCCATGGGGACCCCGGCGCCCAGGAGCCCTCACCTCTGCTGATTTCACATTATACTTATAGCTAGTTATACTCAGGTTTTTTGTCAGAAAGTACAAAAAGAACTCTTGGTCACTTTGCTTTGTTTGTTTTAAGGTCTGAGGAGTCTTTCTTACCTCTTATATTTTAGTGTGGAAATTTGCATTCTTTTTCTTTAGCCAGGGTAGTTTTGCAAGTGCTGCAGTTATTAGACTAAACAGCACATTTAGCAAGCTCAAAGTGGCACATTTTACTTAAATCCAAATGGATTTCTACACTGTTCACTCTGTCTCGTTCCCCCCTTTCCTTAAGATGATAAGTAAATTATTTTACTTAATGTAAATTTTTGAATTAGTAAGTGCCCCTTAGTGATTTGCTATGTACATTTGACATCAGAAGGATTTTTTAATTATTTTTTCTTTACTGAACAGTCAGTAAAGAGAGCAACAATCAGGAGATTGGAATGGCAGCAAGGAAGTGGAGTGCTCAAAAGAGAGCACCGGGGTCCCAGTGCACGATGGAATGCAGAATGGGATTTCTCAAGAAGTGATAAATTAAATGAATAAATAAATAAATAAAATAAATAACTTAAATAAAGTGATAAATAAAATAAATAAATAAATAAAATAACTTGAAGTGATAAAAATAAATAAATAAAATAAATAAATTAAATAAAGTGATTAAATAAATAAATAAAAAATAACTTAAATAAAGTGATAAATTAAATTTAAAAAAATAAATAAAGTGATAAATAAAATAAACAAATCCACTACTGTTCTGGAGGATATAGTGCTAGGGGAAAAGGAAAATCGCACTGAAACAGAGTAAGATTTAACAGGGTAGAAAATCCATCTGGCTTTAGGTGAAGTGTACTGCATAGTGGCTTGCTAACATGAGTGAAATATGCTGTTTAGTCTGTTAACTCTGCTGTGCTTGTAAAACTGTCCCAGCCAAGGAGAAAAGAATGTAATCTCCAAGGTGAAGAGATAAGAGGGGCCCCTTGAACTCTAAAACTAAGAGAAAAAGAAGTCTGAAAAAAGAGACAAAGGAATTAGAGAGTTCTCTGTACAAAGGGCCAACTGTAAATTGTAAGGCAAAATCAACAGAATGAATATGCATGAACCTATTATAAGATTCTATATATATATGTAAATTAGTGCAAGATAAAGAAAAGATTGAGAATCCCCAAGGGGCGCTCATGCCCTTTAAAGAGAGATCCCTGCAGCAAGGGAAATCCTGGTGTGTGTCCAGCCCTAGAAAAAAAAAAAATAAAACTACCGTTTCCCAACAAATCTTTATTAAAATTGTAAAGTTTCAATTTTTCATCCGCATATCAGCACTCCCTTGCCACAAGCAGGATAAAATGCTGATGTGGGAGTTGGAACTCCTGAGAGACCTATAATTACTATGGCCCCACAGGCTAATGTTGTTAATTGGAGTCTCAGAAACAACTTTTGCCATCCTCAGCGAGTTGGGTGCTGCCGGCTGCAGTTAAGGAGGCTCACCAAAAATAAGACTCACACAAAAAATGAGGTATCAAAGTCACCACTGGCTTTTGAGATGGAGACTGGAGAAAAACTGAGAATCCAAGTGGACAAACTTATGACTGAGAAAGATCATCTCAGGACCCTAATTGCTTCGGCAGAGTGTAAAGAAAGACAATTATTTGAGAATTTGAATAGGGAAAAGTATAGAAGAGAGAAACTAGACTTGAGAGGTAACCTGATTTATCCCCGTTACTGAATTGAACATTTGCATAAACATTTCCAGAAGGAAAAGGAGAAAATATGAAAACTGAAAGAAATGGTAAAGGTGATGCTTAAGCAAGCTCCCAATTCCCCGTGTTGTGCAGAGTCCATTCAGGTGGCTGACTGGCAGAAGCATCCCAGGCACAAGCCAAGTGAGACTGAAATGCAGTAAGTGGAACCCCATCAATACATATGTACTAATCCCTATCAATACATCAATACAAACCCCATCAATACATATGTACTAATCTCTATCAATACATCAATACAAACCCCATCAATACATATGTACTAATCCCTATCAATACATCAATACAAAACCCCATCAATACATATGTACTAATCTCTATCAACACATCAATACAAACCCCATCAATACATACGTACTAATGACCCACACATCCACATTCACACTGGCTCTTGCCAATGACTAATTACATTTCTAACAGATACAGGAACACAGCATTCAGCACTAACAAAGCAGGATGCCGAGAAGCTGGGTGTATGACCCAGATGCCAAGTGTCAAAATCATTTTACTAAAAGGAGCAAATGTTATCTGCCAAGCTGCTAAGGTTAATTTATAGGTCCTGGATGAGATGTGGATATTGGCTACTTGCTTTGCAATCAAGGATCACAATGACAATATTGCAGTGTTTTGAAAAGTCAAATCTGATATTCTGAACAATCAAATCTGTTGTCTGCCTGATGGCAGGGACTCAGCGTTAATGTTTGAACATTGGCCCAAAGCCTAAAAGGAGTCCAGAGACTGTGCTGACTCCATGTGGCACCTGCACCCCTGGTCCAAGCACTGCTAGTATCCCCGTGCTGGATTTCTGCTGCAGGGAGAAGTGGAATTTCGGAAGTCCTGACCAGTTTGTCCCCACTAACAGCTGACGTAGCCAATGCTGTAAACCTAACAGCCACAATATAAGCACCCATGTGCCTGGGCATTGAGGGGGTGGTGACAGGTTAAGAGAAGAAAGGAACTACCACTCAGTCCCACTTCTATCTCTCCTGTCTGAGACAGTGGCCAGTGACCATTTTAACACACTCCAGTCTCATAGAACTTGCCAGTGTTTAGCCAGTGTTTGCTGTTGACATTGCCATTGCAGAAGACCCCGCTGAAAACACTGGAAGCAGCAACAGCAGTGGGCAAGCACTTCACAAAATAGAAGTTGAGATTCCTCCTGAAGGATATCAAGGCCTAGCACCATGAAAGACCAAAGAAATATTCACCATTCAACTCAACCGCATTTAAAGAGATGGAACAGGGGAATTCTGAGTTGGAAAAAGGACTTTTGTCATTATTCTGAGTGATTAAACAACTTGAGCCACTAAGGGGTAACCTGTCCTGGAGACACATACTGTTTCTAACCAGGAATGGTATCGGTAACAATTCCAGCACACCCCCACTGAAGATCAAGCTAACCATCGAAGGACAGCTTATCCTTATTGCCGGAGCAATCCCTGCCAGCAGGAAGCAAATTTAACAAGTTTAAATTAACACGTTCAACCCACAGGGTAGAATTACTTCTTTTATTTAAGCTAGGAAGTAAGGTAACTTAATACATGCATTCTAGACCACATGTGCTTGTCAGTTGTAAGTGCAATTAATTGAGTATGACCAGGGATTTTACCCATTACCCAAATTAGGTAACACTTCCATTATTATGTCCAAGGATGGATCCCACCAAAAAGGTGCCACGATAGAGAGGTCTTGGCTGGCGTTCCCTGGCTCCCCTGTGCAGCCTCTCATCAGCATCACAAACACTGGGGCCACGTGCTTTCCTTCCTACAGAAAAGAACTCTCATTCTCATCCAGAAGCGATTATTCAAATGTGGATACCACCTCCCATATTATATGTGCCCAGAGATGACTCTCATACAAAAGCTGCCAGATCAGAAAGCTTTCACTGATCTTGATAGTAAAGGGGTTTTAAAATCAAGGGGATTTAGGGTTAAATGGAAAATTAAGCTTTGTAGGCCCTGAAAAAAAAAAAAAAATGCCCTAGGTACATGAAGGCTTTGTACCTTGCTAGAACTGCACCTGTGTAGCTAGTACATGATAAATGATATGACTGTTAGATGTGATGATTGTTTAGTAATTAAATACAATTACTGTTTAATCGTGAGAATAATCATGAGAAACTGTGGTCAGGGGCCTCAGAAAGATCATGAGAAACTCATGTCAATGTATACAATAGAACAATATAAGTTTAATAATTAATATGTAGATTATATAACGATAGAATATAAAATACATTCAGCTCAAAAGCCATGTTGGAGTCAGATTTGGGTCTGTACCCCTGATTCCCAGAGCTCTCAATAAAAGCACCTGCAGATAATCATATCCCGTGATTATGTGTGTTCCTGAATGCTAACACCCTGTCTGTCCACATTTTGTGTGGGAGCAATCCTTGGATGTTTTCAGTGCTGGAGGTGGTATCCAGATTTCAGTGGATGAGCTCCTTAAAGATGATTGAAACACTTTTACAGGGGAAGGAAAGCCCCTAGGCCCAGGGTTCAACATGCAGATTACATGCTGCCCAGGGAGGTAGAATTCAGTAATAATTTTCTGACCTGGCACATATTGTGTGAGAGCAATCCTTGGATATATGTCATGTTGGAAAGTTGTATCCAAAGTAAGATGGTGGACTCCTGAAGAGGAATAAAGTGATTTTCCATGGGAAGGAAAGGACATAACCCACTGTTTCTTGCGCAGATATGCTTCTCAGGGGAGGTAAAGGCCACAAAGACCTTTCTGCTCTGGATCGTCTTGTGTTAGACATCCACTGGAAGTATTTAGTATTGGCGTGTGGCTCCAAATGCTGTAACTGTGCTCCTGGACATGAATGACAGTACCTTTCTTTGGGAAGGCAAACACATAGTCCTGCTGGTGGTGTTCGCATGACTGCAAAGTGAAGGTAAAAGCCAGCAACAGCTTTCTGTTCTCACATGCTTTGTGTGGCAGCAATCCTTAGACATTCAATACTGGAGCTTGAATCCAAATGTCAGAACCCGGGCCCTCCAAGTGAATGACAGTACCTTTCCTAGAAAATGAAACTCCCAGTCCTAATGTTGGTGCCACAGATGATCATCTGCCTAGTAGAGAGACAAGTCAGCAAAACCTTTCTGTCCTGGAGCCTTTGTTTGGCAGCAATCCTTGGACATACTCAATATTGGAGGTGGTTTACAAAAGTTTTGACTCCTGAAATGGAATGACAGTGCTTTTGCATGGGAAGGAAAGCAGTTAGCCTCAGATTATAAACTGGAGAGGGGAGGAAAATGCCAGCAAGAGTTTCCTGCCCTAGTCTGTTTGGTGTGAGAGCAATGTCTAGAGCCCTAGATGTATTCAATACTGGAACTCGGCTCCAAATGCTGCAGCTAGGTTCTTCAACGTGAATGACAGCACCTATTCTTGTGAAGGGAAACACCTTGTCCGACTGACGGTGCTGCAGATGATCATCTGCCAGGCAGAGGTGAAGGCCAGCAAAACGTTTTCATCCTAAAACACTGTGACTAGTGCTTTATTTTCCAAGGAAAAATATTGTCATTCCCTTTCAGGAGCACACATGAGGAATTTGGAAACCACCTCTACTAATGAATATGTCCAAGGATTTCTCCAACAGAATAGGTGTCTGGAGAGATAGGTCTTGTTTGCCTTTTCCTTTCCTGGGCCAACAATCATCTGCAGCACTAACAGTAAGACTAAGTGTTTCTCCTCCCAAGGAAATGTGCTTTCATTCACTTTCTGAGCCCAACCTCCTAAATTTGGCGCTAAGCTCAAAATTTGGATCCATCCACGAATTGCTGCCACACAAAATGTTCCAGGACAGGAAGGTCTTTACTTCGCCCGGACAGCCTCTCATCTGCCCCTGACACACTGGCTACCTTAGGCATCGTGGGCCCACTGAGCCAGAAATAACTCAGCCTTGTGTGGCCAGTCCAGACCCACCTGGGACACTTTAATCCTGGCAGCCCCATCCCTCTGTCCATTGCTGTGATGCTCTTCAGTGCCCGACTCTTGGGTACGTGAGCACCCACAGGAGGGACTTTCACAACCAGCTTGTCCCCTGGGCAGTGATGTCCTGCCCCAGCCCAGCAGCCCCAATGGGTTTCCCTTGTGCTGCCAATTGTCCTTTTTCCATCCTTCCAACCACCCCACAGAGCACTTGCCACCATCCATGAGTCAGTGCCGAGGCAGAGTTGGCCATTTCTCTCATTCAGCCATGTCCAAAGCTAGCTAGACGGCTTTAGGCTTTAAGCTCTGTAACGTGCCTGGAGCCACCTTGTCCTTCAGTGGCTTCCGTAAGTTGCCATGTAGCATGTAGCATCCCATGAACTCTCCCACCTCGCTCCCAAGTCCTCAGCCCTGGCAACAGCAGTAACTGCTCACCACAGAGCCAGTCCTCCTGGGGGGAAAAGCAGTCTCGCATTTGGGCCTCTGTGTCAACTTCCAATGGTTTCTCCTTTCCCTGTCCCCTCACTGGATCGGTAGCCCTGGTGGCCACCCCCCTTTCCCTGGAGACCAAACCCCTCTGCCCAGCCCTTAGCTCCATCCCCCACCCCTTCCCCTTCTCAAGCTGTCTCTTCCACGTGGTCCCCCTCTTTTACCTTGCTGGGCTCCCTTCAGCCACATGTGATATCCTCCACTGGAATAAAACCCTTCAAAAAGAGCAAAAAGGCCTTTCTTGCCTCTGTCGCTGAGCCAGCTGTGGTGGGTGCTAAGTGAGGGTCTGACTGCATTACCTGAAGGTTATCTCAACTTGCTTTTCTGCAGGAGATAGATTATAGGCAGCAGCAACCACTACTCTAACACCCACATTTTCAATTGATGCACAACTGGGCCCTGACCTTGAGGCTTCACTGAGCCTTTTGGAAGCATCTCCATTGGATCTCCTCTGGATTCCAAATCACAGTCACTGTTCCAGAGAGAAAAATCCCAATTTTCTGGGGGATTTCTCTGGGGGTGGCCGACAACCCTCGAAGCTTTGAGGACCAGTCTAATCAGCAAAACCTCCTCTGAGAGTTTTTTTCTGACACACCAAGGTGGCAAGTATAGCCTAGTGACAGTCACCTTTTTGTATTGTTTTCCCTTTTTTTTATCTCTTAGGAGGCAAAGGGGTTAATGGAGTAGGACTCCACACAGCAGCTTTCCATTTTTGATGCATCCCTACAATATGGCAGGAACCATCAGGAAAGAGAGAGTGATGCTTTTCATTTCCTGGTAGTCAGGGCCTCCCTAGCACGTGCCACCTTCACCTCTTCCCCTTCTGATGATAATCTGAAAATTTTGCCACAGGGCCAGTTTGTAATGACTTCCAAGATATCATTCCCTTTGAACATCCCGTCCCAGCACTGGCAGTCGGGTGCCAGTGGGAGCTGTGCTTCAGTGCCAGTCCCTTCTGAAACAGATGGAACCTCCTCATAAGCTGCAGAGTGCTGTATGGGTATAGCTGGCCTCAGATCCTTTGTATCCCAGACTCAAGAACCATAGGGTGGTCCTCCAACTTCCCCAGGTCCCTTCTGCTGGAGGCTCCAGGGTGGACCATTCTCCCTGGCTGCAGTGTGGAGCATTTTTTCCATACCTTGTCCTCTCCTGACTGCTCCAACGGCTACTGTAAGGAAGAATCTCCTCTTTAATTTGTTCAAAAGCTTGTTGCTGTGAAGGACCCCACTTGAAATCAATCTTCTTCGATGTCTGTCATATGATAGAGAGGGTTTACAATCTGACTGTAACCTGGAATATGCATTTTCCAAAATACCACAGTGCCAGGAAAGCCTGTGTTTCCTTCCTGTGGGTCAGTGGGGACATGGCTGCTATTCTGTTGACCACATCCGCTGGAATCTGACAATGTCCATCTTGCTATTTTACTTCTAAAAACTGAATTTTCTTGGGCAGGTCACTTGACTTTACTCTGTTTTATGGCAAAACCAGCCTTCAGGAGGATCTGAATTATCCCCTTTCTCAAAAGCTTTCTCTGCTGTGGCACCACTTTGCTGCCTTGGACTCCAGCTCACACTGAAGTTCCAACACGTCCAGCATGGCAGCACTCAGTGATGGTGGGACTTCATTCAGGCCATGACAGCCCGCTGCCAGTGTCCACTCTCCATGGGACTCAGGCAGGGGCCATGTGGGGCTACTGAGGGGTGAGCGAGTCTTGCTGAGCACGCCCAGCTCTCCAGCGCCCGGATCAGCTCATGGACAGCCTCCTGAAGTTCCACTTGGTGCCATGTTGCCGACGGGACACTGCTGGGCTGGCCATCAGTACCTGCTGTTCTTCAACCCTCAGCAGTCCCACAGCAGAAGGGTCCTCTGAAAGACCAAACAAGAGATTCAGCTGTCTTAATTTCTTCTTTCTCCACAGCAGCTCTCCCAAAGCCCAGCGGTGTCCTTTTGGCCTTTTGAAATACCTCTCCTGAGGTGATCTATGCCAAGGATACATGGAGCCTCTAATCTAGTGACAACGGCGTTTTTCTGCCACTCATGCCCAGTCAGGAGCACTTCAGCCCCCAGTATAGTCCCTGTTGGGACCCCCTGTCATCCCAGAAACAGAGATGGATTCTGCCCCTGCATGATGGCATCAGGGTACATTATCCACCCATGTCAACTAAGGCCTTGTGCTCCTGTGGCTCTGCTGTGCCAGGCCATGGATCCACACAATCCAACAGACCCCATTGTCCTTTTCCCACACCTGGCTGGAGCCAGGGCCCCTCCAGCTCTGATCATGGTACTTGTTGCTCGCCTCTTGTAAATATGACCTGGAGGTCCCTTCCAGAGGGTCTGAAGTAACATCAGCCCTTCAATTCTGCCTGAGGACTCGCCCAGTGGAAACTGAGTGGCATTTTTCCTTAAAGAGTTTTCTGACTGCAAGACCACTTTGAGAATTCTATGAGAGTGACCCTTGTGACACCCCTGTGAGAGCCTCATGAGACCCTCTTGAGAGACCCTTGTGTGAGAGACCTCAGGTGTCCTCCAGGTACCCCAGGAGTCACCAGAGGGCATAAGCCCCCAGGAAGGGCAGGTAGAAGTAGCGGTGCTCAAGGACCATGGTGACAGTGATGGAAATGGCACTGCACAACCAGCTGAAGGCCCTGAACTGCAGCACAATGAGCCTGTGCCCCACAGGTGACTTGTAGGGGTACATCACCTGACCAGGGTCAAAAAACTGCCTCTCCCCCCAAAGAGAAACTTCACAAAGCAAACACCATCCAAATACCCCATATCCCTTCAAATGCCTCCCATATTCCCCAAATACAGCTGGGCACATGCATCTCACCTGAACCTCAATTATAAAGCACCTCATGGTGGTCAAAGAACTGCCTCCCAAAATGTACCTCCTTGTGGGCAAAGAACTGCCCCTGCATCCCAAAATACCCCCCAAATACCCACAAACCCTCTATATACAGCAAAAATACAGGTGGGTTTAGGGGTCTCACCTGGGCCTAGTAGGCGAGCAGGGTGATATGGGTGATACTGTACAGGGTGATGTTCATGGAGAGCTGGATGGAGTTCCCCAGTCTGATGTGGTCTCTGAAAGCACCAACCCTCTGGGTGCCCCATAGAGACCCCCAAACTACCCCACAGACCCCCTGCAAATGTTCTATAGGGACTCCTGACTGCCCCATAGTGACCCACAGCTGCCCCCGTGCTCCCCAGTCACCTCCCCATACCCTCCGTGGTACCTGTGATGGAAAAGCACTTGCCCAGCAGGATGAGCACGAGGAGGAAGATGAGGAAGCTGATGGGGTGGAGGGAGCAGCCAGCATGGGGGTATGGGGAGGGCTGGGCACCCCCCTTCATCATATCCCCAACACGAGGGTCTGGGCACCCCTACACCTCCTGTACTCCCCCAAGCCCCTCATTAACTCCCATGACTTCAAAGTGCCCCTGTGCTCCCCCATACCCCCTATACTTTGCTGGGAAAGCCCCCCCAAACCCACCCAGAACCTCCAGCCCCATCAAATCTTAATATGCCACTTGGACCTTGAACCTCCCAGTCTCTGAAGATCCCCCAAATCCCAATGTAACTTCCCCAGAGCCCGATGCTCTCCAGTCCCTGCAGCTGCTGCTGGACCCCACAAACCTGCCCATAGCCCCACAGGCTCCCCCTTCATGCTCCATGCTGGCAGCCACCATGAGCCTCTTCAGGTGGTGTGGAGCGGCTGCCACCCTAGACAGGTCTGGGGGGACTCGAGGGGGGAGCACAGGATCTCTCAGAGCACTGCCTCCCCCAGACCCCTTGAAGCTCAGATCTCCCCCAGCTGCTCGCTGATGAGTAACGTGAGGATGATGATGGGGACGAGGGTGATGTCTGTCTCCAGGACACCTGGGGAAGGTGGGGGGCAGGGTGAGAAGGGCTTCACTCCATGAAGCCCCCAATACCCACCAGGGTATCCACAGATGACCCCTGCATTGCAGCCCCACCACAATTCCCCATGTACCCCAACCCCTTCAGCTTCCTCACACCTCAATAACCTCAAATATATCCCCCATACTGATGCACCCCAATCCTTACAAACCCCCAAACCCCTAAACAGTCCCCCAGACCCTATATACATCGCCATCTCAAAGTGCCCCAATCCCTGCAGCCCCCCAGACCACCATAACTCCCCATGTAGCCCCAGACCCTGATGTACACCAACCCCTCATCCCCTCCAGAGCCCAATAAGCCTCCTCAGACCCCCATAACCCCCAATATACCCCCCGATCTCGATGCACACCAGTCCCCCTTGCACGGCCTTTCCCCTGCCGCGGCCGCACCGAACTCATCAGCCGAGAGGTGCCGCGCCCGGCAGGAATCCCCGGTGCTCGGCACCATCTCGTACTCCAGCTCCAGCCCATGGCCCGGGGGGCCGAGGCCTTCCTGGGCTCAGATGTGGGGTGCTCGCCCCGCGTTCGCTGAGGACTCCGCACCACCAGCGCTCGGGTCGGGGCGGAAGCTGCAGCCCCGGCACAGCGCAGTCCCTGCAGCCCCGCCCGCCCGCCCCCCATCATTGCCCCGTGCACCCCGGTCCCTGCAGCCCCCCAGTCCCCCGAGCCCGCCCGTAACCCCCCGGCCGAAATGCGCCCCCCGTTCTGACGGACCCCCACTCTCCCGGCGCCCCCGTTCCCGACAGGGCCCCGCCCTCAGCCTCGGCCCCGCCCCTCCCGCAGGCCCCGCCCAGCCCCGCTGCTGCGCGGGCCCCGCCCCTGCAGGCCCCGCCCGGGTGACGTCATTGGGCAGGCCACACCCCCAGATCAGGCCACGCCCCCTGCGCCGCAGCGGGGCCGCGACTCTGTCCCAGTACAGACCAGTACAGACCAGTACAGACCAGTACAGACCAGTACAGAGCAGTATAGATCAGTACAGACCAGTATAGACCAGTACAGAGCAGTATAGACCAGTACAGACCAGTACAGACCAGTACAGACCAGTACAGAGCAGTACAGACCAGTACAGACCAGTATGGACCAGTACAGACCAGTACAGACCAGTACAGACCAGTACAGACCAGTACAGAGCAGTATAGATCAGTACAGACCAGTATAGACCAGTACAGACCAATACAGATCAGTATAGAGCAGTATAGAGCAGTATAGAGCAGTATAGAGCAGTATAGACCAGTACGGACCAGTACAGAGCAGTACACACCAGTATAAACCAGTACAGACCAATATAGAGCAGTACACACCAGTATAAACCAGTACAGAGCAGTATAGACCAGTACAGAGCAGTACAGACCAGTATAGACCAGTACAGACCAGTACAGACCAGTATACACCAGTACACACTAGTACAGACCAGTATAGGCCAGTACAGACCAGTATAGACCAGTACAGAGCAGTATAAACCGTATAGACCAGTATAGACCATTACAGGCCAGTACAGAGTAGTATGGACCTGTATAGACCAGTACAGCCCAGTACAGCCCAGTACAGAGCAGTATAGACCCGTATAGACCAGTACAGACCAGTACAGACCAGTATAGACCCGTATAGACCAGTACAGACCAGTACAGACCAGTACAGCCCAGCAGAGATCACTACAGACCAGTACAGACCAGTATAGAACAATACAGACCAGTACAGAGCAGTATAGACCAGTACAGACCAGTACAGACCAGTATACACCAGTACACACTAGTACAGACCAGTATAGACCCGTATAGACCAGTACAGACCAGTACAGACCAGTACAGCCCAGCAGAGATCACTACAGACCAGTACAGACCAGTATAGAACAATACAGACCAGTACAGAGCAGTATAGACCAGTACAGAGCAGTACAGACCAGTACAGAGCAGTAAATCCCAGTACAGCGCAGTACAGATCTGTACAGCCCAGTACTGCCCAGTACAGCCCAGTACAGCCCAGTACTGCCCGGTACAGCCAAGTACAGACCAGTATAGACCCGTACTGCCCAGTATAGCCCAGTACTGCCCACTAGCAGCCTGTAGAGTCCAGGATAACTCATTACAATCGGCACAGCCCACTATAGACCAATATAGTACAGTATAGCCCAGTATAAGAAAGTAGAACCCAGTACAGCCCAGTATTTTCCCTGAAGGAACCAAAACCAGCTGGTTGGGTCTAAGGAAGGGGAATAGGAACCAAGAGCAGCACGTGGCAGCAGGGGGACGGCGCGGCAGGGGAAAAGAGGCTTGGGTGTCCCAGGGGCCCCCCAGACTCCGGGAGTCTGCACCGAGGCGGGGTGACCCAGCTGTGTGGACTCGTAGCCCTGCCAGCCCCTTGGGGACCCCTAAATCCATCTGGGCAGGGGCCTCCCCCACCAACGTCACTGGGAGGTGGGTGGGGCAGTTGTGACAAAAAGCAATACCCCAAACTTCCCATTTCTAACCCCAAAATCACCCAAAGCAGAGGCAGTGGCATGGTGGGAACTTGACGGGAAGCAGGGCGGTGCCCAAAATCCTTGGGGGCTGGGGGGCAAGGGGTCCTTGAGGCGTGTGGAGGTTCTTTGGCCCTAGGGGAGGTCCTTGGGCTCTGGTGGGGGTCCCTGGAGTGTGTCTATGAATCCCTGGGGTGGGGATGAGGAGTCCTTGGACACAGAGTGGGAGTCCCGGTGTTCTGTTTGGGTCTCTGGGGTGTGGATCGGGGGTCCCTGGGCCCTGAGTTGGGTCTTTGGGATGCTGGTGGGGTCTCTGGTTCACAAGGGGATCCCTAGGGTGGTGGGGATCCCTGAGCCCCAAGTGTGGTCCCTGGGCCTCGAGGGTGGTCTCTGTGGTACCAAGGACATGCCTCCTCCTCCTCTCTCCCTTACTGCATCCAGGATCTCCGCAGGGTGAGTCAGGATGTGCACCCCGCTGCTGGTGACACTGGTGACACTGGTGATGGTACCTGCAGGGGTCTCTCCCTATGGCTTCCGTAACTTCATCCAGGCACTGCGGGACCCTGGTCTGTTCCGCTGCATCCAGCGCTTCCTGAGCACCGTGGGGGCTGCAGTGGGTGACCTCCCCTCCACTGCCACATCTCTCAACCTCTCTGTCAATATCTTGCGCCAGGTGCCCCCTGGTGCCTTTGCTCACCTGCCGCAGCTCTACATCCTTGATCTGACCCACAACCAGCTGGAACGCCTGGCCCCAGGGGCTTTCTGGGGGCTGTCAGCACTGGTGCACCTAGACCTGGCCCACAACAAGGTGTCAGTGCTGGCCACAGGTGTGTTCTCTGGGCTGGGAAATCTGAGCACGCTGCGGCTGGACCACAATCCGCTACAGAAAGTGGCCCCCGGGGCTTTCCAGCCACTGGCCGCACTCACCACGCTCTGGCTGCGGGATGGCCGGCTCCAAGCACTGGAGCCCGTGGCCATGGCTGTGGGGAATCTGACGCACCTAGACCTGCTCGACCTGTGTGTAAACATGCTGTCGACACTGGGCCCGGGGCTGCCACCCACGCTGAGGGTCCTGCACCTCTGCAACAACTCCCTGGGAGCTCTTTCAGGGGCCACCCCTGGGGTGATGCCCTCAGGGCTGCATGAGCTTGACCTGTCCTACAACAACATTTCAGACCCTGCACCACTTGCTCGCTTGTGCCTGAGCAACCTGACATACCTGCACCTGGCTGGGAACCCGCTGGACGTAGTGCAGCTGCTGCGTGTGCCTGGAATCTCCCCGCACCAGGTGGACGTGTCAGGGCTACAGGTAGGCACGAGCGGCCTGGAATACCTGTGCCAGCAGCTGAGAGGACAGCAGCTGCAGAGGCTGCAGCTGCAGCGCATGGGGCTCACAGCAATGCCCGATGGGGCTCTGGCCGAGTGTCCGGTGCTGGGTGCCCTGGATTTATCTGGCAACCGGCTGCAGCACCTGGGCTGCGTAGGGCGGCTGCTGAACCAGGCACAGCGCGCAGAGCTGAGCGAGCTGGTGGCTGAGCACAACTTGCTGCAGCGGCTGCCATCGTGCAACGGGTCCCCAGTTCTGCAGCAGCTGCACAACATGTCCCTGCGCTTCAACCGCATCCTGGTGGCTGGTGCGGGTGCTTTTGACAATGCACCGGCGCTGCGGCAGCTGCGGCTGGATGTGAACGGGCTGGCACGGCTGGACCGCGCAGCGCTGCGTGGACTCCACGACCTGCGGCACCTACGCCTTGACAACAACCTGCTCACTGACCTCCTGCCCGGCTCCTTTGCTGACCTGCACCAGCTGGGAGACCTCAACCTGCACAACAACCGCGTGGCCATGCTCTTCCCTGGCGCCTTCAAGGGGCTTGACCAGCTGCAGACGCTTGACCTGGGTGGGAACAACCTGCAGCACTTGGCAGCCAAGGCATTCCAGGGCCTCCCGCGGCTTTGCCGACTTTACCTGGACTGCAACCGGCTGCTGGAGGTGAGAGCGGCCACGTTCCAGCCGGTGCAGCTGACGCTGGGTGTGCTGGACCTGCGTGCCAACGCGCTGCACTACCTGAGCCGACATCTGCGGCAGCTGCCGCCTTTCCGCTACCTGCATAACCTCTATGACCTGAATCTGCAGGCACAGCAGCCATATGGGATGCGTGTAGTCCCACAACGTTTCTTCCAGGGCCTCGGTGCCTTGCGCTCACTCTCTCTGGCACAGAACTCACTCTCAGCCATCCCTGACGATGCCTTCGATGACCTGGCACAGCTGCGGAACCTGACGCTGGCTGACAGCAACGGCGGGATGGGCCACCTGCCTGCCGGCGTCTTCAAGAACCTGAGCCAGCTGCGCAGCCTGAACCTGGAGAGTGCAGGACTGCGCAGCCTTGGCCCCGAGGTCTTCGGCAACCTAACACGACTGCAGGAGCTGCACCTGGCCAAGAACGAGCTGCGTACATTGGATGTGACTCTGGCCACCCGACTCCCCGCCCTGCACTATCTGGACCTGCGCAAGTGCCCGCTGAGTTGCAGCTGTGCCAATGCCTGGCTGCCTGCCTGGCTGGAAGGTGGGCCCGTGCAGGTGGTCTACCTGTATAACTACACCTGCGGTGAGACGGGTGGGGCCTCCACGTACCTGCACTCCTTTGACACACGCGTGTGCTACCTGGACATGGGGCGGTACCTGTTTGCAGGGACAGCACCAGCCGTGCTGCTGCTGCTAGTGCTGCCACTGCTGTACCACCGTGGGTACTGTCGGTTGCGCTACCAGCTGTTCCTGCTGCACGCGTGGGCACGTGGGCGCTGGCGGCGGGAGCAGCGGCGCTACACCTACGACACCTTTGTGTCCTACAACTCTGGGGATGAGCGGTGGGTGCTGGAGGAGTTGGTGCCTGAGCTGGAGCGCGGAGCCCTGCGGCTCTGCCTGCACCACCGTGACTTTCGCCCCGGCCGCGCCATAGTGGACAACATCGTGGATGCTGTGTACAACAGCCGGCACACGGTGTGCGTGGTGAGCCACGGGTACCTGCGCAGCGAATGGTGCTCACTGGAGATCCAGATGGCCAGCTATCGCCTCTTTGATGATCTGCGCGATGTCCTCGTCCTCATCTTCCTCGAGGACATCCCCGAGGCCGAGCTCTTGGCCTTCCACCGCATGCGCCGTGTGCTGCTGCGGTGCACACACCTGCGCTGGCCCTCCGAGCTCCCTGCGCGGCCCCTCTTCTGGGCAAAGCTCAGGTGTGCCCTCAGTGCGGGGCAGGAGGAAGAGGATAGGGAGGAAGGGTGCCCTGACAGGACCAGAACCACTGTGGAGGTTCCCTCTCAGAAAAGCAGTTTTCTGCCCCAAAATCACTGGCTTTTCTCTTGGAATTATGCTCTGAACAGTGGGGATGAAGGTAACAAGAAGGAGGAGGAGGCAGAGGAGGAGGAGGTTGGGGAGGAGGAAAAAGGTTGCCAGGAGAGAGAGAAGCTGCTCTAGAGCAACCTCACCCTGGTAATGGGGATCCCCAGGGACATTCCCAATCAAAAAAATGTGGTTTTGTCCCAAAATCCCTGGTTATCCTCTGAGAAATGTGCAGTTGGAACAATGGCAATAAGGAAAAGAGGGGGCAAGATGGACCTCAGTGTTCAGATGCAGCAAATGCTTCATCACTCAGTTGCTTTCCCCAGCAGGAGAGCCTGGGGACAATGGAATCAAGGGGCCATTGCTCCACTGCAAGGACTCTGGGAACTGAGGCAACAATTGTCACACTGTGTTGCCCCATGGAGCCAAGGGTCCCTGGTGACACTGCAGGATCTTGTGTCACCAGGGCTCCATCATGACACTGCAGCACCAAGGAATTCATTGTGGCACCCAGAGGCCTCATGGAACCTTTTTTTTGACCCGCCA
Organism: Lonchura striata; assembly: GCF_050655825.1. Lineage (NCBI taxonomy): Eukaryota > Metazoa > Chordata > Aves > Passeriformes > Estrildidae > Lonchura > Lonchura striata. The sequence goes on along the minus strand of NC_140735.1, from coordinate 4,468,545 downwards.
AATGGAGGTTGTCTTTACCGCTCCTTTTGCCATTAATGTATTTATAAAAACATTGTTATTCTCCTTCACAGAAGTGGCCTGGTTAAGTTCTAATTGACCTTTCACCGCTCTATTTTGCTTTCTGCATGACCTAATAACATTCTTAAACATGTCCTGAGTTTCCTGGTCCTCCCTCCCAAGGTGATGCACCCTAATTTTTCCCCTGAGTTCCTGGACAAAGCTCCATGACCTGCCAGGCCATTTTTTTTCCTTGCTAACTCGCTTTTTGGCACAGAGGGACAGTCTGTTGCTGCTCCTTCAACATTTCTTTCTTGAACTGTGTCCATCCTTCCTGGAATCCTTGGTTTTTAAGGGCTGTTTCCTTTTAAAACATCAGTACCTGATTTGGTACTCCCCAAATCAATCCTGAATAGGCCAAAGTCTGCTCTCTGTAACTCTAGGGTAGAAGATTTATTGATGGCCCTCCTTTCACAGACTATTTAAAAACTCAGTAATTTCATGGCCCCTGTGCCCCAAACAGTCTCTGACCACCACATCTCCCACCAGCCCTTCCCTGTCTGTGACCAGCAGGAGACAGAGCTTTCCTTGGCAGTGGGAAGAGAAGGAAACCTGCCCAAAGCACAGCTTGGAAGGTTCAGCCTGGAGCTGAGGAGGAAGAAAAGTCCCTGCCAGGGTAGAATTTTGGTGCTGGTGGTGTCCCAGCATGGGGCTGGGCCATGGGCTGGCTCTGTGTGCCAGGAGCCGGCAGCGCTGGGTGCAGGCAGCCCAGGGAGGGCACAGAAACGCTGGGTGAGAAATGCTGGGGCACAGCGAGATGGGCGAGTGCAGCCGGCCAGGGCAGAGGAGCAGCGCGCACAGGGGACACAGCCCCAGGACAGATGGGCAGGGCTGGGCAGGGCTGGCAGGGCCAGAGGCACCCAGGCCTTTGTCCCTGGGCTCGGGCAGCGCCTCGGGAGCCCCACAGAAGGAACTTCCCTGTGAGGGGCTGCACTTTGCTTCTCTGTGAAATTGCATATTTTATGATTGGCTTTTCGCAAATGTTACAATGAATATTATATGTGTAATGTTAGAAAGTTATGCTGTATTAATTTCTTACATAGTGAGTTAAATGTAGTTTTAGGTTACAACATAATGTTAAAATAGAAACTCTGTGATGTAGGATTTGTTAAAAGCTCAAGCAGGAAGATGAGATAATCAAGAAACTCCTCACACAGAGATGTCAGCGAAGGGGGCCCATAAAAAGTCACAGCCTCCTTATCAGAAAAGACAAACATTCTTCTGCCTTCTCTCCATCTTTGTGGAACCAACAGGATTAAGGAGAAGAAGTTGACAAAAAGCAGAAATGTTCTTAATTTGCAAGGAATTTATGCATCATGGATGAGATATATGAATATGCAACAGGCTGTTGCTTGTAACATTATTCCTTTGTTCACAAGGCATGCTTTTCGTGATTTAGTGTCTGAGAGCACCCAGACATCCATAATTCTTTGCTTTTTATTGTCTTGTAATTGTCCTAACTCTAAACTTTATTACTGTAATTGTATTATTATTATTTTATAACCATTTTATTAGTATTAAACTTTTAAAATTTTAAAAACGAAGTGGATTGTCATTTTTCACATTCTCCCTCGCCCTCCGTGAGGAGGCTGCAGGGGCTGCAGATTTATGGCATTTGTCCTTGCTGCCCCTCACATCCCCCTGCCCCACAAACAGCCCCGAGCCACCCGTCAGGGACGGGCCCTGCTGTGCCAGGCTGGGCTCAGGGCTTGGCCTTTCTGCTTCCCCCAGCCAGCCCAGGCCTTGCTCAGCATTGCAGTTCCCTGCTCTGAGCCTTGGGCTCCCTGCAGTCCTGGCCTCCAGGATCTGCTCTCTCCAGTGCCTGGGGAGCCTTTGGCAGTCCCTGCCCTCACTGGGGACCAGGGATGATCCAAAGGACTTGGAGTTTTGCTTCTGACTCCTTCAGCAGCTTTTTCATCCTTCTCTCAGTGCCTGAGGCTCCTGGACCCAGCCCCACATCCACCCTGGACATCCATAAAATACAGAAAGCCCTCAGGAGCTCTTTGTCTTCCTTCCATTGTCTTCAAGTCTCCAGGGATTGTGCAGTTTGCAGTTCTGTTCAGGAGGGAAACTTCAAAATCCACCTCCTGATTTTTTTTTTTTTAATCACATGAATATTCTTTTCTTTTTCTGTTCAGAGAAGAGTTGATAGAATCATTTCCCAGGTGATCTTGATGCTCAATGGCTCCTTAGGAGGGCTGGGCATGGAGAAGAATGAGCTCCTTGAGGGCTGACCCTGTTTGGACAAGCTGCTCCTCACTCCCAGCCTCACCATGTCTGACAGGGCCTGCTTGGGACTGACAGCCCAAAGCATTAAAAAATTGTGCATTTTTCTTTATAAATAAAGGTTAATTAATAAATACAGTTATAATTATTTTTTCTTATGTATAATAATAATATTCTGTATCTTTAACACGTAATTTTTAAAATTTATACAAAAAATGTATATGTTTTAGGAAACAAAAAATTTTTTGGTCATGGGTTCTAAGTATCACGATTCCCTTCATTAATTCATTGACCACTTTCAGGTATTGATTTTGCCCTCTGCGCTATAACTCCTGTTTTTAAGCTTTTTGTCGTTTTTTGTATTATTTTCTCAGACAGGGTAAAAGGGGCCACTTTGGGGTCCATGGAGACATTTCTGGGGCACATTTGGGGCAGTTTTGTGTCTGGGGAGGGAATTCAGAGAGAACTTGAGGGTCTGGAGGACACCTGGGGGAGCCGGGCGGGCGCTTAGAGGGGCACTCAGGGATTCTGAAGGGCAGTTCGGGGTCCGGGGGAGCACTCGGGGGTCCAGGGGGGCCCTGGAGGTCAGGGAGGGGAATTTGGGGCCCTTCGGGGTCCGGGGGAGACCAGGGGGGCTCGGGCGGGGCTCGCTGGGCGCGGGGGCTGACGGGAGTTGTAGGCGCGGGTACAATGGAGTGTAACGGGACCGCGGAGCATCACGGGAGTTCCAGGCTCGGTGACAGCGGCTCTCGGTGGGGCGCGGGGCATGACGGGAGATGAAGTCACGGTTGGAACAGCGCTGGGCGTGCGCCGCGGAGCATGGTGGGAGCTGTAGTCCCGGAAGTGCCTCGGACGCGGTGTTGCGGACCGGGAATGCACTCGGGGGACACTTTTGCGTCCGAGCCACGACGTGAGGTCCTCGGGGGCTCTGGAGCACTCGGGGGGAGCTTGGGGAGATTTAACCGGGTTCCTTAGAGCGCAGGGCGCAGCAGGAATTTTAGGCGCGGAACTGTGTTCTGAGGGGCTCTGGGGCCGCGGGGGATGAGAGGAGAGGAATTCCCAGAAGTGGCTGTACCGGGCATCTGTGGGGCTGGGAGCACTCAGGGGATCCGAGGACGCTTTTGGGGGGTCCCGAATGGAGGAGCACTTGGTGATCCCGGAGGGTCTGGGGGGCACTTACGGGACAAATGGGGGCGGTACCGGGGTTCTGTGGAGCGCGGGGCATGACGGGCGTTGTAGTCCCGGCCCCAATGAGGCTCTATTGGCTTGCTGGGCATGATGGGAGATGTAGGCAAAAGGAAAGATGGCGCTGACTGTAGGCACCGCCCCCAAAGCCACGATCCCTGTCGCTGATTGGTTGGATGCTGTGATGGGCGGGAGCCTCGGTCAATGGGAGGGGACGGGAACAGCTGAACCCCTCCAGTCCCTCCCAGTACAGCCCAGTACAGTCCCAGTGCCCCTCCAGTCCCTCCCAGTACAGCCCAGTTCATCCCCAGTACAGCCCAGTACAGCACCAGTGCCCCTCCAGGCCCTCCCAGCACAGCCCAGTCCCTCCCAATACACCTGAGTTCATTCCCAGGCCCTCCCAGTTCCTCCCAATGTCATCCACAATATGCCCCAGTGTTGCCCAGTCTTCCCCACAATGTTCCCTGTTTGTCCCAGTATCCCCCAGTTTCACTCCCAGTTTCACTCCCAGTTTCACACCCAGTATGTACTAGTGTGTCCCAGTGTACCCCCACAGTCCATCCCAGTCCATCCAGATTCCCCCTCAGCATTCCTCATGTTCCCAGGCTGTCCCAGATCCCCACAGTATCACTCCCAGTATGTCCCAGTGTCTCCCACAGCATTCCCAGTGTTCCCCAGTATGTCCCAGTCCTCCCCAGTGTTTCCAAGGACAGTTTAATTTCTCTGGATTGCTGTGGCAGCCAAACCCAGCAGTGGGGTCAGTGCAGTGCCCATGGCCACAGCTCCTTGCAGTGCCCAGTGCAGCTGGGGCTGATGATCCACCCTCACAGCTGGTCGAGGGCTGGTCTGGATGGTTTTGGTGGCACCTTGGGCTGGCACACACCTAAGGAGGGTGTCTTTTTCATAGGGAAACTCAGGAGTTTTAGATTGCTCCAAACATAGAAAAAGGGAAAGCCCCTCTTAGGCTAGGTGCAGCCAGCTCTGCAGGCACAGCAGGTCCCAGGTGAGTGAGGACAGACAGGATGGGCTGGGGCAATGTGGAGCAAGGTTGTCCACGCTGGGCCAGAGCTCAGGGCACAGCTTCTCTGAGCAGGCCAGAGCTCCTGAGGGGAGACTCTGGCTCAATATCAATCACAGAATGCTGCAATCACCTCTGATCTAAAGAGAAATGTAATAAAATACACCCTTTAAAATAGGAATGTGTATTTCTTACAAGCACTTAGAAATCTTTCTCCACAACTGGAATAGGAAAATTTTAATGACCCTCTCAGGGCTTTGGTGTTGTTTACATCAGACTCAGTCCCTGAATGTGTCTTCAAAAAACTTCTCAAGAACTCAAAATTAAAACTTCAGAACTTCTTGAAGTTTTAATAGGTCCCACTGAGGGACAGGACTGAGAAAATGTCCCCAGGTTCCAGTCAGAGCAGAACACTGGAGGCAGTGATGACAGCTGGGACAGGCAAGGGAAAGGTATCTCTGGTGCTGAGCAAACCTGGATGTGTTTCAGGAATGCAAAGGGCCCAAGCCTGAGCCCCAGCCCCTGGCAAGGCAGATCCTGTCCCTCCCTCATTGCTCAGGGCTCTTCCCGGGATGGGCACTGGGTTGTGGGGATGTGCAATGCCAAGGGCAGGACCATGGGGCGGCCCCTGCCAGGCTGCTGAGCAGGGACAAGGAGGCACTGAGGCCCCAGGGCTGCAAGGGTCCCATGTCCCCTCGTGGCCTCAGGCCCAGGGCCAGCAGCCATGGCCAAAGGGCTGCACAGGTTGGCTCTGTCAGGGCCTTGCAGCTGCTGCACATCCCTGAGCCCTCTGCAGCCCAGGCTGTCCCACGGTGTCCCTGCCCTGCGCCTCTGTCCCTGCAGGCTGTTGTAACCTCTGGCTGCCCCACCTCGCTGGCCCCTTCCTTTGCTGGCAGCTCTGCCTCCTGCTGCCCCTGCCTGGCCACACAAAGCCTTGGGCTGATACCGAAAACGGTTAATTCCATTTTTACCCTGCCTGTGACCATTCAGCACAGGAACAAGGCATGCAGGGGCTGCTTTCCCAGCAGGGATAGCTGGAAGAGAAGAAGAAGACATCTGGCTCAAGGGTGCAGTGACAGAGAAAACAAGGACTGAATCTGGGAACTTGGGGTGGGTTTAATGGAAATGGGTACATCGTAATTGGCATTTAGGAACTGTATGGAAGCAACACACTGGTAAAATTACATGTCTGCATCAGATCAGGAGTTATCCCTCATTAGGCCTCAGGCCTGAATAAATTATACCCTCTGAAATAGCAAATTAGTGTTAAGGAGCCTCATTCTGATATTTCTGAGATTTGGTGACAGTGGGACCTCACAGAACCCAGGAGTCACCTGTGACACTGCCCAAACTCATGGAACAAAGGGTCCATGGTGACACAGCAGAACCCCATGGAACCAAAATCCATTTTGGCACATTGCGGCCACATTGAACCAGTGGTCCATTGTGATAGCGCAGATCCAAGGAGATCATTGTGACACTGAGAAACCTCTGGGAACCAAGGGGACACTCTGACACAGCAAGGCCTCGTGGAACCAAGGGTCCCTTGTTAAACTGTGTGGCCTCATGGAACCATGAGCCATTGTGACACAGCGTGGCCACATGGAGCCAAGGGGCCACTGTGACACTGCAGATCCAGGGAGACCATTGTGACTGAGGAACCTCATGGAACCAAGAGTCCATTGTTCCACTGTGGGGCTCTGTGGAACCAAGGGGAGCACAGTGACATTGCGTGGCCTCATGGAACAATGGAGACTATCCTGACACTTTGGGACACACTGGGACCAAGGGACCATTAGAGCATGGCAGGCCCTCATGGAATCAAGGGGACTACAGTGAACATGGTGGGTGTCCATGGAATGAAGGGTCCATTCTGACTCCGTGGGACAAAGGATGCCATTGTGACACTCTGGGGCATCATGGAACCAAAGGTGCCTTGTGACGCAGCAGGGCCTCATGGAACCATGGAGGCCATTTTGACACTTTGAGACCTGTGAAACCAAAGGGCCACTGCGGCACTTCAGGGCCCCATGGAACCAAGGGGCTATTGTGACACTACAAGGCCTCATGGAAGCAAGGGGCCATTGTGACACCATGGGGACATGGCAGGCCAAGGGGCACTTGTCACACTGTGTGGCACCATGGAACCAAGGAGTCCATTGTGACACTCCAGGGCCTCATGGAACTCAGGAACCATGGAACAGTGCAGGACTCCATGGAACCAAAGGTCCATTGGGACATTGCGGGGCCCATTGGAAGCCTGGAGGCCATCGTGACACCTTGAGGCCTTGTTGAATCAAGGGGCTCTGCAGGGCCTCATGGAACCAAGGAGACCCTTCTGACATTGTGAGTCCCCATGGAACCAAGGGTCCATTGTGATACTGCGGCACCAAGGAGACCCTTGTGACATTGCAAGGCCTGATGGAAGCAAGGGACCATTGTGACACTATGGAGCCCCATGGAAACAAGAGGCCAGTGTGACACATCTGGGCCTCATGGAACCAAGGATCCAATATGACACCACCATTGTGACACTGCAGGGCCCCGTGGAAACAAGGGGCCGGTGTGACATTGCAGTGCCACATGGAAACAAGAGGCCAGTGTGACAAAGCTGCCAGGACAGACAGACAGGCATGGCCTTGGCCCCTGGTGGCTGCGGTTCATCAGCCTCGGAAACACTGGGGCTCCTTGGTTTCTTCCTGTGGATAGCATTGTGACATGGTGGGGACCCCATTGATCCAAGGGACCACTGTGACACTGTGGGGCCTCGTGGCACCAAGGAAATCACTGTGGCACTGCTGGGCCACATGGTCCCAAGGGGCCAGTGTGAAGCAGCAGGGCTTGGTGGTACCAAGAGGTCATCACAGGTATTTAAGGGGCTCGTGGAACCAAAGGGCCATTGTGATCCTGCGGGGCATTGTGGATCTGTGGAGAGCATTGTGGCATTGCAAGGCCCCATGGCATCATGGAGACCATTGTGACACTTTGGGCCCATTGGAGCCAAAGGGCCATTGTGACCCTGCAGGGCCTCATGGAAGCGCAGGGCCATTGAGACATTGAGAAGCAAGGAGAACATTGAGACATTACAGGGCCTGGTGGAACCAAGGGAACATGGAATGGGTCTGGCCGGTTGGGCCTCCCAGGGACCACCTGACAGGTCCGGCTGATCTTGGAATGCCTAGGGCTGCCTCTCATCAGCCCCTGGAGACCTGGAGCTTTGTGCCTTCCTTCCTACTAAAATGAACCATCCATCTTTCCAGGTGCCCATGGCCAAAATCGATACTCCTCCTGAAAAATCCCTATATGCAAGGGTTCTCCCAGACAAAAGTTGCCAGGACAGAGAGCTCTGGCTGGCCTTGGCCTCTGGTGGTCACCTCTTATCTCAAGGAAGCCCTGAAGAAAGTATTTGAACAGGTTTGACCACTGAGACATCAATGAGTCTCTCTCCCTCTGAAAAACTCAGATGCTCTTCTGATCGTATGTGTCTTTTCTTTCCAATAGTGTGTTATGCATGAAATATTATTTTCAGCTAAAAAATAGTATTCTTCTTACTTTACCAGTGTTTTCAGACACAAAACAGCTCATCTACATATGGATCCGGGTCACCTGTACAAGCAAAGACAATGAAGAATGCAGCAGGAATGATTTGTCTCTGCTCCCATCTGTCACGTCTCTGGAGCTGGAGGTGCAGCCCCAGACCTTGGGAGGGCTCAAGGGCTCACCAGCTCAGCTCCCACACAGAGAACTTGCCGACCATGTTCTGCTGGCCTTGGCCCCTGCCCGCTCAGCCAGGCTGAGATGGACACTGATGGTTTCTGTGCCAGGTTCTCCCAGCCCAGCCCAGCTCCCTGCCAGCTCTGCCAGCTGCCCTGAGCTCTGGGCAGCACCAAGGGCCTCTCCCCAGCACAGCCCAGCCGGCTCTGGCCCCACAGCTCTGCTCAGCCCAGGCTGCTCTGGGCACTGCCCCACGGCCTCAGCCCCTGCCAAGGGCACAGCAGCAGCTGCAGCTCAGCCAGGACTCAGCCCCACCATGGGGGAAGGGGCTTGGCCAAGGCCAAAGGAGCTCCCTGGGTGTCCTGCTCCCCTCTGCCTGAGGTGCTGAGAGCTCTGCAGCCCCTCCTGCCATCCCATCTGCCCAGGCCAGCACAAGAGCCCCGGCCCTGGGGCCCTCCAGAGCTGCTCCTGCTCCAGGCCCAGGGCCCATCCCAAAGCTGGGGTGGCCCCAAAGCTGAGCCCATTTCTGCTCATTGCTGCTCTGATGGGGATGGATCCTCAGCACCTTGGAGGTTGGTGATGAACTTTACTACTCCAGAGGCTTCTTCTTTCTTGAGCTCTTCAGTGTAGAAATTCAGTGACAAAGTCTCATTCATATTTCTTCCAAACACCCAAACAAGATAAGCCCATGGGAATAATTCAAGTCTTCAATTCTTCAGTGGTTAATTAGACAGATTGCAGAAGTGTATTCAAAGTCAATCCACTATATTGAAAACAGTGCAGAGGGAATTGTTTTGTCCTCTTTACTTTTCCTATTTATAGATTGATATCATCAATCCTCAGTTGATATGGATCCCCAGCATCTCCTAATCCATTTTTAGTAGGTGTGAAAATCAAGACCCCTTGTTGCAGACAATCTGAAGAGGGTCCCACAGAGAGCCATCTGGAGTAATGACACCCAAACCAATATGGCTTGATGTCATCCTCCTTTATTGTCTAATTTTTTCATGTTTTATGCCTTTATCGCCTTACATAATACAATAGCAAATTAACATTCATTGGTTAACGTAATAAATGTAATCATATTATGTTAATCAATGAATATTTATTTGCTATTGCCACTTATTGATTGGCTGTTATTCTACAAGCATCTGATCAGGTTATAGTACATGACAGTTTTCATATACTACTCAGCACCCAGCATTGGCTATTGTGTTTGTGCAAGGCCTATTGTCTTTCCAAGGGTGTCCTAAGTACTTTAAAGTAACTAAAGTAACTCTGTAATATGCAGGCCAGGGTTGTCCAGCTCCTGCAAAGGAACAGCATCAAGGATAGCACGTCCTTGTTCCACGAGAAATTCCTCAACACGCTGTGGATCCAAGGATCCTTTGTGATCCTCCAGATCCTCATGGAACCAAAGGTGCATTGAGGCACAGTTGGGCCTTGTTGCAAGCAAAGAAACCTCTGTAAAATGCAGGGTAACTCACAGAACCAAGGAGTCCATTGTTAGAGGAAAAACCTATGGAACCAAGGGTCCATGGTGACAAAGTGGGGCCTCATGGAAACAAGGGGTCACTGAGACACTGTGGGACTGCATGGTAGGAATTGTCCATTATGACAATGTGGATCCACAGAGACCGTGGTGACACGAAGGAACCTCATGGATCCAAAGGGCCATTGTGATGCTGAAGAACTTCATGGAACCCAGGGTCCATTGTGACACAGTGGGCCCACATTGGAACAGAGGAACCATTGCTGACAGTACAGAAACTCATGGAACCAAGGGACATGGACTCATGGGACCATTGTGACACAGCAGGGCCACATGGAACCAAGGAGACCAGTGACGTTTAGGAAGCTCATGGAACCAAGCGTCCATTGTGACACTGCAGAAACAAGGAGACCATGGCTGACACTATGGAAGCTCATGGAACCAAGCAGCCATTGTGATACTGCAAGGTGTCGTTGAACCGGGGAGACCATTGTGACCCTAGAAAACCCGATGGCACTAAGGGTTAATTGTGACACAGCAGGGTCCCATGGAACCAGTTGTCCATTGTGACAATGCAGATCCGAGGAGACCATGGTGACACTACGGAAGCTCATGGAACCATGGGTCCATTGTGACAAAGCAAGGCCTCATGGAACCAAGTAGATCATTGTGATATCATGGAATCTCATGGAACCAAGGATCCATTGTTAGAATCCAGAGCCACGGAGACCATTGTGACACCATAGAACCTAGTGGACCCCAGTAGATCATTGTGACATCATGGAATCTCATGGAACCAGGGTTCCATTGTTACAGTCCAGAACCAAGGACACCATTGTGACATCGTGGAACCTTGTGGAACCAAGGGTCCATTGTTACAGACCAGAACAAAAGAGAATTGTGATATCGTGGAACACTGTAGAAGCAAGGGTTCATTGTTATACTCCAGAGCCATGGAGACCACTGTTGTGGCGCGGCATGCGCTCCTCTCGCCGCGGCACTCCGAGCCGTGCCAGGCTGGGTGGTGAGGGAAGAGAACGGGCGGCCGCTTCCCCCTGCAAGCTCTGCAGTCTCAGTTCGTGGCGCGCGGGGACAGACGAAGGCGACACGGGACTTGGGGGTGAACAGGATGGTTTTATTCAGCAAGCCCCAAGACCCCCTCGGGGGCGGGAGCAGAGGTTTTATACAGAACTCAGGAGGACGGGTGTAGGAACAGTAACCAATAAGGGAATAGCAGGGGAGGAGTTTAGGGCAGAACTAACAAATCACAAACTTATCAGGGGAAACAGGGGAGTGGAATAGTACAAATGGATCAATAGAGTGTTGAGCCTCACTAAATAGACAGGGAATGGTCTGGAAGCTGAGGAGGGGGCTAGGATGAATGACAGGGAAGGTTCCAGGGAAAGGGGCAGGGAAAGGGAGGATTGGCAACTTGGAGATGAGGGGGTTAGGGGAGAGCTAGGGAAGACTGACACTGGGGAGAGGAGGAGATTAGGGATGGGGGGGGGAAACAGATATTAAACAAATATCAAATTAAAGACACACCACCGCAGACCACTGTGGCATTAGGAAACTCATGGAACCAAGGGTCTCCATAGTTACAGTCCAGACCCAAAGAGACCATTGTGACAACGTGGAACCTCGTGGAACCAAGGGTCTGTTGTTACAGTCCAGAACCATGGAGACCATTGTGACATCATGGAACCTCGTGGAACCAGGGTTCCATTGTTACAGTCCAGAACCAAGGAGACCATTGTGACATCGTGGAACCTTGTGGAACCAAAGGTCCATTGTTACAGACCAGAACAAAAGAGAATTGTGATAACGTGGAACACTGTAGAAGCAAGGGTTCATTGTTATACTCCAGAGCCATGGAGACCACTGTGGCATTAGGAAACTCATGGAACCAAGGGTCTCCATAGTTACAGTCCAGACCCAAAGAGACCATTGTGACAACGTGGAACCTCGTGGAACCAAGGCTCTCTTGTTACAGTCCAGAACCATGGAGACCATTGTGACATCATGGAACCTCGTGGAACCACAGGTCCATTGTTACAGTCTGGATCAAGGAGATCATTGTGACATCATGGAATCTCATGGAACCAGGGTTCCATTGTTACAGTCTGGAACCAAGGAGACCATTGTGACATCATGGAACCTTGTGGAACCAAGGGTCTCCAGAATCAGAGACACCATTGTGACCGCACAGAACCTCACAGAACCAAGATTCCATTGCTATGCAGTGGGGCTTCATGGAACCAAGGAACCACTGTGACATAGCAGGGCCTCATGGAACCAATGGTCCATAGAGATACTGCGTATCCAAGGAGACCATAGTGATGCTGTGGTGTGGAAAAAATGACAGGAGACAAGTCCATTCTATAATGTCAACAAGTCTCAGTTTATTCCAAGCACGCATGTACAGTTATACCTGTTAAAATGAAGCTCATGCATATTGCAAAACTTAGGCTCATCATTGGTGTATCAAAAACAGGTCAACCCTGCCTTTGAGGCTTTCTAAGCTTGCTTTGTTTTCCCTTACACTTATCCTTTTGCTGACCATTCTACTGTTGGGAACCAGCTTACCCAAGGACATAAGATATTGTTGCTACATCTGCTATTGCTGCACTACGCAATTTTCAGCTACTGCTTCACTAACTGCACATAGTCATGTCCTCTCTCACAAAGCCATTCAGCCACAAAACTCTCCACATTTCCCCTGTTTTTGTTTTGGACCGTTAAGTTACTTGTCCACATCTTTTGAATCATGCGTTCTACCAACCTCTGAAGACAGCTAAACAGGCAGGTCAAAATCAGCAAGAGTAGTAAAACAACAATCAAGATTTGCACTGCATACATAATAGAAGTTCTTAGCCATGGACCGATCCCTAAGCTTTTAAGCCATTCTTCTATCCCTAGACCATCTTCCTTTTTTAATTGATGAAGGCCCTGTTGTAGTTCTTTAATCTTAGCATGTATTGATACAGAATGATCAGAGAGATTCATGCAACACATTCCTTCAAATTCCTCACATCCATGTCCCTGAGCTAACAACAAAAAATCAATGGCTGCTCTGTTCTGTAGTACAGCATGATTTACACTTTGTACATCCATAGCAAGCATAGCTAAAACCTCTGATGTTTTGTTAAGTTCATCTTTAGCCCAGCATCCCAATTTTTCAGCTAACACCATAGCCTTTCTGGCAGCTCCTCCTGGTAACACTGTTGCCACTATTACCTGTTTCAATGTACTCCAAAATTGAGGTTTTCCAACCTGATCACATTGTAAATCGTGCATATCACACTTTTTCCTCGTCTTCCCTAGCCTGTCCCATTGCATTAGGAAGGATATATTAGGATGGAACAGCTCTAGTTTTCCTAGGTAACAGGGTCCCCCTTGTGGTTTTACTGGTATTCCATTCCAAGCTCTATCTCCACAGATCAAAAACACATCCTTTGGCAACCTTAAGGGTTTGGTTATCTTGGAACCATCACAGTTAGAATATAACTGTGATGCTATCCTATCTGAGTCCAGTGAAGAGTCCAGAGAAGCCCATTTGTCTCTTGGGTTATTTAAATTCTGCAAATCCAATGGAACAAAGCTAAACCATCCTCCTGTTGAAACATTCCCTAAACTAGCATTAGCACTTCCAAAGAGATCTAATTCCTCTGGTGGAGATTGCAATGTTTCTTTAAGTGACAGTACCAACAAACATTGCCTATAGCCATCTTTTTGAGCTTCTGTGTAACCAATATTCTTGTCTGGCCCTTTCACATTTGCAAAATTCTTGCAAAGTGTTTGATTCCTTATCAACCTACAAAATTCCTCTGGTCTCCAGACAGGAACACCTGTTAGGCAGGTAAGTGTTGAGGCGCGGCATGCGCTCCTCGCCGCGGCACTCCGAGCCGTGCCAGGCTGGGCGGTGAGGGAAGAGAACGGGCGGCCGCTTTCCCCCGCAAGCTCTGCAGTTTCAGTTCGTGGCGCGCAGGGACAGACGAAGGCGACACGGGACTTGGGGGGGAACGAGATGGTTTTATTCCATGAGCCCCAAGACCCCGGCGGGCGGGGGGGCAAAGGTTTTATACAGAACTCAGGAGGACGGGTGTAGGAACAGTAACCAATGAGGGAATAGCAGGGGAGGAGTTTAGGGCAGAACTAACATCTGGAAGCTGAGGAGGGGGCTAGAATGAATGACAGGGAAGGTTCTAGGGAAAGGGGCAGGGAAAGGGAGGATTGGGGGGGGGGGAAACAGATATTAAACAAATATCAAATGAAAGAAAAACACACCACCGCATCTCCCTCTTTTTCTTTACAAAAAGAAGGAGAATTTTGTGGTTTAAGCAAATTAATAAAACATGCAAATAATATAAAATCATATGATAACATTGTAAATTACTTAAAGGACATGAAAGACACATTATTGCATTTATAGGGCAGGAAGAGTAGTAACAGCTTAAATTAGACACAAGACTGCACAAAACTTGCTGTTTTGCTGTTCTGAGTAACAATTTAAAATAATGTAAATAATGTAAATAATTGAAATAGAATGAAATAATTGACAGAAATTAAACTAAAAAATTTAATTAGAATGATTAAAATTATAACTATCTAATTTGAATAAAATAATTAAATGGAATTATTGGAATTAAATATAATAAAAGATCAACTAAATATAACTAATAAATTTTTAAATTTCGCAGCAATGCAGCAAGCCTGAAGCGATATAGTAGCTGAGTGATTCCTGTAGCAATAATGGTTAAACACAGCCTTTAAGTTAAAAAATATCAGAAAAGACTGAATTAATTATAATTATAACAAAACAACTTAATATAAAATCAAATTGTAACATTACATATTATTAAAAAAACATAAATTGAAAGACATTAAAAAATGATAAACTAATTGTGATTATAACATATGAAACATATAAAAACTTCATCTGGAGTATATAAAATTGTCTTAAATGAGAGTCCAAATTAAGGGTACAAAGCACAGCAGGATTTGTGACTTCATCTGATTTAGAATTTGCTGCGTCGCGGCGTTTGCGATGTTCAGCTTCTTAAATTCTTAAAGCAGAGTCAGCGGATAACGGCGCTTGTTTTAAAGCAGAGTCAGCGGATAGCGATGTGGTTTGTTCAATTTGAATGTCCGTTTGAGAGGTGGGCATAATATCTTGAGTAATAATTAACTGGGATGATTTTTTTTTTTTCTATAAAATATAACTCAACAAACAGATTATTCAAAAATAATCAAAAGCAAAAAGAGGAATTCGTAGTTAAATAAAAAGGAGTATTGGGTAGGGTACATTAAGGAATAGGATAGGGGAATCAGACAATCACTTAATTAGTGATTGCCATGATTAACAGGGGGTATCGGTAAGGGGTGGACCGGGGCGCCGCCATTTCAGGGGGAAGACAAAATGACGGATCCTCAGTCCCGGGTTTCGGCTCCATTTCCTCGGGAGAAGATCCCTCCCGACCCTCCCCCCGGAGGACGAGCCCGAAGAAGGATGGGGAATATCCAACCCCGCCTCCCCCAACAGGGACTAGCCTCGTGCAGGGACGGTGCAGGGCTATTGGGGGAGAGATGGGACTGGCGGGAAACCAGGGGCGGAAAAGAAGGGTCAAGGCGGGAAATGGGTCCCGAGCGGCGTGGCCAGCGCCATCTTGAGAGGGGTGCCGGGCACACTGCACTTGGCCTGAGCAGTGTCCGGCAGGGCACTTGGGGCGGCTCGGCCACAGCCATCCCCAAGGGAGGATAGGAAAGGGTTTTAGGAAAGTCCGAGGGGATGGGGGCATAGGGAGCTTCACAGAAGCAAAAAGGGGAAATTTATAGGAGGGGTGGGGGGCCGCCCGACGCAGCTGGATGTCGGCGCAATGCGTGGGTGTAAAGGGCCCCTTTTAACAACTCTCCTATAGCTAACGTGTCGTCTTCTTAGCTGATCCCTACTGGTGTCTTTTCTACCCCCTCCGTCCAGCCCAGAATGGGGAGGGGAGGATAGAGAAGACAACTTTTTCGAGGAGAAGAAAAAGCGATCTAATCTAGGTCCCCACAGAAGACTAGGCGAAGGATAGCACTCAGTGCTAGCTTCTCCCAGAAAAAGAAAACCCACCCGCTTGCCAGGGACATGCACGGCTACAGCCCCAGTCTGGGCGCAGACGGGGGTTAAAACGCGAGAAAAAAAAAGTGACAGACCCAGCCGCCCGTCGGGGCGACCCCCACCCCGTGTAGCCTACCTTACCTTGCAGGCTCGGACGGAGATGGCTTGAATCTTCTCCTCGACTCGATGGAAAAGTCGCGCTAAAAACTGGGGATGTTCCTTCTCTTTCGGTTTGGCCCTTCCGGAAGCCTGGGTGTTCCCGTTAAACCAAGACTCGTCCCCGAAGCCTTGGTTTCGGCCACTATCAGCCTCCGGTGGTCTCGCTGCAGATGCTGACCGAGGAATGAACCTCTTCTCGGTCAGCCCCTCTTCAGGCTCCCCCGAGCCGCTGCCAAAACCGCCCTCTGTGTTCTCGGGTAAGTCTGCCCGCCAAAAAGCTCTGCAGCCCGGCTGCCCGTGCAGCGCGGCTGCTCCCGGGCGGGAAGATGGCGAGAACAAAGAGGTCCCGGAGCCTCAATCTTTTTCGCTCGGCGCTCAGCTCCTCATAGCATCAGGCAGAGCTTTTACGGCCGTAGATGTTCCTCTTCCTTCCTTCTTCTTCTGTGAGGCGGGCGCCCCCACAAATTTGCCCGTTTTTTTTACAAGACGAAGGAGGGAACCATCCTCTCGCTACCATATGTTGAGGCGCGGCATGCGCTCCTCGCCGCGGCACTCCGAGCCGTGCCAGGCTGGGCGGTGAGGGAAGAGAACGGGCGGCCGCTTTCCCCCGCAAGCTCTGCAGTTTCAGTTCGTGGCGCGCAGGGACAGACGAAGGCGACACGGGACTTGGGGGGGAACGAGATGGTTTTATTCCATGAGCCCCAAGACCCCGGCGGGCGGGGGGGCAAAGGTTTTATACAGAACTCAGGAGGACGGGTGTAGGAACAGTAACCAATGAGGGAATAGCAGGGGAGGAGTTTAGGGCAGAACTAACATCTGGAAGCTGAGGAGGGGGCTAGAATGAATGACAGGGAAGGTTCTAGGGAAAGGGGCAGGGAAAGGGAGGATTGGGGGGGGGGGAAACAGATATTAAACAAATATCAAATGAAAGAAAAACACACCACCGCAGGTAAGAAATGGATTTGTCACTCCTCCCAAGCTAAGACATAACGAACTTTGATTAGTCATGTTAGCCAAGGTTACCCAAATATTTTCTCTGGGCTGATTAAATTGTATTAGTCCACAACAAAGATTAGTCAAAAGAACAAGATAGATTATCCACCTTATCACCCCCATGATTTCTTCTGCTTGAATTTTAATGTCTGAACATATTTAATAAGCTTATCTAATTCTATGTCTGTATTTCCTACTACTGGTTTTCCTAAATAAGATCTTATAGATACCTTCACTTGCTTTTGACACCTTGTTGATAAAATTTTTGAATCTGCCTGCCTAATTAACCTATCACAAGTGTGTTCTGCTTCCCACCTATAAAAAGCTAATATCTTTTGTTCTGGCGCTTCAAATAACTATAAAGTTATAGCAATTCCTAAGCCTGTGTCTCGAATTAAATCTCTCTGCCAAGAATCTCCTAGTTTTCGAAAATCACAATGTTTACACCAAAAATGTAGTTTTAAGAATACTTGATTTTCCCAGTATGTTTTTCCACAACCCCCACAAACAAAAGCAATCCAACTGTTACAATTAAAATTCCCACAACTAAGACACTCAAGATTCTTTGCTCCCGGAATATGAACAGTCTGTAAAGCCTCAATAGCTGTAACAATTGCCGTAAAAGTTGATTCTGAAGGCAAAAGTTGATCAATCACTGGGGAAAGTCCTCTTATCTCTTGAAGAATAGGTCCCACTGTGCGAATCAGCTTCTCTTCAATCCTCCTCTGGTCCTGATCCGTCAGGCGAGCTAAGAGACGACTCATCCAGAGCTGGTTTGGTCCACTTTGCTGGCACCCAGAGTGAACCTGTAGGGGTGGAAACACAAAGATATCCCCTTCCCCAATATAGGACCTTTGCTGGGTTCTGCCAAATACCTGTTTTAGGGTCCCTATACGTGACCCATACTTCTTTGTCCTTTTTGCTCATTTCTTTTTGTCCATAATGTACCATTACAAGTGGTGCCTCTGAATCCCCAAATATACACAAATGATTAAGAACAAAGAGCACCTTCATTAATCTTTCCTGGACGTCTCCAATCTCCCTATGTTTTTTCAAGTATCTATTCAAAGTTCCATTTGCCCTTTCTACAATTGCTTGTCCAGTGGGAGAATGTGCTATTCCTGTAATGTGCTTAATTCCCCATTATTTTAAAAACTTATCCACCCTGCCACTAATGTATGCAGGACCATTGTCTGTCTTGATCTGCTTTGGCACTCCCATTACTGCAAAGCAACTACATAAATGCCTTATAACATGTAATGCTTTTTCTCCAGCTTGAGCTGTTGCCCAGATGTATTTACTATATGTATCTATAGTAACAAGAACATATTTCAGGCGACCAAAACTATTTACATGAGTAACATCCATCTGCCAGAGTTCATTAGATGAAAGACCTCGTGGGTTAACTCCCCATCCCATGCCATGACCCCCATTATGATGACTAAAGATAGGACAAGCTCTCACTATAGCAGTGGCATCTGCATGGGATATTCCAAACTCCCGTTGTAACCCTTTTGCATTCTGATGAAACATAGAATGTGCCTCCCTAGCAAGCCTTTGCCCTGATAAAGGAGAAGTTTGAGTCACTGTGACGAGCTTATCTGCTCGAGCATTAGCCTCTCCCAAGCCAATTTCCCATTTGTGACTTCTTACATGTATGACAGCATAAGGATGTTCTCGAATTTTTACTGCTTTTTGAAGTTGTATGAACAGTTCAAATAGTCTCTGATTTCGTACTTCCTTGATAGCAGCGTCCTCTATTCTTTCCACAACACCAACTACATACAAGGAATCTGTAACAATATTCAAAGGCCCCTTCAGGACTGTTAAAGCCCATACCACAGCTGCTAACTCCAAGGTCTGAAGGGTATCTGAGTCATTTGCAGTAAGAATTTCATGATTCCAGACTCCCTGCTCCTGCCATGTAATTGCTGATGTTCTTGACCTTTTCCCTGCATCTGTGTATGCCGTTATTGCACCAGGAATCGGCTCCTTTTCTCGCTGTGGCCGAACCATCCAACTCAATTTTCCAATCCACTGTAATGGAGGATTTTTGATACTTTCAGTTATGACAGCACCTCCTACTCCTAGCAGAGCTTCCTGCAGTTCTTCACTATTGACCAAATACCATTGTAAAGAGTCCTTTTTCATAGGAAGCTGTATTAGTTCAGGCTCTCGCCCATCAACCTGCAAAATTCTCTCACAATCCTGTTTTACCAAAGCTGCTAACAGTTCATTTTTTTGAACTAAAGTCTTTGTTTGCTGAAGTGGAGGGGATATCCATTCTAACACCCTGATCTCCCCCGTTTTTGTTTCTAGCTGGGTTAAAGCCCCCAGCAAATGTTTTTCACCACACCATATAGTGAGATTAAGCAGGATTCCCAGTATTCGTCGATGTACGCGACCCTGAACCACACAGTCTGTAATTTGCTGAAGAATTTTTTTCTGCTGAGGATTAAGGGTCACTGGTGCTGTTGGGTCTGTGCCCTTCAATAAGGGTCGAAGAGAATCCAACAGTTCATTTGGAAGGCCCACTATAGGTTTAAGCCATTGTAAATCACCTAGTAATTTCTGAGCATTATTTAAAGTAACAATCTGTGTTTTCAGTTCTAATTTCTGAGGCGTAACCAAGCTTTGAGACAATGTCCATCCCAGGTATTTCCAAGGAGGAGTTAACTGTATTTTCTCTGGGGCCACAATGAGCTTAAAACATCCCAGCAAATTTTGTACATGCTTAACCCGTTGACTCGTAAATGACTTAGGTTGAGCAATCAAAATATCATCCATATAGTGATAAATAATAGCTTGCGGCCACTGTTGCCTCAATAGTTGTAATGCAGAATCTACGTAAGGTTGACATAAAGTAGGGCTGTTACGCGTGCCCTGAGCCAAAACCGTCCATTCAAATCTTTGATCTGGACCTTCTCTGTTCAGAGCTGGCAAGGTAAATGCAAAGCGCTTTGTATCCCTGTCATGCAACGCTATTGTAAAAAAGCAATCCTTGAGATCTATTATCAATAGAGGCCATCCTTCAGGTAACATTGCTGGATTAGGCAGACCTGGCTGTAGTGCACCCATTGGCTCCATCTGTTCATTAACTTCTCGCAAGTCATGTAGCAAACAATATTTCCCTGACTTTTTCTTTATCACAAAGATAGGGGTATTCCAAGGACTCGTAGACAATTTCAGATATCCTTGTTGATATTGTTCAGTGACCAGGGCATGAGCATTGAGCATGTTTCAGACTTTCCCTTTTCAAAGGCCATTGCTTTACCCATGTAGGCTCATCACTTTTCCAAATTATGGGAATCGGGAAAGTCCAAGCAATGGCTATTATCCCAAAGGGTGCTCATTTGTCAGGACAACCCCTAGCTGTGCCAAAATGTCTCACCCAATTAGGCATTGCACCGTGGGTGGCAACTGAACAATAGAAAATATTGCCTTTATGACTTTGCCATCTATCGAGACAGTAAGAGGCAGCGAGCGACTTGCAAGGGTTAAACCTCCAACCCCTGCTACTGCCGTAGCAGCTGGCTGTAAGGGCCAATGTGAAGGCCAACACTGTGGTGTAATAATACTTGAATCCGCCCCCATATCCAACAAACCTGTATGTTGCAGAGGATAGATAGATATGATTGTTATCTTAGCTAGCCGAATGTCACTTCTACCCTTGGATGAATCCTGGAGTGAAATGGACTGTTCCATCCCACCCTGCAAAAGACTGTGGCTCATCCCACACTCCTGTACCTGCCCCTGAAGCATCGGATTCTGTAACCCCATTGGCCCATGCCTTGTCCCAGCCCACCTAGGAGCCCCTGAAAAGGGGGCTCCGAGCGGCCGTGCGGCCTCTTGGACTTCCTCCCTCCTCCCCTCTTGGACTCCCTCCCTCCCTGGGGCTTCCCCTCTCCTAAACCCTCCGTTTCTCTCTCCCCTCCCCCGTCCTCCTAAGCCCAGCCACGTGCTACGCCTGAGAGCACGAGGCTTGGGCATTCCTGAATCTTTGAATAAACCTCTCTCCCCAAGAGCAAGCTTCAGAGATCTCTGCCTCTCTACACCCCAACCGTGCTGAGGAGCCTACTCATCCCACACCTGTAAGCATGCATTTTTGTCCCTTATACTCGAACAAAACCTCTTTTCTTGGCCTGTCGTTCAGATCCAAAGTTAATAGTCAGGCCTCCTGTAGATCCAAATCCATCTCCCCCACGGCTCACAGCCTTCCGTGAGGATACAGCCTTAGTAACTTGCTCCAGAGGAACCAATTGAGCAATCCTTTGTCCTATATTAATCTGAATAGGAGGAAATGGAGTATGAACCATAATCATGATTTCACCAGTATAGTCTGCATCAATGTCACCAGGCAGCACAAATAATCCAAACATAGAGGTCGACCATCTTCCCAATAACAAAGCTCCCTTTGTCCTGCCCTCGATTATAACAGGTCCATTAACTCCAGTGGGGACCTTCTGCGGCTGAGGTGTCATTAAAGTCACTTCTACTGCGGCTGCCAAGTCCATCCTGAGGCTCTCTCTTGTGGCTGGATGCAAGGTGTCACTGTTGGAAAAGCTGGAGCAGCTATTTGTGTCGGAGCGCGGCTGCTCTTGTTCGCGCTGTTTCGGGCATTTCCCGGTCTCCTCTTACAGGCAGCAATGTTATGAGTATCCGATTTGCACTTAGGACACCATACTCCAGCAGCAGAGCACTCTCGCCGAACGTGTCCTGTCCCTCCACATCGGAAACATCTCATACGGCTGCCGTAAATATTTCCCTGGGTTGCTACTGATGCTTGGAGGGGTGCAAGAGCAGCTAACACCTGTGTCTGTGAAGCTTTTGCCTGCTCTTTTAACCCCTCCCCCAGCTCTTTAATAGCCTCAACTAAAAATGTCTGCTGCCCCGTTGGTATAGTAGCCATCCTCTCTAATGTATCTTCTATAGTCCAATTAGCTCCTAATGTGTTTAGCACACTTCTTGTAGAAGCATTACAATTTTGCAAAGCACACTGCTTCAACAATGACCCACGCATAAACTCAGGCACTCCAGCTCTTTCTATTGCTGCCGCTGCCTAATCAATAAACGCTCCAAAAGTCTCATCCCTTCCTTGTTTAATTCCCATATACGCTGGCAAACCTCCCGGGTCTTTCACCTTATCTATAGCCCTTCGAGCTAGTCTCATTGCCTCTCGACACTTCTCAGGTCCTAGCATAGCTTGTGCCTCAGTGTGAAAATATGGTCCTAAGCCCATCAATTCATCTACAGTTACTCCATGAAGAGGATCTCCAGGCTGCCTTTGTATAGCTACAGCTTCATTAACCTCTGCCTGCCAGTGTGCACCAAACAAAAGCCTCTGATGTGGCGAGAAAATAATCTTAGCAAGACTTCTACGATCTCCTGGCAGTAATATATTAGTACTCCAAACATAATCCAATATCTGCCTAGCTGGTTCACTAGTAACTCCAAATTGACTCACTGTGGCTCGCAATTGTGACAACAACTTCCAATCTAACAGTGTAATCTGAGCTGTTAGCCCTCCACCTGCCTGCTGCTGAAAAATTACAGGACAAGCTAGTTCCGCTGCTAGCTCCAAAGCCTGCCCATCTCCTTTGTCCAGCTCCTCTCTTGCCAGAGTTGCCCAAGCTTCCCTCTGTTCCCTGGCCAGAGCCTCCGTTAGGTCAGACTCTGTCCTAGGGATCAGCTTACTGACAGACAAACCTCGACAAACCGACGATCTCTGTTCTGGGGGGGCTGGAGGAGCCGTGGGCTCACAATGTGACTCTGTTTCCGTGTCCTCAGACACAGGTCGCAATGGAGGTAACTCCACTGTAGATACAGCAGGTGGCATGGAAACACCAGGCAACCAATCCTCCCCGCTATAACCTCTATTTTTCTCTAGTGCAGAAGTTCTCTGTTCAGCAGCTTTCTTTTCTGCCTGATGTTGCAATAACTCATTGTGAACTACCTTCCACCACTTTCCCAACTTTTTAGCTGTCTTATCATCATCTAAAACTTCCTCCCACAGTTTATCCCCGAACTTACGCCACTCAGACAACTCATGTACTGTATGAGTATTTACAAAGAACCACTTAGAATACCCATATGTTAATAACCCTGGCAGATCTTTATGCAAATCAATGCCTTTAATCTGCCTTCTCTGCAAGAATGCTGTAAATAAATCATATGCTGCTTGCCTCTCCATACCTGTATTGTCAGCATTGTTGCAGCCCTCTGAGGTCGTCGGCAGCACGTATCAGCCAGGCTTGCCTCTGCAGTCACCTGGGGCACGGTGCACTCTATTTCATTTCAGCACTTTTGCCGTCCTGGCTGCATCAGGACCCGAACCCTTTTTCGTCACTCCAGCGTGGCGTCTATCACGTCGATCGGGTCACCATTTTTGTGGAAAAAATGACTGGAGACAAGTCCATTCTATAACGTCAACAAGTCTCAGTTTATTCCAAGCACGCATGTACAGTTATACCTGTTATAATGAAGCTCATGCATATTGCAAAACTTAGGCTCATCATTGGTGTATCAAAACCAGGTCAACCCCGCCTTTGAGGCTTTCTAAGCTTGCTTTGTTTTCCCTTACACTTATCCTTTTGCTGACCATTCTACTGTTGGGAACCAGCTTACCCAAGGACATAAGATATTGTTGCTACATCTGCTATTGCTGCACTACACAACTTTCAGCTACTGCTTCACTAACTGCACGTAGTCATGTCCTTTCTCACGAAGCCATTCATCCACAAAACTCTCCACACTGCACCAATGGTGGTGGGTTGTTTTCACTTCAGAACCAATGGATTTGGTCTTTGCAGAGCTCTGTATAAAAGAGCAGTGCATTTTGAATTAACCGGAGTTTACTCTCAACAGCCTTCTGAGTCAGAGCCTCTTAATTCCCGTCCTGCCTCAACAGTGACAAAGACCCTTCATGGCTGACAATCAATCACGCTTTGTCCCTACCCCCTCCCCACCATTTCCCTCATCCACCCCCTGGCACTCAGAGCAGCTGAGGAATGGAGTCACATCCAGGGGTGTCCCCAGGGATCAGGGCTGGGGCCAGGTCAGTGAAATCTCTTTATTGCTGATCTCTACAAGGCCATCGAGGGCACCCTCAGTCAGTTCCAGGTGAGCCCAGGCTGGGTGGAGTGTGGCTGTGCTGGAGGGCAGGAAGCTCTGCAGAGGGATCTGGACAGGCTGGACCCATGGGCCCAGGACAGTGGGATGAGGTTCACCAAGGCCAAGGGCCAGGTCCTGCCCTGGGCTCACAACCACCCCAAATCCCTGGCTGTGCCCTGCCCCTGATCCCTACAGCCTGTCCTGTTTCCTTCATCCCTGCATTTCCAGGGACTTTCTGGGACAAGGGAGCTCTGCTCTGGGGATGGAGGGAGCTCCAAGTACCACCACTGGAGTGGGAACCACAACTCATCAGGTTTGTGTCCTTTGGGAGTCAGGAACTGGTGAGACTCAAAGGCACAGAAAGTTTCTCTTCATGGCCAACAGACCATGGTAGAACAGGACACAAATTAATAACAATCATGCTCTTCCCTGAGCTATGTGCAACATCCCAGCAGCATCTGATAAGTCCACCATCCACAAGTGATTTCCATACTAAAACTGATTTTAGACTTACATGGTTCTCTGATAGATATAAACACAGTTAAGTTCTTGCATCAGGATGCTCATCCTGGAGTGGGGGCAAAAGAGCTCAAACAATTCCTGATTTGCAAAGCTGTCAGTGGTGGATGAAGAAGGGAGGTCAGGCTGGTTTTGGTGTTGAGGAAATGCTGAAACCAACCTGACTCATTTAATCTTCTCCTGGCCTGGCTGATCTCCCCTCTTTCCCCTTCCACCCATTGGCTTTTGTCTCCCACCAGGCCCCTGGTGAAGAGCCTGGCTCTGTGTTCTCCATCCCCTCCTCACTGGCACTGCCAGGCAGGGATGAGGAGCCTCTCAGCCTTCCCTGCTCCGGGCTGGACAAGCCCAGCTCCCTCAGCCTCTGCTCACAGCCCAAGGGCTCCAGCCCCACCTTGGAGGCCCTTCCCTAGCCCTGCTCCAGCTGCCAGACATCTTTCCTGCCCTGGGGAACTCAACTCAGGCCACAGGGACTTGGAAAATCCACATCCTTGATGTCCTGGTCAAACAGCCCTGGCCCCTTGTCCCCATGTCAGGCTCTGGGGTGGATCCTATGGAACATCCTTGGGTGGAGCCTGTGGCTCCAGGTGGACCGTGGGGATACCAGGGGACAGGGACCCCGCTGGGTATGAACAGCATTGGACTT
The DNA here is from genome assembly GCF_050655825.1 of Lonchura striata. Taxonomy (NCBI): domain Eukaryota; kingdom Metazoa; phylum Chordata; class Aves; order Passeriformes; family Estrildidae; genus Lonchura; species Lonchura striata. The sequence goes on along the minus strand of NC_140735.1, from coordinate 4,443,329 downwards.
GTTGGGAGAAACTGTGAGGGAGAGCTGGGGCGGAGTGACCAACCCAGTGACCTCACAGAGCCCTCCTGGGATGTCACACAGCCCCTCTGTGATGTCTCAGCCTTCTCTGAGATGTCACAGCCAGATCTCTAATGCCACACAGCTGGTCTCTGATGTCACTCTGTGATATCATAGTCTGCTGTTATGTCACAGCCTGTTATCTGATGTCACACAGACAGTCAATGATGCTGTAGTTGCTTGATGTCCACTCTGTGATGTCACAGTCCACTCTGTGACCTCATGTCACCAGATGATGAATTGTCTCCACCAGGTGAGCTGACAACTGGAGCTTGTTCTCCAACTCCCCAGGCCTATGGAAACCACACAATGCCAACTGTGGGAGAAGGGGAACTGGAAGTTCACCAGCCTCAGTGTCCTGCCAGCTCAGCCAGGCCCACGGGAACATTTGGGTCCACGAGCACCAGAGACCACCAGGGAAGATCCCCAGGAAGAAGACAGCATGGGTAATGGGGAGGGGAAATATGTTAATGATTCTGGAAAAATGCTTATCAGATGTGTGTTTAGTCCAGGACAATCAATGAATATGTGTGCAAAATACAGAACATGAACAGAAACTTTCCTGTACTCAGCAAGCTCGGCTTTGGGAGGAGCTATCCCCCATGCATCTAGCTGAATAAAGAATGCTGCTTCTTAAAGCTGCACTGGTGTTGAGTTTCCTGTTTTACCCAATTTTTGTAACACTCCACTCCCAAGGAAAGCTCTGTCTCCTGCTGCTCACAAACAGAGAAGGGCTGGTGGCAGATGTGGGGTTCAGAGGCTGCCTGGGGCACAGGGACCATGAAATAATCAAGTTTTCAATGATCTGTGAAAGAAGGAGGGACAGCAACAAAACTTCCACACTGGAATTAGGAAGGGCAGTCTTTGGCCTATTTAGGATGCTGACTTGAGGAGTACCAAATCAGGTACTGATATTTTTAAGGGAAAAAGCCCTTAAAAACAAAGGGGTTCAGGAACAAAGGGTACATTTTGAGAAAGTAATCTTAAGGGGGAAGGAGCAGCCTGTCCCAGTGTGGCAAAAGATGAGCTGGTGAGGAAAATGACTGCCCTGACTGCCCATGGAGCTTTTGTGGGAACTCAGGGGAAAGAAGAGGGTGCATTAACTTTGGACAGAAGGTCAGGCAACTTAGCAAGCATTTAAGGATGTTGTTAGGTCATGCAGGAAAAAAGAGGAAAGAGGTGAAATCTCAATAATAGATTAACCTGGCCACTTCTGTGAAAAATATTAGAAAACTTTTCTACAAATAACTCAGTTGCAATTTATGGGATAATGAGAACCTCCACTCTTTATTGGATGCAGTGGAAAATATAGTAGCTAAAGATAAGGAATAGGCCAAGCTCCTTAACATCTTGTTTCTTTTAATTTTCAATATTAGGATAGGCTGTTCTCAGGACAAGAGCTCTCCTGAGCTGGTAGATGGGCACAGGGAGCAGAACAGCCCCCTGTAATCCAGGAGGAAGCAGCTGGTGACCTGCTGAGCCACTCAGATGCTCACAGGTGTATGGGATCAGATGGGATCCATCCTAGAGGGATGAGGGGGCTGGTGGATGAGCTCCCCAAACTGCTCCCCATCATTTACCATCAGTGCTGGCTCAGCAGGGAGGTCCCAGAGCACTGGAGGTGCCAGTGTGAGCCCACCCCCAAGAAGGGCTGGAAGGAGGATCTGGGGAGCTCCAGGCCTGTCAGCCTGACCTCGGTGTCTGGGACGGTTATGGAACAGATCACCTTGAGAGCCACCACAGGGCACCCACATGATGGCCGAGGGGTCAGAGCCAGCCAGCGTGGATTTAAGAGGGGCAGGTCCTGCCTGAGCAACCTGATCTCCTTTTATAACCAGGTGACCCACCCGTGCATGGATGTGTCCATCTGGACTTCAGCAAAGCCTTGGACACTGTCTCTGACAGCATTCCCTGGAAAAGCTGTAGCCCACGGCTTGGGCAGGTTCCTTCCTGGCTGGAGGATGGAAGAGCTGGCTGGAGGCTGGGCCCAGAGAGGGGTGGGGATGGTGCTGCACCCAGCTGGTGTCCAGTCCCTGGTGCTGTCCCCCAGGGATCTATGTTGGGCCCAGCCCTGTTTAACATCTTCAATGATGGTCTGGGTGAGGGGATCAAGCCCACTATCCCCAAATTTGCAGGTGACACCAAGCTGGGTGTGAGTGTGGATCTGCTGGAGGGCAGGACAAGAAGACACAGCCTCCAGCTGCACCAGGGGAGGTTTAGGCTGGACAAGAGGAAGAAGTTCTTCACAGAAAGGGTGAGTGGGCATTGGAATGGGCAGGCCAGGGGGGAGGTGGTAGAGTCACTGTCCCTCTCCAGTGGCATTCAGTGGCATGGTCTGGGTGACAAGGCGGTATTAGGGCATTGGTTGTACTTGATGATCCCAAAGGTCTTTTCCAGCCTATTTGATTCTGTCATTCTGTGATGATTGGGGCACTCTGGGGCCATTGTGACACTGCAGGGCCTCGTGGAACTAAGAGGACCATGGTGACACTGTGCAGTCCCATAGAACCAGGGCTCCATTGTGGTGCTCTGGGGCCAAATGGAAGCAGGGAGTCCCCGTGACACTGGGTCCTGGTGGAACCACAGAGGCTATGGTGACACTGCAGGGCCTCGTGTGACCGAGGGGTTTCACCCTTGTGACACTGCCAAACCAAGGAGAGCATTGGGAGAGTCCAGGGCCCAGTGGAACCAAGGGGCCCTTCTGACACTGTGGGGCCTCATGGAACCAAGGGGACACTGTGACACTGCAGGACCTTGTGTAACCAAGGGGCCACTGTGACACTCTGGGGCCTCAGGGAATCTGGAAGGTCGTTGTGACGCTGTGGGCTCATGGCAACAAGGAGTCCATTGTGACACTGAGGGAACTTGTGGAAGCACAGAGAGCATTGTGACAGTGTGGGACCTCATGTGACCATGGGGCCTTTGTGACACCCTGGGGCCCCATGGAACCAAGGGGCCACTGTGAAACTGCGGCACCAAGGAGAACATTGTGACACTGAGAAACCCCATGGAACTAAGGAGTCCATTGTCACATTTTGGGGCCCCATGGGACCAAGAAGACCAGTGTGACAGTGCAGGGCCTGGTGTAACCAAAGGGACATTGTGACACTCAGGGGCCCCTTGGAACCAAGGACATCTTTCCAGGTGACACCAAGCTGGATGTGAGTGTGGATCTGCTGGAGGGTAGGAGGGCTCTGCAGGGAGGCCTGGAATGGTTGGATGGATGGGCAAAGTCCAACAAGATGAAGTTTAATCAATCCATGTGCCAAGTCCTGTATTTTGGCCACAATAACCCCTGCACCGCTGTAGGCTGGGGATGGTGTGGCTGGACAGTGCCCAGGCAGAAAGGGACCTGGGGGCACTGGTCGACAGCAGGCTGGACATGAGCCAGCAGTGTGCCCAGGTGGCCAAGAAGGCCAATGGCTCCTGGCCTGGATCAGGAATGGTGTGGCCAGCAGGAGCAGGGAGGTCATTCTTCCCCTGTACTTGGCACTGGTGTACTTGGCATTCCTCCCCTGTCCTGGCACTGTTCCTCAAGTGCTGTGTCCAGTTCTGGGACCCCCAGTTTGGGGAGGACATGGAGGGGTTGGAGCATGTCCAGAGAAGGGCACCAAGGCTGGTGAGGGGTCTGGAACACAAGTCCTGTGAGGAACAACTGAGGGAGCTGGGGTTGTTTAGCCTGGAGAAGAGGAGACTCAGAGGTGACCTTATCACTGTCTACACTCCCTGAAAGGTGGTTGCAGTCAGGTGGGTGTCGGTCTCTTTCTCCTCACAGCAAGTGACTGAACAAGAGGACACAGTCCTAAGCTACACCAAGAAAAATTTAGGTTGGATATTAGGAAAAAGTTTTTTATGGAAGGGGTGATAAAGTACTGGAATAGTCTGTCCAGGGAGGTGGTGGAGTCATCATCATGAGATGTGTTTAAAAAAAAAACTGGATGTGGCACTCAGTGCCATAATTTTGCGAAGGTGGTGTTAGTGTGTGGGTTGGACTTATGACCTTAAAGGTCTCTTCCAACGCAGTAATTCTGTGATTCTGTGATTGTGTGACATCACAGACCAGGTTGTGACATCATATAGTCAACAGTGATATCACTGGTCTATTATGTGATATCAGAAAGCAGGATGGGACATCACAGGATGCCTTTATGACATCCCAGAGCAGGCTGTGAGGTCAGAGTGTGTGCTGTGACATTATAGGGTGGCTGTGTTACATCACAGAAGGTGTTGTGACATCACAGGGTGGGTCTGTGAGCACACAGAGGTGCTGTGTGACTTGATAAATGAGTTCTGCCATCACAGAGCAGGCTGTGACATCATAGAGCAGGCTGTGACATCACAGAGGAGGTTGTGATGTCACAAAATCAGCTGTGCCATTACAGGCTGGCTGTGTGACATCACAGACTGGCTGTGAGGCCACAGAGAAGACTCTGCCATTGTAGATAAGGCTCTGGGACATCACAGAGTAGCTGTGTGCTGTCACAGAGAAGGCTGAGACAATATAGAGTGGGCTGTGACATCACAGACCTGACTGTGAAATCACAGAGCAGGCTGTGACATCACAGCGAGGCTGCATAACATCACACAAGTAGCTGTGCCATCAGAGAGCTGGCTGTGACATCACAGGGTGTCTGTGACATCACAGGCTGTGATGTGACATCACAGGACAGATTTTGGGACATCACAGGGCAGACTGGGACCTCAAAGAGCAGGCTGTGACATGACAGGGAATCTGTGTGAAATCACAGGTGGCCTGTTACATCTCAGAGTGGGCTGTGAGACATCACAGGGGCTGTGTGACATCACAGGGGAAATATGACATCAGAGGGCCTGTGTGACATCACAGGGACTCTGTGACATCACAGGGACTCTGTGAAGTCACTGGGGAGGTCACTCTGCCCCAGCCCCTCTCCCAGTTCCCCCCCCAGAAGTCCAACTGCTTGTGCACAGCGGGGTCCCCTGTCCACCTGGGTCCCCCCACCCCCGGCACTGCAGCCTCCCCCAGAGGATGTTCCACAAGATGGACCCCAGAGCCTGACACAGGGACGGGGGCTGGAGCCATGGGGGGTGGGACAGGGGGACAGGGACCCCCTGGCAGCGTCCCCATGTCCCCCAGCGCTAGAGCCTGGGCCAGGGCTCTTTCACCCTGTTACCAACGAGGGTTTGAGAGTGCTGCAAAAATCCCTGGCAAGGGATCAGCAAAAACCAGATTTAATATTAAAGTGAGAGCAGCACAAAGTTCCTTGGCAAGAGTCACTCTGCTCCTGACTGGACACTTCAGGCACACCAAGGAAACAAAGCAACAACAAAACCAAACAAAATCCACGCAATCAAACCAGAAATGAACCAAGAAGTGTCCCTGTGTGTGTGTGACACAAGGACAGTGAGGGCAACGATGAAAGGAATATGGCCTAAAAGCTTTACTGTATTCAAACTTAAGAGGACGTAATTATACCTTCACATAAACTAATACCTTCAACTTCACAATTTAGCAAAAGAACAGAGGTTAAGTGTATTTAACCTAATTAATAACCCATGACTTTGCAATTTAGCAAAGGAATAGCATTTAACAATATTCAAATTAGATGATAACTTATATTAAACATTGGAACTTGGCAAAAGAACAACTCTTACCAGCATTTAACTTAGCTTAGACCTTGTGATTTAACCTCACTTACAGGCCTGACTGGCTCAGCTATTCAAGGCACTCAGACCCCTCAGAGAGCAGCATTTCTGCCACATTTCCCCAGCACAGGCACTCCTGTGTGCACACAGACACAGAGAGTCAGTGCAGGGCACCTGTGAGAAATTCCCCTGAGGGCAGGGAAATGCTCCCTGAGGATGTTTTGGCATCTCCCCAGCAGGGAAGGGTTGAGCCTCGAGGAGTTGGGGGGATCGGCCCAGGCTCCCTCGTTTTTTGGGATCCCCGAGTGCAGCAAACGGGAGAGTTCCCGGCTCGGAGAGGCCCCACTCAGAGGGAGTCGCTGGCCCAGGAGAGCTCCAAGGGCTCCTTTTGGAGCGCTGTTTGTAGGGCCCCAAGAGAGGGGCTGCAGTCCCAGCCATGTTTCACCCTGGCCGCACTTGGCATCAGCAGCTTTCTTTGGCAGGCTGAGAACAGGGATGTTGTGCCACCAAGGGAACACAAACAGTTCCCAGGGCTGCTCCTGAAGCAGCCAGGAGCTGGCTGGGCAGCAGCAGTGCCTGGAGCAGAGCGTGTTTGTGATGAGCTCCAGAGGAGATGAGCCCAGGGGCTGCTGGCCAAGGCTGAGGCCCAGCGAGCATTTCTCAGCTGGCAGGGCGGCCTGAGAAGGGGAGGGGGGAATGCACCAGCACAGGAGCCATGGAACCAAGGGACCATTGTGACACTGTGGGGCCTGTGAGACCAAGGGATCATTGTGACACTGTGGGGCCTGTGAGACCAAGGGAACATTGTGACCACTGCGGCCTTGTGGGACCAAGGGACCATACTGACGCTGTGTGACTCCATGGAATGTTGGGATCATTGCGACACTGAGAGGCGCCAAGGGTCCATTGTGACACCACAGGGCCTCAGGGAACTGACTCTTTGGGATGTCATCGGACCAAGGGACCATTGTGACATGGCGAGACCCCAGGGAACCAAAGGTCCATTGTGACATTGCAAGGCCTCATGGAATCATGGAGACACCATTAAGAGACTTCACAGCCTCATGGAACCAAGGGGCCTTTGTGAGACTGTGGGGCACCGTGGAACCAAGGAGACCATTGTGACACGAGGTGACTCATGGGATCATGGAGACCATTGGGACACTATGAGGCCCCACGGAATAAACAAAGCATTGTGACACTGTAAGGCCTCATGGCACCAGTGAGACCATTGTGACCCCGGGGGTCCCCACAGAACCATGAGGACCATTGTGACACTGTGGGGCCTCATGAAACCAAGAGGCCTTTGTGACACTGCAGGACTGCAGGGAACCAAAGGTCCATTGTGACATTGCGGCCTCATGGAACAGAGGAGTCCCATGTCATTGTGGGGCCTGGGGAACCATGGTGACCCCTGGGACACTGCGAGGCCCCAAGGAACCAAGGGAACACAGAACAGGTCTGGCTGGTTTGGCCTCCAGGGACTCCCTGACAGCTTGGCACCTAGAGGGTCTCTTCTCATCTGCTATTGAAGTACTGGGGCTCGGGGTTTCTTTCCTATGGAAAAGAACTCTCCTCCTCTAGGCACACATGGCCAGAATTGGGATTTCACCTCCATTTCCTTATATCCAGGGATTGTTCCCATGGACATATTGCCAGGACAAATCTGGCAAGCATTCGTTTGGTAAGGGTCACTGCTTATCTGCCTCCAAAACACGGGGGAAGGCTCCACACTTTCCTTCCTTTGGGAAAGAATTGTATTGCTTCTCCAGGTGCCATGGCCAAAATTGAGATTGTCTCCAAAATTCCCTATCTTCAAAGACTGACCCAGGACAAAATCTGCCATTCCTGAAAAGTCTGGCTGGCCTTGGCCTAGTGAGGCTCTCCCCTGTCTTCCAAGCACTGGGGCTCTGGGCTTTCCTTCCTATGGAAAAGAACTGTCCTTCTCCTGCAGGTGCCAATTGCCATATTGGGATTTCACCTCCAATGTTGACTGTTGTGACAGACTGGAGGAGATTGTTGGCTGGAAATATTTCATGTGCAGGGGGAGGAATGGGCAGGTCCAGCCTTGCCCTGCCCTGGAACCCCAGCCCTGCCCTGCCCTGGAACCCCAATCCCCCCAGAGCCTCTATCCCAGCCCAGCAGTGTCTGCCAGTCCGTGGCACAGCACAGGCAATGCTCCACAGCCACCTCTGGAGCACCAGCCCAGCTCCTGAGTGACCAAATGACCCCAAGTCCCACCTGGGGGAAGGGCCCAGTAACACCAAGGGGTATTTAAGGCTGACCACAAGGCAAGCACACATCTTGACCCTACCTCCTCTTGGAATTTCCATCTGGACACTGCTGGAATCCAGGGGTTGGTAGGTGTCATGAGTTCTGCTGCCCCAGCCCCAGGGACGCTCTCCTTGTCTGCCCATTCCCCCAGGGTCTCTGGGCAGGGATGGCCTCAGTGGGGGCTGCTGACATCCTCAGCAACTTGGAGGCTGCTGCTGAATTTTACTGCTCCAGAGGCTTCTTCAGCCTTCAGCTCTTCAGTTCAGGAATTCAGTGGCCCAGGGCTCATTAACATTCAGAACACCTTAACAAGCCAAGCCTCTGGGAATAATTTGATTTAAGCCTTCAAATCCTTTGTGGTTGGTTAGGCGGATTCCATTAGTGTAGTTGAAGTGAATGAATTTTATTTACACAGGGAGTGAGAAACCATTTTTTAGGTCCTTTTTTGATTTTTTTAGTTAATACATTGATATGTGCAATCTCCAATTGACACTGAATCCAAGTACCTTTCCATGCAGTTTAAATTGATATGAAAATCAAGACCCTTTATGGCTGACAATCCATCAGACTCTGTCCCTATCCCCACCCCACCATTTCGCCCATCCAAGCCCTGGCACTCAGAGCAGCCTTGTGCAAATCTGAGCTCCCTCCAGCCCAGGCTGCACCTGCAGCTTTCAGCCCCTTGGCTCCCACTCCCACCTGCTTTCCTTGGAGAAGGAGCTGCCCCAGACACAGAGGGATGTTCATTTCTTGCCAGCCAACAAAGCCTGGGGAAGGCACAGCTCCATCAAGTGCAAGTCATTCCTCTGCTGGCTATTAAATCCACTGTGCACAGCAGGCAGTCTCAGAGCAGTGGAAAACACCTTCTGTGCCCAGCACCGATCCCAAGGTCCCCCCAACCCTCCTTGCCCCGATTCTGCCCAGATTTGCTCTTTGCACACCCGAGTCACAGGCTGAAATCAGGAGCTCCCTCCATGGCCAGAGGAGGAAAAGAGGGAAAGTGGATGAAGAGCTCTCCTGTGCAGAGCCAAGGTCCAAGTGCAGCCCCTGCAGTGGGAACCACAACTCATCAGGTTTGTGTCCTTTGGGCTCAGGGACTGGTGACAGAGGCACAGAAAGGTTTCTTGCCAACAAACACAAGTTGAACATTTGAAGAGTTTAATAAGCATCACAGCTCTTCCCTCAGCTCTCTGTGATGTCCCAGCAGCATCTGACATATTCGCCATCCCCAAGGGATTTCCATACAGGAACAGCTTCAGAAAAAGACATAAGAAAAGGGAGTTCTTTGATAGATATAAGCACAATAAGGATGTTGACTGATATGATATTTATATTAACTTTGGAAAGATTGGGCAAATCCCGGAAGCTCAAAGCATGAAACCAATGATTTGAGAGGCATTTGAATGACCAGAAAGCATCTGATGAAGGAAATCTGGGAGCAGCAGGAAGTACATAGATGCAGCTGGCCTAGTGAAGTGATGTCCTTAGACATGGCCACTTAAACAGGAGAGCTGGAAACACCTGAATGAAGAGGGAGAGCAAGGAATAAACAGAATATTGGCGACACAAGTAGAAGGCAATGTCAGTATTTCTCCTCCTGCCATTAGTACAGGAAATTCCTGTTCCTGGACAGAAAACTTTGGTCTTTCTTAAAAGTACTGAAGTAACCCAGATAATAAAAATTTGCTTCCATAATATGAAAAGTAAAAATATTGAAACCTGTGCCCACTTCCAGGCAGGCATCAGCTGTGTGCCCATGACCAGGCAGTGCCACTTGTGCCCTGAGGTGCCGAGCTGGGACTGGATCTCTCAGAGAGGAGCTGAGGGAGAGCAGAGCACCTTGCAAGCTGCAGGTCCCTGCCAGCCCTGCAGGGCTCCTGTGCCATCAACATCTGCTCTGCTCCAGTCTGGAACAGGGCTCAGCACGGTGCCGGGATCATCAGAGAGCTGAGGTGTGTGCTGGAATTCCATGCTCTACCCATGGCACAGCATCCCTGCATTTCCCTGCTCCAGCCTTGGTCTCCAGCACAGCCATGGAGGCTCTTTGGGCTCCTGAGTGTTCCTGCAGCCCCCAAGGGCAGCTGAGCTCTGCCTTGGGCACAGGCAGCCCTGGCCAGCGCAGGCCATGCTCAGCAATTCCTTGTCTGTGCCCGGCCTTGCTGCCAGCCCCGGCAGCGGCTGCGTGGCCCCTCTGTGGCCCTGTGCTGGCCCAGCCATGGTGCCACAGCCCCTGTGCAGCCCAGCCCAGGACAGGAGCACTGCGGCTGGGAACGGCCCCTGTGCCGTGGGGCCCTGGGCAGCCTTGGGGCTCTGTGCCCCATGGCCTCCCTGCTGGGCAGCCTCTGCCAGCTCCTGCCGAGCCCGTGGCACCTGTGGGGCTGCACAGACAGCCCTGCCCGGGCTCTGCCGGCCTCTGGGCTGGCAGAGAGGCGGCCAGGGCTGGCCATGGCCGGGAACAGGCCCTGAGCCCCGCAGGAGGATGGAGCTGGGCCACAGCCAAACTCAGCCCAGGGCAGAGCTGGGCTCAGCAGCCAGGGCTGCCCAGGGCTGGCACAGACAGAGGCTGGCGCTGACAAATGTCCTGGGCCCCTCCCTGCTCTGTCCGTGCCCCAAGGCCACAGAGCAGCCTCCTCTCTGGGGCTCTTGCCTGTTTTCAGTGCCTGCCTGGGCGCTGGCCCTGCCCCACAAGGCCTGGGCTGAGTCCTGCCCCTGCCCGCTCAGCCAGGCTGAGATGGACACTGATGGTTTCTGTGCCAGGCTCTCCCAGCCCAGCCCAGCTCCCTGCCAACTCTGCCAGCTGCCCTGAGCTCTGGGCAGCACCAAGGGCCTCTCCCCAGCACAGCCCAGCCGGTTCTGGCCCCACAGCTCTGCTCAGCCCAGGCTGCTCTGGGCACTGCCCCACGACCTCAGCCCCTGCCAAGGGCACAGCAGCAGCTGCAGCTCAGCCAGAACTCAGCCCTACCATGGGGGAAGGGGCCTGGCCAAGGCCAAAGGAGCTCCCTGGGTGTCCTTCTCTCCTCTGGTTGAGGTGCTGAGAGCTCTGCAGCCCCTCCTGCCATCCCATCTGCCCAGGCCAGCACAAGAGCCCCGGCCCTGGGGCCCTCCAGAGCTGCTCCTGCTCCAGGCCCAGGGCCCATCCCAGAGCTGGGGCAGCCCCAAAGCTGTGCCCATTTCTGCTCATTGCTGCTCTGATGGGGATGGATCCTCAGCACCTTGGAGGTTGGTGATTTACTTTACTACTCCAGAGGCTTCTTCTTTCTTGAGCTCTTCAGTATAGAAATTCAGTGACAAAGTCTCATTCATATTTCTTCCAAACACCCAAACAAGACAAGCCCATGGGAATAATTCAAGTCTTCAATTCTTCAGTGGTTAATTCAACAGATTGCGGAAGTGTATTCAAAGTCAACCTACTATATTGAAAACAGTGCAGAGGGAATTGTTTTGTCCTCTTTACTTTTCCTATTTATAGATTGATATCATCAATCCTCAGTTGATATGGATCCCCAGCATTTCCTAATCCATTTCTAGTAGGTATGAAAATCAAGACCTCTTGTTGATGACAATCTGAAGAGGGTCCCACGGAGACCCAGTTGGAGTAATGACACCCAAACCAATATGGCTTGATGTCATCCTCCTTTATTGTCTAATTTTTTCATGTTTTATGCCTTTATCACCTTACATAATACAATAGCAAATTAACATTCATTGGTTAACGTAATAAATGTAATCATATTATGTTAACCAATGAATATTTATTTGCTATTGTCACTTATTGATTGGCTGTTATTCTACAAGCATCTGATCAGGTTATAGTACGTTAGAGCTTTCATATACTGCTCAGCACCCAGCATTGGCTATTGTGTTTGTGCAAGGCTTATTGTCTTTCCAAGGATGTCCGAAGTACTTTAAAGTAACTAAAGTAATTCTGTAATCTGCAGGCCAGGGTTGTCCAGCTCCTGCAAAGGAACAGCATCAAGGATAGCATGTCCTTGTTCCACGAGAAACTCCTCAACACGCTGTGGATCCAAGGATCCTTTGTGATCCTCCAGATCCTCATGGAACCAAGGGTGCATTGAGGCACAGCCGGGCCTTGTGGCAAGCAAAGAAACCTCTGTAAAATGCAGGGTAACTCACAGAACCAAGGAGTCCATTATTAGAGGATAAAACCTATAGAACCAAGGGTCCATGGTGACAAAGTGGGGCCTCATGGAAACAAGGGGTCACTGCGACACAGTGGGACTGCATGGGAGGAATTGTCCATTATGACAATGTGGATCCACGGAGACCGTGGTGACACGAAGGAACCTCATGGATCCAAAGGGCCATTGTGATGCTGAAGAACTTAATGGAACCCAGGGTCCATTGTGACACAGTGGGCCCACATTGGAACAGAGGAACCATTGCTGACAGTAGAGAAACTCATGGAACCAAGGGACATAGACTCATGGGACCATTGTGACACAGCAGGGCCACATGGAACCAAGGAGACCAGTGACATTTAGGAAGCTCATGGAACCAAGCGTCCATTGTGACACTGCAGAAACAAGGAGACCATGGCTGACACTATGGAAGCTCAGGGAACCAAGCAGCCATTGTGACACTGCAAGGTGTCGTTGAACCAGGGAGACCATTGTGACCCTAGAAAACCCAATGGCACTAAGGGTTAATTGTGACACAGCAGGGTCCCATGGAACCAGTTGTCCATTGTGACAATGCAGATCCGAGGAGACCATGGTGACACTACGGAAGCTCATGGAACCATGGGTCCATTGTGACAAAGCAAGGCCTCATGGAACCAAGGAGATCATTGCGACATCATGGAATCTCATGGAACCAGGGTTCCATTGTTACAGTCCAGACCCAAGGAGACCATTGTGACAACGTGGAACCTCGTGGAACCAAGGGTCAATAGTTACACTCCAGAACTAAGGAGACCATTGTGACATCATGAAATCTCGTGGAACCAAGGGTCCATTGTTACAGTCTGGAACAAAGGAGACCATTGTGATATCATGGAACCTTGTGGAACCAAGGGTCTCCATAATCAGGGACACCATTGTGACCGCACAGAACCTCACAGAACCAAGATTCCATTGCTATGCAGTGGGGCTTCATGGAACCACGGAACCACTGTGACACAGCAGGGCCGCATGGAACCAATGGTCCATAGAGATATTGCGTATCCAAGGAAACCATGGTGATGCTGTGGTGTGGAAAAAATGAAAGGAGACAAGTCCATTCTATAACGTCAACAAGTCTCAGTTTATTCCAAGCACGCATGTACAGTTATACCCGTTATAATGAAACTCATGCATATTGCAAAACTTAGGCTCATCATTGGTGTATCAAAAACAGGTCAACCCCGCCTTTGAGGCTTTCTAAGCTTGCTTTGTTTTCCCTTACACTTATCTTTTTGCTGACCATTCTACTGTTTGGAACCAGCTTACCCAAGGACATAAGATATTGCTGCTACATCTGCTATTGCTGCACTACACAACTTTCAGCTACTGCTTCACTAACTGCACGTAGTCATGTCCTTTCTCACGAAGCCATTCATCCACAAAACTCCCCACACCCCGCTCCCCCACAGTCCCCCCCAGTTCCTCCCAGTCCAAACCAGTACAAAGCCGCTCTGTCCCAGTCCCGACAAGCAGCGCTTTGTGCCGGGAGCGGGCGTGGCCTCCCCGCCGCGGCCGCCCCTCCATATATGGCAACCCGCTCCTTATTGGACATGGCCCCGCCCGCAGTGGGCGGGCTCTCCTAGAGCCCCGCCCCCTCCTCGGCCAGCTCCGCCCCCCGCCGCCCCCGCGCGGCGCCGCCGGAGCCGAACTCGCGGCAATTTCGGGGGAATTTTGGGGCAAATTCGGGGAATTTTCGTCACTTTCCGGGCGCGAGGACCGGGAGGGGCTCGGAGGGGCGGCGGGAAGCGGAATTTGGGATTTTTTGGGGGATTTTCGGGGCTGTTTGGGGGCGAATTTAGGGCGGGTTTGGGAATTTTGGGGTTATTTCGGGGCTTTTGTGTTTTTGGGGTCTTTTTTTGGTCTTTCATTTTTATTTTATTTTATTTTGTTTTGTTTTGTTTTGTTTTGTTTTGTTTTATATTCTTATTTTAAATTTTATTTTATTTTATTTTGTTTTGTTTTTCTGGGAATTTTGGGGAATTTTTTTCAATTTTCAAAGGAATTTTTTAGACTATTTTGGGGTTTTGTGGGGGATTTTTTGTGGGGGATTTTTGGAAATTAAAACAAAATTTCGGAGGATTTTGGGGGAATTTTCCGGTTTTTTTGTAGGAATTTTTGACGGGATTTTGGGACATTTTTGGGGAGATTTAAAAAAAAATTTCTGTGGTTTTTTTTTTTTTTTGGGTGGAATTTTTCGGTATTTTTAGGAATTTTTGAGCTTTTTTTTGGGGATTTTTTTAAAGTTTTTGGGTTTTTTTGTGAGATTTAAACCAAATTTTGGGGGATTTTATTGGGATTTCTGGTTGGGTTTTTGGGATTTTTTTAGGATTTTTTGCTGAACTGAATTTTTTTATTTTCTGGTATTTTGGGGGCATTTAAACAAATTTGAGGTGTTTTTGGGTTTTTTTTGTAGCAGTTTTTAATTATTATTTTGGGGGGTTTTGAAGGGATTTAAACCAAATTTGGGTGGATTTTGTTGGGTTTTTTTTTTAATTTTGGGGATTTTTTGGTGCCTTTTCAGGATTTTTTTGGGATTTTTTGGGGGGCTTTTTTTGGAATTTTTTGGGGAATTTTGGGGATTTTTGTGAATTTTTGGGATTTTTTGGTGCTTTTTTGGAAAATTTTTTTGGTGCTTTTTTGGGGATTTTTTTTGAGGGATTTTTTGTGCTTTTTGGGGAATTTTTTGTGCTTTTTGAGGATTTTTTGGGTTTTTTTGTGATTTTCTTTGGGAAATTTGGGTTTTTTGTGAATTTTTGGAAAATTCTTTTGTGCTTTTTTGGGGGGAATTTTTATGATTTTGTTCTGTTTTTTGGGGGGATTTTTTTTTTTTGGTAAATTTTTAGGGGGTTTTGTGAATTTTTGGGATTTATTTGGTGCTTTTTTGGGAATTCTAGGGATTTTTTTTTTTTTGTGCGTCCTTTGGGGGAATTTTTGTGATTTTTTGGGATTTTTTTCTCGAGTTTTTGGGATTTTTTTCTGATTTTTGGGATTTTTTTGGGGCATTTTTTGTGGATTTTTTAAAATTTTGTGCTTTTTTGGGAATTTTCAGGATATTTTTTGTGGTTTTTTGGAAATTTTTGGGATTTTTTTTGTGCTTTTGGGGGATTTGTTTTTGAATTTCTGTGCTCTTTTAGGAAATTTTTTTGAATTTTGGGAATTTTTGGCTGCTATTTTGGGGATTTTTTGGGGGGGAATTTTCCCCTTTTTTGGGAATTTCTAGGAATTTTTTTGTGCTTTTTTGAGAATTTTTTTTGGGGGGGAATTTTTTTCTTTTTTGTGCTTTTTTTGAATTTTTTTGGAAATTTTGGGGATTTTTTTGCTTTTTTGTGTTTTGGTTTTTTTTAAATTTTTAGGGGATTTTTTTGGTATTTTTTTATGAATTTTTGCGCTTTTTTGTGCTTTTCTGGGGAAATTTTTGGGGATTTTTTGGGGATTTTTTTGTGAATTTTTTTGCCTTTTTTAATTTTGGGGGGATTTTTTGGGATTTTTTGGTGAATTTTTGTGCTTTTTTTGTGCTTTTTTTTGGGGGGAGTTTTTTGCGGATTTTTTTGGAAATTTTTGTGAATTTTTGTGCTTTTTTTGGGAATTTCTTGGGGGATTTTTTGGGGACTTTTTTAGGGACTTTTTTGTGAATTTTTGTGCTTTTTTGTGCTTTTTTTGGGGAACTTTTTGGGGGATATTTTGGGAAATTTTTTGTGAATTTTTGTGCTTTTTTGTGCTTTCTTTTGAATTTTTGGGGGGTTTTTTGTGAATTTTTGTGCTTTTTTGTGCTTTTTTTGGGGAACTTTTGGGGGAAATTTTTGGGGAATTTTTTGTGAATTTTTGTGCTTTTTTGGGTATTTTTTGGGGGGATTTTTGGGGGATTTTTTTGTGAATTTTTGTGCTTTTTTGTGCTTTTTTTGGGAATTTTGGGGGGATTTTTTTGGATTTTTTGTGAATTTTTGTGCTTTTTTTGGGGAATTTTTTGGGGATTTTTTTGGTGAATGTGCTTTTTTTTGGGATTTTTTTGGGGAATTTCCTCCTTTATTTGGGACCCCCCCCTCCTCCCCCACAATGTCTCCCCTGCTCCTTCTCGGGGCACTTCTGGCGCTTCCCGAGGGGGTCCCGGGGATTTTTGGGGAGGTTTTGTTTTTTGGAGGGCTCCCGTTGATTTTTGGGGGACTGCCGGGGGTTTTTGGGGGGCTCCCGGGGGTTTTTGTGGGTCTCCCGTTATTTTTTGGGGGGGTTTCGTTTTTTGGGGGGCTGCCGGGGGTTTTTGGGGGGGTCCCGGTTTTTGGGGGGGTCCCCAAAGGGGGCGTGGCCTGTCCCGGGGGCTGCGTCTGCGACCGAACCACCGCCCGCTGCCGGGGGGGGGCCGGGGGCGTCCCCCGGGGGCTCCCCCCGGGCCTGGCCACGCTGTGAGTGCCCCTCCCCCCCCAAATTCACGGACCCCCCCCAAATTCAGGGATCCCCCCCAAAAGAGATTTTGGGGTTCTCTGGAGCTTCTTTCCCCCCCCCCTCCCCCCTCCCCCCGGTTGTCCCTCCTTTGGAACAGTCCCGGCAAATTTGGGAGCCAAAAAATTCCCCAATTTTGGGGAGCCCCAAAATCCCCCCCCGGGACCCCCCAAAATCCCGACCGGGAACCCCCAATATCCCCCAAATTTGGAACCCCAAAAATTCCTCTGAACCCCCAAAATCCTCCAAATTTGGAACCCCAAAATCCCGCCCGGAACCCCCCAAAATCCCCCAAATTTGGAACCCCCAAAATCTCCCTAGACCCCCCAAAATTCTTCAAATTTGGAACACCAAAATCCCCCTGGACCTCCCAGAATCCTGACCGGGAGCCCCCAAAATCCCTCAGGACCCCCGAAAATCTCGCCCGGCACCCCCCAAAATCCTCCAAATTTGCAACCCCAAAATCCCACCCAGAACCCCCCAAAATCCTCCAAATTTGGGAACCCCAAAATCCCGCCCGGAACCCCCCAAAATCCCCCAAATTTGGAAACCCAAAATCCCCCAGGACCCCCCAAAATCTTGCCCGGGACCCCCCAAAATCCCCCAAATTTGGAAGCCCCCAAAACCCAAAATCCCTCAAATTTGGAACCCCAAAAATTCCTCTGAAGCCCCCAAAATCCTCCAAATTTGGGACCCCGAAACCTCCTCGGGACCCCCAAAAATGCCCCAAATTTGGGAACCCAAATTCCCCCAAATTGGGGAACCCCCAAACACCAAAATCCTCCAAATTTGGGACCCCAAAACCCCATGGGCCCCTAAATTGGGACCCAAAATCCCCAAAAATCCCCCCGAATTTGGGACCCCCAAACCCCAAAATCCCCCAAATTTGGGACCCCCCCCCCAAAAAATTCCCTGGAAATTTCCCAAATTCCCCATTCTCCCATTTCCCCCAAATTTCCCCCGAAATTCTCCCAACAATCCCCATTTCCCCTCCCAAAATTCCCCCAATATTCCAATTTCCCCCAAAATTCCCCCCAAAATTCCCCGAAATTTCCCCAATTTCCCCAAATTCCCCCAATTCTTCCATTTCCCCCAAAATTCCCCAAATTTCCCCTCAAATTCCCCAAATTTCCCTGAAATTTCCCCCAATTTTCCCATTTCCCTCCAAATTTCCTTAAATTTCCCCAAAATTTCTTAAAATTTCCCCAAATTCCCCGAAATTCCCCCAATTTCCCACCAAAATTCTCCCAATTTTCCCCAAAAATTTCCCCCAATTTTTCCCCAAATTCCCCCAAAATTCCTCAAAATTCCCCCAAATTCCCCCACTTTTCCCATTTCCCCCCAATTTTCCCAACTTTCCAGTTTTCCCGGTTTTTCCCCCCAATTTTTTCCCATTTCTCCCGGTTTTCCCCCAGTTTTCCCATTTTCCCCCCAGTTTTCCCGTTTTTCCCCCAATTTTCCCGTTTTTCCTGTTTTTCCCCAATTTTCCTGGTTTTCCCTAATTTTCCCATTTTTCCCATTTCCCCCCAATTTCCCCGATTTTCCCGTCTTTCCTGTTTTTCACCAGTTTTCCTGGTTTTCCCCAATTTTCCCATTTTTCCCATTTTTCCCAGCTCACTGCTCCGCTGGGACATCGAGGAGCTGCCCCAGGGAAGCTTCCGGCACCTCCCGGCGCTGACGCTGCTGTGAGTCCCCAATAGCCCTAAAATGGCCTCAAATCCCCCCAAAAAACCCCAAAATATCCCCCAAAAACATCCCAAAGTGTTCAAAAAAAATCACCCCAAAAACATCCCAAAATGGCCCAAAAGCACCCCAAAATCCCCAAAACATCCCAAAATGTCCCCAAAAAAGTCACCCCAAAAACATCCCAAAATATCCCCAAATCACCCCAAAAACATCCCAAAATGTCCCCAAAAAAGTCACCCCAAAAATACCCCAAAATATCCTAAAAACACCTCAAAAATCACCCCAAAACCATCCGAAAATATCCCCCAAAATCCCCAAAACAACCAAAAAACCCCCAAATCCCCCCAAATATCCCAAAATATCCCAAAATACCCCAAATCCCCAAAATATCCCCAAATGCCCCAAAAAACAACCACAAACCACCCCAAAATGCCCCAAAAGCATCCCAAAATCTACCCAAATCACCCCCAAATGTCCCAAAATGTCCCCAAATCCCTCCAAACACCCCAAAATATCTCAAAAACGTCACCCCAAAAACAACCCAAAATGTCCCAAAATATCCCCAAAAAAATCACCCCAAAACCCCCAAAATGTCCCAAAAATGTCCCCAAATCACCCCAAAATCCCCCAAATCACCCAAAACCAACTCAAACTGCCCCAAATGAGCCCAAAATCCCCAAAAATATCCCCCAAAACTCCCAACATGTCCCAAAATATCCCCAAAACCCCCCAAAATGTCCCAAAATAGCCCCAAAATCCCCAAAACACAAAAAAATCCCCCAAAAAGAACAAAAAAACCCACAAAATCCCCCAAAAAATCCCCCCAAATATCCTAAATGTCCAAAAATATCCCAAAATCCCCCCAAATACCCCAAATTATCCCAAAATTGTCCCCAAAATTCCGATTTTTCCTCAAATGTCCCCAATGTCCCCAAAATGTCCCAAATTTTCCCCAAATTGACCCCAAAAAATGTCCCTAAAGTGTTGTCAAATGTCCCAGAATTGTCTCCAAAATTGACCCAAAAATCACCCAAAAATGTCCCCAAATGTTCCAAAATTGTTCCCAAAATGTCCCAAATTCAACCCAAATTGACCCCAAAATTGTCCCTAAAGTGTCCCCAAATTGCCTCAAATGTCCCCAAATTGTCCCCAAAATGCCTCAAAATTTCCCCCTAATTGACCCCAAAATCTCCCAAAATCTCCCAAATTGTTCCAAAATGTCCAAAAATGTCCCTGGAGTTGACCCCAAAATGTCCCAGAATTGTCCCTGAACGTCCCCAAATTGTCCCCAAATTTCCCCCAAAGTTCCAATTTTTCCTCAAACGTCCCCAAATGTCCCTAAAATGTCCCAAATTCTCCCTAAATGTCTCCAAATGCCCCCAAGTGTCCCAAAATTGCCACAAATTGTCCCAAATTGTCCCAAAATTGTCCCCAAAATGTCCCCAGATTGTCCCCAGAGTTGACCCCAAGATGAGCTAAATTGTCCCAAAGTTGTCCCCAAATGTCCCCAAAATTGACCCAAAAATCTCCCAAAAATGTCCCAGAATTGTCCCAAATTTCCCCCAAAATGTCATCAAATGTCCCCAAATGTCCCCAGTTGTCCTGGAGTTGACCCCAAAATGACCCAAATTGTCCCAAAATTGCCACGAAAGGTCCCAAAAATGTCCGCAAAATTGCCCCAGATGTCCTAAAAATGTCCCAAATTGTCCCAAATTGTCACCAAAATTGACCTGAAAATCGCCCAAAAATGTCCCAGAATTGTCCCCAAATGTCCCAAAATTGTCCCTAGAGCTGACCCCAAAATGTCCCAAATTTCCCTAAATTGACCCCAAAATTGTCCCTAAAATGTCGTCAAATGTCCCAGAATTGTCCCCAAATTTGACCCAAAAATCTCCCAAAAATGTCCCAAAATTGTCCCACAATGTCCCAAAATTGTCCCAAATGTCCCCAAATTGTCCCAAATGTCCCCAATGTCCCCCAATGCCCCCAACCCCCCAATCCCCCCAATGCCCCCAACTCCCCCAATGTTCCCAACCCCCCCAGTGTCCCCAATGTCCCCTCGATGTCCCCATGTCCCTCTGTCCCTCTGTCCCTGCCCAGCCTGGTGGCCTCGGGACGCCTGGGGAGCGTCGGGGATGGAGCCTTCGAGGGGCTAGGGGTGCTCGAGTACCTGTGAGTCAAACTGGTTTGGACTGGTTTGGACTGGGAAGGACTGGTTTGGACTGGTTTGTACTGGTTATATTGGTTTGGACTGGTTTATACAGGTAATGGGGCTGGGGGCACTGGAGTATCTGTGAGTTATACTGGTTTATACTGGTTTGGACTGCTTATACTGGTTTGGACTGGTTTGTACTGGGAATGGGGCTGGGGGCACTGGAGTAGCTGTGAGTGTACTGGGGATACTGATTTGGACTGGTTTATACAGGGAGGACTGGGACGGACTGGTTTGGACTGGGGATACTGGTTTGGACTAATTTCAACTGGTTTGTACTGGGAGGGACTGGGACAAACTGGGAGGGACTGGTTATATTGGTTTGTACTGGTTTATACTGGTTTATATTGGTCTCTAACTGGTCCATACTGGTCTGTAACTGGTCTGTAATGGTCTCTAACTGGTCCATGCTGGTCTGTACTGGTCTGTAACTGGTCCATACTGGTCCGTACTGGGCAGGTTCCTGGAGGACTCCCAGCTCCGCTCCCTCCCCCCCGCGGCTCTCAGGGGGCTCCGGGGGCTCCTGTTCCTGTGAGTGTCCCCAATGTCCCCAATGTCCCCAATGTACCCAATGTCCCAAATGTCCCCAATGTCCCCAGTGTCCCCATGTCCCAAATGTCCCCAATGTCCCAAATGTCCCCAAGGTCCCCAAATGTCCCCAATGTCCCCAAAGTCCCCAATCCCCCCAATGTCCTAAATGTCCCAAATGTCCCCAAATGTCCCCAATGTCCCCAGTGTCCCCATGTCCCAAATGTCCCTAATGTCCCAAATGTCCCCAAGGTCCCCAAATGTCCCCAATGTCCCCAAAGTCCCCAATCCCCCCAATGTCCTAAATGTCCCAAATGTCCCCAAATGTCCCCAATGTCCCCAATCCCCCAATGTCCCCAGTGTCCCCAGTGTCCCCATGTCCCAAATGTCCCCAATGTCCCCAGTGTCCCCAATGTCCCCGATCCCCCCAATGTCCCAAATGTCCCCAAATGTCCCCAATATCCCCAGGGTCCCCAAATGTCCCCAATGTCCCCGATCCCCCCAATGTCCCCAATGTCCCCAATGTCCTAAAATGTCCCCGAAGTTCCCAGTGTCCCCACTGTCCCCAATCCCCCAATGTCCCCAATGTCCCCAGCGATGTCCCCTCTGTCCCCTCTGTCCCTGCAGGAGTTTGGCTGACAACCGCCTGGAGTCGCTGCCCCGCGGCCTCTTCCAGGAGCTGCCCAACCTTGGCTACCTGTGGGTGACATTGGGGACATCAGGGACACTGGGGACATTGGGGACATCGAGGGGACATTGGGGGGATTGGGGACATTTGGAGACATTGGGGGGATTGGGGACATTGGGGACATTTGGGGACATTTGGAGACATTGGAGACATTGGGGACATTTGGGGACATTTGGAGACATTATGGGGTTGGGAGGGTTGGTGCCACTCGGTGCCACTTTTTGTCACTTTGCTGCCACCTTTTGCCGCTCTGGTGACACCTGGTGACCCCAGTGCCACCCGCTGCCACTTTAGTGCCACTTTGGTGCCATTTTTTGTCACATTGGGACCATTTAGTGTCACTTTGGTGTCACTTTGCTGCCATTTGGTGCCATTTTTGTCACTTTGCTGCCATTTGGTGCCACTCTGGTGCCATTTGGTGCCATTTTTTGCATTTTGGTGCTACTTTTTGTCATTTTGTTGCCATTTTTATCACTTTGCTGCCACTTTTTGCCACTCTGGTGACACCTGGTGCCACTTTTTGTCACTTTGGTGCCACTTTTTATCACTTTGCTGCTACTTTTTGCTGCTCTGGTGGCACCTGGTGACATTTTTTCTCACTTTGGTGCCACTTTTTGCTGCTCTGGTGACACCTGGTGCCATTTTTTGTCACTTTGCTGCCACTTTTTGCCACTCTGGTGACACCTGGTGACATTTTTTGTCACTTTGGTGCCACTTTTTGTCATTTTTCTCATTTTGCTGCTGTTTTTCTTCCCCATTTCTCTGCCCTTTCATGCCAACGTGCCAACCCATGGTGTCCCCAACGTTCCAACTCTTGGTGTCCCCAACGTGCCAACCCATGGTGTCCCCAACATGGTGTCCCCACGCTGTCCCCGTGGTGTCCCCAACGCGGTGTCCCCGGCGTGGTGTCCCTGTGGTGTCCCCAACACACTGACCCTTGTGTCCATGATGTGCCAACCCCATGGTGTCCCTGTGGTGTCCCCTGGTGTCCCCAACGCGGTGATCCCAATGTGGTGTCCCTAACGTGACAACCCGTGCTGTCCCCACGCTGTCCCTGGTGTCCCCGTGCTGTCCCCACTGTCCCCAACGTGGTGTCCCCATGGTGTCCCTGCTGTCCCCTCTCTGTCCCACTGTCCCCTCCCTGTCCCCTGTCCCTCTGTCCCCTGTCCCCTGTCCGTGTCCCTGTCCCCTGTCCCCATCCCTGTCCCATCCCTGTCCCCTCTGTCCCCTCGCTGTCCCTGTCCCCTCTGTCCCTGTCCCCTCGCTGTCCCCTCTGTCCCTGTCCCCTCTGTCCCCTCTGTCCCCTGTCCCCAGGGACCTGCGCGGGAACCCGCTGCGCTGTGACTGCGCGCTGCGCTGGCTGCTGCGCTGGCTGCGCTCCCGGCCCGGCCCTGAGGGCGGCGCTCGCTGCCACGGCCCCGCCGGCACCGCGGGCACCGCCCTGGCCCTGCTCGGGCCCCGGCAGCTCCAGTGCCTGCGCCACGGTGACTGGGTTATACTGGGAGGGACTGGGAGGGGACTGGGAGGGGACTGGGATGGAATGGGAGGGACTGGGAGGAAACTGGGAGGGATTGGGAGGGACTGGGAGGGGACTGGGAGGGGACTGGGAAGGACTGGGAGGGACTGCGAATGGGAGGGACTGGGAGGGGACTGAGAGGAAACTGGTACAAACTGGGAGGGAACAGGGACAAACTGGGAGGGACTGGAACGAACTGGGAGGGACTGGGAGCAACTGGGAGGGACTGGGAGGGGACTGGGAGCAACTGCGAGGGACTGGGACAAATTGGGAGGGAATTGGGGGGGACTGGGGGGACAAAATCCAGGGGAATTTAGGCATAAAAATGTGGATTCTGGGGGGGGGGGGGGGAAATGGGACTGGAAGGGAACTGGTATATACTGGGAGAGACTGGGGGGGACTGGGAGGGGATTGGGGGCAACTGGTTTATACTGGGACGGACTGGGAGGGACTGGGGGGAGAAAATGCAGGGGATTTTAGGTGTAAAAATGGGATTTTAGGAGGGAAAATGGGACTGGGATGGACTGGGAGGAACTGGGGGGGACTGGTTTATACTGGGAAGGACTGGGGGGACAAGGAGGGAACTGGGGGGGACTGGTGTATACTGGGAGGGAACTGAGAAGGGACTGGGAGGGACTGGGAAGTAATTGGGAGGGGACTCAGAGGGACTGGGACAAACTGGGAGGGAACTGGGGGAGACTGGGGGTAACTGGAAGGGACTGGGTGGATTGGAATAAACTGGGAGGGATTGGGACAATCTGGGAGGGAACTGGGGGGGACTGGTTTATACTGGGAGGGAACTCAGAAGGACTGGGAGGGACTGGGGGGAACTGGGAAGAGACTGGGGGGACTGGGGAGAAGTGGGAGGGAACTGGGACAAACTGGGATGGACTGGGACAAACTTGGGATGTGCTGGGTTGGACTGGGATGGACTGGGAAGGGACTGGCTTGTACTGGTTCATACTGGGATATACTGGGAGGGACTGGGACGGAGGATTCTGTGTTGGAGGGGGAATTGGATGGGGAGGGCCTGGGGCTGTCCCTGTGTCCCCAGTCGTGTCCCCAGGGATGTCCCCAAGCTGTCCCCGTGTCTCCAGGGATGTCCCCATGTCCCCGGGGATGTCCCCATGTCCCCAGGGACATCCCCAGGGATGTCCCCATGTCCCCAGCCATATCCCCAGGGATGTCCCCAACTGTCCCCATGTCCCCAGTTGTCCCCATGTCCACAGAGCTGTGGCCGTTCCAGGCGCTGCCATTCCCATCACTCGGGGGACACCCGGGGATGTCCCCAAGCTGTCCCCAGGGATGTCCCCATGTCCCCAGCTGTGTCTCCGGGGATGTCCCCAACTGTCCCCAAGTGTCCCCAACTGTCCCTGTGTCTGCAGAGCTGCGGCCGTTCCAGGCGCTGCCGTTCTCCTCGCTCGGGGCCGAGCCCTTCATGCTCGGGGGGCACCCGGGGGTGGCACTGGCACAGCCGGCGGCTGGAGCCTGCGCCCTGCTGGAGTGGGACCAGCTGGGGGGGAGCTTCCGCGCCCAGCGCGTCGTCAACAGTGAGAAATGGGGGAAAAATGGGAAAATGGGAAAATGGGGAAAAATGGGGAAAAAGTAGGGGAGAAATGGGGGAAAATGGGGTGGGAGTGGGAGCAGCTGGGCGGCAGCTTCCGCGCCCAGCGTGTTGTCAACGGTGAGAGAAACGGGGGAAAAACGGGGAAAACGGTAAAATGGGGGAAAGATGGGGGGAAATGGGGAAAAATGGGAGAAATGGGGAAAATTGGGGGAAAATGGGGAGAAATGGGTTGGGAGTGGGACCAGCTGGGAGGCAGCTTCTGTGCCCAGTGCATCGTCAAATGTGAGAAACGGGGTGAAAATGGGGGAAAAGGGGAAAAATGGGGGAAAATGGGGGAAAAATGGGGGGAAATGGAGGAAAAACAGGGTAGAAATGGGGGAAATGGGGAAAAAATGGGGGGAAAATGGGGAAAAATGGGGTGGGAGTGGGAGCAGCTCAGGGGGAGCTTCTGCACCCAGCGTGTTGTCAACACGAGTGAGAGAAATGGGGGAAATGGGGAAAATGGGGGATAAATTGGTGAAAATGGGAGGAAAAGTGGGAAAATTTGGGGGGAAAATGGGAAAAAACAAAGGAAAAATGGGGAAAATGAGGGGAAAATGGAGTGGGAGGTTCTGTGTTCCCACCATCATGAACAGCGAGAGAAATGGGGGGAAGTGGGAAAAAATGGGAAAAAATGGGGGAAATGGGGAAAAAATGGGGGCAAAGAGGAGGTAGTGGAAAAAAATGTGAAAAAATGGGTAAAAATGGGTGGAAATGGGAAAATGGTGAAAAAATGGAAAGAACTATGAGAAAATGGGGGAAATGGGGGAAAATGGAGAAAAATGGGAAGAAAATGTTGAAAAAAAGGAGGAAATGGTGAAAAATGGGAATAGATGGGGAAATGGGGTTAAAATGGTGGAAAAGGGGGAAAATCAGGAAAAATGGAAAAAAAATGTTGAAAAATGAAAAAATGGGGGAAATGGGGAAAAATGGGGGAAAACAGTGAAAAAATGGGAAAAAATAGGAAGGGAATTGGGTAAATGGGAGAAAAATGGGGAAAAATTGGGAAAAATGGGGGAAATGGGGAGAAAAGGGATAAATCAGTGAAAAAAAAACCAAGAAAAAAGTGGGAAAAGGGGATAAAAATGAGGAAAAATGGGGGAAAAATGATGAAAAAATAGGGGGGAGGTTCTGTTCCCCCACCATCACCAACAGTGAGAGAAATGGGGTAAAATGGGGAAAAAGGGAGAAAATGGTGAAAAAATGGGGGGAAAAGGGAGAAAATGGAGGGAGTGGGGAAAATGGAGTAAAATGGAGGGGGAAATGGGAGAAAAATGGCAAAAATAAAAGAAAATTGGCAGAAAGGGTGAGAAGGGGGGGAATGGGGAAAATGGAAAAAAACGGGGGAAATGGTGAAAAAATGGGAAAAATGGCGAAAACAGGGTGGGAATGGTGAAAATGTGGTGGGAATGGGGAAAATGGGGGAAAATGGGGAAAATGGGGTGAAAATGGGGAAAATGGGGTGGGAATGGGGAAAATGGGGGAAAATGGGGAAAATGGGGTGGTAATGGGGAAAATGGGGTGAAAATGGGGAAAACGGGGTGAAAATGGGGGAAATGGGGTGGGAATGTGGAAAATGGGGTGGGAAAAGGGAAAATGGGGTGAAAATGAGGTGAAAATGGGGAAAATTGTAGGGAAATGGGGAAAATGGGGTGGGAATGGTTGAAGTTGGGGTGGGAATGGTTAAAGTTGAGTGAGGAACATCAAGAGGGACCCGAGGACACCAGGAGTTGTGGTGACCCCCCAGAAATGGGCAGAGGGTCCCTGAAATGACCTTGGGGAGAACAAAGGAATTGCCCCGATGTCCCCAAGGTCCTCAAGGTGCTCAAAGCTCCTCAAATGTCCCTAAATGTCCCCAAATGTTCCCTAATGTCCCCGAGGTCTCCAATAACCAAGGTCCCAAAGGTCCCCAACATCTCCAATGTCCCCAAGGTCCCCAGTGTCCCCAAGGTCCCCGGTGTCCCCAAGGTCCCTGGTGTCCCCAAGGTCCCCAATGTCCCCAATGTCCCTGCTGTCCCCGATGTGCCTGTGTCCCTGCCGACGTCCCCCTCTGTCCCCCCAGGCTCCTCGCCGGTGGCCTGCCACCCGGTCCCTCTGGGGGACACGCTGCTGCTGGTGGTGGCCCAGCTGCGCGGCGGCTCCTGGGTGTGGCGGCGCTCGGGCGGCCCCGGCTCAGCCTTCGTGCGCCACCAGGCCCTGGGCGCTGGCCGCCTGCGCCGGCCCCACGCCGTGGCCGCCGCACGCCTGGCCGGGCACCTCTACCTGGGGGTGGCCGACAGCTCCAAGGGTGGCGCCAGCACCGTGTTCCGCTGGGCCGCCGGCGGCTTCTACCCGCACCAGGCACTGCGGCCGTGGCAGCGCGACACCCACCTGGAGTTCCTGGAGCTGGGCGGGCGGCCGGCGCTGGTGCTCTGCGGCGCCGCGCGCCGCCCGCTCGTCTACCGCTGGAGCGGCGAGGCCTTCGCGCCGCTCACCGACATCCCCCACATGCCTGACGCCTACGCCGCCAAGCACTTCCGCCTACGCGGAAGCGTCTTCCTGTGCCTCACCAGGTTCCTGGGAGACGCCAAGGTGGGGTCATGGTGGGGGACCAGCACGGTCATGGGGGGTCAGCAGAGATTGGGGTTATGGGGTTCCAGCACGGTCATGGGGTCATGGAGGGTCACCAGGGTCATGTGGTCATGGGGGTCCATCAAGGACATGTGGTTATGGGGGTCCATCAAAGTCATGGGGTCAATCAAGGCCATGGGGTCATGGAGGGTCACCAGGGTCATGAGGTTATGGGGGTCCATCAAGGCCATGTGGTTACGGGGGCCCATCAGGGTCATGTGGTCATGGGGTTCCATCAAGGTCATGGGGTCATGGAGGTCACCAGGTTGCTGGGCGACAAGGTGAGGGCGGTGGGCTGGAAGGGGTGGTGGGATTGTGGTGGGTTGGTGGGGGACCAGCAAGGTCACGGGGGGTCAGCAGGGATTGGGGTTATGAGGTTCCAGCATGGTCATGGGGTCATGGACGGTCATCAGGGTCATGCAGTCATGGAGGTCTATCAAGGGCATGTGGTCATGGGGGGGTCACCAGGGTCATGGGTCCATGGGGTTCCATCAAGGTCATGTGGTCACAGGGGGTCAGCAAGTCATGTAGTTATGGGGTTCCATCAAGGCTATGTGGTCATGGAGGGTCACCAGGTTCATGGGGTCATGGGGATCCATCAAGGTCACGGGGTCATGGGGTTCCATCAAAGTCACAGGGTCATGGAGGTCACCAGGGTCATGTGGTCATGGGGGTCCATAAAGGCCATGTGGTTATGGGGTTCCATCAAGGTCATGGTGTCATGGGGGTCTATCAAGGCCATGGGGTCATGGAAGGTCACCAGGGTCATGGGTCCATGGGGTTCCATCAAGGCCATGGGGTCACGGAGGTCCATCAGGGTCATGGGGTTCCATCAAGGTCATGGGGTCATGGAGGGTCACCATGTTCCTGGGCGACGTCAAGGTGAGGGTGGTGGGGTTGGGTGGGTGGTGGGGTCGGGGTAGGTTGGTGAGGGTCAAGCAAGGTCACGGGGGGTCAGCAGGGATTGGTGTTATGGGGTTCCAGCACGGTCATGGGGTCATGGAAGGTCACCAGGGTCATGGGGGTCCATCAAGGTCATGGGGTCATGGAGGTCCATCAAGGCAATGTGGTCATGAGGGGGTCACGAGGGTCATGGATCCATGGGGGTCCATCAAGGCCTTGTGGTTATGGACATCCATCAAGGCCATGTGGTAGTGGGAGTTCATCAAGGTCATGGGGTCATGGAGGGTCACCAGGGTCATGGGGTTCCATCAATGTCATGTGGTCATGGAGGTTCATCAGGGTCATGTGGTCATGGAGGTCCATCAAGGTCACAGGGTCATGCAGGGTCACCAGGGTCATGGGTCCATGGGGTTCCATCTAGGCCATGTGGACATGGGGGGGGCCCTGGGGCCACGAGTGGTCACATGTGGGGCCACCAGGGTCATGATGGCCACTCCATGGCCATGGGGGCCCATCAGGGCCACAAGATCCCACCTCTGACCCCTGATGTCAAGTGCAGGAGAAATGCAGGGAGGGCTCCAACCCAACCCAATCCATGGTCACACCACCCATCCCATGGTGCCACCACCCACCCCATGGTCCCACTATCCACCCCATGGTCCCATCATCCAATCCATGGTCACACCACCCATTCCATGGTCCCACCACCCACCGAATGGTCCCACCACCCATCCCATGGTCCCATCACCCATCCCATGGTCCCACCACCCACCCCATGGTCCCATCTCCATCCCATGGTCCCACCATCCACCCCATGGTCCCACCACCCATCCCATGGTGCCACCACCCACCCCATGTTCCCACCACCCAAACCATCCCAACCAACCCAACCCAACCCAAGCCAACCAATCCAACCCAACCCATCCCAATCAACGCAACCAACCCAACCCAACCAACCCAACCAACACAACCCAACCAACCCAACGAACCCAACCCAACACAACCCAAGCAACCCAACCAAGCCAATCCAACCCAACCAACCCAACCCAAACAACCCAACCAACCCAAACAACCCAACCCAACCAACACAACCCAACCCAACCAACACAACCCAACCCAACTCAAACAACCCAACCAAACTAACCAACCCATCACAACCCAATCAACCCAACCAACTCAACCCAACCTAACCCAAACAACCCAACCCAAGCCAACCAACCCAACCCAACCCAGGTGCTGCGCTGGGAGGGCTCCATGTTCCGTGAGGTGCAGCAGGTGCCAGCACGCGGCTCGCTGGTCTTCCAGCCGCTGCTGCTGGCCGGCCAGCGCTACGTCCTGCTGGGCAATGACTTCGCCCCGAGCCGTGTCTTCCGCCTGGGCGCCGGCGGCCGCCTGGAGCCCGCCCAGGACCTGCCTGCACCCACCCCCCGTGCCTTCGTCCCCGTCGTCGTTGGCCACCGCCACTTCCTGGTGGCCTCCAGCTTCAAGGGGGCCACCCAGATCTACACCCACGTCACCGAGGACGTTGGCACCTGAGGGCATGGCCAGGGCCACCGCCATGTCCCTGAAGGCACAGGGACATCGGGGAACATCAAGGGACATGTGGTAGCTGTTGGTACATGGGCACGATGGCCACCATGCCACCATAGAGATGGGGACATTGGGGGACATCATGGGGACATGTGGTGGCACCTGGAGGAATGTGGTGATGATGGCCACCACATCACCATAGAGATGGTGACATCAGGGGACATCAGGGGTCGCGTGGTGGCAGCTGGGGATGGTGGCCACCTGGAGGGATGTGTGGTGGCATCTGGTGGAATGTGGGCATGGTGGCCAACCCAATGTGGAGATGGGACGTTAAGGGACGCTGTGGGGACACTGGCAGGGACCTGGGGCCACCCTCGCGCGATATCCCCAAGGCCACCGGCGACCCGGAGTCCCCAACAGCTTGTGCCACCTCCTGGTGTCACCGTAGTCCCAATGTCCCCAAGGCCACTACTGACACAACATCCCCAAAGCCACTGTCACCCCGATGTCCCCTCCTGGTGCCACTGTGGCCCCAATGTCCCCAAGGCCACCATGGCCTTTATGTCCCGAGTCACTGCCACCACAATGTCACCCTTGGCCTTGTG
Source organism: Lonchura striata (assembly GCF_050655825.1). NCBI lineage: Eukaryota > Metazoa > Chordata > Aves > Passeriformes > Estrildidae > Lonchura > Lonchura striata. Next base: position 4,412,874 of record NC_140735.1, on the reverse strand, counting down.
TCACTTTCTGGTGCCACCATCACCACGATGTCCCCTCATGGTCCCACCATCGCTCTGATGTCCCCAAGGCCACCATGGCCCGGATGTCCCCTCCTGGTGCCACCATCACCCAATGTCCCCAAGGCCACCATGGCCCTAATGTCCCCTCCTGGTGCAACCATCACCCGATGTCCCCAAGGCCACCATGGCCCTGATGTCCCCAAGGCCGCCATCGCCACGATGTCCCCTCATGGTCCCACCATCGCTCTGATGTCCCCAAGGCCACCATGGCCCTGATGTCCCCTCCTGGTGCCACCATCACCCAATGTCCCCAAGGCCACCATGGCCCCGATGTCTCCAAGGCCACCATGGCCCCGATGTCCCCAAGGCCTTGTGTCCCCTCCCGGTGCCACCGCTGTCCCGCCGTCGCCATGTCCCCTCCCCCGCTGACCAAAATCCGTTTTTTTCACCCATTTTTTATTCATTGCCTTTCCTGGGGACATTTTGGGGACATTTCAGGGAAATCAACGCCACCCCTTCCCCCCTGTCCGGTGTCACCTGTCAGGGACATCTGGGGACACCCGTGGACAGCTCAGGCTCCTGTGGAGAGAGGGGGGTGGTCAGGGTGGTGGCACTGTCCCGCGGTGTCCCCAAAGTGTCCCCAGGGGGGAGGGGACACTCACTTGTCCCAGCTAGAGGTGACAGCTCTGGGGTGGGGTGGCGACGGCTGCGGGGGGGAGGGGACACCTCAGTGTCCCCAGAGTGTCCCCAAGTGTCCCCAAATCCCCCAAATGTCCCCAAGTGTCCCCAAATCCCCCAAATGTCCCCAACCCACCCCGTCCCCCATGTCCCCGACCCCCCAATGTCCCCAAAGTGTCCCCGATGTCCCCAAATGTCCCCAATCCTCCAACCCCAAATCCCCCTCAGTGTGCCCAAGGTTCCCAAAATGTCCCCATATCCCCCAAAGTGTCCCCAGTGTCATTCCCCGATGTCCCCAAATGTCCCCAATGTCCTCAAGTGTCCCCAAAATGTCCCCAAATGTTCCCAAATGTCCCCAATGTCCCCAAATGTCCCCAATGTCCCCAAATGTCCCCAGGTATCCCCGAATGGTCCCGAATCCCCCAAATGTCCCCAGATGTCCCCAAATCCCCCAGATGTCCCCAAATGTCCCCCGGTCTCACCTGGCCTTGCTCTGGCACTTGCATTTCCCACCTGAGGGGACACAGGTGACACAGGTGACAGTGTGACTGGGGTGGCACAGGTGACACACAGGTGACACAAAAGGCACAGAAGTAACACAGAAAGTGACAGGTGGCAATGTGACACAGGTGACAAGGGTGGCACACAGGTGACACAGGTGACAATGTGACACAGATAACACAGAAGGTGACACAGGTGACAGTGACAGGGGTGGCACTCACTGAGCAGGACAAGGACCCCCAGCACGCTCAGCACCGCAGCCACCGTGAGGCCACCGACGCGCAGGTGACACCAGTCTGGGACAGGGACAGGGACACTGGGACAGCTGGGGACACTTTGGGGACATTTGGGAACACCTTGGGGACAGTTTGGGGACATTTTGGGACATTTGGGGACACTTTGGGGACATTGGGGACCCTCCCAGTTCCCGCACTCACCTAACTAGAAGGGACTGGAGGCATCTGGGGGGAAAGGGAGGGGTCAGAGAGACCAGCAGGGACCAGTAAAAACCAGTATGGACCAGTATAGACCGGCATGGACCAGTACAGACCAGCACGGACCAGTATGGACCAGTATAAACCAATTTGGGCTTTCCATCCCAGTCCTTCCCAGTCTGTCCCAGTCCCTCCCAGTGTGTCCCAGTTTGTCCCAGTCCCTCCCAGTTTGTCCCAGTCTGTCACAGTCCGTCCCAGTTTGTCCCAGTTTGTCCCATCTATCCCAGTCACTCACTGGGGGTGTCGCCTCTGGCCAGGGACAGAACTGGGAGGGGGAGGGGACAACAGTTAAACCAGTTTGGGCTGGGACTGGGCCCAGTTCCCCCCAGTTATCCCCAAAATCCTCCCAGTACGGAGCAGCCCATCCCAGTATGGACCAGTAACCCCTGAAATCCTCCCAGTACAGACCAGCCCATCCCACTATGGACCAGTAACCCCCGAAATCCTCCCAGTATGGACCAGCCCATCCCAGTATGGACCAGTAACCCCCAAAATCTTCCCAGTATGGACCAGTCCATCCCAGTATGGACCAGTAACTCCCAAAATCTTCCCAGTATGGACCAGTCCATCCCAGTAACCCCCGAAACCCTCCCAGTCCCTCCCAGTTCCCTCCCAGTAACCCCCCAGTTCCCTCCCAGTATAAACCAGTTACAAAGACCCCTCTGTGCCAGTGTGTCCCAGTCCCTCCCAGTACAAACCAGTCCCTCCCGTAACCCCCCAGTCCCTCCCAGTTCCCTCCCAGTTCCATCCCAGTTCCCCCCAGTCCCTCCCAGTACAAACCAGTACCTCCCAGTATCACCAGTGCCTGGAGCTGTTCCCTCTCCATTCCGTGACCTTTGATCCCTGGGGGGTGGAGGGGACTGGGACAAACTGGGACAAACTGGGAGGGAACTGGGACAAACTGGGACAAACTGGGAGGGAACTGGGAGGGAACTGGGGACCGGTGAGTCACTGGGATTCCTGAGCAGGGCAGAACTGGGATGAACTGGGACAAACTGGGGGGAGCTGGGGGGGACTGGGACCAACTGGGGACTACTGGGAGAGAACTGGGCAAACTGGGAGAGACTGGGATGAACTGGGGGGTTACTGGGATGGACTGGGAGTGACTGGAGGGTTACTGGGAGGTTACTGGGAGTTACTGGGATGAACTGGGAATCACTGGGGGTTACTGGGAATTACTGGCATGAACTGGGAATCACTGGGGCCCCACTCACCTTCCCAGAGCAGCCGCAAGAACTGGAAATGGAGGGGGAGAACTTGGAGGGGGCGTGGCCAATGGAAAATGGGCGTGGTCAATGAAAAGGGCGTGATCAACTATGGGGGCGGGGCAGAGGTTTGGCCGCGGAAGGACTGGGATGAACTGGGGGATACTGGGACGAACTGGGAGTGGCACTGGGGGATACTGGGACGAACTGGGAGTGGCACTGGGATGCACTGGGAGGGACTGGAGTGGCACTGGGGCTGTACTGGGATGAACTGGGAGGGACTGGAGGGGCACTGGAGCTGGACTGGGATGAACTGGGAGGGACTGGAGGGGCACTGGGGCTGTACTGGGATGAACTGGGAGGGACTGGAGGGGCACTGGAGCTGGACTGGGATGAACTGGGAGGGACTGGAGGGGCACTGGGGCTGTACTGGGATGAACTGGGAGGAACTGGAGGGGCACTGGGGCTGTACTGGGATGGACTGGGCTGGACTTGGATGAACTGGGAGGGACTGGAGGGGCACTGGGGCTGTACTGGGATGAACTGGAAGGGACTGGAGGGGCACTGGGGCTGTACTGGGATGAACTGGAGGGGCACTGGGGCTGTACTGGGATGAACTGGGATGTACTGGGAGGGACTGGAGGGGTTGAATGGGCTGGTCCCCCGCCTCCGCCGCCTCCCATTGGTTGAGCCTCCCGCCCATCACCGTCTGCAACCAATCAGCGCCCGGGAACAGCACCTGGAGGCGGGGCCTGGAGCCGGCACCATTTTATCGACTTTGAGTCTACAAGTCCCGTCGTGCACAGCGGCCCCATAGCGGCCTAACCGAGCCAGGACTACAAGTCCCGTCAGGCCCGGCGCCCCTTATCCGCCTCCATGCGCCCCACAGGAGCCCCCCAGACCCTGCGGGACCCCCGAGTGCCTCCTGAGCCCATTCGGGACCCCCGAACGCTCCTCGGACCCGCAGATGCCGCAAACCACACAGAGGCCTTCGAGTGCCACCAAAGGGACTACAGCTCCCACCATGCATCGCGGTACGCACGGAGCGCCATTAAAGCTAGGACTCCAGCTCCCGTCATGCCCCGCGGCCACAGAGCCTCCTCAGAGCCGAGTTCAGGCCCGACAATTCCCGTCGCGTCCTGCGCCCCACAGACACCCCTCAGAGCTCCCCGGGTGCCCCCAGGGGCTTCCCGACCCCACAGGGTGCCCCTGTAGACCCACAAGTGCCCTCCCGGACCCCCAACCGCTCCGCTACAGCCACTTCCGGGACTACAGCTCCCATCATACCTCGCGGCGCCCATCGCGCGCATTTACTGCCATGCCTCCACTTCCCGTGATGCCTCGCGGTCTCATTCAGCTCCATTAAAGCAGCGACTCCATCTCCCGTCATCCCCCGCGCCCCATAGAGCCCAATTATACCCGCACCTACAACTCCCATCATCCCCCGCGCCCCATAGAGCCCAGTTATACCCGCACCTACAACTCCCATCATCCCCCGCGCCCCATAGAGCCCTGTTATACCCGCGCCCCATAGAGCCCCGTTAGCGCTTCCCCCAATACCCCTCTAAATTCCCTCCCCAGACCCTAAAAACCACAAAAATACCCCCAAAACAGGAAAAAAAACCCAAGGTATTTGGATACCAAAACTCAGAGACCCTCGACTTTTAATACTTCATTTTTCCTCCTCTTTAAAACGTTCCTTTCCCCCCCATTTCCGTGCAGTCCGCTGGCATGGCGATTTGACCTTTTCTCATGGCGGAGATCCGTCCCAGGAGCTCGGGGCCATCTCGGGGCTCCGCAGCGGATCTCTGCGGTGCCTCAGAGCACGGTCCGGCCTCGCTGCGTTGGCAAAACCCCGAAGCGCCGCTTCAGGGCCAGGCGGTGCCGGGAGAATTTATCATCGGGGGAGAAGCGGGCGGGGTGCGCCGAGCGAGTGGGGACCCCGTCCGGGGACACCTTCTGTGGGGACAGAGCGTCAGGGAGAGCCCAAATCCCCCCCTCAGCACAGTCCAACTGGCCCGCATGGCCCCAGCCCGCACCGCGGACACCCAAACACCGCGGGTCCCCTCAGAGCCATCCCCTAAATCCCCCCAAAAGCGCCCCAAAAAGCGCCCAGTACCCGCAGGGTGTAGACGCGCTCCCCGCGCTCGTTCTCGTAGCACTGCAGGAACATGGCGGCGCCAGCGCGGCACCCGGCCGGAAGTCGCCTCAAGAGAAAAGGAAAGAAGGCGGTGTTTACACCGGAAATTGGAGAGAGGGGTGATGGGAAATGCAGTTCCGGAAGCGAGCGGGGAGTACCACTCAACCTGGCGGGTCCGAGCGGGGAAATTTGGGGCCAAAAAAGGAGATTTTGGGGTGAAAACGGGAGTTTGGGTCTAAAAAGGAGGAATTTGGGCACAGAAAGAAGGAATTTGTGTCCAGGAAGGGAAAGTTTGGGCTCAAAAAGGGGGATTTGGGTCCAAAAAGAGAGAATTTGGGCCCAAAAAGGGGATTTGGGCAAGAAAAAGGGGAAATTTGGACCGAAAAAGGGAAATTCGGTTTCAAAAAGGGAGAATTTGGACAAAAAAATCTTGGGAATTTGTGCCTCATAAAGGGGAATTTCGGTGCCCAGATGGGAAGTCTGGACCCCAGAAGGGGGAGTTTGGGTCCAAAAATGGAGAATTTGGGCCATAATTCAGGGTTTGAGCAGAAAAATGGAGCAGTTTGGACCTAAAAAGGAGAATCTGGATTTTTAAAAAATGGGAGTCTGACCTTAAAAATTCAACCCAGGGAGGCAGGGGGAAAATTTTGGTGTGAAAAGTGAGTTTGGGTTCAAAGTAAGGAAGTTTGGGTCTGAAAGTGTGAGGAACAGAATTGACGGTTTGGAGTTTTTAAAGTTTATTAATAATAAGAATAACAGTAATAGGATAAAAAAAGGAGAATAATTCCAGCAGGGTGACAGCGCTGAGGCGTGTGCATAGTCATGATTTTGTTATTTGTGAAAAACTCGTTGTGTTGAAATTTTAGGAGTTTTACTTTTACTCGTAAATCAATCTTTGAAAATCTGAGATTTCCAGAGAAGGAGGCAACAATGTTTTGGGTTTTTTTTTTTTTTGAGATTTTGGTGTCTGTTGCTGTTCTTTTAATATTGTCCTCTAGGCTAAAAAGTGTATGTGCCACACTGCTGAAAAGAGATGAATACAGGAAAAAAATTAAAATAGATTAATACAGGAAAAATTTAGAAGAGATTAATACAGGAAAAATGTAAAAGAGGTTAATAAAAGAGATTAATACAGGCAAATTTAAAATATTAGTACAGCAAAACTTAAAGGAGATTAATAGAGGAAAAACTGAAAAGAGATTAATATAGGAAGAATTTAGAAGAGATTAATATGGGAAAACTTAAACGAGATTAATGCAGCAAAATTTAAAAGAGGTTAATACAGGAAAAATTTAAAAGAGATTAATACAGCAAAACTGAAAAGAGATTAATACAGGAAAAATTTAAAAGAGATTAGTGCAGGAAAAACTTAAAAGAGATTAATACAGGAAAAAGTTTAAAAATACTAATACAGCAAAACTGAAAAGATATTAATACAGGAGAAATTTAAGAGATGAATGCAGCCAAATTTAAGAGATTAATACAGCAAAACTTAAAAGAGATTAATACTGCGCTATTAAAATGAAAAAGAGATTAATACAGCCAAATTTAAAAAATATTATTACAGCCAAATTTAAGAGATTAATACTGCATATCTTTCCAACATAACACATCATGTATTAATTTTAATATTTGCCAAAAGCCAGTCATATAATCTGCGATTTTCAGTTTTCAAACATTCTTTAAAATTTCTGAGGTTTTGGGAGCTCCTTTGCCTGACTCCTTCACTCTCCGGCTCAAAGACATCCTGAGGGTTAGGATTTATTATTTTATTTTATTTTATTTTATTTTATTTTAATTTATTTTAATTTATTTTATTTTACTTTATATTATTTTATTTTATTTTGTTTTGGTTTTTTTGGTTTTACTTTTTTATTTTATTTATTCTTGTGTCTCCGCCCTGCTGTTTCACAGCCTCTGATGATATTTTAGTATGTGCTCCTGAAATTAACATGGTGATCTCTAATTATCCTTGTTAATTTTAACATGGTGTTCTCTAATTGTCCTCCTACATTAACATGGTATTCTCTAATTGAACTCATTAAATTAACATGGTATTCTCTAATTATCTTCATTAAAATAACATGGTGTTCTCTCATTTACCTCCTTAAATTAACATGGTGTTCTCTAATTATCCTTGTTATTTTTAACACAGAGCTCCTTAATTGTCCTTGTTAATTTTGACATGATATTCTCTAATTGTCCTCGTGAATTTAGCATGGTGTTCTCTAATTGTGCTCCTGAAATTAACACAGTGTTCTCTAATTGGCCTCATTAATTTTAACACGATGCTCTCTAATTGTCCTCCTTGAATTAACATGGTGTTTCTTAACTGTCCTCGTGAAATTTGACATGGTGATCTCTAATTGTGCTCCTGAAATTAACATGCTGTTCCCTAATTGTCCTCGTTAATTTAGCATGGTGTTCTCTAATTGTGATCATTTCTGCAGGTGGCTGCAGGCAGGAGCACCTGGAGCAGCACTTGGTAGCCGCACTTGGTATCTGTCAAAAGCTGTTGCTCCTTCCTAGAATGATTTTTGCTTGGAAGTGATAATCTGCGACACAAAAACACCATCCACTGTTGACTTCCAGAGGACAATGACATTCTTACAGATATAGTGTCAAGTTTCCTTGTGTCCTTCTGTTTTTTCTTGCTTTCTGGGAAAGAACATCAGCCCAGCATCTGATGCGCAATGCTCCAGTTGCTGCCTGTCAGGTTGTGGCCAGCAGCTCATGTCCAAAGACAAGTGGGTGCTGCCTTCTGGGCAAGGGAATGGACAGGCACGAGCAGAGAATTTCCCTGCTGAAGCTGGGAGGAACCTGGGGAAGTGCAGAAGATTGGGATAACGCTGGCATGAGAGAAGCTGTTCCATGTCTCTGATGACGGTGCCAGCAGTGTGAAGGAAGAGCCAAGAGAAGTGCTGGAAGAAGACACATCTTGGCGTTTTCTGCTGTTCCATGGACACAGAACACACTTGTTCCCATAGCTCCCGAAGACTTGATGCAGGAAGAAAAACATTCAACCAAAGGATCACCAAAGGCCAAAAGGCTTTTGGCCACTTTCCCTTGCCCACCACAGGCTTGGGCAACTTGCCGAGTGCAAGCGCCCTTTTTCCCCTCCTCCCCATTGGCCTGAAAAATCTGGGCACCAAGAGAAAGCTCCTGGACCTCCGGGTATGACAACAACAATTTATTAATGCTACTCTGGGGTGAAAGGAAGGGCTTGCAGAGGGCAGTTGTTCCTCGCAGGCTCAGGTGGCCCCAGCAGACGCAGCCTGGCGGATCAGTTCTCCACAGCGCTGCAGCAGGACAGCCAGCCACGGCGGCACGGGAAAGGCCGTGACTTCCAGAGCCGGCGGAGTTGATCCTGCACATTCTGGAGTCGGGAGGAGGGAATGGCCTGTACAGCTAAATTGATGTACAGGGTTTGAAGGGCCAGGCATGAGATGGCAGGGCTGACGTCATCCGCCATGTCCTGAAGGGCTACGAGAGAGAGGAACAGAGCCACCGTCAGAGCCTGCGTCTGCAGAAACATGGGGAGACCCTCCTGCCACGTCCATGCCAGGCAGCTCTTGCCATGGCCTGGAGGAAGCAGGAGACAAGAAGGGCGAGCTGGAAGGTGCTGGCCACGAATGTGCCACAGGCCCCCCAAAAGGTCTGTGTGCTGTGCCCACGCTGCCCTTGGTGCGTGCCGGGCCAGGGAAGGCAGCTGCCAGCGGCAGCCCCCGCTGAGAGCCCGCTGGCCTCACTCACCCCTGCAGAGGATGCGGAACTCTTGCTGCTGTCCTCTGAGGCAGCGCCCGGCCATCCCTTGGGAACAGAGAGCGTGAGCTGGCTTCAGAGCCACAGCTGCCGCCCGCGGGCGCTGCCCGGCCCGAGGCCACACGGGCTCCTGGCCCGGCAGGGCTCAGCCCGGGCCCCTGGCGCATCCTGCTGCCCCAGGGCACGGCTGCCAGAGGGCGGCGGCAGCGCCGAGGCCAGGCGGGGCTCCAGATGGCCGAGCGCGGATGCTGCTGCCGGGGCAGCAGGCGGGGCTGGGGCCGAGCTGCGGCGGGGCGGGGAAGGAGCCGGGCTCGTGGCTCACCCATGAACCTGACGGCCGCCTCTCGCAGGGGCTCCTGTGGGCTCTGCACGTAGGGCAGGGCCCGGCGCAGGTGCTCGGCCGCTCGGCTCCTGTCCTCTGCCAGCTGCAGAGAGCGGCGGGGCACGAAGGGAAGGGTTGGTGCGGGCCCTGCCCCTCGGCCTGGCGCTCCCTCCGCCCGGCGCCGCTCCCCCTGCCCACACAGCGCCGAGGCCCGGCCAGCAGCCGCCGGCGCCGGGCTCTGCAGGGAGCAGAGGGCCCGGCGAGCCGCGGTGCCGCCCCGCGGCAGAGCCCGGCTGCCTCGGGGCTCCCTCAGCACCGGCCTTGGGGCCAGAGGAGCCTGGAGCAGAGCCCGCGCGGCCCAGGGAAGGCAGCGGCGTGTGGGGCGCCGGCCGGTGCCCCTGCGGGCAGCACTGGGCAGGGGCCGCAGCTGCCAGGGCACAGACTGGGCACCGTGGGCAGGCGGCTTCTCCAGGCCGGGGCTGGGGCTTCCGGGCTGTGCTTACCAAGCGCTCGGCAAAGCTCCACATCTGATCCGTCTTCAGCAGCTGCTGAAGATCCCTTCTCTTCAGGAACCTTACTGCAGAAAGCAGCGTTTCCCGAGAGGCCTGCAGAGCGGCAGAGAGCCAGAGATGGCACCGCAGCCCAGGGCACAGGAGCCACGTCCCCGTTCCAAGGCCAGGAGGGAGCTGGAGCCCATGAGGAGGAGCCAGGCTGTGGGGAGACAGCTGAGCCCCCTGCCATGGGGACCCCGGCGCCCAGGAGCCCTCACCTGTGCCACACGCCAGTTCTCATCGTGGCAGTTGAAGAAGAGTGGGAGCAGGCTCTGGCTCACAGGCTTCTTCAGGGGCTTTTTTCCCTTGGCCACCACCAAGTTCATCACCTCTTGGAAGAGGCGAACGGAGAGCAGCTTCACAAGGGTGTTGTCCTGTTGGAATGGAAGCAAAACCCCTCCACAACAGCTGCTTCAGGACCCCCTGTGCACAGGCACAAGGCACCAGGCTTCCAGTTGGCGCCTGGTGCCCGTGGCTGGGGGCACAGAGCCTTACATTGTCAAAGAGTTGCCAGAGCGCCTCAGCCAGCTGCAGGGCAATGGGGCTGGCTATTGCAAGGTCTTTGTTGCAAAGCAGAGAGCTGAGAACAACGACGGTCATCTCAACAATGTCTTCATCCACGGCCAGCAGGAGTTTGCCAAGGCTTTCAGTCAGGCTGTACATTCTTCCGTTCTGTGTGGAAAACAAGGCTGGGGAACCTCACGCTGCTGCTGCTGCTGCAGGGCTCAGAGACCGAAGGCCTGTCCCAGAGTACTCAGGCCGCTGAACAGCCACCCTGGAGAGCTGGAAGCAGCTGCCACAGCTCCCAAAGGCCAGCCAAGCCCAGGGGGCTGCTTTCCCCAGCCCCACGCTGCCAGCACAGCTTCAGCTGCTGCCTCCTTCTCACCATCGAGGGGTCCTGGCTGAGCACCACGAGGCCTCTGAGCGCCACGCGACGCATCTCTCTGGACTTGCTCTGCAGGTGCCTTGTCATGATCTGCAGGACGTTTTCACCGTATTCACTCAAGTCCAGGCAGTCCAGGACCTGAAAGGCACGGAGCAGTGACAGGAGTGCCCAGCTGGCAGGAGCTCAGAACCGCACAGGGCTGAGCCAAGGCAGCAGCACAGGGCACCATCCCTGGCAGCTGCGGCTACCAGAGGGCAGAGGTGTGGGAGGCAGCTGAGCGAGGCAGCGCTGGCCATTGGGCTCACCTCCACCAGGAAGGCCAGGGCAGGCAGTTCCCAGTCTGAATTGTCTTGGCTGAGTAAGTCAAAGAGGCAGGATGCCATGCTGCAACACCAGATGATGGAGACACGGCGCATCTCCCTGGTGGGGAGAAACAGGCACCATTGCTCCTGAGCTGAGTGGCCAAACCTCTCCCAGGGCTGACTCACAGAAGTCTGGTCTTCTCCCGAGCACTCCCCAGCACGGGTGCTTTGGGAGGCAGCTGCTCCAGGGCACCCTCCTTTCCCAGCCCATTCCAGTCTGCTCATCCCTCCCTTGAGGGCAAGGCCCTGCCGCCCATGAGCACAGGGACTGCGTGGGGTGATCTGGGCACAAAGGAGAGGGGCGGTGGGGAGAATGAGGTCTCACCTGGCCAGCAGACCCACTGCATAGTGGTGGGTGTTGGCACAGAGCAGTGTGTCCCAGGCACACCTGCGTTCCATTGCTAGCACCACGTCCTCGTACTGCATTTGGCAGAGCAGGGCCTTCAGGGTCTGCAGTGCAAAGCTGTGTGCAGAGCAAAGCCCAGGTCACGCTGGGAGGCCCGGCTCCTGCCTTGGGAGCATGGCAGGGATGGGGAGACTGGGAAGACTGGCATGGAGCACCTGTTGGGGTGGGCGGCAAGGCCGTGTTGCTCCTGGCATCTCTTCCAGAAGGTATCCACCTCTTCTGGCATATTCAGCGTGCTGATGTAAGCTTGGAAGAGCAGACGCAGAAAGAGGTTGGGGAAATACTCCAGCACTACAGGTGGACACCAGGTCAGATTGAAGAGCCTCCACAGTGTCAAGGTTGCCTGCAAGAAATAAAACAGCCAGAGACAGCAATCAGTGCCAAGACATGCATGTGGCATGGCCTCAGCCTGTGAGGGAGAGGCCAAGGGAGACACATGGGGAGCAGCCAGCCTGGTGCCCCAGAACCTTTCCCCCAAGCCAGGTTTCAGCCCAGCGCCTGAGGCAGGGAGATGCAGCTGGGGGCAGGGCAGAGAGCAAGCTGCTGGAGAGGTGGCCTGGGGGCTGGCAAAGGCCGCTTCCAGAAACTCACAGCCAGGGCAAAGACCCCTGTGCTGTCCCCATCGGAGGTGTACACGCTGTCCTCTGGCCAGGCGCTCAGCACATCGAGAAGGATCTGTAGCGCCGGCTCCGCGGTCCTGCTCGAGGACATGATGGTCCCCCACATGATCACGGCAGCCCTGTGGGGCCAGAGCTCTGTGTCAGGGGGGTCTCAGCCACAGCAGCGTGGCCTGGGCAGCTGCAGGGGCCTGCACTGGCCCTCAGCCCTGCCTCTGACTCCTGGCCCTGGCTGGCAGCAGCCAGCCAGCCCACGTGGGCCCAGGCCCTGAGGGGCAGGGAGGGAGCATGGCAGCAGGCTCCGGAGTTGACATGCCAGGACTGGAAAACAGAGGGGCCAGAGGCTCCTGGAACTCTCCACCTGTCTGTCAGGGACAGGCTCTACGGGGTGGGGGGGCCGGTGAAGCCTAAGGCCTCAAGGCAGGTGGGGATGCCATGCCTGTCACACGATGGGGCCCAGCGCAAGAGAGTGATCAGCACGTCACAGGGGTATTCCTTGGTCAGCTCCAGAAGGGCCTTGTCCAGCCTGTGCTCAGCAGATTTGTTGGCCGTGAGCCACTGGTGGATGTACCTCACCATGGCTGGCACCTACAGAAGGCACAGGGAGACTTGGAGAGCTGCCAGGGCAGCAACTTGCCCAGCTTCCCCTGAGGAGTGCTTCCCTTTCCACCACATTGGGCTGGACCTCACAGGCTGAGGAAGCCCAGCAGACCCAGCAAGATGTGCCACACCATTCCTGGGGCAATCAAGCCCTTGCCCCAGACTGCTTACTTGCTTTGCATTGGAGACACCCTTCTCCACCAGCAAATTCAGCATGGCAGCACTGGTCTCAGCACTGAAGAGGTGAAAGCTTGCCAAGATCCCGGTGCGCACACCAATGGTCTCTTCCTGCCTAATGCACGTGATGAATTGACAGATGGTCTGCAGGAGAAGAGCAGGAAGAGAGAGAGAATGCATGGAGTGCTCCAACCACTCTGTGCTGGGCTGAGCAGTGCCAGCAGGCCCAGCCCAGATGGGGATGGCCACAGGTACCTGCGCTGTTCTGCGGAAGCGGCCATGGGCGGGTTCCTGTTCTTGTGTCCGGTCCAGGGCTGCATCTGGTAAAGAGCGAGCGCGGCCAGAGCTGCTGAAAGGCTGCAGGAGAGGCTGGAGAACACAGCCCAGCCCTGTTCTCGCCCGGCAGGGAGAACCTCGCAATGCCCCAGGGATGGAGCTGCCATGTGGTTCAGCCCCAGCCCAGCTTCTGTCGTATCCATGGGCATGTGCGATGGGATGGGATGGGATGGGATGGGTTGTGGCCAAGCTGGCTGCAGCCACCAGCCATGCAGCCCAGCAACCCAGCTCTGCCACTCACCCTCCTGCAGCTGCTTGAATGGCACCATCTCTTCAGTCTCGTGCACTGGGGCAGCTCCAGGGCCTTCTTCCTCTTTCTCCACCCAGGCCAGCTTGGGCAGTCTTGGGGGTCTCTGCTCCATGTCAGTGACTGGATCTGTGGCTACTTGCAGGAGAGATACCTCGGAAAACTCCGAGTCAGCAAGTCCTGCTTTTGTGCCTGCACGGCACCTTCAAGACAGAAGCCTCAGGAAGGCTCAAGACAGCAAGTCCTGCACACTGGTCTCGAGGGCTCCTGCCACAAGGACAGGAGACTCCTGTCAAGGATTGTGCTCTCGCCTCGAGGGCACTGGTGACAGGGATGGGAGATGCCTCCAGGGCACCAAGTCCCACGCTCTGCCCTTGAGGGCACCTGCAGAATTGAAGCCTAGGAAGGCCACGGGTCAGCAAGTCCTGTGGTCTGGCCTCGACAGCTGCAGGAATAATGCCTCAGAAATCTCTGGGTCAGACACGAACGAGTGCCCTGTGCGGGGGCTCCTCACAGCACTGCTCTGTCCCGTCCTGTCCCGTCGCGTGCTTGGAGCACTGTGGCATGGTCCTGTCACCGTCAGCTCCTATGTCACCACGTGTCACAAAGGTCCCTTTGACACACTGTTCCATGCCATAGTGACCATGCTGCAGCGTGTCACAAAGGGCCCCTGCACACACTGCCCCCTGCACTATGGCCGCCCCTGGCCCACCCAAAGTGGCTCAGGTTGGAAGGAATCCCTCACCCCAAGTGTCTGAGACAGCCCAACAGGGTCTTCAGGAATGACTCAGACCATCAGCAAACGCTGCCCTGCTCTGTGGGCTCAGGGCAGCAGAAGGAGCCCCCAGGGCTGCCGACGCAGCCATGCTGGGAAGGTCACAGGGCCTTCCATGGAATCTGGCACGGCCTCCTTGGGACACGTCCCAGCCCTTGGCCATCCTAAACCTACGGGTGTGGCACACACAAGGAACTGTCGGCCAGGGTAGGAATGTTGCTCTGAGCCCTGGGGCCCAGGGAGCGCTGACACCAGCAGGTGAGGCAGAGTCCCTGCCCAAGCAGACTTGCCACCCCCCGAGCATTGGCAGCGCTGGTGCTGTGTCCTGCCCCAGAGACCTGTGCCCCCGGGGGCTTCTGTGCCAGAGGGAGCCAAAGCCCAGGTGCACTGGGGGCTGTGCTCCTGCCTGCAGGGTCTGTTGGCAGGAGCACCTGGAGCAACTGCCGGCAGCGCTTGCTCTCTGTCAGAAGCTCTTACTCCATGCTGAAATTATTTTCTCATTGAAGTTACTGCCTTCAGCATAAAAACACCTTAGCGGCAAAGGCACAGGAAAATCTGGCAAGGAAGAATCCTCAATTCAGGAAAGCTTGACATCCCATTGTTCAACTCAAGTAGTTCCAAAACACTGAAAACTTCCCAAATTATTTGGGATGGCCTGAAGAGGTGAAGATTTGGAATTTTGCTTCCCATCTCAAAGTAACAACTCATTTGCCTTAACCTCATCCATTGAGGGTCACTTTACAGAACATAACACTACACAAAAAAGGGCAAAACCAAGGACCATTCTTTGGTTTGCAAATGGTTTTCTATGAAGGGATGATAATACCCGAGGTCTCTTAAGGATTAAAAGCTCTCAAGAAATGAAAGTCCACTCCTTGGTACAAAAGTAGCTCAAACAAATGAGTAGATGGCAAAAGGGCTAATCCTCCCCTGCTACAGATACCTAATTGTCCAATAAAGTACAGCTCTCCCCTCTTGTTCCCTTCAGGAGAATCAGGACCATGAAAAGGAAAAGTCATAAATATTCTTTCTGCCCTCCATAACCACAGCTGTGCCAAAGCACAGATGCTGCCTTGAAAGTGACTCTAATTCCAGCCTAGAGCTCTCACCTCCCAGACAACTCCTCCCCCAACACCCCACCAACATCAACCCCCCCAAACTCCTGCACAGATGCCCTCAACACCCCGTCAGGGGCCCCAGCTGTCCCCGTCCCTCTGCAGAGCTTTCCCACCCTCCAGCAGACGCCCTGGTTCCCTGCACATGCCATGGGATGGCACTCGGAAGGATCTGCTCCAAGGCCTTCCCCTGGAGCAAGCTCAGGCTGCCAGGCCTATGGATCCTGGATCATCCTTCCCACCAAGCCTTCCTGTGCACGGCTGTTCCATCTGCACCTCTGGGCTCAGCTCAGACTTCTCCACTAAACCAGGAGTGCTGGTAAAGGACGGAGAGCAGCCTGGCAAGCTCTTTCTCCAGCTCCCTCTTTACTCTTGGGGAGGTAGAACATTCCACAGGAAAGCAACTGATGCCACAAGGAGAGGGGTGGCCTCAAGCACCTTTGGCAATGAAACAAAGCCTTTGTTTGACATAAGTAAGCCCAAGCAATTCCCAAAAGTAAACAGGTAATTAGCACAGCCATACATAAGTACACAGCACCAGTTAGCATAAGAAAAACCTGGCAGGCCTAACTTGACCTGAGAGTGACTTGACAAAAAGCTTTAGACATAGTGTACCAGAAGAACTAAGGGCAAGTGTGAAGACAGCCCTGTGCAGGGAAGCCATGAGGAAGACTTTGTGCTGCTTTAGGGCATGGAGACCGCTCCTGGCCAGCGCCTGGACATCAGCATCAAGGATAGGAATCTGACCCAATGTATTTCCAACCCCCTGCCTATCGAATCGCCTCAGCAGTGTAAAGATGGATGGTATGTTTGGTACAATTCCTGCATCAACCCACTGAAATTTATACGTGACGGAGGAATATTTGAGTGGGGTGCAGACCCTGCCCTCCCACCAGGTCAATAAAAGAGCTTTTGGTGGACAGTGCATTTGCCTGCCAATTTCTTTGAATGAGGGAGACCCCTCAGGACTGCTATATCCTGAGGGAACAACATTGGCCTTGACCTGTAGGCAGCTGCACAAGCTTCAGATCTGCTGCCTCAGCTTCCAGGACGTCTCTTGGCCAGCATCCTGACGTGGATGCAGAACTGCTGTGAGGCACTGCTGGGACTCAGCAGGACAGGACTGCCTGTATTGTGTCCACATAGCACCCCTGACACTGCCAGGGTCATCCCGAAACCAGACAAATGCTCAGGTGTCAGCAGAGGGGAGCAAGGAGCCCTGGGCTCCTCTCAAGGTGTCTCAGCTGGGCTCGCTCCACAACACGCCCCCATTTTAAGGCCTGCTGATGCCCAGCTGCCAGAAAGGCCTACCTTGTTCTCTTCAAGATGCACAGGGAGAGCCAAGGAGCAGGACACCTTGGGAAGCAATCCTTCTAAGCCTTTTCTGCAGCCAGACACACACCAAGATCAGCCAAGACTCTCCACGCTGCCTGGCCCACACAGCCAAGCTCTGTGCTGGCCCTGGGCCACAGCAGCTTCTACCAAGCAAGGGCAAATGCATGTAGCCAAGAGTTGAAACACAGCAGACAGGGAAGATGTGAAAAGTTTGTGCGTAAAGGCTGTTAATTCACAGTTCTCAGAGAGCTTTGGGGCTCACAGCTGGACAGAGATGCTCCTGCTCACACCTCTGTCCAAAGCGGGGGATCACACCTTGCTACTACTGCTTGGGTTGGTCTCTGCAGGTCGAGGCGGATGCCAAACCTGCTCTTCACAGCCTTCTCACTTGCCCTGCCCCTCTGCCAAGCACAACATGCCTCAAGGACTGAAAGGACCCCAGAGAACCAAAGGGGGACCCTTGCACCTGCATCACTGGGAGCTCCCTGGGAAGCACTGTCCTTGAGAAGCAAGCCCCTTTCCTCCAAAGGCATTTCCCCAAATGTGTAGCTTTCCTGGGGAACACCAACACACTCTTAAGAAAAGCTGGCGAGGCTGAACAATTTCCGGTCTTCTCAGGACAGCCATTCCAGCTGTAGCTCGTATTCCCCCAAGTGTGTTTCCAGGTGGAGGCTCAGAGGTGCAGCCCCAGGCCCTCTACAAGCACAAGCTGCCCACTGCCTCTTCACCTGCCTCAACTCCAGCCTGTGGTCATGGCAGCAAAACCAGGCTGTTCCCAACCAGAGCCCAGAGCCCTGTTCCCGCAGGATGCTCTTGCCAGCACCTTCCAGGACTCTCTGCTGTGCACGCAGCGTTTTTCATGCCTGCTCTCAACAGGCCTTGGAAGGCAGAGCACAACCTGGCTGGCTCTGCCACCAGCACACCCCAAAGACAGGTGGAGGAAGAAGCAGCATGGGTTGTTTTGCAGCCATACCCAGGAGAAACTGGAAGGTGCCCTCCCTCTGGTCTCACTTGGTTGGCTTTCTGACTGGCTCTGAGGCTGGGGCTGCCATTCCTTGGTTCTGGGGACCAGAACCACACCTGGGATCCCGGCACTGCCTGACGGCGCTCCAGGCTCTGGCACAGTCTGAATCTCGGCACCGTGCTGCTTCTTCATTTGCTCTTATAGGCACACCCAAAGCTCTCGGTTAAGCCCAGATGGTCTCTGGTTCTGCCCTCTCTAGGGACTGCAGCTCCCTGCCCAGGCATTGCAGCTCGCCCGGCCAGCCCCTGCTGACTGCCCACTGCCCTCATTCACACTCAAGGAGGTCTGAGATGAAATCAGAACACCCAGACAAGGATAAGAAAGGAGGGCACTCGCCACCCACGGGGGAGCCAATGGTTGAGATCATCACCAAGTCCCTGACGTACAAAAGTCTCTGTAATCTGCACAAAGACATTGTACGACAGGGACATGAGGCTTATACAACCTGGTTACTGCGGGTCTGGGACCTTATGGGAACAGGCATGCGACTGGATGGTGGTGAGGCAAGGAATTTGGGACCCTTGACCCAGGAGCCAGGTATGAATCAGATTTTTGTAAGGGAGCCAGGCTCCCTTTTCCTCTGGGAGCGGCTTTTAATGAATGTCAGAGAGAGGTTTGTCTACGAGGAGAGAATGCAGGAGCACCACCATAGAATGAGCTGGAAGACCCCTGAGGAAGGGATCCAACAGCTGAGAAAAGTGGCAGTATTGG
This sequence comes from Lonchura striata, assembly GCF_050655825.1. Classification (NCBI taxonomy): domain Eukaryota; kingdom Metazoa; phylum Chordata; class Aves; order Passeriformes; family Estrildidae; genus Lonchura; species Lonchura striata. The sequence continues at coordinate 4,394,630 of NC_140735.1, read as the reverse complement.
AGGTACTCTTTGGGAGGGATGGACAGCATGATAATGACCCCGACAAGGTCAGGTGCACAAGGGCAAATGCTGTGGAGTCTGGCAAATCTAGGGCCATGTCAATACACCACCTTCATTGCAACGATTACTGCTGATACCAACCGAGAGACAGTGGGTTCTGCTGCCAACAAGTTTAGAAATTGTGAGAGTATGGTCAATGCAGGCTCATGCCTCTGCTGTGATCAAGGAACTCAAAGAGGAGTTTAAAGAGGAGATGAGGAAGATGAAGGAGGAGGTGAGGAAGATCAGTGCAGCACCAGTGCAAGTCACAGGCCCAATAGTCAGAGCCCAATACCCCCAGCTAGAGAGAGAGGATACACCCCACAAGCTGACTTGTGGGGGTTTTTTTGCATGGGGAAGACATGGGAAGGAGAGATGGGAAACCCACTTCTGTTCTGGCAGTGAGGGTGCGTCCATTCAAGGAGGGAAACACTAACCAAGGGAATTCCAGTAAAGTGAAGGTAGCCTCAGCCTCCCATGACCGAGCTGCTGGGTATGATCTGTCAGATCCCCTTGAAGCTACCACTAGTATGTATGCCTAGGAAAGAAATAATAAACGGGGTTAGAGGCCCCTGCCTCTAGCCAGAGAGAGGCACAGGAAAACTGGATCTTCTGGATGGTGTGGATCCAATGGCCACAAACATATGATGCCTTAGTTGATCCTGGTGCACATTGTACCCTGATACCATCAGGACATGTGGGGGCAGAACCTGTTTCCATTGCTGGGGTGACGGGGGGATCACAACAATTGACCCTGTTGGGAGCCGAGGTGAGCCTGACTGGGAAGGAGCGGCAGAAACATCCATTGTGACCGGCCCAGAGGCCCCGTGTGTTCTGGGCATAGACTTCCTCCGGAACGGCTATTACAAAGACCCAAAGGGACTCAGGAGGGCTTTTGGCATAGCTGCTGTAGAGGCAGAAGACATTAAGCAATTGAACACCTTGCCTCGACTATCAGAGAACCCATCTGCAGTAGGACCCCTGAGGGTGGAAGAGCAACAAATACTAATTGCCACCTCGACAGTGCACGACTGGCAGTATCGGATATATCGAGGTGCTGTGATCCCCATCCAGAGGATGATCCATGAGCTGGAGAGCTAAGGGGTGTTCAGCAAAACCCACTTGCCCTTCAACAACCCCACTTGGCCTGTGCGCAAGTCTGGCAGAGAATGGAGATTGTGCATTATTGTGCCTTGAATGAAGTGACTCCACTGCTGAGCGCTGCTGTGCCAGACATGCTGGAACTCCAGCACGAGCTGGAGTCCAAGGCAGCAAAGTGGTACGCCACTATTAACATTGCTAAGGCGTTTTTCTCCATTCTTCTGGCAGCAGAATGCAGGCCTCAGTTTGCTTTCACATGGAGGAGCGTGCAGTGCACCTGGAACCGACTGCCCCAGGGGTGGAAGCACAGCCCCACCATCTGCCATGGACTGATCCAGGCTGCACTGGAAAAGGGAGAAGCTCCTGAACACCTGCAGTAAAACGATGGCATATTTGTGTGGGGGAACACAGCAATGGAAGTGTTTGAGAAAGAATAGCCCATCATCCAGATTCTGCTTGAAGTCAGCTTCGCCATCAAGAAGAGCAAAGTCAAGGGACCTGCCCAAGAGATCCAGTTCCTGGGAGCAAAGTTGCAAGACAGACAGAGTCACATTCCCACTGAGGTCACAAATAAGATCACTGCGATGTCTTCACCAAGCAGCAAGTGTTGTGGCGCGGCATGCGCTCCTCGCCGCGGCACCCCGAGCGGTGCCGTGCTGGGCGGTGAGGGAAGAGAACGGGCGGCCGCTTTCCCCCGCAAGCTCTGCAGTTTCAGTTCGTGGCGCGCAGGTACAGACGAAGGCGACACGGGACTTGGGGGTGAACGAGATGGTTTTATTCCATGAGCCCCAAGACCCCGGCAGGCGGGGGGGCAAAGGTTTTATACAGAATTCAGGAGGAGGGGTGTAGGAACAGCAACCAATGAGGGAATAGCAGGGGAGGAGTTTAGGGCAGAACTAACATCTGGAAGCTGAGGAGGGGGCTAGAATGAATGACAGGGAAGGTTCTAGGGAAAGAGGCAGGGAAAGGGGGGTTGGGGGGGGGAAACAGATATTAAACAAATATCAAATGAAAGAAAAACACACCACCGCATCTCCCTCTTTTCCTTTACAAAAAGAAGGAGAATTTTGTGGTTTAAGCAAATTAATAAAACATGCAAATAATATAAAATCATATGATAACATTGTAAATTATTTAAAGGACATGAAAGACACATTATTGCATTTATAGGGCAGGAAGAGTAGTAACAGCCTAAATTAGACACAAGACTGCACAAAACTTGCTGTTTTGCTGCTCTGAGTAACAATCTAAAATAATGTAAATAATATAAATAATTGAAATAGAATGAAATAATTGACAGAAATTAAACTAAAAAATTTAATTAGAATGATTAAAATTACAACTATCTAATTTGAATAAAATAATTAAATGGAATTATTGGAATTAAATATAATAAAAGATCAACTAAATATAACTAATAAATTTTTAAATTTCGCAGCAATGCAGCAAGCCTGAAGCGATATAGTAGCTGAGTGATTCTTGTAGCAATAATGGTTAAACACAGCCTTTAAGTTAAAAAATATCAGAAAAGACTGAATTAATTATAATTACAACAAAACAACTTAATATAAAATCAAATTGTAACATTACATATTATTAAAAAACCATAAATTGAAAGACATTAAAAAATTATAAACTAATTGTGATTACAACATATGAAATATATAAAAACTTTATCTGGAATATATAAAATTGTCCTAAATCAAAGTCCAAATTAAGGGTACAAAGCACAGCAGGATTTGTGACTTCATCTGATTTAGAATTTGCTTCGTCGCGGTGCTTGTGATGTTTAGCTTTTTAAATTCTTAAAGCAGAGTCAGCGGATAACGGCGCTTGTCTTAAAGTAGAGTTAGCAGATAGCGATGTGGTTTGTTCAATTTGAATGTCCGTTTGAGAGGTGGGCATAATATCTTGAGTATTAATTAACTGGGATGATTTTTTTTTTCTATAAAATATAACTCAACAAACAGATTATTCAAAAATAATCAAAAGCAAAAAGAGGAATTCGTAGTTAAATAAAAAGGAGTATTGGGTAGGGTACATTAAGGAATAGGATAGGGGAATCAGACAATCACTTAATTAGTGATTGCCATGATTAACAGGGGGTATCGGTAAGGGGTGGACCGGGGCGCCGCCATTTCAGGGGGAAGACAAAATGACGGATCCCCAGTCCCGGGTTTCGGCTCCATTTCCTCGGGAGAAGATCCCTCCCGACCCTCCCCCCGGAGGACGAGCCCGAAGAAGGATGGGGGAATATCCAACCCCGCCTCCCCACAATAGGGACTAGCCTCGTGCAGGGACGGTGCAGGGCTATTGGGGGAGAGATGGGACTGGCGGGAAACCAGGGGCGGAAAAGAAGGGTCAAGGCGGGAAATGGGTCCCGAGCGGCGTGGCCAGCGCCATCTTGGGAGGGGGTGCTGGGTACACTGCACTTGGCCTGAGCAGTGTCCAGCAGGGCACTTGGGGCGGCTCGGCCACAGCAATCCCCAAGGGAGGATAGGAAAGGGTTTTAGGAAAGTCCGACGGGATGGGGGCATAGGGAGCTTCACAGAAGCAAAAAGGGGAAATTTATAGGAGGGGGGGGGGGGCCGCCCGACGCAGCTGGATGTCGGCGCAATGCGTGGGTGTAAAGGGCCCCTTTTAACAACGCTCCTATAGCTAACGTGTCGCCCTCTTAGCTGATCCCTACTGGTGTCTTTTCTACCCCCTCCGTCCAGCCCAGAATGGGGAGGGGAGGATAGAGAAGACAACTTTTTCGAGGAGAAGAAAAAGCGATCTAATCTAGGTCCCCACAGAAGACTAGGCGAAGGATAGCACTCAGTGCTAGCTTCCCCCAGAAAAAGAAAACTCACCCGCTTGCCAGGGACATGCACGGCTACAGCCCCAGTCTGGGCGCAGACGGGGGTTAAAACGCGAGAAAAAAAAAAAGTGGCAGACTCAGCCGCCCGTCGGGGCGATCCCCACCCCGTGTAGCCTACCTTACCTTGCAGGCTCGGACGGAGATGGCTTGAATCTTCTCCTCGACTCGATGGAAAAGTCGCACTAAAAACTGGGGATGTTCCTTCTCTTTCGGTTTGGCCCTTCCGGAAGCCTGGGTGTTCCCGTTAAACCAAGACTCGTCCCCGAAGCCTTGGTTTCGGCCACTATCAGCCTCCGGTGGTCTCGCTGCAGATGCTGACCGAGGAACCTCTTCTCGGTCAGTCCCTCTTCAGGTTCCCCCGAGCCGCTGCCAAAACCGCTCTCTGTGTCCTCGGGTAAGTCTGCCCGCCAAAAAGCTCTGCAGCCCGGCTGCCCGTGCAGCGCGGCTGCTCCCGGGCGGGAAGATGGCGAGAACAAAGAGGGTCCCGGAGCGTCAGTTTTTCGCTCGGCGCTCAGCTCCTCTTAGCATCAGGCAGAGCTTTTACGGCCGTAGATGTTCCTCTTCCCTCCTTCTTCTTCTGTGAGGCGGGCGCCCCCATGAATTTGCCCGTTTTTTTTTACAAGACGAAGGAGGGAACCATCCTCTGCTACCATATGTTGTGGCGCGGCATGCGCTCCTCGCCGCGGCACCCCGAGCGGTGCCGTGCTGGGCGGTGAGGGAAGAGAACGGGCGGCCGCTTTCCCCCGCAAGCTCTGCAGTTTCAGTTCGTGGCGCGCAGGGACAGACGAAGGCGACACGGGACTTGGGGGTGAACGAGATGGTTTTATTCCATGAGCCCCAAGACCCCGGCGGGCGGGGGGGCAAAGGTTTTATACAGAATTCAGGAGGAGGGGTGTAGGAACAGCAACCAATGAGGGAATAGCAGGGGAGGAGTTTAGGGCAGAACTAACATCTGGAAGCTGAGGAGGGGGCTAGAATGAATGACAGGGAAGGTTCTAGGGAAAGGGGCAGGGAAAGGGGGGTTGGGGGGGGGGAAACAGATATTAAACAAATATCAAATGAAAGAAAAACACACCACCGCAAGCAAGAAGGAAACACAAGTTTTCCTATGCACCATTAGCTTTTGGAGAATGCACATTCCCGAGTACAACCAGATTGTGAGCCTTCTTTACCTGGTCACCCACAAGAAGAACGATTTTCACTGGGGCCCTGCGCAGCTGCAAGCCTTTGCCCAGATCAAGCAGGAGATCGCTCATGCTGTAGCCCTTGGCCCAGTCAGGACAGGACCTGAGGTCAAGAATGTGCTCTACTCTGTAGCCAGGAGCAATGGTTTGTCCTGGAGCCTTTGGCAGAAGGTGTCTGGGAAGACTCGAGGCTGACCACTGGGATTCCGGAGCCAAAGTTACAGAGGGTCTGAAACCAACTACACTCCTACAGAGAAGGAAATCTTGGCCGCCCATGAAAGAGTTCAAGCCACCTTGGAGGTGATTGTCATGGAAACACAGCTCCTCCTGGCACCCCGACTGCTGGTGCTGGGGTGGATGTTTAAAGGAAAAGTTTCCTCTGCCACCATGCCACAGACACCACATGGAGCAAAAGGATTTTTCTGCTGTCCTTCATAAGAGTAAATGTTGTTCTGTTCTCCTGTCCTTGTCACAGTGCTCACCCTGCATGAGGTGTGTCTGCAAGCCCTCCAACCTCTGGGCTTGGGGAGGGCAAGTGTTCCTGAGGAAACAGGGATGCGGCAGCTGGACTGGACTGACCCAAGGGATGTTCCATTCCATGTGACACCATGATCAGCAATCAACTGAGAGAACTGGGTGAATAGGGGGGTAGGGGATTAATTTCTGTTTGAAGAGATTTTTCTTTCAAAGCAGCACCTACACATACAGAATCTTATCCTGCCACAAGGTTGTCAAACATTTTCTGCTGATAGGCAATTTCCTGTGGATTTGCTTTTCTTCTGTTAGTGTGTCTTGCTGTGCATTTTTTAGTTGGGTTTGGAGGGTTTTTTTGGTCGGTTTTGTTTTTTTCCCTGTTGAACTGCCTTTCTTCTCATGCATACATTTTTTCTTCCTTTCCTTGTGGCTTGCTTGGCACCTGATGGCAAGACAAATTTACCCAACTCAGTCATCTTGCCCAGTTATGTTTAGCAGTCACCATTAACTAGATGAGTTCAGTCACAGACTCCCTGCCATTTGGCAGCATCCACAAAGTATTGAAAGTGCATTTCATGTCCTTGTAGAGATAACAGAAATAATCCACAGTGGTGGTCAAGGGCTGGTCACTGAGGGATGTCACCAGGGCGTGGCTGCCAAGAGGACTCTGTACCATGGATGACATTTGACCCTCATTGTTCAGCCACATTCCCACCCACCCCATGTTCCACTTCTTTAGCCCAGCTCTCTCCAGTCTGGCTCTGAGGAGACCACAGCAGACCCTGTCACAGGCCTGCTGAACCCTGGGCACACAACATCCCCTTCTCTTCCCTCCCACGTGGGTTCTGCAGTCCCTGCCTTGTCCTGACAGTGCCTGGAATGGCTGCAGGAGGATTTGCCACATCCCCTTCCCTGCTGAGCCTGACCAGTCTGTGACTCTCCCAGTGCCCCTCCCTGCCCAGACTGGTTCCATGGCTGCCCTTCCCAAGGGCCCAGGACCCTCTGGGATGGCTCTGGCCTTTCCAGGGGGTTTGAGAGAGGTCCCACAGTGACACTGCCCAGCCTTCTCAACAGGCCTGACACCAAAGGCCTTTTCCACATCCCTCAGTCCCAGATCAGTGCCCAGAACACAGCACAGCCGATCCAGGTCCTCAGGGTGGTTCAGAAGGGAGGCAGCAGGGTTTTCTCCCCACAGACCCTCACTCCATCCAATGTCTCTCTTTGCAGTCCATGGCTGCCCTGAGCATTTTGTCCTGGAGCCTCCCTGCCCAGGATATTTGTCTCTATGCTGTCCTAACCACAGCCCAGCAAAGAATTCAGGTGGTTTCCCCGAGGATGTTACTCTCAGAGTAAAATGGCCTCAAGGTACTGTTTGTGCCACTGGAATTGTGCCACCCCCAAGTGCTGCTGATGGTGTTTGTGCTCACTCAGGTTCATCTCCCCACACACACAGGATGCACTGCTGAAATCTCCCCAGTACAGAGCAAACATGGCCTGCTGGCCTGGTCACTTGGTGTCCCTCCATGCAGGGACAAACAACCTCCTGCAGGTGGGGGAGAGGCCAGTGCTGGCAGTGGTGGTTGCAGGGGCTGGTGTGGGACAATTGTCGTGGGGCACTTTCCCAGGCTGTCCCCAGAACAAAGACACAGCCCAGGCCCTACTCTGCTGCTCCATCAGGGCCATGCCAGGAGCTCTGGCTGTGCCAGGACACTGCTGTGTGCCCTCCCTGCACACTCCCCCTCTGCCCAGGCACTGGGCTTTGCTGTGCCAGGGCATTCCTGGAGCACATTGCTGACAGCATCTCTGGAGGAGAGCAAAGCCTTCCTACCCTGCCCTCAGGAGATGCCCTTGGCTGATGGAGCTGCTGTGCTGGAGCCCAGCTGTGTCCCAGCAGTGCCCACGGCCTGTCCCTGCCTGTGGTCACAGCATGGACACGCAGCAGGACAGTGACCAAGCTGCCAGAGCACTGCGGCCTCACAGCCACCTCAAGGCTGGCAAGGAGAGGGTGGATTTGGGAAGGGCAGCTCCAAAAAGAACAATCCCTGCTGCTCCCTGGCAGTGCTGCTCTGCTGGAACTCTCTTCCCCTTCTCCCCTCTAATTTCATGCAGGCCTCAGAGCTGGGATCCCAGATAAAACAGGCACTGCAGGGTACTTTATTTTGTTCAAATGTAGCGATAGCACAAACCTGGTTAACAGAGCTTATAAGTCACATTCAAGAGGTAGACAGTGAATTAAATGGTGGGGGTTAAAAAATGTTATTGAGGATACTTTTATGAGCGAAAAAAACAATGAACATTACCCAAGGACCTGGACAGGCCTGTTGGGCGTGTCATGAGTTCCATTCCAAAAGTTTGGCAGAAGAAAACAGGCAATAGGTAGCTTCAGAGAAGCAGCCAGTCATCATTTTCCTCAGGGCATCCTTTCACTCCTGGTTCCTCAGGATGTAGATGAGGGGGTTCAGGGCTGGAGGCACCACCGAGTACAGAACTGACACTGCCAGATCCAGGGATGGGGAGGAGAGGGAGGGGGGTTTCAGGTAGGCAAAGGCTGCAGTGCAAGAAACAGGAAGAGCACAGACAGGTGAGGGAGGCAGGTGGGAAAGGCTTTGTGCCATCCCTACTCAGAGGGGATCCTTACCACAGCCCTGAAGATCTGCACATAGGAGAAAACCATGAACACAAAACAGGCAAATGACAAAAAGGCACTAACAGCAAGGAGCTCAAGTTCCCTGAGTTTAGAGTGTGAGCAGGAGAGTTTGAGTGTGGGATGGGATCATGCTCCAGCACAGTGTGGGTGGAGGGAGGCAGAGATCTCTGAAGCTTGCTCTTGGGGAAAGAGGTTTATTGGGGATCCAGGAATGCCCGAGCCTCGTGCTGTCAGGCGTAGCACGTGGCCGAGCTTAAGAGGACAGGGGAGGGGAGAGACAGACGGAGGGTTTAGGAGAGGAGAAGCCCCAGGGGGGGAGGAAGTCCAAGAAGGGGGAGAGGTTCCAAGAGTGGGGAGAGGTTCCAAGGGGGGAAGAAGTCCAAGAGACCGCATGGCCCCTCGGAGCTCCTTTATCAGGGGCTCCCAGATGGGCCGGGACAAGGCATGGGCCAATGGGGTTACAGACTTGATGTTTTAGGGGCAGGTACAGAGGTGTGGGATGAGCCACAATCTTTTGGGGGGTGGGATGGAAGAGTCCATTTCACTCCAGGATTCATCCAAGGGCAGAAGTGACATCCGGCTAGCTGAGAGAACAATCATATCTATCTATCATCTGCAACATTTGAGGACCTGTGGGATTTCACAGAAGAAATGGCCCAGGGCATTGCCCTGGCCCAGGGGCATGGAAAATGTATTGGCTGTGTGCAGCAGAGCATTGAGAAAGCCACTGGCCCAGGCAGCTGCTGCCATGTGGGCACAAGCTCTGCTGCCCAGGAGGGTCCCGTAGTGCAGGGGTTTGCAGATGGACACGTAGATGTTGTAGCACATGAAAGTGAGAAGGGAAACCTCTGCTGAAATGAAAAAGACAAACAGAAGCAGCTGTGCAGCACAGCCTGAGTAGGAGATGTCCCTGGTGTCCCAGAGGGAATTGTGCATGGCTTTGAGGACAGTGGTGCAGATGGAGCCCAGGTCGCTGAGGGCCAGGTTGAGCAGGAAGCACATGGGCGTGCGCAGGTGGTGGCCGCAGGCTCCGGCGCTGATGGTGCGGCCGTTGCCCAGGAGGGCAGCCAGGGAGATGCCCAGGAAGAGGCAGAAGTGCAGGAGCTGCAGCTGCCGCGTGTCTGCCAGTGCCAGCAGGAGGAAGGGGCTGACAGAGCTGCTGATGGACATTTCTGCCACAGGAAATTATTATCTCCTGAGGAGAAAACTACAGCACTAAGTCAGGCCACACTTCCATGAGCAAAGTCTATTTCATATCTCATAGCAATGGAACATTTAGGGTCTCTCCTTTTAAGAACACTTCTCTACATTCCCCTCACCTGGGCTCTTGGTTTTGCAGGAATTGAGAGCAGGGCTCAGGAGGATTCCTTCTTCTTGAGCAGTGAGAGATAACTGAGAATGCTGGGTGATCACCAATTAAATGAACTTGGAAACACCAAAAATCTTTTCAGCTCTGCTGTTTGCATTTTGCCCATCTGAAGAACTGAGCTGAGGGAATTCCTTGTATTTGTTCACCCAGCTGCAGCTGCCACAATCAGGAGTGGTTGTGGCTGTTTGAAATCCCTGACATTTCTAATGCACTGCAGGTGAAATCGTGTGGGTCTGAGAGGCACAGGGATGGTCTCTCAGTGCAGGGACAATGGAGCAGCTCTGGCCATCAGGGCTGGCAGCTTCGAGCTGCAGGAGAGGCATGCAGAGGAGTTCCCCTAGAGAGAACCAGGGCAGTGCTGCGAGCAGAGGCTCTGGGGTCAGACAGCACATGGACAGAGCCCTCGCCTTCCCTCAGGGTGCCTCACTGGGATCTCAGCTGTCTCCTGCCAAGCTGCTGCACAGAGGGATCACTGCAGCTGCCCAGGTGCAGGTGTCCAGCAGCATTTCCCTGGCTCTAACACTGAGCTGTCTCCTCCATGAGGATCCCACGCAGCCCAGAGACACCACGGGAGAGCTGTGCCTTCTGGAGGGCACCTGCAGCCCTGCAGGACACCCAGGGAATCAGCTGAAGGGCCCCTGAGGGCACCTGGGCACTCTGCTCCCACAGACACATGTCCACAGCAGGGTCCCAAGGCTCCCTGCCTGGACGGGCACCTGCCACCCCCAAACCCTGGCACTGCCTCAGAAAACCCAATGGTGGCAATGGGGACAACACAGGCATCTGGGCATGGCAGTGAAATGTCACAATGCTCCTGCCAGGGGAGGAGGGACAGAGAGACTGATGGAAATCATGGCCTTGTCCTTCCCTGACTGGGCTCTGGCTGCTGCAGGGCTCTGCACAGCCGAGCCCGTGTGGGATGAGGTCAGGGGCTCTGCTTGGGATGGGAAAGGAGCCTGGGCAGGAGCTGCAGGGGGAAGGTGTCTGAGCCACAGGGACAGCAGGGAGGTGGCACATCCCCCTGCCCGGCATTTGTGGCAGCAGCTCCCTGTCCCTCCCTGCCCATGTCTCTGCTGAGGGGGCTGTTCCTGCCAGCAGCGTCTCCCTGTGCCCAGCTCCACTCCCTGCCAGCGCTCACTGAGCCCATCCCCACCCCACGGCCCTGGGGCAGCTCTGCCTGTGCAGGGACATGTCCTGTGCCTCTGAGGGAGCAGCAGGGAAGCCCCGCTCTGGAGCTTGTTCTGCTCCATGCCAGGTCATCCAGGAGAGCCACCCTGACAGGTCCTGTCAGTGCTGGCATTGTCAGAGACACTTCCAGGAACTCACCTGCATTGCTCTGCAGCCAGAGACTCAGCATGTCCAGGGGCTGTGCAGATTTCTCCCCTGATGGGGTCTCTCCTGTCCTGCCACCCCAGGCTGCCTTTGACCTCTTTGGCACTGCTGCTGCCTGCCCTTGCTGCCTGCAGGTACTGCCCTGTCTGCCGTATGGCTACATCCTCTGCCCCAGAGGAACTGGGAGAGGCCTTGCAAAAGATCATGGAAAGTGGGGCACGGGCCAGCCTTAGGAGAAGCCTCCAGGAATGGAAGTGGAATTTTCCTAGAGGCAGAGAATGATTCATTCAAACGCTGTGAAGATTTCTCCCCTAGTGAGAGCTCAGTCACCCTCCCAGCCCAGACTGCCTCTCCTCTCTCTGTGCCTCTGTGCTGTGCCCGGGCTGGCTGCAGGCAGTGCCCCAGCCCTGCTGGGCTGTGCCCAGGAGCTGCTCCTGGCCAGAGCTGTCTCTCTGCAGCGCTGCCCTGGCCAGGAGCTGCCTCTGTGCCAGGAGCCCGGCCCAGCTCAGCAGCACAGACACAGCATCAGGACTTCTCCTGTGGGTTGGCTGCTGAGTCCCTGGCCATCAGTCCCTGAAAGGGAGTGGCAGAAATCTCTCAAGAATTCAAAGTTACAATCAAACTCCAAAGTTTCCTGAAGTTTTAATGGGTCCCACTGAGGGACAGGACTGAGAAAGTGTCCCCAGGTTCCAGTTAGAGCAGAACACTGTAGGCACTGATAACAGGTGGGACAAACAAGGCAAAGTTGTCTCTGGTGCTGAGCAAACCTGGATGTGTTTCAGGAATGCAAAGGGCCCAGGCCTGAGCCCCAGTCCTTGGCAAGGCAGATCCTGTCCCTCCCTCATTGCTCAGGGCTCTTCCCAGGATGGGCACTGGCATGTGGGGATGTGCAATGCCAAGGGCAGGACCATGGGGCGGCCCCTGCCAGGCTGCTGAGCAGGGACAAGGAGGCACTGAGGCCCCAGGGCTGCAAGGGTCACTTGTCTCCTCCTCCTGGCTCAGGCCCAGGGCCAGCAGCCATGGCCAAAGGGCTGCACAGGTTGGCTCTGTCAGGGCCTTGCAGCTGCTGCACATCCCTGAGCCCTCTGCAGCCCAGGCTGTCCCACGGTGTCCCTGCCCTGCGCCTCTGTCCCTGCAGGCTGTTGTCACCTCCGGCTGCCCCACCTGGCTGGCCTCTTCCTTTGCTGGCAGCTCTGCCTCCTGCTGCCCCTGCCTGGCCACACAAAGCCTTGGGCTGATACCAAAAATGGTTAATTCCATTTTTACCCTGCCTGTGAACTTTCAGCACAGGAACAAGGCATGCAGGGGCTGCTTTCCCAACAAGGACAGTTGGAAGAGAAGAAGAAGACATCTGGCTCAAGGGTGCAGTGACAGAGAAAACAAGGACTGATTCTGAGAACTTGGGGTGGGTTTTATGGAAATGGGTAAATTGTAATTGGCATTTAGTGACTGTATATGAGCAACACACGGGTAGAATTACATGTCCATGTCAGGTTAGGGGTTATCCCTCACTAGCCCTCAGGCCTGAATAAATGAAACCTCCTGAAATAGCAAATTAGAGTTAAGGAGCCTCATTCTGATATTTCTGTGATTTGGTGACAGCGGGGCCTCACAGAACCCGGGAGTCACCTGTGACACTGCCCAAACTCATGGAACAAAGGGTCCATGGTGACACCGCAGAACCCCATGGAACCAAAATCCATTTTGGCACATTGGGGACACATTGAACCAATGGTCCATTGTGATAGTGCAGATCCAAGGAGATCATTGTGACACTGAGAAACCTCTGGGAACCAAGGGGACACTCTGACACAGCAAGGCCTCGTGGAACCAAGGGTCCCTTGTTAAACTGTGTGGCCTCATGGAACCATGAGCCATTGTGACACAGCGTGGCCACACGGAGCCAAAGTGCCATTGTGACGCTGCAGATCCAGGGAGACCATTGTGACTGAGGAACCTCATGGAACCAAGAGTCCATTGTTCCACTGTGGGGCTCTGTGGAACCAAGGGGAGCACAGTGACATTGCGAGGCCTCATGGAACAATGGAGACTATTCTGACACTTTGGGACACACTAAAACCAAGGGATCATTAGAGCACGGCAGGGCCTCATGGAATCAAGGGGACTACAGTGAACACTGTGGGTGTCCAAGGGATGAAGGGTCCATTCTGACTCCGTGGGACAAAGGATGCCATTGTGACACTCTGGGGCATCATGGAACCAAAAAACCACTGTGACCCTGCAGGGCCTCATGGAACCATGGAGGCCATTTTGACACTTTGAGGCCTGTGAAACCAAAGGGCCACTGCATTATTTTTAGCTAAAAAATAATATTCTTCTTACTTTACCAGTGTTTTCAGACACAAAACAGCTCATCTACATATGGATCCAGGTCACCTGTACAGGCAAACACAATGAAGAATGCAGCAGGAATGATTTGTCTCTGCCTCCATCTGTCACCTCTCTGGAGCTGGAGGTGCAGCCCCAGCACTTTGGAGGGCTCAAGGGCTCACCAGCTCAGCTCCCACACAGAGAACTTACCGACCATGTTCTGCTGTCCTTGGCCCCTGCCCGCTCAGCCAGGCTGAGATGGACACTGATGGTTTCCGTGCCAGGCTCTCCCAGCCCAGCCCAGCTCCCTGCCAGCTCTGCCAGCTGCCCTGAGCTCTGGGCAGCACCAAGGGCCTCTCCCCAGCACAGCCCAGCTGGCTCAGGCCCCACAGCTCTGCTCAGGCCAGGCTGCTCTGGGCACTGCCCCACGGCCTCAGCCCCTGCCAAGGGCACAGCAGCAGCTGCAGCTCAGCCAGGACTCAGCCCCACCATGGGGGAAGGGGCCTGGCCAAGGCAAAGGAGCTCCCTGGGTGTCCTGCTGTCCTCTCCAGGTGATCTGAGAGCTCTGCAGCCCCTCCTGCCATCCCATCTGCCCAGGCCATCACAAGAGCCCCGGCCCTGGGGCCCTCCAGAGCTGCTCCTGCTCCAGGCCCAGGGCCCATCCCAGAGCTGGGGCAGCCACAAAGCTGTGCCCATTTCTGTTCATTCCTGCTCTGATGGGGATGGATCCTCAGCACCTTGGAGGTTGGTGATGAACTTTACTACTCCAGAGGCCTCTTCTTTCTTGAGCTCTTCAGTATAGAAATTTAGTGACAAAGGCACATTCACATTTCTTCAAAACACCCAAACAAGACAAGCCCATGGGTGTGGGAACTCAAAATGTCTCTCAGACATTTTTAGAGGTTCCAGGCCTTGGTCAGAAGCATTCTAGACACTGGCAGACAGCTGAAAAGCAGCTGTGATTTTGAGTTTGAGCCATGGAATTAATTACCAACTTTGGAGGTGGAACAAGCAGTCACAAAAGGTTAGATAGTATAGTAAAAGTAGTTACAAAGTAGAGGGGAAATTTTTTTAGTATTGTACAGGGGGGTTTTAACACATGTACAGGGGTGTTTTCACTTTATACATGGGGGTCAGAAGTTCTAAGATGGAGGAAAGTGGGCTGATTCTGTTCTTCCTCCTTCTTTTTCCTTACCTGCATGTTCTTGGTAATGTTGGCACTCACAGATTGGTTTAGAGTAGAAAAACACTTGGCAACGTAGGTAGTAGGTATTGGGGAATAATTGTAAACATGTTATACATAATGTATCTTATAAAAGATAGCAGCAGCCCTGGGCAGAGGGAGAGACGAAGAAGACAGCAGACAGAGAGGATGTCAGTGTGTGTGTGTGCCTCTACCCAGGCCACTGATCAAATAGCCGCAGTCCAAGAACATAATCTGTTAGATAACTAGCAATAAACTGCCTTGAGACCGAACAGCTAAGCCTGCGGAGTTTTTCTTTGGAAGCACAGGTTGGAGGAGGAATTTCACCACCACATGAGATTCCAGAGGAAGGCCGGGGTTCTCACAATTGGCCTCCCTGGGTGGGCATCAACAAAAAGAAGAAAAAGAAACGTCAAACAACCTCCAACCTTCATCGGCAGAAAAAGAAAGAAGAAGAAAAAAACCAAAAACGGAAGAGCAGCACACACTCTCCGCAATTTCAAGAAGAGAGGGAGCGGAAAGCTCAAGATAAAAACCTGACCTTCACCAAGGCATTTAGTCTGGAGGACAGCCAGGAGGAGAGAAACCAGAAGCGCGCCTGGGATTCCTCGCCTGTGGCCTGCTGGATGATGGACAGTGCCATCTGTGGACTGACTTCATGCTGACTCAGCTTTTGGTGAGAATGGTCGAAATTAAGAACATGGGGAGGGAAGGAATTTTCCCAAGGACACACCAAAGATTTTTTTTTAGCCCTGTGGGAGGGGGTGTGGAGAGTAGCCCCCCAACAATGCCATGGGAAGTAGTTTAAGTCCCTGCCCCCCAAACTGTCAGTTATGTGTTACCGCCGCTCTTTGTAGCATCAATCATTAGCGGTATCCACCTTCTGTTCTGGAAAGTTCCTTGTTCTATGTAACCCCATTGGTCTTTCCCCAGTTGCCACTCCTTCCTCTTACACCCATTGGATGTTCCCCCTGTCTGTCTTCCCCTACCCCACTCCCGAGCTTGTTCCCCATTGGACAGCTCATACCTTGACCCTCCTACCCTGGACCAGATATATGTTTCAGCCCGCCCCCTGCGCGGGGCTCTTGGAGCCAGCTCCCTTTCTGTGAGGCTGTCTTCCTGCACCCCTTTGCTCAGTCCCTGACACCTAGCCCTCAGAGAATAAAGCTGCTTCGGAGCCAACCCGCCTATGGCTGGAGATCTCTTTATTCCATCGTCTCTGCCCCTCGGAATCCCCATCCACAGGGGAACCACCAAAGGGACCTAGAGACAACTGGCGCCCGAACTGGCCGACACCACTGGGGTGTCAGCCCTGATCGACTCCTCCGAGAAGATAGGATCCGTGACCCACTCCTTGAGGACTTAAAGCGCTGCTCGGGTCCAGTATCACCGGCGACCACTCTTTGTTCAAGGAGATCGGCTGCCTGGTGACCTGCAGACACCCCGTCGCTTTGAAACAGCAGCTTCGGGTGAAGCCTTTGCACCAACGGGACCTGCAATGCTCCTGCCGCCCCACTGAGGTTCTTTTCTTTTCTGCTGGCATCCATTTGGTGAGTTTCGTGCCCTTCCTTTCTGGCACTGACCCAGCCCCTTCTGCTTTATTTCTCTCCTTTGCTTCCGGGGGATTTTTGCTTTCTTAGGAGAATGGGCAACCGCCTTTCTCCAATCAGGAGGGATTTTTATTCCCAAGTTAAAGCCTCCCTTGTTTTGGGGAATGTTTCTTTTAAGAAAAGGGAATTGAAATCTTTTGTTAACTTTATCTTTGATCATTTCCCTGATGCTACCAGGGATGATTTCTGTTCTGTAATTTTTTGGGGAAAGGTTGGGAGATTGTTGTACGACCAGCAGGTCAAAGGGAATTTTAGGGTGGGTCATTATTTTCCTTTATTTCATTCTATTTTTACATTATTTAAACAAAAAGGGGAGAATTTGGGTCTCGGTTCACCTACCCCTCATTCCACCCCCCCAATCCTCTTCCCACTTCCCCTAAGGGTGGATCGGGCAGCAGACCCCGCCAAACCCCGGCACAGGGTTGCCACCGTCTCCCTGCTGCTCCCCGTTCCACCCTGTCCCTCTCTTGTGCTGGGACCGGCCATCCCAGTTCAAGCCACTCCGACCCCCATGTCCCACACCCCGAATCTCCTGGTTTAAAGCCCTGCTGTTCCATCCCCGAGTTATGCAAACATGTTATTCAAAATGGTGCCGGCCACATGGCCGAGCAGCCTCTTCTTGACTCAAAAAATGGCTCCCTTCCCGCCATTCCTCTACCTGCTCCACCCCCCCCATCCGCCCCTCCTTTGTCGGGTGCCGCCCCTGCGTCGGGTCCCACCCCTCCACCTGCGTCGACTGTGACAGCGTCGGGACCCGCCCCCTCACTCCCCAAGGCCACACCCCCGGTGGGAGGGATCAACCCTCAAGAAAACCACACCCCGGTGGGTGGATCCGGCCACGCCTCCCCTTCTCCAGCCACTTCCGGTTCCCACGCTACCGGAACCGGAAGTAGGCCTGACCGGAAGCAGGCCATCTTGGCCTGCCGGGCCTCTCGCCATCGAGGCCCCTCGGTCAGGGAGAAGATCCGGGCCCTGACCCGTCCTGCCTCATCCTCTTCTGAGGATGAGGACAGCGACAGCCCCCGGCCTCCACCTCGGTCGGGAGGTGGATGGGCACGGATAAGGGAGAAGGCCATCGAGGAGGGGGACTTAGAATTCGCAAAAGACCTTGGACCATTTGCAGCACCCGTGATAAAGGGTAGAGGGGACAGGGTAAAATGGGAACAGCTGCCTTACGCTGAAGTAAAAGAACTCCGTAAGGCAGCCAAGGACTATGGCAGAGACTCACCATTCTTCAAAAACATACTTGACCTCACCTTTTCTGGCCACACCCTCGTGCAGCATGATTTGCTATACATAGCTAGATCTCTATTTACTCCCACTGAACTTCTTTTATGGGAGATTCATTGGAAAAAGCTGCTTAAGCCTCTCCTACAAAAATATGATTTGAGGCGGACTCTGGGAGATGGCGAGGAGGGTCTGGAAGCACTGGCGGGGGAAAGCGACTTTAGCCGGCCGGAGGACCAGATACTGTTACCAACAAACATTCTTGATGACATCCGTGAGGCCGGCCGGGTCGCCCTGCTCAAAATACCGGACGGCAAAACCCCCCTCCAGAGCTTTTCCAGTATGATGCAAGGGCCAGAAGAGACTTTTATAAAATTTGTGGATCGCCTGAAAGAAGCCATCGACAGGCAAATTGATAATCCGGCTGCGAGGGAAGAACTGCTAAGAAAAATGGCTTTTACAAACGCCACAGCTGAAACCAAAAAGGTATTACGCACACTACCCCAAGACCCTGAGCCAACGATCGCCAAGATGGTGGAAGCCTGCACGAAGGCGACATCCACCGAAACGACAGTCGCCTTGGCCGTGAGTAAGGGGATTGGGGAGGCCATGCTGAATTTAAACACCGTGCGATGCTTCGGGTGTGGCCAGATTGGACATATCCAAGTCAACTGTCCCTACTGGCCCCCCGAATGCTTTCATCAGCCTTATGCTTCCTCCCCAAGACCAGGTTACAGGAACCCTCAGCTGCAGCATCATCTGCCGGCGGGAAACGGGCCGTGGAGCGCAAGGAGGGGCCGCACGAGGACAACAAGTGGCCCCTCTCAGCGCCCTGCCCTCCCTACCATCCGGGAGGATCAGTGGCCCAGCGGTCAATTCCAGAGGTTCGGCAGAGCCCCGAGGATGGACTCCGCCTCCTCCGAAGGACAGGCAATATAGACGTTGGCCGCCGCCGGGTCCTCGTCAGCTCCATCACAGTCACCTTCCGAGACGAGGACCTAGTACGTATTCTTGCAGGGTTCCTGGAGCCCCCTTACTCTGGCCTTGAAACCACCATCTTGATTCTCAGCGACAGCAGGTACACCCCTCACGAACTGAACATTATCCCAGAGGTCGTGAGTTTTCCACCAGGGTCGGAAATCACTGTGTCGGTAGTGTGCCATCATCCACCGTATACCCTGGATAAGGGGTCTCCCCTCGCTCTGATGTACCTTTTGGACTCCACAGATTTAGACGAGGAAAACAAATACGTTTTCCTCACACAAAACGTATCAAAGGACAGACCACTCATTGACACCACCTTCTCTCAGCAGGGAAAATCTATCCAACTCAAGCTTATGGCAGACACTGGAGCAGATGTGACCATCCTCCCCCGAGCAAAGTGGCCCCGCGACTGGGAGTTGGTGCCCCCTTGCGGCACAATCTCTGGGGTGGGAGGAGCTGTCAACTCCTTCAAGAGTCGTCACCTGGTAAGCGTGGAGGGACAGATTGCCACAATTAGGCCATTTGTTGTTTCGTCTAATATTATGTTATTGGGCAGGGACGTTTTGTCCCAGTGGGGTGCCCGTCTGGATATTCCTTGCCCTGCGTGGGATTTTTAGTGTGGGCCACTGCGGAGCGCACCTCCCCACCGTTGAATTGGAAGACAGATGATCCGGTGTGGGTGGACCAGTGGCCCCTTCCGAAGGAAAAATTGGTTGCGCTCAACAACCTAGTGGAGGAGCAGGTGCGCCAGGGACATTTAATACCCTCCACCAGTCCCTGGAACACACCTGTCTTTGTGATTAAAAAACCCGGCAAAGACAGGTGGCGCCTGCTCCAAGACCTACGCAGGGTCAATGAAGTGATTGAAGATATGGGCCCCCTTCAGCCCGGCCTTCCCTCCCCCTCCATGCTTCCCCGAGATTGGCAGCTCACAGTCATCGACATCAAGGACTGCTTTTTCAATATCCCGCTTTTTCCTGGAGATGCTCCCAGGTTCGCTTTCTCGGTACCATCCATCAATCGGGCAGAACCGTATAAGAGGTATCAATGGACCACTTTGCCTCAGGGAATGAAAAATTCTCCGGTGCTCTGCCAGATCTTCGTGGCACAGGTGTTGTCCCCTGTCCAGAAGATTTTCCCCGAAGCCATAATCCTTCATTATATGGACGATGTTTTAATTTGTGCAAAAACTGAGAGTTATCTAAAGACCACACTTAACAAGACCATTGCAGCCATTGAGGCTGCGGGATTCGAGATTGCAAAGGACAAGATACAGCTGTCAGCCCTGTGGAAGTATTTGGGATTTGTCATCTCCGGGAGGACCATCATACCCCAGTCGTTAACCATCAACGACAAGCCACGGACACTGCGGGACCTGCAACAAATCTGTGGAACCATCACCTGGATCCGGCCTCTCTTGGGACTCACCACGGAGGAGCTGGCGCCGCTCTTCAGTCTTCTGCGAGGAGACGGCGACCTGGCTTCTCCACGCGAGCTGACACCTGCCGCGAAAGGAGCTCTGGAGAGCGTCGCGGATGCCATCAGGTCCCGCCAGGCACATCGGGTCGATCGGTCTCTCCCTTTAGAGCTTGCCATCCTTGGTAATTGTCCCAACTTCCATGGGTTGCTGTTTCAGTGGGATGCTGGGCTGACTGACCCATTCCTTGTCATTGAGTGGCTGTTCCTTCCACACCAGCCTGCAAAAACGATCTCGACTCCCGTAGAGTTGATGGCAAAGATAATCATCAAGGCTAGGCAACACCTCCGGACCCTCGCAGGGTGTGACCCGGCGTGCATATACATGCCTTTAAATTTGGAGCAATTAGAGTCACTTTTGCAAACAAATGAAAATCTGCAAGTTGCAGTTGACAGCTATCCCAGTCAGAGTTCTATTCATTATCCAAAACACAAGCTGTTTAAAGACACACTATTTGGCCCCAAAGTCTTTCAAAAGTAAAATACCTATTAAAGGTGCTCTCACGGTGTTCACCGATGGGTCAGGAAAGTCCCACAAGTCGGTGATCACTTGGAAGGACCCAGATAGTCAGAAGTGGGAGTCTGACATCCAAATAGTTGAAGGCTCCCCCCAGATTGCTGAACTTGCAGCAGTCGTGAGAGCATTCAAAAAATTTCCACAGCCATTCAATTTAGTCATGGATTCGGCATATGTAGCTGGGATAGCAGAAAGGGCGGAACACGCCCTACTTAAAGAAATCTCAAACAAGAAATTATTCCACTTGCTCTTGGACTTAATTTGGCTGATCTCCCACCAAGAGCAACTATATCATGTAATGCACGTCAGAGCCCACACAGACCTGCCAGGCCCTGTTGCCGAGGGTAACCGGAGGGTGGACCAACTTGCCATGCCCCTTACCTTTACTGCACCAGCACTTTCCTCGAACTTACCTGACATTTTTGCCCAAGCGAGGCTCAGCCACGCGTTTTTCCATCAGAACCCACCGGCCCTCGCTCGCCAATTTAAAATATCACAAGCTCAGGCAAGATCAATTGTTGCCACATGCTCCAGCTGCCAGACATTTGCCCTACCATCTATGGCAATGGGGGTCAATCCCCGAGGACTGGGAGCCTTGGAGCTGTGGCAAACAGATGTCACCCATTACAGCCCTTTTGGCAGACTAAAATATATGCATGTGTCGGTAGACACCTTCTCAGGTGCTGTTTTTGCTTCTCTCCATACGGGGGAGAAGACAAAAGACTCAATCAAACATCTATATATGGCTTTCGCGACCTTGGGGGTCCCAAGAGCCATTAAAACAGATAATGGGCCTGGGTTCACATCTGCCCATTTTGAACAATTTCTACAACAGTGGGGAATTGCCCATACCACCGGCATTCCCCACAATCCCACGGGCCAAGCCATTATCGAGAGGACTCACAAGAATATAAAACAGCTGCTAGAACAACAACAGGATTCAGCACTTGCCATGACCCCGATAGAAAGGGTCTGTAAAGCACTTTATGTTTTAAACTTTTTAAACTGCTCGGAAAAAGGGCCAAATCCACCAGTCCTCCGACACTTCTATAATAACACAAGAGCCCAACTGAAAGAACGCCCACCGGTACTCATAAGGGATCCGGAGTCCAAGCAAGTGAGCAGCCCATACCCGCTCATCACTTGGGGGAGAGGGTATGCTTGTGTTTCCACAGGACAAGGCCCCAAGTAGATTCCAGCAAGATATGTAAAACCATTCTTAGAAGGCTCTACCGATATGGATCCCCCACCGAGGAACACCTCAACAGCACCCGCTCCAGTGCCGCCAGACACCGCGGCCGCCTGGAAGAGGAGGAAAAGAAAGGCAGCAAAACAATACCCAAACATTGTCACCAGAACACTCATCACCCGATTATACGCACCACCTTTGGCTGATGACCTCCCTAACACTCCGTCTCCCTCCATCCCTTTTCCTCTTCCCTCTTACCTTACCCGTCGCTCCTACCCCACTTAAATGTTATTTTACTTAAAATTAAAGGGGGAGTTACAGGAGTTGGGGGAAAAGACCACATTTTTTCTTAAAAATTTTCTTTCTGCACTTTAGCTATCTAAGGATGGCTGCCCAAGGAACACCAACCCAGAAGAAACAACAGAAATCACTCCACTCACCCCACTGCGCCCAGCTGACCGTCATCACCACATTTGTCATCATCCTGTGGCTACAAACGGCAGACGGCTGGATTGTCCCACAGCCGAAGGAGAATGTTTGGGTCACGCTGGCAAAGTCCTTGCAACAAGACAATCTCTGTCTGGCCATGGGCAATGTGGACAACCCATTGTCCACATGCCTGGTGGGGGTCCCCTTGGTTGCTGAGGACTGGCCAGTCTCAAATTCCGACCTGCTCCGAACCACAGGTAGGAGACCAAACCCTGTCGACACTTGGGATGAGTGGACGAAAATCTTACCTAACAGCAAAGAGGAGCCCCAAGAATTGGACCTGTTGGGGTCCTCCTCCGCCAGGTATTGTGTGAAATTCTATTATAGACGGCCGAGTCAAAATTGGCATGGGATTGACTTGGCCAAAAATACATATAGGAAAGATGTGACACCTTGGAGTAAAAAATACAATTCACAAACATGGTGCAATTATACTAGCCAAGTTATCTCCATTTCCTCCACTCGCCCTAAGTCGTTGCCCCGGGAGATGTTCCTTATCTGTGGGGACCGAGTATGGGCGGGAATCCCGTCCCGGCTCCAGGGAGGTCCATGCAGCCTTGGCAAGCTCGCTACCCTCACTCCCAACAGAACTCAAATTTTGGATTGGAAAAAGGAAAGACAATTGGCTTGCTCTAAAAGATCTTATGACCAATTCGATCAAAATTGTGATTCAGAAATTTATAATTCGGGCAAGACAAAGAGGGTTGCGGCTTCGATTTTCCTACCATGGTATGCAGTCGCCAAAGCCCTCGGTGAGCTTTCTCACCTGGAGTGTTGGATTAGCAAGCATGCCAACGCGTCGTCTGCTGCCCTCTCACATCTGTTAGCAGATGAGCAAACCACCAGGCATGCTACCCTACAAAATAGGGCAGCAATTGATTTCTTGCTACTAGTCCATGGCCACAGTTGTGAGGACTTTGAGGGACTTTGTTGCTTCAACCTTACATCGAGAAGTACCTCCATACAAGCGAATATCCAGCGGATCCAAACTCAAATTCAAGACATCAAGACTGAGACTTCGGCTGTGGACCCAGTTAACAAACTGTTCACGCAGTGGGGAGTCCCTGGATCGGCGGCCTCAGTCATCAAAGGACTCTTATGGATTTTTGTTATCATCCTAATTATTTCTGCTGCATTAGTTATATTTAAGAAGACTTTAGTTAAAACTTTAGGGGACATTTATTTATTAAATAAAAACGGGGGAGATGTGGGAGGGGGTGTGGAGAGTAGCCCCCCAACAATGCCATGGGAAGTAGTTTAAGTCCCTGCCCCTCAAACTGTCAGTTATGTGTTACCGCCCCTCTTTGTAGCATCAATCATTAGCGGTATCCACCTTCTGTTCTGGAAAGTTCCTTGTTCTATGTAACCCCATTGGTCTTTCCCCAGTTGCCACTCCTTCCTCTTACACACATTGGATGTTCCCCCGTCTATCTTCCCCTACCCCACTCCCGAGTTTGTTCCCCATTGGACAGCTCATACCTTGACCCTCCTACCCTGGACCAGATATATGTTTCAGCCCGCCCCTTGCGCGGGGCTCTTGGAGCCAGCTCCCCTTCTGTGAGGCTGTCTTCCTGCACCCCTTTGCTCAGTCCCTGACACCTAGCCCTCAGAGAATAAAGCTGCTTCGGAGCCAACCCGCCTACGGCTGGAGATCTCTTTATTCCATCGTCTCTGCCCCTCGGAATCCCCATCCACAGGGGAACCACCGAAAGGACCCAGAGACATAGCCCTATAGGGTGAAACGTCTACCCATCAGGTAGAGACAGCCCAAATGAAATGAAAGCTTTGTTATCATAGGTGTGGTGTAGTCACTCGCACACAGATGTATATTTTTTCTTGGGATTGAATTTTTGGCAAAGGATCAATAAGTAACTTGATTACTGAGCCACAAAAGGACAAAAATATAAGACTGCCGCAAAACTTTTGCTTTTAACAAGGACAGCTCTACAGCACGGCACGTCCGGCCGGACAGCTGGGGCTCGTATGGGAACACAAAGGGGGAAGATTGCCCAGCCAGCAGCTTGGGGCAGTTTTCCTCACCACAGATCCAGAGGAAGCAGGATTGCCTCCTGTGGAGAATCAGGGGATGGTCTGTCATCATGCCCTGTGTCTCCGGGTTCCCACTGTTCCTCAGTTTGCCTCGAACCTCAATCCCTGAGCTCCTCCAATGCAAATCCCCCAGACAGAGAGATAAGCCAAGCACAGCCGCAGCCCCTGGTGGGGGAAGGGACCAAACGCTGCTTGAGTCCGAACCCGCGGCGACAGGGTCAGCGGCGGTGGCGTCTCTGGTGAGGGAGGGTGCAGAGGGAGTGCAGAGCAGAGAGGGAAGAGGAGGGGAGAGGAGAAGTCCTTTGTAGCTGCGCGGGTGGGGAATTCAAAACAGCCCGCGGTGCAGGCGAGAGTTGGGGCAGCGGGAACAGCGCAGACACAGGGCGGCAGGGGCGCGGGTGCAGTGGCCAGGCATCCCGAGCGTCCCGTGGCACGTTCGGTGTCGAGAATCCATGAAGCCGCAAGAGCGGCCGCCCAAGAGGCGAGGGGCAGCTCCCGGACCGCGGCAGCCAGTCCCGCTGAGGAAATAGCAGAGGGACAGCGAGAGGCGTCCCTTGCTGCAACTCAGGCAGTGGGCACGCGCATGAAGGTTGAGTGGAGACCGAGAGCCACGGGTGGAGGGGATTTCTCGCAACTGGAATGCGTGGCACGGGCACAGGCAGGGCGGGGCCGGCGCATGCGGGCTGTGGGTGCTGGAACAGAGTCAGGAGAGGGGCAAAGCGAGATGGGAGACATCGGGGCCGAAATGGGAACAGGAAGGTGATTACATCAACCCGGGGGGGACTGCAGTGGCTCTGAACTAGGCAGTGTGAGCCGGAGTTAGGCGAAAGCACGGCTGGGACCAGAGCAGGAGCATCCACACCCCCAGGGTGACGCAGGCAGGGACGGAGCGTGGCCAGGATGACTCAGGGCACGGGTCCGTTGCAGTTCCCATGGCAACAGCCAGCATAAACCCACAGCCACCCCTGTCAGTTTCAGACACAGCCAGAACAGAATAGTTATTATAACAAGAATCAGTTACACATGGATCAGTTGTTAGAAGAAATGTTAGACTGAAAGTTTATCAGGAATTAGTACGGGGTTTGCAAATGTAAATCAATTGTCAGAAGCACAAATTGGAGAGCGGAGTGCGTGGAGCCATAGAGCAGGGTCTCTCACATCTCTAGCGCGGCACGGGCACAGACAGCATCAGCGGTGGCGGCGGCCGCCAGCCAGCCAAATGTCCACAAACTGCGCGGTGACCACAGGGGGGGAAAACCCGAGCGCGGGATGCAGCGCAGGGCGCGGCGGGAAGCAGCGGTCGCGCGCTGATGACGTCAGCAGAGCGCCGAACCACGCTGAGACGGGGACAGCCACCGGGGCCGGGCGGGACGACCCAAGCGGGACCGGAGCGGTGCCAGGTCCAGTCGGGCGTGAGAGGGGGCAGTCCCGAGCCCACGGCCGTGGCTGGGGTCGGCACAGCAGGGCGCAGTCAGGGATGGCGTTCCTTCTCTCGTTCCCATGGTGACACAGACAGAGGCACACGTTTGCAGGAGTTAAAGTGAACGCAGAAGTGTCTGAGGGACAGATTTCAGGCACGGGTCCAGCGCAGCTGACACTGGGTATGAGCGGGGGCTGAGAGCAGGAGAGAGAGACACAGTCACCCCAATGCAGGCAGAAGCGGGGTGTGACTGTGCCAGAACTGCTCCCCTCCACACCACTCAGGCTGTGCAAGCGGGGACTGGGCAGAGCCAAGGCAGGAATCTCCTTGGTTGCTGCCTCTCCACAGCAGAGCTGCGTTGTGACAGATGCCGAGGTTTTTTCCACTGCAGTGCACATCCAAACATTAACAACAAATACACGGCACAGCCCAGAAACCACAGCAGCCTAAGTAAATAACTTTTTGCAAGCACATCTATTGCACCAAATGTTGTCCTACAGCGATGATGAGATGGAATTCCAACATTCACCCAAAAATAAGATACAATTAAGTCGCCACTTGAAATCATAAGGGTCTCCTTCAAACTTCTCCAATGTTTCTAAACGCTAACCCCAGATTTTTTTAGTTAGGTGACAGAACTGATAAGCAGATGCACCCATCCGGTGTGATATTGTTTATAGAACATAATGTGAAAAAGAGATATCATAATGAGAATTGAGATAGAAAATTGAATAGTATGAAACTTTAGTAATTTATTATGTTAAGGTTTAAGTTAAGTTGTATTTTAGCATTCTATTAATAATAGAATTGAATTTTATATATAGTTTAATTTAAGTTTAAGTTAAGTATTGTTTAATTAGAGTATATCACTTTAAGTTTATCTTAGTTTGGGCCCTGAAAAAGTTAAGTTTATAAGCGTTTAATTGATAATGGATTTATATATTGTTAATTTGATATATATATAGATTTAATAAAGTTAATATAATTTAGGGATTTTTTACCAATATTTTTATATATTAAGTTTAAGTAATGTTTGATTCAAAAATTGTTTTAAGTTTTTCAAAGGTTAAGTTTGTTTAATTAACCAAGTTAAGTTGTTTTTTTTTAAGGATAAGAAGGTTTTGACTGAAAGAGTTTATGAGATGATAATGAATATTAAGTTAAAGGGAAGATATAGTCTATCGGATCATTGGTTTTATTTTAGTCTTTTCTGTTTTATTGTAAATTTATCAGTGTATAAGAGTCTTGAAGAAATTTATTCTGAGTTTTTCTGAAATTGATTTCATTGTTTAATGATCACTTGTTTATTTTGTTATTTCTTTGTGTAATGATACAAAGGGTGTTTGTTTCCAAATTCTTTCTTTTGCGTTTAACTATTTAAGTGTTTTATAAATGTTATTGTTAAGAAATTTTATCATGTTATCAGGTGAAGCTCTGTGCTTTGTTTTTTCATAGGGAATTTTCGTATGTTTTATTGTTGTTTTTGTAATCTCATCCAAGTTACATGTCATTCTGAAGTTTCATTTTGGATTTTAACTATGTTGCGCATTTTTCTAGGTGAACTCTCTGGTTTGTTTTTATATCTCTTGTGAGTGGGATCATTGTATTTCTATTTTTTAACATTCTTGAATGTTTTGCAGAAGATCTCAAAGACAGATGCCTGAAGCATTCTGACAGCCTTTTGTTAATGTTAATCTTATGGTTTCTTTCAATTGAAAAAACATCTGTTTCCTTCAAAGGAGTTTCAAGAAGAATGAATCCTCGTGTCATTTGATCAATTTATCAGTTTGAACTTTGAGTGTTTATTTTATATGAAAATGTTATAATAAGTTGTTATGTTTTAGGTATCATATATGTAATGTTAGTATAAGCTTTGTTTAAGATAGTATGTTAAAGATCATCACTCCAATTTAAAGTTTGGGTTTTGGCCAGGCCCTGATTTTAACTTGGACAGATGAGTTTGCCCGCAAAATTCAGAGGTTTTTGCACAAAAATGAATGTTATATAGATCATTTTGATCCATCAATTCGATCCTAGAAATTTGACAGCTGACACAGCTTTGGGGTGAGACTTGTCAGCCCTGCCCGGGAAGGGAATGTCAGATTTCACTGGAAACAAATGTTTCAGCTGTTTGCAGACTCTGAACCACTGGCACAATGTTTCTGATAATTATGCTTTGTTCAATTTTATATATGTTATTTAGAATCTTTCTTTTGAACTCTTTTGAATTGTTATTGATTTTGATAAGTTTTCTGCATTTTATTATTAAGATATTTTGTCTTATTCTATATTATGTTTTATATTTTAACCTTCTTGTTTCAAAAGAAAAGAAGAGAAAGAGAGAAAAAAAGAAAAATGGTGTAAAGAGAAAAAAGAAAAGAAGTGAGGAAGTGCCTGAAATAAGGCTGGAATAAGCAATGAAGATTTTGTATATTTTAATCTTTTGAGATAATTCTTTTGTAGATTTGATTTCGCTGATTGTCGAGGAAAATATGAGGAGAGTGCCAGACACTGGACGGATCAAATTGAAAAAATCAGTCAAGTTAATAACTTTGAGCAAGGATCATGGTAATGTTTTCATAAAAGTTTAAAGTAGGTATTTGTTTTTAGCTTAGGCCCTCCAAAATTGTTCTTATAGATTTAGAGATAATGGCTCAGATCATTGTTAAGGCAAACACCAGATTGCTGACAATGTCAGGCAAAGATTTCCTAATCATTCATTTACATTTAAAGAAAGAAAAAATATTTTGAGTGGACAATCCAAAGTCACAAGATTTTTCAATCACGTTGTTAGAATACCCAGAAGTTTGCACAGTTCATTTTTTAGCTCACAAAACATTAAATGCAAAAATAAGTTTTAGAGAGAAATCAAAAATAAGTTAGGAATTAACAGAAAAGATGACAGTGTTTACTGATAGTTCAAGGAAAGCTCACAAATCACATGGAAAATTCCAAAAATCGAGAAATGGGAATCAGATGTAAAAAATGGTACAAGGTTCACCACAAATTGTAAAATTAGTAGCAATAGTCAGAGTTTTTCAGTTATTTCAAAAGCCGTCAATCTGATCACAGATTCAGTGTATATTGCAAATGTGGCCAAACAATTAGAGGAATCACTTTTAAAACATACGGACAATGAAGTTTTATATTCATATCTATTATGTATGAAAATAATCCTAAAAGATAGAGAACATAAATATTTTGTTATGCACATCAGAATGCATTCTTCATTTCTGAGGCTTTTAGTAAAAATGAATGTTCATGTAGATAGATTTACAGTGTCCATCTCACAAACACTGCCAGACATTTTTGAGCAAGAAAAATTGAGCCATGCATTTTTTCACAAAAGTATACAAACATTGATGGAATCCTTTCACTTTCTAAAGGTCAGGCAAAGGAAATCATCAGTGCTTGTCAGAGTGTCAGTTTGTACAGCATCCTGTATCTACAGGAGTGACCAGTTTGAGAGGTTTGAAAAAGTCTTCAGCTGTGGCAAACTGATGTCACAAAATATGCATCTTTTGAGAGGCTTGAAAACATTTGTGTTTCAGTTGATATGATTTCACATTTATGTTTCAGTTCACACATTTTCAGGAGCAAATTTTGGATCATGATATACAGGAGAAACAACAGAATATATCATACCTTGAAATCCATTTGGATAAACAGACAAGGAGGAGGCAGGAGCAACATCTCACATGCAGTTGAACAAAGATTTGTATGTGAATTGTCAGACATTTTACAAACAGTGCACGAGCAGAGCTAAGGGAAAATTCTTTAGTTTTGATCAAAAACCCAAAGTCAGGACAAATTGAAAATCCATTTACATTAATAACTTGGGGCAAGGGTTTCGTTTGTGTTTCTATAGAATGAGGATCGAAGTGGGTGTTGGCAAGGCACGTGAAACCTTATCGGGTGCAGATGCCAGTGAACGTGGACCAGAGAAGCAGAGAAGCAAGCATACAGACGAAGATGGACAGCAACGCTGCAGATGTCTCATCAGACAACGATTGGCAACTCAGAGACTTGGGGTTTTTCTGGGGAATCAAATGTTGTTTGGGTGTTGCTGCATTGCGGGGTTTCTCACAGAGGTTGGGGACATGGACATGGGGTTCAGATAGATAGTGTTCATGTGCTTCATTCTCTTGCTTGTTGCCTTGGGCAATGGGACAGGCTTTCCCATGAGACAGCCAAGGGAAAAGGTGTGGGAGACTTTGGCAAAGGCAGCGGGTCTGGACAGCATTTGCCTGACCCATTCAGAACTGGGGAAACAATTTTCAACATGTTTGGTAGGTGTGCCAGTGAAGGAATGACTAATTCCAGGGGACACCCCTCCAAAAGGTTCCAAAGTCCTTTTCGGATCCTGTGGAGGGATGGCATGTCTGGACACAGTTCCTTCCTGTGGCTCACTTTGAACCTCCAGAGTTGGAAATTTTTTGGGTCGACAAAAATGGAATTTGGTATCAAATTCAATCCATTGAAAGTGACAAAGATAGATAATCAGATAGTAGATATCATTCCAAATCAGTTCTTTTATAGAAATGCTGTCATCCTGGTGCAATTACACCAAAGTGACGAGCAAACTATCCCTTCAACACCCAACCACTTTACTGAAGGGATTGTTTTTTGATTTGCGGGGACAGAATTTGGCCTGCTATCCCTGCAAAAGTCAAGAGCAGTCCATGCAGCATTGATGAACTTGCATTGATAACATCTGATTTGAGAACTTCAAAGGAGCAGACACACAGGAAAGAGAAAAGATCCTTTGAACGATATAGCCAAATTGTGATAATGATGTCTGTACTGGGGACAAGGCTCAGAGAATTGCAGTTGCGATTTTCTCACCCCAAACAGCGTTGGGGGTGGCCTTGACACAATTGGATCGTATAGTATGCTGGATTGAGCAAACACAGTCGTGCCATTTCATCTGCACTGAGTGACATGTTACCAGATATCAGCAGTGCAAGACAAGCAACACTTCAGAACAGGGCAGCAATTGGTTATTTGCTGCTGTCACATGGGCACAGATATGAAAAATTTGAGGGGATATGCTGCATGAACTTGTTTGATCATTCAAAATCTATTAATGAAAATATGAAACAGATGCAAAGTAGTATCAGCAAATTGAGAAAAAAAAGAAACTTACAGGATTCTGGTGAGATGATTTCATTGGTTTTTTAATATTTCACCATTGTGAAAAAAAACCAAAAAAACAACTTTGTTTTAAAAAAATAGTGTTTTATTTTCTTATAGGGTTTTTAGTTCTACTTGTTCTGCCATGCATTTTCATGTGCAT
Source organism: Lonchura striata (assembly GCF_050655825.1). Taxonomy (NCBI): domain Eukaryota; kingdom Metazoa; phylum Chordata; class Aves; order Passeriformes; family Estrildidae; genus Lonchura; species Lonchura striata. The sequence continues at coordinate 4,363,832 of NC_140735.1, read as the reverse complement.
TCGAAGAGCCTTGAACAACATGGCAAAGCAGGTGTTTCTGGTTCAAACAGAGAGGGGAGATGTGGGAACTCAAAATGTCTCTCAGACATTTTTAGAGGTTCCAGGCCTTGGTCAGAAGCATTCTAGACCCTGGCAGACAGCTGGAATCAGCTGTGATTTTGAGTTTGAGCCATGGAATTAATTACCAACTTTGAAGGTGGAACAAGCAAGTTATCGCCTTACATAATACAATAGCAAATTAACATTAATTGGTTAACGTAATAAATGTAATCATATTACGTTAATCAATGAATATTTATTTGCTATTGCCACTTATTGATTGGGTGTTATTCTACAAGCATCTGATCAGGTTGTAGTACGTGACAGTTTTCATATACTACTCAGCGACCAGCATTGTCTATTGTGTTTGTACAAGGCCTATTGTCTTTCCAAGGATGTCCTAAGTACTTTAAAGTAAGTAAAGTAACTCTGTAATCTGCAGGCCAGGGTTGTCCAGCTCCTGCAAAGGAATAGCATAAAGGAGAGCATGTCCTTGTTCCACGAGAAATTCCTCAACACGCTGTGGATCCAAGGATCCTTTGTGATCCTCCAGATCCTCAGGAACCAAGGGTGCATTGAGACACAGCCGGGCCTTGTTGCAACCAAAGAAACCTCTGTAAAATGCAGGGTAACTCACAGAACCAAGGAGTCCATTGTTAGAGGAAAAAACCTATGGAACCAAGGGTCCATGGTGACAAAGTGGGGCCTCATGGAAACAAGGGGTCACCGCGACACTGTGGGACTGCATGGTAGGAATTGTCCATTATGACAATGTGGATGCATGGAGACCGTGGTGACACGAAGGAACCTCATGGATCCAAAGGGCCATTGTGATGCTGAAGAACTTCATGGAACCCAGGGTCCATTTTGACACAATGGTCCCGCATTGGAGGAGAGGAACCATTGCTGACAGTACAGAAACTCATGGAACCAAGGGACATGGACTCATGGGACCATTGTGACACAGCAGGGCCACATGGAACCAAGGAGACCAGTGACATTTAGGAAGCTCATGGAACCAAGGGTCCATTGTGACACTGCAGAAACAAGGAGACCATGGCTGACACTATGGAAGCTCATGGAACCAAGCAGCCATTGTGACACTGCAAGGTGTCGTTGAACTGGGGAGACCATTGTGACCCTAGAAAACCTGATGGCACTAAGGGTTAATTGTGACACAGCAGGGCCCCATGGAACCAGTTGTCCATTGTGACAACGCAGATCTGAGGAGACCATGGTGACACTACGGAAGCTCATGGAACCATGGGTCCATTGTGACAAAGCAAGGCCTCATGGAACCAAGTAGATCATTGTGACATCATGGAATCTCATGGAACCAAGGATCCATTGTTAGAATCCAGAGCCACGGAGACCATTGTGACACCATAGAACCTAGTGGACCCAAGTAGATCATCGTGACATCATGGAATCTCATGGAACCAGGGTTCCATCGTTACAGTCCAGAACCAAGGAGACCATTGTGACATCGTGGAACCTCGTGGAACCAAGGGTCCATTGTTACAGACCAGAACAAAAGAGAATTGTGATATCATGGAACATTGTAGAAGCCAGGATTCATTGTTACACTCCAGAGCCATGGAGACCATTGTGGCATTAGGAAACTCATGGAACCAGGGGTCCATCGTTACAGTCCAGACCCAAGGAGACCATTGTGAAATCATGGAACCTTGTGGAACCAAGGGTCTGTTGTTACAGTCTGGAACCAAGGAGATCATTGTGACATCATGGAATCTCATGGAACCAAGGGTCCATTGTTACAGTCTGGAACCAAGGAGACCATTGTGACATCATGGAACCTTGTGGAACTAAGGGTCTCCAGAAAGAGGGACACCAATATGACCGCTGTCTTGGTTTGACAAGACAGGAGTCTGTGAAGGAGGGCAAAAAGTCTCCTGTGCAATGGAGAAGGTAAACCCCCTCCCTCCGAATTACTAGGATTTTTAAATTAAAAGGCTCTCAGGCAAAGATATGGGAATGGGAGCAACAATTCTTTACTAGGAGAAAACTAGATAACGATTTAAAAAGGCAAATGCAATCAGTACAAACAAAACTAGTGATAAAGTCCACAACCTGAGGAGTCGGGGTGTTGGTAGCAGTCCGGTTGAAATGATAGCTGCTCCTCTTGCAGCGGCTGATGAATTGCAGCTGAAGTGGTGATCTTTAGAAGAGTATAGTTTTCTCTGAAGATCTGGTGGCAGTGGGGCCGGTCTTCCTCTGCGCCAGGGCTGCCTCCGAGCTCCGCCGCCGCCGCCTCACCGCGCTCCAGCCGCTTCTCTGGGAGTCCTGCCGAAGGAGCTGCTTCTCTGGGAAATCCCGCAAAGAGAGAGCTGCTCTGTCCCCCCAAAGGTACCCCTTTTATCCAATAAAAGAGTGCTTGGCTTCCCCCTCTGGGTGGAGCATCTCACAATGGGATGGTGTAACGTTACCAGCCCTGCAGTGAGTCAGTCAATGGCCCATTAACAAACCATTACCTCTTTGGAACAAACCATTGTTCTTGGAAAAGATAACAAACCTGCGCAACCTCCAACAGATGGCAAATAGAATACAAGCTTATCTTATAACCCAGGACAGACCGCACAGAACCTCACAGAACCAAGATTCCATTTTTATGTAGTAGGGTTTCATGGAACCAAAGAACCACTGTGACACAGCAGGGCCGCATGGAACCAATGGTCCATAGAGATACTGCATATCCAAGGAGACCATAGTGATGCTGTGGTGTGGAAAAAATGACAGGAGACAAGTTCATTCTATAATGTCAACAAGTCTCAGTTTATTCCAAGCATGCATGTACAGTTATACCCGTTATAATGAAGCTCATGCATATTGCAAAACTTAGGCTCATTGGTGTATCAAAAACAGGTCAACCCCACCTTTGGGGCTTTCTAAGCTTGCTTTGTTTTCCCTTACACTTATCCTTTTGCTGACCATTCTACTGTTGGGAACCAGCTTACCCAAGGACATAAGATATTATTGCTACATCTGCTGCTATTGCTGCACTATGCAATTTTCAGCTACTGCTTCACTAACTGCATGTAGTCATGTCCTTTCTCACAAAGCCATTCATCCACAAAACTCTCCACATTTCCCCTGTTTTTGTTTTGGACCATTAAGTTAGTTGTCCACATCTTTTGAATCATGCGTTCTACCAACCTCTGAAGACAGCTAAACAGGCAGGGCAAGATCAGCAATAGCAGTAAAACAACAATCAAGATTTCCACTGCATACATAATAAAAGTTCTTAGCCGAGGACCGATCCCTAAGCTTTTAAGCCATTCTTCTATCCCTAGACCATCTTCCTTTTTTAATTGATGAAGGCCCTGTTGTAGTTCTTTAATCTCTAGCATGTATTGATACAGAATGATCAGAGAGATTAATGCAACACATTCCTTCAAATTCCTCACATCCATGTCCCTGGGCTAACAACAAAAAATCAATGGCTGCTCTGTTCTGCAGGACTGCATGATTTACACTTTGTACATCCATAGCAAGCATAGCTAAAACCTCCGATGTTTTGTTAAGTTCATCTTTAGCCCAGCATCCCAATTGTTCAGCTAACACCATAGCCTTTCTGGCAGCTTCTCCTGGTAATACTGTTGCCACTATTACCTGTTTCAAAGTACTCCAAAATTGAGGTTGTCCAACCTGATCACATTGTAGATGGTGCACGTCACGCCTTTTCCTTGTCTTCCCTAGCCTGTCCCATTGCATTAGCAATGATATATTAGGATGGAACAGCGCTAGTTTTCCTAGGTAACAGGGTCCCCCTTGTGGTTTTACTGGTATTCCATTCCAAGCTCTATCTCCACAGATCAAAAACACACCCTTTGGCAACCTTAAGGGTTTGGTTATCTTGGAACCATCATAGTTAGAATATAACTGTGATGCTACCCTACCTGAGTCCAGTGAAGAGTCCAGAGAAGCCCATTTGTCTCTTGGGTTATTTAAATTCTGCAAATCCAATGGAACAAAGCTAAACCATCCTCCTGTTGAAACATTCCCTAAACTAGCATTAGCACTTCCAAAGAGATCTAATTCCTCTGGCGGAGATTGTAATGTTTCTTTAAGTGACAATACCAACAAACATTGTTTATAGCCATCTCTTTGAGCTTCTGTGTAACCAATATTCTTGTCTGGCCCTTTCACCTTTGCAAAATTCTTGCAAAGCATTTGATCCTTTATCAACCCGCAAAATTCCTCTGGTCTCCAGACAGGAACACCTGTTAGGCAGGTGCGAAATGGACTTGTCACTCCTCCCAAGTTAAGGCAGAGCGAACTTTGATTAGTTATGTTAGCCAAGGTTACCCACATATTTTCCCTGGGCTGATTAAATTGTATTAGTCCACAACAAAGATTAGTCAAAAGAACAAGATAGATTATCCACCTTATCACCCTCATGATTTCTTCTGCTTGTATTTTAATTTCAATGTCTGGATTTCCTACTACTGGTTTTCCTAAGTAAGATCTTTTAGATACCTTCACTTGCTTTTGACACGTTGTTGATAAGATTTTTGAGTTTGCCTGTCTAATCAACCTATCACAAGCGTGTTCTGCTTCCCACCTATAAAAAGCTAATATCTTTTGTTCTGGCGCTTCAAATAACTGTAAAGCTATAGCAACTCCTAAGCCTGTGTCTCGTATTAAATCTCTCTGCCAAGAATCTCCCCGTTTTTGAAAGTCACAATGTTTACACCAAAAATGTAGTTTTAAAAATACTTGATCTTCCAAGTATGTTTTTCCACAACTCCCACAAACAAAAGCAATCCAACTGTTACAACTAAAATTCCCACAACTAAGACACTCAGGATTCTTTGGTCCCGGAATATCAACACTCTGTAAAGCCTCAATAGCTGTAACAATTGCCGTAAAAGTTGACTCTGAAGGCAAAAGTTGATCAATCACTAGGGAAAGTCCTCTTATCTCTTGAAGAATAGGTCCCACTGTGCAAAACAGCTTCTCTTCAGTTCTCCTCTGGTCCTGATCTGTCAGGTGGGCTAAAAGACTACTCATCCAGAGCTGGTTTGGTCCACTTCACCAGCACCCAGAGTGAACCTGTAGGGGTGGAAACACAAAGATATCCCCTTCCCCAATATAGGACCTTTGCTGGGTTCTGCCAAATACCTGTTTTAGGGTCCCTATACCTGACCCATACTTCTTTGTCCTTTTTGCTCATTTCTTTTTGTCCATAATGTACCATTGCAGGTACACAAATGATTAAGAACAAAGAGCACCTTTATTAGCCTTTCCTGAACATCTCTAATTTCCCTATGTTTTTCCAAGTATCTCTTCAAAGTTCCATTTGCCCTTTCTACAATTGCTTGTCCAGTGGGACAATGTGCTATTCCTGTGATGTGCTTAATTCCCCATTATTTTAAAAATCTATTCACCCTGCCACCAATGTATGCAGGACCATTGTCTGTCTTGATCTGCTTTGGCACTCCCATTACTGCAAAACAACTACACAAATGCCTTATAACATGTAATGCTTTTTCCCCAACTTGAGCTGTTGCCCAGATGTATTTACTATATGTATCTATAGTAACATGAACATATTTCAGGCGACCAAAACTATTTACATGAGTAACATCCATCTGCCAAAGTTCATTAGATGAAAGACCTCGTGGGTTAACTCCCCATCCCATGCCATGACCCCCATTATGATGACTACAGATGGGACAAGCTCACACTATAGCAGTGGCATCTGCATGGGATATTCCAAACTCCGTTGTAACCCTTTTGCGTTCTGATGAAACATAGAATGTGCCTCCCTAGCGAGCATTTGCCATGATAAAGGAGAAGTTTGAGTCACTGTGACGAGCTTATCTGCCCAAGCATTACCCTCTCCTAAGCCAATCTCCCATTTGTGACTTCTTATATGGATGATAGCATAAGGATGTTCTCTTATTTTTGCTGCTTTTTGAAGTTATATGAACAGTTCAAATAGTCTCTGATTCCGTACTTCCTTGATAGCAGCATCCTCTCTTCTTTCTACGACACCAACTACATACAAGGAATCTGTAACAATATTCAAAGGCCCCTTCAGGACTGTTAGAGCCCATACCACAGCTGCTAACTCCAAGGTCTGAAGGGTATCTGAGTCATTTGCAGTAAGGATTTCATGATTTCAGACTCCCTGCTCCTGCCATGTAATTGCTGATGTTCTTGACCTCTTCCCTGCATCTGTGTATGCCGTTATTGCACCAGGAATTGGCTCCTTTTCTCGCTGTGGCCGAGCCATCCAGCTCAATTTTCCAATCCACTGTAATGGAGGATTTTTGATACTTTCAGTTATAACAGCACCTCCTACTCCTAGCAGAGCTTCCTGCAGTTCTTCACTATTGACCAAATACCATTGTAAAGAGTCCTTTTTCATAGGAAGCTGTATTAGTTCAGGCTCTCACCCATCAACCTGCAAAATTCTCTCACAACCCCGTTTTACCAAAGCTGCTAACAATTCAATTTTTTGAATTAAAGTCTTTGTTTGCTGAAGTGGAGGGGATAGCCATTCTAACACCCTGATCTCCCCCGTTTTTGTTTCTAGCTGGGTTAAAGCCCCCAGCAAATGTTTTTCACCACACCATATAGTGAGATTAAGCGGGATTCCCAGTATTCGCCGATGTACACGACCCTGAACCACACAGTCTGTAATTTGCTGAAGAGTTCTTTTCTGCTGAGGATTAAGGGCCACTGGTGCTTTTGGGTCTGTGCCCTTCAATAAGGGTCGAAGAGAATCCAACAGTTAATTTGGAAGGCCCACTATAGGTTTAAGCCATTGTAAATCACCTAGTAATTTCTGAGCATCATTTAAAGTAACAATCTGTATTTTCAGTTCTAATTTTTGAGGTGTTACCAAACTTTGAGACAATGTCCATCCCAAGTATTTCCAAGGAGGAGTTAACTGTATTTTCTCTGGGGCCACAACAAGCTTAAAACGTCCCAGCAAATTTTGTACATGCTTAACCTGTTGACTCGTAAATGACTTAGGTTGAGCAATCAAAATATCATCCATATAGTGATAAATAATAGCTTGTGGCCACTGTTGCCTCAATGGTTGTAATGCAGAATCTATGTAAAGTTGACATAAAGTAGGGCTGTTACGCATGCCCTGAGGCAAAACCGTTCATTCAAATAGTTGATCTGGACCTTCTCTGTTCAGAGCTGGCAAGGTAAATGCAAAGCGCTTTGTATCCCTGTCATGCAAAGCTGTTGTAAAAAAGCAATCTTTGAGATCTATTATCAGTAGAGGCCATCCTTCAGGTAACATTGCTGGATTAGGCAGACCTGGCTGTAGTGCACCCATTAGCTCCATCTGTTTATTAACCTCCTGCAAGTCATGTAGCAAACGATATTTCCCTGACTTTTTCTTTATCACAAAGATAGGGGTATTCCAAGGACTCATAGACAATTTCAGATGCCCTTGTTGATATTGCTCAGTGACCAAGGCATGAGCAAACCTGTAAGCATGCATTTTTGTCCCTTATACTCCAACAAAACCTCTTTTCTTGGTCTGTCATTCAGATCCAAAGTTAATAGAGTCAGGCCTCCTGTAGATCCAAATCCATCTCCCCCACGGCTTACAGCCTTCCGTGAGGATACAGCCTTAGTAACTGGCTCCAGAGGAACCAATTGAGCAATCCTTTGTCCTTTATGAATCCTAATAGGAGGAAATGGAGTATGAACCATAATCATGATTTCACCAGTATAGTCTGCATCAATGACACCAGGCAACACAAATAATCCAAGCATAGAGGCTGATGATCTTCCCAATAACAAAGCTCCCATTGTCCTGCCCACTATTATAATAGGTCCATTAACTCCAGTGAGGACCTTCTGCGGTTGTGGCGTCATTAAAGTCATTTCTACTGCGGCTGCCAAGTCCATCCCGAGGCTCTCTCTTGTGGCTGGATGCAAGGTGTCACTGTTGAAAAAGCTGGAGCAGCTATTTGTGTCGGAGCGCGGCTGCTCTTGTTCACCCTGTTTTGGGCGTTTCCCGGTCTCCTCTTACAGGCAGCAATGTTATGAGTATCCAATTTGCACTTAGGACACCATACTCCAGCGGCAGAGCATTCTCGCCGAACGTGTCCTGTCCCTCCACATCGGAAACATCTCATACGGCTGCCGTAAATATTTCCCTGGGTTGCTACTGATGCTTGGAGGGGTGCAAGAGCAGCTAACACCTGTGTCTGTGAAGCTTTTGCCTGCTCTTTTAACCCCTCCCCCAGCTCTTTAATAGCCTCAACTAAAAATGCCTGTTGCCCTGTTGGTATAGTAGCCATCCTCTCTAATGCATCTTCTATAGTCCAATTAGCTCCTAATGTGTTTAGCACACTTCTTGTAGAAGCATTACAATTTTGCAAAGCACACTGCTTCAATAATGATCCACGCATAAACTCAGGCACTCCAGCTCTCTCTATTGCTGCCACTGCCTTATCAATTATCATCCCTTCCTTGTTTAATTCCCATATACGCTGGCAAACCTTCCGGGTCTTTCACCTTATCTATAGCCCTTCGAGCTAGTCACATTGCCTCTCGACACTTCTCAGGTCCTAGCATAGCTTGTGCCTCAGTGCGAAAATATGGTCCTAAGCCCATCAATTCATCTACAGTTACTCCATGAAGAAGATCTCCAGGCTGCCTTTGTATAGCTACAGGTTCATTAACCTCTGCCTGCCAGTGTGCACCAAACAAAAGCCTCTGATGCGGCGAGAAAATAAGTTTAGCAAGACTTCTACAATCTCCTGGCAGTAATATATTAGTACTCCAAACATAATCCAATATCTGCCTAGCAGGTTCACTAGTAACTCCAAATTGACTCACTGTAGCTCAAAATTGTGACAACAACTTCCAATCTAACGGTGTAATCTGAGCTGTTAACCCTCCACCTGCCTGCTGCTGAAAAATTACAGGACAAGCTAGTTCCGCTGCTAGCTCCAAAGCCTGCCCATCTCCTTTGTCCAGCTCCTCTCTTGCCAGAGTTGCCCAAACTTCCCTCTGTTCCCTGGCCAGAGCCTCCGTTAGGTCAGACTCTGTCCTAGGGATCAGCTTACTGACAGACAAACCTCAACAAACCGACGATCTCTGTTCTGGGGGGGCTGGAGGAGCCGTGGGCTCACAATGCGACTCTGTTTCCGTGTCCTCAGGCACGCGTCGCAAGGGAGGTAACTCCTCTGTAGACACAGCAGGTGGCATGGAAACACCAGGCAACCAATCCTCCCCACTATAACCTCTATTTTTCTCTAGTGCCGAAGTTCTCTGCTCGGCAGCTTTCTTTTCTGCCTGATGTTGTAATAACTCCTTATGAACTACCTTCCACCACTTTCCCAACTTTTTAGCTGTCTTATCATCATCTAAAACTTCCTCCTACAGTTTATCCCCAAACTTACGCCACTCAAACAACTCATGTACTGTATGAGGATTTACAAAGAACCACTTAGAATACCCATATATTAATAACCCTGGCAGATCTTTATGCAAATCAATGCCTTTAATCTGCCTTCTCTGCAAGAATGCAGTAAAGAAATCATATGCTGCTTGCCTCTCCATACCTATATTGTCAGCGCTGTTGCAGCCCTCCGAGGTCGTCGGCAGCACGTATCGGCCAGGCTTGCCTGTGCAGTCACCTGGGGCACGGTGCACTCTATTTCAATTCAGCACTTTTGCCGTCCTGGCTGCATCAGGACCCGAACCCTTTTTCGTCACTCCACTGTGGCACCTATCACGTCGATCAGGTCACCATTTTGTGGAAAAAATGATGGGAGACAAATCCATTCTATAATGTCAACAAGTCTCTGTTTATTCCAAGCACGCATGTACAGTTATACCTGTTATAATGAAGCTCATGCATATTGCAAAACTTAGGCTCATAATTGGTGTATTAAAAAAAGATCAACCCCGCCTTTGGAGCTTTCTAAACTTGCTTTGTTTTCCCTTACACTTATCCTTTTGCTGACCATTCTACTGTTGGGAACCAGCTTACCCAAGGACATAATATATTGTTGCTACATCTGCTATTGCTGCACTATGCAATTTTCAGCTACTGCTTCACTAACTGCACATAGTCATGTCCTTTCTCACGAAGCCATTCATCCACAAAACTCTCCACATACCCTTAATTGGATTTGCAAGTTGTGAGAACCCCGGGCTTGGTTTGGGGTTTCGTGTGGTGGTAAAGCCTCTCTTCCAACCCGTGTTTCTGAAGAAAAACTCCACAGTCTCTTGTTATTCAGTCTCAAGACGATTTATTGCTAGTTATCTAACAGATTAGGTTCTCGGGCTGCGGCTGTTTGATCAGCGGCCCAGGCAGAGACGCACACACTCCTGACACCTTGACTGTCTGGTGTCTTCTTCTTCTCACCCCCCGCCCAGGGCTGCTGCTATCTTTTATAAGATACATTACGTATAACATTTTTACAATTATTCCCCAATACCTACTACCTATATTACCAAGTGCTTTTCTACTCTAAACCAATCTGTGAGTGCCAACATCACCAAGAACATGGAGGTAAGGAAGAAGAAAGAGGAAGGACAGGAACAGCCCACTTTCCTCCATCTTAGAACTTCTGACCCCCATGTACAAAGTAAACCCCCCCTGTACATGTGCTAAAATGCCCCTGTACACTATAAAAAAAAATTTCCCCTCTACTTTGTGACTACATTTACTATACTATCTAGCACTTTGTGACTGCTTGTTCCACCTTCAAAGTTGGTAATTCATTCCATGGTTCAAATTCAAAATCACAGCTGATTCCAGCTGCCTGCCAGGGTCTAGAATGCCTCTGACCAAGGCCTGGAACCTCCAAAAATGTCTGAGAGACATTTTGAGTTCCCACATCTCCCCTCCCTGTTTGAACCAAAAACACCTGCTTTGCCAATTTGTTCAAGGCCCTTCGGATACACATGAAAATGCATGGCATAACAAGCAGAAGAACTACAAGCCCTATAAGAATATAAGATATTACTTTCAAAATTTCTTTCCACACTGGTGAGAGATCAAAAAGGTTAAAGAAATCATCCCACCAGGATCCTGTTAACTTTTTTCAACTTGCTGATACTACTTTCTAACTGTTTTATTTTTTCATGAATGGATTTTGAATGATCGGACAAGTTTATGCAGCACATCCCCTCAAATTCTTCACATCCGTGCCCATGTGACAGCAACAAAAAATCAATTGCCGCCCTGTTTTGAAGCACTGCCTGTCTTGCACTGCTGATGTCTGTTAACATGTCACTCAGTGCAGACGAAATGGCACGACTGTGTTTGCTCAACCAGCAAGCTATGTGGTCCAATTGTGTCAAGGCCACCCCTGATGCTGTTTGGGGCGAGAAAATTGCAACTGCAATTCTCCGAGCCTTGTCCCAGATATAAACATCATCATCACAATTCGGACTATATTGATCAAGGGATCTTTTTTCCCTGCGTGTCTGCTCCTTTAAAGTTTTCAAATCAGGTGTTATCAATGAGAGTTTCCCAATACTGCATGGACCGCCCTTGACTTTTGCAGGGATAGCAGGCCAAACTCTGTCCCCGCAAATCAAAAACACTCCCTTCGGTAAAGTGACTGGGTGCTGAAGGGATGCTTTGCTTCTCACCTTGGTGTAACTGCACCAAGATGATGCATTTTTATAAAAAGGCTGATTTGGAGTGACATCTATTGTATGATTATCTGTCTTTGCCACTCCCACTGGATTAAATTTGATGCAGTATTTAATTTTTGTTGACCCAAAAATATCTAGCTCTGGAGGTTCCAGGTGAGCCACAGGAAGGTATGGTGTCCAAACATGCCACCCTTCCATAGGATCTGAAAAATTTTCAAAACCTTTGGAGGGATATTTTTTGGAATTGGCCACTCCTTCACTGGCACACCTACTGAACATGTTGAAAATGGTTTCCCTGGCTTTGAAGGAGTCAGACAAATACTGTCCAGACCTGCTGCCTTTGCCAAAGTTTCCCACACTTTTTCCCTTGGTTGTTTCATGGGAAAGTCTGTCTCATTGCCCAAAGCAACAGGCAAGAGAATGAGACACATGAACACTACCTGTCTAAACTCCATGTCCATGTCCCCAACCTTTGTGAAAAACCCTGCAATGCACCAATGTTCAAATGACACTTAATTTCCCTGAAAAAACCCCAAGTCTCTGAATAATCAATTGTTGTCTGATGAGACGTCTGCAGCGTCCTTGTCTGCCTCCATCTGCGTGCTCTCTTCTTTGCTCCTCGGGTCTGCGTCTACCTGCGTCTGCACTTGAAAAGGTTTCATGTGCCTCGCCGACACCCACTTCGGTCCTCGCTCTGTGGAAACACAAGCGAAACCCTTGCCCCAAGTTATTAATGTAAATGGACCTTCAATTTGTCCTGATTCCGGATTTCTGATCAAAACCAAAGGATTTTCCCTTAACTTTGCTTGTGCACTGTTTGTAAAATGCCTAACAATTGGTGGTGTGCGCTCTGAGAATGAACCATTTAAAAAATTCAACACATACAGAGCTTTGTTCAGCTGCATATAAGGTGTTGAGCCTGCCTCTCCCCTTTTCTGTTTATCCAAAAGGGATTTCAGGGTGTGATGTGTTCTTTCAATGATTACTTGACCTGAGGGAGAATAAGGAATACCAAAAATGTGTTTCACTCCCCATTTTTTTAAAAATTTGTCAAGCACTTTGCCTGTATAAGTTGGACCATTATCTGCTTTTATTTCTTGTGGCACCCCGAGTGATGCGAAAGCTTGCAAAAAGTGTCTGCAGGCATGTTCTGCGGTCTCCCCTGTATGTAATGATGCAAAAATCGCCCCTGAAAATGTGTCAACTGAAACATGGATAGTTTTGAGCCTCCCAAAGGATGGGTATTTTGTGACATCAACTTGCCAGAGCTGAAGACTCTGCAATCCCCTTGGATTGACAGCTCCTGTAGATGCAGGAGGCTGCACAAGCTGACAGTCTGGACAAGCACTGATAATCTCCTTTACCTGACTTTTAGAGAGGCAAAAGGATTCCATCAATGCCTGTGCATTCTGATGGAAAAATGCATGGCTCAATTTTGCCTGCTCAAAAATATCTGGCAATGTCTGAGATATGGTCATTGTGAGTCTGTCTGCGTGAGCATTTCCTTCTGCTAAGAACCCTGGGAGTGATGAATGTGCCCTGATATGTGCAACAAAATATTCGTGTTCTCTACCTTCTAGAATTGTCCTCATGCATGATAAATATGAATACAAAATTTCATTGTCAGTGTGTTTCAAAAGTGATCCCTCTAACCGTTTGACCACATTTGCAACATATGCTGAATCTGTGATTAGGTTGAGAGGTTCCTGAAACAATTGAAAAACCCTGACCACTGCTCCCTATTCCACAATTTGTGGTGAACCCTGTACCATTTTAATGCCTGATTCCCACTCCCCTGTTTTGGGGTTTTACCATGTAACTACTGATTTGTGAGTTTTTCCCAAACCATCAGTGAACACTGTCACCCCTTCCACTGGTTCCTGGCTTATTTTTGGTTTTTCCCTGAAGCTTACTTTTGCATTCAGTATCCTGTGAGCTGGGAAATGAATTGTACAAACTCCCCGATACCCTAACAAAGCAATTGCAAAATCCTGTGATTTCTGCATCACCCATTCAAAATACACCTTTTTCAAAGGAACATGAATAACTGAGAAATCTCTGCCTGACATTGTCAGCAACCTGGTTCTTGCCTTGATAATAATCTGTGCTACCATTTCTAGATCTGTAAGAACTGTTTTTGAGGGCCTGTAAGCTAAGAAAACCCACTCTATCAACAAAAGAGGGTCCACTTGAGACAAATCCCACTGAAAAATCAACCCATATAACTGTGTTGTTTCCCCCAGCACTGCTAAGTGAAAAGGCAATGATTCTAAAAAGCTATGTGCTTGTCTCTGCTGAATGATGTCTGTGACCTTTTCAAGGTTTCTTTTTGCTTCAGGTGTCAGAGTTCTGGGAGATTTGATGTTGTTGTCCCCTCTCAAAAGATCGAGCAATGACGAGATGTCATCATTGGTGATTCCCAGATCGGTCTCATCCAGTTGATCTCCCCCAAAAGCTGTTGCAAGTCCTGGAGATTGGTGACGTTTGTGTTGATTTCCAGTTTCTGTGGCCTTATCGTTTGCTTTGTGATCTTCCATCCCAGGTATTTCCAAGGTGCAATTTCCTGTATTTTTGGTGTACTAATTTCCAGTCCTGTTTTTTGCACCTGCGCAATCACACAGTCACAAACTTCTTGCACCTCCTGTTTTGTTGGTGCTGCAATGAGCAAATCATCCATATAATGGATAATATATATTTTTTTAATGTTTCTCTCATGCTGGATGCAAAGCTTGGGCCACATACCATTGGCAAATACTTGGAGAATTTTTGAGCCCCTGAGGAAGAACTGTCCAGTGGTGTCTTTGCATAGGTTCTTCTCCGTTGATGCTTGGGACAGAAAATGCAAAGCATGGAGCATCATCTGGATGAAGTGGAATGCTGAAAAAACAGTCCTTGAGATCAATGATCACATGCGACCAGTCCCTTGGGATCATCGAGAGAGATGGAAGCCCAAGCTGCAGTGGCCCCATGTCCTTGATGACCTTGTTGATTTTCCTGAGATCATGAAGCAGTCTCCAAGACCCTGAAGTTTTCTTGTGAATGACAAACACTGGGGAATTCCATGGGCTGTTTGTTGGTTTGATGTGTCCCTTCTGCAGCTGTTCCTGGACCAACTTTTTCAATGCACTCAATTTTTTCCGCTCCAGGGGCCACTGATCCACCCAAACAGGATCATTTGTTTTCCAGGTCAGTTTCAAAGTGGCAAGTGCCACAGTGACCCCTGTTAAAAATTCAATTCTAATTTCAGTCCCCATTGTGCCAAAAGGTCCCTTTCCCATACTGTGACGGGCTTTTGCCCGATGAAAGGACGGATAACTGCTGTCTTTTTTCCCGGACCTGTGACAACAATTGCATTCTGACTTTGCATGCATAGGGAACTCCCCCCTATGCCCGTGAGAGAACGCAAAGGTGCAACCAAGTCCCATTCCCGAGGCCAAAAAATGTATGAAATAACTGTACCATCCGCTCCTGTGTCAAGCATCCCTGTAATAGCAATTGTCTTTTCGTTACAAGTCAACTGACAAGTAACAATGGGCCGATCCCGGCTCAAATGTTTCACCCAAGATGCATGCACTTCTGCTTGATCACCAGGAAAAGAGTCCCGTTTGTTGAACACCGGCATGGCTTGCCTTTCTGGGTGAGATGGCAAAGCCATGGCTCGAGCAATCGGTGTGTTTTGTGGAATTGTCAGAGGTGGTCGCAAGGCTTTTGCCGTGACCATCAGCTCCTCATTATGGTTTGCTGAAATCAAAGATGGATAAACAACAAATCCAAGGATACTGCTCCTGTCCCTGGCCATTATTAAAAAGTCCTGCCTTTTCCAAGAAGTCCCTGTGACACCTGTAGGTATCACTGCATGTCTATTGTCCAAAAGACACGTCAATTTGGAGGTTGCCAAGACGCATTGGAATCCGGGTGGTACCAAGTCTAGGTCACTGGGGATTTTGGAGATTGCTCTGCTGAGGGGTTCTGTTTGTTGCTCCCCGAGGATTGTTCCTGTTGGTTCTGTGTCACTGCCAGGATTTGTGTCTGAGTGCGCTGGCGTTGATTCGCGCTCTTTTTCCTATTTCCCGGAACTGGAAGAAATTTCCCATCCACATCTGTCTGTGAGTGACACTCACTTGCGAGATGTTTCCCTCTCCTGCATCGAGGGCAAAGGTCTGGTGGCTTGTTGGGCTTTGAAAGTTGTGGGCAGTTCCTTTTAATATGTCCTTGTGCCCCACACCCAAAGCACCGTCTCTCTGCATTAGGGTTGCCCTTTGTATAATTTGCAAGAGCTTCCCTGACACGTTTTTCAATTCAATCCCCCAAGTATTCCTCCATGATGGAAGCAACATGTTGTGGTGTCCCCACCTTGCTGCACGCCTCGATCATGTCTGCCAAGGTGGCCTGGTGCGGCATCATGCTGATGATCCGTCTGCACCCCGGATTGGCATTGGAGAACGCAAGGCTTTTGACCAGGTGTGGTTTCGCTCGCTCCTCGCTCACCTGCCGCTCCACCGCCTGAGAAAGACGATCCACAAATGAAGAAAATGGCTCCAAAGGACCCTTTGATCTCGGTATAGATGTTGTCCTGGACCCCCGCTGGAGCAATCTGAAGAATTGCCCTCCGTGCTGCCTCTTTGATGTCGCTGAGCACGTGACGCGGGAGCCTCACCGCCTGTTGAGTTGGATCGTCCTCAGGAGGATCACCAGCAAGCTGCGCCATGGTGAGGTTCGCATTCGGCCCGCCCTGGTATCTGGCTCTCAGCTCCTCCAGGGATCTCCTCCACGCCTTCTGCCACACGAGAGCTTGGGTGTCTGTAAGAACTGATGTCGCAAGATATTTAAGATCATACGGTGTTAAGTCATACATGCCAAAAATACTTTTTAACATCTGCTTGAAATATGGTGATGACAACCCATTGTCCCAAATGGCCTTAGCTAAATCTTTGATTGCTCCACGGTCCAGGCGTTCCCATCTTGGGTTTTGGCCCTGAGCGTCATAGTTCACCGGCATCATTATATTTCCCGAGCCCTGCAATAAACCTTTCTCTTTCTCCAACTCTGCTCGAATGTCCTGCCAGTCCACTTTTGCGCTCTGCAAAGCTGTAAATTCAGTGGGTACTTGCCTGTAGAGTGGAGTCATCTGCTGTGGCTGCAGTTCTGGTGCAGCAGCACTCACCGATACCAACAGTGTCTGAACCATCTGCGAAGATGAAGGCTGGAAGTCTCTGGAGAAAAGTGAAGCATCTGCTGTGGAGGAGAACACACGACTGCCCTTCATTATTTGGAAAATTTTTGGAAGATGAACCGACAGTTCTGGCTGTGACTCCAAGGCTGTGCTTAAATATCATAAAAGAAATTCAACAACCCCCTTTGATATTAAAATTGACTCTCCCTGCCCCGAAATTTTGTCAGACCTTGATTTTGGAATTGTCCAAGCTGGGACACCCTCCAAAGCGGTGATGCGTATCATTTCCTCCCGTTGCTGCATCTCAGCAGAAGTGTCCTGAGTCCCGCACTGTTCCAGTGTCAGTGGAGGTTCCTGCTGCCGTGCAGATGTGACTTTTTTCACCCTGGATTTTTTCTTATAAGAAACTGGAAAAAAGTCCTGCAATGTTACAGTCCCACCACTGGGTGGCGCAGTGCCTTGACCGGACAAGTTCTGCGAAGCCTGTTGCAATGTTGTGATTCCGCCGCTAGATGGCGCTGCCGCCTGACCAGCTGAGGTGGGAACCGCACTCTGCTCTTCAATCTGCACTTCCGATAAACATTTGAGCATTTCTTCTGACAATTGATTTACATTTGCAAATCCCGCACTAATTCCCGATAAACCTTTGAGCATTTCTCCTAATAACTGATTCACGTTTGCAATCCCTGCAGTTGATGAAACTGACTCTTGTTGTAACAACTATTCTAATTTGGTCATGTCAGAAGCAGACAGGGTTTGACTGTGGGCTTGGGCCTTCTGTTGCCATGGGAACTGTGATGGAGCGGTGCCCTGAGGAATGTTTACCTCCTGGCCATGCCCCATCCCTGCCTGCATCACCTCAGGGGAGTGAACGCTCCTGCTCCGACCCTGGCTATGCTTTGGCCTCGCTCCACCCCACACCGCCTCCGAATCAGAGCCACTGCCATCCCCCCCAAGGCTGACGCAGTCACCTTCCTGTTCCCATTCCAGCCCTGATGTTTCCGTCTCACTTTGCCCGTCTCCTGGCTCCATGCAGGCACCCACAGCCTGCGCGCACCGGCTCCGCCCCCTGTGTGCCCGTCCCGCGCGTTCGAAATGTGAGAAATCCTCTGCACCCATGGCTGTTGGGTTTTGCTCGACCTTCGCGCGCATGCCCGCCGCCTGAGCTGCAGCGAGGAACGCCTCCCGCTGTCCCTCTGCTGCTTCCTCAGCAGCCCTGGCTGCCGCAGTCAGGGAGCTAAGTTCCCACGCCCTTTGGGCGGCCGCTTCTACGGCCTCACGGATTCCTGACATTGAACGCATCACCATACGCTCCGAGTGTACCACCGCCACACTCGCACCCCCCGCTTTCGCCCCGATCCGTCCCGCCCCCGCCGCTCTCCCCGGCCTCGCTTTCTGCGCGGGCTGTTTTGAACTCCCAGCCTGCGCAGATGTGGAGGCGCTTTCCTCTCCCTCCTCCCCCTGCTCTGCACTCACGTTCGCACCTTCCCCCACCGAAGCTGCTGCCGCCGCCGCCGCCCCCCCCACCGTGGGTTTGGACTTGGGCAATGCCTTCCTCCCACCGAGGGTGGCGGCTGTGCCTGGCTCGCTTGCCTCCGTCTGGGGAATTTCTGCGTTGGAGGAGCTTAGGGACTCTTGGGAAACTGAGGAACAGCGAGAACCCGGGGACACGGGACGCGATGGGGTATCATCTCCTTGATGTTCCACAGGAAGCAATCCTGCCTGTCCTGTGTCTGTGGTGAGAGGGTCTGTCCCAAGCTGCTGGCCGGACTGTCCCCCCCCCTGTTTGTCACCAGGAGCCGTAGCTGCCTGGCTTGAGCTGCCGCATTGTGAGAGTGACTCTAAAACTGTTCTTGCTGAAGATAAAAGTTTTGCGGCAAGCTTATTATTTTTTATAGCCTGATAATATAATTGCTTATTAATTTCCTGCCAAAAATTTGGCTCATACAATAAATCTGGATCTGAGTGTGGGAAGTTACACCGCACCCAGAATAATAAATCTTTCATCTCCTTTTGAGCAATCTCTACCAGATGGGCAGAGATGATGCCCTGGAAGGCAGATACAATTTCTTTTTCCTCTTGGGAGAATTCCCCCCCCCCATGTTCTTAATTTTGATCGTTCTCACCAAAAGCTGTGTCGGCTCGAGGTCAGTCCGGAGATGGCACTAATCACCGTCCAGCAGGTCACAGGTGAGAGATCCCAGGCACGCTTCTGGGTCGTCTCCTCCCTGGAAAGTCCCCAAAACAAGTTGTTTCGGTGAAGGTCAGGTTCTTATCTCGAGCTGTCCGCTCCCTCTCGTCTTGGAATTTACGGCGAGTGTGTGCTCTGCTGTTCTCTCTTTTTTTTTTTTTTCTTCTCTGCTGATGCAGGTTGGAGGTTGTTTGATGTTTCTTTTCATTCTTCTTGCTGGTGCCCACACCCAGGGACGCAAGTTGTGAGAACCCCGTATTTGGTTGGTGTTCTCGTGTGGTGGTAGAGCTTCTCCTCCAACCCGTGTTCCCAAAGGAAAAATCCGCAGTCTCTTCTTGTTCGGTCTCAAGATGTTTTATTGCTAGTTATCTAACAGATTAAGTTCTCGGGCTGTGGCCCTTTGGTCAGCGGCCCAGGCAGAGAGGCACACACTCCTGACACCCTGACTGTCTGGTGTCTTCTTCTCCTCTCTCCCCGCCCAGGGCTGCTGCTATCTTTTATAAGATATATTACGTATAGCATGTTTACAGTTATTCCCCAATACCTATTACCTACGTTACCAAGTGTTTTTCTATTCTAAACCAATCTGTGAGTGCCAACATCACCAAGAACATGGAGGTAAGGAAGAAGAAAGAAGAAGGATGGGTTCAGCCCACTTTCCTCCATCTTAGAACTTCTGACCCCCATGTACAAAGTAAAAGCCCCCCTGTACATGCACTAAAAGCCCCCTGTACACTACCAAAAAATATTTCCCTCTACTTTGTGACTACATTTACTATACTATCTAGCACTTTGTGACTGCTTGTTCCACCTTCAAAGTTGGTAATTCATTCCATGGATCAAACTCGAAATCACAGCTAAATCCAGCTGCCTGCTGGGGTCCAGACTGCGTCTGACCATGGCCTGGAACCTCCAAAAATGTCTGAGAGACATTTTGAGTTCCCACAACACCCCACCCTGGGATCTCACAAATCCCCCTTGTGATGTCACAGAGCCAGTGCTGGTCTATCATTGTGGGATGTCATACTGTTGCGCTGTGATGTCACAGAAGACTCTGGCATCACAAAGTCAGCCCGTGTCACAATCCTCTAGTGCAAGCAGGAATCATGATGGTTCGTTTTCCCGATCTCAGAATTAGCAGAAGTAGATAGGCTTATCATAAGAAACCGAATGTGATAAACATGTTATAAATGAAAGGCTTCAATTTATTGGTTATTAATTTATTAAAATGTATTAAATGTACCAAATATAAATTTTGAGAAAAATGAAAAAAAGCCACTATAACAAAAAGTCAGTGTGGAGCCCGGGATTGCCACCGGGTAAGACACAGGTTTGACAGATGCAGCAGTGAGTCCTCTATGCTTCACACCGACCGTCCTCTTTGACTGATTTTTATAAGATTTTTCTTGCCTGAAGCAGAGTCCCTTTTCTTCCTTTCTGGAGTGCATGTATTCATGTGGAGTTCTTTTCTCTGTGGCAAGTTGAACAATACATGTCCGGAGAGTGATGAACACCTGTGCTTGCAGTCCCAGAATTCAGTATTGAGATGTACTTCCCTGATGGCTCTGACTATCTCAGTCTCGGATATTTATCATGTATTTATCGTCCGGGTGTTTCTCGGACAACCTTGATGCATGATCCCTCTCTGGGCTGGCCACTTGTGTTTGCTTGTAAATAAAGTCCTCCCTCTCTTGTCCAGGTGGCTTTGACATGGTGTTGCAATCGCTGTTGCTGGCTTGTGCGATTTAAAAACTTCTTATAAGAGTATAACTTAACAGCACATAACTATAAAATAGATGACAATTTTATTTGCACGAATTATCCTACACACATATAACAGTCCTAATGATTCCATGAGGCCTTGCAGTGTCACAATGGTCTCCATGGTTCCACAGGCCCCACAGTGTCATGTGACTCCTCTGTTCCATGAGTCCTGCAATGTCACAATGGACCTTTGGACCAATGGACCATGGGGGTTTGCAGTGTCACAACGGTCTCCTTTGGCTCCACAGTGTCCCAATGGAGCACTGATTACAGGCAGCCTCTCTGTGTTACCCTGGAGCTTTGTTTCCGTGGGGTCTCGCAGTGTCCCAATGGAGCCTTGGTTGGATGGGGCCTCACAGTGTCACAATGATGCCTACATTCCACTGAGGCACACGGCGTCACTAGGGTCCCCTTGCTTCCATGAGGCCCAGCAATGTCACAGTGGTGTCCATGAATCCATGAGGACCAGTGTCCCAATGGTCCCTTGGTCTCACATGGCCCCACAGTGTCACAATTGTCCTTTGGTTCCATGGTTCCTGTGCTGGTGCATTCCCCTCTCCCCTTCTCAGGCCGCCCTGACAGCTGAGAAATGCTCACTGGATCAGGGCCTTGGCCAGCAGCCCCTGGGCTCAGCTCCTCTGGAGCTCATCACAGACACTGTCTGCTCCAGGCTCAACCCTTCATCCCCTGAGGAGATGCCAAAGCCTCCACAGGGAGCATTTCCCTTTGCTCAGGGGAATTTCTCACAGGTGCCTTGTAGTGACTCTTTGTGTCTGTGTGCACACAGGAGTGCCTGTGATGAGAGAAATGTGGCAGAAATGCTGCTCTCTGAGGGGTTTGATTGCCTTGGATAGCTGAGCCAGTCAAGCCTGTAAGTAAGGTTAAGTCATGTCACCGTGAATCTTAAGATTTTCTAAAGCCTTCTGAGTTTACATTCTGTTGGAGAACCTTCCCACACAATTTCTGTGTACAACAAATTGTTTACATTCTTTTATGGGGGTGGAGAAACTTGATGTACTAGTGGTTTGTCCAATGTCTTTGGAGAGGTGGCCCATTCACTCTCCAATCCAATGTCACCTTCGGGAGAGTATAAAAGTTGGAGTCAGAGAATAAACTTTTAGCTTTACCTTGCAAATAGCAGGTGGCTTGCGTCGTGCTTTCACGTGTCTTATAGCGACAAAATCACAAGCTGTAAGTGAACTTAAATGCTGATAAGAGTTGTTCTTTTACTAATTTGTGAAGCTTAATAGAAGTTATAAGCGAAGTTGAATATTGTTAAGTGTTATTCCACAGCTCTGTTTAGCTTTTAGGCTGTATTCCTTTTATCCTTGCCCTCAATGTCCTTTCGTCACACACACACACACACACACACACACACAGACACCGGGACAGTTCTTGGCTCATTTCTGGTTTGATTGCCTGGGTTTTGTTTGGTTTTGTTGCTGCTTTGTTTCCTTGGTGTGCCTGAAGTGTCCAGTCAGGAGCAGAGTGACTCTTGCCATGGAACTCCGTGGTGCTGTCACTTAATATTAAACCTGTTTTATGCTACTCCCCCACTGGGGAATTTTAAAGTGCTCTCAAGCCCTCATTCATAAGAGGGTGAAGGAGCCCATGCCAAGCTCTGGCCCTGGGGGCACAGGGATGCTGCTAGGGGGTCCCTGTCTCCCTGTTCCAACTTTGACGGCCCTGAGCCCCTGTCCCCATGTCAGGCTCTGGGGTTGATCTCCTAGAACATCCTCAGGGGGAGGCTGCGGCGCCAGGGGCAGGGGGAACAGGGGATCCCACTGTGCACGAGCAGCTTTGGACTTCTCTGGGAGGAACTGTGAGTGGGAGCTGGGTTGAAGTGACCTCCCCAGTAAGGTCACAGAGCCCCTGAGATGTCACACTGCCTCCTGTGATGTCACAGCCCACCCTGGATCTCTCATATCCCCTTGTGGTGTCTGAGCACCAATGCTGGTCTATCACTCTGTGATGTCATACACTTGTGTTGTGATGTCACAGAAGACTCTGATATCACAAAGTCAGCCCGTGTCACTATCCTCTAGTGCAAGCAGGAATCATGATGGTTTGTTTTCCTGATCTCAGAATGCAAAAACCACATAGAAGGGATTTTCAGTATTAATCAAAACAAATGCACCTTTTATTGAGTGCCCACAGCAAATGCCGTAGAAGGATTAGAAAGGAGATAAAGGGTAGAAAGAGAGAGAGAAAAAGAGTGGAGAGGAATAGCTATGAATGGAGAGACAAAATCCTCATGCTCCAGCCCATAGTTCCCTCTTGACATGTCAAGGAGAATCTCAAAGACTTTAGTTAACTCAGGGCTTTTTTTTAATATGTTGAGGAAGCAGGTACAGGACAGTGGAGAATAAGTCCGTTGAGAACAAGTACAGACAGCCGTGTTCCAAACAGGACAAACCAGCCCCAGCTGTGAGCAGTCCTCATTGATTCAGGATTGCTTTCCCTGGGAAACCAGTCTTGGTGCAGCGAGCACATCTGCAGGTAACACTTGGCAGACATCCCGCTTCAGTCAGGCCATCGCATCTGTGTTAAAATCTTAGGGGTCTCAGTCTCAGTCCTTGGGGGGGGCTTCAACCTCCGTCCTTGATGGCGGTCGTGAGGCAGATGAGGGATCTTCCATGGGGGGTCACCAAAGTTCTCCAAAGCGAGTGGTATCTGGCCAAGAGGTGGGCAAATTCATGGGGAGCAGGGATCCTGAAGCCGGTGTAAGTGTACAGAGCAAGCTGCTAATTGCCAGTCCCTGCTCAAAGTGGTGCACCGTGTGCACAGCACGCACACCTGCAAACAATCACTTGGCAAGCATCCACCTCAACCAGACCAGAACTTCTGCCAGGGTCTTCAGGGCCTTAGTCTCAGTACTTGCATGGATCGTGAGGCAGATGAAGGAAACTTTGGACTGTCTCTTACAGCCTGTGATGTCTCTGTCTGTTTTGTGATGTCATGGCCTGCTCTGTGATGTTACTCAGGCACCCAGTGATGTCACAACCCACTCTGGTGTCACACAGCCACCCTCCATGGTGGTGGAATTGGCTCTATGGCCTCACACCCTACTCTAAGATATCACGGCCATATCTGTGACAACACAACCCCCTCTGAGATGTCACAAAACCCTCTCTGTGATGTCATACTGTCACTCTGTAATGTCACAGCACAAACTTTGACCTCACAGCCCACTCTATGATGGCATACAGCCATGCCATGATGTCATGGCCTGCTCTGTGTTGTCACACAGTCCCCTCTATGATGGTGTAGTTGCTCAATGACCTCACACAACAAACTCTGTGATGTCATAGCCCAATCTGTGACCTCAAACAACTCATTCTGTGCTGTCACACAGCCCCTTTTTGACCTCATTACTGCTCTGGGCCTCTGTGACACAGCCACAGAGGTGCCACTGTGACACAGCCCCTCTGGGACACTGCACAGCCCCTGCCATTGCTGAGCCCCTGAGAGTTCTGTCTGTGCCATGCTCATGTCTCTGGGATGCCCTGGCAGAGCCCCAGCCCTGCTGCGCTGTGCACAGGAGCTGCTCCTGGCCAGAGCTGTCTCTCTGCAGCGCTGCCCTTGCCAGGAGCTGCCTCTGGGCCAGGAGCCTGGCACATCTCAGCAGCACAGACACAGCACAAGGACTTTGGTCATCCTCTGGGGCCTTTGGCGCTGTTTGCATCTGACTCATCAGTCCCTCTGAGTGTGCTCAAAAATTTCTTTCTCCTAGTATCTAGTCTCGGGCTCCCCAGGTGTCCTTGGTGCCATTATGTCCTGGTTTGTAAGATAAGCTTGTACTCTATTTGCCATGTGTTGGAGGTTGGGTAGGTTTATTATCTCTTCCAAGAACGATTTTTTGCTCCGAAGAGGTAATCGTTTGTTAATGGGCCATTGACTGACTCACTGCAGGCCTGGTAACGTTACACCATCCCATTGTGAGATGCTCCACCCAGAGGGGGAAGCCAAGCACTCTTTTATGGTATAAAGTGGTACCTTTTGGGGGACAGAGCAGCTCTCTCTCTTTTTTTGCGGGATTCCCAGAAAAGCAGCTCCTTTGGCGGGATTCCCAGAGAAGTGGCCCCTTCGCTGGATTCCCAGAGGAAGACCGGCCCAACTGCCACCAGATCTTCAGAGAAAACTATACCCTTCTAAAGATCACCACTTCAGCTGCAATTCATCAGCCACTGCAAGAGGAGCAGCTGTCATTTCAACTGGACTGCTACCAACACCCCGACTTCTCAGGGTGTCAGGTTGTGGACTTTATCACTAGTTCTGTTTGTACCAATTGCATTTGCCTTTTTAAATTGTTATTTAGTTTCTCCTAGTAAAGAATTGTTACTCCCATTCCCATATCTTTGCCTGAGAGCCGTTTAATTTAAAAATCCTGGTAATTCGGAGGGAGGGGGTTTACATTCTCCATTGCACAGGAGGCTTTTGCCCTCCTTCACAGACTCCTGTCTTGTCAAACCAAGACACATTATTTCTTTCTCATGCTTATATCCTGGAGAAAAGCTCCACCACCTCTGAAACCACCCTTCAGTCCCTCCCAGGATACTCCTGTTCTATCCTCAGTCTCCACACCAGTGAGCCCAGAGTTCTCAGCCTCTACCTGCTGGTTATGTGATGAGGCCTCCAACCGATCTTGGGAGATTTTTGGGTCCTCTCAAAGGTCTGTGAAAATGAAAAATAGCGGTCAAAGGTATTTTCTCTCAAATCTTGCAGTGGCAGAAAAAGGGTCAATATCTCTCAACTGAATGAGGCTGTATTTACATTTGTTAGAAGAAAGAAATATTTTACAATGATGAGAGTGGAACAAAACTGCAACTGTTTTTTCAGAGAAGTGGATGTGCTATCCCAGGATTTATCCAAGAGCAGGAGCTTTGTGCAACCTCGCATAGTGGAACCCTGTCCCCTCGCCAAGGATGGAGTTCCTGTTGTGTGGTGTAGGAATATAAAAAAGTAAAAAAATTTAGAAAGTAGAAAAGGGCCCCAGAAGGTTGACATAAAGCTGAGAAACACTGGGAAATTTCAAAACCTTCTCATGGGAAGCTAGGAAAGTAAGAACCAAGTGAATACATGTTACAGAATTTCTGAGAGACAGAGGTCATGATTTATGTTTGGAATAAGGTTTGAGCTACCCAGTCAGACTAGGCCTGATAAGCGGCCTTGATGGGGCCTCAAAGCTTTGATGCAGTGAGAATTCAGTTGTGGCGCAGTCAGAAATTATGTTAAGGTAACTACAAAGTAATCAGCTGTCCGAGCATGAATTAGAGTAGAGCTGCAGTGTGAAAAGTTTAGCCACCTTAAGGAAAAGGTAAACAATGTTAGCTTGCCAATCAGAGTGCCTTTGTTTTTGTAAACTATGTAGGAGCTTATATAAACTACCATCGTATCTGGAATAAGGGGAGAACCTTTGATTAACCACATTGGTTCAGACTTGCGTTTGTCCTGTCCAGCATCCTGTTTTCCTGAGATTCCCTGGTTTTTAATACATTTATATTTATCATAGGGAACAAGAAAGAACAAGAACTTATTGATAGTTCAAGATGTGAAAAGTTCCAGCTATATGCTTTGCAAAGATAGAAAAAGTTTCAATCTTATGTAACGAATTATTGCGTATTGTTTGAAGTTCATAGAAGTCCTTTTGTTAATATTAAAGCCACATGAGTCCTTGTCTTATCAGTAAGAGTATAATGACTTTCCACCTTTTCTTTTATGCTATTGGATCAAAGAATATGTAAAGAAAGGCTTTGCATAAGCTGCCATCTTGCCTTTGATCTGGATTTGCATAGATGTTGTTATTTTCTCTGTGTCTCTTGCTTTTTGCTTGTATGATAGAGACAGATAATAAATCTTAAGTCTGCAACCTGTCAGAATCCCATCCCGCCTGCAGCTCGGGGGCCACCACGGGCACGGTGCCCAGGGAGAGGAGATAGACCTGATGGCCCCGGGCCGGCCCAGAGCCGGGGTAGAGCTGTTGTCCCCCGCCACCACACAACGCCCAAGCACCGATGCAGGGCCGGCAGCCCCGGAACCGGGTAGACCTGATAGCCACGGGCTAGGCAGGAGCCAGGGTAGACCTGTTGTTCCCATGCTGCTGCACACATCATGGGCGCTGCCCAGAGCCTAGCGGACCTGCAGACTGGTAGACGTGTTGTACGGAGCCGGCCATGAGCTGGAGTAGACCTGTTGCCCTCACCAACACGTGCCACATGGCGCCACTCCGAGCTGGGCGGCCCTGGAGCAGGATAGACCTGATAATCCCGGGCTGGACTGGAGGCGGGGTAGACATGTTGTCCATCACCACCGCACGCTGCCCAGAAGTCACCACAAGCCCAGCAGAACCTGGGCAGAGTAGACCTGATCCCCACGGCTGACCCAAAGTTGGGTACCCCGCAACCTCACACAGCTCGGAAGCCCCCATGAGCCCGGCGGCTCTGCAGCAGGGTAGGCCTGTTGTAGGGAGCTGGCCATGAGCCGGAGTAGACCTGTTGTCCCATGCCAATATCTACACTGATGATCTGGATGGGTGTACTGAGTCCACCATCATCAAATTTGCAGATGACACCAAACTGGGTGTGAGTATGGAACTGCTGGAGGGTAGGAGGGCTCTGCACAGGGAGCTGGACAGGCTGGATCCAGGGGCCAAATCCAACAAGGGGAGGTTTAACAAGACCAAGTTACACTGCACTGAACCAGGAGGTCAGTGTTACTCTCTGGGGCCGCGTGGAACAACAAAGACCATTGTGACATGGGGGCACCTTGTATAACCAATAGGCCATTGTGAGAATGCAAGTACTCGTTGAAGAAAGGGAAGAATTTTGGCAGCCGGGTGCTCCTTGGGACCAAGAAGCCATTGTGACACGGTGGAACCAAGGAGGCCATTGCTGCACTGTGAGACCTCCTGGAACCAAGGATCCACTGTGACACTGCAGGGCCCTGGGGAACCAAGGGGCCATTGTGACACTGCAGGGCCCTGGGGAACCAAGGGGCCATTGTGACACTGCTGGGCTTAAGGGTCCAAGGGACTTTGTGACACCAAGGGGTCCCATGGAACCAAAGGGACATTGTGACACTGGGAGGCCTGATAGAATCATGGAGAAAATTGGGACACTCTAGGGCTTCATGGAATTATAGTGACACCAAGTGGAGAAGGAATGTTGATCTGCTGGACAGCAGGACAGCTCTGCAGAGGTCCCAAATCCAACAATGCAAGGTTTAACAGGTCCTGCACTTTGGCCACAACATCCCCTGCATCACTACAGGCTGGAAACAAAGGGGCTGGACAGCAGCCAGGCAGAAAGAGACCTGGGGGGACTGATGGACAGCAGGCTGGACATGAGCCAGCAGTGTGCCCAGGTGGCCAAGAAAGCCAATGGCTCCTGGGCTGGATCAGGAATGCTGTGGCATGCAGGAGCAGGGCAGAGATTCTTCCTCTTTGTTCAGCGCTGGTTGGGCAGCACCTCAAGTGCTGTTTCCAGTTCTTGGCCACCAGTTTAGGAAGGGTATGGAGGGGTGGAGCATGTCCATAGAAGGGCAACAAGGCTGCTGAGGTGTGTGGAACACAATTCCTGTGAGGAGCAGCTGAGGGATCTGGGGTTCTTTATCCATGAGAAGGTTCAGGGAAGGCAAGGCAATTTCAGGGCACAGGTTGGACTTGATGACATCCAAGGTCTTTTCCAACCTTGTTGATTGTGTGATTCTCTGAAACCACCCTTAGAGAAGTTGCAGTATGAACCCTGGGCCTCCTCTTCAGAAGCTCCAGCAGGCCAGGTCCCTCAGCTTCTCTTCACAGCCCCAAAGCCCATCCTGTCAGCCCTGCAGAGCCTCTGCAGCTCCTTGCCCAGAACTGGGAGCCCCACAGCCAGACACAGCAACCCAGATGTGCTCCCCTGGTCCGTGGTGCCTCTGGCAAGGGATCAGCAGGGGGAACTGCAGGAGCCTGTAGACAATTCCTGCAGCACTTGTACGATGATCCTGCTCCTTAAGAGATGTTCCCATCATGCCAATTTGGGGACTGGGGGCCAGAGAGGAAAGAGCAAACAGGGATGGGCTCCTTGCAGGAGAGGGAAAAGGGACGGGCAACGGGAAGAAATTTGTAGCAGGGGGAATAAAGAAAGCAAAGCTGAAGCCAAGGAAATGTTCAGGGCAGTGTGGGGGTGGCTGCCAGGCAGCCCTGGCTCTGAGCAACAGCCTCTACAGTGGGACAGGAAACTCCCAGCTGATGGAAACAAACTTTCTGTCTGACTGCAGAGGCCAGGACAAAGCTGAGTGGTTTCCCTGCCATGCCCCAGCCCTTCCTGGCCCCAGGTGCTGATGGATTTTGTGCTCCCTCAGGTTCATGTCCTCACAGTAACATGATGGGGATGCTCCCACCTGCTGTGTGCAATGCAAACAGGGGCTGCTGAGCCAGTCCTGCTGTGTCTGTGCCTGCAAGGACACAGTACCTGAGTGAGCTGGGGGAGAGGCCAGGGCTGCAAAGGGTGGTTATTGTTGACAGATCCATGAGGATGCTTTGGGACACTGCCCTGGGCTTTCTGTCTCGCTTGGGATGGATCAGCCCCAGCTCTGCTGCTCCTTCCTGTCTCCCCCAGGGCCCTTGCAGAGCACCAGCCGTGCTGTTTGCCCCCAGCCTGCCAAAAGCCAGCCTGGGGCTGCTCACGGGGGTTTTCTGTGCTGAGAATTGGCCTGGCCGTGTTCTTGAGAGAGCCTGGGCAAGGAGCCTGGAGCCCCCAGGCCCTGGCCTGAGGCATCAGTGCTGCCCCAGCAGTGCCCATGGCCTGTCCCTGCTGCAGCCCCGGCACTGCCACCCCCAGGACTGTGCCCAGCCCCGAGAGCGCTCAGGCCCTGCAGCAACACCAGGGCCACCAGGGCAGCGGGGCAGGGCCATGGAACAGCACTGGCACCACCAAGTGCTGCTGCTCCTGGGCACAGCTGCTGTGCCAGCACTGATCTGCCCCAACTCTGCACACAGACATTGCTGCTGCAGCTCCACAGAAGGCAACAAAAGAGGTGACTCTGGAGAAACTTTGCTGGAAGATCCTTTAGTTCCTTTAAAGCCACAAGGAGCACAGCCTCTCCTTGACACATTCTGTGGGCACAGGGAAGGTGGAGAGAAACAAAATGAGAAATGGCACAAGGAATGGCTTTTCTTTGTGGACAATATGTGAAAACTAAAACAAGTTAAAAAAAAACCTCACAATGCAACCAACAAGAAATATCAAAGATTACTTTTATTCCAAGTGATTTGCAGTTTATTAGAATTTATTTGCCAGCAATTTAATGTTCCTGAAATCATCCAGTCATCAGTGTCCACACTGCAGCCTTGAGCTCCTAGTTCCCCAGACTGTAGATGAGGGGGTTCAGGGCTGGAGTCACCACCGAATAAAGAACTGAAAGATCCAGGCATGGTGAATAGGTGGAGAGGGGCTTCAGGCAGACAAATGTGCCAGTTACAAACAGGGAGAGCAGAGGCAGGTAAGGGAGAGAGGTGGAAAGGCTTTGTGCTGTCCCTGCTCAGTGGGGATGCTCAGGTCGGCCTTGGATATAGGTACAGAAGAGAAAACAATGAACACCAAACAACCGAGTCCTAAACAGGCACTAACTGCAACAAGCCCAATTTCACTGAGGTAGGATTTGGATCAAGAGAGCTTGAGGATCTGGGGGATTCCACAGAAAAACTGGCCCAGAGCAATTCCCTGGTACAGGGGCAGGGAAAATGTATAGGCTGGGTGCAGCAGGGAATAGAGAAAGCCGCTGGCCCAGGCAGCTGCTGCCATGTGGGCACAAGCTCTGCCGCCCAGGGGGTCTCGTAGTGCAGGGCTCTGCAGATGGACAGGTAGTGTTTTTAGCATACGATTGTCAGTTTCAAAAATGGAAACACACTGTCTGTACTGAAGTGATTTCAGCATTTATTATAAGGCCTAAAGCATAGGGGCCTGTGGGTAGAGCAGGAGCATTCCCGTCGAGGATGCTGCAGAGCCAGCGATGGATCTTCTTCCTTTCTTGAGCAGGGATGTTCCCGATGTTCCAGGTCAAGCAGTACAGTCTCACCAACTCAGATGTCCCCTTTTTATACTGTTTTTTTTTCCTTTGGTTTGGTTTCTGTTGGGATCCTTAATTTGCATTAAGGTTAAGGCCCTAATTAGCCCTTACAGTTCTGTCCAGGCTGGCTCATTTCTGCTTGGGGAGGATGCAGTTTAATTTAGGTATAATACAGTAGGTTGAGTACCATTTTCTTATAATTACCCTTTTAGTTCCATTTACAATACAATAACCAAACATTTTAACAGTATATTATTAACTATTTTGCAACAGTTTCTATCCTATTTTGGACAGTCTGGAGTGAAAGCTCTTCTCCTAAAAAGAACAGAAAGAAAAAGAGCTGTGCAGCACATCCTGCGTTGGAGATGTGCCTGGTGTCCCAGAGGGAATTGTGCGTAGCTTTGGGGACAGTGGTGCAGATGGAGCCAAGGTCGCTGAGGGCCAGGTTGAGCAGGAAGAAGAACATGGGTGTGTGCAGGTGGTGGCCGCAGGCTCCGGCACTGATGATGAGGCCCTTGCCCAGGAGGGCAGCCAGGGAGATGCCCAGGAAGAGGCAGAAGTGCAGGAGCTGCAGCTGCCGTGTGTCTGCCAGTGCCAGCAGGAGGAAGTGTCTGATGGATCTGCTGATGGACATTTGCGCTGTCTTGACATGGGGATCTGTAAAAAAAGTAATCTTGGAATAGGTGGGTTTGGAGAGGACTTTAAATATTCCAGCACAACTTGGGGGCACATTCCCCCCACTGCCTGTCCAGGACTCTGCCTGGAGCTGTCCCTGCCAGCAGCTGCTTCCCTGTGCCCAGGGCTGGGCCTGCCAGAGCTGCCAGAGCCCAGCCCAGCCCTGGGGGCTCAGCTCTGCCCTGCAGACCCCTCCCAGCTCAGGCACTGCCCAGGGGCAGCTCTGGCTCTGCAGGCTCTGATGGCAACATCGGAGCAACCCTGAGCAGGCTGGAAAAGCAACACAGATGCTGCCTCTAAGGGGCTCTTTGCTGATTTCTGTCACTGCCTGGTTTATTCAGATCTGAGAGAAAACTCTTTTATTTCTCTCCACCTGAACTGAAATGAATTTCTATGTGCAATTTCTCATCCAGGCAACCCAGAGCAGTAGATTCAAAATGCAGAATTTTGCCTTTTATGCAGCCCATGCCTTGCTGTTCTCCCTGTATAATCTACTTGGAAATGTTCTGCAGTCCAATGCCATGCTGGGAGCAGTCCTGAACAATGCAGCATCCCCACCACACAGGGAGAACACTTCCAAGCCTTACCAGCTGTCTCCTTCCAGCCAGATCCTGTCCCCCAGTGCTGTGAGAAGCACCCAGGGCTGGATGAGAGCTGTCCCTGGCAGGCAGCAGAGCCCCTGCCCCAGCACGGTGCCCTGGGCTGCAGGACCCTGCTCTGCAGGACAGCCCTGGGCACCCCGGCTGCTCTGCACAAGAGATAATCAGAGAATGCACTCACAGGGTCTGTGGGCATTGGGATGTTCCAGCTGCAGGAGATCACTCCAGGATCTGCAGCTGCATTGTCCTGCAGCCAGAGGTTCCTGTGCCAAGGGCTGGCAGTGATTCTGCCCCAGGCACTTCTCAGCCCCTTCCCAGCCCTGACTGATTGAAGCTCTCTGTGCCTCTGTGCTGTGCCCGGGGTGGCTGTGGGCACTGCCCCAGCCCTGCTGGGCTGGCACAGGAGCTGCTCCTGTCTAGAGTTGTCTCTCTGCAGCACTGCCCTTGCCAGGACCTGCCTCTGTGCCAGGAGCCCGGCCCAGCTCAGCAGCACAGACACAGCACAAGGACTTTAATGACCCTCTGGGGATTTGTGCTCAGGTCATGAACATCAGGCCCTGAGAGGGAGCTGCAGAAACCTCTCCAGAACTCCAAGTCAGAGTCCATCCCCAAAGTTTCCCTGAATTTAATGGGCCCCACTGAGGGACAAAACGGAGAAAGTGTCCCCAGGCAGGGCAGAGCAGAGAACTGGAGGTAGTGATGACAGGTGGGGACAAAGAGAAGACAAGTCTTGGTGCCCTGGGGCACAGCAGGGTCTGTGCCACCAAGGGCTGTGAGGAGACACCTTGTGCTGAGGCACTGGGGCCTCCTGGCACAGCCCCAGCCAGGCTGGGCACTGTCACCCCCTGGTCCTGCCCTCAGCATCCCCCACAGCCCACATCCCAGTGGCCTCAAGGATCTGCTGGAAGGAGTCCCTGGGGAGCCTTGGTCAGGAATGGTCCTCGGGGCTCCTTCATGCTCCCAGGGACTGCAGGTTCTTCAAAGGACTTTGGCTTTTGCTTTTGCCTTGGAGACTCTGAGAGGTTTGTGCAATCCTGGCCTCCAATTATCTGCTGTAATTAGTCCCTGGAGAGGTTTTTGTCAGTAAACAACAGAGAGTGGGCTCATTAACACTTCTAGGAACTCAATTATTTTAAGGTACTTGATGTTTCCCTTCTGATCCAGACTCTGTGAGAGGTTTGTGCAATCATGGCCCCAGTTATCTTTATGACCCCCATTAGCTTTAATGAGTCCTTTGAGAGCTTTGTACTGACACTCAGTAGGGCTCATTAATGCTTTGAGATACTCAAGGTCTTTAAAGTACTTTGGAATTTCCTTTCAACACTGAGTCTCTGAGAGGTTTTTGTGCCATCCTTGCCTCCCATTCACTCCTACAAGGAGTCCATGAGCAGCCTGTGTTGGGGATGGTGCTCAGTGGGACCCATTAATGCCTTGAGACACTCTGGGTTTTCCTGTGACTTTGACTCCTGGAAAGGTTTGTGCCATCTCCTCTCAGGCCCTGGGGTTCCAAGGCTCAGCTCCAAATGCACCACGGGGCTCATTAGGATCAAGCCAGTCCTGAAAAACCGTGGCTCTGCCTTGATTTCTCTCGCCTCTAGTGTCATTCATTTAGAAGTTTTCCTACAATATTTATGGAGAGATATTGCAAAGGGCTTCTAGGAAATATGTATTCCTGTTTTAAAGGGTGTCTTTTATTGCTGGTCTTATTACACAAGAGGAGATTACAGCATTCAGTGACTGATATTGATGCTGGGACTCTCTTGAGGAGGTCTGGCCTGTTCAGAGGAGCTGTGCTTGGAGGTCTGACCCAGCATGGATGTGAAAAATGCATATTATATGGCTCTATGCAGATATTTACTATATATGTCATGTTATATTGATTAGTTGTGCCGTATTAACATTTTAAGAGTATGGTAAATGTAGTTTTACAGTTAAAAAGAAGCTTTAGTAGTTAAAATAAATATTATGTCAATGGGGTTTTATTTAAGGAATGAGATACTTGCTTTGAAGTAACTGTCACCAAATACCTAAATTTTCCATAGAAGACGAATTTATGGTTTTCTTATCAGAAAAAGCTAATTTCTTCAGGCCTTGCTCAGATTGAAAGACGCTGTGGTTATTAAAGGAAGCAATTGACACATAACAGGGAGAGGTTCTTGTTTTAAATAGAATGTATGCATAACCATGAAATATATATGAATATGCAACAGTGTATTGTTTCAAGGGTGATTCCTTTGTACACAAGGCATGCTTGTTGTGGTTTAAGTGCCAGAGAGCATCCAGAGTCCGTAATTCTTTGGTTTTTATTGTATTTCTATTGTCCTAATTTAAAATTTTATTACTCCAATTGTATTATAATTTTAATAATCATTTTATTATTATTAAACTATCAAAAACTCTAAAAACAAGCGATTGGCATTTTTCACAATGGACAACCTTGCTCCACATTCCCCATCCCCATCCTGTCTCTCTTCACTCACCTGGGACCTGCTTTGCTTGGAGAACTGGTTGCACTCAGGCAAAGTTGGCTTTTCCTTCTTTACTTTTTGTAGCAAATGAAAATCCTGAGTTTCCCCATTGAAAACAGACAGCCTCCTCAAGTGTGTGCCAAGCCCAAGGTGCCTCCAAGAGCATTGCAGACCTGCCCTGGGCCAGCAGTGAGGGTGGATCATCAGCCCAACCTGCACTGGGCCATTGCAAGGGACTCTTGCTATGGTCACTGCACTGACCCCACTGCTGGCTTTGGGTGCCATGGCAAGCCACATCTGTTCAAGTTTCCTTGGAAACCAGCCCAGGACCCTTTTCTGCAGCCAGGTTCCATGGCCACTTGCCTGCAGAGCTGCTGCTGCCCTTGGCTGCTGTGGCAGCCCTCAGGACAAAGCGGTGCCAGGGCTGTTCCAGGCACAATTGCAGTGCCACTCCTTGGTGCCACCAGGTGCCACAGCAACACCCACAGGGACCCATTCCTTAGTTTGGTGCCACGGCAACCAATGCCTGGAGTCGTTGTGATGGTTGTTTGCCATGGAAACCTGTTCTGGGCCGTTCCACAAGGCTGCTGTCACAGCCCGGAGCCAGAGGGGATCCCTTGCTGGGCCCTTGTGCCATGGCCACCTGCCCTGTGCCACGCTGGCCGGTCAGGCACCGCGGAACCAGCAGCAAACGGCAGTGCCAGGGCCAAAGGCCAGGTCAGGCAAACAGAAAGGGGCAGTGCTGGGCACTGTGTCCATGGCAGCCCTCAGCGGGTGTGACACCTGGGCCACCTGTCTTGGCAGGTGCCATGGAAACCCCTTGTTGGGACTGATGGCACGGACACTGGCACTGAGACACTGCTGGGCCGGGTGCTGAGCACAGGGCTGAGCACACTGAGATGGTTTTGCTCTTGCTGAGCTCCCACTGAGGCAAGACCTATCCTGCCCATCTCGGCCA
Organism: Lonchura striata; assembly: GCF_050655825.1. Lineage (NCBI taxonomy): Eukaryota > Metazoa > Chordata > Aves > Passeriformes > Estrildidae > Lonchura > Lonchura striata. Next base: position 4,328,302 of record NC_140735.1, on the reverse strand, counting down.
CACTGGGGAGGGGCTGGGGCTGCGGGGAGGCTGGGAGGGGACACAGCCAGCACAGGTGAGCCCAGCTGACCCTGGGATACCCCAGCCCATAGGACATCCTGCTCAGTGTATAAAGTGGGGGGAGCAAGGAGCAAGGGGAACTTTTGGAGTGAGGGTTTTTGTCTTCCCAGGTAACTCTTAGGCAGGATGGGGTCCTGTTTCACCTGAGGGCAGGGTCAACACCAAAGACACAGGCACCAACTTAGCTTAAGGAACAGTGAAATACAAATCTGCAAAATATTACATAATACAAAATTTTAGATAATACAAATCTTCAAAATAGTACAAAAGTATAAGAAAAGTGAAGGAAAATATCATTAGAAAATAATTCCAAAAGAGAAGATGTTGAAATGATTATCACACAACTCTCTATTTCTTGTTGAAGGCTCTGGAGATTCTTTCTCTGCTTTCAGACAGGCTTGCATTCCCTAACAAGTCCTGCTACCAAATCCTGGTTTCCAAGGCTGGAACAGTGTCTCAGGTTCAGCTGTGTGTGTATTCAATTGCCATCTGTTAAAGGTGGGAGCAGTTATCATTAGGAAGTTAATTAGGAAGCTGACTTTATCTCTTCCATAACCAATCATCCCTCGGGAAATATCTTCTGCTAATGGGCCATTGAGTGATAAAAATGCATGACTGATAAAAGTGCATGACTGATAAAAATGACATCATCCCATTGTGCGATGCTCCACCCAGAGGGAGGAGCCAGCATTCCTACCTGGATATAATCTGAGCCTTGAAACACCACAGCCTGCCTTTTCCTACTGGATTCCCAGAAAAGCAGCTTTCAGCTCCACTGGATTCCCAGAGAAAGACCAGGCCCATCTCCACCACCACTGGACCTTCAGAAGAAAACTTCACCCTTCTTCAGGATAACTGCTTCAACAGAGACACAGCTGTCACTGCAGGAGGACCTCAGCCACCATTTAATGGGACTGCTGCCAACACCCTGACCCACAGGGTGTCGGACTCGGTCAGTAGGGGTTTTGTTGTTTGTTCTATTGCATTTGTATTTTAAAAATTTTCTTAGTAAAGGATTGTTTCCTCAGGCACAGAGGTGAATACCATCCTGTCTTTGTCCTTCCTTGCCAGACAAGGAGCTGAAGATGGAGACCAGGGAGGACAAATCCCCATGCCAGAACCTCATGGAAGAGGCTGTTTTGAGCGGCTCCATGGAACAGGAATCCAGCAAGGAGCAAAAGCCCCAGGGATCCCGCATGTGGAGGGCCTCCAAACGCAGCCCAGGGTGCTCTGAGGATGAAAGACCCAGCCTGTGCCAGGAAGGTGGACAGAGCTTCAGCAAGAGGTCAGAGCTGGTGGTCCATGAGCAGCTTCAGGATAGGGAGAAGCCCTACAAGTGCCTGGAGTGTGGGAAGAGCTTCAGACAGAGCTCTGACCTGCTTCGTCACCAGGTGATCCACACCAGGGAATGGGCCTACGAGTGTGGGGAGTGTGGGAAGGGCTTCAGGTGCAGCTCTGAGCTCATCGCCCACCAACGCATCCACACCGGGGAGAGGCCTTACGAGTGTCCTGAGTGTCCAAAAAGGTTTCACACCAGCTCCCATCTCCTTCTGCATGAGCGGATTCACACAGCCGAGAGGCCCTTCCGCTGCCCTGACTGCGGGCAGGGCTTCAAGCATAACTCCCACCTTGTCAGGCACCAGCGCATCCACACCGGGGAGAGGCCGTACAGGTGTCCCCGGTGTGGGAAGAGCTTCACCCAGAGGTCTAACTTGACCAGACACCAACGGAGGCACCAGTAAGCAAAGCCCTGCAAATGCCCCAACTGCAGGAAGAGCTTTGTGCTGCTCCAGATTTATCCCCCATTGGAGGACCCACATTGCGAAGAGACCTGGTGACCCATGTTCCCTGTGATCCATGCTGGGAAGACACCTGTCCCTTTTCCTGCCCCTGCCAATGACATGATGTGGGATCAAATGATGGGAGGGTCTGGCCATTGCATTGTAATTACATTCACTCCCACACTGATGTCATTGCCAGGGGCAGGAAAGGGACTCTCTCTCTCCCCCAAGGAGAAGGGCATCCTTTCCAGGAAGGAAGAAATACATGTCTGGGAAGAGACAGTCAGTGGTGATGTACTTTTCCCTGTAAATAGTTTTTCTTATGATCTCTGTGTTCAGTGTTGTTTCTGTTCCTGTTCAATATTGTTTCTGTTTCTGTTTGTTCCTTATGTGGTTCCTGTTCCCAGTAAATTGTTCTTAGCCCAGGCTCTTTGCCTTTTCTGTCTTCCATGGGATGCAGGAGGGCAGCGAGCTGCACTGCAGTATTACTGGGAGCAGGAAATTGAGGAGTCCCATTCCTAAACCCTGGCCCATGGAAACCAGGATTGTGAGCTGCTCCCAGCCTTGGTGGCCATGGCAACAGCCTTGGGAGTGAGTCCCTGCCTGGGGAATGCGGAAACCTCTTCACTCTGGTGCCCAGGGACAGGACTGGAGGGAACAGCTGCAGCTGAGTCGGGGCAGCCTTAGCTTGGATCTCAGGAAAAGGATTTTCCCAGAGGCTTCTGGGGCACTGCCCAGGCTCCCCAGGGAAGGGTCACAGCTCCAGGGCTCTCTGAGCTCCAGCAGCAATTGGACACCAGTGCCAGGCCCAGGCTGGCATTGTTGAGGTGTCCTGTGCAGGGCCAGCAGCTGGATTTGAAGATCCTGATGGATCCCGCCCAGCTCAGCCAAAGATTCTGTGGTTCTGGGATCCCATGACCCTGGGGATGGAAGTGCCAATGTTTGCCATGGCAACAGGCTCTGGCTCCAGGCCTGAGCTGGTGTCCATGGCAGCCACCCCTGGCATGGGGTCTCCATGGAGCTGCCCAGGGACTGACCATAGCAACAGGGGCTGGGGATGGTTGCCATGGAAACTGACCACAGCAACAGGGGCTGGGGATGGTTGTCATGGAAACTGACCATAGCCACAGGGGCTGGGGATGGTTGTCATGGAAACTGACCATAGCCACAGGGGCTGGGGATGGTTGCCATGGAAACTGACCATAGCAACAGGGGCTGGGGATGGTTGTCATGGAAACTGACCATAGCCACAGGGGCTGGGGATGGTTGTCATGGAAACTGACCATAGCAACAGGGGCTGGGGATGATTGCCTTCTTAGGATTAGATTTGTTACATACACTCAGAGGGGTTCCATGAGGACTTTCCGAGACTCTCCAGGCTGTTCAAGAGCTGGAATGTCACACACACACAGACAGGGGCTCCATGGAGACCTCCCAGGGCTTTCTGGGGATGGAAAGGGCTGTGTGGTCAGAGGCAGTCACAAACATTCCATGGTGACATCCCAGGAGACCTTGGGCTGCAAAGGCACCGGTCAGTCACAGGCACTCACAGGGGCCCCACGGTGACATCCCAGGAGTCCCCAGGCTGCCAAACAGCCAGGATGTTCCAGACACTCAAAGGTGTTCCTGTCATGGGCAGAGTGGGAGCTTCAGGCAAAATCTTTATTTCTTTATTGGAGAAACTCCTGCTGAGCCATGCGGTGGAGAAATGATACCCAGCAGCCGCCCTGAAACCCCCAAATCCTCCAGAACCCCTAGACTTCTAAAATTTCTTTGAAGAGAGGAGCCTCTGAATGGCTGGATCCAATCCCAGCCCCAGACTTTCTCAGAGGTGTAAAAGATTGGACAGGTGGAATTGAACTTCAATGCATTTTGTCCCACAGGATTAGCAATGGAATACCAGATATATATTTATAGAAATATAATGGAACAGTTCATACTGAGTGCTATCACACAGCACTTACAGGATGGCCAGGGTACCAGACCCAGGCAGCATGGGTTTTACAAAGGGCAGATCATGTCTGAGCAACCTGGTCTCCTTCTATGACCAGGTGATCCATCTGGTGGATGCAGGAAGGGCTGTGGATGTTGGTTATTTAGACTTCAGCAAGGCCTTTGATACTGTCTCCCACAGCACAGTCCTGGAGAAGCTGGCAGCCCACGGCTTGGACAGGAGCACTCTTTGCTGGGTTAGGAACAGGCTGGATGGCTGGGCCCAGAGAGTGGTGGTGAATGGTGCCACATCCAGCTGGGGACAGTCACCAGCGGTGTCCCTCAGGGCTCTCTACTGGGACCAGTTCTATTTAATATTTTTATAGATGACAGGGAGGAGGGCATTGAATCCCTCAGTAAATTTGCAGATGACACAAAGCTGTGAGCTTGTGTTGATCTACTGGGAGGAAGGAGGGCTCTGCAGAGAGACTTAGATCAGTTGGATAGATGGGCAGAGTCCAACAGCATGAAGTTTAATAAGTCTAAGTGCCAAGTTCTACATTTTGGCCACAAAAATCCCCTACAATGTTACAAGCTGGGGACAGAGTGGCTGGACAGTGTTCAGGCAAAAAGGGACCTGAGGGTGCTTGTTGATAGCCGATATAATATGGGCCAGCAATGTGCCTTGGTGGCCAGGAAGCCAATGGAATCCTGGCCTGCATTAGGAATTGTGTGACCAGCAGGAGCAGGGAGGTCATTCTTCCCCTGTACTCGGTGCTGGTGAGACTTCACCTTGAGTTCTGTGTTCAGTTCTGGGCCCCTCATTTGGGAAGGACGTTGAGATGCTTGAGCACGTCCAGAGGAGGGCAACAAGGCTGGTGAGGGGCTTGGAACACAAGCCCTAGGAGGAACATTTGAAGGAACTGGGGTTGTTTAGTCTGGAGAAGAGGAGGCTTAGAGGTGACCTTATTGCTCTCTACAACTTCCTGAAGGGAGGTTGTAGACAGGTGTGGGTTGGTCTCTTCCACTGGGAAGCAACCAACAGAACAAGAGGACACAGTCTCAAGCTACGTCAGGGAAGTTGCAGATTGGATATTAGGAAAAAAATTTTCACCAAAAGAATAATAAAATACTGGAATTTTCTTCCCAGGGAGGTGGTAGAATCACCATCTCTGGATGTGTTTCAAAAAAGACTGAACATGGCACTTGGTGCTATAGTCTAGTTGAGGTGTTAGGGCATAGGTTGGACTTGATGATCTTAGAGGCCACTTTAACCTCATTATTCTGTGATTCTGAGAAATACAGCTCTGATGGATTCTGATCATGATTAGACAGGAAGATCTTAATCAATGTTATTTACTCCACAGCATAGGAGCTGCAACTATTAGGATATTCTGCTCCAGGAAGGAATTTTTGAAGTCAACAGGACCATGCTGGAGTGGTTTGAGCCCATTGCAGGCTAAGCCTCCTGCTCCAGCAGGAACTACCTTTCCTGTGCCATGAGCAGGGCAAGTCCCGCTGCAGGAAAAGCCCCAGGCCAGCCCCAGCACAGGGAAGGCCTCGAGCACAAGGGCAGAGTGCCATGCTGAGAGCTGTGGCAGGGACAACCTGAGGCACCAAAGGGACCTTGGCAGCAGTAGCTGCTTGCAGGGCATGGCCAGAAGCCTCCCTTGGCAATGCGGCCTGGTGGCCACCGCTGCAGAGGTGCTGCCTCAGGGCTCATTCCTTGCTGTGCTCTGGAAAGCCACTTGTGCTCCAGGAGTCTGACTGGGAAGCAATTGGCCCCAGCTCCTTGGCGACAAGATATTGGTGACAAAACTCTTCATGCCAGCAGAGACAAGGCAGGAGCAGAGGAAAGGGGAGAGCCAGGCCCAGGAGACAGTGCTGTCATCATCCAGGTGATGGCTGTGAGGTCACTGCTACTGCAGCAGCCTGGCTGCCCTCAGCAGACATTCTGGCCAGAAGCCTTGTGAGGTCACCCAGCACATCAGAGAATCCACACAACAGGAATTCCATCCTTGGGGAGGGGACGGCACTTCACTATGTCAGGTTGCACAAAGCTTCTGCACTTGGACAATTCCTGGGATGGCGAATCCACTTCTCTGTAAGAAAAACAGATGCAGTTTTGTTCCACTTTGTCATAGGTCAGTGCAGGCGTAGTGCTAGGGCACCCATGAAAATATTTTCCTCTAATGGCTACTGTGAGATGTGACCAGAGTCAGAGCAGAGCAGACCCAAGCTTAGAAATAAAGAAAAAATCTAAATGTACCTACAACTATAATAAAAGGAACACTGAGAATTCAGAATGAAAACCTTCCAAAACATTCCTTTTTGCCCCACCCAATTTCCACCAAAACACAGTGAGACAAAATCTTAGGCCTTCAATCAAATAACCACCACTCAAATAAATCAATTCTCAGTGTTTCTCCACCCCTCTGTCCTGCAGGGGCTGGCCGGGTTCCATTCCCTTCACCCCCTTCCCTGTCCGGCACTCCTGGCCCACCTCAGCCTCGGCCGCATGGTTACCCCTCCCCAGCCCAGACTGTGGCTGGGCAGGGGAAGATTGAACTCTTCACTGACCGCAACAACAGAAGAGACTTCCCTTGAGAATTCTCTGCTTTTAATCCCCTGTGTCCTCTGAGGTGTGTCCAATGCCTTCAGTGGTCACACCAGGTGTCAATATTCAAATCTGACCACTGATTGGTTTGGCTATAACTTCCCAGGAAAACTCACTTTCTTGTCAACATATGACAATCCCTCTTCTTGATGTCTCTTGGAGTAATCCCGTCTGGACTGGGAGCTGAGATTTTACTCATCTCCTGCACATTTTTCTCCATTTCTTTTGCCATAACTAATTCTCTGAAAGCACTATTGTCAGTTTTCCCTTAATTTGGAAGTTCCCAAGGCTATCAAATGTTCCAGGTGTTCCTGCTGGGCCTTAAAAAGTTGTCTGGGTGGGATTTCACAGGACAAACACTATGTCATTCAGGATAATTTTAGGAAGTTTGGCCCTATCTAGAAGGAGCAGGTCCTGGAAGGGAAGAAAACTACTTTTCTTAAATGCTCTTCTTTTCATCCACTTTTGAAAAAGTCTTCATGGTCCTTTTTCCTGGCTCCCCATTTTGCTCTTTGCTTGCTTGCTGTTCTTATCTGGCTTACTGATTCAAGACTGATCAGAAGCAGTCCTCTGCTCATTGTTGAATGCATCTCCTGGTAAGAGCTTGAAGGCCCTTGGGAAGGTGTTAATTGTCCCAGCTGATAGCATTTCACTGAGGGTTCTGAGATAATGGGCCTGCAGCTGCCCCTCCCTCTGTCTCTTAGTGTTTCCCAGCTGTTGTTGTCCTTATCAGGGTGGTGACTCATCTTGGGATCTGTTTACCTTTCAGCCCCTGGTCTCCCAGGCGTCTGACTCCTCTCAAGATCCATGTCCAAGTCCCTTCTCAGGCACACAGTGGCTCTCCTGGTTCCATGACTCATTCCAGGTTCCTTATCTACCTCCTCAGATGGTTTCTTGAGCAAAAATCTCCTTTTAGTGCTGATTTCTTTAGCTGTTTTTGCTTGTGATGTGTGTTCTTCAATGAGTTTATTGATTGTTTTTTTCCCCTCAAACTGGGCCTCCAATCTTATCAGTAGTTCTTCCTCCACTTTAGTCCAGCATCTTTTGTGGGCTTGGAAGTCTGTTTTGGGTGGGAAACAGCGACCATTTCCTGATTTCTCACCCATGAGTGTCCTAATCTTTTGGGTTGTCTCAGACCAATTTTTGTCTTGCAGTCCCTGCCACATACCTCACAGATCCACTCCCTGGCTGAAGCCATTTCTGCTGTTTCCCTGCATTTAGGAAGGTGACAAACAATGCTGTGATAATAACTCATCTCTTACTCACATTTAGCACACCGAAAACAAACCCTCCTTTTCCCATGGACTACCCTCAGATGTTCAATCAAGCCCAAGACACAGTTCACCCAGGAACCACAGGAAGGATAAGGTGGATTTTGGTCAGGAACAGTCATGGTAACGATGTCTGCCAGTGTCTGTTGCCTGCATTTCTATGTCTGAGCTGGGGATGTCTCTGGTAAAGTGTCCTTCTGCAGCTCAGAGGTGATGTTTCTGGTGTGCTCTCAGTCTCACACTCACCGTTTCTCTTCTCATTGTCAAGCACAAACATTTCCCAGTTCTCAGAAGGCAGGTCTTCACTCCCACACTTGGCCATGGTGCAATCTATTGATACACCTCAGGCAGCCTGCTCAAACCCTCCTAGCTTGCGGAAAAATGAACACATTCAAAGTTCTTCACTAACAAGTGCAAGTTATCAAACTCTAAGCTCACCAGAGAAGCCAATTCACGTTCTGCCAAACTGGGGGATGTTGAGGAATTTTTGCAGGACAATGGACACATTCAGCAGATGCACAATCCAGGCTTCTGGTAACCAAGTAATCAGTTCAAGGACCAAGGACAGTGAATCCTTGTAGACAGAAGAAGAGTCAGCAAGAATCAGCAAGTTGTCAGCGAACTTTGAGAAAGTGAAAAAAAAACAGGACTAAGGGTCGGCCAGATGACCACAGCAATACATGTGTAGAATTAGGTTATCCAATTAGCGTTTAGTCTTTGATTTGTGGACAGTTAGGATTGGTCAATGATGTATTAGCTAGAGGGACATGGACATTAGAACATTTAAATATATAGTTTTATAGATATAAAATATAGTTTTCTTTATAATAAAGTTTGCTTCACTAGATCACATGGATCATGGAGTGATGTCCCGTTTCTGATCCTCTGTGAGACATTCATTTTGAAGAATTAAGAATTTTAGGGAAGTTAAGATGATAGATAAATTAGATGTTGCTGAGTTAGCAGAAGTAGATAAATAGGCTTTGTTCATAGTTAACAGTAGCCGGATCCATTAAATCATTGTTTGTCAATTTATGTTGGGGTAGCTGTGCTTATCATTGAAAACAGAATGCGATAAACATGTTATAAATGTGAATCTCCAAGTTATTAGTTATTAATTTAATAAAATGTATTAAATGTACCAAATATAAATTTTGAGAAAAATGAAAAAAAGCCGCTATAACAGTGTGGAGCCCGGGATTGCCACCGGGTAAGACACAGGTTTGACAGATGCAGCAGAGTGTCCTCTATGCTTCACACCGACCGTCCTCTTTGACTGATTTTTACAAGATTTTTCTTGCCTGAAGCAGAGTCCCTTTTCTTCCTTTCTGGAGTGCATGTATTCATGTGGAGTTCTTTTCTCTGTGGCAAGTTGAACAATACATGTCCAGAGAGTGATGAACACCTGTGTTTGCAGTCCCAGAATTCAGTATTGAGATGTACTTCCCTGATGGCTCTGACTATCTCAGTCTCGGATATTTATCATGTATTTATCGTCCGGGTGTTTCTCGGACAACCTTGATGCATGATCCCTCTCTGGGCTGGCCACTTGTGTTTGCTTGTAAATAAAGTCCTCCCTCTCTTGTCCAGGTGGCTTTGACATGGTGTTGCAATCGCTGTTGCTGGCTTGTGCGATTTAAAAACTTCTTATAAGAGTATAACTTAACAGCACATAACTATAAAATAGATGACAATTTTATTTGCACGAATTATCCTACACACATATAACAGTCCTAATGATTCCATGAGGCCTTGCAGTGTCACAATGTTCTCCATGGTTCCACAGGCCCCGCAGTGTCATGTGACTCCTCTGTTCCATGAGTCCTGCAATGTCACAATGGACCTTTGGACCAATGGACCATGGGGGTTTGCAGTGTCACAACGGTCTCCTTTGGCTCCACAGTGTCCCAATGGAGCACTGATTACAGGCAGCCTCTCTGTGTTACCCTGGAGCTTTGTTTCCGTGGGGTCTCGCAGTGTCCCAATGGAGCCTTGGTTGGATGGGGCCTCACAGTGTCACAATGATGCCTACATTCCACTGAGGCACACGGCGTCACTAGGGTCCCCTTGCTTCCATGAGGCCCAGCAATGTCACAGTGGTGTCCATGAATCCATGAGGACTCACAGTGTCCCAATGGTCCCTTGGTCTCACATGGCCCCACAGTGTCACAATTGTCCTTTGGTTCCATGGTTCCTGTGCTGGTGCATTCCCCTCTCCCCTTCTCAGGCCACCCTGCCAGCTGAGAAATGCTCACTGGATCAGGGCCTTGGCCAGCAGCCCCTGGGCTCAGATCCTCTGGAGCTCATCACAGACACTGTCTGCTCCAGGCTCAACCCTTCATCCCCTGGGGAGATGCCAAAGCCTCCACAGGGAGCATTTCCCTTTGCTCAGGGGAATTTCTCACAGGTGCCTTGTAGTGACTCTTTGTGTCTGTGTGCACACAGGAGTGCCTGTGATGAGAGAAATGTGGCAGAAATGCTGCTCTCTGAGGGGTTTGATTGCCTTGGATAGCTGAGCCAGTCAAGCCTGTAAGTAAGGTTAAGTCATGTCACCGTGAATCTTAAGATTTTCTAAAGCCTTCTGAGTTTACATTCTGTTGGAGAACCTTCCCACACAATTTCTGTGTACAACAAATTGTTTACATTCTTTTATGGGGGTGGAGAAACTTGATGTACTAGTGGTTTGTCCAATGTCTTTGGAGAGGTGGCCCATTCACTCTCCAATCCAATGTCACCTTCGGGAGAGTATAAAAGTTGGAGTCAGAGAATAAACTTTTAGCTTTACCTTGCAAATAGCAGGTGGCTCGCATCGTGCTTTCACGTGTCTCATAGCGACAAAATCACAAGCTGTAAGTGAACTTAAATGCTGATAAGAGTTGTTCTTTTACTAATTTGTGAAGCTTAATAGAAGTTATAAGCGAAGTTGAATATTGTTAAGTGTTATTCCACAGCTCTGTTTAGCTTTTAGGCTGTATTCCTTTTATCCTTGCCCTCACTGTCCTTTCCTCACACACAAACACACACACACACACACACACACACACACACACACAGAAACACACAAACACACTGACACCGGGACAGTTCTTGGCTCATTTCTGGTTTGATTGCCTGGGTTTTGTTTGGTTTTGTTGCTGCTTTGTTCCCTTGGTGTGCCTGAAGTGTCCAGTCAGGAGCAGAGTGACTCTTGCCAAGGAACTCTGTGGTGCTGTCGCTTAATATTAACTCGGTTTTATGCTACTCCCCTGCTGGGGATTTTTAAAGTGCTCTCAAGCCCTCATTCATAAGAGGGTGAAGGAGCCCATGCCAAGCTCTGGCCCTGGGGGCACAGGGATGCTGCTAGGGGGTCCCTGTCTCCCTGTTCCAACTTTGACGGCCCTGAGCCCCTGTCCCCGTGTCAGGCTCTGGGGTTGATCTCCTAGAACATCCTCAGGGGGAGGCTGCGGCGCCAGGGGCAGGGGGACCCAGAGGGACACGGGATCCCACGGTGCATGAGCAGCTTTGGACTTCTCTGGGAGGAACTGTGAGTGGGAGCTGGGTTGAAGTGACCTCCCCAGTAAGGTCACAGAGCCCCTGAGATGTCACACTGCCTCCTGTTATGTCACAGCCCACCCTGAGATCTATCATATCCCCTTGTGGTGTCTGAGCACCAATGCTGGTCTATCACTCTGTGATGTCATACACTTGTGTTGTGATGTCACAGAAGACTCTGATATCACAAAGTCAGCCCGTGTCACTATCCTCTAGTGCAAGCAGGAATCATGATGGTTTGTTTTCCTGATCTCAGAGCGCAAAAACCACATAGAAGGGATTTTCAGTATTAATCAAAACAAATGCACCTTTTATTGAGTGCCCACAGCAAATGCCGTAGAAGGATTAGAAAGGAGATAAAGGGTAGAAAGAGAGAGAGAAAAAGAGTGGAGAGGAATAGCTATGAATGGAGAGACAAAATCCTCATGCTCCAGCCCATAGTTCCCTCTTGACATGTCAAGGAGAATCTCAAAGACTTTAGTTAACTCAGGGCTTTTTTTTAATATGTTGAGGAAGCAGGTACAGGACAGTGGAGAATAAGTCCGTTGAGAACAAGTACAGACAGCCGTGTTCCAAACAGGACAAACCAGCCCCAGCTGTGAGCAGTCCTCATTGATTCAGGATTGCTTTCCCTGGGAAACCAGTCTTGGTGCAGCGAGCACATCTGCAGGTAACGCTTGGCAGACATCCCGCTTCAGTCAGGCCATCGCCTCTGTGTTAAAATCTTAGGGGTCTCAGTCTCAGTCCTTGGGGGGGGCTTCAACCTCCGTCCTTGATGGCGGTCGTGAGGCAGATGAGGGATCTTCCATGGGGGGTCACCAAAGTTCTCCAAAGCGAGTGGTATCTGGCCAAGAGGTGGGCAAATTCATGGGGAGCAGGGATCCTGAAGCCAGTGTAAGTGTACAGAGCAAGCTGCTAATTGCCAGTCCCTGCTCAAAGTGGTGCACCGTGTGCACAGCACGCACACCTGCAAACAATCACTTGGCAAGCATCCACCTCAACCAGACCAGAACTTCTGCCAGGGTCTTCAGGGCCTTAGTCTCAGTACTTGCATGGATCGTGAGGCAGATGAGGGAAACTTTGGACTGTCTCTTACAGCCTGTGAAATCTCTGTCTGTTTTGTGATGTCACGGCCTGCTCTGTGATGTTACTCAGGCACCCAGTGATGTCACAACCCACTCTGGTGTCACACAGCCACCCTCCATGGTGGTGGAATTGGCTCTATGGCCTCACACCCTACTCTATGATATCACAGCCATATCTGTGACAACACAACCCCCTCTGAGATGTCACAAAACCCTCTCTGTGATGTCATACTGTCACTCTGTAATGTCACAGCACAAACTTTGACCTCACAGCCCACTCTATGATGGCATACAGCCATGCCATGATGTCATGGCCTGCTCTGTGTTGTCACACAGTCCCCTCTAGGATGGTGTAGTTGCTCAATGACCTCACACAACAAACTCTGTGATGTCATAGCCCAATCTGTGCTGTTACACAGCCCCTTTTTGACCTCATTACTGCTCTGGGCCTCTGTGACACAGCCACAGAGGTACCACTGTGACACAGACCCTCTGGGACACTGCACAGCCCCTGCCATTGCTGAGCCCCTGAGAGTTCTGTCTGTGCCATGCTCGTGTCTCTGGGATGCCCTGGCAGAGCCCCAGCCCTGCTGCGCTGTGCACAGGAGCTGCTCCTGGCCAGAGCTGTCTCTCTGCAGCGCTGCCCTTGCCAGGAGCTGCCTCTGGGCCAGGAGCCCGGCACATCTCAGCAGCACAGACACAGCCCAAGGACTTTAATGACCCTCTGGGGATTTGTGCTCAGGTCATGAACATCAGGCCCTGAGAGGGAGCTGCAGAAACCTCTCCAGAACTCCAAGTCAGAGTCCATCCCCAAAGTTTCCCTGAATTTAATGGGCCCCACTGAGGGACAAAACGGAGAAAGTGTCCCCAGGCAGGGCAGAGCAGAGAACTGGAGGCAGTGATGACAGGTGGGGACAAAGAGAAGACAAGTCTTGGTGCCCTGGGGCACAGCAGGGTCTGTGCCACCAAGGGCTGTGAGGAGACACCTTGTGCTGAGGCACTGGGGCCTCCTGGCACAGCCCCAGCCAGGCTGGGCACTGTCACCCCCTGGTCCTGCCCTCAGCATCCCCCACAGCCCACATCCCAGTGGCCTCAAGGATCTGCTGGAAGGAGTCCCTGGGGAGCCTTGGTCAGGAATGGTCCTCGGGGCTCCTTCATGCTCCCAGGGACTGCAGGTTCTTCAAAGGACTTTGGCTTTTGCTTTTGCCTTGGAGACTCTGAGAGGTTTGTGCAATCCTGGCCTCCAATTATCTGCTGTAATTAGTCCCTGGAGAGGTTTTTGTCAGTAAACAACAGAGAGTGGGCTCATTAACACTTCTAGGAACTCAATTATTTTAAAGTACTTGATGTTTCCCTTCTGATCCAGACTCTGTGAGAGGTTTGTGCAATCATGGCCCCAGTTATCTTTATGACCCCCATTAGCTTTAATGAGTCCTTTGAGAGCTTTGTACTGACACTCAGTAGGGCTCATTAATGCTTTGAGATACTCAAGGTCTTTAAAGTACTTTGGAATTTCCTTTCAACACTGAGTCTCTGAGAGGTTTTTGTGCCATCCTTGCCTCCCATTCACTCCTACAAGGAGTCCATGAGAAGCCTGTGTTGGGGATGGTGCTCAGTGGGACCCATTAATGCCTTGAGACACTCTGGGTTTTCCTGTGACTTTGACTCCTGGAAAGGTTTGTGCCATCTCCTCTCAGGCCCTGGGGTTCCAAGGCTCAGCTCCAAATGCACCACGGGGCTCATTAGGATCAAGCCAGTCCTGAAAAACCGTGGCTCTGCCTTGATTTCTCTCGCCTCTAGTGTCATTCATTTAGAAGTTTTCCTACAATATTTATGGAGAGATATTGCAAAGGGCTTCTAGGAAATATGTATTCCTGTTTTAAACGGTGTCTTTTATTGCTGTTCTTATTACACAAGAGGAGATTACAACATTCAGTGACTGATATTGATGCTGGGACTCTCTTGAGGAGGTCTGGCCTGTTCAGAAGAGCTGTGCCTGGAGGTCTGACCCAGCATGGATGTGAAAAATGCATATTATATGGCTCTATGCAGATATTCACTATATGTGTCATGCTATATTGATTAGTTGTGCCGTATTAACATTTTAAGAGTATGGTAAATGTAGTTTTACAGTTAAAATGAAGCTTTAGTAGTTAAAATAAATATTATGTCAATGGGGTTTTATTTAAGGAATGAGATACTTGCTTTGAAGTAACTGTCACCAAATACCTAAATTTTCCATAGAAGACGAATTTATGGTTTTCTTATCAGAAAAAGCTAATTTCTTCAGGCCTTGCTCAGATTGAAAGACGCTGTGGTTATTAAAGGAAGCAATTGACACATAACAGGGAGAGGTTCTTGTTTTAAATAGAATGTATGCATAACCATGAAATATATATGAATATGCAACAGTGTATTGTTTCAAGGGTGATTCCTTTGTACACAAGGCATGCTTGTTGTGGTTTAAGTGCCAGAGAGCATCCAGAGTCCGTAATTCTTTGGTTTTTATTGTATTTCTATTGTCCTAATTTAAAATTTTATTACTCCAATTGTATTATAATTTTAATAATCATTTTATTATTATTAAACTATCAAAAACTCTAAAAACAAGCGATTGGCATTTTTCACAATGGACAACCTTGCTCCACATTCCCCATCCCCATCCTGTCTCTCTTCACTCACCTGGGACCTGCTTTGCTTGGAGAACTGGTTGCACTCAGGCAAAGTTGGCTTTTCCTTCTTTACTTTTTGTAGCAAATGAAAATCCTGAGTTTCCCCATTGAAAACAGACAGCCTCCTCAAGTGTGTGCCAAGCCCAAGGTGCCTCCAAGAGCATTGCAGACCTGCCCTGGGCCAGCAGTGAGGGTGGATCATCAGCCCAACCTGCACTGGGCCATTGCAAGGGACTCTTGCTATGGTCACTGCACTGACCCCACTGCTGGCTTTGGGTGCCATGGCAAGCCACATCTGTTCAAGTTTCCTTGGAAACCAGCCCAGGACCCTTTTCTGCAGCCAGGTTCCATGGCCACTTGCCTGCAGAGCTGCTGCTGCCCTTGGCTGCTGTGGCAGCCCTCAGGACAAAGCGGTGCCAGGGCTGTTCCAGGCACAATTGCAGTGCCACTCCTTGGTGCCACCAGGTGCCACAGCAACACCCACAGGGACCCATTCCTTAGTTTGGTGCCACGGCAACCAATGCCTGGAGTCGTTGTGATGGTTGTTTGCCATGGAAACCTGTTCTGGGCCGTTCCACAAGGCTGCTGTCACAGCCCGGAGCCAGAGGGGATCCCTTGCTGGGCCCTTGTGCCATGGCCACCTGCCCTGTGCCACGCTGGCCGGTCAGGCACCGCGGAACCAGCAGCAAACGGCAGTGCCAGGGCCAAAGGCCAGGTCAGGCAAACAGAAAGGGGCAGTGCTGGGCACTGTGTCCATGGCAGCCCTCAGCGGGTGTGACACCTGGGCCACCTGTCTTGGCAGGTGCCATGGAAACCCCTTGTTGGGACTGATGGCACAGACACTGGCACTGAGACACTGCTGGGCCGGGTGCTGAGCACAGGGCTGAGCACACTGAGATGGTTTTGCTCTTGCTGAGCTCCCACTGAGCCAAGGCCTGTCCTGCCCCTCTGGGCTACACTGGGGAGGGGCTGGGGCTGCGGGGAGGCTGGGAGGGGACACAGCCAGCACAGGTGAGCCCAGCTGACCCTGGGATACCCCAGCCCATAGGACATCCTGCTCAGTGTATAAAGTGGGGGGAGCAAGGAGCAAGGGGAACTTTTGGAGTGAGGGTTTTTGTCTTCCCAGGTAACTCTTAGGCAGGATGGGGTCCTGTTTCACCTGAGGGCAGGGTCAACACCAAAGACACAGGCACCAACTTAGCTTAAGGAACAGTGAAATACAAATCTGCAAAATATTACATAATACAAAATTTTAGATAATACAAATCTTCAAAATAGTACAAAAGTATAAGAAAAGTGAAGGAAAATATCATTAGAAAATAATTCCAAAAGAGAAGATGTTGAAATGATTATCACACAACTCTCTATTTCTTGTTGAAGGCTCTGGAGATTCTTTCTCTGCTTTCAGACAGGCTTGCATTCCCTAACAAGTCCTGCTACCAAATCCTGGTTTCCAAGGCTGGAACAGTGTCTCAGGTTCAGCTGTGTGTGTATTCAATTGCCATCTGTTAAAGGTGGGAGCAGTTATCATTAGGAAGTTAATTAGGAAGCTGACTTTATCTCTTCCATAACCAATCATCCCTCGGGAAATATCTTCTGCTAATGGGCCATTGAGTGATAAAAATGCATGACTGATAAAAGTGCATGACTGATAAAAATGACATCATCCCATTGTGCGATGCTCCACCCAGAGGGAGGAGCCAGCATTCCTACCTGGATATAATCTGAGCCTTGAAACACCACAGCCTGCCTTTTCCTACTGGATTCCCAGAAAAGCAGCTTTCAGCTCCACTGGATTCCCAGAGAAAGACCAGGCCCATCTCCACCACCACTGGACCTTCAGAAGAAAACTTCACCCTTCTTCAGGATAACTGCTTCAACAGAGACACAGCTGTCACTGCAGGAGGACCTCAGCCACCATTTAATGGGACTGCTGCCAACACCCTGACCCACAGGGTGTCGGACTCGGTCAGTAGGGGTTTTGTTGTTTGTTCTATTGCATTTGTATTTTAAAAATTTTCTTAGTAAAGGATTGTTTCCTCAGGCACAGAGGTGAATACCATCCTGTCTTTGTCCTTCCTTGCCAGACAAGGAGCTGAAGATGGAGACCAGGGAGGACAAATCCCCATGCCAGAACCTCATGGAAGAGGCTGTTTTGAGCGGCTCCATGGAACAGGAATCCAGCAAGGAGCAAAAGCCCCAGGGATCCCGCATGTGGAGGGCCTCCAAACGCAGCCCAGGGTGCTCTGAGGATGAAAGACCCAGCCTGTGCCAGGAAGGTGGACAGAGCTTCAGCAAGAGGTCAGAGCTGGTGGTCCATGAGCAGCTTCAGGATAGGGAGAAGCCCTACAAGTGCCTGGAGTGTGGGAAGAGCTTCAGACAGAGCTCTGACCTGCTTCGTCACCAGGTGATCCACACCAGGGAATGGGCCTACGAGTGTGGGGAGTGTGGGAAGGGCTTCAGGTGCAGCTCTGAGCTCATCGCCCACCAACGCATCCACACCGGGGAGAGGCCTTACGAGTGTCCTGAGTGTCCAAAAAGGTTTCACACCAGCTCCCATCTCCTTCTGCATGAGCGGATTCACACAGCCGAGAGGCCCTTCCGCTGCCCTGACTGCGGGCAGGGCTTCAAGCATAACTCCCACCTTGTCAGGCACCAGCGCATCCACACCGGGGAGAGGCCGTACAGGTGTCCCCGGTGTGGGAAGAGCTTCACCCAGAGGTCTAACTTGACCAGACACCAACGGAGGCACCAGTAAGCAAAGCCCTGCAAATGCCCCAACTGCAGGAAGAGCTTTGTGCTGCTCCAGATTTATCCCCCATTGGAGGACCCACATTGCGAAGAGACCTGGTGACCCATGTTCCCTGTGATCCATGCTGGGAAGACACCTGTCCCTTTTCCTGCCCCTGCCAATGACATGATGTGGGATCAAATGATGGGAGGGTCTGGCCATTGCATTGTAATTACATTCACTCCCACACTGATGTCATTGCCAGGGGCAGGAAAGGGACTCTCTCTCTCCCCCAAGGAGAAGGGCATCCTTTCCAGGAAGGAAGAAATACATGTCTGGGAAGAGACAGTCAGTGGTGATGTACTTTTCCCTGTAAATAGTTTTTCTTATGATCTCTGTGTTCAGTGTTGTTTCTGTTCCTGTTCAATATTGTTTCTGTTTCTGTTTGTTCCTTATGTGGTTCCTGTTCCCAGTAAATTGTTCTTAGCCCAGGCTCTTTGCCTTTTCTGTCTTCCATGGGATGCAGGAGGGCAGCGAGCTGCACTGCAGTATTACTGGGAGCAGGAAATTGAGGAGTCCCATTCCTAAACCCTGGCCCATGGAAACCAGGATTGTGAGCTGCTCCCAGCCTTGGTGGCCATGGCAACAGCCTTGGGAGTGAGTCCCTGCCTGGGGAATGCGGAAACCTCTTCACTCTGGTGCCCAGGGACAGGACTGGAGGGAACAGCTGCAGCTGAGTCGGGGCAGCCTTAGCTTGGATCTCAGGAAAAGGATTTTCCCAGAGGCTTCTGGGGCACTGCCCAGGCTCCCCAGGGAAGGGTCACAGCTCCAGGGCTCTCTGAGCTCCAGCAGCAATTGGACACCAGTGCCAGGCCCAGGCTGGCATTGTTGAGGTGTCCTGTGCAGGGCCAGCAGCTGGATTCGAAGATCCTGATGGATCCCGCCCAGCTCAGCCAAAGATTCTGTGGTTCTGGGATCCCATGACCCTGGGGATGGAAGTGCCAATGTTTGCCATGGCAACAGGCTCTGGCTCCAGGCCTGAGCTGGTGTCCATGGCAGCCACCCCTGGCATGGGGTCTCCATGGAGCTGCCCAGGGACTGACCATAGCAACAGGGGCTGGGGATGGTTGCCATGGAAACTGACCACAGCAACAGGGGCTGGGGATGGTTGTCATGGAAACTGACCATAGCCACAGGGGCTGGGGATGGTTGTCATGGAAACTGACCATAGCCACAGGGGCTGGGGATGGTTGCCATGGAAACTGACCATAGCCACAGGGGCTGGGGATGGTTGTCATGGAAACTGACCATAGCCACAGGGGCTGGGGATGGTTGTCATGGAAACTGACCATAGCAACAGGGGCTGGGGATGATTGCCTTCTTAGGATTAGATTTGTTACATACACTCAGAGGGGTTCCATGAGGACTTTCCGAGACTCTCCAGGCTGTTCAAGAGCTGGAATGTCACACACACACAGACAGGGGCTCCATGGAGACCTCCCAGGGCTTTCTGGGGATGGAAAGGGCTGTGTGGTCAGAGGCAGTCACAAACATTCCATGGTGACATCCCAGGAGACCTTGGGCTGCAAAGGCACCGGTCAGTCACAGGCACTCACAGGGGCCCCACGGTGACATCCCAGGAGTCCCCAGGCTGCCAAACAGCCAGGATGTTCCAGACACTCAAAGGTGTTCCTGTCATGGGCAGAGTGGGAGCTTCAGGCAAAATCTTTATTTCTTTATTGGAGAAACTCCTGCTGAGCCATGCGGTGGAGAAATGATACCCAGCAGCCGCCCTGAAACCCCCAAATCCTCCAGAACCCCTAGACTTCTAAAATTTCTTTGAAGAGAGGAGCCTCTGAATGGCTGGATCCAATCCCAGCCCCAGACTTTCTCAGAGGTGTAAAAGATTGGACAGGTGGAATTGAACTTCAATGCATTTTGTCCCACAGGATTAGCAATGGAATACCAGATATATATTTCTAGAAATATAATGGAACAGTTCATACTGAGTGCTATCACACAGCACTTACAGGATGGCCAGGGTACCAGACCCAGGCAGCATGGGTTTTACAAAGGGCAGATCATGTCTGAGCAACCTGGTCTCCTTCTATGACCAGGTGATCCATCTGGTGGATGCAGGAAGGGCTGTGGATGTTGGTTATTTAGACTTCAGCAAGGCCTTTGATACTGTCTCCCACAGCACAGTCCTGGAGAAGCTGGCAGCCCACGGCTTGGACAGGAGCACTCTTTGCTGGGTTAGGAACAGGCTGGATGGCTGGGCCCAGAGAGTGGTGGTGAATGGTGCCACATCCAGCTGGGGACAGTCACCAGCGGTGTCCCTCAGGGCTCTCTACTGGGACCAGTTCTATTTAATATTTTTATAGATGACAGGGAGGAGGGCATTGAATCCCTCAGTAAATTTGCAGATGACACAAAGCTGTGAGCTTGTGTTGATCTACTGGGAGGAAGGAGGGCTCTGCAGAGAGACTTAGATCAGTTGGATAGATGGGCAGAGTCCAACAGCATGAAGTTTAATAAGTCTAAGTGCCAAGTTCTACATTTTGGCCACAAAAATCCCCTACAATGTTACAAGCTGGGGACAGAGTGGCTGGACAGTGTTCAGGCAAAAAGGGACCTGAGGGTGCTTGTTGATAGCCGATATAATATGGGCCAGCAATGTGCCTTGGTGGCCAGGAAGCCAATGGAATCCTGGCCTGCATTAGGAATTGTGTGACCAGCAGGAGCAGGGAGGTCATTCTTCCCCTGTACTCGGTGCTGGTGAGACTTCACCTTGAGTTCTGTGTTCAGTTCTGGGCCCCTCATTTGGGAAGGACGTTGAGATGCTTGAGCACGTCCAGAGGAGGGCAACAAGGCTGGTGAGGGGCTTGGAACACAAGCCCTAGGAGGAACATTTGAAGGAACTGGGGTTGTTTAGTCTGGAGAAGAGGAGGCTTAGAGGTGACCTTATTGCTCTCTACAACTTCCTGAAGGGAGGTTGTAGACAGGTGTGGGTTGGTCTCTTCCACTGGGAAGCAACCAACAGAACAAGAGGACACAGTCTCAAGCTACGTCAGGGAAGTTGCAGATTGGATATTAGGAAAAAAATTTTCACCAAAAGAATAATAAAATACTGGAATTTTCTTCCCAGGGAGGTGGTAGAATCACCATCTCTGGATGTGTTTCAAAAAAGACTGAACATGGCACTTGGTGCTATAGTCTAGTTGAGGTGTTAGGGCATAGGTTGGACTTGATGATCTTAGAGGCCACTTTAACCTCATTATTCTGTGATTCTGAGAAATACAGCTCTGATGGATTCTGATCATGATTAGACAGGAAGATCTTAATCAATGTTATTTACTCCACAGCATAGGAGCTGCAACTATTAGGATATTCTGCTCCAGGAAGGAATTTTTGAAGTCAACAGGACCATGCTGGAGTGGTTTGAGCCCATTGCAGGCTAAGCCTCCTGCTCCAGCAGGAACTACCTTTCCTGTGCCATGAGCAGGGCAAGTCCCGCTGCAGGAAAAGCCCCAGGCCAGCCCCAGCACAGGGAAGGCCTCGAGCACAAGGGCAGAGTGCCATGCTGAGAGCTGTGGCAGGGACAACCTGAGGCACCAAAGGGACCTTGGCAGCAGTAGCTGCTTGCAGGGCATGGCCAGAAGCCTCCCTTGGCAATGCGGCCTGGTGGCCACCGCTGCAGAGGTGCTGCCTCAGGGCTCATTCCTTGCTGTGCTCTGGAAAGCCACTTGTGCTCCAGGAGTCTGACTGGGAAGCAATTGGCCCCAGCTCCTTGGCGACAAGATATTGGTGACAAAACTCTTCATGCCAGCAGAGACAAGGCAGGAGCAGAGGAAAGGGGAGAGCCAGGCCCAGGAGACAGTGCTGTCATCATCCAGGTGATGGCTGTGAGGTCACTGCTACTGCAGCAGCCTGGCTGCCCTCAGCAGACATTCTGGCCAGAAGCCTTGTGAGGTCACCCAGCACATCAGAGAATCCACACAACAGGAATTCCATCCTTGGGGAGGGGACGGCACTTCACTATGTCAGGTTGCACAAAGCTTCTGCACTTGGACAATTCCTGGGATGGCGAATCCACTTCTCTGTAAGAAAAACAGATGCAGTTTTGTTCCACTTTGTCATAGGTCAGTGCAGGCGTAGTGCTAGGGCACCCATGAAAATATTTTCCTCTAATGGCTACTGTGAGATGTGACCAGAGTCAGAGCAGAGCAGACCCAAGCTTAGAAATAAAGAAAAAATCTAAATGTACCTACAACTATAATAAAAGGAACACTGAGAATTCAGAATGAAAACCTTCCAAAACATTCCTTTTTGCCCCACCCAATTTCCACCAAAACACAGTGAGACAAAATCTTAGGCCTTCAATCAAATAACCACCACTCAAATAAATCAATTCTCAGTGTTTCTCCACCCCTCTGTCCTGCAGGGGCTGGCCGGGTTCCATTCCCTTCACCCCCTTCCCTGTCCGGCACTCCTGGCCCACCTCAGCCTCGGCCGCATGGTTACCCCTCCCCAGCCCAGACTGTGGCTGGGCAGGGGAAGATTGAACTCTTCACTGACCGCAACAACAGAAGAGACTTCCCTTGAGAATTCTCTGCTTTTAATCCCCTGTGTCCTCTGAGGTGTGTCCAATGCCTTCAGTGGTCACACCAGGTGTCAATATTCAAATCTGACCACTGATTGGTTTGGCTATAACTTCCCAGGAAAACTCACTTTCTTGTCAACATATGACAATCCCTCTTCTTGATGTCTCTTGGAGTAATCCCGTCTGGACTGGGAGCTGAGATTTTACTCATCTCCTGCACATTTTTCTCCATTTCTTTTGCCATAACTAATTCTCTGAAAGCACTATTGTCAGTTTTCCCTTAATTTGGAAGTTCCCAAGGCTATCAAATGTTCCAGGTGTTCCTGCTGGGCCTTAAAAAGTTGTCTGGGTGGGATTTCACAGGACAAACACTATGTCATTCAGGATAATTTTAGGAAGTTTGGCCCTATCTAGAAGGAGCAGGTCCTGGAAGGGAAGAAAACTACTTTTCTTAAATGCTCTTCTTTTCATCCACTTTTGAAAAAGTCTTCATGGTCCTTTTTCCTGGCTCCCCATTTTGCTCTTTGCTTGCTTGCTGTTCTTATCTGGCTTACTGATTCAAGACTGATCAGAAGCAGTCCTCTGCTCATTGTTGAATGCATCTCCTGGTAAGAGCTTGAAGGCCCTTGGGAAGGTGTTAATTGTCCCAGCTGATAGCATTTCACTGAGGGTTCTGAGATAATGGGCCTGCAGCTGCCCCTCCCTCTGTCTCTTAGTGTTTCCCAGCTGTTGTTGTCCTTATCAGGGTGGTGACTCATCTTGGGATCTGTTTACCTTTCAGCCCCTGGTCTCCCAGGCGTCTGACTCCTCTCAAGATCCATGTCCAAGTCCCTTCTCAGGCACACAGTGGCTCTCCTGGTTCCATGACTCATTCCAGGTTCCTTATCTACCTCCTCAGATGGTTTCTTGAGCAAAAATCTCCTTTTAGTGCTGATTTCTTTAGCTGTTTTTGCTTGTGATGTGTGTTCTTCAATGAGTTTATTGATTGTTTTTTTCCCCTCAAACTGGGCCTCCAATCTTATCAGTAGTTCTTCCTCCACTTTAGTCCAGCATCTTTTGTGGGCTTGGAAGTCTGTTTTGGGTGGGAAACAGCGACCATTTCCTGATTTCTCACCCATGAGTGTCCTAATCTTTTGGGTTGTCTCAGACCAATTTTTGTCTTGCAGTCCCTGCCACATACCTCACAGATCCACTCCCTGGCTGAAGCCATTTCTGCTGTTTCCCTGCATTTAGGAAGGTGACAAACAATGCTGTGATAATAACTCATCTCTTACTCACATTTAGCACACCGAAAACAAACCCTCCTTTTCCCATGGACTACCCTCAGATGTTCAATCAAGCCCAAGACACAGTTCACCCAGGAACCACAGGAAGGATAAGGTGGATTTTGGTCAGGAACAGTCATGGTAACGATGTCTGCCAGTGTCTGTTGCCTGCATTTCTATGTCTGAGCTGGGGATGTCTCTGGTAAAGTGTCCTTCTGCAGCTCAGAGGTGATGTTTCTGGTGTGCTCTCAGTCTCACACTCACCGTTTCTCTTCTCATTGTCAAGCACAAACATTTCCCAGTTCTCAGAAGGCAGGTCTTCACTCCCACACTTGGCCATGGTGCAATCTATTGATACACCTCAGGCAGCCTGCTCAAACCCTCCTAGCTTGCGGAAAAATGAACACATTCAAAGTTCTTCACTAACAAGTGCAAGTTATCAAACTCTAAGCTCACCAGAGAAGCCAATTCACGTTCTGCCAAACTGGGGGATGTTGAGGAATTTTTGCAGGACAATGGACACATTCAGCAGATGCACAATCCAGGCTTCTGGTAACCAAGTAATCAGTTCAAGGACCAAGGACAGTGAATCCTTGTAGACAGAAGAAGAGTCAGCAAGAATCAGCAAGTTGTCAGCGAACTTTGAGAAAGTGAAAAAAAAACAGGACTAAGGGTCGGCCAGATGACCACAGCAATACATGTGTAGAATTAGGTTATCCAATTAGCGTTTAGTCTTTGATTTGTGGACAGTTAGGATTGGTCAATGATGTATTAGCTAGAGGGACATGGACATTAGAACATTTAAATATATAGTTTTATAGATATAAAATATAGTTTTCTTTATAATAAAGTTTGCTTCACTAGATCACATGGATCATGGAGTGATGTCCCGTTTCTGATCCTCTGTGAGACATTCATTTTGAAGAATTAAGAATTTTAGGGAAGTTAAGATGATAGATAAATTAGATGTTGCTGAGTTAGCAGAAGTAGATAAATAGGCTTTGTTCATAGTTAACAGTAGCCGGATCCATTAAATCATTGTTTGTCAATTTATGTTGGGGTAGCTGTGCTTATCATTGAAAACAGAATGCGATAAACATGTTATAAATGTGAATCTCCAAGTTATTAGTTATTAATTTAATAAAATGTATTAAATGTACCAAATATAAATTTTGAGAAAAATGAAAAAAAGCCGCTATAACAGTGTGGAGCCCGGGATTGCCACCGGGTAAGACACAGGTTTGACAGATGCAGCAGAGTGTCCTCTATGCTTCACACCGACCGTCCTCTTTGACTGATTTTTACAAGATTTTTCTTGCCTGAAGCAGAGTCCCTTTTCTTCCTTTCTGGAGTGCATGTATTCATGTGGAGTTCTTTTCTCTGTGGCAAGTTGAACAATACATGTCCAGAGAGTGATGAACACCTGTGTTTGCAGTCCCAGAATTCAGTATTGAGATGTACTTCCCTGATGGCTCTGACTATCTCAGTCTCGGATATTTATCATGTATTTATCGTCCGGGTGTTTCTCGGACAACCTTGATGCATGATCCCTCTCTGGGCTGGCCACTTGTGTTTGCTTGTAAATAAAGTCCTCCCTCTCTTGTCCAGGTGGCTTTGACATGGTGTTGCAATCGCTGTTGCTGGCTTGTGCGATTTAAAAACTTCTTATAAGAGTATAACTTAACAGCACATAACTATAAAATAGATGACAATTTTATTTGCACGAATTATCCTACACACATATAACAGTCCTAATGATTCCATGAGGCCTTGCAGTGTCACAATGTTCTCCATGGTTCCACAGGCCCCGCAGTGTCATGTGACTCCTCTGTTCCATGAGTCCTGCAATGTCACAATGGACCTTTGGACCAATGGACCATGGGGGTTTGCAGTGTCACAACGGTCTCCTTTGGCTCCACAGTGTCCCAATGGAGCACTGATTACAGGCAGCCTCTCTGTGTTACCCTGGAGCTTTGTTTCCGTGGGGTCTCGCAGTGTCCCAATGGAGCCTTGGTTGGATGGGGCCTCACAGTGTCACAATGATGCCTACATTCCACTGAGGCACACGGCGTCACTAGGGTCCCCTTGCTTCCATGAGGCCCAGCAATGTCACAGTGGTGTCCATGAATCCATGAGGACGCACAGTGTCCCAATGGTCCCTTGGTCTCACATGGCCCCACAGTGTCACAATTGTCCTTTGGTTCCATGGTTCCTGTGCTGGTGCATTCCCCTCTCCCCTTCTCAGGCCACCCTGCCAGCTGAGAAATGCTCACTGGATCAGGGCCTTGGCCAGCAGCCCCTGGGCTCAGATCCTCTGGAGCTCATCACAGACACTGTCTGCTCCAGGCTCAACCCTTCATCCCCTGGGGAGATGCCAAAGCCTCCACAGGGAGCATTTCCCTTTGCTCAGGGGAATTTCTCACAGGTGCCTTGTAGTGACTCTTTGTGTCTGTGTGCACACAGGAGTGCCTGTGATGAGAGAAATGTGGCAGAAATGCTGCTCTCTGAGGGGTTTGATTGCCTTGGATAGCTGAGCCAGTCAAGCCTGTAAGTAAGGTTAAGTCATGTCACCGTGAATCTTAAGATTTTCTAAAGCCTTCTGAGTTTACATTCTGTTGGAGAACCTTCCCACACAATTTCTGTGTACAACAAATTGTTTACATTCTTTTATGGGGGTGGAGAAACTTGATGTACTAGTGGTTTGTCCAATGTCTTTGGAGAGGTGGCCCATTCACTCTCCAATCCAATGTCACCTTCGGGAGAGTATAAAAGTTGGAGTCAGAGAATAAACTTTTAGCTTTACCTTGCAAATAGCAGGTGGCTCGCATCGTGCTTTCACGTGTCTCATAGCGACAAAATCACAAGCTGTAAGTGAACTTAAATGCTGATAAGAGTTGTTCTTTTACTAATTTGTGAAGCTTAATAGAAGTTATAAGCGAAGTTGAATATTGTTAAGTGTTATTCCACAGCTCTGTTTAGCTTTTAGGCTGTATTCCTTTTATCCTTGCCCTCACTGTCCTTTCCTCACACACAAACACACACACACACACACACACACACACACACACACACAGAAACACACAAACACACCGACACCGGGACAGTTCTTGGCTCATTTCTGGTTTGATTGCCTGGGTTTTGTTTGGTTTTGTTGCTGCTTTGTTCCCTTGGTGTGCCTGAAGTGTCCAGTCAGGAGCAGAGTGACTCTTGCCAAGGAACTCTGTGGTGCTGTCGCTTAATATTAACTCGGTTTTATGCTACTCCCCTGCTGGGGATTTTTAAAGTGCTCTCAAGCCCTCATTCATAAGAGGGTGAAGGAGCCCATGCCAAGCTCTGGCCCTGGGGGCACAGGGATGCTGCTAGGGGGTCCCTGTCTCCCTGTTCCAACTTTGACGGCCCTGAGCCCCTGTCCCCGTGTCAGGCTCTGGGGTTGATCTCCTAGAACATCCTCAGGGGGAGGCTGCGGCGCCAGGGGCAGGGGGACCCAGAGGGACACGGGATCCCACGGTGCATGAGCAGCTTTGGACTTCTCTGGGAGGAACTGTGAGTGGGAGCTGGGTTGAAGTGACCTCCCCAGTAAGGTCACAGAGCCCCTGAGATGTCACACTGCCTCCTGTTATGTCACAGCCCACCCTGAGATCTATCATATCCCCTTGTGGTGTCTGAGCACCAATGCTGGTCTATCACTCTGTGATGTCATACACTTGTGTTGTGATGTCACAGAAGACTCTGATATCACAAAGTCAGCCCGTGTCACTATCCTCTAGTGCAAGCAGGAATCATGATGGTTTGTTTTCCTGATCTCAGAGCGCAAAAACCACATAGAAGGGATTTTCAGTATTAATCAAAACAAATGCACCTTTTATTGAGTGCCCACAGCAAATGCCGTAGAAGGATTAGAAAGGAGATAAAGGGTAGAAAGAGAGAGAGAAAAAGAGTGGAGAGGAATAGCTATGAATGGAGAGACAAAATCCTCATGCTCCAGCCCATAGTTCCCTCTTGACATGTCAAGGAGAATCTCAAAGACTTTAGTTAACTCAGGGCTTTTTTTTAATATGTTGAGGAAGCAGGTACAGGACAGTGGAGAATAAGTCCGTTGAGAACAAGTACAGACAGCCGTGTTCCAAACAGGACAAACCAGCCCCAGCTGTGAGCAGTCCTCATTGATTCAGGATTGCTTTCCCTGGGAAACCAGTCTTGGTGCAGCGAGCACATCTGCAGGTAACGCTTGGCAGACATCCCGCTTCAGTCAGGCCATCGCCTCTGTGTTAAAATCTTAGGGGTCTCAGTCTCAGTCCTTGGGGGGGGCTTCAACCTCCGTCCTTGATGGCGGTCGTGAGGCAGATGAGGGATCTTCCATGGGGGGTCACCAAAGTTCTCCAAAGCGAGTGGTATCTGGCCAAGAGGTGGGCAAATTCATGGGGAGCAGGGATCCTGAAGCCAGTGTAAGTGTACAGAGCAAGCTGCTAATTGCCAGTCCCTGCTCAAAGTGGTGCACCGTGTGCACAGCACGCACACCTGCAAACAATCACTTGGCAAGCATCCACCTCAACCAGACCAGAACTTCTGCCAGGGTCTTCAGGGCCTTAGTCTCAGTACTTGCATGGATCGTGAGGCAGATGAGGGAAACTTTGGACTGTCTCTTACAGCCTGTGAAATCTCTGTCTGTTTTGTGATGTCACGGCCTGCTCTGTGATGTTACTCAGGCACCCAGTGATGTCACAACCCACTCTGGTGTCACACAGCCACCCTCCATGGTGGTGGAATTGGCTCTATGGCCTCACACCCTACTCTATGATATCACAGCCATATCTGTGACAACACAACCCCCTCTGAGATGTCACAAAACCCTCTCTGTGATGTCATACTGTCACTCTGTAATGTCACAGCACAAACTTTGACCTCACAGCCCACTCTATGATGGCATACAGCCATGCCATGATGTCATGGCCTGCTCTGTGTTGTCACACAGTCCCCTCTAGGATGGTGTAGTTGCTCAATGACCTCACACAACAAACTCTGTGATGTCATAGCCCAATCTGTGCTGTTACACAGCCCCTTTTTGACCTCATTACTGCTCTGGGCCTCTGTGACACAGCCACAGAGGTACCACTGTGACACAGACCCTCTGGGACACTGCACAGCCCCTGCCATTGCTGAGCCCCTGAGAGTTCTGTCTGTGCCATGCTCGTGTCTCTGGGATGCCCTGGCAGAGCCCCAGCCCTGCTGCGCTGTGCACAGGAGCTGCTCCTGGCCAGAGCTGTCTCTCTGCAGCGCTGCCCTTGCCAGGAGCTGCCTCTGGGCCAGGAGCCCGGCACATCTCAGCAGCACAGACACAGCCCAAGGACTTTAATGACCCTCTGGGGATTTGTGCTCAGGTCATGAACATCAGGCCCTGAGAGGGAGCTGCAGAAACCTCTCCAGAACTCCAAGTCAGAGTCCATCCCCAAAGTTTCCCTGAATTTAATGGGCCCCACTGAGGGACAAAACGGAGAAAGTGTCCCCAGGCAGGGCAGAGCAGAGAACTGGAGGCAGTGATGACAGGTGGGGACAAAGAGAAGACAAGTCTTGGTGCCCTGGGGCACAGCAGGGTCTGTGCCACCAAGGGCTGTGAGGAGACACCTTGTGCTGAGGCACTGGGGCCTCCTGGCACAGCCCCAGCCAGGCTGGGCACTGTCACCCCCTGGTCCTGCCCTCAGCATCCCCCACAGCCCACATCCCAGTGGCCTCAAGGATCTGCTGGAAGGAGTCCCTGGGGAGCCTTGGTCAGGAATGGTCCTCGGGGCTCCTTCATGCTCCCAGGGACTGCAGGTTCTTCAAAGGACTTTGGCTTTTGCTTTTGCCTTGGAGACTCTGAGAGGTTTGTGCAATCCTGGCCTCCAATTATCTGCTGTAATTAGTCCCTGGAGAGGTTTTTGTCAGTAAACAACAGAGAGTGGGCTCATTAACACTTCTAGGAACTCAATTATTTTAAAGTACTTGATGTTTCCCTTCTGATCCAGACTCTGTGAGAGGTTTGTGCAATCATGGCCCCAGTTATCTTTATGACCCCCATTAGCTTTAATGAGTCCTTTGAGAGCTTTGTACTGACACTCAGTAGGGCTCATTAATGCTTTGAGATACTCAAGGTCTTTAAAGTACTTTGGAATTTCCTTTCAACACTGAGTCTCTGAGAGGTTTTTGTGCCATCCTTGCCTCCCATTCACTCCTACAAGGAGTCCATGAGAAGCCTGTGTTGGGGATGGTGCTCAGTGGGACCCATTAATGCCTTGAGACACTCTGGGTTTTCCTGTGACTTTGACTCCTGGAAAGGTTTGTGCCATCTCCTCTCAGGCCCTGGGGTTCCAAGGCTCAGCTCCAAATGCACCACGGGGCTCATTAGGATCAAGCCAGTCCTGAAAAACCGTGGCTCTGCCTTGATTTCTCTCGCCTCTAGTGTCATTCATTTAGAAGTTTTCCTACAATATTTATGGAGAGATATTGCAAAGGGCTTCTAGGAAATATGTATTCCTGTTTTAAACGGTGTCTTTTATTGCTGTTCTTATTACACAAGAGGAGATTACAACATTCAGTGACTGATATTGATGCTGGGACTCTCTTGAGGAGGTCTGGCCTGTTCAGAAGAGCTGTGCCTGGAGGTCTGACCCAGCATGGATGTGAAAAATGCATATTATATGGCTCTATGCAGATATTCACTATATGTGTCATGCTATATTGATTAGTTGTGCCGTATTAACATTTTAAGAGTATGGTAAATGTAGTTTTACAGTTAAAATGAAGCTTTAGTAGTTAAAATAAATATTATGTCAATGGGGTTTTATTTAAGGAATGAGATACTTGCTTTGAAGTAACTGTCACCAAATACCTAAATTTTCCATAGAAGACGAATTTATGGTTTTCTTATCAGAAAAAGCTAATTTCTTCAGGCCTTGCTCAGATTGAAAGACGCTGTGGTTATTAAAGGAAGCAATTGACACATAACAGGGAGAGGTTCTTGTTTTAAATAGAATGTATGCATAACCATGAAATATATATGAATATGCAACAGTGTATTGTTTCAAGGGTGATTCCTTTGTACACAAGGCATGCTTGTTGTGGTTTAAGTGCCAGAGAGCATCCAGAGTCCGTAATTCTTTGGTTTTTATTGTATTTCTATTGTCCTAATTTAAAATTTTATTACTCCAATTGTATTATAATTTTAATAATCATTTTATTATTATTAAACTATCAAAAACTCTAAAAACAAGCGATTGGCATTTTTCACAATGGACAACCTTGCTCCACATTCCCCATCCCCATCCTGTCTCTCTTCACTCACCTGGGACCTGCTTTGCTTGGAGAACTGGTTGCACTCAGGCAAAGTTGGCTTTTCCTTCTTTACTTTTTGTAGCAAATGAAAATCCTGAGTTTCCCCATTGAAAACAGACAGCCTCCTCAAGTGTGTGCCAAGCCCAAGGTGCCTCCAAGAGCATTGCAGACCTGCCCTGGGCCAGCAGTGAGGGTGGATCATCAGCCCAACCTGCACTGGGCCATTGCAAGGGACTCTTGCTATGGTCACTGCACTGACCCCACTGCTGGCTTTGGGTGCCATGGCAAGCCACATCTGTTCAAGTTTCCTTGGAAACCAGCCCAGGACCCTTTTCTGCAGCCAGGTTCCATGGCCACTTGCCTGCAGAGCTGCTGCTGCCCTTGGCTGCTGTGGCAGCCCTCAGGACAAAGCGGTGCCAGGGCTGTTCCAGGCACAATTGCAGTGCCACTCCTTGGTGCCACCAGGTGCCACAGCAACACCCACAGGGACCCATTCCTTAGTTTGGTGCCACGGCAACCAATGCCTGGAGTCGTTGTGATGGTTGTTTGCCATGGAAACCTGTTCTGGGCCGTTCCACAAGGCTGCTGTCACAGCCCGGAGCCAGAGGGGAT
Organism: Lonchura striata; assembly: GCF_050655825.1. Taxonomy (NCBI): domain Eukaryota; kingdom Metazoa; phylum Chordata; class Aves; order Passeriformes; family Estrildidae; genus Lonchura; species Lonchura striata. The sequence goes on along the minus strand of NC_140735.1, from coordinate 4,296,834 downwards.
CCCTTGCTGGGCCCTTGTGCCATGGCCACCTGCCCTGTGCCACGCTGGCCGGTCAGGCACCGCGGAACCAGCAGCAAACGGCAGTGCCAGGGCCAAAGGCCAGGTCAGGCAAACAGAAAGGGGCAGTGCTGGGCACTGTGTCCATGGCAGCCCTCAGCGGGTGTGACACCTGGGCCACCTGTCTTGGCAGGTGCCATGGAAACCCCTTGTTGGGACTGATGGCACAGACACTGGCACTGAGACACTGCTGGGCCGGGTGCTGAGCACAGGGCTGAGCACACTGAGATGGTTTTGCTCTTGCTGAGCTCCCACTGAGCCAAGGCCTGTCCTGCCCCTCTGGGCTACACTGGGGAGGGGCTGGGGCTGCGGGGAGGCTGGGAGGGGACACAGCCAGCACAGGTGAGCCCAGCTGACCCTGGGATACCCCAGCCCATAGGACATCCTGCTCAGTGTATAAAGTGGGGGGAGCAAGGAGCAAGGGGAACTTTTGGAGTGAGGGTTTTTGTCTTCCCAGGTAACTCTTAGGCAGGATGGGGTCCTGTTTCACCTGAGGGCAGGGTCAACACCAAAGACACAGGCACCAACTTAGCTTAAGGAACAGTGAAATACAAATCTGCAAAATATTACATAATACAAAATTTTAGATAATACAAATCTTCAAAATAGTACAAAAGTATAAGAAAAGTGAAGGAAAATATCATTAGAAAATAATTCCAAAAGAGAAGATGTTGAAATGATTATCACACAACTCTCTATTTCTTGTTGAAGGCTCTGGAGATTCTTTCTCTGCTTTCAGACAGGCTTGCATTCCCTAACAAGTCCTGCTACCAAATCCTGGTTTCCAAGGCTGGAACAGTGTCTCAGGTTCAGCTGTGTGTGTATTCAATTGCCATCTGTTAAAGGTGGGAGCAGTTATCATTAGGAAGTTAATTAGGAAGCTGACTTTATCTCTTCCATAACCAATCATCCCTCGGGAAATATCTTCTGCTAATGGGCCATTGAGTGATAAAAATGCATGACTGATAAAAGTGCATGACTGATAAAAATGACATCATCCCATTGTGCGATGCTCCACCCAGAGGGAGGAGCCAGCATTCCTACCTGGATATAATCTGAGCCTTGAAACACCACAGCCTGCCTTTTCCTACTGGATTCCCAGAAAAGCAGCTTTCAGCTCCACTGGATTCCCAGAGAAAGACCAGGCCCATCTCCACCACCACTGGACCTTCAGAAGAAAACTTCACCCTTCTTCAGGATAACTGCTTCAACAGAGACACAGCTGTCACTGCAGGAGGACCTCAGCCACCATTTAATGGGACTGCTGCCAACACCCTGACCCACAGGGTGTCGGACTCGGTCAGTAGGGGTTTTGTTGTTTGTTCTATTGCATTTGTATTTTAAAAATTTTCTTAGTAAAGGATTGTTTCCTCAGGCACAGAGGTGAATACCATCCTGTCTTTGTCCTTCCTTGCCAGACAAGGAGCTGAAGATGGAGACCAGGGAGGACAAATCCCCATGCCAGAACCTCATGGAAGAGGCTGTTTTGAGCGGCTCCATGGAACAGGAATCCAGCAAGGAGCAAAAGCCCCAGGGATCCCGCATGTGGAGGGCCTCCAAACGCAGCCCAGGGTGCTCTGAGGATGAAAGACCCAGCCTGTGCCAGGAAGGTGGACAGAGCTTCAGCAAGAGGTCAGAGCTGGTGGTCCATGAGCAGCTTCAGGATAGGGAGAAGCCCTACAAGTGCCTGGAGTGTGGGAAGAGCTTCAGACAGAGCTCTGACCTGCTTCGTCACCAGGTGATCCACACCAGGGAATGGGCCTACGAGTGTGGGGAGTGTGGGAAGGGCTTCAGGTGCAGCTCTGAGCTCATCGCCCACCAACGCATCCACACCGGGGAGAGGCCTTACGAGTGTCCTGAGTGTCCAAAAAGGTTTCACACCAGCTCCCATCTCCTTCTGCATGAGCGGATTCACACAGCCGAGAGGCCCTTCCGCTGCCCTGACTGCGGGCAGGGCTTCAAGCATAACTCCCACCTTGTCAGGCACCAGCGCATCCACACCGGGGAGAGGCCGTACAGGTGTCCCCGGTGTGGGAAGAGCTTCACCCAGAGGTCTAACTTGACCAGACACCAACGGAGGCACCAGTAAGCAAAGCCCTGCAAATGCCCCAACTGCAGGAAGAGCTTTGTGCTGCTCCAGATTTATCCCCCATTGGAGGACCCACATTGCGAAGAGACCTGGTGACCCATGTTCCCTGTGATCCATGCTGGGAAGACACCTGTCCCTTTTCCTGCCCCTGCCAATGACATGATGTGGGATCAAATGATGGGAGGGTCTGGCCATTGCATTGTAATTACATTCACTCCCACACTGATGTCATTGCCAGGGGCAGGAAAGGGACTCTCTCTCTCCCCCAAGGAGAAGGGCATCCTTTCCAGGAAGGAAGAAATACATGTCTGGGAAGAGACAGTCAGTGGTGATGTACTTTTCCCTGTAAATAGTTTTTCTTATGATCTCTGTGTTCAGTGTTGTTTCTGTTCCTGTTCAATATTGTTTCTGTTTCTGTTTGTTCCTTATGTGGTTCCTGTTCCCAGTAAATTGTTCTTAGCCCAGGCTCTTTGCCTTTTCTGTCTTCCATGGGATGCAGGAGGGCAGCGAGCTGCACTGCAGTATTACTGGGAGCAGGAAATTGAGGAGTCCCATTCCTAAACCCTGGCCCATGGAAACCAGGATTGTGAGCTGCTCCCAGCCTTGGTGGCCATGGCAACAGCCTTGGGAGTGAGTCCCTGCCTGGGGAATGCGGAAACCTCTTCACTCTGGTGCCCAGGGACAGGACTGGAGGGAACAGCTGCAGCTGAGTCGGGGCAGCCTTAGCTTGGATCTCAGGAAAAGGATTTTCCCAGAGGCTTCTGGGGCACTGCCCAGGCTCCCCAGGGAAGGGTCACAGCTCCAGGGCTCTCTGAGCTCCAGCAGCAATTGGACACCAGTGCCAGGCCCAGGCTGGCATTGTTGAGGTGTCCTGTGCAGGGCCAGCAGCTGGATTCGAAGATCCTGATGGATCCCGCCCAGCTCAGCCAAAGATTCTGTGGTTCTGGGATCCCATGACCCTGGGGATGGAAGTGCCAATGTTTGCCATGGCAACAGGCTCTGGCTCCAGGCCTGAGCTGGTGTCCATGGCAGCCACCCCTGGCATGGGGTCTCCATGGAACTGCCCAGGGACTGACCATAGCAACAGGGGCTGGGGATGGTTGCCATGGAAACTGACCACAGCAACAGGGGCTGGGGATGGTTGTCATGGAAACTGACCATAGCCACAGGGGCTGGGGATGGTTGTCATGGAAACTGACCATAGCCACAGGGGCTGGGGATGGTTGCCATGGAAACTGACCATAGCCACAGGGGCTGGGGATGGTTGTCATGGAAACTGACCATAGCAACAGGGGCTGGGGATGGTTGTCATGGAAACTGACCATAGCAACAGGGGCTGGGGATGATTGCCTTCTTAGGATTAGATTTGTTACATACACTCAGAGGGGTTCCATGAGGACTTTCCGAGACTCTCCAGGCTGTTCAAGAGCTGGAATGTCACACACACACAGACAGGGGCTCCATGGAGACCTCCCAGGGCTTTCTGGGGATGGAAAGGGCTGTGTGGTCAGAGGCAGTCACAAACATTCCATGGTGACATCCCAGGAGACCTTGGGCTGCAAAGGCACCGGTCAGTCACAGGCACTCACAGGGGCCCCACGGTGACATCCCAGGAGTCCCCAGGCTGCCAAACAGCCAGGATGTTCCAGACACTCAAAGGTGTTCCTGTCATGGGCAGAGTGGGAGCTTCAGGCAAAATCTTTATTTCTTTATTGGAGAAACTCCTGCTGAGCCATGCGGTGGAGAAATGATACCCAGCAGCCGCCCTGAAACCCCCAAATCCTCCAGAACCCCTAGACTTCTAAAATTTCTTTGAAGAGAGGAGCCTCTGAATGGCTGGATCCAATCCCAGCCCCAGACTTTCTCAGAGGTGTAAAAGATTGGACAGGTGGAATTGAACTTCAATGCATTTTGTCCCACAGGATTAGCAATGGAATACCAGATATATATTTCTAGAAATATAATGGAACAGTTCATACTGAGTGCTATCACACAGCACTTACAGGATGGCCAGGGTACCAGACCCAGGCAGCATGGGTTTTACAAAGGGCAGATCATGTCTGAGCAACCTGGTCTCCTTCTATGACCAGGTGATCCATCTGGTGGATGCAGGAAGGGCTGTGGATGTTGGTTATTTAGACTTCAGCAAGGCCTTTGATACTGTCTCCCACAGCACAGTCCTGGAGAAGCTGGCAGCCCATGGCTTGGACAGGAGCACTCTTTGCTGGGTTAGGAACAGGCTGGATGGCTGGGCCCAGAGAGTGGTGGTGAATGGTGCCACATCCAGCTGGGGACAGTCACCAGTGGTGTCCTTCAGGGCTCTCTACTGGGACCAGTTCTATTTAATATTTTTATAGATGACAGGGATGAGGGCATCAAGTCCATCATTAGTAAATTTGCAGATGACACAAAGCTGTGAGCTTGTGTTGATCTACTGGGAGGAAGGAGGGCTCTGCAGAGAGACTTAGATCAGTTGGATAGATGGGCAGAGTCCAACAGCATGAAGTTTAATAAGTCTAAGTGCCAAGTTCTACATTTTGGCCACAAAAATCCCCTACAATGTTACAAGCTGGGGACAGAGTGGCTGGACAATGTTCAGGCAAAAAGGGACCTGAGGGTGCTTGTTGATAGCCGATATAATATGGGCCAGCAATGTGCCTTGGTGGCCAGGAAGCCAATGGCATCCTGGCCTGCATTAGGAATTGTGTGACCAGCAGGAGCAGGGAGGTCATTCTTCCCCTGTACTCGGTGCTGGTGAGACTTCACCTTGAGTTCTGTGTTCAGTTCTGGGCCCCTCATTTGGGAAGGACGTTGAGATGCTTGAGCACGTCCAGAGGAGGGCAACAAGGCTGGTGAGGGGCTTGGAACACAAGCCCTAGGAGGAACATTTGAAGGAACTGGGGTTGTTTAGTCTGGAGAAGAGGAGGCTTAGAGGTGACCTTATTGCTCTCTACAACTTCCTGAAGGGAGGTTGTAGACAGGTGTGGGTTGGTCTCTTCCACTGGGAAGCAACCAACAGAACAAGAGGACACAGTCTCAAGCTACGTCAGGGAAGTTGCAGATTGGATATTAGGAAAAAAATTTTCACCAAAAGAATAATAAAATACTGGAATTTTCTTCCCAGGGAGGTGGTAGAATCACCATCTCTGGATGTGTTTCAAAAAAGACTGAACATGGCACTTGGTGCTATAGACTAGTTGAGGTGTTAGGGCATAGGTTGGACTTGATGATCTTAGAGGTCACTTCAACCTCATTATTCTGTGATTCTGAGAAATACAGCTCTGATGGATTCTGATCATGATTAGACAGGAAGATCTTAATCAATGTTATTTACTCCACAGCATAGGAGCTGCAACTATTAGGATATTCTGCTCCAGGAAGGAATTTTTGAAGTCAACAGGACCATGCTGGAGTGGTTTGAGCCCATTGCAGGCTGAGCCTCCTGCTCCAGCAGGAACTACCTTTCCTGTGCCATGAGCAGGGCAAGTCCCGCTGCAGGAAAAGCCCCAGGCCAGCCCCAGCACAGGGAAGGCCTCGAGCACAAGGGCAGAGTGCCATGCTGAGAGCTGTGGCAGGGACAACCTGAGGCACCAAAGGGACCTTGGCAGCAGTAGCTGCTTGCAGGGCATGGCCAGAAGCCTCCCTTGGCAATGCGGCCTGGTGGCCACCGCTGCAGAGGTGCTGCCTCAGGGCTCATTCCTTGCTGTGCTCTGGAAAGCCACTTGTGCTCCAGGAGTCTGACTGGGAAGCAATTGGCCCCAGCTCCTTGGCGACAAGATATTGGTGACAAAACTCTTCATGCCAGCAGAGACAAGGCAGGAGCAGAGGAAAGGGGAGAGCCAGGCCCAGGAGACAGTGCTGTCATCATCCAGGTGATGGCTGTGAGGTCACTGCTACTGCAGCAGCCTGGCTGCCCTCAGCAGACATTCTGGCCAGAAGCCTTGTGAGGTCACCCAGCACATCAGAGAATCCACACAACAGGAATTCCATCCTTGGGGAGGGGACGGCACTTCACTATGTCAGGTTGCACAAAGCTTCTGCACTTGGACAATTCCTGGGATGGCGAATCCACTTCTCTGTAAGAAAAACAGATGCAGTTTTGTTCCACTTTGTCATAGGTCAGTGCAGGCGTAGTGCTAGGGCACCCATGAAAATATTTTCCTCTAATGGCTACTGTGAGATGTGACCAGAGTCAGAGCAGAGCAGACCCAAGCTTAGAAATAAAGAAAAAATCTAAATGTACCTACAACTATAATAAAAGGAACACTGAGAATTCAGAATGAAAACCTTCCAAAACATTCCTTTTTGCCCCACCCAATTTCCACCAAAACACAGTGAGACAAAATCTTAGGCCTTCAATCAAATAACCACCACTCAAATAAATCAATTCTCAGTGTTTCTCCACCCCTCTGTCCTGCAGGGGCTGGCCGGGTTCCATTCTCTTCACCCCCTTCCCTGTCCGGCACTCCTGGCCCACCTCAGCCTCGGCCGCATGGTTACCCCTCCCCAGCCCAGACTGTGGCTGGGCAGGGGAAGATTGAACTCTTCACTGACCGCAACAACAGAAGAGACTTCCCTTGAGAATTCTCTGCTTTTAATCCCCTGTGTCCTCTGAGGTGTGTCCAATGCCTTCAGTGGTCACACCAGGTGTCAATATTCAAATCTGACCACTGATTGGTTTGGCTATAACTTCCCAGGAAAACTCACTTTCTTGTCAACATATGACAATCCCTCTTCTTGATGTCTCTTGGAGTAATCCCGTCTGGACTGGGAGCTGAGATTTTACTCATCTCCTGCACATTTTTCTCCATTTCTTTTGCCATAACTAATTCTCTGAAAGCACTATTGTCAGTTTTCCCTTAATTTGGAAGTTCCCAAGGCTATCAAATGTTCCAGGTGTTCCTGCTGGGCCTTAAAAAGTTGTCTGGGTGGGATTTCACAGGACAAACACTATGTCATTCAGGATAATTTTAGGAAGTTTGGCCCTATCTAGAAGGAGCAGGTCCTGGAAGGGAAGAAAACTACTTTTCTTAAATGCTCTTCTTTTCATCCACTTTTGAAAAAGTCTTCATGGTCCTTTTTCCTGGCTCCCCATTTTGCTCTTTGCTTGCTTGCTGTTCTTATCTGGCTTACTGATTCAAGACTGATCAGAAGCAGTCCTCTGCTCATTGTTGAATGCATCTCCTGGTAAGAGCTTGAAGGCCCTTGGGAAGGTGTTAATTGTCCCAGCTGATAGCATTTCACTGAGGGTTCTGAGATAATGGGCCTGCAGCTGCCCCTCCCTCTGTCTCTTAGTGTTTCCCAGCTGTTGTTGTCCTTATCAGAGTGGTGACTCATCTTGGGATCTGTTTTCCTTTCAGCCCCTGGTCTCCCAGGCGTCTGACTCCTCTCAAGATCCATGTCCAAGTCCCTTCTCAGGCACACAGTGGCTCTCCTGGTTCCATGACTCATTCCAGGTTCCTTATCTACCTCCTCAGATGGTTTCTTGAGCAAAAATCTCCTTTTAGTGCTGATTTCTTTAGCTGTTTTTGCTTGTGATGTGTGTTCTTCAATGAGTTTATTGATTGTTTTTTTCCCCTCAAACTGGGCCTCCAATCTTATCAGTAGTTCTTCCTCCACTTTAGTCCAGCATCTTTTGTGGGCTTGGAAGTCTGTTTTGGGTGGGAAACAGCGACCATTTCCTGATTTCTCACCCATGAGTGTCCTAATCTTTTGGGTTGTCTCAGACCAATTTTTGTCTTGAAGTCCCTGCTACATACCTCACAGATCCACTCCCTGGCTGAAGCCATTTCTGCTGTTTCCCTGCATTTAGGAAGGTGACAAACAATGCTGTGATAATAACTCATCTCTTACTCACATTTAGCACACCGAAAACAAACCCTCCTTTTCCCATGGACTACCCTCAGATGTTCAATCAAGCCCAACACACAGTTCACCCAGGAACCACAGGAAGGATAAGGTGGATTTTGGTCAGGAACAGTCATGGTAACAATGTCTGCCAGTGTCTGTTGCCTGCATTTCTATGTCTGAGCTGGGGATGTCTCTGGTAAAGTGTCCTTCTGCAGCTCAGAGGTGATGTTTCTGGTGTGCTCTCAGTCTCACGCTCACCGTTTCTCTTCTCATTGTCAAGCACAAACATTTCCCAGTTCTCGGAAGGCAGGTCTTCACTCCCACACTTGGCCATGGTGCAAGCTGTTGATACACCTCAGGCAGCCTGCTCAAACCCTCCTCGCTTGCGGAAAAATGAACACATTCAAAGTTCTTCACTAACAAGTGCAAGCTATCAAACTCTAAGCTCACCAGAGAAGCCAATTCACGTTCTGCCAAACTGGGGGATGTTGAGGAATTTTTGCAGAATAATGGACACGTTCAGCAGATGCACAATCCAGGCTTCTGGTAACCAAGTAATCAGTTCAAGGACCAAGGACAGTGAATCCTTGTAGACAGAAGAAGAGTCAGCAAGAATCAGCAAGTTGTCAGCGAACTTTGAGAAAGTGAAAAAAAAACAGGACTAAGGGTCGGCCAGATGACCACAGCAATACATGTGTAGAATTAGGTTATCCAATTAGCGTTTAGTCTTTGATTTGTGGACAGTTAGGATTGGTCAATGATGTATTAGCTAGAGGGACATGGACATTAGAACATTTAAATATATAGTTTTATAGATATAAAATATAGTTTTCTTTATAATAAAGTTTGCTTCACTAGATCACATGGATCATGGAGTGATGTCCCGTTTCTGATCCTCTGTGAGACATTCATTTTGAAGAATTAAGAATTTTAGGGAAGTTAAGATGATAGATAAATTAGATGTTGCTGAGTTAGCAGAAGTAGATAAATAGGCTTTGTTCATAGTTAACAGTAGCCGGATCCATTAAATCATTGTTTGTCAATTTATGTTGGGGTAGCTGTGCTTATCATTGAAAACAGAATGCGATAAACATGTTATAAATGTGAATCTCCAAGTTATTAGTTATTAATTTAATAAAATGTATTAAATGTACCAAATATAAATTTTGAGAAAAATGAAAAAAAGCCGCTATAACAGTGTGGAGCCCGGGATTGCCACCGGGTAAGACACAGGTTTGACAGATGCAGCAGAGTGTCCTCTATGCTTCACACCGACCGTCCTCTTTGACTGATTTTTACAAGATTTTTCTTGCCTGAAGCAGAGTCCCTTTTCTTCCTTTCTGGAGTGCATGTATTCATGTGGAGTTCTTTTCTCTGTGGCAAGTTGAACAATACATGTCCAGAGAGTGATGAACACCTGTGTTTGCAGTCCCAGAATTCAGTATTGAGATGTACTTCCCTGATGGCTCTGACTATCTCAGTCTCGGATATTTATCATGTATTTATCGTCCGGGTGTTTCTCGGACAACCTTGATGCATGATCCCTCTCTGGGCTGGCCACTTGTGTTTGCTTGTAAATAAAGTCCTCCCTCTCTTGTCCAGGTGGCTTTGACATGGTGTTGCAATCGCTGTTGCTGGCTTGTGCGATTTAAAAACTTCTTATAAGAGTATAACTTAACAGCACATAACTATAAAATAGATGACAATTTTATTTGCACGAATTATCCTACACACATATAACAGTCCTAATGATTCCATGAGGCCTTGCAGTGTCACAGTGGTCTCCATGGTTCCACAGGCCCCACAGTGTCATGTGACTCCTCTGTTCCATGAGTCCTGCAATGTCACAATGGACCTTTGGACCAATGGACCATGGGGGTTTGCAGTGTCACAACGGTCTCCTTTGGCTCCACAGTGTCCCAATGGAGCACTGATTACAGGCAGCCTCTCTGTGTTACCCTGGAGCTTTGTTTCCGTGGGGTCTCGCAGTGTCCCAATGGAGCCTTGGTTGGATGGGGCCTCACAGTGTCACAATGATGCCTACATTCCACTGAGGCACACGGCGTCACTAGGGTCCCCTTGCTTCCATGAGGCCCAGCAATGTCACAGTGGTGTCCATGAATCCATGAGGACTCACAGTGTCCCAATGGTCCCTTGGTCTCACATGGCCCCACAGTGTCACAATTGTCCTTTGGTTCCATGGTTCCTGTGCTGGTGCATTCCCCTCTCCCCTTCTCAGGCCACCCTGCCAGCTGAGAAATGCTCACTGGATCAGGGCCTTGGCCAGCAGCCCCTGGGCTCAGATCCTCTGGAGCTCATCACAGACACTGTCTGCTCCAGGCTCAACCCTTCATCCCCTGGGGAGATGCCAAAGCCTCCACAGGGAGCATTTCCCTTTGCTCAGGGGAATTTCTCACAGGTGCCTTGTAGTGACTCTTTGTGTCTGTGTGCACACAGGAGTGCCTGTGATGAGAGAAATGTGGCAGAAATGCTGCTCTCTGAGGGGTTTGATTGCCTTGGATAGCTGAGCCAGTCAAGCCTGTAAGTAAGGTTAAGTCATGTCACCGTGAATCTTAAGATTTTCTAAAGCCTTCTGAGTTTACATTCTGTTGGAGAACCTTCCCACACAATTTCTGTGTACAACAAATTGTTTACATTCTTTTATGGGGGTGGAGAAACTTGATGTACTAGTGGTTTGTCCAATGTCTTTGGAGAGGTGGCCCATTCACTCTCCAATCCAATGTCACCTTCGGGAGAGTATAAAAGTTGGAGTCAGAGAATAAACTTTTAGCTTTACCTTGCAAATAGCTGGTGGCTCGCATCGTGCTTTCACGTGTGTTGCCTTCAGGGGAAGGCAAGGCGACCTGGTTTCAAGGAACAGCACGGCAGCCCAGTCTCCCCTGGGCCACTCGGGCCAAGGACACACGCAGGCACCAGTGTGGTGGACGGTCGAAAGCCTTTATTATCTTATCTCATGGGTTTAAATAGTCTTGGGGGACTCTGCTACGTCAGGGGGGGTTGGTAGGGTCTCTAGGGTTAGTCAGGAGTGGAAAACTACTGGGTTAGGTGTGGTTACATTCTTTGGGGTAAATGGATAACATGTTGCAGGGTGAGAGGGGGAAGGGGTCTTTCTTTCCGTCACATCCCAAAATCTTCCGTTCGCCTGTCCCTATCTACTACATCTCCCCCCTCCTTTTCATAAGTAACATGAGGTAGTCGTAGATATAGGCACTGGAGTGAGGTACAAACTTGTAACTTGGTAAGGAAAAAAGGGTTTTTGGTAAACCTGAGTAAATCTCGCAAGGTGAGTTTCGAAGGCTTTTTGCAGCTGACTGTGTTCGCACTTTTTGGTTTACAGCATTTGTTGCTGGCCTACAAACAGAATGTTTGCCCGTTCTAGACGGGCCTGAACAAACGAGACTAGCTTGTTCAGCAGGCATGGTCCTATGGTAACAGCTAAAAGCAGTATTGCCAGTGGACCTACCAGGGCAGAAATTAAAGTGGTGAGCCAAGGTGATTGATTGAACCAGGATTCGAACCAGCTCTGCTGGGTTTCCTTGTCTCTCTTTCTTTGAGCCAGTCTATCTCGGAGTTCTGCCATGGAGTCTTTAACGACTCCTGTATGATCTGCATAAAAGCAGCATTCCTCTTTCAAAGCTGCACACAGTCTTCCTTGTTGCATGAACAAGAGGTCCAGTCTTCGCCTATTTTGTAAAACTACTTCTGAAAGCGAAGAGACTGATTTCTCTAGATAGGAGATGGATTTCTCGATCTTCTGCAGGTCTTCATCGATGGTCATTTGCAGCTGAGAGAGTCCGTGCTGTTGGGTTGCGATGGCTGAGACACCTGTGGCTGTACCAGCTGCTCCCAGGCTGAGCAGCATTGCGATAGTTATACCTGTGATTATTTCTCTTTTGTGCAGTCTGTCAGGTTCTTCGAAAAGGTGGTACACTTCTTCATCTGAGTGGTATAGGACCCTAGGAACAATCAGAACTTGGACACAGAAGTCAATAGAGTCATTAAATTTGGCAAGGAACACACAAGGACTCACTCCGGATCGCTGGCAAACCTACATCCCAGATGCGGATGGGACCACCCACTTACCGATTTTTCTGTTGGGCTTGACAACTTTAGTGCAGAAGTTGCCTTTTTGCTTTGCTAAAGTTGCATTACCAAAACATTTGCCTTGTCCTGTGATTTGACTCAGGGTGATTCCTCTGCGGGGAGTGTCCCATCTGCACTGGTGGGGGGCACTGGCTGTGGAGTAACTGAAGGGGGTGTCTAAAGCAATGCCTTCGTAGAAAGGGGGTTTAACATCATAACAAAGCCAACAGGAGTTAGTCAGGTTCGGTTTGGTTTCGTTTAGGGTTAGAAAGGTAGCTTCTAGCATACGAAAAATTGGGTTTGGATCGGACTCGGCTGTGCGGCTTATCTGGAATACATCTGCATGGCTAGCCGGGGTGTCGGTGACTTTTGGGGGCAAGGTTTTGGGGTGGGTTGTGTTTTTCCCTTTGAGCACATTCCTGATAACTTTATTGGGTCCTACTGGTCGAGGTGCTGGTGGTTGGAGTTTGATAATTCGTACATTCACCCACCTTCTCGGTCCTCTGAGGACTACTGTCCACGTTCTACCTGTGGTCTAACTAGGGTGGTCTGGCTGTAGAACGGTCATGTTATAACTTACACATCCCCGATATCTAGGCTGTGCATTGTGATCTCCGCAGCCAAAGGGTGCCCAGGTGAACTGTAAGAATTTGTCGGGCTCCTGTGGTTGCCACCCAAAACTGAAGCCCTATGACATGGTGGTCCTGACTGCCATAAAGGCGGCACGTCCCCCACACCTTCGGTGGCTCCTTCCCTATTTTCATGGCCAGGGCCACCCAGGGGTCCCATTCTGGGGCGTCCCCTGCTGACCCTGCGGTACGGGCGCTGCTTGCGGCGGTAGTGGGTACGAAGGTACCGCAGGCTGTGTTGCGAAATTCGCTGGTGAGGGTACGAAGCTGGCTGTCTCCTGTGGGGGTATGGGGTATAAGGGCGCCCCGTCCCACTGGGGGTTGGCATAGATGGGCTGCCTTGCATTTGCAGCGGGAGGAGGCTGGGTGCAGCCCGCACGCCCCCTCCCTCTCCCGTTTCCCTGGGGCCGGGACCTGCATTCCTTGGCCAGATGCCCCTTCCTCCCGCAGCTCCAACAGGCTCCTCTCTGGCGTGTTTGGGGTGGAGGCGCCGCGGCGGGCTGCCGTGTCGGCTGGGGACAGCTCACCGCGATGTGACCTGCCTCACCACACTTGAAACACGCCATGGCACTGGTCAGGGTGTGGACGGCTGCCTGAATGGGTGTCAGGTGTTCTTCCCTCACTACATGTCTGATCATGTCAGCCAGGCTGGCTCCGGCTGGCAGGGAACGTAAGATATCTTTGGTGACAGAGTTGCAACTGCTGGCGCAAGCAGTCAGCTACCACGGGGCCCTTTGCCTCTGCCGGCAGGGTAGAGGAGTCTATTGCTGCCTGCAGGCGATTTACGAACTGCGTGAAGCTTTCGCTCTCTGCTTGCCTTACGGAGGACCACGGCGACGGCTTGGCCACGACCCGGGAGGCTGCACGAATAGCCTCCCTGGCAGCCTGAGTGGTCGCCCTGACCTCCTCAGCCCGCATCTGCGTGGCTTGCTGCTGAGGCGTGATCATATCATCGTGCTTTCCCATAAGCCTGGATAAAGTCGATCTGTGTAGTGGCTGCCTCGCGCCAGATGCTTGGGCTAATAGCTTTGTACAATTATCCTCCCATTCTTGTCTAAATACAATCATTCCCGCGCCATCAAGTATCATGCGACCTATTCGCTCGCTATCAAAGGGAAGCAGGTCGTCATTACTAAAAAGACCATCAATTAGTGTGGAGACTATGGCCGAATTGATTCCTTTTTCTGCAATGGCTTTGACAATTGATTGTACATCTTTTGGGTTTACCGGGGCATATACCCTCTGCTGGTTCCCTTCCGGGCCGGTGATCCTCACTGGGAAGGCTTGTACGGCAGCCGCTGGGGACCATTCAGCACAGGCTATTTTTATTTCTCCCCAGTCGGTAAACTGGGCTGGTTCGTATTGTGGCTGCTTTTCGGTGCGGCTTAAAGCTTTACTTGGTTTTGTTTTAAATTGCATTGGCTCTATTCTCTTCGTCTCAGAGTCCCAGCCGGCTCCCGGCAGCTCTTCCGAGCTGCCGGAGCTGCTGCTGGACTCCGAGTCGGAAGTCGAGTGCCAGCGCACTTCCGGGGCTCGGTGCCGTTTTGCGCGGCTCCGACCCCGCTCCTCCCCCCGGGGGTGGCGCCGCTGCCGCTCCCCGGGCTCGCCCTGCCTCCTGCAGGGGTGGGTTTCTCCCTTATACGGTGGCAGTGTCAGGCGCGGCTGCCGATCGGCTCCGAGCCCTCTGCCGCTCTCCTTCTCTTTCTCCCGCGCACGCGCATTAGCGAAACTCCGCGCCTCTGTGCTCTTTGCGCCGAGACTGCCCGCGCCCCGCCCCTCCCCTTGGCTGCCGGCGCCATTTTCAAAGGCGTATGGAGGCGGCGTGGGCAGCATCCCCTCCCGAGCCGCGGCTCCCGCGGCTCTGGCTTCCCCCACCAGTCCCTGCCAAAAGAACTCTGCGCGCTGCTGCACCTCCGGTAGCGGGTCACCGACCGGCGGTGGCGGGGCGGGTGGGGAAGCCGCGGATTTTTGGGAGGTTTCCGCGGGGGGCCCCGGGCCCCGGCCCGCGGAGGGGGGCGACGCGCCGGGCCCCCCCGGATCCCCGCTCCTGGGCGGGTCACCCTCAGGGGTAGTTTGCGTTGCCGCTCCTACCCCTAGCTTGGGTGTAACCAATAAACACGTACGCGCTGCGCTCCACGTCTCCTGCTCTTCTATTGCTTTGCGCAGGGCTTTCTCTACTTTTCCCCACGCCTTAAGGCATTTGCCGCTGCCTGAGGATTTCGTGTCCTCGGCCAGCGCGGCTGTGCATTTTTCCCATATCTCCGGATGCAAAACATCCACAGGGCGTTCAATTGCCCCAAGCTCAAGCAGCCTTGCTATAGCAAGATAAAAGTCTTTGAGCTTACACTCAATTCCCCATTGCTTATGAACCTCACTTACGACCCTGGCAATGGCATCCATGATGATCGCGGGTCCTGGGACGTCTCCCTTGCCGAGAACACGGTTTCACCGGTCTGGCCGCTGCTCTTGTCCAGGCGACACCCGCTGCCCAAGCGAATTATTCCCGGGCTTCGGCACCAGTTATGTTGCCTTCAGGGGAAGGCAAGGCGACCTGGTTTCAAGGAACAGCACGGCAGCCCAGTCTCCCCTGGGCCACTCGGGCCAAGGACACACGCAGGCACCAGTGTGGTGGACGGTCGAAAGCCTTTATTATCTTATCTCATGGGTTTAAATAGTCTTGGGGGACTCTGCTACGTCAGGGGGGGTTGGTAGGGTCTCTAGGGTTAGTCAGGAGTGGAAAACTACTGGGTTAGGTGTGGTTACATTCTTTGGGGTAAATGGATAACATGTTGCAGGGTGAGAGGGGGAAGGGGTCTTTCTTTCCGTCACATCCCAAAATCTTCCGTTCGCCTGTCCCTATCTACTACACACGTGTCTCATAGCGACAAAATCACAAGCTGTAAGTGAACTTAAATGCTGATAAGAGTTGTTCTTTTACTAATTTGTGAAGCTTAATAGAAGTTATAAGCGAAGTTGAATATTGTTAAGTGTTATTCCACAGCTCTGTTTAGCTTTTAGGCTGTATTCCTTTTATCCTTGCCCTCACTGTCCTTTCCTCACACACAAACACACACAAACACACACACACACACACACACACACACACACACACACACACACAGAAACACACAAACACACTGACACCGGGACAGTTCTTGGCTCATTTCTGGTTTGATTGCCTGGGTTTTGTTTGGTTTTGTTGCTGCTTTGTTCCCTTGGTGTGCCTGAAGTGTCCAGTCAGGAGCAGAGTGACTCTTGCCAAGGAACTCTGTGGTGCTGTCGCTTAATATTAACTCGGTTTTATGCTACTCCCCTGCTGGGGATTTTTAAAGTGCTCTCAAGCCCTCATTCATAAGAGGGTGAAGGAGCCCATGCCAAGCTCTGGCCCTGGGGGCACAGGGATGCTGCTAGGGGGTCCCTGTCTCCCTGTTCCAACTTTGACGGCCCTGAGCCCCTGTCCCCGTGTCAGGCTCTGGGGTTGATCTCCTAGAACATCCTCAGGGGGAGGCTGCGGCGCCAGGGGCAGGGGGACCCAGAGGGACACGGGATCCCACGGTGCATGAGCAGCTTTGGACTTCTCTGGGAGGAACTGTGAGTGGGAGCTGGGTTGAAGTGACCTCCCCAGTAAGGTCACAGAGCCCCTGAGATGTCACACTGCCTCCTGTTATGTCACAGCCCACCCTGAGATCTATCATATCCCCTTGTGGTGTCTGAGCACCAATGCTGGTCTATCACTCTGTGATGTCATACACTTGTGTTGTGATGTCACAGAAGACTCTGATATCACAAAGTCAGCCCGTGTCACTATCCTCTAGTGCAAGCAGGAATCATGATGGTTTGTTTTCCTGATCACAGAGTGCAAAAACCACATAGAAGGGATTTTCAGTATTAATCAAAACAAATGCACCTTTTATTGAGTGCCCACAGCAAATGCCGTAGAAGGATTAGAAAGGAGATAAAGGGTAGAAAGAGAGAGAGAAAAAGAGTGGAGAGGAATAGCTATGAATGGAGAGACAAAATCCTCATGCTCCAGCCCATAGTTCCCTCTTGACATGTCAAGGAGAATCTCAAAGACTTTAGTTAACTCAGGGCTTTTTTTTAATATGTTGAGGAAGCAGGTACAGGACAGTGGAGAATAAGTCCGTTGAGAACAAGTACAGACAGCCGTGTTCCAAACAGGACAAACCAGCCCCAGCTGTGAGCAGTACTCATTGATTCAGGATTGCTTTCCCTGGGAAACCAGTCTTGGTGCAGCGAGCACATCTGCAGGTAACGCTTGGCAGACATCCCGCTTCAGTCAGGCCATCGCCTCTGTGTTAAAATCTTAGGGGTCTCAGTCTCAGTCCTTGGGGGGGGCTTCAACCTCCGTCCTTGATGGCGGTCGTGAGGCAGATGAGGGATCTTCCATGGGGGGTCACCAAAGTTCTCCAAAGCGAGTGGTATCTGGCCAAGAGGTGGGCAAATTCATGGGGAGCAGGGATCCTGAAGCCAGTGTAAGTGTACAGAGCAAGCTGCTAATTGCCAGTCCCTGCTCAAAGTGGTGCACCGTGTGCACAGCACGCACACCTGCAAACAATCACTTGGCAAGCATCCACCTCAACCAGACCAGAACTTCTGCCAGGGTCTTCAGGGCCTTAGTCTCAGTACTTGCATGGATCGTGAGGCAGATGAGGGAAACTTTGGACTGTCTCTTACAGCCTGTGAAATCTCTGTCTGTTTTGTGATGTCACGGCCTGCTCTGTGATGTTACTCAGGCACCCAGTGATGTCACAACCCACTCTGGTGTCACACAGCCACCCTCCATGGTGGTGGAATTGGCTCTATGGCCTCACACCCTACTCTATGATATCACAGCCATATCTGTGACAACACAACCCCCTCTGAGATGTCACAAAACCCTCTCTGTGATGTCATACTGTCACTCTGTAATGTCACAGCACAAACTTTGACCTCACAGCCCACTCTATGATGGCATACAGCCATGCCATGATGTCATGGCCTGCTCTGTGTTGTCACACAGTCCCCTCTAGGATGGTGTAGTTGCTCAATGACCTCACACAACAAACTCTGTGATGTCATAGCCCAATCTGTGCTGTTACACAGCCCCTTTTTGACCTCATTACTGCTCTGGGCCTCTGTGACACAGCCACAGAGGTACCACTGTGACACAGACCCTCTGGGACACTGCACAGCCCCTGCCATTGCTGAGCCCCTGAGAGTTCTGTCTGTGCCATGCTCGTGTCTCTGGGATGCCCTGGCAGAGCCCCAGCCCTGCTGCGCTGTGCACAGGAGCTGCTCCTGGCCAGAGCTGTCTCTCTGCAGCGCTGCCCTTGCCAGGAGCTGCCTCTGGGCCAGGAGCCCGGCACATCTCAGCAGCACAGACACAGCCCAAGGACTTTAATGACCCTCTGGGGATTTGTGCTCAGGTCATGAACATCAGGCCCTGAGAGGGAGCTGCAGAAACCTCTCCAGAACTCCAAGTCAGAGTCCATCCCCAAAGTTTCCCTGAATTTAATGGGCCCCACTGAGGGACAAAACGGAGAAAGTGTCCCCAGGCAGGGCAGAGCAGAGAACTGGAGGCAGTGATGACAGGTGGGGACAAAGAGAAGACAAGTCTTGGTGCCCTGGGGCACAGCAGGGTCTGTGCCACCAAGGGCTGTGAGGAGACACCTTGTGCTGAGGCACTGGGGCCTCCTGGCACAGCCCCAGCCAGGCTGGGCACTGTCACCCCCTGGTCCTGCCCTCAGCATCCCCCACAGCCCACATCCCAGTGGCCTCAAGGATCTGCTGGAAGGAGTCCCTGGGGAGCCTTGGTCAGGAATGGTCCTCGGGGCTCCTTCATGCTCCCAGGGACTGCAGGTTCTTCAAAGGACTTTGGCTTTTGCTTTTGCCTTGGAGACTCTGAGAGGTTTGTGCAATCCTGGCCTCCAATTATCTGCTGTAATTAGTCCCTGGAGAGGTTTTTGTCAGTAAACAACAGAGAGTGGGCTCATTAACACTTCTAGGAACTCAATTATTTTAAAGTACTTGATGTTTCCCTTCTGATCCAGACTCTGTGAGAGGTTTGTGCAATCATGGCCCCAGTTATCTTTATGACCCCCATTAGCTTTAATGAGTCCTTTGAGAGCTTTGTACTGACACTCAGTAGGGCTCATTAATGCTTTGAGATACTCAAGGTCTTTAAAGTACTTTGGAATTTCCT
The DNA here is from genome assembly GCF_050655825.1 of Lonchura striata. Classification (NCBI taxonomy): domain Eukaryota; kingdom Metazoa; phylum Chordata; class Aves; order Passeriformes; family Estrildidae; genus Lonchura; species Lonchura striata. The sequence continues at coordinate 4,277,903 of NC_140735.1, read as the reverse complement.
TTCAACACTGAGTCTCTGAGAGGTTTTTGTGCCATCCTTGCCTCCCATTCACTCCTACAAGGAGTCCATGAGAAGCCTGTGTTGGGGATGGTGCTCAGTGGTACCCATTAATGCCTTGAGACACTCTGGGTTTTCCTGTGACTTTGACTCCTGGAAAGGTTTGTGCCATCTCCTCTCAGGCCCTGGGGTTCCAAGGCTCAGCTCCAAATGCACCACGGGGCTCATTAGGATCAAGCCAGTCCTGAAAAACCGTGGCTCTGCCTTGATTTCTCTCGCCTCTAGTGTCATTCATTTAGAAGTTTTCCTACAATATTTATGGAGAGATATTGCAAAGGGCTTCTAGGAAATATGTATTCCTGTTTTAAAGGGTGTCTTTTATTGCTGTTCTTATTACACAAGAGGAGATTACAACATTCAGTGACTGATATTGATGCTGGGACTCTCTTGAGGAGGTCTGGCCTGTTCAGAAGAGCTGTGCCTGGAGGTCTGACCCAGCATGGATGTGAAAAATGCATATTATATGGCTCTATGCAGATATTCACTATATGTGTCATGCTATATTGATTAGTTGTGCCGTATTAACATTTTAAGAGTATGGTAAATGTAGTTTTACAGTTAAAATGAAGCTTTAGTAGTTAAAATAAATATTATGTCAATGGGGTTTTATTTAAGGAATGAGATACTTGCTTTGAAGTAACTGTCACCAAATACCTAAATTTTCCATAGAAGACGAATTTATGGTTTTCTTATCAGAAAAAGCTAATTTCTTCAGGCCTTGCTCAGATTCAAAGACGCTGTGGTTATTAAAGGAAGCAATTGACACATAACAGGGAGAGGTTCTTGTTTTAAATAGAATGTATGCATAACCATGAAATATATATGAATATGCAACAGTGTATTGTTTCAAGGGTGATTCCTTTGTACACAAGGCATGCTTGTTGTGGTTTAAGTGCCAGAGAGCATCCAGAGTCCGTAATTCTTTGGTTTTTATTGTATTTCTATTGTCCTAATTTAAAATTTTATTACTCCAATTGTATTATAATTTTAATAATCATTTTACTATTATTAAACTATCAAAAACTCTAAAAACAAGCGATTGGCATTTTTCACAATGGACAACCTTGCTCCACATTCCCCATCCTCATCCTGTCTCTCTTCACTCACCTGGGACCTGCTTTGCTTGGAGAACTGGTTGCACTCAGGCAAAGTTGGCTTTTCCTTCTTTACTTTTTGTAGCAAACGAAAATCCTGAGTTTCCCCATTGAAAACAGACAGCTTCCTCAAGTGTGTGCCAAGCCCAAGGTGCCTCCAAGAGCATTGCAGACCTGCCCTGGGCCAGCAGTGAGGGTGGATCATCAGCCCAACCTGCACTGGGCCATTGCAAGGGACTCTTGCCATGGTCACTGCACTGACCCCACTGCTGGCTTTGGGTGCCATGGCAAGCCACATCTGTTCAAGTTTCCTTGGAAACCAGCCCAGGACCCTTTTCTGCAGCCAGGTTCCATGGCCACTTGCCTGCAGAGCTGCTGCTGCCCTTGGCTGCCGTGGCAGCCCTCAGGACAAAGCGGTGCCGGGGCTGTTCCAGGCACAATTGCAGTGCCACTCCTTGGTGCCACCAGGTGCCACAGCAACACCCACAGGGACCCATTCCTTAGTTTGGTGCCACGGCAACCAATGCCTGGAGGCGTTGTGATGGTTGTTTGCCATGGAAACCTGCCCTAGGCCGTTCCACAAGGCTGCTGTCACAGCCCGGAGCCAGAGGGGATCCCTTGCTGGGCCCTTGTGCCATGGCCACCTGCCCTGTGCCACGCTGGCCGGTCAGGCACTGCGGAACCAGCAGCAAACGGCAGTGCCAGGGCCAAAGGCCAGGTCAGGCAAACAGAAAGGGGCAGTGCTGGGCACTGTGTCCATGGCAGCCCTCAGCGGGTGTGACACCTGGGCCACCTGTCTTGGCAGGTGCCATGGAAACCCCTTGTTGGGACTGATGGCACGGACACTGGCACTGAGACACTGCTGGGCCGGGTGCTGAGCACAGGGCTGAGCACACTGAGATGGTTTTGCTCTTGCTGAGCTCCCACTGAGCCAAGGCCTGTCCTGCCCCTCTGGGCTACACTGGGGAGGGGCTGGGGCTGCGGGGAGGCTGGGAGGGGACACAGCCAGCACAGGTGAGCCCAGCTGACCCTGGGATACCCCAGCCCATAGGACATCCTGCTCAGTGTATAAAGTGGGGGGAGCAAGGAGCAAGGGGAACTTTTGGAGTGAGGGTTTTTGTCTTCCCAGGTAACTCTTAGGCAGGATGGGGTCCTGTTTCACCTGAGGGCAGGGTCAACACCAAAGACACAGGCACCAACTTAGCTTAAGGAACAGTGAAATACAAATCTGCAAAATATTACATAATACAAAATTTTAGATAATACAAATCTTCAAAATAGTACAAAAGTATAAGAAAAGTGAAGGAAAATATCATTAGAAAATAATTCCAAAAGAGAAGATGTTGAAATGATTATCACACAACTCTCTATTTCTTGTTGAAGGCTCTGGAGATTCTTTCTCTGCTTTCAGACAGGCTTGCATTCCCTAACAAGTCCTGCTACCAAATCCTGGTTTCCAAGGCTGGAACAGTGTCTCAGGTTCAGCTGTGTGTGTATTCAATTGCCATCTGTTAAAGGTGGGGGCAGTTATCATTAGGAAGTTAATTAGGAAGCTGACTTTATCTCTTCCATAACCAATCATCCCTCGGGAAATATCTTCTGCTAATGGGCCATTGAGTGATAAAAATGCATGACTGATAAAAGTGCATGACTGATAAAAATGACATCATCCCATTGTGCGATGCTCCACCCAGAGGGAGGAGCCAGCATTCCTACCTGGATATAATCTGAGCCTTGAAACACCACAGCCTGCCTTTTCCTACTGGATTCCCAGAAAAGCAGCTTTCAGCTCCACTGGATTCCCAGAGAAAGACCAGGCCCATCTCCACCACCACTGGACCTTCAGAAGAAAACTTCACCCTTCTTCAGGATAACTGCTTCAACAGAGACACAGCTGTCACTGCAGGAGGACCTCAGCCACCATTTAATGGGACTGCTGCCAACACCCTGACCCACAGGGTGTCGGACTCGGTCAGTAGGGGTTTTGTTGTTTGTTCTATTGCATTTGTATTTTAAAAATTTTCTTAGTAAAGGATTGTTTCCTCAGGCACAGAGGTGAATACCATCCTGTCTTTGTCCTTCCTTGCCAGACAAGGAGCTGAAGATGGAGACCAGGGAGGACAAATCCCCATGCCAGAACCTCATGGAAGAGGCTGTTTTGAGCGGCTCCATGGAACAGGAATCCAGCAAGGAGCAAAAGCCCCAGGGATCCCGCATGTGGAGGGCCTCCAAACGCAGCCCAGGGTGCTCTGAGGATGAAAGACCCAGCCTGTGCCAGGAAGGTGGACAGAGCTTCAGCAAGAGGTCAGAGCTGGTGGTCCATGAGCAGCTTCAGGATAGGGAGAAGCCCTACAAGTGCCTGGAGTGTGGGAAGAGCTTCAGACAGAGCTCTGACCTGCTTCGTCACCAGGTGATCCACACCAGGGAATGGGCCTACGAGTGTGGGGAGTGTGGGAAGGGCTTCAGGTGCAGCTCTGAGCTCATCGCCCACCAACGCATCCACACCGGGGAGAGGCCTTACGAGTGTCCTGAGTGTCCAAAAAGGTTTCACACCAGCTCCCATCTCCTTCTGCATGAGCGGATTCACACAGCCGAGAGGCCCTTCCGCTGCCCTGACTGCGGGCAGGGCTTCAAGCATAACTCCCACCTTGTCAGGCACCAGCGCATCCACACCGGGGAGAGGCCGTACAGGTGTCCCCAGTGTGGGAAGAGCTTCACCCAGAGGTCTAACTTGACCAGACACCAACGGAGGCACCAGTAAGCAAAGCCCTGCAAATGCCCCAACTGCAGGAAGAGCTTTGTGCTGCTCCAGATTTATCCCCCATTGGAGGACCCACATTGCGAAGAGACCTGGTGACCCATGTTCCCTGTGATCCATGCTGGGAAGACACCTGTCCCTTTTCCTGCCCCTGCCAATGACATGATGTGGGATCAAATGATGGGAGGGTCTGGCCATTGCATTGTAATTACATTCACTCCCACACTGATGTCATTGCCAGGGGCAGGAAAGGGACTCTCTCTCTCCCCCAAGGAGAAGGGCATCCTTTCCAGGAAGGAAGAAATACATGTCTGGGAAGAGACAGTCAGTGGTGATGTACTTTTCCCTGTAAATAGTTTTTCTTATGATCTCTGTGTTCAGTGTTGTTTCTGTTCCTGTTCAATATTGTTTCTGTTTCTGTTTGTTCCTTATGTGGTTCCTGTTCCCAGTAAATTGTTCTTAGCCCAGGCTCTTTGCCTTTTCTGTCTTCCATGGGATGCAGGAGGGCAGCGAGCTGCACTGCAGTATTACTGGGAGCAGGAAATTGAGGAGTCCCATTCCTAAACCCTGGCCCATGGAAACCAGGATTGTGAGCTGCTCCCAGCCTTGGTGGCCATGGCAACAGCCTTGGGAGTGAGTCCCTGCCTGGGGAATGCGGAAACCTCTTCACTCTGGTGCCCAGGGACAGGACTGGAGGGAACAGCTGCAGCTGAGTCGGGGCAGCCTTAGCTTGGATCTCAGGAAAAGGATTTTCCCAGAGGCTTCTGGGGCACTGCCCAGGCTCCCCAGGGAAGGGTCACAGCTCCAGGGCTCTCTGAGCTCCAGCAGCAATTGGACACCAGTGCCAGGCCCAGGCTGGCATTGTTGAGGTGTCCTGTGCAGGGCCAGCAGCTGGATTCGAAGATCCTGATGGATCCCGCCCAGCTCAGCCAAAGATTCTGTGGTTCTGGGATCCCATGACCCTGGGGATGGAAGTGCCAATGTTTGCCATGGCAACAGGCTCTGGCTCCAGGCCTGAGCTGGTGTCCATGGCAGCCACCCCTGGCATGGGGTCTCCATGGAACTGCCCAGGGACTGACCGTAGCAACAGGGGCTGGGGATGGTTGCCATGGAAACTGACCACAGCAACAGGGGCTGGGGATGGTTGTCATGGAAACTGACCATAGCCACAGGGGCTGGGGATGGTTGTCATGGAAACTGACCATAGCCACAGGGGCTGGGGATGGTTGCCATGGAAACTGACCATAGCCACAGGGGCTGGGGATGGTTGTCATGGAAACTGACCATAGCCACAGGGGCTGGGGATGGTTGTCATGGAAACTGACCATAGCAACAGGGGCTGGGGATGATTGCCTTCTTAGGATTAGATTTGTTACATACACTCAGAGGGGTTCCATGAGGACTTTCCGAGACTCTCCAGGCTGTTCAAGAGCTGGAATGTCACACGCACACAGACAGGGGCTCCATGGAGACCTCCCAGGGCTTTCTGGGGATGGAAAGGGCTGTGTGGTCAGAGGCAGTCACAAACATTCCATGGTGACATCCCAGGAGACCTTGGGCTGCAAAGGCACCGGTCAGTCACAGGCACTCACAGGGGCCCCACGGTGACATCCCAGGAGTCCCCAGGCTGCCAAACAGCCAGGATGTTCCAGACACTCAAAGGTGTTCCTGTCATGGGCAGAGTGGGAGCTTCAGGCAAAATCTTTATTTCTTTATTGGAGAAACTCCTGCTGAGCCATGCGGTGGAGAAATGATACCCAGCAGCCGCCCTGAAACCCCCAAATCCTCCAGAACCCCTAGACTTCTAAAATTTCTTTGAAGAGAGGAGCCTCTGAATGGCTGGATCCAATCCCAGCCCCAGACTTTCTCAGAGGTGTAAAAGATTGGACAGGTGGAATTGAACTTCAATGCATTTTGTCCCACAGGATTAGCAATGGAATACCAGATATATATTTCTAGAAATATAATGGAACAGTTCATACTGAGTGCTATCACACAGCACTTACAGGATGGCCAGGGTACCAGACCCAGGCAGCATGGGTTTTACAAAGGGCAGATCATGTCTGAGCAACCTGGTCTCCTTCTATGACCAGGTGATCCATCTGGTGGATGCAGGAAGGGCTGTGGATGTTGGTTATTTAGACTTCAGCAAGGCCTTTGATACTGTCTCCCACAGCACAGTCCTGGAGAAGCTGGCAGCCCACGGCTTGGACAGGAGCACTCTTTGCTGGGTTAGGAACAGGCTGGATGGCTGGGCCCAGAGAGTGGTGGTGAATGGTGCCACATCCAGCTGGGGACAGTCACCAGCGGTGTCCCTCAGGGCTCTCTACTGGGACCAGTTCTATTTAATATTTTTATAGATGACAGGGAGGAGGGCATTGAATCCCTCAGTAAATTTGCAGATGACACAAAGCTGTGAGCTTGTGTTGATCTACTGGGAGGAAGGAGGGCTCTGCAGAGAGACTTAGATCAGTTGGATAGATGGGCAGAGTCCAACAGCATGAAGTTTAATAAGTCTAAGTGCCAAGTTCTACATTTTGGCCACAAAAATCCCCTACAATGTTACAAGCTGGGGACAGAGTGGCTGGACAATGTTCAGGCAAAAAGGGACCTGAGGGTGCTTGTTGATAGCCGATATAATATGGGCCAGCAATGTGCCTTGGTGGCCAGGAAGCCAATGGCATCCTGGCCTGCATTAGGAATTGTGTGACCAGCAGGAGCAGGGAGGTCATTCTTCCCCTGTACTCGGTGCTGGTGAGACTTCACCTTGAGTTCTGTGTTCAGTTCTGGGCCCCTCATTTGGGAAGGACGTTGAGATGCTTGAGCACGTCCAGAGGAGGGCAACAAGGCTGGTGAGGGGCTTGGAACACAAGCCCTAGGAGGAACATTTGAAGGAACTGGGGTTGTTTAGTCTGGAGAAGAGGAGGCTTAGAGGTGACCTTATTGCTCTCTACAACTTCCTGAAGGGAGGTTGTAGACAGGTGTGGGTTGGTCTCTTCCACTGGGAAGCAACCAACAGAACAAGAGGACACAGTCTCAAGCTACGTCAGGGAAGTTGCAGATTGGATATTAGGAAAAAAATTTTCACCAAAAGAATAATAAAATACTGGAATTTTCTTCCCAGGGAGGTGGTAGAATCACCATCTCTGGATGTGTTTCAAAAAAGACTGAACATGGCACTTGGTGCTATAGTCTAGTTGAGGTGTTAGGGCATAGGTTGGACTTGATGATCTTAGAGGCCACTTTAACCTCATTATTCTGTGATTCTGAGAAATACAGCTCTGATGGATTCTGATCATGATTAGACAGGAAGATCTTAATCAATGTTATTTACTCCACAGCATAGGAGCTGCAACTATTAGGATATTCTGCTCCAGGAAGGAATTTTTGAAGTCAACAGGACCATGCTGGAGTGGTTTGAGCCCATTGCAGGCTAAGCCTCCTGCTCCAGCAGGAACTACCTTTCCTGTGCCATGAGCAGGGCAAGTCCCGCTGCAGGAAAAGCCCCAGGCCAGCCCCAGCACAGGGAAGGCCTCGAGCACAAGGGCAGAGTGCCATGCTGAGAGCTGTGGCAGGGACAACCTGAGGCACCAAAGGGACCTTGGCAGCAGTAGCTGCTTGCAGGGCATGGCCAGAAGCCTCCCTTGGCAATGCGGCCTGGTGGCCACCGCTGCAGAGGTGCTGCCTCAGGGCTCATTCCTTGCTGTGCTCTGGAAAGCCACTTGTGCTCCAGGAGTCTGACTGGGAAGCAATTGGCCCCAGCTCCTTGGCGACAAGATATTGGTGACAAAACTCTTCATGCCAGCAGAGACAAGGCAGGAGCAGAGGAAAGGGGAGAGCCAGGCCCAGGAGACAGTGCTGTCATCATCCAGGTGATGGCTGTGAGGTCACTGCTACTGCAGCAGCCTGGCTGCCCTCAGCAGACATTCTGGCCAGAAGCCTTGTGAGGTCACCCAGCACATCAGAGAATCCACACAACAGGAATTCCATCCTTGGGGAGGGGACGGCACTTCACTATGTCAGGTTGCACAAAGCTTCTGCACTTGGACAATTCCTGGGATGGCGAATCCACTTCTCTGTAAGAAAAACAGCTGCAGTTTTGTTCCACTTTGTCATAGGTCAGTGCAGGCGTAGTGCTAGGGCACCCATGAAAATATTTTCCTCTAATGGCTACTGTGAGATGTGACCAGAGTCAGAGCAGAGCAGACCCAAGCTTAGAAATAAAGAAAAAATCTAAATGTACCTACAACTATAATAAAAGGAACACTGAGAATTCAGAATGAAAACCTTCCAAAACATTCCTTTTTGCCCCACCCAATTTCCACCAAAACACAGTGAGACAAAATCTTAGGCCTTCAATCAAATAACCACCACTCAAATAAATCAATTCTCAGTGTTTCTCCACCCCTCTGTCCTGCAGGGGCTGGCCGGGTTCCATTCCCTTCACCCCCTTCCCTGTCCGGCACTCCTGGCCCACCTCAGCCTCGGCCGCATGGTTACCCCTCCCCAGCCCAGACTGTGGCTGGGCAGGGGAAGATTGAACTCTTCACTGACCGCAACAACAGAAGAGACTTCCCTTGAGAATTCTCTGCTTTTAATCCCCTGTGTCCTCTGAGGTGTGTCCAATGCCTTCAGTGGTCACACCAGGTGTCAATATTCAAATCTGACCACTGATTGGTTTGGCTATAACTTCCCAGGAAAACTCACTTTCTTGTCAACATATGACAATCCCTCTTCTTGATGTCTCTTGGAGTAATCCCGTCTGGACTGGGAGCTGAGATTTTACTCATCTCCTGCACATTTTTCTCCATTTCTTTTGCCATAACTAATTCTCTGAAAGCACTATTGTCAGTTTTCCCTTAATTTGGAAGTTCCCAAGGCTATCAAATGTTCCAGGTGTTCCTGCTGGGCCTTAAAAAGTTGTCTGGGTGGGATTTCACAGGACAAACACTATGTCATTCAGGATAATTTTAGGAAGTTTGGCCCTATCTAGAAGGAGCAGGTCCTGGAAGGGAAGAAAACTACTTTTCTTAAATGCTCTTCTTTTCATCCACTTTTGAAAAAGTCTTCATGGTCCTTTTTCCTGGCTCCCCATTTTGCTCTTTGCTTGCTTGCTGTTCTTATCTGGCTTACTGATTCAAGACTGATCAGAAGCAGTCCTCTGCTCATTGTTGAATGCATCTCCTGGTAAGAGCTTGAAGGCCCTTGGGAAGGTGTTAATTGTCCCAGCTGATAGCATTTCACTGAGGGTTCTGAGATAATGGGCCTGCAGCTGCCCCTCCCTCTGTCTCTTAGTGTTTCCCAGCTGTTGTTGTCCTTATCAGGGTGGTGACTCATCTTGGGATCTGTTTACCTTTCAGCCCCTGGTCTCCCAGGCGTCTGACTCCTCTCAAGATTCTTGTCCAAGTCCCTTCTCAGGCACACAGTGGCTCTCCTGGTTCCATGACTCATTCCAGGTTCCTTATCTACCTCCTCAGATGGTTTCTTGAGCAAAAATCTCCTTTTAGTGCTGATTTCTTTAGCTGTTTTTGCTTGTGATGTGTGTTCTTCAATGAGTTTATTGATTGTTTTTTTCCCCTCAAACTGGGCCTCCAATCTTATCAGTAGTTCTTCCTCCACTTTAGTCCAGCATCTTTTGTGGGCTTGGAAGTCTGTTTTGGGTGGGAAACAGCGACCATTTCCTGATTTCTCACCCATGAGTGTCCTAATCTTTTGGGTTGTCTCAGACCAATTTTTGTCTTGCAGTCCCTGCCACATACCTCACAGATCCACTCCCTGGCTGAAGCCATTTCTGCTGTTTCCCTGCATTTAGGAAGGTGACAAACAATGCTGTGATAATAACTCATCTCTTACTCACATTTAGCACACCGAAAACAAACCCTCCTTTTCCCATGGACTACCCTCAGATGTTCAATCAAGCCCAACACACAGTTCACCCAGGAACCACAGGAAGGATAAGGTGGATTTTGGTCAGGAACAGTCATGGTAACGATGTCTGCCAGTGTCTGTTGCCTGCATTTCTATGTCTGAGCTGGGGATGTCTCTGGTAAAGTGTCCTTCTGCAGCTCAGAGGTGATGTTTCTGGTGTGCTCTCAGTCTCACACTCACCGTTTCTCTTCTCATTGTCAAGCACAAACATTTCCCAGTTCTCAGAAGGCAGGTCTTCACTCCCACACTTGGCCATGGTGCAATCTATTGATACACCTCAGGCAGCCTGCTCAAACCCTCCTAGCTTGCGGAAAAATGAACACATTCAAAGTTCTTCACTAACAAGTGCAAGTTATCAAACTCTAAGCTCACCAGAGAAGCCAATTCACGTTCTGCCAAACTGGGGGATGTTGAGGAATTTTTGCAGGACAATGGACACATTCAGCAGATGCACAATCCAGGCTTCTGGTAACCAAGTAATCAGTTCAAGGACCAAGGACAGTGAATCCTTGTAGACAGAAGAAGAGTCAGCAAGAATCAGCAAGTTGTCAGCGAACTTTGAGAAAGTGAAAAAAAAACAGGACTAAGGGTCGGCCAGATGACCACAGCAATACATGTGTAGAATTAGGTTATCCAATTAGCGTTTAGTCTTTGATTTGTGGACAGTTAGGATTGGTCAATGATGTATTAGCTAGAGGGACATGGACATTAGAACATTTAAATATATAGTTTTATAGATATAAAATATAGTTTTCTTTATAATAAAGTTTGCTTCACTAGATCACATGGATCATGGAGTGATGTCCCGTTTCTGATCCTCTGTGAGACATTCATTTTGAAGAATTAAGAATTTTAGGGAAGTTAAGATGATAGATAAATTAGATGTTGCTGAGTTAGCAGAAGTAGATAAATAGGCTTTGTTCATAGTTAACAGTAGCCGGATCCATTAAATCATTGTTTGTCAATTTATGTTGGGGTAGCTGTGCTTATCATTGAAAACAGAATGCGATAAACATGTTATAAATGTGAATCTCCAAGTTATTAGTTATTAATTTAATAAAATGTATTAAATGTACCAAATATAAATTTTGAGAAAAATGAAAAAAAGCCGCTATAACAGTGTGGAGCCCGGGATTGCCACCGGGTAAGACACAGGTTTGACAGATGCAGCAGAGTGTCCTCTATGCTTCACACCGACCGTCCTCTTTGACTGATTTTTACAAGATTTTTCTTGCCTGAAGCAGAGTCCCTTTTCTTCCTTTCTGGAGTGCATGTATTCATGTGGAGTTCTTTTCTCTGTGGCAAGTTGAACAATACATGTCCAGAGAGTGATGAACACCTGTGTTTGCAGTCCCAGAATTCAGTATTGAGATGTACTTCCCTGATGGCTCTGACTATCTCAGTCTCGGATATTTATCATGTATTTATCGTCCGGGTGTTTCTCGGACAACCTTGATGCATGATCCCTCTCTGGGCTGGCCACTTGTGTTTGCTTGTAAATAAAGTCCTCCCTCTCTTGTCCAGGTGGCTTTGACATGGTGTTGCAATCGCTGTTGCTGGCTTGTGCGATTTAAAAACTTCTTATAAGAGTATAACTTAACAGCACATAACTATAAAATAGATGACAATTTTATTTGCACGAATTATCCTACACACATATAACAGTCCTAATGATTCCATGAGGCCTTGCAGTGTCACAATGTTCTCCATGGTTCCACAGGCCCCGCAGTGTCATGTGACTCCTCTGTTCCATGAGTCCTGCAATGTCACAATGGACCTTTGGACCAATGGACCATGGGGGTTTGCAGTGTCACAACGGTCTCCTTTGGCTCCACAGTGTCCCAATGGAGCACTGATTACAGGCAGCCTCTCTGTGTTACCCTGGAGCTTTGTTTCCGTGGGGTCTCGCAGTGTCCCAATGGAGCCTTGGTTGGATGGGGCCTCACAGTGTCACAATGATGCCTACATTCCACTGAGGCACACGGCGTCACTAGGGTCCCCTTGCTTCCATGAGGCCCAGCAATGTCACAGTGGTGTCCATGAATCCATGAGGACGCACAGTGTCCCAATGGTCCCTTGGTCTCACATGGCCCCACAGTGTCACAATTGTCCTTTGGTTCCATGGTTCCTGTGCTGGTGCATTCCCCTCTCCCCTTCTCAGGCCACCCTGCCAGCTGAGAAATGCTCACTGGATCAGGGCCTTGGCCAGCAGCCCCTGGGCTCAGATCCTCTGGAGCTCATCACAGACACTGTCTGCTCCAGGCTCAACCCTTCATCCCCTGGGGAGATGCCAAAGCCTCCACAGGGAGCATTTCCCTTTGCTCAGGGGAATTTCTCACAGGTGCCTTGTAGTGACTCTTTGTGTCTGTGTGCACACAGGAGTGCCTGTGATGAGAGAAATGTGGCAGAAATGCTGCTCTCTGAGGGGTTTGATTGCCTTGGATAGCTGAGCCAGTCAAGCCTGTAAGTAAGGTTAAGTCATGTCACCGTGAATCTTAAGATTTTCTAAAGCCTTCTGAGTTTACATTCTGTTGGAGAACCTTCCCACACAATTTCTGTGTACAACAAATTGTTTACATTCTTTTATGGGGGTGGAGAAACTTGATGTACTAGTGGTTTGTCCAATGTCTTTGGAGAGGTGGCCCATTCACTCTCCAATCCAATGTCACCTTCGGGAGAGTATAAAAGTTGGAGTCAGAGAATAAACTTTTAGCTTTACCTTGCAAATAGCAGGTGGCTCGCATCGTGCTTTCACGTGTCTCATAGCGACAAAATCACAAGCTGTAAGTGAACTTAAATGCTGATAAGAGTTGTTCTTTTACTAATTTGTGAAGCTTAATAGAAGTTATAAGCGAAGTTGAATATTGTTAAGTGTTATTCCACAGCTCTGTTTAGCTTTTAGGCTGTATTCCTTTTATCCTTGCCCTCACTGTCCTTTCCTCACACACAAACACACACACACACACACACACACACACACACACACACAGAAACACACAAACACACCGACACCGGGACAGTTCTTGGCTCATTTCTGGTTTGATTGCCTGGGTTTTGTTTGGTTTTGTTGCTGCTTTGTTCCCTTGGTGTGCCTGAAGTGTCCAGTCAGGAGCAGAGTGACTCTTGCCAAGGAACTCTGTGGTGCTGTCGCTTAATATTAACTCGGTTTTATGCTACTCCCCTGCTGGGGATTTTTAAAGTGCTCTCAAGCCCTCATTCATAAGAGGGTGAAGGAGCCCATGCCAAGCTCTGGCCCTGGGGGCACAGGGATGCTGCTAGGGGGTCCCTGTCTCCCTGTTCCAACTTTGACGGCCCTGAGCCCCTGTCCCCGTGTCAGGCTCTGGGGTTGATCTCCTAGAACATCCTCAGGGGGAGGCTGCGGCGCCAGGGGCAGGGGGACCCAGAGGGACACGGGATCCCACGGTGCATGAGCAGCTTTGGACTTCTCTGGGAGGAACTGTGAGTGGGAGCTGGGTTGAAGTGACCTCCCCAGTAAGGTCACAGAGCCCCTGAGATGTCACACTGCCTCCTGTTATGTCACAGCCCACCCTGAGATCTATCATATCCCCTTGTGGTGTCTGAGCACCAATGCTGGTCTATCACTCTGTGATGTCATACACTTGTGTTGTGATGTCACAGAAGACTCTGATATCACAAAGTCAGCCCGTGTCACTATCCTCTAGTGCAAGCAGGAATCATGATGGTTTGTTTTCCTGATCTCAGAGCGCAAAAACCACATAGAAGGGATTTTCAGTATTAATCAAAACAAATGCACCTTTTATTGAGTGCCCACAGCAAATGCCGTAGAAGGATTAGAAAGGAGATAAAGGGTAGAAAGAGAGAGAGAAAAAGAGTGGAGAGGAATAGCTATGAATGGAGAGACAAAATCCTCATGCTCCAGCCCATAGTTCCCTCTTGACATGTCAAGGAGAATCTCAAAGACTTTAGTTAACTCAGGGCTTTTTTTTAATATGTTGAGGAAGCAGGTACAGGACAGTGGAGAATAAGTCCGTTGAGAACAAGTACAGACAGCCGTGTTCCAAACAGGACAAACCAGCCCCAGCTGTGAGCAGTCCTCATTGATTCAGGATTGCTTTCCCTGGGAAACCAGTCTTGGTGCAGCGAGCACATCTGCAGGTAACGCTTGGCAGACATCCCGCTTCAGTCAGGCCATCGCCTCTGTGTTAAAATCTTAGGGGTCTCAGTCTCAGTCCTTGGGGGGGGCTTCAACCTCCGTCCTTGATGGCGGTCGTGAGGCAGATGAGGGATCTTCCATGGGGGGTCACCAAAGTTCTCCAAAGCGAGTGGTATCTGGCCAAGAGGTGGGCAAATTCATGGGGAGCAGGGATCCTGAAGCCAGTGTAAGTGTACAGAGCAAGCTGCTAATTGCCAGTCCCTGCTCAAAGTGGTGCACCGTGTGCACAGCACGCACACCTGCAAACAATCACTTGGCAAGCATCCACCTCAACCAGACCAGAACTTCTGCCAGGGTCTTCAGGGCCTTAGTCTCAGTACTTGCATGGATCGTGAGGCAGATGAGGGAAACTTTGGACTGTCTCTTACAGCCTGTGAAATCTCTGTCTGTTTTGTGATGTCACGGCCTGCTCTGTGATGTTACTCAGGCACCCAGTGATGTCACAACCCACTCTGGTGTCACACAGCCACCCTCCATGGTGGTGGAATTGGCTCTATGGCCTCACACCCTACTCTATGATATCACAGCCATATCTGTGACAACACAACCCCCTCTGAGATGTCACAAAACCCTCTCTGTGATGTCATACTGTCACTCTGTAATGTCACAGCACAAACTTTGACCTCACAGCCCACTCTATGATGGCATACAGCCATGCCATGATGTCATGGCCTGCTCTGTGTTGTCACACAGTCCCCTCTAGGATGGTGTAGTTGCTCAATGACCTCACACAACAAACTCTGTGATGTCATAGCCCAATCTGTGCTGTTACACAGCCCCTTTTTGACCTCATTACTGCTCTGGGCCTCTGTGACACAGCCACAGAGGTACCACTGTGACACAGACCCTCTGGGACACTGCACAGCCCCTGCCATTGCTGAGCCCCTGAGAGTTCTGTCTGTGCCATGCTCGTGTCTCTGGGATGCCCTGGCAGAGCCCCAGCCCTGCTGCGCTGTGCACAGGAGCTGCTCCTGGCCAGAGCTGTCTCTCTGCAGCGCTGCCCTTGCCAGGAGCTGCCTCTGGGCCAGGAGCCCGGCACATCTCAGCAGCACAGACACAGCCCAAGGACTTTAATGACCCTCTGGGGATTTGTGCTCAGGTCATGAACATCAGGCCCTGAGAGGGAGCTGCAGAAACCTCTCCAGAACTCCAAGTCAGAGTCCATCCCCAAAGTTTCCCTGAATTTAATGGGCCCCACTGAGGGACAAAACGGAGAAAGTGTCCCCAGGCAGGGCAGAGCAGAGAACTGGAGGCAGTGATGACAGGTGGGGACAAAGAGAAGACAAGTCTTGGTGCCCTGGGGCACAGCAGGGTCTGTGCCACCAAGGGCTGTGAGGAGACACCTTGTGCTGAGGCACTGGGGCCTCCTGGCACAGCCCCAGCCAGGCTGGGCACTGTCACCCCCTGGTCCTGCCCTCAGCATCCCCCACAGCCCACATCCCAGTGGCCTCAAGGATCTGCTGGAAGGAGTCCCTGGGGAGCCTTGGTCAGGAATGGTCCTCGGGGCTCCTTCATGCTCCCAGGGACTGCAGGTTCTTCAAAGGACTTTGGCTTTTGCTTTTGCCTTGGAGACTCTGAGAGGTTTGTGCAATCCTGGCCTCCAATTATCTGCTGTAATTAGTCCCTGGAGAGGTTTTTGTCAGTAAACAACAGAGAGTGGGCTCATTAACACTTCTAGGAACTCAATTATTTTAAAGTACTTGATGTTTCCCTTCTGATCCAGACTCTGTGAGAGGTTTGTGCAATCATGGCCCCAGTTATCTTTATGACCCCCATTAGCTTTAATGAGTCCTTTGAGAGCTTTGTACTGACACTCAGTAGGGCTCATTAATGCTTTGAGATACTCAAGGTCTTTAAAGTACTTTGGAATTTCCTTTCAACACTGAGTCTCTGAGAGGTTTTTGTGCCATCCTTGCCTCCCATTCACTCCTACAAGGAGTCCATGAGAAGCCTGTGTTGGGGATGGTGCTCAGTGGGACCCATTAATGCCTTGAGACACTCTGGGTTTTCCTGTGACTTTGACTCCTGGAAAGGTTTGTGCCATCTCCTCTCAGGCCCTGGGGTTCCAAGGCTCAGCTCCAAATGCACCACGGGGCTCATTAGGATCAAGCCAGTCCTGAAAAACCGTGGCTCTGCCTTGATTTCTCTCGCCTCTAGTGTCATTCATTTAGAAGTTTTCCTACAATATTTATGGAGAGATATTGCAAAGGGCTTCTAGGAAATATGTATTCCTGTTTTAAAGGGTGTCTTTTATTGCTGTTCTTATTACACAAGAGGAGATTACAACATTCAGTGACTGATATTGATGCTGGGACTCTCTTGAGGAGGTCTGGCCTGTTCAGAAGAGCTGTGCCTGGAGGTCTGACCCAGCATGGATGTGAAAAATGCATATTATATGGCTCTATGCAGATATTCACTATATGTGTCATGCTATATTGATTAGTTGTGCCGTATTAACATTTTAAGAGTATGGTAAATGTAGTTTTACAGTTAAAATGAAGCTTTAGTAGTTAAAATAAATATTATGTCAATGGGGTTTTATTTAAGGAATGAGATACTTGCTTTGAAGTAACTGTCACCAAATACCTAAATTTTCCATAGAAGACGAATTTATGGTTTTCTTATCAGAAAAAGCTAATTTCTTCAGGCCTTGCTCAGATTGAAAGACGCTGTGGTTATTAAAGGAAGCAATTGACACATAACAGGGAGAGGTTCTTGTTTTAAATAGAATGTATGCATAACCATGAAATATATATGAATATGCAACAGTGTATTGTTTCAAGGGTGATTCCTTTGTACACAAGGCATGCTTGTTGTGGTTTAAGTGCCAGAGAGCATCCAGAGTCCGTAATTCTTTGGTTTTTATTGTATTTCTATTGTCCTAATTTAAAATTTTATTACTCCAATTGTATTATAATTTTAATAATCATTTTATTATTATTAAACTATCAAAAACTCTAAAAACAAGCGATTGGCATTTTTCACAATGGACAACCTTGCTCCACATTCCCCATCCCCATCCTGTCTCTCTTCACTCACCTGGGACCTGCTTTGCTTGGAGAACTGGTTGCACTCAGGCAAAGTTGGCTTTTCCTTCTTTACTTTTTGTAGCAAATGAAAATCCTGAGTTTCCCCATTGAAAACAGACAGCCTCCTCAAGTGTGTGCCAAGCCCAAGGTGCCTCCAAGAGCATTGCAGACCTGCCCTGGGCCAGCAGTGAGGGTGGATCATCAGCCCAACCTGCACTGGGCCATTGCAAGGGACTCTTGCTATGGTCACTGCACTGACCCCACTGCTGGCTTTGGGTGCCATGGCAAGCCACATCTGTTCAAGTTTCCTTGGAAACCAGCCCAGGACCCTTTTCTGCAGCCAGGTTCCATGGCCACTTGCCTGCAGAGCTGCTGCTGCCCTTGGCTGCTGTGGCAGCCCTCAGGACAAAGCGGTGCCAGGGCTGTTCCAGGCACAATTGCAGTGCCACTCCTTGGTGCCACCAGGTGCCACAGCAACACCCACAGGGACCCATTCCTTAGTTTGGTGCCACGGCAACCAATGCCTGGAGTCGTTGTGATGGTTGTTTGCCATGGAAACCTGTTCTGGGCCGTTCCACAAGGCTGCTGTCACAGCCCGGAGCCAGAGGGGATCCCTTGCTGGGCCCTTGTGCCATGGCCACCTGCCCTGTGCCACGCTGGCCGGTCAGGCACCGCGGAACCAGCAGCAAACGGCAGTGCCAGGGCCAAAGGCCAGGTCAGGCAAACAGAAAGGGGCAGTGCTGGGCACTGTGTCCATGGCAGCCCTCAGCGGGTGTGACACCTGGGCCACCTGTCTTGGCAGGTGCCATGGAAACCCCTTGTTGGGACTGATGGCACAGACACTGGCACTGAGACACTGCTGGGCCGGGTGCTGAGCACAGGGCTGAGCACACTGAGATGGTTTTGCTCTTGCTGAGCTCCCACTGAGCCAAGGCCTGTCCTGCCCCTCTGGGCTACACTGGGGAGGGGCTGGGGCTGCGGGGAGGCTGGGAGGGGACACAGCCAGCACAGGTGAGCCCAGCTGACCCTGGGATACCCCAGCCCATAGGACATCCTGCTCAGTGTATAAAGTGGGGGGAGCAAGGAGCAAGGGGAACTTTTGGAGTGAGGGTTTTTGTCTTCCCAGGTAACTCTTAGGCAGGATGGGGTCCTGTTTCACCTGAGGGCAGGGTCAACACCAAAGACACAGGCACCAACTTAGCTTAAGGAACAGTGAAATACAAATCTGCAAAATATTACATAATACAAAATTTTAGATAATACAAATCTTCAAAATAGTACAAAAGTATAAGAAAAGTGAAGGAAAATATCATTAGAAAATAATTCCAAAAGAGAAGATGTTGAAATGATTATCACACAACTCTCTATTTCTTGTTGAAGGCTCTGGAGATTCTTTCTCTGCTTTCAGACAGGCTTGCATTCCCTAACAAGTCCTGCTACCAAATCCTGGTTTCCAAGGCTGGAACAGTGTCTCAGGTTCAGCTGTGTGTGTATTCAATTGCCATCTGTTAAAGGTGGGAGCAGTTATCATTAGGAAGTTAATTAGGAAGCTGACTTTATCTCTTCCATAACCAATCATCCCTCGGGAAATATCTTCTGCTAATGGGCCATTGAGTGATAAAAATGCATGACTGATAAAAGTGCATGACTGATAAAAATGACATCATCCCATTGTGCGATGCTCCACCCAGAGGGAGGAGCCAGCATTCCTACCTGGATATAATCTGAGCCTTGAAACACCACAGCCTGCCTTTTCCTACTGGATTCCCAGAAAAGCAGCTTTCAGCTCCA
This sequence comes from Lonchura striata, assembly GCF_050655825.1. Classification (NCBI taxonomy): domain Eukaryota; kingdom Metazoa; phylum Chordata; class Aves; order Passeriformes; family Estrildidae; genus Lonchura; species Lonchura striata. The sequence continues at coordinate 4,259,051 of NC_140735.1, read as the reverse complement.
CTGGATTCCCAGAGAAAGACCAGGCCCATCTCCACCACCACTGGACCTTCAGAAGAAAACTTCACCCTTCTTCAGGATAACTGCTTCAACAGAGACACAGCTGTCACTGCAGGAGGACCTCAGCCACCATTTAATGGGACTGCTGCCAACACCCTGACCCACAGGGTGTCGGACTCGGTCAGTAGGGGTTTTGTTGTTTGTTCTATTGCATTTGTATTTTAAAAATTTTCTTAGTAAAGGATTGTTTCCTCAGGCACAGAGGTGAATACCATCCTGTCTTTGTCCTTCCTTGCCAGACAAGGAGCTGAAGATGGAGACCAGGGAGGACAAATCCCCATGCCAGAACCTCATGGAAGAGGCTGTTTTGAGCGGCTCCATGGAACAGGAATCCAGCAAGGAGCAAAAGCCCCAGGGATCCCGCATGTGGAGGGCCTCCAAACGCAGCCCAGGGTGCTCTGAGGATGAAAGACCCAGCCTGTGCCAGGAAGGTGGACAGAGCTTCAGCAAGAGGTCAGAGCTGGTGGTCCATGAGCAGCTTCAGGATAGGGAGAAGCCCTACAAGTGCCTGGAGTGTGGGAAGAGCTTCAGACAGAGCTCTGACCTGCTTCGTCACCAGGTGATCCACACCAGGGAATGGGCCTACGAGTGTGGGGAGTGTGGGAAGGGCTTCAGGTGCAGCTCTGAGCTCATCGCCCACCAACGCATCCACACCGGGGAGAGGCCTTACGAGTGTCCTGAGTGTCCAAAAAGGTTTCACACCAGCTCCCATCTCCTTCTGCATGAGCGGATTCACACAGCCGAGAGGCCCTTCCGCTGCCCTGACTGCGGGCAGGGCTTCAAGCATAACTCCCACCTTGTCAGGCACCAGCGCATCCACACCGGGGAGAGGCCGTACAGGTGTCCCCGGTGTGGGAAGAGCTTCACCCAGAGGTCTAACTTGACCAGACACCAACGGAGGCACCAGTAAGCAAAGCCCTGCAAATGCCCCAACTGCAGGAAGAGCTTTGTGCTGCTCCAGATTTATCCCCCATTGGAGGACCCACATTGCGAAGAGACCTGGTGACCCATGTTCCCTGTGATCCATGCTGGGAAGACACCTGTCCCTTTTCCTGCCCCTGCCAATGACATGATGTGGGATCAAATGATGGGAGGGTCTGGCCATTGCATTGTAATTACATTCACTCCCACACTGATGTCATTGCCAGGGGCAGGAAAGGGACTCTCTCTCTCCCCCAAGGAGAAGGGCATCCTTTCCAGGAAGGAAGAAATACATGTCTGGGAAGAGACAGTCAGTGGTGATGTACTTTTCCCTGTAAATAGTTTTTCTTATGATCTCTGTGTTCAGTGTTGTTTCTGTTCCTGTTCAATATTGTTTCTGTTTCTGTTTGTTCCTTATGTGGTTCCTGTTCCCAGTAAATTGTTCTTAGCCCAGGCTCTTTGCCTTTTCTGTCTTCCATGGGATGCAGGAGGGCAGCGAGCTGCACTGCAGTATTACTGGGAGCAGGAAATTGAGGAGTCCCATTCCTAAACCCTGGCCCATGGAAACCAGGATTGTGAGCTGCTCCCAGCCTTGGTGGCCATGGCAACAGCCTTGGGAGTGAGTCCCTGCCTGGGGAATGCGGAAACCTCTTCACTCTGGTGCCCAGGGACAGGACTGGAGGGAACAGCTGCAGCTGAGTCGGGGCAGCCTTAGCTTGGATCTCAGGAAAAGGATTTTCCCAGAGGCTTCTGGGGCACTGCCCAGGCTCCCCAGGGAAGGGTCACAGCTCCAGGGCTCTCTGAGCTCCAGCAGCAATTGGACACCAGTGCCAGGCCCAGGCTGGCATTGTTGAGGTGTCCTGTGCAGGGCCAGCAGCTGGATTCGAAGATCCTGATGGATCCCGCCCAGCTCAGCCAAAGATTCTGTGGTTCTGGGATCCCATGACCCTGGGGATGGAAGTGCCAATGTTTGCCATGGCAACAGGCTCTGGCTCCAGGCCTGAGCTGGTGTCCATGGCAGCCACCCCTGGCATGGGGTCTCCATGGAACTGCCCAGGGACTGACCATAGCAACAGGGGCTGGGGATGGTTGCCATGGAAACTGACCACAGCAACAGGGGCTGGGGATGGTTGTCATGGAAACTGACCATAGCCACAGGGGCTGGGGATGGTTGTCATGGAAACTGACCATAGCCACAGGGGCTGGGGATGGTTGCCATGGAAACTGACCATAGCCACAGGGGCTGGGGATGGTTGTCATGGAAACTGACCATAGCAACAGGGGCTGGGGATGGTTGTCATGGAAACTGACCATAGCAACAGGGGCTGGGGATGATTGCCTTCTTAGGATTAGATTTGTTACATACACTCAGAGGGGTTCCATGAGGACTTTCCGAGACTCTCCAGGCTGTTCAAGAGCTGGAATGTCACACACACACAGACAGGGGCTCCATGGAGACCTCCCAGGGCTTTCTGGGGATGGAAAGGGCTGTGTGGTCAGAGGCAGTCACAAACATTCCATGGTGACATCCCAGGAGACCTTGGGCTGCAAAGGCACCGGTCAGTCACAGGCACTCACAGGGGCCCCACGGTGACATCCCAGGAGTCCCCAGGCTGCCAAACAGCCAGGATGTTCCAGACACTCAAAGGTGTTCCTGTCATGGGCAGAGTGGGAGCTTCAGGCAAAATCTTTATTTCTTTATTGGAGAAACTCCTGCTGAGCCATGCGGTGGAGAAATGATACCCAGCAGCCGCCCTGAAACCCCCAAATCCTCCAGAACCCCTAGACTTCTAAAATTTCTTTGAAGAGAGGAGCCTCTGAATGGCTGGATCCAATCCCAGCCCCAGACTTTCTCAGAGGTGTAAAAGATTGGACAGGTGGAATTGAACTTCAATGCATTTTGTCCCACAGGATTAGCAATGGAATACCAGATATATATTTCTAGAAATATAATGGAACAGTTCATACTGAGTGCTATCACACAGCACTTACAGGATGGCCAGGGTACCAGACCCAGGCAGCATGGGTTTTACAAAGGGCAGATCATGTCTGAGCAACCTGGTCTCCTTCTATGACCAGGTGATCCATCTGGTGGATGCAGGAAGGGCTGTGGATGTTGGTTATTTAGACTTCAGCAAGGCCTTTGATACTGTCTCCCACAGCACAGTCCTGGAGAAGCTGGCAGCCCATGGCTTGGACAGGAGCACTCTTTGCTGGGTTAGGAACAGGCTGGATGGCTGGGCCCAGAGAGTGGTGGTGAATGGTGCCACATCCAGCTGGGGACAGTCACCAGTGGTGTCCTTCAGGGCTCTCTACTGGGACCAGTTCTATTTAATATTTTTATAGATGACAGGGATGAGGGCATCAAGTCCATCATTAGTAAATTTGCAGATGACACAAAGCTGTGAGCTTGTGTTGATCTACTGGGAGGAAGGAGGGCTCTGCAGAGAGACTTAGATCAGTTGGATAGATGGGCAGAGTCCAACAGCATGAAGTTTAATAAGTCTAAGTGCCAAGTTCTACATTTTGGCCACAAAAATCCCCTACAATGTTACAAGCTGGGGACAGAGTGGCTGGACAATGTTCAGGCAAAAAGGGACCTGAGGGTGCTTGTTGATAGCCGATATAATATGGGCCAGCAATGTGCCTTGGTGGCCAGGAAGCCAATGGCATCCTGGCCTGCATTAGGAATTGTGTGACCAGCAGGAGCAGGGAGGTCATTCTTCCCCTGTACTCGGTGCTGGTGAGACTTCACCTTGAGTTCTGTGTTCAGTTCTGGGCCCCTCATTTGGGAAGGACGTTGAGATGCTTGAGCACGTCCAGAGGAGGGCAACAAGGCTGGTGAGGGGCTTGGAACACAAGCCCTAGGAGGAACATTTGAAGGAACTGGGGTTGTTTAGTCTGGAGAAGAGGAGGCTTAGAGGTGACCTTATTGCTCTCTACAACTTCCTGAAGGGAGGTTGTAGACAGGTGTGGGTTGGTCTCTTCCACTGGGAAGCAACCAACAGAACAAGAGGACACAGTCTCAAGCTACGTCAGGGAAGTTGCAGATTGGATATTAGGAAAAAAATTTTCACCAAAAGAATAATAAAATACTGGAATTTTCTTCCCAGGGAGGTGGTAGAATCACCATCTCTGGATGTGTTTCAAAAAAGACTGAACATGGCACTTGGTGCTATAGACTAGTTGAGGTGTTAGGGCATAGGTTGGACTTGATGATCTTAGAGGTCACTTCAACCTCATTATTCTGTGATTCTGAGAAATACAGCTCTGATGGATTCTGATCATGATTAGACAGGAAGATCTTAATCAATGTTATTTACTCCACAGCATAGGAGCTGCAACTATTAGGATATTCTGCTCCAGGAAGGAATTTTTGAAGTCAACAGGACCATGCTGGAGTGGTTTGAGCCCATTGCAGGCTGAGCCTCCTGCTCCAGCAGGAACTACCTTTCCTGTGCCATGAGCAGGGCAAGTCCCGCTGCAGGAAAAGCCCCAGGCCAGCCCCAGCACAGGGAAGGCCTCGAGCACAAGGGCAGAGTGCCATGCTGAGAGCTGTGGCAGGGACAACCTGAGGCACCAAAGGGACCTTGGCAGCAGTAGCTGCTTGCAGGGCATGGCCAGAAGCCTCCCTTGGCAATGCGGCCTGGTGGCCACCGCTGCAGAGGTGCTGCCTCAGGGCTCATTCCTTGCTGTGCTCTGGAAAGCCACTTGTGCTCCAGGAGTCTGACTGGGAAGCAATTGGCCCCAGCTCCTTGGCGACAAGATATTGGTGACAAAACTCTTCATGCCAGCAGAGACAAGGCAGGAGCAGAGGAAAGGGGAGAGCCAGGCCCAGGAGACAGTGCTGTCATCATCCAGGTGATGGCTGTGAGGTCACTGCTACTGCAGCAGCCTGGCTGCCCTCAGCAGACATTCTGGCCAGAAGCCTTGTGAGGTCACCCAGCACATCAGAGAATCCACACAACAGGAATTCCATCCTTGGGGAGGGGACGGCACTTCACTATGTCAGGTTGCACAAAGCTTCTGCACTTGGACAATTCCTGGGATGGCGAATCCACTTCTCTGTAAGAAAAACAGATGCAGTTTTGTTCCACTTTGTCATAGGTCAGTGCAGGCGTAGTGCTAGGGCACCCATGAAAATATTTTCCTCTAATGGCTACTGTGAGATGTGACCAGAGTCAGAGCAGAGCAGACCCAAGCTTAGAAATAAAGAAAAAATCTAAATGTACCTACAACTATAATAAAAGGAACACTGAGAATTCAGAATGAAAACCTTCCAAAACATTCCTTTTTGCCCCACCCAATTTCCACCAAAACACAGTGAGACAAAATCTTAGGCCTTCAATCAAATAACCACCACTCAAATAAATCAATTCTCAGTGTTTCTCCACCCCTCTGTCCTGCAGGGGCTGGCCGGGTTCCATTCTCTTCACCCCCTTCCCTGTCCGGCACTCCTGGCCCACCTCAGCCTCGGCCGCATGGTTACCCCTCCCCAGCCCAGACTGTGGCTGGGCAGGGGAAGATTGAACTCTTCACTGACCGCAACAACAGAAGAGACTTCCCTTGAGAATTCTCTGCTTTTAATCCCCTGTGTCCTCTGAGGTGTGTCCAATGCCTTCAGTGGTCACACCAGGTGTCAATATTCAAATCTGACCACTGATTGGTTTGGCTATAACTTCCCAGGAAAACTCACTTTCTTGTCAACATATGACAATCCCTCTTCTTGATGTCTCTTGGAGTAATCCCGTCTGGACTGGGAGCTGAGATTTTACTCATCTCCTGCACATTTTTCTCCATTTCTTTTGCCATAACTAATTCTCTGAAAGCACTATTGTCAGTTTTCCCTTAATTTGGAAGTTCCCAAGGCTATCAAATGTTCCAGGTGTTCCTGCTGGGCCTTAAAAAGTTGTCTGGGTGGGATTTCACAGGACAAACACTATGTCATTCAGGATAATTTTAGGAAGTTTGGCCCTATCTAGAAGGAGCAGGTCCTGGAAGGGAAGAAAACTACTTTTCTTAAATGCTCTTCTTTTCATCCACTTTTGAAAAAGTCTTCATGGTCCTTTTTCCTGGCTCCCCATTTTGCTCTTTGCTTGCTTGCTGTTCTTATCTGGCTTACTGATTCAAGACTGATCAGAAGCAGTCCTCTGCTCATTGTTGAATGCATCTCCTGGTAAGAGCTTGAAGGCCCTTGGGAAGGTGTTAATTGTCCCAGCTGATAGCATTTCACTGAGGGTTCTGAGATAATGGGCCTGCAGCTGCCCCTCCCTCTGTCTCTTAGTGTTTCCCAGCTGTTGTTGTCCTTATCAGAGTGGTGACTCATCTTGGGATCTGTTTTCCTTTCAGCCCCTGGTCTCCCAGGCGTCTGACTCCTCTCAAGATCCATGTCCAAGTCCCTTCTCAGGCACACAGTGGCTCTCCTGGTTCCATGACTCATTCCAGGTTCCTTATCTACCTCCTCAGATGGTTTCTTGAGCAAAAATCTCCTTTTAGTGCTGATTTCTTTAGCTGTTTTTGCTTGTGATGTGTGTTCTTCAATGAGTTTATTGATTGTTTTTTTCCCCTCAAACTGGGCCTCCAATCTTATCAGTAGTTCTTCCTCCACTTTAGTCCAGCATCTTTTGTGGGCTTGGAAGTCTGTTTTGGGTGGGAAACAGCGACCATTTCCTGATTTCTCACCCATGAGTGTCCTAATCTTTTGGGTTGTCTCAGACCAATTTTTGTCTTGAAGTCCCTGCTACATACCTCACAGATCCACTCCCTGGCTGAAGCCATTTCTGCTGTTTCCCTGCATTTAGGAAGGTGACAAACAATGCTGTGATAATAACTCATCTCTTACTCACATTTAGCACACCGAAAACAAACCCTCCTTTTCCCATGGACTACCCTCAGATGTTCAATCAAGCCCAACACACAGTTCACCCAGGAACCACAGGAAGGATAAGGTGGATTTTGGTCAGGAACAGTCATGGTAACAATGTCTGCCAGTGTCTGTTGCCTGCATTTCTATGTCTGAGCTGGGGATGTCTCTGGTAAAGTGTCCTTCTGCAGCTCAGAGGTGATGTTTCTGGTGTGCTCTCAGTCTCACGCTCACCGTTTCTCTTCTCATTGTCAAGCACAAACATTTCCCAGTTCTCGGAAGGCAGGTCTTCACTCCCACACTTGGCCATGGTGCAAGCTGTTGATACACCTCAGGCAGCCTGCTCAAACCCTCCTCGCTTGCGGAAAAATGAACACATTCAAAGTTCTTCACTAACAAGTGCAAGCTATCAAACTCTAAGCTCACCAGAGAAGCCAATTCACGTTCTGCCAAACTGGGGGATGTTGAGGAATTTTTGCAGAATAATGGACACGTTCAGCAGATGCACAATCCAGGCTTCTGGTAACCAAGTAATCAGTTCAAGGACCAAGGACAGTGAATCCTTGTAGACAGAAGAAGAGTCAGCAAGAATCAGCAAGTTGTCAGCGAACTTTGAGAAAGTGAAAAAAAAACAGGACTAAGGGTCGGCCAGATGACCACAGCAATACATGTGTAGAATTAGGTTATCCAATTAGCGTTTAGTCTTTGATTTGTGGACAGTTAGGATTGGTCAATGATGTATTAGCTAGAGGGACATGGACATTAGAACATTTAAATATATAGTTTTATAGATATAAAATATAGTTTTCTTTATAATAAAGTTTGCTTCACTAGATCACATGGATCATGGAGTGATGTCCCGTTTCTGATCCTCTGTGAGACATTCATTTTGAAGAATTAAGAATTTTAGGGAAGTTAAGATGATAGATAAATTAGATGTTGCTGAGTTAGCAGAAGTAGATAAATAGGCTTTGTTCATAGTTAACAGTAGCCGGATCCATTAAATCATTGTTTGTCAATTTATGTTGGGGTAGCTGTGCTTATCATTGAAAACAGAATGCGATAAACATGTTATAAATGTGAATCTCCAAGTTATTAGTTATTAATTTAATAAAATGTATTAAATGTACCAAATATAAATTTTGAGAAAAATGAAAAAAAGCCGCTATAACAGTGTGGAGCCCGGGATTGCCACCGGGTAAGACACAGGTTTGACAGATGCAGCAGAGTGTCCTCTATGCTTCACACCGACCGTCCTCTTTGACTGATTTTTACAAGATTTTTCTTGCCTGAAGCAGAGTCCCTTTTCTTCCTTTCTGGAGTGCATGTATTCATGTGGAGTTCTTTTCTCTGTGGCAAGTTGAACAATACATGTCCAGAGAGTGATGAACACCTGTGTTTGCAGTCCCAGAATTCAGTATTGAGATGTACTTCCCTGATGGCTCTGACTATCTCAGTCTCGGATATTTATCATGTATTTATCGTCCGGGTGTTTCTCGGACAACCTTGATGCATGATCCCTCTCTGGGCTGGCCACTTGTGTTTGCTTGTAAATAAAGTCCTCCCTCTCTTGTCCAGGTGGCTTTGACATGGTGTTGCAATCGCTGTTGCTGGCTTGTGCGATTTAAAAACTTCTTATAAGAGTATAACTTAACAGCACATAACTATAAAATAGATGACAATTTTATTTGCACGAATTATCCTACACACATATAACAGTCCTAATGATTCCATGAGGCCTTGCAGTGTCACAGTGGTCTCCATGGTTCCACAGGCCCCACAGTGTCATGTGACTCCTCTGTTCCATGAGTCCTGCAATGTCACAATGGACCTTTGGACCAATGGACCATGGGGGTTTGCAGTGTCACAACGGTCTCCTTTGGCTCCACAGTGTCCCAATGGAGCACTGATTACAGGCAGCCTCTCTGTGTTACCCTGGAGCTTTGTTTCCGTGGGGTCTCGCAGTGTCCCAATGGAGCCTTGGTTGGATGGGGCCTCACAGTGTCACAATGATGCCTACATTCCACTGAGGCACACGGCGTCACTAGGGTCCCCTTGCTTCCATGAGGCCCAGCAATGTCACAGTGGTGTCCATGAATCCATGAGGACTCACAGTGTCCCAATGGTCCCTTGGTCTCACATGGCCCCACAGTGTCACAATTGTCCTTTGGTTCCATGGTTCCTGTGCTGGTGCATTCCCCTCTCCCCTTCTCAGGCCACCCTGCCAGCTGAGAAATGCTCACTGGATCAGGGCCTTGGCCAGCAGCCCCTGGGCTCAGATCCTCTGGAGCTCATCACAGACACTGTCTGCTCCAGGCTCAACCCTTCATCCCCTGGGGAGATGCCAAAGCCTCCACAGGGAGCATTTCCCTTTGCTCAGGGGAATTTCTCACAGGTGCCTTGTAGTGACTCTTTGTGTCTGTGTGCACACAGGAGTGCCTGTGATGAGAGAAATGTGGCAGAAATGCTGCTCTCTGAGGGGTTTGATTGCCTTGGATAGCTGAGCCAGTCAAGCCTGTAAGTAAGGTTAAGTCATGTCACCGTGAATCTTAAGATTTTCTAAAGCCTTCTGAGTTTACATTCTGTTGGAGAACCTTCCCACACAATTTCTGTGTACAACAAATTGTTTACATTCTTTTATGGGGGTGGAGAAACTTGATGTACTAGTGGTTTGTCCAATGTCTTTGGAGAGGTGGCCCATTCACTCTCCAATCCAATGTCACCTTCGGGAGAGTATAAAAGTTGGAGTCAGAGAATAAACTTTTAGCTTTACCTTGCAAATAGCTGGTGGCTCGCATCGTGCTTTCACGTGTGTTGCCTTCAGGGGAAGGCAAGGCGACCTGGTTTCAAGGAACAGCACGGCAGCCCAGTCTCCCCTGGGCCACTCGGGCCAAGGACACACGCAGGCACCAGTGTGGTGGACGGTCGAAAGCCTTTATTATCTTATCTCATGGGTTTAAATAGTCTTGGGGGACTCTGCTACGTCAGGGGGGGTTGGTAGGGTCTCTAGGGTTAGTCAGGAGTGGAAAACTACTGGGTTAGGTGTGGTTACATTCTTTGGGGTAAATGGATAACATGTTGCAGGGTGAGAGGGGGAAGGGGTCTTTCTTTCCGTCACATCCCAAAATCTTCCGTTCGCCTGTCCCTATCTACTACATCTCCCCCCTCCTTTTCATAAGTAACATGAGGTAGTCGTAGATATAGGCACTGGAGTGAGGTACAAACTTGTAACTTGGTAAGGAAAAAAGGGTTTTTGGTAAACCTGAGTAAATCTCGCAAGGTGAGTTTCGAAGGCTTTTTGCAGCTGACTGTGTTCGCACTTTTTGGTTTACAGCATTTGTTGCTGGCCTACAAACAGAATGTTTGCCCGTTCTAGACGGGCCTGAACAAACGAGACTAGCTTGTTCAGCAGGCATGGTCCTATGGTAACAGCTAAAAGCAGTATTGCCAGTGGACCTACCAGGGCAGAAATTAAAGTGGTGAGCCAAGGTGATTGATTGAACCAGGATTCGAACCAGCTCTGCTGGGTTTCCTTGTCTCTCTTTCTTTGAGCCAGTCTATCTCGGAGTTCTGCCATGGAGTCTTTAACGACTCCTGTATGATCTGCATAAAAGCAGCATTCCTCTTTCAAAGCTGCACACAGTCTTCCTTGTTGCATGAACAAGAGGTCCAGTCTTCGCCTATTTTGTAAAACTACTTCTGAAAGCGAAGAGACTGATTTCTCTAGATAGGAGATGGATTTCTCGATCTTCTGCAGGTCTTCATCGATGGTCATTTGCAGCTGAGAGAGTCCGTGCTGTTGGGTTGCGATGGCTGAGACACCTGTGGCTGTACCAGCTGCTCCCAGGCTGAGCAGCATTGCGATAGTTATACCTGTGATTATTTCTCTTTTGTGCAGTCTGTCAGGTTCTTCGAAAAGGTGGTACACTTCTTCATCTGAGTGGTATAGGACCCTAGGAACAATCAGAACTTGGACACAGAAGTCAATAGAGTCATTAAATTTGGCAAGGAACACACAAGGACTCACTCCGGATCGCTGGCAAACCTACATCCCAGATGCGGATGGGACCACCCACTTACCGATTTTTCTGTTGGGCTTGACAACTTTAGTGCAGAAGTTGCCTTTTTGCTTTGCTAAAGTTGCATTACCAAAACATTTGCCTTGTCCTGTGATTTGACTCAGGGTGATTCCTCTGCGGGGAGTGTCCCATCTGCACTGGTGGGGGGCACTGGCTGTGGAGTAACTGAAGGGGGTGTCTAAAGCAATGCCTTCGTAGAAAGGGGGTTTAACATCATAACAAAGCCAACAGGAGTTAGTCAGGTTCGGTTTGGTTTCGTTTAGGGTTAGAAAGGTAGCTTCTAGCATACGAAAAATTGGGTTTGGATCGGACTCGGCTGTGCGGCTTATCTGGAATACATCTGCATGGCTAGCCGGGGTGTCGGTGACTTTTGGGGGCAAGGTTTTGGGGTGGGTTGTGTTTTTCCCTTTGAGCACATTCCTGATAACTTTATTGGGTCCTACTGGTCGAGGTGCTGGTGGTTGGAGTTTGATAATTCGTACATTCACCCACCTTCTCGGTCCTCTGAGGACTACTGTCCACGTTCTACCTGTGGTCTAACTAGGGTGGTCTGGCTGTAGAACGGTCATGTTATAACTTACACATCCCCGATATCTAGGCTGTGCATTGTGATCTCCGCAGCCAAAGGGTGCCCAGGTGAACTGTAAGAATTTGTCGGGCTCCTGTGGTTGCCACCCAAAACTGAAGCCCTATGACATGGTGGTCCTGACTGCCATAAAGGCGGCACGTCCCCCACACCTTCGGTGGCTCCTTCCCTATTTTCATGGCCAGGGCCACCCAGGGGTCCCATTCTGGGGCGTCCCCTGCTGACCCTGCGGTACGGGCGCTGCTTGCGGCGGTAGTGGGTACGAAGGTACCGCAGGCTGTGTTGCGAAATTCGCTGGTGAGGGTACGAAGCTGGCTGTCTCCTGTGGGGGTATGGGGTATAAGGGCGCCCCGTCCCACTGGGGGTTGGCATAGATGGGCTGCCTTGCATTTGCAGCGGGAGGAGGCTGGGTGCAGCCCGCACGCCCCCTCCCTCTCCCGTTTCCCTGGGGCCGGGACCTGCATTCCTTGGCCAGATGCCCCTTCCTCCCGCAGCTCCAACAGGCTCCTCTCTGGCGTGTTTGGGGTGGAGGCGCCGCGGCGGGCTGCCGTGTCGGCTGGGGACAGCTCACCGCGATGTGACCTGCCTCACCACACTTGAAACACGCCATGGCACTGGTCAGGGTGTGGACGGCTGCCTGAATGGGTGTCAGGTGTTCTTCCCTCACTACATGTCTGATCATGTCAGCCAGGCTGGCTCCGGCTGGCAGGGAACGTAAGATATCTTTGGTGACAGAGTTGCAACTGCTGGCGCAAGCAGTCAGCTACCACGGGGCCCTTTGCCTCTGCCGGCAGGGTAGAGGAGTCTATTGCTGCCTGCAGGCGATTTACGAACTGCGTGAAGCTTTCGCTCTCTGCTTGCCTTACGGAGGACCACGGCGACGGCTTGGCCACGACCCGGGAGGCTGCACGAATAGCCTCCCTGGCAGCCTGAGTGGTCGCCCTGACCTCCTCAGCCCGCATCTGCGTGGCTTGCTGCTGAGGCGTGATCATATCATCGTGCTTTCCCATAAGCCTGGATAAAGTCGATCTGTGTAGTGGCTGCCTCGCGCCAGATGCTTGGGCTAATAGCTTTGTACAATTATCCTCCCATTCTTGTCTAAATACAATCATTCCCGCGCCATCAAGTATCATGCGACCTATTCGCTCGCTATCAAAGGGAAGCAGGTCGTCATTACTAAAAAGACCATCAATTAGTGTGGAGACTATGGCCGAATTGATTCCTTTTTCTGCAATGGCTTTGACAATTGATTGTACATCTTTTGGGTTTACCGGGGCATATACCCTCTGCTGGTTCCCTTCCGGGCCGGTGATCCTCACTGGGAAGGCTTGTACGGCAGCCGCTGGGGACCATTCAGCACAGGCTATTTTTATTTCTCCCCAGTCGGTAAACTGGGCTGGTTCGTATTGTGGCTGCTTTTCGGTGCGGCTTAAAGCTTTACTTGGTTTTGTTTTAAATTGCATTGGCTCTATTCTCTTCGTCTCAGAGTCCCAGCCGGCTCCCGGCAGCTCTTCCGAGCTGCCGGAGCTGCTGCTGGACTCCGAGTCGGAAGTCGAGTGCCAGCGCACTTCCGGGGCTCGGTGCCGTTTTGCGCGGCTCCGACCCCGCTCCTCCCCCCGGGGGTGGCGCCGCTGCCGCTCCCCGGGCTCGCCCTGCCTCCTGCAGGGGTGGGTTTCTCCCTTATACGGTGGCAGTGTCAGGCGCGGCTGCCGATCGGCTCCGAGCCCTCTGCCGCTCTCCTTCTCTTTCTCCCGCGCACGCGCATTAGCGAAACTCCGCGCCTCTGTGCTCTTTGCGCCGAGACTGCCCGCGCCCCGCCCCTCCCCTTGGCTGCCGGCGCCATTTTCAAAGGCGTATGGAGGCGGCGTGGGCAGCATCCCCTCCCGAGCCGCGGCTCCCGCGGCTCTGGCTTCCCCCACCAGTCCCTGCCAAAAGAACTCTGCGCGCTGCTGCACCTCCGGTAGCGGGTCACCGACCGGCGGTGGCGGGGCGGGTGGGGAAGCCGCGGATTTTTGGGAGGTTTCCGCGGGGGGCCCCGGGCCCCGGCCCGCGGAGGGGGGCGACGCGCCGGGCCCCCCCGGATCCCCGCTCCTGGGCGGGTCACCCTCAGGGGTAGTTTGCGTTGCCGCTCCTACCCCTAGCTTGGGTGTAACCAATAAACACGTACGCGCTGCGCTCCACGTCTCCTGCTCTTCTATTGCTTTGCGCAGGGCTTTCTCTACTTTTCCCCACGCCTTAAGGCATTTGCCGCTGCCTGAGGATTTCGTGTCCTCGGCCAGCGCGGCTGTGCATTTTTCCCATATCTCCGGATGCAAAACATCCACAGGGCGTTCAATTGCCCCAAGCTCAAGCAGCCTTGCTATAGCAAGATAAAAGTCTTTGAGCTTACACTCAATTCCCCATTGCTTATGAACCTCACTTACGACCCTGGCAATGGCATCCATGATGATCGCGGGTCCTGGGACGTCTCCCTTGCCGAGAACACGGTTTCACCGGTCTGGCCGCTGCTCTTGTCCAGGCGACACCCGCTGCCCAAGCGAATTATTCCCGGGCTTCGGCACCAGTTATGTTGCCTTCAGGGGAAGGCAAGGCGACCTGGTTTCAAGGAACAGCACGGCAGCCCAGTCTCCCCTGGGCCACTCGGGCCAAGGACACACGCAGGCACCAGTGTGGTGGACGGTCGAAAGCCTTTATTATCTTATCTCATGGGTTTAAATAGTCTTGGGGGACTCTGCTACGTCAGGGGGGGTTGGTAGGGTCTCTAGGGTTAGTCAGGAGTGGAAAACTACTGGGTTAGGTGTGGTTACATTCTTTGGGGTAAATGGATAACATGTTGCAGGGTGAGAGGGGGAAGGGGTCTTTCTTTCCGTCACATCCCAAAATCTTCCGTTCGCCTGTCCCTATCTACTACACACGTGTCTCATAGCGACAAAATCACAAGCTGTAAGTGAACTTAAATGCTGATAAGAGTTGTTCTTTTACTAATTTGTGAAGCTTAATAGAAGTTATAAGCGAAGTTGAATATTGTTAAGTGTTATTCCACAGCTCTGTTTAGCTTTTAGGCTGTATTCCTTTTATCCTTGCCCTCACTGTCCTTTCCTCACACACAAACACACACAAACACACACACACACACACACACACACACACACACACACACACACACAGAAACACACAAACACACTGACACCGGGACAGTTCTTGGCTCATTTCTGGTTTGATTGCCTGGGTTTTGTTTGGTTTTGTTGCTGCTTTGTTCCCTTGGTGTGCCTGAAGTGTCCAGTCAGGAGCAGAGTGACTCTTGCCAAGGAACTCTGTGGTGCTGTCGCTTAATATTAACTCGGTTTTATGCTACTCCCCTGCTGGGGATTTTTAAAGTGCTCTCAAGCCCTCATTCATAAGAGGGTGAAGGAGCCCATGCCAAGCTCTGGCCCTGGGGGCACAGGGATGCTGCTAGGGGGTCCCTGTCTCCCTGTTCCAACTTTGACGGCCCTGAGCCCCTGTCCCCGTGTCAGGCTCTGGGGTTGATCTCCTAGAACATCCTCAGGGGGAGGCTGCGGCGCCAGGGGCAGGGGGACCCAGAGGGACACGGGATCCCACGGTGCATGAGCAGCTTTGGACTTCTCTGGGAGGAACTGTGAGTGGGAGCTGGGTTGAAGTGACCTCCCCAGTAAGGTCACAGAGCCCCTGAGATGTCACACTGCCTCCTGTTATGTCACAGCCCACCCTGAGATCTATCATATCCCCTTGTGGTGTCTGAGCACCAATGCTGGTCTATCACTCTGTGATGTCATACACTTGTGTTGTGATGTCACAGAAGACTCTGATATCACAAAGTCAGCCCGTGTCACTATCCTCTAGTGCAAGCAGGAATCATGATGGTTTGTTTTCCTGATCACAGAGTGCAAAAACCACATAGAAGGGATTTTCAGTATTAATCAAAACAAATGCACCTTTTATTGAGTGCCCACAGCAAATGCCGTAGAAGGATTAGAAAGGAGATAAAGGGTAGAAAGAGAGAGAGAAAAAGAGTGGAGAGGAATAGCTATGAATGGAGAGACAAAATCCTCATGCTCCAGCCCATAGTTCCCTCTTGACATGTCAAGGAGAATCTCAAAGACTTTAGTTAACTCAGGGCTTTTTTTTAATATGTTGAGGAAGCAGGTACAGGACAGTGGAGAATAAGTCCGTTGAGAACAAGTACAGACAGCCGTGTTCCAAACAGGACAAACCAGCCCCAGCTGTGAGCAGTACTCATTGATTCAGGATTGCTTTCCCTGGGAAACCAGTCTTGGTGCAGCGAGCACATCTGCAGGTAACGCTTGGCAGACATCCCGCTTCAGTCAGGCCATCGCCTCTGTGTTAAAATCTTAGGGGTCTCAGTCTCAGTCCTTGGGGGGGGCTTCAACCTCCGTCCTTGATGGCGGTCGTGAGGCAGATGAGGGATCTTCCATGGGGGGTCACCAAAGTTCTCCAAAGCGAGTGGTATCTGGCCAAGAGGTGGGCAAATTCATGGGGAGCAGGGATCCTGAAGCCAGTGTAAGTGTACAGAGCAAGCTGCTAATTGCCAGTCCCTGCTCAAAGTGGTGCACCGTGTGCACAGCACGCACACCTGCAAACAATCACTTGGCAAGCATCCACCTCAACCAGACCAGAACTTCTGCCAGGGTCTTCAGGGCCTTAGTCTCAGTACTTGCATGGATCGTGAGGCAGATGAGGGAAACTTTGGACTGTCTCTTACAGCCTGTGAAATCTCTGTCTGTTTTGTGATGTCACGGCCTGCTCTGTGATGTTACTCAGGCACCCAGTGATGTCACAACCCACTCTGGTGTCACACAGCCACCCTCCATGGTGGTGGAATTGGCTCTATGGCCTCACACCCTACTCTATGATATCACAGCCATATCTGTGACAACACAACCCCCTCTGAGATGTCACAAAACCCTCTCTGTGATGTCATACTGTCACTCTGTAATGTCACAGCACAAACTTTGACCTCACAGCCCACTCTATGATGGCATACAGCCATGCCATGATGTCATGGCCTGCTCTGTGTTGTCACACAGTCCCCTCTAGGATGGTGTAGTTGCTCAATGACCTCACACAACAAACTCTGTGATGTCATAGCCCAATCTGTGCTGTTACACAGCCCCTTTTTGACCTCATTACTGCTCTGGGCCTCTGTGACACAGCCACAGAGGTACCACTGTGACACAGACCCTCTGGGACACTGCACAGCCCCTGCCATTGCTGAGCCCCTGAGAGTTCTGTCTGTGCCATGCTCGTGTCTCTGGGATGCCCTGGCAGAGCCCCAGCCCTGCTGCGCTGTGCACAGGAGCTGCTCCTGGCCAGAGCTGTCTCTCTGCAGCGCTGCCCTTGCCAGGAGCTGCCTCTGGGCCAGGAGCCCGGCACATCTCAGCAGCACAGACACAGCCCAAGGACTTTAATGACCCTCTGGGGATTTGTGCTCAGGTCATGAACATCAGGCCCTGAGAGGGAGCTGCAGAAACCTCTCCAGAACTCCAAGTCAGAGTCCATCCCCAAAGTTTCCCTGAATTTAATGGGCCCCACTGAGGGACAAAACGGAGAAAGTGTCCCCAGGCAGGGCAGAGCAGAGAACTGGAGGCAGTGATGACAGGTGGGGACAAAGAGAAGACAAGTCTTGGTGCCCTGGGGCACAGCAGGGTCTGTGCCACCAAGGGCTGTGAGGAGACACCTTGTGCTGAGGCACTGGGGCCTCCTGGCACAGCCCCAGCCAGGCTGGGCACTGTCACCCCCTGGTCCTGCCCTCAGCATCCCCCACAGCCCACATCCCAGTGGCCTCAAGGATCTGCTGGAAGGAGTCCCTGGGGAGCCTTGGTCAGGAATGGTCCTCGGGGCTCCTTCATGCTCCCAGGGACTGCAGGTTCTTCAAAGGACTTTGGCTTTTGCTTTTGCCTTGGAGACTCTGAGAGGTTTGTGCAATCCTGGCCTCCAATTATCTGCTGTAATTAGTCCCTGGAGAGGTTTTTGTCAGTAAACAACAGAGAGTGGGCTCATTAACACTTCTAGGAACTCAATTATTTTAAAGTACTTGATGTTTCCCTTCTGATCCAGACTCTGTGAGAGGTTTGTGCAATCATGGCCCCAGTTATCTTTATGACCCCCATTAGCTTTAATGAGTCCTTTGAGAGCTTTGTACTGACACTCAGTAGGGCTCATTAATGCTTTGAGATACTCAAGGTCTTTAAAGTACTTTGGAATTTCCTTTCAACACTGAGTCTCTGAGAGGTTTTTGTGCCATCCTTGCCTCCCATTCACTCCTACAAGGAGTCCATGAGAAGCCTGTGTTGGGGATGGTGCTCAGTGGTACCCATTAATGCCTTGAGACACTCTGGGTTTTCCTGTGACTTTGACTCCTGGAAAGGTTTGTGCCATCTCCTCTCAGGCCCTGGGGTTCCAAGGCTCAGCTCCAAATGCACCACGGGGCTCATTAGGATCAAGCCAGTCCTGAAAAACCGTGGCTCTGCCTTGATTTCTCTCGCCTCTAGTGTCATTCATTTAGAAGTTTTCCTACAATATTTATGGAGAGATATTGCAAAGGGCTTCTAGGAAATATGTATTCCTGTTTTAAAGGGTGTCTTTTATTGCTGTTCTTATTACACAAGAGGAGATTACAACATTCAGTGACTGATATTGATGCTGGGACTCTCTTGAGGAGGTCTGGCCTGTTCAGAAGAGCTGTGCCTGGAGGTCTGACCCAGCATGGATGTGAAAAATGCATATTATATGGCTCTATGCAGATATTCACTATATGTGTCATGCTATATTGATTAGTTGTGCCGTATTAACATTTTAAGAGTATGGTAAATGTAGTTTTACAGTTAAAATGAAGCTTTAGTAGTTAAAATAAATATTATGTCAATGGGGTTTTATTTAAGGAATGAGATACTTGCTTTGAAGTAACTGTCACCAAATACCTAAATTTTCCATAGAAGACGAATTTATGGTTTTCTTATCAGAAAAAGCTAATTTCTTCAGGCCTTGCTCAGATTCAAAGACGCTGTGGTTATTAAAGGAAGCAATTGACACATAACAGGGAGAGGTTCTTGTTTTAAATAGAATGTATGCATAACCATGAAATATATATGAATATGCAACAGTGTATTGTTTCAAGGGTGATTCCTTTGTACACAAGGCATGCTTGTTGTGGTTTAAGTGCCAGAGAGCATCCAGAGTCCGTAATTCTTTGGTTTTTATTGTATTTCTATTGTCCTAATTTAAAATTTTATTACTCCAATTGTATTATAATTTTAATAATCATTTTACTATTATTAAACTATCAAAAACTCTAAAAACAAGCGATTGGCATTTTTCACAATGGACAACCTTGCTCCACATTCCCCATCCTCATCCTGTCTCTCTTCACTCACCTGGGACCTGCTTTGCTTGGAGAACTGGTTGCACTCAGGCAAAGTTGGCTTTTCCTTCTTTACTTTTTGTAGCAAACGAAAATCCTGAGTTTCCCCATTGAAAACAGACAGCTTCCTCAAGTGTGTGCCAAGCCCAAGGTGCCTCCAAGAGCATTGCAGACCTGCCCTGGGCCAGCAGTGAGGGTGGATCATCAGCCCAACCTGCACTGGGCCATTGCAAGGGACTCTTGCCATGGTCACTGCACTGACCCCACTGCTGGCTTTGGGTGCCATGGCAAGCCACATCTGTTCAAGTTTCCTTGGAAACCAGCCCAGGACCCTTTTCTGCAGCCAGGTTCCATGGCCACTTGCCTGCAGAGCTGCTGCTGCCCTTGGCTGCCGTGGCAGCCCTCAGGACAAAGCGGTGCCGGGGCTGTTCCAGGCACAATTGCAGTGCCACTCCTTGGTGCCACCAGGTGCCACAGCAACACCCACAGGGACCCATTCCTTAGTTTGGTGCCACGGCAACCAATGCCTGGAGGCGTTGTGATGGTTGTTTGCCATGGAAACCTGCCCTAGGCCGTTCCACAAGGCTGCTGTCACAGCCCGGAGCCAGAGGGGATCCCTTGCTGGGCCCTTGTGCCATGGCCACCTGCCCTGTGCCACGCTGGCCGGTCAGGCACTGCGGAACCAGCAGCAAACGGCAGTGCCAGGGCCAAAGGCCAGGTCAGGCAAACAGAAAGGGGCAGTGCTGGGCACTGTGTCCATGGCAGCCCTCAGCGGGTGTGACACCTGGGCCACCTGTCTTGGCAGGTGCCATGGAAACCCCTTGTTGGGACTGATGGCACGGACACTGGCACTGAGACACTGCTGGGCCGGGTGCTGAGCACAGGGCTGAGCACACTGAGATGGTTTTGCTCTTGCTGAGCTCCCACTGAGCCAAGGCCTGTCCTGCCCCTCTGGGCTACACTGGGGAGGGGCTGGGGCTGCGGGGAGGCTGGGAGGGGACACAGCCAGCACAGGTGAGCCCAGCTGACCCTGGGATACCCCAGCCCATAGGACATCCTGCTCAGTGTATAAAGTGGGGGGAGCAAGGAGCAAGGGGAACTTTTGGAGTGAGGGTTTTTGTCTTCCCAGGTAACTCTTAGGCAGGATGGGGTCCTGTTTCACCTGAGGGCAGGGTCAACACCAAAGACACAGGCACCAACTTAGCTTAAGGAACAGTGAAATACAAATCTGCAAAATATTACATAATACAAAATTTTAGATAATACAAATCTTCAAAATAGTACAAAAGTATAAGAAAAGTGAAGGAAAATATCATTAGAAAATAATTCCAAAAGAGAAGATGTTGAAATGATTATCACACAACTCTCTATTTCTTGTTGAAGGCTCTGGAGATTCTTTCTCTGCTTTCAGACAGGCTTGCATTCCCTAACAAGTCCTGCTACCAAATCCTGGTTTCCAAGGCTGGAACAGTGTCTCAGGTTCAGCTGTGTGTGTATTCAATTGCCATCTGTTAAAGGTGGGGGCAGTTATCATTAGGAAGTTAATTAGGAAGCTGACTTTATCTCTTCCATAACCAATCATCCCTCGGGAAATATCTTCTGCTAATGGGCCATTGAGTGATAAAAATGCATGACTGATAAAAGTGCATGACTGATAAAAATGACATCATCCCATTGTGCGATGCTCCACCCAGAGGGAGGAGCCAGCATTCCTACCTGGATATAATCTGAGCCTTGAAACACCACAGCCTGCCTTTTCCTACTGGATTCCCAGAAAAGCAGCTTTCAGCTCCACTGGATTCCCAGAGAAAGACCAGGCCCATCTCCACCACCACTGGACCTTCAGAAGAAAACTTCACCCTTCTTCAGGATAACTGCTTCAACAGAGACACAGCTGTCACTGCAGGAGGACCTCAGCCACCATTTAATGGGACTGCTGCCAACACCCTGACCCACAGGGTGTCGGACTCGGTCAGTAGGGGTTTTGTTGTTTGTTCTATTGCATTTGTATTTTAAAAATTTTCTTAGTAAAGGATTGTTTCCTCAGGCACAGAGGTGAATACCATCCTGTCTTTGTCCTTCCTTGCCAGACAAGGAGCTGAAGATGGAGACCAGGGAGGACAAATCCCCATGCCAGAACCTCATGGAAGAGGCTGTTTTGAGCGGCTCCATGGAACAGGAATCCAGCAAGGAGCAAAAGCCCCAGGGATCCCGCATGTGGAGGGCCTCCAAACGCAGCCCAGGGTGCTCTGAGGATGAAAGACCCAGCCTGTGCCAGGAAGGTGGACAGAGCTTCAGCAAGAGGTCAGAGCTGGTGGTCCATGAGCAGCTTCAGGATAGGGAGAAGCCCTACAAGTGCCTGGAGTGTGGGAAGAGCTTCAGACAGAGCTCTGACCTGCTTCGTCACCAGGTGATCCACACCAGGGAATGGGCCTACGAGTGTGGGGAGTGTGGGAAGGGCTTCAGGTGCAGCTCTGAGCTCATCGCCCACCAACGCATCCACACCGGGGAGAGGCCTTACGAGTGTCCTGAGTGTCCAAAAAGGTTTCACACCAGCTCCCATCTCCTTCTGCATGAGCGGATTCACACAGCCGAGAGGCCCTTCCGCTGC
The DNA here is from genome assembly GCF_050655825.1 of Lonchura striata. NCBI lineage: Eukaryota > Metazoa > Chordata > Aves > Passeriformes > Estrildidae > Lonchura > Lonchura striata. The sequence goes on along the minus strand of NC_140735.1, from coordinate 4,237,535 downwards.
CCTGACTGCGGGCAGGGCTTCAAGCATAACTCCCACCTTGTCAGGCACCAGCGCATCCACACCGGGGAGAGGCCGTACAGGTGTCCCCAGTGTGGGAAGAGCTTCACCCAGAGGTCTAACTTGACCAGACACCAACGGAGGCACCAGTAAGCAAAGCCCTGCAAATGCCCCAACTGCAGGAAGAGCTTTGTGCTGCTCCAGATTTATCCCCCATTGGAGGACCCACATTGCGAAGAGACCTGGTGACCCATGTTCCCTGTGATCCATGCTGGGAAGACACCTGTCCCTTTTCCTGCCCCTGCCAATGACATGATGTGGGATCAAATGATGGGAGGGTCTGGCCATTGCATTGTAATTACATTCACTCCCACACTGATGTCATTGCCAGGGGCAGGAAAGGGACTCTCTCTCTCCCCCAAGGAGAAGGGCATCCTTTCCAGGAAGGAAGAAATACATGTCTGGGAAGAGACAGTCAGTGGTGATGTACTTTTCCCTGTAAATAGTTTTTCTTATGATCTCTGTGTTCAGTGTTGTTTCTGTTCCTGTTCAATATTGTTTCTGTTTCTGTTTGTTCCTTATGTGGTTCCTGTTCCCAGTAAATTGTTCTTAGCCCAGGCTCTTTGCCTTTTCTGTCTTCCATGGGATGCAGGAGGGCAGCGAGCTGCACTGCAGTATTACTGGGAGCAGGAAATTGAGGAGTCCCATTCCTAAACCCTGGCCCATGGAAACCAGGATTGTGAGCTGCTCCCAGCCTTGGTGGCCATGGCAACAGCCTTGGGAGTGAGTCCCTGCCTGGGGAATGCGGAAACCTCTTCACTCTGGTGCCCAGGGACAGGACTGGAGGGAACAGCTGCAGCTGAGTCGGGGCAGCCTTAGCTTGGATCTCAGGAAAAGGATTTTCCCAGAGGCTTCTGGGGCACTGCCCAGGCTCCCCAGGGAAGGGTCACAGCTCCAGGGCTCTCTGAGCTCCAGCAGCAATTGGACACCAGTGCCAGGCCCAGGCTGGCATTGTTGAGGTGTCCTGTGCAGGGCCAGCAGCTGGATTCGAAGATCCTGATGGATCCCGCCCAGCTCAGCCAAAGATTCTGTGGTTCTGGGATCCCATGACCCTGGGGATGGAAGTGCCAATGTTTGCCATGGCAACAGGCTCTGGCTCCAGGCCTGAGCTGGTGTCCATGGCAGCCACCCCTGGCATGGGGTCTCCATGGAACTGCCCAGGGACTGACCGTAGCAACAGGGGCTGGGGATGGTTGCCATGGAAACTGACCACAGCAACAGGGGCTGGGGATGGTTGTCATGGAAACTGACCATAGCCACAGGGGCTGGGGATGGTTGTCATGGAAACTGACCATAGCCACAGGGGCTGGGGATGGTTGCCATGGAAACTGACCATAGCCACAGGGGCTGGGGATGGTTGTCATGGAAACTGACCATAGCCACAGGGGCTGGGGATGGTTGTCATGGAAACTGACCATAGCAACAGGGGCTGGGGATGATTGCCTTCTTAGGATTAGATTTGTTACATACACTCAGAGGGGTTCCATGAGGACTTTCCGAGACTCTCCAGGCTGTTCAAGAGCTGGAATGTCACACGCACACAGACAGGGGCTCCATGGAGACCTCCCAGGGCTTTCTGGGGATGGAAAGGGCTGTGTGGTCAGAGGCAGTCACAAACATTCCATGGTGACATCCCAGGAGACCTTGGGCTGCAAAGGCACCGGTCAGTCACAGGCACTCACAGGGGCCCCACGGTGACATCCCAGGAGTCCCCAGGCTGCCAAACAGCCAGGATGTTCCAGACACTCAAAGGTGTTCCTGTCATGGGCAGAGTGGGAGCTTCAGGCAAAATCTTTATTTCTTTATTGGAGAAACTCCTGCTGAGCCATGCGGTGGAGAAATGATACCCAGCAGCCGCCCTGAAACCCCCAAATCCTCCAGAACCCCTAGACTTCTAAAATTTCTTTGAAGAGAGGAGCCTCTGAATGGCTGGATCCAATCCCAGCCCCAGACTTTCTCAGAGGTGTAAAAGATTGGACAGGTGGAATTGAACTTCAATGCATTTTGTCCCACAGGATTAGCAATGGAATACCAGATATATATTTCTAGAAATATAATGGAACAGTTCATACTGAGTGCTATCACACAGCACTTACAGGATGGCCAGGGTACCAGACCCAGGCAGCATGGGTTTTACAAAGGGCAGATCATGTCTGAGCAACCTGGTCTCCTTCTATGACCAGGTGATCCATCTGGTGGATGCAGGAAGGGCTGTGGATGTTGGTTATTTAGACTTCAGCAAGGCCTTTGATACTGTCTCCCACAGCACAGTCCTGGAGAAGCTGGCAGCCCACGGCTTGGACAGGAGCACTCTTTGCTGGGTTAGGAACAGGCTGGATGGCTGGGCCCAGAGAGTGGTGGTGAATGGTGCCACATCCAGCTGGGGACAGTCACCAGCGGTGTCCCTCAGGGCTCTCTACTGGGACCAGTTCTATTTAATATTTTTATAGATGACAGGGAGGAGGGCATTGAATCCCTCAGTAAATTTGCAGATGACACAAAGCTGTGAGCTTGTGTTGATCTACTGGGAGGAAGGAGGGCTCTGCAGAGAGACTTAGATCAGTTGGATAGATGGGCAGAGTCCAACAGCATGAAGTTTAATAAGTCTAAGTGCCAAGTTCTACATTTTGGCCACAAAAATCCCCTACAATGTTACAAGCTGGGGACAGAGTGGCTGGACAATGTTCAGGCAAAAAGGGACCTGAGGGTGCTTGTTGATAGCCGATATAATATGGGCCAGCAATGTGCCTTGGTGGCCAGGAAGCCAATGGCATCCTGGCCTGCATTAGGAATTGTGTGACCAGCAGGAGCAGGGAGGTCATTCTTCCCCTGTACTCGGTGCTGGTGAGACTTCACCTTGAGTTCTGTGTTCAGTTCTGGGCCCCTCATTTGGGAAGGACGTTGAGATGCTTGAGCACGTCCAGAGGAGGGCAACAAGGCTGGTGAGGGGCTTGGAACACAAGCCCTAGGAGGAACATTTGAAGGAACTGGGGTTGTTTAGTCTGGAGAAGAGGAGGCTTAGAGGTGACCTTATTGCTCTCTACAACTTCCTGAAGGGAGGTTGTAGACAGGTGTGGGTTGGTCTCTTCCACTGGGAAGCAACCAACAGAACAAGAGGACACAGTCTCAAGCTACGTCAGGGAAGTTGCAGATTGGATATTAGGAAAAAAATTTTCACCAAAAGAATAATAAAATACTGGAATTTTCTTCCCAGGGAGGTGGTAGAATCACCATCTCTGGATGTGTTTCAAAAAAGACTGAACATGGCACTTGGTGCTATAGTCTAGTTGAGGTGTTAGGGCATAGGTTGGACTTGATGATCTTAGAGGCCACTTTAACCTCATTATTCTGTGATTCTGAGAAATACAGCTCTGATGGATTCTGATCATGATTAGACAGGAAGATCTTAATCAATGTTATTTACTCCACAGCATAGGAGCTGCAACTATTAGGATATTCTGCTCCAGGAAGGAATTTTTGAAGTCAACAGGACCATGCTGGAGTGGTTTGAGCCCATTGCAGGCTAAGCCTCCTGCTCCAGCAGGAACTACCTTTCCTGTGCCATGAGCAGGGCAAGTCCCGCTGCAGGAAAAGCCCCAGGCCAGCCCCAGCACAGGGAAGGCCTCGAGCACAAGGGCAGAGTGCCATGCTGAGAGCTGTGGCAGGGACAACCTGAGGCACCAAAGGGACCTTGGCAGCAGTAGCTGCTTGCAGGGCATGGCCAGAAGCCTCCCTTGGCAATGCGGCCTGGTGGCCACCGCTGCAGAGGTGCTGCCTCAGGGCTCATTCCTTGCTGTGCTCTGGAAAGCCACTTGTGCTCCAGGAGTCTGACTGGGAAGCAATTGGCCCCAGCTCCTTGGCGACAAGATATTGGTGACAAAACTCTTCATGCCAGCAGAGACAAGGCAGGAGCAGAGGAAAGGGGAGAGCCAGGCCCAGGAGACAGTGCTGTCATCATCCAGGTGATGGCTGTGAGGTCACTGCTACTGCAGCAGCCTGGCTGCCCTCAGCAGACATTCTGGCCAGAAGCCTTGTGAGGTCACCCAGCACATCAGAGAATCCACACAACAGGAATTCCATCCTTGGGGAGGGGACGGCACTTCACTATGTCAGGTTGCACAAAGCTTCTGCACTTGGACAATTCCTGGGATGGCGAATCCACTTCTCTGTAAGAAAAACAGCTGCAGTTTTGTTCCACTTTGTCATAGGTCAGTGCAGGCGTAGTGCTAGGGCACCCATGAAAATATTTTCCTCTAATGGCTACTGTGAGATGTGACCAGAGTCAGAGCAGAGCAGACCCAAGCTTAGAAATAAAGAAAAAATCTAAATGTACCTACAACTATAATAAAAGGAACACTGAGAATTCAGAATGAAAACCTTCCAAAACATTCCTTTTTGCCCCACCCAATTTCCACCAAAACACAGTGAGACAAAATCTTAGGCCTTCAATCAAATAACCACCACTCAAATAAATCAATTCTCAGTGTTTCTCCACCCCTCTGTCCTGCAGGGGCTGGCCGGGTTCCATTCCCTTCACCCCCTTCCCTGTCCGGCACTCCTGGCCCACCTCAGCCTCGGCCGCATGGTTACCCCTCCCCAGCCCAGACTGTGGCTGGGCAGGGGAAGATTGAACTCTTCACTGACCGCAACAACAGAAGAGACTTCCCTTGAGAATTCTCTGCTTTTAATCCCCTGTGTCCTCTGAGGTGTGTCCAATGCCTTCAGTGGTCACACCAGGTGTCAATATTCAAATCTGACCACTGATTGGTTTGGCTATAACTTCCCAGGAAAACTCACTTTCTTGTCAACATATGACAATCCCTCTTCTTGATGTCTCTTGGAGTAATCCCGTCTGGACTGGGAGCTGAGATTTTACTCATCTCCTGCACATTTTTCTCCATTTCTTTTGCCATAACTAATTCTCTGAAAGCACTATTGTCAGTTTTCCCTTAATTTGGAAGTTCCCAAGGCTATCAAATGTTCCAGGTGTTCCTGCTGGGCCTTAAAAAGTTGTCTGGGTGGGATTTCACAGGACAAACACTATGTCATTCAGGATAATTTTAGGAAGTTTGGCCCTATCTAGAAGGAGCAGGTCCTGGAAGGGAAGAAAACTACTTTTCTTAAATGCTCTTCTTTTCATCCACTTTTGAAAAAGTCTTCATGGTCCTTTTTCCTGGCTCCCCATTTTGCTCTTTGCTTGCTTGCTGTTCTTATCTGGCTTACTGATTCAAGACTGATCAGAAGCAGTCCTCTGCTCATTGTTGAATGCATCTCCTGGTAAGAGCTTGAAGGCCCTTGGGAAGGTGTTAATTGTCCCAGCTGATAGCATTTCACTGAGGGTTCTGAGATAATGGGCCTGCAGCTGCCCCTCCCTCTGTCTCTTAGTGTTTCCCAGCTGTTGTTGTCCTTATCAGGGTGGTGACTCATCTTGGGATCTGTTTACCTTTCAGCCCCTGGTCTCCCAGGCGTCTGACTCCTCTCAAGATTCTTGTCCAAGTCCCTTCTCAGGCACACAGTGGCTCTCCTGGTTCCATGACTCATTCCAGGTTCCTTATCTACCTCCTCAGATGGTTTCTTGAGCAAAAATCTCCTTTTAGTGCTGATTTCTTTAGCTGTTTTTGCTTGTGATGTGTGTTCTTCAATGAGTTTATTGATTGTTTTTTTCCCCTCAAACTGGGCCTCCAATCTTATCAGTAGTTCTTCCTCCACTTTAGTCCAGCATCTTTTGTGGGCTTGGAAGTCTGTTTTGGGTGGGAAACAGCGACCATTTCCTGATTTCTCACCCATGAGTGTCCTAATCTTTTGGGTTGTCTCAGACCAATTTTTGTCTTGCAGTCCCTGCCACATACCTCACAGATCCACTCCCTGGCTGAAGCCATTTCTGCTGTTTCCCTGCATTTAGGAAGGTGACAAACAATGCTGTGATAATAACTCATCTCTTACTCACATTTAGCACACCGAAAACAAACCCTCCTTTTCCCATGGACTACCCTCAGATGTTCAATCAAGCCCAAGACACAGTTCACCCAGGAACCACAGGAAGGATAAGGTGGATTTTGGTCAGGAACAGTCATGGTAACGATGTCTGCCAGTGTCTGTTGCCTGCATTTCTATGTCTGAGCTGGGGATGTCTCTGGTAAAGTGTCCTTCTGCAGCTCAGAGGTGATGTTTCTGGTGTGCTCTCAGTCTCACACTCACCGTTTCTCTTCTCATTGTCAAGCACAAACATTTCCCAGTTCTCAGAAGGCAGGTCTTCACTCCCACACTTGGCCATGGTGCAATCTATTGATACACCTCAGGCAGCCTGCTCAAACCCTCCTAGCTTGCGGAAAAATGAACACATTCAAAGTTCTTCACTAACAAGTGCAAGTTATCAAACTCTAAGCTCACCAGAGAAGCCAATTCACGTTCTGCCAAACTGGGGGATGTTGAGGAATTTTTGCAGGACAATGGACACATTCAGCAGATGCACAATCCAGGCTTCTGGTAACCAAGTAATCAGTTCAAGGACCAAGGACAGTGAATCCTTGTAGACAGAAGAAGAGTCAGCAAGAATCAGCAAGTTGTCAGCGAACTTTGAGAAAGTGAAAAAAAAACAGGACTAAGGGTCGGCCAGATGACCACAGCAATACATGTGTAGAATTAGGTTATCCAATTAGCGTTTAGTCTTTGATTTGTGGACAGTTAGGATTGGTCAATGATGTATTAGCTAGAGGGACATGGACATTAGAACATTTAAATATATAGTTTTATAGATATAAAATATAGTTTTCTTTATAATAAAGTTTGCTTCACTAGATCACATGGATCATGGAGTGATGTCCCGTTTCTGATCCTCTGTGAGACATTCATTTTGAAGAATTAAGAATTTTAGGGAAGTTAAGATGATAGATAAATTAGATGTTGCTGAGTTAGCAGAAGTAGATAAATAGGCTTTGTTCATAGTTAACAGTAGCCGGATCCATTAAATCATTGTTTGTCAATTTATGTTGGGGTAGCTGTGCTTATCATTGAAAACAGAATGCGATAAACATGTTATAAATGTGAATCTCCAAGTTATTAGTTATTAATTTAATAAAATGTATTAAATGTACCAAATATAAATTTTGAGAAAAATGAAAAAAAGCCGCTATAACAGTGTGGAGCCCGGGATTGCCACCGGGTAAGACACAGGTTTGACAGATGCAGCAGAGTGTCCTCTATGCTTCACACCGACCGTCCTCTTTGACTGATTTTTACAAGATTTTTCTTGCCTGAAGCAGAGTCCCTTTTCTTCCTTTCTGGAGTGCATGTATTCATGTGGAGTTCTTTTCTCTGTGGCAAGTTGAACAATACATGTCCAGAGAGTGATGAACACCTGTGTTTGCAGTCCCAGAATTCAGTATTGAGATGTACTTCCCTGATGGCTCTGACTATCTCAGTCTCGGATATTTATCATGTATTTATCGTCCGGGTGTTTCTCGGACAACCTTGATGCATGATCCCTCTCTGGGCTGGCCACTTGTGTTTGCTTGTAAATAAAGTCCTCCCTCTCTTGTCCAGGTGGCTTTGACATGGTGTTGCAATCGCTGTTGCTGGCTTGTGCGATTTAAAAACTTCTTATAAGAGTATAACTTAACAGCACATAACTATAAAATAGATGACAATTTTATTTGCACGAATTATCCTACACACATATAACAGTCCTAATGATTCCATGAGGCCTTGCAGTGTCACAATGGTCTCCATGGTTCCACAGGCCCCACAGTGTCATGTGACTCCTCTGTTCCATGAGTCCTGCAATGTCACAATGGACCTTTGGACCAATGGACCATGGGGGTTTGCAGTGTCACAACGGTCTCCTTTGGCTCCACAGTGTCCCAATGGAGCACTGATTACAGGCAGCCTCTCTGTGTTACCCTGGAGCTTTGTTTCCGTGGGGTCTCGCAGTGTCCCAATGGAGCCTTGGTTGGATGGGGCCTCACAGTGTCACAATGATGCCTACATTCCACTGAGGCACACGGCGTCACTAGGGTCCCCTTGCTTCCATGAGGCCCAGCAATGTCACAGTGGTGTCCATGAATCCATGAGGACTCACAGTGTCCCAATGGTCCCTTGGTCTCACATGGCCCCACAGTGTCACAATTGTCCTTTGGTTCCATGGTTCCTGTGCTGGTGCATTCCCCTCTCCCCTTCTCAGGCCACCCTGCCAGCTGAGAAATGCTCACTGGATCAGGGCCTTGGCCAGCAGCCCCTGGGCTCAGATCCTCTGGAGCTCATCACAGACACTGTCTGCTCCAGGCTCAACCCTTCATCCCCTGGGGAGATGCCAAAGCCTCCACAGGGAGCATTTCCCTTTGCTCAGGGGAATTTCTCACAGGTGCCTTGTAGTGACTCTTTGTGTCTGTGTGCACACAGGAGTGCCTGTGATGAGAGAAATGTGGCAGAAATGCTGCTCTCTGAGGGGTTTGATTGCCTTGGATAGCTGAGCCAGTCAAGCCTGTAAGTAAGGTTAAGTCATGTCACCGTGAATCTTAAGATTTTCTAAAGCCTTCTGAGTTTACATTCTGTTGGAGAACCTTCCCACACAATTTCTGTGTACAACAAATTGTTTACATTCTTTTATGGGGGTGGAGAAACTTGATGTACTAGTGGTTTGTCCAATGTCTTTGGAGAGGTGGCCCATTCACTCTCCAATCCAATGTCACCTTCGGGAGAGTATAAAAGTTGGAGTCAGAGAATAAACTTTTAGCTTTACCTTGCAAATAGCTGGTGGCTCGCATCGTGCTTTCACGTGTGTTGCCTTCAGGGGAAGGCAAGGCGACCTGGTTTCAAGGAACAGCACGGCAGCCCAGTCTCCCCTGGGCCACTCGGGCCAAGGACACACGCAGGCACCAGTGTGGTGGACGGTCGAAAGCCTTTATTATCTTATCTCATGGGTTTAAATAGTCTTGGGGGACTCTGCTACGTCAGGGGGGGTTGGTAGGGTCTCTAGGGTTAGTCAGGAGTGGAAAACTACTGGGTTAGGTGTGGTTACATTCTTTGGGGTAAATGGATAACATGTTGCAGGGTGAGAGGGGGAAGGGGTCTTTCTTTCCGTCACATCCCAAAATCTTCCGTTCGCCTGTCCCTATCTACTACATCTCCCCCCTCCTTTTCATAAGTAACATGAGGTAGTCGTAGATATAGGCACTGGAGTGAGGTACAAACTTGTAACTTGGTAAGGAAAAAAGGGTTTTTGGTAAACCTGAGTAAATCTCGCAAGGTGAGTTTCGAAGGCTTTTTGCAGCTGACTGTGTTCGCACTTTTTGGTTTACAGCATTTGTTGCTGGCCTACAAACAGAATGTTTGCCCGTTCTAGACGGGCCTGAACAAACGAGACTAGCTTGTTCAGCAGGCATGGTCCTATGGTAACAGCTAAAAGCAGTATTGCCAGTGGACCTACCAGGGCAGAAATTAAAGTGGTGAGCCAAGGTGATTGATTGAACCAGGATTCGAACCAGCTCTGCTGGGTTTCCTTGTCTCTCTTTCTTTGAGCCAGTCTATCTCGGAGTTCTGCCATGGAGTCTTTAACGACTCCTGTATGATCTGCATAAAAGCAGCATTCCTCTTTCAAAGCTGCACACAGTCTTCCTTGTTGCATGAACAAGAGGTCCAGTCTTCGCCTATTTTGTAAAACTACTTCTGAAAGCGAAGAGACTGATTTCTCTAGATAGGAGATGGATTTCTCGATCTTCTGCAGGTCTTCATCGATGGTCATTTGCAGCTGAGAGAGTCCGTGCTGTTGGGTTGCGATGGCTGAGACACCTGTGGCTGTACCAGCTGCTCCCAGGCTGAGCAGCATTGCGATAGTTATACCTGTGATTATTTCTCTTTTGTGCAGTCTGTCAGGTTCTTCGAAAAGGTGGTACACTTCTTCATCTGAGTGGTATAGGACCCTAGGAACAATCAGAACTTGGACACAGAAGTCAATAGAGTCATTAAATTTGGCAAGGAACACACAAGGACTCACTCCGGATCGCTGGCAAACCTACATCCCAGATGCGGATGGGACCACCCACTTACCGATTTTTCTGTTGGGCTTGACAACTTTAGTGCAGAAGTTGCCTTTTTGCTTTGCTAAAGTTGCATTACCAAAACATTTGCCTTGTCCTGTGATTTGACTCAGGGTGATTCCTCTGCGGGGAGTGTCCCATCTGCACTGGTGGGGGGCACTGGCTGTGGAGTAACTGAAGGGGGTGTCTAAAGCAATGCCTTCGTAGAAAGGGGGTTTAACATCATAACAAAGCCAACAGGAGTTAGTCAGGTTCGGTTTGGTTTCGTTTAGGGTTAGAAAGGTAGCTTCTAGCATACGAAAAATTGGGTTTGGATCGGACTCGGCTGTGCGGCTTATCTGGAATACATCTGCATGGCTAGCCGGGGTGTCGGTGACTTTTGGGGGCAAGGTTTTGGGGTGGGTTGTGTTTTTCCCTTTGAGCACATTCCTGATAACTTTATTGGGTCCTACTGGTCGAGGTGCTGGTGGTTGGAGTTTGATAATTCGTACATTCACCCACCTTCTCGGTCCTCTGAGGACTACTGTCCACGTTCTACCTGTGGTCTAACTAGGGTGGTCTGGCTGTAGAACGGTCATGTTATAACTTACACATCCCCGATATCTAGGCTGTGCATTGTGATCTCCGCAGCCAAAGGGTGCCCAGGTGAACTGTAAGAATTTGTCGGGCTCCTGTGGTTGCCACCCAAAACTGAAGCCCTATGACATGGTGGTCCTGACTGCCATAAAGGCGGCACGTCCCCCACACCTTCGGTGGCTCCTTCCCTATTTTCATGGCCAGGGCCACCCAGGGGTCCCATTCTGGGGCGTCCCCTGCTGACCCTGCGGTACGGGCGCTGCTTGCGGCGGTAGTGGGTACGAAGGTACCGCAGGCTGTGTTGCGAAATTCGCTGGTGAGGGTACGAAGCTGGCTGTCTCCTGTGGGGGTATGGGGTATAAGGGCGCCCCGTCCCACTGGGGGTTGGCATAGATGGGCTGCCTTGCATTTGCAGCGGGAGGAGGCTGGGTGCAGCCCGCACGCCCCCTCCCTCTCCCGTTTCCCTGGGGCCGGGACCTGCATTCCTTGGCCAGATGCCCCTTCCTCCCGCAGCTCCAACAGGCTCCTCTCTGGCGTGTTTGGGGTGGAGGCGCCGCGGCGGGCTGCCGTGTCGGCTGGGGACAGCTCACCGCGATGTGACCTGCCTCACCACACTTGAAACACGCCATGGCACTGGTCAGGGTGTGGACGGCTGCCTGAATGGGTGTCAGGTGTTCTTCCCTCACTACATGTCTGATCATGTCAGCCAGGCTGGCTCCGGCTGGCAGGGAACGTAAGATATCTTTGGTGACAGAGTTGCAACTGCTGGCGCAAGCAGTCAGCTACCACGGGGCCCTTTGCCTCTGCCGGCAGGGTAGAGGAGTCTATTGCTGCCTGCAGGCGATTTACGAACTGCGTGAAGCTTTCGCTCTCTGCTTGCCTTACGGAGGACCACGGCGACGGCTTGGCCACGACCCGGGAGGCTGCACGAATAGCCTCCCTGGCAGCCTGAGTGGTCGCCCTGACCTCCTCAGCCCGCATCTGCGTGGCTTGCTGCTGAGGCGTGATCATATCATCGTGCTTTCCCATAAGCCTGGATAAAGTCGATCTGTGTAGTGGCTGCCTCGCGCCAGATGCTTGGGCTAATAGCTTTGTACAATTATCCTCCCATTCTTGTCTAAATACAATCATTCCCGCGCCATCAAGTATCATGCGACCTATTCGCTCGCTATCAAAGGGAAGCAGGTCGTCATTACTAAAAAGACCATCAATTAGTGTGGAGACTATGGCCGAATTGATTCCTTTTTCTGCAATGGCTTTGACAATTGATTGTACATCTTTTGGGTTTACCGGGGCATATACCCTCTGCTGGTTCCCTTCCGGGCCGGTGATCCTCACTGGGAAGGCTTGTACGGCAGCCGCTGGGGACCATTCAGCACAGGCTATTTTTATTTCTCCCCAGTCGGTAAACTGGGCTGGTTCGTATTGTGGCTGCTTTTCGGTGCGGCTTAAAGCTTTACTTGGTTTTGTTTTAAATTGCATTGGCTCTATTCTCTTCGTCTCAGAGTCCCAGCCGGCTCCCGGCAGCTCTTCCGAGCTGCCGGAGCTGCTGCTGGACTCCGAGTCGGAAGTCGAGTGCCAGCGCACTTCCGGGGCTCGGTGCCGTTTTGCGCGGCTCCGACCCCGCTCCTCCCCCCGGGGGTGGCGCCGCTGCCGCTCCCCGGGCTCGCCCTGCCTCCTGCAGGGGTGGGTTTCTCCCTTATACGGTGGCAGTGTCAGGCGCGGCTGCCGATCGGCTCCGAGCCCTCTGCCGCTCTCCTTCTCTTTCTCCCGCGCACGCGCATTAGCGAAACTCCGCGCCTCTGTGCTCTTTGCGCCGAGACTGCCCGCGCCCCGCCCCTCCCCTTGGCTGCCGGCGCCATTTTCAAAGGCGTATGGAGGCGGCGTGGGCAGCATCCCCTCCCGAGCCGCGGCTCCCGCGGCTCTGGCTTCCCCCACCAGTCCCTGCCAAAAGAACTCTGCGCGCTGCTGCACCTCCGGTAGCGGGTCACCGACCGGCGGTGGCGGGGCGGGTGGGGAAGCCGCGGATTTTTGGGAGGTTTCCGCGGGGGGCCCCGGGCCCCGGCCCGCGGAGGGGGGCGACGCGCCGGGCCCCCCCGGATCCCCGCTCCTGGGCGGGTCACCCTCAGGGGTAGTTTGCGTTGCCGCTCCTACCCCTAGCTTGGGTGTAACCAATAAACACGTACGCGCTGCGCTCCACGTCTCCTGCTCTTCTATTGCTTTGCGCAGGGCTTTCTCTACTTTTCCCCACGCCTTAAGGCATTTGCCGCTGCCTGAGGATTTCGTGTCCTCGGCCAGCGCGGCTGTGCATTTTTCCCATATCTCCGGATGCAAAACATCCACAGGGCGTTCAATTGCCCCAAGCTCAAGCAGCCTTGCTATAGCAAGATAAAAGTCTTTGAGCTTACACTCAATTCCCCATTGCTTATGAACCTCACTTACGACCCTGGCAATGGCATCCATGATGATCGCGGGTCCTGGGACGTCTCCCTTGCCGAGAACACGGTTTCACCGGTCTGGCCGCTGCTCTTGTCCAGGCGACACCCGCTGCCCAAGCGAATTATTCCCGGGCTTCGGCACCAGTTATGTTGCCTTCAGGGGAAGGCAAGGCGACCTGGTTTCAAGGAACAGCACGGCAGCCCAGTCTCCCCTGGGCCACTCGGGCCAAGGACACACGCAGGCACCAGTGTGGTGGACGGTCGAAAGCCTTTATTATCTTATCTCATGGGTTTAAATAGTCTTGGGGGACTCTGCTACGTCAGGGGGGGTTGGTAGGGTCTCTAGGGTTAGTCAGGAGTGGAAAACTACTGGGTTAGGTGTGGTTACATTCTTTGGGGTAAATGGATAACATGTTGCAGGGTGAGAGGGGGAAGGGGTCTTTCTTTCCGTCACATCCCAAAATCTTCCGTTCGCCTGTCCCTATCTACTACACACGTGTCTCATAGCGACAAAATCACAAGCTGTAAGTGAACTTAAATGCTGATAAGAGTTGTTCTTTTACTAATTTGTGAAGCTTAATAGAAGTTATAAGCGAAGTTGAATATTGTTAAGTGTTATTCCACAGCTCTGTTTAGCTTTTAGGCTGTATTCCTTTTATCCTTGCCCTCACTGTCCTTTCCTCACACACAAACACACACAAACACACACACACACACACACACACACACACACACACACACACAGAGAAACACACAAACACACTGACACCGGGACAGTTCTTGGCTCATTTCTGGTTTGATTGCCTGGGTTTTGTTTGGTTTTGTTGCTGCTTTGTTCCCTTGGTGTGCCTGAAGTGTCCAGTCAGGAGCAGAGTGACTCTTGCCAAGGAACTCTGTGGTGCTGTCGCTTAATATTAACTCGGTTTTATGCTACTCCCCTGCTGGGGATTTTTAAAGTGCTCTCAAGCCCTCATTCATAAGAGGGTGAAGGAGCCCATGCCAAGCTCTGGCCCTGGGGGCACAGGGATGCTGCTAGGGGGTCCCTGTCTCCCTGTTCCAACTTTGACGGCCCTGAGCCCCTGTCCCCGTGTCAGGCTCTGGGGTTGATCTCCTAGAACATCCTCAGGGGGAGGCTGCGGCGCCAGGGGCAGGGGGACCCAGAGGGACACGGGATCCCACGGTGCATGAGCAGCTTTGGACTTCTCTGGGAGGAACTGTGAGTGGGAGCTGGGTTGAAGTGACCTCCCCAGTAAGGTCACAGAGCCCCTGAGATGTCACACTGCCTCCTGTTATGTCACAGCCCACCCTGAGATCTATCATATCCCCTTGTGGTGTCTGAGCACCAATGCTGGTCTATCACTCTGTGATGTCATACACTTGTGTTGTGATGTCACAGAAGACTCTGATATCACAAAGTCAGCCCGTGTCACTATCCTCTAGTGCAAGCAGGAATCATGATGGTTTGTTTTCCTGATCACAGAGTGCAAAAACCACATAGAAGGGATTTTCAGTATTAATCAAAACAAATGCACCTTTTATTGAGTGCCCACAGCAAATGCCGTAGAAGGATTAGAAAGGAGATAAAGGGTAGAAAGAGAGAGAGAAAAAGAGTGGAGAGGAATAGCTATGAATGGAGAGACAAAATCCTCATGCTCCAGCCCATAGTTCCCTCTTGACATGTCAAGGAGAATCTCAAAGACTTTAGTTAACTCAGGGCTTTTTTTTAATATGTTGAGGAAGCAGGTACAGGACAGTGGAGAATAAGTCCGTTGAGAACAAGTACAGACAGCCGTGTTCCAAACAGGACAAACCAGCCCCAGCTGTGAGCAGTACTCATTGATTCAGGATTGCTTTCCCTGGGAAACCAGTCTTGGTGCAGCGAGCACATCTGCAGGTAACGCTTGGCAGACATCCCGCTTCAGTCAGGCCATCGCCTCTGTGTTAAAATCTTAGGGGTCTCAGTCTCAGTCCTTGGGGGGGGCTTCAACCTCCGTCCTTGATGGCGGTCGTGAGGCAGATGAGGGATCTTCCATGGGGGGTCACCAAAGTTCTCCAAAGCGAGTGGTATCTGGCCAAGAGGTGGGCAAATTCATGGGGAGCAGGGATCCTGAAGCCAGTGTAAGTGTACAGAGCAAGCTGCTAATTGCCAGTCCCTGCTCAAAGTGGTGCACCGTGTGCACAGCACGCACACCTGCAAACAATCACTTGGCAAGCATCCACCTCAACCAGACCAGAACTTCTGCCAGGGTCTTCAGGGCCTTAGTCTCAGTACTTGCATGGATCGTGAGGCAGATGAGGGAAACTTTGGACTGTCTCTTACAGCCTGTGAAATCTCTGTCTGTTTTGTGATGTCACGGCCTGCTCTGTGATGTTACTCAGGCACCCAGTGATGTCACAACCCACTCTGGTGTCACACAGCCACCCTCCATGGTGGTGGAATTGGCTCTATGGCCTCACACCCTACTCTATGATATCACAGCCATATCTGTGACAACACAACCCCCTCTGAGATGTCACAAAACCCTCTCTGTGATGTCATACTGTCACTCTGTAATGTCACAGCACAAACTTTGACCTCACAGCCCACTCTATGATGGCATACAGCCATGCCATGATGTCATGGCCTGCTCTGTGTTGTCACACAGTCCCCTCTAGGATGGTGTAGTTGCTCAATGACCTCACACAACAAACTCTGTGATGTCATAGCCCAATCTGTGCTGTTACACAGCCCCTTTTTGACCTCATTACTGCTCTGGGCCTCTGTGACACAGCCACAGAGGTACCACTGTGACACAGACCCTCTGGGACACTGCACAGCCCCTGCCATTGCTGAGCCCCTGAGAGTTCTGTCTGTGCCATGCTCGTGTCTCTGGGATGCCCTGGCAGAGCCCCAGCCCTGCTGCGCTGTGCACAGGAGCTGCTCCTGGCCAGAGCTGTCTCTCTGCAGCGCTGCCCTTGCCAGGAGCTGCCTCTGGGCCAGGAGCCCGGCACATCTCAGCAGCACAGACACAGCCCAAGGACTTTAATGACCCTCTGGGGATTTGTGCTCAGGTCATGAACATCAGGCCCTGAGAGGGAGCTGCAGAAACCTCTCCAGAACTCCAAGTCAGAGTCCATCCCCAAAGTTTCCCTGAATTTAATGGGCCCCACTGAGGGACAAAACGGAGAAAGTGTCCCCAGGCAGGGCAGAGCAGAGAACTGGAGGCAGTGATGACAGGTGGGGACAAAGAGAAGACAAGTCTTGGTGCCCTGGGGCACAGCAGGGTCTGTGCCACCAAGGGCTGTGAGGAGACACCTTGTGCTGAGGCACTGGGGCCTCCTGGCACAGCCCCAGCCAGGCTGGGCACTGTCACCCCCTGGTCCTGCCCTCAGCATCCCCCACAGCCCACATCCCAGTGGCCTCAAGGATCTGCTGGAAGGAGTCCCTGGGGAGCCTTGGTCAGGAATGGTCCTCGGGGCTCCTTCATGCTCCCAGGGACTGCAGGTTCTTCAAAGGACTTTGGCTTTTGCTTTTGCCTTGGAGACTCTGAGAGGTTTGTGCAATCCTGGCCTCCAATTATCTGCTGTAATTAGTCCCTGGAGAGGTTTTTGTCAGTAAACAACAGAGAGTGGGCTCATTAACACTTCTAGGAACTCAATTATTTTAAAGTACTTGATGTTTCCCTTCTGATCCAGACTCTGTGAGAGGTTTGTGCAATCATGGCCCCAGTTATCTTTATGACCCCCATTAGCTTTAATGAGTCCTTTGAGAGCTTTGTACTGACACTCAGTAGGGCTCATTAATGCTTTGAGATACTCAAGGTCTTTAAAGTACTTTGGAATTTCCTTTCAACACTGAGTCTCTGAGAGGTTTTTGTGCCATCCTTGCCTCCCATTCACTCCTACAAGGAGTCCATGAGAAGCCTGTGTTGGGGATGGTGCTCAGTGGTACCCATTAATGCCTTGAGACACTCTGGGTTTTCCTGTGACTTTGACTCCTGGAAAGGTTTGTGCCATCTCCTCTCAGGCCCTGGGGTTCCAAGGCTCAGCTCCAAATGCACCACGGGGCTCATTAGGATCAAGCCAGTCCTGAAAAACCGTGGCTCTGCCTTGATTTCTCTCGCCTCTAGTGTCATTCATTTAGAAGTTTTCCTACAATATTTATGGAGAGATATTGCAAAGGGCTTCTAGGAAATATGTATTCCTGTTTTAAAGGGTGTCTTTTATTGCTGTTCTTATTACACAAGAGGAGATTACAACATTCAGTGACTGATATTGATGCTGGGACTCTCTTGAGGAGGTCTGGCCTGTTCAGAAGAGCTGTGCCTGGAGGTCTGACCCAGCATGGATGTGAAAAATGCATATTATATGGCTCTATGCAGATATTCACTATATGTGTCATGCTATATTGATTAGTTGTGCCGTATTAACATTTTAAGAGTATGGTAAATGTAGTTTTACAGTTAAAATGAAGCTTTAGTAGTTAAAATAAATATTATGTCAATGGGGTTTTATTTAAGGAATGAGATACTTGCTTTGAAGTAACTGTCACCAAATACCTAAATTTTCCATAGAAGACGAATTTATGGTTTTCTTATCAGAAAAAGCTAATTTCTTCAGGCCTTGCTC
Source organism: Lonchura striata (assembly GCF_050655825.1). Classification (NCBI taxonomy): domain Eukaryota; kingdom Metazoa; phylum Chordata; class Aves; order Passeriformes; family Estrildidae; genus Lonchura; species Lonchura striata. The sequence continues at coordinate 4,219,822 of NC_140735.1, read as the reverse complement.
AGATTCAAAGACGCTGTGGTTATTAAAGGAAGCAATTGACACATAACAGGGAGAGGTTCTTGTTTTAAATAGAATGTATGCATAACCATGAAATATATATGAATATGCAACAGTGTATTGTTTCAAGGGTGATTCCTTTGTACACAAGGCATGCTTGTTGTGGTTTAAGTGCCAGAGAGCATCCAGAGTCCGTAATTCTTTGGTTTTTATTGTATTTCTATTGTCCTAATTTAAAATTTTATTACTCCAATTGTATTATAATTTTAATAATCATTTTACTATTATTAAACTATCAAAAACTCTAAAAACAAGCGATTGGCATTTTTCACAATGGACAACCTTGCTCCACATTCCCCATCCTCATCCTGTCTCTCTTCACTCACCTGGGACCTGCTTTGCTTGGAGAACTGGTTGCACTCAGGCAAAGTTGGCTTTTCCTTCTTTACTTTTTGTAGCAAACGAAAATCCTGAGTTTCCCCATTGAAAACAGACAGCTTCCTCAAGTGTGTGCCAAGCCCAAGGTGCCTCCAAGAGCATTGCAGACCTGCCCTGGGCCAGCAGTGAGGGTGGATCATCAGCCCAACCTGCACTGGGCCATTGCAAGGGACTCTTGCCATGGTCACTGCACTGACCCCACTGCTGGCTTTGGGTGCCATGGCAAGCCACATCTGTTCAAGTTTCCTTGGAAACCAGCCCAGGACCCTTTTCTGCAGCCAGGTTCCATGGCCACTTGCCTGCAGAGCTGCTGCTGCCCTTGGCTGCCGTGGCAGCCCTCAGGACAAAGCGGTGCCGGGGCTGTTCCAGGCACAATTGCAGTGCCACTCCTTGGTGCCACCAGGTGCCACAGCAACACCCACAGGGACCCATTCCTTAGTTTGGTGCCACGGCAACCAATGCCTGGAGGCGTTGTGATGGTTGTTTGCCATGGAAACCTGCCCTAGGCCGTTCCACAAGGCTGCTGTCACAGCCCGGAGCCAGAGGGGATCCCTTGCTGGGCCCTTGTGCCATGGCCACCTGCCCTGTGCCACGCTGGCCGGTCAGGCACTGCGGAACCAGCAGCAAACGGCAGTGCCAGGGCCAAAGGCCAGGTCAGGCAAACAGAAAGGGGCAGTGCTGGGCACTGTGTCCATGGCAGCCCTCAGCGGGTGTGACACCTGGGCCACCTGTCTTGGCAGGTGCCATGGAAACCCCTTGTTGGGACTGATGGCACGGACACTGGCACTGAGACACTGCTGGGCCGGGTGCTGAGCACAGGGCTGAGCACACTGAGATGGTTTTGCTCTTGCTGAGCTCCCACTGAGCCAAGGCCTGTCCTGCCCCTCTGGGCTACACTGGGGAGGGGCTGGGGCTGCGGGGAGGCTGGGAGGGGACACAGCCAGCACAGGTGAGCCCAGCTGACCCTGGGATACCCCAGCCCATAGGACATCCTGCTCAGTGTATAAAGTGGGGGGAGCAAGGAGCAAGGGGAACTTTTGGAGTGAGGGTTTTTGTCTTCCCAGGTAACTCTTAGGCAGGATGGGGTCCTGTTTCACCTGAGGGCAGGGTCAACACCAAAGACACAGGCACCAACTTAGCTTAAGGAACAGTGAAATACAAATCTGCAAAATATTACATAATACAAAATTTTAGATAATACAAATCTTCAAAATAGTACAAAAGTATAAGAAAAGTGAAGGAAAATATCATTAGAAAATAATTCCAAAAGAGAAGATGTTGAAATGATTATCACACAACTCTCTATTTCTTGTTGAAGGCTCTGGAGATTCTTTCTCTGCTTTCAGACAGGCTTGCATTCCCTAACAAGTCCTGCTACCAAATCCTGGTTTCCAAGGCTGGAACAGTGTCTCAGGTTCAGCTGTGTGTGTATTCAATTGCCATCTGTTAAAGGTGGGGGCAGTTATCATTAGGAAGTTAATTAGGAAGCTGACTTTATCTCTTCCATAACCAATCATCCCTCGGGAAATATCTTCTGCTAATGGGCCATTGAGTGATAAAAATGCATGACTGATAAAAGTGCATGACTGATAAAAATGACATCATCCCATTGTGCGATGCTCCACCCAGAGGGAGGAGCCAGCATTCCTACCTGGATATAATCTGAGCCTTGAAACACCACAGCCTGCCTTTTCCTACTGGATTCCCAGAAAAGCAGCTTTCAGCTCCACTGGATTCCCAGAGAAAGACCAGGCCCATCTCCACCACCACTGGACCTTCAGAAGAAAACTTCACCCTTCTTCAGGATAACTGCTTCAACAGAGACACAGCTGTCACTGCAGGAGGACCTCAGCCACCATTTAATGGGACTGCTGCCAACACCCTGACCCACAGGGTGTCGGACTCGGTCAGTAGGGGTTTTGTTGTTTGTTCTATTGCATTTGTATTTTAAAAATTTTCTTAGTAAAGGATTGTTTCCTCAGGCACAGAGGTGAATACCATCCTGTCTTTGTCCTTCCTTGCCAGACAAGGAGCTGAAGATGGAGACCAGGGAGGACAAATCCCCATGCCAGAACCTCATGGAAGAGGCTGTTTTGAGCGGCTCCATGGAACAGGAATCCAGCAAGGAGCAAAAGCCCCAGGGATCCCGCATGTGGAGGGCCTCCAAACGCAGCCCAGGGTGCTCTGAGGATGAAAGACCCAGCCTGTGCCAGGAAGGTGGACAGAGCTTCAGCAAGAGGTCAGAGCTGGTGGTCCATGAGCAGCTTCAGGATAGGGAGAAGCCCTACAAGTGCCTGGAGTGTGGGAAGAGCTTCAGACAGAGCTCTGACCTGCTTCGTCACCAGGTGATCCACACCAGGGAATGGGCCTACGAGTGTGGGGAGTGTGGGAAGGGCTTCAGGTGCAGCTCTGAGCTCATCGCCCACCAACGCATCCACACCGGGGAGAGGCCTTACGAGTGTCCTGAGTGTCCAAAAAGGTTTCACACCAGCTCCCATCTCCTTCTGCATGAGCGGATTCACACAGCCGAGAGGCCCTTCCGCTGCCCTGACTGCGGGCAGGGCTTCAAGCATAACTCCCACCTTGTCAGGCACCAGCGCATCCACACCGGGGAGAGGCCGTACAGGTGTCCCCAGTGTGGGAAGAGCTTCACCCAGAGGTCTAACTTGACCAGACACCAACGGAGGCACCAGTAAGCAAAGCCCTGCAAATGCCCCAACTGCAGGAAGAGCTTTGTGCTGCTCCAGATTTATCCCCCATTGGAGGACCCACATTGCGAAGAGACCTGGTGACCCATGTTCCCTGTGATCCATGCTGGGAAGACACCTGTCCCTTTTCCTGCCCCTGCCAATGACATGATGTGGGATCAAATGATGGGAGGGTCTGGCCATTGCATTGTAATTACATTCACTCCCACACTGATGTCATTGCCAGGGGCAGGAAAGGGACTCTCTCTCTCCCCCAAGGAGAAGGGCATCCTTTCCAGGAAGGAAGAAATACATGTCTGGGAAGAGACAGTCAGTGGTGATGTACTTTTCCCTGTAAATAGTTTTTCTTATGATCTCTGTGTTCAGTGTTGTTTCTGTTCCTGTTCAATATTGTTTCTGTTTCTGTTTGTTCCTTATGTGGTTCCTGTTCCCAGTAAATTGTTCTTAGCCCAGGCTCTTTGCCTTTTCTGTCTTCCATGGGATGCAGGAGGGCAGCGAGCTGCACTGCAGTATTACTGGGAGCAGGAAATTGAGGAGTCCCATTCCTAAACCCTGGCCCATGGAAACCAGGATTGTGAGCTGCTCCCAGCCTTGGTGGCCATGGCAACAGCCTTGGGAGTGAGTCCCTGCCTGGGGAATGCGGAAACCTCTTCACTCTGGTGCCCAGGGACAGGACTGGAGGGAACAGCTGCAGCTGAGTCGGGGCAGCCTTAGCTTGGATCTCAGGAAAAGGATTTTCCCAGAGGCTTCTGGGGCACTGCCCAGGCTCCCCAGGGAAGGGTCACAGCTCCAGGGCTCTCTGAGCTCCAGCAGCAATTGGACACCAGTGCCAGGCCCAGGCTGGCATTGTTGAGGTGTCCTGTGCAGGGCCAGCAGCTGGATTCGAAGATCCTGATGGATCCCGCCCAGCTCAGCCAAAGATTCTGTGGTTCTGGGATCCCATGACCCTGGGGATGGAAGTGCCAATGTTTGCCATGGCAACAGGCTCTGGCTCCAGGCCTGAGCTGGTGTCCATGGCAGCCACCCCTGGCATGGGGTCTCCATGGAACTGCCCAGGGACTGACCGTAGCAACAGGGGCTGGGGATGGTTGCCATGGAAACTGACCACAGCAACAGGGGCTGGGGATGGTTGTCATGGAAACTGACCATAGCCACAGGGGCTGGGGATGGTTGTCATGGAAACTGACCATAGCCACAGGGGCTGGGGATGGTTGCCATGGAAACTGACCATAGCCACAGGGGCTGGGGATGGTTGTCATGGAAACTGACCATAGCCACAGGGGCTGGGGATGGTTGTCATGGAAACTGACCATAGCAACAGGGGCTGGGGATGATTGCCTTCTTAGGATTAGATTTGTTACATACACTCAGAGGGGTTCCATGAGGACTTTCCGAGACTCTCCAGGCTGTTCAAGAGCTGGAATGTCACACGCACACAGACAGGGGCTCCATGGAGACCTCCCAGGGCTTTCTGGGGATGGAAAGGGCTGTGTGGTCAGAGGCAGTCACAAACATTCCATGGTGACATCCCAGGAGACCTTGGGCTGCAAAGGCACCGGTCAGTCACAGGCACTCACAGGGGCCCCACGGTGACATCCCAGGAGTCCCCAGGCTGCCAAACAGCCAGGATGTTCCAGACACTCAAAGGTGTTCCTGTCATGGGCAGAGTGGGAGCTTCAGGCAAAATCTTTATTTCTTTATTGGAGAAACTCCTGCTGAGCCATGCGGTGGAGAAATGATACCCAGCAGCCGCCCTGAAACCCCCAAATCCTCCAGAACCCCTAGACTTCTAAAATTTCTTTGAAGAGAGGAGCCTCTGAATGGCTGGATCCAATCCCAGCCCCAGACTTTCTCAGAGGTGTAAAAGATTGGACAGGTGGAATTGAACTTCAATGCATTTTGTCCCACAGGATTAGCAATGGAATACCAGATATATATTTCTAGAAATATAATGGAACAGTTCATACTGAGTGCTATCACACAGCACTTACAGGATGGCCAGGGTACCAGACCCAGGCAGCATGGGTTTTACAAAGGGCAGATCATGTCTGAGCAACCTGGTCTCCTTCTATGACCAGGTGATCCATCTGGTGGATGCAGGAAGGGCTGTGGATGTTGGTTATTTAGACTTCAGCAAGGCCTTTGATACTGTCTCCCACAGCACAGTCCTGGAGAAGCTGGCAGCCCACGGCTTGGACAGGAGCACTCTTTGCTGGGTTAGGAACAGGCTGGATGGCTGGGCCCAGAGAGTGGTGGTGAATGGTGCCACATCCAGCTGGGGACAGTCACCAGCGGTGTCCCTCAGGGCTCTCTACTGGGACCAGTTCTATTTAATATTTTTATAGATGACAGGGAGGAGGGCATTGAATCCCTCAGTAAATTTGCAGATGACACAAAGCTGTGAGCTTGTGTTGATCTACTGGGAGGAAGGAGGGCTCTGCAGAGAGACTTAGATCAGTTGGATAGATGGGCAGAGTCCAACAGCATGAAGTTTAATAAGTCTAAGTGCCAAGTTCTACATTTTGGCCACAAAAATCCCCTACAATGTTACAAGCTGGGGACAGAGTGGCTGGACAATGTTCAGGCAAAAAGGGACCTGAGGGTGCTTGTTGATAGCCGATATAATATGGGCCAGCAATGTGCCTTGGTGGCCAGGAAGCCAATGGCATCCTGGCCTGCATTAGGAATTGTGTGACCAGCAGGAGCAGGGAGGTCATTCTTCCCCTGTACTCGGTGCTGGTGAGACTTCACCTTGAGTTCTGTGTTCAGTTCTGGGCCCCTCATTTGGGAAGGACGTTGAGATGCTTGAGCACGTCCAGAGGAGGGCAACAAGGCTGGTGAGGGGCTTGGAACACAAGCCCTAGGAGGAACATTTGAAGGAACTGGGGTTGTTTAGTCTGGAGAAGAGGAGGCTTAGAGGTGACCTTATTGCTCTCTACAACTTCCTGAAGGGAGGTTGTAGACAGGTGTGGGTTGGTCTCTTCCACTGGGAAGCAACCAACAGAACAAGAGGACACAGTCTCAAGCTACGTCAGGGAAGTTGCAGATTGGATATTAGGAAAAAAATTTTCACCAAAAGAATAATAAAATACTGGAATTTTCTTCCCAGGGAGGTGGTAGAATCACCATCTCTGGATGTGTTTCAAAAAAGACTGAACATGGCACTTGGTGCTATAGTCTAGTTGAGGTGTTAGGGCATAGGTTGGACTTGATGATCTTAGAGGCCACTTTAACCTCATTATTCTGTGATTCTGAGAAATACAGCTCTGATGGATTCTGATCATGATTAGACAGGAAGATCTTAATCAATGTTATTTACTCCACAGCATAGGAGCTGCAACTATTAGGATATTCTGCTCCAGGAAGGAATTTTTGAAGTCAACAGGACCATGCTGGAGTGGTTTGAGCCCATTGCAGGCTAAGCCTCCTGCTCCAGCAGGAACTACCTTTCCTGTGCCATGAGCAGGGCAAGTCCCGCTGCAGGAAAAGCCCCAGGCCAGCCCCAGCACAGGGAAGGCCTCGAGCACAAGGGCAGAGTGCCATGCTGAGAGCTGTGGCAGGGACAACCTGAGGCACCAAAGGGACCTTGGCAGCAGTAGCTGCTTGCAGGGCATGGCCAGAAGCCTCCCTTGGCAATGCGGCCTGGTGGCCACCGCTGCAGAGGTGCTGCCTCAGGGCTCATTCCTTGCTGTGCTCTGGAAAGCCACTTGTGCTCCAGGAGTCTGACTGGGAAGCAATTGGCCCCAGCTCCTTGGCGACAAGATATTGGTGACAAAACTCTTCATGCCAGCAGAGACAAGGCAGGAGCAGAGGAAAGGGGAGAGCCAGGCCCAGGAGACAGTGCTGTCATCATCCAGGTGATGGCTGTGAGGTCACTGCTACTGCAGCAGCCTGGCTGCCCTCAGCAGACATTCTGGCCAGAAGCCTTGTGAGGTCACCCAGCACATCAGAGAATCCACACAACAGGAATTCCATCCTTGGGGAGGGGACGGCACTTCACTATGTCAGGTTGCACAAAGCTTCTGCACTTGGACAATTCCTGGGATGGCGAATCCACTTCTCTGTAAGAAAAACAGCTGCAGTTTTGTTCCACTTTGTCATAGGTCAGTGCAGGCGTAGTGCTAGGGCACCCATGAAAATATTTTCCTCTAATGGCTACTGTGAGATGTGACCAGAGTCAGAGCAGAGCAGACCCAAGCTTAGAAATAAAGAAAAAATCTAAATGTACCTACAACTATAATAAAAGGAACACTGAGAATTCAGAATGAAAACCTTCCAAAACATTCCTTTTTGCCCCACCCAATTTCCACCAAAACACAGTGAGACAAAATCTTAGGCCTTCAATCAAATAACCACCACTCAAATAAATCAATTCTCAGTGTTTCTCCACCCCTCTGTCCTGCAGGGGCTGGCCGGGTTCCATTCCCTTCACCCCCTTCCCTGTCCGGCACTCCTGGCCCACCTCAGCCTCGGCCGCATGGTTACCCCTCCCCAGCCCAGACTGTGGCTGGGCAGGGGAAGATTGAACTCTTCACTGACCGCAACAACAGAAGAGACTTCCCTTGAGAATTCTCTGCTTTTAATCCCCTGTGTCCTCTGAGGTGTGTCCAATGCCTTCAGTGGTCACACCAGGTGTCAATATTCAAATCTGACCACTGATTGGTTTGGCTATAACTTCCCAGGAAAACTCACTTTCTTGTCAACATATGACAATCCCTCTTCTTGATGTCTCTTGGAGTAATCCCGTCTGGACTGGGAGCTGAGATTTTACTCATCTCCTGCACATTTTTCTCCATTTCTTTTGCCATAACTAATTCTCTGAAAGCACTATTGTCAGTTTTCCCTTAATTTGGAAGTTCCCAAGGCTATCAAATGTTCCAGGTGTTCCTGCTGGGCCTTAAAAAGTTGTCTGGGTGGGATTTCACAGGACAAACACTATGTCATTCAGGATAATTTTAGGAAGTTTGGCCCTATCTAGAAGGAGCAGGTCCTGGAAGGGAAGAAAACTACTTTTCTTAAATGCTCTTCTTTTCATCCACTTTTGAAAAAGTCTTCATGGTCCTTTTTCCTGGCTCCCCATTTTGCTCTTTGCTTGCTTGCTGTTCTTATCTGGCTTACTGATTCAAGACTGATCAGAAGCAGTCCTCTGCTCATTGTTGAATGCATCTCCTGGTAAGAGCTTGAAGGCCCTTGGGAAGGTGTTAATTGTCCCAGCTGATAGCATTTCACTGAGGGTTCTGAGATAATGGGCCTGCAGCTGCCCCTCCCTCTGTCTCTTAGTGTTTCCCAGCTGTTGTTGTCCTTATCAGGGTGGTGACTCATCTTGGGATCTGTTTACCTTTCAGCCCCTGGTCTCCCAGGCGTCTGACTCCTCTCAAGATTCTTGTCCAAGTCCCTTCTCAGGCACACAGTGGCTCTCCTGGTTCCATGACTCATTCCAGGTTCCTTATCTACCTCCTCAGATGGTTTCTTGAGCAAAAATCTCCTTTTAGTGCTGATTTCTTTAGCTGTTTTTGCTTGTGATGTGTGTTCTTCAATGAGTTTATTGATTGTTTTTTTCCCCTCAAACTGGGCCTCCAATCTTATCAGTAGTTCTTCCTCCACTTTAGTCCAGCATCTTTTGTGGGCTTGGAAGTCTGTTTTGGGTGGGAAACAGCGACCATTTCCTGATTTCTCACCCATGAGTGTCCTAATCTTTTGGGTTGTCTCAGACCAATTTTTGTCTTGCAGTCCCTGCCACATACCTCACAGATCCACTCCCTGGCTGAAGCCATTTCTGCTGTTTCCCTGCATTTAGGAAGGTGACAAACAATGCTGTGATAATAACTCATCTCTTACTCACATTTAGCACACCGAAAACAAACCCTCCTTTTCCCATGGACTACCCTCAGATGTTCAATCAAGCCCAAGACACAGTTCACCCAGGAACCACAGGAAGGATAAGGTGGATTTTGGTCAGGAACAGTCATGGTAACGATGTCTGCCAGTGTCTGTTGCCTGCATTTCTATGTCTGAGCTGGGGATGTCTCTGGTAAAGTGTCCTTCTGCAGCTCAGAGGTGATGTTTCTGGTGTGCTCTCAGTCTCACACTCACCGTTTCTCTTCTCATTGTCAAGCACAAACATTTCCCAGTTCTCAGAAGGCAGGTCTTCACTCCCACACTTGGCCATGGTGCAATCTATTGATACACCTCAGGCAGCCTGCTCAAACCCTCCTAGCTTGCGGAAAAATGAACACATTCAAAGTTCTTCACTAACAAGTGCAAGTTATCAAACTCTAAGCTCACCAGAGAAGCCAATTCACGTTCTGCCAAACTGGGGGATGTTGAGGAATTTTTGCAGGACAATGGACACATTCAGCAGATGCACAATCCAGGCTTCTGGTAACCAAGTAATCAGTTCAAGGACCAAGGACAGTGAATCCTTGTAGACAGAAGAAGAGTCAGCAAGAATCAGCAAGTTGTCAGCGAACTTTGAGAAAGTGAAAAAAAAACAGGACTAAGGGTCGGCCAGATGACCACAGCAATACATGTGTAGAATTAGGTTATCCAATTAGCGTTTAGTCTTTGATTTGTGGACAGTTAGGATTGGTCAATGATGTATTAGCTAGAGGGACATGGACATTAGAACATTTAAATATATAGTTTTATAGATATAAAATATAGTTTTCTTTATAATAAAGTTTGCTTCACTAGATCACATGGATCATGGAGTGATGTCCCGTTTCTGATCCTCTGTGAGACATTCATTTTGAAGAATTAAGAATTTTAGGGAAGTTAAGATGATAGATAAATTAGATGTTGCTGAGTTAGCAGAAGTAGATAAATAGGCTTTGTTCATAGTTAACAGTAGCCGGATCCATTAAATCATTGTTTGTCAATTTATGTTGGGGTAGCTGTGCTTATCATTGAAAACAGAATGCGATAAACATGTTATAAATGTGAATCTCCAAGTTATTAGTTATTAATTTAATAAAATGTATTAAATGTACCAAATATAAATTTTGAGAAAAATGAAAAAAAGCCGCTATAACAGTGTGGAGCCCGGGATTGCCACCGGGTAAGACACAGGTTTGACAGATGCAGCAGAGTGTCCTCTATGCTTCACACCGACCGTCCTCTTTGACTGATTTTTACAAGATTTTTCTTGCCTGAAGCAGAGTCCCTTTTCTTCCTTTCTGGAGTGCATGTATTCATGTGGAGTTCTTTTCTCTGTGGCAAGTTGAACAATACATGTCCAGAGAGTGATGAACACCTGTGTTTGCAGTCCCAGAATTCAGTATTGAGATGTACTTCCCTGATGGCTCTGACTATCTCAGTCTCGGATATTTATCATGTATTTATCGTCCGGGTGTTTCTCGGACAACCTTGATGCATGATCCCTCTCTGGGCTGGCCACTTGTGTTTGCTTGTAAATAAAGTCCTCCCTCTCTTGTCCAGGTGGCTTTGACATGGTGTTGCAATCGCTGTTGCTGGCTTGTGCGATTTAAAAACTTCTTATAAGAGTATAACTTAACAGCACATAACTATAAAATAGATGACAATTTTATTTGCACGAATTATCCTACACACATATAACAGTCCTAATGATTCCATGAGGCCTTGCAGTGTCACAATGGTCTCCATGGTTCCACAGGCCCCACAGTGTCATGTGACTCCTCTGTTCCATGAGTCCTGCAATGTCACAATGGACCTTTGGACCAATGGACCATGGGGGTTTGCAGTGTCACAACGGTCTCCTTTGGCTCCACAGTGTCCCAATGGAGCACTGATTACAGGCAGCCTCTCTGTGTTACCCTGGAGCTTTGTTTCCGTGGGGTCTCGCAGTGTCCCAATGGAGCCTTGGTTGGATGGGGCCTCACAGTGTCACAATGATGCCTACATTCCACTGAGGCACACGGCGTCACTAGGGTCCCCTTGCTTCCATGAGGCCCAGCAATGTCACAGTGGTGTCCATGAATCCATGAGGACTCACAGTGTCCCAATGGTCCCTTGGTCTCACATGGCCCCACAGTGTCACAATTGTCCTTTGGTTCCATGGTTCCTGTGCTGGTGCATTCCCCTCTCCCCTTCTCAGGCCACCCTGCCAGCTGAGAAATGCTCACTGGATCAGGGCCTTGGCCAGCAGCCCCTGGGCTCAGATCCTCTGGAGCTCATCACAGACACTGTCTGCTCCAGGCTCAACCCTTCATCCCCTGGGGAGATGCCAAAGCCTCCACAGGGAGCATTTCCCTTTGCTCAGGGGAATTTCTCACAGGTGCCTTGTAGTGACTCTTTGTGTCTGTGTGCACACAGGAGTGCCTGTGATGAGAGAAATGTGGCAGAAATGCTGCTCTCTGAGGGGTTTGATTGCCTTGGATAGCTGAGCCAGTCAAGCCTGTAAGTAAGGTTAAGTCATGTCACCGTGAATCTTAAGATTTTCTAAAGCCTTCTGAGTTTACATTCTGTTGGAGAACCTTCCCACACAATTTCTGTGTACAACAAATTGTTTACATTCTTTTATGGGGGTGGAGAAACTTGATGTACTAGTGGTTTGTCCAATGTCTTTGGAGAGGTGGCCCATTCACTCTCCAATCCAATGTCACCTTCGGGAGAGTATAAAAGTTGGAGTCAGAGAATAAACTTTTAGCTTTACCTTGCAAATAGCTGGTGGCTCGCATCGTGCTTTCACGTGTGTTGCCTTCAGGGGAAGGCAAGGCGACCTGGTTTCAAGGAACAGCACGGCAGCCCAGTCTCCCCTGGGCCACTCGGGCCAAGGACACACGCAGGCACCAGTGTGGTGGACGGTCGAAAGCCTTTATTATCTTATCTCATGGGTTTAAATAGTCTTGGGGGACTCTGCTACGTCAGGGGGGGTTGGTAGGGTCTCTAGGGTTAGTCAGGAGTGGAAAACTACTGGGTTAGGTGTGGTTACATTCTTTGGGGTAAATGGATAACATGTTGCAGGGTGAGAGGGGGAAGGGGTCTTTCTTTCCGTCACATCCCAAAATCTTCCGTTCGCCTGTCCCTATCTACTACATCTCCCCCCTCCTTTTCATAAGTAACATGAGGTAGTCGTAGATATAGGCACTGGAGTGAGGTACAAACTTGTAACTTGGTAAGGAAAAAAGGGTTTTTGGTAAACCTGAGTAAATCTCGCAAGGTGAGTTTCGAAGGCTTTTTGCAGCTGACTGTGTTCGCACTTTTTGGTTTACAGCATTTGTTGCTGGCCTACAAACAGAATGTTTGCCCGTTCTAGACGGGCCTGAACAAACGAGACTAGCTTGTTCAGCAGGCATGGTCCTATGGTAACAGCTAAAAGCAGTATTGCCAGTGGACCTACCAGGGCAGAAATTAAAGTGGTGAGCCAAGGTGATTGATTGAACCAGGATTCGAACCAGCTCTGCTGGGTTTCCTTGTCTCTCTTTCTTTGAGCCAGTCTATCTCGGAGTTCTGCCATGGAGTCTTTAACGACTCCTGTATGATCTGCATAAAAGCAGCATTCCTCTTTCAAAGCTGCACACAGTCTTCCTTGTTGCATGAACAAGAGGTCCAGTCTTCGCCTATTTTGTAAAACTACTTCTGAAAGCGAAGAGACTGATTTCTCTAGATAGGAGATGGATTTCTCGATCTTCTGCAGGTCTTCATCGATGGTCATTTGCAGCTGAGAGAGTCCGTGCTGTTGGGTTGCGATGGCTGAGACACCTGTGGCTGTACCAGCTGCTCCCAGGCTGAGCAGCATTGCGATAGTTATACCTGTGATTATTTCTCTTTTGTGCAGTCTGTCAGGTTCTTCGAAAAGGTGGTACACTTCTTCATCTGAGTGGTATAGGACCCTAGGAACAATCAGAACTTGGACACAGAAGTCAATAGAGTCATTAAATTTGGCAAGGAACACACAAGGACTCACTCCGGATCGCTGGCAAACCTACATCCCAGATGCGGATGGGACCACCCACTTACCGATTTTTCTGTTGGGCTTGACAACTTTAGTGCAGAAGTTGCCTTTTTGCTTTGCTAAAGTTGCATTACCAAAACATTTGCCTTGTCCTGTGATTTGACTCAGGGTGATTCCTCTGCGGGGAGTGTCCCATCTGCACTGGTGGGGGGCACTGGCTGTGGAGTAACTGAAGGGGGTGTCTAAAGCAATGCCTTCGTAGAAAGGGGGTTTAACATCATAACAAAGCCAACAGGAGTTAGTCAGGTTCGGTTTGGTTTCGTTTAGGGTTAGAAAGGTAGCTTCTAGCATACGAAAAATTGGGTTTGGATCGGACTCGGCTGTGCGGCTTATCTGGAATACATCTGCATGGCTAGCCGGGGTGTCGGTGACTTTTGGGGGCAAGGTTTTGGGGTGGGTTGTGTTTTTCCCTTTGAGCACATTCCTGATAACTTTATTGGGTCCTACTGGTCGAGGTGCTGGTGGTTGGAGTTTGATAATTCGTACATTCACCCACCTTCTCGGTCCTCTGAGGACTACTGTCCACGTTCTACCTGTGGTCTAACTAGGGTGGTCTGGCTGTAGAACGGTCATGTTATAACTTACACATCCCCGATATCTAGGCTGTGCATTGTGATCTCCGCAGCCAAAGGGTGCCCAGGTGAACTGTAAGAATTTGTCGGGCTCCTGTGGTTGCCACCCAAAACTGAAGCCCTATGACATGGTGGTCCTGACTGCCATAAAGGCGGCACGTCCCCCACACCTTCGGTGGCTCCTTCCCTATTTTCATGGCCAGGGCCACCCAGGGGTCCCATTCTGGGGCGTCCCCTGCTGACCCTGCGGTACGGGCGCTGCTTGCGGCGGTAGTGGGTACGAAGGTACCGCAGGCTGTGTTGCGAAATTCGCTGGTGAGGGTACGAAGCTGGCTGTCTCCTGTGGGGGTATGGGGTATAAGGGCGCCCCGTCCCACTGGGGGTTGGCATAGATGGGCTGCCTTGCATTTGCAGCGGGAGGAGGCTGGGTGCAGCCCGCACGCCCCCTCCCTCTCCCGTTTCCCTGGGGCCGGGACCTGCATTCCTTGGCCAGATGCCCCTTCCTCCCGCAGCTCCAACAGGCTCCTCTCTGGCGTGTTTGGGGTGGAGGCGCCGCGGCGGGCTGCCGTGTCGGCTGGGGACAGCTCACCGCGATGTGACCTGCCTCACCACACTTGAAACACGCCATGGCACTGGTCAGGGTGTGGACGGCTGCCTGAATGGGTGTCAGGTGTTCTTCCCTCACTACATGTCTGATCATGTCAGCCAGGCTGGCTCCGGCTGGCAGGGAACGTAAGATATCTTTGGTGACAGAGTTGCAACTGCTGGCGCAAGCAGTCAGCTACCACGGGGCCCTTTGCCTCTGCCGGCAGGGTAGAGGAGTCTATTGCTGCCTGCAGGCGATTTACGAACTGCGTGAAGCTTTCGCTCTCTGCTTGCCTTACGGAGGACCACGGCGACGGCTTGGCCACGACCCGGGAGGCTGCACGAATAGCCTCCCTGGCAGCCTGAGTGGTCGCCCTGACCTCCTCAGCCCGCATCTGCGTGGCTTGCTGCTGAGGCGTGATCATATCATCGTGCTTTCCCATAAGCCTGGATAAAGTCGATCTGTGTAGTGGCTGCCTCGCGCCAGATGCTTGGGCTAATAGCTTTGTACAATTATCCTCCCATTCTTGTCTAAATACAATCATTCCCGCGCCATCAAGTATCATGCGACCTATTCGCTCGCTATCAAAGGGAAGCAGGTCGTCATTACTAAAAAGACCATCAATTAGTGTGGAGACTATGGCCGAATTGATTCCTTTTTCTGCAATGGCTTTGACAATTGATTGTACATCTTTTGGGTTTACCGGGGCATATACCCTCTGCTGGTTCCCTTCCGGGCCGGTGATCCTCACTGGGAAGGCTTGTACGGCAGCCGCTGGGGACCATTCAGCACAGGCTATTTTTATTTCTCCCCAGTCGGTAAACTGGGCTGGTTCGTATTGTGGCTGCTTTTCGGTGCGGCTTAAAGCTTTACTTGGTTTTGTTTTAAATTGCATTGGCTCTATTCTCTTCGTCTCAGAGTCCCAGCCGGCTCCCGGCAGCTCTTCCGAGCTGCCGGAGCTGCTGCTGGACTCCGAGTCGGAAGTCGAGTGCCAGCGCACTTCCGGGGCTCGGTGCCGTTTTGCGCGGCTCCGACCCCGCTCCTCCCCCCGGGGGTGGCGCCGCTGCCGCTCCCCGGGCTCGCCCTGCCTCCTGCAGGGGTGGGTTTCTCCCTTATACGGTGGCAGTGTCAGGCGCGGCTGCCGATCGGCTCCGAGCCCTCTGCCGCTCTCCTTCTCTTTCTCCCGCGCACGCGCATTAGCGAAACTCCGCGCCTCTGTGCTCTTTGCGCCGAGACTGCCCGCGCCCCGCCCCTCCCCTTGGCTGCCGGCGCCATTTTCAAAGGCGTATGGAGGCGGCGTGGGCAGCATCCCCTCCCGAGCCGCGGCTCCCGCGGCTCTGGCTTCCCCCACCAGTCCCTGCCAAAAGAACTCTGCGCGCTGCTGCACCTCCGGTAGCGGGTCACCGACCGGCGGTGGCGGGGCGGGTGGGGAAGCCGCGGATTTTTGGGAGGTTTCCGCGGGGGGCCCCGGGCCCCGGCCCGCGGAGGGGGGCGACGCGCCGGGCCCCCCCGGATCCCCGCTCCTGGGCGGGTCACCCTCAGGGGTAGTTTGCGTTGCCGCTCCTACCCCTAGCTTGGGTGTAACCAATAAACACGTACGCGCTGCGCTCCACGTCTCCTGCTCTTCTATTGCTTTGCGCAGGGCTTTCTCTACTTTTCCCCACGCCTTAAGGCATTTGCCGCTGCCTGAGGATTTCGTGTCCTCGGCCAGCGCGGCTGTGCATTTTTCCCATATCTCCGGATGCAAAACATCCACAGGGCGTTCAATTGCCCCAAGCTCAAGCAGCCTTGCTATAGCAAGATAAAAGTCTTTGAGCTTACACTCAATTCCCCATTGCTTATGAACCTCACTTACGACCCTGGCAATGGCATCCATGATGATCGCGGGTCCTGGGACGTCTCCCTTGCCGAGAACACGGTTTCACCGGTCTGGCCGCTGCTCTTGTCCAGGCGACACCCGCTGCCCAAGCGAATTATTCCCGGGCTTCGGCACCAGTTATGTTGCCTTCAGGGGAAGGCAAGGCGACCTGGTTTCAAGGAACAGCACGGCAGCCCAGTCTCCCCTGGGCCACTCGGGCCAAGGACACACGCAGGCACCAGTGTGGTGGACGGTCGAAAGCCTTTATTATCTTATCTCATGGGTTTAAATAGTCTTGGGGGACTCTGCTACGTCAGGGGGGGTTGGTAGGGTCTCTAGGGTTAGTCAGGAGTGGAAAACTACTGGGTTAGGTGTGGTTACATTCTTTGGGGTAAATGGATAACATGTTGCAGGGTGAGAGGGGGAAGGGGTCTTTCTTTCCGTCACATCCCAAAATCTTCCGTTCGCCTGTCCCTATCTACTACACACGTGTCTCATAGCGACAAAATCACAAGCTGTAAGTGAACTTAAATGCTGATAAGAGTTGTTCTTTTACTAATTTGTGAAGCTTAATAGAAGTTATAAGCGAAGTTGAATATTGTTAAGTGTTATTCCACAGCTCTGTTTAGCTTTTAGGCTGTATTCCTTTTATCCTTGCCCTCACTGTCCTTTCCTCACACACAAACACACACAAACACACACACACACACACACACACACACACACACACACACACACAGAAACACACAAACACACTGACACCGGGACAGTTCTTGGCTCATTTCTGGTTTGATTGCCTGGGTTTTGTTTGGTTTTGTTGCTGCTTTGTTCCCTTGGTGTGCCTGAAGTGTCCAGTCAGGAGCAGAGTGACTCTTGCCAAGGAACTCTGTGGTGCTGTCGCTTAATATTAACTCGGTTTTATGCTACTCCCCTGCTGGGGATTTTTAAAGTGCTCTCAAGCCCTCATTCATAAGAGGGTGAAGGAGCCCATGCCAAGCTCTGGCCCTGGGGGCACAGGGATGCTGCTAGGGGGTCCCTGTCTCCCTGTTCCAACTTTGACGGCCCTGAGCCCCTGTCCCCGTGTCAGGCTCTGGGGTTGATCTCCTAGAACATCCTCAGGGGGAGGCTGCGGCGCCAGGGGCAGGGGGACCCAGAGGGACACGGGATCCCACGGTGCATGAGCAGCTTTGGACTTCTCTGGGAGGAACTGTGAGTGGGAGCTGGGTTGAAGTGACCTCCCCAGTAAGGTCACAGAGCCCCTGAGATGTCACACTGCCTCCTGTTATGTCACAGCCCACCCTGAGATCTATCATATCCCCTTGTGGTGTCTGAGCACCAATGCTGGTCTATCACTCTGTGATGTCATACACTTGTGTTGTGATGTCACAGAAGACTCTGATAGCACAAAGTCAGCCCGTGTCACTATCCTCTAGTGCAAGCAGGAATCATGATGGTTTGTTTTCCTGATCACAGAGTGCAAAAACCACATAGAAGGGATTTTCAGTATTAATCAAAACAAATGCACCTTTTATTGAGTGCCCACAGCAAATGCCGTAGAAGGATTAGAAAGGAGATAAAGGGTAGAAAGAGAGAGAGAAAAAGAGTGGAGAGGAATAGCTATGAATGGAGAGACAAAATCCTCATGCTCCAGCCCATAGTTCCCTCTTGACATGTCAAGGAGAATCTCAAAGACTTTAGTTAACTCAGGGCTTTTTTTTAATATGTTGAGGAAGCAGGTACAGGACAGTGGAGAATAAGTCCGTTGAGAACAAGTACAGACAGCCGTGTTCCAAACAGGACAAACCAGCCCCAGCTGTGAGCAGTACTCATTGATTCAGGATTGCTTTCCCTGGGAAACCAGTCTTGGTGCAGCGAGCACATCTGCAGGTAACGCTTGGCAGACATCCCGCTTCAGTCAGGCCATCGCCTCTGTGTTAAAATCTTAGGGGTCTCAGTCTCAGTCCTTGGGGGGGGCTTCAACCTCCGTCCTTGATGGCGGTCGTGAGGCAGATGAGGGATCTTCCATGGGGGGTCACCAAAGTTCTCCAAAGCGAGTGGTATCTGGCCAAGAGGTGGGCAAATTCATGGGGAGCAGGGATCCTGAAGCCAGTGTAAGTGTACAGAGCAAGCTGCTAATTGCCAGTCCCTGCTCAAAGTGGTGCACCGTGTGCACAGCACGCACACCTGCAAACAATCACTTGGCAAGCATCCACCTCAACCAGACCAGAACTTCTGCCAGGGTCTTCAGGGCCTTAGTCTCAGTACTTGCATGGATCGTGAGGCAGATGAGGGAAACTTTGGACTGTCTCTTACAGCCTGTGAAATCTCTGTCTGTTTTGTGATGTCACGGCCTGCTCTGTGATGTTACTCAGGCACCCAGTGATGTCACAACCCACTCTGGTGTCACACAGCCACCCTCCATGGTGGTGGAATTGGCTCTATGGCCTCACACCCTACTCTATGATATCACAGCCATATCTGTGACAACACAACCCCCTCTGAGATGTCACAAAACCCTCTCTGTGATGTCATACTGTCACTCTGTAATGTCACAGCACAAACTTTGACCTCACAGCCCACTCTATGATGGCATACAGCCATGCCATGATGTCATGGCCTGCTCTGTGTTGTCACACAGTCCCCTCTAGGATGGTGTAGTTGCTCAATGACCTCACACAACAAACTCTGTGATGTCATAGCCCAATCTGTGCTGTTACACAGCCCCTTTTTGACCTCATTACTGCTCTGGGCCTCTGTGACACAGCCACAGAGGTACCACTGTGACACAGACCCTCTGGGACACTGCACAGCCCCTGCCATTGCTGAGCCCCTGAGAGTTCTGTCTGTGCCATGCTCGTGTCTCTGGGATGCCCTGGCAGAGCCCCAGCCCTGCTGCGCTGTGCACAGGAGCTGCTCCTGGCCAGAGCTGTCTCTCTGCAGCGCTGCCCTTGCCAGGAGCTGCCTCTGGGCCAGGAGCCCGGCACATCTCAGCAGCACAGACACAGCCCAAGGACTTTAATGACCCTCTGGGGATTTGTGCTCAGGTCATGAACATCAGGCCCTGAGAGGGAGCTGCAGAAACCTCTCCAGAACTCCAAGTCAGAGTCCATCCCCAAAGTTTCCCTGAATTTAATGGGCCCCACTGAGGGACAAAACGGAGAAAGTGTCCCCAGGCAGGGCAGAGCAGAGAACTGGAGGCAGTGATGACAGGTGGGGACAAAGAGAAGACAAGTCTTGGTGCCCTGGGGCACAGCAGGGTCTGTGCCACCAAGGGCTGTGAGGAGACACCTTGTGCTGAGGCACTGGGGCCTCCTGGCACAGCCCCAGCCAGGCTGGGCACTGTCACCCCCTGGTCCTGCCCTCAGCATCCCCCACAGCCCACATCCCAGTGGCCTCAAGGATCTGCTGGAAGGAGTCCCTGGGGAGCCTTGGTCAGGAATGGTCCTCGGGGCTCCTTCATGCTCCCAGGGACTGCAGGTTCTTCAAAGGACTTTGGCTTTTGCTTTTGCCTTGGAGACTCTGAGAGGTTTGTGCAATCCTGGCCTCCAATTATCTGCTGTAATTAGTCCCTGGAGAGGTTTTTGTCAGTAAACAACAGAGAGTGGGCTCATTAACACTTCTAGGAACTCAATTATTTTAAAGTACTTGATGTTTCCCTTCTGATCCAGACTCTGTGAGAGGTTTGTGCAATCATGGCCCCAGTTATCTTTATGACCCCCATTAGCTTTAATGAGTCCTTTGAGAGCTTTGTACTGACACTCAGTAGGGCTCATTAATGCTTTGAGATACTCAAGGTCTTTAAAGTACTTTGGAATTTCCTTTCAACACTGAGTCTCTGAGAGGTTTTTGTGCCATCCTTGCCTCCCATTCACTCCTACAAGGAGTCCATGAGAAGCCTGTGTTGGGGATGGTGCTCAGTGGTACCCATTAATGCCTTGAGACACTCTGGGTTTTCCTGTGACTTTGACTCCTGGAAAGGTTTGTGCCATCTCCTCTCAGGCCCTGGGGTTCCAAGGCTCAGCTCCAAATGCACCACGGGGCTCATTAGGATCAAGCCAGTCCTGAAAAACCGTGGCTCTGCCTTGATTTCTCTCGCCTCTAGTGTCATTCATTTAGAAGTTTTCCTACAATATTTATGGAGAGATATTGCAAAGGGCTTCTAGGAAATATGTATTCCTGTTTTAAAGGGTGTCTTTTATTGCTGTTCTTATTACACAAGAGGAGATTACAACATTCAGTGACTGATATTGATGCTGGGACTCTCTTGAGGAGGTCTGGCCTGTTCAGAAGAGCTGTGCCTGGAGGTCTGACCCAGCATGGATGTGAAAAATGCATATTATATGGCTCTATGCAGATATTCACTATATGTGTCATGCTATATTGATTAGTTGTGCCGTATTAACATTTTAAGAGTATGGTAAATGTAGTTTTACAGTTAAAATGAAGCTTTAGTAGTTAAAATAAATATTATGTCAATGGGGTTTTATTTAAGGAATGAGATACTTGCTTTGAAGTAACTGTCACCAAATACCTAAATTTTCCATAGAAGACGAATTTATGGTTTTCTTATCAGAAAAAGCTAATTTCTTCAGGCCTTGCTCAGATTCAAAGACGCTGTGGTTATTAAAGGAAGCAATTGACACATAACAGGGAGAGGTTCTTGTTTTAAATAGAATGTATGCATAACCATGAAATATATATGAATATGCAACAGTGTATTGTTTCAAGGGTGATTCCTTTGTACACAAGGCATGCTTGTTGTGGTTTAAGTGCCAGAGAGCATCCAGAGTCCGTAATTCTTTGGTTTTTATTGTATTTCTATTGTCCTAATTTAAAATTTTATTACTCCAATTGTATTATAATTTTAATAATCATTTTACTATTATTAAACTATCAAAAACTCTAAAAACAAGCGATTGGCATTTTTCACAATGGACAACCTTGCTCCACATTCCCCATCCTCATCCTGTCTCTCTTCACTCACCTGGGACCTGCTTTGCTTGGAGAACTGGTTGCACTCAGGCAAAGTTGGCTTTTCCTTCTTTACTTTTTGTAGCAAACGAAAATCCTGAGTTTCCCCATTGAAAACAGACAGCTTCCTCAAGTGTGTGCCAAGCCCAAGGTGCCTCCAAGAGCATTGCAGACCTGCCCTGGGCCAGCAGTGAGGGTGGATCATCAGCCCAACCTGCACTGGGCCATTGCAAGGGACTCTTGCCATGGTCACTGCACTGACCCCACTGCTGGCTTTGGGTGCCATGGCAAGCCACATCTGTTCAAGTTTCCTTGGAAACCAGCCCAGGACCCTTTTCTGCAGCCAGGTTCCATGGCCACTTGCCTGCAGAGCTGCTGCTGCCCTTGGCTGCCGTGGCAGCCCTCAGGACAAAGCGGTGCCGGGGCTGTTCCAGGCACAATTGCAGTGCCACTCCTTGGTGCCACCAGGTGCCACAGCAACACCCACAGGGACCCATTCCTTAGTTTGGTGCCACGGCAACCAATGCCTGGAGGCGTTGTGATGGTTGTTTGCCATGGAAACCTGCCCTAGGCCGTTCCACAAGGCTGCTGTCACAGCCCGGAGCCAGAGGGGATCCCTTGCTGGGCCCTTGTGCCATGGCCACCTGCCCTGTGCCACGCTGGCCGGTCAGGCACTGCGGAACCAGCAGCAAACGGCAGTGCCAGGGCCAAAGGCCAGGTCAGGCAAACAGAAAGGGGCAGTGCTGGGCACTGTGTCCATGGCAGCCCTCAGCGGGTGTGACACCTGGGCCACCTGTCTTGGCAGGTGCCATGGAAACCCCTTGTTGGGACTGATGGCACGGACACTGGCACTGAGACACTGCTGGGCCGGGTGCTGAGCACAGGGCTGAGCACACTGAGATGGTTTTGCTCTTGCTGAGCTCCCACTGAGCCAAGGCCTGTCCTGCCCCTCTGGGCTACACTGGGGAGGGGCTGGGGCTGCGGGGAGGCTGGGAGGGGACACAGCCAGCACAGGTGAGCCCAGCTGACCCTGGGATACCCCAGCCCATAGGACATCCTGCTCAGTGTATAAAGTGGGGGGAGCAAGGAGCAAGGGGAACTTTTGGAGTGAGGGTTTTTGTCTTCCCAGGTAACTCTTAGGCAGGATGGGGTCCTGTTTCACCTGAGGGCAGGGTCAACACCAAAGACACAGGCACCAACTTAGCTTAAGGAACAGTGAAATACAAATCTGCAAAATATTACATAATACAAAATTTTAGATAATACAAATCTTCAAAATAGTACAAAAGTATAAGAAAAGTGAAGGAAAATATCATTAGAAAATAATTCCAAAAGAGAAGATGTTGAAATGATTATCACACAACTCTCTATTTCTTGTTGAAGGCTCTGGAGATTCTTTCTCTGCTTTCAGACAGGCTTGCATTCCCTAACAAGTCCTGCTACCAAATCCTGGTTTCCAAGGCTGGAACAGTGTCTCAGGTTCAGCTGTGTGTGTATTCAATTGCCATCTGTTAAAGGTGGGGGCAGTTATCATTAGGAAGTTAATTAGGAAGCTGACTTTATCTCTTCCATAACCAATCATCCCTCGGGAAATATCTTCTGCTAATGGGCCATTGAGTGATAAAAATGCATGACTGATAAAAGTGCATGACTGATAAAAATGACATCATCCCATTGTGCGATGCTCCACCCAGAGGGAGGAGCCAGCATTCCTACCTGGATATAATCTGAGCCTTGAAACACCACAGCCTGCCTTTTCCTACTGGATTCCCAGAAAAGCAGCTTTCAGCTCCACTGGATTCCCAGAGAAAGACCAGGCCCATCTCCACCACCACTGGACCTTCAGAAGAAAACTTCACCCTTCTTCAGGATAACTGCTTCAACAGAGACACAGCTGTCACTGCAGGAGGACCTCAGCCACCATTTAATGGGACTGCTGCCAACACCCTGACCCACAGGGTGTCGGACTCGGTCAGTAGGGGTTTTGTTGTTTGTTCTATTGCATTTGTATTTTAAAAATTTTCTTAGTAAAGGATTGTTTCCTCAGGCACAGAGGTGAATACCATCCTGTCTTTGTCCTTCCTTGCCAGACAAGGAGCTGAAGATGGAGACCAGGGAGGACAAATCCCCATGCCAGAACCTCATGGAAGAGGCTGTTTTGAGCGGCTCCATGGAACAGGAATCCAGCAAGGAGCAAAAGCCCCAGGGATCCCGCATGTGGAGGGCCTCCAAACGCAGCCCAGGGTGCTCTGAGGATGAAAGACCCAGCCTGTGCCAGGAAGGTGGACAGAGCTTCAGCAAGAGGTCAGAGCTGGTGGTCCATGAGCAGCTTCAGGATAGGGAGAAGCCCTACAAGTGCCTGGAGTGTGGGAAGAGCTTCAGACAGAGCTCTGACCTGCTTCGTCACCAGGTGATCCACACCAGGGAATGGGCCTACGAGTGTGGGGAGTGTGGGAAGGGCTTCAGGTGCAGCTCTGAGCTCATCGCCCACCAACGCATCCACACCGGGGAGAGGCCTTACGAGTGTCCTGAGTGTCCAAAAAGGTTTCACACCAGCTCCCATCTCCTTCTGCATGAGCGGATTCACACAGCCGAGAGGCCCTTCCGCTGCCCTGACTGCGGGCAGGGCTTCAAGCATAACTCCCACCTTGTCAGGCACCAGCGCATCCACACCGGGGAGAGGCCGTACAGGTGTCCCCAGTGTGGGAAGAGCTTCACCCAGAGGTCTAACTTGACCAGACACCAACGGAGGCACCAGTAAGCAAAGCCCTGCAAATGCCCCAACTGCAGGAAGAGCTTTGTGCTGCTCCAGATTTATCCCCCATTGGAGGACCCACATTGCGAAGAGACCTGGTGACCCATGTTCCCTGTGATCCATGCTGGGAAGACACCTGTCCCTTTTCCTGCCCCTGCCAATGACATGATGTGGGATCAAATGATGGGAGGGTCTGGCCATTGCATTGTAATTACATTCACTCCCACACTGATGTCATTGCCAGGGGCAGGAAAGGGACTCTCTCTCTCCCCCAAGGAGAAGGGCATCCTTTCCAGGAAGGAAGAAATACATGTCTGGGAAGAGACAGTCAGTGGTGATGTACTTTTCCCTGTAAATAGTTTTTCTTATGATCTCTGTGTTCAGTGTTGTTTCTGTTCCTGTTCAATATTGTTTCTGTTTCTGTTTGTTCCTTATGTGGTTCCTGTTCCCAGTAAATTGTTCTTAGCCCAGGCTCTTTGCCTTTTCTGTCTTCCATGGGATGCAGGAGGGCAGCGAGCTGCACTGCAGTATTACTGGGAGCAGGAAATTGAGGAGTCCCATTCCTAAACCCTGGCCCATGGAAACCAGGATTGTGAGCTGCTCCCAGCCTTGGTGGCCATGGCAACAGCCTTGGGAGTGAGTCCCTGCCTGGGGAATGCGGAAACCTCTTCACTCTGGTGCCCAGGGACAGGACTGGAGGGAACAGCTGCAGCTGAGTCGGGGCAGCCTTAGCTTGGATCTCAGGAAAAGGATTTTCCCAGAGGCTTCTGGGGCACTGCCCAGGCTCCCCAGGGAAGGGTCACAGCTCCAGGGCTCTCTGAGCTCCAGCAGCAATTGGACACCAGTGCCAGGCCCAGGCTGGCATTGTTGAGGTGTCCTGTGCAGGGCCAGCAGCTGGATTCGAAGATCCTGATGGATCCCGCCCAGCTCAGCCAAAGATTCTGTGGTTCTGGGATCCCATGACCCTGGGGATGGAAGTGCCAATGTTTGCCATGGCAACAGGCTCTGGCTCCAGGCCTGAGCTGGTGTCCATGGCAGCCACCCCTGGCATGGGGTCTCCATGGAACTGCCCAGGGACTGACCGTAGCAACAGGGGCTGGGGATGGTTGCCATGGAAACTGACCACAGCAACAGGGGCTGGGGATGGTTGTCATGGAAACTGACCATAGCCACAGGGGCTGGGGATGGTTGTCATGGAAACTGACCATAGCCACAGGGGCTGGGGATGGTTGCCATGGAAACTGACCATAGCCACAGGGGCTGGGGATGGTTGTCATGGAAACTGACCATAGCCACAGGGGCTGGGGATGGTTGTCATGGAAACTGACCATAGCAACAGGGGCTGGGGATGATTGCCTTCTTAGGATTAGATTTGTTACATACACTCAGAGGGGTTCCATGAGGACTTTCCGAGACTCTCCAGGCTGTTCAAGAGCTGGAATGTCACACGCACACAGACAGGGGCTCCATGGAGACCTCCCAGGGCTTTCTGGGGATGGAAAGGGCTGTGTGGTCAGAGGCAGTCACAAACATTCCATGGTGACATCCCAGGAGACCTTGGGCTGCAAAGGCACCGGTCAGTCACAGGCACTCACAGGGGCCCCACGGTGACATCCCAGGAGTCCCCAGGCTGCCAAACAGCCAGGATGTTCCAGACACTCAAAGGTGTTCCTGTCATGGGCAGAGTGGGAGCTTCAGGCAAAATCTTTATTTCTTTATTGGAGAAACTCCTGCTGAGCCATGCGGTGGAGAAATGATACCCAGCAGCCGCCCTGAAACCCCCAAATCCTCCAGAACCCCTAGACTTCTAAAATTTCTTTGAAGAGAGGAGCCTCTGAATGGCTGGATCCAATCCCAGCCCCAGACTTTCTCAGAGGTGTAAAAGATTGGACAGGTGGAATTGAACTTCAATGCATTTTGTCCCACAGGATTAGCAATGGAATACCAGATATATATTTCTAGAAATATAATGGAACAGTTCATACTGAGTGCTATCACACAGCACTTACAGGATGGCCAGGGTACCAGACCCAGGCAGCATGGGTTTTACAAAGGGCAGATCATGTCTGAGCAACCTGGTCTCCTTCTATGACCAGGTGATCCATCTGGTGGATGCAGGAAGGGCTGTGGATGTTGGTTATTTAGACTTCAGCAAGGCCTTTGATACTGTCTCCCACAGCACAGTCCTGGAGAAGCTGGCAGCCCACGGCTTGGACAGGAGCACTCTTTGCTGGGTTAGGAACAGGCTGGATGGCTGGGCCCAGAGAGTGGTGGTGAATGGTGCCACATCCAGCTGGGGACAGTCACCAGCGGTGTCCCTCAGGGCTCTCTACTGGGACCAGTTCTATTTAATATTTTTATAGATGACAGGGAGGAGGGCATTGAATCCCTCAGTAAATTTGCAGATGACACAAAGCTGTGAGCTTGTGTTGATCTACTGGGAGGAAGGAGGGCTCTGCAGAGAGACTTAGATCAGTTGGATAGATGGGCAGAGTCCAACAGCATGAAGTTTAATAAGTCTAAGTGCCAAGTTCTACATTTTGGCCACAAAAATCCCCTACAATGTTACAAGCTGGGGACAGAGTGGCTGGACAATGTTCAGGCAAAAAGGGACCTGAGGGTGCTTGTTGATAGCCGATATAATATGGGCCAGCAATGTGCCTTGGTGGCCAGGAAGCCAATGGCATCCTGGCCTGCATTAGGAATTGTGTGACCAGCAGGAGCAGGGAGGTCATTCTTCCCCTGTACTCGGTGCTGGTGAGACTTCACCTTGAGTTCTGTGTTCAGTTCTGGGCCCCTCATTTGGGAAGGACGTTGAGATGCTTGAGCACGTCCAGAGGAGGGCAACAAGGCTGGTGAGGGGCTTGGAACACAAGCCCTAGGAGGAACATTTGAAGGAACTGGGGTTGTTTAGTCTGGAGAAGAGGAGGCTTAGAGGTGACCTTATTGCTCTCTACAACTTCCTGAAGGGAGGTTGTAGACAGGTGTGGGTTGGTCTCTTCCACTGGGAAGCAACCAACAGAACAAGAGGACACAGTCTCAAGCTACGTCAGGGAAGTTGCAGATTGGATATTAGGAAAAAAATTTTCACCAAAAGAATAATAAAATACTGGAATTTTCTTCCCAGGGAGGTGGTAGAATCACCATCTCTGGATGTGTTTCAAAAAAGACTGAACATGGCACTTGGTGCTATAGTCTAGTTGAGGTGTTAGGGCATAGGTTGGACTTGATGATCTTAGAGGCCACTTTAACCTCATTATTCTGTGATTCTGAGAAATACAGCTCTGATGGATTCTGATCATGATTAGACAGGAAGATCTTAATCAATGTTATTTACTCCACAGCATAGGAGCTGCAACTATTAGGATATTCTGCTCCAGGAAGGAATTTTTGAAGTCAACAGGACCATGCTGGAGTGGTTTGAGCCCATTGCAGGCTAAGCCTCCTGCTCCAGCAGGAACTACCTTTCCTGTGCCATGAGCAGGGCAAGTCCCGCTGCAGGAAAAGCCCCAGGCCAGCCCCAGCACAGGGAAGGCCTCGAGCACAAGGGCAGAGTGCCATGCTGAGAGCTGTGGCAGGGACAACCTGAGGCACCAAAGGGACCTTGGCAGCAGTAGCTGCTTGCAGGGCATGGCCAGAAGCCTCCCTTGGCAATGCGGCCTGGTGGCCACCGCTGCAGAGGTGCTGCCTCAGGGCTCATTCCTTGCTGTGCTCTGGAAAGCCACTTGTGCTCCAGGAGTCTGACTGGGAAGCAATTGGCCCCAGCTCCTTGGCGACAAGATATTGGTGACAAAACTCTTCATGCCAGCAGAGACAAGGCAGGAGCAGAGGAAAGGGGAGAGCCAGGCCCAGGAGACAGTGCTGTCATCATCCAGGTGATGGCTGTGAGGTCACTGCTACTGCAGCAGCCTGGCTGCCCTCAGCAGACATTCTGGCCAGAAGCCTTGTGAGGTCACCCAGCACATCAGAGAATCCACACAACAGGAATTCCATCCTTGGGGAGGGGACGGCACTTCACTATGTCAGGTTGCACAAAGCTTCTGCACTTGGACAATTCCTGGGATGGCGAATCCACTTCTCTGTAAGAAAAACAGCTGCAGTTTTGTTCCACTTTGTCATAGGTCAGTGCAGGCGTAGTGCTAGGGCACCCATGAAAATATTTTCCTCTAATGGCTACTGTGAGATGTGACCAGAGTCAGAGCAGAGCAGACCCAAGCTTAGAAATAAAGAAAAAATCTAAATGTACCTACAACTATAATAAAAGGAACACTGAGAATTCAGAATGAAAACCTTCCAAAACATTCCTTTTTGCCCCACCCAATTTCCACCAAAACACAGTGAGACAAAATCTTAGGCCTTCAATCAAATAACCACCACTCAAATAAATCAATTCTCAGTGTTTCTCCACCCCTCTGTCCTGCAGGGGCTGGCCGGGTTCCATTCCCTTCACCCCCTTCCCTGTCCGGCACTCCTGGCCCACCTCAGCCTCGGCCGCATGGTTACCCCTCCCCAGCCCAGACTGTGGCTGGGCAGGGGAAGATTGAACTCTTCACTGACCGCAACAACAGAAGAGACTTCCCTTGAGAATTCTCTGCTTTTAATCCCCTGTGTCCTCTGAGGTGTGTCCAATGCCTTCAGTGGTCACACCAGGTGTCAATATTCAAATCTGACCACTGATTGGTTTGGCTATAACTTCCCAGGAAAACTCACTTTCTTGTCAACATATGACAATCCCTCTTCTTGATGTCTCTTGGAGTAATCCCGTCTGGACTGGGAGCTGAGATTTTACTCATCTCCTGCACATTTTTCTCCATTTCTTTTGCCATAACTAATTCTCTGAAAGCACTATTGTCAGTTTTCCCTTAATTTGGAAGTTCCCAAGGCTATCAAATGTTCCAGGTGTTCCTGCTGGGCCTTAAAAAGTTGTCTGGGTGGGATTTCACAGGACAAACACTATGTCATTCAGGATAATTTTAGGAAGTTTGGCCCTATCTAGAAGGAGCAGGTCCTGGAAGGGAAGAAAACTACTTTTCTTAAATGCTCTTCTTTTCATCCACTTTTGAAAAAGTCTTCATGGTCCTTTTTCCTGGCTCCCCATTTTGCTCTTTGCTTGCTTGCTGTTCTTATCTGGCTTACTGATTCAAGACTGATCAGAAGCAGTCCTCTGCTCATTGTTGAATGCATCTCCTGGTAAGAGCTTGAAGGCCCTTGGGAAGGTGTTAATTGTCCCAGCTGATAGCATTTCACTGAGGGTTCTGAGATAATGGGCCTGCAGCTGCCCCTCCCTCTGTCTCTTAGTGTTTCCCAGCTGTTGTTGTCCTTATCAGGGTGGTGACTCATCTTGGGATCTGTTTACCTTTCAGCCCCTGGTCTCCCAGGCGTCTGACTCCTCTCAAGATTCTTGTCCAAGTCCCTTCTCAGGCACACAGTGGCTCTCCTGGTTCCATGACTCATTCCAGGTTCCTTATCTACCTCCTCAGATGGTTTCTTGAGCAAAAATCTCCTTTTAGTGCTGATTTCTTTAGCTGTTTTTGCTTGTGATGTGTGTTCTTCAATGAGTTTATTGATTGTTTTTTTCCCCTCAAACTGGGCCTCCAATCTTATCAGTAGTTCTTCCTCCACTTTAGTCCAGCATCTTTTGTGGGCTTGGAAGTCTGTTTTGGGTGGGAAACAGCGACCATTTCCTGATTTCTCACCCATGAGTGTCCTAATCTTTTGGGTTGTCTCAGACCAATTTTTGTCTTGCAGTCCCTGCCACATACCTCACAGATCCACTCCCTGGCTGAAGCCATTTCTGCTGTTTCCCTGCATTTAGGAAGGTGACAAACAATGCTGTGATAATAACTCATCTCTTACTCACATTTAGCACACCGAAAACAAACCCTCCTTTTCCCATGGACTACCCTCAGATGTTCAATCAAGCCCAAGACACAGTTCACCCAGGAACCACAGGAAGGATAAGGTGGATTTTGGTCAGGAACAGTCATGGTAACGATGTCTGCCAGTGTCTGTTGCCTGCATTTCTATGTCTGAGCTGGGGATGTCTCTGGTAAAGTGTCCTTCTGCAGCTCAGAGGTGATGTTTCTGGTGTGCTCTCAGTCTCACACTCACCGTTTCTCTTCTCATTGTCAAGCACAAACATTTCCCAGTTCTCAGAAGGCAGGTCTTCACTCCCACACTTGGCCATGGTGCAATCTATTGATACACCTCAGGCAGCCTGCTCAAACCCTCCTAGCTTGCGGAAAAATGAACACATTCAAAGTTCTTCACTAACAAGTGCAAGTTATCAAACTCTAAGCTCACCAGAGAAGCCAATTCACGTTCTGCCAAACTGGGGGATGTTGAGGAATTTTTGCAGGACAATGGACACATTCAGCAGATGCACAATCCAGGCTTCTGGTAACCAAGTAATCAGTTCAAGGACCAAGGACAGTGAATCCTTGTAGACAGAAGAAGAGTCAGCAAGAATCAGCAAGTTGTCAGCGAACTTTGAGAAAGTGAAAAAAAAACAGGACTAAGGGTCGGCCAGATGACCACAGCAATACATGTGTAGAATTAGGTTATCCAATTAGCGTTTAGTCTTTGATTTGTGGACAGTTAGGATTGGTCAATGATGTATTAGCTAGAGGGACATGGACATTAGAACATTTAAATATATAGTTTTATAGATATAAAATATAGTTTTCTTTATAATAAAGTTTGCTTCACTAGATCACATGGATCATGGAGTGATGTCCCGTTTCTGATCCTCTGTGAGACATTCATTTTGAAGAATTAAGAATTTTAGGGAAGTTAAGATGATAGATAAATTAGATGTTGCTGAGTTAGCAGAAGTAGATAAATAGGCTTTGTTCATAGTTAACAGTAGCCGGATCCATTAAATCATTGTTTGTCAATTTATGTTGGGGTAGCTGTGCTTATCATTGAAAACAGAATGCGATAAACATGTTATAAATGTGAATCTCCAAGTTATTAGTTATTAATTTAATAAAATGTATTAAATGTACCAAATATAAATTTTGAGAAAAATGAAAAAAAGCCGCTATAACAGTGTGGAGCCCGGGATTGCCACCGGGTAAGACACAGGTTTGACAGATGCAGCAGAGTGTCCTCTATGCTTCACACCGACCGTCCTCTTTGACTGATTTTTACAAGATTTTTCTTGCCTGAAGCAGAGTCCCTTTTCTTCCTTTCTGGAGTGCATGTATTCATGTGGAGTTCTTTTCTCTGTGGCAAGTTGAACAATACATGTCCAGAGAGTGATGAACACCTGTGTTTGCAGTCCCAGAATTCAGTATTGAGATGTACTTCCCTGATGGCTCTGACTATCTCAGTCTCGGATATTTATCATGTATTTATCGTCCGGGTGTTTCTCGGACAACCTTGATGCATGATCCCTCTCTGGGCTGGCCACTTGTGTTTGCTTGTAAATAAAGTCCTCCCTCTCTTGTCCAGGTGGCTTTGACATGGTGTTGCAATCGCTGTTGCTGGCTTGTGCGATTTAAAAACTTCTTATAAGAGTATAACTTAACAGCAGATAACTATAAAATAGATGACAATTTTATTTGCACGAATTATCCTACACACATATAACAGTCCTAATGATTCCATGAGGCCTTGCAGTGTCACAATGGTCTCCATGGTTCCACAGGCCCCACAGTGTCATGTGACTCCTCTGTTCCATGAGTCCTGCAATGTCACAATGGACCTTTGGACCAATGGACCATGGGGGTTTGCAGTGTCACAACGGTCTCCTTTGGCTCCACAGTGTCCCAATGGAGCACTGATTACAGGCAGCCTCTCTGTGTTACCCTGGAGCTTTGTTTCCGTGGGGTCTCGCAGTGTCCCAATGGAGCCTTGGTTGGATGGGGCCTCACAGTGTCACAATGATGCCTACATTCCACTGAGGCACACGGCGTCACTAGGGTCCCCTTGCTTCCATGAGGCCCAGCAATGTCACAGTGGTGTCCATGAATCCATGAGGACTCACAGTGTCCCAATGGTCCCTTGGTCTCACATGGCCCCACAGTGTCACAATTGTCCTTTGGTTCCATGGTTCCTGTGCTGGTGCATTCCCCTCTCCCCTTCTCAGGCCACCCTGCCAGCTGAGAAATGCTCACTGGATCAGGGCCTTGGCCAGCAGCCCCTGGGCTCAGATCCTCTGGAGCTCATCACAGACACTGTCTGCTCCAGGCTCAACCCTTCATCCCCTGGGGAGATGCCAAAGCCTCCACAGGGAGCATTTCCCTTTGCTCAGGGGAATTTCTCACAGGTGCCTTGTAGTGACTCTTTGTGTCTGTGTGCACACAGGAGTGCCTGTGATGAGAGAAATGTGGCAGAAATGCTGCTCTCTGAGGGGTTTGATTGCCTTGGATAGCTGAGCCAGTCAAGCCTGTAAGTAAGGTTAAGTCATGTCACCGTGAATCTTAAGATTTTCTAAAGCCTTCTGAGTTTACATTCTGTTGGAGAACCTTCCCACACAATTTCTGTGTACAACAAATTGTTTACATTCTTTTATGGGGGTGGAGAAACTTGATGTACTAGTGGTTTGTCCAATGTCTTTGGAGAGGTGGCCCATTCACTCTCCAATCCAATGTCACCTTCGGGAGAGTATAAAAGTTGGAGTCAGAGAATAAACTTTTAGCTTTACCTTGCAAATAGCTGGTGGCTCGCATCGTGCTTTCACGTGTGTTGCCTTCAGGGGAAGGCAAGGCGACCTGGTTTCAAGGAACAGCACGGCAGCCCAGTCTCCCCTGGGCCACTCGGGCCAAGGACACACGCAGGCACCAGTGTGGTGGACGGTCGAAAGCCTTTATTATCTTATCTCATGGGTTTAAATAGTCTTGGGGGACTCTGCTACGTCAGGGGGGGTTGGTAGGGTCTCTAGGGTTAGTCAGGAGTGGAAAACTACTGGGTTAGGTGTGGTTACATTCTTTGGGGTAAATGGATAACATGTTGCAGGGTGAGAGGGGGAAGGGGTCTTTCTTTCCGTCACATCCCAAAATCTTCCGTTCGCCTGTCCCTATCTACTACATCTCCCCCCTCCTTTTCATAAGTAACATGAGGTAGTCGTAGATATAGGCACTGGAGTGAGGTACAAACTTGTAACTTGGTAAGGAAAAAAGGGTTTTTGGTAAACCTGAGTAAATCTCGCAAGGTGAGTTTCGAAGGCTTTTTGCAGCTGACTGTGTTCGCACTTTTTGGTTTACAGCATTTGTTGCTGGCCTACAAACAGAATGTTTGCCCGTTCTAGACGGGCCTGAACAAACGAGACTAGCTTGTTCAGCAGGCATGGTCCTATGGTAACAGCTAAAAGCAGTATTGCCAGTGGACCTACCAGGGCAGAAATTAAAGTGGTGAGCCAAGGTGATTGATTGAACCAGGATTCGAACCAGCTCTGCTGGGTTTCCTTGTCTCTCTTTCTTTGAGCCAGTCTATCTCGGAGTTCTGCCATGGAGTCTTTAACGACTCCTGTATGATCTGCATAAAAGCAGCATTCCTCTTTCAAAGCTGCACACAGTCTTCCTTGTTGCATGAACAAGAGGTCCAGTCTTCGCCTATTTTGTAAAACTACTTCTGAAAGCGAAGAGACTGATTTCTCTAGATAGGAGATGGATTTCTCGATCTTCTGCAGGTCTTCATCGATGGTCATTTGCAGCTGAGAGAGTCCGTGCTGTTGGGTTGCGATGGCTGAGACACCTGTGGCTGTACCAGCTGCTCCCAGGCTGAGCAGCATTGCGATAGTTATACCTGTGATTATTTCTCTTTTGTGCAGTCTGTCAGGTTCTTCGAAAAGGTGGTACACTTCTTCATCTGAGTGGTATAGGACCCTAGGAACAATCAGAACTTGGACACAGAAGTCAATAGAGTCATTAAATTTGGCAAGGAACACACAAGGACTCACTCCGGATCGCTGGCAAACCTACATCCCAGATGCGGATGGGACCACCCACTTACCGATTTTTCTGTTGGGCTTGACAACTTTAGTGCAGAAGTTGCCTTTTTGCTTTGCTAAAGTTGCATTACCAAAACATTTGCCTTGTCCTGTGATTTGACTCAGGGTGATTCCTCTGCGGGGAGTGTCCCATCTGCACTGGTGGGGGGCACTGGCTGTGGAGTAACTGAAGGGGGTGTCTAAAGCAATGCCTTCGTAGAAAGGGGGTTTAACATCATAACAAAGCCAACAGGAGTTAGTCAGGTTCGGTTTGGTTTCGTTTAGGGTTAGAAAGGTAGCTTCTAGCATACGAAAAATTGGGTTTGGATCGGACTCGGCTGTGCGGCTTATCTGGAATACATCTGCATGGCTAGCCGGGGTGTCGGTGACTTTTGGGGGCAAGGTTTTGGGGTGGGTTGTGTTTTTCCCTTTGAGCACATTCCTGATAACTTTATTGGGTCCTACTGGTCGAGGTGCTGGTGGTTGGAGTTTGATAATTCGTACATTCACCCACCTTCTCGGTCCTCTGAGGACTACTGTCCACGTTCTACCTGTGGTCTAACTAGGGTGGTCTGGCTGTAGAACGGTCATGTTATAACTTACACATCCCCGATATCTAGGCTGTGCATTGTGATCTCCGCAGCCAAAGGGTGCCCAGGTGAACTGTAAGAATTTGTCGGGCTCCTGTGGTTGCCACCCAAAACTGAAGCCCTATGACATGGTGGTCCTGACTGCCATAAAGGCGGCACGTCCCCCACACCTTCGGTGGCTCCTTCCCTATTTTCATGGCCAGGGCCACCCAGGGGTCCCATTCTGGGGCGTCCCCTGCTGACCCTGCGGTACGGGCGCTGCTTGCGGCGGTAGTGGGTACGAAGGTACCGCAGGCTGTGTTGCGAAATTCGCTGGTGAGGGTACGAAGCTGGCTGTCTCCTGTGGGGGTATGGGGTATAAGGGCGCCCCGTCCCACTGGGGGTTGGCATAGATGGGCTGCCTTGCATTTGCAGCGGGAGGAGGCTGGGTGCAGCCCGCACGCCCCCTCCCTCTCCCGTTTCCCTGGGGCCGGGACCTGCATTCCTTGGCCAGATGCCCCTTCCTCCCGCAGCTCCAACAGGCTCCTCTCTGGCGTGTTTGGGGTGGAGGCGCCGCGGCGGGCTGCCGTGTCGGCTGGGGACAGCTCACCGCGATGTGACCTGCCTCACCACACTTGAAACACGCCATGGCACTGGTCAGGGTGTGGACGGCTGCCTGAATGGGTGTCAGGTGTTCTTCCCTCACTACATGTCTGATCATGTCAGCCAGGCTGGCTCCGGCTGGCAGGGAACGTAAGATATCTTTGGTGACAGAGTTGCAACTGCTGGCGCAAGCAGTCAGCTACCACGGGGCCCTTTGCCTCTGCCGGCAGGGTAGAGGAGTCTATTGCTGCCTGCAGGCGATTTACGAACTGCGTGAAGCTTTCGCTCTCTGCTTGCCTTACGGAGGACCACGGCGACGGCTTGGCCACGACCCGGGAGGCTGCACGAATAGCCTCCCTGGCAGCCTGAGTGGTCGCCCTGACCTCCTCAGCCCGCATCTGCGTGGCTTGCTGCTGAGGCGTGATCATATCATCGTGCTTTCCCATAAGCCTGGATAAAGTCGATCTGTGTAGTGGCTGCCTCGCGCCAGATGCTTGGGCTAATAGCTTTGTACAATTATCCTCCCATTCTTGTCTAAATACAATCATTCCCGCGCCATCAAGTATCATGCGACCTATTCGCTCGCTATCAAAGGGAAGCAGGTCGTCATTACTAAAAAGACCATCAATTAGTGTGGAGACTATGGCCGAATTGATTCCTTTTTCTGCAATGGCTTTGACAATTGATTGTACATCTTTTGGGTTTACCGGGGCATATACCCTCTGCTGGTTCCCTTCCGGGCCGGTGATCCTCACTGGGAAGGCTTGTACGGCAGCCGCTGGGGACCATTCAGCACAGGCTATTTTTATTTCTCCCCAGTCGGTAAACTGGGCTGGTTCGTATTGTGGCTGCTTTTCGGTGCGGCTTAAAGCTTTACTTGGTTTTGTTTTAAATTGCATTGGCTCTATTCTCTTCGTCTCAGAGTCCCAGCCGGCTCCCGGCAGCTCTTCCGAGCTGCCGGAGCTGCTGCTGGACTCCGAGTCGGAAGTCGAGTGCCAGCGCACTTCCGGGGCTCGGTGCCGTTTTGCGCGGCTCCGACCCCGCTCCTCCCCCCGGGGGTGGCGCCGCTGCCGCTCCCCG
The DNA here is from genome assembly GCF_050655825.1 of Lonchura striata. Classification (NCBI taxonomy): domain Eukaryota; kingdom Metazoa; phylum Chordata; class Aves; order Passeriformes; family Estrildidae; genus Lonchura; species Lonchura striata. The sequence goes on along the minus strand of NC_140735.1, from coordinate 4,183,817 downwards.
GGCTCGCCCTGCCTCCTGCAGGGGTGGGTTTCTCCCTTATACGGTGGCAGTGTCAGGCGCGGCTGCCGATCGGCTCCGAGCCCTCTGCCGCTCTCCTTCTCTTTCTCCCGCGCACGCGCATTAGCGAAACTCCGCGCCTCTGTGCTCTTTGCGCCGAGACTGCCCGCGCCCCGCCCCTCCCCTTGGCTGCCGGCGCCATTTTCAAAGGCGTATGGAGGCGGCGTGGGCAGCATCCCCTCCCGAGCCGCGGCTCCCGCGGCTCTGGCTTCCCCCACCAGTCCCTGCCAAAAGAACTCTGCGCGCTGCTGCACCTCCGGTAGCGGGTCACCGACCGGCGGTGGCGGGGCGGGTGGGGAAGCCGCGGATTTTTGGGAGGTTTCCGCGGGGGGCCCCGGGCCCCGGCCCGCGGAGGGGGGCGACGCGCCGGGCCCCCCCGGATCCCCGCTCCTGGGCGGGTCACCCTCAGGGGTAGTTTGCGTTGCCGCTCCTACCCCTAGCTTGGGTGTAACCAATAAACACGTACGCGCTGCGCTCCACGTCTCCTGCTCTTCTATTGCTTTGCGCAGGGCTTTCTCTACTTTTCCCCACGCCTTAAGGCATTTGCCGCTGCCTGAGGATTTCGTGTCCTCGGCCAGCGCGGCTGTGCATTTTTCCCATATCTCCGGATGCAAAACATCCACAGGGCGTTCAATTGCCCCAAGCTCAAGCAGCCTTGCTATAGCAAGATAAAAGTCTTTGAGCTTACACTCAATTCCCCATTGCTTATGAACCTCACTTACGACCCTGGCAATGGCATCCATGATGATCGCGGGTCCTGGGACGTCTCCCTTGCCGAGAACACGGTTTCACCGGTCTGGCCGCTGCTCTTGTCCAGGCGACACCCGCTGCCCAAGCGAATTATTCCCGGGCTTCGGCACCAGTTATGTTGCCTTCAGGGGAAGGCAAGGCGACCTGGTTTCAAGGAACAGCACGGCAGCCCAGTCTCCCCTGGGCCACTCGGGCCAAGGACACACGCAGGCACCAGTGTGGTGGACGGTCGAAAGCCTTTATTATCTTATCTCATGGGTTTAAATAGTCTTGGGGGACTCTGCTACGTCAGGGGGGGTTGGTAGGGTCTCTAGGGTTAGTCAGGAGTGGAAAACTACTGGGTTAGGTGTGGTTACATTCTTTGGGGTAAATGGATAACATGTTGCAGGGTGAGAGGGGGAAGGGGTCTTTCTTTCCGTCACATCCCAAAATCTTCCGTTCGCCTGTCCCTATCTACTACACACGTGTCTCATAGCGACAAAATCACAAGCTGTAAGTGAACTTAAATGCTGATAAGAGTTGTTCTTTTACTAATTTGTGAAGCTTAATAGAAGTTATAAGCGAAGTTGAATATTGTTAAGTGTTATTCCACAGCTCTGTTTAGCTTTTAGGCTGTATTCCTTTTATCCTTGCCCTCACTGTCCTTTCCTCACACACAAACACACACAAACACACACACACACACACACACACACACACACACACACACACACACAGAAACACACAAACACACTGACACCGGGACAGTTCTTGGCTCATTTCTGGTTTGATTGCCTGGGTTTTGTTTGGTTTTGTTGCTGCTTTGTTCCCTTGGTGTGCCTGAAGTGTCCAGTCAGGAGCAGAGTGACTCTTGCCAAGGAACTCTGTGGTGCTGTCGCTTAATATTAACTCGGTTTTATGCTACTCCCCTGCTGGGGATTTTTAAAGTGCTCTCAAGCCCTCATTCATAAGAGGGTGAAGGAGCCCATGCCAAGCTCTGGCCCTGGGGGCACAGGGATGCTGCTAGGGGGTCCCTGTCTCCCTGTTCCAACTTTGACGGCCCTGAGCCCCTGTCCCCGTGTCAGGCTCTGGGGTTGATCTCCTAGAACATCCTCAGGGGGAGGCTGCGGCGCCAGGGGCAGGGGGACCCAGAGGGACACGGGATCCCACGGTGCATGAGCAGCTTTGGACTTCTCTGGGAGGAACTGTGAGTGGGAGCTGGGTTGAAGTGACCTCCCCAGTAAGGTCACAGAGCCCCTGAGATGTCACACTGCCTCCTGTTATGTCACAGCCCACCCTGAGATCTATCATATCCCCTTGTGGTGTCTGAGCACCAATGCTGGTCTATCACTCTGTGATGTCATACACTTGTGTTGTGATGTCACAGAAGACTCTGATAGCACAAAGTCAGCCCGTGTCACTATCCTCTAGTGCAAGCAGGAATCATGATGGTTTGTTTTCCTGATCACAGAGTGCAAAAACCACATAGAAGGGATTTTCAGTATTAATCAAAACAAATGCACCTTTTATTGAGTGCCCACAGCAAATGCCGTAGAAGGATTAGAAAGGAGATAAAGGGTAGAAAGAGAGAGAGAAAAAGAGTGGAGAGGAATAGCTATGAATGGAGAGACAAAATCCTCATGCTCCAGCCCATAGTTCCCTCTTGACATGTCAAGGAGAATCTCAAAGACTTTAGTTAACTCAGGGCTTTTTTTTAATATGTTGAGGAAGCAGGTACAGGACAGTGGAGAATAAGTCCGTTGAGAACAAGTACAGACAGCCGTGTTCCAAACAGGACAAACCAGCCCCAGCTGTGAGCAGTACTCATTGATTCAGGATTGCTTTCCCTGGGAAACCAGTCTTGGTGCAGCGAGCACATCTGCAGGTAACGCTTGGCAGACATCCCGCTTCAGTCAGGCCATCGCCTCTGTGTTAAAATCTTAGGGGTCTCAGTCTCAGTCCTTGGGGGGGGCTTCAACCTCCGTCCTTGATGGCGGTCGTGAGGCAGATGAGGGATCTTCCATGGGGGGTCACCAAAGTTCTCCAAAGCGAGTGGTATCTGGCCAAGAGGTGGGCAAATTCATGGGGAGCAGGGATCCTGAAGCCAGTGTAAGTGTACAGAGCAAGCTGCTAATTGCCAGTCCCTGCTCAAAGTGGTGCACCGTGTGCACAGCACGCACACCTGCAAACAATCACTTGGCAAGCATCCACCTCAACCAGACCAGAACTTCTGCCAGGGTCTTCAGGGCCTTAGTCTCAGTACTTGCATGGATCGTGAGGCAGATGAGGGAAACTTTGGACTGTCTCTTACAGCCTGTGAAATCTCTGTCTGTTTTGTGATGTCACGGCCTGCTCTGTGATGTTACTCAGGCACCCAGTGATGTCACAACCCACTCTGGTGTCACACAGCCACCCTCCATGGTGGTGGAATTGGCTCTATGGCCTCACACCCTACTCTATGATATCACAGCCATATCTGTGACAACACAACCCCCTCTGAGATGTCACAAAACCCTCTCTGTGATGTCATACTGTCACTCTGTAATGTCACAGCACAAACTTTGACCTCACAGCCCACTCTATGATGGCATACAGCCATGCCATGATGTCATGGCCTGCTCTGTGTTGTCACACAGTCCCCTCTAGGATGGTGTAGTTGCTCAATGACCTCACACAACAAACTCTGTGATGTCATAGCCCAATCTGTGCTGTTACACAGCCCCTTTTTGACCTCATTACTGCTCTGGGCCTCTGTGACACAGCCACAGAGGTACCACTGTGACACAGACCCTCTGGGACACTGCACAGCCCCTGCCATTGCTGAGCCCCTGAGAGTTCTGTCTGTGCCATGCTCGTGTCTCTGGGATGCCCTGGCAGAGCCCCAGCCCTGCTGCGCTGTGCACAGGAGCTGCTCCTGGCCAGAGCTGTCTCTCTGCAGCGCTGCCCTTGCCAGGAGCTGCCTCTGGGCCAGGAGCCCGGCACATCTCAGCAGCACAGACACAGCCCAAGGACTTTAATGACCCTCTGGGGATTTGTGCTCAGGTCATGAACATCAGGCCCTGAGAGGGAGCTGCAGAAACCTCTCCAGAACTCCAAGTCAGAGTCCATCCCCAAAGTTTCCCTGAATTTAATGGGCCCCGCTGAGGGACAAAACGGAGAAAGTGTCCCCAGGCAGGGCAGAGCAGAGAACTGGAGGCAGTGATGACAGGTGGGGACAAAGAGAAGACAAGTCTTGGTGCCCTGGGGCACAGCAGGGTCTGTGCCACCAAGGGCTGTGAGGAGACACCTTGTGCTGAGGCACTGGGGCCTCCTGGCACAGCCCCAGCCAGGCTGGGCACTGTCACCCCCTGGTCCTGCCCTCAGCATCCCCCACAGCCCACATCCCAGTGGCCTCAAGGATCTGCTGGAAGGAGTCCCTGGGGAGCCTTGGTCAGGAATGGTCCTCGGGGCTCCTTCATGCTCCCAGGGACTGCAGGTTCTTCAAAGGACTTTGGCTTTTGCTTTTGCCTTGGAGACTCTGAGAGGTTTGTGCAATCCTGGCCTCCAATTATCTGCTGTAATTAGTCCCTGGAGAGGTTTTTGTCAGTAAACAACAGAGAGTGGGCTCATTAACACTTCTAGGAACTCAATTATTTTAAAGTACTTGATGTTTCCCTTCTGATCCAGACTCTGTGAGAGGTTTGTGCAATCATGGCCCCAGTTATCTTTATGACCCCCATTAGCTTTAATGAGTCCTTTGAGAGCTTTGTACTGACACTCAGTAGGGCTCATTAATGCTTTGAGATACTCAAGGTCTTTAAAGTACTTTGGAATTTCCTTTCAACACTGAGTCTCTGAGAGGTTTTTGTGCCATCCTTGCCTCCCATTCACTCCTACAAGGAGTCCATGAGAAGCCTGTGTTGGGGATGGTGCTCAGTGGGACCCATTAATGCCTTGAGACACTCTGGGTTTTCCTGTGACTTTGACTCCTGGAAAGGTTTGTGCCATCTCCTCTCAGGCCCTGGGGTTCCAAGGCTCAGCTCCAAATGCACCACGGGGCTCATTAGGATCAAGCCAGTCCTGAAAAACCGTGGCTCTGCCTTGATTTCTCTCGCCTCTAGTGTCATTCATTTAGAAGTTTTCCTACAATATTTATGGAGAGATATTGCAAAGGGCTTCTAGGAAATATGTATTCCTGTTTTAAAGGGTGTCTTTTATTGCTGTTCTTATTACACAAGAGGAGATTACAACATTCAGTGACTGATATTGATGCTGGGACTCTCTTGAGGAGGTCTGGCCTGTTCAGAAGAGCTGTGCCTGGAGGTCTGACCCAGCATGGATGTGAAAAATGCATATTATATGGCTCTATGCAGATATTCACTATATGTGTCATGCTATATTGATTAGTTGTGCCGTATTAACATTTTAAGAGTATGGTAAATGTAGTTTTACAGTTAAAATGAAGCTTTAGTAGTTAAAATAAATATTATGTCAATGGGGTTTTATTTAAGGAATGAGATACTTGCTTTGAAGTAACTGTCACCAAATACCTAAATTTTCCATAGAAGACGAATTTATGGTTTTCTTATCAGAAAAAGCTAATTTCTTCAGGCCTTGCTCAGATTCAAAGACGCTGTGGTTATTAAAGGAAGCAATTGACACATAACAGGGAGAGGTTCTTGTTTTAAATAGAATGTATGCATAACCATGAAATATATATGAATATGCAACAGTGTATTGTTTCAAGGGTGATTCCTTTGTACACAAGGCATGCTTGTTGTGGTTTAAGTGCCAGAGAGCATCCAGAGTCCGTAATTCTTTGGTTTTTATTGTATTTCTATTGTCCTAATTTAAAATTTTATTACTCCAATTGTATTATAATTTTAATAATCATTTTACTATTATTAAACTATCAAAAACTCTAAAAACAAGCGATTGGCATTTTTCACAATGGACAACCTTGCTCCACATTCCCCATCCTCATCCTGTCTCTCTTCACTCACCTGGGACCTGCTTTGCTTGGAGAACTGGTTGCACTCAGGCAAAGTTGGCTTTTCCTTCTTTACTTTTTGTAGCAAACGAAAATCCTGAGTTTCCCCATTGAAAACAGACAGCTTCCTCAAGTGTGTGCCAAGCCCAAGGTGCCTCCAAGAGCATTGCAGACCTGCCCTGGGCCAGCAGTGAGGGTGGATCATCAGCCCAACCTGCACTGGGCCATTGCAAGGGACTCTTGCCATGGTCACTGCACTGACCCCACTGCTGGCTTTGGGTGCCATGGCAAGCCACATCTGTTCAAGTTTCCTTGGAAACCAGCCCAGGACCCTTTTCTGCAGCCAGGTTCCATGGCCACTTGCCTGCAGAGCTGCTGCTGCCCTTGGCTGCCGTGGCAGCCCTCAGGACAAAGCGGTGCCGGGGCTGTTCCAGGCACAATTGCAGTGCCACTCCTTGGTGCCACCAGGTGCCACAGCAACACCCACAGGGACCCATTCCTTAGTTTGGTGCCACGGCAACCAATGCCTGGAGGCGTTGTGATGGTTGTTTGCCATGGAAACCTGCCCTGGGCCGTTCCACAAGGCTGCTGTCACAGCCCGGAGCCAGAGGGGATCCCTTGCTGGGCCCTTGTGCCATGGCCACCTGCCCTGTGCCACGCTGGCCGGTCAGGCACTGCGGAACCAGCAGCAAACGGCAGTGCCAGGGCCAAAGGCCAGGTCAGGCAAACAGAAAGGGGCAGTGCTGGGCACTGTGTCCATGGCAGCCCTCAGCGGGTGTGACACCTGGGCCACCTGTCTTGGCAGGTGCCATGGAAACCCCTTGTTGGGACTGATGGCACGGACACTGGCACTGAGACACTGCTGGGCCGGGTGCTGAGCACAGGGCTGAGCACACTGAGATGGTTTTGCTCTTGCTGAGCTCCCACTGAGCCAAGGCCTGTCCTGCCCCTCTGGGCTACACTGGGGAGGGGCTGGGGCTGCGGGGAGGCTGGGAGGGGACACAGCCAGCACAGGTGAGCCCAGCTGACCCTGGGATACCCCAGCCCATAGGACATCCTGCTCAGTGTATAAAGTGGGGGGAGCAAGGAGCAAGGGGAACTTTTGGAGTGAGGGTTTTTGTCTTCCCAGGTAACTCTTAGGCAGGATGGGGTCCTGTTTCACCTGAGGGCAGGGTCAACACCAAAGACACAGGCACCAACTTAGCTTAAGGAACAGTGAAATACAAATCTGCAAAATATTACATAATACAAAATTTTAGATAATACAAATCTTCAAAATAGTACAAAAGTATAAGAAAAGTGAAGGAAAATATCATTAGAAAATAATTCCAAAAGAGAAGATGTTGAAATGATTATCACACAACTCTCTATTTCTTGTTGAAGGCTCTGGAGATTCTTTCTCTGCTTTCAGACAGGCTTGCATTCCCTAACAAGTCCTGCTACCAAATCCTGGTTTCCAAGGCTGGAACAGTGTCTCAGGTTCAGCTGTGTGTGTATTCAATTGCCATCTGTTAAAGGTGGGGGCAGTTATCATTAGGAAGTTAATTAGGAAGCTGACTTTATCTCTTCCATAACCAATCATCCCTCGGGAAATATCTTCTGCTAATGGGCCATTGAGTGATAAAAATGCATGACTGATAAAAGTGCATGACTGATAAAAATGACATCATCCCATTGTGCGATGCTCCACCCAGAGGGAGGAGCCAGCATTCCTACCTGGATATAATCTGAGCCTTGAAACACCACAGCCTGCCTTTTCCTACTGGATTCCCAGAAAAGCAGCTTTCAGCTCCACTGGATTCCCAGAGAAAGACCAGGCCCATCTCCACCACCACTGGACCTTCAGAAGAAAACTTCACCCTTCTTCAGGATAACTGCTTCAACAGAGACACAGCTGTCACTGCAGGAGGACCTCAGCCACCATTTAATGGGACTGCTGCCAACACCCTGACCCACAGGGTGTCGGACTCGGTCAGTAGGGGTTTTGTTGTTTGTTCTATTGCATTTGTATTTTAAACATTTTCTTAGTAAAGGATTGTTTCCTCAGGCACAGAGGTGAATACCATCCTGTCTTTGTCCTTCCTTGCCAGACAAGGAGCTGAAGATGGAGACCAGGGAGGACAAATCCCCATGCCAGAACCTCATGGAAGAGGCTGTTTTGAGCGGCTCCATGGAACAGGAATCCAGCAAGGAGCAAAAGCCCCAGGGATCCCGCATGTGGAGGGCCTCCAAACGCAGCCCAGGGTGCTCTGAGGATGAAAGACCCAGCCTGTGCCAGGAAGGTGGACAGAGCTTCAGCAAGAGGTCAGAGCTGGTGGTCCATGAGCAGCTTCAGGATAGGGAGAAGCCCTACAAGTGCCTGGAGTGTGGGAAGAGCTTCAGACAGAGCTCTGACCTGCTTCGTCACCAGGTGATCCACACCAGGGAATGGGCCTACGAGTGTGGGGAGTGTGGGAAGGGCTTCAGGTGCAGCTCTGAGCTCATCGCCCACCAACGCATCCACACCGGGGAGAGGCCTTACGAGTGTCCTGAGTGTCCAAAAAGGTTTCACACCAGCTCCCATCTCCTTCTGCATGAGCGGATTCACACAGCCGAGAGGCCCTTCCGCTGCCCTGACTGCGGGCAGGGCTTCAAGCATAACTCCCACCTTGTCAGGCACCAGCGCATCCACACCGGGGAGAGGCCGTACAGGTGTCCCCAGTGTGGGAAGAGCTTCACCCAGAGGTCTAACTTGACCAGACACCAACGGAGGCACCAGTAAGCAAAGCCCTGCAAATGCCCCAACTGCAGGAAGAGCTTTGTGCTGCTCCAGATTTATCCCCCATTGGAGGACCCACATTGCGAAGAGACCTGGTGACCCATGTTCCCTGTGATCCATGCTGGGAAGACACCTGTCCCTTTTCCTGCCCCTGCCAATGACATGATGTGGGATCAAATGATGGGAGGGTCTGGCCATTGCATTGTAATTACATTCACTCCCACACTGATGTCATTGCCAGGGGCAGGAAAGGGACTCTCTCTCTCCCCCAAGGAGAAGGGCATCCTTTCCAGGAAGGAAGAAATACATGTCTGGGAAGAGACAGTCAGTGGTGATGTACTTTTCCCTGTAAATAGTTTTTCTTATGATCTCTGTGTTCAGTGTTGTTTCTGTTCCTGTTCAATATTGTTTCTGTTTCTGTTTGTTCCTTATGTGGTTCCTGTTCCCAGTAAATTGTTCTTAGCCCAGGCTCTTTGCCTTTTCTGTCGTCCATGGGATGCAGGAGGGCAGCGAGCTGCACTGCAGTATTACTGGGAGCAGGAAATTGAGGAGTCCCATTCCTAAACCCTGGCCCATGGAAACCAGGATTGTGAGCTGCTCCCAGCCTTGGTGGCCATGGCAACAGCCTTGGGAGTGAGTCCCTGCCTGGGGAATGCGGAAACCTCTTCACTCTGGTGCCCAGGGACAGGACTGGAGGGAACAGCTGCAGCTGAGTCGGGGCAGCCTTAGCTTGGATCTCAGGAAAAGGATTTTCCCAGAGGCTTCTGGGGCACTGCCCAGGCTCCCCAGGGAAGGGTCACAGCTCCAGGGCTCTCTGAGCTCCAGCAGCAATTGGACACCAGTGCCAGGCCCAGGCTGGCATTGTTGAGGTGTCCTGTGCAGGGCCAGCAGCTGGATTCGAAGATCCTGATGGATCCCGCCCAGCTCAGCCAAAGATTCTGTGGTTCTGGGATCCCATGACCCTGGGGATGGAAGTGCCAATGTTTGCCATGGCAACAGGCTCTGGCTCCAGGCCTGAGCTGGTGTCCATGGCAGCCACCCCTGGCATGGGGTCTCCATGGAACTGCCCAGGGACTGACCATAGCAACAGGGGCTGGGGATGGTTGCCATGGAAACTGACCACAGCAACAGGGGCTGGGGATGGTTGTCATGGAAACTGACCATAGCCACAGGGGCTGGGGATGGTTGTCATGGAAACTGACCATAGCCACAGGGGCTGGGGATGGTTGCCATGGAAACTGACCATAGCCACAGGGGCTGGGGATGGTTGTCATGGAAACTGACCATAGCCACAGGGGCTGGGGATGGTTGTCATGGAAACTGACCATAGCAACAGGGGCTGGGGATGATTGCCTTCTTAGGATTAGATTTGTTACATACACTCAGAGGGGTTCCATGAGGACTTTCCGAGACTCTCCAGGCTGTTCAAGAGCTGGAATGTCACACGCACACAGACAGGGGCTCCATGGAGACCTCCCAGGGCTTTCTGGGGATGGAAAGGGCTGTGTGGTCAGAGGCAGTCACAAACATTCCATGGTGACATCCCAGGAGACCTTGGGCTGCAAAGGCACCGGTCAGTCACAGGCACTCACAGGGGCCCCACGGTGACATCCCAGGAGTCCCCAGGCTGCCAAACAGCCAGGATGTTCCAGACACTCAAAGGTGTTCCTGTCATGGGCAGAGTGGGAGCTTCAGGCAAAATCTTTATTTCTTTATTGGAGAAACTCCTGCTGAGCCATGCGGTGGAGAAATGATACCCAGCAGCCGCCCTGAAACCCCCAAATCCTCCAGAACCCCTAGACTTCTAAAATTTCTTTGAAGAGAGGAGCCTCTGAATGGCTGGATCCAATCCCAGCCCCAGACTTTCTCAGAGGTGTAAAAGACTGGACAGGTGGAATTGAACTTCAATGCATTTTGTCCCACAGGATTAGCAATGGAATACCAGATATATATTTCTAGAAATATAATGGAACAGTTCATACTGAGTGCTATCACACAGCACTTACAAGATGGCCAGGGTACCAGACCCAGGCAGCATGGGTTTTACAAAGGGCAGATCATGTCTGAGCAACCTGGTCTCCTTCTATGACCAGGTGATCCATCTGGTGGATGCAGGAAGGGCTGTGGATGTTGGTTATTTAGACTTCAGCAAGGCCTTTGATACTGTCTCCCACAGCACAGTCCTGGAGAAGCTGGCAGCCCACGGCTTGGACAGGAGCACTCTTTGCTGGGTTAGGAACAGGCTGGATGGCTGGGCCCAGAGAGTGGTGGTGAATGGTGCCACATCCAGCTGGGGACAGTCACCAGCGGTGTCCCTCAGGGCTCTCTACTGGGACCAGTTCTACTTAATATTTTTATAGATGACAGGGAGGAGGGCATTGAATCCCTCATTAGTAAATTTGCAGATGACACAAAGCTGTGAGCTTGTGTTGATCTACTGGGAGGAAGGAGGGCTCTGCAGAGAGACTTAGATCAGTTGGATAGATGGGCAGAGTCCAACAGCATGAAGTTTAATAAGTCTAAGTGCCAAGTTCTACATTTTGGCCACAAAAATCCCCTACAATGTTACAAGCTGGGGACAGAGTGGCTGGACAGTGTTCAGGCAAAAAGGGACCTGAGGGTGCTTGTTGATAGCCGATATAATATGGGCCAGCAATGTGCCTTGGTGGCCAGGAAGCCAATGGCATCCTGGCCTGCATTAGGAATTGTGTGACCAGCAGGAGCAGGGAGGTCATTCTTCCCCTGTACTCGGTGCTGGTGAGACTTCACCTTGAATTCTGTGTTCAGTTCTGGGCCCCTCATTTGGGAAGGACGTTGAGATGCTTGAGCACGTCCAGAGGAGGGCAACAAGGCTGGTGAGGGGCTTGGAACACAAGCCCTAGGAGGAACATTTGAAGGAACTGGGGTTGTTTAGTCTGGAGAAGAGGAGGCTTAGAGGTGACCTTATTGCTCTCTACAACTTCCTGAAGGGAGGTTGTAGACAGGTGTGGGTTGGTCTCTTCCACTGGGAAGCAACCAACAGAACAAGAGGACACAGTCTCAAGCTACGTCAGGGAAGTTGCAGATTGGATATTAGGAAAAAAATTTTCACCAAAAGAATAATAAAATACTGGAATTTTCTTCCCAGGGAGGTGGTAGAATCACCATCTCTGGATGTGTTTCAAAAAAGACTGAACATGGCACTTGGTGCTATAGACTAGTTGAGGTGTTAGGGCATAGGTTGGACTTGATGATCTTAGAGGTCACTTCAACCTCATTATTCTGTGATTCTGAGAAATACAGCTCTGATGGATTCTGATCATGATTAGACAGGAAGATCTTAATCAATGTTATTTACTCCACAGCATAGGAGCTGCAACTATTAGGATATTCTGCTCCAGGAAGGAATTTTTGAAGTCAACAGGACCATGCTGGAGTGGTTTGAGCCCATTGCAGGCTGAGCCTCCTGCTCCAGCAGGAACTACCTTTCCTGTGCCATGAGCAGGGCAAGTCCCGCTGCAGGAAAAGCCCCAGGCCAGCCCCAGCACAGGGAAGGCCTCGAGCACAAGGGCAGAGTGCCATGCTGAGAGCTGTGGCAGGGACAACCTGAGGCACCAAAAGGACCTTGGCAGCAGTAGCTGCTTGCAGGGCATGGCCAGAAGCCTCCCTTGGCAATGCGGCCTGGTGGCCACCGCTGCAGAGGTGCTGCCTCAGGGCTCATTCCTTGCTGTGCTCTGGAAAGCCACTTGTGCTCCAGGAGTCTGACTGGGAAGCAATTGGCCCCAGCTCCTTGGCGACAAGATATTGGTGACAAAACTCTTCATGCCAGCAGAGACAAGGCAGGAGCAGAGGAAAGGGGAGAGCCAGGCCCAGGAGACAGTGCTGTCATCATCCAGGTGATGGCTGTGAGGTCACTGCTACTGCAGCAGCCTGGCTGCCCTCAGCAGACATTCTGGCCAGAAGCCTTGTGAGGTCACCCAGCACATCAGAGAATCCACACAACAGGAATTCCATCCTTGGGGAGGGGACGGCACTTCACTATGTCAGGTTGCACAAAGCTTCTGCACTTGGACAATTCCTGGGATGGCGAATCCACTTCTCTGTAAGAAAAACAGCTGCAGTTTTGTTCCACTTTGTCATAGGTCAGTGCAGGCGTAGTGCTAGGGCACCCATGAAAATATTTTCCTCTAATGGCTACTGTGAGATGTGACCAGAGTCAGAGCAGAGCAGACCCAAGCTTAGAAATAAAGAAAAAATCTAAATGTACCTACAACTATAATAAAAGGAACACTGAGAATTCAGAATGAAAACCTTCCAAAACATTCCTTTTTGCCCCACCCAATTTCCACCAAAACACAGTGAGACAAAATCTTAGGCCTTCAATCAAATAACCACCACTCAAATAAATCAATTCTCAGTGTTTCTCCACCCCTCTGTCCTGCAGGGGCTGGCCGGGTTCCATTCCCTTCACCCCCTTCCCTGTCCGGCACTCCTGGCCCACCTCAGCCTCGGCCGCATGGTTACCCCTCCCCAGCCCAGACTGTGGCTGGGCAGGGGAAGATTGAACTCTTCACTGACCGCAACAACAGAAGAGACTTCCCTTGAGAATTCTCTGCTTTTAATCCCCTGTGTCCTCTGAGGTGTGTCCAATGCCTTCAGTGGTCACACCAGGTGTCAATATTCAAATCTGACCACTGATTGTTTTGGCTATAACTTCCCAGGAAAACTCACTTTCTTGTCAACATATGACAATCCCTCTTCTTGATGTCTCTTGGAGTAATCCCGTCTGGACTGGGAGCTGAGATTTTACTCATCTCCTGCACATTTTTCTCCATTTCTTTTGCCATAACTAATTCTCTGAAAGCACTATTGTCAGTTTTCCCTTAATTTGGAAGTTCCCAAGGCTATCAAATGTTCCAGGTGTTCCTGCTGGGCCTTAAAAAGTTGTCTGGGTGGGATTTCACAGGACAAACACTATGTCATTCAGGATAATTTTAGGAAGTTTGGCCCTATCTAGAAGGAGCAGGTCCTGGAAGGGAAGAAAACTACTTTTCTTAAATGCTCTTCTTTTCATCCACTTTTGAAAAAGTCTTCATGGTCCTTTTTCCTGGCTCCCCATTTTGCTCTTTGCTTGCTTGCTGTTCTTATCTGGCTTACTGATTCAAGACTGATCAGAAGCAGTCCTCTGCTCATTGTTGAATGCATCTCCTGGTAAGAGCTTGAAGGCCCTTGGGAAGGTGTTAATTGTCCCAGCTGATAGCATTTCACTGAGGGTTCTGAGATAATGGGCCTGCAGCTGCCCCTCCCTCTGTCTCTTAGTGTTTCCCAGCTGTTGTTGTCCTTATCAGGGTGGTGACTCATCTTGGGATCTGTTTTCCTTTCAGCCCCTGGTCTCCCAGGCGTCTGACTCCTCTCAAGATCAATGTCCAAGTCCCTTCTCAGGCACGCAGTGGCTCTCCTGGTTCCATGACTCATTCCAGGTTCCTTATCTACCTCCTCAGATGGTTTCTTGAGCAAAAATCTCCTTTTAGTGCTGATTTCTTTAGCTGTTTTTGCTTGTGATGTGTGTTCTTCAATGAGTTTATTGATTGTTTTTTTCCCCTCAAACTGGGCCTCCAATCTTATCAGTAGTTCTTCCTCCACTTTAGTCCAGCATCTTTTGTGGGCTTGGAAGTCTGTTTTGGGTGGGAAACAGCGACCATTTCCTGATTTCTCACCCATGAGTGTCCTAATCTTTTGGGTTGTCTCAGACCAATTTTTGTCTTGAAGTCCCTGCTACATACCTCACAGATCCACTCCCTGGCTGAAGCCATTTCTGCTGTTTCCCTGCATTTAGGAAGGTGACAAACAATGCTGTGATAATAACTCATCTCTTACTCACATTTAGCACACCGAAAACAAACCCTCCTTTTCCCATGGACTACCCTCAGATGTTCAATCAAGCCCAACACACAGTTCACCCAGGAACCACAGGAAGGATAAGGTGGATTTTGGTCAGGAACAGTCATGGTAACAATGTCTGCCAGTGTCTGTTGCCTGCATTTCTATGTCTGAGCTGGGGATGTCTCTGGTAAAGTGTCCTTCTGCAGCTCAGAGGTGATGTTTCTGGTGTGCTCTCAGTCTCACACTCACCGTTTCTCTTCTCATTGTCAAGCACAAACATTTCCCAGTTCTCAGAAGGCAGGTCTTCACTCCCACACTTGGCCATGGTGCAATCTATTGATACACCTCAGGCAGCCTGCTCAAACCCTCCTAGCTTGCGGAAAAATGAACACATTCAAAGTTCTTCACTAACAAGTGCAAGTTATCAAACTCTAAGCTCACCAGAGAAGCCAATTCACGTTCTGCCAAACTGGGGGATGTTGAGGAATTTTTGCAGGACAATGGACACATTCAGCAGATGCACAATCCAGGCTTCTGGTAACCAAGTAATCAGTTCAAGGACCAAGGACAGTGAATCCTTGTAGACAGAAGAAGAGTCAGCAAGAATCAGCAAGTTGTCAGCGAACTTTGAGAAAGTGAAAAAAAAACAGGACTAAGGGTCGGCCAGATGACCACAGCAATACATGTGTAGAATTAGGTTATCCAATTAGCGTTTAGTCTTTGATTTGTGGACAGTTAGGATTGGTCAATGATGTATTAGCTAGAGGGACATGGACATTACAACATTTAAATATATAGTTTTATAGATATAAAATATAGTTTCCTTTATAATAAAGTTTGCTTCACTAGATCACATGGATCATGGAGTGATGTCCCGTTTCTGATCCTCTGTGAGACATTCATTTTGAAGAATTAAGAATTTTAGGGAAGTTAAGATGATAGATAAATTAGATGTTGCTGAGTTAGCAGAAGTAGATAAATAGGCTTTGTTCATAGTTAACAGTAGCCGGATCCATTAAATCATTGTTTGTCAATTTATGTTGGGGTAGCTGTGCTTATCATTGAAAACAGAATGCGATAAACATGTTATAAATGTGAATCTCCAAGTTATTAGTTATTAATTTAATAAAATGTATTAAATGTACCAAATATAAATTTTGAGAAAAATGAAAAAAAGCCGCTATAACAGTGTGGAGCCCGGGATTGCCACCGGGTAAGACACAGGTTTGACAGATGCAGCAGAGTGTCCTCTATGCTTCACACCGACCGTCCTCTTTGACTGATTTTTACAAGATTTTTCTTGCCTGAAGCAGAGTCCCTTTTCTTCCTTTCTGGAGTGCATGTATTCATGTGGAGTTCTTTTCTCTGTGGCAAGTTGAACAATACATGTCCAGAGAGTGATGAACACCTGTGTTTGCAGTCCCAGAATTCAGTATTGAGATGTACTTCCCTGATGGCTCTGACTATCTCAGTCTCGGATATTTATCATGTATTTATCGTCCAGGTGTTTCTCGGACAACCTTGATGCATGATCCCTCTCTGGGCTGGCCACTTGTGTTTGCTTGTAAATAAAGTCCTCCCTCTCTTGTCCAGGTGGCTTTGACATGGTGTTGCAATCGCTGTTGCTGGCTTGTGCGATTTAAAAACTTCTTATAAGAGTATAACTTAACAGCAGATAACTATAAAATAGATGACAATTTTATTTGCACGAATTATCCTACACACATATAACAGTCCTAATGATTCCATGAGGCCTTGCAGTGTCACAATGGTCTCCATGGTTCCACAGGCCCCACAGTGTCATGTGACTCCTCTGTTCCATGAGTCCTGCAATGTCACAATGGACCTTTGGACCAATGGACCATGGGGGTTTGCAGTGTCACAACGGTCTCCTTTGGCTCCACAGTGTCCCAATGGAGCACTGATTACAGGCAGCCTCTCTGTGTTACCCTGGAGCTTTGTTTCCGTGGGGTCTCGCAGTGTCCCAATGGAGCCTTGGTTGGATGGGGCCTCACAGTGTCACAATGATGCCTACATTCCACTGAGGCACACGGCGTCACTAGGGTCCCCTTGCTTCCATGAGGCCCAGCAATGTCACAGTGGTGTCCATGAATCCATGAGGACTCACAGTGTCCCAATGGTCCCTTGGTCTCACATGGCCCCACAGTGTCACAATTGTCCTTTGGTTCCATGGTTCCTGTGCTGGTGCATTCCCCTCTCCCCTTCTCAGGCCACCCTGCCAGCTGAGAAATGCTCACTGGATCAGGGCCTTGGCCAGCAGCCCCTGGGCTCAGATCCTCTGGAGCTCATCACAGACACTGTCTGCTCCAGGCTCAACCCTTCATCCCCTGGGGAGATGCCAAAGCCTCCACAGGGAGCATTTCCCTTTGCTCAGGGGAATTTCTCACAGGTGCCTTGTAGTGACTCTTTGTGTCTGTGTGCACACAGGAGTGCCTGTGATGAGAGAAATGTGGCAGAAATGCTGCTCTCTGAGGGGTTTGATTGCCTTGGATAGCTGAGCCAGTCAAGCCTGTAAGTAAGGTTAAGTCATGTCACCGTGAATCTTAAGATTTTCTAAAGCCTTCTGAGTTTACATTCTGTTGGAGAACCTTCCCACACAATTTCTGTGTACAACAAATTGTTTACATTCTTTTATGGGGGTGGAGAAACTTGATGTACTAGTGGTTTGTCCAATGTCTTTGGAGAGGTGGCCCATTCACTCTCCAATCCAATGTCACCTTCGGGAGAGTATAAAAGTTGGAGTCAGAGAATAAACTTTTAGCTTTACCTTGCAAATAGCAGGTGGCTCGCATCGTGCTTTCACGTGTCTCATAGCGACAAAATCACAAGCTGTAAGTGAACTTAAATGCTGATAAGAGTTGTTCTTTTACTAATTTGTGAAGCTTAATAGAAGTTATAAGCGAAGTTGAATATTGTTAAGTGTTATTCCACAGCTCTGTTTAGCTTTTAGGCTGTATTCCTTTTATCCTTGCCCTCACTGTCCTTTCCTCACACACAAACACACACACACACACACACACACACACACACACACACACACACACACAGAAACACACAAACACACCGACACCGGGACAGTTCTTGGCTCATTTCTGGTTTGATTGCCTGGGTTTTGTTTGGTTTTGTTGCTGCTTTGTTCCCTTGGTGTGCCTGAAGTGTCCAGTCAGGAGCAGAGTGACTCTTGCCAAGGAACTCTGTGGTGCTGTCGCTTAATATTAACTCGGTTTTATGCTACTCCCCTGCTGGGGATTTTTAAAGTGCTCTCAAGCCCTCATTCATAAGAGGGTGAAGGAGCCCATGCCAAGCTCTGGCCCTGGGGGCACAGGGATGCTGCTAGGGGGTCCCTGTCTCCCTGTTCCAACTTTGACGGCCCTGAGCCCCTGTCCCCGTGTCAGGCTCTGGGGTTGATCTCCTAGAACATCCTCAGGGGGAGGCTGCGGCGCCAGGGGCAGGGGGAACAGGGGATCCCACTGTGCACGAGCAGCTTTGGACTTCTCTGGGAGGAACTGTGAGTGGGAGCTGGGTTGAAGTGACCTCCCCAGTAAGGTCACAGAGCCCCTGAGATGTCACACTGCCTCCTGTGATGTCACAGCCCACCCTGGATCTCTCATATCCCCTTGTGGTGTCTGAGCACCAATGCTGGTCTATCACTCTGTGATGTCATACACTTGTGTTGTGATGTCACAGAAGACTCTGATATCACAAAGTCAGCCCGTGTCACTATCCTCTAGTGCAAGCAGGAATCATGATGGTTTGTTTTCCTGATCTCAGAGTGCAAAAACCACATAGAAGGGATTTTCAGTATTAATCAAAACAAATGCACCTTTTATTGAGTGCCCACAGCAAATGCCGTAGAAGGATTAGAAAGGAGATAAAGGGTAGAAAGAGAGAGAGAAAAAGAGTGGAGAGGAATAGCTATGAATGGAGAGACAAAATCCTCATGCTCCAGCCCATAGTTCCCTCTTGACATGTCAAGGAGAATCTCAAAGACTTTAGTTAACTCAGGGCTTTTTTTTAATATGTTGAGGAAGCAGGTACAGGACAGTGGAGAATAAGTCCGTTGAGAACAAGTACAGACAGCCGTGTTCCAAACAGGACAAACCAGCCCCAGCTGTGAGCAGTCCTCATTGATTCAGGATTGCTTTCCCTGGGAAACCAGTCTTGGTGCAGCGAGCACATCTGCAGGTAACGCTTGGCAGACATCCCGCTTCAGTCAGGCCATCGCCTCTGTGTTAAAATCTTAGGGGTCTCAGTCTCAGTCCTTGGGGGGGGCTTCAACCTCTGTCCTTGATGGCGGTCGTGAGGCAGATGAGGGATCTTCCATGGGGGGTCACCAAAGTTCTCCAAAGCGAGTGGTATCTGGCCAAGAGGTGGGCAAATTCATGGGGAGCAGGGATCCTGAAGCCAGTGTAAGTGTACAGAGCAAGCTGCTAATTGCCAGTCCCTGCTCAAAGTGGTGCACCGTGTGCACAGCACGCACACCTGCAAACAATCACTTGGCAAGCATCCACCTCAACCAGACCAGAACTTCTGCCAGGGTCTTCAGGGCCTTAGTCTCAGTACTTGCATGGATCGTGAGGCAGATGAGGGAAACTTTGGACTGTCTCTTACAGCCTGTGAAATCTCTGTCTGTTTTGTGATGTCACGGCCTGCTCTGTGATGTTACTCAGGCACCCAGTGATGTCACAACCCACTCTGGTGTCACACAGCCACCCTCCATGGTGGTGGAATTGGCTCTATGGCCTCACACCCTACTCTATGATATCACAGCCATATCTGTGACAACACAACCCCCTCTGAGATGTCACAAAACCCTCTCTGTGATGTCATACTGTCACTCTGTAATGTCACAGCACAAACTTTGACCTCACAGCCCACTCTATGATGGCATACAGCCATGCCATGATGTCATGGCCTGCTCTGTGTTGTCACACAGTCCCCTCTATGATGGTGTAGTTGCTCAATGACCTCACACAACAAACTCTGTGATGTCATAGCCCAATCTGTGCTGTTACACAGCCCCTTTTTGACCTCATTACTGCTCTGGGCCTCTGTGACACAGCCACAGAGGTACCACTGTGACACAGACCCTCTGGGACACTGCACAGCCCCTGCCATTGCTGAGCCCCTGAGAGTTCTGTCTGTGCCATGCTCGTGTCTCTGGGATGCCCTGGCAGAGCCCCAGCCCTGCTGCGCTGTGCACAGGAGCTGCTCCTGGCCAGAGCTGTCTCTCTGCAGCGCTGCCCTTGCCAGGAGCTGCCTCTGGGCCAGGAGCCTGGCACATCTCAGCAGCACAGACACAGCCCAAGGACTTTAATGACCCTCTGGGGATTTGTGCTCAGGTCATGAACATCAGGCCCTGAGAGGGAGCTGCAGAAACCTCTCCAGAACTCCAAGTCAGAGTCCATCCCCAAAGTTTCCCTGAATTTAATGGGCCCCACTGAGGGACAAAACGGAGAAAGTGTCCCCAGGCAGGGCAGAGCAGAGAACTGGAGGCAGTGATGACAGGTGGGGACAAAGAGAAGACAAGTCTTGGTGCCCTGGGGCACAGCAGGGTCTGTGCCACCAAGGGCTGTGAGGAGACACCTTGTGCTGAGGCACTGGGGCCTCCTGGCACAGCCCCAGCCAGGCTGGGCACTGTCACCCCCTGGTCCTGCCCTCAGCATCCCCCACAGCCCACATCCCAGTGGCCTCAAGGATCTGCTGGAAGGAGTCCCTGGGGAGCCTTGGTCAGGAATGGTCCTCGGGGCTCCTTCATGCTCCCAGGGACTGCAGGTTCTTCAAAGGACTTTGGCTTTTGCTTTTGCCTTGGAGACTCTGAGAGGTTTGTGCAATCCTGGCCTCCAATTATCTGCTGTAATTAGTCCCTGGAGAGGTTTTTGTCAGTAAACAACAGAGAGTGGGCTCATTAACACTTCTAGGAACTCAATTATTTTAAAGTACTTGATGTTTCCCTTCTGATCCAGACTCTGTGAGAGGTTTGTGCAATCATGGCCCCAGTTATCTTTATGACCCCCATTAGCTTTAATGAGTCCTTTGAGAGCTTTGTACTGACACTCAGTAGGGCTCATTAATGCTTTGAGATACTCAAGGTCTTTAAAGTACTTTGGAATTTCCTTTCAACACTGAGTCTCTGAGAGGTTTTTGTGCCATCCTTGCCTCCCATTCACTCCTACAAGGAGTCCATGAGCAGCCTGTGTTGGGGATGGTGCTCAGTGGTACCCATTAATGCCTTGAGACACTCTGGGTTTTCCTGTGACTTTGACTCCTGGAAAGGTTTGTGCCATCTCCTCTCAGGCCCTGGGGTTCCAAGGCTCAGCTCCAAATGCACCACGGGGCTCATTAGGATCAAGCCAGTCCTGAAAAACCGTGGCTCTGCCTTGATTTCTCTCGCCTCTAGTGTCATTCATTTAGAAGTTTTCCTACAATATTTATGGAGAGATATTGCAAAGGGCTTCTAGGAAATATGTATTCCTGTTTTAAAGGGTGTCTTTTATTGCTGTTCTTATTACACAAGAGGAGATTACAGCATTCAGTGACTGATATTGATGCTGGGACTCTCTTGAGGAGGTCTGGCCTGTTCAGAAGAGCTGTGCCTGGAGGTCTGACCCAGCATGGATGTGAAAAATGCATATTATATGGCTCTATGCAGATATTCACTATATGTGTCATGCTATATTGATTAGTTGTGCCATATTAACATTTTAAGAGTATGGTAAATGTAGTTTTACAGTTAAAATTAAGCTTTAGTAGTTAAAATAAATATTATGTCAATGGGGTTTTATTTAAGGAATGAGATACTTGCTTTGAAGTAACTGTCACCAAATACCTAAATTTTCCATAGAAGACGAATTTATGGTTTTCTTATCAGAAAAAACTAATTTCTTCAGGCCTTGCTCAGATTGAAAGACGCTGTGGTTATTAAAGGAAGCAATTGACACATAACAGGGAGAGGTTCTTGTTTTAAATAGAATGTATGCATAACCATGAAATATATATGAATATGCAACAGTGTATTGTTTCAAGGGTGATTCCTTTGTACACAAGGCATGCTTGTTGTGGTTTAAGTGCCAGAGAGCATCCAGAGTCCGTAATTCTTTGGTTTTTATTGTATTTCTATTGTCCTAATTTAAAATTTTATTACTCCAATTGTATTATAATTTTAATAATCATTTTATTATTATTAAACTATCAAAAACTCTAAAAACAAGCGATTGGCATTTTTCACAATGGACAACCTTGCTCCACATTCCCCATCCTCATCCTGTCTCTCTTCACTCACCTGGGACCTGCTTTGCTTGGAGAACTGGTTGCACTCAGGCAAAGTTGGCTTTTCCTTCTTTACTTTTTGTAGCAAACGAAAATCCTGAGTTTCCCCATTGAAAACAGACAGCCTCCTCAAGTGTGTGCCAAGCCCAAGGTGCCTCCAAGAGCATTGCAGACCTGCCCTGGGCCAGCAGTGAGGGTGGATCATCAGCCCAACCTGCACTGGGCCATTGCAAGGGACTCTTGCCATGGTCACTGCACTGACCCCACTGCTGGCTTTGGGTGCCATGGCAAGCCACATCTGTTCAAGTTTCCTTGGAAACCAGCCCAGGACCCTTTTCTGCAGCCAGGTTCCATGGCCACTTGCCTGCAGAGCTGCTGCTGCCCTTGGCTGCTGTGGCAGCCCTCAGGACAAAGCGGTGCCGGGGCTGTTCCAGGCACAATTGCAGTGCCACTCCTTGGTGCCACCAGGTGCCACAGCAACACCCACAGGGACCCATTCCTTAGTTTGGTGCCACAGCAACCAATGCCTGGAGGCGTTGTGATGGTTGTTTGCCATGGAAACCTGCCCTGGGCCGTTCCACAAGGCTGCTGTCACAGCCCGGAGCCAGAGGGGATCCCTTGCTGGGCCCTTGTGCCATGGCCACCTGCCCTGTGCCACGCTGGCCGGTCAGGCACCGCGGAACCAGCAGCAAACGGCAGTGCCAGGGCCAAAGGCCAGGTCAGGCAAACAGAAAGGGGCAGTGCTGGGCACTGTGTCCATGGCAGCCCTCAGCGGGTGTGACACCTGGGCCACCTGTCTTGGCAGGTGCCATGGAAACCCCTTGTTGGGACTGATGGCACGGACACTGGCACTGAGACACTGCTGGGCCGGGTGCTGAGCACAGGGCTGAGCACACTGAGATGGTTTTGCTCTTGCTGAGCTCCCACTGAGCCAAGGCCTGTCCTGCCCCTCTGGGCTACACTGGGGAGGGGCTGGGGCTGCGGGGAGGCTGGGAGGGGACACAGCCAGCACAGGTGAGCCCAGCTGACCCTGGGATACCCCAGCCCATAGGACATCCTGCTCAGTGTATAAAGTGGGGGGAGCAAGGAGCAAGGGGAACTTTTGGAGTGAGGGTTTTTGTCTTCCCAGGTAACTCTTAGGCAGGATGGGGTCCTGTTTCACCTGAGGGCAGGGTCAACACCAAAGACACAGGCACCAACTTAGCTTAAGGAACAGTGAAATACAAATCTGCAAAATATTACATAATACAAAATTTTAGATAATACAAATCTTCAAAATAGTACAAAAGTATAAGAAAAGTGAAGGAAAATATCATTAGAAAATAATTCCAAAAGAGAAGATGTTGAAATGATTATCACACAACTCTCTATTTCTTGTTGAAGGCTCTGGAGATTCTTTCTCTGCTTTCAGACAGGCTTGCATTCCCTAACAAGTCCTGCTACCAAATCCTGGTTTCCAAGGCTGGAACAGTGTCTCAGGTTCAGCTGTGTGTGTATTCAATTGCCATCTGTTAAAGGTGGGGGCAGTTATCATTAGGAAGTTAATTAGGAAGCTGACTTTATCTCTTCCATAACCAATCATCCCTCGGGAAATATCTTCTGCTAATGGGCCATTGAGTGATAAAAATGCATGACTGATAAAAGTGCATGACTGATAAAAATGACATCATCCCATTGTGCGATGCTCCACCCAGAGGGAGGAGCCAGCATTCCTACCTGGATATAATCTGAGCCTTGAAACACCACAGCCTGCCTTTTCCTACTGGATTCCCAGAAAAGCAGCTTTCAGCTCCACTGGATTCCCAGAGAAAGACCAGGCCCATCTCCACCACCACTGGACCTTCAGAAGAAAACTTCACCCTTCTTCAGGATAACTGCTTCAACAGAGACACAGCTGTCACTGCAGGAGGACCTCAGCCACCATTTAATGGGACTGCTGCCAACACCCTGACCCACAGGGTGTCGGACTCGGTCAGTAGGGGTTTTGTTGTTTGTTCTATTGCATTTGTATTTTAAACATTTTCTTAGTAAAGGATTGTTTCCTCAGGCACAGAGGTGAATACCATCCTGTCTTTGTCCTTCCTTGCCAGACAAGGAGCTGAAGATGGAGACCAGGGAGGACAAATCCCCATGCCAGAACCTCATGGAAGAGGCTGTTTTGAGCGGCTCCATGGAACAGGAATCCAGCAAGGAGCAAAAGCCCCAGGGATCCCGCATGTGGAGGGCCTCCAAACGCAGCCCAGGGTGCTCTGAGGATGAAAGACCCAGCCTGTGCCAGGAAGGTGGACAGAGCTTCAGCAAGAGGTCAGAGCTGGTGGTCCATGAGCAGCTTCAGGATAGGGAGAAGCCCTACAAGTGCCTGGAGTGTGGGAAGAGCTTCAGACAGAGCTCTGACCTGCTTCGTCACCAGGTGATCCACACCAGGGAATGGGCCTACGAGTGTGGGGAGTGTGGGAAGGGCTTCAGGTGCAGCTCTGAGCTCATCGCCCACCAACGCATCCACACCGGGGAGAGGCCTTACGAGTGTCCTGAGTGTCCAAAAAGGTTTCACACCAGCTCCCATCTCCTTCTGCATGAGCGGATTCACACAGCCGAGAGGCCCTTCCGCTGCCCTGACTGCGGGCAGGGCTTCAAGCATAACTCCCACCTTGTCAGGCACCAGCGCATCCACACCGGGGAGAGGCCGTACAGGTGTCCCCAGTGTGGGAAGAGCTTCACCCAGAGGTCTAACTTGACCAGACACCAACGGAGGCACCAGTAAGCAAAGCCCTGCAAATGCCCCAACTGCAGGAAGAGCTTTGTGCTGCTCCAGATTTATCCCCCATTGGAGGACCCACATTGCGAAGAGACCTGGTGACCCATGTTCCCTGTGATCCATGCTGGGAAGACACCTGTCCCTTTTCCTGCCCCTGCCAATGACATGATGTGGGATCAAATGATGGGAGGGTCTGGCCATTGCATTGTAATTACATTCACTCCCACACTGATGTCATTGCCAGGGGCAGGAAAGGGACTCTCTCTCTCCCCCAAGGAGAAGGGCATCCTTTCCAGGAAGGAAGAAATACATGTCTGGGAAGAGACAGTCAGTGGTGATGTACTTTTCCCTGTAAATAGTTTTTCTTATGATCTCTGTGTTCAGTGTTGTTTCTGTTCCTGTTCAATATTGTTTCTGTTTCTGTTTGTTCCTTATGTGGTTCCTGTTCCCAGTAAATTGTTCTTAGCCCAGGCTCTTTGCCTTTTCTGTCTTCCATGGGATGCAGGAGGGCAGCGAGCTGCACTGCAGTATTACTGGGAGCAGGAAATTGAGGAGTCCCATTCCTAAACCCTGGCCCATGGAAACCAGGATTGTGAGCTGCTCCCAGCCTTGGTGGCCATGGCAACAGCCTTGGGAGTGAGTCCCTGCCTGGGGAATGCGGAAACCTCTTCACTCTGGTGCCCAGGGACAGGACTGGAGGGAACAGCTGCAGCTGAGTCGGGGCAGCCTTAGCTTGGATCTCAGGAAAAGGATTTTCCCAGAGGCTTCTGGGGCACTGCCCAGGCTCCCCAGGGAAGGGTCACAGCTCCAGGGCTCTCTGAGCTCCAGCAGCAATTGGACACCAGTGCCAGGCCCAGGCTGGCATTGTTGAGGTGTCCTGTGCAGGGCCAGCAGCTGGATTCGAAGATCCTGATGGATCCCGCCCAGCTCAGCCAAAGATTCTGTGGTTCTGGGATCCCATGACCCTGGGGATGGAAGTGCCAATGTTTGCCATGGCAACAGGCTCTGGCTCCAGGCCTGAGCTGGTGTCCATGGCAGCCACCCCTGGCATGGGGTCTCCATGGAGCTGCCCAGGGACTGACCGTAGCAACAGGGGCTGGGGATGGTTGCCATGGAAACTGACCACAGCAACAGGGGCTGGGGATGGTTGTCATGGAAACTGACCATAGCCACAGGGGCTGGGGATGGTTGTCATGGAAACTGACCATAGCCACAGGGGCTGGGGATGGTTGCCATGGAAACTGACCATAGCAACAGGGGCTGGGGATGGTTGTCATGGAAACTGACCATAGCCACAGGGGCTGGGGATGGTTGTCATGGAAACTGACCATAGCAACAGGGGCTGGGGATGATTGCCTTCTTAGGATTAGATTTGTTACATACACTCAGAGGGGTTCCATGAGGACTTTCCAAGACTCTCCAGGCTGTTCAAGAGCTGGAATGTCACACACACACAGACAGGGGCTCCATGGAGACCTCCCAGGGCTTTCTGGGGATGGAAAGGGCTGTGTGGTCAGAGGCAGTCACAAACATTCCATGGTGACATCCCAGGAGACCTTGGGCTGCAAAGGCACCGGTCAGTCACAGGCACTCACAGGGTCCCCACGGTGACATCCCAGGAGTCCCCAGGCTGCCAAACAGCCAGGATGTTCCAGACACTCAAAGGTGTTCCTGTCATGGGCAGAGTGGGAGCTTCAGGCAAAATCTTTATTTCTTTATTGGAGAAACTCCTGCTGAGCCATGCGGTGGAGAAATGATACCCAGCAGCCGCCCTGAAACCCCCAAATCCTCCAGAACCCCTAGACTTCTAAAATTTCTTTGAAGAGAGGAGCCTCTGAATGGCTGGATCCAATCCCAGCCCCAGACTTTCTCAGAGGTGTAAAAGACTGGACAGGTGGAATTGAACTTCAATGCATTTTGTCCCACAGGATTAGCAATGGAATACCAGATATATATTTCTAGAAATATAATGGAACAGTTCATACTGAGTGCTATCACACAGCACTTACAGGATGGCCAGGGTACCAGACCCAGGCAGCATGGGTTTTACAAAGGGCAGATCATGTCTGAGCAACCTGGTCTCCTTCTATGACCAGGTGATCCATCTGGTGGATGCAGGAAGGGCTGTGGATGTTGGTTATTTAGACTTCAGCAAGGCCTTTGATACTGTCTCCCACAGCACAGTCCTGGAGAAGCTGGCAGCCCACGGCTTGGACAGGAGCACTCTTTGCTGGGTTAGGAACAGGCTGGATGGCTGGGCCCAGAGAGTGGTGGTGAATGGTGCCACATCCAGCTGGGGACAGTCACCAGCGGTGTCCCTCAGGGCTCTCTACTGGGACCAGTTCTACTTAATATTTTTATAGATGACAGGGAGGAGGGCATTGAATCCCTCATTAGTAAATTTGCAGATGACACAAAGCTGTGAGCTTGTGTTGATCTACTGGGAGGAAGGAGGGCTCTGCAGAGAGACTTAGATCAGTTGGATAGATGGGCAGAGTCCAACAGCATGAAGTTTAATAAGTCTAAGTGCCAAGTTCTACATTTTGGCCACAAAAATCCCCTACAATGTTACAAGCTGGGGACAGAGTGGCTGGGCAGTGTTCAGGCAAAAAGGGACCTGAGGGTGCTTGTTGATAGCCGATATAATATGGGCCAGCAATGTGCCTTGGTGGCCAGGAAGCCAATGGCATCCTGGCCTGCATTAGGAATTGTGTGACCAGCAGGAGCAGGGAGGTCATTCTTCCCCTGTACTCGGTGCTGGTGAGACTTCACCTTGAGTTCTGTGTTCAGTTCTGGGCCCCTCATTTGGGAAGGACGTTGAGATGCTTGAGCATGTCCAGAGGAGGGCAACAAGGCTGGTGAGGGGCTTGGAACACAAGCCCTAGGAGGAACATTTGAAGGAACTGGGGTTGTTTAGTCTGGAGAAGAGGAGGCTTAGAGGTGACCTTATTGCTCTCTACAACTTCCTGAAGGGAGGTTGTAGACAGGTGTGGGTTGGTCTCTTCCACTGGGAAGCAACCAACAGAACAAGAGGACACAGTCTCAAGCTACGTCAGGGAAGTTGCAGATTGGATATTAGGAAAAAAATTTTCACCAAAAGAATAATAAAATACTGGAATTTTCTTCCCAGGGAGGTGGTAGAATCACCATCTCTGGATGTGTTTCAAAAAAGACTGAACATGGCACTTGGTGCTATAGTCTAGTTGAGGTGTTAGGGCATAGGTTGGACTTGATGATCTTAGAGGTCTTTTCAACCTCATTATTCTGTGATTCTGAGAAATACAGCTCTGATGGATTCTGATCATGATTAGACAGGAAGATCTTAATCAATGTTATTTACTCCACAGCATAGGAGCTGCAACTATTAGGATATTCTGCTCCAGGAAGGAATTTTTGAAGTCAACAGGACCATGCTGGAGTGATTTGAGCCCATTGCAGGCTGAGCCTCCTGCTCCAGCAGGAACTACCTTTCCTGTGCCATGAGCAGGGCAAGTCCCGCTGCAGGAAAAGCCCCAGGCCAGCCCCAGCACAGGGAAGGCCTCGAGCACAAGGGCAGAGTGCCATGCTGAGAGCTGTGGCAGGGACAACCTGAGGCACCAAAGGGACCTTGGCAGCAGTAGCTGCTTGCAGGGCATGGCCAGAAGCCTCCCTTGGCAATGCGGCCTGGTGGCCACCGCTGCAGAGGTGCTGCCTCAGGGCTCATTCCTTGCTGTGCTCTGGAAAGCCACTTGTGCTCCAGGAGTCTGACTGGGAAGCAATTGGCCCCAGCTCCTTGGCGACAAGATATTGGTGACAAAACTCTTCATGCCAGCAGAGACAAGGCAGGAGCAGAGGAAAGGGAAGAGCCAGGCCCAGGAGACAGTGCTGTCATCATCCAGGTGATGGCTGTGAGGTCACTGCTACTGCAGCAGCCTGGCTGCCCTCAGCAGACATTCTGGCCAGAAGCCTTGTGAGGTCACCCAGCACATCAGAGAATCCACACAACAGGAATTCCATCCTTGGGGAGGGGACGGCACTTCACTATGTCAGGTTGCACAAAGCTTCTGCACTTGGACAATTCCTGGGATGGCGAATCCACTTCTCTGTAAGAAAAACAGCTGCAGTTTTGTTCCACTTTGTCATAGGTCAGTGCAGGCGTAGTGCTAGGGCACCCATGAAAATATTTTCCTCTAATGGCTACTGTGAGATGTGACCAGAGTCAGAGCAGAGCAGACCCAAGCTTAGAAATAAAGAAAAAATCTAAATGTACCTACAACTATAATAAAAGGAACACTGAGAATTCAGAATGAAAACCTTCCAAAACATTCCTTTTTGCCCCACCCAATTTCCACCAAAACACAGTGAGACAAAATCTTAGGCCTTCAATCAAATAACCACCACTCAAATAAATCAATTCTCAGTGTTTCTCCACCCCTCTGTCCTGCAGGGGCTGGCCGGGTTCCATTCCCTTCACCCCCTTCCCTGTCCGGCACTCCTGGCCCACCTCAGCCTCGGCCGCATGGTTACCCCTCCCCAGCCCAGACTGTGGCTGGGCAGGGGAAGATTGAACTCTTCACTGACCGCAACAACAGAAGAGACTTCCCTTGAGAATTCTCTGCTTTTAATCCCCTGTGTCCTCTGAGGTGTGTCCAATGCCTTCAGTGGTCACACCAGGTGTCAATATTCAAATCTGACCACTGATTGGTTTGGCTATAACTTCCCAGGAAAACTCACTTTCTTGTCAACATATGACAATCCCTCTTCTTGATGTCTCTTGGAGTAATCCCGTCTGGACTGGGAGCTGAGATTTTACTCATCTCCTGCACATTTTTCTCCATTTCTTTTGCCATAACTAATTCTCTGAAAGCACTATTGTCAGTTTTCCCTTAATTTGGAAGTTCCCAAGGCTATCAAATGTTCCAGGTGTTCCTGCTGGGCCTTAAAAAGTTGTCTGGGTGGGATTTCACAGGACAAACACTATGTCATTCAGGATAATTTTAGGAAGTTTGGCCCTATCTAGAAGGAGCAGGTCCTGGAAGGGAAGAAAACTACTTTTCTTAAATGCTCTTCTTTTCATCCACTTTTGAAAAAGTCTTCATGGTCCTTTTTCCTGGCTCCCCATTTTGCTCTTTGCTTGCTTGCTGTTCTTATCTGGCTTACTGATTCAAGACTGATCAGAAGCAGTCCTCTGCTCATTGTTGAATGCATCTCCTGGTAAGAGCTTGAAGGCCCTTGGGAAGGTGTTAATTGTCCCAGCTGATAGCATTTCACTGAGGGTTCTGAGATAATGGGCCTGCAGCTGCCCCTCCCTCTGTCTCTTAGTGTTTCCCAGCTGTTGTTGTCCTTATCAGGGTGGTGACTCATCTTGGGATCTGTTTTCCTTTCAGCCCCTGGTCTCCCAGGCGTCTGACTCCTCTCAAGATCAATGTCCAAGTCCCTTCTCAGGCACGCAGTGGCTCTCCTGGTTCCATGACTCATTCCAGGTTCCTTATCTACCTCCTCAGATGGTTTCTTGAGCAAAAATCTCCTTTTAGTGCTGATTTCTTTAGCTGTTTTTGCTTGTGATGTGTGTTCTTCAATGAGTTTATTGATTGTTTTTTTCCCCTCAAACTGGGCCTCCAATCTTATCAGTAGTTCTTCCTCCACTTTAGTCCAGCATCTTTTGTGGGCTTGGAAGTCTGTTTTGGGTGGGAAACAGCGACCATTTCCTGATTTCTCACCCATGAGTGTCCTAATCTTTTGGGTTGTCTCAGACCAATTTTTGTCTTGAAGTCCCTGCTACATACCTCACAGATCCACTCCCTGGCTGAAGCCATTTCTGCTGTTTCCCTGCATTTAGGAAGGTGACAAACAATGCTGTGATAATAACTCATCTCTTACTCACATTTAGCACACCGAAAACAAACCCTCCTTTTCCCATGGACTACCCTCAGATGTTCAATCAAGCCCAACACACAGTTCACCCAGGAACCACAGGAAGGATAAGGTGGATTTTGGTCAGGAACAGTCATGGTAACAATGTCTGCCAGTGTCTGTTGCCTGCATTTCTATGTCTGAGCTGGGGATGTCTCTGGTAAAGTGTCCTTCTGCAGCTCAGAGGTGATGTTTCTGGTGTGCTCTCAGTCTCACACTCACCGTTTCTCTTCTCATTGTCAAGCACAAACATTTCCCAGTTCTCAGAAGGCAGGTCTTCACTCCCACACTTGGCCATGGTGCAATCTATTGATACACCTCAGGCAGCCTGCTCAAACCCTCCTAGCTTGCGGAAAAATGAACACATTCAAAGTTCTTCACTAACAAGTGCAAGTTATCAAACTCTAAGCTCACCAGAGAAGCCAATTCACGTTCTGCCAAACTGGGGGATGTTGAGGAATTTTTGCAGGACAATGGACACATTCAGCAGATGCACAATCCAGGCTTCTGGTAACCAAGTAATCAGTTCAAGGACCAAGGACAGTGAATCCTTGTAGACAGAAGAAGAGTCAGCAAGAATCAGCAAGTTGTCAGCGAACTTTGAGAAAGTGAAAAAAAAACAGGACTAAGGGTCGGCCAGATGACCACAGCAATACATGTGTAGAATTAGGTTATCCAATTAGCGTTTAGTCTTTGATTTGTGGACAGTTAGGATTGGTCAATGATGTATTAGCTAGAGGGACATGGACATTAGAACATTTAAATATATAGTTTTATAGATATAAAATATAGTTTTCTTTATAATAAAGTTTGCTTCACTAGATCACATGGATCATGGAGTGATGTCCCGTTTCTGATCCTCTGTGAGACATTCATTTTGAAGAATTAAGAATTTTAGGGAAGTTAAGATGATAGATAAATTAGATGTTGCTGAGTTAGCAGAAGTAGATAAATAGGCTTTGTTCATAGTTAACAGTAGCCGGATCCATTAAATCATTGTTTGTCAATTTATGTTGGGGTAGCTGTGCTTATCATTGAAAACAGAATGCGATAAACATGTTATAAATGTGAATCTCCAAGTTATTAGTTATTAATTTAATAAAATGTATTAAATGTACCAAATATAAATTTTGAGAAAAATGAAAAAAAGCCGCTATAACAGTGTGGAGCCCGGGATTGCCACCGGGTAAGACACAGGTTTGACAGATGCAGCAGAGTGTCCTCTATGCTTCACACCGACCGTCCTCTTTGACTGATTTTTACAAGATTTTTCTTGCCTGAAGCAGAGTCCCTTTTCTTCCTTTCTGGAGTGCATGTATTCATGTGGAGTTCTTTTCTCTGTGGCAAGTTGAACAATACATGTCCAGAGAGTGATGAACACCTGTGTTTGCAGTCCCAGAATTCAGTATTGAGATGTACTTCCCTGATGGCTCTGACTATCTCAGTCTCGGATATTTATCATGTATTTATCGTCCGGGTGTTTCTCGGACAACCTTGATGCATGATCCCTCTCTGGGCTGGCCACTTGTGTTTGCTTGTAAATAAAGTCCTCCCTCTCTTGTCCAGGTGGCTTTGACATGGTGTTGCAATCGCTGTTGCTGGCTTGTGCGATTTAAAAACTTCTTATAAGAGTATAACTTAACAGCACATAACTATAAAATAGATGACAATTTTATTTGCACGAATTATCCTACACACATATAACAGTCCTAATGATTCCATGAGGCCTTGCAGTGTCACAATGGTCTCCATGGTTCCACAGGCCCCACAGTGTCATGTGACTCCTCTGTTCCATGAGTCCTGCAATGTCACAATGGACCTTTGGACCAATGGACCATGGGGGTTTGCAGTGTCACAACGGTCTCCTTTGGCTCCACAGTGTCCCAATGGAGCACTGATTACAGGCAGCCTCTCTGTGTTACCCTGGAGCTTTGTTTCCGTGGGGTCTCGCAGTGTCCCAATGGAGCCTTGGTTGGATGGGGCCTCACAGTGTCACAATGATGCCTACATTCCACTGAGGCACACGGCGTCACTAGGGTCCCCTTGCTTCCATGAGGCCCAGCAATGTCACAGTGGTGTCCATGAATCCATGAGGACTCACAGTGTCCCAATGGTCCCTTGGTCTCACATGGCCCCACAGTGTCACAATTGTCCTTTGGTTCCATGGTTCCTGTGCTGGTGCATTCCCCTCTCCCCTTCTCAGGCCACCCTGCCAGCTGAGAAATGCTCACTGGATCAGGGCCTTGGCCAGCAGCCCCTGGGCTCAGATCCTCTGGAGCTCATCACAGACACTGTCTGCTCCAGGCTCAACCCTTCATCCCCTGGGGAGATGCCAAAGCCTCCACAGGGAGCATTTCCCTTTGCTCAGGGGAATTTCTCACAGGTGCCTTGTAGTGACTCTTTGTGTCTGTGTGCACACAGGAGTGCCTGTGATGAGAGAAATGTGGCAGAAATGCTGCTCTCTGAGGGGTTTGATTGCCTTGGATAGCTGAGCCAGTCAAGCCTGTAAGTAAGGTTAAGTCATGTCACCGTGAATCTTAAGATTTTCTAAAGCCTTCTGAGTTTACATTCTGTTGGAGAACCTTCCCACACAATTTCTGTGTACAACAAATTGTTTACATTCTTTTATGGGGGTGGAGAAACTTGATGTACTAGTGGTTTGTCCAATGTCTTTGGAGAGGTGGCCCATTCACTCTCCAATCCAATGTCACCTTCGGGAGAGTATAAAAGTTGGAGTCAGAGAATAAACTTTTAGCTTTACCTTGCAAATAGCAGGTGGCTCGCATCGTGCTTTCACGTGTCTCATAGCGACAAAATCACAAGCTGTAAGTGAACTTAAATGCTGATAAGAGTTGTTCTTTTACTAATTTGTGAAGCTTAATAGAAGTTATAAGCGAAGTTGAATATTGTTAAGTGTTATTCCACAGCTCTGTTTAGCTTTTAGGCTGTATTCCTTTTATCCTTGCCCTCACTGTCCTTTCCTCACACACAAACACACACACACACACACACACACACACACACACACACACACACACACACACAGAAACACACAAACACACCGACACCGGGACAGTTCTTGGCTCATTTCTGGTTTGATTGCCTGGGTTTTGTTTGGTTTTGTTGCTGCTTTGTTCCCTTGGTGTGCCTGAAGTGTCCAGTCAGGAGCAGAGTGACTCTTGCCAAGGAACTCTGTGGTGCTGTCGCTTAATATTAACTCGGTTTTATGCTACTCCCCTGCTGGGGATTTTTAAAGTGCTCTCAAGCCCTCATTCATAAGAGGGTGAAGGAGCCCATGCCAAGCTCTGGCCCTGGGGGCACAGGGATGCTGCTAGGGGGTCCCTGTCTCCCTGTTCCAACTTTGACGGCCCTGAGCCCCTGTCCCCGTGTCAGGCTCTGGGGTTGATCTCCTAGAACATCCTCAGGGGGAGGCTGCGGCGCCAGGGGCAGGGGGAACAGGGGATCCCACTGTGCACGAGCAGTTTTGGACTTCTCTGGGAGGAACTGTGAGTGGGAGCTGGGTTGAAGTGACCTCCCCAGTAAGGTCACAGAGCCCCTGAGATGTCACACTGCCTCCTGTGATGTCACAGCCCACCCTGGATCTCTCATATCCCCTTGTGGTGTCTGAGCACCAATGCTGGTCTATCACTCTGTGATGTCATACACTTGTGTTGTGATGTCACAGAAGACTCTGATATCACAAAGTCAGCCCGTGTCACTATCCTCTAGTGCAAGCAGGAATCATGATGGTTTGTTTTCCTGATCTCAGAGTGCAAAAACCACATAGAAGGGATTTTCAGTATTAATCAAAACAAATGCACCTTTTATTGAGTGCCCACAGCAAATGCCGTAGAAGGATTAGAAAGGAGATAAAGGGTAGAAAGAGAGAGAGAAAAAGAGTGGAGAGGAATAGCTATGAATGGAGAGACAAAATCCTCATGCTCCAGCCCATAGTTCCCTCTTGACATGTCAAGGAGAATCTCAAAGACTTTAGTTAACTCAGGGCTTTTTTTTAATATGTTGAGGAAGCAGGTACAGGACAGTGGAGAATAAGTCCGTTGAGAACAAGTACAGACAGCCGTGTTCCAAACAGGACAAACCAGCCCCAGCTGTGAGCAGTCCTCATTGATTCAGGATTGCTTTCCCTGGGAAACCAGTCTTGGTGCAGCGAGCACATCTGCAGGTAACGCTTGGCAGACATCCCGCTTCAGTCAGGCCATCGCCTCTGTGTTAAAATCTTAGGGGTCTCAGTCTCAGTCCTTGGGGGGGGCTTCAACCTCTGTCCTTGATGGCGGTCGTGAGGCAGATGAGGGATCTTCCATGGGGGGTCACCAAAGTTCTCCAAAGCGAGTGGTATCTGGCCAAGAGGTGGGCAAATTCATGGGGAGCAGGGATCCTGAAGCCAGTGTAAGTGTACAGAGCAAGCTGCTAATTGCCAGTCCCTGCTCAAAGTGGTGCACCGTGTGCACAGCACGCACACCTGCAAACAATCACTTGGCAAGCATCCACCTCAACCAGACCAGAACTTCTGCCAGGGTCTTCAGGGCCTTAGTCTCAGTACTTGCATGGATCATGAGGCAGATGAGGGAAACTTTGGACTGTCTCTTACAGCCTGTGAAATCTCTGTCTGTTTTGTGATGTCACGGCCTGCTCTGTGATGTTACTCAGGCACCCAGTGATGTCACAACCCACTCTGGTGTCACACAGCCACCCTCCATGGTGGTGGAATTGGCTCTATGGCCTCACACCCTACTCTATGATATCACAGCCATATCTGTGACAACACAACCCCCTCTGAGATGTCACAAAACCCTCTCTGTGATGTCATACTGTCACTCTGTAATGTCACAGCACAAACTTTGACCTCACAGCCCACTCTATGATGGCATACAGCCATGCCATGATGTCATGGCCTGCTCTGTGTTGTCACACAGTCCCCTCTATGATGGTGTAGTTGCTCAATGACCTCACACAACAAACTCTGTGATGTCATAGCCCAATCTGTGCTGTTACACAGCCCCTTTTTGACCTCATTACTGCTCTGGGCCTCTGTGACACAGCCACAGAGGTACCACTGTGACACAGACCCTCTGGGACACTGCACAGCCCCTGCCATTGCTGAGCCCCTGAGAGTTCTGTCTGTGCCATGCTCGTGTCTCTGGGATGCCCTGGCAGAGCCCCAGCCCTGCTGCGCTGTGCACAGGAGCTGCTCCTGGCCAGAGCTGTCTCTCTGCAGCGCTGCCCTTGCCAGGAGCTGCCTCTGGGCCAGGAGCCCGGCACATCTCAGCAGCACAGACACAGCCCAAGGACTTTAATGACCCTCTGGGGATTTGTGCTCAGGTCATGAACATCAGGCCCTGAGAGGGAGCTGCAGAAACCTCTCCAGAACTCCAAGTCAGAGTCCATCCCCAAAGTTTCCCTGAATTTAATGGGCCCCACTGAGGGACAAAACGGAGAAAGTGTCCCCAGGCAGGGCAGAGCAGAGAACTGGAGGCAGTGATGACAGGTGGGGACAAAGAGAAGACAAGTCTTGGTGCCCTGGGGCACAGCAGGGTCTGTGCCACCAAGGGCTGTGAGGAGACACCTTGTGCTGAGGCACTGGGGCCTCCTGGCACAGCCCCAGCCAGGCTGGGCACTGTCACCCCCTGGTCCTGCCCTCAGCATCCCCCACAGCCCACATCCCAGTGGCCTCAAGGATCTGCTGGAAGGAGTCCCTGGGGAGCCTTGGTCAGGAATGGTCCTCGGGGCTCCTTCATGCTCCCAGGGACTGCAGGTTCTTCAAAGGACTTTGGCTTTTGCTTTTGCCTTGGAGACTCTGAGAGGTTTGTGCAATCCTGGCCTCCAATTATCTGCTGTAATTAGTCCCTGGAGAGGTTTTTGTCAGTAAACAACAGAGAGTGGGCTCATTAACACTTCTAGGAACTCAATTATTTTAAGGTACTTGATGTTTCCCTTCTGATCCAGACTCTGTGAGAGGTTTGTGCAATCATGGCCCCAGTTATCTTTATGACCCCCATTAGCTTTAATGAGTCCTTTGAGAGCTTTGTACTGACACTCAGTAGGGCTCATTAATGCTTTGAGATACTCAAGGTCTTTAAAGTACTTTGGAATTTCCTTTCAACACTGAGTCTCTGAGAGGTTTTTGTGCCATCCTTGCCTCCCATTCACTCCTACAAGGAGTCCATGAGAAGCCTGTGTTGGGGATGGTGCTCAGTGGTACCCATTAATGCCTTGAGACACTCTGGGTTTTCCTGTGACTTTGACTCCTGGAAAGGTTTGTGCCATCTCCTCTCAGGCCCTGGGGTTCCAAGGCTCAGCTCCAAATGCACCACGGGGCTCATTAGGATCAAGCCAGTCCTGAAAAACCGTGGCTCTGCCTTGATTTCTCTCGCCTCTAGTGTCATTCATTTAGAAGTTTTCCTACAATATTTATGGAGAGATATTGCAAAGGGCTTCTAGGAAATATGTATTCCTGTTTTAAAGGGTGTCTTTTATTGCTGTTCTTATTACACAAGAGGAGATTACAGCATTCAGTGACTGATATTGATGCTGGGACTCTCTTGAGGAGGTCTGGCCTGTTCAGAAGAGCTGTGCCTGGAGGTCTGACCCAGCATGGATGTGAAAAATGCATATTATATGGCTCTATGCAGATATTCACTATATGTGTCATGCTATATTGATTAGTTGTGCCGTATTAACATTTTAAGAGTATGGTAAATGTAGTTTTACAGTTAAAATGAAGCTTTAGTAGTTAAAATAAATATTATGTCAATGGGGTTTTATTTAAGGAATGAGATACTTGCTTTGAAGTAACTGTCACCAAATACCTAAATTTTCCATAGAAGACGAATTTATGGTTTTCTTATCAGAAAAAGCTAATTTCTTCAGGCCTTGCTCAGATTGAAAGACGCTGTGGTTATTAAAGGAAGCAATTGACACATAACAGGGAGAGGTTCTTGTTTTAAATAGAATGTATGCATAACCATGAAATATATATGAATATGCAACAGTGTATTGTTTCAAGGGTGATTCCTTTGTACACAAGGCATGCTTGTTGTGGTTTAAGTGCCAGAGAGCATCCAGAGTCCGTAATTCTTTGGTTTTTATTGTCTTTCTATTGTCCTAATTTAAAATTTTATTACTCCAATTGTATTATAATTTTAATAATCATTTTATTATTATTAAACTATCAAAAACTCTAAAAACAAGCGATTGGCATTTTTCACAATGGACAACCTTGCTCCACATTCCCCATCCCCATCCTGTCTCTCTTCACTCACCTGGGACCTGCTTTGCTTGGAGAACTGGTTGCACTCAGGCAAAGTTGGCTTTTCCTTCTTTACTTTTTGTAGCAAACGAAAATCCTGAGTTTCCCCATTGAAAACAGACAGCCTCCTCAAGTGTGTGCCAAGCCCAAGGTGCCTCCAAGAGCATTGCAGACCTGCCCTGGGCCAGCAGTGAGGGTGGATCATCAGCCCAACCTGCACTGGGCCATTGCAAGGGACTCTGCATGTGCACTGCACTGACCCCACTGCTGGCTTTGGGTGCCATGGCAAGCCACATCTGTTCAAGTTTCCTTGGAAACCAGCCCAGGACCCTTTTCTGCAGCCAGGTTCCATGGCCACTTGCCTGCAGAGCTGCTGCTGCCCTTGGCTGCTGTGGCAGCCCTCAGGACAAAGCGGTGCCAGGGCTGTTCCAGGCACAATTGCAGTGCCACTCCTTGGTGCCACCAGGTGCCACAGCAACACCCACAGGGACCCATTCCTTAGTTTGGTGCCACGGCAACCAATGCCTGGAGTCGTTGTGATGGTTGTTTGCCATGGAAACCTGCCCTGGGCCGTTCCACAAGGCTGCTGTCACAGCCCGGAGCCAGAGGGGATCCCTTGCTGGGGCCCTTGTGCCATGGCCACCTGCCCTGTGCCACGCTGGCCAGTCAGGCACCGCGGAACCAGCAGCAAACGGCAGTGCCAGGGCCAAAGGCCAGGTCAGGCAAACAGAAAGGGGCAGTGCTGGGCACTGTGTCCATGGCAGCCCTCAGCGGGTGTGACACCTGGGCCACCTGTCCTGGCAGGTGCCATGGATACCCCTTGTTGGGACTGATGGCACGGACACTGGCACTGAGACACTGCTGGGCCGGGTGCTGAGCACAGGGCTGAGCACACTGAGATGGTTTTGCTCTTGCTGAGCTCCCACTGAGGCAAGACCTATCCTGCCCATCTCGGCCACACTGGGGAGGGGCTGGGGCTGCGGGGAGGCTTGGAGGGGACACAGCCAGCACAGTTGACCCCAGCTGACACATTTTGTAACTGCCACATTTGTCTGCCTGAAACCCCTCTCCATCTCTTCTCCATCCCTGGATCTGGCACTATTAGTTCTCTATTCGGTGGTGACTCCAGCCCTGAACTCCCTCACTGTCCTGGGTTGTAAAATAAGCTTGTATTCTATTTGCCATCTGTTGGAGGTTGGGCAGGTTTGTTATCTTTTCCAAGAACAATGGTTTTGCTCTGAAGAGGTAATGGTTTTTTAATGGGCCATTGACTGATTCAATGCAGGGCTGGTAACGTAGCACCATCCCATTGTGAGATGCTCCACCCAGAGGGGGAAGCCAAGCACTATTTATTGGATAAAAGGGGTACCTTTTGGGGGACAGAGCAGCTCTCTCTTTGCGGGATTTCCCGGAGAAGCAGCTCCTTCGGCGAGACCCCCGAGAGAAGCGGCTCCTTCGGCGAGATTCCCAGAGAAGCAGCTCCTACGGTGGGATTCCCAGAGAAGCGGCCGAAGCGCGGTGAGGCAGCGGCGGCGGAGCTCGGAGTCAGCCCCGGCGCAGAGAAAGACCGGCACCACTGCCACCAGATCTTCAGAGAAAACTATACCCTTCTAAAGATCACCACTTCAGCTGCAATTCATCAGCCACCGCAAGAGGAGCAGCTATCATTTCAACCAGACTGCTACCAATATCCAGAATCCTCAGTTTGCGGACTTTATCACTAGTTTTGTTTGTACCGATTGCATTTGCCTTTTTAAATTGTTATCTAGTTTCTCCTAGTAAAGAATTGTTACTCCCATTCCCATATCTTTGCCTGAGAGCCTTTTGATTTAAAAATCCTAGTAATTCGGAGGGAGGGGGTTTACCTTCTCCATTACACAGGAGGCTTTTGCCCTCCTTCACAGACTCCTGTCTTGTCAAACCAAGACACTCATCTACAGCCTGAGGAATCAGAAGCTCAATACTGCATTGTGGACACTGATGACTGGATGATTTCAGGAACATTAAAGTGCTGACAAATAAATTCTAATAAACTGGAAATTACTTGGAATAAAAGTAATCTTTGATATTTCTTGTTGGTTGCATTGTGAGGTTTTTTTTTTCACTTTGTTTTAGTTTTCACATATTGTCCACAAAGAAAAGCCATTCTTTGTGCCATTTCTCATTTTGTTTCTCTCCACCTTCCCTGTGCCCTCAGAATGTGTCAAGGATGGCTGAGCTCTTGGTGGCTTTAAAGGAACTAAAGGATCTTCCAGCAAAGTTTCTCCAGAGTTACCTCTTTTGTTGCCTTCTGTGGAGCTGCAGCAGCAATGTCTGTGTGCAGAGTTGGGGCAGATCAGTGCTGGCACAGCAGCTGTGCCCAGGAGCAGCAGCACTTGGTGTTGCCAGTGCTGCTCCCGTGGCCCTGCCCCGCTGCCCTGGTGGCCCTGGTGTTGCTGCAGGGCCTGAGTGCTCTCGGGGCCGGGCACAGTCCTGGGGGTGGCAGTGCCGGGGCTGCAGCAGGGACAGGCCATGGGCACTGCTGGGGCAGCACTGATGCCTCAGGCCAGGTACTTGGAGCTCCAGGTCCTTGCACAGGCTCTCTCAAGAACACGGCCAGGCCAATGCTCAGCACAGAAAACCCCGGTGAGCAGCCCCAGGCTGGCTTTTGGCAGGCTGGGGGCAAACAGCACGGCTGGTGCTCTGCAAGGGCACTGGGGTAGATGGGAAGGGGCAGCAGATCAGGGTCTAATCCATCTGCACTATTCCAGGAAGCCCAGGGCAGCTTCCCAGAGCATTCTCACGGATCTGTCAACAATAACCACCCTCTGCAACCCTGGCCTCTCCCCCAGCTCACTCAGGTACTGTGTCCTTGCAGGCACAGACACAGCAGGACAGTCTCAGGAGCCCCTGTTCGCATCATACAGAGCAGGTGGGAGCAGCCCATGGCATTGCTGTGGGGACATGAACCTGAGGAAGCACAAATGCCATCAGCTCCTGGGTCCAGGAAGGGATGGAGCACGGCAGGGAAACCACTCAGCTTTGTCCTGGCCTCTACAGTCAGACAGAAAATTTCTTCCCATCAGCTGGGAGTTTCCTGTCCCACTGCAGATGCTGTTGCTCAGAGCCAGGGCTGCCTGGCAGCCACCCCCACACTGCCCTGAGCATTTCCTTGGCTTCACCTTTGCTTTCTTTATTCCCCCTGCCACAAATTACTTCCTGTTGCCCGCCCCTTTTCCCTCTCCTGCAAGGAGCCCATCCCTGTTTGCTCTTTCCTCTCTGGCCCCCAGTCCCCAAATTGGCACCATGGGAACATATCTTAAGGAGCAGGATCATCGTACAAGTGCTGCAGGAATTGTCTACAGGCTCCTGCAGTTCCCCCTGCTGTTCCCTTGCCAGAGGCACCACAGACCAGTGGGGCACATCTGGGCTGCTGTGTCTGGCTGTGGGGCTCCCAGTTCTGGGCAAGGAGCTGCAGAGGCTCTGCAGGGCTGACAGGATGGGCTTTGGGGCTGTGAGGAGAAGCTGAGGGACCTGGCCTGCTGGAGCTCCTGAAGAGGAGGCCCAGGGCTCATCCTGCAGCTGCTCCAAGAGTGGTTTCAGAGAATCACACAATCAACAAGGTTGGAAAAGACCTTGGATGTCATCAAGTGCAACCTGTGCCCTGGCAACCCTGACACCACCTTGCTGCTCCTGAGCCTCCTCTTCTCCAGGATAAACAACCCCTCAGTCCCTCCTCACAGGAATTGTGTTCCACACACCTCAGCAGCCTTGTTGCCCTTCCATGGACACAGCCCTCCATGTCCGTCCTAAATTGGGGGCCATAACTGGACATAGCACTCAAGGTGCTGCCCAACCAGTGCTTAACATAGAGGGGAAGCATCACTGCCCTGCTCCTGCATGCCACAGCATTCCTGATCCAGCCCAGGAGCCATTGGCCTTCTTGGCCACCTGGGCACACTGCTGGCTCATGTCCAGCCTGCTGTCCATCAGTCCCCCCAGGTCTCTTTCTGCCTGGCTGCTGTCCAGCCCCTTTGTCCCCAGCCTGTAGTGCTGCAGGGGATGTTGTGGCCAAAGTGCAGGACCTGGCACTTGCACTTGTTAAACCTCGCATTCATGGATTTGACACCTCTGCAGAGACCTCCTACCCTCCAGCAGATCAACATTCATTCTCCACTTGGTGTCACTATGATTCCATGAAGCCCTAGAGTGTCCCAATTTTCTCCATGATTCTATCAGGCCTCCCAGTGTCACAATGTCCCTTTGGTTCCACGGGACCCCTTGGTGTCACAAAGTCCCTTGGACCCTTAAGCCCAGCAGTGTCACAATGGCCCCTTGGTTCCCCAGGGCCCTGCAGTGTCACAGTGGATCCTTGGTTCCAGGAGGTCTCACAGTGCAGCAATGGCCTCCTTGGTTCCACCGTGTCACAATGGCTTCTTGGTCCCAAGGAGCACCCGGCTGCCAAAATTCTTCCCTTTCTTCAACAAGTACTTGCATTCTCACAATGGCCTATTGGTTATACAAGGTGCCCCCATGTCACAATGGTCTTTGTTGTTCCACGCGGCCCCAGAGAGTAACACTGACCTCCTGGTTCAGTGCAGTGTCGCTTGGTCTTGTTAAACCTCCCCTTGTTGGATTTGGCCCCTGGATCCAGCCTGTCCAGCTCCCTGTGCAGAGCCCTCCTACCCTCTAGCAGTTCCATACTCACACCCAGTTTGGTGTCATCTGCAAATTTGATGATGGTGGACTCAGTACACCCATCCAGATCATCAGTGTAGATATTGGCATGGGACAACAGGTCTACTCCGGCTCATGGCCAGCTCCCTACAACAGGCCTACCCTGCTGCAGAGCCGCCGGGCTCATGGGGCTTCCGAGCTGTGTGAGGTTGCGGGGTACCCAACTTTGGGTCAGCCGTGGTGATCAGGTCTACTCTGCCCAGGTTCCGCTGGGCTTGTGGTGACTTCTGGGCAGTGTGCGGTGGTGATGGACAACATGTCTACCCCGCCTCCAGTCCAGCCCAGGATTATCAGGTCTATCCTGCTCCAGGGCCGCCGAGCTCGGAGTGGCGCCATGTGGCACGCGTTGGTGAGGGCAACAGGTCTACTCCAGCTCATGGCCGGCTCCGTACAACACGTCTACCAGTCTGTAGGTCTGCCAGGCTCTGGGCAGCGCCCATGATGTGTGCAGCGGCATGGAAACAACAGGTCTACCCTGGCTCCTGCCTAGCCCGTGGCTATCAGGTCTACCCGGTTCCGGGGCTGCCGGCCCTGCATCGGTGCTTGGGCGTTGTGCGGTAGCGGAGGACAACAGCTCTACCCCAGCTCTGGGCCGGCCCGGGGCCATCAGGTCTATCCCCTCTCCCTGGGCACCGTGCCCGTGGCGGCCCCCGAGCTACAGGCGGGGGATTCTGACAGGTTGCAGACTTAGGATTTATTATCTGTCTCTATCATACAAGCAAAAAGCAAGAGACACAGAGAAAATAACAACATCTATGCAAATCCAGATCAAAGGCAAGATGGCAGCTTATGCAAAGCCTTTCTTTACATATTCTTTGATCCAATAGCATAAAAGAAAAGGTGGAAAGTCATTATACTCTTACTGATAAGACAAGGACTCATGTGGCTTTAATATTAACAAAAGGACTTCTATGAACTTCAAACAATACGCAATAATTCGTTACATAAGATTGAAACTTTTTCTATCTTTGCAAAGCATATAGCTGGAACTTTTCACATCTTGAACTATCAATAAGTTCCTGTTCTTTCTTGTTCCTTATGATAAATATAAATGTATTAAAAACCAGGGAATCTCAGGAAAACAGGATGCTGGACAGGACAAACGCAAGTCTGAACCAATGTGGTTAATCAAAGGTTCTCCCCTTATTCCAGATACGATGGTAGTTTATATAAGCTCCTACATAGTTTACAAAAACAAAGGCACTCTGATTGGCAAGCTAACATGGTTTACCTTTTCCTTAAGGTGGCTAAACTTTTCACACTGCAGCTCTACTCTAATTCATGCTCGGACAGCTGATTACTTTGTAGTTACCTTAACATAATTTCTGACTGCGCCACAACTGAATTCTCACTGCATCAAAGCTTTGAGGCCCCATCAAGGCCGCTTATCAGGCCTAGTCTGACTGGGTAGCTCAAACCTTATTCCAAACATAAATCATGACCTCTGTCTCTCAGAAATTCTGTAACATGTATTCACTTGGTTCTTACTTTCCTAGCTTCCCATGAGAAGGTTTTGAAATTTCCCAGTGTTTCTCAGCTTTATGTCAACCTTCTGGGGCCTTTTTCTACTTTCTAAATTTTTTTACCTTTTTAT
Organism: Lonchura striata; assembly: GCF_050655825.1. Lineage (NCBI taxonomy): Eukaryota > Metazoa > Chordata > Aves > Passeriformes > Estrildidae > Lonchura > Lonchura striata. The sequence continues at coordinate 4,139,928 of NC_140735.1, read as the reverse complement.
ATTCCTACACCACACAACAGGAACTCCATCCTTGGCGAGGGGACAGGGTTCCACTATGCCAGGTTGCACAAAGCTCCTGCTCTTGGATAAATCCTGGGATAGCACATCCACTTCTCTGAAAAAACAGTTGCAGTTTTGTTCCACTCTCGTCATTGTAAAATATTTCTTTCTTCTAACAAATGTAAATACAGCCTCATTCAGTTGAGAGATAATATTGACCCTTTTTCTGCCACTGCAAGATTTGAGAGAACATACCTTTGATTCCTATTTTTCCATTTTCACAGACCTTTGAGAGGACCCAAAAATCTCCCAAGATCGGTTGGAGGCCTCATCACATAACCAGCAGGTAGAGGCTGAGAACTCTGGGCTCACTGGTGTGGAGACTGAGGATAGAACAGGAGTATCCTGGGAGGGACTGAAGGGTGGTTTCAGAGATGGTGGAGCTTTTCTCCAGGATATAAGCATGAGAAAGAAATAATGTGTCTTGGTTTGACAAGACAGGAGTCTGTGAAGGAGGGCAAAAGCCTCCTGTGCAATGGAGAATGTAAACCCCCTCCCTCCGAATTACCAGGATTTTTAAATTAAACGGCTCTCAGGCAAAGATATGGGAATGGGAGTAACAATTCTTTACTAGGAGAAACTAAATAACAATTTAAAAAGGCAAATGCAATTGGTACAAACAGAACTAGTGAAAAAGTCCACAACCTGACACCCTGAGAAGTCGGGGTGTTGGTAGCAGTCCAGTTGAAATGACAGCTGCTCCTCTTGCAGTGGCTGATGAATTGCAGCTGAAGTGGTGATCTTTAGAAGGGTATAGTTTTCTCTGAAGATCTGGTGGCAGTTGGGCCGGTCTTCCTCTGGGAATCCAGCGAAGGGGCCACTTCTCTGGGAATCCCGCCAAAGGAGCTGCTTTTCTGGGAATCCCCTCAAAGGAGCTGCTTTTCTGGGAATCCCGCAAAAAAAGAGAGAGAGCTGCTCTGTCCCCCAAAAGGTACCACTTTATACAATAAGAGAGTGCTTGGCTTCCCCCTCTGGGTGGAGCATCTCACAATGGGATGGTGTAACGTTACCAGGCCTGCAGTGAGTCAGTCAATGGCCCATTAACAAACGATTACCTCTTCGGAGCAAAAAATCATTCTTGGAAGAGATAATAAACCTACCCAACCTCCAACACATGGCAAATAGAGTACAAGCTTATCTTACAAACCAGGACATAATGGCACCAAGGACACCTGGGGAGCCCGAGACTAGATACCAGGAGAAAGAAATTTTTGAGCACACTCAGAGGGACTGATGAGTCAGATGCAAACAGCGCCAAAGGCCCCAGAGGATGACCAAAGTCCTTGTGCTGTGTCTGTGCTGCTGAGATGTGCCAGGCTCCTGGCCCAGAGGCAGCTCCTGGCAAGGGCAGCGCTGCAGAGAGACAGCTCTGGCCAGGAGCAGCTCCTGTGCACAGCGCAGCAGGGCTGGGGCTCTGCCAGGGCATCCCAGAGACACGAGCATGGCACAGACAGAACTCTCAGGGGCTCAGCAATGGCAGGGGCTGTGCAGTGTCCCAGAGGGGCTGTGTCACAGTGGCACCTCTGTGGCTGTGTCACAGAGGCCCAGAGCAGTGATGAGGTCAAAAAGGGGCTGTGTGACAGCACAGAATGAGTTGTTTGAGGTCACAGATTGGGCTATGACATCACAGAGTTTGTTGTGTGAGGTCATTGAGCAACTACACCATCATAGAGGGGACTGTGTGACAACACAGAGCAGGCCATGACATCATGGCATGGCTGTATGCCATCATAGAGTGGGCTGTGAGGTCAAAGTTTGTGCTGTGACATTACAGAGTGACAATATGACATCACAGAGAGGGTTTTGTGACATCTCAGAGGGGGTTGTGTTGTCACAGATATGGCTGTGATATCATAGAGTAAGGTGTGAGGCCATAGAGCCAATTCCACCACCATGGAGGGTGGCTGTGTGACACCAGAGTGGGTTGTGACGTCACTGGATGCCTGAGTAACATCACAGAGCAGGCCGTGACATCACAAAACAGACAGAGACATCACAGGCTGTAAGAGACAGTCCAAAGTTTCCTTCATCTGCCTCACGATCCATGCAAGTACTGAGACTAAGGCCCTGAAGACCCTGGCAGAAGTTCTGGTCTGGTTGAGGTGGATGCTTGCCAAGTGATTGTTTGCAGGTGTGCGTGCTGTGCACACGGTGCACCACTTTGAGCAGGGACTGGCAATTAGCAGCTTGCTCTGTACACTTACACCGGCTTCAGGATCCCTGCTCCCCATGAATTTGCCCACCTCTTGGCCAGATACCTCTCGCTTTGGAGAACTTTGGTGACCCCCCATGGAAGATCCCTCATCTGCCTCATGACCGCCATCAAGGACGGAGATTGAAGCCCCCCCAAGGACTGAGACTGAGACCCCTAAGATTCTAACACAGATGCGATGGCCTGACTGAAGCGGGATGTCTGCCAAGTGTTACCTGCAGATGTGCTCGCTGCACCAAGACTGGTTTCCCATAGAAAGCAGTCCCGAAGCAATGGGTCCTGCTCACAGCTGGGGCTGGTTTGTCCTGTTTGGAACACGGCTGTCTGTACTTGTTCTCAATGGACCTATTCTCCACTGTCCTGTACCTGCTTCCTCGACATATTAAAAAAAAGCCCTGAGTTAACTAAAGTCTTTGAGATTCTCCTTGACATGTCAAGAGGGAACTATGGGCTGGAGCATGAGGATTTTGTCTCTCCATTCATAGCTATTCCTCTCCACTCTTTTTCTCTCTCTCTTTCTACCCTTTATCTCCTTTCTAATCCTTCTACGGCATTTGCTGTGGGCACTCAATAAAAGGTGCATTTGTTTTGATTAATACTGAAAATCCCTTCTATGTGGTTTTTGCACTCTGAGATCGGGAAAACAAACCATCATGATTCCTGCTTGCACTAGAGGATAGTGACACGGGCTGACTTTGTGATATCAGAGTCTTCTGTGACATCACAACACAAGTGTATGACATCTCAGAGTGATAGACCAGCATTGATGCTCAGACATCACAAGGGGGATTTGTGAGATCCCAGGATGGGCTGTGACATCACAGGAGGCAGTGTGACATCTCAGGGGCTCTGTGACCTTACTGGGGAGGTCATTTCAACTCAGCTCCCACTCACAGTTCCTCCCAGAGAAGTCCAAAGCTGCTCGTGCACCGTGGGATCCCCTGTTCCCCTGGTCCCCCTGCCCCTGGCGCCGCAGCCTCCCCCTGAGGATGTTCTAGGAGATCAACCCCAGAGCCTGACACGGGGACAGAGGCTCAGGGCCGTCAAAGTTGGAACAGGGAGACAGGGACCCCCTAGCAGCATCCCTGTGCCCCCAGGGCCAGAGCTTGGCATGGGCTCCTTCACCCTCTTATGAATGAGGGCTTGAGAGCACTTTAAAAATCCCCAGCAGGGGAGTAGCATAAAACCGAGTTAATATTAAGTGACAGCACCACAGAGTTCCTTGGCAAGAGTCACTCTGCTCCTGACTGGACACTTCAGGCACACCAAGGGAACAAAGCAGCAACAAAACCAAACAAAACCCAGGCAATCAAACCAAAAATGAATCAAGAACTGTCCTGGTGTCTGTGTGTCTCTGTGTGTTTGTGTGTGTGTGTTTGTGTATGTGTGTGTCTGTATGTGTGTGTGAGGTGAAATGACAGTGAGGGCAAGGATAAAAGGAATACAGCCTAAAAGCTAAACAGAGCTGTGGAATAACACTTAATATTCAAATTCACTTATAGAAAACTTTGTAAAACTTTTATAAAACTTTTATAAAACTTCACAACTTAACAAAAGAACAACTCTTAGCATCATTTTAAACTCGCTTGCCGCTTCTGACTTGATCTTATTCACAGGCCTGACTGGTTCAGCTATCCAAGGCAATCAAAGCCCTCAGAGAGCAGCATTTCTGCCACATTTCCCTGATCACAGGCACTTCTGTGTGCACACAGACTCAAAGAGTCACTACAAGGCACCTGTGAGAAATTCCCTGAGCAAAGGGAAATGCTCCCTGTGGAGGCTTTGGCATCTCCCCAGGGGATGAAGGGTTGAGCCTGGAGCAGACACTGTCTGTGATGAGCTCCAGAGGATCTGAGCCCAGGGGCTGCTGGCCAAGGCCCTGATCCAGTGAGCATTTCTCAGCTGGCAGGATGGCCTGAGAAGGGGAGAGGGGAATGCACCAGACCAGGAACCATGGAACCAAAGGACAATTGTGACACTGTGGGGCCATGTGAGACCAAGGGACCATTGGGACACTGTGAGTCCTCATGGATTCATGGACACCACTGTGACATTGCTGGGCCTCATGGAAGCAAGGGGACCCTAGTGACGCCGTGTGCCTCAGTGGAATGTAGGCATCATTGTGACACTGTGAGGCCCCATCCAACCAAGGCTCCATTGGGACACTGCGAGACCCCACGGAAACAAAGCTCCAGGGTAACACAGAGAGGCTGCCTGTAATCAGTGCTCCATTGGGACACTGTGGAGCCAAAGGAGACCGTTGTGACACTGCAAACCCCCATGGTCCATTGGTCCAAAGGTCCATTGTGACATTGCAGGACTCATGGAACAGAGGAGTCACATGACACTGCGGGGCCTGTGGAACCATGGAGACCATTGTGACACTGCAAGGCCTCATGGAATCATTAGGACTGTTATATGTGTGTAGGATAATTCGTGCAAATAAAATTGTCATCTATTTTATAGTTATGTGCTGTTAAGTTATACTCTTATAAGAAGTTTTTAAATCGCACAAGCCAGCAACAGCGATTGCAACACCATGTCAAAGCCACCTGGACAAGAGAGGGAGAACTTTATTTACAAGCAAACACAAGTGGCCAGCGCAGAGAGGGATCATGCATCAAGGTTGTCCGAGAAACACCCGGACGATAAATACACGATAAATATCCGAGACTGAGATAGTCAGAGCCATCAGGGAAGTACATCTCAATACTGAATTCTGGGACTGCAAACACAGGTGTTCATCACTCTCCGGACATGTATTGTTCAACTTGCCACAGAGAAAAGAACTCCACATGAATACATGCACTCCAAAAAGGAAGAAAAAGTACTCTGGCTCAGGCAAGAAAAACTGTATAAAAATCACTCAGGACAGTCAGTGTGAAGCATAGAGGACCCTCTGCTGCATCTGTCAAACCTGTGTCTCACCTAGTTCAAATCCTGGGCTCAACACTGACTTTTTTTGATGGTTGCTTTTTTTTTTTCCTCAAAATTTATATTTGGTACATTTAATACATTTTATTAAATTAATAACTAATAACTTGGAACCTTTCATTTATAACATATTTATCACATTCTGTTTCTCATGATAAGCACAGCTACCCAAACATAAAATTGACAAGCACTGAGTTAATGGATGCGGCTACTGTTAACTATGAACAAAGCCTATTTATCTACTTCTGCTAACTCAGCAACATCTAATTTAACTATCATCGTACTTTCCTGAAATTGTTAATTCTTCAAAATTAATGTCTCACAGAGGATCAGAAACGGGACATCACTCCATGATCCATGTGATCTAGTGAAGCAAACTTATTAAACTGAAATCTATATTTATAATATCTTCTAATGTCCATGTCCCTCTAGCTAATACATCATTGACCAATCCTAACTGTCCACAAATCAAAGACTAAACGCTAATTGGATCACCTGATTCTACACACGTATTCTTGTGGTCGTCTGGCCAACCCTTAGTCCTCTTTTTTTTTTCACTTTCTCAATCTTTGCTGACAACTTGCTGATTCGCACTGACTCTTCTTCTGTCTTCAAAGATTCACTGTCCTTGGTCCTTGAACTGATTACTTGGTTACCAGAAGCCTGGATTGTGCATCTGCTGAATGTGTCCATTGTCCTGCAAAAATTCCTCAACATCCCCCAGTTTGGCAGAACGTGAATTGGCTTCTCTGGTGAGCTTAGAGTTTGATAGCTTGCACTTGTTAGTGAAGAACTTTGAATGTGTTCATTTTTCTGCAAGCTAGGAGGGTTTGAGCAGGCTGCCTGAGGTGTATCAACAGCTTGCACCATGGCCAAGTGTGGGAGTGAAGACCTGCCTTCCGTGAACTGGGAAATGTTTGTGCTTGACAATGAGAAGAGAAACAGTGAGCGTGAGACTGAGAGCACACCAGAAACATCACCTCTGAGCTGGAGAAGGACACTTTACCAGAGACATCCCCAGCTCAGACATAGAAATGCAGGCAACAGACACTGGCAGACATTGTTACCATGACTGTTCCTGACCAAAATCCACCTTATCCTTCCTGTGGTTCCTGGGTGAACTGTGTGTTGGGCTTGATTGAACATCTGAGGGTAGTCCATGGGAAAAGGAGGGTTTGTTTTCGGTGTGCTAAATGTGAGTAAGAGATGAGTTATTATCACAGCATTGTTTGTCACCTTCCTAAATGCAGGGAAACAGCAGAAATGGCTTCAGCCAGGGAGTGGATCTGTGAGGTATGTGGCAGGGACTGCAAGACAAAAATTGGTCTGAGACAACCCAAAAGATTAGGACACTCATGGGTGAGAAATCAGGAAATGGTCGCTGTTTCCCACCCAAAACAGACTTCCAAGCCCACAAAAGATGCTGGACTGAAGAGGAGGAAGAACTACTGATAAGATTGGAGGCCCAGTTTGAGGGGAACAAACCAAACAATAAACTCATTGAAGAACACACATCACAAGCAAAAACAGCTAAAGAAATCAGCACTAAAAGGAGATTTTTGCTCAAGAAACCATCTGAGGAGGTAGATAAGGAACCTGGAATGAGTCATGGAACCAGGAGAGCCACTGCGTGCCTGAGAAGGGACTTGGACATTGATCTTGAGAGGAGTCAGACACCTGGGAGACCAGGGGCTGAAAGGAAAACAGATCCCAAGATGAGTCACCACCCTGATAAGGACAACAACAGCTGGGAAACACTAAGAGACAGAGGGAGGGGCAGCTGCAGGCCCATTATCTCAGAACCCTCAGTGAAATGCTATCAGCTGGGACAATTAACACCTTCCCAAGGGCCTTCAAGCTCTTACCAGGAGATGCATTCAACAATGAGCAGAGGACTGCTTCTGATCAGTCTTGAATCAGTAAGCCAGATAAGAACAGCAAGCAAGCAAAGAGCAAAATGGGGAGCCAGGAAAAAGGACCATGAAGACTTTTTCAAAAGTGGATGAAAAGAAGAGCATTTAAGAAAAGTAGTTTTCTTCCCTTCCAGGACCTGCTCCTTCTAGATAGGGCCAAACTTCCTAAAATTATCCTGAATGACATAGTGTTTGTCCTGTGAAATCCCACCCAGACAACTTTTTAAGGCCCAGCAGGAACACCTGGAACATTTGATAGCCTTGGGAACTTCCAAATTAAGGGAAAACTGACAATAGTGCTTTCAGAGAATTAGTTATGGCAAAAGAAATGGAGAAAAATGTGCAGGAGATGAGTAAAATCTCAGCTCCCAGTCCAGACGGGATTACTCCAAGAGACATCAAGAAGAGGGATTGTCATATGTTGACAAGAAAGTGAGTTTTCCTGGGAAGTTATAGCCAAACCAATCAGTGGTCAGATTTGAATATTGACACCTGGTGTGACCACTGAAGGCATTGGACACACCTCAGAGGACACAGGGGATTAAAAGCAGAGAATTCTCAAGGGAAGTCTCTTCTGTTGTTGCGGTCAGTGAAGAGTTCAATCTTCCCCTGCCCAGCCACAGTCTGGGCTGGGGAGGGGTAACCATGCGGCCGAGGCTGAGGTGGGCCAGGAGTGCCGGACAGGGAAGGGGGTGAAGGGAATGGAACCCGGCCAGCCCCTGCAGGACAGAGGGGTGGAGAAACACTGAGAATTGATTTATTTGAGTGGTGGTTATTTGATTGAAGGCCTAAGATTTTGTCTCACTGTGTTTTGGTGGAAATTGGGTGGGGCAAAAAGGAATGTTTTGGAAGGTTTTCATTCTGAATTCTCAGTGTTCCTTTTATTATAGTTGTAGGTACATTTAGATTTTTTCTTTATTTCTAAGCTTGGGTCTGCTCTGCTCTGACTCTGGTCACATCTCACAGTAGCCATTAGAGGAAAATATTTTCATGGGTGCCCTAGCACTACGCCTGCACTGACCTATGACAAAGTGGAACAAAACTGCAGCTGTTTTTCTTACAGAGAAGTGGATTCGCCATCCCAGGAATTGTCCAAGTGCAGAAGCTTTGTGCAACCTGACATAGTGAAGTGCCGTCCCCTCCCCAAGGATGGAATTCCTGTTGTGTGGATTCTCTGATGTGCTGGGTGACCTCACAAGGCTTCTGGCCAGAATGTCTGCTGAGGGCAGCCAGGCTGCTGCAGTAGCAGTGACCTCACAGCCATCACCTGGATGATGACAGCACTGTCTCCTGGGCCTGGCTCTCCCCTTTCCTCTGCTCCTGCCTTGTCTCTGCTGGCATGAAGAGTTTTGTCACCAATATCTTGTCGCCAAGGAGCTGGGGCCAATTGCTTCCCAGTCAGACTCCTGGAGCACAAGTGGCTTTCCAGAGCACAGCAAGGAATGAGCCCTGAGGCAGCACCTCTGCAGCGGTGGCCACCAGGCCGCATTGCCAAGGGAGGCTTCTGGCCATGCCCTGCAAGCAGCTACTGCTGCCAAGGTCCCTTTGGTGCCTCAGGTTGTCCCTGCCACAGCTCTCAGCATGGCACTCTGCCCTTGTGCTCGAGGCCTTCCCTGTGCTGGGGCTGGCCTGGGGCTTTTCCTGCAGCGGGACTTGCCCTGCTCATGGCACAGGAAAGGTAGTTCCTGCTGGAGCAGGAGGCTTAGCCTGCAATGGGCTCAAACCACTCCAGCATGGTCCTGTTGACTTCAAAAATTCCTTCCTGGAGCAGAATATCCTAATAGTTGCAGCTCCTATGCTGTGGAGTAAATAACATTGATTAAGATCTTCCTGTCTAATCATGATCAGAATCCATCAGAGCTGTATTTCTCAGAATCACAGAATAATGAGGTTGAAGTGACCTCTAAGATCATCAAGTCCAACCTATGCCCTAACACCTCAACTAGACTATAGCACCAAGTGCCATGTTCAGTCTTTTTTGAAACACATCCAGAGATGGTGATTCTACCACCTCCCTGGGAAGAAAATTCCAGTATTTTATTATTCTTTTGGTGAAAATTTTTTTCCTAATATCCAATCTGCAACTTCCCTGACGTAGCTTGAGACTGTGTCCTCTTGTTCTGTTGGTTGCTTCCCAGTGGAAGAGACCAACCCACACCTGTCTACAACCTCCCTTCAGGAAGTTGTAGAGAGCAATAAGGTCACCTCTAAGCCTCCTCTTCTCCAGACTAAACAACCCCAGTTCCTTCAAATGTTCCTCCTAGGGCTTGTGTTCCAAGCCCCTCACCAGCCTTGTTGCCCTCCTCTGGACATGCTCAAGCATCTCAACGTCCTTCCCAAATGAGGGGCCCAGAACTGAACACAGAACTCAAGGTGAAGTCTCACCAGCACCGAGTACAGGGGAAGAATGACCTCCCTGCTCCTGCTGGTCACACAATTCCTAATGCAGGCCAGGATGCCATTGGCTTCCTGGCCACCAAGGCACATTGCTGGCCCATATTATATCGGCTATCAACAAGCACCCTCAGGTCCCTTTTTGCCTGAACACTGTCCAGCCACTCTGTCCCCAGCTTGTAACATTGTAGGGGATTTTTGTGGCCAAAATGTAGAACTTGGCACTTAGACTTATTAAACTTCATGCTGTTGGACTCTGCCCATCTATCCAACTGATCTAAGTCTCTCTGCAGAGCCCTCCTTCCTCCCAGTAGATCAACACAAGCTCACAGCTTTGTGTCATCTGCAAATTTACTAATGATGGACTTGATGCCCTCATCCCTGTCATCTATAAAAATATTAAATAGAACTGGTCCCAGTAGAGAGCCCTGAGGGACACCACTGGTGACTGTCCCCAGCTGGATGCGGCACCATTCACCACCACTCTCTGGGCCCAGCCATCCAGCCTGTTCCTAACCCAGCAAAGAGTGCTCCTGTCCAAGCCGTGGGCTGCCAGCTTCTCCAGGACTGTGCTGTGGGAGACAGTATCAAAGGCCTTGCTGAAGTCTAAATAACCAACATCCACAGGCCTTCCTGCATCCACCAGATGGATCACCTGGTCATAGAAGGAGACCAGGTTGCTCAGACATGATCTGCCCTTTGTAAAACCCATGCTGCCTGGGTCTGGTACCCTGGCCATCCTGTAAGTGCTGTGTGATAGCACTCAGTATGAACTGTTCCATTATATTTCTATAAATATTTCTGGTATATCATCGCTAATCCTGTGGGACAAATTGCATTGAAGTTCAATTCCACCTGTCCAATCTTTTACACCTCTGAGAAAGTCTGGGGCTGGGATTGGATCCAGCCATTCAGAGGCTCTCTCTTCAAAGAAATTTTAGAAGTCTAGGGGTCCTAGAGGATTTGGGGGTTTCAGGGTGGCTGCTGGGTATAATTTCTCCACCGCATGGCTCAGCAGGAGTTTCTCCAATAAAGAAATAAAGATTTTGCCTGAAGCTCCCACTCTGCCCATGACAGGAACACCTTTGAGTGTCTGGGACATCCTGGCTGTTTGGCAGCCTGGGGACTCCTGGGATGTCACCGTGGGGACCCTGTGAGTGCCTGTGACTGACCGGTGCCTTTGCAGCCCAAGGTCTCCTGGGATGTCACCATGGAATGTTTGTGACTGCCTCTGACAACATGGCGCTTTCCATCCCCAGAAAGCCCAGGGAGGTCTCCATGGAGCCCCTGTCTGTGTGTCTGTGATATTCCAGCTCTTGAACAGCCTGGAGAGTCTCGGAAAGTCCTCATGGAACCCCTCTGAGTGTGTGTAACAAATCTAATCCTAAGAAGGCAATCATCCCCAGCCCCTGTTGCTATGGTCAGTTTCCATGGCAACCATCCCCAGCCCCTGTTGCTGCGGTCTGTCCCTGGGCAGCTCCATGGAGACCCCATGCCAGGAGTGGCTGCCATGGACACCAGCTCAGGCCTGGAGCCAGAGCCTGTTGCCATGGCAAACATTGGCACTTCCATCCCCAGGGTCATGGGATCCCAGAACCACAGAATTTTTGGCTGAGCTGGGTGGGATCCATCAGGATCTTCAAATCCAGCTGCTGGCCCTGCACAGGACACCTCAACAATGCCAGCCTGGGCCTGGCACTGGTGTCCAATTGCTGCTGGAGCTCAGAGAGCCCTGGAGCTGTGACCCTTCCCTGGGGAGCCTGGGCAGTGCCCCAGAAGCCTCTGGGAAAATCCTTTTCCTGAGATCCAAGCTAAGGCTGCCCCTACTCAGCTGCAGCTGTTCCCTCCAGTCTTGTCCCTGGGCGCCAGAGTGAAGAGGTTTCTGCATTCCCCAGGCAGGGACTCACACCCAAGGCTGTTGCCATGGCCTCCAAGGTTGAGAGCAGCTTGCAATCCTGGTTTCCATGGGCCAGGGTTTAGGAATGGGACTCCTCAATTTCCTGCTCCCAGTAATACTGCAGTGCAGCTCGCTGCCCTCCTGCATCCCATGGAAGGCACAAAAGACAAAGATCCTGGGCTAAGAACAATTTACTGGGAACAGGAACCACATAAGGAACAATCAGAAACAGAAACAATATTGAACAGGAACAGAAACAACACTGAACACTGTCTAGGTTCGAGACAGGAATCTGCGAAGGAGGGCTAAAGCCTCCTGTGCAATGGAGAATGTAAACCCCCTGCCTCTGAATTACTAGGAGTTTTAAATCAAAAGGCTCTCAGGCAAAGATATGGGAATGGGAGTAACAATTCTTTACTAGGAGAAAACTAGACAACAATTTAAAAAGGCAAATGCAATCGGTACAAACAAAACCAGTGAAAAAGTCCAGAACCTGAGAATTCGGGGTGCCAGTAGCAGTCCTGCTGGGACGATTGCTCCCCTTGCAGTAGTTGATGAATTGCAGCTGCAGTGGTGATCTTTAGAAGGGTATAGTTTTCCGCTGAAGATCTGGTGGCAGTGGGGCTGATCTTCCTCTGTGCTGGGGTTGCCTCCGAGCTCCGCCACCGTCGCCTCAGCGCGCTCTGGCTGCTTCACCGCGAGTGCCGCCGAAGAGAGCTGCTTCCCTGGGAATCCCGCGAAGAGAGAGCACGAGCTGCCTCTCTCCCCAAAAGCTACCCCTTTATACCCAATAAAAGAGTGCTTGGCTTCCCCCTCTGGGTGGAACATCTCACAATAGCATGGTGTTATGTTACCAGCCCTGCATTGAATCAGTCAATGGCCCACTAACAAACCATTACCTCTTAGGAGCAAAACCGGTTCTTGGAAAAGATAACAAAACCTGCCCAACAGGTTTGCCTTCAACAGATGGCAAATAGAATACAAGCTTATCTTACAACCTAGGACAAACACAGAAATCATAAGAAAAACTATTTACAGGGAAAAGTACATCACCACTGACTGTCTCTTCCCAGACATGTATTCCTTCCTTCCTGGAAAGGATGCCCTTCTCCTTGGGGGAGAGAGAGAGTCCCTTTCCTGCCCCTGGCAATGACATCAGTGTGGGAGTGAATGTAATTACAATGCAATGGCCAGACCCTCCCATCATTTGATCCCACATCATGTCATTGGCAGGGGCAGGAAAAGGGACAGGTGTCTTCCCAGCATGGATCACAGGGAACATGGGTCACGGACTCTTGCCAACATGGGTCCACCAATGGGGGATGAAGCTGGAGCAGGGCACAAAGCTCTTCCTGCAGTCGGGGTATTTGCCGTGCTCTGCTTACCAGTGCCTTGGTTGGTGTTTGGTCAAGTGAGAGTTCCTGGAAAAGCTCTTCCCACACTGGGGACACCTGTACAGCTTCTCTCCAGTGTGGATGTGCCGGTGGGTGATGAGGTGGGAGTTTTGCTTGAAGCCCTGCCCGCATTCAGGGCAGCGGACAGGCCTCTCGGCTGTGTGAATCTGCTCATGCAGAAGGAGATGGGAGCTGGTTTGAAACCTCTTCTGACACTCAGAACACTTGTCGGGCCTCTCCCCTGTGTGGATGCGTTGGTGGGTGACGAGGTGTGAGTTTTGCTTGAAGCCCTTCCCGCAGTCAGGGCAGCGGACGGGCCTCTCCTCGGTGTGAATCCGCTGGTGCAGGATGAGATGGGAGCTAATCCGAACCCCCTTCCGACACCCGGGACACTCGTAAGGCCTCTCCCCAGTGTGTATGCGTCGGTGGACAATCAGGTCGGAGCTGCAGCTGAAGCCCTTGCCACACTCCCCACACTCGTAGGCCCATTCCCCCGTGTGGATCATCTGGTGGCAGAGCAGGTCAGAGTTCTGTCTGAAGCTCTTCCCACACTCCAAGCACTTGTAGGGCTTCTCCCCATCATGAAGCTGCTCAGGGACCACCAGCTCTGAGCTCTGGCTGAAGCTCTGTCCACCTTCCTGGCACATGTTGGGTCTTTCATCCTCAGAGCACCCTAGGCTGGGTTTGTAGCCTCTCCTCCCGTGGGATCTCTGGGGCTTTTCCTCCCTATTGGATTCCTGTTTCATGGAGCTGTTTAAAATGGCCTCTTCCACGAGATTCTGCTGTAGGGCTTTGTCCTCCCTGGTCTCCATCTTCAGCTCCTTGTCTGAGGGAGGATGGACAAGGACAGGATGGGATTTGCCTTCATGCTAGAGGGAAGAGGAAGGAGATCCCCCCAGTACAACCCCTGTAGGACAGCATTGGAAGCGGAGTTGTCCTGCAGCCAGGGGCTATTCTGGACTGGGAGATGTAGCAGGAGTGAGGGGGAAAGGGGTACTGTCTTCCTCCTCACCTGCCTGGGTATTCTGGGGCATTTTCTCGGTTTGAAAAGACAGGTGTCTGCTAGGGAAGGCAGGAGTCTCCCCTTGAAATGGAAAATATTGCCCTCTCCCTCTAAATTATTATTATTTTAAAGTTAAGCGTGTCTTAGGCAAAGATATGAGAATAGTAATAACAGTTCTTTAATAGAAAAGTTTTAAAAATACAAATGCAATTGGACAAACAAACAAACAAAAAAACCAAAAGACACTGACAAAGTCAGAACACAGCCTGACACCCCGTGGGTCAGGATGTTAGTAGCAGTCCTGTTAAATGGTGGCTGCAGTCCTCCTGCAGTGACAGGTGTGGTTATGCTGCAGAAGGGTGGAGTTTTCCTCTGAAGGTCCAGTGGTGTGGTTGTTGGGAATCTTCATGTGTGGAAATTCCTCTGGGAATCTTCCTCTCCAAAGTGGAGAAGAAAAGCTGCTCCTCTGAGAATGCATTGGGAAAAGGCTGGCTGTGGTGTTTGAAGTCTGAGATTATATCCAGGCAGGAATGCTTGGCTCCTGCACCTGGGAGGAGCATCTCACAATTGGATGATGTCATTTTTATCAGTCATGCAGTGACATACAATGGCCCATTAGCAGAAGATATTTCCCGGAGGGAAGATTGGTTATGGAAGAGATAAAGAAAACTGCCCAATTAACAGAAGATAAGCAAATAATTTCTAACAGATGGGAATTCATTACACACCCCCAGCTACATCATGTATTTAGAGGTATTGACCCTTGTTCTGACACTGCAAGATTTGGGAGAAAATACCTCTGACCATTATTTCTCCATTTTCACAGACCTCAGAGAGAACCCAAAAGTCTTCTAAGATGAGGTTTGGAGGCCTCATCACATAAACAACAGGTAGAGGCTCTGGGCTCACTGGTGTGGAGACTGAGGACAGAAAAGGAGTAGCCTGGGAGGGACTGAAGAGTGGTTTCAGAGATGGTGGAGCTTTTCTTCGTAGAGGATATAAGCATGAGAAAGAAATAATGGCACCAAGGGCAACTGGAGAGGCCCAGACTGGATACCAGGAGAAAGAAACTTCCCTCCCAGGGCAGGGCTGTGGTGACACACGTCCCCCAGAAGGAGCTTGGAGCAGCCCAAGGCTTTGTGTGGCCTGGCAGCTCCTGTGCAGAGCCCAGAAGGGCTGGGGCACTGCCCACAGACACCCCAGGCACAGCACAGAGGCACACAGAGATTCAATCAGTCAGGGCTGGGAAGGGGCTGAGAAGTGCCTGGGGCAGAATCACTGCCAGACATTCAAACAGGGCTTCAGGGAGACAAATATGCCAGTTACAAACAGGGAGAGCAGAGGCGGGTGAGGGAAAGAGGTGGAAAAGGATTTGTGCTGCCCCTGCTCAGTGAGGATGCTCAGCTCAGGCCTGGATATAGGTACAGAAGAGAAAACAATGAACACAAAACATCTGAGTCCTAAACAGGCACTAACTGCAACAAGCCCAATTTCACTGAGGTAGGATTTGGATCAAGAGAGCTTGAGGATCTGAGGGATTCCACAGAAGAACTGGCCCAGAGCAATTCCCTGGTACAGGGGCAGGGAAAATGTATAGGCTGGGTGCAGCAGTGAAAAGAGAAAGCCACTGGCCCAGGCAGCTGCTGCCATGTGGGCACAAGCTCTGCCGCCCAGGGGGTCTCGTAGTGCAGGGCTCTGCAGATGGACAGGTAGTGTTTTTAGCATACGATTGTCAGTTTCAAAAATGGAAACACACTGTCTGTACTGAAGTGATTTCAGCATTTATTATAAGGCCTAAAGCATAGGGGCCCATGGGTAGAGCAGGAGCATTCCTGTTGATGATGCTGCAGAGCCAGCGATGGATCTTCTTCCTTTCTTGAGAAGAGATGTTCCTGATGTTCCAGGTCAAGCAGTACAGTCTCACCAACTCAGATGTCCCCTTTTTATACTGTTTTTTGTTCCTTTGGTTTGGTTTCTGTTGGGATTCTTAAGTTGCATGAATGTTAAGGCTCTAATTAGCCCTTACAGTTCTGTCCAGGCTGGCTCGTTTCTGCTTGGGGAGGATGCAGTTTACTTTAGGTATAATACGGCGAGTCGAGTACCATATTTCTTATAATTACCCTTTTAGTTCCATTTACAATATAATAACCAAACATTTTAATAGTATATTATTAACTATTTTGCAACAGTTTCTATCCTATTTTGGACAGTCTGGAGTGAAAGCTCTTCTCCTAAAAAGAACAGAAAGAAAAAGAGCTGTGCAGCACATCCTGCGTTGGAGATGTGCCTGGTGTCCCAGAGGGAATTGTGCGTAGCTTTGGGGACAGTGGTGCAGATGGAGCCCAGGTCGCTGAGGGCCAGGTTGAGCAGGAAGAAGAACATGGGTGTGTGCAGGTGGTGGCCGCAGGCTACGGAGCTGATGGTGAGGTCGTTGCCCAGGAGGGCAGCCAGGGAGATGCCCAGGAAGAGGCAGAAGTGCAGGAGCTGCAGCTGCCGTGTGTCTGCCAGTGCCAGCAGGAGGAAGTGTCTGATGGATCTGCTGATGGACATTTGCGCTGTCTTGACATGGGGATCTGTAAAAAAAGTAATCTTGGAATAGGTGGGTTTGGAGAGGACTTTAAATATTCCAGCACAACTTGGGGGCACATTCCCCCCACTGCCTGTCCAGGACTCTGCCTGGAGCTGTCCCTGCCAGCAGCTGCTTCCCTGTGCCCAGGGCTGGGCCTGCCAGAGCTGCCAGAGCCCAGCCCAGCCCTGGGGGCTCAGCTCTGCCCTGCAGACCCCTCCCAGCTCAGGCACTGCCCAGGGGCAGCTCTGGCTCTGCAGGCTCTGATGGCAACATCGGAGCAACCCTGAGCAGGCTGGAAAAGCAACACAGATGCTGCCTCTAAGGGGCTCTTTGCTGATTTCTGTCACTGCCTGGTTTATTCAGATCTGAGAGAAAACTCTTTTATTTCTCTCCACCTGAACTGAAATGAATTTCTATGTGCAATTTCTCATCCAGGCAACCCAGAGCAGTAGATTCAAAATGCAGAATTTTGCCTTTTATGCAGCCCATGCCTTGCTGTTCTCCCTGTATAATCTACTTGGAAATGTTCTGCAGTCCAATGCCATGCTGGGAGCAGTCCTGAACAATGCAGCATCCCCACCACACAGGGAGAACACTTCCAAGCCTTACCAGCTGTCTCCTTCCAGCCAGATCCTGTCCCCCAGTGCTGTGAGAAGCACCCAGGGCTGGATGAGAGCTGTCCCTGGCAGGCAGCAGAGCCCCTGCCCCAGCACGGTGCCCTGGGCTGCAGGACCCTGCTCTGCAGGACAGCCCTGGGCACCCCGGCTGCTCTGCACAAGAGATAATCAGAGAATGCACTCACAGGGTCTGTGGGCATTGGGATGTTCCAGCTGCAGGAGATCACTCCAGGATCTGCAGCTGCATTGTCCTGCAGCCAGAGGTTCCTGTGCCAAGGGCTGGCAGTGATTCTGCCCCAGGCACTTCTCAGCCCCTTCCCAGCCCTGACTGATTGAAGCTCTCTGTGCCTCTGTGCTGTGCCCGGGGTGGCTGTGGGCAGTGCCCCAGCCCTGCTGGGCTGGCACAGGAGCTGCTCCTGTCTAGAGTTGTCTCTCTGCAGCACTGCCCTTGCCAGGACCTGCCTCTGTGCCAGGAGCCCAGCCCAGCTCAGCAGCACAGACACAGCACAAGGACTTTAATGACCCTCTGGGGATTTGTGCTCAGGTCATGAACATCAGGCCCTGAGAGGGAGCTGCAGAAACCTCTCCAGAACTCCAAGTCAGAGTCCATCCCCAAAGTTTCCCTGAATTTAATGGGCCCCACTGAGGGACAAAACGGAGAAAGTGTCCCCAGGCAGGGCAGAGCAGAGAACTGGAGGCAGTGATGACAGGTGGGGACAAAGAGAAGACAAGTCTTGGTGCCCTGGGGCACAGCAGGGTCTGTGCCACCAAGGGCTGTGAGGAGACACCTTGTGCTGAGGCACTGGGGCCTCCTGGCACAGCCCCAGCCAGGCTGGGCACTGTCACCCCCTGGTCCTGCCCTCAGCATCCCCCACAGCCCACATCCCAGTGGCCTCAAGGATCTGCTGGAAGGAGTCCCTGGGGAGCCTTGGTCAGGAATGGTCCTCGGGGCTCCTTCATGCTCCCAGGGACTGCAGGTTCTTCAAAGGACTTTGGCTTTTGCTTTTGCCTTGGAGACTCTGAGAGGTTTGTGCAATCCTGGCCTCCAATTATCTGCTGTAATTAGTCCCTGGAGAGGTTTTTGTCAGTAAACAACAGAGAGTGGGCTCATTAACACTTCTAGGAACTCAATTATTTTAAGGTACTTGATGTTTCCCTTCTGATCCAGACTCTGTGAGAGGTTTGTGCAATCATGGCCCCAGTTATCTTTATGACCCCCATTAGCTTTAATGAGTCCTTTGAGAGCTTTGTACTGACACTCAGTAGGGCTCATTAATGCTTTGAGATACTCAAGGTCTTTAAAGTACTTTGGAATTTCCTTTCAACACTGAGTCTCTGAGAGGTTTTTGTGCCATCCTTGCCTCCCATTCACTCCTACAAGGAGTCCATGAGCAGCCTGTGTTGGGGATGGTGCTCAGTGGTACCCATTAATGCCTTGAGACACTCTGGGTTTTCCTGTGACTTTGACTCCTGGAAAGGTTTGTGCCATCTCCTCTCAGGCCCTGGGGTTCCAAGGCTCAGCTCCAAATGCACCACGGGGCTCATTAGGATCAAGCCAGTCCTGAAAAACCGTGGCTCTGCCTTGATTTCTCTCGCCTCTAGTGTCATTCATTTAGAAGTTTTCCTACAATATTTATGGAGAGATATTGCAAAGGGCTTCTAGGAAATATGTATTCCTGTTTTAAAGGGTGTCTTTTATTGCTGTTCTTATTACACAAGAGGAGATTACAGCATTCAGTGACTGATATTGATGCTGGGACTCTCTTGAGGAGGTCTGGCCTGTTCAGAAGAGCTGTGCCTGGAGGTCTGACCCAGCATGGATGTGAAAAATGCATATTATATGGCTCTATGCAGATATTCACTATATGTGTCATGCTATATTGATTAGTTGTGCCATATTAACATTTTAAGAGTATGGTAAATGTAGTTTTACAGTTAAAATTAAGCTTTAGTAGTTAAAATAAATATTATGTCAATGGGGTTTTATTTAAGGAATGAGATACTTGCTTTGAAGTAACTGTCACCAAATACCTAAATTTTCCATAGAAGACGAATTTATGGTTTTCTTATCAGAAAAAGCTAATTTCTTCAGGCCTTGCTCAGATTGAAAGACGCTGTGGTTATTAAAGGAAGCAATTGACACATAACAGGGAGAGGTTCTTGTTTTAAATAGAATGTATGCATAACCATGAAATATATATGAATATGCAACAGTGTATTGTTTCAAGGGTGATTCCTTTGTACACAAGGCATGCTTGTTGTGGTTTAAGTGCCAGAGAGCATCCAGAGTCCGTATTTCTTTGGTTTTTATTGTCTTTGTATTGTGCTAACTCAAAATGTTATTACTTTAATTGTAGTATTATTTTAATAACCATTTTATTATTATTAAACTATCAAAAACTCTAAAAACAAGCGATTGGCATTTCTCACAATGGACAACCTTGCTCCACATTCCCCATCCCCATCCTGTCTCTCTTCACTCACCTGGGACCTGCTTTGCTTGGAGAACTGGTTGCACTCAGGCAAAGTTGGCTTTTCCTTCTTTACTTTTTGTAGCAAACGAAAATCCTGAGTTTCCCCATTGAAAACAGACAGCCTCCTCAAGTGTGTGCCAAGCCCAAGGTGCCTCCAAGAGCATTGCAGACCTGCCCTGGGCCAGCAGTGAGGGTGGATCATCAGCCCAACCTGCACTGGGCCATTGCAAGGGACTCTTGCCATGGTCACTGCACTGACCCCACTGCTGGCTTTGGGTGCCATGGCAAGCCACATCTGTTCAAGTTTCCTTGGAAACCAGCCCAGGACCCTTTTCTGCAGCCAGGTTCCATGGCCACTTGCCTGCAGAGCTGCTGCTGCCCTTGGCTGCTGTGGCAGCCCTCAGGACAAAGCGGTGCCAGGGCTGTTCCAGGCACAATTGCAGTGCCACTCCTTGGTGCCACCAGGTGCCACAGCAACACCCACAGGGACCCATTCCTTAGTTTGGTGCCACGGCAACCAATGCCTGGAGGCGTTGTGATGGTTGTTTGCCATGGAAACCTGCCCTGGGCCGTTCCACAAGGCTGCTGTCACAGCCCGGAGCCAGAGGGGATCCCTTGCTGGGCCCTTGTGCCATGGCCACCTGCCCTGTGCCACGCTGGCCGGTCAGGCACCGCGGAACCAGCAGCAAACGGCAGTGCCAGGGCCAAAGGCCAGGTCAGGCAAACAGAAAGGGGCAGTGCTGGGCACTGTGTCCATGGCAGCCCTCAGCGGGTGTGACACCTGGGCCACCTGTCTTGGCAGGTGCCATGGAAACCCCTTGTTGGGACTGATGGCACGGACACTGGCACTGAGACACTGCTGGGCCGGGTGCTGAGCACAGGGCTGAGCACACTGAGATGGTTTTGCTCTTGCTGAGCTCCCACTGAGCCAAGGCCTGTCCTGCCCCTCTGGGCTACACTGGGGAGGGGCTGGGGCTGCGGGGAGGCTGGGAGGGGACACAGCCAGCACAGGTGAGCCCAGCTGACCCTGGGATACCCCAGCCCATAGGACATCCTGCTCAGTGTATAAAGTGGGGGGAGCAAGGAGCAAGGG
Organism: Lonchura striata; assembly: GCF_050655825.1. Classification (NCBI taxonomy): domain Eukaryota; kingdom Metazoa; phylum Chordata; class Aves; order Passeriformes; family Estrildidae; genus Lonchura; species Lonchura striata. The sequence continues at coordinate 4,119,368 of NC_140735.1, read as the reverse complement.
GAACTTTTGGAGTGAGGGTTTTTGTCTTCCCAGGTAACTCTTAGGCAGGATGGGGTCCTGTTTCACCTGAGGGCAGGGTCAACACCAAAGACACAGGCACCAACTTAGCTTAAGGAACAGTGAAATACAAATCTGCAAAATATTACATAATACAAAATTTTAGATAATACAAATCTTCAAAATAGTACAAAAGTATAAGAAAAGTGAAGGAAAATATCATTAGAAAATAATTCCAAAAGAGAAGATGTTGAAATGATTATCACACAACTCTCTATTTCTTGTTGAAGGCTCTGGAGATTCTTTCTCTGCTTTCAGACAGGCTTGCATTCCCTAACAAGTCCTGCTACCAAATCCTGGTTTCCAAGGCTGGAACAGTGTCTCAGGTTCAGCTGTGTGTGTATTCAATTGCCATCTGTTAAAGGTGGGGGCAGTTATCATTAGGAAGTTAATTAGGAAGCTGACTTTATCTCTTCCATAACCAATCATCCCTCGGGAAATATCTTCTGCTAATGGGCCATTGAGTGATAAAAATGCATGACTGATAAAAGTGCATGACTGATAAAAATGACATCATCCCATTGTGCGATGCTCCACCCAGAAGGAGGAGCCAGCATTCCTACCTGGATATAATCTGAGCCTTGAAACACCACAGCCTGCCTTTTCCTACTGGATTCCCAGAAAAGCAGCTTTCAGCTCCACTGGATTCCCAGAGAAAGACCAGGCCCATCTCCACCACCACTGGACCTTCAGAAGAAAACTTCACCCTTCTTCAGGATAACTGCTTCAACAGAGACACAGCTGTCACTGCAGGAGGACCTCAGCCACCATTTAATGGGACTGCTGCCAACACCCTGACCCACAGGGTGTCGGACTCGGTCAGTAGGGGTTTTGTTGTTTGTTCTATTGCATTTGTATTTTAAAAATTTTCTTAGTAAAGGATTGTTTCCTCAGGCACAGAGGTGAATACCATCCTGTCTTTGTCCTTCCTTGCCAGACAAGGAGCTGAAGATGGAGACCAGGGAGGACAAATCCCCATGCCAGAACCTCATGGAAGAGGCTGTTTTGAGCGGCTCCATGGAACAGGAATCCAGCAAGGAGCAAAAGCCCCAGGGATCCCGCATGTGGAGGGCCTCCAAACGCAGCCCAGGGTGCTCTGAGGATGAAAGACCCAGCCTGTGCCAGGAAGGTGGACAGAGCTTCAGCAAGAGGTCAGAGCTGGTGGTCCATGAGCAGCTTCAGGATAGGGAGAAGCCCTACAAGTGCCTGGAGTGTGGGAAGAGCTTCAGACAGAGCTCTGACCTGCTTCGTCACCAGGTGATCCACACCAGGGAATGGGCCTACGAGTGTGGGGAGTGTGGGAAGGGCTTCAGGTGCAGCTCTGAGCTCATCGCCCACCAACGCATCCACACCGGGGAGAGGCCTTACGAGTGTCCTGAGTGTCCAAAAAGGTTTCACACCAGCTCCCATCTCCTTCTGCATGAGCGGATTCACACAGCCGAGAGGCCCTTCCGCTGCCCTGACTGCGGGCAGGGCTTCAAGCATAACTCCCACCTTGTCAGGCACCAGCGCATCCACACCGGGGAGAGGCCGTACAGGTGTCCCCAGTGTGGGAAGAGCTTCACCCAGAGGTCTAACTTGACCAGACACCAACGGAGGCACCAGTAAGCAAAGCCCTGCAAATGCCCCAACTGCAGGAAGAGCTTTGTGCTGCTCCAGATTTATCCCCCATTGGAGGACCCACATTGCGAAGAGACCTGGTGACCCATGTTCCCTGTGATCCATGCTGGGAAGACACCTGTCCCTTTTCCTGCCCCTGCCAATGACATGATGTGGGATCAAATGATGGGAGGGTCTGGCCATTGCATTGTAATTACATTCACTCCCACACTGATGTCATTGCCAGGGGCAGGAAAGGGACTCTCTCTCTCCCCCAAGGAGAAGGGCATCCTTTCCAGGAAGGAAGAAATACATGTCTGGGAAGAGACAGTCAGTGGTGATGTACTTTTCCCTGTAAATAGTTTTTCTTATGATCTCTGTGTTCAGTGTTGTTTCTGTTCCTGTTCAATATTGTTTCTGTTTCTGTTTGTTCCTTATGTGGTTCCTGTTCCCAGTAAATTGTTCTTAGCCCAGGCTCTTTGCCTTTTCTGTCTTCCATGGGATGCAGGAGGGCAGCGAGCTGCACTGCAGTATTACTGGGAGCAGGAAATTGAGGAGTCCCATTCCTAAACCCTGGCCCATGGAAACCAGGATTGTGAGCTGCTCCCAGCCTTGGTGGCCATGGCAACAGCCTTGGGAGTGAGTCCCTGCCTGGGGAATGCGGAAACCTCTTCACTCTGGTGCCCAGGGACAGGACTGGAGGGAACAGCTGCAGCTGAGTCGGGGCAGCCTTAGCTTGGATCTCAGGAAAAGGATTTTCCCAGAGGCTTCTGGGGCACTGCCCAGGCTCCCCAGGGAAGGGTCACAGCTCCAGGGCTCTCTGAGCTCCAGCAGCAATTGGACACCAGTGCCAGGCCCAGGCTGACATTGTTGAGGTGTCCTGTGCAGGGCCAGCAGCTGGATTCGAAGATCCTGATGGATCCCGCCCAGCTCAGCCAAAGATTCTGTGGTTCTGGGATCCCATGACCCTGGGGATGGAAGTGCCAATGTTTGCCATGGCAACAGGCTCTGGCTCCAGGCCTGAGCTGGTGTCCATGGCAGCCACCCCTGGCATGGGGTCTCCATGGAGCTGCCCAGGGACTGACCGTAGCAACAGGGGCTGGGGATGGTTGCCATGGAAACTGACCACAGCAACAGGGGCTGGGGATGGTTGTCATGGAAACTGACCATAGCAACAGGGGCTGGAGATGGTTGTCATGGAAACTGACCATAGCCACAGGGGCTGGGGATGGTTGCCATGGAAACTGACCATAGCAACAGGGGCTGGGGATGGTTGTCATGGAAACTGACCATAGCCACAGGGGCTGGGGATGGTTGTCATGGAAACTGACCATAGCAACAGGGGCTGGGGATGATTGCCTTCTTAGGATTAGATTTGTTACATACACTCAGAGGGGTTCCATGAGGACTTTCCGAGACTCTCCAGGCTGTTCAAGAGCTGGAATATCACAGACACACAGACAGGGGCTCCATGGAGACCTCCCTGGGCTTTCTGGGGATGGAAAGGGCTGTGTGGTCAGAGGCAGTCACAAACATTCCATGGTGACATCCCAGGAGACCTTGGGCTGCAAAGGCACCGGTCAGTCACAGGCACTCACAGGGTCCCCACGGTGACATCCCAGGAGTCCCCAGGCTGCCAAACAGCCAGGATGTTCCAGACACTCAAAGGTGTTCCTGTCATGGGCAGAGTGGGAGCTTCAGGCAAAATCTTTATTTCTTTATTGGAGAAACTCCTGCTGAGCCATGCGGTGGAGAAATGATACCCAGCAGCCGCCCTGAAACCCCCAAATCCTCCAGAACCCCTAGACTTCTAAAATTTCTTTGAAGAGAGGAGCCTCTGAATGGCTGGATCCAATCCCAGCCCCAGACTTTCTCAGAGGTGTAAAAGACTGGACAGGTGGAATTGAACTTCAATGCATTTTGTCCCACAGGATTAGCAATGGAATACCAGATATATATTTCTAGAAATATAATGGAACAGTTCATACTGAGTGCTATCACACAGCACTTACAGGATGGCCAGGGTACCAGACCCAGGCAGCATGGGTTTTACAAAGGGCAGATCATGTCTGAGCAACCTGGTCTCCTTCTATGACCAGGTGATCCATCTGGTGGATGCAGGAAGGCCTGTGGATGTTGGTTATTTAGACTTCAGCAAGGCCTTTGATACTGTCTCCCACAGCACAGTCCTGGAGAAGCTGGCAGCCCACGGCTTGGACAGGAGCACTCTTTGCTGGGTTAGGAACAGGCTGGATGGCTGGGCCCAGAGAGTGGTGGTGAATGGTGCCACATCCAGCTGGGGACAGTCACCAGCGGTGTCCCTCAGGGCTCTCTACTGGGACCAGTTCTACTTAATATTTTTATAGATGACAGGGAGGAGGGCATTGAATCCCTCATTAGTAAATTTGCAGATGACACAAAGCTGTGAGCTTGTGTTGATCTACTGGGAGGAAGGAGGGCTCTGCAGAGAGACTTAGATCAGTTGGATAGATGGGCAGAGTCCAACAGCATGAAGTTTAATAAGTCTAAGTGCCAAGTTCTACATTTTGGCCACAAAAATCCCCTACAATGTTACAAGCTGGGGACAGAGTGGCTGGACAGTGTTCAGGCAAAAAGGGACCTGAGGGTGCTTGTTGATAGCCGATATAATATGGGCCAGCAATGTGCCTTGGTGGCCAGGAAGCCAATGGCATCCTGGCCTGCATTAGGAATTGTGTGACCAGCAGGAGCAGGGAGGTCATTCTTCCCCTGTACTCGGTGCTGGTGAGACTTCACCTTGAGTTCTGTGTTCAGTTCTGGGCCCCTCATTTGGGAAGGACGTTGAGATGCTTGAGCATGTCCAGAGGAGGGCAACAAGGCTGGTGAGGGGCTTGGAACACAAGCCCTAGGAGGAACATTTGAAGGAACTGGGGTTGTTTAGTCTGGAGAAGAGGAGGCTTAGAGGTGACCTTATTGCTCTCTACAACTTCCTGAAGGGAGGTTGTAGACAGGTGTGGGTTGGTCTCTTCCACTGGGAAGCAACCAACAGAACAAGAGGACACAGTCTCAAGCTACGTCAGGGAAGTTGCAGATTGGATATTAGGAAAAAAATTTTCACCAAAAGAATAATAAAATACTGGAATTTTCTTCCCAGGGAGGTGGTAGAATCACCATCTCTGGATGTGTTTCAAAAAAGACTGAACATGGCACTTGGTGCTATAGTCTAGTTGAGGTGTTAGGGCATAGGTTGGACTTGATGATCTTAGAGGTCACTTTAACCTCATTATTCTGTGATTCTGAGAAATACAGCTCTGATGGATTCTGATCATGATTAGACAGGAAGATCTTAATCAATGTTATTTACTCCACAGCATAGGAGCTGCAACTATTAGGATATTCTGCTCCAGGAAGGAATTTTTGAAGTCAACAGGACCATGCTGGAGTGGTTTGAGCCCATTGCAGGCTGAGCCTCCTGCTCCAGCAGGAACTACCTTTCCTGTGCCATGAGCAGGGCAAGTCCCGCTGCAGGAAAAGCCCCAGGCCAGCCCCAGCACAGGGAAGGCCTCGAGCACAAGGGCAGAGTGCCATGCTGAGAGCTGTGGCAGGGACAACCTGAGGCACCAAAGGGACCTTGGCAGCAGTAGCTGCTTGCAGGGCATGGCCAGAAGCCTCCCTTGGCAATGCGGCCTGGTGGCCACCGCTGCAGAGGTGCTGCCTCAGGGCTCATTCCTTGCTGTGCTCTGGAAAGCCACTTGTGCTCCAGGAGTCTGACTGGGAAGCAATTGGCCCCAGCTCCTTGGCGACAAGATATTGGTGACAAAACTCTTCATGCCAGCAGAGACAAGGCAGGAGCAGAGGAAAGGGGAGAGCCAGGCCCAGGAGACAGTGCTGTCATCATCCAGGTGATGGCTGTGAGGTCACTGCTACTGCAGCAGCCTGGCTGCCCTCAGCAGACATTCTGGCCAGAAGCCTTGTGAGGTCACCCAGCACATCAGAGAATCCACACAGCAGGAATTCCATCCTTGGGGAGGGGACGGCACTTCACTATGTCAGGTTGCACAAAGCTTCTGCACTTGGACAATTCCTGGGATGGCGAATCCACTTCTCTGTAAGAAAAACAGCTGCAGTTTTGTTCCACTTTGTCATAGGTCAGTGCAGGCGTAGTGCTAGGGCACCCATGAAAATATTTTCCTCTAATGGCTACTGTGAGATATGACCAGAGTCAGAGCAGAGCAGACCCAAGCTTAGAAATAAAGAAAAAATCTAAATGTACCTACAACTATAATAAAAGGAACACTGAGAATTCAGAATGAAAACCTTCCAAAACATTCCTTTTTGCCCCACCCAATTTCCACCAAAACACAGTGAGACAAAATCTTAGGCCTTCAATCAAATAACCACCACTCAAATAAATCAATTCTCAGTGTTTCTCCACCCCTCTGTCCTGCAGGGGCTGGCCGGGTTCCATTCCCTTCACCCCCTTCCCTGTCCGGCACTCCTGGCCCACCTCAGCCTCGGCCGCATGGTTACCCCTCCCCAGCCCAGACTGTGGCTGGGCAGGGGAAGATTGAACTCTTCACTGACCGCAACAACAGAAGAGACTTCCCTTGAGAATTCTCTGCTTTTAATCCCCTGTGTCCTCTGAGGTGTGTCCAATGCCTTCAGTGGTCACACCAGGTGTCAATATTCAAATCTGACCACTGATTGGTTTGGCTATAACTTCCCAGGAAAACTCACTTTCTTGTCAACATATGACAATCCCTCTTCTTGATGTCTCTTGGAGTAATCCCGTCTGGACTGGGAGCTGAGATTTTACTCATCTCCTGCACATTTTTCTCCATTTCTTTTGCCATAACTAATTCTCTGAAAGCACTATTGTCAGTTTTCCCTTAATTTGGAAGTTCCCAAGGCTATCAAATGTTCCAGGTGTTCCTGCTGGGCCTTAAAAAGTTGTCTGGGTGGGATTTCACAGGACAAACACTATGTCATTCAGGATAATTTTAGGAAGTTTGGCCCTATCTAGAAGGAGCAGGTCCTGGAAGGGAAGAAAACTACTTTTCTTAAATGCTCTTCTTTTCATCCACTTTTGAAAAAGTCTTCATGGTCCTTTTTCCTGGCTCCCCATTTTGCTCTTTGCTTGCTTGCTGTTCTTATCTGGCTTACTGATTCAAGACTGATCAGAAGCAGTCCTCTGCTCATTGTTGAATGCATCTCCTGGTAAGAGCTTGAAGGCCCTTGGGAAGGTGTTAATTGTCCCAGCTGATAGCATTTCACTGAGGGTTCTGAGATAATGGGCCTGCAGCTGCCCCTCCCTCTGTCTCTTAGTGTTTCCCAGCTGTTGTTGTCCTTATCAGGGTGGTGACTCATCTTGGGATCTGTTTTCCTTTCAGCCCCTGGTCTCCCAGGTGTCTGACTCCTCTCAAGATCAATGTCCAAGTCCCTTCTCAGGCACGCAGTGGCTCTCCTGGTTCCATGACTCATTCCAGGTTCCTTATCTACCTCCTCAGATGGTTTCTTGAGCAAAAATCTCCTTTTAGTGCTGATTTCTTTAGCTGTTTTTGCTTGTGATGTGTGTTCTTCAATGAGTTTATTGATTGTTTTTTTCCCCTCAAACTGGGCCTCCAATCTTATCAGTAGTTCTTCCTCCACTTTAGTCCAGCATCTTTTGTGGGCTTGGAAGTCTGTTTTGGGTGGGAAACAGCGACCATTTCCTGATTTCTCACCCATGAGTGTCCTAATCTTTTGGGTTGTCTCAGACCAATTTTTGTCTTGAAGTCCCTGCTACATACCTCACAGATCCACTCCCTGGCTGAAGCCATTTCTGCTGTTTCCCTGCATTTAGGAAGGTGACAAACAATGCTGTGATAATAACTCATCTCTTACTCACATTTAGCACACCGAAAACAAACCCTCCTTTTCCCATGGACTACCCTCAGATGTTCAATCAAGCCCAACACACAGTTCACCCAGGAACCACAGGAAGGATAAGGTGGATTTTGGTCAGGAACAGTCATGGTAACAATGTCTGCCAGTGTCTGTTGCCTGCATTTCTATGTCTGAGCTGGGGATGTCTCTGGTAAAGTGTCCTTCTGCAGCTCAGAGGTGATGTTTCTGGTGTGCTCTCAGTCTCACACTCACCGTTTCTCTTCTCATTGTCAAGCACAAACATTTCCCAGTTCTCAGAAGGCAGGTCTTCACTCCCACACTTGGCCATGGTGCAATCTATTGATACACCTCAGGCAGCCTGCTCAAACCCTCCTAGCTTGCGGAAAAATGAACACATTCAAAGTTCTTCACTAACAAGTGCAAGTTATCAAACTCTAAGCTCACCAGAGAAGCCAATTCACGTTCTGCCAAACTGGGGGATGTTGAGGAATTTTTGCAGGACAATGGACACATTCAGCAGATGCACAATCCAGGCTTCTGGTAACCAAGTAATCAGTTCAAGGACCAAGGACAGTGAATCCTTGTAGACAGAAGAAGAGTCAGCAAGAATCAGCAAGTTGTCAGCGAACTTTGAGAAAGTGAAAAAAAAACAGGACTAAGGGTCGGCCAGATGACCACAGCAATACATGTGTAGAATTAGGTTATCCAATTAGCGTTTAGTCTTTGATTTGTGGACAGTTAGGATTGGTCAATGATGTATTAGCTAGAGGGACATGGACATTAGAACATTTAAATATATAGTTTTATAGATATAAAATATAGTTTTCTTTATAATAAAGTTTGCTTCACTAGATCACATGGATCATGGAGTGATGTCCCGTTTCTGATCCTCTGTGAGACATTCATTTTGAAGAATTAAGAATTTTAGGGAAGTTAAGATGATAGATAAATTAGATGTTGCTGAGTTAGCAGAAGTAGATAAATAGGCTTTGTTCATAGTTAACAGTAGCCGGATCCATTAAATCATTGTTTGTCAATTTATGTTGGGGTAGCTGTGCTTATCATTGAAAACAGAATGCGATAAACATGTTATAAATGTGAATCTCCAAGTTATTAGTTATTAATTTAATAAAATGTATTAAATGTACCAAATATAAATTTTGAGAAAAATGAAAAAAAGCCGCTATAACAGTGTGGAGCCCGGGATTGCCACCGGGTAAGACACAGGTTTGACAGATGCAGCAGAGTGTCCTCTATGCTTCACACCGACCGTCCTCTTTGACTGATTTTTACAAGATTTTTCTTGCCTGAAGCAGAGTCCCTTTTCTTCCTTTCTGGAGTGCATGTATTCATGTGGAGTTCTTTTCTCTGTGGCAAGTTGAACAATACATGTCCAGAGAGTGATGAACACCTGTGTTTGCAGTCCCAGAATTCAGTATTGAGATGTACTTCCCTGATGGCTCTGACTATCTCAGTCTCGGATATTTATCATGTATTTATCGTCCGGGTGTTTCTCGGACAACCTTGATGCATGATCCCTCTCTGGGCTGGCCACTTGTGTTTGCTTGTAAATAAAGTCCTCCCTCTCTTGTCCAGGTGGCTTTGACATGGTGTTGCAATCGCTGTTGCTGGCTTGTGCGATTTAAAAACTTCTTATAAGAGTATAACTTAACAGCAGATAACTATAAAATAGATGACAATTTTATTTGCACGAATTATCCTACACACATATAACAGTCCTAATGATTCCATGAGGCCTTGCAGTGTCACAATGGTCTCCATGGTTCCACAGGCCCCACAGTGTCATGTGACTCCTCTGTTCCATGAGTCCTGCAATGTCACAATGGACCTTTGGACCAATGGACCATGGGGGTTTGCAGTGTCACAACGGTCTCCTTTGGCTCCACAGTGTCCCAATGGAGCACTGATTACAGGCAGCCTCTCTGTGTTACCCTGGAGCTTTGTTTCCGTGGGGTCTCGCAGTGTCCCAATGGAGCCTTGGTTGGATGGGGCCTCACAGTGTCACAATGATGCCTACATTCCACTGAGGCACACGGCGTCACTAGGGTCCCCTTGCTTCCATGAGGCCCAGCAATGTCACAGTGGTGTCCATGAATCCATGAGGACTCACAGTGTCCCAATGGTCCCTTGGTCTCACATGGCCCCACAGTGTCACAATTGTCCTTTGGTTCCATGGTTCCTGGTCTGGTGCATTCCCCTCTCCCCTTCTCAGGCCACCCTGCCAGCTGAGAAATGCTCACTGGATCAGGGCCTTGGCCAGCAGCCCCTGGGCTCAGATCCTCTGGAGCTCATCACAGACACTGTCTGCTCCAGGCTCAACCCTTCATCCCCTGGGGAGATGCCAAAGCCTCCACAGGGAGCATTTCCCTTTGCTCAGGGGAATTTCTCACAGGTGCCTTGTAGTGACTCTTTGTGTCTGTGTGCACACAGGAGTGCCTGTGATGAGAGAAATGTGGCAGAAATGCTGCTCTCTGAGGGGTTTGATTGCCTTGGATAGCTGAGCCAGTCAAGCCTGTAAGTAAGGTTAAGTCATGTCACCCTGAATCTTAAGATTTTCTAAAGCCTTCTGAGTTTACATTCTGTTGGAGAACCTTCCCACACAATTTCTGTGTACAACAAATTGTTTACATTCTTTTATGGGGGTGGAGAAACTTGATGTACTAGTGGTTTGTCCAATGTCTTTGGAGAGGTGGCCCATTCACTCTCCAATCCAATGTCACCTTCGGGAGAGTATAAAAGTTGGAGTCAGAGAATAAACTTTTAGCTTTACCTTGCAAATAGCAGGTGGCTCGCATCGTGCTTTCACGTGTCTCATAGCGACAAAATCACAAGCTGTAAGTGAACTTAAATGCTGATAAGAGTTGTTATTTTACTAATTTGTCAAACTTAATAGAAGTTATAAGCGAAGTTGAATATTGTTAAGTGTTATTCCACAGCTCTGTTTAGCTTTTAGGCTGTATTCCTTTTATCCTTGCCCTCACTGTCCTTTCCTCACACACAAACACACACAAACACACACACACACACACACACACACACACACACACACAGAAAAACACAAACACACTGACACCGGGACAGTTCTTGGCTCATTTCTGGTTTGATTGCCTGGGTTTTGTTTGGTTTTGTTGCTGCTTTGTTCCCTTGGTGTGCCTGAAGTGTCCAGTCAGGAGCAGAGTGACTCTTGCCAAGGAACTCTGTGGTGCTGTCGCTTAATATTAACTCGGTTTTATGCTACTCCCCTGCTGGGGATTTTTAAAGTGCTCTCAAGCCCTCATTCATAAGAGGGTGAAGGAGCCCATGCCAAGCTCTGGCCCTGGGGGCACAGGGATGCTGCTAGGGGGTCCCTGTCTCCCTGTTCCAACTTTGACGGCCCTGAGCCCCTGTCCCCGTGTCAGGCTCTGGGGTTGATCTCCTAGAACATCCTCAGGGGGAGGCTGCGGCGCCAGGGGCAGGGGGAACAGGGGATCCCACGGTGCATGAGCAGCTTTGGACTTCTCTGGGAGGAACTGTGAGTGGGAGCTGGGTTGAAGTGACCTCCCCAGTAAGGTCACAGAGCCCCTGAGATGTCACACTGCCTCCTGTTATGTCACAGCCCACCCTGAGATCTATCATATCCCCTTGTGGTGTCTGAGCACCAATGCTGGTCTATCACTCTGTGATGTCATACACTTGTGTTGTGATGTCACAGAAGACTCTGATATCACAAAGTCAGCCCGTGTCACTATCCTCTAGTGCAAGCAAGAATCATGATGGTTTGTTTTCCTGATCTCAGAGTGCAAAAACCACATAGAAGGGATTTTCAGTATTAATCAAAACAAATGCACCTTTTATTGAGTGCCCACAGCAAATGCCGTAGAAGGATTAGAAAGGAGATAAAGGGTAGAAAGAGAGAGAGAAAAAGAGTGGAGAGGAATAGCTATGAATGGAGAGACAAAATCCTCATGCTCCAGCCCATAGTTCCCTCTTGACATGTCAAGGAGAATCTCAAAGACTTTAGTTAACTCAGGGCTTTTTTTTAATATGTTGAGGAAGCAGGTACAGGACAGTGGAGAATAAGTCCGTTGAGAACAAGTACAGACAGCCGTGTTCCAAACAGGACAAACCAGCCCCAGCTGTGAGCAGTCCTCATTGATTCAGGATTGCTTTCCCTGGGAAACCAGTCTTGGTGCAGCGAGCACATCTGCAGGTAACGCTTGGCAGACATCCCGCTTCAGTCAGGCCATCACCTCTGTGTTAAAATCTTAGGGGTCTCAGTCTCAGTCCTTGGGGGGGCCTTCAACCTCCGTCCTTGATGGCGGTCGTGAGGCAGATGAGGGATCTTCCATGGGGGGTCACCAAAGTTCTCCAAAGCGAGTGGTATCTGGCCAAGAGGTGGGCAAATTCATGGGGAGCAGGGATCCTGAAGCCAGTGTAAGTGTACAGAGCAAGCTGCTAATTGCCAGTCCCTGCTCAAAGTGGTGCACCGTGTGCACAGCACGCACACCTGCAAACAATCACTTGGCAAGCATCCACCTCAACTAGACCAGAACTTCTGCCAGGGTCTTCAGGGCCTTAGTCTCAGTACTTGCATGGATCGTGAGGCAGATGAGGGAAACTTTGGACTGTCTCTTACAGCCTGTGAAATCTCTGTCTGTTTTGTGATGTCACGGCCTGCTCTGTGATGTTACTCAGGCACCCAGTGATGTCACAACCCACTCTGGTGTCACACAGCCACCCTCCATGGTGGTGGAATTGGCTCTATGGCCTCACACCCTACTCTATGATATCACAGCCATATCTGTGACAACACAACCCCCTCTGAGATGTCACAAAACCCTCTCTGTGATGTCATACTGTCACTCTGTAATGTCACAGCACAAACTTTGACCTCACAGCCCACTCTATGATGGCATACAGCCATGCCATGATGTCATGGCCTGCTCTGTGTTGTCACACAGTCCCCTCTATGATGGTGTAGTTGCTCAATGACCTCACACAACAAACTCTGTGATGTCATAGCCCAATCTGTGACCTCAAACAACTCATTCTGTGCTGTCACACAGCCCCTTTTTGACCTCATTACTGCTCTGGGCCTCTGTGACACAGCCACAGAGGTACCACTGTGACACAGACCCTCTGGGACACTGCACAGCCCCTGCCATTGCTGAGCCCCTGAGAGTTCTGTCTGTGCCATGCTCGTGTCTCTGGGATGCCCTGGCAGAGCCCCAGCCCTGCTGCGCTGTGCACAGGAGCTGCTCCTGGCCAGAGCTGTCTCTCTGCAGCGCTGCCCTTGCCAGGAGCTGCCTCTGGGCCAGGAGCCTGGCACATCTCAGCAGCACAGACACAGCACAAGGACTTTGGTCATCCTCTGGGGCCTTTGGCGCTGTTTGCATCTGACTCATCAGTCCCTCTGAGTGTGCTCAAAAATTTCTTTCTCCTGGTATCTAGTCTCGGGCTCCCCAGGTGTCCTTGGTGCCATTATGTCCTGGTTTGTAAGATAAGCTTGTACTCTATTTGCCATGTGTTGGAGGTTGGGTAGGTGTATTATCTCTTCCAAGAACGATTTTTTGCTCCGAAGAGGTAATCGTTTGTTAATGGGCCATTGACTGACTCACTGCAGGCCTGGTAACGTTACACCATCCCATTGTGAGATGCTCCACCCAGAGGGGGAAGCCAAGCACTCTTTTATGGTATAAAATGATACCTTTTGGGGGACAGAGCAGCTCTCTCTCTTTTTCTGCGGGATTCCCATAAAAGCAGCTCCTTTGGCGGGATTCCCAGAGAAGTGGCCCCTTCGCTGGATTCCCAGAGGAAGACCAGCCCAACTGCCACCAGATCTTCAGAGAAAACTATACCCTTCTAAAGATCACCACTTCAGCTGCAATTCATCAGCCACTGCAAGAGGAGCAGCTGTCATTTCAACTGGACTGCTACCAACACCCCGACTTCTCAGGGTGTCAGGTTGTGGACTTTTTCACTAGTTCTGTTTGTACCAATTGCATTTGCCTTTTTAAATTGTTATTTAGTTTCTCCTAGTAAAGAATTGTTACTCCCATTCCCATATCTTTGCCTGAGAGCCGTTTAATTTAAAAATCCTGGTAATTCGGAGGGAGGGGGTTTACCTTCTCCATTGCACAGGAGGCTTTTGCCCTCCTTCACAGACTCCTGTCTTGTCAAACCAAGACACATTATTTCTTTCTCATGCTTATATCCTGGAGAAAAGCTCCACCATCTCTGAAACCACCCTTCAGTCCCTCCCAGGATACTCCTGTTCTATCCTCAGTCTCCACACCAGTGAGCCCAGAGTTCTCAGCCTCTACCTGCTGGTTATATGATGAGGCCTCCAACCGATCTTGGGAGATTTTTGGGTCCTCTCAAAGGTCTGTGAAAATGGAAAAATAGCGGTCAAAGGTATTTTCTCTCAAATCTTGCAGTGGCAGAAAAAGGGTCAATATCTCTCAACTGAATGAGGCTGTACGTTACCAGGCCTGCAGTGAGTCAGTCAATGGCCCATTAACAAACGATTACCTCTTCGGAGCAAAAAATCGTTCTTGGAAGAGATAATACACCTACCCAACCTCCAACACATGGCAAATAGAGTACAAGCTTATCTTACAAACCAGGACATAATGGCACCAAGGACACCTGGGGAGCCCGAGACTAGATACCAGGAGAAAGAAATTTTTGAGCACACTCAGAGGGACTGATGAGTCAGATGCAAACAGCGCCAAAGGCCCCAGAGGATGACCAAAGTCCTTGTGCTGTGTCTGTGCTGCTGAGATGTGCCAGGCTCCTGGCCCAGAGGCAGCTCCTGGCAAGGGCAGCGCTGCAGAGAGACAGCTCTGGCCAGGAGCAGCTCCTGTGCACAGCGCAGCAGGGCTGGGGCTCTGCCAGGGCATCCCAGAGACACGAGCATGGCACAGACAGAACTCTCAGGGGCTCAGCAATGGCAGGGGCTGTGCAGTGTTCCCAGAGGGGCTGTGTCACAGTGGCACCTCTGTGGCTGTGTCACAGAGGCCCAGAGCAGTGATGAGGTCAAAAAGGGGCTGTGTGACAGCACAGAATGAGTTGTTTGAGGTCACAGATTGGGCTATGACATCACAGAGTTTGTTGTGTGAGGTCATTGAGCAACTACACCATCATAGAGGGGACTGTGTGACAACACAGAGCAGGCCATGACATCATGGCATGGCTGTATGCCATCATAGAGTGGGCTGTGAGGTCAAAGTTTGTGCTGTGACATTACAGAGTGACAATATGACATCACAGAGAGGGTTTTGTGACATCTCAGAGGGGGTTGTGTTGTCACAGACATGGCTGTGATATCATAGAGTAAGGTGTGAGGCCATAGAGCCAATTCCACCACCATGGAGGGTGGCTGTGTGACACCAGAGTGGGTTGTGACATCACTGGGTGCCTGAGTAACATCACAGAGCAGGCCGTGACATCACAAAACAGACAGAGATATCACAGGCTGTAAGAGACAGTCCAAAGTTTTCCTCATCTGCCTCACGATCCATGCAAGTACTGAGACTAAGGCCCTGAAGACCCTGGCAGAAGTTCTGGTCTGGTTGAGGTGGATGCTTGCCAAGTGATTGTTTGCAGGTGTGCGTGCTGTGCACACGGTGCACCACTTTGAGCAGGGACTGGCAATTAGCAGCTTGCTCTGTACACTTACACCAGCTTCAGGATCCCTGCTCCCCATGAATTTGCCCACCTCTTGGCCAGATACCTCTCGCTTTGGAGAACTTTGGTGACCCCCCAGGGAAGATCCCTCATCTGCCTCACAACCGCCATCAAGGACAGAGATTGAAGCCCCCCCCAAGGACTGAGACTGAGACCCCTAAGATTCTAACACAGAGGCGATGGCCTGACTGAAGCGGGATGTCTGCCAAGTTGTCTTAGTTCGACAAGACAGGAGTCTGTGAAAGAGGGCAAAGCCTCCTGTGCAATGGAGAACAGCAAACCCCCCTCCCTCTGAATTACCAGGATCTTTAAATTAAAAGGCTCTCAGGCAAAGATATGGGAATGGGAGTAACAATTCTTTACTAGGAGAAAACTAGACAACAATTTAAAAAGGCAAATTCAATCGGTACAAACAAAACCAGTGAAAAAAGTCCAGAACCTGAGGAGTCGGGGTGCCAGTATCAGTTCTGCGGGGACAATTGCTTCCCTTGCAATGGTTGATGAATTGCAGCTGAAGTGGTGATCTTTAGAAGGGTACAGTTTTCCTCTGAAGATCTGGTGGCAGTGGGGCCGGTCTTCCTCTGTGCCGGGGTTGCCTCTGAGCTCCGCCGCCGTCGCCTCAGCGCGCGCCGGCTGCTTCGCTGCGAGTGCCGCCGAAGAGAGCTGCTTCTCCGGGAATCCCGCGAAGAGAGAGAGAGCGAGCTGCTTCTCTCCCTAAAAACTACCCCTTTATACAATAATAGAGTGCTTGGCTTCCCCCTCTGGGTGGGACCCCTCACGGTGTTACATTTACCAGCCCGGCAGTGAGTCAGTCAATAGTGTATAAACAAACCATTGCCTCTACCGGGCAAACCATTGTCTCTGAGAGAGATAACAAAACCTGTCCGACAGGTTTGCCTTCAACAGATGGCAAATAGAATACAAGCTTATTTTACAACCCAGGACATTATCCACCCCTTATTCTATTTCCATCTGCACACCATGAAATCTTACACCCAGTTCTCTCTTAAGACCAAGTTTCCCTGTGGTACACAGCGGGTCTCCCCATCTTTCTGCATTACCCACCAAGTGTAACCAGGTCCTTGAGCAAAGACAATCCCATGAATTGGTTGGTCTTTGCCTGAGGTGGGATTAATCCAAACAGTTTTCCCTAAAATACTTTTCATATGTACTACAGGGACCTTATCTCCATCTACTGCGTGTAAGGGTTCTGACTGAGCAGGGCCAGCTCGATTGACAGACCCCCGGGTGTTGACCATCCAGGTTGCTTTTGCCAGGTTAATTTCCCAGTTTCTAAATGTTCCCCCACCAAGTGCCTTTAGGGTAGTCTTAAGGAGTCCGTTGCACCGTTCAGCTTTGCCGGCAGCTGGTGCATGATAGGGAATATGATATATCCATTCGATACCATGTTCTCTGGCCCAGGTGTTGATAAGGCTGTTCTTGAAATGGGTGCCGTTGTCAGACTCAATTCTCTCAGGGGTGCCGTGTCTCCACAGGACTTGCTTTTCCACGCCTAAGATGGTGTTCCGGGCAGTGGCATGAGGTACAGGGAAAGTCTCCAGCCATCCAGTGGTGGCTTCCACCATGGTCAGCACGTAGCGCTTGCCTTGGCGTGTCTGGGGCAGTGTGATGTAGTCAATCTGCCAGGCCTCCCCATACTTGTACTTGGACCACCGCCCACCATACCATAGGGGCTTCACTCTCTTGGCCTGTTTGATGGTAGCACACGTCTCACAGTCATGGATAACCTGGGAAACACTGTCCATGGTTAGATCCACCCCTCGGTCTCGTGCCCACTTGTAGGTGGCATCTCTGCCCTGATGACCTGAGGCATCATGAGCCCATCGAGCCAGGAACAATTCCCCCTTATGGTGCCAATCTAAGTCTATCTTTGACACCTCTATTTTTGCTGCCTGATCTACCTGCTCGTTGTTCCGGTGCTCCTCATTAGCCCGACTTTTGGGGACATGGGCATCTACATGACGGACTTTCACCGTCAGCTTTTCCACCCGAGAGGCAATGTCTTTCCATATATCAGCAGCCCAGATTGGCTTTCCTCTACGTTGCCAGTTGGCCTTCCTCCACCTTCCCAGCCAGCCCCACAGAGCATTGGCTACCATCCATGAATCAGTATAAAGGTAGAGCTTTGGCCACTTCTCCCTTTCAGCAATGTCCAGAGCCAGCTGAACGGCCTTGAGTTCGGCGAGTTGGCTCGATCCACCTTCTCCTTCGGTAGCTTGTGCAACTTGGCATGTGGGGCTCCATACGGCTGCTTTCCACTTCCGGTTCATCCCTACAATGCGACAGGAACCGTCAGTGAAAAGAGCGTAGCAGGTCTCTTCTGCTGGTAGTTGGTTGTATGGTGGAGCCTCCTCAGCCCTTGTCACTTGTACCTGCTCCTCATCATCAGTGAGACCAAAGTTTTCACCTTCTGGCCAGTTCGTAATTATCTCCAAAATCCCACGGCAATTCAGGTTTCCAATACGGGCGCGTTGAGTGATGAGGGCAATCCATTTGCTCCATGTGGCGTCAGTGGCATGGTGGGTAGTAGGAACCTTTCCTTTAAACATCCACCCCAGCACCGGTAGTCGGGGTGCCAGGAGGAGTTGTGTTTCTGTGCCAATTACCTCCGAGGCGGCTTGAACTCCTTCAAAGGCAGCCAAGATTTCCTTCTCTGTGGGAGTGTAGTTGGCTTCAGACCCTCTGTAGCTTCGGCTCCAGAATCCCAGTGGTCGGCCTCGAGTCTCCCCAGGCACCTTCTGCCAAAGGCTCCAGGACAACCCATGGTTCCCGGCTGCAGAGTAGAGCACATTCTTGACCTCTGGTCCCGTTCTGACTGGGCCAAGGGCTACAGCATGAGCGATCTCCTGCTTGATCTGGGTGAAGGCTTGTTGCTGCTCAGGGCCCCAGTGGAAATCATTCTTCTTTCGGGTAACCAGATAAAGAGGGCTCACAATCTGGCTATACTCAGGAATGTGCATTCTCCAGAAACCTATGGCACCCAGGAAAGCTTGTGTTTCCTTTTTGCTGGTTGGTGGGGACATAGCTGTGATTTTGTTGATGACCTCAGTGGGAATCTGGCGCCGTCCATCTTGCCATTTCACTCCCAGGAACTGGATCTCTCGGGCAGGTCCCTTGACTTTGCTCTTCTTGATGGCAAAGCCAGCTTCTAGTAGTATCTGGATGATCCTCTCACCTTTCTCAAACACTTCTGCCGCTGTGCTCCCCCACACAATGATGTCATCAATGTATTGCAGGTGTTCTGGAGCCTCACCCTTTTCTAGTGCAGCCTGGATCAGTCCATGGCAGATGGTGGGGCTGTGTTTCCACCCCTGGGGCAGTCGGTTCCAGGTGTACTGCACGCCCCTCCAGGTGAAAGCAAACTGAGGCCTGCATTCTGCTGCCAGAGGAATGGAGAAAAACGCATTAGCAATATCAATGGTGGCATACCACTTTGCTGCCTTGGACTCCAGCTCGTACTGGAGTTCCAGCATGTCCGGCACAGCAGCGCTCAGCGGTGGAGTCACTTCATTTAAGCCACGATAGTCCACAGTCAATCTCCATTCTTTGTCAGATTTGCGCACAGGCCAGATGGGGCTGTTGAAGGGTGAGTGGATTTTGCTGACCACCCCTTGGCTCTCCAGCTCCCGAATCATTTTGTGGATGGGAATCACGGCATCTCGATCCGTCCGATACTGCCGGCGGTGCACTGTCGAGGTCGCAATTGGCACGCGTTGTTCTTCCACCCTTAGGAGTCCTATGCAGAGGGGTTTTCTGACAGTCCAGGCAAGGCGTTCAATTGCTTAATGTCTTCTGCCTCTACAGCGGCTATTCCAAAAACCCACCTGAGTCCCTTTGGGTCTTTGTAATATCCGTTCCGGAGGAAGTCTATGCCTAGGATACACGGAGCATCTGGGCCAGTCACTATAGGATGTTTCTTCCACTCCTTCCCAGTCAGGCTCACCTCAGCTTCCACCAGAGTCAATTGTTGTGATGCCCCTGTCACACCAGCAATGGAAACAGGCTCTGCCCCCACATGTCCCGATGGTATC
This sequence comes from Lonchura striata, assembly GCF_050655825.1. Taxonomy (NCBI): domain Eukaryota; kingdom Metazoa; phylum Chordata; class Aves; order Passeriformes; family Estrildidae; genus Lonchura; species Lonchura striata. Next base: position 4,100,106 of record NC_140735.1, on the reverse strand, counting down.
AGAGTACACTGTGCACCAGTATCAACTAAAGCATCATATTTTTGTGGCTCTGATGTGCCAGGCCATCGGATCCACACTGTCCAGAAGATCCGGTTTTCCCGTGCCTCTCCCTGGCTAGAGACAGGGCCCCTCTAACACTGGTTATCATTCCTTTCCTGGGCATACATACTAGAGGTCCCTTCAAGGGGGTCTGAAAGATCGTACCCACAAGCTTGGTCACGGGAGGTTGAGGCTACCTTCACTTTGGTGGAACTCCCCCGGTTAGAGTTTCCCTCCTTGAGTTGACGGACCCGTGCTGCCAGGACAGAAGTGGGTTTCCCATCCCACCTCCCCATGTCTTCCCCATGGTCACGCAGGAAGAACCACAGATTAGCCCTTGGGGTGTACCCTCTCTCTCTAGCTGGGGATTGTTGGGTGCTGATTCTGGGGCCTGTGACTCTCACGGGTGCTGTATTAACCTTCCTTATCTCCTCCCTCATCTCCTCTTTAAACTCCTTAATCACAGCTGAGATATGAGCCTGCATTGGGCCATTAATCATACTCTCATAATTCCTAAGTTTGTTGGCAACAGAACCTATTGTCTCCCGGTGGGCGTCAGCATTGATTGTTGCAATGAAGGTGGTGTATTGAGATGGCCCAAGATTTGCCAGACTCCACAGCATTTGTCCCATACACCTGACCTTGTTAGGGTCATTATTGTGTCGTCCATCCCTCCCAAAGAGTACCTCCAATACTGCCACTTCCCTCAGCTGTTGGATCCCTTCCTCGAGGGTCTTCCAGCGCTTTCTATGATGGTGCTCTTGCATTCTCTCTCTGTGGACAAACCTCTCCCTGACACTCATTAAGAGCCGCTCCCAGAGAGAAAGGGACCCTGGTTCCCTTACAAAAACCTGATTTATACCCGAGTCCTGGGTCAAGGGTCCCAAGTTCCTTGCCTCACCACCGTCCAGCTGCACGCCTGTACCCATAAGATCCTAAACCCGGAGTAGCCAGGTAGCATAAGCCTCACGCCCTCGTCGCACAATGTCTTTATGCAGATTACGAAGACTTTCGTATGTCAGGGACTCGGTGATGATAGCAATCTCTGGCTCCCCTGTGGGTTGTGAGGTTCCTCCATTCCTGTCCCTATCTGCAGGGTGCTCTGCTTTCACCTTAGACTTCCTTGTTTCTACCGGGGCCACTGCTGCTGACCGTGACTGCCTTTGTGGTTCAGCTGGAACCTGGACAGTTGTAACATCTGTGGGTTCCACAGCTGTACTATTAGACTGTCCCTCCTCAAGGCAAAGGGCCGGTTTCTCACCAGCTGGGGAAATGCACTCCTTCAGCATCTCTCGTATCTCCTTAACCAGAACCCTCACCCAATCTGGGCGGTTCATTTCTGAGGTGGGCTGTGGGGCAGGGTCAGGCTCTGGAGCAGCAGCATCTCGAGTCTGTGGTGTAGGTGTGAGGGTAGTTATCCAGGTTAATCTTCCCTTATCTCTGAATGCTAAATATAACAGGACTATCAGCAACACCAACCATTGTATGGTATCATTAGCACTTAGAAAGGATCTTAACCCTTTGAGAACTGGTGGAGCAGACCCAAAAAGATGGTTAAAAGGTTGGGAGAAAGTTTGCCCAGGTGCTATTTCCTCGCAGTAGGTACCGTTATTAAAGTAACCCCAAAAACATACAGTTAACGTGTGATAGCTATGAATCCATGTACCTGCCTTCCAGAGGAAATTAAAGATCCATGAATTCCTCACCCAATTAACCCAGAAGCCAAACTTGATAACAGACACCGTAGCCTTAGTTATAGGACCCATTTTTAGATAAGGGTCTGCAAATGGGAAAAGTATAGCTACGATCACATGCCACCCAAACCAAGGTAAACTAGACCACATTGTGATGCTGAAGATGTTTTTACACACAACAAAAAACCAAATTACTTAAGAACTGTTAATCCTTTTTCCCTCTCAATGCCCTCGGGCCTCACATTGATGCGCCAAAATCTGTCTTAGTTTGACAAGACAGGAGTCTGTGAAAGAGGGCAAAGCCTCCTGTGCAATGGAGAACGGCAAACCCCCCTCCCTCTGAATTACCAGGATCTTTAAATTAAAAGGCTCTCAGGCAAAGATATGGGAATGGGAGTAACAATTCTTTACTAGGAGAAAACTAGACAACAATTTAAAAAGGCAAATGCAATCGGTACAAACAAAACCAGTGAAAAAAGTCCAGAACCTGAGGAGTCGGGGTGCCAGTATCAGTTCTGCGGGGACAATTGCTTCCCTTGCAATGGTTGATGAATTGCAGCTGAAGTGGTGATCTTTAGAAGGGTACAGTTTTCCTCTGAAGATCTGGTGGCAGTGGGGCCGGTCTTCCTCTGTGCCGGGGTTGCCTCTGAGCTCCGCCGCCGTCGCCTCAGCGCGCGCCGGCTGCTTCGCTGCGAGTGCCGCCGAAGAGAGCTGCTTCTCCGGGAATCCCGCGAAGAGAGAGAGAGCGAGCTGCTTCTCTCCCTAAAAACTACCCCTTTATACAATAATAGAGTGCTTGGCTTCCCCCTCTGGGTGGGACCCCTCACGGTGTTACATTTACCAGCCCGGCAGTGAGTCAGTCAATAGTGTATAAACAAACCATTGCCTCTACTGGGCAAACCATTGTCTCTGAGAGAGATAACAAAACCTGTCCGACAGGTTTGCCTTCAACAGATGGCAAATAGAATACAAGCTTATTTTACAACCCAGGACAAAAGTGTTACCTGCGGATGTGCTCGCTGCACCAAGACTGGTTTCCCATAGAAAGCAGTCCTGAAGCAATGGGTCCTGCTCACAGCTGGGGCTGGTTTGTCCTGTTTGGAACACGGCTGTCTGTACTTGTTCTCAACGGACTTATTCTCCACTGTCCTGTACCTGCTTCCTCAACATATTAAAAAAAAGCCCTGAGTTAACTAAAGTCTTTGAGATTCTCCTTGACATGTCAAGAGGGAACTATGGGCGGGAGCATGAGGATTTTGTCTCTCCATTCATAGCTATTCCTCTCCACTCTTTTTCTCTCTCTCTTTCTACCCTTTATCTCCTTTCTAATCCTTCTACGGCATTTGCTGTGGGCACTCAATAAAAGGTGCATTTGTTTTGATTAATACTGAAAATCCCTTCTATGTGGTTTTTGCACTCTGAGATCGGGAAAACAAACCATCATGATTCCTGCTTGCACTAGAGGATAGTGACACGGGCTGACTTTGTGATATCAGAGTCTTCTGTGATATCATACCTCAACTGTATGACATCTCAGAGTGATAGACCAGCATTGGTGCTCAGACATCACAAGGGGGATTTGTGAGATCCCAGGATGGGCTGTGACATCACAGGAGGCAGTGTGACATCTCAGGGGCTCTGTGACCTTACTGGGGAGGTCACTTCAACCCAGCTCCCACTCACAGTTCCTCCCAGAGAAGTCCAAAGCTGCTCCTGCACCGTGGGATCCCCTGTTCCCCTGGTCCCCCTGCCCCTGGCACCGCAGCCTCCCCCTGAGGATGTTCTAGGAGATCAACCCCAGAGCCTGACACGGGGACAGAGGCTCAGGGCCGTCAAAGTTGGAACAGGGAGCCAGGGACCCCCTAGCAGCATCCCTGTGCCCCCAGGGCCAGAGCTTGGCATGGGCTCCTTCACCCTCTTATGAATGAGGGCTTGAGAGCACTTTAAAAATCCCCAGCAGGGGAGTAGCATAAAACCGAGTTAATATTAAGTGACAGCACCACAGAGTTCCTTGGCAAGAGTCACTCTGCTCCTGACTGGACACTTCAGGCACACCAAGGGAACAAAACCAAACAAAATCCAGGCAATCAAACCAGAAATGAATCAAGAACTGTGGAGTTGCGTTATGTATATGTTTTATTATCCCTGTATTATGTATTGGTTTATTCCTTTGTACCCCCGTGTGCAACTTAGTTTATCCCCAGTTCTCCCGCCTTGTCCTCCCTTCCCGCCTCTCCAGTATCTATCCATCACCCTGAAAGAGGCTTTTTACCCCCCCCGGGTGCCTTGTCTATCACTCAGTGCCCCTTCCCATCCATCCAGAAGCTTCTACTCAGGGCACCGGGTGATTGGGCGAGGACCTGGGGCTCCCCCATTGGACCCCACCATATCCCCCCATCCCGGAGCCACCCCCTATCCCCATCCCCATTGGTCGTTGGATACCCCTCCCTTACAGTTTATAAGCCAGTGCAAGCACCTTGTGCTTGTTCCTGTTGGCTGGCATCGTTCTAGGATATTTGGCCCCGTTGGGCTACAATAAACTTGGACTTAGCCCCCAGCAGGATCCGCTCTTCATTTACCACCGCGAGGCTTGCTAGCGCTGCCCGGAACCCACAAAGGCACTCTCCAAACCCCAGCTGGGAGCGGCGGAGGGTGCCTCAATCGCCCACCCTCACCCCAGAGAAGAGCTAGCCAGGGCTGAGTGAAAAGGGAACCGGGGCGGGAGCGCGGCAGCTGGCGCCCAACGAGTGGCCCCGTTTTTGCGGCATTGGACCCTCGTTTGAGGATTTTAGGGTCGTGCGGACCCGAAGAATCGTCCTCCTGGCCGTCAGCTACCCCGGCGAGAGCAGACCCACGTTCTAGTGGGTGGCACTCTCGGGGACAGGATCGGCAGCTCTGGAACGCACCTCCGGAGTCAATCCTCTCGCGGAGGAGTTCTATGATTGGATTTTCTTTTCCACCCTTCCCTCTCGGACCCCTGTCGTTTGTGAGTATAGGGGCCCCTGGGGCTTTCCCGGTCTTTTTTTGGTTGGTTCCTTTCCCCTAGGGTTTAGGGGAAGGATCCCTTTTTGGTGGGTTTCTTTTTCCCCGGGGTTCGGGGAAAAAATTCCTGGTTTTGGTGCTTCCCTTTCCGGGCGGGAAGCTTAAGGACCGCGACAAAGCCGGAAGTGTGGTCTTTTGTTTTTCGTTCGTGTTTTCCCAATCGTAGGCGCTGCGGCACGATTTAACATCTAACAGCCATGGGTGCAAGGCTGTCCGTGCCACAGAAGAGCATTTATTCCCAAGTTGTGGGTATCCTTTTAGTGGGGGGAATTAAGGTTAAAAAATCTGAAGTTAAGAAGTTTTTTCAGTGGTTGTCGCAGACTTTCCCTGACATTTCGCCAGCTAAATTATACCAAGCCCCTTTTTGGGAACAGGTAGGGAAAAAGATCCTGCGACAGTCGGATCTCTCTCTCTCCAAATTCACCCATTTGGCTCTCCAAATTCGCGATATAATTAAATACCGCTACGAAAGTCTGCCACAGCCAGCCGCAAACAAACCGATCCCCAGTTCGGCGGGTAGTTCATATAACCCTACTCCGCTTTCCTGTCCCTCAGCCCGGTCTCTGCAGCACAATGCGGCGCTCGCCGCTGCAGCGGGGCACGGGGCGGCTGCTGTTGCTGCTCCCGAGACTGCGGCTGCGGCGGGGCGCGGGGCGGCTGCTGTCACTGCTCCCGAGGCTGCGGCTGCAGCGGGGCGCGGGACGGCTGCTGTTTCTGCTCCCGAGGATGCGGCTGCGGTGGGCGCTGCGGGAAAACTGCAGCAAAACCCTCCCTCTCTCCCGAAGTCGGGTATTATCAGACAGGCATCCCGGCATTGCCCGCAGGCAGATTCTGGCCCCTCTGAGAATACCCTAGACACCCCGCAGGGCGGTGCAAGCACTGTCTCTGCTTCTACCCGTTCCCCTTCTTCCCCGCGCTGTACAGCCCCGTCCCGTAGAGACTCCGTTCATTTTCAGTTACTCCAGACCCCCGAAGATCCCTCATCCCCTATCCACCATCCCCAAACCCCCCAAAATGGCTCCCCTTCTCCCCCCTTCCCCAGGGCACAAGATGGAGGTGACCGCATGGGTTTTCCCGCCACTCGTGCTATTTCTTCCTATGATCCCTGTCCTCCCCCCTCCCATAACCCCTTCCTGCAGACCAACCCCTTCTGCTCCCCGGATTTCTCTGCCCACCTCCCTCCTCCACCCCCCGTCAACTCCCCCTCCCTTGAATTATTCAACACCCCACCCCTCAGCTCCACCCCCGGGGAGGGGAGTCCCCAACATACCACTCCCCCTGCTCCAGACCACGCCTCGTCCCCTGGTTCCCACAACTCCACATCCGGTTCCCACGGCATCGGTTCCGGGGGGGGAGCGTGGGAACCCCGATCCACCCCAATCCCTACCTGCCTTCTTGGCCGCACCTGTCACCTGTACCCCGCAGCGGGGGGGTGGGCCCCTTGCACAGTGGTCCCCCATCCCCCAGCAGACCATCAAAGAGCTCTGCAAGGCCAAGAAGGGGTTCGGGATGGAAAGCGAATACTTCCGAGGCTTATTAAAAGCAACCCTCTCCTCCAAAGAATATGTCCCAGCAGACATGTGAACTCTCTTCTCCTGTTTAATTACCCACGGAGAATTCCTCATCTGGGAGTCAGAGTGGAAGCGGGAGATCAGGGAGGTGTTACCTGACCTCTGGGCCAATGCAGATAGCTCTAGGGATGAGGATGGGGCAATAATATCCGTAGACCACTTGTGCAGGGGGGGGATTGGAAAATGGGGACCAAGCAGGCGGAAAAAATCCCCAGAGAGGCGCTGCAGGTCAGCACTAGGGCGGCAGAAAAGGCGTTTTTTAAGTTAAGACCCAGCGGTACGGTTATTAACTTCTTGTCCCTAAAGCAGGAACCCCTAGAACCTTTTGTCGCGTTCGTGGATCGCTTGCATCACGCGATAGAGGCTCAGGTCCCGGACGAGAGGCTGCGAGAGGGGATGCTTGCCACAGTTGCGAGGCAGAACGCTAACGACGCGTGCCGGCAAGCCATCCTCAGCCTGCCCCTGGATCCTGAGCCTACCCTTCAAAGCATGCTGCAAGTCTGTGCGAGGAAGGTGACAGTTCCTGCTAAAGACATTCCAGAGACTCCTAAACCACCAACAAGGAGAGTGGCTTTTGCTGCAGCCGTGACACCGCCAGCCACCCCTTCTCCAGATCGCCGCCCTACAGGAGCACCCCCGAGGGGACAACAGCACCATCAGGCCTGCAATTTATGTAGGCAGAAAGGACATTGGGCTTCCCAATGCCCGCTGAGGGACGAGTTTTTTAGGTTTAAACAGCAGCGACAAGAAAAGAGTGCCCCCAACTCGAGGGGAAAACAAAAAAACTGAGTCATCAGCACAGTCCCTCCCTGCGCGAGGACATAAATATGGTGGGTTCTATAACATCAGAGGAGGGGAGGGACGACTACCTGCAATGCCCACCTGAGGACATTTCACTGGACTTGACACACCGGATTATGGCTGACAAACCAGCCTATATGAGGGAGGATGTGGATTTCATTCCCACTGCCTGGCTGGGTCGAGACCCGAACCAGCCCAAGCCGATACTTAACATCGTATCTGGTTTCTCCCCATATAGGTTGGCCCTGACTGAGGCTCTGCATCTAAGGGACAGCGACTGGCACTCCATCGCTGTCGACACAGAGGACCCGGGAACCTGGAGGAACCTCCACAGTAAGTACATCGTTCTTGGGGACACAAAATTCACGCCTCTCGAAGTCACTATTGCACCATCCCTGACATCTAGGAACACCGAGCAATTAGCGGTGTGGCTGCACTGCTCCCATCCTCCAGTCTTCCTTCCCAAGGGCCAAATCATCGCCCAGGCCATTCCAGCATCTGGGCCTCCGGCACACCCTGAGGATCTATGGAAGAAGTCAGCTAAGAAGAGCTACCAGGTGTGCCAGGCCCAGGTCATAGAGAAGGAAAGACCAAAGCTCTCCTGCTATATGCGGAAGGATAGGGAGTACAAACACCTAAGCAGTCTCCTGGACACAGGGGCAGACGTGACGGTCATCCCTGCATGGGATTGGCCATCACTCTGGGAATTGCAAAACGTGGCGGGGAAAATTCAAGGTGTAGGGGGTTCTCAATTGGCAAAGCAATCAAAAAACATCATAAAATTTGAGGGGCCGAACGGACAATCGGCCTATTTACGCCCGTTCGTATTAGATTACACGGAACCCTTATGGGGGAGAGACCTGATGGCCCAGTGGGGGGTCACAATTAACATCCCGACCCCTCAGGTTTTTCGGGCAGCGGTCACTGAGGAGCGTCCTACCCGAAAACTTAATTGGCTCACAGATACACCAGTGTGGGTAGAGCAGTGGCCGCTCAATAAACAGAAATTAAAAGCACTTCGGGAGCTCGTGAAGGAGCAACTCGCCAAAAGGAATATCCAGGAAACAACATCCCCCTGGAATTCCCCCGTCTTTGTCCTGAAAAAACCTGGCAAAGACGAGTGGCGCCTCCTCCACGACCTTCGTGCCATCAACAATGTAATAGAAGACATGGGTCCTCTCCAGCCAGGGATGCCGTCCCCCACGATGTTACCAGAAAATTGGGAATTGGCTGTCATTGACATCAAAAATTGTTTTTTCCAAATTCCCCTACACCCTGATGATGCGCCACGGTTCGCCTTCTCGGTTCCTTCCATCAACCGAGAAGCCCCAATGGAGAGATACCACTGGAAAGTTCTTCCCCAAGGCATGAAAGTCAGCCCAAGCATTTGCCAGTGGTATGTCTCTTCATTGCTGTCCCCTGTGCGTGCAGCCACCGAGGGCGTGATCATCCAGCACTATATGGATGATATTCTTATTTGTGCCCCCAACAGCGATTTACTTACACACGCGCTTGAACTGACAACCAGTGCGTTAGTTGCTGTAGGGTTCGAGCTGCGAGAGGATAAGATTCAAAAGATGCCACCTTGGAAGTACCTGGGTTTGGAGATAAACAAGCGGACCATTGTTCCGCAGAAATTGGCCATAAAAAATGCAATTCAGACTCTAGCCAACGTGCAACAGCTGTGTGGGTCTTTAAATTGGGTGAGACCCTGGTTAGGTATTAACAACGAAGACCTAGCCCCTCTTTTCAATTTATTGAAAGGGGGGGAAGAGCCTAGTTCTCCCAGGGAACTCACTCCAGAGGCCAAAGCTGCTTTGCAGAAGGTTCAGGAAGCAATGTCTGCCAGGCAGGCCCACAGGTACGATCCGGGCCTGCCCTTCAGATTCATCATATTGGGCAGACTGCCACACCTCCACGGTGTCATCTTCCAATGGGCAGACACCCTAGGAAAGGGCAAGGATCAGGACAAAAGGGACCCACTCTCCATCATAGAGTGGGTATTCCTGAGTCATTCACGATCCAAAAGGTTGACACGGCCACAAGAGCTGGTAGCAGAGCTAATCCGCAAAGCGAAAACGCGGATTCGGGAGCTGGCGGGGTGTGACTTTGATCACATCCACATTCCTTTGAAATTGGAATCGGGCCAATTCACAAAGGCAATGTTGGAACACCTGCTGCAAGAGAATGAATCATAGCAGTTTGCACTGGACAGCTACACCGGAAAAATTTCTGTTTTGAGACCGGCCCACAAAATTTTCAATTCGGAAATCCAATTCACTCTGTCAACAAAACAAATTCAGAGTAAAAAACCCTTAAAGGCTCTAACAGTTTTTACAGACGCGTCCGGAGGGTGAAGCATAGAGGACCCTCTGCTGCATCTGTCAAACCTGTGTCTCACCTAGTTCAAATCCTGGGCTCAACACTGACTTTTTTTGATGGTTGCTTTTTTTTTTTCCTCAAAATTTATATTTGGTACATTTAATACATTTTATTAAATTAATAACTAATAACTTGGAACCTTTCATTTCTAACATATTTATCACATTCTGTTTCTCATGATAAGCACAGCTACCCAAACATAAAATTGACAAGCACTGAGTTAATGGATGCGGCTACTGTTAACTATGAACAAAGCCTATTTATCTACTTCTGCTAACTCAGCAACATCTAATTTAACTATCATCGTACTTTCCTGAAATTGTTAATTCTTCAAAATTAATGTCTCACAGAGGATCAGAAACGGGACATCACTCCATGATCCATGTGATCTAGTGAAGCAAACTTTATTAAACTGAAATCTATATTTATAATATCTTCTAATGTCCATGTCCCTCTAGCTAATACATTATTGACCAATCCTAACTGTCCACACATCAAAGACTAAATGCTAATTGGATCAGCTGATTCTACACACGTATTCTTGTGGTCGTCTGGCCGACCCTTAGTCCTCTTTTTTTTTCGAATTTCTCAATCTTTGATGACAACTTGCTGATTCTTGCTGACTCTTCTTCTGTCTACAAGGATTCACTGTCCTTGGTCCTTGAACTGATTACTTGGTTACCAGTAGGTTGGATTGTGCATCTGCTGAATGTGTCCATTGTCCTGCAAAAATTCCTCAACATCCCCCAGTTTGGCAGAACGTGAATTTGCTTCCCTGGTGAGCTTAGAGTTTGATAGCTTGCACTTGTTAGTGAAGAACTTTGAATGTGTTCATTTTTCCGCAAGCTAGGAGGGTTTGAGCAGGCTGCCTGAGGTGTATCAACAGCTTGCACCATGGCCAAGGTGTGGGAGTGAAGACCTGCCTTCCGAGAACTGGGAAATGTTTGTGCTTGACAATGAGAAGAGAAACGGTGAGCGTGAGACTGAGAGCACACCAGAAACATCACCTCTGAGCTGCAGAAGGACACTTTACCAGAGACATCCCCAGCTCAGACATAGAAATGCAGGCAACAGACACTGGCAGACATCGTTACCATGACTGTTCCTGACCAAAATCCACCTTATCCTTCCTGTGGTTCCTGGGTGAACTGTGTGTTGGGCTTGATTGAACATCTGAGGGTAGCCCATGGGAAAAGGAGGGTTTGTTTTCGGTGTGCTAAATGTGAGTAAGAGATGAGTTATTATCACAGCATTGTTTGTCACCTTCCTAAATGCAGGGAAACAGCAGAAATGGCTTCAGCCAGGGAGTGGATCTGTGAGGTATGTGGCAGGGACTGCAAGACAAAAATTGGTCTGAGACAACCCAAAAGATTGGCACATTCATGGGTGAGAAATCAGGAAATGGTCGCTGTTTCCCACCCAAAACAGACTTCCAAGCCCACAAAAGATGCTGGACTGAAGAGGAGGAAGAACTACTGATAAGATTGGAGGCCCAGTTTGAGGGGAACAAAACAATCAATAAACTCATTGAAGAACACACATCACAACCAAAGACAGCTAAACAAATCAGCACTATAAGGAGATTTTTGCTCAAGAAACCATCTGAGGAGGTAGATAAGGAACCTGGAATGAGTCATGGAACCAGGAGAGCCACTGTGTGCCTGAGAAGGGACTTGGATATTGATCTTGAGAGGAGTCAGACGCCTGGGAGACCAGGGGCTGAAAGGAAAACAGATCCCAAGATGAGTCACCACCCTGATAAGGACAACAACAGCTGGGAAACACTAAGGGACAGAGGGAGGGGCAGCTGCAAGCCCATTATCTCAGAACCCTTAGTGAAATGCTATCATCTGGGAAAATTCACACCTTCCCAAGGGCCTTCAAGCACTTAGTAGATGGCCAGGAGATGCAAACAGCAAGGAGCACAAGACTACTTCTGATCAGTCTTCAATCAGTAAGCCAGATAAGAACAGCAAGCAAGCAAAGAGCAAAATGGGGAGCCAGGAAAAAGGACCATGAAGACTTTTTCAAAAGTGGATGAAAAGAAGAGCATTTAAGAAAAGTAATTATCTGCACTTCCAGGACCTGCTCCTTCTAGATAGAGCCAAACTTGCTAAAATTATCCTGAATGACATAGTGTTTGTCCTGTGAAATCCCACCCAGACAACTTTTTAAAGCCCAGCAGGAACACCTGGAACATTTAATAGCCTTGGGAACTTCCAAATTAAGGGAAAGGTGACTACAGTGCTTTCAGAGAATTAGTTATGGCAAAAGAAATGGAGAAAAATGTGCAGGAGATGAGTAAAATCTCAGGTCCCAGTCCAGACGGGATTACTCCAAGAGACATCAACAAGAGGGATTGTCATATGTTGACAAGGAAGTGAGTTTTCCTGGGAAGTTATAGCCAAACCAATCAGTGGTCAGATTTGAATATTGACACCTGGTGTGACCACTGAAGGCATTGGACACACCTCAGAGGACACAGGGGATTAAAAGCAGAGAATTCTCAAGGGAAGTCTCTTCTGTTGTTCTGGTCAGTGAAGAGTTCAATCTTCCCCTGCCCAGCCACAGTCTGGGCTGGGGAGGGGTAACCATGCGGCCGAGGCTGAGGTGGGCCAGGAGTGCCGGACAGGGAAGGGGGTGAAGGGAATGGAACCCGGCCAGCCCCTGCAGGACAGAGGGGTGGAGAAACACTGAGAATTGATTTATTTGAGTGGTGATTACTTGATTGAAGGCCTAAGATTTTGTCTCACTGTGTTTTGGTGGAAATTGGGTGGGGCGAAAAGGAATGTTTTGGAAGGTTTTCATTCTGAATTCTCAGTGTTCCTTTTATTATAGTTGTAGGTACATTTAGATTTTTTTCTTTATTTCTAAGCTTGGGTCTGCTCTGCTCTGTCTCTGGTCACATCTCACAGTAGCCTTTTGAGGAAAATATTTTCATGGGTGCCCTAGCACTACACCTGCACTGACCTATGACAAAGTGGAACAAAACTGCAGCTGTTTTTCTTACAGAGAAGTGGATTCGCCATCCCAGGAATTGTCCAAGTGCAGAAGCTTTGTGCAACCTGACATAGTGAAGTGCCGTCCCCTCCCCAAGGATGGAATTCCTGTTGTGTGGATTCTCTGATGTGCTGGGTGACCTCACAAGGCTTCTGGCCAGAATGTCTGCTGAGGGCAGCCAGGCTGCTGCAGTAGCAGTGACCTCACAGCCATCATCTGGGATGATGGCAGCCCTGTCCCATGGGCCTGGCTCTCCCCTTTCCTCTGCTCCTGCCTTGTCTCTGCTGGCATGAAGAGTTTTGTCATCAATATCTTGTCGCCAAGGAGCTGGGGCCAATTGCTTCCCAGTCAGACTCCTGGAGCACAAGTGGCTTTCCAGAGCACAGCAAGGAATGAGCCCTGAGGCAGCACCTCTGCAGCGGTGGCCACCAGGCCGCATTGCCAAGGGAGGCTTCTGGCCATGCCCTGCAAGCAGCTACTGCTGCCAAGGTCCCTTTGGTGCCTCAGGTTGTCCCTGCCACAGCTCTCAGCATGGCACTCTGCCCTTGTGCTCGAGGCCTTCCCTGTGTTGGGGCTGGCCTGGGGCTTTTCCTGCAGTGGGACTTGCCCTGCTCATGGCACAGGAAAGGCAGTTCCTGCTGGAGCAGGAGGCTCAGCCTGCAATGGGCTCAAACCACTCCAGCATGGTCCTGTTGACTTCAAAAATTCCTTCTTGGAGCAGAATATCCTAATAATAGATGCAGCTCCTATGCTGTGGAGTAAATAACATTGATTAAGATCTTCCTGTCTAATCATGATCAGAATCCATCAGAGCTGTATTTCACAGAATCACAGAATAATGAGGTTGAAAAGACCTCTAAGATCATCAAGTCCAACCTATGCCCTAACACCTCAATTAGACTATAGCACCAAGTGCCATGTTCAGTCTTTTTTGAAACACATCCAGAGATGGTGATTCTACCACCTCCCTGGGAAGAAAATTCCAGTACTTTATTATTCTTTTGGTGAAAATTTTTTTCCTAATATCCAATCTGCAACTTCCCTGACGTAGCTTGAGACTGTGTCCTCTTGTTCTGTTGGTTGCTTCCCGGTGGAAGAGACCAACCCACACCTGTCTACAACCTCCCTTCAGGAAGTTGTAGAGAGCAATAAGGTTCACCTCTAAGCCTCCTCTTCTCCAGACTAAACAACCCCAGTTCCTTCAAATGTTCCTCCTAGGGCTTGTGTTCCAAGCCCCTCACCAGCCTTGTTGCCCTTCTCTGGACATGCTCAAGCATCTCAACGTCCTTCCCAAATGAGGGGCCCAGAACTGGACACAGCACTCAAGGTGAAGTCTCACCAGCACCGAGTACAGGGGAAGAATGACCTCCCTGCTCCTGCTGGTCACACAATTCCTAATGCAGGCCAGGATGCCATTGGCTTCCTTGCCACCAAGGCACATTGCTGGCTCATATTCAACCGGCTGTCAACAAGCACCCTCAGGTCCCTTTTTGCCTGAACACTGTCCAGCCACTCTGTCCCCAGCTTGTAACATTGTAGGGGATTTTTGTGGCCAAAATGTAGAACTTGGCACTTAGACTTATTAAACTTCATGCTGTTGGACTCTGCCCATCTATCCAACTGATCTAAGTCTCTCTGCAGTGCCCTCCTTCCTCCCAATAGATCAACACAAGCTCCCACCTTAGTGTCATCTGCAAATTTACTAATGAAGGAATCAATGCACTTATCAATGTCATCTATAAAAATATTAAATAGAACTGGTCCCAGTAGAGAGCCCTGAGGGACACCACTGGTGATTGTCCCCAGCTTGATGCAGCACCATTCACCACCACTCTCTGGGCCTGGCCATCCAGCCTGTTCCTAACCCAGCAAAGAGTGCTCCTGTCCAAGCCGTGGGCTGCCAGCTTCTCCAGGACTGTGCTGTGGGAGACAGTATCAAAGGCCTTGCTGAAGTCTAAATAACCAACATCCACAGCCCTTCCTGCATCCACCAGATGGGTCACCTGGTCATAGAAGGAGAGCAGATTGTTCAGACATGACCTACCCTTTTTAAACCCATGCTGCCTGGGTCTGGTACCCTGGCCATCCTGTAAGTGCTGTGTAATAGCACTCAGTATGAACTGTTCCATTATATTTCTATAAATATTTTTGGTATTCCATCGCTAATCCTGTGGGACAAATTGCATTGAAGTTCAATTCCACCTGTCCAATCTTTTACACCTCTGAGAAAGTCTGGGGCTGGGATTGGATCCAGCCATTCAGAGGCTCCTCTCTTAGAAGGAATTTTAGAAGTCTAGGGGTCCTAGAGGATTTGGGGGTTTCAGGGCGGCTGCTGGGTATCATTTCTCCACCGCATGGCTCAGCAGGAGTTTCTCCAATAAAGAAATAAAGATTTTGCCTGAAGCTCCCACTCTGCCCATGACAGGAACACCTTTGAGTGTCTGGAACATCCTGGCTGTTTGGCAGCCTGGGGACAACTGGGATGTCACCGTGGGGCCCCAGTGAGTGCCTGTGACTGACCGGTGCCTTTGCAGCCCAAGGCCCCCTGGGATGTCACCATGGAATGTTTGTGACTGCGTCTGACCACACGGCTCTTTCCGTCCCCGGAAAGCCCTGGGAGGTCCCGATGGTGCCCCTGTCTCTCTGTGTGTGACATTCCAGCTCTTGAGCAGTCTGGAGAGTCTCAGAAAGTCCTCATGGATCCTCTCTGAGTGCCTGTGGCAACTCGGTTCCTTCATAGGCAAACATGACCAGCCCCTGTTGCTGTGGTCAGTTTCCATCCCCAGCCCCCTGTTGCTATCCTGTGGTGGTTTTGCATGGGAGTTGCTTGTGGCAGAAATGCACAGAGAAGCTAGGAGCAGTTTCCTCCATGTCTGACACAAAACCCAATCAGTAATTAGCTTTGACAACTGACAATCTGTTAAACTGCTGAGAAATCTGATATGCCTCTGTGAACATGCACGTAAAAAAGGAAAAATCCCCTTCCTTTTGAGCCCACCATCTGTAGCAGGAGGAGAGGCCGCGGGGCCGAGCTGTTAGTGGCTGCAGCTGCTAACATCTGGCCACTGCTGGGGCCCACCCTGCTGCTCCCCAGGCCGAGCCAGGATCCGCCAGGCCCCAGGAGAAGCCCCGGGCCGGGCCAGTTTAACCAAGGCTCTGCCTCTGGTGAGATTCGCCCCCAGCCAGCAGGCAGGGGGAGGAGAAGTCCTCCGTTCCCTGTGCCGGCTCTGGCTGTGCCAAGATCCCGGCTCGGCTGCGGCTCCGCTGGAAGGGGATCCCATCCAGGGACCCCATGGACACGAACTGCGGGAACCCCGGGCTGGGCTCCGACAGCGCCACGGGCAGGGAACGCAGGTGTTATGTGTAATAAATATAATTCGCGCCATTCCTCGTATGAAATATGTAATATTGGATATTTGTTAAATCATGCCGGTCGTATTAGTTCCCCCCCTCCCTTTACAGGTGAGACTGGATGTATATTAGAAACTGATTTACAAGTAAAAGGATGTGGCTTGGCCAGGAGATGGGCCATGTCTGGGCTCCAGATGTTAATCATCACGATCATCAGTGCTGATCGCCCAAGATGGATATCATGGAAATCCTCAGACAGATCCATGTGAATGCAGCCTTCTGGTAAACTCTCATCAAGAATTCAACTACTCCGGACATTGAATTATTTCTCCTCATCACCAAAAAGAAATCCTTATTAACACATGGACTCCAAACAGAAGAAAGGACTGATTGCTAAAACCTTGGCCTCAGGCAGAATTTTCCCTATAAAAACCGCCTGTGCCAGGATGGAGGTGTGTGGGCATAGGAGAAAACCTCTGCTGAGGCTGACTCCTTGTTGCACACCCAGGGTCGACCCCGGGCTCGGCTCTGTCCTTTCCGTGTGGCTGACTAGATAGAATCTGACCGCAAATAAAATTATTTTTATTTTTAATCTGGCTGAATAAATTCTCATTTATAACACAGGGACAGGAGAACTGGGGGCACACGGAGATTTGGGGGCTGGGGGGGCACGGGGGAAGGAAAGGGGGAACGGGAGCGCTGGGAACGGGGTTAGGGGGTTCCAGAATTAAGAAAGGGGAAGGCTGGGGTGGGTAGAGGTGGGATGGGCGGGGTTAAGGGGGTTCCTGTATCCAGGAAAGGGAGCTCCACGGCTCCCCGGCGTCCCCATTCCCCGCAAAAGGTGGGAAAACCCGGGTTGGCTGGGAATAGGGGTCCCGGGTGTCCTCGGCGTTGAGGAAAGGAGGGGCTGGGCGCTGGGAAAGGCAAGGATAGGGGTCCAGGGGATCTCTGGATGAAGGAAAAGGGGGCTTTGGGGGCTGGGAGAGGCAGGATGGCCGGAAAAGGGGTGCGGGGGTTGCTGGTGCCGGGTAAGGGGGTGCAGGGTAGAACCCATGCTGGGAATGGGTGCGGGGGGATGGCGGCGCCCGGGAATGGCTCAGGGCCCCTCGGTGCTCCGGAATGGGCGATCAAAGAGTCCCGGTGCCGGGGGTCCCCCTCGCCTCTCGCCGCCGCCCCGGGGCCCAGGAGCGCCCCCAGCCCCAGCGCTGGAGTCATGGCGCTGCTCCGCTGCGGCCCCGCCCCCAGAGCCGCCTCCGGGCCCGCCATTGGCTCCGCTCTTTGCTGCCCGCCAATGGCAGCCCGAGTCTCCAATGATGTCATCGGTCGCCGGGCAGATCCCGGCGGCGCAGGGCGGAAAAGGCCTCGCAGCGTTTTTCACAGACAGCATTCGGACGTCCGTAATTCTTTGCTTTTTATTGTCTTGTAATTGTCCTAACTCTGCAATTTTTACTACTCTAATTGTTAATTTATTACTCTAATTATTAAGCTTTTAAAATCTTAAAAACCAAGTGATTGGCGTTTTTCACAGAAAGCACCGGAGTCAAGTCAGTAGCTCAAGTGACAATCTCCTTTGAAAATCGCCGCGGCTCGGCCCGGCTCGGCCCGGCCCCGCCCGGCCCCGCCCATCGGGTGCCGTGGGTGCCTGGAAACCTCGAACGCGGCGGCGGCGTCTGTGACGAGCGGCGGTGATGCGCTCGGCTCGGCTCGGCTCAGCAGCCACAGAGCGCTCCAGGCTGGTTGTGCCAGCCTGGGCTCCTGCGGGCGGCTACACTGGGCCATTCGCCAAATGATTGTTTACAGAGCATCACTCTCTGCACGGGATTCCCGAATTCACAGAGCATCACTCTCTGCACGGGATTCCCGAATTCGCAGAGCATTGGTCTCTGCTCGGGATTCCTGATTTCACAGAGCATTGGTCTCTGCACGGGATTCCCGAATTCGCAGAGCATTGGTCTCTGCTACACAGTCCTGAATTTCCATTGAAGGTAAAGATTGACTAAAGCTGAACTTTTTGGTTTTGTCTCATCTGCGCTCTGAAAGAGAATGCCAAAGGGAAATGCAGGGTGTGATAATGCCAGTCCTCTGGTGCAGCAGTTCAGTGGCATGTACAGCTGTGTGGATGAATGACACATGGTCTACTGATTGTGTTTTTTTGCACTGAAGAAATGCAACATTTTCTAAATGTACTAGTCTATACATTTTTTTTCCTATAGTGATTGCTTAAACTGCTTAAAGGTGAATGAGTTCTGGTCAAGCTTCAGTGGGTTGTTATCATCTGGTTATTAAAATTATTAGGGAGATGCCTCTGAATTGCCAAAGTCAATAGTCTGGATTTTATTTAACAGTAAATGTGAGGAATAGAGAGAGAAAGAAAGAAAAAGTGGCAGGGAGGGTGGGGTTCGGAAAAGGGAAGAGAAAGAGCGTGACAGAGACAGATTAAGTAAAAAATATCACAGTTCCATGGATCCCATCAGCATACCATAAAATCCTCTTCTGGTCTTCTCTATCGTGAGGTCTCTCTCGCAAAACATAAGACTCCAATGGATTAATGCAGATTTGGGCAAGGTGGGACCTCCCTGGAGTGGGGCAAGTCTGACTCCATCTATTGCTACTTTCAAATAATATCAAATCTTTAGCACCAGTATATCCTTTGAGTCTGCCATGAATTGGGTTCTGGATTTTCAGATCTGTTGTGTTACTTGGCATGGCCTGCAGTCATCTGGTGCAAGGCCTCAGGGATGGGTCTGGGGGCACTTTGGAGGTCTTTGATGGCAGGTTTGTGTGCAAAGCTGGCCTCAACAGACAAGTCTGTGGCAATGAATTCCCTGTGCTGAACCCAGACAGAGCTGATTTTCAGGACAGCTGCTGGGTTTGGCTTTGTTGTGGATAGGTTTTCTGCTCAGCTTTGTTTACTTCTCCCCAGACCTGAGATAACTGGCAATAGTGTCACCTTTGTCTTGTTTCAAGTTCCCTTAGGCAGCTTAACTCACAGTCCAAAGTTCCAGTCAGGAGGTGTTTTCAGGGAAGGGTTGGCTTGGGTGGTCGCAGCTTCTTTATGCAGTCACAATGGGCAGAAAGTCCTTTATAACAATATTTAAGCCATTAGCCATAACACTGCAGTCTCTCACAAGTCCTGTGAGGAACAGCTGAGAGAACAGGGCTGGTTTAGCTTAAAGAAGAGGAGATCCACTCGAGCTATTTTTAAGTATTTAATATTTAAGCTACATCTTTGTTCTAACTATGATTAATGTTCCTATTTTTAGCTCCAGCTTTCAGTATGATCCATCTTTGAATTGCACAACATAGCCATATAGTTCAAATAAAGTCCAGCTAGAGGCCTAACAATACTAGCTACTTACACCAAACAAGCATTTAGCTACTTCCAAATACTATAAAATTTTTAGCACCAGTATATGCCTTGAATCTGCCATGAATTGGGTTCTGGATTTTCAGAGTTCCATTGTTGCTCCTTCCAGTTTCATTGAGGCATTGTCGTTTATCTGGGATATCCTCCCTTCAAAATGGCTTCTGGATTCCGAGAAAAGTTCCTGACACCCCGTCTTTGGTCCAGGGAAGCGCTGAAGTCTTTCACTGTAAGTACCCACTGGGGCTGTGTTAAGGCTGGAAACTCCCCTCGTGTCCCTCCTCTCCCTGCCCCTGTTGTCCAGCAACGCTGTGAAGCTGCAGACGCCCTCCCCACCTCTTTGTGCCGTGCTCCTGTTGGTGGGGGCTGTCCTGGTGCAGAAGGGAACACCGTGTGTTGCCTCAGGGTCTTGCCTGGCTGAGCCAAGTGAAACCAATGTGCAGCTGAAGCCCCGAGCGTGTCTTCTGTCCCTTTCCCTTTGCCACAGCAATTCCTTCTGTCAGGCTGGGCACTCACCTGTGCTGCTCTGACCCACCTGCCCTTGGGCACCTGGGCATGTGGTGGGGCGGGGAAAGCTCAAACTCTGCTCAAAGCCTAGAGAGACACGGCTGGTCCCAGCTGGAAGAACTTCCAAGCCAGCTGCTCTCTCTCATCTCCTGTGTGGGTGCAGATCCAGCCCTGCAGGCAGTGCTGGAGTCAGGGCCACAAAGGTCCCTTGGTGTCTGGAGCTCACTTGACTGAAGATGCCCCACTGCTGACGCTCTGTCAAGGAGATCCCTCTGTTTTCTTCTGTGGAGGAGTCTGTGAGCCCAGACAGAGAAAACAAATGCTGATTAACAGAGAAAACAAAAACTTGGACACATTCCTGTGCTCCTCATTCTTGGTACAACGTTCCTTTCTTGCGTCTCTTGGACTCCCCCAGCAGCGATATCTCCTTGCTGTGAGTTCTCAGTGTTGTACATGGATGGAGTTAGGGGAGTTCTGGGAGCTCCTCCCCACTCTCTGAAAAGGTCAATGCCTCAATCCAATGAAACATAAGAGGAAACAAATGCCCAAAGAGCAGAAATCCCCAAAGATGTCACATTACATCACGGAGAAGCTAATGGGACACAGTCATGTGGTTGGAGTATGTGTATTCCACTCTGTATTATTAATTTATCTGTGCTAAGTATTTCAGCAAGTAACTTCCAGGGCTTCCAGGACTGTCCTAGACTATGTGATCACAAATTGTTCACCAGTGCCACTTGTTCAAGAAAAGATTTTCTGAACAAGCACATCTCTGAGACTCTAGCTGGTTTATTTTTGCCTTTCAGCTGCTTCCCTCTAAGTCCCTGTGGGAGAAGTTTTTTAACATGAAGAAGAAGGCCAGCATTGTGAAGAATATTCCACCCAGAACTGTCCCATTTCTAGACATGAGTAAGACCAGTCAAAAGGTAGCCTTTTCCTGCTCTTTTCCACACCTGTTTGATGTGAAGTTTGAAGAGGGTGTGTGCTTGTGACAGGCTTGCCTCCAGCAAAATACCTCAGTGTCCAGGTCCTGTTGTCGGTGCAAACTGCTCGTAGTGGTGGATGGGAGTCCTGATCTGCACTGAGCCAACACAAATAACCTCTGCTGAAGCTGCCTAAGTGTAGCTGCCATTGCTAAAACAATGAGGGGAAGGCTGGGGACACAAAGGCACAAAATTGCCATTTGCCATTCTTCTGCTGAAGTAGCTACCTCTTGCTTTGGTGTGGTCGCCATCAAATGCTCGGGGTCACAGGATTCCCTTCCGAGAGGCAGCGCTGGCCTTTGAAGGCCGAGGAGCTGCAGTAATTACTTCAGATTGAACAAAACGAATTTCATGAATGCTTTGGGTTGGAACAATGTGTTGGACCCTGACGGGGTATTAGATTTTTCAGGCTGCCAGATGTGCAGGGGACTTGCCCTGGGCAGAGGGGAATGGATGTGCTTTATCTGCATCAGTGCCTACTTAGAGGTGTGTTTAAAGCTGCTTTTCTGGCAGGACTGGCTCAGTATAAAGCACAGTCCAAAAGGGTAGGTGACCAAGGTGGGCTGTTGAGCAGGAAATTGGCAGCAAGAGATGCTGGTTAAGGATTTCCCTGGAGAGGGGCGTTGGGAACACCTCAGGGAAGGGCACAACTAAGGGCCAGGGTGCTGCAGCCACTCTCTTCAGCAGACTGTGTCTCCTGGGGAGTCACACAGGAGGCCTGCTTGTGTCTCTGAAGTGACAGCAGTGTGGCTGGAGAAGGCAGGCAAAGGGGAGAGTTTTCTCAAAGCAATGTCTCTGCTCCAGAAGCATTTGCTGTTGTTGTGTCATCCCAGACGTGCCTCTACAATGGTGTCACGTGAGATGGCAATAATTACAAGAAAGCACCCATTTAAAGCTCATGGAAAAAGGAGTCACCAACTCTACCTTCACCCAAGTTGCTCAGAAAATAACTGAACCTTTTCCTCATTCAGCACTCACTCATTTGTCTTTTTCCTAACTTCTGTGTTACTTTATTTTTGCTTTTACCTCTGTTTGAAACGCACGAACTTTTAAGTACAATTAAAGGGGACAAAAGAAAACTATTTATTAGTAACAAAAGCCAGGGACCTCATAAAACAGGAAAACTGGACAGGACAGAACACACTTCCAAGCAATATGATTAATGCAACATTCTCCCCTTATTCGTGATAAGATGGCAGTTTATATACACTCCCATATAGTTTACAGTTTACAAAGGCACTCTGATTGGCAAGCTATCATTGTTTACCTTTGCCTTAAGGTGGTCAGGCTTTTAACACTGCAGATCTACTCTAATTCATGCTCGGATAGCTGATTGCTTTGTAGTTACCTTAACACAATTTCTGACTGGCCACTACTGAATTCTCACTGCATCAAAGGCTTCGAGGCCCCTCCAAGGCCGCTCATCAGGGCCTGTCTGAGGGGGAGCTCAAGTCTCACTCCAGACATAAATCATGCTCTCTCTCTCTCAGAAACTCTGTAATGAGTAACTGTTCTGGTTTGAAAGCAAAACCAGTGAGAGACTCCAAGTCAGAAATACAATTTATTGGGAAAAGGGGAAAAGGACAAAAATACATGCAATAATACAAAGGGAAAGGCTACTGACAAAGTCAGAATACAACCTGGCCAGTGTGCTGGTAGCAGTCCGAATGGGAGTAGCTACAGTCTTCTTGGGATGGCAGATGTAGTTGCTGTGTCTTCTCAGAGAACCTCTGGAAAGGCTCCCCTCTGTGTAGAAATCTCCAGTTTTATCCAGGTGGGAATGCCTAGCTCCTCCCCTTTGGCAGAGCATCTCACAATGGGTCATTATGAGTTACAAGGTGTGTCCTTAATCACCTCCTCCTCCTGGACAGTGTTATCTCTGAGTCATGTGGCCAGGCATTGATGGGGCCATTAAGAGCAGATAAGGAAAACTGCTCTAAGGCAACTCCTACTCAGATGGGAATTGGAAAACAGTTTTTTAAAAAAAACTTGGACAGTAACAATTCAGCTGAGCTGGGCATGCCTCCCTCCCCCCAGAGATGAACAAACACACCCTCTGAGAAAATGGCATCTTTCTATCTCCTTTGCACCCAGCCAGGGCGGTCCCTGTCCCCTTTCCCCTTGGATGGGCACTCAGGAACTTCCATTCTGTCCAGCTGCCAGCTCTTCTGTCCCCTCCCCTCTCATCCTGCTTCCTTTTGGTCAGCTCTTCAACCCTGTCCCTCTCACAGCAGCACCCAACAAACCAACCTGAACAAATCCAAACCACAAACAACACACAGAACCAACAAATTCCATTCTTTCGCTAGATAACCTTTTGGCTTCAGCAAAATATCACCTCACCTCTCACACCTCCTCTGGTACTGTTCTCTTCTTACTGATGTCTAAGTTCTAGATCAAAAAAGATATTTGCAGTTGTGTGGGCCTTGGTTTCCCTGTCTCAGAGTAAAGGACATCCTAAAATAGTTTCCCATGGAGTCTGATGTAAATCTGTGGATTTTACTTACTCCACGAGTGCTCACTCAGTGCCCCAGAGCTCTGTGACCACATGGGCACAGGGCTGTGCTTAAGGTAAGTGCTGCTTGGCTTTCTGGAGAAGGAAACCTGGAGAAATACGTGCCAAAAGAACAGCTTGGCTTGAGCCTGCTCTGTGTGGCCCAGCAGCTCTTGATCAGCTCAGAGCAGAGGTGGGTGAGCCACTGTTTGCCCAGTGTGGGCTGGGCAGACGTGCTCACCCAGAGCCTGTACTTCACTGGGGATCAGTGTAAGGGATCCTTCACGACCCTTCCTCCCAGCAGCTGAACCTCTCCCTGCTCTCTCTCTCGCCTCTCCAGCTGTCGTCAGTTCCCTCAAAGCAGAACTTGCTTCAGGTTTCCCCACCAGAGGTGGTGTTTCAGGGCTTTGTCGCTCATGAGGTCTCTGAAATGGTGGTGTCTCTCATTAATAAGGACAAGGTAAGTGCTGGGGGCTGGAGCTGTAACAGTGTGCTGGAAGAGGAGAATGGTGTAATTCCCAGAGTGTACAGCAAAGCAAGTTACCTGCTGCAGCACATTCACAAGAAAATGTCTCAGCATCTTTGTTCTGCAAGATGGTGGAAATATTTTTGTGCTGGGAATTCTCCCTGATTTTGGCCATGTGTTGATGGTATCTATCCCAAAGGAGTTGCCTTCTCTTGAAAGCTCTGGATTGATAGGAATGTTGAGGGCTGTACAGTTCTTACCTGCTCTCGTGCTTTGCCTTGAGTGTATACCACATCCTGTGTCTCCTAGGTTAATCTTGGCTCCTCTGCCTCTCTCAGCCTGTTTTGCTTCCTTTGTGCAGCTCACAGTCAAAGCTCAAGGGCTGAGCCCTCTCCACTTTATGCTGGAATCACTTTTCATCACTGGCGCTGGCACTGCAGGAAGTGTGTTCTGAAAGAGCCTTGGGATCAGGCTGATGTAGCAGAAGCAGCCAGAAGCCTTTAGGTGCCACTTTGGGCTCCTGCTAGGCTTCATCCAGCTCTGCTCAGGTTTTCCAAAAGAAACTTGGAGCTCTGCTTTCCCTTTGGAGAACCACAGCATATCCAAAGCCATATGCTCCTGGAGGTTTTCACCTTCACTTGAAATTGTGATTGTTTTGCAGTTTCCCAAGAGAGTTGAGAGGGAAAAAAGTGAAAAACATCAGCAGTTGTGTTCCACTGTAAAGAGGAAAATGGAGACCATTTGCATTTCAGTCAGGGAAACATTTTCTCAAATGAGCCTTGTGCCAAGAGTGGTGGTGGCAAGAGACAGGAGAGAGTCAAAATCATCCACTTTAGACTTCTTGAGAGCATTTTGGTGCTTGGGGGTTGATAACTATGTGCTAGAAAATACATGTTTGCTGTGTCCGTGTATCCCAGAGGACAGAACCTGGCCTGCTGGCAGCAGGCAGGAATGCCCAGCAGCCCAGCTTGCCTGCACAGGCAGCAAGAACCCCTGGAGAGCCAAGACTGGCTTTTAATTCTGGAACCACACTGTGAGTCAGTGCTGGTCATGTTTCTCCAGGCAGAAAATGCCTTTGAAGCCCATAGTCAGTAGGCACAGCTTGTCTGTGTTTCTGTCACTTTTGGCCAGCTGATTGCTCTCATGGTTTTATGATTCTTCCTCGCTGCTTTACTGCCCATTTAAATTTTCTTTGCCATCTCCTTGTTTTAGGGGTTGTCTTGCTGTGTTCCTTTTGCTTTTCAGGTTTGCTTTTATTCCCAGTAAGGCCAAAGTGTTTGGTCTCCTCTCTTGCTGGTCTGCCTGCATGACTGTATTCCCAGAACTGCCCTACCCAAACCTCATCTGCTAGAAGGGAATTTCTTCCTTCCCCCAGGATAATGTGCTGTTTTGCTTTCAGGCAGCACAAAATCCCTCTGGAACATGAGCCAGCAGGAGCCAGCAGGTTTTTTGTTCTGGTTGAATATGCAGATGACTTGGTTCAAGTGCTCTGTCTCCATCCTGCTGATGATGACCTGCTTGGCCCTTCCTTCCAACCAGCCACTGCCCTACTGCCCCTGGCCAAAATGCTGGACCCAGAAGGGATTTGGGTTCACCCTCAGGAATTACGTGTCTGTGGCTCCACAGCTGAAAGTGCTTTTGGAAAAGGGGTCAAGGAGGGATTCACCAGGGCACAGACAGGTCTCCTCTTGTCCTGTTTCCACGAGTGGCAAAACAATTGTTTCATGTCTTTCCTGCAGTTGCCTGAGGTGGTGAAGGTCTCCATGGAGAGCTCGCCTTACTTCCAGCTCGCGGGCTCCAACAATGCGTACCGTGTTGTGATGCCGGGTGTGCCTGCCCCTGTGCGCATCCGCTTCACCCCCGGCAAGGGCAAGGTGAGACTGGAGGAGCCAAAACACATAATTACCTCCAAAGCCGTTGTTTTCCCTGCTCTCCGTGCAGCCCCATTCTGTGCTGTGAGCCTGGCTTCAGGCCGTGGGCAGGCAGCCTGCAGCCAGTCACAGCTTGGCTCCTGCTGTCAGGCACTGCGCCCAGGCCTGACAGGCTCTGCTTCCCCCCCTGCACATTCCTGAGCATCCCCGAGGGAAGATGCAGGGGAGCAGCGAAAATGACAGAGGAGTGTTGATAGATCTTTGGCCATCTCTAGGTACAGTGGAAGGGATTTCATTGTTATGGAAAGCACTAGAGGAACAAAGGGGTCCGAGAGCTTTCCTCCT
Organism: Lonchura striata; assembly: GCF_050655825.1. Taxonomy (NCBI): domain Eukaryota; kingdom Metazoa; phylum Chordata; class Aves; order Passeriformes; family Estrildidae; genus Lonchura; species Lonchura striata. The sequence goes on along the minus strand of NC_140735.1, from coordinate 4,074,196 downwards.
TCCTGACTGGCAACAGCTTCCCTGCCTCACCCTGGGCTGGAGCAAAGACGGTGCTTTTTCATACCCTCTGTTCTCCAGCCTTGCAGCTGTGCTGTCCCAGAGCACAAGTGACCATGATACAGCTGCAGGGCCAGGGCAGAGGATGTGCTGTGCCCGTGAGCCTGGCCTGGCACGGGCACACTGGGCTCTAGGTGCCCTTAGCCAGCAGGAGGTTGGTGAGCTGCAGGGGACTTGGTCACCTGCCTGAAAGAGCTCGTGTAGGGCAGGCACGACCTGCAGGCAGAGCTGTGACCCCACAGCAGTAACACTGCTGTGCCTCTGCCTTCATGCCTGTCACAGTGGTGGCTCTGTCAGCTGGCACCCATTCTGTGCCAAACCTGCTTTTTTGGGGAGGTTTGAACACTGGTGCTGGGGCCCTGGCAAGTCTGATCTCAGTGCTGTGATCCGGAGGCTTGTTCACACAGAAGGGTTTGGGATGTGGCATGGAAGGGGGAAGCCTTGCCGGGAAGCAAAGGGAGGCTCTTTCCAACAGCATGCTGCCACCTTTTAGCGCTGTTCTTCCCCTGACTTGGTTGGACAGGCAAAGTTAGAGGGCAGGTCTGAGCCAACCCATGTTTCTGCACTAGGCCAGAGGTGCAGGAGCTCTTTGGGTGCAGCTAGTTTCTCATCTTCTTTTTGCTGCTTAGAGTCAATTTAACACTTTGTTCTCTTCTCAGACAGTGGGAATATAGAAACCTAAACAGGAATGTCCAGTGTTCCCTAGCTCCATGCTCCTTAGAAAGGACTTAGGAATTACTTAGCATCATTAAAATTTAGAGTAAAATTATGGTGGCCTAAGGCAGCTCTTTGGATGACCCAAATGACACAAGAGCTTAATGCCATTGAGATAGGTTTTGCAAAGTGCGCTGGTGACCTTAAAATATGATATATTAGTAGAATTTAGCATTCATTTTAGGATGGAATAGGTAAATTGATGCCCTTGAAGGGTTATAGGTTTTTCTTCTGCCATGGGGATGGCACTAAATGTCTTGTGCTGAGCTAGGTTCCTTTCCTGCAGGATTATTCCCACGAGCTCATCTGCACCACTGCAAGGGAAAGGATAGTTGTGCCAATTCGGGCCATTGGTGCCCAAGCTACCCTGGAGTTCCCTGACCAGCTGGACTTCTCGGAGTGTCCGGTCAAGCACAGCAGCCAGAAGACTCTGCTGGTTCGTAATGTCAGTAACCGGGCAGTTCACTACCAGCTGAGCACCCAGAGGTGAGGCTCTGTCCTTGTGCAAAACTCCTTTGGGTGGTACCAGGGCTGGGAAAGAGCAACAGCAGGAGCCAGAGCATTGCAGCTGCTGCCCTCTCTTTGTGTTGCAGTCCTTTCTCTGTGGATCCGGCCACAGGAACTGTGGGTGCTGGTGACACCGTGCAGGTGACAGTGGGATTTCACGCGCTGACGACCGGTGACTATTCTGGGTCTCTGTGCTGCAACACAGGTGAGTGCTGGGCCCTGCACGGGCACAGGACAGTTCTGCACCATCGCTCCCTGTTGTCCTGTCCCCCTCCATTCCCTCTAGAGGTCCCTCCCCTATTCAGCTTTACCCCAAAGAAAACAGAGAACTCCTTGGTGTTTAGGGGGTTGAGAAAGTGGATCCCCTCTAACAGGACTAAGATTTTTGGACTCCTGTTTTGCTGGGAGTTGCTGAGTGGAGGAAGGAGGATCCCTGGTTCTCCACTACCATGTGGCTATGCCTGGGTGAAGTTTTGTTTTATTCCTGGGTAGTGCTGTATGTGAGGTGTGAGGTTTCCATCAGACTCTCTCCAATGCAATGTGTTTCTTGCACACCTCTGTCCCGTATGCTGCTTCTCCACTGGCTTCTCACAGACTCTTTTTTTATACTGCCCTTGCACATTTATTAGTTCCTGTCTAATAACATTTCCAGGCCCTCGAGTTCCTATTTGGTGACAAATCAAGATAAATTTTTCCTCATCCCCATTTCCCAGGCCATTCGTGCTGTTGCAAACCTCTCACATCTATCTCCCATGTGATTTCTAGACTGAGGAATCCCAGTCAGTCTTCATATAGAAGCTGCTCTGTACTTATTAATCTTCCCTTTGTCCCTTTTTTATTTAATCTGAAATGCTCCGGCTGGTTTTTGAGATCAGAACAATATAAAATATTTCAAGACTGATGTGGCTGTGGGTTTGGACAGGGAGATGACGATGATTTTCATGGTGTTCATTTTGTAGTGGTTTGTCATATTGCAGAGCCAGGCAGGTTGTGTTTCCTCACCCATGTCCCCTCCTGCTGTGGGCCATCACTTCACTTGTTCCTCTGGGCCTCCTTTTGCTGCCCACATGCCCCCAGGCAAATTTTCTTGTCAGCAACAAGGGATCCAAAAGATCAGGAGAGACAGGAGTCCCCTGGGATGCCCAGGGAGAGCCTGGGCAAGCCAGGACTGAACAGGGCTCCTCAGCATCACCTGAAGGACTTTGATGCAGAAATCCTGGTCATCTGAGTGGGTCACCAGAGCACATCTGACAAATCTCACTGCACATACTGTCACCCTGGGGCCAAATCTGCACAAACACTCCCAGAAATAAGGTGTTAAGGAGGTGCCCAGGGCATCCTCATGCTGTACACTCAGAGCTGTCAGGATGTGATAAATGGACTGATACATGGAACTGCTCACTCAGCTGAAAACTGTGACACTTTCTTCTGTGACCTGTGGTTTGCTTTGCTCCTCGTGCTTCCATCAGCCAGCGAGCTGAGCAAAGACTCCCCGTTGCTTTGTTCCAGGTGAAGGAAGTACCCACACAGAGCTCCACGCAGAAGCTGTAGAGCTCAACATCGGGTTGAGCACAAATTTCGTGGCGGTTGAGACGACATTCATCACCATGTCAAACCACAAAACCATGTTCATTGAGAACAGGAGTAACGTCACGGTCCACTTCCAGTGGAAGGCTTTTCCTACCGAGGAAGGAGAGAATCGAGAGAAGAGGAGGTTGGTCTGACATTTCATATCTCATTTCAGTGAGATACGTGGCCCAAGACTAAAACTGACGTGTGGCCTCAGGGGGTGTTGGTGCTTTTGAATGGTTTGGGCCAAGTAAACTATGCCTGGCCCTAGGGTGTGTGTCCCTGCTGGCTTCAGGGTCTCAGCACTGAGCATTCCAGTTCCACTTAAACTCCAATCAAGGGTGGCATTTTGGGAAGGAAAGGTTGGTTGCAATGACTCGATTTCCTCAAGTTCTCATTGGGCTTTCATCTCTCTAATCTTCCTACATGACCTGGCAACATCCTTAAACAGCTCACTCTCTTTCCAAAGGTGATACACCCTCTTTTTTTCCCTTAGTTCCTTCAGAAGGTCCTTGCCCATACAGGCTGGTTGTCTTCCCTGCCAGCTTGTCTTTCAGCACAGAGGGACAGTCTGTTCCTGTGCCTTCAAGACTTCTTTCTAGAAGTATGTCCATCCTTCCTGGACCCATTTGTCTTTAAGGGCTGTTTCCCAGGGTTCTTGCCAAATCAGCCTCTTGAACAGGCCAAATCTGCCCTCCAGAAGTCCAGAGTGAAAGTTTTGTTGATGCTCCTCCTTGTTTCACTGAATATTGAGAACTCTTATTATTTCACATTGTACCCCAGACAGTGGTGAAGAGATGAAGTTCATTTAGTTATTAGGTAATTTCCTGGTGTCTTGGTTAGACAAGACAGGAGTCTGTGAAAGAGGGCAAAGCCTCCTGTACAATGGAGAACGGCAAACCCCCCTCCCTCTGAATTACCAGGATCTTTAAATTAAAAGGCTCTCAGGCAAAGATATGGGAGTGGGAGTAACAATTCTTTACTAGGAGAAAACTGGACAACAATTTAAAAAAGGCAAATGCAATCGGTACAAACAAAATCAGTGAAAGAAAAAAGTCTAGAACCTGAGGAATGCCAGTATCAGGTTTGCTGGGACAATTGCTTTCCCTTGCAATAGTTGATGAGTTGCAGCTGAAGTGGTGATCTTTAGAAGGGTATAATTTTCCTCTGAAGATCTGGTGGCAGTGGGGGCCGGTCTTCCTCTGCGCCGGGGTTGCCTCTGAGCTCCGCTGCCGTCGCCTCTGCGCGCCGGCTGCTTCGCTGCGAGTGCCGCCGAAGAGAGAGCGAGAGAGAGCTGCTTTCCCCGGGGATCCCGCGCAGAGAGAGAGAGCTGCTTCTCTCGGAGTCCCGCGAAGAAGAGAGAGAGCTGCTTCCCCCCTCTGGGTGGGACCCCTCACGGTGTTACATTTTTTCAGCCCTTCATTAAATCAGTCAATGGTGTATAAACAAACCATTGCCTCTACAGGACAAACCATTGTCTCTGAGAGAGTTAACAAAAACCTGTCCAACCGGTTCGCCTTCGACAGATGGCAAATGGAATACAAGCTTATCTTACAACCCAGGACATTATCCACCCCTTATTCTATTTCCATCTGCACACCATGAAATCTTACACCCAGTTCTCTCTTAAGACCAAGTTTCCCTGTGGTACACAGCGGGTCTCCCCATCTTCCTGCATTACCCACCAAGTGTAACCAGGTCCTTGAGCAAAGACAATCCCACGAATGGGTTGGTCTTTGCCTGAGGTGGGATTAATCCAAACAGTTTTCCCTAAAATACCTTTCATATGTACTACAGGGACCTTATCTCCATCTACTGCGTGTAAGGGTTCTGACTGAGCAGGGCCAGCTCGATTGACAGACCCCCGGGTGTTGACCATCCAGGTTGCTTTTGCCAGGTTAATTTCCCAGTTTCTAAATGTTCCCCCACCGAGTGCCTTCAGGGTAGTCTTAAGGAGTCCGTTGCACCGTTCAACTTTGCCGGCAGCTGGAGCATGATAGGGAATATGATATATCCATTTGATACCATGTTCTCTGGCCCAGGTGTTGATAAGGCTGTTCTTGAAATGGGTGCCGTTGTCAGACTCAATTCTCTCAGGGGTGCCGTGTCTCCACAGGACTTGTTTTTCCAAGCCTAAGATGGTGTTCCGGGCAGTGGCATGAGGTACAGGGAAAGTCTCCAGCCATCCAGTGGTGGCTTCCACCATGGTCAGCACGTAGCGCTTGCCTTGGCGTGTCTGGGGCAGTGTGATGTAGTCAATCTGCCAGGCCTCCCCATACTTGTACTTGGACCACCGCCCACCATACCATAGGGGCTTCACTCTCTTGGCCTGTTTGATGGCAGCACACGTCTCACAGTCATGGATAACCTGGGAAACACTGTCCATGGTTAGATCCACCCCTCGGTCTCGTGCCCACTTGTAGGTGGCATCTCTGCCCTGATGACCTGAGGCATCATGAGCCCATCGAGCCAGGAACAATTCCCCCTTATGGTGCCAATCTAAGTCTATCTTTGACACCTCTATTTTTGCTGCCTGATCTACCTGCTCGTTGTTCCGGTGCTCCTCATTAGCCCGACTTTTGGGGACATGGGCATCTACATGACGGACTTTCACCGTCAGCTTTTCCACCCGAGAGGCAATGTCTTTCCATATATCAGCAGCCCAGATTGGCTTTCCTCTACGTTGCCAGTTGGCCTTCCTCCACCTTCCCAGCCAGCCCCACAGAGCATTGGCTACCATCCATGAATCAGTATAAAGGTAGAGCTTTGGCCACTTCTCTCTTTCAGCAATGTCCAGAGCCAGCTGAACGGCCTTGAGTTCAGCGAGTTGGCTCGATCCACCTTCTCCTTCGGTAGCTTGTGCAACTTGGCGTGTGGGGCTCCATACGGCTGCTTTCCACTTCCGGTTCATCCCTACGATGCGACAGGAACCGTCAGTGAAAAGAGCGTAGCAGGTCTCCTCTGCTGGTAGTTGGTTGTATGGTGGAGCTTCTTCAGCCCTTGCCACTTGTACCTGCTCCTCATCATCAGTGAGACCAAAGTTTTCACCTTCTGGCCAGTTCGTAATTATCTCCAAAATCCCAGGGCGATTCAGGTTTCCAATACGGGCGCGTTGAGTGATGAGGGCAATCCATTTGCTCCATGTGGCGTCAGTGGCATGGTGGGTAGAGGGAACCTTTCCTTTAAACATCCACCCCAGCACCGGTAGTCGGGGTGCCAGGAGGAGTTGTGTTTCTGTGCCAATTACCTCCAAGGCGGCTTGAACTCCTTCAAAGGCAGCCAAGATTTCCTTCTCTGTGGGAGTGTAGTTGGCTTCAGACCCTCTGTAACTTCGGCTCCAGAATCCCAGTGGTCGGCCTCGAGTCTCCCCAGGCACTTTCTGCCAAAGGCTCCAAGACAACCCATGGTTCCCGGCTGCAGAGTAGAGCACATTCTTGACCTCTGGTCCCGTTCTGACTGGGCCAAGGGCTACAGCATGAGCGATCTCCTGCTTGATCTGGGTGAAGGCTTGTTGCTGCTCAGGGCCCCAGTGGAAATCATTCTTCTTTCGGGTAACCAGATAAAGAGGGCTCACAATCTGGCTATACTCAGGAATGTGCATTCTCCAGAAACCTATGGCACCCAGGAAAGCTTGTGTTTCCTTTTTGCTGGTTGGTGGGGACATAGCTGTGATTTTGTTGATGACCTCAGTGGGAATCTGGCGCCGTCCATCTTGCCATTTCACTCCCAGGAACTGGATCTCTCGGGCAGGTCCCTTGACTTTGCTCTTCTTGATGGCAAAGCCAGCTTCTAGTAGTATCTGGATGATCCTCTCACCTTTCTCAAACACTTCTGCCGCTGTGCTCCCCCACACAATGATGTCATCAATGTATTGCAGGTGTTCTGGAGCCTCACCCTTTTCTAGTGCAGCCTGGATCAGTCCATGGCAGATGGTGGGGCTGTGTTTCCACCCCTGGGGCAGTCGGTTCCAGGTGTACTGCACGCCCCTCCAGGTGAAAGCGAACTGAGGCCTGCATTCTGCTGCCAGAGGAATGGAGAAAAACGCATTAGCAATATCAATGGTGGCATACCACTTTGCTGCCTTGGACTCCAGCTCGTACTGGAGTTCCAGCATGTCCGGCACAGCAGCGCTCAGCGGTGGAGTCACTTCATTTAAGCCACGATAGTCCACAGTCAATCTCCATTCTTTGTCAGATTTGCGCACAGGCCAGATGGGGCTGTTGAAGGGTGAGTGGGTTTTTCTGACCACCCCTTGGCTCTCCAGCTCCCGAATCATTTTGTGGATGGGGATCACGGCATCTCGATCCGTCCGATACTGCCGGCGGTGCACTGTCGAGGTCGCAATTGGCACGCGTTGTTCTTCCACCCTTAGGAGTCCTACTGCAGAGGGGTTTTCTGACAGTCCAGGCAAGGTGTTCAATTGCTTAATGTCTTCTGCCTCTACAGCGGCTATTCCAAAAGCCCACCTGAGTCCCTTTGGGTCTTTGTAATATCCGTTCCGGAGGAAGTCTATGCCTAGGATACACGGAGCATCTGGGCCAGTCACTATAGGATGTTTCTTCCACTCCTTCCCAGTCAGGCTCACCTCAGCTTCCACCAGAGTCAATTGTTGTGATCCCCCTGTCACACCAGCAATGGAAACAGGCTCTGCCCCCACATGTCCCGATGGTATCAGAGTACACTGTGCACCAGTATCAACTAAAGCATCATATTTTTGTGGCTCTGATGTGCCAGGCCATCGGATCCACACTGTCCAGAAGATCCGGTTTTCCCGTGCCTCTCCCTGGCTAGAGACAGGGCCCCTCTAACACTGGTTATCATTCCTTCCCTGGGCATACATACTAGAGGTCCCTTCAAGGGGGTCTGACAGATCGTACCCACAAGCTTGGTCACGGGAGGTTGAGGCTACCTTCACTTTGGTGGAACTCCCCCGGTTAGAGTTTCCCTCCTTGAGTTGACGGACCCGTGCTGCCAGGACAGAAGTGGGTTTCCCATCCCACCTCCCCATGTCTTCCCCATGGTCACGCAGGAAGAACCACAGATTAGCCCTTGGGGTGTACCCTCTCTCTCTAGCTGGGGATTGTTGGGTGCTGATTCTGGGGCCTGTGACTCTCACGGGTGCTGTATTAACCTTCCTTATCTCCTCCCTCATCTCCTCTTTAAACTCCTTAATCACAGCTGAGATATGAGCCTGCATTGGGCCATTAATCATACTCTCATAATTCCTAAGTTTGTTGGCAACAGAACCTATTGTCTCCCGGTGGGCGTCAGCATTGATCGTTGCAATGAAGGTGGCGTATTGAGATGGCCCAAGATTTGCCAGACTCCACAGCATTTGTCCCGTACACCTGACCTTGTCAGGATCATTATTGTGTCGTCCATCCCTCCCAAAGAGTACCTCCAATACTGCCACTTCTCTCAGCTGTTGGATCCCTTCCTCGAGGGTCTTCCAGCGCATTCTATGATGGTGCTCTTGCATTCTCTCTCTGTGGATAAACCTCTCCCTGACACTCATTAAGAGCCGCTCCCAGAGAGAAAGGGACCCTGGTTCCCTTACAAAAACCTGATTTATACCCGAGTCCTGGGTCAAGGGTCCCAAGTTCCTTGCCTCACCACCGTCCAGCTGCACGCCTGTACCCATAAGATCCCAAACCCGGAGTAGCCAGGTAGCATAAGCCTCACGCCCTCGTCGCACAATGTCTTTATGCAGATTGCGAAGACTTTCGTACGTCAGGGACTCGGTGATGATAGCAATCTCTGGCTCCCCTGTGGGTTGTGAGGTTCCTCCATTCCTGTCCCTATCTGCAGGGTGTTCTGCTTTCACCTTAGACTTCCTTGTTTCTACCGGGGCCACTGCTGCTGACCGTGACTGCCCTTGTGGTTCAGCTGGAACCTGGACAGTTGTAACATTAGTGGGTTCCACAGCTGTACTATTAGACTGTCCCTCCTCAAGGCAAAGGGCCGGTTTCTCACCAGCTGGGGAAATGCACTCCTTCAGCATCTCTCGTATCTCCTTAACCAGAACCCTCACCCAATCTGGGCGGTTCATTTCTGAGGTGGGCTGTGGGGCAGGGTCAGGCTCTGGAGCAGCAGCATCTCGAGTCTGTGGTGTAGGTGTGAGGGTAGTTATCCAGGTTAATCTTCCCTTATCTCTGAATGCTAAATATAACAGGACTATCAGCAACACCATCCATTGTATGGTATCATTAGCACTTATAAAGGATCTTAACCCTTTGAGAACTGGTGGAGCAGACCCAAAAAGATGGTTAAAAGGTTGAGAGAAAGTTTGCCCAGGTGCTATTTCCTCGCAGTAGGTACCGTTATTAAAGTAACCCCAAAAACATACAGTTAACGTGTGATAGCTATGAATCCATGTACCTGCCTTCCAGAGGAAATTAAAGATCCATGAATTCCTCACCCAATTAACCCAGAAGCCAAACTTGATAACAGACACCGTAGCCTTAGTTATAGGACCCATTTTTAGATAAGGGTCTGCAAATGGGAAAAGTATAGCTACGATCACATGCCACCCAAACCAAGGTAAACTAGACCACATGGTGATGCTGAAGATGTTTTTACACACAACAAAACCAAATTACTTAAGAACTGTTAATCCTTTTTCCCTCTCAATGCCCTCGGGCCTCACGTTGATGCGCCAAATTCTGTCTTGGTTAGACAAGACAGGAGTCTGTGAAAGAGGGCAAAGCCTCCTGTACAATGGAGAACGGCAAACCCCCCTCCCTCTGAATTACCAGGATCTTTAAATTAAAAGGCTCTCAGGCAAAGATATGGGAGTGGGAGTAACAATTCTTTACTAGGAGAAAACTGGACAACAATTTAAAAAAGGCAAATGCAATCGGTACAAACAAAATCAGTGAAAGAAAAAAGTCTAGAACCTGAGGAATGCCAGTATCAGGTTTGCTGGGACAATTGCTTTCCCTTGCAATAGTTGATGAGTTGCAGCTGAAGTGGTGATCTTTAGAAGGGTATAATTTTCCTCTGAAGATCTGGTGGCAGTGGGGGCCGGTCTTCCTCTGCGCCGGGGTTGCCTCTGAGCTCCGCTGCCGTCGCCTCTGCGCGCCGGCTGCTTCGCTGCGAGTGCCGCCGAAGAGAGAGCGAGAGAGAGCTGCTTTCCCCGGGGATCCCGCGCAGAGAGAGAGAGAGCTGCTTCTCTCGGAGTCCCGCGAAGAAGAGAGAGAGCTGCTTCCCCCCTCTGGGTGGGACCCCTCACGGTGTTACATTTTTTCAGCCCTTCATTAAATCAGTCAATGGTGTATAAACAAACCATTGCCTCTACAGGACAAACCATTGTCTCTGAGTTAGTTAACAAAAACCTGTCCAACCGGTTCGCCTTCGACAGATGGCAAATGGAATACAAGCTTATCTTACAACCCAGGACACCTGGTGATATCCTGTACCTGGGCCCCAGGGAGGCACAGACTTCCCTGTGGAATGGATCCAGTCAATCTAAGGGCCCTCAGCTCCCCTTAGAAGGGAGTCACCTACTACCACTACCCACTACCCTTCTTTTCTTCTTAATTCTTGAGGCTGTGATCCATCTGACAGACCAAGTGCAACTGGGAGACTCTCCAGGCAGAATTTTTTCTTTCGTGTCATCTGCCTGACCCTCTGGAGCCAGGACTCATACCTGTTCTGTCAAGACACCTGGGTAGGTGATGGGGGTCAGGATGGAATTTTATTGCCTCCCCAGGAGAGACCAATTTCCATTCCCCACTGTGTCCTAGGTCTCCTCCTTCTGCCTGATCCCAAGAGGGGCAGAGCTCCTCTGACTCCTGCTGAGCTTCTCTCAGGGTTGGAGGGGTGTAACTCCACCAGTTTGTTTCTGTGTCACTCTCCCTAATGCTCCTCAGCCTTCCCATTTCTTCCTTAAGCTCTGCCACTGGGCAGAGCAGATCCTTCAGCTGCTCACACCACACGCAGGTGTCTTCTGCACTTCCTCTGCCATTAACACCAGGCTCAGACCCTCCCTGCATCCAGGGGCCTGGACAGCTGTGCCCTTCCTGGGGGGTTCTCTTTGAGTTAGTGCACTCCTGCTGGCAGCAGCAATGGCTTTTCATCATTTGTAAGCCATTGCTGGGAAAAAAAACATAAAGAAGAAAGAAAAAAAAACCAGGCAAGCACCTCACAACCAGCAAAAAGACTCAACCCTCTGCATAAGGAGGATGGGTGGCTGCACATTATCTGCTCAGGCTGCTTGTGCAAACTGCCACGCAAAAACTGAAAAAACACTGGGCCAAAACTGCTGAACCAAAACTGCTGAGCCAAAACTGCTGGGCCAAAACTGCTGGGCCAAAATTGCTGTGGCAAGCCCCTGGTTGCTGAGGGCCCGGTTGCTTGCAGTCCCCAGAGTCATTTTAAATTGCCTGCAAAGGACCAGGAAATTGACCCTTGCCCACCTGAATGGCTTTAGTGCCCTGGGCTTCTTGGTTTTCCACTGTTCTCCATCTCCTTACTCAATGTCTGACTTCCATACAAGCTCTGTGTGTCAACAAAAACCCCATTACCTTCTCTGGCTACTTCCCTGGGCTCTTTATTTCCATTTTTCCCCACTTCCCTGCCTCAGCCTGGACCCTAGGTGATCTGCTTTGCCCTCAGAACCAACTAAGTTTCCCTGAAGTAAACTTAAACCTGGTTTTGGTTTTGTGGGTTTTTTCCAATTACATTTGTTTTCATGCCAGTTTTTGTCCTGGACTGCCACCAGGACATTTTGTTCTTCCTTACTTCCAGTCTTAGGCAAGGCCACTGTCCTGCTGTCAGAGCAGCTTTTGAAATCTCAGAGCTGAGAGGACTTTTTAATGAGAGGACACAGTGCAGGATCCTTTCCCTCTCAGGACATTCTACTACCATGCACTGGGATGGGACCCAAAAAGCTCTGGGTCATGAAAAGGCCTCTCCAGGAGTTTTCTGTCTCCCTCCTGCACAACAAAGTCCCCTCACCTCTCAGACCTTCTGCTTTCATGCGTAAAACCTTGAATGTCACTGAAGGGGTGCAGTGCCTGAATTTATCCATTTCCTTTGGAAGTGCTGTGGGATGCTCTTGTGAAAGGCAGAGTATGGATCAGGGCAGGTCCAAAATGGCAGAAACAAAGAGTGACGCTTGTAACACGTACCTGCAGCCCAGCTTCGTCTCCCCTTCCCAGGGAAGTCCTGCTCCATGATCTTTATCTGCCTCCCCTGAGCAGCTCAGTGGTAGGAAAATCCACTTGAAGTGCCTGGTCGGTTCTCCCTCAGTTTTGGCAGAGGCTTTGAGCCACGAAGTTCTCTCTGGCTTTGGAAACATCTCCTGAGCTTGCAGGTGTGGAGTGAAACTACCTGCTGTGCCAGTGAACAGCAAGTTATCCTCTGGTCTATGTGGGACCCCATGGCTTGGGGTCAGCCCTTGCTGGGGAGCTGCTGCTGCTCCTCCCCAGGTGCTTTGCTCTCCTGCGCTCACACTTCCCTCTGCAAATATGTGGCTTTTTAAACGATCTGCTGGCCTTGTCTCTCCTGTGGCTGCAGGCAGTGTCGTTTTCTGCGGCCGTGGTCAGAGATGTCACAGGAAAACTTAACGGAGGAGGAAACATCAGAGTCAGAGATGGGCTCTTGTGAAGAGCACACTGCCCTCCTGAGCAACACGGTCCTGGAGGAGATAGCAAAGGTGCAACAAGACCCCATGCTGTTCTCCGATGACATTTTCTTCATTGAGCCAGTGGTAAGTGATAGCTGAGAACCTCATTTTCCTCCTTCCCCTCTTCCTCCTCCTCCTCCTCCCCCTCTCCCTCCTCCCACCCGGATGTGGTCACTTGCAGATCCTCAGCTGGTCTGATGTGCTGGGAGGGAGGACATCGAGTTTTGGTGCAGCTGTAGAGCTCCCTGCTGGAAGCACTTCTGCCCTGCAGGCTCAGGGCAGGGCTGGGAGCCTGACAAAGCCGAGCTCTGCTGCCAGGGCTGGAGCTCAAGGGCACTCCGTGCTGTCCTGCAGTGTCCACAGGGAGCAGTTCTTGTAGGCAGGGGCTCAGCAGAGGGTGTTGGAGCTCTGCCAGTTCACATACTGAGCTCAAGCTTGCCATGGTTAATCATAGAAATGCCCATCCCCACCTGTAACCACGCCTTGTACTATTTCTGAGTGTCCCTTCCAGTGTCCTCTGAGAGCTTGGACACAAGGGTGGAAGGTTTAAATGGGCCTTTTGAGTTTTCCTGCACACAGGGACAGAAAACCTTTTCCTTTTCTGTTTGTGCAAGCAAACCCCCACATCCTCCCATCAGCCAGAGCCCTGATTCTGAGTACTGAGGATGTGAGAGATGATGAATGCCTGGTGTCTGCACAGTGCAAAATCCCTTCTCATCTTGGAGTAAACCCCAGAATAATCCACACTGCTGCTTTCTTTCAAAACAGGTTAAACAAATATTTTTATTTCCAAGGAAGGGGATCGTGTTCTCTTCTTGTGAAGAGCCATGAGTGCACAGTGGCAGTTGCATCCCGCTGTAGCTGACAGCAGCATGATGTGACCAAGGGTTTGTGTCAGAGCAGTAGGAACATTGTGGAGAGTGGGAGCTGATCAGCTGAGCACCGAGAGCTTCCAGCAGTATGCTGAGCTGGGTTTGGAGTGTTTCCTTGAACTCCTTGTGTTGTTCCCTCATCACTGATGCTCTAAACTAAGGCTTGCAGGACTGTGGTTGAAAACAAAAAATGTGAAGTTTGAAGATACAAGTTTTGCTGTCTCTTTCTGTTTTAGGAGGGAGAAATTGGGCCAAATTGTTCGGCTGAAATCAAGGTGACCTTCAAACCCATAGAGGCACTGGAGTACCGAAGTGTGGCTTACTGCAACATCTCAGGTCCAGCTCCTTTCCCCTGCTTCTCTCAGCCTCAGTGCAGCCATGGTGCAAGCCTGAGCCCACTGGGCTCCCCTATAACTGCTGGGAAGAGTCCCTGGCCAGCAGGGTAGTGCTGGCACATCCCCACTGGCCCTGCAGCTTCCAGGGAATCTCCTGTGCAAGGCCAGGGCTCAGAATCCTGTGTCTGGGTTCCTGATCCCAGAACAACCCAGACAGTGCAGGGAGAGGTTTTCCTGCCATGGCTTTGCCAGCATTTCCTCACAGGCCAAAGAGCTGCAGAGCAGAACAGCTTTAGTGAACAAGCACTGAGCCCCTCTAGGCCACTGACCTCCAGGATGGTCCATTTGACACGGCTTCATCATCAGGTGGTAGGAGCTGAGTTAGAAATGGGCTCCCTGACCCTGGATCACTCCCACTGCCCAGACACCACCAGACCAGAGTGGCTGAGCCCCGCTGAGCCCAGGGTGTTTGTGAAGGAGCACCCTTGGCCAGCACCTGCCTCTGTCCCTGTGTGGGAATTGTCACCTGGCAGCTCAGTCCGTGGAAGTAGAACACGATGCTAAGTGCCAGAAGTTGAGGATTTTGGCAACAAAGCCGTGTGCTACTGGGCCAGGTAGTTTGGCAATTGCCAAACTCTGTATGAGCTTTGTGCCTGCACTGAATGTATTTCAGAGCTCCTCTGAGTGCATGGGAAGGAAACCACAGAATCATAGTAAGTTCAGGATGGAATGGACCTTAAAGGCTTCTGGGCAGGGACACCTCCCACTAGATCAGGGAGCTCCAAGCCCATCCAGCCTGGCTTTGAACACTTTCAGGGCTGGAATCTCCACAACGCCCCTGGGGAACCTGCTGTAGTGTCTCACCACCCTCACAGTAAAAAATTCCTTCCTAATATCTAACCTAAATTTCCTTTCTTTCAATTTATACCCATTACTGCTTGGCCTGGCACTACAGGACATCAGAGGTATTTGAAACTCAGCAGACTGGTGGCTAAGATTGGAAACCAGCCTAAGGAATGGGTTAGAAATTCCAAGTCAGTTCCAAGGGATATCTCCTGAGGGAACAGAAGGGTCCATATCTTCTCCTGCAGCATCAGGAGCCGGTGGCATGCAGCTCAGAGTCAGGGACTCGCACTGAGGCAGCCTGGAAAATGCAGTGTAACAGAGGGAATTATTGTACTGAAATGGACATCTCTCCCCAGGCTGTGAGAGCAGGCTGCCCCTGCGCCTCAGAGGGCACGGCAAAGGACCCCTGGTTGAGCTGAACTGTCGCACACTGAACCTTGGGAACGTTTCTGTCAACACCCCCTACGTTCATGAGGTGAGAGCAGGACTTGGGATGGATCCTGATAGCTCCTGAGGCAGCAGCAAGCCTGGGGGCGACTTACTAAAATATGAATATCGATCTAATATCGATATCCAACTGAGACAGACAAAAACTCTCTAGCAGTGTAAAGTTAGAAAGTGTATGTTTATTGCATCATTAGACAATAACTCATGAGAAGGGAAGATTCCACATGTATTTCCATTTTGCTTTCTTGCTGCTGCAGGTGCAGCTGATTAACCTAGGAGCTATTGATGCACCCTTCACCTATATCTCTTCAAATGCAAACGTGGGCTTCTACTTCAAGTTTGCACCCAAGGAGGGCATCATTGCACCAGGTGGGACCCAGACGATCCAGGTCTCCTTCAGTGCCACCGTGCTGGGGACGTTTAAGGAAGAATTCCAGTTCAGTGTGGCTGGATCTCATAGGTCTGCACTCCTGACTATCAAGTAAGGACTGTGGGAGCTTGGTGGGCACATCTGTGGCTGTCTCTGGGACATCTCCCTCATTTTGGGGCTGAGCAGAGAAAAAAGGTGTTTCCTGAGGTTTTTTTGATCTCTGCTTTGATCCTGGAATTGCCTTAGTGTGAGGATGCCTCCTGCCCTGTGTGGGTACCTGGGAGCTGGCACGATCCTCCCTGCAGGGATCTCCCTCTGCCGTGGGCCATGGCAGGCAGTGGGATGGATCAGCTTTGGGCAGTAGCTGCTCTGGGATGTCCCCCCGAACAGCCAGCAAGGCCCCCAGGGCTTTGGAGGTGGCCCAGCCTGGGTGATTCTGCACCAGCAGCAGTGTTTGTAAAAATTCCCATTAATAATCCATCCCAGAGGGGCAGCAGCAGCCCCACCTCAGCTCTCACGGCCATGCTGTGGGGCACGAGCCGTGCTCCCAGCTCCTGTGCACAGAGTGCTCTGGTACCTCCTCTCCACAGCCGGGAAAGGGCTGATGTGGGACACAGGAACTGCAGCAGTAACTGTCCCATGGACAGAGGTATCATCCCGTGGGCTGGAGCCATGGCAAGAGAGAATCCTGGCCCAGCAGAAGGGAGAAGGGCTGAAAATAGGAGAGGCAGAGCTCATCCCTCAGCACCACAGCAGCATGAGGGCTTGTCCTTGCTAGCCTGAGCCATGTGCTGCTAGGATCGTGTAGGGTAAGCAGGAGAGCTGATGCTGGCTGCTCTGGAGCTTTGGAGCTGGGAGCTGCTGTTGGGAGGCACTGGGTCAAGGCAGTGAAGGAATGAAAGCAAACTGCAGTCAATTATACCAATGAGATAAGGGAGATGGATTAAAAAGAACAAGAAAGTTATTACTTAGCAAGAGAAAAGTGGTGAGTAGGTCTGCCCATAGTAGAGAAACAAGTATGCTGGCTTTGTTTTTAGAGGAAAAGTGCTGGGTTTTTTACTTTGGAAATCAAGAGGAAACATTTCACCATCAAATAATTGTTTCTGCTCTGTCCCTCCCCCAAACTGCTCATGGGATGTTATTGCATAAGCAGCTTTCTCCTTGAGCAAGGGCAGGTGTCTCTTGTTGAGAGGTGTAGAGCAGAGCCAGTGGCAGTCCTGTGAATACAACAGAAGGCACAACTGGTCCTTGATTTTTAACCAAAAGGCAGAGTGGTCATCGATTGGCATCAGCCATGAAATAAACTCATGATGTTGTGCAGCTCCAAGTGCTGATTTCAGTGGATGTTGTGGCTTTTGGAGCCTGTCTGCTGAGTTTAAGGACAGGTGAGGTGGTGTGCTAGATTCAGGACACCCCTGTTTGGTTGTTTAAGCTATTGCTCTTGGCTGTGCCAGCTGGTCCTTTCCTCCAGGATTCATCTGCCCACTGTGTAGAACTGTTGCTGCTCTTTCAAAGGGTGTTTGGGGCTCCCCTGACTTCATATCTCAAAACTCTGTAATGATTGTGTGGGTCAAAATCTCCTGAGAAAGCTCCTCCATGGGAGCAGCAATTGCAGCTAGGGAGTAGCAAAGCAGGAAAGGTTACAGAAGTTTGTGGGGACACCTTTATGTCCATCACATTACAGATGGGGAAACTGAGGCACAGAGCCATGTCTAGGTGTGTGTTCAGGGTCCTTCATGGGACCACCAGCAACCAGGGGGCTTTTCCTGCCTGCCCTGTGCCCAAAGCCCCATCAGTGGCTGTTGGCCGCTGGCCACTTGGCTTTAGCTTCCTCCTGTCTGCAGGGGCACCGTGCTGAGCACATGGCGGGGTGTTGATTTCAAACCTGCCCTGACACCAGGCTTTACACCCCCGAGCCATGACAGCCAGACCTGTGCTTTAATTCCCTTTAACCAAGCCATCTCCTCCTCTGTCCTCGCCACGGCAGGGGCAGTGTCACCAGGCCGACTTCACTCTTGGATGCCATTAAGCCCAACTTCCAGGACATCTCCTCTGGTGAGTGTTCCCTGGGCTGGGACACAGTGTGGGGGATCTGTGCCTTCCAAAATGGAGCACTGGAACATAAAAGCATCCCTCACTCATGGTCTGCCACAGCAGCCTCTTCAGGGTGTGAACTCCAGGGCTGCCGGGTGCCCCAGGTAGCATTCTGCCACTGTGAGATCAAATAGAACCAAGGAATAGAAAGTCAGGTTTTTTGCCACTCTGATATCAAACAGAACCAATAGAATAGAAAGTCAGTATATTTGCCACTGTGGGATCAAATAGAACCAAGGAAAATAGAAAGTCAGTATTTTTTGGTGTCCCTGTCCTGGTTTAAAAGACAGATGTCTGGCAAGGAAGGCTGGAATCTTCCTGGAATGGAAAGATGACCCCTTCCCTCCAAATTATTATACCTTTGAAATTACAGGGCTTCCAGGCAAAAATATGGGAAAGGGAGTAACAATTCTTTACTGGAATATATCGGCACAAACAACAACACATTAACAGAAGTTTCCAAGGGGGGAGGGAGGGAGGTTGGGAGGGAGGGAGGGAGGGAGGAAGGAAGGAAGGAAGGAAGGAAGGAAGGAAGGAAGGAAGGAAGGAAGGAAGGAAGGAAGGAAGGAAGGAAGGAAGGAAGGAAGGAAGGAAGGAAGGAAGGAAGGAAGGAAGGAAGCTTTCTTGAGCTGCTTCTTCCCCACCCTTATCACTGCTGAGGCACTTGTTGCCTTTTGAATAAATTAAACAAGAAAGGCAACAGTAATCACAGTGACCAGAATGGGTGTGAACTCATGTCACTCACTGTTTAGGTATTTTGAATACAATGGGAGTGTTGGCAGACTTAACAGGGAATTTTGCAGCTTGAATTCTCAGAGTAAATGCACGGTCTGGGTGCACACTCATCCCTGAGAGATAACTGGTGCTGGTTTGAGGTGGGTGAGGGAGCTCCTCCCCATCAGAGAGAGAGAAGCTTGCCGTGTTCAGCAGGGCTAGGAGTGGGCATTTTCAAGGCTGCAGTCTGGAATCAGTGTCAAAGGGAACTAAGTGACAATTAATTCCTCGTGCAGCTTCTTGGTGAGCTGTAGTTCAAATAATAAAGAACTAAACTGCAATCACACTTTCATCCTACCAGGATATTCACACCAGGAGTCATGCCATAATTGGTGCCTAAATGGACATTTGTGTCCTTTTCCTAGGCTCTCCCAACACCAAGACCTGTTGCCTCACTGACACCTCCCTGGTGTTCCATGATGCCCTTTGGAGAAAAAACTGCTTCCCAAATCTGCAAATCCAGCCCAGCACCCTGGAGTTCATGGGTGGCACTGAGGGAGTGCGCTTTCTGGAGATAACCAACTGCAGCCTTCTTCTCACCAAGTACCACTGGTCACTCTGTTGGGACAGCCAGGCGGACAAGCTGGGGTATGTGCACCTTTGCCCTCTCCTTGAAGCTCTTCTTCCTGGTGCCCTGCTTGTACTTGGCAAAGAACAAAGCTGTTGGCCTAGGATCTGACAGACTGCTTCTGGCTTTTCCTTGTTCAAATAACACTGACCAGCCGTGGTCAGCCTGGATGCTCAGAGAAAAGGTTTTCCACCAATTTGGTGCTGCCTAGCCCCCATAGGGGTTTCCCCTGGGAAGGAAAGCTGGGGTGAAAGCTGCTTTCTCAGACCTCTGTGGCCTGAGGCAATGTCACCTTGATGAAGGGCTCCTAGTCCCAGATCCACAGTGCTGCTGGAGCCCCTTCTGGCCCCTCTGCTTTGGGATGGGTCCTCTCTGCAGGAGCAGCTCTCTGCTCCTTGCCTTCCTCCCTTGCACTGTGCTGCAGGATGCCCAGAAAGTCCCAACACCAGAGAAAAGCTACCTGGTGCCCGGGCTGATGCTGAATGTCTGTTACCTTCCCTTTCCTTCTTTGCTGAGACAACTCCTTTACTGCCAGGATGATTTCCCTCCCAGGGGTCAGCTTTCAGCACACACCTTGGATCTTCACTCCCTTTTTTTTGACCCGTTACTCGTTTTGACTTTTCCCCTGCAACATGTCCCTGGTGGGTTTTGTCCTGTTTGACAGCAGGACTTGTTCATCACATCATCTCCTATCCCTGCCTCCCTCAGAGTTTCTGCTTTAGAGTGAAAAATGTCATTGTCTGGGCAACTGGGAAGTTGCTTCAAACCATTCATTAAAACTAAAGACAGTGGACTAGATAATTAGGGATCTCTTGGGGGTTATGACAAGACTGCCCCTCACCCAGAAATTAAACCCAGCCTTAGGTAACAAGCTACAAAGCTAAAGGCAGTGATTCCTTGGGGAGCAGGTCATTACAGGCCCTGAATGCCTGTCTGGGGATGGAGCATCCAGGTCGTGTTTGACTGTGTGGGGAGCACTTGCGGCTCAGCAGGGTGACAGGCAGGCACGGCTCGACTGTGTCCCTCACGTGGCATTAGAAACACAAGCAGAGTTACCCTGAGCACCTGCCTCAATTTAAAATGGGGACTGTGACCTGAGTCACCTGGGAGTGTTGGAAAATATCAACCAAGCCCCCCAACACTGTCAGGGAAACATTCCTGATAAATACCTGGTGGAGCTGCAGAGTTTCTGGCATTGGGCACTGGGTTTTGCTGGGCTGGCTCCTCACTGGCCAGGTCTGCCCCTCGGTGCCTCAAACCCCACCTTCCTGCTTGCCTTCTGTGTCTTTCCCTCTCCCACTTTTTGCATCCCCACGAGCTGTTAATCCCTGTCCTCTGTAGGTGCTCAGTGCAAGCAGCTGCAGCTGCTGTACTGCTGCTGCCTCGGCGTCATCCCTGGGCTGCCTTTACAACAGACCTGCTCCAGCCTGGATTGGGAAGGGCTGGATCAAACCATTTCTCAGTTCAGCACTCCAGCACCCACCCAGGGGCTGCATCCTGAGCAGGAGCTGCTCGTGCAGGTGTCCCTCCCTCCTCCCTCCCACTGCAGATCCCTGTTCACATTTCTGTTTTTTTCCAGATATGAGCTTAACCCACCTAAATTCAAACCCCAACCACCAAAGGAGCAGAGAACCTCCCGTTTGGATTACTCAGCATATAGAAGGAGATTCAGGATTAGAAAGGAGGAGGTAGACAGTGCCCTGAAAGAAGCAAAGGATTTTGCCCAATCTTTAGGAACAGAGGTAGATTTTTTTGTACACACACTGCTTGTGTTGCCTCCCCAGCTTGCCACTGACAAGTCACGCTCATGCTGACCTCCCTTTTTGCTGCCTTGCTGTCCTGTGCCCCTGTGGGTTGGGCAGCAGGGCCCTTGGCTGGGTATGGGGTGTGTGAGAGAGAGAGAAAGAGGAGAGTTTTCCTTGGAGAAGTTCACTCAGATCCTACAGACCTGTGCTGAGTGTGGGATTTTTGTGCCTGGTTTTCTTCACAATGTAAGATGAGGCTTTTATCTGTATCATCATGGTAAGACCTCCAGCTTCCTTCCCAGAGCAGGCTGTGATGAGTCCTGATCTCCACCTACCCTTTTCCCAGCCCAGCCAGACTACCTGTTTCCAGGTGTCTGCTCTCACCCGAGAGCTGGTATTGCACTGGTGGCCCTGAAGCTGTCTTACAAACTGAGACTTTTCAAAGTGGCTGTCTCCTTCCTGGCATAGAAAATGGCTTGTTTTTCAGGTGCTGCCACAAACTCCTGGACCCCCTCACCTCCCACGGGAGCTGGCAGGAATCACGTCCTCCGTGGATGCACCTCCTTCTCCCCTCGAAGCAGAGAAGGTAAGAGGGAATCTGTCTCACTCACCCATTGCCAGTGTGGCAAGCAGGGCTGTAGCTCCCAGTCCCACTGGTGGCCCCCAGCACTGCCCACAGAGGGGCCTCACGTCCCTCCAGGCTTACCACAAAGTGTTGCTGAACCAACTGGTTGTTGGAGGGGCCATGCAGGACATGGTGTAGGGCTGCCCAAGGATGCTGTGCAGCACCTATGGAGGGCATTGCTCCCCCTGGACCTCATCAGGTGGTCCATAGGAAATTTTTGCAGGAGCTTTTGCTGTAGCACCTGGAGAAAGCAGGCTACAAATCAGAGAGAGGGGGAAAAGCCTCAGGAGTCAGATGAGCGGGGCTGGAGGCCTTCCCTGAGCTACCTGAGCTCCAAGAGCTCTCACTCTGAGTCTCCTCCTTTTCTAAAAGCAATAAGAAATGCTTTTTAAAGGCATGTTGTGCATCAGAGAGAATTTCTACTGCCAGAAGACATCCCAGTTCACTTTAATGTAGTGTATTAATTAACACATTGATCTGTGAGTATGGGAGAAGATTTTCCCCATGGTCCCTCCACTGGTCAGTGGCACGGATGCAGGATGAGATTAGGGTGATTTTGGCTGTGTGTGGGGAATAGGCCCCTCCAGGTACAGCTGCACTCTGCTCCAAGATGCTCTTCTGCACCCATTTCCATGCTCAACACCTCAATCTCTCCTGTCCTCCATCCAGGCTTTCAGTATCCTGCCGCTGTCAGGTGTGCTGCAGCCAGGAGAGAGCCAGCAGGTCTCCTTCACCTTCTCTGGCTGCTGCAACATCCTCCCCAGCATGAAGGCACTGTGCTGCGTGGAGGGAGGCCCCACCTACGAGGTGGAGCTGATCACCTCACGCCTCAGCTACTCCCTGAGCTGCTGGGAGATCAACTGTGGCCCTCAGGTACCACACACAGCCCCTGGCACAGCTCTTTGCCCTGGAACCACGGCCAGCAGGTTCCTGCCCACCTCGGCCCAGGGCTCCCTCCCCTCCCCAGCCCCTTTGTTGGTTCTGGGGCTTGGAAGTACAACCTTTGAGGGACACAGCTGGCATCCAACCTGGTTCAAAATAGCCATCTCCAAAAATGTAGGGAGTGCCTCTTTTTCTGGGTACCTAAGACTGCCTCCTGGGGTAGGCAGGGTCCCAGTGGGGATGCCCTGGGGGTCGTGTCCCTGAGACTTCCCTCTGCTGATCCACGCCTAAAGCCTGACCTCCAAGGAGATGCTCGTCTAAAGCTCCTGCTTAATCCACAAATAATCAAAGGAAGAAGTTGGGCTTCCAGTCACTATAGTTGGAGAGACTGTCCCAGAATAATCCCCACTTTCCAGCTGAAAGCCCACAGATATTTCTAGCTGCTGGCCCTGTCTGTGTTGCCCTGTGTGACTCCCTTGTTGCATGTGTGTTGCTTGACAATAGTTGCATGCCTTTTCTCCTGCAATGCCTCAGTGCTGTCTCTGTTTCTCCTGGCTGTTGGTGACCCCTCAGAGTGCAGAGGGCCTGTGTCCCCCGGTTCATTTATTGCTGGCCCTCACACGGTTATTACCACACCTCTGTGTGCTGCCAGAGCTCCGTGGTCCTGGTGCCCTGTGCCTGGGGGTTCCCTGGGTTCCCAAGTGCCCTCATCTCCTCCCTGGTCCCTGCTCCCACGATGTGTCTGCTTCCAAGCCCAGGAGAGAGGAAGGAGATTCCCAGCAGCAGGCCTGGGTCTGTAACTTCCCACTCCTGTGCCTTCCCTCCAGATATTTAATGAAATTAGTCACAGCACGGTCACCCTGGAGAACACTGGCAGGACTGAGTTCACCTGGGTGCTGAAGCCCAGCACTGCAGCCAAGCATCTGCCTGGTGTGTTTCTGGTCGATCCCACCACTGTAAGTAGCACAAGTGACGGACCCCAGCCCTGTGCCAGGTGGCCCAGGAGAGCATTAAAGGGAAAAAGGAGGGGGAGAAAGGGGGAAAAAATTCAGAGGTGAAAACCTAAACCCAGCCATGAGAGAGAGAGGGCTATAAGCAATTTCTGCGGGGGGCAGAGAAGGTCAAACAAGGGCTCTCCTGATGGAGTCCCCACGGCCTTGGCTGGTGGGTGGCTCTGCTGTCAGAGGCAGACACCAGCAGGAAGCACAAATGTGTTAGTCACTGTCCTGTCCTGCTGTCAGGGGAGTAGAGGAGAACTCTTTTTGGTAGATTTCTCGGACAAAAACAAGGCACAAATGCAGGAAGTACTGTATCTGAAAACTGTTTGTTGATAAAGAGAAGGTATGGTCCCGACCAGAAGGGGATAGAAAAGAGAGCAGAGAGAGAAAATGAGAAACGGAGAAAGTAACAGAGGACAGGGACAGAGCATTACTGCTGGAACCCTGGGACGCTCCGTCGGTGTCCTGCTGGGCAGGTGGAGCAAGTGTGCTGCCAGCTGCACGATGAAAAACACGTTCCCTCTCCTGTGAACTTGTAAAATGTTTAATAAAGGACAATAGGAAACAAAGGCCACAGAGCAAAGGTTATTACAGCAGGGTGCATCTTGGCACTCAGCCAGGAGCACACTTTCACCTTCGGGGATACCCCTAAAGCGCCTTTTCCATTACATCAGCCTGTTGCATATTCACAGACTCTTATGCATAGTAAATTTTTTCCCTAAACTAGTTTACATGTTCTAAGAATTGCTTAGCATGGCTCCTCCTTGGATCTGCCCTTTTTGGAGCGTGCCTATTCCTTGGCTACGATTTTAGTCCTTTTTTGTCATCATCTTCAGTTCTGGCCCCAGCCCAGGCTGCCTTCAGACGGTGAATGCTGATGGTTGGCAGATCTGTACAGGTGTCTTCTTCATATGTTCACTGGATGCCATCCCATGCAAGCAGGCACTTTAACCCAAGCACATTATATCAGCTATTTCACTAAGCTTAATTAACAACAGAAATAAAAACGATATCTTTATAACTAAGTTACTTTAACACGACACATATAAGATCAATGTTCATGTTTTTCATGGAGACAGCAGAGGACCAGCTTGCCCTGGTGAGCAGGGAAGCAGTGGCAGCAGGGTAGACAGACAGGGAAGAAGTGGCTCTGCAGGGAGCCAGGCCCTCCAGGTGCTCCCAGCCCAACAAAAAAACCAAAAGTGTCAGGGAAACACTGGCAGTGCTTTTATATGCTAAGATTCCTCCTGTCATAGATACATATTATAATATTGGCTTTTCGCAAATATTAATATCAAAGCAATGTGACCCCCCCGTGCGGAGAATGCTGTGAGTCTATGTTGTAGAAGGCTGAATAATTGCTTTATTATATCCTCTTATAATATATTGTACTAGAACTATATCATACTAAAAAATACTGAAGAAAAACCTGTGACTGTGTGCAGATAGTCCAGCTTTGACCCAATTGGCCAATCAATCCAAACAGCCATCACCAGTTCTAATTAACAAATCCCGCCTCAGTAAACAATCTTCATAACACATTCCACATGTGCCAAACAACAGGAGCAGCGAATAGAGAGAATTGTTTTCCTTGAGCTTTCTCACTGCGTCTCACAACTTCCCAGGAAAAATCCTGGGAGAGAGAATCATGCCTCTCTCTGTTCAGGGAATGTGAATACTACATATTAAAATGGATTTTATATGTGTGGTGTTAAAGTAACTTTGTTATAAAGATATAGTTTGTATTTTTGCTGCTGGTTAAGCTTAGACATAGCAGTGAAATAGCCATGCTCGTGTTAAAATGCCTGCTTGGATGGGATAACACCCAGTGAACACAGGATGAGGACACCTGTACAGATCTGCCAACCATCAGCACTCACCGTCTGAAGGCAGTGAGGACCAAGGCCCGAACTGGAAGCGATAAAGAGAAGGAGCCAAAACCCAGCTAAGAAACACAAATGCCCTAAAAAGGCAGAACCAAGGAGAGGCCATGTAAAATGGTTCCTGGCATATGTAAACTAGTTTATGGAAATACATAAGGACTATGAATATGCAACAGCCTGGTGTAATGAAAAGGTATTTAAGGGGTGTACCTGATGCTAACAGCGTGCTCCTGGCTGAGTGCCAAGATGCACCCAGCCCTAACAATCTTTGCTGTGGTCTTTGTCTCCTATTGTCCTTTATTAAACTTTTAACATTTTCACAGGAGAGTGAACGTGTTTTTCACACTCCCATAACTCAGCCCTTTCAGGAGGACTTGGTCAGGCAGGCAAAGTTTTCCTGGGCTTCAGGGTCTGCCCTCCTCCGAGGGGGAGGTCGCTGGCAGCCCCCAGACACGGGGGGCCTGCATTGTCTGCTACCAACCTCCTTTACACGTGGGATAAGTTAGGGCTCCCAGCACGTGGACAGCCCCTATTGTAGTTTTTCACCCCATGTCAGAAAATGGATTTATAGCCTATGCTGAGGCATGACTAAAAATCTAATTGGTTCCTCACAGTCACTGTGGGGACCCTGAGGGCTGAGATCTCAGGCTGTGCTGGCACTGGAGCGTTTCTGAGGGTCACTTTACCCAGGGTGTGATCACACAGGACATTGTCCTTGGCCCTGCCTCCCCACTGCCAGCTAAGCACCACTTACATGTCCCTTACTAGGCTTGCTGCTCCCTGCCTCCTCCAGCCCTGCTGCTGTGCAGCGGCTTTGTGGGGCAGTGAGGGGGCCAGGGAGCGGGGCTGGAAGAGCAGGGAGAAAGATTAGCAGCATCCCACCACTGCCCAAGCCTCTCAGTCCTGCTTGGATGTCTTTGAGCCGAAGCAGCATTCCTGCCTTTGTCCCTCCTTGAAGTGGGAAGTAATTTGCTTTCCCATTTCTGCATGCCTGAATCCTCCAAGGGACGAGAGGAGCTGCTGGCCCTGCTGAGAGCAGGGGGTTCCCTTCCCCAGCAGCAGCAGAAGAAGCTATTTTTGTTGAGGCAGGCTCTTGCTGGCAGAGGGCAAAGCCTGTTAGCAGAAGGGCTGTGCTCACATCAGGCTGTGCTGGGGCTGCAGCCTTGTGAGCCCTGGGGACGACACATGGTGCCCTTTTGGGTACAGGGAAGGTAGAAGGTGTGAGAAACAAAGGCCACTCCTCAGTTAAAATTTAAAAAAATGTTAATAAGAGACAATAGGGGACAAAGCCAATAAAGCAGAAGTAACAGCACTGGGTGCTTAGCTGCAGCCACAGGCACACCAGTCAACCCAGCAACACCCCTTATATCCCTGGGGTATTGCATCAGCCTAATACATATTTACAAAGGGTTAGATATATTCAAAAATTTTAACATAGTTCCTCCTCTCTACCACCTTTTTGGAGCATGTGCAGTTGTCCTAGTGGTGGTCATTTGTTACTTTTCAACATATTCAACAGGTTTCCATTCCTTCACTATTAAATGTTAAATTTAATATTATATATATGTTATAAATTAATATATTTATATGTGTATGTTATATACTTTTTACATGTTATAAATTAATATATATTATAAATTTAATATTATATATATGTTATAATTTAACATTATATAAATGTTAAATGTTAATATTACAACTCTTCACCAACATTATTATCACAACACGTTTGCATTAAAAGATCTCTAAACTTTAGCAAAACTTCTTTTACAGAAGTCAACATTATAAACCACATTGTATTTAACAGTTGTGAAAGCCAACACTGTAATATATTTATCACGAAGGTGATGTGGTCCGATGGTTTATTCCAGATGAGAGTCTGTCTCCTCAGCCTGTGTGTCCCCTGATCCCCCATCAAACACTCTGATGCATTCCCTCCCTCTTCTCCTGTCCCTGCAGGGCTTCATTGCACCTGGCGAGAAGCAAGAGCTGGAATTCTCTTACATGCCAGGAATACCAGGAGCTTTCATCAGGATTTACCAGCTTGAAGTGGATGACCTGGACCCAAAAAATATCACCCTGAAAGGAGAAGCATGCTGTCCCATGATCAGCATGAACCTGTCCTGGAACACCACAGGTGGGCACGGCCTGTCTGCCCCAGGAAGGGCCGCTCTGGTTTTGTTCCCGACCGTAAGCCCATGGGGCAGCTCATGCCAACCCCACCGAGCCTGGAGGCCTGCAGGACTCCCAGGCCAACTCAAGCCCTCCCCGGTTGCTTCATGAGTCTTGAGCGGAGGATGCCATGTGGGCTTTGTCCCAGGAGCCATCCTGCAGATCTTGCCAGCACATCTGGCAGGGTCCTGAAGGATGGTGGCGAGAGTAAAGGGCTTGGGAAAGCTGTTAGAGAGACTGGCAGGGCTTCTGGCAGGGTTGGATTTGCGTGACATTGCAGGGGATGAGATGCTTCTCAGTGGGGAGGGAGAGAACGTGAGGATTCAGCGAGGAGCAGCAGCATCCACTTCCCATAGAGGGCTTGAGGGATTTCTTTCTGGAAGAAACCAATGCTGGGAGGTGGGGACTTGCCAGCTGAAATGGGACTGGCACTTTGCTCACACTTCTCTTTGCGGGTGTTTTCTTCCTTCAGAAAATGAAAAATATGAGAAGCTACTGAAAGAGTCTGTAAAACACCTGCAACAGTACAGTGAGAGGAATAAATCAGAAGTTGTTCAGAAGACTCAGAGCCTGAAGTCTCAGACTCTGAAAACTCAGACTCCAAAGACTCAGACCTCAGAGACTCGGGATCCGAAGACTCAGGACCTGAAGCCCCGTTTGCTCAGCTCTGGCATGGTAGTAAGAACAGCTGCAGCCCCGTTTGGCACATGCCACCTTCTCCGTGTCACCTGAGCCCCTTGCAGCCCACAGCAGCTCCCCAGTGCCCTGATGGCACCTGGGACCTCCCTGCCCACCTACAACCTTGTGTCATCTCAGCATTGCCCCTAGGGCTGCCACTCTGCTCATGGTCTCTTCTGGGGCTGCATCAACTTCCTGGCTACCCCAGGGAGAGGTCCTGAAGGCCATGCTCCAGGGATGGAGTTGATGGTGCTTTGAAGGAGATGCAGGTCATTGCTGGGGAGTTTGTTGGTCCCAACCCAAGCCCTGCCAGAGTTACAGACCTGAACAGTGGCTGCCTGACTGTGCCCTGGGGCTGTGCTGGTGGTGCTCATCTCCAAGAGGCACCAGCTTGGTCCTGGTTCCCTTCCAAGACAGTTTTTGTCCAAGCTGCCTTGGTACTGGCTGGGGGAGGCAAGTGTCTGGAGCTCTGGAAGGTTCCTGGCTGGTCTGTCTGCCTGGCCAGAGCAGCTTTGCTAAGAATCTGGGTAGGCAAAGATGCTGGAGTTACTTCCCTGGAGATGAGGTCCTGGCTAAGAGAGCAGGAGGTGTCACAGACACTGAGCAGCTGGACAGGAGGACCCCATGCCCCCTCCCAACAAGAGCAGGGTGGGATCCTTTCTCAGGTGCAAGCTGGGCCTTGGGAAGGACCTTTACTAACCAGGCACTTTTTCCCTTTCCTCAGCCAAACACTCAGCTGCAGATAAACATGATGAGAATGCTGATCAAGAAGGCTGCTCTGGAGCGGCAGAAAAGGCTCACATACCATCTCCCAAAGGGCAGGTTCCCTAACAAGCAGCTACGCCAGAGTCTTGTCAAGTGAGTAGGGACTCCCATCCCCATCTCCAGGTACCCCATGGGGAACACCCAGCCATGTCCCCTTCTCCTGAGAGCTCCTTGGGCCTGCAGAGCTGGGAATAGCCTGGAGTCCAGAAGGGGTCTGGTCCCAGTGGCTGTGACACGCCACATGTGAGCAGTGAGGTGTCCTCCCTTCCCCAGCACCTTCACCCAGCTTTGGACTGCTCAGCTCCCCACAGGTGTGGGGTTCTGTCCCTAGAGCTGAGGGGACCCATTGCAGACCTTCCAGCCCTTCCAGGCAGGATAAATTCTGTCCCTGCTAACTAGCTCTGAAAGAGACAGCTCCCAGCTGATGTCGTGGCTCCAACTAACAGAGCACACTAAACAAAAGGAAAAGGGAACCCTTTAAAACCCCAAATCAGATGGCTTGAATCGTGGTGGGGTGGCAGGGCTTGTCTAGGAAACTTGGTGGGTCCCTGTAACCATCATGATGCAGCACAAGCAGCAGAGGTTTCAATGCAGGAAGCAGATGCTCTGCAGAGCAGATCATGTGGTCTGGTTGCAGAGCAATGAAGATTTCCTGTGCAGGCAAATCATAATCTAGGCCCCAAAACAATTTCAGCCTCAGGCTGTACCCCAGGCTGGGCAGTTCCACTGAGACCAGTGGAGGACCAGTGGACTCACCTGTACTGGCTTTTCATGGCAGAGGAGCTGTGGCCAGTGTCCATTTTAAATAATTTTATTTGCAGGTACTGTTAGTATCTGATAGAACCTAGGACTTGTCAGGACTCCTCCTGACTTACCAAACTCTTTGCCAGGTGGTCAGGCCATGGGTTTCATGGGCTTGAGCTGAGTTTTTACAGCAGTGAATAAAGAAATAGCCACTTTATTTATGACTGTCCTCTTGGACATGCAGCCAGGCTGTGGTTTAAGGACTGTCCTTAATCCTCCTTGCAGAGTTAAGCTGCCCGAGTATATCCTGGACATGGGCCCTGTCCTTAAGGGTTTCACTGAGAGAAGCACTCTGGAGATCACCAACCCTGAGCAGATCCCAGTGTCCTTCCAGGCTGATCTGTCTGCCCTGCAGGATACAGGTAAGCAGTGCTGGAGACACTTCCTGTGGCCTTGAAGGAGGTGTCTCAGACAGATTAGCTTAAGCCACTGAACTTGGGGATGTTTTTGAGCTTTTTTCTTCTCAGTGCCCCTGCTGGGAGCTTTAGAGGCAGAATTCTCCTGGCCATCCATGCCCAGGGACCTCTCCTGGCTTCCTGTGCCTGCCCTAACGCTTCAGTGCAGAGGCCAGATGGGCTCATCACCCTGGTCACCTCTCAACATCCTCTGCCCTTGGCTCCCACGAGCATCGAGTTTCTTTGGGCACTCTATGGGCTTGTTTTGGCAACCAGTGGGGTCTGCTGTGTTTTGGAAATGCTTTGTTTGGAGTTCACACTGTCACAGCACCTGTATTCAGCCTTTATTTAACAAACAGCCTGTGAGATCCTCTGGTGGATCAAAAGAGGCTTCCAAAAGAGGCCTCAAGGCAAGGCTGCACTTCCATCACAGTGGCTCACTGTGTCTGAGGGCTGTTCAGGTGCACTCTAAGTTTTTATCCAGGTCACAGAACAGTGTGGGGCTTTCCCCACCCCTCTCAGCCAGGACACCTGTAAGGCTTTAAGTGCTTATGGCACATTTCGTGTTCCTCATGTATCTCAGCTGCTTTATGTTCATCTGTTCCAGGTTTCAGCGTGGACCTAGGCCTGATAAAGAGCCTGCCCCCCAGCCACACCGTGGCGTTTGAAGTGCACTTTGAAAGTGCCCACCAGCCACCGGGTGACGTGGATGTGCTGCTGCCCGTAGAGGTACCACAGCTCTTGGGGCAGGCAGCAGGCTGGGCACAGCAGCAGATGTCACCTGCACCCTCCGCTGAATTCTCTGTCCTTCTCCAGGTGACAAATGGCCCCACGTTTCACATCCACCTCTGTGCCACTGTGCTGGGACCGTCGCTTGAGCTCTCCAAGAACACGCTGCAGTTCTCTGACATCCCCGTTGGGCAGTGCCAGGTTGAGACCATCCGGCTCTACAACCGCTTCCAAGCACCCTGCAAATGGTCCATCAAGTCTGTTCTGAAGGTAAAGCACAGGCAACATTGAACACGTAACTTCTTGGCTGGGTTTCTTTGTGTCTCTTGCCCTTTCTGCTCCTGTGGCTGCCTGAGCATTTGGGTCTACAGCATGTTGGAGGAAGCTTCTGAGGGTGTGGATCAAGGCTGGTTTGCCTGGGCCTGTTCCATTAGTGGATGCTTTGCTTTTCTGCCATCTTCACCCATTCCTCCTCCTCTGAGGACAGTAGTTCCCTATCTTCCCACCCTGTCTATAGGTTTTCCCTCCAGCTCTGGGCTATGGGGGCCGCTCTTGGTTTGGCTGTGGGTGCTCTCAGCACCGCATCAGTGTCTCAGAGCACTCAGGAAGTGAGGTTCTGTCCTCACAGACTGAGGAGACCTCACACAGTTGGTTTCTGTGCCCAGAATAATCAGCACAAATACGTGACACCAGCCCTATGCCGGAAGCAGCAGGCGCCGGAGGATGAGCCCTGTCCCTTTGAAGTGATGCCCTCCCAAGGAACCCTTGATCCACAGCGGTGGCAGAACTTACAAATCTGGTTTACACCCAAGGAGGAGGTGAGATTGGCAGGTGTCATCCCGGGAGGCCTGTCAGGGTTATCTGGAAATAAGGGCCTGGTCCAGAGAGTGTGGTATGAGCTCTGCCTTTGCAGGGAGCTTTCTGCAAAGCCCGTACTTGTGGCAGCACAAGGAGAAATATGCTGCCACACATACTCAGCGTGGCTCAATTCACCCCAGAGAGCCCTCCTGTGAGATGTGCTTTGAAATGCCCACAGGAAGCTTGCACAGAGAGCACCAGGGCTGCCTCTCAGCACATGGGGGGGATGTGCCCAACTCCCCTCAGCCTGCCCCTTGCCTGGCTGTATTTGCAGCTGCGACACTCAGCGTCGCAGACACTCGCAGGGGATAATCCTGGAATGGCCAGTCTGGGCTTATCCTGCTGCAGGACTGACAGACAAATCAGCCACCAGACACCTTCCTGGACATGGCAGGACAATCACCTGTGCCGCCAGCAGTCTCTGGGGCTCTGGCCTGCCTGCACATTGCCGTGCAGCTGGGGATTCAACTTAAAGGATGGAGCATTCCCAAAAGTAGTTTGCCTGTGGCCGCTGGGTCTCGGAAACTGGCAGCGTGTACCATCATGGACACAAGTGCTTCTGTGCCCACAAACATTCCCAGGGATCTTTTAATTGCTGGAGAGATGTAACCATCTTGTGTCTGGCTTGGACCAGAGCCAAACACTAAACAGGGAAGATGACCCTTATTTCTGGCCAGTGAGAGCTGATTTGCCTCTCTCCTGGAGCTGGTGTTTGCCTGATGCAGCAGTACCAGGACAATGCCTGGACACTGTAACCCCAAGGGCCCTTCCCATGAGCATTGCACTCCTGCATGACCAGATGAAAATGCCTGACAGTCTTTGTACATCCATCTGATACCCAAATACCCAGTTTCAGTGCACACCAGGATTCATCCCAGTTACTAGACCCAGGACACAGATGCTATAGTCCCTAGCATAAGTAAATGTCTGGTTTCTGTTCACCTTGGAGGAATTGATAACACCCTGACCTTGGGGCAAGAGTTGTTATATTTGAGGTCCTGTCACCTGGGACTTCATGGATGAGTTTTCTGCACTTTTTTCTTTTCAGAGGTCTTACAAGAATGAACTGAAGCTTAACATCTGTGGGAGCAGCAATCACTTAAAGCTGCACCTCTCAGGACAAGGTCTGGAGCCACGGCTGGAGTTCAGCCCCCCAGCACTAAAGATGGGATGGGTGCTGGTGGACAGCAATGGGCTGGAGGCCACAGCGGTGGTGAAGAATCCATGCAGCTTCCCCATTGAGTTTTACTCTTTGGATTTTGACGAGCAGTACCTTGAGGAGGAGAAGGTGAGAAGGCAGGTCTGGTCCCCATGTACGTGCTGCCAAGCTTCTCAGCACTCCAGCATTCCCGGGCTTGTGCCGGGAGATGGAGGCAATCCCCAGGGCAGGGCCACCTCTGCTGACATGCTGTGGGAGGAATTAAATAGTTTGTGTTGTTGGGAGAAAGGGAAGAGACAGAAATCGGGTTTGTTGAGTGTGTGAGATAAAAGGCAAGACAAGGAATCTTGCTATGGTTTCTCTTCCCTGCACACACAGATCCTGCGGATGGCACTGGGGTCTGAGAACAAAAAGAGCTTTTTAATGCCTCCACGCGCCATGGGTGGGACACTGCTCCCAAAGGTGCTGGAGGACTATGAAGCACAGAAGAGGCTGAAGGCTCAACAGGCAGAGCTCAAGACCATGGCAGAGGCCAAGGCCAGGGCTGAGTCTGAGGCTGAGGACAAGGGCAAGGCAGCACCAGGTCAGAAAAACAGTGAGGGTTTGGCAGTGTCTGTTTTGACTGTGGTCACAGCTGGGAGTCCATTCTGTACACCCTGAACTCTCACCTCACTCTCCAGGGCAAGCCCATGCTTTTATCAGCTGCTTGTTCCTCAGCTTGGTGGAGAAACTCTTGGGTGAAGGGCTGTGGTATCCCAACCCTGAGTGTAGCCAAAGCAAGCCCCTACCTGCCTGACAGAATGGGGGAATAATCACGATATTCCCTTGTGTCCCTTAGCCATAAAGACTAGGATTGGATGAGTTCTTCAGCCAGGTCTAATATCACTGGCTCTTTTATATTTGCACCTTCCTAGCAACAAAAGAAGAAGCTCATGTTGCTTTCACCAAGTCTCCTTTCCCAGGGTCTGAGGAGATGTGGAGGAGGATGAAGATCACAGGTGGGCAGGAGGCTGACTTTTCCCCCTGGTTTTGCACTGCAGGATATCACAGGGTTGTCATGAGCTATTCTGAGCCCATGGTGAAAGCGACTGGAAATCCTGTCTCTCTGGCTGACCTGTGCCACCTGTGCATTGCTCAGAAGACCAATAAGCCCCAGGAGAAGGTGGAGAAGAAGCCTGAACAAAACTGTGGAGGCCAAAGGAGTCATCAGTCATTTCAGCTGGAGGCGCAAAGTGAAATTGCAGAAGGGGCAGTCAGAGACTGCCGTGACAGGACGCTGTGTCTGGACATGCTGGTCACAGATCCAAGGGCCATGATGGGGGAGATCCTGAGGGAGGACCAGGTAAAACCCTGCAAGGCTCAGATCTTGAGCTTGCCGTGGTCATGGGCCCTGGAGCATTGTGTCCCCACAGGTGATAATGGCACAGAGCCTTGTCCAGGCCCCTGATGATGCTCCACAATGACATCTGTGTGGATGGGGAGGTTATCGCCATCCCTCAGATGGGCAGGAAGTGGCAGTGCTCTGTGTACAAATGTCCTGTTTGTTCAGAGTTTCCCAGCCTGGAAATCATTATGAACAGGACAGGGCAGCTCATGGTCATTATTTTCATCAGCTGAGGCACTCGGGAGAGGATTGTCGCTGTTGAGGCAGGACGAGAATGAAAGAACTCCAGAAGGCTGGAGTTACATGATGTGAACTCTAACAACACAACTCAACTCAACTGATTCATTTAAAATACACCACTCTTTTTATGGAAAGCATCGTGCAGACTAATTTAATTGGTCTTAAAGTAAAAAATCTCACACCATTGGTGTGCAGTGAATGACGCACGGTGGCAGAACATATCTATAAACAATGTGAACAACAAGAGAGACAGAGAATTATT
The DNA here is from genome assembly GCF_050655825.1 of Lonchura striata. Classification (NCBI taxonomy): domain Eukaryota; kingdom Metazoa; phylum Chordata; class Aves; order Passeriformes; family Estrildidae; genus Lonchura; species Lonchura striata. Next base: position 4,039,836 of record NC_140735.1, on the reverse strand, counting down.
GACATTCCTTTGCAACTCTTTCCCAGGCTCTAGCCTGGCAGAAACCTCTCTTTTTCTCTTGGACTAAACTGAGAATACCCATAGAGGTTTCTCTCCTGGTCCTGCTTGTAGCTCTTGCCTCTGCTCTGGAGCCCGCTCACCCCACCCGGCACAACAAAGCACTTCTATTCATATAAATCAAAACCCCACTGCCAAAACCTCAGTGCCTTTAAAGGAGTTGTGAGGATCAAGTTGACACAAGTAGAAGCAGGATTTCCTCTTCTGTTTTAGATGCTGGAACATCTGGGGCTGCATCCCGACGGGCCTCCCCTTCCCCCTGCTGCTGTGCTCTCCATAGTGGAGTACCCAGAGGAGCGGCTGGGCCCTGCAGGGCGTGTGGAGCCCTTCACCCTCCTGGCACCACAAGAGGTAAAAAATCTCCTAAACCATCAACTTCCTTTGAGGAGAGGGTCCTGAGTGAGAAGGGTTGTCCTAGGTGGGGTTTTTTTGGTTTTTTGGTTGGGTTTTTGTTTTTTTTTTTGTTTTTTTGGTTTTTTTGTTGAGGTTGGGATTGAAGGTATTTGAGATGATATTTTATGTTTGTATTTAGGTGTTTATTATTTTTTATTAGTGAAATACTTCCACGGCTGTGAGTTTTGTAGATTTTATTGGTAATGTATAAAATGGTTAACTATTTTTTGTTATGAGGATTTTTAAAATTAAATTATTTAATTAAGAAATGATACTTAGGTTATTATTTTTTAACTTAATAACTGATTTTTCAAAGCCTGTAATGTGGACTTCTATTTTCTAATTACATTACTTAAATTTATGAAGAAGAAGGAAAAAGGTGAAGAATTTGGTTTTGCTTTAAAGCTTTTATCTTGCTTCATATTTATTTTTATATTCTAAAACCTTAAAGCCCAAGTTTTTTACTTTGTGACATTGCACACTTCCAACTAACTACACACTCATAATTTCAGTGTTATTAATTAATTCTGGAAGTCTTCTATACAGCCTCAGTTCAAATGCAGCGCTCTTTTGTAAGTCTGTACCTTTTAGCACAGAAAGTTTAAAATTCTCAGTATCTAGGATTACAACAGTCCTAGGCAAAACAAACACCAGTAAGGAAGACCAAGTCCATGGGCAGGTGGACTTATTTGTTTATTCTCTCTTCTGCTGGTGAAGAAACCCCCATTTTGCTCTCCAGGATGGGGATGCCTCAGGGCTCACCTCTCCCTCCCTTTTCTCTCTCCCCTTAGGCCGAGGCCCCAGATATGAGGGGCAGTTCTGCTGAGGGCCAACCAAAGATGGGTGAAGCAGCCAGCAGAGACAGCTCTGCAAAGGAGAGCCAGATGTCCACACAGAGAACCGAAAGTCCCCAGGATTCCCCCACAGCAAGCAGCAAAAGCACGCTGGAAAGTGCCTCAATGCCCACAGAATTCCTCAGGTGAGCCATGCAGGAGGAGGTGATGCCTCTGCTTCTTGGTCCTCTTGCCAAACAAGGTCCATCGCCCCCAGCTCCATGGTGACCCTGAGCCAGTGCCTCCACGGGATGGCGAGTGCACCCTCCTTGTTTCGTTTGCTCCTCAGCAACGTCTGAAGACTCCTCTTTAATTGCCAGGCCGAAACGGTACCGGTGGGTAGTGCCTGCCCACGGGGAGGTGGAACTGAAGGTCCACTTCTCCACCAAAAAGCCAGGGAAGTTTGAGCAGACGCTGAGGTTTGAGCTTGTGCAGACAAAGCGCCAGTACGAGCTGCCCTGCCGTGGCACCAGCCTGTACCCCAGCATCAGCCAGGACCCACGGTAAGGCTGGCCCCTGGCAGCCCCCACACCACTGCTGCCCCTGAGCCACAACCAGGGCTGCCCCTGGGGCTTCTGCCTGGGCAGATCGTGCTGCCTGAGGTCACCCAGCACCTCCTCCTGCGCTGGAGCTGGCAAGGCAGATGGTACCTCAGCCTCCAGGAGGGGTTTTGGCTTTCTGACGACATTTCCTACTCAGAGCATCTCATAGCTCTTCCTTCCCCACTTTCTCTGCCCAGGGTGGTGTTTCCACAGTGGAGGAAAACCATGAAGGAAGATGAAATAATCTTCAAGGAGTATGTTGAAAGCACAGAGCAATTCCACTTCGGGCCACTGATGTGTGGGAAATCAAGAGAGTGGTACGTGCTCCCTGCTGGGCCCTGTACTTTTGTGACACGCCTGGGGAGACAGGCAGTCCCAGAGACACAGCCCAGGGCAGTCCCTGGTAGAGTCCTGGGAGACACATGGGTTTGAGGGACCACAGATGTGTGAACTTCAGCAGAAAAGAGGCAAATGAGCCTTGGAGGAGCTGCTCTGCCTGCCCATTGGGTGCCTTGGTGGCCCTCTTGCTGCTGCCAGTCCAAAGGTGACTCGGGGGCAACTTCTGTCCCCCTCCACATTTCAGCTTCACCCTTTAGGAAATGAACTTTATGGTGGTTTGTGAAGTGCTTTGAGCTCTGCAGGTAGCCTGACTGAGCAATTATTCTGTAGATGGCCTGCCAATGGGTGTTGAGGGTAACGTACAGCAGGAATTACATTTCCCTGTAATGACATTGCATCCTCACTGCTGGGTAAAGTCTGCCTAAACACTTTGTCATTTAAGCTATTGTGTATTTCTACTTTTACTGTCACTTCTTTTTAATGACATTTAATATTAAGTTCTGGTGTCATTTAAGCTATTGTGTATTTCTACTTTTACTGTCACTTCTTTTTAATGATATTTAATATTAAGTTCTGGCCTCCATGGGAGCTCTGGAGGGCTAGGGCTATTTTGACAACCCAAGTAAATGAAATCAAAATAGTTTAAAAAGCAGACAATCTTTAGCCAGACTGATAGATGGTCTGGGATTTCTGTTTGCCTCTTTAACCCTTTTAATCCAAAGTAATTTCCACACCTGAGAGAAGGATCATTTGTTATCTTTCTGCATTGCTCTTGGGAATTGATGCTTTATGCTTCTTTCTCAGACTTTGTGCTACCCCATAAAATCCAAAGCAGTTTCATTACTTTTATGAAAGAAATTAGCTAAACTCTTTTTTCAAAAGCCTTTCCTTATACCCTGCAGGGAAGGCCCCCCAAGAAAGAAGGGGAAAGAACCCATGTGCTTGGTATAGTGTTATTTTTCTAGGCACCTTTGAATTTACATTGTATTAAAAACTCTTGCAGTGGCCTGAACATCATCAGGCTTCTGGGCTGGAGGCACCAAGTGCAGGGGAAGGCATCAGAGTAAGGCAAGGCTGAGCACACACTCATGCCCCTGGCTGGGATCCATTTCTCTCTCTTGTTTGTTAGAGTAGGGTCTTGCAGCATCACTTCCTCGGGTGCACACGGTGCTCTCTTTGGTGTGTGGCTAAGGCAACAGTCTGCTCTGCAGCCTTTTCCCCTTTTGTGGACAGGTACAAGGCCCAGAACTGTCCTGGCAACGCGGAGAATATAACCATCCTCAACAGCTCCCCTGTGGACGTAGAGGTCCAGTTCTCCTTTGAGAATGCTGGGGAAGCAGAGACGTTCCTTTTGGACCCTCCCAGCATGGCGCTGAAACCAAAGGAGAAGCAGGTAGGAGAGGGGCAGGCAGAGCAGGCACGCAGAAGTGCCCAGGGGCTGCTCCTCCCACTCTCACACAGAGCTCTTTCTGTTTCTTCCTGTGGGGCCATGTCCAGGAGCTGACCATTTGGGCATACCCCACTTCCCCTGGCTTCCTGCAAGGCAAACTCATCTGCAGCATTGGGAAGAACCCGGAGCCAGTGATCTTCAGCCTGTGCTGCCTTGGGGTGCGCATGAAGCTGGAGGTCAGCCCCCTGGAGCTGTCTTTTGACAAGCAGTTTCTGCACAGGTCAGTCATCCCACAAGCACTCTAAGTCTTGTGACAAAGAGAAAACGTTTGAATCTGGTTTCCAGGGCACGGATGGAGCTGTTCCAAGTTGCATTCAGTGGCCAGGCTGGTGTGGCCATCCAGCAGCTGATGCCAAGTGCCTTCCTGTCTCTGCAGCACTGACAGCAGGACCTTGGTCCTGAGAAACAACACCCTGTTGCCCATGGCCTGGCAGCTCAGTGGGCTAGATGATGTGAAGGACTTCTCCTTGTCCCAAGATAACGGCGTCATTGGTCCCCGCTCAGAGTTTGAAGTGACAGTGCATTTCAGGGCCGGGCAGATGGGCAGCATTGAGGAGACTCTCCAGCTAGAGGTGAGAGGGGCTGTGTGCTGCTGGGGGCAAGGGGCAGGAAGAGCTGCACCTGACAGACACAAGGGTGCTGTGACCCCAACTTCTGCCTCTGCACAGTGTTTGCCAGAATGTGCAGTGCATCCACGTCCCCCCAGATAACCAGACACTGCACCCTGAGCCTGTACCACAACCTTGTCCCTGTGGGTGCTTGAAGGTTGTTGTTTGCTTGTACAGACTGCAGCGTGAGTTCTACATTGGACTTTGTCTGAAGCTCTTGCACAGTGCAACAACTCTCCCCCTGGGATTTGTTCCCCATGGTTTGGGTGTGTATTTCAGAGAAGGTGCTAAGTGATTGGAGAGGGTTGTCAATGCCTCCTGCTCTGAGACACCTCACACTACTTGTGGTTGTTCTTACATCTCTGTGCCTCTCCTAGAGAGCATTCCCTGCTGTAGAGTGCAGAGTTGGGCTGATAGGGTTTTTTACTGCGGCAGAATCCCACTGGGGCAGCCCATGAGAGGAACAGGTTAGCAAAGCTTGGGAGTCCTCCAGCACTTGTGAAGCCGGGGAGGCCACAGGGGAAGCAGCCAGCAGAGACAAGGACTTACAGGCTGTCTACCAAAAGAACAATCTGAGTAGTGTTTGATTCTTGCTGCCTCAGGTTTCAGATCCAGAAAACATCCTGGGGATCGTTCAGGCCGAAAACATCAAAATCTCTGCAGAGGTCTATGACATTTCTCTGAGCATCGACATGTCTGAAGGTCAGTGGATGCCTCCCAAACAAAGCAGTGCAGGTGCACTGCATCACCTTTGGGTGACCAAAGCACGGGGGTGGGATGGGATGGGATGGGATGGGATGGGATGGGATGGGATGGGATGGGATGGGATGGGATGGGATGGGATGGGATGGGACAGCATGCAAGGATGGCGTGGATACATAAAGCACATACCCTGCAAGCTGTGTGGAATAAAGCATCGTCAGGGCACTGACAGCCTTAAGTCTCTTCCCTCTGACCCTTGAAGTGTGCAGCTTCATGAGCAGATCGGATCTGGGGGCTATGAAACAGCAGTGATGTGAACAGGCAGTTGGCAACCCCCACAGGCTCAGCACAGCATATAAAGTAATTGGATTTGTGCTTGGAAGTGAGGAAATGGGAGCTGAGCTCCTTGGCTACTAAGCCTGCAGATATTTTGAGTGAGAAGAGAAAGGGCAGACAAGTAGCTGGAAAACACCTTCAAGAATGGAAACTTACTGAAAAGGGTTTTGTGCCGTGACCTCCATGTAGCTTTTGACCTGGTGTATTCTGCAGCAGCTCACAAATACCGTGTTTGACCTCGCTCTGTGGGTTTTCTGCAGGTCCAGGTGGAAGTTTGGAATTTGGAACCATTAATGTCCTTGATAATGCAAAGCATGTCCTGACTCTACAGAACAAAGGGGCATACAACATTGAGTACAGGTAAGCCCAGCTGCCTAGTAGTGAGCATTTCCTCGGATTCCCAGGCCTGAATTCTCCCTCTGTCAATGGCTAGAACCTGTTTCCATGCGGGCTACCTCGTGGTAAGTACAAACCCTGGGCTCTCTAGTATCGGTTATTTCACCAGAGAATCCAGCCACAAACCAACAGTTCTTCACAGCTCAGCTGGAGCCCAAAGGAGAGCCCCAGAATTTCAGCCACTGAAATGCTGAGATTCATTGCCTTTCTTTGATGGTCACCTCCTTTCTCTTTCTGAGACTCTGTAAAGGAATGAATGAAAACTTTCAGTGTTGAGGTTTCTTGCAGTAACCTTGTGATTGTCTGCACTCTCTGTCAAGATCCAAGATTCCCTGAGCAGAGCTGGACTCTCCCTTTTCTTTTTTTCTGGTCCTATGCAAAGTCCAGGCTGTGCTGGAGGCACCAATACTTTTAGCTGCAGAGATCTCCACCCCTTCCCTTTCTCCCCAGTTTCATGCTGGGCAGTGCAGGTCCCAGGATGCGAGATGTGGCCTCCCACTTCACTGTTGAGCCTAAGTCGGGCGTGCTGACTGCCTCCCAGCCTGGTGTGGATGTTGAGATGATCTTCCACCCCACAAGAGAAATCCTCCTCAAGAACAAACCCATCCTGTACTGCCAGGTGAGCTGCCTGGGCCAGGCTGCATTATCACACAGTGTTTTGGGAGCATAAACAGGATAGGTGCCTGTGAGTTTGTGGGCCCCAAGTTGGGCAACTCCCTGAGGGCTCCCCTGGCAGGGGAGACCCTCCTGGAACAGTTCTGTGTCAGGAATGAGAGACACATTGGACTTCTTTGGTCTTCAGGTTTTTGTTTTATTGTTGTCTTATCAAAACTTCAGCACACTGTCTGCGCCCAGACCTTGCATGTGTGAAAACAGCACAAAAATGGCCAACAACCTCGTGCTGCAAGGTCTTTTTAAGTCTAATCAAAAGCTAAACTTTCCAATTAAGAAGTGACATTTTTCCCTTTCTAACCCAATAACTGACCCCTAAAGACCCACAATGCAGATTTTTCTACCTAAGTACAAGATACCACCTAAAACCAAGAAGAAAGAGGAAAAAAAAGAAAGAAGAAAGGAACTCAAGACAACACCCTATATCCTCCATCTTGAACCCATCTATAACATACTAAAAATGCTAAAACCTAAATTTCTCACCCATGTGACATACTCAAGTACTCTCTACAATCTGTTTCACACTTTTGTGGTCTCTAGTTTACCTTGAGGCTTTGGAAGTTTTCTCCATAAATGAGGGTCAAAGTCAGTGTTTTCCTGGGAGTCAGAGCACCCCAGAGCAGACAGGGGGATATTCCCCTTTCCCTGGCTTCCCACAGGTGTCTAATGGAAGGAGGGCTTTAACTGGAAAATCCTCTCTCCTACATACACAAACAGTCTTTCAAAACCATTTGGGAGGCTTCCTAAGTGGAGCTGAGAATTCCTAAGTGGACTCTGGAGGAGGTGCCTAAAATGGGAGGGGTAAACTGGAGGCCTGGGGTGGAGGCTGGGGGCTGGGGTGGAGGCTGGCCTCTTTGCTTTGGTCGCCTCCCTTCCTGTGGACACAGGTGAGAGATGCCAGCTCCGGTGAAGGAAGCGAGCTTGTCGGCAACATCCCACTGAGGGTGTCGGCAAAAGCCGAGTACAGCAAGTGCAGTGTTGAGCCTGCCTCACCCATCAACTTTGGAGCCATGGTCAAGGGCACCAGGAAGACCCTGATGGTCGTGCTGGAGAACAAAGGCACGCTCAACTTCAAATTCTGCATCCGCCAAGCACCCGAGGAGGCATCAGCATTGGAAAGCAAAAGGTAGGAGAAGCCCTGCACCACCCTTCCTGTGTGAGGAGGCAGCGCCCCACAGCTGGTAAGGGGCAGGCAGCCAGGAGACCTGGGCTGTTGTTCATCTGCATCCCTGGTCTGGGGAGAGGGAGCAAAAAACCACCTCGGTACCCCACGTGTAGTGTGAAGCTGGTGATAGAGCTGCTCTGTCTGGCACTGGGAGCTGCAGATTGCTCTCTTGGAGCCATCAGGAGCGGGAAGGCTTTCCTCTCTGAGGAGGAAGGCCAGCCTCAGCCTCAGAGGAAGGCAGGGGAGCTCAGCATGACAGATACCTCTGCTTTCTCCTCTCAGTTTAAAGCAAGGGGAATCTGCAAAGTGCTCAATGAGAACAAAATCGAGCTCCTCGACACAGGTGGGTGACTCCTGATCCCCAGCAGTGCTGCTGCCAGGGATGTGAGAAGATGCTGCTGTGCCCGGGCTGGGGGCTCATTGCCACAGGGTGGGACATGGTCTGCAGGATGGAGTCCAGTGTCTGCTCAGTCCCCCTGGCAGTCCTGTACTCTGCCTCTGACCTGGAGCTGTGGGGTCAACAGAGGGGAGCAGGTCCTGTGTTTGCTAGCTGTGAGCCAGCGTAGGTCTGTGGACACCACAGAAGCAAAAACATCCCCCACTGAACTCCCAGTCCATGGAGCTCAGACAACATTGCTTTTTCTTCTTCCCACTTCCCTCCCATCATTTCTCACAGTTATTTCTGCTCTCTGCTATTTCTGTTACCTCTGGAGGATCACAGCTACCACCTTCAGTCTTCACACTCAAACTCCTTTCTCTCTGCCACTTGGGACAGGCTTGCAGCTCCTCTTGGCTTGTTGCTCTCAGCTTGGGGCTGCCTTTGGGCCATGGAGTCATCCTTCCCTACCCTGGGACTGGATGTTTGGGCCCAGCTGGAAGCCAAGGCAGGACATATTCCTTGCTGAGGTGCTCAAGGCACAACCATTAGCCATCAGCCTCTCCTGGAACTTTTCCTGCAGAGTCACATCAGTGTTGGCATGTTCACGGTGTCCCCCTGCTCCGGTTCCATCGGTCCTGGGGGCCAGCAGAAGATCTCAGTGGAATGCCTTGCCAGGCAGGAGGGGACGTGTGAGAAGCAGCTCTACATTGACATCACAGGCAGAGACCCTAAGGACAATCCCCTTGGCATTCCCTGTACCCTGATTGCCAAGTCCTGCCTCCCAGGTACCTACTGCCCACAGTGCCCTTGGTCACATCTGTTGCTGATCAGCACCTGAACTTGCTGCTTGGACAGAGAGCCATGCTAGCCCTGGGTTCCCTCCTTAAAATCCTCAGAGGTTACAGCCCTCTTCGAGTCCACCAGTGGACTCATCCCTCCCAGCTGGGAGGGATGTATAGAAGGATAAAAGGAAAGCAACGTTCTCTAAGGCTGAGTTTGACTGAGCTCTATCCTCAGCCAGCTCCCACACCCAAGGCTGGGTTTAGCAGTCACCCAGGCAGAAAGGGCTTATCAAGCCTTCTGAGGGGCCAGCAGGGTCCAGATAAACTCATCAGGGAGGCTTCTCCATGCTCATCCCTCTGGTGTGTCCACAGCACTTGTTGAGGATGTCACATCAATCTTTGAGGACTACCCGATCTGCAGCAGCACCAACCTCGGGCAGAAGCTGCAGTCAGTGAAAGGCACTGGCCTATTTGTCACAGATGAGAACAGATTCATCTTCAGCAATATTCAGGTTGGGCGAGAGGCTGAAGCTCATTTCAGTATCTACAACGCACGCCATCTGCCATGTGACGTGGTCCTCTCCATCAAACCACTGTCTGGAGAGGTAAGAACAGGAGGCCAAGGTGGAACAGAAGGCCAAGGAGGTGGTTGCCCTCTAAGGGCCGTGTGAGAGCCTGTTTAGTTCTCCAGGTGCATTGATCCTGTGGCCCAGACAAGGCTAGCTCAGTGCAGGTCAAACTGCAGGGGAGGGCAGCCAGGGAGCCAGGGAGCAGTTGTGTGGAATTCTGCATATCTTGGTTTTGGCTCACACCTCTGGGTCTTCAGTGGGAGAAGTGAATCCTTCTGAACCTCTCTGGGAAGCACACACAGAGAGGGGATGTTATGACCTGACATGCCAGGGCTCAAAGTAGAGCATTTTCTCAGGCTCCCTGGCTTTTCCTTTTCCTTGAAGGCCAGTTCTAGGTTATTTGCAGGGTTTTCCATGCAATGCCCACCTCCCATATAGGCTGGGGCAGCTGCCAGCCCTCAAAACACACAGTGCTTCAGCACAAGGTCAGCATTCCCTGGGAGGGAGGGAACCTGCCCAGGGAAGCAGGAAGGAAGACACAGTATCTGGGACTGCTATCATTAATGCATTTATGGATAAAACTGTGTCAGGTTGAAAGGTGTTTCCTCCTAACACTGCTCTCTGGGTTCCCCCAAGGAAAAAAGCCCTATCAAAAACATTTTCAAGTTGTATCCAGTCAAGATGTCCATTCCTGGCTCATCCTATGCCATTGCTACGGTGACCTTCACCCCACCAGAGGAGCAGAACTACAACTGCACTTTCAAGGCTTCCCTTGTCATCCCAAAAGGGTAACTGACCCTGTGAAATACTGGGGGAGGCCTCACTGATAGCTGCCTCTCCCCTGGGAAGGCACAGACCTCTTGTTAGCGCTAATGCTGTCAGTAGCCTTAGGCAGGGTACTTGGCATGAGATGATAGCCAATAGTCCTTAGAGCAGGAGAATGAGGCTGATGGTTTGCCTGTGTGAGGAACTGTGAAGACAGGGAAATACTACAGGTGGCCAACTGCAAGTTACTGAGATGTGCTGCAGCTGAGATGGGGGTTTCCAACGACAAAGGCTTAGATGAAGCAGTTTCTGTGCCAGCAAGTCAGCAGTCACATTTTCTCTTTGTTTCTGTAAAATTAAGTGATCCTCTGTGACTCCCTGGCATTCATTAAGCTATTTTATGTGAGTGATTGGAGCTGGTATGAAAGAGGAGCCCAGTTCCTCTGCCCTGGGACCTGTGGACTGGGGCTTTGACCTGCCCTTCCTCAACCCTTTAGTGGCTGAATTGGAGCAAGAGAAGTCTAATTTCTAATAAGCAATTGCTTTTTTACTGTTCTTGGAAAAGGTCTTTACTGATAGTGACAATGATTTCTATTTGCCTTCTTGCTTTTGTACTGCTTTCATGCTGTTCTTTTGCTCATTGCATAAGTCTCATCTCACTGTAACCAGGGGATTTGCCATATCTCATCTGGTGCCTTCTCATTTACCTGCTGTGCTGCATAATTCAATTAAGTGAAATTATTTTTAACTGTTATTGTGGAAGGCTCTGGCTCTTTGGAGCAGATTCCTCTTGTGAATGGCCCTGAGTGGATTGGGAAGAGGCTGGTGGGGGGCTGTGTTGTGGGGTACAGGAGCACCAGGCAGGGAAAACACTGTGGGTGGCCCTTGTTGCTTCGCTTGCCCAGTGAGAAGTGGGTTAGTGCCAGCTGAAATTGTTTCTGTGCTTCTCCTGCAGCTCTGTGGGAATTGAACCCCAAATCCTGACCTTCACCATCAGTGGGAAGGGGCACAAGCCGCGGCTGACAGTCGTGTGCCCAAGTGCTCGCAGCAAGAGGGGAAACGCCATGCTGTGCTTCAAGAGGCTCCAGCTGTGGGATTCAGAGGTGCTCCCCCTGGTCATCCATAACAATGGCATCATACCTGTCAAGGTGAGGAGGACCTGCTCGAGGAATGGTCTGGTTTGGGAACAAGTGCTGGTGGCACAGGGGAAGGGTCACAAGGAACATGGCAAACCTGGAAAGAGGTGTCAGAAATTCTTTTTAAACAAGTGATTGACATCTGTTCTCCAAGAAGGGAGTTCTTGGAAATTTTTCGCCCCGTCTTTCTTCTTTAAGTTGAACACAAGAAAGGTGGTGGAGTATTTTCCCCTGTCTCTCAGATCACCTTTTGTTCTCATGGGCATGTGTGATTTCCCAGTTCCATTAGATTGTATTTGATCCCAGTTTATTACATTTTAAGTAGACTTAGATGTGGTTTAATTACATTCTGCTCATTACTTTCTGCCCTGTTTGGTTCTGTGTCACTTCTATCCAGATGCCTCTGAACGCCCTTTTTTCCCAGCTGGTTTGACTTAACTTTTGTGCTAAGTGCTGTTGGTAGTGGGAGAGGTGCTGGCCTCCCGTGTGGGACCAGCAGCACTGCAGTGTCAGTCCCTGTGCCATTCTGTACTCGCAGTATCCTTGTGCTCTGGCTTCTCTTTTCTCAGTTTATGTTACTCCTGGAGGATGAGCATGGAATGTTCTTCTTGAAAGGCAGGGCCTCCCCAGTCAAGGTATTCCACACTGGAGATGTGGAAAAGGAATTCATTGGAAAAGGTAAATCCATTAACCATGAAGTGCAATCGTGCAGAGATGGAAAACGTGTGCCCTGCTCTTGGCTTCTCTGAGCAGCAGCCAGATGTTTGGCACAGTTTCTTTCCTTGGGCTGTCTGTCCCCCAAGCTTTTCTTGGAGGCTTTTTGCAGGGTCTCCTCCTAGCAAGCTGTAGCAAATTCTGTTCTTCTAGACGTGGTGGGTTGAGTTGTGGGGGACTGCCACTACCTCAGGGGACCCTCTGAGGTATTTGCTGCACGTGGGAAGGTACCAGCCTGAACAGACACAGCCCTTGAGCACACAGACAGCCAGCAGAAATCCAAAGCACTCTTTGGCTAAGATTTCCATATGGCTGGAGCTGGCTAGAAGCAGATGGAATGAGGGCTGGGCATCAGCCTGAGGTTAAGCTGTGTCTGGAGGTGGCCATCTTGTGAACAGAGGAAGAGGGTCTGGAACCACTGGGGGTAGAACCTGTGCTAAGAAGGCAGCTGGTTTCAACCTCTTATTCCTCATGTATGCTATGGAAATATTTCCTGTGTACAGCTGTACCACCTAACTCTGATTTCCATTGCTGTGCAGTAAGCAAGCTCCCAAAGAAGCCTTTGTTCCTTCTGAGTCCTGGGCAATCAGCTGAGTTTGATGTAATTTTCAAACCCACCCTGGCTCAACATCTGGAAGGGAAGATTTATGTGTTAGTGAAGGACAGCTACTCTAAGGAGACCCTAATAGAGTTGGTGGGTGAAGGCCACAAGGACGAATTCACCCTGCTTGGACTAGAGGATGACACCCAGGAAAGGAATGTTAAGAGCAGTCTGAAGAAAGACGTCATCGATGGTAAGAGAGGAGAGACTGCCAATGTGGAACAAGGAAGAGGAAAATATCTGATCATGTGTGTTCTCCCTCTAGCCAGGCCTGGGCTGTCACCCACGGGACTTGATGGCCTGTGGGCATGGTAGCCATGCATGCAGAGCAGTGTGTGCTGTGCTGCATGTTGCTGGCTTAGGGATGTGTCCCTGGAAGTGGTGAAATTGCCTGGGGAGCTCCCTCTCAGAGGGGGGAAGGCTTGGAGCAAGGAAGCATTGAACACGCAGGTGTCTGTGAACATCAGGGGGGCAGGTGGAGCTCCCTGCATGCTGAGATCCCTTGGTCTCCTCCTTAACAGCTGTTAGAGTGAATCACATTGAGTTTGGAGACTGTCCTGTCGGGAAGCGCTGCTACAGGACCTTCGCCATCACCAACCGCAGCCTTAAGCAGTTCATGCGCTTTGAGTGGGAGGCAGACGCCCCATTCCTGTTCTCCCCCAAGGTGAGCATGGACTGCTCTGCCTTTCCCCATTGCTCAAGCCTTGCCCTGGTGTTCCCAGGAGCTGGCAGGGAGTGCTCACATACCACTGATAGCCCATTCCAGTGCCACGTGGGAGATGCAGTCTCTGGCTTGGCTAGGCCAAGGCTGCCAGCCTTGCAGAAAAGGCTTCATGTTATGGGAGGTGGCACCTTCTGTTCATACTTTTGTCTATCAAACTTCACGTAAATCCACTCTGAGGTGCAGATTCCTGGCACAGCTGCTCACCATGTCCATCAGTCCCTTTTGCTGTCAGTCCTGCCCTTGGCAGTGGTTCCAGTTTGGTCTTGACTCCCTGATTCTCCCTAGGTGGGACACCTCCATCCTGGCTGTGCCAAGGACATCACAGTGATCTTGAAATCAGATGTCCCAGCCACCTTCAGGAGGCACCTTGTGAAATGTAAGATGACCAAGGTCAATTTTGAGCTGCCACAAAAGAAGGTTCCTGACTGGGATGACCAAATGTGCATTGTCACATGGAAGGATACCACCAGGAAAGACCTGGCAGCCGCCAAGTGGCCTAAAATAAAGCAGGTAAGAAGAAAAATGGCAAAAAAAGCCAACCCAGCTTTTACAAAAAGAACCACTGGAACACCATCACTGCCGGCTAAGCATCTCCTGCTTCCTCTGGACATTGGACAGCTGTGAGGTTCACCAGCAATGCATTCCAGGGGAGAGGTGGAGGCACAGTGACCGGATACACTCACACGAGAGGGGGAAGCCTTTTGACAAGACACCTTCAGCCACACCCAAACCCGCAGTCTGGGCCACAAACACAAGTGTTGCAGCCCATGTTGAATGGAAGGCAATGTTTTACGATTTTATCCCATTTTACGGTGTTAGAAATCTCTTCAGCTGGTTGGTGCCTTTTCACCAACAAGGAGTTTAGTCTGCTGCCCTCTGTCTCTTCTTTTGAAGTGGAGAGAAATACACTTCTCCTGCATGTGCTGGTGAACTCCAAGTTTTGTCTGCATCAGAATTTGGTTGTGGTCTCTGTATTGGGTGTGGGATATCTCATCATGGAGTAGCCCAGGCACTGCATGACTCTATGGAGGAGTCTGGAGAAGGATCATCTCCAAAGAGACTTACTTTTAATGTCATTATTGCCAAATACACTCATCTTGGGTGGAAGTTCTTTCCTAGTTTCTGGACCATTTTAAGGCCTCTAAACCATCCTCTTTTCTATCAGAATATCTGCAGTTGGAGACTTTCCTAGTGAGATCTTTCACATCCCAAAATGCCCATCCCCAGCTCCCAGCAGTTGCTCCAGACAGGAGACCTGGAGAGCACTTTCTTCTAAGACAAGAAGAAAAAGGTGCTTTCTAGAACTCTTCACTCTTGGGGTTCTCCATCCACAGAGCTCCACTAGGGGAACTTAACCCTAATTTGGAGACCTGCTGGATTTATAGGGGACCAGGAAAAAAGCCAGGCCCTCTGCAAGATTGAAGTACAGGGTCTGGAATGCAGCTGTAGTCTCTCTGGGTATATTAACAGTGTGGTAGTGACTGCTTGGATCAGTAGGCAGAAACAACTACTGTAGCAGAGCAGTCCCAGTTTTGTCATCTTTCCAAGGCAGTAAAAGTGAATGGTCTTTTCTAGTGATCTTGGAGGCCAGATGATTCCCTTCTCAGCCTGACTTTCTGGGCTCTGCTCAGTGATTCTTTCCTCCTCTGTTTGCAGGTGGTCAAGACAGCTCCGGAACCGGCTCACACTGTGGTGGAGGAGAGCAGCCAGGAGTTCGAGGTGTACCTCAGTGCTGTGGTTGCCTACACCCAGTTCAAGCTGAGCACGACCATGATTCAGTTCAAGAATACCTTGCCCTTCCAGACAGGGACAGCCACGTGAGTGCTGGAGGCCCTGTGAGCAGGAGCTGCCTTTGCCCAGGGCTGACCCAGAACTGCTTCCCAGAACTCTACCCCACCCAAACCAGCACAGCCCCTTTTACGTCCACGCAAAGCCAAGCAGGAGGTGGTGCTCAGGAGAGGCTCAATGCTGCCATACCTTTCTGCTGAGAACAGCCATGGGTTTGCTTTCACTGCATGTCACCTGTCCTCATCTGCTCAAGAATAAGTTTGCAATAAGTCAAACCAAGACCTAAAGTCCAGAGCAAACCCCTTAGCTTCAATGTCCTGGGCACCATGTTGGCCCTTTTCTCTTAAACTTCCAGACTTTGAAATATTTTCTTGGGCCACCTAGGACAGCAGTCTGAGCATGGCAGGGTTGCCTGGGGAAGATGCTCCTCAGGAGAAAGTGGTATCAGGTGTCCATCAGACAATATTACTGTACTATTTGCTTTATACTTCTTGGACATTTTTTAATTCCTTCTTCTTGCTTTTTAGTTTCACACTGCAAAACACAGGCGAGGTAGCTCTGAAATACTCCTGGGAGAAACCTGCAGAGAGTGAACCAGTGAAGAAGCCATACTCAACCACTCTGATGCGTAAGAGTAGCTGCATTGGTAGCTGAGGGCCCGGGGAGAAGACCCTGCCACTTCAGTTCAAAACATGAATTGCTTTTCCATCTTTGTCCATACATCCACTTTCATCAGCATCTTCCCAGCTGCAGCTGGAGAGTTTTCTCCTTGTGCTCCTCTGCCTTTCAGCCCCTTCTGTTCTTGCTCTGCCACTTCTGCTCTGCAAAGCAGCTGAGCCAGGCTCTGGGGAGAGCCACGTGTCAGGTCAAGACTGAGAAGGGGGACATCAGGTCATCTCTTTGAGAAATCTGAGACTGGGAAAAACAGTGGTGTAATGAGTGAGCTGCCCTGCAGCTACTGTCTGTGTGCAGTTCCCCACTCCAGGACAAACGCAAAGTCACTGTCTGAAACCAACTCTCCTGCTTTGGCGCAGGCATGTGTGCTCAGGCAGAGACCCTGCTTCCAACACTGTCTCCTGCTAGAATAAAGTACTTGACCAGAGATTCTCCAAGTGCATCCCAGCTCTCTTCCACCTACCCGCAGCAGGAGGCAGAGTTGCTGGTAACACAGGATTTTGTCTTTGAAAGGTATCCTCTTCCTCCCTGCAGGTCGGTTCCTCTCCTATGATACTGTAAAGCATCGCAGAAAGCTGCTGCGTCTTTTCTGGTCGGAGCAGGACCAGCCTTTGGAGACACATCCTAAAGTACAGCAGCTGCAGTGGCCTGCTGAGCAGCAGCAGGATTCTGAGCAGGAGCTGGATTCCAATCAGGATTCCGAGCAGGATTCTGAGCAGGAGCTGGATTCTGAGCTGGACCTGAATTTCGAGCAGGAGCTGGATTTTGAGCAGCAGCAGTATTCCGAGCAGGAGGACTGTGTCAGCACCTCCCTGGAAGTTTTTCCAGATGTTGTCCATGACCTGTTCTCCATCAACCCCTACCATGGCATCATTGCTCCTGGCCAGGAGGAGACCTTTGATGTGCAGTTCTTCCCGAAGTGCATGGGGGAGTTTAAGACCACCCTGCTGTGCAGGTGGGAAATATCTCCATGCTTGCCAACTCATGCTACTGATGGGTATCACTGAATCACAGGGTGGGACAAGGTGGGAGGGACCATGGTAGGTCATCTGGTCCCACTTCCCTGCTGAAGCGGGGTCATCCCAGACTACGTGGCACAGGGTTGTGTCCAGGGGGCTCTGGAATAATTCCAGTGAGGGACACTCCACACCCTCTCTGCGCAATTTATCACCTGCACAGGAAAGAAGTTCTTTTTCAGGTTCAGGTGGAATTGTCTTGTTCAGGTTCTGCCCATTGCCTCTTGTCCTGTTGCTGGGCATCACCAAGCCCAACCTGGTTCATCCCCCAACATCCTCCCTTCAGTCCCTCTGACTAGGATGGGGAGCCCCAGGGAGGCAGCAGAAACACCCACAGGAGCACAGAAAGAGCCTCATCTTTCATCATCATCTTTCATCCCTTGGCAGGGAGGCACTGGGAAAAGACACTGTATAAACAGTAAGCTCGTGGAGGGTTGCAAAATCTGCAAGGAGAGATCCAGGGACCAGCTAGTCCCCAGCTCTGCTTCCTTTTAGGACAAGCAAGGCCTGCTTCTCCACATGGAGCCCCATGTGCTGTAGTTGGTCCCGGGCATTTAACTGGTCATGTTCCTGCCCTTGCACCTCTGCAGCCTCCATGCAGCTAGTGCAGCTGTTAAATCTGCTGCTTGCTGCTTGCACAGAGAGAGGATGCAACACTGTGTGCTCTGCAAGGAGACAGAAAAGCAGCTGGCTGGGAATATTCCTCTGGCTAATACCAGTCCCTCTCTTCCTAGGATTCCTAACCTGCAGCCAGGTCAGAAGATGGGGCAGGTGACTTTGGAAGGCAGAGCCCAGGAGAAGGACAGTCTGGATAAACCAGTAGAAGAGACAGAGTAAGGCCAGGGACCCAAGAAGGAGGCGCTCTGAAGACCAACACTTGAGTGACAACGTTTGTGTCAGCTGGAGCATGCAGCAGGAGCTGGTGACATCCTGCCTTCTGCTGCTGGTGGTCTCCCACTCTTTACCAGAGACCTCTGCAGCTACCCTCCCAAGTCCCAGTGAGCACCTCTGTCTTACCTAAGTTAATTAACTTGTTAATTAACTAGTTAATTAACTAGTTAATTAACTAAGTTAATTGTTGATTAGATTGATAAGTAATTGGTGATTGTCAGTTAACTGTTAATAAACAATTGTTAATAAATTGTTAATTGTCAGCTTGTCTTGGTTTGAAAGACAGGTGTCTGCCAGACCTCTCTGAAATGGAGAATGAGATCCCCCTTCCCTACAAATTATTATAACTTTGAAATTAAGGGGCTTTCAGGCAAAGATATGGAAAAAGGAGTGGCAGTTCTTTACCAGTATGTACAAGGCAAACAACCAACACCAGCAGCAACAACAAAGAGAACCAGAGACCCAAGCCCAGCCTTCCCTCGGCTGCAGACACTTTCCCTTTGGTGTAGTTCCAGTCACAGCTGGGCAGGGAAGGGAGGCAAATAATGAATAAAGCAATTGCTAGAGAAACTTTAATTATTATTGAGGGGCTCAGAAAGGGACACAGCCCTCGAGGTGTGGCCTCACCAATGCCCAGCACAGACGGACAATCGCTGCCCTGGTCCTGATGGCTACACTACTGGTGATACAGGCCCGGTGCTATTGGCCTTCTTGCCCACCTGGGCACACCTGGGCTCAGGTTCAGCCATTGTCAGTCAGCTTCCCAGCCACTCTTTCCACAGCTGGGAGATGCAGAGGGTGAGTGTGGCCAAAGTGTACGACCCGGCACTTGCCAGTGCTGTCAGCCCGTGGATCCAACCAGTCCAGGGCCCTCTGCAGCCTTCCTGCCCTCCAGCAGGTCCACCTCTAACCCAGCTTCTCATCCAAACAGGGACACTGAAGTGCTGGAGCAAGTCCAGAGAAGAGACAGTAAGTTGATTAAGGGTCTAGAGAACAAGTCTGATGAGAAATGGCTGAGAGAACAAAGAGAGCTGGGGAGGGCTCAATCTTGAGCAAAGGAGGCCCAGGGAGAACTGTCGCTATTGGACATGAAATGAGTACACAGAAGCTTGGTAAGTTCAAAAGAGAAAAAGAGATATTTTAATTTCTGACTTACCAATATATAGAATTCTAAAAGTGAGAGCGGATTGGAGGATGAAATTGCCACCTCTCTAACCACACTGGTCAAACCAACAGTCCATCAATTCTCTCCTCCCACAAAGAAGAATGCAAAGCAATCATTATTTACGTGAACAGTGTGTGAGAACTCCAGTAGAAATATGTAAACATCCAAAGGCATAGAAAACTTTTAAAGGAGCTTTAAAACTTTCTAAAGAATTATAAAGGAAAACGTAACACTTTTAAAAATCAGGGCAACAGAGAATGTTGTCACTCTCTACACCAGCCTGACAGGTTGTACTTAGACAGGGACTGGACTCTCCTCACAGTGACAGGACAAGAGGACACGGTCTTAAGCTGCGCCAGGGAGGTTAAGTTGCACATCAGGAGGAATTTCTTCACAGAAAGGATTGTTAAACATTGGAAGGCCCTGCCCTGGGAGGTGGTGGAGCCACCTTCTCTGAGGGTGTTCAAGGACCAGCTGGACATGATGCTCAGTGCTCTGGTCTGCTTGAAAAGGTGGTGTTTGGTCCAAAGCTTGATGAAATTATCTCAGAGATCTCTTACAGCCTAATTGATTCTGTGATTCTCTGCAATTAACACCTGGTAAAGACAGGGAATCCTTTCAAGTTAAGTATGATAAGCTGTAATGTTTTGTAAAAGGATTTCACAGGAGCTCACATATTACCCTGACCAATCAATAAGATAGACATAAATCTTTAAAATTGTTAACAGTTCTATGGTCTTTTTATCCACAAAGCACACAGTATTCTACAGTTTTAGAGCTATAATGAATCTCTGAAATCATATTAAGCTAGAATCAAATAATAATTTAATTGCTAATAGCAAGAATCCTGTTAAATTATTTGAGCAGGAAGAGCAACTCTACCTGCCTTTGAAAATTTGTAATCAAGTTAATGGTATAAGTTCTTCAGCAGCAATTGTTTGAATCATCTCTGGATAAAACATATAGGCAATTGAACCATGATTTTCTTGAATGGTCCCTAAATTGCACTGTGTTTTCTCAATCACTGTGCATGTTTTCCTTAATTTTCTAGCTTGTGTGGGCAAGGACAAAATACCCAAGATACAAATTCATTAAGAAAACAGGAGGTTCTGGATTGTTCATGCATAATCTGTGACCAAAGCCTCATGTCACTGTTTTGACGCTGGCACAATGCCAGTGCCCCCATGAAGATGCAACCTCTCAATTGAATTCTGTGAAATGCAATCAAGAACAGAGCAGAGCAGGCCCAAACTTAATAACAAAGAAAAAAAAAAACTTTATTAAAACTTTATTTACTACTACTATACTACTATAAAAGAAAAAAGAAAAACACACACAAAATCCAAAATTAAAACCTTTCAAAACATTCCTCCTCCCACCACCCAACTCCAACAAACCACAGTGAGACACCACTTGGACCCTTAACCAAGTATTCACCCTTCAATATAATCAATACTAAGTCCATCGGGGAGAGAGGAGTCTCCCTTGCACCATAGACCCCCAGGAAACACAGATGCCACTTCTTGTATTTCCATATCACAGCACTGCCCAGAGTGAATCTGCCAGTGTGACACTCTCCATGTCACAGTGCTCTCACCACCGTGCATGGACAGACCACTCATAGGGGTCCTTTAAGGATGCTTTGCCAAGGACCAACAGGAACAACAGTCCAGTGTCTCATTTTGGAACTACAGTCCTCCCCATTTTCTTCCTCCCCTGGGGCCGAGGGTGAAAACAGAGATCTTCATCTTCCTGAAGACAGAGGGCACCATCACACCCTCCTCAACTTTCTCTGTTCATTCCTGAACTGGTAGTTGCTGAAGCAGGTCTCTTGGCTCACCACGCATCCTCCTAAAATACAGTCTCTCTCTTGGAGGAGAAAATTGGTTCAGTCTATGGCTAACAAGAAAAAGTTCAGCCAAAAGCCACTCCATCATCTTCCCCTGCAGTCTTCTTTCCCTAACATCCCAGGTCAAAGGCTGTCTCTCTTCCTTCTTTCAAACCAAGCTTTCATTTCTCAAGGAAGGGTTAAAAGTCCCGACTCCCTGGATGGCTCTCGGCCCAGGCTCCAGCTCCCACGCTGAGCACACTTCCCCCACCTTCCTTCTCTGCCAGAGTACTGTCGGCACTGTCACTGTCCCTTTCTTTCGAGAGAGAGAGACTCTGGGGGGAAAACGCCAACATCCCAGCTTTCCTCCACCCTTCATCTGCAGAGGGACAGTCCGGTTCCAGCCCCTCCATCCTTCGGCCTTACCTCAGTCAGGCCACATGGCTTCCCCTCCCCCACCCAGCCACAGGCTGGGCAGGGGAGAGTCTGCACTGCACCCTGACCGGAACCAAAGAGAGAGAAAGTTCTCCTGGTAATTCTGCTTTTAACCCCTCTGTGTTCTCAGGGGCATGTCCACCCTCAATTGGTCACCCCAAGTGTCAATATCCAACACTGACCCCTGACTGGATTGACCTCCTCCTTCCGAGAAAAATTATTTTTCCATGTCAAACCACGACAGGGCCTCAGCACAAAGCCCCAGAGGGTCATTAAAGTCCTTGTGCTGTGTCTGTGCTGATGAGCTGGGCCAGGGTCCTGGCACAGAAGCAGCTCCTGACAACCAAGAAGAGCTTCAAAAGCACATTTCACTTGATGAGTGAAGAGAGCTTGACAGAGGAATGGTTGTACAACAGGGGACATGATACTGTAAAATTAATCCAAATAGGGAGGGCTATGTGACTGCTGCAAAGTTTGCATGACCCTGAAGAGTAGATGGTGTGTGTTGCTTCTCTTTCGACCGCCACCTTGCTCTCGGGGGTTCCTCGCTGCTGTCCCCCGTCCCTCCCCGGCCCACTGGGACCCTCCGGCTAGCTGTCCCCTCCGGGGCCGGGGTTTTCCGCGGTCCCCCTGCCCTGGGCTTACCAGGCAGTGGCTGGGTTAGCACGGTCCGAGCTGTGGCGCTGCCTCAGTCGCCGCTAGGATTCGAGATAAAGAGACCAAGAGAGACCAATGGTATGCTTGTCCAGATAGATTGTATTGCCTGAAGCATTGCAGTGACCAAAGGCGCTGGGCTATTGCCCAGATACAGTTTTATACAGCAAAATTAAGAGATAAGGTCTTAAACAATAGAGACAGTGTTCAGCTAAGGCACATCAGAACCACCCCAGGGGCCAGGTCCAATGGGAACTGCTCAGGGGTGGGGAGAAGGGGGTCTGCAGAGGAATGCTGAAGCGGGACTTTCCCGAAACAGTGGAGCATACATAAATGTATCTTTTACCTCAGTTTACCATTCCCAAGGCCTTTATAATACAATGGGGCATACATGAATGTATCCTTTTCCTCAGTTTACCATTCCCAAGGCCTTTCTAAAACCTTCCTCCACTCTACCATGCCAGCATGACAGCAACAGGTGTGCAGAAAGCAGGATATTGAAACTGCTTGGTATGTAGAAATAGATAGAGAAGAACAAAGAAGTACTAAGCTGTTCTAACTGCAAGGCCAGCTGGACAGGCAAGTATCATTCACAAAGATACTTTTAAGATAATAGTACAAGTCACATAGCAACCAATCATGAGCTCGGCTTTTGCAATATGTATGAGCTAATTAACGAACATATATAAACTGTGTAATCTGTCACAATAAACTGAGACTTGATGATCATGATAGCATGAGTCTTGTCTCCCACGGCACCCTCCAACAGATGAGCAGCTCTTCTCCCAGCCCAGCAGGGCTTCAATCAGACAGGGCTGGGAAGGGGCTGAGAAGGGACTGGGGCAGAATCACTGCCAGCCCTTGGCACAGGAACCTCTGGCTGCAGGACAATGCAGCTGCAGCTCCTGGAACCATGTCCTAAAGCTGGAACATCCCAATACCCACAGATTCTGTGAGTACAACCCTGAATATTTCTGGTGCAGGGGAGCTGAAATGCTCATGAAGCTCTCACTTGCTAAGGGCTGAACAGTCATAGAATATTTCCAATACAAGTATTTTGATAACAATGAGGAACATTTCCTGAGACTTTGTATTCAATTTCCTACTACTGGCGAATGGCAGGGAGGGGGGTTATATATTAAAGGTGTTACGAATTTTGACAAGTGCCTGAGATATCTGAAATCTTACTTTAGTGATCAATAGGTTCACAGGAGATCCCTAATGTGCTTTCAGCCACTCTGCCCATGGACAGCACCAGGATCACCTTTGCTGGGACCATCAGGCTCAGTCTGAGCTGTCCTTTCTTCAAGCTGCAAACAGAACCTGCTCTGTCCTAGGGTGATATTATGGTGTTTGTATCCCCAGTTGTGTGTTCTGTTTATGTTTGATAATATGTTCTGTGCTTTCAGAACTGACACTGAAAGTGAAGGTTTGTTTTGTCTTGTTATCAGCTGGCTCACCTCCCGCCATGGTCTGCTGTCTAGAAGAGGCTAGTACTGGTTGGCTTGCTTTGCTTTGCTTGCTTGCTTTGCTTCCTTGCTCCTGCTCCTGCTTCTGTTTTTGCCTTTACTTTTGCTTGTTAGTTAGTCTAGATAAACAGTCCAGTTTTTTTCCCCTGGACTGGTGTTTTTTTCCCTTTCCCTTTCCTGAATATCATTCCAACCTGCTCTGGACTGGGGCCTGGGGAACACCGAGGAGCACTGAGAGCCTGCATTTCATGATCGGCAGCAGCATTCCCAGTTCTGGGGACCAATCCCCAGCACCCAGATCCAGGCCATCATTCACAAGAGAGAATTTCTGGATTTGTCATCTCTTCAGAGTGATGAAAGAGTTTTTTGTCATCTGGTGTTTTTCATTTTTTGGTGCTGGGGAGTCTTTTGTTTGTTAAATAAACAGGTTTTTTCCACTTCTCTCTGAGAAAATTCTTCCCGAACCAGGTGGGGGGGAGGGGCCATGGGGGTTTGTTTCCTGGGGGCTCCTTCCAGAGGTTTTCTCCCAAATTTGCCCTAAACTAGGACATGTCCCCAGCCAGTGCCCTGCAAACAGACAGGGTTCTGAAGGGCCAAGGAAAGTGCACAGAAATTTGGGGTCTGCGAGTGCTGGCAGGGAGAGATCAGGCACAGGGAAACACCTGCAGGAGGAAAATCTCCAGGAAGAAGAGAGAAGACCAGGCAATAAGAGAAAACAAAACCCAGAAATGCTGAGGCAGGGAGAGCCCCCTTGCTCCTGTGCCTCAGCCAAGCCTCTGTCCTCAGGGCGGGGCTCCAAGGCATGCAGCCCCTCCTGTGCAGGCAGAGCTGCAGCCCCGGGCCCAGTTCCCTCTGCAGAGAACAGGGCTGGGAGCAGCTGCCCAGAACTGGGGGCTCTGGCAGGGGGCACAGCTGGCTCAGGGTGACACAGCTGTCCCCAGTGCCCGGCTGCACCTCCCTTCATCCAGTGCCATCAGAAGGACACTTGGAAGTCTCCCTGAGATTTTAGTCCAAGCTGGGAGCTTCAATCCAGGATGCAAACCTGTCCTAGAGCATCTCTGAGTTATAAGATTGATAAGGAAAGGCAGAGGTGTTCTGACACTGAAAATGCTGTTGGGTTGGTGAAATGAGCAAAGTGAGTCCTTGGATACAAAAGTGGATCTGGGCTGTGGTGGATCCATCTGCTCTCAGCAGCACATAGTGACATTTTAGGGGAAGCATGGGAAGGTGATCACCGTCCACCTGTGAAAGGTTAAAGCCCAGAGAAACTCGGAACAGGTCAGAATGCCAGGCCATTTCCCCTCACTCTCCATTCATCACTTTGCCTCACAGAACTTGCTCTGTTCTCCATGAGTGCAGCAGAAATGCCAAAGGTTTCTGATATCCAGGAATACATGAGAGACATGGGTGTCGCTATAGGACACGTGAAAGCACAACGCAAGCCACCTGCTATTTGCAAGGTAAAGAATAAGGTTTATTATCTGACTCCGACTTTTATACTTTCCCAAAGGTGACACTGGATTGGAGAGTGAATGGGCCACCTGTCCAAAGACATTGGACAAACCACTAGTACATCAAGTTTCTCCACCCCCATAAAAGAATGTAAACAATATGTTGTTTACAGAAATTGTGTGGGAAAATTCTCCAAAAGAATGTAAACTCAGAAGGCTTTAGAAAATATTAAGAATCAGGGTGACACATGGGGGCAGCTTAAAAAAAAAACCCTGAACTCTTGAACACAAAAAGGTGTCTCTGTGTGTTATGGAGGAGGGTGTATGGGAAATGGCTTTGATTTTGATTACAGGTATCTCCTCTAACTCTTCACTGTCCTTTTCTCCATGAACAGGTCCCCATGTGTAGCCACAGCAAATGTCCAACAGCAGCTCCATCAGCCCCTTCCTCCTGCTGGCACTGGCAGACACACGGCAGCTGCAGCTCCTGCACTTCTGCCTCTTCCTGCCCATCTCCCTGGCTGGCCTCCTGGGCAAGAGCCTCATCATCAGCACCATAGCCTGGGGCCACCACCTGCACACACCCATGTTCTACTTCCTGCTCAACCTGGCCCTCAGCAACCTGGGCTCCATCTGCACCACTGTCCCCAAAGCCCTGCACAATTCCCTGTGGGACACCAGGCACATCTCCTACACAGGATGTGCTGCTCTGGTATTTCTGCTTATCTTCTTCATGGGAGCAGAGTATTCCCTCCTGACCATCATGTGCGACGGCCACTACGTGTCCATCTGCAAAGCCCTGCACTACGGGATCCTCCTGGGCAGCAGAGCTTGTGCCCACACAGCAGCAGGTGCCTGGGCCAGTGGCTTTCTCTAATCCCTGCTGCACCAGCCAAAACGTTTTCCCTGCCCCTGTGTCAGGGTACTGCCCTGGGCCAGTTCTTCTGTGAAATCCCCCAGATCCTCAAGGTCGCTTGCTCCTAATCCTACCTGAGAGAACTTGGGCTAATTGCAGTCAGTGCCTGTTTGGGACTCGGATGTTTTGTGTTCATTGTTTTCTCCTATGTGCAGATCTTCAGAGATGTGCTGAGGATCCCCTCTGAGCAGGGATGGCACAAAGCCTTTTCCACCTGCCTCCCTTCACCTTGGTGGGCAGTCCCTACTCCCTGTCCATCAGCATTGCGGTGTTTGCTCTCCTGAAGCCCCTCTCCATCTCGTTCCCCATCCCTGGATCTGGTACTGTCAGTTCTGTACTCCGTGGTTCCTCCAGCCCTGAACCCCCTCATCCACAGCCTGAGGAACCAAGAGCTCAAGTCTGCAGTGAGGAGATGGATGACTGGATGCTTTCAAGAACATTAATTAGCTGGCAAATTTCTGCAAATCACTTGTAATAAGAGTCACCTTGATACTACTTTTTGGTTTAATTTTAAAGGTTCTTTTTCTTTGTATTACACATTTAATATTGTCCTCAAGAATGTTATTGCTTGTGCCATTTCTTGCTTTGTTTCCCTCCACCTTCCCTGCAACTATAGACTGTGTCCAGGAGGAGCTGTGCTCTAGGTGGCTTTAAAGGAACTAAAGGATCTTCCAGAATAGGTTGTTCCAAAGATAACCCCTTTTGTTGCCTTCTCTGGAGCTGCAGCAGCAATGTCTGAATGCAGAGCTGGGGGCAGATCAGTGCTGGCACAGCAGCTGTGCCCAGGAGCAGCAGCACTTGGTGCTGCCAGTGCTGCTCCCGTGGCCCTGCCCGCTGCCCTGGTGGCCCTGGTGTAGCTGCAGGGCCTGAGAGCTCTCGGGGCTGGGCACAGTCCTGGGGGTGGCAGTGCCAAGGCTGCAGCAAGGACAGCCCATGGGCACTGCTGGGGCAGCACTGATGCCTCAGGCCAGGGCCTGGGGGCTCCAGGCTCCTTGCCCAGGCTCTCTCAAGAACATGGCCAGGCCAATGCTCAGCACAGAAAGCCCCCGTGAACAGGCCGCAATGCCGCTCCCGCGGGTCAGCGTCGTAAAAGGGCCGGGGCGGTGTTCCTGTAGCTGGGCTAGACCTGGTGTTCTGGCGCCAGGCTAGACCTGGTATCCAGACGTCAGGATAGACCTGATCTTCTGGCAGTCGGGGTACACCTGGTGTTCTGGGAGCCAGGCTAGACCTGGTCGTCCGGGAGGCAGGCTAGACATTGTGTCCGGCCGCCGGGGTAGACCTGATAGCCAGGAGCCGGGGTAGACCTGGTATCTAGGAGCCAGGGTAGACCTGGTCTTCCGGGAGCCGGGGTAGACGTGGTGTCCGGGAGCCGAGGAAGATCTGGTCTTCCAGACGCCGGAGTAGACTTGGCGTTCCGGCCGCCAGGGTAGACCTGATATCCAGGCCGCCGGGGTAGACCTGGTTTTCTGGACGCCGGGGTAGACCTGGTGTTCTGGGGGCTGGGGTAGACCTGGTCTCCGGCCGCCGGGGTAGACCTGGTACCCAAGAGCCTGGGTAGACAGGGTATCCAGGAGCTGGGGTAGACCCAGTCTTCCGGGATCCAGGCGAGACCTGGTCTCCCGGCCCAGGATAGACCTGGTCTTCTGGACACCGGAGAAGACCTGGTCTTCCGGGAGTTGCGCTAGACCTGGTCTCCGGCCGCGGGGATAGACCTGGTCTCCGGGCGCCGGGGTAGACCAGATATCCAGGAGCCGGGGTAGAACCGGTCTTCCGGGAGGCGGCCGAGACCTGGTATCCAGCCGCTGGGGTAGATGTGATAGCCAAGAGCCGGGGTAGACCTGGTCTCCGGCCACTGGGGTAGACCTGCTGTCGCGGGTGCCAGGGTAGACCTTGTACCCGGCGGCCGGGGTAGACCTGGTATCCAGGAGCCGGGGTAGACCCTGTACCCGGCGGCCGAGACCTGGTATCCGGCCGCTGGGGTAGATGTGATAGCCAAGAGCCGGGGTAGACCTGGTCTCCGGCCGCTGGGGTAGACCTGCTGTCGCGGGTGCCAGGGTAGACCTTGTACCCGGCGGCCGGGGTAGACCTGGTATCCAGGAGCCGGGGTAGACCTTGTACCCGGCGGCCGGGGTAGACCTGGTATCCCGGAGCCGGGCTAGACCTTGTACCCGGCGGCCGGGGTAGACCTGGTCTTCCGGGAGCCGGGGTAGACCTGGAATTCCGGGAGCCGGGGTAGGCCTGTTCTCCTGGAGCCGGGGTAGACCTGGTGTTCCGGGCACCGGGGTAGACCTGGTGCACGGAAGCCTCGGGGTAGACCTGGTCTTCCGGGAGCCGGGGTAGACCTGTCGTCCTACTCCGGGCCCGGCCTCCGGCCGCCCGGCTGCTGCGGCAGACCTGTCGCCCTGGTGTCCCGGGCGGACCTGCTGTCCCGCGCACGACCCACCCTCCGGCCGCCCGGCGCCGGGCTAGAGAGGGAAGGAGCCGGCCGTTGGGAGCCGGCAGCGCTCCCGCCTCCTCCGTGCCCAAAGCGACAGCGGCCCGGCTCCTGCCTCCGTCTCCGGATCCCTCACTGCCTTCAGCCGCTCGACCCCCCCCCCCCCCCCCCCACCCCGCTGCCGTCCTGCCCCGGGCTCGGACGGGGCCAGGCCGGGCTGGAGCGTCAAGGAAAGAAGGCCGTCAAAGCAGAAGGCTGGGCGAGAGCCGAAGAGAAGGCTTCTCGGCAAAGGGGCCGCCTCTGCCGCGGGCCCCGGCGCTGCTGGCCGAAGGACCCGCCTTCCTCGGTGTCGGCCCGCTCCTGGCCCTCCCGCCGCTGCGGGTGTGCGAACCGGCCGAGGAGAGAGCGGGCGGGGGACAGGGACGGGGGTGGGGAAAGTAGTCTGCGAGCGGCGCCGGGGAGTCTGATGGGGCAGGGCGGGGCGCCCCCAACCGTCGATGGGCGGAGGCGGGGAAAGTCTTCAGGCGGGGCGCCCCCAACCGTCGATGGGCGGGCTCTGAGGGGGCGGCGTCGGATTGCGAGTGTGTGGAGCGGGCGTGTGTGTTACCGTGCCCCTCTCTCTCTGTCTCTCTCTCCCTCCCTTCCCCCCCCCGCCCCCCCTTCCCTCCCTCCCTCGCTTCCCTTGCGCGCTGGCCCCACTGAAATTCCGTTCGGCCGGGTAGGGCTGCGCGGCACCCCGGGCGGAGGGGGCTGCTGACGCTGCTTCGACGGCAGGCTGACGCAGGCTGCCTGTCAGCTTGGTCTGGGATCGCTCTGGGTACCAGAGGGAAGGAAATAAAGTTCGTCAAGAAAATTCCTTTTCCGGATCAGTTTCTTGCGCCGAGGGAACAGAAGAGTCGTTCTCTTCGAGAAGGGAGGAAAGGGGAAGCGCGGGAAATGAAACCCGAACCCCAAACCAGACCAAGGGGAACCAAGCCACAAAAAGCAAAGGGATAACCCGTAACTCCTAAAACAAACCCAGAAAACTCGAACCGAAAGTCCCGCAACGCACATTCCCCCACCACCCACAAAAACCCACACCGAGCCCCCCCCCTCGCGCCCGCCCCCCCCACACCCCCCCGGCAAAAAAAGGTAAGGCCGGCCATTGAGAACCGCTCTACTACCCGGGTTTGGGGAAATACCTCTTGCCATGGCCCCGGAGTAGACTTTTCCTCCGGGCGCCGGGTTAGACCCGTTGTCCGGCCCCCCGGGCTACACCTGGTATCCCGGAGCCGCGGTAGACCTTGTACCCGGCGGCCGGGGTAGACCTGGTATCCAGGAGCCGGGGTAGACCTTGTACCCGGCGGCCGGGGTAGACCTGGTATCCAGGAGACGGGGTAGACCTTGTACCCGGCGGCCGGGGTAGACCTGGTATCCAGGAGACGGGGTAGACCTTGTACCCGGCGGCCGGGGTAGACCTGGTATCCAGGAGACGGGGTAGACCTTGTACCCGGCGGCCGGGGTAGACCTGGTATCCAGGAGACGGGGTAGACCTTGTACCCGGCGGCCGGGGTAGACCTGGTATCCAGGAGACGGGGTAGACCTTGTACCCGGCGGCCGGGGTAGACCTGGTATCCAGGAGCCGGGGTAGACCTTGTACCCGGCGGCCGGGGTAGACCTGGTATCCAGGAGCCGGGGTAGGCCTTGTACCCGGCGGCCGGGGTAGACCTGGTATCCCGGAGACGGGGTAGACCTTGTACCCGGCGGCCGGGGTAGACCTGGTATCCCGGAGCCGGGGTAGACCTTGTACCCGGCGGCCGGGGTAGACCTGGTATCCAGGAGCCGGGGTAGACCTTGTACCCGGCGGCCGGGGTAGACCTGGTATCCAGGAGACGGGGTAGACCTTGTACCCGGCGGCCGGGGTAGACCTGGTATCCCGGAGCCGGGGTAGACCTTGTACCCGGCGGCCGGGGTAGACCTGGTATCCCGGAGACGGGGTAGACCTTGTACCCGGCGGCCGGGGTAGACCTGGTATCCAGGAGACGGGGTAGACCTTGTACCCGGCGGCCGGGGTAGACCTGGTATCCCGGAGCCGGGGTAGACCTTGTACCCGGCGGCCGGGGTAGACCTGGTATCCAGGAGACGGGGTAGACCTTGTACCCGGCGGCCGGGGTAGACCTGGTATCCAGGAGCCGGGGTAGACCTTGTACCCGGCGGCCGGGGTAGACCTGGTATCCAGGAGACGGGGTAGACCTGGTCTCCGTCCGCCCGGGTAGACCTGGTGTCGCGGCCGCCTGCGGAAGTTCACCAAGGGGTCGCTGTTCCAGGCTGCCTCCGGCTATGTCGACGTAGCGGTCGGCCTGCGCTGGCGCACCCTCCCGGTCGACTTCCACTCGTCTCCTTGGAGGCGTCGGCGGCCTTGGACTTATCTTTCCGTATATTGGGAGCGAGGTGACGGGCCGCGTCCCCGCAGGTTTCCAGGGTGCCTGCGTCGCAAGGCGGAGGATAGGGCGGCCGCGCCGCGCGGTCGTCGGGGCAGAGCGAGTGCCGCCTAGGCCGGGTGAGCCGCGTGGCTTGGTCCCGGTTCCCGTCCTGCCCAGGGCGCTCTTTCGGAGAGAGCTGCCCGAGAAGCCAGAGAGAAGAGAATGGGCAGTGTGAAGGGCCACCAGAGAGAGAGCCGAGAGCCGAGAGAGACGGCCCGAAAGACCGTGTCGAGAAGCCGCTCGCTGGCCGCAGCGAGGCGGTGAGAAGCCCCGCGTGTGTGTTGCTCCGCTCCGGTCGGCTGCCGTGCCGGCCCGGTTGAAGGGGGGGCGGCCCCCCTGGGACGATCGGTGGCAGGTGAGGCGGCGGCGCCTCGTCCCTTTTCCGCCTGGCCTTAAGCCGGGGCCCGCTCCGGCAGGCATTTTTCCGGCAGCCGGTCCGGTGGCAGTGGCCGGCAGCCGGGGGTCGACGCGGCCGGGCTTTTTTTTTCCCCGGCCCTCGCCCGAGAGCCTCCTCCCCGAGCAAGGCCCGGCCAGCCCGCCGCGGTGGCGGCGCCCGGTTCCCCCGCTCCCGACCTGTTTGCCAGCGTGTCCGTGTCGGAAGGGCAGCGGTGGGGCGCGCGGCCTGGCCTCGGCATTCGCCGCGTGGCCGGAGGGGCTCGGTGACGGCGGTCGCCCGATGAGCCGTGGAGCCGGGGTGGCGGCACCCCGTCCCACCGGCGCGTGCTGTTGAAGTCACCCCCTTCCTCGGCCTTAAGCCGGGGACCCGCCTTGCGGGCGGGCTGTTTTTTTCGCGGGCAGAGAGGGGCCGGCCGCGGTGGCCGGCCCGCCCTAGCACGGACCGAAGCCCCCGGCAGAGAGCAACCCCCGGAAGGTCGCGGGCGAGGCGGCGGCGCCTCGCCCTTCCTCGGTCGTGGCGACCGAGCCCGCTTCTGCCCTGGGCGGTCCGTTGCTATTTTTTCAAGGGCGTGTGCGGGTGCTGTGGGGGGCCCCCGCCCGCCCGGCCTCCGATGGCCTTTTCCTCTCGCGGCCCTAAGCCGCGGCACCGAGAAGCGTGCGGGCCCACGAAAGCCGAGGTTGTGTGGAGCCGGGGGGCCGAGCGAGCCCCGAGCCGAGCGATGCCGGTGGGTTTCGAAGGGGGGGGGCAGCGAGAAGGCGGCGCGCGCCTCGCCCCCCCCCGGGCCCCCGGCGCGCGTGGTTAGCACGGGTCCTTGTGGGCCGCGCACGCCATGTGCCTTTTTTTTTTTTTTTTTTTTCCGTTGATCGGTGCCGTACCCCGGCTTTTCCGAAGGGGAGAGAAAGAGAGGCCGAGAGAGAGAGAGAGAGCGCGCGCCAGCCGCGGGGCGGGCGAAAGCCGGTGGCACCTTTCTCGAACGCTCGGACGGGTTCCCTGGGCGGAAAAGGGTGAAGGCCATCCCCACCCCGGCCCGGCGGTCCCGTCCTTCCGTCGTCCGGCCAGGAGAGCCGTTGTCCGCGGGCGGGTGGCGGCACCCCCCCGGTCTACCCTGTGCCGGGACCGATCCGCGAGCGGATCGGTCCGGGGACGCGTGTCCCCGCTCGCACGCGCGCGGAGCCCCCAAGCCCGTCCGCTCTCGGCCCAGCCGCACCCGTGGCGGCGCCGGCCGGTGGGGCGTGCGCCTTGGTGGGCTGCCGTGGGGCCGTGGTGTGCGTTGCACGCTTTCGGCCGGGCGGTTCCGTGGCTGCTGGGGCTTTGCCTCTGCGCTCCGCTGCCTCCTCTGCCCTCGTGCAGCCGCGTCCGCCCCGATCGATGAGGCTTTTCGGGTCGCGTCGGAGAGGGCCCCCGGCCGGCCGGGCTTTCTTCCGGGGCTTCTCTGTCATGGGGAAGCCCACGGCGGGGGTCCGGTGTTCGGGCCGGGCGGTCTCTTCTCCGATTCGCTCCCCGTCGCAGGCGAGGTGTCGCCCCTCCCGCTGCCGAGGAAGGGCGTCTTGACCGTCCCAGCTGTGTGATGGCCGCGTGGCCCCGCGAGCCTA